>NC_054469.1:196919962-199862462 GCF_017639515.1 Carcharodon carcharias
GACAAGGCTGAAGCATTTGGAACCATCTTTAGACAGAAATACCAGGTGGATGGTCTATCTCTGCCTCCTCCTAAGGCCCCCACACCATCATAGATGCTAGTGTTCAGTCAATTATATTCATTCCAGGTGATATCAAAAAATGGCTGAAGGCATTGGATATAGCAAATATGATGGACCCTGACAGCATCTCAGCTGTAGTAGTGAAGAATTGTAGTCAAGAACCAGCCGCACCCTTAGCTAAGCTGTTCCACACAGCTATAACACAGGCATCCACCCAACAATGTGGGAAATTTTCCAGGTACGTCCTGTCCACAAAAAGAAGGAAAATCCGTCTGCAAAGAGCAACACAAGTCCAGTCTAGCCAATTACTGTCCCATCAGTCTACTTTCAATCATCAGCAATTTGATGGAAAGTATTGCTGACAGTGCTAATGTGGCACTTACTCAACAATAAACTGCTCACTGATGCTCAGGTTTGCTTCTGTAAGGGCCACACAGCTGCACGCCTCATTACTGCCTTGGTCCAAATGTGGAAAAGAGCTGACTTTCAAAGGTGAGGGGAGAGTGACTGCCCTTAACATCAGGGAGCTCTAGAAAAATTGAAGTCAATGATAATTGATGTGGGAGGTGCACTCTCCAGTGGTTGGAGGTCATAACTACCACAAAGGGAAATAGTTGTGGTTATTGGATGCCAATCATCTCAGCCTGCAGGACTTCACAGCAGGGGTTCCTAAGGATAGTGTCCGAGGTCCAACCATCTTCAGCTATTTCATCAATCATCTTCCCTGCAACATAAGGTCAGAAGGAGAGATGTTCACTGATGATTGCACAATGTTCAGTAGTATTTACACCGCTTCAGATACTGAAGCAATCAGTGCTCTTGGTAACATTCAGGTTTGAGCTGATATGTGGCAAGGAATATTTATGCCACACAAGCATTTGCAACCATCTTAATCAGTACTACACAGGTTCCAAGCAAAAGACCATCTCTTGCAAGAGAGAATCTGACCATCTCCCCGTGATGTTCAACAGCATTACCCATCGCTGAACTAGTTCTGTCGAAGGGTCATGAGGACTCGAAACGTCAAATCTTTTCTTCTCCGCCAATGCTGCCAGACCTGCTGAGTTTTTCCAGGTAATTCTGTTTTTGTTTTGGATTTCCAGCATCCGCAGTTTTTTGTTTTTATCTATGTATTATGGAATACTTTCTATCTGCCTGAATGAGTACAGCTTCAATAACACTCAAACTCGACATCATACAAGGCAAAAGCAGCCAGATTGATCAGCATCCCATACGCTATCTTAAAAGTTAATCCCCTCCCTCATGGACACCCAGTAGCAGCAGTGCGTATCATTTACAAGATGCATTGCAGCAACACATCAAGGCTTATTTGACAGAACCTTTCAAACCCATGGGAGAGAATTTTCTCCCTGTTTGGGAAGGGGGGGCTGGGGTGGTTGGATGGGAGCAAGTGCGCAGCTAATCGCCGACAGTGTCACATGAGCTGGGACATGTCAATGAACTTTATTAGAACTTTCATTCAATTTATAAACACTTCATGAAACCTCATCCCGCCTGTGGATGAGGTTTCATGATAAATGCAAAGGCCGCCCAGGCTCTTCACCTTAAGGTTGGACGGGCAGCTCCATTAAGTATTTCAATTACTATTTAAATGGCCTTAATAGGCCTTTGACAGTTGGCGGGCGTGCAGCCAACTCCGGTGTGTGCCCGCCAAACTGAAAATCTGAATGACACGCGGTGACATCGGGATGTATGCCTGACATCACCGTGCATCATCTTACGCATCGGCAAGCGGGCCCCGCCCCCGCCCGCCAACCCGAAGATTCTGACCATGATCTCTGCCACCTCGAAGGACAAGGGTAGCAGATACATGGGAATACCACCACCTGCAAGTTACCCTCCAAACCACACATTATCCTGACTTGGAATTATATTGTTGTTCCTTCATTGTCACTTGATAAAAATCCTGGAGCTTCCTTCCTAACAGGACGGTGTGTGTGCACCTACACCACATGGATTGCAGCAGTTCAGCAAGGTAGCTCATTACCACCTTCTCAAAAGCAATTAGGGATGCAATAAATACTGGTCTTTCCAATGACGCTCACATCCCAAGAATGAATTAAAAACATCATGCTTTTCTGTCATCTTGTATTGGATGAGGAGAAATTTCCTCCAACTACATAAGAGAAAATTGAAAGGCACAGACTTTGGTCCTCACCAGAAACTCCTTCTCTGACTACTATTTCCATTCCTCTCCCTGGTAAAATGAATCTGAGACAGACTATTTGCAGCCTTCACTTGGTTTGAATCTCTGCCTCTAGCCATATATGAGCTTCGTCATTCAGGTCACCTACTTGCACTTCTGTCCCCTGTGTAAGCTGATTTGCTGCTACCACCTTGATTCATGCCTTTGTTGCATCTAGACTTGGCTATTCCAATGTTCTCCTCACTAGCTTGCATCTTTCACCCTCCATAAACTTGTGCTCATCCAAAACTCAGCTGCCCATCTCAACTCACAGCAAGTCTCGTTCACCCATCACCCTGTATCTGCTGACTTTTGCTGATTCCTGGCCTAATCTCACCTCAGTTTTAAAATCTTCATTCTTGTTTTCAAACATCTCCAGTCCTTCAAGCATTCAAGATCTCTACACTCTTCCAATTTTAGCATTTGTGCCTCCCCAATTTTTATTTGCTCAATTCTTGGAGACCATGTTTCTAGTTGCCTTGGTTGTAAGCTTTGGAATTCCCTCTCTAATCCCTCTGCCTCTCATATTTTTAAGATGCTTTTTAAAGCCCACCTCGTTGTCCTGGTATATTCCTCTGTTGCTCAGTATCAAAATATTTATTGATATTGCTCTTTTTAAATGGCATGTGGCATTTTACTATTTTTAAAGATATTATCTATTATGTATTGTATTACACAAACTACATGTTGTAAGGAAAAAGCGAAAAATTCCATTTATATTTTGCACATTCCTAAAAATATTGTAAAGCTGCTGCATTAGGAAATTTGAATACTCTCCCTTGCATAGCAACCTGCATAATGTAACTGCATATGTGGTTGACTCTTAAATACCCTCTGAAATGGCCTAGCAAGCCACTTAGTTGTAACAAACCACTACAAAGTCACAAAAAAAGGAATGAAACCGGACGGATCACTTGGCATCGACCTAGGCACCGGAAATAACAATGGCAATCTCAACCCTGTCGACCCTGCAAAGTCCTCCTTACTAATATCTAGGAGCTAGTGCCAAAATTGGGAGAGCTGTCCCACAGACTAGTCAAGCAACTGCCTCACATAGTCATCTTCACAGTCATACCTTACAGATAATGTCCCAGACATCACCATCACCATCCCTGGGTATGTCCTGTCCCACCAGCAGGACAGGCCCAGCAGAGGTGGCAGCATAGTGATATATAGTCAGGAGGGAGTTGCCATGGGAGTTCTCAACATCAGCTCCGGACCCAGTGAAGTCTTATGGCATCAGGTGAACATGGGCAAGGAAACCTCCTGCTGATTACCATGTACCGCCTCCCTCAGCTGATGAATCAGTGCTCCTCCAAGTTGAACACCACTTGGAGGAAGCACTGAGGATGGCAAGGACACAGAATGTACTCTGAGTGGGAGCCTTCAATGTCTTCACCACTACTGACCGTGCTGGCTGAGTCCTTAATGACATAGCTGTTAGAATCAGTCTGCGGCAGGCGGGGAGGGAACCAACAAGAGGGAAAAACATACGTGACCTCATCCTCACCAACCTGCCTGCTTCAGATGCATCTATCCATGACAGTATCAGTAGGAGTGACCACCGCACAGTCATTTTGGAGACGAAGTCCTGCCCTCACATTGAGGACACTCTCCATCGTGTTGTATGGCACTACCACCATGCTAAATGGGATAGATTTTGAACAGATCTAGCAACTCAAGATCCATGAGGCTCTCTGGGCCATTAGCAGCAGCAGAATTGTACTCAACCTGTACACAATCTAACCTCATGGCCCAGTATATCCCCCATTCTACCATTACCATCAAGCCAGGGGATCAACCCTGCTTCAATGCAGGAGGGCATGCCAGGAGCAGCAGCAGGCATACCTAAAAATGATGTGTCAACCTGATGAAGCTATAACACTGGACTGCTTGCGTGCCAAGCAGCATAAGCAGCAAGTGATAGACAGGGCTAAGCGATCCCACAACCAAAGGATAATATTTAAGCTCTGCAGTCCTGCTACATCCAGTTGTGAATGGTGGTGGACAATTGAACAACTCATTGGTGGAGCAGGCTCCACAAATATCCCCATTCTCAATGATGGAGGAGCCCAACATATCAGTGCAAAAGATAAGGCTGATGCATTTGCTACAACCTTCAGCCAGAAGTGCCAAGTGGATGATCCATCTCGGCTTCCTCCGGAGGTCCACAGCATCACTTGCCAGCCTTCAGCTAATTTGATTCACTCCATGTGAAATCAAGAAATGGCTGCAAAGGCCATGGGCCCTGACAATATTCTGGCAATAGTACTGAAGGCTTGTGCCCCAGAACTTGCAGCGTCTCTAGCCAAGCTGTTCCTGTACAGCTACAACACTGGCATCTACCTGGCTATGTGGAAAATTGCCCAGTTACTCCTGTACACAAAAAGCAGAAAAGCAGGACAAATCCAACCTGGCCAATTACTGCCCCACCTGTCTACTCTCCATCATCAGTAAAGCAATGGAAGGAGTTATCAATGGTGCTATCAAGTGGCACTTGCTTAGCAATAACCTTCTCACTGATGCCCAGTTTGGGCTCTGCCAGGGCCACTCAGCTCCTAACCTCATTACAGCCTTAGTTCAAACATGGACAAAAGAGCTGGACTCCCTAGGTGACGTGAGAGTGACTGCCCTTGACATCAAGGCCGCATTTGACCATGTGTGGCATCAAGGAGCCCTCGCAAAACTGGAGTCAATGGGAATCAGGGGGAAAACTCTCCACTGGTTGGAGTCATACTTAGCACAATGGAGGATGGTTATGGTTGTTGGAGGTCAGTCATCTCAGCTGCGGACATCGCTGCAGGAGTTCCTCAGTAGTGTCCTGGGCCCGATCATCTTCAACTGCTTCATCAATGACTTCCCTTCCATCATAAGGTCAGAAGTGGAGATGTTCGCTGATGATTACATGGATGTTCAGCACCATTCACGACTCCTCAGATACTGAAGCAGTCCATGTCCAAATGCAGCAAGACCTGGACAGTATCCAGGCTTGAGCTGACAAGTGGCAAGTAACATTCGTGCCACACAGGCAATGACCATCTCTAACAAGAGAGAATCCAACCATTGCCCCTTGATGTTCAGTGGCATTACCATCGCTGAATTCCCCACTATCAACATCCTGGGGGTTACCATTAACCAGAAACTGAACTGGACTAGCCACATAAATACTGTAGCTATAAGAGCAGGTCGTAGGGTAGGAATCGTATGACGAGTAACCCAACTCCTGACTCTCCAAAGCCTGTCCACTATCTACACGGCACAAGTCAAGTGTGTGATGGAATACTCCCCACTTGCCTGGATGAGTGCAGCTCCCACAACACTCAAGAAGCTTGACACCATCCATGACAAAGGATCCCTTTGATCGGCACCACATCCACAAACATTCACTCCCTCCACCACCGACGCACCGTATCAGCGATGTGTACCATCTGCAAGATGCACTGCAGGAATTCACCAAGGCTCTTTAGACAGCACCTTCCAAACCCATGACCACTACCGTCTAGAAGGACAAGGGCAGCAGATAGATGGGAACACGACCACCTGGACGTTCCCCTCCAAGTGACTCACCATCCTGACTTGGAAATATATTGCCGTCCCTTCACTGTCACTGGGCCAAAATCCTGAAACTCCCTCCCTAACAGCATTATGAATATACCTACACCACGTGGATTGCAGCGGTTCAAGAAGGCAGCTCACCATCACCTCAAGGGCAGTTAGAGATGAGCAGTAAACGCTGGCCCAGCCAGCGAAGCCCACACCCCATGAACGAGTTTTTAAAATATATACCTGCGTTCTACATGTTTGTGTTGGGGCAGCTGGAGTTTGAAACTTGGACAGTAGTGTAGGTTGGCCTACTGTCATTTCATCCTTGGATGTAATTTCAAATTTAATCAGGTGGATAGAACGAGAATGTTTCTCATATCTGGCTGTAAAGTTTTACAACACACAATTTGGTGTCTGCAGTTTGACCCTGCATTGGCAAGCCCCCTCCAATCATAATGTTGGTAATGTAAGAGGGAAAATATATGTGCTTGTTTGGAAGTGGTGCTTTTCTGAGTCTGGTTGAAGCATTTTGTTTGAGCAGGATAGAAGGAGCTTTACTCTTATTCATATTAATCTATATTTCTGTAAGTTATGTATTCTTGGTATATAAAATTTCATCTGAATTGATGTTTTTCTGCCAGATAAAGTTGAAACAGTGCGGGTAGTTGAGATGAGTGTTGACAATGATGAAGAAATTAATAGTTCTGAGATCATTAATGACCTGTTTGATGGGGTACTGGAAGAAGAAGAATATGGAGATGAAGAGTTGGATGAGAGAAAGGTGTGCAGCAAGGAAACTGAAAATGAAATGGAGGAAAAAAATGATGAACTGAACATATCCTCAATGTCACTACTTTCTCCATTGGCAGAAACAGTTGATACTGTCACAAATCCAGAGGTGAGATTTTAGTTTTTTAGAATCCTGTGTTCAGACATCTGGATTTTTTTTCCTCCCTCTTCTGTCAATTTGTATGCTCATCAAGGTAAGGGTTGTTAATGCTGAAAACGGAAACATTGGTACTTTTGGCATTCAATGTCTGCATGAGAGTACTCAATGCTGTTTAAGTGCACCTCCCCCGACTAGCCCCCACCACCACCACCAATACTCTCTGCTCTACCCCAATAATGTACTTTAGCTCCAGCTTCAGAAAAGCGCCTCTGAATACACCAGTATGATGTTTCCATTCTCGCTGCAACTACCCTTGTGCTGGTCAGTTTCAAACCATCTGAATCTTAGAAATATACAATATAGAAAGAAATAGGCTGTTAGACACTTGCTTGTACCAGCTCTCTGATAGAACTAAGCAATTGGTCTCATTCACCTGCCCCTCCCTGCTTTCCTGAAAGCTATTGGGCTTCCACTGCTCTTTTCTGGTAGGACATTCCAAGTTCTAACAGGCCACAGAACTTTAAAGATTAAAAAATTCCTAATCTCTCCATTTTTTGTGAATGATTTTAAATTCATGCCCCGCAGTTACTAACTCACCAACCAATATAAATCATGTTTTCTGCTGTACTTTATCAAAACCTCATAAGTATTTTGAGCAACTTTTGTTAGATCTCTTCTTTAACTACCTTTGTTCCAAAGAAAATATCCCACTTTCTCTAACCTTTACAATACCAAAAGCATGGTACTTTAGTTACCTTAACACCAGCTTTGTCTTTGTGACACATTTATGGGTGCAAACCCCACTCAAGTGATTTAAATACATAATCTAGGTTGACACTTCAGTGCTGCACTGTCAGAGATGCTGTCTTATGCTTGAGAGGTTAAATCAAGGCCCCATCTGATCTCTTAGGATGTAAAAAATCCAGCAACATGTTCAAAGAGCAGGGACATTCTTCTGGTGTGCTGGCTGACGTTTATTTACCAACCAGCATAATCAAAGATTACCTGGTTTTTTACTGCATGAGTGGGCCGCTGTTGAGTGTAAACTGGCTGTTTGTCTTCATTACTACTGATTAAACTTTGATAAAGTACTGATTTTGCTGGCTTTTTTCTCTTTTGTACTTTTTATTTCGCTCTTCACTACCTCATCTTGCTCTCTTCATCTTTGAAACCCATTCAAGTTTTCGGTCTCTTCAATATACAAACTTAATTTATATACAAAATTGTTTCTTGCTCATTCACTACAGTAGTAGTTAGAATGTTCTGCTTTAAGCAGTCACTCTAGTAATGGTAGGTCCTGTAAGACAAACACTAAACTGTTGTCTTTTCCAAGTGTACATGGTGCAATGTATTGACTTTAACATTTTGGGAGTCTCTTATCAAAAACAAAACTTGTGTGTAATCTGAAGGATGCAAAAGCATAAGACTTCCTCATATTCCCAACTGCTGATCTACTATTAGATTGTGGCAGCACAGCACCTTTGCTTGTATGTTTTGAACAGATGTGCTAATCTGTGCATGAAGTAAAATTTCATAATAGTATAAAATTAAACAAAAATGCAATTATTGAATTAAATAATGTATTAAGGAATCTATTTGACTCCATGCAATTTAAAAATCTCGCTTTTGAAGAAGTTAATACGGTGTTATATTTTATCATTTTTATACAAAAACTTATTTCTACAAATACTGCAACACAGAAGGACAGTATTACTTCAGACAAAATGAAGAAGGGAAAATTGCAACAAGGACACATAACCAAAGCAGAGTCTGCTGACAGTGTGGGATCCTCAACAGGTGACCACAGCTTGTTATACAGGTAATATAACGATGCTACATATTTCAAGATGCTTAAAAATGAAATAGGACAATAGTATTTTTTTGAAAAGAAGTACTTTATTGAGTTTAATTCACACCTTTATTTGTTGGAGTTTTTCCCTTCTGACTTGCTGCTCTGAGATCAGTCTTGAGTATAGAACAGTATATTTTGTTTTTTGGATTCGTTTGTATTTTGGCTTATTTTGCTTTTCTTTTTATCACCATTTCTTTCCTCTGCTGGGAGAAAAAGACAGGATAGATTGTTACCCTGCGGGGAGGCTGGTATAGGCTCTGGAAACTGTTTTGTCATTGAAGTGGGCTTTGCTGTAACTCATTTACTCAACCATGCTATTAGCATCCTGCTTTCAATTCCCCGGCCAGATAGGGCAAGCAGAATGACACACTGAATTTGTCAAAGGAATGATTTCTATTTAAATGGACCCTGGCAGGGATCAGAATGGTTGAAGTGAACATTGATTCCCAAGGGTCCAGCAACCACAGGAATGGAAAGCAGACCTGGGAAGGTTACCTCTGGGACTCAACCTCTTACCTGGAGGTGCTGCTTTTAGATCTGAGGGACTGAAGTGAAGTGATGTTTGCCAAGGACAAGAGGAAGAGGTCAGCCTCTCAGACCAAGCAGGAGTGGGTTAAAGTGGCCAAGGAAGTGAACAGCAGCAATGTGGTGCCTCAGATCTGTATATGGTGCCCCAAGAGGAACAAGGCCCTCACAGGCAGGAAAAGTAAGTGGCACAAGGCTTACAGGTGCCAAGCCCCACACTTGACTTTCCCAGCATTCCTCTGCACAACATTCCTCCCACAAATACACCTTGCAATTCCACTCATTCCTCTATCTTCAGGCACCTCTTCACATCCCCATTTGAACATCCAGCACTAACACTAACTTAATGCCATCTCACACCAATGACTTGCAGTCACCCTTCTCTTCTTCCTCTCCTCTTCACAAAACCATTTCTCACATTCATAACTCTCTGCTTTCTCCAGGGCAAGACAGAAAACCAAAGATGGGGTGGTGGGGTGGCCACTATTGATAGCTGCTGGCAGTGCATACCCACCTCATCAACTGGAATGGAGTCTTGTACTAGGAGGCTGCCATGAAAGCCTGAACCTCCTAAGGCAATGGCGGTTACGCAGGGCGAGAGAGCTGATTCTTTCCCTGTGGACCTGCTTTGAGGGTCTTCCCTACTTTGAACTGCATCTCTGCGTCCAACTCCTCTGTTCTGTGGAGATTGGGGAATTAAATATTGAAACTACGTAGTCGACAGCTCCATGGGGGTTTCATACTTGCCTGCAAATCCACCAGGTTGTACTAATCTATTTTGAATTCCATTTAACAGTTTAAAAAAAAACTGGATGCAAAGCAATAGGAAGCACTTTTTTTAACCAACAGTTCTCTCCTATTACCAAGTGTTTTTTTAATTTTCCTTGTGGGCAATGAACTTAAATTTAACCTTATTCAGTCAGATTCTGGGGTAGGGAAGAGGGTGGGACAAACAGGAAACTGAAATAATCTTGCACACAGCAAAATATCCTAACAGATTTGTGGAGACATGAATGGCAATGTAGGGAAAATAGTGATATTTGTAACTGGTCAATTAATCTTCATTTGTTCAGCAATCTGCCTTCAATAGCCCTGGATTTGAACCAGTAGGATTGTCAACTTCAATTAGCTGTTAAGTGAGAAGAAGCATCTTTAAGGGATAATTTTAATCAGTTTTGTATTGTAATTTTGATTTATTTTCCCTTTTTTACAGCATTGATGCCTACAGGTCTCAAAGAATTAAAAATACTGAGCGCCCTTCAATGAAACAAGTCATTGTCCGTAAAGAGGATGTTTCTCAAAGACTTGAGGAAAAAAATAGTGCAACTCTAAGTTCAGTTACCATTAAACAGAAGATGAAGGTAATGTCTTCAATGCAATCAACCTGATTGCCTTCCCAATTATGCATTTTGAATTAAGAGCATTAAAATTCAGGGACAAGGAAAGAAATGGAGTTTCATTTGTATTTGTCAGAAGCACAAACTGAACTTGGTTTTAGGTTGCATGGTACGCTTTGTTTGAACTTAGTTGTTTGGGAGATGACAGCAGATTCTCTGTCAGCTTGAATAGTAAAATCCTCCAATTTTGTATTTGTATACTGTTTTTCTCTTATGTGTTAATTGGTTTCACTTTATCATTCAAAGAATCTGAACAATGAGATAAATATCCAGCAGAGTGTTATCCACCAGGCAAGTCAGGCTTTAAACTGCTGTACAGATGAAGATCATGGGAAGGGATCTCAGCAGGAAGCTGAAGCTGAGAGGCTGCTACTAATTGCCAGTAAGAAACACTTAAGATGCAATATCATTTATGAATGTACAATTTTCTCAAGTGCAAAGCAGTCATGCAGTGGTGTTCAGAAAAGCCAGTGAATATTTAAAACTAATTTCTGACTAACAGTTGTGTTTTGTTCATGTCTGCTGCTTTGAAATTGGGAATTTTCAAAATACCAAATTTAAACCTATTTGCCTTAATCCACCAGTGTTTCTTTGTTTAAATATATTGAACATTCAAATAACAATTTAAAGTATATTAAAAGCTAAAATTAAGCACGTGAAACTTCCGGTCAATTATGCTGTTATCCACTCAGCCCTGAATCATTAGCACACCACTGAAATAGCGATTTTAATTACTCTAATTTTGATCCTACTTGTGAGCATAAAATGGTCAGGCCAACCTGTGGTTACTACCCCCGCCCCAAACACAAGAATATACATTTTGGAAAGACCTGAGTGCCAAGTCTTTGAAAGGCTTGGTTTAGAACAATGTATAGTTAACAGTTAAAAACAAAAACAGAATTACCTGGAAAAGCTCAGCAGGTCTGGCAGCATCGGCGGAGAAGAAAAGAATTGATGTTTCGAGTCCTCATGACCCTTCCACAGAACTGAGTTCCACAATAATTTTCCTAAACCAAATTGTACACAAATTCCCTTGGGATGGATCATATCAAGCTCCATTGCAA
This sequence comes from Carcharodon carcharias, assembly GCF_017639515.1. Taxonomy (NCBI): domain Eukaryota; kingdom Metazoa; phylum Chordata; class Chondrichthyes; order Lamniformes; family Lamnidae; genus Carcharodon; species Carcharodon carcharias. Next base: position 196,931,499 of record NC_054469.1, read on the forward strand.
ATTCAGTTCAAAATTGACAGCAATCAAAGTGGAACGCTGAATAGAATAAGCATGACATTGCAACATAAAACATGTCTATACAATTTAAAGAATAATACATGCAAATTGATTCATAGAACTCTTGTTTTATTTTTGCACTTAGGTGAAAAGAGGTTGGCACTTCTTACTGAACTGAACAAACTAAAGAGCGAGGGGGTGTCGATCAATAAAAGAGGAGATCACACAGAGAAAGCAGCTAGCGAATTCGCTCCATCAAGGGGCTGTATTGCACTTTCAGAAATCCGCCTTCCTTTAAAGGCTGACTTCATCTGCTCAGTAGCTCACAAAATGGGTAATTTCATTTTAAAGTGGGAAAAGATATTTAATGTAAATTGGAATTGAAAATATAGAGCCAAGAAAACTGATTAGCCCTACGCTAAAGCTGAACCAACTAATGAAGATGGTAACAAAAACAAAAAGTGCTGGAAAAACTCAGCAGGTCTGACAGCGTCTGTGGAGAGAAAGACAGAGTTAATGCTTCGAGTCCATATGACTCTTCAGAACGAAAGAGAAGTAAAAATATAGTGAAATATATACTGTTTAAGGGGGCTGGAACAGGTGAAGCTAAATAGAAGGCCAGTGATAGGTGGAGGCAAAGGAGAGATTGCAAAATATGTCATAAACAAAAGGTTGAAGGGGTGTTGATGGTGGTGCTAATGATGACATTAAGAGTAAAAAGCAGAATGAGCAAGTAACAGATGGCCCTAGTGGGGGTGGGGTGGGAAGAAAGATCGAAATAGGCTAAAATGTGGGGATAAAGCAATGCATAAAAATGGAAATAATTTTTTTAAAATAATAATAAAAGTAGGTGGGAGAAAATATATATAGATAAAAGTTTAAAAAATTTTTTTTTTAGATAAATATTTGAGAAAGGGGATCAAAAGGGGTGAGGATGGAGGAGAGAGTTCATGGTCTGAAGTTGTTGAACTCAATGTTAAGCCCAGAAAGCTGTAAAGTGCCTAATCGGAAGATGAGGTGCTGTTCCTCCAGTTTGCGTTGAGCTTCACTGGAATATTGCAGCAGGCCAAGGACGGACATGTGGCCATGAGAGCCGGGTGGTGTGTTGAAATGGCAAGCGACAGGAAGGTCTGGATCATGCTTGCGGACAGTCCGAATGTGTTCCACAAAGCGGTCATATGGACTCAAAACGTTAACTCTGTCTTTCTCTCTACAGATGCTATCGGACCTGCCGAGATTTTCAGATTTCCAGCATCCACAGTATTTTGCCTTTATCTTAATGGAAGATTGTAATAATTGCTCATTTGTTCATGGTATTGATCCACGCAGTGATAGATTGTAATTGCAACTAGATTTGTAGTTTGAATTAAAAACTCTAACGAGGTTTAAAACTTGATGCAGCAAATGCATGAAGTTAAAGATAGTCCTATGTGGTCTGAAATTAAACACAGAAAGTGCTAGAAAAACTCAGCAGATCAGGCAGCATCTGTGGAGAGAGTAACAATTAACGTTTCTGGTCCAATATGACTCTTCCTCGGACCTGAAGGGAAGTAGAGCCTATGTGGCCTTAATTGGTTTAGGCTCCCAATGAATTGTATGGAAAAAAAAATAGAAATTATTTTGGGTGTACAGACATAATTAAGTGAAAGCAAATAAAAACTAAGTGCTGGAAAAACTCAGCAGGTCTGGTAGCATCTGTGGAGAGAGAAACAGAATTAATGTTTGAGTCCAAAATGACTCCTCTTCTTGTGTTCCAAAGAATTGATTATATGATCTATATCTGAATGAATTGTAGTATCTACTTGTCATTTAAATAAAAATACCAAGTTTTTATTGCCAGTATTATTAAATTGAAAAGCGTATATAGTACAGGTTCAGTGTCTCAAAACAGGCAACCTTGGGACCGATGCCATAGTGGATTTTGGATCTTGCTGACCTTTTCGAGTCAGACGGATTGGGCTGAGCTGGATTGGGTGGTGTCATGGGTCACTTGGATCACAGGAAAGGACAGGTGCGCAAAACCAATAACTAGTCAACATGCCAATTAAGCACCTAGCCAAACAAACCAGTAAGATATTTTACACTTCTAATAATAATTAAAATTCATGCATGGCAGCTTAAAACAATGCCTGGTTTGTGGACATCGCCAGTTTTTAGAAAGCCAGATTTTGAGACACTGTACCTGTAAAACTGTTTTTATACCAGAAAGTCTCTCTTTTTAATTTTAACTTTTTAAATTAATTTAATTTAACATATATAGCTCATTGCTTTTTGGTTTCTTAACAGATGCTACCAGCTATTATTTCTTTATACTGATTAAAGCAGGAGCTTTAAATATGGTGGCTACACCCCTGGCCTCCACCCAGAATGCACTTTGTGGAGATGCTATTAGTTTCCCCACAAAATTTACACTGTAAGTAACAAATGTGGCAGCAATATCCATAAGTCCACTTTTAACTTGCATATTTGCAGCCTGACTCAAACTATTTTTCACATTGTGTTAACAATTTATTTGCATTCAGGTAATCTACCCAGCACAGCATACATCTCTGCAAAAAATGACCAGTATAAAATTGGAGTTTTTTTAAGCAACGGAAAACTGTTATCTCCATGATTTATTTTATGTTTTTATTGGTTAATTATCAAACGATAGTACTGCTTTATTTTCATCCTGTAATCACATGCTCTAATAATTGTGATGAAGGGCTTAATTGTTAGTTCATACCAATAGGGATTTGGAAAGCAGTGAAACAAAGGCGCACTTGCCTTCGGTTGGAAGGTCATGGGTTCAAGCTCTGCTCCAGAATTTGAGCACATTACCTAGGGCAGTGGTTCTCAAGTATGGTCCGTGGATGAAAGTCCTTCAGGTGGCCTGTGAGCTGGTCCAAAAAAAAAGCTGCTGACACTCAACATCACGGCCGAGGCCACACCAGAGACCAGGTCAGAACCCTTGGCCCCACTCTCAAAACCAGACTGGATGATATGATTCGTCTTAAGTGCAGGTAACAACAATGTGGCTTTTATTCTCATGATTTATGTTACTGTTACGACAAACAACTGAGATTGGATTTTTAATGCTTGTGGACTGAAAACAAAGATGGGGCATGTCTTTTTGAATTGCTGGTTTTCCCACCTCACCACCCGAAGAGCTGGTGGAGCGCATGGCCCTGTCAATCACAGCCACCCCCCAGCCAAATTGACTGGAGATGGGACTTCCACCCCTCATTCGGGTGGAAGTCCCACTTCAGAGAGCAGCCAGCCAACCTATTGACCAGCAGGTCTGTAGTCCTGCCAGTGCCAGCAATGGCCAGGACTGGACTACACGCAGTCCCCAGATTCTAAGTCCCAGATTCCAGGGCTAGGTAATGTAGTGGGGGTTTCTCATGGTAGGGAAAGAGAGGTGGGTGTCTTGATGGAGAGGCCAGGAGGGAGTGAGCATCCTCGGGGAGGGCAGACCTGTTGGGCAGAGGGGAAGAATGGGGAGAGAGTTGGCATCCAGTGTGGGAAGGGTGCCCTTGAGGAAGGCATACCCCACTTCCTGCCCAAGGGCAGAGCAGGATGACCTGCTGGGCTTCCCCCTGTCCCTGAATTCCTCCTGCCAGCCTCAAAGTTGAGGCCGGACAGGAAGTGGCCCTTAAGTGGCCAATAATTTATCACCTTTGAGGGCCTAAATTGGGGCAAGAGTGGGCTGCCCTAGGCCTCGCCCGCCCCATTATAAAATTGCAGAGAGATCAGAGGCAGACAAGCGCCAGTGGGGCACTGACTGAATGTGAAAGTCAGCATGAGACTGAAGCTCTCTAGCTTAGAACCAGCCATCACTTCGTTAGTGCCTTATCAAAAGTAACACCATTCTTTAAGAACCATTGACTGAGACTAACACTTCAGCAATCCTTCAGTACTTCACTGTAGTACTATAGTTCTAGCAGTTGCATGTTTCTCCATGTTTGCAAAAACTGGGCATTTACTTTGGCCTTTTGCTTTGCAAAGCACGCTTAAATTGTTTTTTTTATATTTTAGGCAGGATGTCTCGAACGACTTTGAAATTGAAATAGAAGTTTATAGTTTAGTAAGTATGCAATATATTATTTCACCAATATAATACTGTCTTTTTGGCGTGTGTTACCTCACTAATATTGTCATTCTTATTTTTAGGCACAGAGCCGGGAGAGCATTACTACAGACAAGAAGAAGAAACCTAATAAATCTAAGGTAAAGGAGAAGCTTGTGCTTGAAATTGTGTTTCTTTGAATGATTTTGTAATCCATCAGCAGTTGGCTGATGGGAGGGGTTACATATAAAGTTACCAAGTGTAATTTAACTGAGGAAGAAAAAGAGGTCACATCACGACATTGAGACTTGCCATGATGTAAAAGAAGCAAAATAGCTTGAAAGGGCCAAGACTTTGGCCTGGTATACAATGCGAGAGGGTCACCTTTCCTCTTCCCAACATTCCAAGAAATGAATTCAACATTTTTTGTTTAAATGATTAATTGTCACACTGTTAGTTTGTACAGATGTATTGTGAGAGCACAAAATATTGCAGTGAGGAAAAATTGAAGCTGTTGTTAAAATACAAATTAAAAGTTAGTGCAGCAAAACTGTCACTGCATGCTTTTTCTACAAAAACACATTCTGATTTCTTTCTGATATTGATTTATGTATCCTACTATGTTTCCTTATGAAGTGCTCTATGTCAATGAGAGATTTTGCTCCCATTTTATTAGACTTAATTAGATCGCTCAATTTTTTTATAGGCTAACTTGAAATTGTTCTTTTTTAGCATTGTGGAGTCTATTGCCTTCAGCAATTGAATTGTTCTTCAAACCAGATTGCAGGCTCTGAAACTTCACTAGTTGCTCTACATTTTTTATGTTTGTTAAGAACAACCAGGTGGCTAAATATATTTTCTTCTTATAGTTTCTGTGCAAAATGTCTGCACTTCATCTGGGAGTATTTCATTACTTTCGAGAACTGATTTGCTCTTTGGTATGATTCACATTTTCAATATAACAGTATTCATCTTCCTTGCTCACACGTCAATAATAAAACCCCAACCCTGATGTCCCTTAATTTCTGACTGGCCTACATTTGGAAACGTTTTGAATTTTTTCCAGACATGCATTTCATATGGAGTAAATGAATGGGTACAATTCACATAGCACGTTATTGATTGATTCTGCACGAGCTGTAAATGTATTTGATTTATCACAAAGTGAACAGTGCCTCCTCGTCTTTTTTAAATTGGCCTATTTATGATGATAGGAGGTGAGCAGCAAGCCATAGAAATCAACAATCATGCTTAGTATCAAACTGATTGGCCAAAGCTTCCTGATTTCTCCCTTACTCCTTCCCCTCCCAACTATAGGTAGCAGAGTTGTTTCACTTACCAATAGTACATCTTAAATTAATCCCAAAACATTAAGATCAAAGATGTGTGGTTGTGAAACATTGCAAACTGGCCTTAGTATCCTGGGATACGTATGGAGGATGGGCAAGAAAAATCAGTGAACTTGATTATGAGCAAGCGTTGCATTTTTAGCAAGTGAAGATCTTTGTTGAGAACAGGGCTTGGATCAGCTGAGACTGACCCTCAAAAAAGACAGTTTAAAATTGCCCAAAAGTTTGTTCTACTAGTTGATTACCAACCTTTTCCAGCTGGACTATGATTAACGTTTTGTGAAATGTCACAATTCCAATTGTCTTGCTTAAGCACAATGCATAACAATGATTAGTTGCACATCTGCTTGATTGCTAATACTGACTTTGTTGCAAGTCACTATGGTAGAGCATTGGGAAAAGTTTTCAATAAGAAATAATCACACCTGAGTTAAACCTCATTGGCTACAATACTGGCAGCTGCTAATTGAAGGGAAAATTGATGGATGTAATTTTATAACACAGCACTCTAGGTGGGAAGCTTGAGCAGCTGGCAGTGCATTCTTGAAAGATGATCTTTCACTTTTTTTGTAATTTATTTTTTAACTGACTGCCCAACTCCATTTGTTTCTCACCTCCTCCCCGCCCCCATCCAGAACCTATCATTCTGTTAGATAGGATCTATCTGTGACCTTCTCTTGTTCATTTAATTGCTGCCCCTTGATGACTTAATCTGCGTAAATGGGATGAATTTCCACATTTAAGACACCCAGACTTCACTTTGCTACATTTCCTTTCAACCCCTCCACTACATAAGTTGTCAGATTGCCTGTTTGCCATTCAATCGTGGATGATCTGCAATTTCCTCCAGTTAGACAGAGGAAGGATATACTTGCCATAGAGGGACTGCATCGGCGGTTTACTAGACTAATTCCTGGGATGGTGGGTTTGTCTTTTAAGGAGAGGTGATCTCATTGAAACTTAAAAATTCTTACAGAAGCATGACATGTAGAGGTAGGTAGGATGTTTCTCCTGGATGGTGAGTCTAGAACCAGGGGACACATTCTCAGGATAAGGGGGAGGCCATTTAGGACTGAGATGAGGAGGACTTTTTTCACTCAGAAAGTGGTGAATCTTTAAAATCCTCTACCATAGAGGGCTGCAGAAGTTCAATCATTGAGCATGTTCATGACAGAAATCAATAGATATCTGGATACCACTTGACACCAAGGGATACGGGGATAGCATGGGAAAGTGGTGTTGAGGTAGATGATCAGCCATGATCTAATTGAATGGCACAGCAGGCTCAATGGGCTGAATGTCCTACTCCTACTACTATGTTCCTGGACAGCGGGAAGACCGAAGCTACCATTTCAGCCTTTGCCATTGATTCCCTTGCTGTTGATGCCATCCCCTACACAGTTATAATCTTGGGCTGAATTAGACTCCAACTTTGGTGTCCTGTTTGACCCCAAACTATGTTTCTGACTTCATACCCTCTCCATCATAAAATAGCCTACTTTCACCCTGTAACATCACCTGCCGCTCTCCTATCTCAGGCCATTTGATGCTGAAATCCTCACCCATGCCTGTGATTCCCTCCAGCCAGTCTACCATCCTCTACCCTCCATAAACTTCAGCTCATCTAAACATTTGTTGACTGTATCCTACTCTGATCTTGGTTCTGCTCACCCATTGCCCCATGCTTGCAGATTAATATTGGCTCCTGGTCTCCCAGTTTCTCATTTATCATTCTCATCCTTTTTTTAAATCCTTGGTTGTCTCCCTCCTCCCATCTCTCACATCCTGCAGACCTGTGACAGCCACCACTCTTCTGTATTCCTCTGACACTGGTCTTTTATGCTTCTTCTTGTTCTGTACCTTTGCCTTTTTTTTAAACCTCCCTCCCCTTCTTCAAGATCTGCCTTAAAACCCACATTGTGATCACACACTTGGGTCACCCCTCCTAATATCTCATTGTTGGCATCCTTTTGGTGCCCTGGAATGTTTTCTACATTAAATGCATTATACACATCTGTTTCTATTCTATTTCTACTTTTTGTGTAGAAACTAGGATAGTGCTATCTTATAACAAAATTCCTTTGCCTTTTTCAGGAGACCAAGAAAGGCAAGGGAATAGTTTAAAACACCAGTGGAGTCAAACATTCTGAAACGTAATATTCTGTATGTTGTATGAGGGAGGGGGAAGGTAGGAGATCCTCCAGACCCAAGTATATTCAGTACCATGGTTTTGGTGGGGTGGGGGGGGGGCGGTTGAAGTACCAGGCTACTACTGGCCCTGTGGAGTGGTGCTCTATCATGTGCATTTACTTTCAGTGGGATTGGGGAAATGGTGTACTATTAACATTAGAACTAACAGTTAACTTCTGCAATTAACATGTTACTTTTTTTGATCATTAGTTCTTTTGATGTTTGTTAATCAAAACAGTTATATGGAGAAGATGGAGCAGTGCGCGGCCAGGAATGAGATACTGGAAGGGAAAGCCCAAGAGCAGGGCAAGAATAGGATAATGGGAGGAAAAGCCTGTAGGAGCACGGAGCATGGTGTATGCGGGAATGGAATAATTGGAGAAATAACTTGAGAGGAAAATCAGAATAGATATGCCCAAGCTATTTGGAAGCAAGGTTCAAGATCAAGCAATATGTCACCCATTCAGTTACACTGAGCATTTTACTAAGCAAATAACTACTTTTGTTAGAGGCTGGGATTGACTTGAAAAGTAAGAGATATTTGAGTACCTCTGACCACCTCTACCATGTTAAATATAACGTGTATTAACACCAATATACTTTGAACTAATTAATCCAGCTTTAACCAACCTTTGCCTTTTTTTTAATCACTTGTGGAATGTGAATGTCGCTGCTAAAGCAAACATTTGTTGTCTATAAAAACAAAAAACTGTGGATGCTGGAAATCCAAAACAAAAACAGAATTACCTGGAAAAACTCAGCAGGTCTGGCAGCATCGGCGGAGAAGAAAAGAGTTGACGTTTCGAGTCCTCATGAGTTCTGTTGAAGGGTCATGAGGACTCAAAACATCAACTCTTTTCTTCTCCGCTGATGCTGCCAGACCTGCTGAGTTTTTCCAGGTAATTCTGTTTTTGATTTGTTGTCTATCCCTAGTTGCCCTTGAGAAGGTGGTTGTGAGCATCCGCCTTGAACCGGGGCAGTGCATGTGGCCTAGGTACATCCATAGTGCTGTTAGGGAGGACATTCCCAGTTTCTGACCCAGCGACAGTGAAGGAACGGCATTATAGTTTGAAGTCAAGATAGTGTGTGACTTGTAAGGAAACTTGCAGGTGATGTTGTTCCTATGTGTCTGTTGCACTTTTCCTTTCAGGTGGTAGATGTCAGTTTGAAAGGCACTGTCGAAGGAGGCTTGGCAAGTTGCTGCAATGCACCTTGTCAATAGTACACACTGCAGTCACAGTACGCTTATGGTGGAGGGAGTGAATGTTTAAAATGGTGGAGGGGTGTCAATTAAGTTGGCAGCTTTGTCTTGGATAGTATTGAGCTTTTTGAGTGTGGTTGGAGCAGCATTCATCCAGGCAAGTGGGGAGTACTCCCCTGACTTTTGCCATGTAGATGGTGATCAGGCTTTGGGAGTCAGGAGGCGAGCTACTTGCCATTGAATTCCCAGCGTCTGACCTGTTCATGTAACCACATTATTGGTACGGCTAGTCCAGTTAAGTTTCTTGTCAGTGATGACTCCCACCACCCCCACAACGAGGATGTTGATGGTGGGGAATTCAGTAATAATCATGCCATTAAATGTCAAGGAGAGACGGTTAATTTTTCTCTTGTTGGTGATGGTCATTGCCTGGCACTTGTGTGGGCTGAATCTTACTTTCCACTTATCAGCCTAACCCTGAACGTTGTCAGGTTTTGCTGTATGTAGACAAATCATGGTAACAGTAAAGACAAAGCTGGGCATTGGCACATGGGTCAAAACTGACAGCAAAATAACTAACATGGCAACCAGAAACTAATTGAAATGCTGGCCAGTAAATATACCAGTGACAGCAGTACTAAGTGTGATTAAAATCAAGATTACAAATGCAAAATATTGCAGATGCTGGAAATCTGAAACAAAAACAGAAACTGCTGGAAATACTCAGTGGGTCTCCAGCATCTATGGAGAGAGGAACTGAGTTAATATTTAAAGTTAATGACCTTTCACCTAGAAGAAATCAGTGGTGTAATGGGGCTGAAACAGATCCCCAGAGGCAGGTGAGGCAGAAATGACACAATGTGGTCTCCTCTATACTTGGGAGGCCAAATGCAGATTGGAACACTTCTGTTCAGTCAGCAAGCATAAGCTTGAGCTTCAATTCGCCTGTCACTTCAATTCTTTGCTCCATTCCCACTCTGATCTCCATCTTCAGTCTCCTACCCTATTCCAATGAAGCTCAATATAAGCTCAAGGAACAGCACCTCATCTTTCACTTAGGCACTTTACGGCCTTCCATACTCAACATTGAGTTTAACGATTTCAGATCATAACCTTTACCCTCAATTTTTTTTCCTTTGTGTTTTCCTGCTTTTGGATGATTTTGGATGTTACTGATGATTCTGCTTTCCCTTGTAAAGTGCTACTGGAGCCATCCTTTCTTTCTTCATTTGTCTCATTACCATCATCCCCCCATCATTTAATCTGTCTCTGGCTTTCAACAATATCACAGACCTTCCTTTTTGTTCTTACCCCACCCCTAACCTCTCCCTGCCTCTGCACTTGCCTAAAACTTGTAACATTTCTAACTTTTTCTGGTTCTGACAAAAGGTCATCAGCCGAAACATTATCTCCTGTTTCTCTTTCCACAGTGCTGCCCTACCTGCTGAGTGTTTCCTGCGTTTTCTATTTTTCAAACCAAGATTAACTGGATTAAACACTTTTAGTTGTAAGATTAATCGCAATAATTTCTTTTAAGATCAAGATTAAATAAATGCTGCTGGAATAGGCGGAAATGGGACTTTGGCCACTCAGGTAGTAGTTGTCTTTTACGGCTGTAAGATCATAAGTGAGAAAAGGGAATTGGGAATTGGATCTGGCACTGCTGAAAATCTTGCTTGTAATAAAGTTACATTATTAAAAAAAAATGTTTATAGTGAAAAGCAGAAGCTGAATGAAACAGCTGCTATAACTGATCTAGCACATCTTATTATAGTTCAGACACCTTTGTCCTATGTGCATGACTAGAAGGCAGTTCCATAAACAAATTTGGTCTCCCATGAAAGGGGAAACCTGCACTCCTGTATGGATTTGTGTACCCGGGTTTATGTTTAACCCCTAATTGTGGGGTATTGCTCACTGGAAGAAGGTCCATTACTTCCTTCTGCCCCTTTTTGAAAGAGTTAATATAACATTTTAACAACTTTTTGAACTAATGACGAATTCCATATTGTTACACACCTTGGATGATATTCTGGTTGCATGCAGATACCAGGAGGGTAATTTTTTAACACTGTGATTGCCTGTTCCAATAACTAAAAGATTATCTTTTTTCTTAGGCCATTACTCCAAAGAGGCTGTTGACTTCAATCACAGTAAGTTATATTACCACACAGTATAGAATGCTGCATTAAATAGTTTGCACTGATGGTGTGCGTTAGTTGAGATTTTTATGCCTTCCAGTGAAACTGTGATCATCTCATCTAAATAAGAAAATAGTGAATGGAATAATTTTATCACTGAATGTACATCTTTGACATGTTAGATACTGAATAATTTGCATCCCAGTGTTATAACCATGCTACGACCGTGGAACACATATTTATATAGCGTTGTAGATTGATACACCTTCTTGCATTTACGCAGTTAATTACTTGTAGTTTAGTGATTATATAGGATATAGGGCAGAGAAACAGGCCATTTGGCTGAACCAATCCAAGTTTGTGTTCATGCTCCATTTGAGCCTCCTCTATCTATCATCATCTAAATCCATCAGCATGTCTCTCTGTGTTCCCTTCTCTCTCATACACTTCTCTGGTCTCCCCTTAAATGCATCTATTCTATTCGCTTCAACCACCTTGTAGTAGCAAGTTCCATATTCTGACCATTCTTTGGATGCTATCTTGTATTGGTGGCCTCTTTTTGCTCTCCCTCACCACCTCTACCCCCCACCCTCAATGGAAACATACAGATGAATCTCTCAGCCCTGCGGAAGCAATCTTGACTTTAGGGGAGCCGTAGAGAATTTTGATGAAATCATACTAGGCCAGCTGTGTGACATGTTCTTGCCTGCGTCTGCTTTTCCTGGGGTTGGGCCCCCTTAGCTGATTAGGATGTTAATATGGCAATTAGTTCCTATTCTGGCAATGGATTGAAATTTTTCCAGTGGTGCACGGGCCCTGCTGTGACAGAAGGCCAGCAATGCAGCAGGATAACTGAGATGCGAGACATTTGAAACTTTTTATTAATTTGTTGACAGTAAATCACAATGCTCAGGTTTCCAAAGCAGAAGATATGCTGGTGCAGCCACATCTTGGACACTGATATCTTTGCTAATGTTGTACCTGCTGCAATGACAACTGCCCCTCTCCTATTGAAGGTACCTCTATGTTGCTGCTGCCCATACTACGATCATGACCCACTTGGCAAAATCCAGTTTGGTGTCTTGGTGTCCACTCTATTAAAACCTTTCATAATTTTTAAGGTCACCCCTCAGCCTTCTGTTTTCAAGAGAGAAGACACCCCAGCCGATTCATCCTCTCCTAAAAGATGTAATACCCCATTTCTGGTATCACCCTTGTAAATTCTTTTTGCACCCACTCCAATATCTTTTATATTTTCTTGATAATGAGGTGGTCAGAATTATAAGGAGCACTCTGGGAATGGTCAAACCAAGGTTCAGTACAAGTTTAGAATAATTTCTTTACAATTCTATGCCTCGAGAAATAAACCCACATGCTTGGTTTCCTTTTTTATGGCCTTGTTAATCTGTGTCACTTCTTTTAATAATTTGTGCACCCAGATCCCTTACCTCCTCTATCGCATTTAGATTTTTATTTTGTAAGTAATATACAACCTCCTCAGTTTTCTTGTTAAAATGGAATCTCTTGTTTTGTCTTGATTAAAATTTCCCTTCTCTTCCACTTGCTTCTGTCAACCAAAGGGAGCATGGATAAAGCCATGGATGAAAAGACTGCAAGACTTAGTTGCTTGGGGTGTTTGGGAAGGAGCTCCAGAATGAGATGGATTGCATGTATGTGCCTGTATGATCTAGGGATCACTGGGAATAATTGGTTAATGAATTTCAACATTGATATGCCCATTCTACAAGTTTGTTAATATCCTTTTGTAACTTGTTGCCATGCTCCATATTATTGAATATCCTCCCCCTCCCCAATTTGGGGTCATCTGCAAATTTAGAAATTTTGTTTTTGATTCCAAAATTTAAATTGTTAATATAAATTGTAAACAACGGTGGTTCTCTCACCGAACATTGCTTCCCAAATGCAACTCTGAATAACTACCCTTTACCCCCTACTCCTTGCTTTCTGTCCTGGAACTGTCTGGTAAACATTCAGTAATTTGTCCCCTGACTGCATTATATGACCTTATTCATTAGTCTATTATCAAAGGCCTTTTTAGAAATCTAGATAAATCAATCTAGATAAATAACTGTCTTTTACCTCTTCAAAACCTATGCTAACTATTCATTATTGTACTTCTGGTTTTTAGATATTCTATTCTCCCCTAGGGGATTCCATTATTTTCCCTAGCGCTGTTGTGAACCTAATTGGTCTATAATCCCCTTGGACATGTTCAACCTCCATTCTTAAATTTAGGTATAACATTAGTTATCTCAGTCCTCTGTCACTACACCTTTCTCTAACATACTATTAAAAATGTGGAGTATTGGCTCTATGATCTCATCTCTACATTTTTTTTTAATGAATGAGGCAATCTATCTGGACCAGAGGTTTCATCCTTTTTAAGTTTGATTAGTTTGTTTAATATTTCACTTTTTATTTTAAATGCAGTTATCTCATTTTTAATCGCATCACCTCATGTTCCTTTTAATCTCTTCATATTCTACTCTTCTATCAGCAAACATGGCAACAGTGTTCCATAAAGAGCAATGATATAAATGACCATTCATTGTGAGGTTGATGGAATTGTTTGAAGAAGGAATGTTTTTAAAATAAAGAAAGACTTGCATTTATGTCGCGCCTTTCATGACCTCGAAAGCACTTTAGTGCCCATTATGTACGTTTCATACGCAGTCACTATTGTAATGTAAAGAAATAGCAGCCAATTTGCATACAGCAAGCTCCCACAAACACAGTGTGATAATGTTTCATCTGAAAGATGACACCTCTGACTGTGCTCAGTATTCAGTACTCGATAAGACACTGGGAGAACACATTTTAAATAGAGCCATGGAATCCTTAACATTCATGTGATCAACAGGAACAGTCAGATGATGGTTTCTCCCCACAATTAGACCTTTATCCTTCAATGCAGCTATCTTGAGTAAAATATTAATGATGGACTTGGATTTCATGTGTGGTTGAACTTTAGCATTTCTCCTATAGCATTAGGATATTAATGGGCATGCCACTTTATTCCAGGAAAAATGTGAATGTTGAACCAGGATAAAGCACCACTGTCATTGTGGGGAGAAGATCTCTCTTGTATGACTCAAGCTTTGTAGACGTTTTCATAAGAAAATAATTGAAGAAAACCTGCCCCTGGAAAAGTCTAACTGAAATGCGATGGAAATATTCTATAAAATCTTTACAATATACCCATCTAAAATTGTTAAAAGGACTGAAAAAATGTATCATTGAGGCTTGAATTTGGAACAGTTACCTGGTGCTGAGTACATCTTTCCATTTAACTGTACAGTACTCTTCCTTTATTTTGGCATGGTTCCTATTTCATTTTGATTTGTTGGTTTCTCTGACACTATACTGAATTGTGATCTTTGTTGATTTGCCCTTCTGGAGCATCTCTTGTTTTGTCTTGATTAAAATTTCCCTTCTCTTCCACTTGCTTCTGTCACCCAAAGGGAGCATGGACAAAGTCATGGAAGAAAGATTGCAAGACCTAGTTGTTTGGGGAGTGTAGGAAAGGAACTCCAGAATGAGTTGGATTGCATGAATGTGTCTGCGTGATCTAGGGATCACTGGGAATGCCAAAGACGTTTGGTGAATCTGAAGCTTCAAAATGCCAGTTGCATTGGTGAAAAACCCTGTATCTCTTAACTGTCTATTCAGGAGCAACAAAGAGGTCTGAACAAAGTACATGGCTAGACCCTTCTTTGAGAATGGTGTAAGATTTGGGGAGGACTAATGTGGAAAGCAGAGACTTTGAAATTACATTTTTTTAAATAAAAGTTTTTTTATGCAGTTAGATTTTGATTTAATTAAAGCCTGGATAGCACTGTATTTGTTACTTTAAATTTAGTAATTTTTTTCTGTGTATGGATTTTATGAATAAAATTTAATGTTAATTCTTGATCTCTCTTTTTCATTGCAAATAGAAAAGCAACTTGCATACACCAGGTAAGTTGAATTATATTTTGATATTAACGGCTATGACTTACAGTCTCTTCTGCTAATGTACACTCACCCAAACCACTAAATACTTGCAACTGTGAGTGAATTTCTAATTGTCTTTTTCCCATGTTGAGAGCTTTGCCAACATTTTTCTAAGGATATCTGCTGTCACAGCAACTGAAATGGCTTCAAGTTAGAATTGAACAGATGAGTTCCTTCATTCTTTAGTTAACAGTATTGTATTTAAATCTGAACCCTTGGATGGACTTATTTTAAAAATAAGTGACTTATACTGTGTTCGTTGTCACACTCTTAAGCCTTAATAGACTTGTATTAGTAGTGAGGTTGATGTACTCAGCTATTGTGTTGTCTGAAACTTGGAATGTCACTGAACATGCTGTTTTAACAGCAGGAGAGATGCATTTGACATTAGGGTTAAAATTGGTCATCATTGCACCTGTTTTCCAGACAAAAAAATTAAGCAATTTCACAGGGCTGTGCCCCATGCCCCAAGGATGCCTGAAAATCACCCAACACATTACTGGCTGTGGACAGTTTTCAGTTGTTGGGGCGGCTGCCTAAATTAGGTGATGTAGCCTATCAAGGAGACCTATCAAAAGGTTAAGTTTCATCCTTTTTTCTTTCAACTTGTTTGGAATCAGGAGGAGCAGGACTGTTTCTCCTACTTCATATCACTTGATTGGCTCTCACCTGTTGCCCTTCACTAGTGACTGGAAATATATGTCAATGTTTCTAAATGTTCTGTTTTCATTTATAGCTTTAGCAAGCCCTGGAGGCCCCAATGCAGTGCGCACAAGTAATTTCACCATGATTGGATCCCACAAGTTCTCACTCTCTTCAGTAGGAAACACAAAATTCCAACTAGATAAGGTTAGCAAACTGGAGTACTACATTAGTCACATTAATCTTCTGCTTGATCTTGTGCAGTTTTAGTAGATCATGCATTTCCTTTGTTTAAAATGCTATGTGATATTCTGTTTATACACATGCCATAGATGCTTTTTCTGCCTATTAAATCTCTAATGTTTAATTCCACGACTTGATTTGAAATTGCAATGGTCATGTAAGTTCACTTAAAGTTCAGTGGCATATATTAGGATGCACATTTCTAAGTTAAAAGCATCAAAACTGAGTTGGTTATAATTACAAGCAATATTTTTTATAGAGTAATTACAAGATTTATATGTTTAATTAAAATTACACCATCAAGATAAATTACACACTGCAGATACTTACAAATGGGATTTTATTTCCTTTAGGTTTAAATTATTCTTTGAATGGAAATTCATTATAATGCCAGTCGCAGGATTTCTGCATTGCAAGTTCTGACACCACCAACATTATTTGGATGGGGTCACATTTCACTATTACCAAGACATATTTGGTCTGTCCGCTTTCCAAATATTCAAATCTCACTCTCTGGTGTCAGCATTAGATCAAGCATATGCTTAGGTGGCCAAGCAGTATAATTGAACCTCTTAGAAAAAGGCTTATTCATATTGGATCACCTTCCTCACACACTAGTACTTCGCTAATGCCTTCTAGATTTGTCCAATATAAGTCTCAAGGATGGATTTTCATAATGAAGCTTCATCAAGTAATTGTTATTATAAAGTTCTAACACATCAATGTTTACTTCTTATAGTAATTTTATTTTGACATCCTGTTTGATGGTTCTATGATGTAAACCATATAGTATCTGGACTTGGAAGATTACATTCAAACAGAAGCGAGCCATTCAGTTAGACTGTAGCTGATCTGTGCCTCAGCTCTGCTTACCTGCCTTAGCTCCAGATCACCACAATGGGCCATGTAGACCATGTTTTAAAAATGTAATATACATCAATTATTGCTGAAAAAAAGTCATGTCTAAGCTTAGACATGTCTCTTTTTTTCAGCAAATCTCAAATTCTGTACTACCAAACAACTATTTGTATAACCTAGGATGGGTGGAATAGGATTAGGCCATTCAGTCCCTAAATTAGATCATAGCCAATCTGTATCTTGACTCCATGTGTGTCAGCAATTGCTCAGTTAATAGCACTCTTGCCTCTGAGTCCAAAGATTCTGGGTTCTAGTCCCCCTTCAGGACTTGAGCACAAAAATTAAGGCTGATACTCCATTACAGTACTGGAAGTGTGCTACACTGTTGGAGGTTCTGTCTTTCAGGTAAGACGTAAAACTGAGGCCCCGTTTGCCCCCTCAAATGGACGTAAAAGATCCCATGGAGCTATTTTGATGAAGAGCAGAGGAATTATCCTGGCGTCCTGCATTTATATTTATCCCTCAATCGACATCACAAAAACAGATTAGACTTTTGTATTCTATTTCTTTTTAAATCTTGCCACATCGTGATAAATAACTTGTATATAACTTGTTTTACTCATGCTATTCACTTGCACAATAACTCATCAAGCATTTGTAAAATTTTGCTTTTCTAAATGATGCTGGTATTTGTATTTTCCAAGATGAAATTTTATGGTCAGGGCAATCAGCTTCAGGGAAACCTGTTCCAGGAAAAGGTTTCTATGTTTGCCTTGTTCGTGGGTCACCACTTGCTAGCATAATCAATTTGTCTATTGACACTTGTGTGCTGCATAACACACTCCTTGTGATCGATAATGCTGCTTTTATTGTTTGTTGCATTTGACCCTGTTGCTATAAATAATATTTAATAAGAGTGAATTTTTGCACATGCTATTTTTAAATGTATGGGGAAGCAACTTGTTAAAAGGAATACATTGTATGATGACATTAAGCTTGACCAAATGCAAAGTGTCTGGGCTCTTGATTAAAGCTGCAGTCATTGCATTTCAGGGTTCAGATTGAGGATGTTTAGCTGGCCAGCCACTGTGTTAAATTATTTTTCAACTTCTTTAGGGGTAGGAAACATTGCATGAATACTTGATGGTTTCTATTCTCCACCCATCTACCAGTTGTAACAGTTATCCAATCAATCACCTGATTCACCATTATTTTAATGGTGATTTCCTGCCAGTTGCTTCTGTACTACTGTTTATTTTCACAGCACAAATTTATTACTGAAGTGCTCAAATTAAGTGTTTCAGTCTGCACAATAGTAGCTTTTGTGCATGGCTGTGTTTCCTTGATTGCACTCAGCGAAAAGAGTAAATAATTATGCTGAGTAGGGGTCACTAATGACCCACTGCTTTGAAGCATTAAAGTAAAATTCAGTATAAAAAATTAAGTATAAATTTACTGCTTGTAAAGCCACAAATCTTCTGTTTCACCCTACCTAACCGACCCACGATGTAAATATGATAACTCCTTGTTAAATTTTATTTACCTGAAATCATACTAGTACTGGGCTTTCCAATTGGTGTCACAATTTAGCATAGAAATAACTTATTTGGCCATAAAATTAGATAACTTTTTTTGTCTAACTTTGATTTGTTTTTTTAAGGACCTGGAAAAGAAATTTCTATGACACTAAGGCATACACTACACAGTCTAAATATCAAAGTAAAACAACAATGTATCATGAACCCATAAAATAGAATGCTTGAGATAAGTAAAATGACGCAGCTGTGTTAACTCATGATCAGACATAGAGGATATGGTATGACTATGCTGCAGCTGGATTTATAAATGAATTGTTGCAATTCTGTAACTAGCTCTAGCCTTGTCTTACTTGTGAGCATCAATATGTGCAGCATAATAACGATAAGATGAATAAAGCCTTTATACTGCTCTTTGTGAAGTTTTTGTAACATCACATGGCCCTCAGTGGTGCTGCACTATGCAAATATTGTAGTGGTAGTCAGTGGCTATCAACCTCATCAGAGAAGCTGATATTCATCACAGTACTAAATATAGAGATATAGAGATTTTCATCACACTAATGTCACCTCCCGGTAGCCTTAAGGTCACAATTCTATCGTGCAATATAAAATAACAGACTTGCGTGTTGTGTATTAGTAACAAACTATCTAGTTAGGACATTGATTAAAAGTACTGACCAAATGTAAAATGCACTTCTTTGGTTCTTCCCAGGTTCCTTTCTTGTCTCCTCTTGAAGGTCACATTTATGTAAAACTGCAGTGCCAGGTTGGTTCCACAATTGAGGAACGTGGATTTTTGGTAAGCTTTCTTTGGTTATAATTAGAAACAATCACTGCTGCTTGCTCCTTGTTTTGAAGCGTTAATGATTCATTTGAAAAGGAAGAGCTTGCGTTTAAATAAATTTTCACATCCTCAGGCCATCACAACTGTTTAATAGTCAACTAATTTTTTTTTGCAAGTCATATTAATGTTTCTGCACATTCATATGAGAGCATGTAAAGACTGA
This sequence comes from Carcharodon carcharias, assembly GCF_017639515.1. Lineage (NCBI taxonomy): Eukaryota > Metazoa > Chordata > Chondrichthyes > Lamniformes > Lamnidae > Carcharodon > Carcharodon carcharias. The sequence continues at coordinate 196,950,727 of NC_054469.1, forward strand.
GTGCACATGTGTGATCCCAAAACAATATCATAGAGTTATAGAAGTCTACAGCACAGAAAAAGGCCCTTCGGCCCATCGAGTCTGCGCCGGTCAAACAAGTACTTAACTTTTCTAATCCCATTTTCCAGTACCAGGCCCATAGCCTTGTATGCCATGGCATGGCAAGTGCACATCCAAATACTTCTTAAATGTTATGAGGGTTTCTGCCTCTACCACCCTTTCAGGCAGTGAGTTCCAGATTCCCACCACCCTCTGAGTGAAAAAATTCTTCCTCACATCCCCTCTAAACCTCCTGCCCCTCACCTTTAAATCTATGCCCCCTGGTTATTGATCCCTCCACTAACAGGAAAAGTTTCTTCCTGTCTACCCTATCTATGCCTCTCATAATTTTATACACCTCAATCAGGTCCCCCTCAATCTCCTCTGCTCCAGGGAAAATAACCCCAGTATATCCAATCTCTCCTCATAACTAAAACTCTCCAGCCCAGGCAACATCCTGGTAAATATCCTCCGCACTCTCTGTAGCGCAATCACATCCTTCCTATAATGCGGATTCCAGAACTGTATGCAATACTTGAGCTGTGGCCTAACTAGTGTTTTATACAGTTCCAGCATAACCTCCCTGCTCTTATATTCTATGCCTTGGCTAATAAAGGCAAGTATCCCATATGTCTTAACCACCTTATCTACCTGTCCCGCTACCTTAAGGGACCGGTGGACATGCACCAAGGTCCCTCTAATCCTCAGTACTTTCCAGGGTCCTACCATTTACCATGTATTCCCGTGCCTTGTTTGTCCTGCCCAAGTGCATCACCTCACACTTATCCAGATTAAATTCCATTTGCCACTGATCAGCCCATCTGACCAGCCCATCTATATCCTCCTTTAATCTAAGGCTATCCTGCTCACTATTTACCACCCCATCAATTTTTGTGTCATCCGCGAACTTACTGATCAACGCTCCTAAATTCAAGTCTAAATCGCTGATATATACCACAAACAGCAAGGGACCCAACACCAATCCCTGTGGAGCCCCACTGGACACAGGCATCTAGTCCTAAAAACACCCCTTGACCATCACCCTTTGCTTCCTGCCACTCAGCCAATTTTGGATCCAGTTTGCCAAATTGCCTTGGATCCCATGGGCTCTTACCTTCGTTATCAGTCTCCCATGCGGGACCTTATCAAAAGCCTTGCTGAAGTCCAAGTAGACTACATCAAATGCATTGCCCTCATCTACATACCTGGTCACCTCTTCGACAAATTCAGTCAAATTGGTCAGGCATGACTTCCCCTTAACAAAACCATGCTGATTGTCCTTGATTAATCTCTGCCTTTCCAAGTGAGATTAATTGTGTCCCTCAGAATTGCTTCCAATAGTTTCCCCACCACTGAGGTTAGACTGACTGGCCTGTAGTTCCCTGGTTTATCCCTTCCTCCCTTGTTGAATGACGGTACCAAATTGGCTGTCCTCCAGTCCTCTGGCACCTCTCCTGGGGCCAGAGAGGTATTGAAAATTATTGCCAGTGCCCCTGCAATCTCCTCCCTTGCCTCACTCCAACAGCCTGGGATACATTTCATCCGGGCCTGGAGATTTATCTATTTTTAAGCCTGCCAGAACACTTAGAACCTCCCTTTCTATGCTAATTTCTTTAATTACATCACAGTCCTTCTGCCTGATTTCCATACCCACGTCATCCCTCTCACTTGTGAACGCCGACACAAAGTATTCATTTAGAACCCTACCTACGTCTTCTGGCTCCACACACCCATTACCACTATGGTCCTTAATGGACCCTACTCTTTCCCTGGTTATCCTCTTGCTCTTAATGTACTTGTAAAATAACTTTGGATTTTCCTTTATTTTACCTGCCAATGATTTTTCATGCCCCCTTTTTGCTCTTCTAATTTCCTTTTTAAGTTCTCCCCTACATATTCTATACTCCTCTAGGGCTTCCGCTGTTTTGAGCCCTCGTTATCTGCTATAAGCCTTCCTTTTTCTCTTTATCCAATCCTGTATGTCCCTTGACATCCAGGATTCCCTGGATTTGTTGGTCCCACCCTTTGTCTTTACTGGAATATGTTGGCCCTGTAGTCTCCCTATTTCCTGCTTGAATGAGTCCCACTGCTCTGACGCAGATTTACCTAAAAGTAGCTGCTCCCAGTCCACTCTGGCTAAATCATATCTGATCTTATTAAAATCGGTGTTCCCCCAATTTAGAACTCTGATTTCTGGCCCATTCTTGTCCTTTTCCATAACAACCTTGAATCTTTCTGCAAAATGCTCCCCCACTGATACCTCTACCATTTGCCCTGTTTCATTCTCTAAAATTAAATCCAGGACCACCCCGTACAGTCCACGTACTGGCTTAAAAGGCTCTCCTGGATGCATTTTAAGAATTCTGCTCCCTCTAAACCTATCACACTGTGACTAACCCAGTTAATGTTGGGGAAGTTGAAATCCCCCACTATTACTATCCTATTATTTTTACACTTCGCTGAAATTTGCCTACATATCTGCTCTTCTGTTTCCCTCTGACTGTTTGGGGGCCTATTGTACACTTCCAGCAGTGTGATTGCTCCTTTTTTGTTTTTCAGTTCTACCCATATGGCTTCATTTGAGGAGCCTTCTAAGATGTCATCCCTCCTTACTACTGTAATTGATTCCATGATCAATATTGTGACACCCCCTCCTCTTTTATCTCCTTCCCTGTCTTGCCTGAAGACCCTATGTCCTGGAATATTGAGCTGCCAATCCTGCCCCTCCCTCAACAATGTCTCTGTGACAGCAATGACATCATACTTCCATGTGATAATTTGTGCCCTCAACTCATCTGCCTTATTCGTCAGACTCCTTGCAATAAAATAACTACCATCCAACCTTGCCAAACTCCTTCGTGCCTTAACTGGCTTGTAATTTCAATGCCTTCCTGACTCACTTGCTTTCTCTTCTAATTTTGGCTGTGCATCTCCCCCTGCTGAACCCCCTCTCAGGATCCCATCCCCCTGCCAAGTTAGTTTAAACCCTCCCCAACAGCATGAGCAAACCTCCCCGCAAGGATGTTGGTCCCATTCCAGTTCAGGTGCAACCCGTCATGCATGCGCCCAGATTACTGGAATTGACTGGAGAGGAAACTAGAATTGGGGCTTGCTGAAGCACATTTCCTTATGGAGCTTGGAAGCTGAAGCTGTTTGCTGCCGGTTCCAAGTGGCTGCGCATGCTGCTAGTCAACTGCCAAACGGTTGGAGTGTTGGAAATGGTTGTCACACTCCTAGAAATGGAATGGCTTCTCCCTCCATGGACATGTACCGGATCTCGCACAGGCACCTGGCTCTGAAGCATTTCCCACAGGCCATGAGTGAAGGGCTTCTCAGCCGCGTTGATATGCTGGCAGTTGATAAGGTTGTAGCAGCGGGTGAAGGGCAGCCTTGCCACATGCACCAGACAGGAAGGATGTCTGCCACTGTGGCTGTGCTCATGCTGCACCTGATTATTGGATTTTGTTGAACATTTCTGCCTTTACATTGAAGTTATAGCCTTGACTTTGATCCCTTGATTCTGAATTAAGGAATTTTTATTACTTTCAAAAGGAAAAATAAACATAAAACTCCAAAATAACTAAGCCACTTATTAGAATATAGGGCAGAACCTTTGGGTTGGTGAGTGGGGTGGGTCCAGTTCGCCAATACATAAAATGACGCGTGGTGATGTCGGGCGTGCGACCCGACATCACCATGTGTCATTCAGATATTCAGTTCGGCCGGCGGGCGCGCAGCCAACTCCAGTGCGTGCCCGCCTGCCGAGCTGTCAAAGGCCTATTAAGGCCATTTAAATATCAATTAAAATACTTAACTGAGCTGCCTGCCCAACCTCAAGTTTGATGGGCAGTCTAAGAGCCCAGGTGGCCTCCACATTTATCATGAAACCTCATCCACGGGCGGGATGAGGTTTCATGAAGCTTTTTAAAGTTTAATAACATTTTAAAATAAAATTCATTGACATGTCCCTGCTCATGTGACAGTCGCATGAGGGGACATGTCTTAAAAAAAATTTTTCTCTTTATTAAAATTTTAAAAAATCAAACTGACCTCCCTGAGGCAGCTCTTTGCCTCAGGGAGATTTCTATGATCTTTCGCGTGCATGCGAGAAAGAGCGTAGGCCCCTACTCAGCCAATTCCCCCCCACCCGCACAGGGAGCACGTAGCGCTTCCGGGTGCTCATCACGCTGGTCGGGCCTTAATTGGCCCACCCACATAAAATGGCGGCGCACAGCTGATTGTGGGCAGCGAGTGGCTGTGTGCCCACTCCCACCCAAACCCCCCCCCCACGGACGGGGAGAAAATTCCCCCATAAAGTTTTATTTTACCAGTCAAGAACACCTGTATTTCCACTTGCAAAACACTAGATAAGAGGATCTTCACAAAGCTAACTCCAGATACACTTATTTCATTTTACCATCTCACCATTCTCACATGAATTGGGAATAAGGTAGGAACTGGGAGGGATGTTGATTATGGCATGTAGTTGCTGGTTTTTATTTGCATGGTGTTTGGCATTGATTTTCCTTGAGACAATCAGCACTGGAGCTGACTGCCTCAGGGTAAACCAAAGTTCCAGGAAAGACCAGGATCAGGTTTTGGCTCCTTTGCATATACATCTATCCTAACGTTTGCTTCAGAAGTGGATGAAGGATGCCTCATGTTTGCCTTTTACCAAGATGGCATCCTGAGCAATTTGTGGCAGAAATGCACAAGCATTTGATGTTACGTTTGTCCCTCAATGTTACTTAAAGCACCCAAACAGGTGCTACTGATCTGAATTTTTGCATCTTCTGACTCTGAGGAAAGTGTGCCACCATTGAGCCAGACTGATGAATATTGGCCACATGGCTTTAGAGTTCCTTGATAATTGAATTCTATGTCTAGCTCAGTGAACAGAATTTGTGTAAAGCCTTTTATACGTTAACATTGGCTTATCATCCATCATGGATCTTATAATGCTGTTTTTCGTGTGTTCAGATTTGTATCAAGAATTCTTCATATTGTAATCTAATAGCACCATCTAGTGAAATATTAAATGATCTGATTGAATGAACAGTAATGAGAGCCTTTGAATTAAATTCAGGTAATTATCCTGATGGCTGCACATAGTTCTTCAGAGGCAATTTGCTCCACTGAATCCACTAATTCTCAACCATGTTTATATTGCCTCCAATTTAGTGCAATCAACACCTGAATATCAAATATTCTTTCTTTCCCACATAGCACAGGAATAGACTTGGTTGTCCATTATGTTTGCGTAATGGAGAGCTAGAGTTCTTTGAGTATATAAATCACATCAGCCACATAGCTACATTTTTCCTGCTCAATATAAAAACATGACCTCTATTCATTTATCTCACAATTCGAAAAGATTGAATTTTCCTTTTGTATTTGCATGTGATGCAATTTTTTTACAAAATTGTATGGAGGCAAGAGAGTCAAAGTTAGGCTCTAAACATTGTTGAATCTGTTAAAAGCTATGGAGGGAATTGCCCAAAAACTGGTGGGTTTTGGTCAGGTGTGATGAGAAAATTTTCACAATCTTGAACCTGACTCCAACCTGCCAACTTACAGTTTTGATGTGAAAGTGGTGGGGCATCATTTTAAATATTATAATGAATCTATGTGCCTCAGATTGAGTCACTTTCTAGTATTAACCTCGGCTGGCTGGATTTTTCAGGCCTCTGGGATCCTGGCAACTAAATGGAGGTGAGGACTCTTCATGGAAGAAGTAAATGCCTTTACAGTACTGTTTGTGAGACAGGAGGAACATTTCCTGCCTGCCATAATTGTGTCTTACCCTCCCCAGATTGCCAGCCCACCTCCACAAATCCAGCTGCAGGCTCACCACATACTCCTGGTCTGTGGCCTCCTCCAGAGTGTCAATCAGGCTGGCTCCTGGGCAGGAAGCCTGCTTGGGGAAAATGAAGTCAGGCTGTGATGGTAACTGTTAACTCCCCCCAGACCCCCACTTCACTAAACCCATTCTAGTCAAGGTCAGAGTCTTGCATATCTAATCGTCACAGCTGTAGTTTTGTGAGCCTCTCAACCTAACACTATTGGATCTTGATATTCTATTTAGACCCATTGAGCCAGCTTCAAACCTGGAGGGGATTGGCACGAAAGATCAATTCCTACAGATGTAAATTCTGTCACTCTGGTAACCCTGTAATGTCCTTTTACTGGACTCACTGAATTCAACCTTGACTGACTGGAGTAGATTTGCAACTAATTAATAAGCTAGTTTCATGCTAGCATATTCCACAGCAAATGACCATAATAACTCAGTCAGTGATACTTGAATGTGACAGAAGATGTCTCATTTCAGCAGACCATCATCAGTTTGTAGCAGTGGAATTCCCATGGCTCTGAAAAAGGAATTCTGGCAGTGATGGAATGTGCTGCAGCACAATTGTCGTCATCGTCTTGAGTTCTCTGCCTGAAGGCAGGTCCATCCCACAGGCCAAAGACCCCCACCACAGGTCAGGCAAGGAGGCAGGCTCTGAATCCACCCCCGCCAGAATGGGGATCAAACCCCATGCTGTTTGCACCAATCTGATCCACACTGGCCACCCAACCAACTGTGCCAACAGGCCCCCTCTCCCAAAGCTATGCTGTGGCAACATACATTTTTACATGCATGTTGTAGTCCTGGAGCTCTGAATACTGATGGCAGAGGCTCCAATTTCTTTCCATTACATGGCTGACCAGGAATCTCTCCCACTTTTACTGCCTGCCACTGGCATATGTTGAAGGGATTTACAAGTTGATACCCAACCCATTTAACCACGTTATGAAGGCACTTTCCTTGGCCAACAAGTCCAGCAGTGGGACTTGATCCCGGAGCTTCTGGGTCAGAGTTGCTATCCCACAAGACCTCCATGTAGCACATTACGCTAATCCAAATAACTCTCAGCCTTCCTAATTACTCAGTTTCTCTGAATTCTGTATTTTTCATCTTGCCCTACCCCTCCCACACCAAATATCTGTTGAGGTTGGCATAAACAATGAACCTTTCAGTGAAAATCAAAGCACTCCTTACAACTCTGTGCACATTGCTAATTTTTGAACTTTACTTTTCCAACCAGTGCATCTTAATTGAACATTGAAGAGGGGATTGCAAACTTTTAGCACTGAATGCAAAGGCAATTCTTCTATCAAACCAGGATGGCCTGGTGTTACAGGGTCTCTGTGTCAAGATGCTTGTCCTTGGGTTACCCTGTTACTGATTGGCTTGGGTGTAATGTTGCAGAATCAATCATTTTCTTCCTGGCCAGTCCCTCGGCATCGAGGATTACTTGCTTCTATTTTGGTTCAATGCGTTCTGAGATGGCTGATAATTCCAAAGTGTGATCTGCAGATTACCACATGTTTAGATGGAGGGTTGGATAAATGAGCTCTCTCCGACGCCCCGACTTCATGCCGACGTGTTCCAGACAAAGTTTCCCTATTCGGTGCCTTCTTGAAAGAACCTTCAATTTTGGTCGATCACAAGCCAGGAACCTGCGTGAGTCAGCAGGGATATTTGACCTCTTTAGGGGATGCTTTAAGGGCATCCCTACAGCATTTCCATTGTCCTCCTGGAAATCATCTGTCACAACCAGATTCTGAGTAGAACAGTTGCTTCAGGAGTCTGGTGCCATGCATACAAATGACATGTCCTACCAAGCAGAGCTGGTTTTGAGTGACTTAGCACCTCTATGCCCGGCATGTTGGCTTGGGAGAGAGCGCTGTTTGCTTTCTTGCCACTGGATTTGGAGGATCTTGCAAAGGTACCACTGGTGGTAATTCTTCAGTACTTTGAGGTTCCTGCTGTAGCTTGTCCAAGTCTCACTGGCACCATTGCATGCCGATAAACAATGACCTTAGTCTCGGGTTTGAGATCCTGGTCCTCAAATACTTTTTCCTTCAGTCAGCCGAAGGCTGAGCTGGCTTATTGGAGCAGTGGTGAACTTTGTCCTTTATTTATGCCTTCGTCAAGAGGAGACTTCCAAGATATGGCAAATTGTCTAATCATACACACTATCCAAGCAAATGTTAACAGAATGGAGGTCAGAGTACATGGTCCAGATCTCTGGACAATAGGGCAAGGTCTGTATCTTGTTCAATATCTGCTGAATTTTGTTCTGTTGACACTTTTATGTATACCCCTTAGGGTTCCTGAGTGGCGTAAGGACGGGGAATCCCCTCTCAAAGGCAGGCTCACTGCACTCCTTGGGGAGTGGCTCATCATATATTGGTCCTCACCTTGCCCAGCTCACACTTATGGCTCCAAGTGATTGTTAGCAGCCACACCCCAATAAACTGCTTCAGGTGGGCCAATCCAGGAGTGGTTAGCTGTCAGGTCTCCTACCCTCAGCCATTTAGGGGTTTGTCTACCCAGGTATGTGAGGATTGACTCCGGCAGACTGGGCAGTTGAGACCAATCTAAGGTCCAACAGTCTTGAAGGCGGGTCAGCGTTGTATTATGGACCACGTAGAGCTCAACAATACATTGAAGACGTCCCGGTCTTCCACTGCATCCGGATCTATCTTCAGCCATCTAGACTCTTACAAACAGTCATTTGGTAGTACAAAACTTGAGCATTGCTGAAAAAAGACATTTTGCCGAAGTTTTTCGTCTTGCACTCATCAGCAAGAATACCAGTGTCAGGGAAAGCAAAAACTTTATACTGTATGAGAAGAGAGTGTTGATTGGTTGGCAAGTTGACTCTGGTTGAGGCGTTGCCATGGAGGATGCACCAGTTAATGGTGACTGACTGTTAACTGCCAACCATTGTTTGAAATTTAAACCAGGCAGCTTGACTCTGGTCACGGCATTGCCCTGAGGGATGAACCAGTGAATGGCCATCACTTCTTTTATTTAACTGAAACTGGCACAATGTGTGTACGTGTTTTTTCTAACTGCAAAGAACAGGGTCCTGTGTATTAATATATGTAGCTTCCAGTGCACGAAAATGTGCCACGCTGAGCCCGACTGACCATTTTAAATTGGTTATCAGCGTAATTTTTAGCACACTGAGGATTATTTAGCAAACCTTGACCAATCACAGAATCACATCTGATGTTTTGAGTTTTGCAAACACAGGCTGGTTGAGTATAGTCTGTACCTTGCACGTTGTGAACAGGGGAAGGGACATGCTGTTTGATATGATCTGCCAGCTTTTGGGATGTAAAGCCTACATATCTCGCATCACACTGGCATTGAAATTCATATACCACTTTAGTCATTTGTGAGATAGGCAGAATGTCTTTTTGGCTTGATGGCAGCATCCTGTTTTTGGCAAATAACCACTTGTGGCTTCACCTGCTGCTCAAATATTTGGGATACCTGAGGTGGACTGGGCACTTTTCAGGGCTGAAAGTGACAGCCTTAGGCCCGTTCATGAGTTTGCATGATATACAGCACGCTATAATCTGATCAGTATAGCCATTATACCGCATCTTTGATGTGTCCTATTTCAGCATCAAGCTTGCATGGTAAACAAATGGCTTGGGCCCTATTTACAAAGTTGCCGATAAGGCCAGTCTTATAGTATGTGGAACTGTAAGAATCCCAACACGTGTATTGACCAGTGAAAGTAGGTTTGCGGTAGACCATGGTAGGGATCCCCTGACAGAGTTCTCAACTAGAAAGTCAAGGAAAGGGAGTTCATTTGACTGCCCCATTTCAAAGGTGTATTTGAGCGCAGGATGGAGCTCATTAAGACATGCAAAGAAATTATTATATGCTGCTATGGATTTAAGTATAGCAGATGTTTCATCCACATATCGGAAATATGCAAATGTTAGGCTGTTTAGTGTCATTCCATCGAAGACGTATTTCTCATGGAACCTAACAAAGATGTTTGCAAGAGCTGGGCCTAGACCAACCTGGACATACACGTCAGTAAACCTGGCAAAGGGACGGGAAAGTCGTCCTTACAAGTGTGACTATATCGACAAAATGCACGCCATTCTTAATGACAGGTTCAAATTCACATCCATTGGAACTGCCACTCAACATAACTGGACTGCCTTGTTCGAAAGTAAGCAAAAAATACTTGCTGGATTTGTGTGCGAGTGATGAGCTGCCACATGATATGTATGACAGGGTTCGTCCTCAGAGCTCTCTGCATCCGCATTTGTATGGGCTGCCCAAGACGTATAAAAGTGATGTGTCTTTACACCCTATCATATCAATGACCGGTTCTGCACAGCATGGATTGGCCAAATGGTTGGCCAAGTTGTTACAACCAGTTTGAACAAATTTTCCAGACAATGCTGTGTCCGTGTGCTTATTTGACATTGCCCGCTTATTTGACATTGCCCGCCTATTCACCAATGTGCCACTTAAGGAAACCATAGATATTTGCACTGCAGTATTATATCATGGCAATCTAGACTCACCACCATTGTGTGAATCAGTATTGATTGAGTTTATGAACACGGCAATTTGCGCAGTTGAGTTCTGCTTTAATGACACCATGTATGCTCAAATAGATGGTGTTGCCATGGGATCCCATCTAGGCCCAGCTTTCGCAAACATCTTTGCTGGGTTCCAATGGATATGAATTTGGACCCGTCATTAAGAAAGGCGTACCTTTTGTTGATATAGTCACGCTTGTAGGGATGACTTTCCTGTCCATTTGCAAGGTTTACTGATGTGTATGTCCAGGTTGGTCTAAGCCCAGTTCTTGCAAATGTCTTTGTTGGATTCCAATAGAAACGTGTCTTCGATGGAATGACACCTAATATCCTAACACTTGCATATTTTCAATATGTGGATGAAACATTTGCTATTTTAAGTCCATAGCAGCATATAATAATTTCCTTGCATGTCTTAATGAGCTCCATCCTGCGCTCAAATTCACCTTTGAAATAGAGCAGTCAAATTAACTCCCTTTCCTTGGCTTTCTAGTTGAGAATTCTGCCGGGGGGTGCTCTCCACCATGGTCCACCGGAAGCCCACCTTCATTGGTCAATACATGCGTTGGGATGCTTACAGTTCCACTTGCTATAAGATTGGCCTTATCGGCTACTTTGTAAATAGGGCCCAAGCCATTTGTTCACCATGCAAGCTTGATGCTGAAACAGGGCGCATCAAAGACATCCTATGGGATAATGGCTTCCGAGTAGATCATTTCACGCTGTATATCATGCAGACTCATGAACGACTGCCACTTTGGGCTCTGAAAAATGACAGTCTACCTCAGATTACCCTGGAAGAGCAAGGTATCTCAAAACTTTGACGCTGCTAAAAAATTTGATGTTTCAAGCTGCTACACTGCAGTAGCAACACGAACATTAGATGTGGTTTCGCGATTGGACAAGATTTGCTAAATAATCCTCAGTGTGCTAAAAAAATTACGCTGACAACCAATTTAAGATTGTCGGTCGGGCTCAGTGTGGCATGTTTGCGTGTACTGGAAGCTACATACATTAATGCACAGGGCCCTGTTCTTTGCAGATAGAGAGAACCTGCACACACATTGCGCCTGTTTCAGCTAAACAGAATAAGCGATAGCCATTTGCTGATTAAGGTATTGCCCTGAGGAATGAACCAATCAGAGTCAAGTTGCCTGGTTTAAATTTCAAGCAATACTTGTGTTATGATCCCAGTTACAACTGGAGAAGCCTGATCCCAGGGTGGAACCTATCTTGATAGATCCTAACTGTTTTGTTTGTTTAGATATGTGGAGAGGGGCTACTGAACAGAGTCACTGGAGTCAGCTAATAAGTTTTTAACAAAAGCATAAAACATATACTAAACAAGAAAAGATTAAATGCATTACAGTACTCCTTCATCCACAACTATTTCTTTACGGATGGATACAAATTTCTAAGGGTAGCACAAGTTACAAAAACTATCTTATAATCTAATGTTCACAATAAGTACACAGTCCATGTAAACCAATTGACGACCTATGGTCAGACACACCACACTCTGAAACCAAGTGACAGATGCCACTCCAGCCAGATGCAATGGATCTCTCCTCAACTCCACCCAGACGGAGCCAACAAGTCTCACTGAACTCAGTCTTTCACACGAGGGTTTCCAATCTCCACTTTCCAAGAACTCGCCTTGGAATCTTCTCCCAAACCAACGCTTTCTCTCAAGATGCCTTCTGCGAAGGTTCACTTCCATGGTTTCAAACTCTCCTTCCAATCTTACTTTCCCTTGGGTCATTACATGCATTCAAGCTTTCAAGCATGCATGCTCTCTCACCGACTCAGCTGTCAACAGTACACCACTGCTTCATATGCCCATAGCAAAGAGTTACAGTCCTGCAGTTGCCTCTTGGGATCTTCTGACTTCTCACAAGCCTTTATATTGCTTTGACTCTGCTTCTTGCAGCTTGGAGCCTTTCTCTGCCCCTCCCTCTTAACTTCACTTAACAGGACCTTTTCCAGGCTCCCAGCCTTCCTTTGACTAGAAGACTGCTTGGGACTTTCTCCTGTTCCACTCCCCTGGATTCTTGGGGACTTTCATTTTTTAGCTTGGGACTTGCTATCTGGCCCTATCGCTCCAGTCTCTCTCTGGCAGCTACTTTCAACCAACTTTAGCTTGGAACTGGCTATCCAACATTTCTCGGTTGCTTCTGCTTGGCAACTGCCTTCAAACCTAACTGAACTCAAACAGCTTCCAAATCAAACTGCTGTTTCTATTTTCTTGTGTGTGTGCGTGCCTGTGGGAGGGGTCTGCCACTCTGGAGCCCTGTTGCTAGGCAACAGCCCAGTTTTTTCTACTGTTTGCTTAACTTCCCTGACAATCATAAAACTCATTAGAAATGCAGATACCTTTTAAAGTGAAACTAAAACTCAACTTGACCTTTTCTTAACACGCAAGTAAAGAAATTAAAAGCAAATATAAACTTCAAAGCTAAAATCATTCCTAACACCCACAAAATACCGATATTACTTACTTAACCAAATCTATTTCCTAACACTTGGCAATTAACTGTCAGTCACCATTAACTGGTGCATTCCCCATGGCAACACCTCTACCAGTCAGAGTCCACTTGTCAATCAATCAGCACTCTCTTCTGATACAGTATAAAGTTGTTGTTTCCCTTGACACTGATACTCTTGTAATTGTCCTGATGAGTGCAAGACGAAAATCTTCAAGCAATTCTCATCAAGACTGTTTTGCTATTGGGCCAAGATGGGTCAGAACGAAAGAGTGAGGCTGACTGTACACAACCCTCCCTGACTGTAATCCAATTCACACTCAAGTCATCCTTATCTTTTTATCCTCTGTTAGCCATCATCTATCTGTCACAAGCCCTGCGGCAATGGGCAAGTGACATAGCAGCAGGTGTGAATTCACTGGGAGTTGTAGTCATGAGCCTGCACAGGTGGCTTAGGCCATAGGGTTGTTTTTCACTGAAAGGAAACAAAAATGCCCCTGAGCATCCCTTTTCAGAACCACACTGCTCACCTTCCTAGTATGAGGAAGGAGCTAGAAAAGGTGCTCTAAACTGAGTCTGCTTCACCACCCTGGCCAGCAGGCCACATCTGGCAGGGATCCCATCAACACTTTAAAAAAAAGTAAAGATAACACCAGCCATCACTGGTGCATGGAACGTGTGCATCCTCACGGACAATGCCACAACTGACAGACCTGAGAGAAGAACTGCTCTTGTCAGTAGGAAGCTGGCTAGGCAAAACATCCAGATCACTTCCCTCTTTGAGACTGATCTACCTGAAGATGGTCAGTTCAAGGAAACCTATGCAGGTTACACATTCTTTTGGATTGGCTGTGAAGCTGACAGGCTTTGCTGCCATTAATCATCTCGTTAGTAAGTTGATTTGCCTTCCCAAGGGTGTTAATGATCCTCTGGTGCTTAAACTCCTCCAGCATAACAACACATCAGAATGTATGCCCCTATCATGACCAACCCTGATGAAGTCGAAGATAAATTCTATATTAACCTCCACTCCTTGATTATGACTGTTCCAAAGTCAGACAAGCTAATCATTCTTAGTGACTTCAGTACAAGTGTTGGTGCAGATCACCAGGTGAGGGAAGGGATCATCAGGAAAAATGGGTTTGGCAGCTGTAATAGCATTGGTCTCCTCTTGCTGAAGTTGCGTCCTGAACATGAGCTCTTAATCTCCAAAGCAGTTTTCCACATCCCTGATCGCAACAAAACGTCTTAGATGCACGTCTGTTTTATGCATTTGTACCTAATTGATTGTCATCACCAAGCAGACGGACAGGCAGGATGTGCTTGTAATGACAGCCATGTGCGACACTGACTGCTGGACTTCCCATCATCTATCATTTCAAAGCTAAACATCAAGATCTACATCCCTAGATACCCCCAGGGCAAGAAGGTCCAGAAGCTTCTGAATGTCTTGAGGCTCAAACAGGCAGTCATGAATTAATCTCTCTCAGAGAAACTCGAGAGTCGCCTGTGTACAGCAATAATTGACACTCACTGCATTCAGGATGACCGGATGACCTTCAGGAATACAGCGTACTCCGTGGCACTGCAGGCCCTTGACCCTATCTCTCATAAGCATCAAGATTAGGTAATCCAGAAGCTACTGGAGGAGAAACATCACTTCTGCAAGGCTTGCCTCAATGGCAAGTTAGCACTATCCATGCACGATGCCTACCAAAACATCCACAGGACTGTAATCCACTGCAAGCTCAGATAGATGCAGGATACTCTGCTGAATCAGAAAACAGATGAACTTCAGTCATATGCAGACCACAAAGACTGGAAGAGATTCTGTTATGCTCTGAAATCTGTCTACAGGCCCCAGTCTACTGGCTCGTCACCAATCCTCGATGCCGATGTATCAATACTGTTCGCAGAAAAAGCCCAAATTCTAGAAAGATGGGGAGAGCACTTTAACCATGCTCTCAATCAGCCATCATCCATCAATGAAGGTTGTCATCAACTGCTCTCTTTACCCTCCCACGCTGTTAGAAATGACAATCAACAATCCTTTGGCAAAGCTGATGCTATTCTAGCTGATGTCTACAAGGCTGGAAGTCAGTGTCTGGTCAAGAAACTCATTGAGCTCTTTCAGTCTTTATGGGAGCAAGGAACCATGTTGAAAGAATACAAAGGTGCCTCTCATCGTCCATCTGTACAAGTGGTAAGGAACTTTCAATTCTTGCACATCATGGAAGATTCTCATTCCTCTCCATCATCAGCAAAATCTTTGGTAGAATCTTTCAGAACCACTTGGTGCAGCATTTTGACCAGGATCTGCTGCCAGAGAGTCAGTGCAGTTCCTGAAAAGGGTTAGAAACCACTGATATAGTGTTTGCAGTTAAACAGCTCCAGGAGAAATCCCAAGAACCCGAACGTGGAACTCTGCATTACATTTGTTTACCTGACTGAGGTCTTTGACATGTCAGCCATGAGGGTCTTTGGAGAAATTCAGCTGCGCTGAGAAATTCATCACAATGCTTCGACAGTTTCATGACGGCATGCTCCATGTGTCCTCAATGAGCTCTTTCAGTCTTTATGGGAGCAAGGAACCATGTTGCAAGAATACAAAGGTGCCTCTCATCGTCCATCTGTACAAGTGGTAAGGAACTTTCAATTCTTGCACATCATGGAAGATTCTCATTCCTCTCCATCATCAGCAAAATCTTTGGTAGAATCTTTCAGAACCACTTGGTGCAGCATTTTGACCAGGATCTGCTGCCAGAGAGTCAGTGCAGTTCCTGAAAAGGGTTAGAAACCACTGACATAGTGTTTGCAGTTAAACAGCTCCAGGAGAAATCCCAAGAACCCGAACGTGGAACTCTGCATTACGTTTGTTTACCTGACTGAGGTCTTTGACATGTCAGCCATGAGGGTCTTTGGAGAAATTCAGCTGCGCTGAGAAATTCATCACAATGCTTCGACAGTTTCATGACGGCATGCTCCATGTGTCCTGGGTGATGGTGAGTCTTCTAACCCATTCCCAACCACTAATGGAGTTGAACAGGGCTTTCTGCTCATGCTAACCCTCTTCAGCATGTTTTTCTCCACCATGCTCTCAGCCTTCCATTGATGGCCTTCCTGATATCAAAATCCAATGTTGCATGGACAGGAAACTCTCAATCTGAGATGACTCCAGGTAGGATTTGGATCTCCAAAAATATGTTTTGTGATTTTCTTTTTGCCAATGACAGAGTTCTAGCTGCTGGTTCAGAGCTGGATTTGCAACATAGCATGGACTTGTTCTCCAAAGCATGCAACAACTTCAGCCTTATAATTAGCAGGAAGAAAACAGAAGTAATGTGAAAACCTGCTCCAAGAAAACCCTATCTCGAATCCAAAGTTTCAGTCCATGACCAGAACCTGTCAGCAGTGGATAAGTTAACATATCTTGGCAGCACATTCTCTCAAGCTGTCCATGTTGACAATGAGAAACATGCAAGAATTGCCAAAGCAACTGTAGATTTCAAACATCAGTCTGGGAATGAAGAGGACTAAGCCTAGCTACCAAACTGAAAGACTATAGAGCAATAGTCCTGCCCACTCTGCTCTGTGCATGCGATACTTGGACTGTACACCAGCATCATGTGAGGAATCTCAACCACTTTCATGTGAGCTGCCTTCAGAAGCTTCTGAAGAACAGGTGACAATACAAAATATCAGATACTGAGGTGCTCACCTCAGCTGGCATACCAAGCATCCACCCCATACTGAAGCAGCCACAACTGAGTTGGGCAGGTCATGTAGCCAGAGTGTCTGACACTGGCGTACCAAAAACAAATCTTTGATGGAGAGCTTGAATCTGGGATGTGCTCTGATGCGATCAAAGGAAGTGCTACAAGGACACTCTGAAAGCTTCATTTAGGAGTTTTAATATTAACTTTGAGTCCTAGAAAGCTCACCCAGGATCACTGCACCTGACACAATCAAATAATCAATGGTGTGGCCGCCTTTGAAAGCAGTTGCATATCAGAGGCAGAGGGAAAATGCAGGAAAGGAAATTCCAAGCCAGCAACTAGTCCAAAACTCAATTTATTGTGATATCCTCATCTATTTGCAACAGAACCTTCCAGGTGCAGTTTGGCCTTGGCAGTCACCCACATATCAATGGAACCCTACCAGACACCCCAGATGATGAACGTGGTCATCCTCACCTCAAAGGATGAACAAGACCCCTTAAGGCCCTTTTGTGCATTCATGTTCTTGCAACCGAAAATTATCACACACACACATACAACCTGATTGGCTCTCCACTCTGTCTAGTTTCACACAGCTTGTTGTGTACTTGTTTGGCTAGAATTAGGCATGATTTCCTTCTAAGCAACTGTAAAAACATGCAATTATGTAAGTTATTAACGAGGTTAAGACCATCCAACAGTGATTTGAGAGTCAATTCATCATATTTTAATAGTATAATAATAGTTATTTCATATTTCAACAGACCCCATCTTGAGGGAGAACCTCTTCTGATATATCACTATTATCATTCCCTTAACAAAGCTGCCAATTTATGTCTATCCAGTTTCTTGTTTAAACATTTTATGAAACCTCGAAGCCAACAGACTAATGAGTAAAAGCTTCCAAGTGCCACAACCTGAGTGAGAATTAAAGATTCAAAGAAGTGGAACCACGGATGCTGGATTGCATTATACACCCTATGCCACTGAATGTTTTTCCTGCATATTGGATTTGTCACTCAGTTTTCTCATTGTCCTGAAACATGTATAGATGTTCCAAGTTTTATTTTACACTAGATACAGTTGTTTAGAGACCTCTGTCCCAAGTATAGAGAATTTTGCTCCAGCTTTTGAAGAAATCAATAATATTCTGTTATCCTTTCCTGTCTATGGAGCATACCTGAGGGGAGTTGTGAATGATGTATGGAAATGCCTTTATTTCCAATTTCAAGTTTTGAATCTACACTAGATATTCTTTCTTTGTTCTGTACCTCCACTCATTCCCATAAGCAGACTTTTGTCCCTTGTGATTTGTGATGTAACTTTGCTGCTGAATTGATCATTAACATATTCTGTGAACCATAGTAATAAGATTCCTTGTGTGTAAATCTTACAGGTGCCCATGGCTTTTATCTAATCTTTCAAAAATGGATTGAAGGGCACACTCATGAGTCAAAGCTGATTCTAAACCATTGGCTGGTCTATTTTATATGTAACATATGAATGGACAGAGCATATTTTTCACAAGATTTGTCTATTTCTTATTGCTACTTGTAAGAACAAATTATAGTACACTCAGTGGTATAGGGTGTATAATGCAGTCCAGCATCCGTGGTTCCACTTATTTTGAATCTTTAATTCTCACTCAGGTTGTGGCACTTGGATGCTTTTACTCATTAGTCTGTTGGCTTCGAGGTTTCATAAAATGTTTAAATAAGAAACTGGACAGACGTTATACGGGTTTATTTCACTTCACAAATCATAGTAGTGATTTCTTCATATGTAAAGGAAGCCAAAACCTTAACCTTCGTCCATCTGTCCAAGCTTTCTGAAAAACAAATGCTTAATGAAAATTTACTACTCGGGAAGTGTAAAACATAGCATATTAGTAGCAAAATGTGATGCAAGTACGCAATGAACAGATTAGAATTACAGTTGGAGGTGATCTAGATAGGAGAGTTATCTTTAGGCAAAATCACAAGCAGTGTTTTCACAGCTGATCCAATGGTTACATGGGTAGTGGTAAACTTACTTTCTTCAGGCCAACTCAACACATTTCTTTTCTTGCAGACCATGTTTGATGATGTCAGTGGTTTTGGAGCTTGGCACCGACGTTGGTGTGTCTTATCAGGGAACTGCATCTCATATTGGACCTATCCAGATGATGAAAAATACAAGGTTTGTAGTCACACATGAACTATCACTGCAATGTTTAAAAAATAACAACTGAAGTGAGTCACCGACACCAATTCAAATAACCTTTTGCCAATTATATTCATTTACAAATATTTTTTAAATTTTTTTTTTGCAATATATACAGTACCAATCTTCATTGTGCTTGAAATAACCGACCTGTAAATGCTTAAACACCACTTGCAGCTTCTGGTTTTGGATGTTATCCAGGGAGGAGGTACACTTTATTAAATGGCGAATGGAAGCGAGGAGGCTAATAGCTTGACATTCTAAACAAAGGATGTTTATGTGACAAGCTGTGAAACATTTTCCAAAACTGTTAAGGTACAGGTCTTTTGGATAGTTCAGTATGTCACTGACACTGGTGGAAAGCATTACCCATCTCATTCAGATACTGTACTATTTGCACTAACTTCCAACTAATCCCACAGTGAAATTGAGTCATTTACGATTTCTGATGTTCCCTGCATTACAGACCAGCCCTGATCTCATTGAATGGCACAAGAGGCTCGAGGGGCAGAATGGCCCACCTCTGTTCCCAGTGTTATTTGGAACAATACCAACATTTCAGGGATTTGTGTATGAATATATGTTATAAACTGGGCTGTCATGAACAGAACACAGGGGTACACATCCTGCTTCCCTGCAGATTTGTTGAGCAAAGTTTTCTCAATTCCCAAATTGTGTAATTTAAAGTTGTGTAATTTAAATTTAAAATTCTATAAAAAGAATAGGCCAAAGTACCATCAGTGCACACTTCCTTCTGAAACCAGTTTTTCCCCATAGCTTCCCTTGTATCTGTCCATTTCCTCAAATCCTGCAAAATTCAGAAACTATTTACATCACTATTTGCATCTTGGATGTGTTTCTGCCCATGAAACTGAAATAGTGCAAGAAAAATAGTGCTGGTACAGACATGAAGGGTCGAATGGTTGCCTTCTGTACTGCAACCATTTTGTGATTCTGTGAAAAGCCTTGCCTAACATTTGTGCTTTTTTACCTCCCTGCTTCAATACAGTTTAATCTTTGTTGGGTAATGTACTGTAGAGCGGGGATGATATTAAGAGATCAAACTGAGATGAAATATTGAATCAAATAGGTAGGAATCTAAAATCAATCAGTTTTAAAAGTTTGCACCATTTTCTCAGAAAATTACCTTCTGCACGTGGCTTTTCATTATGTTCCACAAAAGCAAAATAAATTTACAACATATCATTTTTGGATATCAGTTTACTTTTCATCTCTGAATTTATCTTTTGCTGCCTTTTCTCATAAGAATATTTCCACCTGTACTTTAGCCATTTCCAATTTGAGGATTCCTGACTACAAATCTGTTAACCTGTTTGCTAATATTTTTTGCCAGGTTAATTTAGATGGGTCTTTTTTTAATATATACTTTCATGGGTTGTTGGCGTCACTGGCAAGGTCAGCATTTGTTGCCCATCCCTAATTGCCCTTGAACTGATTGGCTTGCTAGGCCTTTTCAGAGAGCAGTTAAGAGTCAGCCACATTGCTGTGGGTTTGGAGTCACATGTAATTCTTCCCTAAAGGAAGCTAGGTTTTAACAACAATCAGTGATAGCTTCATGGTCCCATTACTGAGACTAACTTTATAATTCCAGATTTATTACTTGAATTTAAATTCCACCAGCTGCCATGGTCGGATTTGAACTCGTCCCCAGAGCATTAGCCTGGGCCTCTGGATTACAATCCAGGGTTATTACCACCATCTCCCCATGATAAGGTTAGGACTAATAATAAAGTAAATCATAGCAAGGAGATTGGGAAGGTTTGACAATGCCTCAGTTGAAAAATTCTCTTCCTTGTTTTCAAATCCTTCCATGACGTTGCCTTCTATTACTGTAACCTCCTGCAGAAACAATTCTTCAAAATCCCTGCTTTTCTCCAATTCTGGCCTCCTATGCATCCCTGATTTCCTTCCCTCCAACGTTAGTGGCCTTGTCTTCAGTTACCCACGCCCTAAGCTCTAGACTTCTCAGCCTCTCTACCTCCCTTTCCTCCTTTAAGATGCTCCTTAAAACCTACTTCCTTGACCAAGCTTTTGGTCAACTGCCCTAATGTTTCTTAAGTTGGTGGTGTCAAACGTTGTTTGATTCTGCCTCTAAAACACCCTCGGGATGTTTTACTATATAAAAGGTGTTCTATGAATGCAAGTTGTTAAAATGGAATATAACAAAGAACAGCTGACATAATTCCTTACATTTCCTTTCTTATAAGCATACCAAAGAGCTCATAAGACTTTCAGGATGAAATTTAGTTGCAGAGAATGAAGTCATGGAGATATATTAAATACTTTACAATATTTTTTGCAAAAACAAAAAGAGTGTGGCAGAGGAGGAGGATGTGGAACAAATCTTATTGAACTCCTAGTACCTTTATGTTTTTGATTTTCTGTTATGCTTTTCTATTTTATGTTGGATCTAACTGTCATGACCATTGTTTCCCAATTGTTCTACTCCTTTCCAGAATGAAATTTCTTGTTGAATTAGAAACATACTGACCTACAATAATGGATGCATACCGAAATAAGTGATACCCACTTTGACTACATATATCACCTAGTTAACGATCATCCAACACTATTGACCTCATAGAATCATAGAGGTCTACAGCACAGAAAAAGGCCCTTCAGCCTATCGGGTCTGCACCGGTCAAACAAGTACCTAACTATTCTAATCCCATTTTCCAGCACTAGGCATATAGCCTTGTATGCCATGGCATCGCAAGTATACATCCAAATACTTCTTAAATGTTATGAGGATTTCTGCCTCTACCACCCTTTCAGGTAGTGAGTTCCAGATTCCCACCACCCTCTGGGTGAAAAAATTCTTCCGCACATCCCCTCTAAACCTCCTGCCCCTCACCTTTAAATCTATGCCCCCTTGATTATTGATCCCTCCACCAAGGGGAAATGCTCCTTCCTGTCTACCCTATCTACGCCCCTCGTAATTTTATACACCTCAATCATGTCCCCCCCTCAATCTCTTCTGCTCCAGGGAAAATAACCCCAGTGTATCCAATCTCTCCTCATAACTAAAACTCTCCAGCCCAGGCAACATCCTAGTAAATCTCCTCTGCATTCTCTCTAGTGCAATCACCTGTTCTGGATTATCTACAAATGTTCCCCTCTGTCATCTCCATTGATGACCCAGATTGCATACTGAGAATATATAGAGTCATACAGTATTGAAAGAAGCCATTCAGTCCATTATTCCTGTCCTGGCTCTTTGGTAGAGCTATTCAATTAGTCCCACTCCTTGCTATTTCCCCAAAGCCCTGCATGTTTTTTTTCATTTTCAAGTAAGCATCCAATTACTTTTGAAAGTTGCTACTGAATTTGCTTCCACCACCTTTTGAAACAGTTCATTACAGATCATAACAAGAAACTATGTAATTAAAAAATTTCCTTCTCTCTGATTCTTTTGCATTTAGTACTTTAGCTATGTCCTCTGCCTCCACAAGCTGATTTTCATTTTGGTCCCTAATGACCCCCACCTTTCCTTTGTCTATCTGTTTACTCATTTTTTATGTTTCTAAAATACTTGTGTGCCCTTTTGTTACCCAATAATCTTTTCTCATACTTTGTCTTTGCCCCTCATTCTTATTTTCTCAGCTCTCCTCTGCACTTACTGTACTCTTCACTGTTCTCTATTGTATTGTGCACCTGACATTTATCATAAGTTTCCTTTTTCTGTTTCATTCTTTAGTCATCCATGGACCTTAAGGCTTTGATTCTCTTTTGCTTCACCCCCACTACCTCCCCCACCCTCATAGCAATGTGTTTATTCTTTACCCAAACCAACTCCCTCTTCAAGGTTTCCCATTGCTCATTTAGCATTTTACCTCCCAATCTTGTTTCCAGTTTGCCTGGGCCAGATATTCTTTCAACCTGTTAGCGAAATTGAAGTTCATTGCGTTAATGGGGCAGTGGCAGCTTGAATATAAAATTGGCCAAGGAACTGAAAGCAAAAGAGTACTGGTGAATCATAGTTGATCTGATTATGTGATCCCTAGGGGTCAGCATTGGGACAACCATCCTTTTCAACAAGCTGAGTATCTTCATCTGTGAAACTACCTTTGTTTCTTGTCCCTTAAATTCTGCTCTAAAATGAAAAGTTCTAAGCTTTCACTTTCTTAAAAAAAAGATCTATTTGGAGTCCAATTCTACCTCTAGTCAACTTTAGATTGAGTTTAAATATTCTATTAAATAGCAACTGAAACACAAGAAATTGCCCCACCTTGTTTGGGTTAGCTAACACCCATAATGGTGCATTGCATAAAAAGTCCAATTAAACTCTACCACACACAATTTTAATGCACACTGCAACACAATATTAACTTGTGAATAATTTTGAAGGCATTACAATTATGGTGTATAAATATTAGAAAAATGAAGGTGCTTATGTAGTTTAAGATTTTAAAAGTCTTTTTTGATCACTGATCAGATATATTTAGTTTTAAGATTTATTGAGCACTAATGTTTATTAATATAGGTGTGATTAAACAACCCTTTATTTGCCTCCAGAACCCACTTGGCCGTGTGAACTTGGCTAATTGTACTAGCAGAAAAATAGAACCAGCTAACCGTGAGTTCTGTGCTCGACCTCACACTTTGGAGCTCATCACCGTAAGACCTCAGCGAGAAGATGACAGAGAGACTTTGGTCAGTCAGTGCAAGAACACACTTTGTGTCACCAAGTAAGCAATGGAGTCAACTACTTTTGATGGGCAGAGTTCAACATGAAATTTCAGTGTCCGTATTTGTGTTGCATTGTTGGAATGATACCATGACCTAAAAGTTTAAATTAATGAGAGCTGATTACATGAACTTGGTTTCTATTCCCTTGAGTTTAGAACGTTGTGCATCTAATCATGATATTTAAAATTAAGAAAGTATTTGATTGGAAAAAATAAAGAAATTATTTGATCGGGTGGAGGAATATAAAACAAGGTGACATAATCTTAAAATTAGAGCTAGGCCATTGAGAGGGGAAATCTGGATGCACTTTTTCACATAAGGCATTGTAGGAATCTGGAATTCTTTTGCCCAAAAGGCTAT
The DNA here is from genome assembly GCF_017639515.1 of Carcharodon carcharias. NCBI lineage: Eukaryota > Metazoa > Chordata > Chondrichthyes > Lamniformes > Lamnidae > Carcharodon > Carcharodon carcharias. Next base: position 196,974,647 of record NC_054469.1, read on the forward strand.
GGTGCTGATACAATTGGAGCTTTCAAAAAATGTGATCAAGAGATTTTTCTTAAGTTGCTGAAAAAATATACACATTTTGTTGAAGTTTTTCATCTTGCACTCATCAGGAAAATTCACAAGAAAATACCAATGTCAGAGGAAATAACATATACTGTATGAGAAGAAAGTGTTGATTGGTTAGCCAAGTGGACTTTGCTAGGGGCATTGCCATAGAGAATGCATTAGTGAATGGTGACTGACAGTTAACTTCTGAGCATTATTTGAAATTTTATCCAGGCAGCTTGACTCTGATTGGTCAAGATATTGCCCTGGGGAATGAACCAGCAAATGGCTGTCACTTATTTTGTTTAGGTGAAACAAGCACAATGTGTGTACATGTTCTTTTTGTTTGCAAAGAACAGGGTCCTATGTATTAGTGTATGTAGCTTCCAGTACATGCGAGCGCACCACACTGCGAGCTTGACTGACAATCTTAAATTGGTTGTCAGTTTAATTCTTAACACAGGATTATTTAACAAATATTTTTCAATCGTGGAATCACATCTATTGTTGGACACTGTTTTTTGAGTTTTGCAAACACTGGCTAGTTGGCAGTGTGCGTCATTACCTGAGAAAACCTCAGTTCAACTTGATTCTTTCTTCATCACATAATTTATTTAAAAAGTGTTTTGTACAACAGATTATTTTGTGTAACATTCTATATTCCATAGATTGCAGTTGTTAACTTCGGGTATCATGCTTAAACAGCAGTATGCCAACTTTATTAGCATAATATATTTGTTCTCCATTATAGTACTGCTTTCTATTTATATTGGAGAGGTGATAAAACATGTTTTTCAAAGTCAATTTACTATGTATCCGATTGGTTCAACATTTTTCCTATGGCAGAACATAAGAGCACTGGTTCTTACTAGCCAAAAGTAAAGAAGGCACTGCAAATGGCTAGGGTAAGGGAAAATTAGATCTGCTGAGGGTGAGAAACAAAACTAAGGCTAAAAGTAATTGGATATAAACTTGTTTGAATTATAAGAATTGACCAACAATGTGCAGTTTAAATTTTTTTTTTATGACTCTGTTAACTCAAACTTAATAATTTCACCCTCTTCCCACCCCCTCCCCCCCCCCCCCCCCCAAACTCCCATCAATTCCAGGAACTGGCTGTCTGCTGATACCAAGGATGAACGCAACCTCTGGATGCAGAAGCTGAATCGGGCTCTAGTTGATCTGCGGACTTGGCAACCAGATGCCTGCTACAGGCCTCACGTGCTGTTGAAGGAGATTGAGCACCATTATTAACCAGTTTTATTTACCATTTAAGTCCTTACTGGGACTGAAACATTGAGCATTGAACAAGTGCAGATACTTGTGGCATTTTGTACATTAAATGTTCTTGAGCAGTCAGTACACTGGCAATAACCAATATACAGCAGTGACTGAAGAAAATATGTTTAAAAGCAGAAAAGATGGTGCTTGATTGGCCCAGATTTAACATCATTAGGTGAAGGGGGGAAGATAAATCATTTTGGAGGACCGTGATTATATTATATAATGTTTTATAGAAAACAGCTTTGCCTTGAGCTTATTGAATTACAGGTGTTCTTTTGCAATTGAAAAGATGCCTCTGAACTTAGCACTTGAGCAAGTGTAAGAACAGCTGTAACTTTCATGGTTGGGATTTTATTTCTAAAATGTCGCTATCAGGTAATTAAGGAACTGCGGATAGCAACTACTTGCAAATAAGAGGAACTAATGTTATAAACCGTACCTATCAAATATGTTATTAATTGTGTTGTCCTTCAGCCATGAGGAAGAGCCAACTGGGTCCAGAATGATGACATAGCTACCGATTATGTTTCTCCATATTAGCCAACATCATTCTTTTACAGATGGGGCGGGTTTCAGGCCAATCCCCTTCACTATTGGAATCAACTTCCATTTAGTAATCCAACCAACAAATAGCAAAGTTTGCACAGAAGGGCAACTGACTTACAAGTTAAGCCCTTGTAAGGGCTGAGGCCTCTTGATAAGAGCTCTGCACATTACCCAGCCTGTTCAACTGTCACACCATGAATCCTAAGATTGTTGGCCTGGCTCATGGACTCATTCCAGAAAAAGTCGAATTGAAATATACAAACACTTGTTTTTCTGTAGTTTGAAGCACTGGAGTTTTTGAGGTACTAGAACACACTATGCAATATTTTCAAACATATATTTTCAATAATGCTGCTATATATTACCTGCTTGATGCTTGCAGGCTGTGACATTTAACTTTAGCAAACAGAATTTTAATAAGATTCTTCACGGTCAAAGAATTTATAGAGATGTGTTAAACTTCACCTATTGTATTTGCCTTTTGTGAACATCATTGTGAATTATTTAATAATCCTACTTAAAATATGTTCAACCCTGATTTTGAGCCCAAGTTCGTGATGCCATCGTAGAATGTATTGGAAAAGATTTCACATAGTTATTGCCCCAGCTATAGTTTACACTGCTATTAAATGTATGCCAAGTAAGCACTGTAATATCACACTAACAAACTCATGAAGTATTAAATGCAAAATCTTACTATTTCTTTTTCCAATAGGTTTACATTCTCTTTCTCTTCTATGTTTGTCCTGTCTATCTTCAATTGGCTATTTTATATAGTTTTATTTCTTAATGTTTTATTGTTTGATTACAAGACCATGTTTTGCACATTGTTTAAAAATAAACTGCTCCAAAATACACAACCATCTCAAAAGATATGTTCATGAGTTTGTTAAAAGCCAACAACCTGTGCCTATGTAGCTCCTGTAACATAGTAAAAACACAAGATGTTTCACAGAGGCATGATCAAATTTTAATTGATACTGAACCACATGAGCTATTGGGGGAGATGACCAAAAGCTTGATCAAAGAGGTATGTTTTAAGGAGATTTCAAAGAAGAGGGATTTAGGGAGGGAATTCCAGAGCTTGGGGCTTTGGCAGCTGAAGACACAGTCGACAATGGTGGATTAAAATCAGGTACATTCAAGAGGCCAGCATTGGAGTAGTGTCAACATCTTATGAGGTTGTAAGACTGGAAAAAATTACGGAGATATAGAGGGCTGATGCCATAGAGGGATTTGAAAACTAGGATAAAAACGAGAATTTTAAAATTGAGGTATTCTAAACCAGGAGCCAGCATAGGTTAGCAAGCAAGGGATAATGGGTGAGCAGGATTTGGTATTAGCAGCAGTATTGTGGATGACCAAAGTTACAGGAGGTGGAAATGTATTAAACTCATTAAATTCAATTTCTTTTGGAAATTAATTTCAAACAAAGTAATACTTTGCATACAGCAGTCACATTCTTTTGCATCCTGCATCTACTTATCTCGCTAATGTAAGAATTGCAGAGTAATGCCCTTTTAAGATATTTGGGAATGCTTTTGCGTCCATATAAAAATAGCACATTCTTCCCTGCAAATATAATCCATGTGCCCTGAACATTTCATGTTGAAACAAATTGTCCAAGTTCAGTACATTCATTTTCAGCTCATTTGATAATTTTCTGTTAAAGATTAGCCCCAAAAGCCCAGGTTAAGTTGCTTTTCATATTGCTGGTCTGGGGTAAAATGTCATCTTTTAATTGCAAGGCTTCCAACAGTTTGAAGAAGGAAGAGTTATGTTGGTGCTGATTAACAAGTTGAAGCTATCTCAACAAAGCTCAGAAATGAGTTAAGCAAATCAGATGTTGGGATGCTTCTGGCAAAAGGCATAAAGCAGGAAGGCAATAGGCACTCATTCCCCCACCCTCCCTCCTGATTTTTTTGGCAGCCCACCCTGCCCTCCTAGCCTGCTTTTGCAGGCCCCGTAAAATCCAGCCTTTAGTGTGCACTACTGTATTGAACTGTTATGTCATTGACTGGTTAATTTTCATTGTCCCACCAGACCTTTAGCTGTTGTCCTGTTTTGATGGTCTGATGAAAGTTCTGTTTCCCATCTAAGTTAACTGGAGACTATTATTGACTTGCTAACCAGCAGTAGGCCAGCAAATTTCAAAGAATTGTATGTGTTTTGGGGTGGCAGGACGTCTGGTCCTCCAGCTATCATCCTAGTGAAAAGCATCAGCAGGCAGTGATTAAGAGGGAACCCAGGAGTTTGCTTATGTTGAGGCCCAGAACAGCCACTATGTAGAAGCTAAGGGACAATGGGAAGAATTAATATGCTGTTTCTATAAATTCATGTAAAACTCAAGCACATGCTTTTTTAAAATAGATTATATATCCCACTAATGGGATCCTATATTGAATATGAATTTCCATAAATTTGAACATTAGAGTTCTAAAACAAGTACATTGACCTGAAACTAATGCTGCTTCCTCCTGCATGGATGCTGCCAGACCTGCTGAGCATTTCCATCATTTTGGGTTTTTTTTTTTGTGCAATCCTACTTATTCTCCTTTCTTCGCTCCTTTTATTTTGCTGAGTTTCTCATCTTTATTAAGTCTGTTGAAATAGTTAATTTTTCCAACAATAGCTAGATTAAAACTGGATTAAAGTGATACAGTTATAGTATGTAAGAGAGAAACTGATCATATAAAACCATTTTCATCAAAATTCTTGCTCCTAAAGCATCAGCACAATGCTTGTAAATAGCATGATTTAGTATGTCATATGATGTGAATGATATTGTTTCAATTTATATCCAATAAACAATATAAGAAATTTGTGTAATGCACGTGCTGGTTTAACATGGCTGCTTGGCTTACAGTTATTCTTATCAGGGATGTACCTTTTCTGTAATATTGTGTTTGACTGAGTAGATGTAGAGAAGATGTATCCACTTGTGGGGTAGACCAAGACTGGGGTGTTAGCAACTATCTTATGTTTATGACCCAACAAGGAATTTGAGAGAAAAATGTGGAACTTGTGACTATATGAAATAGTTGAGGCTAATTAATTTAGATGCATTTAAGGGGAATCCAGGTGGGAGCGTAAGGGAGAAAGGAATTGAGAGAGATTTTGGTAGATTGAGATGAAGTAGGGTAGGATTGACTCAGTAAAAACACTGCCATAAACCAGATGAGCTGAATGGTCTGTTACTGTCTTGTGTAAACAATTTATTCTTCAAAAACAAGTACCCACATCTTGCAGTATTACTATTTGCTCTATGGGTGGCAGGCTAATCATCTATCTAATTCAGCACAGTTCTCTTTTTTGATTGTCAAATGTGTTTAGGAGATATATGAAGGGAAACAATGCCCTTACAGGAAGAGTGGTGCCTTCTTGCCTTATCATTTAATCTTTCTGTATCTCTTTGCACTCTTCTCACAGCTTACTGTCACGCCTATGTATGATGAGGTGACTGGATGTAATATATCCAAGACATTGATATAGTCTGTGAGTAGCTGAGGCCCAATAACTGACCCTTGTGCCACTCCATTAAAATCCTGCTATCCCATAAATATCTCCTTTATTTCTACTCTCTGTTCTCTATTCATTAACCAATCCTCAATCCAAGCTAATATTAGCACCATTTCCATGTCCCCTAATCTTGTGCAACAACATCTGATTCATTTATGGGATGATGACATCACTGGCTGGGCCAGCATTTATGCCCATCCCTAATTGCCCTTGAGAAGGTTGTGATGACCTACCTTTTTGAACCACTGCAGCCCATGTGTGTAGGTGCACTCAGTGTTGTTAGGGAGGGAGTTCCAGGATTTTGCCCTGGCAACTGAGGGAATGGCGATATATTTCCAGGTCAGGATGGTGAGTGGCCTGGAGGGGAACGTCCAGGTGGTGGTGTCCCCATGTGTCTGCTGCCCTTGTTGTTATAGATGATAGCAGTAGTGAGTTTGGGACGTACGTCTAAGGAGGCTTGGTGAGTTCCTGCAGTGCATCTTGTAGATGGTACACACTGCTGCTACATTGTGTTGGTGGTGGAGAGAGTGAATGTTTGTAGATGTGGTGCATATCAAGTGGCTTGCTTTGTCTTTGGTGGTGTCAAGCTTAAGTGTTGTTGGAGCAGCCTTCATCCAGGCAAATGGAGAGTATTCCATCACTCTCCCGGCTTGTGCCTTGCAGATTGTGGACAGGCTTTGGGGAGTCAGGAGGTGAGTTACTTGCTGCAGGATTCCTACCCTCTGACATGCTCTTGTAGCCACAGCATTTATATGGCTAGTCCAGGATGTTGATAGTGGGGGTTTCAGTGATGGTAGTGCCATTTAATGTCAAGGGGTGATGGTTAGATTCTCTCTTTTTGGAGATGGTCATTGCCTGACACTTGTGTGGTGCAAATGTTAGTTGCCTCTTGTCAGACCAAGCCTGGATAGTCCGGCGATAGTGCTGAAGACTTATGTTGGTTCCCTTACCATCTGCTGCAGACCCAGTCTAGGAGCTATGTCATTTGTCCATAATACTGAGCCACTCTCGGTGATGAACATTGAAGTCCCCCACCCTTGCCACCCTGGCTGCTTCCTCCAAGTGGTGTTCAACATGGAGGACCATTGACTCATTAGCTAAGGGAGGGCAGTACGTGATAATCAGCAGGAGGCTTCCTTGCCCATGTTTGACCAGATGCCATGAGACTTCATGTGGTCCAGAGTCAGTCAATGGTGAGGATTCCCAGGGCAACTCCTTCCCAACTGTATACCACTATGCTGCACATCTGCTGGTTTGACAGGAAATACACTGCAATGATCTTTAAGGTTTGATTTCATGAGTAATGAGTATGTCAGGCAGTTGCTTGACCAGACTGAGACAGCTCGCCCCCAGATGTTGGTAAGAAGGACTTGGCAGGGCTGGGTTTGCCATTGTCATTTCCGGTGCCTAGGTTGATGGCTGCTGGACTGACCACCCAGTTTCATTTCTTTTAGGCATTTTAGAGGTTTGACACAACTGAGTGGCACTAGGCCTTTTCATAGGGTAGTTGAGAGTCAACCACATTGCTGCGGATCTGGAGTCACATTACAGTCCAGACAAGGATGGCAGATTTCCTTCCCTAAAGGACATTAGTAATGCCAGATGGGGTTTTCCCCTTGACAGTCAGCAATGGTTTTATGATCATCGTTAGACTTAATTCCAGATTTTTTTATTGGATTCAAATTCCGCCATCTGTGGTGGGATTCGAACCTGGGTCTCCAGAACATTAGCCTGGTCTCTGGATTACTAGTCCAGCAACAATACCACGACACCACTGCTTCCCCCTCCTGGGGTCTTGTGGGGCCTTGTATCAAAGTCCTTTTGAAAATCCAAATATACTACATCTGCTTGTTCCCCCTTATCTACCTTGATGGTTACACCTTCAAACACTAATGGATTTGTCAAGCAAGATTTCTTTCATAAAGTCATGTTGACTCTGTCTAATCACATTGTGATTTTCTAAGTGTGCTGTTACCATCTCCCTAATAATATATTTTACAATGTGCCTACTATTAATCAGGCTAACTGATCTGTACTTTTTTCTCTCTCTCCTTTCTTGAACAGTGGGGTTACATATGCTATCTTCCAATCTATTGAAAGACCATTCTAGAATTGAGTTCTGGGGGATAAAATCAGTGCATCCACTTTCTCTACAACTACCCCTTTTAAAATCCAAGGGTGTAGATCAATAGGTCTGGGTGATTGATTCTATGATTAACTTATCCTTTTGTTCAATCTGCAATTTTCCTTCATATAAACTATTGTGCAGCATAACACTTGATGGAGTGAGTTAGACTGAAAGCCAAGTATGCTAGTTTTTCAACTGATCCTTAATTTACCGGTCCAGGGCACATAAATTCCATTGGCGTAAGCAATCATACCATAATCATTTTCCACAAAGGTTCTTTATTCTCAGATTATGATTTTAATTCTTCTATCTATCACAAAACCAGATGCCTGCAAATTTCCAGTTACAGAGCTAAAATAATTTTAAAAAACTTAATTTCACTTTTTAATTTGCTCTTGAGATGTGGGCAAAATTGGCAAGGCATAATTTATTGCCCATGTCAAATTGCTCCAAGGGTATGAAGCATTAACCGTATAGGGGACTGGAGTCACCTCAAGTGGCTGGTAGGTTCCCTTGATCCAAAGGGAATTAGTGAATCAATTGGGATTTTACAACCATCTGAGATTTACATGGTTATTTCATTTGTGCTGGCCTACAAGTTGCCAGATTTTATTGAATTCAAGTCATAACCTCTGCTTTGCTAGTTCACTGCCATTTTGCATTATACCCACTTCACTACAATAGTCTTTAAATTCAGCCGATAATAAATGAACGCAATCAAGAAGATAACAGGCGACAGCCGAGGTTTTAGAACTATTATAATCGATAATGGAGTACAGCTGGACTTTGTTTGTAAGGAATGTCTATCAATGGATAATTGCTAAGAATGAAAGCTGCCAAAGAAACTAATTTTAAGACTAATAATAGCAAATTATTTTAATGCCCTGCACAAAACAATGCAAAGCAAAGAACCTTTTCAATTGTTTTCAGGTAATTTTGAATGTAAGAACAATGTTTGCTTCATACTAAAATTCCGCAAATATAGTTGACAGTGCAATAAGAAAAACAAACATACAACTGAGGAGAAAGCTTGTAAGCAGGGAGACTCAGGTAAATCATTCTATTTTATATTCTAAATTATTACACCAAGCTCACCTCTTATTTATGTTTATAGAACTCAAAAATATCAATTATTATTTAAAACATAAGCTCAGGAAGGAAGATGCCTTTGTTCATTTGGATGGTCTAAACAGAAATCCTTAATTTAGAAGTATATTTTGGTAATATTAAGTAACTTTGGTAAAGATATTTACTAAAGAAGGAAAATGCAAATTTTATCTTATTTTTTATTTATTAGTTTTTGTTATAAATATCCACACCCTAAACTGATGGATTGTAAAAGTGAATTGTTGTATTACAGTGTTCAGACTGAAAGAGTTAATGTGGGACTGGAGAAACAGTACCGCCCACAGGATGTAAAGGGAGTCACATGACTAGTAGCTGTCTGGTAATAGCCTTGTCATGAAATCCATTGATCTGTGTGTCCATGGGTGCTAAGCTAGCAGTCTGAGGAGATTGTAACATTTAAGGTAGAGGATGTTTCAGAGCTCAGCTGGCCAAAAAGAGGGCTCAAAGAAAATAGGTGCAAGTGAATCCTGCACCTTCTCAGCTCACTGTCTTCCTCTGCAGCAAAAGCAGCAGAGACTGCCATCTGAGAGTGGGGCTCCTGAACCTCACCATGCGATGCTTAACACAGAGTTGACGACCATAGTACAAGCACAGTTCCTGTTGAATGGGAAAGATGGAAACAGTGGATATACTGCAAAAAGGAGTATGAGAAGATACTTACAGCAGGTAGCAAAATCTACTACTTTAGGAAAAAGATGGGGGTCAGAAACAATGTGGGCCCACGAAAACTGAGGATGGTGATGGCGTCAGTGAAAATAAAGAAACGAGACATGCTGAATGACATCCTTGCATCAATATTACAGTGTGGGTGCGTGTGCGCCAGAACTGACCAGGCTGATCAGTGTTGGACATGTAGGGCCAGAACTTCGAGCCCTGATGGGTTGGAATTGGAGCCAGGTAGGCGTGAAATTTCCAGCCGGCCTACAGGCATGGTTCTGACCTGGAGCCATTTTGAAATAGGCTGGGTCAGGGATGAGACAGCTACCTACCCACCAGTGATGGGTAACCAATTAAGCAAGTTAAAGGGTCTATTCAGCTCATTTTACTGCATTCAGTGAAATTTTCCAGTTGGCGGGCAGGCTCCACACTGCAGCCGAAACAGGCCAGGTAACCAAGTGGGCCGCTGGGAATGGCAGGTGCAAAGCTTCATTCTGCTAGGGTATCCCTCACACCCCTGATGGCAGTCAGGCCACAGCTGCATCTGCTGGTCATCCAATGGTTGGGGGTGCCCTCCACAATCATGGTAAGACAGTTGTGGTGCTTTTATAATTTAAATTTTATTACCTGGTATTGAGAGGGTCTCTCTGTCTTGATCTGGGTCTCAGTCTCTCTCTCTCTGCATCTGCCTCTCTTGTCTGTCTGTCTGTCTCTCTCTCTCTCTCTCAGTCACTCTTATTTTTATATATATTCTTTTACACTCAGAATTTGTGTGGTCCCTTCCAGTCGGTAATCGGATGTTTGTATGTCAGGTGTGTGTATTTCCTTACACTCAGTAATTTTTCCTAATTTAAAATATATTCCAGCCTCAGGCTTTTTGGAGATTTTAAAAATAAAGAAGGTTATTTATTATCACACACTTGCCCCAGATGTTTAAACAGTGATGTCTCAATCACTCGTCTTACTCAAACTATCACACACACAAGAATTAGATTTGGTGAAATTTAAGCTGTAATTATAAAAATGAATCTTAACTCCATCTCTATGTTGTTGCAGGCCTGATGTCTACTTAGTTGAGTTGATACTTTAGTTAGAGTGAAGGTCTTTTAGAAACAAAGGATTCTCATGAAGCTGTGAAGCCTCTTGTAGACGAATAACAAGGAGATTGGTTCTCAGGTGAACTTGGAAGCTGGAACAAGTTCAGTACTTTTGCTGCATTAGAAGACTTTTGACTATGATGGTCCAGATGTTTCAGATGTTTCTCTGGAATTATTTTGTTCAGGCTATTTTAAACTGAAGTCCCTGAAAATCAATTTCAGTCATGAAATGACATGGTTAACACTTCTAGGGTCCCAACCGCCACAATAAAATGGCAGTTGATAATGGTCATTCACTCTTGTCTCTGCCCCAACAATGAGCTCAAATATTCTTCTTTGTTCAATATGGAACTTGAAGGCCAACAGTTTAGCGATCCCCTATTCCTCAAACACTGGTTCATCATTAAACAATTAGATGTTTAAAATTTACAGGTGCTGCAAAGTTCTTTTTTTTCAGGTCCAGATTTAACCAAATATTGGCCACAGAATCAAATACTGTCCACAGTTTAAATGTCCACAGTCACATGTTAAATTGCAGTCATCTTATCAGGTTTTGTGGTCAACTTCGCAAAGTATAATCTTGCAACCCACAATACCCAATATCCTCATGATTGTACTGAGCACGACGATATTTAAGAATCTTGGTCGATGGGACTGCCATTGTGTCATTTCTGGGGGGCCTCCTATTGGTCTTAGCCTCAGAAGCTCTGTCATGAAGCTATTAATGTACGTAATATTATTGGAAAACATTTTTCTTTTAAAATAGAGGTTTAGTCTGGTTGTGTCTTAATTGGATTAAAGCCAATTAGTCTGGGTGCTTTGGTGTGTACTTGTTTTGACATTTAAGAGAGATAGGGTGCATTTGCATTTTTAAAATAGAGCATTCAAGGTGGTGAGTGAAATCTGGCCCCTAGCAAGCAGAGACCAAGCAACATGTTTATATTACTAATAAAATTGATACTATGAAAGGAATTTTATTGTTAGAAGAGGCGGGTTCAACGAAGCTGATGATACAATGAAAATTTATATTCAATGAGCTGTGCTAGAGGTATAACTTCAGAAGTTTTGTGTGTGCAGGACAGAGGCAGTGTAAGATCAAAGCAGCTGTAAGCCTCCAACTGACTCCACAGGAACCAAAGTGAAAGGAACCTAATTTTGAATTAGGTGAAAATGCTTTGCCTGGTGTCTGCTTAAAAATCTATGGGTTACTGTTGCCTTAATGGAGATTAGTTTAGGAATTTTTAAAAAGTTATAGTATTTTGTAGTCATGTATATGTGTTTAATGTGTTGTACCTTAATAAAATGTTTCGTTTAGTTTAATATGAAACCTCTCGAGAACTGGGGGCCTGATTCCTGAATTTAGAGCTACATCTCAAACATACCACATTTAAAAAAAAATTGGTTCTGACAGTTGTTTAAAGTTTCCCACTGGGATTATTAAATAACTCTGCTTTACCAAAAGGCTGTCTCATAACATTTGGGGGCTCTTGCCGGGGTAAAAATATTTCTAATTTCTTGATTGGTTTGGAATTGGTGAATCTTAAGGTTATGAGTACAAGAGACACTTTGAATTCAGGAGTTAGTGAGGTATTTTAGAAGTGGCTTTGGCAATTGCTAAGACTTGTCTGGGATTAGAAGAGATAACTCTGATTGGGTTGGAAAAAATAACCAAAAGTAAGTTAACAGAGTTGGCAGATAAGTTAAAATTGTGGTTACCTGAAGGTGCTAGGAAATCAGATTAAAAGTATGACACAGCTTCTACAGTTGGAAGTGAAACCTGATACTAATGAGTCACAGCTGGAGGTGGTGAGACTTCAGTTACAAATGACGCATTTGAACAAGCAAAGGAACTAAAAAAGCTTGAATTTCAAGTGTAGGAGAAATGATTCTTAAAAGGGAATTAGAAATTTTGAAGATAGAGAAGGTGGAAAGAGAGAGAGAGAGAATTCCAACCGAAAATGTTGGCAGTTAAAAAAGAGATGCCAGTAGGTGAGGAAGGATTTATCTCTAGAGTAGAACCCAGTGAGGATATGTTTAAATTTGTACAAACTCTTACAAAGTTTGAGGAAACAGATACTGAAGCATTCTTTATTTCATTTCAGAAGCTAGCTAAACAGATGAAATGGCCACAGGAAAACTGGATGTTATTATTACAGTCAAAGTTGTTAGGTAGGGCACTTGAGGTATATGCTTCGCTATCAGAAGAAATGTCAGTGAATTATGATGTGGTGAAAAAGGCAATTTTGAGTGCATGTGAATTGGTTCCTGAAACATACAGGCAGAAATTTAGGAATATGAGAAAACAGCCTGGGCAAACTTATATTGAGTTTGAAAGAGTAAAACAAAGTAATTTTTACTGGTGGATGTGGGCATTAAAAATAGAGACACCTTATGCTGCTCTTAGGGAAGTAATTCTTTTGGGAAAATTTAAAGATTCTACCCCTTCAGTAGTGAGAAGTCATGTGGAGGGACAGAGGGTTGATTATGTAAGACAAGCAGCAGAGATAGCTGATGATTACGAGTTAGTTCATGGAGCTAAATCTTTGTTTCATCACTCATTCAAATTGGAAAAGGATAAAAAGTGGGAAGGTGAAGGGAAGGTAAGTAGCCAGGGAGGGGGAATAACTGGAAGTTCCCAGGAAGTTTTTTCTCAGAATAAAAAGGAAGGTGCTGAAGTTAGAAGTGACATTTGAAAATTGAGGTGTTTTCATTGTAATAAAGTGAGGCATACAAAGTCAGTGTGTTGGAGATTGCAGGAAAAATCTGTTGGAAATTTTGAGATACAGAAAAGTTCTGGAAATAAAAGTATGTGGGTTCTGAAGTTCAGGCACAGGAGAAACGAGTGGTTGGTGTACTGGTGAAACAGGGAGAATCAGTAAAAGGTAAAGAAGTGGGAATATGTTCACAGTTTACTCAAGAGAATCCTGAGCAGCAGGTTGCAGAAATGTTTAAAGATTTTATATGTGAAAAGACTTTCCATGTGTACAGGGTGGAGTAGGTAAAAATGTTAAAATTTTAAGAGACACGGGCTAGTCAATCCTTCATGTTGTGGGATAATGATATTTGTTGTTCAAAGGGAGTATTGAAGGAGCAGTTGGGTTTCATGGAGATGCTAAATCTACTCTGTTATGGAAGGTAAGTTTAAAGAGCAAATGGAAGTCAGATGAAGTTATAGTTGGTGTGCTGGAAAAATTACCCATTGCAGGGGTTCAGTTTATTCTGGGTAATGATATAGCAGGATCGTAAATGTGGGTGATGCCTGTAGTGGTTGAGCAGCCTGTAGAAGTGTTTTCAACAGAGGTGTTACAGAAGGAAAATCCTGGATTGTTTCCTGATTGTGTTATAATGAGATCAAAGGCTCATAGGGAAGAACAAGACAAACAGGATAAGCAGGCAATTCAAAGGCAAGAAGTTGTTGTCAAAATCCAATTAGTTAGCACTGTATTTGATAACATTGTTCAAGAGGAAGGAATACAGGAAACTTCAGGCAAACTGTTTAACTCAAAGAGGTTAGTGGAGTTACAGAAAAATGATTTGCAATGAAAATAGTTATATCAGAAGGCTTATTCAGAAACAGAAGCAAAATATATTCCAGTATGTTATTATCTTCGGGAAGATATTTTAATGAGAAAATAGAGGTTGGATCATGCCTCAGCAAATGAAAGCTGGAGGAGAGGTGCATCAGATTGTTATCCCATTAGGTTATAGAAATGAAATTCTGGGGATTGCCCATGAAATTCCAATGGGGGGACATTTAAGAATTAGGAAAACACAAGAAAAGATACAGGTTTTTATTGGCCAGGATTCCATGGGGATGTAGTCAAATTCTGTAGAACCCATTATATGTGTCAAATAACAGGAAAACCTCAGGCAGTGATTAAGTCAGTGCCTTTAATCCCAATATCAACATTTGAAGAACCTTTTACCAGGTCATGATTGGTTGTGTAGGACCCCTGCCTAAGACTAAAAGTAGAAATCAGTATTTACTGACAATAATGGTTGTGTCTACCAGGTTTTCTGAAGCAATACCTTTGAGAAATATTACAACTAAGAAGATTGTGGAGGAGTTAATTAAATTTTTTACAAGATATGGTTTACCTAAGGAAATACAATCAGTTCAGGGGTCAAATTTCATGACTCAGCTGCTTAAGGAAGTAGTGAAAAGTTTGGGGATAAAACAATTTAAGTCAACAGCGTATCATCTGGAGTCACAAAGAGCTTTGGAGAGATGGCATCAAACTTTAAAAACTATGATAAGAGCATACTGTGAGGATTATGCACAGGATTGGAATACAGGAATTCCATTTTTGTTATTTGGTATTAGAGACACTCTTAATGCATCCAACTAGTTTTAGCCCTTTTGAACTAGTTTATGGTCACGAGATAAGGGGGCCACTGACGTTGATTCATGAGAAATTGGTGGGTCAAAATTCAAGCTACTCTCCTGGATTATGTATCAAATTTCAGGGAAAGATTCAACAGAGCATATGAGTTGACCAGGGAACATTTAAACACATCACAACAAGTGATGAAAGTGAAAGCAGATAAGAATGCTAAAATTTGCAGTTTTGTTTCCGGGGAGAAAGTATTAGTTTTGTTACCAGTACTAGGTGATTCATTAAATGCAAGACTTAGTGGGCCTTACAGGATTGAAAAGAAATTGAAGTAAATTATTTAATAAATACTCCAGATAGAAGAAAGAAACAGAGGGTGTATCATGTAAATATGCTTAAAAAGTACTTTGACAGGAAAGAGGAACAAAACATAGTATTAGTGATGGTGGATGATGAGAAAGAAGTAGATGTAGAGGACTCTGAGATTGATTTTCCTCTAATCAAATTGGATAATGATGGGGCACTTGAAAATTTAAATGCATTATTGAGTTAGCTTCCAAGCAAGTGTCAAAGTGATTTGGAAAAGCTATTGCAGTCACACAAACCTATTTATGGAAATAATTTGGGAAAGACACATTTAGCTTTACGTGATGTATGTGTAGAAATATCATGTTCAATAAAGCAACAACCTTATCGATTAAATCCGGCAAAGTTATCACAAGTACAAAATAAATTGGATTTCATGCTTCAAAATGATATCATTGAGTCTAGTTGCAGTAACTGGAGTTTGCCTATTGTATGGTACCAGAACTGGATAGAACACAAAGACTATGTGTGGACTATCGAAAGGTGAATGCGGTGACAAAAGCAGATTTTATCCCAAACCACAGTTGGAAGAAGTGGGACAATCAAAATTTACCGCAAAGATTGACTTGCTGAAAGGATATTAGCAGGTACCATTGTTGGAGAGAGCAAAGGAGATATCAGCTTTTGTAATCATATATATCAGTTTAAAGTCATACCATTTGGTATGAAGAATGCACCTGCGACATTTCAAAGACTGACAAACAAACTAATTGCAGATCTAAGCAATTATGCAGTTTATATTGATCTAATCATTTTCAGTCAGACGGAGGAGCATTTACAGCATCCAGAAGAATTATTTACTCGACTACAAGAAGCTAATTTGGTGATGAACTTGGCTAAAAGTGAATTTGCAAAAGTGCAAGTTACGTGTCTAGGCCATACCATTGGACATGGTAAGGTGGCTCCGAGAGATGTGAAAGTCAAGGCTATCGTGGATTTCCCTTTACCTACAATGAAACAAGAAGTTTTGAGATTTCTGAGCATGAGTGGGTTTTATCAGAAATTTGTATCAAATTTTAGTAGTGTGGTTGCTCCACTGACTGAACTTTTAAAAAAGAACAAGAAGTTTCAATGGACATTGAAGCATCAGAGATCATTCAATATTTTGAAAACTGTATTAACTACAACACCAATTTTGGCAGTACCCAATTATGCCAAGCAATTCAGGTTGGCTGTTGATGCAAGTTTTATAGGCACTGGGGCTGTACTGTTAGAAGATGACACTGGAATTGAAAAACCAATAGGATATTTTTCACACAAGCTGAACGTACAACAGAGAAGATATTCAACGATCGAAAAAGAGACTTTGAGTTTGGTGTTAGCATTGCAGCATTTTGAAATTTATGCTGCAAACAATTCATCAGAAACAATTGTTTATACAGACCATAATCCTTTAAAGCTTTTGGACAAATTGCAAGACAGAAGTGCAAGGCTTTTCAGATGGAACCTATTATTACAACCATTTAATCTATGGATTATATATATTGCTGGATGAGAAAATCCGCTTGCACATGCATTATCAAGAGTTTGAAGCTTAAAGGAAAATTGGACATTTTTAAAATCCTGGACACTAAACTGGAATAATTTTTGTTGATACCAAGGATTGTGTGTATATATAGTTATGTTAATGCATGCATCTAGTAATGCAATAGTGTACCACATTTAGGAGATAGTGAGAGATGGGTCATTAAAATGAAGCTGTCGTTTAGAATTATGATGGTTCATTTTTTGACAGGGAGGGGGATGTCATGAAACTATTAATGTATATAATATTATTGGAAAATATTTTTCTTTTAAAATAGAAGCTTAATCTGTGGGTGTGTCTTAATTGGGTTAAAGCCAGCTAGTCTGGGTGCTTTGATGTGTGCTAGTTTTGAGGTGTAAGAGAGATAGAGTACATTTGCATTTTTTTAATAGAGCATTCAAGAAGGCGAGTGAAATCTGACACCTAGTGAGCAGAGGCTAAGCAATATCCCCCTTCCTTTTTTTTCCAATAAATTATAAAGATTTTCCTTTTCCCACCTATTTCCATTATATAAAAAAAAACCCCCACTAGAGCTATACCTTGAGTGCCCTACCATCCATTCTTAATTAGCACATTCGTTTAGATAATATCACCAACTTTACCTTTAACACCTATGTGTTCTATTGTACTATTGTCGTTGACATCTTTTGATGATCTGCTTCTATCACTGCTTGTTTGTCCCTACAACCACACCCCCCCCCCACCTCTCTCTCTCTCTATCTCTCCGCCCCCCACACACACACCTTAAACCAGCTTATATTTCAACTCTTTCTTGGACTCGAACTCAAGTTCTGTCGAAGGGTCATGAGGACTTGAAACGTCAACTCTTTTCTTCTCCGCCGATGCTGCCAGACCTGCTGAGTTTTTCCAGGTAATTCTGTTTTTGCTAAGCAATATGTTTATATTACTAATAAGGTTAGTACTCTGAAAGGGGTTTTATTGTTAGAAGAGGTGGGTTCAAAGAGGCTGGTGATACAATGAGAATTTACATTCAGTGAGCTGTACTAGGTATATCAGCAGTTTTGTGTGCGTGGGGCAGAGGCAATGTAAAATCAAAGCAGCTGTAAGCCTCCAACTGAGTCCACAGGAACCAAAGTGAAAGGAACCTCATTTTAAATTAGTAAGGTGAAAATGGTTTGCCTGGTGTCTGCTTAAAAATCTATGGGCTGCTGTTGCCTTAATGGAGATTAGTTCAGGAATTTGTTAAAAGTTATGATAGTAGTAATTTGTAGCCATGTATGTGTTTAATGTGTTGTAACTTATTAAACTGAATGAAACATTTTATTATAAAACCTCTCTAGAACTTGGGGTCTGATTCCTGAATTTAGAGTTGCATCTCAAACATACCGCTTAAAAATATAGGTTAAGACAGTTATTTAAAGTTTCCCTCTGGGATTTTTAAATAACTCAGCTTTACCAAAAGGCTGTCTCATAACAAGCTCACCCATCACCCTTTATTGGATGGCGAGAACACTCTCAGCCATTAATTCACCAACACTGCAAAGAATTATTAACATTGTGTGGAGTTTGGACTCACATTTGATCCAGACATCAAGGTTCCGACCCCAAAAAGAAACTCCAGTTTGTTGAGTGCAGAAGCTATCAAGAGCTCTAGGTCAGTCTGTGTCATCCTTTAGCTACTTCAATGCCATTCATGAATTTTTCTTTCCTATACTTTTGTCTCCATTGAATGTCACATGCTATTATTTCTGTTCACGTGCATATTTTGTCCAATTTATTCAATGATTTGTGATCGGTTTCATTTAATTCCACTAGTCCTCCTGATTTGTTTTCATCTGAAAATTTGACTCTTTTGCATTGAAGTTGTAAATCTATCTCATATAAATTTGAAACATGGAGTGCTAACACAGACCCAGGGAACTCAGTACACACCCCCATCCTGTAATTCTTACAAAATTCCTCTACTAAAAACTGATTATTTTTTTCCCCTTACTCAATTCTTTTATTCATTCCCACGATATCCTTTAAGTTAGTTTTTTGTGTGAAACTTTGTCAAGTACCTTTTTGGAAATCTTATAAGGTTTTCCAAATTCCTTTTGAGCTGTCATTTTGTCAAAGCAGTTGAGAAGCTTGGTCTGACAGGTCATCTCTTTCTGAACCCATGCTGACTTCTGGTTATTAGATTATTTTTCACACAATCTTCAAATTTTCTCCTGATGAACAAAATCATTATTTTACACAAAGCAAGACTAATAATTCTGTAATTGCCTGTGTCTTTTTTTGTTCCCTTTTTGAATATTTGCTCTTCATTTGCCCATTTCCATTCTGTTAGTACCTCCCTAGTGGCCAGTGACTCCTTCATGATGATTGTCAATATTTCACCAATTTGTTTACAGATCTCCCTCAGCACGTTGGGATAAATACCATATAACTCAGGATTTATTTGTTTTGAGCCCTCTCAGCCTGCCTAGTTCTTCCATTTCTTCGATATCAAAGCCATTAATTTTGCTTTAGTTAGTGCTGGTTGGGGAGAGAATGTTGCTCATGCATTCCCAAATGAGTAATTAGAAGAAGTAATCATTCAGAACATTTACAGTGTTGTGTTCATCCTCGGTTTCAAATCTTTTCACATTTTTGATCCCCCCTCTCAGAAACTACTTTTTTTATTATGTTCGGCTTTGAAGATGTTATATCATTCTTTGGAGCGGATTCCTCACAAACTTAAATATTAAATCAGAAAAGAAACCTATAATGTTAACCTATATTCTTTAAAGTTAACAACATGTGACTTTACTATAATGTGATCAGCATGTGGTATACAATATGCACTGGAAAGAGCATTTTAATGTAGGGATAAATCCTAATTAGCTGTGCCTTTTCTCTTCTTGTTTTTCAATAATTGTAGCTGTCAATGATTCTTTTTTACACCCCTTGTATTTCAGTCCTGGTTCCAGTGGCAGCCTTGAACCTGGTGACAGTGTTTATAAGTTAGGAGTGCGCTCTGGAGGAGTAATGTGCCATGGGAAGAAGCAAATGCCCAAGGATTCTTAGGAGACAGTACTGCTGCCAACTGTGAATAGAGACAGCCATTACACATGATACTGGCAGTCTTTTTATTTTTTTGAGCAGTGGCAGAGTATTGACCAAGCAGGAGAGACCGAGAACATTGGACATCATTAGAGAGAGTATGGTTCGTTGCCACAACATTAAAGTAAAAAATCTTTTACAAAAGTAGGATTAATAGGTTTATATTTACCAGTGTCTGCTGTACGTTACCTTTTTTGAATATGGCTCCAGATTTTGCTTTCTTCCAACCTACTGGTACCTTCCCGATAGCTAGTGACTCCATGCTACTTCACGAATTATAGGCATGCGTGTGCTTGTGAACTTGTAGTTGTATGTCTCTGGCTGCCAACAGCATGAGATCCATGTTCTGGTGTTAATGCAATGGTACCATAGCATAGGGAGCCCAGCCTTTTACAGGGCTAATGGAAGAAGGTGGCATTAAAGTAATGAATGTATTCGCATAGTGCGGGAGAAGGGGATTCTTCACCATATTATTGGTAGCTATGGGAATGGTTTGTTTGCAGCCAAGCTATTGGTTCTTTAGTGGTTTTGAGGCTCTGTTTGCATTGAAAGGAACAGCTGGTCCATAAAAGACTGCAAACACACATTGTCTACAGTACCAAAGAGTCTGGGAAGTAACATGTATTACAAGCACAGAATAAATACAGAAAGCAAGAACTTTACATAATGTTTTATCATATTGTCAGTGTTTCACACAATGAATTATTTTTGAAATATAGTAAATGTTATAGGGGAAGAAAGAACCAGCATGCATTATATTAGCACCTTTCATGACTTCAGAACACTAAAAGCACTTTACAGTTAATGCTTCTAAAGTATGGTCACTGTGGTAATGTAAGAAATACACACAAATTTCAATGCTGACTGCTAGTTGCAGCCAATTTTTAACATGAATTTTGTAAGCAGTCAGGCTTGTAAAATATTTATTAGCATTTTTGTATTTGGTTTTTGACCTGCTAAGGTTTATTTTAAACTAGCCGGCCAAGATCACTGTCATTATGTCGGCAAATACAGCAGCCAGGTTTCTCAAACAGCGGATGAGATGAATGACTAGTTAACCTCATTAAGTGCTATTGACTGAGGGAGGAATATTGGCCAGGGCACCATAATGAATGCAGATTGAAAAATGTAATTCAAAATGCTGATGAAGGTATTCTTTACAGTTCTGACTATTTGTGAAAATCATGTAAGTAGCTGTCAGCATTGGAAACCTGGTACCCTGAGGCAATGCACTATTAAATTCTAAGATTCAAAAGCAGTAGGTCCAATCTTATTTAAAACATATAAAACTAGGAAGATTTCAGTTTTGAAGAAGAGTCATTTTGACGCAAAATATTAACTCTGTTTCTCTCTCTACAGGTGCTGCCAAACCTGCTGAGTATTTCTAGCTCTTTGTTTTTATTTCAGACTTCCAGCAACCACAGTATTTTGCTTCTAAGACTTCTGGCTTTGTGTTTTAATGAAACTGAGCTGTTTGTAAAATTTTTTCTATACAAACCAGTATGAATAGTTCCTTTTTAAATCATTATTCTCATTTCTCTCTGAACAGATTGCCTATCTGAATACTTACCACCTTGTAATATTAGTTTAAATGTCTATTTTCAATACAGTACAATAAGCACATCTCCCATTCAAATCTGCCTCATTACATGCTTAAATAATGCTGCTTGGCATGGCACCACCTGGTCCATCAAGGCTCAAGGCACTTCGAGGCTCAGCAACTCGATAGCGAGGAGGAACGGCAGCAACAGAGGAAGGAGAAGGAATCAACCCGGGGCTGCGAGTTCCACTTCCCTGTGCAGCAACATGGCCCCACTGCGGAAGAACATGTGGATCTAGAACTCGGCTCCTTAGTCATCAGCGGTCTCACCAAGCCTGATGGATGTCATCCTTAATTCCGAGGGACCGCCGATAACAAAAATAATGCTGCTCACTTGCAGATGTCACTTAAGATCATAAGAAATAGGAGCAGGCGTAAGACATTTGACCCATTGAGCCCGCTCTGCCATTCAATAAGACCTTGGCTGATCTGATTGTGGTCACAACTTGACTTCTCCACTTGTTCCCCATAACTCTTGACTCCCTTGTCCATTAAAAATCTGCCTAACTCAGCCTTGACTATATTCAATGACTCCACCTCCACTGCTCTCTGTGGAAGAGAATTCCAAAGACTAAAGACCCTCTGAGAAAAGAAGTTCCTCCTCATTTCCATCATAAATGGGAGACCCCTTATTTTTAAACTGGGCCCCCTCATTCTAGATTCTCCCATGAGAGGAAATATCCTCTCAGCATCTTCCCTGTCAAGCCCCCTCAGAATTTTTTGTTTAAGTATGTTTCAATAAGGCTCACCTCTCATTCCTCTGAACTCCAATGAGTATAGGCCCAACCAGCTCAACTTTTCCTCATAAGACAACCACTTCACCCCAGGAGTCAGCCTAGTGAATCTTCTTTGAACTGTTTCCAATACAAGTATATCCCTCCTTAAGTAAGAAGATCAGATCTGTACACATTGCTCCAGGTGAGGTCTCATCAGTTTCCTGTACAACTGCAGCAAGAGCTCTATTTTAATATTCTATCCTCCTTGAAATAAAAGCCAACATTCCATTTGCCTTCCTAATTACTTGCTGTACCTGCATGGTAACTTTTTGTGATTCACGTACAATGACAACAAGGTCACTCTGCAATGCAGCATTCTGCAGTCTCCCTTCATTTAATTAATATTCTGCTTTTCTATTCTTCCTGTCAAAGTGGACAACCTCACATTACCCCACATTATACTTCATCTGTTAAATCTTTGCCCTCTCAATTAACCTATCAATATAGCTTTGCAGATTCTTTGTATCCTCCTCACAACTTGCTTTCCTACCTGTCTTTGTATCATCAGCAAAGTTGGCTACAACAGTGACCCTTCATCCAAGATCATAAATAGTTGAGGCTCCAGTACTGATCCCTGTGGCATTCCACTAGTTATTGTTTGCCAACCTGAAAATGACTCATTTATCCTAACTCTCTGTTTCCGGTTAGCCAATCCTCTATTCATGCTAATATATCATTCGACACCATGGGCTCTTAACTTGTGTGGTAACTTTTTATGTGGCATGGTATCAAATGTCTTTTGGAAATCCCAAATATACCTAATCTACTGGTTCCCCTTTATCCACCCTGCTTGTTGCATCCTCAAAGAACTCTAACAAATTTGACAAACATGATTTCCCTTCCACAAAACCATGTTGACTTTGTCTGATAGCATTATGATTTTCTAAATGCCCTGCTGCTCCCTCCTAAATAAAAAAATTCCAGCATTTTCGCAATGACAGAAGTTAGACTAACTGGTTTAAGCAATTTCCTGCTTTCTGTCTCCCTCTCTTGAATAGAGTTGTTACATTTGTGATTTTCCATTCCGCTGGAACTTTTCCAGAATTGAGGGAATTTGGAAGATCACAATCAATGCAACCACTATCTCTTTAACCACTTCCTTTAAGACACTAGGATGAAGGCCATCAGATCAGGGAACTTGTCAGCCTTTAGTCTCATTACTTTTCTGAACTTTTTTTCTCTGGTGATTGTGATTGTTTAATGTTCCTCCCTGCCTTTTGCCCCCTGTTTTTCTACTAAGGCATGTTAATTAGAACTTATCTATAATGTATAGATGGCTGTCAGGTTAATCAAATAAATGCCCAAGTTTATTTTAGGGCCTTTTATATTGCTAAATGATGGTAAAAATGGCTTGAGTGCAATAATCTGAGTGCATTGTGGAATCAGCAGTCTGATCTGAAGCACAGCACAAACAGCAAGGTACAAAATAACATCTAAGTCAGTGCAGTCTATACCAACAATGAAACATAATTGACATGGTACTTTGAGAATTGCCTCCTGTCAGCAGCTCCTGCCAAACCATCCTTGCCTTCCTAATGACAGGCGTTTGCCCTTTCTGCATTGTGAATGATAAGATATTCTGATTGCTTATATGTTGCAAGTTATCTCCAAAGTAAGAGGAGAGAGAAAATTTGGCCTTTTCCACCCTCAGAAGGGTAACCAGCCCTGCCTCCCAGTAATGATTTTTATTTTTCAGTTGAGATTATGATGTTTTGGGGTTTCTTTTTTCCTTCTTGCTCCTAGGTATTTTTGATTTCATGTTTATATAACTTATATAACCAGATCTCTGCACCCTTAGTTCCTGATATTGAGGTAAAACTTGGAAGGTGCCCAGGGTAACAGAAAACTTTTCAGCTGTTGATTCCATCCTGTGCATGTCTACAATCCTCCATATTTGTTGAAGGTAGTAGAATGACACTACACAATGCCATACTTTAGACCTTAACTGCCCAGCAGGTTTATTAAACACTAATAGGACAAGTGTTATAGCAGTAAAAAAAAACAGTTGGTTTTCCCCTCCCAAAAGGAAAATCAGTTCAAAATTGTCAAATCTCAGTAAAAATTAGTAATACTAGCACTAGTAATACTGGAGTTCCATTTTAAGGTATACAAGACCACTCTTCATTTCCAAGTTTTGCTGTTTTTTCCTTTTGGTTTTGCTTCCTCTACAATGACTGCTCTTCTCTTGGTACAACTCCCACTCACCTGTTACTGACTGCCCCTCTCTCGGCGCTGCTTTGATTTTATAATTCTTATCCTTGTTTTCAAATGCCTCCATGGCCTTGCCCCTCCCTATTTCTGCAATCTTCTCCAACTCCACATTCCCCTAGGACTCTACACACTGCCAATTCTGGCCTCTTGAGCATTCCCAATTTTAATCACTCCACCACCGGTAGCCATGCCTTCAGCTGCCTAGGCCCTAACTTCTGGAATTCCTTTCCTGTATCTCCCCATCTCTCTGCCCTTCTTTAAAATGCTTCTTTAAAACACTGTTTAAAACCTATCACATTGACCAAGCTTTTGGCCACCTGTCCTTATATCTTTTTATGTGGCTCAGTGTCAAATTTTGTTCCATAATGTTCCTGCAAAGCACCTCAATATTTTATTACACTGCGTTATCACATTAAAGGTGATATATAAATGTAAGTTGTTGCTGTTGCTTCCACTCACTACTTTCCTAGCTGCTCCACTCTTGGCACTACTCCCACTCCCAAAGTTGTTATTGCTGCTCTGGGCTCTATAGAAAAGGCCACTTCCCACTCACACGCCATATTCATTTTTGGCACTTTTTCCTGCAGCATCCATTTGGAACACTGCAGTATTTTTGAAACTACAAGAGGTTTGCCTCTTTGGCCTACTCCTGCTCCTGCTTCCTAGACCAAGGTTGGTCTGTTTTATGACCTTGAAGGCCACCCTTGATTTCAGTAAATTACCATGTTTGTATTATAGCGGTTTGAAAAATGTAAATGTAAAAAGGTTTCCATTGTAGGTTGCTGCTTGAATGGCATGCTGAAGAATGGGTAGGCATGACATACAATAAAAGAACTATAATGCTTTGTTATGTGTAATCTGTTGTTATGGACAAGTCGTATTAATGGGAAAAGCCATTTTTTGTGGCACCTAATTCAACATCAACGCATGATGCTATCAAGTAGACTTACCATTACTAATATGTCATCTCCTCCCACTTCTGTTCCCAAGCCCTACAGATGCTGTGCACTATGTTGAGCCTGCCTGCCACCTTCTGCTGATATGCCTCATTGTCATCTTGTAGAAAGATGTCCTGGAGTACATTCTTTTATCTACCTCATGCAGCATCACATCCTCTTAGACAATCATCAAATCCAAGTTGGGGATCTATACTGATCCATTACAGGGAGTAGGCAGGAGTCAAGAGTGAGCACTTTTGAAAAATGAGAGAAAAAATATCAAAGTGTGACGCCACAGGAAAGCAGTTACGTGATTGGTGGGTACTTCTCTTTTTCTCTAAATTAGGGCATTCATTTAAATTAGAGCTGAAAAATTAAAAATTGTAATTGGGGTAAGTACGGGAATAAGTGAACTAATAAGAATATTAGTATACAAGTCAATTGAAATTAATAGGTTAAACATGATATTAACTAGATTCAAAAAGAGGGAATGAAGATTTTTTTTTGGGCTGTTGTCGGAGAGTGGACAATATGCTGGGAAAGCCAAAATGCGGTTTCACGCTGTTGTGAAACCAGTTTGCGATCGTCTGCTTTGTCTGTCAATGGCGGGCCACATTTCCCACTACTAGACATCGGGAACGTCATTCTAATACATCTGCATAACATTATAAACCCTATTTGCTGGAATCAACCCCCACACTGTTTCACAACAGCAATTGAAAGGCATTCACCTGGCGAGCTGAACTTCGAGGGGAACTCGGAGGCGAGTGCACACTAACGTTGCGCAGTGCTCATGAGGGCCACCCATTGGACTTCAAGTTTGAGGCAACGCGCATTCAGGCAAGGGCACAGTTAAGTCACCTTTTCCCGGCTGGCTGACAGTGCGGTGCCAAGGCAAGGGCTGCCCTGCTGTTGGAGGGGCAAGGCAGCGTGGCCTGATGGTAGTGCACAAGCACATGCTGGTGGAGGGGGGAAGGGAAGTGGCCATACATTAGGGAAGCCATGTGTAAAGTGACCATTCCTCTGCAGCTGAGACAATTCAGGCACAGCCAAATTGACATGCTTGGAGTTGGGCCTCTAGCTTATTTGCCCACTCAAGCAATGCAGAGGCATGAAAGTGCTACCAAATGCTCCAGAACTTTTCACCCCTCAGGCACAGACTGCAAACTAATGAGCGTTTTAGTGGACTGCAGAACAATTGGATGACTGGGCAAATTGTACAATCTCCTTGCTAAAACTGGCCATGGAGCAGTCACTGGTGGAGGTGCTCACAGCCCCTTGCAAATGTCAGCAATCTCCCCCATGGTTCTAGCTAACAACGCAGCCTTGCCCTGCAGGTTAGGAGAATGCCTGCACCTGAGTTGAGAGAACAACATGCAGTCCAGTGGGTGAAGCTGC
Source organism: Carcharodon carcharias (assembly GCF_017639515.1). NCBI lineage: Eukaryota > Metazoa > Chordata > Chondrichthyes > Lamniformes > Lamnidae > Carcharodon > Carcharodon carcharias. Next base: position 197,001,244 of record NC_054469.1, read on the forward strand.
CACCAATCGGTCAGGTGGGGTGGGGCAGTGGTGAGTGGGCTTTCAGGAAGACATGCAGTGCACTAAACCCTGGCCATATAAGTGGTGGCCAGCACTCTCCAGGATGCATTAAGGGGCCTTCAGACTTAACCAAAAGAGGTTCTTAGTACACCCAAGCCAACCCACGTGTCTCTCTCTTTCATCGTGCAGGAGTACATCAGGAGCACATAGCTTGGTGGCCTAGCTGTATGCCTCATGAATGGAGATGAAGGAGAAAAGAGTAACAGAGGTACCTAGCTGGGCAGAGGGAGAAGCAGCCCCTCAAGAAGAGGGGGCAGCTGGGACTCTTGCGCTTACCACTGAAGAGCCACAGCAAGCTGTCGCTGGTTGGCGCCTAGCTAGACCCAGGGTCTATAGACAGCGCTTGTCATTCCTGCAGATGACCGAGAACCAGTATCGCCAAAGACTGTGCATATCTAGAGAACTGGTCAGTCACATCTGCCACCTGCTGCAGGATTTGGTGCCAAGGGGACATGGTGGGCATCCACTGCCAATGGCCATGCAAGTGACTGTGATGATCAATTTTTAAAAACAAAAAAACTGCGGATGCTGGAAATCCAAAACAAAAACAGAATTACCTGGAAAAACTCAGCAGGTCTGGCAGCATCGGCGGAGAAGAAAAAAGTTGACGTTTCGAGTCCTCATGACCCTTCGACAGAACTTGAGTTCGAGTCCAAGAAAGACTTGGACTCGAACTCAAGTTCTGTCGAAGGGTCATGAGGACTCGAAACGTCAACTCTTTTCTTCTCCGCCGATGCTGCCAGACCTGCTGAGTTTTTCCATGATCAATTTTTACACCAGTGGCTCTTTTCAGGGCTCCTCAGGTGGCCCTGTGGGATATCACAAGCTTTCACACACAAATGCATCCATGAGGTCATGGAAGCCATATTCGCAGATACACAACTTTATGCATTTCGCCTGAGATCATGCAAGCCAGAAAGCAAGAGCACTGGGATTTGTTGAGATCTCAGGATTCCCACAGGTGCAGGGTGCCATCGCCTGCACTCACATGGCGCTCAGATATCTGTGGCAACAAGCAGTCAGCTATGTCAACCATAATGGCTTCCACTTGCTGAATGTTCAGCTGGTGTGTGACCACCACAGGCACATCCTGCAGGTCTGTACACGGTTTCCATGGAGTGTCCACAACTCCTACATTCTCAGTAGGTCTCAGATTCCTGACATCTTCCAAGGTCCAGGGAGGCTGCAAGGCTGGCTCCTCGGTGTCAAGGGCTACCTGCAGAGGATGAGGCTGATGATGCCTGTGCAGCAGAGAGAAGCTACAATGAGGCTTATGCTGCAACTCACACTTTGGTGCAGCAAACCATCAGAATGTTGAAAATGAACTTCTGCAGCCTGGACTGATCTGGTGAAGCCCTGAAATACAGTCCACATAGGGTGTCATGCATCGTCGTTGCCTACTGTGCCCTTTACAACCTGGCACTGCAACAGGGCAAGGAGCTGGCTGAGGAGGAAATGGAGGAGCTGCACGTCTCCTCTGATGCGAAGGACATTGATGGGGATGAGTGGGGAGGTCCTCAAAAGTGAGGGTGCCAGCGATGAGGCCATCACACTGGCCAGACGAGGCAGGTGCTCTCTGGAGGTCCTCATAATTGCTAGATTCATGGAGGATGATGACAACATGCAGTGAGGCGACACCTTTGCAACTGTGAACATTTGACTCCTGTCTGGCTGATGGCAGTGCACTTACCCCGTGTGATAAGGCTCCTGTCATGGAGAGGCAGTAGATGCCCATTGTCTACATTCCAGGAGGATGATGACGACATGCAGTGGGGACACTCCATAGATCCTCACATAGCTTATGTGAATGTCTGACTCCTGTCTGGCTGATGGCACCTCACTTGCGCTCTGTGAATAGGGTCATATCATGGAGATACAGCGGGAAAACTTTAACTGCTCCTGATCCTATTGGCATCTTTCGTGAGCTGAACCCTTCAGGATCCAGTTTACATTGGCCGCAGTCCCACTGGAATTTCAAGGCCACCAAAGGAACGTCAATGTATATTCCTTTTTTCTTACTAACTTTAACAATATCCACCTCCTCCACCCTGTACCCTGTTCTGTTTTGCATGCTAGTGTGTGTACATGTTGTGGGATTTGGGACATGTTTTTACCTTTTTAATGAGTCTTATACTTTTACTTGAGTGAGCTTTTAAACAATAAAACTAACTCCTTGCTTGTTAACTCAAAAGACCTGGTTGGCCTATTTCTTCATACAGCTATCAAGTATATGCTGAATTTAAAAATTTCAACTTCTAAAAATTCAAACTCTGTTATAACCAACCTCAGGAGTGGCACGTTCATTCATCCCTCTGGACTTGGTTGTCACAGCAGATAGGCCACCCTCCACCATCCCCGCCACTGGTAGAATGTCATGGCAGCTTGAAGGTGACAGGCACTCCATCTCCTGCCTTCCCACACCATTTTACTAGTTTCCCACCTCCCAGTCCACCCCAAGGGGATTGGTAAAATGGAAGAGAAAATTTACAGGGAAATCAGAGATGTGCAAAAACTATAGCGTGGTGAAACAGCAGGACTTTGATTACCCGAATATTGATTGGGATAATGTTAGAGTAAAGGATAAGGAAGAAGAGGAATTTTTGAAATATATTCAGCAGACCCTCCTTAACCAGTAGGCTCTTGGTCCAACTAGGAGGTGGCATTGCTGGATCTGGTGCTTGGAAAGTAGGTGGACTAAGTGTCTGGACAAAACTTATAAGTGATCATCAAATAATAAGATTTAGGTTATAATGGAGAAGAGGAAGGATCAATTTAAAGTAGACTTTGAAATTGGAAGAGGGATAACTTCAAGGGGTGAGTAGAGATCAAGCCAGGCTAAAGTGGAACCAAAGACTGACAGAAAAAATGGGAATAGAACAATGGATGATCTTTAAAGAATGGAGTACTTAAGAACTGTAGTCACTGTTGCAAGTAAGTGTGGCAGCCAATTGGCACATAAAGGTCCCTGAAACAGAGATTAGATAACCTGCATTTGGTGGTGCTGGTTGAGGGTTTAACATTGGCTAGGACACCAGAAACCTCCACTGCTCTTCTTTGAATAGTGCCGTGCAATCTATTAGGTCCATTTGAGAAGACAGACAGGACCTCAATTCACAGTTACAACAATGAAACTCTCCCTCAGTACTGTACTGAAGGGCCAGCCTGGATTATGTCCTCAAATCTATAGAGGGACTTGAACCCACATTTCAAGAGGTGCTACAAAATGACCCAAACTGACAGATTGAAAATATGCAGACCTCATTTAGATTTTAACTTGTGGGTATCGATAGAGAACATTGTGCAGCAGTCCTGTTCAGCCGGGGGGGTCAGGTAAACAACACCTTTGCATGTCAGAGATATGCTACAAGTGCTAGGATGTAAGTTCTCATCGGTGATCCTTCTCATTCTGAGTTCCCAACTTCAGCCTGGCTGCCAGGGGATGCCAATGAGCAGAGGATGTCAGAGCAAATAACACAGCTGAAAGCAGGAACTAATCGTTCCAATGCTTTCTTTGATACTGCACTGAAAAATCACAAACGATAAAATTTACATTAATTCAACAGTGTGAAAATTCAGCCAAAAGTAAGGTATTCTACCTGATAAGGTGAAGTTGTAGGAATTGTTCTTTTTCTTTTTATCAATACTTACATACTCTTTAAACACAGCATACAGTTTGTAGATATGGGAAACAGTCTACTGTACATAATATCCTCTAGTTCTATTTTACTTTTATTCATACTGGATTCAAACACTTTTTTCATCCCAGGTAAGAAAGAAAATATCCTCATTCACCATTCCACTGAACAGAGCCTTTTCCTCTGTCACAAGGAATATAAACATATGGGTTGAAGATCTTCTCAGTGACCAATGTAGTATGAAATCACATTGCTGATTTTTCAGGAGGGTGTCATGACCAGTAAAGGCATTGTACTCAGTGTGGAATTCTCTGCAATGGACTTTTCTTTTTAAAATGGACAATGATTGTTATGAGTGCAAAGACTAGTACAATGTCTTTATTTAAACTGAGTGTAACATTGCTGCTTGCAGCCTGTCCCTCATTGCAGAGGTTACATGACTACAGCAAGCCAGGTAGAACCTTTAGTACATGATTGCATTTCAAAAACCAAAGATCCCCCTTTCCATAATGAACAAAAGACAAATGTGCATGCACTATCATGTTTAACTGTGAGTTACCCAAGTTACCCACTATACAACAACTGTTTTCATACATTATCAAACTGTTCATTAGTCTAATTAGTCTCTGCACATGCATTGCACACATAGTTGTTAAATCATGCTGGTACCTTAATGGTAAGCGTACACATTGTCATTGGTTGTTCATCTGGGTGATGTTCCCTCTCTGGGAAGGGTTGTTACTGTGGCACTTGTTGCCATGGTAACTGTTGTTCCATTTCCGTTATTCGGGACCGATGGATCTCTGAGACTGATTGTTGTTCCGTATTCTGTACAGCTTGTGACATTCCAGCTTCTTGATTGGCCACCTGCAGTGAAGGAACAGCTTCTCTAGTTGAGCATATATGCCTGAGGTTGCGCTGGTATATTTGGTCTTTCACATCCACCATGTACGATCAAGGTGACAACTACTCTATGCATGTCCCAAGTTGCCATATGGGCTGACTGCTGTTGAGAGCTTTGAAGGTTTGTACTCTGATGGCTTCTCCACTGTTCAACTCTGGCAATGGCTTGGCAGTTTTGTCAAAATGAAATTTGGCTTTCTGTCATTTCACCTTGATTTTTTTCACTCATGCCTATTACTACTTGTGGTTTCAGTAACTTTTTTGTTATTGAAAGAGTAGTTGGATGCCATGTGACATTAGTCTTTGGACTACTTTCCATGCCTTCAGTCAGTAGGATTGCCTTGTGTACCTCTGTGTTCGATTTGTTTGATTTCTTGATGATTTCTTTGGCTATTTTCACTGCTGCATCAGGCTTTCCATTCAACTGAGGATATTGTGGAAGTGATGTATAGTGTTGAATTTCCCAATCCTTTATGAAACAGATGAATCGTTCACTCCTGAACTGAAGGTCATTGTCACTCATCACAATGTCTGGAACGCGATTGAAGCGCACTTTCAGGCATTCTACATTCTCACCAGTAGTTGTTGACATCAGCTGGTCTAACTCCCAGTAGTCAGAATAGCAGTCTACAGTGACAAGATAATCAGTTCCTGCTAGAGTGAAGAGGTCTACTCCCAGTTTCATCCATGGTCTGTCTGGGATGCCGTATATCTTCAGCAGCTCTCTAGCTTGTTTGGCTTGATACTTGTTGCAAGTACCGTACAAGCTGATGTGGTCCTTGATTTCATTGCTCATGTTTGGCCAGTAGAGCACTTTTCTTGCCTTCCTCAAACTTGACTCAATTCCTTGATGGCTTGCATGGATGCACTTAAGTATCTCTCCTCCCATCTCCTTAAGGATAATGACTCTATTTCCCTTGTACAAGATGCCACCTTGGGCTGTCAATTCATCTCTGTATGCCCCATATGCTCTTGTGACAAGAGGTGTATCCTTGATCCTCTCAGGCCATTGTTCCATCACTTCATACAGCACTTGGAGAATTGCATCATGTTGGGTAGCTCACTTGATTTGAGCAAGGCACTTCCCTGTCAGATTCAATGTCTCTGCTTGGCTGATGACTCCCAGATCATGTCAAGCTGCTGCTTCACATTGAATCTGGAAGATTTCACATTCTGTTGTAGCATCCTCAATTATCTTCATCAGGAGTACTGCTCTTGACAGCATGCCAACAATGTAGATCTGCTTCCCTTGCTTGTATGCCATGTCCAGATGATATTTCTGTAAACAAAATAACATTCTTTGTAAACGCTTTGGAGCAGATAGTAATGGTTTGAGAAAAATGCTTTGAAGTGGCTTGTGGTTAGATTCCACTATTACTGTGTTTCTCCCAAGATGGTATTGATGAAAATACTCACAAGCAAAGACAATAGCCAGGCACTTTTTCTTGATCTGAGTGTAGCATCGTTCAGTTTGCATTAACGCCCTGGATGCAAATGCAACAGGTTGTCCTTGCTGCATTAGAGTTGTTCCCAGAGCTGTTTCATTGGCATCACACAGCATCATGACTTCATCATTGACACCATGGTACTTCAGCACTGGCGTTGTCACCACTAGTTGTTTGATTTTAGTGAATGCTGCTTCTTGTTCTGTGCCCCAACATCACTGCGCATCCTTGGCAGTGAGCAGGTGTAATGTTTTGCACTCTGACAACAAATTAGGCAAATCTTTTGCTAAATAGTTCATGAATCCCACAAATCCTTGCAATGCTTTCACATCTGTTAGTCGCTGCATCGCTGCTACTGCTCTCACCTTTTCAGGATCCAAGTAAAGACCTTTTGCTGTCAGTACATGGCCTATGTATTAAACTTCAGGTATGTTCAATTGCAATGTTTCTTGTACAGCTTCAGGTTCAATTGGGTGAGCTCTCTCTAGCAGCCTCACTAGATTCTGATCATGATCAACAATGGCTCCTTCCATTGTATCTTCACATCCATAGACTGTAGATCATCTACTATAGCTTCCACTCCGGGAAGATCACAGACTATCTTTTGCTGCCTATGATTGATACTCTTCTGGAGACATGGAAATGTCAAACGACATGCACAATCATATGTATCCCCTGAACAGTGTCATTAGAAAACTGTTGCTTTCATCCAGCTTCACTTGCCAGTAACCACCCTTCACATCTCAGATAGTAAAGTTGGCAAGTTGTGGCAAAATTTGATGGTGGGCGTGGGTGAGTGAGATTTCTTCATAGCATTATTTAGATCCTTTGAGTCCTTGCATACACTCAGCTTTCCAAGTTGTTTCACTGCTCCCATGCTGCTAATCCAGTGTGTAGGAGTTGTCACTTTCTTGATTACACCCTTCTTTTCAGCTCTTCTATCTTGTATTTTAGGCTAGACTTGAGGCCAGGTAGATATCCAAACTCTGTAAACACATCTTTGTACTTTTCTAGGATCTGTTCAGCGGTCAATGGTTTAATGTGTTGCAACACAATGTGGATCTCTTTTAGCACGTTTAGCTTTGGACTTACTCTGGCTGAGACAAGTAGCTTTTACATGCCACCTATGACCTGGAACTCCAGATCTTCATTCTTTGGGCTCTCAGATTAATTTGTCCTCTTGGTATGAGTATCATGCCATCATATATCCTCAGTCTTAATTTAAAGGGCTCCATTTTTCGATCACCATGTTGAGCCACTTTATAGAGGCCTGTGAAGGTGATGATGTTGCAAGATGCACCAGTGTCTAACATATTATGTTCACTTGATGCTCTCCTTCTGCAATCATCTTAAAAGGCTGGGCTTTAAAAAAGAGATCTCAGATGCTAAGGAAGGTTCTGATGGTTAAATGACCACCTTCAATCCAAAACACAGTGGGGAGATGTTTAAATTTGTGCAGGATCTTCCGAAGTTTGAGGAAAGGGATGTAAAGGCATCCTTTATTTCATTTCAGAAGATGGCTAAGCAAATGAAATGGCCACAAGAAATCTGGACATTGCTTTTTCAAAGTGGGTTGGTAGGTAGAACTCAGGAGGTATGTGCATTGCTATCAGAAGAAGAATCTGTGGATAATGATGCAGTAAAAGAAGGTTATTCTGAGCACATATGAGTTGGCTCCTGAGGCGTACAGGCAGAAACTTCGGAGTGTAAGAAAACAGCTTGGACAGACTTATATTGAGTTTAAGAGAGTAAAACAAAATAATGTTGACCATTGGATAAGGGCATTAAAGGTAGAGGCAATGTATGCAGCTCTTAGAGAAGTAATTATTTTGGAAGAATTTAAAGATTCAATTCCTTCGGTAGATAGAACTCATGGAAGAACAGAGGGTTAAAACGGCTAGGCAAGCAGCAGAGGTAGCTGATGATTATGAGCTTTGGTCCATAGATCAAAACTATTTTCCCATCACCTTTTAACTCTGAGAAGGATAAGAAGTGGGAAGATGAAAGGAAGGCAGGTAGTCAGGGAAGAGGACGGACAGCTGGGAATTCTCAAGAAATTTCTCCTCAGACCAGAAAGGAAGGTGCTGAGGGTCAAAGTGACACTCAAAGACTTAAATGTTTCCACTGTCATAAGGTTGGGCACACGAAGCCAATGTGTGGGAGGTTACAGGGAAAACCTATTGCAGTAATTGGAACTCAGAAAAGTTCTGGAAATAAGAGTACTGTGGGATCTGAGATCCAGAGGCAAGAAAAAGCAGTAGTCTGTGTATAGATGGAGCAGGAAGATTCAGTGGTAGCTGAAGAAGTGAGAATGTGTTCACAGCTTACTCAAGGGAGTTCTGAAGGGCAGGTTACAGAAATGATTAAAGATTTTATATGTGAAGGGAAAGTTTATCCATGTGTACCGGGCAGAGCAGGCAAAGATATCAAACTTTTAAGGGACACGGGGACTATTCAGCCCTTAATATTTTGGGATAGTGCTATTTGTTGTCCAGAGGGGGTATTGCAGGAAGGATTCATGGAGATGCTAAATATATTCCATTGTGTAAGATAAATGTAAAAAGTAGGTTGAAAACAGGCAAGGTGATTGTTGGGGTAGTGGAAAAATTACCCAATGCAGGGGTTCAATTAATCCTAGGAAATTATATAGCTGGGTCACAGATGTTGCTGATGCCTACTGTAGTTGAGCAGCCTGTGGAGACACTATCAACAAAGGTGTTGCAGAAAGAGCATCCTGGAGTTTTTCCAGATTATGTGGTGATGCAATTACAAACTCACAGGTTGAAACATGAAGAGGAAGAATCTAAAAGACAGGAAGGATGCTGATATTTAGTTAGCTGAATCTGTCTTTGAAAATATTGTTTAGGAAGAGAGGTAGGAGAGAGTGAGGCTAAAGTGTTTAGCTCAATGAAATTAGTAGAGTTATAGCAGAAAGGTTCAAGAATAAAGCAGCTATACTGGACAATTTATTCTGAAACAGAGGCAGAATGTATTCCATAATGTTATGAGCTTAAAAATAATGTGTTAATGAGGAAACGGAGACCTCCTCATGTTTTGGCAGATGTAAAGTGGGCAGTAGTACATCAAATAGTAATACCATCTGGATATAGAAATAGAATATTAAGAGTGGCTCATGAAATTCCAATAGCTGGACATTTAGGAATTAGGAAAACTCAGACTAAGCTATAGAAACATTTCTGTTAGCCTGGACTGCATAAAAATGTCAAATTCTGTCAAACATGTCACACATGTCAGGTGATGGGGAAACCTCAAGCAGTAATTAAAACTGCACCTTTAATTCTGATTCCAGCATTTGATGAACCTTTTATTAGGGTCCTGATTGCTTGTATAGGGCCCCTCCCTAAGACCAAAAGTTGAATCAGTATTAGCTGGCTATCATGGATGTGTCCACTAGATTTCCAGAAGCGATACCTTTGCAAAATATTACAACAATGAGGATTATAGAGGAGTTGACCAAATTCTTTACAAGATATGGGTTACCAAAAGAAATACAGTTGGATCAGTGTTCATTTTTCATGTCACTGCTGTTTAAAGAAGTAACGAACAGCCTGGGAATAAAGCAGTTTAAGTCCTCAGCCTGTCATCTTGAATCACAAGGTGCTTTGGAGAGATGGCATCAAACTTTAAAGACTATGATGAGAGCATATAGCTAAGACTACCCACAGGACTGAGATCAAAGGATTCCATTCTTGTTATTTGCTATTAAGGATGCCCCTAAAGAATCAATAGGGTTTAACCCTTTTGAATTAGTCTATGTTCAGGAAGTAAGGGGACAAACTAATGGGCCAAAGTTCGGAAACTACTCTCCTAGATTATGTGACAAAATTCAGAGAAAGATTGAACAGAGCATGTGAGTTAGCTAAAGAACCTTTAAAGATATCGCAGCAAGTGATGAAGTCAAATGCAGATAAGAGGGGACAGGCTCGTTTTGTTGCTGGAGAAAAGGTGTTAGTCTTGTTGTCAGTGTCAGGCAAACCATCAAAGATAAGGGGCAGAAATTTTCACTCAGCGGGCAGGCGTAGGCCCAACCCGCTTGAACGTAAAATGATGCACATTGACGTCAGCCGAGCTTTCTGATATCAACACGCAGTCGCGCAATAGTTCAGTCGGACGGTGCACGCCAGAGCCGGCAGCATGCCCGTGGACAACTAAAAGGCCTGTTAAGGCCATTAAATAATCAATCAGCTTAAATTTTTCGCTGCCCAACCAAGGGTTGGCGGGCAGGCAAAAAGGCCAAGTGGCCTTTGTGCTTTTTTGGAAACCTCACCCACAGGTGAGATGAAGTTTCCAAAAGCAAATAAAGATAAAATAAAAGTTTTAAAATTGAATTAATAACATGTCCCTGCTCATGTGACAAAGCCACATGTTTTATTACATTTTGTATTTTCTTCATTTTCTTTTTTTAACAACGCTTCATCTCCCTGAGGCAGCTCTTTGCCTCACATGCATGTGCAAAGTTCACATTAAGCCCACTTGCCCTCCTCCCCCTCCCCCGCCTCCCGCACAGGCAGCACTGAGCATTGCCACCCGTGTTTTTATGGCAGGCCTTAATTGGCATCAAATCGCACTCTGGTCCGAATTGCAGGCGGCGATTGGCTTCCCGATTGACCCAGCCTGCCAAGGACAAAATTCTGCCCAAGGTTTAGTGGGCCTTACTGGATTGAAAGAGACTGAGTGAAATAAATTATTTAATAAATACCCTAGATAGAAGAAAGAACCAGAGGGGGTGTTATGTAAATATGCTTTAAAAGTACTTTGGCAGGGAAGATAACCAAAAAGAAGTATTAATAGTGGTAGATAAGAAAAAGGAGATAGAAATGAAGGATCCAAAATGGACTTTCCTCTAATTAAATTGGACAATGAGGGAGTGCTTAAAAATTTAAATGTGATACTGAGTTACCTTCCAGGCAAGTGTCAAAATGATTTGGTAATGCTATTGCAGTCATGCAAAGCTATTTGTGGGAATAAGCTAGGGAAAACAAATTTGGCTATACATGATGTAGACATGGGGGATTCAGTTTCAATAAGGCAACATCCTTATAGATGAAATCCAGTAAAATTAGCTCAAGTGCAATAAGAAATTGAATTCATGCTTCAGAATTAGTTGCAGTAACTGGAGTTCACCCATCGTGGTGGTACTGAAACGGGAAGGAACACAAAGAATGCGTGTGGATTATCGAAAAGTGAATGCAGTGACAAAGGCGGATTCATATCCTATTCCATGGTTGGAAGATTGTACTGAGAAAGTGGGACAATCAGAGTTTATCACAAAGATTGACTTGCTGCAAGGATATTGGCAAGTACTGTTATCGGAAAGAGCGAAAAGGCTTTTGTACTGTCAATTGGACTATATCAGTTCAAAGTTATGCCATTTATTATGAAGAATGCATCAGCAACATTTCAAAGACTGACAAACAAAGTAATTGCAGGACTGAGCAATTGTGCTGTTTATATTGACAACTTGGTAGTTTTCAGTCAAACATGGGGAGGAGCATTTACAACATCTAAAAGAACTGTTTGATTGACTGCAAGAAGCTAATTTGGTGGTGAGCTTGGCTAAGAGTGAATTTGCAAAAGCACAAGTTACATATTTAGGTCACACTATTGGACATGATCAGGTAGCCCGATGGGATGTGAAAGTAAAAGCCATCATGAATTTCTCAGTGCCTACAACAAAATGGGACATTTTGAGATTTCTAGGCATGAGTGGATTTTATTGGAAGTTTGTACCAAATTTTAGCAGTATGGCTGCTCCATTGATTGAACTACTAAAAAAGAACAAGAAATTTCAATGTACACAGGAGTGTCAGAATGCATTTGAAGGTTTAAAAATTGTGTTGCCTGCTTTTCCAGTTTTGGTAGCACCCAACTATGCCATGCAGTTTAAGTTGACAATTGATGCAAGTGATCTGGGCATTGGTGCTGTGATGTTAGAAGACAATGAAACAGGAATTGAAAAAACGGTAGGATATTTTTCATGGAAGCTGAATGTTCATCATAAAAGATACTCAACCATCAAGAAAATGACTTTAGGTGTGGTGTTAGCATTGCAGCATTTCCAGGTTTATGTTGCAAGCAATTCTTCAGAAACAATTATTTATACAGACCACAATCTTTTAAAATTTATGGAAAAATTTCAAAACCAGAATGCCAGACTGTTCAGATGGAGTTTATTACTGCACCATTTAATTTACAGATTATACATGTGGCTGGATGAGAAAATTTAATTGCAGATATGTAGTCAAGAGTTTAAAGTTCAAGGCAAACTGGACATTTGAAACATGGACAATGGACTCAAATAACATCTGTTGATACAAAGGCCTTGTGTATATTGTCATGTTAATGCATGTACCTGGCAATATAATAGTTTTGTTTATAGAGGTAGGTATAGTAAGTAATGCAAAACGGATTGAGAAAATTAAACCGTCTTTTAGAGTTATGATGATTCATTTTTCCATAAGGATGGAGGTGTAAAGAGAATATAATTTTTTCCAATATTACTGTGGGATACTGTGAAGAAGGCTGTGTGGGGGGCTGTGTGTATGTTGTGTGTGTATGTCACTAACTGAAGACAGTCAGACGGCAAGGTTTAAATCATCAACAAGTTAGATGTAAAGCAGGCATTTTGAAGTGGAAATGGGCAAGCTAAGATGGGATACCGGTAAATTCAACATAAAAAGGAATTTGCATTAGGAGATGAGTGAGGAGTTGAATTTTTAGCTGTTAAATTTTAAAGAGAAATCAAAGGAAGTTTTACAACTGGAAAAGCTCAAAATAAATAAAGCAAAGTTATTAAGTTTATTTTTCCCTAAAATGGTGGTCATAAAGCCAGCATGAAAGATTTTTAGATTCTGGGGAAGGTAACTTTCAAAAGACAGTTAAGAACAATGAGTAAAAATGAAAGGGGAAGAATGTATTTAAGGAAAGATTGAAATCTGTATAAAAGCAAAAAACTGCAGAGGCTGCAAATCTGAAACAAAAGTAGAAAATGCTGGAAAAACTCAGCAAGTCTGTCAGCATCTATGGAGAGAGAAATAGAGTTGATTTTTGAATATGACCCTTCTTCACTACATGTTCCAGGTAAGTCACCTTGACCTTTGTGAACATACGTTTTGGAAAGTTTACTACAAGGTTTGCTGTTTTCAGACACTGGAACACTGCCTCCGGGTGCTGAAATGGTCACTCCAGGTGTCACTGCAAAATTGCTCAGTCCAGCTACTACTTGGTTTGTCAACCTTTGAAAGGGTGCTAGAGCATTTTTAAGGCCAATGGGTTTGACTTTACACCTATATGGGCCATCATCTGGGGTGACAAAGTCTGAGATTTCTCTCACCCTGGGGGTCATGGGGACTTGACAATAACTTCCTAAAAGGTCAATTTTGCTGAGGTAGGTCAAGTGGCCCACCTTGGCTATACAATTCTCAAGGCCTGGGATTAGATAGGAGTCTGCCCTGGTTACTGCATTTACTTTCCAGTAGTCATTAAGGAGCTGTTTTGATCCATCCAGCTTCGGGACTAGTACAATGGGTGAGCTCCAACTACTCTAGCTGGGCTCAATTCTATTATTATCCAGCATGTACTGGACTTCCTGTTTGACCTGAGCCAACTTGCCAGGGCTCAGCTACTATGGGATGACAAAGTCAATTACCTGATCCACACCCGATAGGAAAAAACACCAGTTATGCCACCTTAACTTGCTAAAGCGATATTACAACCGAGAGTCCAGTCAACTGGTTTTATTGCTGGGGTGTCTCCCATTTCCATGTCGTGGATTGTTATAGTGGTATGCCCTGGCTGGTCCTTACAGATTTCATTAAATTTTCTGAGCAGTGTGGCAACATTCTCCCACTGCTCTTTGGTCAGCTGTGTTAACTGAGCATTTAAGCCTTCCAAGACTTGGGTGTTTGCCAGCCTGGTAGCTGGGGGTTTGACCTCTAGTCCTTCCTCCTCGGCTGAGCCCTCCTGACTGCCCTCAGATATTTCCACCCTCTTGCATACTCCCACCGGTTGTCTAGACTCTCGATTGTAATATTTCTTTAGCAAGTTAAGGTGGCATAACTGGTGTTTTTTCCTTCTATTGGGTGTGGATCAGGTAATTGACTTTGTCATCCTTTTAGCCAGTCAATATGGGCCACTGAACTTGGCTTGGAAAGGGTTAGGGGGCAGGGGAAGCAGCACTAGGACCTGTCTCTTGGTTGGAAAGTCCAGACCTCAGCATACCAGTCTGCCTGTTTTTTCATGATTTACTGGGAAGCTTTTAAATGCTCTTTGGCCATTGCACAGGCATTGAAGAGCCATTCCCAGAAGGTGGAAACGTACTTCAACATGAAGGTGCCCACCTTGGGCTCCAGAAACTTCTCTTTTAATAGTTCCAGGGGGCCCCACACCTCATGCTGTAAATTAATTCAAAGGGTCTGAAGCCAGTGGGCTTGTTTAGGGAGTCAGTCCCTGGTAGCAAACAGCAGGAAGCCAAAACCCTTGTCCTAGTCATGTGGATATTTGGAGCAGTAGGTTTGAATCATGGTTTTCAGGGTCTGGTGATACCATTGTAACGCCTCTTGGGCGATATGCCAAGGACTTCAGTTAGATTATTCCTAATCTGTGTTCTAACTCCTGAAACACTCGGGACATGAAGTTGGTTCCCTGATCCAATTGAATCTCAGCAGGCCATAGCAGTTAAAGAACTGGGTTTGCCCTTTGATCATGACCTTGGTCATGATTTTCTGCAAGGGAATGGCATCAAGGAATCAGGTGGCTAAGTCCATTATGGTGAGGAGGTATTGATAGCCGGCCTTGGTTTTGGGTAATGGCCTCATAAAGTCTATCAGTAGTCGTCTAAGCGTTTACCAAATGCTGGAATGGATTTGTGGGGGTCCGGTTTAATTGTGGCCTGAGGTTTCTCTGCAACCTGGCAAGCATGGCAGATTTCCCAGTACTGTCCCACATCGGACCAGAGGCAAGGCCATTATAAGAGCTTGCTTATGCGGGTGAAAGATTTTCGAGCACCCGCATGCAGCCAATGGGACAGCGTGGGCAATTCATAGAATCTTCTGACGATATTCTGGGGGCAATACAATCTGGTGAAGCACTCTCCACTCCTCATCTGCAGGCCTCCTGGGGGGTTCTCCACTTCCGCATTATAACCCCATCTTGCAAATAGTAGCGCTCAGGGACCTGGGTGGCTTCGGTCTCAGAACAGGGTGGAATCGCCTGGCCCTGTTGGTGGTGGGTGTGAGCGGACAATATGGAGAGAAGGCCAAAAATCAGTTTCACGGCGTGGTAAAACCAATTTGTGATTGTCTGCTCCACCCACTAATGGCAGGCCATGTTTCCTGCCACCACACTGCATTATAGACTCTGCTCACCGAAATCATCACCACACATCAAATTTACCACCCACATCGACATGCTTCACGGCTGCCTTTAAAAGGCGTGCACCTGGCGAGCTGAACTTTGAGGGAAACTCAGAGGTGAGTGCAACCTTGTTCAGTGTTCACAAGTATTGCACATAGGACATCAAGGAAGAGGCGCGGGCATTCACAGGGTCAAAGGAAAGTTGCTCTTTCCCAGCTGGGTTTCAGTGCGGTGCTGGGGCAATGGCTCTAATGTGGGTGAGGCTGGGGCAGGGGCAAGGCAGGACAGACTGAAGGACAAGCACATGCCGAGGAGGCCAGAGGGGTGAAGGAAGCAGCTATGCACTTGGAAAACCTTGTGAAAAGTGAGCATTCTTCTGTAGCTGAGACCATTCAGCAGCAGCTCCATTGACATGCTTGGAGTCTGGCCTCTGAAGCTTTTCTGCCCACTTATGCAACGCAAAAGCATGAAAGTGCTACCAATGCTCTAGAACGTTTCACCCCTCAGGCACAGACTGCAAATTAATGTGCGTTTTTGGGGGCAGCTGAACAACTGGCCGACTGGGCAAGTTGTAGAATCCCCTTGCGAAAGGTGGCCATGGCACAATCACTGGCAGAGGCGCTGAGCCCCTTGCAAAGTCTTTATGAACGTTTAGACCAGCATCCCTGATGGTTCAAGCTAACAGCGCAGCCTTGCAGTGCGGGTTAGGAGAATGTCTGTGTCTCAGCTGAGAGCACAGCATGCAGTCCAGTGGCTGAAGCTGCTGCCAATCAGTCAAGTAGAGTGGGGTGGAGGTGGGTGGGGTTTTGGACAGCCATGGAGCATACTACATACTGACCATCCAAGAATTGGCCAGCACTCTCCAGCATACACGAAAGGGCCTTCAGACTTAACCAAGAGAGGCTCTTAGGACACATATGCTAACCCACACGTCTCTTTCCTTGATCCTTTTTTTTGGTTTTTATTCATTCATGGGGTGTGGGCTTCGCTGGCTGGGCCAACATTAATTGCCCATCTCTAGTTGCCCCTGAGAAGGTGCTGGTGAGCTGCCTTCTTGAACCGCTGCAGTCCATGTGGTGTAGGTACACCCACAGTGTTGTTAGGAAGGGAGTTCCAGGATTTTGACCCAGCGACAGTGAAAGAACGGTGATATATTTCCAGGTCAGGATGGTGAGTGGCTTGGAAGGGAATTTTCAGGTGGTGGTGTTCCCATGTGTCTGCTGCCCTTTTCCTTCTAGATGGTAGTGGTTGTGTATTTGGAAGGTACTGTTGAAGGAGCCTTGGTGAATTCCCGCTGTGCATCTTGTAGATGGTATACACTGCTACCACTGTGCGTCGGTGGTGGAGGAAGTGAATGTTTGTGGATGGGGTGCCAATCAAGTGGGCTGCTTTGTCCTGGATGGTATCAAGCTTCTTGAGTATTGTGGGAGCTGCACTCATCCGGGCAAGTGGAAAATATTCCATCACACTCCTGACTTGTGCCTTGTTGATGTTGGACAGGCTTTGGGGAGTCAGGAGGTGAGTCACTTGTTGCACAATTCCTACCCTCTGACCTGCTCTTGTAGCCACAGTATTTATATGGCTAGTCCAGTTCAGTTTCTGGTTAATTGTAACCCCCAGGATGTTGATAATGGGGGATTCAGTGACAGTAATGCCATTGAATGTCAAAGGGTGATGGTTGGATTCTCTCTTGTTGGAGATGGTCATTGCCTGACACTTGTGTGACACGAATGTTACTTGCCACTTATCAGCCCAAGCCTGGATATTGTTCAGGTCTTGCTGCATTTGGACATGGACTGCTTCAGTATCTGAAGAGTCACGAGTGGTGCTGGACTTTGTGCAATCATCAGTGAACATCCCCACTTCTGACCTTATGATGGAAGGAAGGTCATTGACGAAGCAGCTGAAGATGGTTGGGCCTAGGACACTAACCTGAGGAACTCCTGCAGTGATGTCCTGCAGCTGGGATGACTGACCTCCAGCAACCACAACCATCTTCCTTTGTGCTAGGTATGACTCCAACCAGCGGAAAGCTTTCCCCCTGATTCCCATTGACTCCAGTTTTGCTAGGGCTCCCTGATGCCACGCTCAGTCAAATCCTGCCTTGATGTCAAGGGCAGTCACTCTCACCTCACCTCAGGAGTTCAGCTCTTTTGTCCATGTTTGAACCAAGGCTGTAATGAGTTCAGGAGCTGAGTGGCCCTAGCAGAACCCAAACTGAGCTTTAGTGAGCAGGTTATTGCCAAGTAACTGCCACTTGATAGCACTGTTGATGACCCCTTCCACTACGTTACTGATGATCAAAAGTAGGCTGATGGGGTGGTAATTGGCTGGGTTGGATTTGTCCTGCTTTTTGTGTAAAGGACATACCTGGGCAATTTTCCACATAGCCGGGTAGATGCCAGTGTTGTAGCTGTACTGGAACAGTTTGGCTAGGGGCGCAGCAAGTACTGAAGCACAAATCTTCAGTACTATTGCCGGAGTATTGTCAGGGCCCATAGCCTTTGCAATATCCAGTGCTTCCAGCTGTTTCTTGATACGACATGGAGTGAATTGAATTGGCTGAAGACTGGCATCTGTGATGCTGGGGTCCTCCAGAGTTGGCCCAGATGGATCATCCACTTGGCACTTCTGGCTGAAGATTGTAGCAAATGCTTCAGCCTTATCTTTTGCACAGATGTGCAGGGCTCCTCCATTATTGAGAATGGGAATATTTGTGAGCCTCCTCCTCCCGTGAGTTGTTTAATTGTCCACCACCATTGGCTGGATGTGGCAGGACTGCAGAGCTTAGATCTGATCTGTCGGTTGTGGGATCACTTAGCTCTATCTATCACTTGCTGCTTATTCTGTGTGGACGCAAGTAGTCCTGTGTTATAGCTTCACCAGGTTGACACCTCATTTTTAGGCATGCCTGGTACTGCTCCTGTCATGCCCTCCTATGGTCTTCATTGAACCCAGGGTAGATCCCCTGGCTTGATGGTAATGGTAGAGTGGGGGATATGCCAGGCTATGAGGTTACAGGTTGTGTTCGAGTACAATTCTGCTGCTGCTGATGGCCCACAGCACCTTATGGATGCCTGTCTTGAGTTGCTAGATCTGTTCAAAATCTATCCCATTTAGCATGGCAGTAGTGCCACACAACACGATGGAGGGTATCCTCTATGTGTAGGCAGAACTTCGCCTTCACAATGGCTTTGCATTGGCCACTTCTACCAATACTGTCATGGACAGATACATCTGTGGCAGGCAGGATGGTGAGGATGAGGTCAAGTATGTTTTTCCCTTTTGTTGGTTCCCTCACCACCTGCTGCAGACCCAGTCTAGCAGCTATGTCATTTAGGACTCGGCCAGTTCAGTCAGTAGTGGTCCTACTGAGCTACTCTTGGTGATGGAGATTGAAGGCCCCCACCCAGAGTATATTCTGTGCCCTTGCCACCCTCAGTGCTTCCTTCAAATCATGCTCAACATGGAGGAGCACTGATTCATCAGCTGTGGGATGGTGGTATGTAGTGATCAGCAGGAGGTTTTCTTGCCCATGTTCGGCCTGATGCCACATGACTACATGGGGTCTGGAGTCAATGGTGAGGGCTCCCAGATTAACTCCCTCCCGATTGTATACTACTGTGCTGCCACCTCTGTCCTGCCAGTGAGACAGGACATACCCAGGGATGGTAATGGTGGTTTTTGGGCCATTATCTGTAAGACATGATTCCACAAGGATGGCTATGTGAGGCAGTTGCTTGACTGGTCTATGAGACAGCTCTCCCAATTTGGCACCAGGCCTCAGATGTTAGTAAAGGGGACTTTGCAGGGTCAACAGGACTGTGATTGCCATTGTCATTGCCTAGGTTGATGCCCAGAACAGCAGATTTAGTGAACCAGATGGGTTTTTACAACAATTGACAATTGTTTCATCATCACTAGACTTTTAATTCCAGATTTTTATTGAATTCAAGTTCCACCATCTGCCATGGCAGATTCGAACCCGGGCCCCCAGAGCATTAACCTGGATCTCTGGATTACTAGTCCAGCGACAATACCACTGCATCATTGCCATCACCTCCCCTACTCTCTTGCAGGAAGAGAACATCAGGATCATATGGAGCATGATGATTTAGCGGTATGCCTCATGGCTTACATGGAGCAGAGAAGAACAACAATAGTGAGGCAGAGGCACCTGGCTCGGCAAAGGGAGGAGCAGCTCTTTCAAGATGACGGTGCGGCAGAGACTGCTGCACACACAACTGAAGATGCACAGAGAACCGTCGTTCGTAGGCACCTCGCTAGATGCAGGGTCATTCATTCCTGCAGATGATTGAGAACTAGTGTCGCCAAAGACTGCACGTGTCTAGGGAATTGGTCGGTCACATATGCCACATGCTGCAGGATTTAGTGCCATGGGGACATGGAGGGCATCCACTGCCAATGGCTGTGAAAGTGACCGTGGTGTTCAAATTTTATGCCAGTGGCTCCTTTCAGGGCTCCACAGATATCCAGTGCAGGATCTCGCAAGCTTCCATACACAAGTGTATCCAGGAGGTCACGGACGCCATCTTTACGAGGGTACAGAACTTTCTGCATTTCAACCGGGAGCAAAAGCACTGGAATTTGTGCAGATCTCAGGTTTCCCACACGTGCAGGGTGCCATCGACTGTGGAACGTTCCCTATTCATTCCCAATGACAATGCCTTGACCCAATCAGAGTTGACCAGCCTGGCTGTCCCCTAAGCTTTTGTTTAGTTGAAAAAGGCACTAAGCATGGGCATGCTCCTCTCTTCAAAGGACAGGGCCCTATATGTGGTTTCTACAATGCTTAAGTGGGCCAGGCTGTGAGCCCAACAGAGTCAACCTGCATGTTTAAATTTGAACAAAAACTTGACAGTGAACTGTTTGCTGCTACATTCTCTGTGGTAACGCGTTTACCAATCAGAGTTCACTTGCCAACCAATCAGTGCTCTCCTCTCATGCTGTATAACTTGTTGTTCCTGTTACTGTTGATAATTTGTGATCTGTACTGATATGTGCAAGATGAAAAGCTTAGACATCATGGGCAGGACCTTCTGGTTGGCAAGCGGGGGCGGGGCCCGCTCGCCAACATGTAAAATGACGCCGGGTGATGTTGGGTGGAACATCACCCTGCGTCATTTCCAATTTCTATTCTAGAAAACCAATTCAGTTCATTAATGGACCAGCCTGTCCAACCTTAAGGTTGGCAGGCAGGCCGGGAGCCCAGGCGAGCTTGTGAAAAAGCATGAAACCTCATCCACTGGCGAGATGAGGTTTCATGAGGGTGTTTAAATTTCGATGAAAGGTTTAAATAAAAGTTATGGACATGTCCCAACTCATGTGACAGTGGCAGGGAAAATTTTAAAACTGGAAAATCTGAGCCGACCTCCCTGAGGCAGCACTTAGCCTCAGGGAGATCTGTGCGCTCTTTCGCACGCATGCGTGAAAGACCCCACTCCCGGCTGAGGGAGTTTCCCCCCACCAGCACAGGGAGCACATAGCTGGGTGGGCCTTAATTGGTGGGGGAGGGGGAAATTTTGCCCCATGTCTCTTTTTTTCAGCAAAACTCAGGTATTAATTAGTTAGTTTGCTCATTTCTTTTTCGTTTACTCAAAAGAGTATAACAAAGAGAGACACTTATTGACTCTGGTGGTGGGTTGAAAAAAAAGATACACAACAATTGCAGAAAGGACATTGACACCTATGCCTTAAGAACTGGAGACTGTAACATCATAAGGTCTTCAAGCCTGTTCCTTTTCAAGACCAATACAGCAAACCAGCCTCCTGGTAACAGGACCACAAGTAATTAATACCATGACCTGCAGAATGTCCATCTTTTCAAGAGAACCCTGCAGCAATTCGGCTGTTGAATTCAACTAACCACATTTCAGAAATTAAAAGCCTCTTCACAGTGTAGGCCTGCACTGTGTGTTTTCCAAGATGAGCTAATTAGTGAATTACACACTTTTTTTGTTTATAACTTGTAAAAGTGCAATATTCTCTAACTGCATTTTCCTCAAAAGATAGAGAATGAGTGCGTGTGTGATGTAACATTAGATTTTTCAGGGCGAATGTGGGAACAAATAATCATCTTTATTTAAACCCACTAGAAGCTTGGTGCTTGTTACTCAAATTGTCCACACACACAGGAGTTAAGAAACACACATCCCTTCCTTTTCAAAAATAAAACAAGTTGATTATGGACAGTAAGGGAAGGGAACAGGGGTATCAGTTCTCTCTAATTCCTGTCTGTAACAAGGGCGTTTACATTTTCATCATATCTAGTTTACATAGGAGAGCTTCTGCTAACCTGGGAACAGTCTTATGTGAATGTACCTAGAGGATTGACTGTTGATCTTTTAATCTCACTTTTCCTCTTTTGTTTCTTTCATTCAGTATTAGTTAAGCAAACACTTGGCTTTAATCAACAGGTAAAAGTACTCAGGAGTTTTCAGATCCCCTTAGCATGTTTTACTTGGTGCCTTCTAGCTGAAATCAATAATTTAGGCCAAAAATTCAAATACACTGAGTAGGTTGGTTTAAAGATCAGCTTTTTCCTCAGAATCAATACTTGGAGCAGAGAGACTTTGGAAGATTACCACTTGATATAAATCTGAAGATGGACTTCAAAGCTTAATTTCTTATATTAAGACTGGTCAAGATTCACAACTTTCTTTGTGCATGTGAATTTCCTCCATTTTACTTGCATGTTATAGACTTGGCTATATCTATTTTTAAACAAAATATTAGATTATTCAACTATAGGACAGAGGCCAGACAGCTCAATAACAAGGACCAACATCTCATGAAATTGATCCTGAGGGTACCAGCAACAGACAGGAAGAAGGTACATAGGGAGATTAGCGAACAAAAGATCTCCCATGGATGACTGGAGCATACAACAAACCTAGAATGGCAATTAGTGGTTAATGATGCTGTTGTGCATCTGCCTACAAAGGCCAGCATTATACTAGCACAGGACGGCGAAATTGTTCAATGCCAGAATGTAAAACAGGCTGGTTGAGAATCAGCAGCCCATTGCACACCATGTCCCATTTTCTTCCCAGTGGCTTTGACGGCAGCGCGTTTGCTATAATAAAGACTACAATTTATACAATGCCTTTCACACAAGGACATGCCAAAGCACTTTACAGCCAGCTAAGCACACTTGAAGTTAAGTCACTGCTGTAATGTAGGAAATGCAGCAGCCATTTTGTGCAGTGAGATGATGGCCAGAATTTTACAGCCCTCCCGATGATGGTTGTGAATCTGAATTGTTCAGACTTCGAATCTGAATCATTCTGAATGTAAACCTCAATCAATCTGAATCATTCTGAGTGTAAATCTATATCATCCCGCCAGTGTGAGGGGCTGGAAAATTCTGGCCAATGACTTGCCTGCCACTGGTGGGGCTGGAAAATCCCGGCCATTTTGTTTTGGGGATAAATGTTGGCCAGGACAGTGGGGAGAACGCGTTTGCTTCTCTTGGAAATAGTGCTTTAAGATCTTTTGCTTCCACTTAGAGGAGCTTCAGTCTAATGCCTCCTCTGAAAGATGCCACCTCTGACAATGCAGCACTCGCTCTGTACTACACTGTGGCGCTGGCCTGGGTTATGTCCTCCAGTCTCTGTAACAGTGGTGGCACCCTCACTCCGAGTTATAAGATTCTGAGTCAAGGCTTATTACTGTATAAGGATTGTACCTGGCCATAATGTGTAGTTTGCAATTGTTTTGATGGGGCACTTTGACTTTAAGATGAGCCAAATACCCAGATAGCATATTTTTGAAACTCAGTCATTCTCAGTGAAAATATTAGGGAGGCACATTACTAACATACTTTTGTACAACAAAAACTTGCATTTATATAGCACCTTTAACATGGTAAAATATCCCAAGGAGCTTCACAGCAGTTATCAGACACAATTTGACACTAGCCACATAAGGTAATAATAGGATAATTGATCAGATGTTTGGTCTATGAGGTAGGTTTTAAGGAGTGGCTTGAAGAATGAGAAAGAGACAATGAGGTTTAGGGAAGGAATTCCAGAGTCAAGGACCCTGTCCTTGAATGCCGATGGTGAACCAAAGGAAACTGGGGATGTGCAAGAATGCAGAGTTCTCTGAGGGTTTAGAGATGGGGGAGGTTGGAAAGATAAGGAGGGCCGAGGCTGTGAGGTGACTTGAATATAAGGATTAGAAATTAAAATTTGAAGTTTTGCTAGACTGAGATCAGTGGATACATGGGGGATGACTGAAATGGACTTGATAAGATATTCACGGTCCCAAAATTCTGTTTTTTTAAAACCAAGTGCCACAACGTGAATCATCAATCCTTGTTTTTTAAAAATAGAACTATTACTTCAAGAACAAAAATACACAACAGCTAAAGCTTTTTAAGTTTCAAAATGTTTCCAGCATACCAAATGTGAATCGGGGACATCAGATGAAGACAATGGAAGTTGACAGAAACACAATCAATAGATTAAATATGTAAAAAGCTGTCTTGTAAGTTATCAACCTCCAGGGTGAATATGTCTCTTGGAATCAGTGTGGCGTCTGCTTCTCCTGTGCTAACCCTGCAATTTTTTTTTACAGAGCCATTAAAATGTAAAAATGAGCTAAGATTATTTGCCACATCCTGAGTTGAATTCCAATGATGTTATCCTTCAGCAAAATTGCTTTCTGCAGTTCGCACTGTGAATGCAGTTTGTGTCAATAAACATTTGGTGGTGTTCTGACTGGCCCTGCACAATGTGCATGTGTGCATGCACACACACACGTACACATACACGTATACACATGTGCACACACACACGCACACACACACACACAAGAAAAAGCATGCATGAACACACTTGTTCAGTATATTTCCTTTCTGATCTGCAACAAAAGACAATGCTGAGGCAGTATTAGCATGATGCCTGAGGCACTAAGGCAATAACATAATATTTAGATGGCAGATCTGCCAAAAACATTTGATATTAAAGCATCTTGATATTCTCCCACTCTTGCATTAAGCACATTAGATTGTGGACATAAAATTTATTTTTGCTATTTTTCAGGCCTATATCAAGCTCTCTCCTCATTGGGGTACTGTTCCCTGGCCAATGGTTGCTATGTGGGACAAATGAGTATTATTCATGTGTGAGAATGGTTAGTGAGTCTTGGTAAGCTATTCATCCACTACAGAAGCAGCATAGTTGATTCTGATCCTTTCTTGACTGGAAAAAATTCTTCTCTATGGAGGTAATTTTAACATAGTTTAGTTTGGTCACCTGTTTTACAGATTTTATCTTCCATTGGCTTCTATGACTCGAACACGAGATAATAGAACTGTAAAAAGCAATATACTGAGACTCAGTAATGCACCAGGATAAACTAGAAAGAAAGAACTTGCATTCATAAAGCACCCTTCAATACCTCAGAAAATCCCAAAATGCTTCACAATCTTTGAAGTACTTTTGAAGTATAGTAACTATAGTAATGCAGGAAATGCAGCTAATTTGTGCACAGCAAGGTCACACAAACAATGATGAAATAAATTACTGGATCATCATTCTTATGTATTCATTGAGGGATGAATACTGACCAGGACACTGGGAGATCCCAACTTCTATTCTTAGCATTGTACCATTGGATGTTTTAAATCCAACCAAAAGGCATGATTTAACATTTTATCCACCTGTGACAGTGCAACCCTCATTTAGTCCTAGGCTGGAAGGCAAACCAGAATGATCAGCCCAAGTACGTGGTGCAAGACTTGAACCCATAAACTTCTAACTCAAAGGTGACAGTGCTTCCACTGAGCCACAGCTGATAGAGTTGATCATGTTTACTTTGTAACTAAATATTCTCTACTGGACCAACAAGTAGTACAAAACACAAAACTGTAGGTCCTAAAAATATGAAATAAACTTGACATGGGAATGGGCTCCACGGTTAGAAAGGAAGAATGAAGTATTTGGAGATACAGATAACATGAGATTAAGAAATAAAGTATTAGATAAGGTCAGACCAAGACGGAATGAAATAAAGTCTAAATCTGGTTTATAATGCATGCATGTCAATGCACGAAGCAGAGTAACTAAGGTTAGTTAGCTGCAGGTGCAGATAGCCACATGGGAGTACGATGTTGTGACAAGAAAGGAGACATGACTCAAAAAGGGGCAGGACAGAGTGCTAAATATTTCTGGATACAAGCTGTTCAGGAAACATAGGGAAGGAAAGAAAAGAGAAGGAGGAAGCAGTATTGCTTAAGGAGAATTTTCTTTTTATTCATTCGAGGGATGTGGGCGCCATTGGCGAGACCAGCATTTATTGCCCATCCCTAATTGCCCTTGAGATGGTGGTGGTGAGCTGCCTTCTGAAACTGCTGCAGTCCATGAGATGTAGGTACACCTACAGTGCTGTTAGGGAGGGAGTTCAAGATTTTGACTCAGCGACAGTGAAGGAATGGCGATATATTTGCAAGTCAGGATGGTGAGTGGCTTGGAGGGGAACTTCCAGGTGGAGGCGTTCCTGTGTGTCTGCTGCCCTTGTCCTTCTAGATCAGGTTTGCCCAACGCACGTGTGTTGAGGGCTGCCGGGCCGAGTGAAGTGAAGGTATGATGGGACAAGAGCCCAGGGCACCAAGCATTAGAGGAATAGGTACCCAGGGTGCTGAGCATGGTGTGAATGGAGCCCAGGACACCAGGTACATTGGGCCTGGGAAGGGCAAAGTGGAGGAGATGGTGCCATGGTGAGTATGTGGGAGTGAGAGAGTCTTTGAGTGTGTGGACATGAGAAAGTGTGTGTGTGTGGGAGTGAAAG
Organism: Carcharodon carcharias; assembly: GCF_017639515.1. Taxonomy (NCBI): domain Eukaryota; kingdom Metazoa; phylum Chordata; class Chondrichthyes; order Lamniformes; family Lamnidae; genus Carcharodon; species Carcharodon carcharias. The sequence goes on from NC_054469.1 coordinate 197,027,477, forward strand.
AGCATGAGTGTGTGTGTTTGTGTGTGTGGGAGTACAAGAGATTGAGTGACTGTGTGAGGGGGAGTGCAAGTGACTGAATATCTGTGTGTGTGTGTGTGTGTGTGTGTGTGTGGGTGTATACGAGAGACTGAGTGATTGTGTGTAATGTGGGAGGGGTTGCGGAGTGTGAGTCTGCCTTATACCCAGTTTTATTTTTCTCATATTCTCACCAACACATTTGCACACACCCACTCACAATGGATGAGGGTGAGTGAGTGAGAACCCTGAGACTGGGAGTGAGCTGGACACACTTTGACCCTATCACACTCTGGTTATTTTTATTAATTACTCTTTTATAACAACAATTTATTCCTATGACTTTGCTGTACTTTTAGTCAGCAATTATTTCTTTCCTTAAAACCTCAACTTATTTTTTGAAATTCAATTTATCATGTCAAACTTTCCCTTTCCAAAATTTGCTCATTGGCCCCCTGGAGTGAGAAAATTTTGCAAATGTGCCCCACCCCTCCCCCCAAGCAAAAAGATTGGACAAGCCTGTTCTAGAAGGTATGGCCGTGGCTTTGGAATGTGCTGCCTAAGGAGCCTTGGTGAATTCCTGCAGTGCATCTTGTAAGATGGTACAACCTGTAGCCACTGTGCGTCAGTGGTGGAGGAGGTGAATGTTTGTGGATGGGGTGCCAGTCAAGCAGGCTGCTTTGTCCTGAATGGTGTCAAGCTTCTTGAATGTTGTTGGAGCTGCACTCATCCAGGCAAGTGGAGAGTATTCCATCACACTCCTGACTTGTGCCATGTAGATGGTGGACAGGCTTTAGGAGTCAGGAGGTGAGTTACTTGCCGCAGGATTCCTAGCCTCTGACTTTTTCTTGTAGCCAGGATATTTATATAGCTAGTCCAGTTGAGTTTCTGATCAATGGTAACCCCCAAGATGTAGATCGTGGGGGATTCAGCGATGGTAATGTCATTGAACATCAAGGGGTGATGGTTATTTTCTATCTTGTTGGAGATGGTTATTGCCTGGCACTTGTGTGACGCAAACGTTACTTGCCACTTGTCAGCCCAAGCCTGGATATTGTCCAGATCTTGCTACATTTGGACATGGACTGCTTCAGGACCTGAGGAGTTGTGAATGGTGCAGAACATTGTGCAGTCATCAGTGAACATCCCCATTTCTGACCTTAAGATGGTGAGAAGGTCATTGATGAAGCAGCTGAAGTTGGTTGGGCCCAGGAGACTACCTTGAGGAACTCCTGCAATGATGTCCTGGAACTGAGATGATTGACCTCCAACAACCACAAGCATCTTCTCTTGTGCTAGGTATGACTCCAACCAGCAGAGAGTTTTCCCCATGATTCCCATTGACTCCAGTTTTTCTAAGGCTCCTTGATGCCACACTCTATCAAATGCTGCCTTGTTGTCAAAGGCAGTCACTCTAGCCTCACCTCTGAATTCAGCTTTTTTGTCCATGTTTGAACCATGGCTGTAATGATGTCAGGAGCTGAGTGGCCCTGGTGGAACCCAAACTGAACGTCAGCGAGCAGGTTATTGCTAAACAAGTGCCGCTTGATAGCACTGTTGATGATCACTTCCATCACTTTACTGATGATTGAGAGTAGTCTGATGGGATGGTAATTGGCCAAGTTGGATTTGGCTTTCTTGTTGTGTGCAGGACATACCTGGGCAATTTTCCCATTGCTGGGTAGATGAAAGTGTTGTAGCTGTGCTGAAGCAGCTTGGCTAGGGGTGCGGCATGTTCTGGAGCACAAGTCTTCAGTACTATTACCAGAATATTGTCAGGGCCCATAGCCTTTGCAGTATCCAGTGCCTTTCAGCCGATATCATGTGGAGTGAATTGAATTGGTTGAAGACTGGCATCTATGATGCTGGGGACCTCTGGAGGAGGCTGTTATAAAGTTGATTTTCCAAGCAACTTTTCTTGGTGGAAACTTTGAACTTAATTTACAAGACAGGAGCAACAGCTACATGTGTGCATCTAACTCTATAACTAAAGAAGAATTCCTTCCCAGAGGTTCCCCGCACTGCTAACTCAGTGGTTTACACAGATCATGTGACCTTACAATGCAGGATTATTCTTAAAGTTACAATCCTACGTTTATCAGAGCTATAACTATTACATTCCTCTCCCTTTAACTTTTCTGTACATTTTGTATTTACAAGGATATTTATTTCATGACATTACAATATTTACACAGGTCATGAAATTACAAAGTTCAGACTTTCTGGTGGCTTCCTGATCTGTCTGGAACATCGTAGCTCCATGACTTCTAATTCTTTGGCAGAAACCACATTCTCTGGAACAGCATTAATATCAGGCAGTTATTAGGCAGAGGCAGTTCAGTGTCTTCCATTCCATTCCAACAGAGACATTGGGCATGTCTATCCTTGGTTGAACAACTTCAATAGGAATCATTGGTTCAGCAATGGTTACAGGTGGAACATCATTTTGTTGGGGTATCTCCCTTCTTCTTAAATAATCTACATGCTTCTGGATGACCCAGCCCTCCACTTCAATGTGGTATGACAATGGTCTGGCCACAGGATTTACTTTACCAGGTAACCACTTCGGTCCTCCACCAAAATTCCTTACATACACAGCTTCTCCAACAGTAAATTTTCACTCACGACTACTCAAATCATGAGTTGATTTTTGGTTCCCTTGACTTTTCTCTACCTTCCCCTCCAAGTTGAGAAGTATCAGGCTTAATCTTGTTCGAAGATGGCACCTCATCAATAACTCTGCACGTGTTGCACCTGTCGTAGTGTGGGGGATTGTTCTGTAGTGAAATAGGAAACAAGCAAGTTTAGTTTTCAGTGATTCACTTGTTAACTATTTCATTCCTGCCTTAAAAGTGCGTACTGCTCTTTCTGCCAGTCCATTAGATGACAGATGGTATGGTGCATTTTCATGATACCATTGAGGCCGACAAATCTTTGAAATTCAGCATTCGTAAATGCAGTACCGTTATCGGAGACGATTACTTCTGGCAACCCATGGATAGAAAAGCTTTGGCGTAGTTTTTTTATAGTAACACTTGACATTGGCAACTTAACCTTATAAATGTCTAACCACTTGGAATGAACATCAATAATCAGTAGAAACATAGTTCCAAGAAAAGGACCGACATAATCTATATGCAATCTCACCCAGGGTCTACCAGGCCACTCCCATGGGTGTAATGGGGCTGTCACGGGCAACTTTAGTAGCTTTTGGTATTGCACAGTGTTTAACAACTTTCTCAATATCGCTGTCCATTCTCTGCCACCAAAGATAACCTCACGCTATCATCTTCATTCTTGAGATTCCTGATGGGCACTGTGTAGCTCCACTAAGAGTGGTTCCCTTCCTTGTGAAGGAACTACTACTTGTGCACCCCATAATAGAAAACCATCTTGACTGCTCATTTCATGTCTTTGGTTGAAAAACGGCTTCAATTCATCAGGGACTGGCTCCTGGGACCATCCATGTAACACTTGGTCTCTCACTCGGGACAGGACTGGATCACAGTTTGTCCAGTTTCTTATCTGCTTGGCATAGACTGGTGACGTATACAGGAAATTCATCATGAATACGAGCACTTGGGGAATTGGGACATGGCCATTGTTCTCTTGCAAAGAAAGGCATCGGCATTGGCTATATGAATCCCTGGTCTATGCACAAAGGTGTATTTGTATACCGCTAAAATTAGGGCCCATCTTTGAATTTGTGCCGAAGCTATGGGAGGGATAGACTTTTCCTCACTAAACAACCCCAAGAGTGGTTTGTGGTCTGATACTATCGTGAAGTGTCACCCATGCACATACTGGTGGAATTTTTTTACACCAAAAATAATCAACAGACCTTTATCAACCTGAGAATATCCTTTTTCAGCTGTGGTAAGTGTCCTGGGTACATAGCCTATCGTCGTCCATCTTGTGAGATAGTACCACTCCCACCCCATAGGGGGACACACCGCAGGTTAGCACCAATTCCTTTGTCGGGTTGTAGTGCACTAACAAATTTGAAGGGTGCAAGAGCTGTTTTACTTTCATGAAGGCTTCTTCTTGGGGTGACTTCCAAATCCAACATTGGTTTTTCTTTAGCACTGAATGTAGAGGGACTAGAACCGCTTATAAATTTGGTAGAAATCTGTCATAATAATTTACCACCCTAAAAATGATTTAAGTTCAGAGATGTTCTTAGATGCAGGCGCCTCTCTGATTGCTTTAACAGGGTGTAACCCTTGGGCATCTACCCGGTGGCCCAAATAAATGACTTCATTTGCCTAAAAAGTGCATTTCTCCTTCATTAGGCAAACTCCTGCTTCTAAAAATCATTTTAGGACTTCCTTTAGATTAGTCAAGTGTTCCATTTATGTGAATCCAGTTATTAGTACGTTGTCCAGGTAGACCACAACTTGAGGTAGTCCTTGTAGCAAGCTCTCCATCGTCCTCTGAAAAGTGGTACAGGCTAAAGAAACACCAGAGGGCAGGCATGTGTATTGATATAACCTTCTGTGCGTGTTTATGGTCACAAATTCTCAGGAGACACCATCCAATTCTAGTTGTTGATATGTCTGACTCATGTCAAGCTTTGTACATTTTGTCCCTCCTGTTAGTTTGGCATAGAGGTGTTCAATCTTGAGAATAGGGTACCTGTCCGGGTTGGCAGATTTGTTGACCCTTAGTTTATAGTCCCCACAGATCCAGAAGGTCTGATCCGGTTTTAGGACAGGGGTTTTAGGACTCCCACTCTGAGAACTGAACTGCTTTTATGACATCCTGCCTCCCTAGCCGGTTCAACTCAGCATCAACCTTCTCTCTCAGGGCATATGGCACCAATCTTGCTTTCAAGAAGTAAGGAGTTGTTTCTGGATCCACGTAAATCTTGGCCTTTGGCTTTTCCCAGTTCATATTTGAAGACAGTGTCATTTCTTTTTTTTTCAGCTCTGGCAGTCCTCCTGCTCGCAACTGGAAAATTTTGGACCAATTTAATTTAACCTCCTTCAGCCAATCACAACCTTCTACCACCACCACTGGTTGTTGTACTGTTTGGTGTCTATAATAAACAGGAAGTCTGGTGATATCTTTGCCTGGATTTCTTCAACTGTATACGTTTTCAACTTGGCAGTGGTTTGTTCCAAATTCAATTGTCAAGTACCTTAATTTAAATATCTAGAAATGTGCTCGCCTACTACAGTGGTAGAAGCACCAGTGTCTACTTCCATTTTTAAGGTTTACCATTCACTTGCAATGTGACAGTAATTGGCTCTGACCTTCCAATTTCCATGTTGAATAAAGAATAAATGCCAGAATTGGTTGTTTCTGGATCTTCCACATCATATGCTTCATTGGACTTTGTTTGTTGCCTGGGAGCCTGTTTTAATCTTGCTTTGTAAGGTTTCAATATATTCCCACTTTTGTGACAAAAATAACACTTCACCTTCTTAAATTGCCAATCGCTAGGAATATGATTGTTTCCACATCGATAAAAAATAGCTTTCAAATTCGCTGCTGAGCTGTTTCCTCTAAATTTTCAGTTAGCGGGGCCTGTTTCCCACTTCATGGCAGAGTCCCGACTTTTTGCGCCACTTTTGGCTGACTGTTCCCACCCAACTAAGAAAACAATACTATTTTGTGCACCTTGAGTCGCTTGTGAATCCCTTACAGTGCTTTTCATCGCAAGCGCTATTTCTAACACTTCCTTAAAATCAAGATCCACTTCAGCCAGCAATCTTCACTGAATAGCATTCTTTTGCATACCACAGACTAAACAATCCCTGGGCATATCATTCAGGGTTTCACGAAATCAAAATATTCCGTTAGTTGCTTTAATTTTGCCACGTAGGTATCAACGGTCTTCCCCAGAGCTCTATTTTGTGAATTGAGCCTGAACCTCTACATTGTGACTGAGGGCTTGAATTGGAAATGTCCCTTAATGAGGTCTACTAATTCACTGAAGCTCTTCAAATCTGGGGCACTGGGGGCCATCAAGCTTCAAATTAACTGTAGGTCCTTGCTCCCACAAACACTCAGGAGAATCGTTTTCCTCTTTTCCTCCCCTGTGACTTTGTTGGCTTGAAAGTAGAATGCAAGACATTCTATATATTGAGACCAATTGTCTGTGGCTGGCTCAAAGGGATCAATTCTGCCAAACTGTGGTATCTCAAATGAGTATATCTTCCTTTCTTTTTGACTATCTTAGATACTCACAATCGCTGGGCAAGGAATAGCACCGGATCTGATTTATCCTTGTCGCCAGTTTGTTATAGAGTTGGTTTTCCAGGCAGCTTTTCTTGCTGGAAACCTTGAACTTTACAAGAAAGAAGCAAGAACTACATGGGTTCATCTAACTCTATAACTAAAGAAGAACTCCCTCCTAAAGGTTCCCTGAGCTGCTAACTCATTGGTTTACACAGATCATGTGATCTTACAACACAGGATTATTCCTAAAGCTACAGTCCTGCTTTTATCAGAACTATAATTACTACAGAGGCTGAGATGAATCATCCACTTGGCACTTCTGGCAGAAGATTGTTGCAAATGCTTCGGCCTTATCTTTTGCACTGATGTGCTAGGCTCTCCCATCATTGAGAATGGGGATATTTGTGGAACCTCCTCCTTCAGTGAGTTGTTTAATTGTCCATCACCATTCACAACTGGATGCGGCAGGACTGCAGAGCTTGGACCTGATCCATTGGTTGTGGAATCACTTATCTCTGTCTATCACTGGCTGCTTATGCTATTTGGCATGTAAGTAGTCCTGTGTTGTAGGTTCACCAGTTTGACACCTCAATTTTACCTGGTGCTGATCCTAGCATGCTCTCCTGCATTCTTCATTGAATCAACGTTGATCCCCTGGTTTGGGGATAATGGTAGAAGGGGATGAGATTACAGATTGTGGTTGAGTACAATTCTGCTGCTGCTGATGGCCCACAGCGCCTCACAGTTCCCCGGCCTTTGGTTGCTAGATCTATTCAAAGTCTATCTCACTTAGCATGGTGGTAGTGCCACACAACACAATGGAGGATATCCTCAATTGAAGGTGGGACTTCATCTCCACAAGGACTGTGCGGTGGTCACTTCTACCAATACTGTCATGGACAGATGCATCTGCGGCAGGTAGGTTGGTGAGGATGAGGTCAAGTATGTTTTTCCCTTTTGTTGGCTCCCTCACCACCTGCCGCAGTCCCAGTCTAGCAGCTATGTCATTTAGGACTCGTCCAGCTCAGTCTGTGGTGGTACTGCCAAGCCATTCATGGCGATGGGCATTGAAGTTCCCCACCCAGAGTACATTCTGTGCCTTTGCCAACCTCAGCACCACCTCCAAGTGGAATTCAACTTGGAGGAGCACTGATTCATCAGCTGAGGGGATCAGTACGTGGTAATCAGCAGGAGGTTTCCTTGCCCATGTATGACCCGCTGCATGAGACTTCATGGGGTCCAGAGACGATGTTGAGGACTCCCAGGACAACTCCTTCCAGATTGCACACCACTGTGCCAACACCTCTGCTGGGTCTGTCCTGCTGGTGGGACAGGATGAACTCAGGGATGGTGATGTTGGTGCCTGGAACATTATCTGTCATGTATGATTCCGTGAGGATGACTATGTCAGGCAGTTGCTTGACTAGTCTGTGGTACAGCTCTCCCAATGTTGGTACAAGCCTCCAGATGTTCGGAAGGAGGGCTTTGCAAGGGTGACGGGGCTGAGTTTGCCATTGTCGTTTCTGATGCCTGGGATGATGCCAGGTGGTCCATTTGGTTTCATTCCTTTTAGACATTTTAACAGCTTGATACAACTGAGTGGCTTGCCATTTCGGAGGCCACATTTGCTGAAACCACCTTAGTGCTGAAGAGAGACATTGTCCTGGAGAGGTCAAGGACTGAATTTATTTGGTTAGCGTTAAGAAACAATAGAGGTGCCATTACACTGCTGTGTGTACTCTATAGGCTATCAACTGGTGGAAAAAATATAAAGTGCCACATATGTTAGGAAATTACAGAGAGGTGCAAAACCAAAGAGAAGTGATAATTGGGACTTAAGTTATCCTAATTTAGATTGGGCTAGTAATAGTGCAAAGGACAGCACAGGAAAAGAGTTTCTAAAGTGTGTTCAGGAGAATTTTCTTGATCAGTATGTTGCAGGCTCAAGAAAGATGCAGTGCTGGATCTGGCTCTAGGGAATAAAGTGGGTCAGATGGATCAAGTCTCAGTTGGGGAGTTTAAGTTTGGCTATGGAAAGGAGAAGGAGCAATCTAAAGTAAAGATACTTAATTGAAGGAGTATCAATTTCAGTGGGTTGAGAATGGATCTGACTGAAGTAAATTGGCAATAAGATTGGCAGGCAAAATTATAAAGAAACAATGTGCTGCCTTTAAAGAAGAAATGGTTCAGGTACATTCCCATGAGGGGGAAAGGTAGGGCAACCAAAGCCAAAGTTCTCTGGTAAAAGAAATAGAGAGCAAGATGGAGCAGAAAAAGGGGGCATATTTTATTTTCATTCATCTATGGGATGTGGGCATCACTGGCAAGGCCAGCGTTTATTGTTCAGGAAATATAGGGAAGGAAAGAAAAGAGGAGGAAGTGGCAATATTGTTTAAGGAGAATTTTCTTTTTATTGATTCATAGGATGTTGGCACCGCTGGCTAAACCAGCGTTTATTGCCCATCCCTAAGTGCCCTTGAGAAAGTAGCGATGAGCTGCCTTCTTAAACTGCTGCAGTCTATAAGGTGTCGGTACATCCACAGTGCTATTAGGGAGGGAGTTCCCGGATTTTGACCCAGCGATAGTGAAGGAACGGTGATGCATTTGCAATTTAGGGTGATGAGTGGCTTGGAGGGGTCTGTTGCCCTTGTCCTTCTACATGGTGGTGGTCGTGAGTTTGGGAGGTTCTGTCTAAGGAGCCTTGGTGAGTTCTTGCAGTGCATCTTGTAGACGGCACACACTGCTGCCACTCTGCGTTGGTGGTGGAGAGAGTGAATGTTTATGGATGCGGTACCAATCAAGCGGGCTGCTTTGTCCTGAATAGTATTATTCTTCTTGAGTATTGTTGGAGCTGCACTCATCAAGGTAAGTGAAGAGTAATTCCATCACACTCCTGACTTGTGCCTTGTAGATGGTAGACAGGTTTTGGGGAGTCAGGAGGTGAGTTACTCACTGCAAGATTCCTAGCCTCTGACCTGCTCTGTAGCCACAGTATTTATATGGCAAGTCCAGTTCAGTTTCTGGTCAATGGTAACCCCCAGGTGTTGATAGCGGGGGATTCAGTGATGGTAATGCCGTTGAACATCAAGGGGTGATGGTTATATTCTCTCTTGTTGGAGATGGTTATTGCCTGGCACTTATGTGGTGCGAATATTACTTGCCACCCGTCAGCCCAAGCCTAGAAATTGTCCAGGTCTTGCTATATTTGGACATGGACTGCTTTAGTATCTGAAGAGTCACCAATTGCACTGAACATTTTGCAATCATCAGCGAACATTCCCACTTCTGACCTCATGATGGAAGGAAGGTCATTGATGAAACAGCTGAAGGTGGTTGGGCCAAGGACACTACCCTGAGGAACTCCTGCAGTGATGTTCTGGAAGTGAGACATTTGGCCTCCAACAGCCACAACTATCTTCCTTTATGCTAGGTATGACTCCGACCTGTGGAGTGTTTTACCCCTGATTCCCATGGACTGCAGTTTTGTCAGGGCTTTGACAGTTTTCAGATTGATGATATGAGTGAGAATCAGGATATATCCAGAAAGTTCAGAGCAGAAGTAACAAAGGAAATAAGATAGACAAAAAGAGTATGATAAGGTACTGGCAACTAACGTTAAAGGAAATCCAAAAGTTTTCCATAGGATATAAATAGTAAAAGGATAGTAGGAGGAAGAGTGGGGCTGATTAGGAACCAAAAAATGTTCTATTCTTGGAGGCAGAGGGCATGGTTGAGGTGCTAAATGAATACTATGCATCGATCTTTATCAAGGAAGGCTTTGAAAGAGGAGGTGGTTGAAATGCTGGATGGACTAATGATTGATAAATAGGTGATATTAGAAAGCCTTTTGTACTTAAAGTTTACAAGTCACCAGGACCAGATGGGATGCATCCAAGAATGCTGAGGGAAGTAAGGATGAAAATTGCAGAGGTAGTAGTCATAATCTTCCCATTCTCCTTAGATACAGAGGTACACAAGAATGCAAGAAATAGGAGCAGGAGTAGACCATATGGCCCATCAAGCCTGCTCAGCCATACAGTACGATCACGGCTGACCTTGAACTTCAACTCCACTCCCTGCCCAATCCCATTTCTCTTGATTCATTGAGAGACCAAAATTCTGTCTATCCTAGTCTCAAACGTATTCATTGATGGAGCACCCCCAACCTCTCAGGCAGAGAATTCCAAAGTTTCACAACCCTTTGAGTGAAGTCATTTCACCTCATCTCAGTCTTAAATGATCGGCCCCTTATCCTGAGACTGTGCCTCCGGATTTTAGACTCTCCGACCAGAGGAAACAATGGGCGGAATCATCTCAGATTTACACAAATTCCGGTAGCAGGCAAGGAAAGGACATTTTACCCATCTGCTGCAATGACAGGTTTTCTCACCATATCATCCAATTCCTGATGCATTCCACCTCACTAATAAATCATTCCCAAGAAACACCTGGATCAGTGGCAGGACAGCCGCTGATTCGCCTGCCCCATTGTCATGTCAGGCCTTCAGTAATCTGGGTGCCATATTTAAAGGGTGACCCTGCACAGAGCAAGCACTCTTCAAGGGATTGGAAGCTGCTGCAAAGTCATGGCTGCCAAAGGGAGGAAACATGCTGCCCCCAGATTTAGCGACACCTCCCTCAAGTGCCTACTGGATGTAGTGGAGACCCACCGCGATGTCCTCTACCCCTGCTCTGGGCGAAGACCAGCAAGCCAGGTAATTAAATCAGCATTGGAGGCAGTGGCAGCAGTGGTCAGCAGCAACAGCCACCCAATGCTGAAAGAGGATGAATGATTTCCTTCGCCCCACCAGGATAAGTCACTCTTTCTCATCTCTCTCAACTCACATGCTCGCAAACCCATCACACATCACTCACTGCCAGTTCAAGGGACATCACCATTCACTCTCTCACACACACCTTCATCTGCCCTGCGGATCATGTCCTCATCCTGTCCATGGCACCACTCACCACCCACACATGCCAGGCATCCTTCTCATCTGGTCTGGCAGGCACCCTGCTTGCATACTCTCTATCTCTATTCATGCAGGACAAGCTGACACACAACAAAAGGGAGAGGTCACAGACAGGTGGAGGAATGCCAGACATCAAGGTCTTCACAGACTTTGAAAATTGAATCATCCAGCTGGCTGGCGATGATCTGGACCGTTCCTGTGCTGACGGTGAGGTTTGTGGTGCCAAGTGAGATCCAGCAATGCAACATCCATCAGACAACCATGCTGTGAGTCAGTTCCCCTGTTCTTCAGTCCCCTGCCATGCATGAATTACTTCTCCTTGCTTTCGCAGGCACATCTGGGAAGCAGCTGAAGAGGTCCACGAGTCAGGTCCTTGACTCAAGCCCCAAATACACCTCGGAAAAAGAATCTGATGACACCCTAACAGAAGACCCATCACAGCGCTCACCCACACCCTCCACCAGCGCAGAAACACACACCTCAGTGGGACCTAATTCTAGAGTAGCCTCAGGGTCACAATCTGGTCAGCCCATTGCACTGTCTGACCCACAGCAGGAGGCGGCCATAGCAAGGTGCCTATGAGCGACGGCTCACTGTGGATCTTCAGCTGCATGCGCAGCAGGCCCTGCCGCCCCTTCATCTTGAAGGATGCGCTCCTCCCTTTGCCGAGCCAGGCACCTCTGCCGTATTCGTCTTCTTCTTCTTCTCTGCTCTCTGTAAGCCATGAAGCATACCACTAAATCACCAGGCTCCATGATCCTGATGTTCTCCTCCTGCAGGCTCAGAGAGACAAGTGGGTTAGCCTATGTGTCCTAAGAACCTCTCTTGGTTAAATCTGAAGGCCCCTTCATGCATGCAGGAGAGTGCTGACCACCACTTGGGTGGCCAGTGCACAGTGCATTTCCTACCTGTCTGAAACCCTACCCACCTCCACCCCGCTCCACTTTGCTGATTGGCGGCAGCTTCGACCACTGGACTGCATGCTGTGCTCTCAGCTCAGGCATAGGCATTCTCCTAACCCACGCTGCAAGAATGCGCTGTTGTCTTGAACCATGATGGATTCTGGTCCAAACCTTAAGAAAGACATTGCAAGTGGCTCTGAGCACCTCCACCAGTGACTGTGCCATGGCACCTTTCGCAAGTGGATTCTACAACTTGCCCAGTTGGCCAACTGACCTGCTGCCCCCTAAAACACACGTTGATTTACAGTCTGCGCCCAAGGGGTGAAAAGTTCTGGAGCATTTGCTGGCGCCTTCATGCTTTTGCATTGCTTGAGTGAACACAAAAGCTTCAGAGGCCTGGCTCCAAGCATGTCAATGGAGCTGCAGTTGAACAATCTTGGCTGTGGAAGAATGCTAGCTTTTCACAAGCTTTTCCATGTTCCTGGCCGCTTCCCTCAGCCCCCCTGACCCAAACACAGCTGGCATGTATCTGAGTATTTCCTTTAGTCTGTGCTGCTTTTCCCCTATCGCCGGTCTCCACCACCGCGCCCCCCCACCCCCCCCCCTCAGCCGGACATGCACTGGAGCTCTTACCCCAGCACCGCACTTGTTGCCTATGCCCCCCGCCCCCGCGAATGCGCGGTGCCTCAAACTTGATGTTCACAAGGCTGCGTGCACTCGCCTCCGAGTTCCCCTGGAAGTTCAGCTCGCCAGGTGCACGCCTTTTAAAGGCAGTCTTGAAGCACGCCGTTCTTAAGTCATGCTGACGTGGCCAGTCAATTTGATGAGGGGGAATGATTCCAACTAGCAGGGCTTATAATTCAATGCAAATGTATTAAAAAAAGTTCCCAACGTGTGACGGCAGGAAACGTGGCCCGCCATCGACGGGTGGAGTGGACGATTGCAAACTGGTTTCACCACGGCATAAAACCAAGTTTGGCCTTCTCATCACAGTGTCTCTCCCCCACCTGCCATGATGCCCAACAACAACGGGATCAGAAAATTCCAGCCAATCTCTCAGTGTATACCCCATCAAGCCCCTTCAGAATCGTATACATTTCAATGAGATCGTCTCTCATTCTTCTAATCTCCGGAGAATATAAGCCCAATTTGCTCAGCCTGTCATCACAGGAGAACCCCCCTCATCCCAGGGACCAATTTAGTGAACCTTCACTGTTCCAGCCAAGGAAGCCAAACTTTTCCTTTCTTAAACGTGGAGACCAAAACTGCACACGGTATTCCAGGGGCAGAATTTTTAGGTCGGCATGCGGGAATGCACCTGACCTGATTGGATGCAAAATCGCGCAGGATGATGCCAGGTGAACATCCAGACATCATCACGCACTCGCGCAATATTTCAGTCGGCAGGCATGCACAAAAGTTGGAAGTGTGCCCGCCAACAGTTAAGAGGCCTATTAAAGCTCATTAAAATTGTAATTGTCTCTGATTTTTTGTAGTGTTTCCAACCTTATAGTTGGTGGACGGGCAAATCGGCCAAGCGGACTTTACATTTATCATGAAACCTCATCCAAAGGCGGATGAGGTTTCCGGGATTAAATTTAAAAATATAAAAATCTATGGGCAGCATTTTTATCATGTATATGTTCAAGTGACTGATTGTGATGCTTGGATGTTTTTTTTCTGATTTTACAAACTTTATTCAATTGTTTTCAAGTCTTCAGCTCCCTGAGGCAGCTCCCTGCCTTCAGGGAGCTTTCATTCAGCACTCACCCGCGTCGACACTGACTTCAGCACTCGCCCTCCTCCCACCCCCTACCCCAGCAGCGCTGAGCATTTCAGCGCACGTTTCACACTGGCTGGTCGTTAATTGGTCAACCAGCATGAAATCGCAGTCGGGGGCCAATTGCGGTTGATGGTCCATTCCCCAGCCAATCCCGGGCCCACCAATCCCGCCCACCCACCAACCTAAAAATCCTGCCCCAGATGAGGACTCAACAAAACTTTGTACAACTCTAGTAAGACTACTTTATCCCTGTACTCCAATCTCTTTGCAATGAAGGCCAACATGCATTTGCCTTCCTAACTGCTTGCTGTACCTGTGTATTAATTTTCTATGTTCCTTGTACGAGCACATCCATGTCTCTTTAAACACCCACATTTAAAGTTTCTCACCTTTTAAAAAATATTCAGCTCGCTATTCTTTTGACCAAAGTGAATAACTTCAAAATTCGCTACATTATACTCCATCTGCCACCTTGTTGCCCACTCATTTAACCTGTCTATACCTCTTTGCAGCCTCTTTGTGCTTTCCCCACAGCTTACTTTTCCACCTAGCTTTGTATCATCAGCAGACTTAGATACATTACTCTCTGTCTCTTCATCTAAATTATTAATATAGATTGTAAATAGCTGAAGCCCCAGCACTAACCCTTGTGGTACTCCAGGTGATGGCAGATGATGGAAAATTGCAAAAGTATCATCCTTGTCGAAAAAAGGGGAGGAAGGATAAACCCAGCAGCTACAGGCCAGTCAGTTTAATATCAATGTTGGGAAAGCTTTTAGAAATGATAATCCAGGACAAAATTAACAATCACTAAGACGAGTTTCAATTAAGGAAAGCCAGAATGGGTTTGTTAAAGACAAATCATGTTAACTAATTTGATTGAGCTTTTTTTGAAAAGGTAACAAAAAGGGTTGATTGGGGTAATGCAGTTGATGTGGTATTCATGGACTTCCAAAAAGTGCTACAGAATAGGCTTGCCTGCAAAGTTGAAGCCGATTGAATAAAAGGGACAGTGGCGGCATGGATACAATGTTGGCTGAGTGACAGAAAACAGAGTAATGGTGCACAGTTGTTTTTCAGACTGGAAAGGTAGGCATAAAAAGCGGTTCCCCAGAGATCAGTACCGGGATCACTGCTTTCCTTGATATCCATTAGTGACCTAAACTTGAGTGTACAGGCACAGTTTCAAAATTTGCAGATGACACAAAATTTGGAAGCACTGTGAACTGTGAGGGGGATAGTGATAGTCTTCAAGAGGACACAGACAGACTGGGGGAATGGGCAGATTTGTGGCAGATGCAATTCAATGCAGAAAGTGTGAAGTGATTCATTTTGGTAGGAAGAATGAAGAGAGGCAATATAAAATAATGGTACAGTTCTAAAGGAACATGCAAGAACAGAGAGACCTGGATATGTGCACAAGTTGTTGAAGATTGCAGGACACTTTAAGAAAATGGTTAAAAAGGTATACTGGATCCTCAGCTTTATAAATAGAAGCATAGAGTTCAAAAGAAAGGAAGTTATGATGAGCCTTTAAAAAACTCTGGTTCACCTCAACTGGAGTATTGTGACCAGTTCTGGGCACCGCACCTTAAGAAAGATATGAAGGCTTCAGAAAGACTGCAGAAAAGATTTACGAAAATGGTTCCAGGGTTGAGGGAGTTCAGTTCTATGATAAATTAGGGAAGCTTGAGCTATTATCCTTAGAGAAGGTTGAGAGGAGATTTGATAGAGGTTTCCAAAATCATAGAGGTCTAGACACATTAGATAGTGAGAAACTACTCCTGTTGGTAGAAGGGTCAAGAACCAGAGGACACCAATTGCAAAAGAACCAACAGCCAAGATGAGGAAGAACTTTATTTAATGCAGCAGTTGTTAGCATCTGGAATGAACTGCCTGAGTGTGATGGAGGAAGATTCAATCATGGCTTTCAAAAGGGAGTTGGATAAGCACCTGAAAAGGAAAAAACTTGCAGGCCCATGCAGAAAGGGCAAGAGAGTGAAACTAGCTGAGTTGCACTTGCAGAGAACTGGCATGGACATGATTGGCCGTCATGGATACAATGGGCTGAATGGCCTCATTTTATTCTATAAACATTCTATGATTTTATGATTATACAACTGGAAGCAGAAATCAGGTAAATCAGAATCTCTGGAGAAGACAGGGAAGTTATAAATTTCCTGTGGGGTGGCATGTAGCCCAATCTCCCATCATAAATTTGGCAGGAGATTGGTAAAACTCCAGAGAAATGGTGTAAGCGGCCATTTGCATGGTTTCTCTGGAGTCCGTTGACATTATGATTGGGAGAACTTCCGAGGAAGTCTTACCCAAGACTGTATATGAACATAATAAGAACGTAAGAAATAGGAGTAAGAGCAGGTGATTTAGCCCCTTGTACCTGCTCTGCTATTCAATAAGATCATAGATTGTGGCCTCAACTCCACTTTCCTGTCAGTACCCAATAACTTTTGACTCACTTGTTGATTAAAAATCTAACTCAGTCTTGAATATATTCAATAAACCAGCCTCCACTGCCTTCTGTGTGGAAGAGAATTCCAAAGATAGTGCAGCTCCAACAGCACTGTAGAACCTCAACTCTATCCAGGACACAGCAGCTCTCTTAATTGGCATCCCATCGATCAACTCAAGCATTCACTACCTCCACCACCAGTACATCAAGGCTGCATATTTTATACCATCTACAAGATGCACTGCAACAAATCACCAAGGCTTCTTGAACAGCATTTTTCATATCGATGACCTCTACTGTCTAGAAGGACAAGGGCAGCAGACACAATGGGAACACCACCATGCTACAAGTTCCTCTTCAAGTCACATGCCATGGTAACTTGGAAATATCATTGTTCCTTCATCATTGCTGGGTCAATATCCTGAAACTGTCTACCAAACAACATTGTGGGTGCATCTACAATATATGGACCGCATGTCAAAAAGTGGCTCACTGACGCCTTCTCAATGGCAATGAAGGAGGGGCAATAAATGCTGGTCTTGCCAGGGACTCCCACATTCCTTGAAAGAATGTAAAAAATATATATACTTTGTTGGCTAAGACCTAGCTTAATAAAAACATTGCCAGCCATGCCTTCGAGCTGCATAGGCTCTGATCTCTGGAAATCCCTCCCTAAGCCTCTTTGTCTCTCTGTCCTTTTAAGATGCACCTTAAAATGTACCTCTTTGACTTTCTCTTTATTTGGTTTGGTAGCAAATTTTGTCTGATAATGCTCCCCTGCTCTGTCTTGTAATGTTTTACTATGTTAAAAGACAGGGGGCAGAATCTTCTGTTCAGTGTGCAGAGGTGGGCTGACATCACCGCACGTCATTCTGATCTTCCGTTCAGTGGGCATGCACCGGAGTAGGCTGCACGCCCGCCGAACTGTCAAAGGCCTTTTATTTTTTTCCACCTTTAACACTGAACTTAATCTCCCTGAGGCATGGAGCTGCCTTAGGGGGATATCTGCGCTCTTTTATGCACATGCGTGAAAGAGCGCAGGCCCTGACTCTCCCTCCTTCCCCCGCCTGCACAGGTAGCGCTTCTGGGCGTGTGTCACACTGGGCAGGCCTTAATTGGCTCTGCGCCCGCCTGCATCCGCCACCAACTGGCCCGCCCAATGGGGAGAAAATTCTCCTCAATATATATAAGCGTAAGCTTTGGCCTCTGATACCATATATTGTGAGACGCCAGAGTAATATTGAGGTCATTTTCAAACTTATCGTCTTCTTTTTGTACACGGTTCATCCAATAGAATCTGCAGCCTTGCTACCAGCAACATGCCTCCAGTAAAGACCAAGGATTTGAGTTTGAGTGTCCTAGCCTGGCATTAATGGCCTCAAAATGGGGTCAGTAGCCTTACCATCCCTGACCTAGCAAATTAGTTTGTTCCATTTTGAAAGAGGGTTATTGGAAGAGATGTCCAAAAATATACTCAGCCAGGGCTCTTGCAGCTATTGCTACAATTGCAAAGGCAATGCAGGTGGGCATTGAATGAGCAGAGAATCTGGTGATGATCCCCATGGTTAAAGTGTTGCAAAGAACGGTCACTTGGGCAAGGTACCAGGGAACTGCTAGATCCTGCAGAATTGTGTTCCAGCATGAGTTAATGTCTTCGAGGGGGGGGGTGGGGCAATATTTTTGGAAAATATGGTAATTGTTAATTCATTAAATGAATAAGATTGAAATTTGTTGTCCATATACCAGCAAATAAAGTCTAAACAAGATCAGGTGAACTCCAAGTTGAATAATGTTCAACCATATTAGAGACAGGTGCAGTATTACCTTGAATATCTTGAAAAATCATTAGAATCGATTCAAATGAAAGGGCAGGTTTCTTTATTAGGGTGTTCCAAGAGAGCAGTGGTTGTCAAATTGTGGGCTTATACCTCTTTCATAGTCTCTAAGTCAGAAGTTGTGTGTTCAAGTCCCACTGCAGACACTTGAGCTCAAAATTTAGACTGACACAGCAGTACCCAGGGAATGCAGCACTGTTGGAGGTGTTGTTTAGTGAGTGAGACGTTAACCTGAGGCCTTGTCTGCCCTTTCAGATGGATGGAAAAGATCCCATGACACTATTCAAAGAAGAGTATAGGCGTTCTCCCCAGTGTGCTGGCCAATATTTATCTCTCAACCAGCATCACTAAAACAAGACAATATGGTCATTATCACATTGCTGTTTGTGGGAGCTTGCTGCACACAAATTGCATTCTGTGTATCCTACATTACAACAGTAACCACACTTCAAAAGTACATCATTGGTTGTAAAGTGCCTTGGGGCATCCTGAGGTCATAAAAGGCACTATATAATAGCAATTAATTAATTAATCATCCTTTCCTTCTCATCAATTTAAAAATCAAGCCTGGCAGGTCACATGATTTCCTCATCAGCATTTCCCCCATGTATTGTTCCTTACTGGAGACCCTAATCGGGAATTACCCATACACTTTATCCACTAAGAACATAGAAACCCAAGTTACCATGGAACTAGTTACATATGAACATACGAACAAGGAGCAGGGTCATTTGCCCCCTCAAGCCTGCTCCGCCATTTAATAAGACCATGGCTGATCTGATAGTAACCTCAAATCTGCATCCGGCCTACCCTCGATAACCTATCACCCCCTTGCTTACCAAGAATCTGTCACCTCTGCCTTAAAAATATTCAAAGACTCTGCTACCACCGCCTTTTCAGGAAGGGAGTTCCAAAGATTCACAATCATCTGAGAGGAAAAATTTCACCCTCATCTGTTTTAAACGGGTGACCCTTTATTTTTAATCAGTGACCCCTAGTTCTAGATTCTTCCACAAGAGGAAACATCCTTTCCACATCCACTCTGTCAAGACCCTTCAGGATCATTTTTGTTTCACTCAAGCAGCCTCTTAATCTTCTGAATTCCAGTAGATACAAGCCTAGCCTGTACAATCCTTCCTCATAAGACAACCCACCCATTCGAGGTATTAGTCTGATAAACTTTCTCTAAACTGGGGGTGCAAATAGCGTCGTCCCCGGTTTAAGTTCAAAATAACCAGTCTAAGCTATATGGAGACACTACTTTTCAGTCTCAACCTATATAATGGAGGTGAAACTTCTAATGTTGATAAGTGTAGGAAAAAAAATCAGCATGAGAACATAAAAGCAGAATTAATAATCCAGAGAATGAGTTCAAATCCCACCAGAACATTTTCAGAATTTGAATTCTATTAAAAAAAATCTGGAAATCAATGAACAAAAAGTTGGCATGAGTAAGAATGACCATATATCTGTCAGATTGTTGTAAAGATTTAACTGATTTACTCATGTCCTTTAGGGAAGGAAACCTACATCATTACTTGGCATAGCCTAGATGCAACTCCAATCTCCACATCAATGTGGTTGACTCTTAACTACCCTCGAAAATGGCCTAGGAAGTTATACTAGGGCAACTAGGGTTGGGCAATAAATGCCGACCTTGCCAGAGATGCCTCCATACTGAGAATTAGCTATTTTTAATATGGTATTTCCTATTTTTGTGTTCTCACAGAACTTTTTTTGGATGGGGAATCTCGCCTTGTGAGCCCAGAGTGCAGCATGATGGTTGGTGGAGTGCAGGGAGTGGAGGGAATGGGGGGATGGGGGTGGTGGTTGTGGTTGGGGGGTGCAGTTTCAGGGGTGGTAGTGGTGCAGTCACTCAAAGATTCTGTGCATCCAAGCTGGGCCTCAGCTACACATGAACAAGAGTAAAAAATATTCTTTACTTAAACTATTGAAAAAAAAAGGAAGCGAAGGTACCTTATCTGTGAAACACAAAGGCAGCTTATTTGGATAATTAATTTGAATCACTTTGAGCAAAATTCATGATCTGTATTTCCAATGATGATTTCATGACGTGAGCAGAATTTGTGGCATGGAATGAGTATGAATTATGAATTGGCAGGATGAATACTTAAATAAAAGCAGCAATGCAAATAAAGGAAGCGGAAAATTTCTATACTTGGCTACTCATGGCAAAATTTTTTAGTGTTGTGGAGATGCACACGTTTCCAGTTTTGCTATTTCAATATAACAATTCCCCACTTATATAAAAATAAAGAGAATTGATGGGGAGCTATTGCTCAAAGTTGTAATAATTTACCGCTTAGCACAATCCTTCTGCTGACTGCTAATAATTATATATTGAAGAGTTATTGAGTAACCCAGCTTTTCAGTGTCTTTTGGGTGGTTTCATACTTTTGTGTTTCTTCAGTAAATTCTACACAAGGTAAAAGTGCAGGGGTTTCATTAATTATTGTCTGTATTTTTTTTCAACTGTTTGTCATATTTTTGTTCCAAAGAAAATTTGCTTCTCAGGTTGAACATAATAATGATGCACAAATGGTCAAATAGCCACATTTCAAATATACACATTTTTAAACATGAGAAATGTTTTGCACCACCTTATTCCATTTTTGCTATTTTTTAAATGCACCAGAATGATTATTTTGCTTTTTGTTTAAAAAAAAAGTCATCCTGGAGGAAGTTAGTTCTCAGTGAGTTAGAAATCCAACTATGCACTTTCACTGGCGGTTGTCAAACAGTATGGACAGTAATTCATTTCAGCCTGTTTTTGGGTGTGGGAAGGTCAGAGCGTTGAGAGACTGGTGCAGAACCTGGAAGCTTGAGACTCGACCAAACTTGAGCTTTGGGCCTCATCAATGTATTTCCGGTGAGGTGTGGATACCAATCCTAGATAAGGACTAGTTTTGGGTGCGGGGTTGTCAAAAAGATGACTGAGGTGAAACAGAGATGGAAATGCAACAATGGACCAAAACAATGGGGGGGGGGGGGTAATGTTATTCCTAAACATGGGTGCATTTGGGTTAGACGGCCAGCAAAAATGCAAAAAAAATCTAATCCCAAGCCACTTTGAACTTATTCATTCTGATTGAAATGGAGGCAGGATGAGGGGGTGGGTAACCAATCCACCCTCAGGAGGTGGACTACTCATTTAAATGTTTTAATGAAGTTGTGTGCCTCAGACTTTTCTCTTTTTCAGCTTTAATGCTGAGTCAGGAAACCCAGCAGTTGAAGGAAGGTGAGGACTGCTGCGTGGAATAGGTAAGTACTTTTCCAGAACAAAAACAAAAACAAAAATACCTGGAAAAACTCAGCAGGTCTGGCAGCATCTGCGGAGAGGGACAGAGTTAACGTTTCGAGTCCAAATGACCCTTCAACTAAGTAAAAATAGAAGAGAGGTGAAATATAAGCTGGTTTATGGGGGGTGGGACAAGTAGAGCTGGATAGAGGGCCAGTGATAGGTGGAGATAACCAAAAGATGTCACAGATAAAAGGACAAAGAGGTGTTGAAGGAGTACTTTTCCAGCACTGTTTGTTGCCAGGAGGAGCTGTGGTGCTTCCTCACCACCGCCTAGCAAACCTGCTAACTTCCCCAACAATCAGAAACACTCAGCAAACACCCACATGATTCTTGCCCTCCTATTGTTCTCCATGGTCCACCGTCCATCTACCATGTCATCCACAGGCCCTCCGCACTCTTCTCTCCTCCTCCCACAATCAGTGCCCTCCACCCCTGATCTCTCGCTCCCTCCCTCCCTCCTCTCCACTCCGAGGAAGAGGCCTGGCACTGCAGGCCTACCCGCCCAACAGCCAGTCAACCTCTCAATTTGGCTGGTTGAGCCTGGGAAACAGAATTCAAAAATGGTAAACAGATCCTACAGCTAAATTCAGAAAAAAATTGAGAGAAACTGGCAATTCCAAGTTTTCTGACCATCAAAAATACACCCCTGATCCCTCCTCACCTCCCTGTTGATATCAGGGCCAATGAGTAGATCTCAGTGGAGAAAGGATACAAAGGACCAAGAGCCAGGAATCCAATATAGGAGGTTAAGTTTTGATGAAAGGCCATCTACCTAAAATGTTAACTCTGGGTGGAATCTTCTTTTCCCACTAGCTGCGGGAAGCAGGGGGAATTTAATTTGGCGGTAGGCCAAAAATCAGTTCCAGACAACAGGATGAACCATAGGAATTCTGTTCTTGGGACTTTAAAGGCAAGTTAAAGGCGGGTTGAGCTTCCTGACGAACAATGTCAGGGAGCCCTTTTGCATACATTAGTATGTCATGCATGCTCATTAAAAGGCCACCTTGCAGGAATTAGGTATCCCCTCCAAATTAAGTTCCGCAGCAGCAAGGAATCAGAATGTTCACTTTTACGACTGTATAAAAACTCTGATCCCAACCCAACCCAACCCAACCCATTTGAACTCATTCATTCTGATTTAACCTG
Organism: Carcharodon carcharias; assembly: GCF_017639515.1. Taxonomy (NCBI): domain Eukaryota; kingdom Metazoa; phylum Chordata; class Chondrichthyes; order Lamniformes; family Lamnidae; genus Carcharodon; species Carcharodon carcharias. The sequence goes on from NC_054469.1 coordinate 197,050,106, forward strand.
GCGAGTTTGACTTCTTCCATGATTTTGAGGTGAGTACACACTGTTTTGGAGTGGAGGGTAGGCCTGGGAGGCAGGCTAAGGCAGGGGGTGGGGGGGGGGGGTGGTGAAGGAGGGAGGCTGTCTGGGTGACCCTTAAATATAGTGCCTGGGCCTTCGACCCCATGAGGTAATGGCAGGGAGGGTGACCTCCTCCTTCTGCGCCACGAGATTCACCATGCTCCACATGGATGCATAAATAATGAGCTGACCATCGCAAGATCTCCTTCCTGCCACCACCCAACTCCAGTAGAAAACACTCCAATGCCCGTTCCAGCTACCAACTTCAAAACGGAAGATACTGCATTCTGTTTCTCCCTCCGCAAATGCTGTCTGGCCTGATCGGTCTTTCCTAGCATTTTCTGTTTTTATTACAGAATTTCAAACACTGTTCAATTAAAGTAACATCCGTGGTGAAAATAACTCATGCCCTCCAAAATCAGACGGTTGTTAACAGATTACCAACTCTATCAGATTGTCATTAACAAATACCTTCTAACATCAGGTTGCCATTGGCATGTGCCGACATAAGAGCCATTCAGCCCCTCAAGCCTCTTCATCCTATTAGATGATTCCAACCTGTACTTCAATTCCAATTACCTGCCTCTGGTATGTATCTCAATATCTTACCTGATAAAAATCTATTAAACTCAGCCTTGAAAGCTGTAATTGACCACAGCATCCACAGCCATTTAGAAGAGAGTTCCAGATTTCCACTACCCTTTGTATAAAAGAGTGCTTCACGATTTCACGCCTGAATTGCCACTTCTAACTTAAAGATTGTGTCCATTTGTTCTGCATTTTCCCACCAGAGGAAATTGTTTCTCTGTCTCTACCCTATGGAACCCCTTTATCATTTTTAACACCATGATTAGATCATTGCTTAGCTTTCTAAGCTTAAGAGAATAGTACTTCAGCAATACGTGTTTTAATAGCTGCAGAAAGAAACCCTGTTTGAATTTTTCTGCAAGAGGATTTATTTAAGTAACCAGAAAGGGATTAAACGAAGCCCTGTCAATAAAAAAAGAATCTGCACAATATTGGGAATCTGAAAGAACAGAAAGTGCAGTAAGTACGCAGCAGATCTAACAACACCGCAAAAGAGAAGGAACAAGTTAACTGATAGGATACCAGAACTGTGCTGATTAGCAGTCCACAGTTGACACACTAACCATTTTTTTATCCTTCTAGATGTTGTCAGACCTGTTGTGTAATGCCAGCACTTTCTGCTATTATTTCCCTTCTTCTTATGGTCCCAGAGAGGCACTTGATAAACGACAAGGGCTGCATCAAGCAAAGAAATATGCAATCAAATGAAAAAAAAAGTACTTGGCAGTCAAATACATGCTGCACAGAGCACGACGATAAATCCTGGGCTCACATACGGTTCTGCTTCTCGAGGCAAAATATTAAAAGAATTGGGGTGTTGAATTATTGATGAGAAGAAAAAGACTTTATGGTAATTTTCTAAAGGACACCTCCCAGATCAAGAAGCATGGAATTGACTGTCAGTGTCTCTCAAATCTCTCTTTCTACCAAAGCTATAAATCAAACTTATTGCAAAGTTGCAGTTCATTTGCATTGGCTACACAGAGGAGATGTCATAGTCTGAAATAAATTATTGCAAATGTCTGTAAATCAGATTGACAAGAGAATTTATCAATATAATACTGACTGAGCTGTTGCCTGGTCTATGAATTGAAAATAGAATCATAGGATGTTAGAGCACAAAAGGAGACCATACGGCCCATCCTGCTTTTTGAAAGATCTATCCGTTTCTTCCCTGCCCTTTTCTCCATTGTCCTGCAATTCTTTAATCTTTTCAAGTATTTAACCAATTCCCTTTTGAAAGTTATTACTGAATTTACTTCCACTGCCCTTAGTGCATTCAAGATTACAACAATTCACTACATAAAAACATTCCTACTCATCACTCCTTTGGATTTTTTGTCAATTAATTTAAATTGTGTCCTCTGGTTACCAACCCTTCTGCCACTGGAAATAGCTATCCTTGTTTACCGTATCAATGCCCTTCGTGATTTTGAACACCTCTATTGAACCTTCTGTCTACGCTAAGGAGAACAATCCCAGTTTCTTTCGTGTCTCTAATTGAAGTCCCTCATCCCCAGCACCATTTCAGTGTATATTTCTTTTCATTAAGTTTTATATATAGATTTTTAAATTTCTTTCCCTCTCCTTCTCACTAAGTCTTCTAGTTGTCACTCACCCTTTTTGTTCAAGAGTCATTTCTCCCTCATACCTTGTGTGAAAACAACAAACCTTCCATTAGACAACGTCCTATAATGGGACAACCGAGGTCACAAACTTACCAGAAGGGAAATTGCCCTACAGTACCACACTATGGCACAATGAGAGTCGGCCACATCAGTGTTGGGAATGGGGCATATGACTGGGAAGGGTGACCCAGAATTTAAGACATGCATAAAGATATGGGAGCAGAATTTAGTGTAAGTAACGGGGGTATCGTCGAGCTGACAAGGACTGGCGTCACTTAATTTCTGGAAGGCAGGCCACATTAAGTGCCAGTCAGGCACTTAATTCGGCAGCAGCATGCCCTCTATGAGATCAAGGACCCTAGGGGTGGAAGTCCCGCCTACCATGAGCTGCCAGTCAATCAGACACCAGAAGCTCTTCATTGCTTGGCAGCACTACCCAAAAGCTGGCGGCTTCTGCTGGTAATGCACCCACCAGAGGCCCCGGATCAGCGAGGGACCTAAGCCACAGATGAGTGGCAACAGGAGGGGAGGTCGGGAGATATAGGGGTCATGGGGGGAAAGGAGGTTCAGCAAAAAGGGGAGGAGTTACCTCTCAGAGGATGCCCCACTTCCCAATGTCGGGTCCCTCAATCTGGTACTGGAATGCCTTTGTATGAGGGGTTCACCATCCCACCAACCCTGGAAGCCCACAAGCAACCCTGACAGTGTTTGTTTTTCGGGTTAGTTCCAACATGGCGAGACCTCATCCGCTGCTGCTGAATGCCAACGGGGGTGGGATGAAGACATTAAGTGGCCATTAATTGCCCACTTAAGGGCCTCAATTGGCAGTGGGGCAAGAAGACCATCCGCAAGCCTTCCTGCCACAGACTTAATTGGGGCAGAACTGGGAAGGCAGCAAAGGTCTCCAACCACCACCCTCCCTCCAGATTAAATGCACTAATCCTGCCATGGGGAGGGCATTAAATTCTGCCTTGTGGAGGAGAGAACTCAGTCATCAAGCGGAATAATATGCTAATTTGTCAATTATACCAAATTTGGGCCATGGGAAACTGATCAAGAGTGTAAGATGACCTGGACAGCTAAGTGGAGTGAGAAGACAGAGAGAAATATGGAACAGTATATTTTGGGAAAAAGAACATTATGGCATAATTGGTAAGGCTTCTGATGGAAAGCAGGAAGTTGGAGATCCAGGGTACAGATACGTGAGGGTGGATTTTCCCTCACCTAGCCTTGGCGCAGACTTCTGGCATCTAGCTGGTGGACTTTGGCCATGGAGCATGCAGCAACAGCAATGGGAGTGTCGGTCATTGCCTGCCATTTTCAGAGCACTACTGGATCCATTAATGGTGTGCAAGCTGCCTGAAAATTCAGCCTGTGGATATTCAAAAGTGGAAGTGTAGGTGAAATGATCATAAGAAAGCAAACGTGAATTTTGGAGACAAGTGTACTAACTGTAAAACCAAGGAAATTACATTGAATCCATGCAAGACATTTGTGTTGGCCACATTACTCAGCTCGGGACTCTCCAAATATGAGCTGCATATTAACCCTAGGAATGGGAACAGCAATGATTCACTAGAATGATGCCAGGCATGGAATGCTATAGTCATGGAATAAGCTTGAAAGAATTGGCTTGTCCTTTCATCAGAACAAAGCAGGATAAGGGGGAATCAAATGGAGATTTTCCAAAATTCCAAAATGTTTCCGAAAGTAAAAGATAAAAAAAATGAACCATTGACCATTCATTCACTGGTTGGTGAATTAGAAAGCAAGAGGGCATCAATTTGGGATCATCATCTAAAAATTTAAGCAGGAAGTTAGAAGAATTCTTTTTCCACAGAGAGGGTTATTAATTTGAACGGGTAATGCTTCTGCACAAGTGGCTATTGATGTGGAAGCTAAAATCATTTAAAAGCCATAAATACTTGAAAAGGATGAATATAAAGGAATGATAGGAAAGTCGAGGAAGAGCTAATACTGGCAAGAAGGACTGCATAATTCCCTTCCGTGATATATTATCTTTACATCATATAATTACACTCATTAAAGATGGCTGCAAGAGCAACCACTGTAATGAGAGGAAACTGATGGGATATTGGAATATTGGAATTCTGCCTCAATTTAATCTTCCATATAACATCAAGTATTTTCCTGCTTCAGTTACCATGTACATCATTTGCCAGGGTTGCTTTAGATCAGTTAGCAATTGCTTGATATCCCTCAGCTGATAACGTAAATTAGAAACACAAACTTTGAAGCCATCAGTTACCTTGCTAATGAAGATAACAAATATGCCAATCAACAGCATGTAACAATATAAATATCTCCATCAATGTAGAAATAGAAACCTATGTTTCCTTGCAAGGTGATTTATAGGTCATCTCTCACCTCCCATCATCTTATTCCTTCCCTCACCGTTTAAGCTTTTGTAAGGAATTTTGAGGAGAGGAGTAGTATTAATGAATGTAGCAAAACTTGAACTGGATGGTTAATTTGAAGCAAAGGCAAGCAACCAATTGAAATAGAGATTGTAAATTAAATGTTTAATCATTGTTTTTTTTCTATCTCCAAACTCTGCTCGTTCCCTATAGCTACTGACTATCCCATTACCTGGCAAAGGTCTATGATTAAGCCAGTCTGTTCGCAACCTTGTCGCATTTCATCCTGAGATAAGCTACTGACTTCATATTCGTGCCACCACTAAGTTTGCCTATTTCCATGTCTGTAACATTGCCCAACTTTTTCCCTATCTCAGCTCATCTGCTGCTGAAACCCTCATTTATGCCTTTGTTACTTCTAGACTCCACGGCCTGAATTTTTCAGGTGTGGGCAGGCTCGGCAAGAGTGGACAGGAATGGCCGCAGAGCTGATCACCATCTGCGATTGGCTCCACGCCACCATTTTACGCTGGGTGGGCCAATTAAGATTGAAGAGCTTTTGAAATGATTAAATAAAAGGTTTGAAAATTTGTTTAAACATGTCGCACATGAAATGGGGCATGTTTTTACATTTATGACATTAAAAATTTAATTAATAAAAGCTTTAGGAAACCTCATCCCGCTCGTGGATGAGGTTTCCTAAAAAATGCGAAGGTCGCTTTGCCTTTTCGCCTGCCTGCCAACCTTAAGGTTGGATGGGTAGCATTAACAATTACCTTACTCAGTTCCTTACTGGCCTTAATGGGCCGTTTACATATTGGCTGGCATGCAGCCGACTTCGGTGTGCGCCCGCCGAATGAAACATCACGAGACGGCACGATGATGTTGGGACGCGTGCCCAACATCATTGCATGCCATGTTACATGCCAGCGTGTCAGGCCCACCCCCGCACGCTGACCGAAAAATCCTGCCCCGCAATTGCACTCCTGTTTAGCCTCCTGCATTCAACCCTCTGTAAACTTGAGGTCATCCAAAACTCTGCTGCCCATTTCTTAGTTTGCAGCAGGCCCCATTTCCCCATCACCCCTGTGCTCGCTGACCTACATTAACTCCGGATCAAGCAATGTCTTGATTTTAAGATTCTCACCCTCGATTTCAAATCCCTCCATGGCCTTGCACCTCCCTATCTCTGCAGTCTCCTCCAGCCTCACAACACTCTGGTCCAAATTTTTGACGCAATGGGGAGCATCTCCACCATGCCTCCACATCATAGCGAAAATGGTGGAAGTGGCCAAGAACTGAAATGCTCTCGGTATGACTATTCTCGCATGGAATACTAGTAAATCGTCAATGACTGTGAGGTACTTGCGCTGTTCAAGCTTTTGATGTTGGCTGGATTATTGGGGATATAGTCTGGCCATCCTTCCAGGCAATATTCTCTTATCTGAAGACACTTGTCATCTTGCTGCTCTGCTTGTTTTATTACTGCAACATTTTGCAGTAGCTGGTAAGTGCTGAGTAATTTGGGATGTATATGCTTTCACTTCCTCAGTGAAATGTAAATCCTCTTGCTTGTTTCCTTCTGATGGCATCCATGACAGTGTGTCAGCTTTCATTTCACATTTCCCTTGAACGTACTCTGTTATGAAGTCATATCTCATTAATCTTAGTCTGAGCCACTGAATTCTGGGCAGCATCTTCGCAATTTCTTTCATGTTCAGAAGAGTGACTAATGGCTTATGGTCTGTTTCACTCCCATCATATAGTCTGAGAATTTTTCAAATACCCATGTTACTGCCAATGCTTCTTTTTCAATTACGACCTATCTCTATTCTATTTTTGATTATGACTTTGAGGTGTAGTAAACTGGTTTACATTTACCATGCTCTGCACTTGAAATAATACTGCCCTCACTCTGGCTAATGATGCATCTGCTATTACTATGGTTGGTAACTGGGTTGCAATATGTCAAAACTTCAGAGGAGGTTAAATGTTGTTTCATCTTTTCAAAAGCATTTTGCTAGATCACTTTCCAGCCCCACTATTGACCCAGTCTCAATAGCTGATTCAACGGCTCATTGCCCTCTGCCAAATTTGGTAGGAACTTGCCCACTTGGTTAACCATCCCGAGGAATCAATGAAGTTCAGTAATGTTCCTGGGTTGTGGAAATTGTCTGATTACTTTTGCTTTTTGTGGATAAACTGTGATTCCAGTGGTTTGTACTATGTGACCTAGAAACTTGATCATAGGTTTGGCGAACTCACATTTTTCATTCAATGTTAGGCCTGCATCCTGTAAGCCTCTCAGGTTTCTGTAACTCTGCGGCCATGCTCTACTCTCGTAGATCCATGTACAAGTATGTCGTCCATATGAGGTGCTGTTCTCTGGAAAATGTCAGGAGTGGACGCAATTCCAAATGGTAATTTATTGAAACAATAATGACCGAATGGCATTATAAATGTGGCCAGCAATGTGAATACTTTGTCCAGAGGCTAATGCCAAAATCTGCTGTTTGCATCCAATTTGGTGAACACAGTACTCTTGACTAATTTGGCAAGGCTCTCATCTACTGAGGCCATCGGGTAGATCTCACATCCCATCAATTTGTTAAGTTGAGTTGAATCCATGTAGATTCTCATACAGCTGTTTGGCTTTGGGGCTATGGCCATTCCTGAACACCATTTTGTTGGCATGGTGACTGGTGAGATAACTCCTTGCTGTTTCATCTTCTCAATTTCACCCTTGACTTTGTGCAAAATTGGGCGAGGGACTTTCCTCAGTGTAAGGAAGCAGACTGGTTAAGCATCAGCTCGTAGGGTGATATAGTACTCAGTCTTTAGTTCCCTAGGCTTGTAAATAATTTTGGAAATTCATTCCTGAATGTACTGCTTTAATGCTCATAAGCAACTTCATCCACTTTATAGGTTAACTTCAATTTTAAGCATGCCTGTTTGCTTAGTAGAGAACAAACTTGAATTTGTATGACAGAGAGGTTCGAAGATTTCTCTATCTTTGTACTTCAGCTTCACCATGAGCAGGCCTATGACTTTGTGTAGTCCCACCAGAACCTTGTAATTTGATAGTTGAGGGTTGCAATGTAATCTGCTTGAGCCATTTTACCCTGTCTGATGAAACAGAAACTCTTGCTTCTGTGTCTAGTTTAAACTCGTGGGGTGTCCATCCACTGCGAATTTAATGCTCCAGTATTTATTTGCAATATCATTTATCTCTCCTAGGAAGATTATTTACTTTGTTTATGGTTCTTCCATTTCACGTATGTGGCTTTGAATGGCAAACAATTTGAAGTGGCCTACTTTCCCAGAGTCGTGGCACTTGGATCCCCCTGCTGGATATTCTTCTCATTTGTGCAGTTTGTTCCTCCCACATCAATGACATTTCAAGACAGTGGTTGGCACTTTTCCCTCTTTTGACAGGCTTAGGCTTTGATGCCTACATGCTGAATGGTCTCACTCAATCTTCTCCACAGGACCTCAACTTCTCCACAAACAAATGCCCTATTTTGATTTCTAAACTCAGTTTGCCTCATGATTTGTACTGCTTTGTTAATGTTAAACCCTCTCTTGCCTGTAAGAGATCTAATAATGCTTCATTTAGGACCTTAACTGCTGTTTGTCATGAATCAATTCCTCCTTTTAGATTCCATAATTGTAGTTGCCTGCCACCCTGTATAGATCACTGATGAACAAATCCATGTTTTAATATAAAAGCCAAAAAACTGCGGATGCTGGAAATCCAAAACAAAAACAAAAATACCTGGAAAAACTCAGCAGGTCTGGCAGCATCTGCAGAGAGGAACACAGTTAATGTTTCGAGTCCGAATGACCCTTCAACAGAACTAAGTAAAAATAGAAGAGAGGTGAAATAAATCCATGCTTTAGCCTGGTCTTTGCATTCTCTTGTTAAATTTTGTCCTTTCTATCATTAAATTTCCATGAACACAGAAATATGAATCAAATGCTTGCAAGACTTCTTTGTAGGAAGTTGAAGTCTCATCAACCTTCTGCCTTGGTATCACATCATCAGCAAAAGTCCAATTGCATAAAGTAATGTACTGACCTGATCCTTTTAACTTTGTTTGTGCAAACCAAAAGCAGTTCTATATTTTGTAACCCTTTCCTTAGTTGCTCCAGTCCTAGGCTTGTTGTAAGGCTTCAGTGCTCCAAAATGGTTCAGGGAGTGGTAGTGTGGATTCTATACTTCTACTGAGCCTGGAATTGTTGTTACTTCACTGGTGCTGCTTGTTGCTTTGGGCCTGTACTCACTGCTGTCTGGACTCCAGTCTGTGTCTTAGTTAGCATCTGCTGCACCAGTGGCACTCTGACTTTTTGGTGAGTTTTGAATCAGTTCCTTTCATCCTTCTTTCAAGAATCTCTTGATTTTCCAGATCCGTAGCTGCTTCATAAAGTTTTCTGGGTATTTTACTCAGTGTCTGCTGCCACCATGTTTCACTATGTGTTTGCGGTCTAGCCAGGGTTCTTTGTGGTTTGTCTATTCTCCCAAAGTAAGCTGCTCAAGAGTAGTTTGTTAAAACTATTATTCATTATTTACAGATAATATATACATTGTGAGAACTCTTCATGAGGTTGGAACTTCTACCCCTTCCAGATCTCTCCTACTCAAACATGTGATGTTTCATCATCACTACATCAGCAGCATGTGCTCCTGATTTTAACTCTTGGCTCTACAGCCCCCTCTGACCAAAAATCCGATGTCCAGGCAGCAATTTTTAAAGATCATTTCAAGGAGCTGGGAATTTTCCTGTCTCTGCACACATGACCTGGGAGCAAAAATCTGGGCCTCTGAGATATCTGCACTCCTCAAATTCTGGCCTCTTGTGCATCCCTATTTTAATTATTCCACCATCAATGGCTGTGCCTTCAGTTGTCTGGCCCCAAACTCTGGAATACCCTCCCTACACTTTCCACCTCTCTACTTCCCTTTCCTCCTTTAAGACACCCCTTAAACTTGCCTCTTTTACCAACTTTTTGACCATCTATCCCTAATTCTCCTTATGTCTCTCGGTGTCATACTTTGTTTTATCATGTTCCTGGAAAATGCCTTGAGTCATTTCATTATGCTATATCACTATAAGTTGTTCTTGTTATCTAATAATTATCGGCCTGTTACTTGCTTTGCCTATATTTACAGAGTGTAGATTTGTGTCCTTTATCTTCCTTCTCTAAAAAGTCGAACTTACTCACTGATGTACGTCCCTTAATGAAAAGCCAGTCAAAGAGGGAATGCAGCATACAAAAGCAAAATACTGTGATGTTGAAAATCAGAAATAAAGAATGTGAAATGCAGGAAATATTTAGCAGGTCAGGCAACATCTGTGGAGAGAAAAACAGAGTTAACATTTCAGGGCGATGACTTTTCAAAGAACTGAAAAATGAAAGAGTTGGACAACTTTTAAGGAAACAGAGCCAGAGTAAAGGTGGAGTGCAGCTGGGATCTATTATCTGGGATCTGACTAGCAATAGGATACATGCTGAATAACACAGAGAGGCTCATGGCATTTGATGATCAATGTTTGAGAGCAAAACAGTCAGCACTTAGGCAGTGCAAGAATAGTGAAATGATATAAAATTAATTCACAACACATTTTTTCCAAGTGGCTGCCTCTTGAGTACCTCTGAATCAGGTGGTCATTCCTCATATCCAAGCTTATGATTTCTTTTAAGGTATGACTTCTTTGTGTGAAGTGATTACAGCTTTCTTTATACGATTGATTTTCCTCTTTATAAGCTCTCTATTTCCTACTATCCATCATTCAATCTCATTCTTTTCCACAATTTTGGCACTGTTGAACATTTCACTTCCTTTTGACTTTCTTCTTCCTATAATCTATGAGTGTAGAAGATCACTGTGGGCTTTACATGATGACCTTCATGAAGTCCATGCTTTAGCAGAGGACAAATTTCGTCAATCGAGAATCCAGAAATGACAATGTTGGACTTGTGGGAGCCAACCTTATTTTCTTCATTAATTTTAGCTAAAATGTAGGTATCTGAAGAATGTCAGTAGAAGTGGCAAGGGACTATTCATCTGTGTATGCATTACCCTGGGAATCTCCAGTCTTGTAAACAGCGATTACAAAAGGCATTAAATTGAGAGGAAAGGTATATGTTTGCTGATTAAAAGCCATGTTAATATCCATAATGAGTTTAGGCAGCCTTCTGCAGCTGTAGTCAATGAAAAAATGAACTATTTACTTTAAGGTAAATCTAAATTTCATGAACTTAATGAAGCGGAAGATTCATTAATATCAGGAGGGCAGTGAAAGAAGTGTAATGCAGAGAAGTCTTTCATTTGAAAGTACGGCTGCAATAATTATAGCTGCAGCTTGGTTCAAATAGGGAACTGGGAAGTTAAACCCCAATGTTTACTGGGGAGAGATTTCCAAGTTGTGGAGGGGTGGGGCGGAGGGGGGATGGGGGAGAGTTCTGAATGCTGTGGTGTGTTTTTTTTAAACAGATTTTTAAAATTAAAATCAGACTGGACTAAATCAGGCTGCAGATTCGGTATGGTCCACTTAGTGCTAATACCGCAGATCTTCTATGGGGAACTGTCTCAGGGCAAACAACACCAAAATGGGCAGTACGAACGATACTAGGACACCCTTAAAAAAGAGCCCCACAAATTTCTGCATTACAAGCCAAATGTCTTGAGAAACACTGAAAATGACCAGCCCATGTGGAGGCAAGCATTGAAACTTGGTTCAGCGTGTTTTGAGGACCATCTATGCCAAACTCAGAATACATGACATGCCCAGAGGAAGGTCAAAGATGGTGCAGCTGCAGAAGCTCCCCCAGGTGCCAACAACAACACCATGAACTACTAGTTCTGTGGATATCCATGCCTATCCCACTTTGGACTCTTCAGTCATGAGAGGACCAACAGAGGACAATGTAATCACTTACAGCTTGGACGTACTTGAACGAAGAGTCTACCACTACTGCCGCAGAGCAATTTCACTCTCCTCCATTCCAACTCTATTCATTACCAGGAAATCTGTTGGTAATTTGTTAACTCAGGAGAAGAGTAGGAGTGCCTGGCCATAGGTGGCCTGTTATGAATGCGAGGCTTTATAAAATGATTATGTTTTGGGACTGTCTCTTTAATTCCAGGTAAAATGAAGTAGTGAAGAGGGCTTTGTGATTTACTTCAAATTCTGGCTGACAACAAGCCTGGATGGTGAGGAGGAAGCCCTGCTTGAGATTCCCTGCGAGCTCAAGTGTAAAATGTTTGCACCTGAAAACAAAGGGAATAGCAGCTGTGCTGACTGTGGATAGGCTTGTTGTCTCCAAGTTTTTGGACTTGAAAGGAGAGTGTGAGAGGTCTCACAGAAAGAGAGAGAGACATACAAAGGCTGCAGTGTCATAGAGTCATTTACAGTACAGAAGGAGGCCCATTCAATCCATCAATTCCATGCTGGCTGTCCATGGAACAATCCAATCTGTCGCACTCCCCCACTCAATTCCCTTAGTCCTGTTAAGTTTATTTCCTTTAAGTGCTCATCCAATTTCCTTGTAATTCGTTGATTGTTCCACTGGTCTACAGAGAAAAAAGGCTGTGAATCCTCTGCAAGCTACCATGGCAGAATGCAAGATTATCTCTGGTCACAGAATCACATCTCATGGCAATCTAAAGATTCTGGAAGAGTTGCTTTGACGTGGCCAGGAGGAAAATTTGCCAGAATGGATCTTACTGCTGGTTGTCAGTTTGGAAATTCTCCGAAAACTGAGGGAAGCACATTTTGAGGATCACTAGACATTATGACTCAGCAAAGCGGGTAGATGTGAACCCATGGGAAGCTGGGAGTGACTGTGGACTGTTTTCTATAAAGACTACAATCATTTGTAGAGCGTGCTGTAATCTACATATATACATCATGGGGTTTTCGGTTACAATAATAAGTTGCCATTTCTGTAGTTTGGACTATTAGTTGCCTACTAAATAGTGTTTAGATATTGTTGTTTTTAGTTCATTTGTTACAGCAAAAGTCGTAAAACTTGAAATTTTGTTACAAACAGTTTTGAGCAAGTTTTCAACAGACATGGTGAAGGATCCCTTCATATTTGTGAAGACCATACAGGACTTGCATATCGACAGCAATGCTGTGTCCATGTGTTCATTTGACATTGCTGGTCTACTCACCAATGTCCCACTTAAGGAAGCCGCAAATGTTTGCACTGCAGCACTATATCATGGCGATCTAGATCTGCTACTATTACGTGAATCAGTATCCGTCAGTATCCATGGGATCCCCTCTAGACCCAGCTCTCACAAACATCTTTGTTGGGTTACATGAGAAACATGTCTTCAATAGAATGACACCTAACCTCCTACCCCTCCCATATTTCTGATATGTTAATGATATGTTTGCTATATTTAAATCTGCACCTACATTTAATAATTTCCTTACATGTCTTAATGAGCTCCAATCTGTGCTCAAATTCACCTTTGAAATGGAACAGTCAAATTAACTCCCCTTCCTTGATGTACTAATTGAGAAATCTGCCAGGGGATTCTCTACCACAGTCTACTGCAAGCCTACCTTCGCTGGCCAATATATGCGTTGGGATTCTTACAGTTCCACATGCAATAAGACTGGTCTTATTGGCAACCTTGTAAATAGGGCCCGAGCCATTTGTGTATCATGCAAGCTTGATGTTGAAATAGAGCGCATCAAAGACATCCTGCAGGATCATGGCTACCATGATCAGATCATTTCAGGCTATATAATCATGCAAACTCATGAATGGGCCAAAAGGCCATCACTTTAAGCCCTGAAAAGTGCCAAGTCTACCTCAGATTATCCTGAAACGGCAAGGTATCTCAAAAATTTGAACAACAGGCAAAGCTAGCTGTTTTACGCTGCTACTATGCAGTAACAACGAATGGTATTCACCACTAACAGGATACTGCCATCAAGCCAAAAAGACATTTTGCCTATCACACAGAATCTGTGAAAATCCACACTATTTTCAAAAATGCACTGCATGTATAGTAATGGCTACCAAGAAGCCAGTCAGATGTTTCTCAGATGGATCATTTCCTGTTTAATTAAGCTGACTTAAATTGACATGTTGTATAATCATGAAGCAAAATTCAGAACCAGCCATGCACAGGGGATCTTTAATTTTGGATTACATTATTCCAAACAGTGAAATTCATCTGCTTGACTGGCTGTAAATGCCACATTATCTCCGAAGTACAATTTCTTTGTTAAATTGCTTGTTGCCTAATTTTCTATTCAGGTCCCACCTTAGGTCACTTAATGTGGCTTTTTTGATTAACCAGCAAGGTTACCCCAGCCTGTATTATCATATTGGAAAATCCGTTTGTTATTCAAGAATCCCCAAAGCTAATGAACCACCTGAAATGCTGAGAAGTAGGTTATAGCATAGCTTCACTTTGTCAGTTGGGCTGTTGGAAAAAAAATCATTTATTTTCTGAGTTGCATGTGCCTGCTCATAAAAATGAATAATGACAATGGCCACGAATGAAAGAATAATAGAATCAAGTAAGTCATAGTCAGGCACAGAAAAGGACAAACAAAATTTAGAGCTGCCCATGCATTAATCTGACAGCTAAAGAAAATGTCTTACAGTGTTAAATCCGGAAACTTTTGCTGTAATTTTCCCCAGCGTTTGGGTATACAATGTTCAGGTCATTTCAGACATGGCCCAGATTTTCAAGTAGGTTCAGGAAAACCCGACTCGTTCACTTTTGTGGCTTCCACTCTGCACATCTGACCCATTTGTGACTTTGCCTGGGATTTTTGTTTCCTCGCGCACAGTTCAGGTTCGCAGTGCAGTTTGTGAATGATGATGGCATTTAGGAGGTGTGTGAGTGCAGAGGCAAGCTAGTTAGAAGCCACCTTCGTTCTCAGACTCAGAAGCCCAGCTCTCAACATTGTTTAAACATCCCCTAAACCTCACCCCTCATCCCTTTACCCCTCACTCCCCCTCCATGCCTCCTCGATTGCCCCTCAGAATACCCATGCTATCTCTGTGCCCTTTCCAATCCCCCATGCCACTCCAGGCTGCCTCAGATCCCACATACCTCATCAGATCTCCCATGTTTCCTCCATGCCTCCCTTGTATTTTCCATAACCACTCACCCAGTATCCACTATGCCCAGTCTTCAGAAGCCATGCAATATCAATGGAAATTATTTTAAATACAGGTGAAAAAAACCAAACCTGAAACAATGTAATGAAACTCATTCAAAAGTGTCACTGATATTGCAAAAAACTAGCCCAGCATTCATAATGATCACAGCTATCAAAACATCATTGCAATTGCAAGGGTCTGTAATTGAAAGAACAGATGGCATCCTCTCCATTTCAGGGTAGATTGCTTGTCAAACAATGGAGGGGAGCAAGTGACTAGATTTTTTTTTAACTTTCAAAAGCAGGTTTTTTTTTCACAGTTAGAGCTGTCTGTACTTTAAAATCCCAATACAAAACATGACAAGGAAAGTTTACCAACACATTTTTCTACAGCTTTGAATGCATTATTACACTTTCTCCAATGGCAAAATATCCTCAATGTATACCAAGACTTACAAAATGGAGGCTAATGGAATGGTTACCTTACATTTGCAGGACAGGGCTCTATCATGAATCACTGCATTAAAAACACATCTACATTACAATACAGTAACTAATAATGACATTAGAGGGTGTCAAACTATTTTACTTTAACCTTTCAGAATGTTCCCGACTCCTTAGCACGCTTCCCAGTCATCACAAACTCTCCATGGAGGTGTGTTTTTTAGGCTTCCAAAATCTGCAGCAGTACATGAATATAGTGTATGGAAGGAATGACAATTTTCCTGTGATCCTCACAATGGAGACCCAGACCTCAGAAGAGGTGCTTGTGCATCTTGCACGCATGGCCTTCCCAACCCGCAAAAAGGCCACATGAAAATGGCACAGGGTCAGGAAGGCTAAGGAAAATTGTTTTCCCACAAGAAAAACTTAGGTTCAGCAGTCGTGAAACATTTCATAATCTGATTCACACCTCCACTGGGCAATGTGACCCATGATATGAGGTAAGTGTAGCATGCTTGGGAGAAACAGGTGACTTTGCCCAATGGTGACCAAATTTCTCCAACACTAGGGTTTTGTAGTGTCTGGGGTAATTGCTAGAGACCGGTCATTATTCTCACCAACAACTCCATTGTCACTTCACTGCACAACTGCTAGGATGGTAGAAGGCAAACCAGATGAATCATGGCCATTTTTTGTCTAGCTGTTCCTATATTGCTAATTAACATTTAAAATAACACATCTTCATTGAAAGATATTTGGGGGGACTCCACGTTTTGCTATTTTAGAAAGAAGAGCTATCCAAGAAAAGAGAAAATGTTTGATCAATATCCCTCCTTGACATCCCTCCAGGTGCACAAAAGTACCCCTCTCACCTCCTCAAGTTACACTTGTTGAATAGAACTCAAAACTTTGCACGGGATTGCTGGCACTTGGCTCTTCATGATACTTCTTCACTGAGATGGACTCGTAGGGGAACTTATACTTACCTGACCTGCAGGTCTATCAGAAAATTACGATGAACCCACAATTTGGGATTCCTCCGCATGGTACGGACTTTCAATTTGACAGTGTAGCAGTGACGTCAATGATCAGTTCCCAGCCTTGAGGCCAACCTGATTGAAAGGGTTGGCCTTCAGCTGGTTGGGAAGCCAGTCAGTTAAGGCAGCAGCAGGTAATACCACTCCAGGAAAAGGGTGGGGGGTGGCGATTGGGGATGGGGGGCATGAGGAAGTGGGTATTTCACAGGGAGAGAAGGGTTTAATCATGGTGGGGAGGGGTGTTCAACAGTGGGGAAGGAGGGGGTAAATTGGGGTGGAAAGGAGGGGGAGTCCATTAGGGTTGAAGGAGGGGGTTGGTTGATTAGATGAGTGTGGATCTCAGGAAGGGTGAGGATGATGGTTGGGGTGATTGGAGGCCTCAGTAGGGGACCAGAAGCCTTGATGGAGGGAGGCAATCTGATACTCCGGAGGGTAGGTGTGAATCGGACGGTGTGGAAAGGCCGTTGGAGGGGTGCCCATTTGTGAAGGTTGCTCAGGGAGGCACCTCGATCCAGGAGGTAGGTGTGAAAGCAATTCCCTCCTGAATTCACCAAGTCCTTGTCTTGAGGAAGCTGCAGGGTTACCTGAAATTCAGGAAGCCCGACAGGCAGCAGTTAAATTTACAAGCTCAAATGACAATGGAGCTCACAACACCCAACTTTCAGTATTTGTTAAAACCAAAAGAAATAGGCAGATTGGAGGTGGGTTTTGGTTGGGAAACCCGTCCACAACTTCACCCTTATTTTAGTTTAAAATTCTGACCATTGTCTTATTCTTTGTTGCTCCTCTTTCTGACACACCTCAGATATCCACAAACTGTAGTAGTCAATGTTCTGGAGGAAAAGCCACTTCTCATCCTGCCCAATTCATTACGAAAGTCATGTATTGAAAAGCTTAAACAAAAACAGAATTACCTGGAAAAACTCAGCAGGTCTGGCAGCATCGGCGGAGAAGAAAAGAGTTGACGTTTCGAGTCCTCATGACCCTTCGACAGAACTTCGACAAAAGCTTGTTTGGAAGCATCAAATTCTTTTTGTAACTTCTAAAAGTTTCTGAAAATGAATATTCCACATGCAAAACAAAAAAACATTGGAAACACTCAGCAGATCAGACAAGTGACTCAGAATTAATGTTTCAGGTCACTGACTTTTAATCTGAACTGGAAGATGTTAGAAATGAGCAGCTTTTAAGCGAACAGAGCCAGGGAGAATTGGGGTTGGGACAGGGAAAGAACAAAAGGGCAAGGTCTGTAATAGAGTACAGGGCAGGAGTAATCAAATGGCTAGAGGGATAATGGTGCAAGACAAAATGAAGATACAAACTGTATTCAATATAGAGTCTTTGAATTTGACTTTCCCTTTAAAAAGTGGACAATGTGCTGCAAAGATGGCCGCCACAGTTCAGATGACCTGGCCTATGTATTCAAAAACTGACTTATTGTATAACAGAAACAAAAGGTACATTCTAGACTTAAAAATGTGAAAATGTGAATTATACATATCCTGAGACCATCAGAAGACATTGCTGAATTGAATGGGTCTGTTTTGAAACAAAGAAAGTGATTGTCTTAACCCCCTCAAGGTGAATGTCTTCGAACCAGGATGTGGCTGATCAACCTAAGATCAACACCATTTTTGGAAAAGGAACTGTGGGAAGTCACATGGTAAGGCAGGCATGCTTGTTCCCTTTATGACCCTCTGAGAACTCTACAATCTTTAAACTCTAGCCACTGTACGTGCCCCTGATTTACTTCACCCCACCATTGGCAGCTTTTAAGGAGGGTCTTCAAAGAGGAGAGAATGGCTGAAGGGAATTTAGGACCTACACAACTGAAGGCATGGCTGCCAATGGTGAGGCAAAGCTTCTGATGAAAGTTTATTGATCTGAAATGTTAACATGTTTTTCTCTGCATAGATTTTGCCTGGCCTGCTGAGCACGTCCAACATTTCTTGGTTTTATTTCAGTATCAAAGTTTGCCTGATAATATTCCTGTGAATTGCCTTGAGACATTTTACTATATAAATACAAGTTGTTGTTGAGACCTAGGTTAAGGAAGCACTGCGTTGTGAGAAGACTTGTCCTTTGGATTTGATATTAAACCGAAGAAGGTCATGTCTACCTAGTCTGATGTTTCAAACTGAAAGATCCCATGGCGCTATTGAAAGAACTCTGCTGGTGTCTTGGCCTTTATTCCTCTCTTCAAACAACAGTTCTAAATGCAGATACACTGGACATCATCTGCTTTGGAGACCTTGCCATGCATAAAATATCAGCTATGTTTACTCACATAAACTACACTGTGAAGTGCTCTGGAGCTTCCTGAGCGATGTGATAAGGTGCTCTGTAAATGCAAATTCTTTCTTTGATTCTGCATAGTTAACACCAGTAGTGTGAACGTGCTATCTCCAATTTTTACACCTTAATTTACTACTGGCCAAAGGTACAAGCTTCCAATGGAGAGTAAGAAACAAAATCATTTCTGGATGTTTTCTCACTTGATGTTTGTTAAGGGCTGCAGTTTATTTTGTGCTTATGATAACAGAAATGGCTAATAGTTTCTGAAATCCTACTTAGTGTAACCCAACTTTGAGAAAGTATAGGGAGTATATATAAGAATTTGTTGCAGAAAGAATAAGACTTGCATTTATATAACATCTTTCACAACCTCAGGTTAGCCCAAAACACTTTACAGCTAATTAACTGCCTTTGAACTGTAATTATTATTGAATGTAGAACCATGGAAATGATGTTGATTGAGGGATAAGTAATAGCCAGACACTGGGTTGAACTCCCTACCCTCCTTCGAATAGAGGCCAGGGATCTTTTACATCCAGCTGAGAGAGCAGACTGGGCTTTGTTTTCATATTGCATCCAAAAGATGGCACCTCCAACAGCCCAGCATTCCGTCAGTATGGCACTGGAGTATCAGCCTAGATTTTGTGCTCAAATCCCTGGGCTGAAACTTTGAATTCACTACCTCTTGACTCAGAGGTCTGTGTTTTACCACTGAGACACAACTGACATTATTAAAAGTGAAGGAGAAATGGTGACCTTCTAAATGTCTTTCAATAGATTTGCAGTTTCTTTGAACTATTTGCTTCACATAAAGCACCATTTTGCAGCATTGTGGATAGAATTAACCAAATGCGATGTTATTGTACAATCACTTGGCTAGCATTGTATTAACTTTTTACCTGGACTTAAATTAATGGTGCTATTAAAAATAACAGTGTTATTTGATATGAGTGGATACAAAGCAAGGTACAATAAAAGTGCTAACAATCATTTCTTCCCTGTAATCATCACTGTTCACTTTTATCTGCCTTCTATATAATTTTACAAGGAAATATATATGAATGCCTCTGCCCAGTTTTTGATAGTTTAATATATTTCTGTCTTCCACTCATGCAAGCCAATCTGAGCCTGTCACCATGAGTTATCTGACAATTCCAAAGGGAAGCTCTCCATTTACCTTATGTGGGGAAATACTCACATTCTGCTCAGTGTAATCCTAGAACAGTAATTAGGCTGTGATTAGCAATGATGTTGCACAAATCAGAAACTGAATCCCACCCTTTCATAGTGTGGCATTTGGGATGACTGTAATGTCGATTTGCAAGCAGTAAAAGTCTAAGGGCGGAAGCATCCCAGGTTTGCACTAAGTGCTGTAGCAGGTGGGAAAAAAGCCCACCAGCCACAATGGCAGCTTTTCATGCCACATTGTCCCAATCCCACTTCCCGGGAAACACGCCTTTTCACTGGTGGGCAGCCTCTGATTCACCTGCCATGCCATTGCCTCGCCACTTCCCCATGCCAAGCACCATATTTAAAGTTCAGCTGTGCACGCACCTCTCAGTGCTTCCAGCCCTAGACTGCTCCACAGAACACATAGCTCCAGAAGGCAGGAAGACTGCACCAACACCACCACCACCAACACCCCCCTCCCCTTGCAAAAAATGACAGCCACCCAGCCCCAAAAGAGATTGAATGATCTCCTCTGCTCCACCAGGCTAAGCCACTCTTCTCGTCACTCTGGACTCTCACATTCACAAACCCATCACACAATCACAGGGATCACATTCAATGCCAGTTCAAGGGACAACACCATTCATTCTCTCACACACACTTTCATTGTCCTCTTCCCATCCATGGGACCACTCACCATCCACATATGCTAGGCATACTTATCATCTGGCTTGGCAGACATCCTGCTCACACTTTCTCCATCTCTATTTATGCAGGTGATGCTGGCACACAACAAAAGGAGATGTCGCAGACTGGTGGAGGAATGCCTAAAATCAAGGCCCTCACAGACTTTGAAAACAGCCATTCAGCTGGCTGGCAAAGATCTGGATCGTTCCTGGGCTGATGGTGAAGTCAGTGGTTCTCTAGCAAGTGAGGATCCAGCAATGCAACATCCATCAGACAACCAAGCTGTGAGTGATGTGTCCTGTTCCACAGTCCCCTGCCATGCACTAATTATCTCTCCCAGCTTTCGGAGGCACATGGGAAGTAGCCGAAGGAGTAGCAACTCAGGCCCTTGACACAAGGCTCAAAGACACCTCAGAAGAGGAATCTGCTGAAACCTTCATTGAAGACCCATCACAGCCCTCACCCACACCCTCAACCAGCACAGAGACACACACCTCACTGGGACCAAGCTTTAGAGTAGCCTCAGGATCACAATCTGGTGAGCACATCGCACTGCCTGATCCACAGCAGGTGGCAGCAGGGATTTCCCAGGTGTCCGACATTCAGAGGACTGCTGGAGACCAGAAATTTGCTGTGTCCAAGTCAGGTGACAAGCCACTGGACTCGTTCATGCCTCAGTTGATACCTGCAAAGGCAAGCTCGGGAACATCAGGACTTGTCCGTTGCACTCCTCAGATTGCATGGCATGATGGACGATTCTGTCCACCTTCATTCTGAGTTGATAGCGCTGGCATGCCAACACACCGAGGTCAACACTGGTAGGATGGCAGCCGCCATGGAGACCTTGGTGCAGGACATTGGACTGAACTCCATAAGTTGGCCTCCAATACTGTCAACCTGAGAGGGGGGTGGGGCAGCATCATCTCATTACAGCTTCCCCTTATCCTCAAGGAGTCAGCCATAGGGACGAGGCTAAGCAGATGCCCACCCCTGGACCATCCACCCAGGTGTCTCCGGGAGTGTCCGGCCCATTCGAATCCTCTCTTCCTGTGACCCCAGCAAATCCAGCTGCACAAGCCCAGGAGGGTGCCACAGCCGTACAGCAGGACCCTGAAAACAAGCCAGGGCCCTCCAGGTCTCAGCACCCAGAGGATGCCCACCAAGGTCATCACAGACAGGGTGTAGCAGTCAGCAGGCTGCCACCACCTCCACTGTGTACACTGGGGAAGCACTAAGATGTAGTGACAGGGTTAGGAAAGTTAGAAGGATGCAGTTGCACAGCATGGGCATGGATGTTAGTCACTTGTAAATAATGTTCACTTTGTTAATAAACTCCCAAGAAAGTCTCCTTGCCTATTGCTCCTTGTTCTGATGAGCAGTGTTCTTGTCACTCAGATGTGAAACCTTTCTGCATTAGATAAAGGCAGGTGTCTCAGTCCAGGGCCTTTTCCCTGTGCTTTGTTTAACCTATCCAGCACACTGATGGTGTGCCTTCACTGTCTCCATGATATGACCCTGTTCACAGAGCACAAGTGATCTGTCATCAGCCAGACAGGAGTCAGACATTCACATAAGCTATGTGAGGATCTATGGAGTGTACCCACTGCATGTCATCATTATCCTCCTGGAATGTAGGAATTATGTGCATCCGCTGCATCTCCATGACAGGGGCCTTATCACAGAGGGTGTACGCTGCCATCAGCCAGACAGGAGTCAAACATTCACAGATGCAAAGTGAGGATCTATGATGTCTCGACATTGTATGTTGTCATCATCCTTCATGAATCCAGCAGCTATGAGGATCTCCCGAATGCACCTGCCTTGTCTAGCCAGTGCGATGGCCTCACCTTCAAAGACCTTTTCGCCCTCATCCTCGTTGATGTCCTCCTCACTGTAGAAGCTCTTTCATCTCCTCCTCAGCCAGTTCCTTTCCCAGTTGCAGCGTCAGGTTGTGAAGGGCGCAGCAGGTGATGATGATACATGACTCCCTCTCAGAGCTGTATTGCAGGGCTCCACCAGACTGGCCCAGGCACCAGAACCTTATTTTCAACATTCTGATGGTTTGCTCCACCAAGGTGCAAGTAGCAGCATGAGCCTCGTTGCACCTTCTCTCTGCTGCACTTTGAGGTGGCAGTATGGGGGCCATAAGCCACATCCTCTGTGGGTGGTCCTTGTCCCCGAGGAGCCATCCCTGCAGCCTCTCTGGACCCTGGAAGACGTCAGGGATCTGTGACCTACTGAGAATGTAGGAGTCATGGACACTCTCTATGTAGACCTGTAGGATGCATTTGTGGCGGTTGAACACCAGCTGAACATCCAGCAAATGGAAGCCCTTGCAGCCGACATAATTGACCACTTGTTGCCACGGAGACCTGAGCACCACATGAGAGCAGTCGATGGCACCCTGCACCTGTGGAAAACCTGATATCTGGGCAATCCCCAGTGCCCTTGCATCCTGGCTTGCCTGATCCCGGACGAAATGCAAAAAGTTGAGTGCCTTCATAAAGATGGAGCCCGTGAAATAATGGATGGATTTGTGTATGGAGACTTGCGATATCACTTGTGGAGCCCTGAAAGGAACCACTGGCGTAAAAGTTGAGCTCCACAGTCACTTTCATGACCACTGGCACTGGATGCCCTCCATGTCCCTGTGGCGCCAAATCCTGCAACAGGTGGCAGATGTGATCAACCAGTTCCCCGGACATGTGCAGTCTTCGGCAATACTGGTTATCGGTCATCTGCAGAAATGACATGCACCATCTATAGACTCCTTGTCTAGCTAGGCATTGACTATTAACGGCTCACTTTGGCTCTTCAGAGGCGTACGCAAAGGCCCTGGGTGCCCCTTCTTCCTGAAGGTGCTCCTCCTCCCTCTGCCCAGTCAGGCACCTCCATCAATCTCTTCTCCTTCATCTCCGCTCTCTGTAAGCCATGAGGCATACAGATAGGTCACCAGGCTCCATGCTCCTGATGTACTCCTCCTGCAGGATGAAAGAGAGGCACTTGAGTTAGCTTGAGCTTACTAAGAACCTCCCTTGGTTAAGACTGAGAGCCCCTTAAAGCTTCGCGGAAAGTGCTGGCCACCACTTGGATGGCCAGAGTTTAGTGCACTGCATGGCTGCCTGAAACCTCACCAACCTCTGCCCCACTCCACCCGACCGATTGGCCGCAGCTTTGCCCATTGAACTGCATGCTGTACTCTCAGCTCATGCACAGGCATTCTCCTAACACGAACTGCAAGGCTGCACTGTTAGCTTGAACCATGGGGGTGACTGGTCCAAACCTGAATGATAACATTGCAAGAGGCTGTGAGTGCCTCCACCAGTGACTGCTCCATGGCCAGCTTTCACAAGGAGATTGTACAACTTGCCCAGTCGTCCAATTGTTCTGCAGTCCACTAAAACACTTATTAATTTGCAGTCTGTGCCTAAGGGGTGAAAAGCTCTGGAGCGTTTGGGGGCATTTTCAGACCTCTGCATTGCTTGAGTGGGCAGATAAGATGAGGCCCGACTCCAAGTATGTCAATGTGGCTGCGCCTGAACTGTCTGTGCTGCAGAGGCAAGGTCACTTTATACGAGGTTTCCCTAATGCGTGGCCATTTCCCTCCAACCCCCGCACGTGCTTGTGCACTACCATCAACATTAGAGCATAAAAAATAGGAACAGGAGTAGACCATTTGGCCCCTTGAGCCTGCTCTGCCATTCAATAAGATCATGGCCGATCTGCTTGTGTTTCAATTTCTACATTCCCATCTAACCCCGATAACCTTTGATTTCCTTGCCTAACAAGAATCTATCTACAGAGATAAAAGCAAAACACTGCGGATGCTAGAAATCCAAAACAAAAACAGAAACAG
This sequence comes from Carcharodon carcharias, assembly GCF_017639515.1. NCBI lineage: Eukaryota > Metazoa > Chordata > Chondrichthyes > Lamniformes > Lamnidae > Carcharodon > Carcharodon carcharias. The sequence goes on from NC_054469.1 coordinate 197,074,385, forward strand.
AAATACCTGGAAAAACTCAGCAGGTCTGGCAGTATCGGCGGAGAAGAGCACAGTTGACGTTTCGAGTCCTCATGACCCTTCAACGTAACTAAGTAAAAATAAGAAAGGGGTGAAATATAAGCTGGTTTAGGGGGTGGGGGAGTTGTTGGGACAAGCAACCAGTAATAGGTGGAGATAACCAAAAGATGTCACAGACAAAAGGACAAAGAGGTGTTGAAGGTGGTGATATTATCTAAAGAAATGTGCTAATTAAGAATAGAAAGCAGGATGAACAAGGTACAGATAGCCCTAGTGGGGGTGGGGTGAAGGAATACTAAAAGGGCTAAAAGGTAGAGATAAACAATGGGTGGAAATACATTTTAAAATAATGGAAATAGGTGGGAAAAGAACAATCTATATAAATTATTGGAAAAAACAAAAAGGAGGGGGAAGAAACGGAAAGGGGATGGGGATGGAGGAGAGATTTCAAGATCTAAAATTGTTGAACTCAATATTCAGTCCGGAAGGCTGTAAAGTGCCTAGTCGGAAGATGAGGTGCTGTTCCTCCAGTTTGCGTTGAGCTTCACTGGAACAATGCAGCAAGCCAAGGACAGACATGTGGGCAAGAAAGCAGGGTGGAGTGTTAAAATGGCAAGTGACAGGGAGGCCTGGATAATGCTTGCGGACAGACCGAAGGTGTTCTTTTAGCCCTTTTAGTATTCCTTCACCCCACCCCCACTAGAGCTATCTGTACCTTGTCTGTCCTGCTTTCTACCCTTAATTAGCACATTCCTTTAGATAATATCACCACCTTCAACACCTCTTTGTCCTTTTGTCTGTGACATCTTTTGGTTATCTCCACCTATTACTGGTTGCTTGTCCCAACAAACCCACCTCCAACCACCACCCCCCCCTCCCCCCCACTCACTTAAACGACCTTATATTTCACCCCTTTCCAATTTTTACTTAGTTCTGTTGAAGGGTCATGAGGACTCAAAACGTCAACTGTGCTCTTCTCCGCCGATGCTGCCAGACTTGCTTGAGTTTTTCCAAGAATCTAGCCTTAAAAATATCCAATGACCCTGCCTCTACCACCTTCTAAGGCAGAGAGTTCCAAATTCGCACAACCCTCTGAGAGAAAAAATTTCTCCTCATCTCCATCCTAAAAGGGCGACCACTAATTTTAAAATTCTCCTTGTCTGGACTCACCCACAAGAGGAAACATCCTTTCAATGTCCACCTTGTCAAGGCCATTCAGGATCTTGTATACTTCAATCAAATCACCCCTCACTCTTCTAAACTCCAGTGGAAACAAACTCAGTCTGTCCAACCTTTCCTCATAAGACAATCCACTTATTCCGGGTATCAATCTAGTAAACCTCCTTTGAGCCGCCTCCAATGCATTTACATCCTTACATAAATAAGGAGGCTAAAATAGCACACAGTATTCAAGGTGCAGTCTCATCAGTGCCCTGTATAAACGAAGAATAACATCCTTATTTTCATATTCAATCTGTCTCGTAATAGAGGATAGCATTCCATTAGCCTTCTTAGTTACTTGCTGTACCTGCATACCAACTTTTTGCGATTCATATACCAGACCACCTAGATCCCTCTGCACCTCAGAATTATGCAGCTGTTCTCCATTTAAGTAATACTCTGCCTTTTTCTTCTTCCTGCCAAAGTGAACAACTTCACATTTCCCCACATTAAACTCCATTTGCCAGATCTTTGCCCACTCACTTAACCTATCTATATCCATCTGCAACCTCCTCATGTCCTCTTCACAACATCCCTTCCTACCTATCTTTGTGCCAGCTGCAAATTTAGCTACCATGTCTTCACTCCCCTCATCAAAATCATTGATATAAATCGTAATAAGTTGAGGACCCAGCACAGACCCCTGTGGGACTCCACTCGTCATATCCTGCCAATCAGAAAAATACCCATTTATGCATAATCTCTGCTTTCTGCCAGCCAGCCCATCTTCTATCCATACTAATGTGTTACCCCCTACACCATGCGCTTTTATTTTCTGTAATAATCATTGATGTGGCTCCTTATCAAATGCCTTCTGGAAATCCAAGAGAGTATGTCTACAGGCTCCCCTTTATCCACTTCTCATGTTACTCCTTCAAAAAACTCCAATAAATTGGTTAAACGTGATGTTCCTTTCGCAAAACCATGCTGACCCTTTTTGATTGCCTTGAGCTCTTCTAAGTGCCCAGCTATAACATCCTTAACGGTCAATTCGAATAACTTCCCCACAACAGACGTCAAGCTAACTGGCCTATAGTCTCCGGTTTTCTGTCTCCCTCCCTCCATGAATAGAGGGGTTACATTTACTACTTTCCAATCTGATGGAACAATTCCAGAATCTAGTGAATTTTGGAAAATTAACACCAGTACATTGACTACCTCATTAGCCACCTCTTTTAAGACCTTAGGATGTAGTCCTTCAGGACCCGGAGACTTGCCAGCCCACAGCACATCAATTTGCTCAGTACCGTTTCCCTAGTGATTTCAATTTCACCAAGTTCCTTTCTCCTGTTCACCTCCAGATTTGCAGCTATTACTGGAATGTTTTTTGTATCCTCTATTGTGAACACAGAAACAAAATATTTGTTAACTTCTTCTGCCATTTCCTTATTATCTACTATTAACTCCCCACTGTCAATCTCTAGAGGACCAACACTCACTTTACTTACTCTTTTCCTTTTTAAGTACCTGTAGAAACTCTTGCTATCCATTTTTACATTTCCAGCTAGTTTCCTCTCATACTCTAATTTCTTTCTCCTGATTAACCTTTTAGCCATTCTCTGCCATTCTTTATATTCTGTCCAATCATCTGTCCTGCCACTCATCTTTGTGGAGTTGTATGCTTTTTCCTTAAGTTTGATGGTTTCCTTAACTTCTTTAATTAACCACAGATGATAGGTCCTCCCCTTAGAATTTTTCTTTACAATAGGAATGTACTTATTCTGAATACTCCAAAATATCCCCTTAAATGTCTGCCACTGCTTCTCTATTGATCTATCCTCTAGACTAGTTTCCCAGTTCACTTCCGCAAGATCAGCTTTCATCCCGACGTAGTTGCCCTTATTTATATTTAAGATACTTGCCTTAGACCCACTCTTCTCCCTTTCAAACTGGATGTAAAATTCAATCATATTGTGATCGCTGCTACCTAGTGGTGCCTTTACTCTGAGGTCATTAATTAATCCTGTCACATTGCACAAGACCAAGCCTAATATAATCTGCTCTCTGGTTGGTTCCAGAACATGCTGCTCTAATAAAATATCTCGAAAGCATTCTAAGAACTCTTCAGCCAGGCTGCCACAGCCAATCTGATTTTTCCAGTTTATGTACAGATTAAACTCAAACATGATTATTGCCATCCCTTTATCACAAGCACCCAATATTTTCTCTTGAATATCTTGTCCTACACTGTGGCTACGGTCCTGTAGGCCACTCCCACTAATTACTTTTTTCCCCTACTGTTCCTCATCTCCACCCAAACCGCTTCTACACCCTGATCTCCCAAACCAAGGTAATCTCTAACTATTGCACCAGTGTCCTCTTTGATTAACAGTGCTACCCCTCCACCTTTACCCAACTTCCTATTCTTCTTGAATGTCATGTACCCCTCAATATTAAGGACCCAATCTTTGTTATCCTGCAGCCACGTCTCTGTAATTGCTGTCAGATCAAATTTATTTACTTCAATGTGGGCCATCTATTCATTCACTTTGTTATGAATGCTATGTGCATTCAGATAGAGAGACTTCAGTTTTGTCTTTTTGTTACCTTTGTAACATCTAGTCTTGACTTTTGATGTATTCTTAGGTTTTTTCTCTCTGTCTTTCCCTGACATTCTCTGACCCTCATTTCTCATATTACTATTTTGGTCTCCTGTTTTGACTCTATACCTTGAATTCTACCTCTCCCCAAGCTTGATCCCTCACCCCTCTTGTTTAGTTTAAAGCCCTCTCTACTTCCCTAGTTATGCAATTTGCAAGGACACTTGGCCCAGCATTGTTCAGGTGTAAACCACCCCAACTGTACAGCCCCCACTATCCCCACTACTGATGCCAGTGTCCCACAAACCGGAATCCTCTTTTCTCACACCAGTCTTTGAGCCATGCATTCAGCTCTCTAATCTTATTTGTCCTATGCCAATTTGCACGTGGCTCAGGTAATAATCCAGAGATTATTACCTTTGAGGTTCTGCTTCTTAATTAGGTACCTTGCTCCTCATAGTGAGTTTGCAGAACCTCTTTCCTAGTTCTAAATATGTCATTGGTACTTACATGGACCACAACAACTGGATCCTCCCTGTCCTACTGCAAGTTCCTCTCCAGCCCTGAGCAGATGTCCCAAACCCTGGCACTGGGCAGACAACACAGCCATCTGGACCCTTGCTCTTTGCTGCAGAGAACAGTGTCAATCTCCCTCACTCATACTATCCCCTATTACCATTACATTCCTCTTTGCTCCCCCGGCTTGAATGGCTTCCTGTACCACAGTGCCATGGCCAGCCAGCTCATCCATCTTGCAGACTTCGCTTTCATCCACACAGGTTGTGAGCACCTCAAACCTGTTTGACAATTGCAAAGTCTAAGGCATTACCTGCTTCGCTGACAGTCACATCCTCCTGCCCCTCACTGCAGGCCAAAACAGATGACCCTCTTCTCAGAGGTGTCAACTGCAGTGCAGACTTTGTCCCCCACCCACTTGCCTCAATTGCAGTGCAGCCATTGACCCCCATCTTGACGCAACCAGAGTGCAGCACTTGCTTCCCCCCATCTCACCTCAACAACAATGCAGCCCTTGCCCCATAACTGCACTACCGGTCAGTCAGGAAAATGCAACTTGCCTCTGCCCTCGCCTGAATGCGCGGTGCCTCAACCTTGAAGTCCAAGAGGAGTGATATGCAATGTTACAGTGCGCTCACCTCTGAGTTCCCCTCGAAGTGCAACTCGCCAGGTGCACACCTTATAAATGCTGTTGTGAAACAGGTCGATGCGCAATCACACCAAATTGCTCAGATGATCCAGCATGGGGAGATGATTCCGGTGAGCTGGGCTCATAATGGTTTGCAGATGTATTACAATGAAGTTCCAAACATGTGGCAATGGGAAATGTGACCTGCCATTGATAGGCAAAGTGGAGGATTTTTGGCCATCCTGCCATATTATCTGCTCATGCCTGCCATAATGCCCAACACCAGTGGGCATGGAAAATCCCACCCTAAATCTTGCTTTTCTATAAATTCAACTTTCATACTTCTAAAAGTATCTGAAATCCCCATATCAGCAGATCTGATGATGAAAGTACCCTTGTCTTATCTGGAGAGGAAGAAAAGGGAGTGGGTCATTAGTTATAGCTCATTAAATTAACAAGTGGGCTGTTGAGTTGAGTGGTCAGATGATGCCCGAGGATGCTTTTCTTCTGAGTTTTCATCCTTACAAATAGGCAGAGGTACCTGAAACAAGGTGCCATGTGGGACACCAGGGTCTCCAGTGACAAAAGGGATGGAATATCAGTCAATATCCAAGGAGTAAAACTCATTCAACAACATATGAAACCTGAAGGATATCTCCTTGAGGGATCCTTCCCAAAACAGTTGATGTTACACTTAGTAAATATAGAAAATGATGGGCAAGAAAAGACTAGCTGATCCATCAAGCCTGCCCCATATTCACAATCCCTGGAACATCATTGCACATCTCCTACTGCTCCACAGACCCCACTTAGCACACAACAATCTCCCACAAAGAACAGTGAGATAATAACCACACAAAGGATAAATATGGGCATGGACATTCCCCAAGGATGGTTCTTGGAATATGGCTATGCTGGCAAGGCTGGCAGTTATTGCCCATCCCAAGATATCCTGTGATGCTAGTGGTGGCCTTTTTTTGCTTAAACTGTATGGTGAAAGTGCTACCAAAATGCTTTTGTGGTAGGAAATTCCAGAATTTGACACAGTGACGATGAAGAAATGACAATACGTGTCCAAGACAAACTCAACAAGGGAGATACAAGAAAACTTGATAACTATACAACAGTCAGGTAAGCATCTGCGATAGAAGAACCACTGAAATCTGGAGTGTATTGAGAATTGCATTGTGCACTTTGTCCACTTAAGGCTACCACACACAGGCATCAGCAAAGTGCATCTGGAAGGAGAATAAAGGAATCCATGTTCTAACAGCATGTGCGGTTCTGATTCTGCATGCATCTTACTGAATCTTACTATTTCTTTCCAAGAAGTTCACAGTGATGATGTAGTGGATGAAAATATGAAACATTGTTTCAAGGTGTGCAACTTTTGAAAGGTGTTTGTCTATTTTCTGGAGACAGCATTTTAAGTTGGAGTATTAGGGAACACATTGCAGCCGTAGCCTGTTATTTGATACACAGAGGCACCTCAGCTCCAGATTAGCAACAGGGAGGCCAGCAGAGTGTATACACATACATACACACACGCACACTGACCTCACTAAAAATAACTTCCAAATGGCAAAGAAAATCTTGGATCATTACAAAGAAGTTTATTTTTCAAAGGAATGTGATCCCGGATCCTTGATCATGCAATCTCGCTGCATTTCAGATCAAGATGACATTGTCTATGCCCAATCTACCATAGTTAGATGTGCACTTAGAGCCATCATCTGCATTGCTACATTGGCAAAAGTGGCTGTGACTTTTCAAAGATGCAATGGAATGTTTTGCAATCACAGATAAAGAAAGAATAAAGGCCTTACTTCTCTGCTATGGAAGTGAAGAATTCGAAGGTAACTTTGAGATACTTACACTGCACAAGATGAAAACAACTACAACTTGCAAAAAATGCACTAACAACTTATTTCACGCCCAAGAAAAATACAATATATGAAAAAATCTTCCATAGGGCTAAGCAAGAAGCAAATGAGACAATTGACCAATTTTGTACATGATTGAGGCAGCTAGCTTTGATATTCTTGGTCTTGTGCTAACACAGAATGTTTACAGAGTCTGCTGATGTAAGGAAAACACTAACTTTATTAAGAACAACTTACCGTGGCTTCATCTTGCCATGAGGTTCAACAAGAGGCATTGCTGTGTCACTTTCTGTGATGATGTACACTGTCTCATGAGCATATCACACAGTTGGAATTAACCTCTTATACTACACTAGCAACCAAATGTGACTTTGGTGATGTTGAACATATCAAACAGGAAATCTAAACACAAATAATCAAAGGTTGTCTTTCTAGTCATCTACACCGAAAAGCACTCGCAAAAGACAGAAAGCTGTTAGAGCTGCTGGAGTTAGCAAGATCGTTATCACTTTCAGAGTCCAGAGCTAATGAAGTTGAGGCTGCCAATGGTAATTACCACTCTCCAAGTTCAACTCCTGTGAACACTGTTCACCATTCATGTGCAAACCTGCAAAGCAACAACAGCAGTCTCACAAACAGACTGATGACTTGCTCAAAGAATGTTTCCATTCTGGTGATGCTTATCCACACTGGACAGAATGTCATGTTACTGGCAAATATTCTAAGGCCTGCAGAAAACCTAACCACTTTGCTCATGTTTGTCGCTCTTCAGCAAACTCTACGATGAAAACCAATACCACCAGAAGGGTGTCACATAAACGTACCACAGCAAGGGTGAGACAACGTAGCCAATGTAGAGATAGATGACCTTGAATATTTTTTTGCGCATTCTTTTGAACACAGCAACCAGCCATATGTGACAGTGACCATTGGCTGTTGGGAAGTAGATGCTGTTATAGATTCAACAGCATCTGTCAATGGATATGGGAAACAAAACATTCAACAGACTTCAGCACTGCCCCATCCTCTGCAAATCAGGGAATACAAAATATTTTTCCTTACAACAGTGAATCGTGAATCATTCATTGAATGTTTTTGGGACTTTTGAAATGCTAGTCTTATTCAAAGACACTAGATTAGAACAAATATCGTATTCTATGTCATATCTGTAGAGTGTGACACACTTAAAAGTTTCTACACAGCATCAGAACGGCACATGATTCCAGTCACATACACAGTTCCTATGCATACCAACAACATCCTTGAATTATGTGTTGTTTGCTTCACTGGTGTCGGCAAATTAAAGATGTTTCATGTTAGCGGCATGTAGGCCCTAATGTGTCCCCAGTCATGCATCAACGGTGCCGAATACTGTTTCATGTCAGAAAGCAGAGAAAACACTTTAATATTTACTTGAGCTTGGGCAGAATTTTATGTTTCCCCACCAGTGGATTTGTAGGCAGGGGGTGACACTAACATTTTTCAGATGGCCTTCTCACAAGGCTTCCGCCTGCCCCAACCACTCTGCAATTTTACATTGGGATGGGCAAGGCCTAGGCTAGCCCACCTGTCCTTGCCTCAGTTGAAGCCTTCAAGTGGCCAATTATTGACCACTTAAGGGTCGTTTCCCAACAAGCCTCAATTTTCAAGCTGGCAGGAGGAGTTCAGAAGCAGGGGTGAGCCCAACAGTAACCCTGTTCAAGCCTCTGGTGCGAGAGGAGAGGGTGCCTCCATAAACAGCCTGCTTTCGACATCAAGCACCTTCTCCAAAAGGTCTGGCCTCTGCAGGTGCTCCCTTCCCCCCTGGTCTCTGCACCAACACCCCCATGCCATCAGCCCACCCCCCTGGGGATCACATCCCCACCATGCCCTGAGACCCCCACACATACCCAGTCCTGGACTCCCAGGCCTTAGACCCTGGGGACTGCTGCTAGTCCCTGTCCTGTCCATTGCTGCTGCTGGGACTAGAGAACTGCTGGCCAATCTGATTTGCTGGCAGCTCTCTGAGGCAGGGCTTCCTCCCGAATGAGGGGCGGAAGTCCCACGCCCAGCCAATTAACTCCCATGTGTTAAATGGCTGCGGGGTAGGAAGGGAAACCCTTCCATCCTAAAATTCCTGGCCAACTTTATTGAGATAGTTGGGGATGAGCCTACCTTTGGGTCTCACCCATATAAATCATCAAGAAACCCAAGAAAAGAACTATATTAGAATCTGTGTTGATATGCAGTCACCAAGCCAAGCCATCCAATCAGAGAGACACTTGACACCAATAATTGATATCATAGAGAAGGTGAATATTGCTAAACACTGCTAAACTTTACCTCAATGCATCAGGGTATCTTACAGTATTCTCCACTCACATCAGACTTTTTCGATACAAGAGGCTCAACTTTGAAGTCAATTCAGTAGCTGGGGTATTTCAGCACATGATTCAGTCTGCACTGCAAGGACTAAAGAAAGCCTGAGCATCAGTGACAATATTCTCATCTACAGTTGCACTGAAAATGACCACAAGACACACCTACATGCATGCCTGCCTTAGAGAACATAACCTCACCTTGAACAAAGGCAGGTGCCTGTTCAATGGAAGTATAATTTAATTCTTCGGTCATGTGTTCAGCGGTGAAAGAGTATCACTTGATCCACGGAAAATTGAAGCTATTGCAAATGCTGCAGATCTTACAAATGTGCAGGAAGTCCACAGTCTGTTAGGGCTCATTGTGTAGTGTAGTTGCTTCGTTCCTGTCCTCACTACATTAGCTGTTCTCCTATGCGATCTGACAAAAGAGACCACCAAGTGGAGTGGACTAAATCACACAAACAGGCTATATGCCAGATTAACGGTTGTCAACAAGTTACACAAATGTTTATTTCAACCCTGGGAAAACTACCCAGCTAGTCGTAGATGCAAGCCCAGTTGGCTTAGGTGCAGTTCTCGTGCAGAAAGAAAAGCCAGGTACTTATTAATCTTTGTAATGGTAAGGAGGTCACAAACACCCGTAGAGCAACATTAGTCGCAAACAGAGAGAGAAGCGCTCTCAATCACATGCGGAACATTACACTTTCATCCCTACTTGTATCGAACATGGAAACATAGGAAATAGGAGCAGGGGTGTCCACTTGGCCCTCAAGCCTGCTCCACCATTCAACTAAATAATGGCTGATCTTCCACCTCAACGCCATATTCCTGCACTATCCTTGTATCCCTTGATGTCTTTAATACCTAGAAATGTATCGGTCCTGAATATACTCAATGACTGAGCTTCCACAGCCCTCTGGGGTAGAGAATTCCAAAGATTCACCACCCTCTGAGTGAAGAAATTCCTCCTCATCTCAGTCCTAAATGGTCTACCCCATATTCTGAGACTGTGTCCCCTGGTTCTGGACCCCTGCCAGGGGAAACATCCTTCTTGCATCTATTCTGTAAGAATTTTGTATGTTTCAATAATATCACCTCTCATTCTTCTGAACTCTAGAGAGTACGGGCCCAGTCTCCTCAATCATTCCTCATAAGACAATCCTTCCATCCCAGGAATCAGTCTGGTGAACCTTCCTTGCACTCCTTCTATGGAAAGTATGTCCTTCCTTAGGTAATGAGACCAAAACTTTGCACTATACTCACAGGGGTGGTCTCACCAAGGCTCTACCCAATTGCAGCAAGACATCTTTACTCCTGTACTCAACTCTCCTTGCAATAAAGGCCAACATACAAATGGCCTTCCTAATTGCTTGCTGCATCTGCATGTTAGCTTTCAGTGACTCATGAGCAAGGACATCCCAATACTTTCGACAGCAACACTTCCCAATCTCGCACTGTTTAAGAAATGCTCTGCATTTCTGCTTTTCCTATCAAAGTGGATAACTTCACATTTTTCCACATTATATTCCACCTGCCATGTTCTTGCCCACTTACTTAGCCTGTCTAAATCCCATTGAAACCTCTGCATCCTCCTCACAACTCACATTCCCACCTAGTTTTGTGTCATCAGCAAACTTGAAAATATTACATTTGGTCCCCACATCCAAATCATTTATATAGATTGTGAATGGCTGGGGCCCTTTGGAAGTGAGTTTGAAGTAATAACCAATCATAGACCACTAGTAAGCTTGTTCAATAACCCAGGTTGCTGAACAAAATCTTAATTACAAAAGTCTAAATGTGGTGCCAAAGTAATTAAAAATAGCTGACATCAAAGCAGCAACAAAACAAAATGAGGCATTGCAACTGTGTGTGATGGCTGTGGAATCACGAAACCTGAAAGATGTGATCGAGAGAGTATCTACAGACAAAATCCCAAACACAAGGTCTTCCCAATGTTCAAAATGAGCTCACCATTACAACAACACCTGATCTTGTGTTACGTGGCAACTGTATTGTCATTCTGCAATCATTGCGGGAATGTATCATAGATATAGCACATGAAGGTCAAAAGCAAACCAGGATCACGGATTGAAGTTTGTGTTGATTTTGCAGATTTTCTCACTGGCTAAAGCCTGCTTGTTGTCACTGACAACTACAGCAGATTCCAAGCTGTAGAATGTAATCATCCCAAAACTTGACCAGGTTTTTGCTTTGTTTGAAATGCCTCAGATGGTGAGAGGTGACAGTGGAACCCCATTCAACAATGATGAATTCAGTAAATTCGTAAACTACCTGGGCTTCACTCATCAAAAATCAGAACCCATTGACAAAGAGCTAATGGAAAAGTTGAGAGATTTAAGTGTCTTGAAAAAAATGATTCCTACAGCTATAGCTGAGAGCAAGTCGTGGAAGCAAGACTTGTATCCCTTTCTTTGCAATTACAGAGCAACTCCTCAATCAACTACTGAAAGTCTCCAGCTACACTCATCTTTGCACATCCTATGCATGCACATCTTCCTGAGCTACCCCACAGAGCTAATGATCAACATGTACGTGAACACAGTTGAGAACAGAAAGATCAAATGAAATTTGGTACACAACAAAACATAGGCCTCAATTTTCTCCCCATCGGAGTGGAAGTTGACGGGCGGGTTTCCAATAGGCGCTCCCAATTGGAGGTGCGGCACCATTTTATGTGGGCTGGCCATTTAAGTCCTGCCCAGCATGACGTCTGCACAGTAGCGCTATGTGCTCCCTGTGCAGGCCAAGGGGGGATTCCTAAAATCAAGAGTCTGCACGAAAGAGCACATTCATTTCCCTGAGTGCTGCCTCAGGGAGATCGGCTCTAAATGTGAAAAAGCTCAAAATAGAAAAATAAAATTTCCCTAATGTGTCACATGGGTTGGGACATGTTCATAATTTCCAAAAAAACTTTATTAAATTTTTAAAACCCTACATGAAACCTCATCCCGACTGTGGATGAGGTTTCATGCTTTTTCTAGATCGTGCTGGGGCTCCTGGCCTGCCCACCAGCCTTAAGGTTGGACGGGCAGATCCACTAATTACTTTAATTGCTCTGTCAATGACCTCAATTGGCCATTGACAGGTCGGTGGGTGCACAGCTGATTTTGCTGCGCCCCTGCATTCCTGAAAATTTAAATGGGGCGCGGTAACGTTGGGAGTTCCGCTGGATGTCACCGCACGTCATTTTACACGTCGACAAGTGGGTCCTGCCCCCGTTCGCCAAAGGTAAAATCCAGCCCACGAAATTCAGAGCTAATGCCAGGGGACAAAGTACTTGTGAAATATGACTGTGTTGCAAAGCAAACATCCCCATGACACCCAGCCATTTGTTGTGACTGATATAAAATGAACAATGATTACTGCTAATCATGGTTCACAAATCATTACGCGAAGCTTCAAAGCACAGAAAACACTATTCATAAGTGTTGAATCCAATATTTGAATTGAATCCGAACTCAAGGTCAGCATCTGAGAAGTGAAGGGCAGCTCTGCCCAGGGTGCCAGGCCTTTCCTTCTCCTCCTGTCTCCTGGTTCTTACTTTCTTTTTAATTCAAATGGTTGCCTCAGTAATGGCAGCCATGATGTTGTTAAATGGGGCCTTTTAACAGCCCCACCTCCATCTGCATCCATGGTTGTTAATTGGCCACCCAGCCCGCCCTCCAGCTAATTAGCAGCACTCCTCTGCAAAAATGACAAGCTGTGACTATATTCCACACCGCACACCCAGCCCCCCACCTCCCGCCACCCAGCACCCACCCACCTCAACTTCAGGGCGAGGGTGAGACTCAGAAACAATCCCTACATTGGTTTTCTGATACCTGAGGCAAAATCCTATCTACCATCTTTGGGATGAGAAATTAAACTGAAGGCCCGTCTGTACCTCAGATCAGGATGACCAAGTGTCCCACATATTAAGGGATTGCCTCTTATTTTGACTGTTCGTTCCCTGCCCCTTAAGGGTTGCCTTTTGTCCTGTATTGCTAGGACAGCCTGTGGTAAACTGACCCTGGGAGTGTCAGGGGTGAGTTTGAGTGATTCGAGGGATTGTAAGTGAGTGAGCCGGCTCACAGGGAGATAGATGATAATATTGTATCTCAACAAGATAAATCTTAAGTTTTAGTTAAACTGCTCTTTGCTTTTATGGTCTCAAGAACCACCCCCACCCCCCCACCCCCACCTCAGCAAAGGCATACCAACACCCTCCACACCTCGCTCTCACAGCCCTCACTCTCACAGTCATTAGTACTCCCCAATGATCGAACTGTCCCTTACTTTATTTCAGAAGAGTTGGTCACCCTGCCTCAGGTGGATGTAAAAGATCCCATGGCACTATTTGGAAGAAGAGCTGGGGCATTCTCTCTGGTGTCCTAGCCAATAGTTATCATTAAGCAACATCACCAGGATAAATTATCTGGTCATTACCACAGCACTGTTTGTGGGATAATTTGCTGTGTACAAATTGTCTGTTGTCTTCCAGAAGTAACAAAGCACTTCATTGGCTTTAAATCACTTTGGGATATATAGCACTTTGAAAGGTGCTATATAAATGTACACACACACAGAACAATTCCACCCTGTGCTTTGAATTTGCTTTGGTCTGGTTAATTGCTAAATGCAAATACTCTCAGTAGAGGAGTCGAGCTGGCAACAAACATCTTTATAGCAATTAATATTAAGTAAAGCACATTACTTTATATATTTATTATGCATTGTATACACTGGAAATAACATTGCATACACTGGAGGTAATGTCTTCCCTTGCTATATAATGCAGCAATGATATGAAATTGTTGTGTTATGCATCAAAGTTGCGGCACTGGCATGTTGATATCAGTAACACCGGCAGCCTCACACACCATATATTCCCCTCACATACGCAATACTGTCAAGATAAAAGTAGGTGATTCAAGGTGATCATCTCAACTCATTAAAAGAAAAGATAACATTGATCTTAGCTGTAGTTCTACATGACATCAGCTGAACCTTTTGATTAAATCACTGCACATAACCAAGCAATTTTCTACTTACTTGGGAAATAGTTGCATAGCTCCTCAGTATCTTGTTGCACCTCGGAGTCATGGATCTGAACCAATTATTGAAATAAACTCACAACTTGCAAACAATTAGATAGAGACAAGTCAAATTCATTTTTATTTTAGGCCAAACATGCAGTGCCTTGTGTGACTATTTTCATGCCTGCATTATTTTTGGCTAGCAATCTCATCCTGAAACATTCAGATACTCCTTCATTACTGAAAGGTTGCCCATTTGTCCTACTCTATTCCCTGTCCATTTAGCATATCGAAATCAGCATCTACATCCAAAAGAGAACAAGAGCAAAATTACTATTTGTAATCATGTGGTTGACTTTGGATAAATGCATTATTATGAACTGAGAGTGGAAACATAATGGATCAAATTATGCACCATTCACTACTTTGTATAATATTCAAACACCACCGAATCACTTTCAATGCACTCATTAAATGGAACAAAGCAAACTATCTTTAGCTATAGTGTCTGAAAATAGATTTAATTTGAAATAGCGGACTTTGAGCTACAAAAATAATTTGCTATTTCCTTGTGCTTGCTGTTCTGATTGCTTCCTCCAAAGTCTATACATACAGTAATAATATTGCATTGATATTATTAAGATTCATCCTAACTTATTCACTTTTATGTGATTGCATCAAAGACTAAATGTGTTAGAAATGTACACTTATTATCACCTACTAAAGCACTCTTGCAAGGTATAATACCTCACACATTACCCTGTTTAAACTATTTTTCAGCTACAGTATTTGGAATCTGAGGTGTTACAGAAGAAAGCAGTGGTAACATTGTCTGCAATCACTTGTCATTTGACCCATAGGGAAAAGAGGAACAATGCTTCGCTCAGTGTCACTTTTCCCATTCCCCTCTGTCAAATTCAGGATTAGAGTTTACAGAACATCCATTTGCCAAGCATTGGATGATGGAATGTAATTGTCGTTCAGCACATACTGAGTGCATTCAGTTCAAGAAAATAACTGAAGCAGCACTTTCATTTTGGCAGCTTTACCCTCTCCCATCCACATTGTGTTCCTTTATTGCAACTTCCAACCCTATCCCAATTTTTTTTAACTCTATGAGGTCATGCAGGGATGCAAAACAGACAGAATTGTATTCTTTGGACATTGTATATTCTGCTCTATATACAGTTCTTTTGAGCCAATCGAATTGAATATTAGGCAAAATGGCAATCAGTACTGTTCCATCTGTTTTGCTTCCCCTGCACATGTCCAATTTCACCCCCGCCCCATCACTTTTTCCCTTTGTAATTAAACAGCAATAACTATTCTTTGTTTTGTGCAGAAACAGTACATTTGGAGAAGGGTTTGACTGCTTTTTTTTTGTTAAAAACGCAGAATAAAAAATATGAAAAAAATACAGTGGGGCTCCAACATGCTCTGCTGCATGCCAGTCGTCTCAAGCAGCCAAGGTGAAATTTCTGAATAGAAACTAGTCTCTCCCCTAGTAGGGCAGCTGACTCTTGCTGGACATATTCCTGGGCGTTTCATCACATGACCGCCTGCCCCACTAAAGCAATGTGACTCACAAATGAAAAAAGTGCTCAAAGCAAATGTGTGGGAGGCGTGGGAGAGATGGTGAGCTGCATCTTGCAAATTTGTATGCCTCATAATATGCCAGATTTTTGAACTGCAGTTTTGCTGGCCCAGTTGGTGCTGCTGAAAGGCAAATATAACTCTCATTTACATTGCTGAAATAAGGCACCACAGTGAATTTCACAGCCTCTGGGGAAATTCTTCCTTGCTACATGCATCTCGCGTACAAAGTAATGTCTCATGTGCCATATTTCCTGTCTTCAATTCCCAAGGATCTATATTTATAAATGTGTTTGGCAGAAGAAACCTGCCTTTGCCACCTCTGGAGACACTGACTGAGCTATGCCATCTGCTACTAGCCTGCTTAAGGATTACTTCAATGGGTTCTTCCCAAGTCCTTCCAGCACTCGACTAGATGCATCAGGTAAGCTGGTCAGCAGTACTTTACTGGAAAAACAAGTGAGCAATGCCATGTTTGCCAGGTGGCATCAACTACAAAAGGCAAAGCACATTTACCAGGTGCCAGGCTTCTCAAGAGCCTGGAGCACAATATATGGATCCAATGTGGCTTCAAAGCTCCAAATGCCAACCAAAATGTGTATAGGGAGGGAATTTCTGATTGTGGGACCTTAGCAACTCAAGGCATTGCTGGCAATAGTTGGGTGAAGGAAGGAGGAATAAACAAGAGGCCAGAATTAGAGGAATGAATGTCTGAGGGGAGCTTGTAGGCTTAGAGAAGGACATAGAGATAATCATTCCAAATCCACAAAGGGGCTTAAGCATGAAATCTCATGCACTGCAGTGCCTTTTCACCATCTTTGATGTTATCCAATAGCCATGCCTATTCAATATTTCTATTCTTTGCGTTACCCCACTAACACTCATATCTTTTCTTCCTTTTCTCTTTACTGTTACCCCTCACAGTATATTCTGGCTCCTCTTCCTTCATCATTTCCCTAAGACTTACACTGACCTGCTCCATCCTTCATCAGTCTGACCTATTGAGTTCAACACGTCATTGATCATCAATGAGTTTTTCACAGTAATGGATTCCTCTGCATACACCCAGCCTATTTTGAGCACTGTCAAGACTTGCATATTTATATTACTTCTTTATTTTCTTTTCTATAATGCTGTTGGCCATCACATGTCCTTCTAAAGCTGGAGAGTTGCACAAATCTGAGCTGTCCAAATTTCATGATCCCTGTGATCTTTCATCAGGTGGCTCATTCAAGTAGGATTTGGTGGTCAGTGTGTATCAGTGCTTGAAATGAAAGGCGTGTCTCTATCCAAACCTGGAATTAAGCCAAATGATTAAGAGCCACAGGTGGCCCTCAGGCTCTATTTTTCCATCAAGCATGGACCCAAATTATCACTAACTCCATTTCAGCTTTGGATCCCTCATTTTATTTCAATCCCAAAATACTACTACATCTCAAATCTTTCTCTAGGTTAAACCTAGGGGGAATAATATTCTGGAATTGCTCTGGGCTAGCTTTTGGTAGTGGGTGAAATTAGGCTGAATCTGCCTTCTGAAGAGTCAGTAAATTAAGGTATATATCCATGACAAGGTGGATTGTACATGTCTCTGGAAGAAAAGGGTTTAGCCTTTTCTCAATCCATGTTTTTTCTGATGGAGTTGAATTTGGCGAGCGTTTTGGGGGTGAATTTCAAGTTTTAGCAGAAGCACAAAATGGGAGCTGGAGGAGTGACTGCCTGTTACAGACACCACCAATTTTTCCAATTGTGTAGGGTTTTATTACAGATGGCTGATCAAGTACTGCCTGGTCTGCAACCCCACCTAAGTTGAGTATGATCCTCCAGGTCCTTAATACATTTTTACTAGATTGAAGGTGTTTTTTAAATACAAATTGTTACTGTAAGAAAGTCTTTCCACAGGGCAGTGCTGCTCCACTGAACATTCCTCTCATTTTAATGAAGTGCGTCTAAATGTAATTTCCCTTGGGGTTAGTCAGCTTGAGCTCCATCCCTTACATACCACAGCAATCAATCACAGAAAGCTGCCTTTATAAGTGGTGTTATACCATTAAAAGCCCTGGTCTGATTTCACAATAGCACAAATATCTTCACCTCTTGATTACTTTTTGTGCTATGAAGTACAGGTGGGTACTTCAAATGAAATCTGTTCTGTCATGAGCTCTCACCTGAATGATCAAATCTGCCACCTGTCATGATATGTGAGAGGGAGACAAGTATATCATCAGTTAGGAAAGGAAATTATAGATACTTCTGGTGGAAAGAAAGAAAATGAAAGCAAGAAAATAAGAAAATTAAATTGGGTTTATAGAGTGCATTTCACAACCTCAGATCATCCCAAAATGCTTTGCGGCCAAACAAATTGGCTCACAGCAATACCCCACAAATGTGAATATATAAGCAGATAATGGCAGAAATATTCATTAAGGCCTGTTTTCAGGCATGGAGATCGCAATGCATGATTACACTACGCCAGGTTCCGTGGAGGCAGTCAACATGCAAACTTTTCGCTGCCTGCTCATCAAAATGATTGTAACATGTAGCCCAACATGAAAGACACTTCTGACCGGCTGCACGCTCAGCAGGGAGCCCAGCAGTGTGCACGTGTGTGTGTGTGTGTGTGTGTGTGTGTGTGTGTGTGTGTGCGCATGTCTGGACATCTGAAAGACAACCTGTCCCTCTTAAAGAGACCTGCAATTAGGACATAGCAGCTGCTGCGACAATCTCAGGAAGGCTTTAATGGAAGGTACAAGATAGCAATGGAGCAACAAGCCAGAGAGAGGGCTCCCAAGTTTTGGGATGTCGCGCTGGAGGCCTTAGTGATGAAGGTCGAAAGAGGAGAGAGATGCCATGTCACCACAGGGGATCTGAAGACACACCCTGAGAAGGGAATGGCAACAGGTGCCCAGAGAAGTCAATTCCTGGTGTCTGGCCCTGAGCACCTGGAAAAAGTTCAATGACATGACAAGAGAGGTCAGGGTCAGCACTTGCAGATCCAGCCATTTTGCACAGGCAGAAGACGTTCAACATCTGAATGATGCAGTGGAAGCTTCGACTGAGGACATGAGAGCCATGATGCTTGTTGCCATTCAAGCCCAGCTTGGTGCCATGCAGGCTCAAACTGCTACCATTATAGCTGCACATACCATGCTCAAATGGACTTCCAGCCTCTCATGGCAATCCAGCATTCTGCCCTCCATCAGATTACTAGGATTGCTGTGAATCCTTGGTGAACAAACCTGCAGGCTTTTCTGAGGATGGCAACCTCAGAATGGTGCTCCCACCATTGCCGTTCTACCAATTAATACCCTTGCTGTTGCCTGCAGCCAGCCAGCCCAGACTGTTGTCCTCCATACTGAGGTGGTGCAGTCTAAAATGGGGCCCTTAAGGCCCAGAGCTGTTCAAAGGCATCCTGCAGTCTTTTCCATTGAAAGTCAGCAACTTTCCATCAGCCATACTATGGTTAATAGGGCAGCACTGCATAGGAGCACTAAGCCAGGTAAAGGTAATCACAAAACGAAAACAGAATTACCTGGAAAAACTCAGCAGGTCTGGCAGCATCGGCGGAGAAGAAAAGAGTTGACGTTTCGAGTCCTCATGACCCTTCGACAGAACTGTTCTGTCGAAGGGTCATGAGGACTCGAAACGTCAACTCTTTTCTTCTCCGCCGATGCTGCCAGACCTGCTGAGTTTTTCCAGGTAATTCTGTTTTTGTTTTAGATTTCCAGCATCCGCAGTTTTTTTGTTTTTATCAAAGGTAATCACAAGATTGGCACTAAGAGAAGGCACACGAGTGTAGTTATTATTTATTTATTGCAATTCTGTATTTATTATTGGAAATGTTGTTTTGCGTTGGCGGTTTTTATTTCAGAATCTTGGCCAAGTGGTCACTGTAATGGTGTATAGTAGTTGAATTGAAAGGTGGAGGATTGTGGAGCAACTGTGATGTGGGAATGAGATTTCTGGGAAGTGGCATCTAAGCATGTGTTCACAGACAGTCCTTCCAGAATGAAGAGGTGCCAGATGCCTCCTCCCTTCCTCCTTCTTTTGTTCTTCCTCGTTAGGTGACCTATGAAGGCCTGGTGGCAAAGGCTGTGCTCTCATGATAGCAATGTTATGGAGGATGCAGCAGACCACCATGATCTCCATGAGCAAGCACTGGAGGGAATCACTGTGCAGTCCAGGCAGTGGAATCATTGGGAAGGTTCTTCCCAGTCCTGTGGAGGAGGGTTTGCTGGCAGGACCAGGGGCAAGATCAGACATTAGGGCATCAGCATAGCACCCAGCAGCAGAGGGTAGCTGCTTAGACTAATTAAATGCCTAATAAGGGGGACACTAAGGACTCTTCCCAGTGACAGAGCAGACCCCTGAGTGTGGAGCCCAACAGCTCTGTGAAGGCAGCCAGGGAGCCATTTGGGTGGAGGCTCTATGCTCCAATGAGAGGGCCAAGGGTTTGAAAGACCACACCCAGGCCTGAAATGAATGCTCCAGAAGGGTTTCCCTTCCACTCCATTGGCCCTACCAGCTTCAGACCTCTTTATTATCGATATTTTATTCACACTTCGAAGGGCACCTCCATTTTAAGGCACCCTCACTGTCCCTCACTGCCTCAGCATGCCCACTTCTTCCTAAGCAGTCTTAGAAACCTGTCCAGCATAATTAATTGGACGACATAGTTGGAGATGGCCAACTTGTAGACCGCCTCCTGGAAAATCAAGCTGGAGGGCAGAAATGATCACGACACCAGAAAATAATCTATTAGCAGAAGTTGCCGCCTATTGTTTCAGATGCTGATGATTTGGTTCATGATGCTCCTGGTGACTCTCAGTGTAGGTGCGCTGGCCTATTGTGGTCAGATGGCGGAGGTGGGGGTCATCAAGCAGAGTGAATATTCCTTGTCATTTAGGAGCCAACCACTAGTTCTTTGTGGTGGTCCAAAGATAACGGATATGACTGATTGGTGCAGGATTAGTCCATCGTGATTGCTGTTAGGCTAGTGAGCTTTCACTGACAGAATTTTCTGGGCTTTGTCGCATACCAGCTGGAACTATGGAGTGGTAGCTCATGTGGTTGCAGATCATATCCAACATGAGGCCTACAAGGCCATGAACCTGCAATTACCATTGGGGATCCCACTAACCAGGCAAAGCCAAGTTCTCACTCCCCCTGCTTCTCTCGGGTCAGTGAGAAGACGATGAAGTTACCTTTTCTTCTATAGATGATGTCTGTCATCTCCCTGATGCATCAATCGACAGTGAACAATAAAATGTTGCTTATGTCGCCTGCTCCCACCTGGCAGGATCCCCTAGTGTAGAATTTTAGGGCCATGGTGATCCCGATGTCCCCTGACAGTGTCGTCCTTGCCCTGCTCGGGTCAGGTTGTAGGAGGTGACACAGTGCAGTCACCACCTCCTTGGTGTAACATAAACATTGCACACACACTGCTCCTGTCTGAGGTTGGGTTGGAGAAACACACCCCAAAGATCCTTGGTGGATAGGGCCTCCTTCTCCTTCCTCTGCGTACTGCTTCCCCTCCCTGTTGCCTCTGATCCATTTCTAAATTATGCTGCAGCCCAGCAGGTACTGCAACTAGAGCCCCCATTACTGAGGCAGGATTTCTCCTGACAAGCCTTAACTCCTCTGACCTCCTTACCAAGATCCAGCACCAATCTCTTGTAAATCTAGAAAGTTTATAAAACTCCTCCAAGAAACAGAGACCACAGTGCTTCCACTCACTCCGCACCAGTGAAAAAAATACATCTGACCTGAAAATTGGATAGTTAGGCCCTTCAATTACACTAGTTGCTGGAGACTGGGGGCTGGGTGTTGCCTCATGCTGGTGAACACATGTTCAACAGGGAGTGATTGAGAGAGGGCTTTAATTAGATCTGCACAGTCCAAGATGGTATATTGCGCATCAATGTTAAAGGCTGTTTGACAACATGATCCATCCACATTGCAAGCTTCTGGTGTGCATAAGGCACACTCCCATACTACCCTTACGATCAGAGCATGCTGCATGGGCCGAGCTAGGAATGTTCTGACTGACATGTTTTGAGTTTCAGGTTTCCGCAGTACTAGCCCAAGCGGCACTAAGGAGCCAAATTTCAAAGCGCGTATGTTTTTGTGATGCTGGATGAGGAATTGGAAAGAGCTGTCCCGCTCTCTTTGCAGAATTGTCATACGATTGCAAAGTTTATCGAGAGCACTTTGCAAGTGGGTGTTAAACTGCTCGACAGTTTAATTGCAGTCCCCAGCACTTACACAGCCTCCTATGTTGCGTAAATGGCATTAAATGTTTGTCACCATAGGATTTGATTACAAAGGCACTGTTATAGCACGTCAACTATTTTTGCAGTTCAGTACTTGGTGATTCAGAAGGCCCACAGATTTCAGGTCAAGTTAGGTTTTCAGGCAGTTTCAATCATCTGTTTGCACTGTTAACAACTACAGGAGGCAGTCAGCAAAGTGGACACTCAGGACAAATCAGTCAGCTGTTCCCACTTTTAGCATATTATGGCTTTACGTCCACTGCACATGGTGGGCAAATCAGGTTACCTACTATGTGCAGTAGGGACTGTATTGCAGATTTAATTATAAGGGTCCCTTGAATGGTCCCACTGACTCCGTCTGGAAAGCAGGGATTTAAAAAATAGACAAAGCCAGATTTCTCATTCTTGCTGGTTTTGACCCCTGCTGGAAAGTTGTGAAGGTCAAACGAAGAGAGATTCAAGAATGGGCGTGGTGCCTTCCATGGGTTGAATGTCATATTAACATTCACAATTTGGGCTTACACTTGAAGAATGGTCACTTGGCTGACATCATGGATGATTAGTGACACCTAATACCTTCAGGAAGACAAAGTTATGTTGGAACAGGAACACCTTGAGGATGTTCTGCAGTTCAATGAGACCTGTATCCTAGCTTTATTCAGCCACTTTGGCGTCATGTCCCTCAATACTTTGACCAGCAAAAATCTGTCAATCTCAGTTTTTAAATAATGAATTGAGCTAGCGTATACTGCTTTTTGTGGGATGGATTTCCACAGTTCCCTCTGAATGGCCTTTCCTGGTTTTATATTAGATCCTCTTATCTTAGGCATTCCTACCAGAGAAAAGAGCTGCTCTGCACTTTACCAGTTTCTTTCAAAATCCTAACCTTTCAATCAAATCACTCCTTCACCTTCTCGATTCCAGGGAAGCTGCAAGCTCAAAATAAAATAAACAGAAAATTGCTGATTAGTGGGTTTTTAGAATAAATTATTTATCATATAAAAGATTAAATATTTTCCAACTTATTTTTACAGTAGTTAATTTTTAAGAATAAACTATGATAAATAATTTATCACTATACTAAAAATTTAATTTAGATTTGCAGAACTTGGAATGAGGTCTCAAGTGCTAACAGTTGGTCCATGCTATTTTCTGGACATGGCTCTGGCAATTTGGAACCTGCCTGTACCCATTAAGGAAGATTCAGGCAGCATGCAAATTTGTGCTGCCGCCTCATTTACCTAATTGTAACATAGGACCACGTATCCGCTATGCAACTAGCTACCTCGGCACTCGGCAGGGAGCCAAGTAGCATGTGCCATTAGCACTTGGTGCAGCCATTCTTCCTTTCTTAAAGACAGTCTGTCCCTCTTAAAGGAAAACAGTGAATTGCAGGAGATATTGCTGAATACTATTGCTGCAATTGTAAACAAGACAAATGGAACACCCGGATAGAAAGAGGACTCCATGGTTACAGATGTGGTGCTAAAATGCCACAGTTTCAGTGGCACTAGGAGGCCCTCAAGGATCACCTTCAAAAGGCATTGGGAGCAGCAGGCTAGGGAGATCAATTCCCGGGGAGGAATGGTCCCAGGTTTGCACTATGCGATGGCAGCTGTTCACACCATATTATCCCAAACCCATGGCGTTACTTATGCATTCTCACAAACAAGCCATTTCCAGGCCATCACCTTGCTGCTTCAGCACGCAGGGCGCCATTTTTAAACTCTAGCCATGAACACACATCTCAGTGCTTCCAGCCCACGACTGCTGCATGAAAGATGTCCACAAAAGGCAAAAAGGCTGCAGCCCCCAGGTTTAGCAACGCGTCACTGGAATGCCTTTTGGATGCCATGGAGGCCCGCCCCAATGTCCTCTGCCCCTGCTCTGGCCACAGGATGGGTAGCAGCATGACCAACAAGGTTTGGGAGGTGGTGGCAGCTGTGGGCAGTGCCAGTGCCCTGCAAAAGAGGACAGCCACCCAGTGCTGCAAGAGGATGACTGATCTCCTCCATTCCACCAGGGTAAGTCACTCTTCCCATCACTCTCAACTCACACACTCACAAACCCATCAAACGTTCATAAGGTTCTCACTCACTGCCAGTTCAAGGGACATCACCATTCACCTTCATCGTCCGTGGGACCACTCACCACCCACACATGCCAGGTATACTTATCATCTGGCCTGGCAGGCGTCCTGCTTACACTCTCTCTATCTCTATTCATGCAGCACAAGCTAGCACACAACAAGAGGGAGAGTTCGCAGACCGGTGGAGGACTTTCAAGATCCTCACAGACTTTGAGAACAGAGCCATCCAGCTGGACAGCGACAAACTGGACTGGTCCTGTATTGACGGTGAGGTCGGCGGTGTTCTACCAAGTGAGGATCTAGCAGTGCAACATCATCAGACAGCCATGCTCTGAGTGATGTGTCCTGTTTCACAGGCCACTGCCTTGCACTAATTATCGTCCCTTGTTTCCACAGACACATCTGGGAAACAGCCGACTCAGTCAATGACCCAGGGCCTCCAAACAGGCCGCGAAGAAACCCCTGAAGAGGAACCTGGAGGCACCCTCCTTGAAGTCCTGTCACAGCACTCACCCACACCCTCCACCAGCAGAGAGACACAGACCTCAGTGGGACCTAGCTTTAGAATAAACTCGGGATCACAATCTGGTGAGCATATCGCACTTTCTGATCCACAGCACGTGGCGGCAGGAACTTCCCAGGTGTCCGGCACTTGGAGGACTGCTGGAGGCCAGAAATTTGCTGAGGCTGAGTCAGATGATGAGTCTCTGGACTTGATAATGTCACAGTTGCTGTAGCTGCAAAGGCAAGCTGGGAAACATCAGGAAGGGATGTCTGCTGCACTCGCCAGATTGCAAGGAACAATGGAGGAGTCCGTCCACCTTCAGGCTGGGGTGATAGTGCTGGCATGCCATTGCACTGAGGTAAACATTGGTAGGATTGTGGGTGCCATGGAGACCTTGGGCCAAGATGTCAGTCCTGCACTGCTGCTCATGCCGTAGTTGGCCTACAATGGTGTATATGCGAGAGGCGTGAGGAGCAGCTCGATCTAACTGCAGCTACCCCTTCTCCTCAAGGAGTCAGCCAGGAGCCCTTGGGCACCCATAGGGAGGAGCATCAGTAGGTGCCCCCACCCAGGGCCATCCATCCAGGTGACTCTAGGAGCGTCCGGCCCCTCTGAATTCCCTCTTCCTGTGACCTTAGCAGCTCCCATCCCACAGGCCAAGGAGGGTGCCACTGCCGCACCGCAGGACCCTGATAGCAGGCTGGGGCCCTCCAGGTCTCGGTCCGCCAGAGGATGCCTGCCCAGGTCAGCAGGCTCCCTCCACCTCCGCTGTGGATGCCTGGGGAGCACAAAGACATAACAGCAAGGTTGGAAGATTAAGAAGATGTAACTCTTTCGAGTACAAACACGTTTCCATCTGTTCCTATTCAGATGAAGTTACATTGTTTTCATAGTTTGCCATTGTGAGATTTGAACTCTTGATCTTAGGGTTACAAATCCAGTACCATAACCACTTGGCTATTTAAGCCAAGCAGCTCAGGCTGAGCACAGGTGTTAATCACTTGTAAATACTGTTCACTATTGTCAATAAACTCCCAAGAATGTCTCCCTGCCTATGGCTCTTTGTTCTGAAGAACAGTGTTAGTGTCACTCAGATGTGAGATCTTTCTGCACAAGATAAAGGCAGGTGTCTCAGTTCAGGGCCTCTTGCCTGTGCTCTGTGCAGCCTTCAGACCAAAGTGATGGACCAGCCTCACACTCCCTGGATACATTACTGATGTCTGCACCTCGGCGGTGCTTGTCATTGCTGCCACAATGTTGTGGGCAGACATTACTGAGTTCCATCATTCTCTCTGTGTGCTCTCAGCACCTTTAAGGAGGGGCTGACCCCCATCTCTTCAGCATCTGTGACTAGTGATGCTGTGCTCCTGAAGGGCTCAGGTGCTGAAGGTAGACAAAGAATCAGGTGCTTCTAAAGTTGCATGGCTGCATCTCTATAATATGACTCTGATAACAGAGCACAAGCGAGCTGCCCTCAGGCAGACAGGAGTCAGACATTCTCAGCAGCTGTGTGAAGATACATGGAGTGTCCTCACTGCATGTCATCGTCATTCTCCTTCAATCAAGTGACAATCAGGGCCTCCACTGCGTCTCCAGGGGCAGAGTTTTCATTGAGCGGATGGGCGAGTGCCTGACCCACTCAAGCGTAAAATAGAGCATGATGACATCGGGCGGGTGTCCTGATATCATCACGCACTCATGCGATATTTCCATCAGTGGACACATGCGGGAGACAGAGCCGTGCCCGCCATCAGTTATGAGGCCAGTTAAGGCCATTAAAGAGGCAATTAAGCTGGATTTTATGTTGCCCTTGTGATTTCACACTTGTTGCATGGGCAAAACAGACAGGTGGGCAGCTGACAATTTGCTAAGCCTCATCCAAGAGTGGATGAAAAGGGTTAGCAGCATTGCCAGTGTGAGTAGTGAGGAATTTTGGAGATAGTTCGGTGCTGGTTGCTTATTGGTACTCGGCAGCTTCATCTCTGTTTGGGGCTTCATTGTTAGCATTTCCAGACTTTATTTCAGGACTTATTGGTGTCTCCAGGGCCCCCCAGAGGATTCGGACCATGCAGACCCTTCCAGGTAACAGACAGCCTTCCGTTAACCTGATAATGGGGATTGTGGTCTCCACTGATGGCACCTCCTCTGAGGAAGAAGAGAGGGGCAGAAGGGAGAGGAGGCCAGGTGTCCCAATGCAGCTTCCAGGGGAGGGACCTGTGGGAGGAGAGGTACAGGCACAAGGGGCACAGGGCCAGCAGGAAGTCCATGGCGGAAGGGACCGCAGAAGGCACCACTATCATGCTGCCAGGGCTTACAGGCGGCCATGCAGCTACCTCAATATGTCCGAGGTGTAATGCTGAAGGAGGCTCCACCTCCCAAGGGAGGCAGTGACCTCCATGTCAAATGATTAGGCCTGAGATTAGCTCCAACTGAGTGAGTGGATACCCCATGCCAGTGGTCCTGTAGGTCACTGTGCCCCTCAATGTCTATGTCTCCGGCTCTTTCCAGAGGTCAGTGGGAGCTCTGTGTGCAGTCTTCCAATCAGCTGTCCACAGTTGCATCTAGCTGGTGATAGAAAGTCAGTTCAGGAGGGTGCTGACATTTATTCATTCCCGTATGGACGAGGCTAATCAGGCTGAGCGAGCCAGAGGCTTTGCAGCAGTTGCTGTCTTCCCCCGTGCCCAGGGTGCAATCGACTGCACACATGTGGCCATCAAGGCACCAGTGGGTCAGCCGGGTGCCTTTGTCAACAGGAAGAGCTTCCACTGCATGAACGTGCAGATAGTGTGTGATCACAGGATGCAGATTCTACAAGTCTGTGCAAGGTAACTTGGCAGCTCCCATGAGGCTTACATCCTGAGGCACCCCCAGGTGCCAGGGCTCTTCAGTGCTTCAGGCTGACTGGATGGATGGCTGCTGGGTGACAAGGGCTATCTGTTGAAAAGGTGGCTTAGGATGCCTCTCCGCAACCAAAGAACAGAAGCAGAGCAGCGTTATAATAGGAGTCATGCCTCCACAAGGGCAGCGATAGAGAGGACCATAGGTCTTCTGAAGATGTGCTTCCAATGCCTGGACCATTCAGGGGGTGCACTGCAATAACCCCCAGAGTGGGTGTCACTGATAGTGGTTGCGTGGTGCTCTCTCCACAATCTGGCACTGGTAATAAGGGAACCCCTGGAGGAAGAGGATCTTGGTGCAGCTGCAGAGGCCACAGATGATGAACCCATTAGTGAGTCAGAAGAGGAGCACGATGAGGAGAACGATGAGGGTGTGGAGGCAGACCTCAGTAACCTCCAGGGAGGCAGGGACACCAGGGACGCCTGAACCAACACTCCTTCAGTTAAGCTACCAAAGATCAGCTTCCACCTCATGCCAGGGCTGCCTCCTCCATTTCAGAGGTCCAATATAACCCTTCCCTTTGCTCCCAAAGCCCACTCAATGCCTGAACAATAAAGTATCCTGCCACTCACGTCCAGCATTACATACTGGCACACCCTGCACCAGAAAGTAAAAAAGGTGAAGCATAATCAGGCCATCAGAACCAAAGCAAATTTAATGTTATTGTCACATTGAATGCATAAGGACATTGCCATTACTGGTGTTGATGTCCACACCAGCAGACATATAAACTAAACATAAATGAACAGAAAATCACTTGTGAACTGTCCCTCTTGGGCTCATGGTGCCTTTAACTTAGGTTTACGAGTGCTGCTTCTTGGTGCCCACCCGCATCCCACAGCCCCCCCCCCCCCCCCCCCCCCCCCCCCCCCCCCCCCCCCCCCCCGCCCCCCCCCCCGCCCCCCCCCTCCACCCCCTTCCCCTACCCTTCGCTGGCATCAGCATTGGAGGTTGTCCTGTTGGCCTTGATGACCTTGGCAGTCGTCCTCCGGCCATTGGAGCCTGTGCTGGCGCCGCCTGGGAAAAAATGGCCAATGTCACAGCTGGTATCTCCCCAGTCAGCGCAGCCTCATCAGATGTAATGGTCACTGGCAGAGGGGCAGAGAAGCTACTGCCATCATTCAGAGCGTCCTGAGAGGAGCCCGCAGAGATGACAAGCAGCTCTTGCGCCAACGTCAGGTCACTATGGACCTCCCTGCTCACCATTGATGGTTGGGCACCTAGCTAAGATACTGGATGCCTCATCCGTCTCCTACACTGGCACTGACCACCTAATGTCAGTGCCTTGCAAGTCCAAGCACAACCCCAGCATCCCCTGATTCTGTCCCTGGAGCTGCCTCTCCATGAGAGTCACCACTCTCTCAATGGAGGAGGCAGTGTGCTCGGCCATGAGGGTCAATGCAGTGCTCATGGTCCACATGGACTCCTCCACAACAGAGACCATGGAACGCAGATCCTCATGGATCTCCACCTGATCATCATGAACATCCCACTGGACATCCAGCATCTGCCACCTAATGGACGACCGCAGAGGCTCATCATCTGCCTTCAATTCAGCATTGTCCTCGTCCCAAACAGTCCTCCGAATGCCAGCGCCCTGGGCACACTCTGCCTCCGCCTGCATCTGAAGCGAGTGTGAAATGCCCTCACCGATGTGCACTGACATTCTAACCACCAATCTAATGCCCACCGAGATATCGGTATCTGCACAGGTGCCTGCTTCAGAGAGCGGATGTGATGCAGGTGAAAATGAAACCCTGTGTTTCTCTGGCATCAGGGGTGGCCCTTTGGAGTCCAGAGAGCGTGTGCGTGCTGGCGAATCTAAAGAAGAACAGGGACATATCATTAGTTAAAGTCATCACACTGTCACTGTGTGTGCCAGGAACCCTGGTGAAACCATGGAGATCTGCATCATAGTGCCATCGTCTTTCAATGGGGACTCCAGGTTTGAGGCTCCCATCAATGAAGGGACTACACTAGAATGGTTGCACAATCTGAAACCCTCACCTCTGTGAACTAAGCTCTTTCCTTTGTCTGGCATCTGTGCCTCTCCACACCTGGTTGCAAGGGGAGCGTGCCAGCTCTCGAGCTCTAGGGCGCCCAGCTCGAACCTGCTAAGCAGCAGCAGGTTGGGCGGGCCTCCGCCTCTATGTGCCCTTCCTGATTGGTTATGGCTTGTTTTCTCCTGAAAGGACAAAGGAGCATTGATTAGCCCATTCTCTACCTGCAGCCTGGCCAACCCCAGCTGAGGACCACCTTCCAGGGCACACCTGAGTAGCAGCCCTCGAGTCACAAGACACTCAGTCCAAGCAGCCAGGGATCATTCCCTTGGCCAGCTTGGGCATCATTGACAGTTGGTACACAGGGCCTAGCACCCCTGAGGCCCACGGCGGGGAGGGCCACACCTTAACACTTCTGCACACCGTCTCATGCCAAATGGTACTCACCCTTCCTGAGCGCCACAGGTCATTGAACATCTTGCGGCACTGCATCCATGTGCACGCACCATGTCATGGCTGCTGACCTGCCCTGCAACCTTCTCCCATGCCCTCTTTGTGAGGTGCGGTGGCTTCCTCCACCCATCTCTGGGGACAAGGGTGTCCCTCCTGGCAGCCACCTTCTCCAGGAGGACCGTGAGGCACTCATTTGAAAAGTGGGAGATTGAGTGCCACCTGACCTGCCCTCCCGCCTGGCATCTCCAGCTGCATTCGACTCCATGGGCAGAATTTTTCTCTCATCAGGCAGGAGCATGCCCAACCCAAACAGGAGAAAAATAGCAAACGATAACGTCAGGCAAATACCCCGATGTCATTGCACACTCGCGTGATATTTCTGTCGGTCGGTGCATTGGGGAGTCGGCAGTGCACCCGCTGACAATTATGAGGGCTGTTAAGGCCATTAATTCATTAAGTAAATGGAGTTTTTCCCTGCCCATCCAACCTTATGGTTGGTGGGCAGGCAAAATGGCCAAGCGGCCTTTGGATTTTTGAGGAAACCTCATCCACCAGCAGGATGAGGTTTCCGATGTTAATTAAAAATAAACTAAAAAAGTTCAAATCTCATTTCAAACATGCCCCTGCTCATGTGACAGAGTCACATGAGGGGACATGCTTACCTTAATTTTTAAGCCTTTATTTGTAATGTTATAAATGTTCAGCTCCCTGAATTAACTCTGTGCCGTCAGACAGCTTTCTGTGAGTGCACCCATGTGCATTCGCTGCTCCTCCCCCACCCCCCAACCCAGGCAGTGCTGAGCCTTTCAGCACGTGATTCACGCTGGCTGACCGTTAACTGGTCAGCCAGCATGAAATCACAGTCGGGGCCCAATCGTGGACAGCGGGCCATTGTGCAGCCTCTCCCGGGCTCACCGGCCACGGCCGCCCAACGAGAGGAAAATCCTCCCCTAAAAGAGCAACACCCCCTATCCCTGGAGAAGACAAGTAATAATGAGTTGACGTTTCGAGTCCTCATGACCCATAGACAGAACTTGAGTTCGAGTCCAGGAAAGAGTTGAAATATAAACTGGTTTAAGGTGTGTGGCGTGGGGGGGGGGGGGGGAAGAGAGAGAGAGAGAGAAGTGGAGGGGGTTGGTGTGCTTGTAGGGACAAGCAAGCAGTGATAGAAGCAGATCATCAAAAGATGTCACAAACAACAGAACAAAAGAACACATAGGTGTTAAAGTTGGTGATATTATCTAAACGAATGTGCTAATTAAGAATGGATGGTAGGGCACTCAAGGTATAGCTCTAGTGGGGGTGGGGAGAGCATAAAAGATTTAAAAATATTTAAAAATAATGGAAATAGGTGGGAAAAGAAAAATCTATATAATTTATTGGAAAAAAACAAAAGGAAGGGGGAAGCAGAAAGGGGGTGGGGATGGAGGAGGGAGCTCAAGGCCTAAAGTTGTTGAATTCAATATTCAGTCCGGAAGGCTGTAAAGTGCCTAGTCGGAAGATGAGGTGTTGTTCCTCCAGTTTGCGTTGGGCTTCACTGGAACAATGCAGCAAGCCAAGGACAGACATGTGGGCAAGAGAGCAGGGTGGAGTGTTACAATGGCAAGTGACAGGGAGGTTTGGGTCATTCTTGCGGACAGACCGCAGGTGTTCTGCAAAGCGGTCGCCCAGTTTACTTTTGGTCTCTCCAATGTAGAGGAGACCACATTGGGAGCAATGAATGCAGTAGACTAAGTTGGAGGAAATGCAAGTGAAATGCTGCTTCACTTGAAAGGAGTGTTTGGGCCCTTGGACAGTGAGGAGAGAGGAAGTGAAGGGGCAGGTGTTGCATCTTTTGCGTGGGCATGGGGTGGTGCCATAGGAGGGGGTTGAGGAGTAGGGGGTGATGGAGGAGTGGACCAGGGTGTCCCGGAGGGAGCGATCCCTATGGAATGCCGATAGGGGGGTAAAGGGAAGATGTGTTTGGTGGTGGCATCATGCTGGAGTTGGTGGAAATGGCGGAGGATGATCCTTTGAATGCGGAGGCTGGTGGGGTGATAAGTGAGGACAAGGGGGACCCTATCATGTTTCTGGGAGGGAGGAGAAGGCGTGAGGGCGGATGCACGGGAGATGGGCCGGACACGGTTGAGGGCCCTGTCAACGACCGTGGGTGGAAAACCTCGGTTAAGGAAGAAGGAGGACATGTCAGAGGAACTGTTTTTGAAGGTAGCATCATCGGAACAGATGCGACGGAGGCGAAGGAACTGAGAGAATGGGATGGAGTCCTTACAGGAAGCGGGGTGTGAGGAGCTGTAGTCGAGGTAGCTGTGGGAGTCGGTGGGTTTTTAATGGATATTGGTGGACAGTCTATCACCAGAGATTGAGACAGAGAGGTCAAGGGAGGGAAGGGAAGTGTCAGAGATGGACCATGTGAAAATGATGGAGGGGTGGAGATTGGAAGCAAAATTAATAAATTTTTCCAAGTCCCAACGAGAGCATGAAGCAGCACCGAAGTAATCATCGATGTACCGGAGAAAGAGTTGTGGAAGGGGGCCGGAGTAGGACTGGAACAAGGAATGTTCCACGTACCCCATAAAGAGACAAGCATAGCTGGGGCCCATGCGGGTACCCATAGCCACACCTTTTATTTGGAGGAAGTGAGAGGGGTTGAAGGAGAAATTGTTCAGTGTGAGAACAAGTCCAGCCAGACGGAGGAGAGTAGTGGTGGATGGGGATTGTTCAGGCCTCTGTTCAAGGAAGAGGCCCGAACAATCCCCATCCACCACTACTCTCCTCCATCTGGCTGAACTTGTTCTCACACTGAACAATTTCTCCTTCAACTCCTCTCACTTCCTCCAAATAAAAGGTGTGGCTATGGGTACCCGCATGGGCCCCAGCTATGCCTGTCTCTTTATGGGGTACTTGGAACATTCCTTGTTCCAGTCCTACTCCGGCCCCCTTCCACAACTCTTTCTCCGGTACATCGATGATTACTTCGGTGCTGCTTCATGCTCTCGTCGGGACTTGGAAAAATTTATTAATTTTGCTTCCAATCTCCACCCCTCCATCATTTTCACATGGTCCATCTCTGACACTTCCCTTCCCTTCCTTGACCTCTCTGTCTCAATCTCTGGTGATAGACTGTCCACCAATATCCATTAAAAACCCACCAACTCCCACAGCTACCTCGACTACAGCTCCTCACACCCCGCTTCCTGTAAGGACTCCATCCCATTCTCTCAGTTCCTTCGCCTCCGTCGCATCTGTTCCAATGATGCTACCTTCAAAAACAGTTCCTCTGACATGTCCTCCTTCTTCCTTAACCGAGGTTTTCCACCCACGGTCGTTGACAGGGCCCTCAACCGTGTACGGCCCATCTCCCGCGCATCCGCCCTCACGCCTTCTCCTCCCTCCCAGAAACATGATAGGGTCCTCCTTGTCCTCACTTATCACCCCACCAGCTTCCGCATTCAAAGGATCATCCTCCGCCATTTCCACCAACTCCAGCATGATGCCACCACCAAACACATCTTCTCTTTACCCCCCCTATCGGCATTCCATAGGGATCGCTCCCTCCGGGACACCCTGGTCCACTCCTCCATCACCCCCTACTCCTCAACCCCCTCCTATGGCACCACCCCATGCCCACGCAAAAGATGCAACACCTGCCCCTTTACTTCCTCTCTCACTGTCCAAGGGCCCAAACACTCCTTTCAAGTGAAGCAGCATTTCACTTGCATTTCCTCCAACTTAGTCTACTGCATTCATTGCTCCCAATGTGGTCTCCTCTACACTGGAGAGACCAAACGTAAACTGGGCGACCGCTTTGCAGAACACCTGCGGTCTGTCCGCAAGAATGACCCAAACCTCCCTGTCGCTTGCCATTGTAACACTCCACCCTGCTCTCTTGCCCACATGTCTGTCCTTGGCTTGCTGCATTGTTTCAGTGAAGCCCAACGCAAACTGGAGGAACAACACCTCATCTTCCGACTAGGCACTTTACAGCCTTCCGGACTGAATATTGAATTCAACAACTTTAGGTCTTGAGCTCCCTCCTCCATCCCCACCCCCTTTCTGTTTCCCCCTTCCTTTTGTTTTTTTCCAATAAATGATATAGATTTTTCTTTTCCCACCTATTTCCATTATTTTTAAATCTTTTATGCTCTCCCCACCCCCACTAGAGCTATACCTTGAGTGCCCTACCATCCATTCTTAATTAGCACAGTCGTTTGGATAATATCACCAATTTAACACCTATGTGTCCTTTTGTTCTGTTGTTTGTGACATCTTTTGATGATCTGCTTCTATCACTGCTTGCTTGTCCCTACAAGCACACCAACCCCTTCCACTTCTCTCTCTCTCTCTCTCTCTCTCTCCACCACCCCCCCACCCCCCCACCCACCCCACCCCCAACACACACACCTTAAACCAGCTTATATTTCAACTCTTTCCTGGACTCAAACTCAAGTTCTGTCGAAGGGTCATGAGGACTCGAAACGTCAACTCTTTTCTTCTCCGCCGATGTTGCCAGACCTGCTGAGTTTTTCCAGGTAATTCTGTTTTTGTTTTGAAGTTCCAGCATCTGCAGTTTTTTTGTTTTTATTTTTAGACAAGTAATAATTCCCTACAATTCCATGCATCAATACCTAGCGGAATAGTGTGACAAACCTTTAAAGACATCTGCTCTCTCAGTTAGGCTGATGTGCAGGACTGCACTTAACATGATTCTGCTCAAGGGCTGCAATTTTAGCAAATGATTAACTGATCTATTATCTAACTGTTGTGTGAAAAATGTTTCTGGAACAAATTCCTTGCCTGTAGGCTAAGGAGATACAAAATGCTTGATTTAAACATTGATTTTAATTTTCATTAATGACTTCTCGAACCGGTGCACACGTGGCTGGTTAGCATATCTGACCTCTGAAGAACAATATATAATTAAATCAAGCTCATTAATATTGTGCATTTGCAAGCCATAGAATAGAAAGCTCTAGTCAGGAGAGCTGCAGACTTTAATTTAATTCCCTGAGCAGCCCCAGGTTTATTCCCAGAGTGGCAGATTTCAGCAATTGCATCACTTTTAGTTACTGCTTTTAAGAGCTAATTACCTGTCGGTTTTAATTGAACATTATCGTGAAGTGCAACTTTGTTAAAGGTTAACATTTTTCACAGGAATATGAAGAAAGAGGGAAGAACCTGAAAGAGAAAACAGAAAGAACTTGGCATTTATCACAGCCTCAGCATATCCCTAGGTGCGTAAAAACCAATCAATTACTATTGAAGTATAGTCTTTGTTATATAGATAAACACGGTAGTTACTTTACACACAAAATCCCACAACACAGGTAAATCATATTCATTTATTTTTGCCGGCATTGGTTGAAGGAAAAATGTTGGCTAGAATAACGGGATGACTCTCTGCTCTTCATTAAACATTTTATATCCACTTAGTCAGCAGAACAAGCAGAAAAGGCCTGTGCTCAAGTTGTCATCTAAAAGAACAGTGCCTCTCATAATGCAGTACTCCCTTCGAATTGTACTGGATTATCTGCTCACTTCCTGTGACCGACTGAGCATTGATGATACAAGTGTCCTAGGCCCAACCATCTTTAGCTGCTTCATTAATGACCTCCCTTCCAGCATATGGTCAGAATGGGGATGTTTGCTGATGACTGCACAATGTTCAGCACCATTTACGACTCCTCATTTACTGAAGCAGTCCATGTCCAAATGCAGCAAGACCTGGACAATATCCAGGCTTGGGCTGACAAGTGGTAAGTAACATTGCCACACAAGTGCCAGGCAATGACCATCTCCAACAGAGAGAATCTAACCATTGCCCCTTGACACTCAATGACATTTTCATCGTTGAATCACCCACTATCAACATCCTGGGGGTGACCATTGACCTGAAACTGAACTGAACTAGCCACATAAATACTGTGGCTATAAGACCAGGTCAGAGGCTAGGAATCATGCAGTGAGTAACTCACCTCCTGACTCCCCAAAGCCTGTCCACCATCTCAAGGCACAAGTCAGGAGTGTGATGAAATACTCTCCACTTGCTTGGATGAATGCAGCTCCAGCTACACTCAAGAAGATTGACACCATCCAGGACAAAGAAGCCATCTGATTGGCACCACTTCCACAAACTTTCACTCCCTCCACCACTGACAAACAGTGGCAGCAGTGTCTACCATTTACAAATGTCACCATAGCTCCTTAGGCAGCACTTTCCAAACCCATGACTGCTACCATGTAGAAAGACAAGGGCAGCATCCTGACTTGGAAATATATTGCCGTTCCTTCACTATCACTGGGTCAAAATCCTGGAACTCCCTCCCTAATAGCACTATGGGTGTACCTACACCACAAGGACTGCAGTGGTTCAAGAAGGCAGCTCACCACCATTTTGTCAAGGACAATTAGGGATCGGCAATAAATGCTGGTCTAGCCAGCGACACCTACATCCCATAAAATGAGTGTGCAGGGATGGCAAGGGTCATAAAACACTATGCTTTAAATAAAACTGTAAGATTGTCACTTTAATTGAGTGGCTAATAATAATATTCCAATTTATTTCAAAGTTGTGATCATATTGAAGTAAACAAATGCAGACAGTCATCAGAAGCACATTTAACTTACTCAGTAAATAGTTATGAAAAAATAGTCCAACATGGTACTGTTTGTTTCCAGTGAGTTTCTGATGAAATATTCTGTGGCAAAGACTTTTCATGGAATTGATCCTTCAACTGTACTGAAGTAGAAAAAATTGTAGGGCTATGAGAAGAGAAGGGGAGTGGAAATAATTAATAGTTCAAAGAACCTGCACAGGCGTTATGGGACATATGTCCTCCCTCTGTGCTGTATCATTCTATGAACTTTTTTTGAAGAACAGAAAGGTTATTTCTCAATGGTTAACAAAATTTAAGTAATAGGAAGGTAAAAACTTACATTCATCTAGCACCTTTCATGATCTCAGGATATTCTAAAGTGTTTCACAGCCAGTGAAATACATTTGAAGTGTTGTCGCTGTTGTAATGTAGGAACTACAGCAAATAATTTATATGCAGTAAGGTTCAACAAGCAGGATGTTTTCTCACGTTGTTGATTGAAGAATAAGTATAGGTCAGAACACTAGGAGAGCTCCCTGGCTCTTCTTGGCATTGATCCTTGGATTCTTTACTGTCCACTTCAGAATACAGATCTGGCCTCAGTTTCATGTTCCATCTAAAAGACAGTAACCTAAATGGAGGGGCTTGAAAAAAGAATGTGAATTATAAAATTGAGAAATTGGGAACCAATGTAGCTAAGTGAACATGGAAATGGAATTTGGTGCAAGCTAGGATATGGGCAGAAGAGTTTTGAATGAGCTGATGTTTACGGAGGATGCACTGAGGAATGTATTGTAATTGCCAAGTCAAGAGGTAGCATGGATAAGGTTTCTTGCTGCAGATGAGCTGAGGCTGGGGTGAAAATGGGCAATGTTACATAAGTGGAATTAGGCAATCTTGAAGATGGAGAGCAAATGGGTTCGGAAGCTCAACTCATTGCAATGGACTTGATGCCTGAGCAAATATATTGCATTGTGTGAATTGAAAAGACTAACAAACACAGCCAAACCAGACAGACAGTTTTATAGAAGTTGTTGCTTGTCTAAAGGTTCATTGGAAACTGACTGAAGAGTTAATGTAAATGTTCTTACATGGAAGGTGAAATGTGGAATTCTTTGTTGCAAACTGTTTTTGAAGCTAAGTCCAGAAATTCTTTTCAATGGAAACTAGATAGAAATGGAACCAAATTAAAGGGCACAATGAACAAGTGGAGGAGTTAGACCAGATGGGTCATGGAGAGAAAAATACTGGCACAGACTTGATGAGCCAAATGGTCTGTTTCTGTGATGTTACTTTCTACAAACAAATTGATAATGGTTTGCTCACCTTTACTCCATGATTTGTTTGGCCATTTACGTTGTTCAAATGTTATGTGGCATTGCATATATTGAATTATCTTGTCAACACATGAACTACATACTGTAGATCACTAAGGTTGAGAATTAACCACTATTGCACTGTATCCCACTTTCTCTAGATCTTAAAGGATGGGGTTCCACACATTGTGCAACAGTGAGATTGGCTTCCACTTTGTTAGAATTAATGACAGTGCAAGATCTTATACAAGAATCTTTGCAGACCCATTTGCTCAGTTAAAAAAAAAACACCTGATCTTTTTCAGAACTCCAAGAACCCTACAGCCATGACAGCACAATAGGTGCTTTGAATGAATTTTACTGTAGGGCATAATCTACTGCTGAAAGCTTTATGTCATCGACAGAGTTACATGGAACTAAAACACAGAAATAGGTTTCTCAGTCCAATGGGTCTATGCAGACATTTATGTTCCACATAATTCCCCCCTACCATCTCAACATATCCACATATCCTTTTATTTCTTTTTCCCTCATATATTTATCCAGCTTCCCCTTGAATACATCTATGTTATTTGCCTCAATTACTCCATGTGCTAGTGAATTTCGCATTCTCATCACACTCTGAATAAAGACTATCAGGATTTTCTCTATTGTACCTGCAGGAGCCTGTATGAATAACATGATGTTTTTAATAGTTGTAAATCATGGCAGGAATTGCCAGCTTGTGAATAGAATGCACTGACTGCAGTGCATGCTGCAAAGAAGGAACAGATAATCAGTCACAGTGGGGGGTGATTTGACTCTTTTAGATGCAATGTGTCTGAATCAATGTTACCATGGAACCGTACCTCACAGTGATTTTGCTTTGCACTTTCACTAGTTTAGCACCTTCTGTTGCAAGCTATGTTGTGTAATGAAGGTTAGGTTGGGGCCATTTTTGAAGGCAAACTGACTTAACTCAGGGCAGATGAAGCAAAATAAAGAAACAGACCAAAGCACAGTCATTAACTGGGGAGCTTCCTTCTGCACAGAGTAGCTTATTATGAGAACCAGGCACCATTACTGTAGCATTAATTGGTCAAGCAAACACACCATAAAGATTTATGTATATTAAACAGGACAAAGCTCAGCAGATGGTGTTCTCGATGGGCTTACAAGGATAAAGATGATGAAAGGCTCACATTGCTCTGACTACTTCATTTTATCTTGTAAATTAGTATTGCTGTTTTTCACAGACAAAAATAAATTAACTAACCAGTCCAATTAACCAATTAGCCTAATGTGTATTCTTCTCCCTGTTCACATTCATTCCAGTTGAAACCACCTTTTTATTTTTAACATCCTAGTTTAGATGTTGCCTCAAATGGCACTTGATTATTTAATTGATCTCAACAGTTTGCTGGTCTAAAATCATTGTCAAGAGTGTTTCCAGCCATGCAAAGTGATGCAGGTGGATCAAGTGCCACCTGATTTGTTGTATGTTTTTTCACAATACTAATGAGTAGCTTGCAGATTATTCTGACAATGCTACCATTCAAGCGC
Source organism: Carcharodon carcharias (assembly GCF_017639515.1). NCBI lineage: Eukaryota > Metazoa > Chordata > Chondrichthyes > Lamniformes > Lamnidae > Carcharodon > Carcharodon carcharias. The sequence goes on from NC_054469.1 coordinate 197,113,848, forward strand.
ACATACAATGCACCAACAGAACGAGCACCAGAAGCAAAACCATCATGGAAGTAAACTTTAACCTCCATCCAAAGGTCTTACTGGGAGGTCCAAACATTTTTAGGTTTTTGTTTAAATGTTGCCGGCGCCAAATGGATGTCCAATACCTCATGGTGAGAGAGCAAGAAATCACCCAGCTCCCATGCTGAGTTAAGTGACAGTTTGGGCCTTGGGCCTTGCAGAATGGTGGAGTGAAATGATCTGGGGTCAGGGAGGGAATGATTCTTGCAGGGTTGGAAGGCAAAGTATGGAGTAATGCTGATGGGAATGGGGCAGAAGTTCTCAGTACAGTGCCAGCTAAGCACAGCTACTTACTGGACAAGCCATACTGACTTCTAGAGAGGGCTGTGTTAACTTGTTTGCTGAGCCACAAATGAGGCACTTAACTATACCCTGTGACAAAACCAACACCCAAGTATTGTGAGAAATGACTAACTTACAGAAAAGGGCATGGAGATCAGGCTTCACAGCAAAAAGATTTGAACCTTCCTGCAACTGTGGCTCAGTGGTAGCAGTTTTAACTGGAGCAGACTTATCTTTTAGTCACCTTGTCAGGCTTTATGCAACAGGCAGGTTTAATATAGGCTCATTAAGTTCTTAGCACTCAGTGGTAGCACTCTTGCCTCTGAGGTAGAAGGTTGTGGGTACAAATCCTTCTCCAGAGACTTGACTCATATCTAGGCTGCCAATTCAGTGTAGCAAGCAGTGTCCCATCTCCAACCTTCCTTTCCTCTCCAAAGTTCTTAAATGTACTATTGTCTTCCAAATTCAAACCCATCTTTCCTGCAACTCCATGTTTGAACACCACCAATTGGATTACTGCACTGAAAAATCACAAATTACATCTTATATGTCTGTGTCCATTGTAAACTACTGCCCCCTCATACTTCCTGGCCTGGCTGCCTTTCACATGCTTGATCACACTATCCTTCAACAATGTCCCTCCTCTTTTGTCCATTTGGTTGGAACTGTTCCATTCCTGTCTATGCAGTTGCAGCCAGAGAATCATCGGCAATGGCTTCTCCTCCTGCTCCTGCAGAGTTACATCTGGAGCCCCCCAAGGATCTATCCTTGCTCCCCCTCCTATTTCTCATCTACGTGCTATCCCTCTGTACCATCATCTGAAAACGCAACATAGGGTTCTGTAATGTAAGGCCAATGATGCCCAGCTTGCACCATCACCACTTCTTTTGCCCCCTCCATTCTTTCTGATTTGTCAGCCTGTTTGTCCACATCCTATATTGAACGAGAAGAAATTTTCCCCAGCTAAATACTGGAAAAACTGAAGTAATTGCCTTCAGTCACCACCACAGGCTCCACTCCCAAGCCATTAGATCCATTCCTCTCCCTGGCCACTGAACACTGGTTCACTGGAGACTGGCCCAGGTTGTTCGCAACCTTGCTGCCTTCATTGACCCCAGAAATGTGCTTCTGATCCTATACTCACTCCATCACCAAGACCACCTAATTCCACCTCTACAAGCAGCCTTGTCAGCCCCAGTCTCAGCTCATCAGCTGATGAAATCTTCATCCATGATTTTGTTATCTCTAGACTTGACTTTTCCAACCCTCAGCTGGCTGGTCTCCCTCCTTGCATTTCCTTACATCACATCAGAATCTTTACTTCACATATATTTCATTAGTTGTAAAGCGTTTTAGGATGTCCCGAGGTCATGAAAGGTGCTATATAAATGCAAGTCTTTCTTCTTTCCTTTGGACAGAAAGTGCTTATGATTTGCAATAGCTACCAATGCTTTATTTCCAGAATATATGGAACACGGGATAAAATCAAATCACATTTGAACATAAGGAAATGTTTTAGTGATGCTAAAAAGAAAACAAAATTGACGTATTCAACAAAATTGATATGATAATTTACCCCCTGTTGAATAATAGGAAATGCATTACATCTACCAAATGGGGAACCTGTACATTTATTTATATTGAGCATTTGGAGAAAGTTACACACAATATAACAATGTAGCAGAGGAAGAAGGATGGTGAGAGGTTAGATTCTACTTCTGTTTTTTACTGCAGTCTATATGTTGAAAAAAATGCATCACTGTGTTCATAAGGACATAAGGAGCAGGAGTAACACACGGCTCATTGAGCCTGCTCCAGCTCATTAAGACCACGGCTGAACTTATATATCGATTCCACTTTCCTGCATTATCCCAATATTCCTTGATTTCTTTTGTTCCCCAAGATCTATTGGTCTTCTCTTTAAATATATTCAATGACTGAGCCTTCTGGGGCAGAGAATTCCAAAGATTCGCAACCTTCAGGTTCCTCTCACCAAAGCGTTAATTTTTTTAAATTAATTTTTAATAGAAAGCAAGGCTTTCTTACTCCTATATTTCAACTCCCTCACAATAAATGCTAACATACTATTTGCCTTCCTAATTGCTTGCTGTACATTTTTAAAAAATCAATTCATGGGATATGAGCGTTGTTGGCTAAGCCAGCATTTATTGCCCATCCCTAATTGCCCTTGAAAAGGTGGGGGGGAAGTGAGAGTTTTCTTGGATCATGTAAGATCATAAGAAATAGGAACAGGAGTAGACCATTTGGCCTCTTGAGTCTGCTCTGTCTGCCATTCAATACAATCTTGGCTTATCTACCTTAATTCACCTATCCTGCCCTCTCCCCATGTCCCTTGACTCTTTAAGAGACCAGACATTTATCTATCTTAGCCTTAAATATATTCAATGATGAAGCATTGGCAACCCTCTGGGGTAGAGAATTTCAAAGATTCACAACCCTTTGAATGAAGAAATTTCTCCTCATTTCAGTCCTAAATAATCGGCCTCTTAATCCTGAGACTGTGCCGCACAGTGCTATTATGGAGGGCGTGCCAGGATTTTGACCCAGTGATAATGAAGAAACAGTGATATTATTCCAGTTCAGGATGATGTGTGACTTGGATAGGAATTTGGAGCTGGTGGTGCTCCCATGTGTCTGCTGCTCCTGTTCTTTCAAGTGATAGAGGTAGTAAAAGGCATTATATAAATGCAAATTCTTTCTTTCTTAGCACTGTTATGTGGAGAGACTAGTGAAGCTGGGATTGGTCTCCCTGGGGCAGAGGAAGCCAAAGAAGTTCAAAATTTTGAAAGGTTTTGATAGAGTAAATAGGAATTGACTGTAAAGCACTTTGTTCCTGTGGTGGTGAAAGGTGCTATATAAATGCAAATTCTTTTATTTTAATAAAATTTTATAAGCATTTTCAGTAGACTTCTTTCTAAAGGTTCGCTACCATAACAGCAGAAGATTTCTTTGGGTTGCAATGGCTTGTTCTTTCTGCCGTAGCCATCTAAACGAGAACCAACACTCACATATCATCGATTCCCAATTAAAAATTAGGTTAGGGCTTATGGCAGAGCTGAAGTGGTGGTTGTAATTCCTGCCCTGACCGACATCCAGCGATGTTAAAGCTCCGGAAGAAAATCCAGCCCATCAAACTCCCAAAAACTTTGCAACCCAAATATGAGTGAAGAAACTACTGTACACAGAAATAACATAGAATTTACAACACAGGAACAGGTCATTCGACCCAAGGATACTATGCCAATGTTTGTGCTTCACACAAGCTTCCGCTATCTAATTTCGTGCTATTGGCGCATCTGTCTACTCCTTTCTCTGTCATGCACTTATCAATTTTCCTTTGAAATTAATTTTAAACTAAAGCACACAGCAACGAGAAATTAAACAAGGGACACAAACTCAATTGTTCTTGTCACACACGCCTCTTTCAGAGTGTGTTCTGGTCTATTTTGTTCTCTCCTGTTGGAAAGCACCAGCTGTCAAATTGAACACCCTACTGATGTGCAATCCAGGAAAATAGGCTGGGGTCACACAGAGGTTGGAGGTGCTGGTCACATGTATCCAACCTGATCCATTTCCACCATCACTGACATGAAAAAGAATTCATGCATATTCATCGTATTTAGGTGGGGTCAGCTTGTCTAGTTCTAGATTCTAATTAGGCTAAGTTATGTTTTGACCATTCTGTGTTATTGAATTAGAGCTGTGACTAATTCAATACAGAAAGTGCTTGCTAGTGATAATGACAATAGAAACATGACATACCACTAAAAGCCCTTTACAGCAATGATAAGTAGACATCAACACCATGGCAGACAAGTTATTTTTCTCCCAGAATGTTAAAGTAATTCAGAAGGCTGATCTGCATTGATATAGCACTTGACATTAGAATCATAGGGCAGAATTTTACGTCCTGAGGATGGGTGTGCCCCCGACCCGATCAGGCGTAAAATAGTGTGTGATATTTCGGTCAGCGGGCGCGAGCAGGTGCCAGAGCTGTGCTCGCCATTAATTAAGAGGCCACTTAAGGCCATTAGAAAGGCAATTGGCAGCAATTTTTCATTGCTAGTGCAATATTGCGCTTGCCGCACAGGCAAAACGGGCAGGCAGCCAGCCGACAGTTTCAAAAATCTCATCCATGGGCAGGATAAAAGGGTTGAGCAGCATTGCCAGGGTCAGTAGTTGGGAGTTTGGTACATAGTTTGCTGCTGGTGACTTACTGGTACTTGGCAGCTTCATTTCTGTTCTGGGCTTCATCGTTAGCATTTCCAGCCTTCATTTCAGGTCTCCTTGGTGTCACCAAGGCCCCCGGTGGATTCAGACCATGAGGACCCTTCCAGGTATCAGACAGCCTTCTGTTATCATGGTAATGGGGATTGTGGTCTCCGCTAGAGATACCTCCTCCTCTGAGGAGGAGAGGGGCAGAAGGGAGAGGAGGTCAGGTGTCCCATTGCAGCTTCCAGGGGAGTGGCCTGTGGGAGGAGAGGCACAGGCACAAGGGACACAGGGCCAGCAGGTAGTCCAAGGCAGAAGGGGCTGCAGAAGACTCCACTATCCTACTGCCAGAGTTTATAGGCGGCGATGCAGCTACCTCAATATGTCTGAGGTGCAATGCCGAAGGAGGCTCCATCTCTCAAGGCAGACAATGAACTCCATTTGTCAGATGATTGGGCCTGAGATCAGCTCCGACTATGCGGGTGGACACCCTATGCCAGTGATCACAGCAGCCCTCAACTTCTATGCCTCTGGGGTCAGTGGGGGATCTGTGTGGAATGTCCCAATCAGCTGTCCATAGTTGCATCAAGCTGATGACAAAAGCTCTCTTCAGGCGGGTACTGACCTTTATCCTTTACCGTATGGACAAGGCCAGCCAGGCTGAGCGAGCCAGAGGCTTTGCAACGATTGCTGGGTTCCCCCGTGTCCAGGATGCCATTGACTGTACACATGTGGCCATCAAGGCGCCAGTGGGTCAACTGGGTGCCTTCACCAACAGGAAGGGATTCTACTCCATGAACGTGCAGATAGCGTGTGACCACAGGTGCAGATTTTGCAAGTCTTTGCAAAGTACCCTGGCAGCTTCCATGATGCTTATATCCTGAGACACTCCCAGGTGCCGAGGCTCTTCAGGGCTCCGCCCCGACTGGATGGATGGCTGCTGGGTGACAAGGGCTGTCCATTGAAGAGGTAGCTCATGACGCCTCTCCGCCACCCAAGAACAGAGGCAGAGAAGTGTTACAGTATGAGTCATGCCTCCACAAGGACGGTGATAGAAAGGACCATAGGTCTTCTCAAGATTTGCTTCTGATGCTTGGACCATTCAGGAGGTGCACTACAATACCTCTCAGAGTGGGTGCCCTGATAGTGGTTGCATGCTCTACTCTTCATAATCTGACACTGGCAAGGGGGGGGACCCACTGGAGGAAGAGGATCTTGGCGCAGCTGCACAGGCCACAGATGATGAGTTCAGTGGTGAGTCAGAACAGGATCATGGTGAGGAGAATGCTGAGGGCATGGAGGCAGTCCTTGGTAACCCCCAGGGAGGCAGGGACTCCTTCATCCTTCAGCTAGGCTATCAAAGATCAGCTACAACCTCATGCCAGGTCTGCCGCCTCCATCTCAAAGATGCAATATAACCCTTCCATTTTTACCCAAAGTCCACTCAATGCCTGTGCAATAAAGTATCCTGCCACTCACATCCAGCATTACATACTGGCACACCCTGCACCAGAAAGAAAAAATGTGAAGCATCTCCGGCCATCAGAACCAAAGCAAATTTAATTTTATCATCACATTAAAATCATTATGACATTACAGTTACTGATGTTGATGTCCACACCAGCAGACATATAAACCAAACATAAATGAACAGAAAATCACCCATGAACTGTCCTTCTTGTGCTCATGGTGCCTTAATCTATGTTTGTGAGTGCTACGTCTTAGTGTACCCCCCTCGCTGGCACTGGCTTTGGAGGCAGCCTACTAACTATCCTGTCTTGTTGGCCTTGATAACTTTGGCAGTCATCCTCTGGCCAGTGGAGCCTGTGTTGGCCCCACATGGGAGGGAGCGGCCAGTGCCATGGCTGGCATCTCTCCAGTCGCTGCAGCCTCATCAGATGCAATGGTCACTGGCAGAGGGGCAGAGAAGCTACTGCCATCATTCGGAGCACCCTGAGAGGAGCCCACAGAGATGACAAGCAGCTCTTGCGCCAACGTCAGGTCGCTGTGGACCTCACTGCTAACCATTGATGGATGGGCACTAGCTAAGATACTGGGTGCTTCATCCATTTCCCACAGGTCTTGCAGGTCCGAGCGCAACCCCAGGAACCCCTGATTCTGTCCCTGGAGCTGCCTCTCCATCAGAGTCGCCACTCTCTCAGTGGAGGAGGCAGTACACTTGGCCATGAGGGTCAACGCAGTACTTATGCTCCATATGGACTCCTCCACAACGGAAAATATGGTACGCAGACCCTCATGGATCTCCACCAGCTCCTCCCGCACATCCTGCTGGACATCCAGCAACTGCCAGCTCATGGACGACTCCAGAGGCTCATCATCTGCCTTCGACTGAGCATCATCCTGGTCCCCAGCAGTCCTCTGACTGCCGGCGCCATGGGCACTCTCTGCCCCGGCCTACACCTCAAATGAGTGTGAAGTGCCGTCACCAAGTTGCACCGACATTATAGCCACCGATCTAATGCCCACTGAGGTACTGGTATCTGTGCTAGTGCCTGCTTCAGAGAGCGGGTGTAGTGCAAGTGAAGCCCAGTGATCCTCTGGCATCAGGGGTGGCCCTTTGGGATCCAGAGAGCGAATGCGTGCTGGCGAATCTAAAAGGGGGAACAAGGACATGTCATTAGTTAAAGTCATCACATTGTCACTGTGCATGCCAAACACCCTGGTGAAACAATGGAGATATGCATCATGGTGCCATTGTCTTGCAATGATCAATGGGGACTCCAGGTTTGAGGCTCCCATCTAGTATGGTTGCACAATCTGAAAATCTCACCTCTGTGCATTGCGCTCTTACCTTTGGCACCCCACTTCTCCACGCCCAGTTGCACGTGGAGCATGCTGGCTCTTGAGCTCTAGGACATCCTGCTCAAAACTGCTGAGCAGCAGCAGGTTGGGTGGGCCACCGCCTGTACGTGCCCTTTCTGATTGGTTATGGATCATCTTCTCTTGAAAGTACAGAGGAACATTGGTTATTCCACTCTCTACCTGTAGCACCATAGCAGCCTGGCCAATCCCAGCTGAAGAACACCTTGCAGGGCACCTCGAGCCGCAAGGCACTCAGTCCAAGCAGCCAAGGTTCACCCCCTTGGCCAGCTCCAGCGTCACTGACAGTGAGCACACAGACTCTAACACCCCTGAGGTCCATAGGGGAATGACCACACCTTAACACTTCTACACACTGACCCATGCCAACATGGTACTCACCCTTCATAAGTGCAGCAGGTTATTGAACCGCTTCAGGCACTGAACCCATGTGCGCCAGACCACATCATGGCTGCTCACCAGGGCTGCCACCTCCTCCTATGCCCTCTTTGTGAGGTGCGGTGGCCTCCTCCTCCCATCTCTGAGGACAAGGGTGCCCCCCAGCAGCTGACTCCTCCAGCAGGACCGCGAGGCCCTCATCCGAAAATTGGGGGGCCGAATGTGCACCCAACCTGCCCTCCTGCCTGGTGTCTCCAGCTGCACTCGACTCCATCAAGGCAACACAGAACAGATGTCCTTCCGTGGCAGCCTTAAACTGGCCACCGGATTGCCTTTGGTCCCAGCGACCGACGGGCCCCTGTCCTGGCTCGGCCCTTCCCAACTGCTCCCGGTCCCGCCGACCTCAAAATTTTGCCCATAGAATCTTGCAGCACTGAAGGAGGCTAGTTGGTCCATTGTGCCTGCATCAGATCCAATAATCCCACTCACCCACTGCTTCCCCATAGCCCTACAATTTTTTTTCTTCAAGTGCTTGTCCAATTTCCTTTTAAAAGTTACTACTGGATCTGCAAGGCAGTGTGTTACAGATCAAACCAACTTGCTTTGTAAAAACAAATTCCCCTCACCTCCCTCTTGGTTCTTTTGCCAGTCATCTCAAATCTGCATCCTCTGATTACTAACACACATAGCAATGGATGCTGGAGTTCCGAAGAAGAAACTGTTTTTATTTCAAGTCTCCAGCATCTACAGTGTTCTGCATTCATTTTAGTGTTTAATTCATTGCCACTTCTCTTCCAGGCATGCCAACCTTGAAGATGTTCTACTCTTCCCTCTGGCAGGATTTCTGCTTGTCTCTTGTACCTTGCTCGCCTTCATTGTTTTCCACACCTCTCTGCTTTAAATGTCATCTGCTACAAGCCCAAGTATTCCACCAGTCTGTATACGTTCTCTTGAAGTCTGACATTATCTTCTTCACAGTTCACTATAAAAGTTTTGTGTCATCTGCAGATTTTGAAATTGTGCCCTATACACCCGATCTAGGTCATTAACATATATCTAGAAATACAGTGGTGCAGGTACTGATGCCTATAAGGAACCCTGCTATATACCTTCCAGCTGACAAGAGCTAACCCTAACCATTCACTACTACTCTCTGTTTCCTGTCACTCAACCACTTTGCACCCATGTTGCCACAGTCCACTTTATTCCACAAGCTTCAACTTTGCTGGCAAGCCTATTATGTGGCACTTTATCAAACATCTTTTGGAAGTCCACATACACCACATTAACCACGTTACCCTCATCAGCCCCGTTATCTTAGCAAAAAAAACTCAAGAAATTTAATTAAACATGATTTGCCTTTAACAAATCCATACTGGTTTTCCTTAATTAATCCACACTTGTCCAAGTGTCATTTTTGTCATGGATGATCATTTGTAAATGCTTTCCCACCACTGAGGTTAAACTGGCCTGTAATTGCTAGGTTTATTCTCAAACCTTTTTTTTGAACAAGATTGTAACATTTACAATTCTCCAGTCCTCTGGCACCACCCCTGTATCCAAGGAGGATCGGAAGATTATGGGCAGCACCACCCCTGTTTCCACCCTTACTTTCCTTCCTTTCCTCAGATGCATTCCATCAGGGCCCGGTGACTTTTCAGCTTTAATTACAGTCAGCCCTTCTAACACTGCTTTATCAATTGTTAGTCCATCCAGTATCTATACTACCTCCTCTTTCACTATGATTTTTGGCAACATCTTCCTTGCTTAAGACAGATGCAAAGTATTCATTTAGTACCTCAACCATGTCCCCTGCCTCTAAGCACAAATCTCCTTTTCCGTCCCTAATCAGCTGCATTCTTCCCATTTCTTCTCCTTTATTATTAATATGCCGATCGAGATTTTTGGGTTCCCTTTTATGTTAGCTGCCAGTCTCTTCTCATATTCTCTCTTTGCCCTTCTTATATTTGTTTTCATTTCCCCTCTGAACTTCATATTTTCATCCTGGTTTTCATTTATCCTGGCATCTGCCATACACACCCTTTTTCTGCTTCATCTTACTCTCTAATCACTTTCATCATCCAGAGCTCTCGCTTTTGTTGCCCCACATTTCCCCATCATAGGAACATATCTCAATTATACTTGAACCATCTTCTCTTTAAAGGCAAGTCATTTTTCTGTTACAATTTTGCCTGCTAATCTTTGATGCCAATTCATGGATCAGACCTATCTTAATCCACTGGAATTGGCGCTCCTCCATTTAAGTATTTTTGCTTCAGATTGCTCCTTGTCCTTTTTCAAAGATAATTTACACCTTATTATATTATTCCTAAACGTCCCCATACTGACATCCATTCCACTTGACCCACCCCATTCCCCAGAGCCAGATCCAGCAATGCCGGAAACATACTGATCAAGAAACTTCACCTGTTTAAGACCTGCTTTTTAAACAATACAAGAAAAGACACTGATCAAAAGTCATCTGAAGGCTGATGCTGTAAAGTTGACCACTTCTCTGGAAAGTTTTTATTGCACTGCAAACCTGTTACATAGAATTTCACACCTGGTGTGTCAAGATCCACTGTTGAAAGGAAGGCATTAAAGCTGCAAAGTGCTGGACTTTGAACAGATACTCATTAGACATTCAAAACCCCTTTTGAGGATGAAATAACCCCCATCGCCTTTTGATCTATAGCTTGAATTGTGTCAATAGTTTTAGAGATGCAAAGATCAAAAATGGGGTTACTTGGTCTACAACAACAAATGCAAGGCATGCTAATTTATTTCCCTTCTGGGAATAAACAGACAGGAGTTTAAAAACTAGTTCTGCCAAGCAGAATGAGAAAGAACAAGCAGGAAGAGAAAGAAACATGACAATCATCAAAAATAGTGCTGGAAAAGAGCAGAAAATCTCTCTCTCTCTCTCTCTCCCCCTGGGACATAGAAGAGTGCAGACCTGAACAAAGCCAACTCCAGAATTCTACGGGAAACCACCTAACTTCAAATGGCCGCAACATTTAACAATCTACACCTCAAAGACAAGCAAAGGACTTAATCGTATATTCTTTTAACTTTCAATTGGACTCTTACTTTCCTACTTCTTATGTGTGTGTGTGCGTGCATGTGTGTGTGTGTGGGTGTATATGCCGTCATGTCATTATTATTTATTCATAAGTTTGGCAATCAATAAATTTACTCTTTCTTTGGCTCAAGAAAACCTGGTTTAATTGGCTCCTTATTAACAAGCAAATACATTTGAATTGGAAAAGGCATTTACAGGGAAAACAAATTTTAAAATCCTTTTTGCAGCCAACCGAGGGGGCTGAATAGCAGGGGAATCAACTCATTCCTTCTCACCCAGTTGTAACAATGCACAAGGTATCACAATTGTGTGGGGCAGGCTGGATGAGCCAAAGGGTCATTTTTAGTCCTATGTTCATATGTTATTGGGAGTATACACTCAAAAGTAAATAAAACACCCATAAAACAAAATTTATTTGGAAGTTACTTCATTTTGCATAAAGTACAGGATAATTTAGGAGTATGTAATTTACAGTTATTAGATTGTGCAATACTGACGAAAATTAGTATTTGTAATAGCAAGAGTGGAGTAAAATTATACACCCACAAGAAATGTTCTCTTGTTATCACACCTAACCAGAAAACTCCAGGCATCCAACAACTTCTGTTTAATGCACTGGGCACATTTCCAATATCTAGCTTGTAGGCAGTAAACCATTTTTATCATTTCATCTAACAGTGTCAAGTTTCAAATGGACTTTTTTTCCCAATTATCGAGCGGGTGTTAATCACTATTCTGTATTCTAGAGAAGGAAGGTTAAAAAGTATATTTAAGTTCAGAGAACTCAAGATCTAGAAATTTGGCCATCTGTTATTTGGGCGCGATATGTCCTCCAAGGCTCCCAGTATGGCATGCAGGAAGCATACACACATTTCCTGCTAGGAGTGCACCACCTGCTATATTAGATAAGCTACAATGGAGTCAGGAGCACATGTTGGGAACATTCAAGGGCCGAAACAAATGATTTAAGTTAGGAATCTGCTTAACCAGATTAATCGCAAATAAGGGGACACAATTTTAAACAACTGAAGAGATAGGTGGGCTGCAATTTCCTGCCACTTGCTGGTGTGCCAGTTTGGTGGCATGTTCCCAACTCTGGTCCATGCCTGCTCAGAGGGAAAACAGCTACCCACCCTCAAGTGGCGAGTAGCTAATTTGGTATTTTTAAGGGCCTGTTAAGGCCACTCTGATGATGCTGACTGAAATTCTCCATGAAGCATATGGGTCCCCTGATGAGGCCAAAGCACAGCCCAAGGATGAATACATGAATACAGCCTCCTGGTGGAAGACAGGGGGGGGGGGGGTGGGGTGGACACAACTTCCATCTACCATTTTTTAATACCTCTCTGTGGCCACAATGGTGAGATGGTCACAGTTGCAGCCATAGGCAGCCCTGTGGACAGACTTGTCCTCCACAACAACAGTCTAATAGCTGTGGCCCGTTGTAATTTCACCTTCTTAAAAAGCCTTTGCAGGCACTTCCATCTTGAAGCGCATTTTATCTCCTACACTCATCGGCAGCTTCCAACACTGACAGTGGGGCTGTTAATCTCGAAGGGCTGGGTGACCTTCTTTTGGCCCTCCAGCCTCCGGTGCACCCCTGCTATCCTAAATTGAATGTCGAGCCTGTCCCAGGCTATTAATTGGTCTACCCATCAATAATTCTGTCAGTTGTCAGGCAGGGCTGGGACCCAGAAATGTGCCCAGTTTTGGGTCCCTGACCACAGTACTAAAATCTAGCCCATGGTATCCTCTTTGAGTCTGAGTTGAGCTTCCAAAATCTTCCCAACACAGAGACTACCTCCTAAAGCCTCTGTAACATTATTCACCTCTGCCCCATCTCTATCCAACTACTACTGAAACCCTTACCTATGCCCTTCATTACTTTCAGATTCAACTAACTCAACACTCTCCTGCCAGGCCTCCCATTATTCATACTCCTTAAATTTTAGCTCAACCAAAACTCTCCTGCCCATATCCTATCTCGCATCAAGCCCCACACACCAATCACTCCTGCCCTCACTGACCCACAGCTCCTGATTCTCCAATACCTCAAGTTTAAAATTCTATTCCTTATGATTAAATTCCCCCATGGCATCATCTTTCCACAGCCCTTCAAACTCCCCCTTCCTCTGACTCTGTCCCCTTGCACTTCACCTTTGCTTCTTCCCACCTTTAATAGTCAAGCCTTTAACCACTTAGGCCCCTTGCTCTGGAATTTCTTCCCTTAACCCTTCTGGCATTCCACGTCTCTCTCCTCCTTTGGTTCTTCACAAAAATATTAATGGTCTGGTGACAAACTCATCCTTCAAAAACAATAGCCAAAATCAACTTGTTACAGCGTGAAATACTGGTATTGAAGGCTATATCAACTACATTGTAATAGAGAGATACATTTAAACCTTTAAACAACTTAAATAATTTGCAACCATTTGCAACCATTTGACTAATGGACTCATGAAAAGAGGGGCGCAAGTGTGTACAGTGGCTATGTTACTAGACTAACAATCCAGAGAATTCACATTCTTAACCCTAGCAGTTTGAGAACATGAATTCAATCAAAGTGATCATTAAGCTGTGGGGTTTCATAAAAACCCAGCTGATGTTTACCTGTCATTCCTTATCCAGTCAGGTCTATATGTGACTCTAGTCCCATGCCAGGGTGGTCGACTCTAAAATGCCTAGCAAATCACTCAGCTGTAACAAGAGTTGCCTTCTCAAAGTCAAGTAGGGATGGGCAATAAATGTCAGCCTGGCTAGTGCTGCCCACATCTCAGAAATAATTTTTTTAAAAGTCAGACCACTTGACCACTGATGGTTTCTCCCTCCAAGTCTGCCCCAAGCTTGCATAGTTTCTATTGATGGTATGGTTCAGGCTGGAAACTCAGGGGCACAGACCCAAGTCTTGCAATGTCTTGGATAACTTTGCCTTTAGGAACTTCTAAGTAGAGTTGAGTACACTATCACTTTTTCATTATAAATAACCACTCCAGGGAAATTGAAAAGGGAGAGGATGCAGTTTATTCACAGAATCATACTGTTGAAAGCATAAGTTAATGGGTTTTCTTCCAAAATGTTCACTACATCTTCAGAAAATTTTTATCTATTAATGGTGCAGCTGGAGGTTTTATTTTGTCACTCTAGATTAAGCTATTAGCTGATGAACAGCTTTTAAAAGTGTAAGATATTTTGGAATCTCTTTTTTCTGTGTTTTTTTAATGTATTTTGTGAGGTCAGGAAATGAATCAACAATGTATTATTAAAGGACCAAATGCTGTTTCTGGCACTTAATACAAAAGGAATTGTAAGGCAAGGAAATACAAATTGAAAACAAGAGCAGGATGTAATGTTGGAACTGTATAAAACGCTGGTTAGACCACAGTTGGAATTTTGTGTACAGTTCTGGTCACCACATTAATTGCTCTGGAAAGATTAGAGAGGAGATTTACAAGAATGTTGCCAGGGCTTGAAAATTGCAGCCATGAAGAAAGATTGGATAGGCTAGGGTTGTTTTCCTTGAAGCAGAGGAGGCTGAGGGGTGACCTAATTGAGGTGTACAAAATTATGAGGGGACTAGATAGGGTAGATAGGAAAAACTTGTTTCCTCTAGCTGAGGGGTCAATTACCAGGGGCCATTGATTTACGGTGGTCGGTATAAGGATTAGAGGAAACTTGAGGAAAAACATTTTCAGCCATATGGTAGTGGGTGTCTGGAATTCATTGCCTGAATTGATGGTTGAGACTGAAATGCTCAATTCATTTAAAAGGTACCTGGATCTGCACCTGAAGTGCTGTAACCTGCAAATGCTATGGGCTAGTTGCTGGAAAGTGGGATTAAAATGAGCGGCTAGTTTCTTTTTTCCCTTTTTGGCCAGCATAGACACGATTGGCCTCTTTCTGCACCATAACTTTTCTGTGGTTAATGGTTTCTCCAACACCTGAACCACTTCAGTAATACCTAGGAAGTGCTCCATTATTCTACCGGAAGGGCAGTCTTTAAGATGAGATGTTAAACTGAGGTTCCACTTGCCTGTTCAGGTGAACATAAAAGATCCCATTGCTTGATTTAAAGAGGAGCAGTGAGTTCTTCTGGATTCCCGGCTAACATTCATCTCACAGTCAATTCTGTCAAGAATAGATTAACAGATCATACATGTCATTGCAATTTGTGTGATCCTGTTGTGTAAAATTGAATGTTGTATTGTCTTATGTAATTATGGTAATGCAAAATGAAAATCATTGGATATGAGAGATGCTCCAAGTATGTGATAAGGCTCTAGATAAATGCAAGTCCTTGCAGGGAAAAATGGAGAAAGGATTTCTTGCCCTTCTCCCCACCCCCTCTAACGTTTACTAACGTACACCTTCTAATTGGCCAGTAGCAGAGAACAGTATGGAAGACTATTACACAGGTTGCTAACTTCATATCCTGCCTGGGATGTACAGTTTTGGGCAGGAAGGGAAAAGATTCCTTGGGTATATTATTAAATTCAGTTCTCTTCCTATTTTTCTCTTAAGGACTGTACAGCATACTCGCTAATTTGCCAATATCTGCCATGATTCCCCAGATAGCGAATTGTTATCAATTGTGCAACAATGAGACACTGACTGCAGAGAGGGAGAGTAAAGCATAGGGAGGTGCTCCTGGGCCAAAGGCAAGCACTGGTAGCTCTCAATGAGGGACTGTGATGATAAAATACATAATGGAGCAGAACTTGATGGAGTAGTCATCTGACAACAAATGCCTTTAGTTAGATTTCATCCTGCATCTTTCAGCTCGAAGTTTTTTGTGTCATAGCTTGCTGAAAGCCTGAGTGGATAATGTTGTTGTGAGGGCAAGGGGCATCTGGAAGCTTACTGAATGGCAGGCTGGTTACCCAACTTTTTATTTCCCTCTTGATGTACAGAAGGTACTAGCTGCCCTCTTTTTGCACTTCCCCAGCGAAACTTGATTTTTGTTGAGAACCCAAATTACAAACACACGGAGAATTATATGGGGATAAGCTCTCTCCTGGACAGGCGTATACACTCTAAACTTGATCGCCCAGATTTTTTCATCTCCAGATCGTCAGAGATTGAACATATCCCCAAGCTACACACTGGGACACCTCAGAAGTCCCAATGCATTGACTCCCTGGGTATTACCCAGAAAGTTTGAAGTTCCAATGGGCAATTCCCCTGTTTCCCAGGATGCTTTGAAAAAGCCTTCAACTCTGAGTTAAGGGTTGGAGATTTCGGACTGTTCCGACTTACTTAGCTAGATAGTTGCCCAGGAAATGTTAGACAAGAAAATCCTAATTTAACTCTTGGGTAACTATACAGCTGACCACCCCCACACCCCCATCCATCACTCACTCTGATCCTCTTGAGTCCCCCCTTGAACCCACAACTCACCCCCACCCCAGACTACCTCCCCACCCAACCTGACCTGACCTCACTATCACCCACCCATGAGCCCTCAACTCCCCACCTTAACCCCTGACTCCCCCGGCCTGATGCGACTTCATCAGCTGACTTCCCCCATTCCCCTCAACATCCCCCAACCAACCCAACCTGACCATACCCGACCTCACCACCTGACTCCTTCCCAGCCCCCTCAACTCCCCAGACCTCAACAAACCTCCAATCCAACCTCACTTGACCTCACCAACTAATACCTCCCCCCCTGACCTGACCTGACCACCCTACCCACCTACCACCTTACCCACCTGCTGCCCTGACACCCTATCCACCTGCTACCCTACCCACCTATCAGCCTACCAATCCACTCACCTGCCACCCTACCCACCTACCATCCTATCCACCTACTACTTCACCCACCTAGCACTCTACCTCACCCACTCTACCCCCTTACCAACCTACACAATTCACCCATTCACTCATACACTAACGAACTGAAAAGCTGTTTAAATGTCCCAGCTTTTCAATGTGTTAGTGAACGCTTACCAGAGTGCAGCAGCTAGTGATGTAAAAGGGGGACGTGGCTTGCCTTCTCCCCAAGATCCAGCACTACAAGGAATTGGATTGAAGGTAGAAGAAGAAGCTGGGATTGGAAGGCCCGGCCGTGGCACAGAAAAGAAGGAGCGGAGCAGCAATGGATGGTGATTGTCGCTGCTCAGAAGAGTCGGGCGGATACTGCCTGACTAAGAGCACTGCTGCAGCTACAGGCTGGATGGGCCCTTTGTCATTGAATTCCAGATGAGATGTTTTTATTTTATCCTTCTGTAGTTATCTGCATGTTGTCGCCTATTCCCTTTGTACATTTTTTTTTGCTCTTTAATGTAAAGCAAAACTTGCAAATACTAGCACAGGAACAATTATCTCAGTTACAAATTAAATGAATACACAAAGGTTAGGATGGATACAAAATTAAGTATCCGGCGACTGGGTGCATGAGTTAATCACCATTTTAAAAGCAACCCCTGAAGTTTCACAATGTGCAGACTTCCTTCAGGCAAGGTATTAGGGATAGTTGAGTGAAGTACCTTCTGACTCAAGGCAATTCCTGTAGAATCCAATCCATCTATAAATCCAATTCCAGAACTGACAAGATCTATTTATCAAAAATTTTGATTGACCAGTTTTAGCTGTTACTTTTAGTTTAGCAATAGTGATTGACATTTTACCACATCCAGTTTTGCTTGCCATTTCTTCATAGTGCAATTACATCAATAGAGGAAGGTGCAAAGGAAAACTACAAAGGGGGTTTCTGGATTTAAGAGATGATACAACACAAAAGGAGGCCCATTATGCCTATGCTGGCTCTTTAAAAGAGCCATCCAATTAGTTCCACCCCTCTACTCTTTCACCATAGCCCTCTTTTGCCTTCAAGTATTTATCCAATTCCCTTTTGGAACTTACTATCGAATCTGATTTCACAACCCTTCCAGGCTGTGCAATCCAGATTATAACTAATTGCTTAAAAGAAATTCTCTCTATTTCGCCTTTGGTTCTTCTGCCAATTTTGGGAAAGAAACTAATCTTATTCTCTTTGAGGAAACATAGAAACAGGAAATCTGATGTTTTTTTTAAAAAAGAAACTTGTTTTCTATCCCCTTGTTTGGTATCTTCAAGAAACAGGCTATTGCCAGGCAGAGAGGGCAGGCAGCCAACCTGTTCATTTGCCTCTGCTAATACCAATTTGTAAAATTCAGAACACACAGTGATTGCACAACCTTCAAGTTCCTTCATGAGGAATTGGCTGCCGACTTTTTAGTACTTTCCTTTGCTGGCATGACAGTTAAGAGATGATTATATAGAGAGTTCTAGCTGTTAACTGATGTCTTATCATTCTTCTAACTGTACTGCTGATGACTAAGCCTCTCAGAGAAGGGTACTTGGTCTGTTCTATGCTTTGGTCTCATCAATGCTCTGTTGGAACTCATTAGGCATGATGTAACAGTCTTTGCTAAAAAGACCACCTTCCACATGGTGATTAATATACATCTGATGAAGTAAGTAGTGACTAAATCACCTTGGATAGAAAGAGTTGTAATTGGGTAGTACGTGGGCAACATGTGACATTTTTAGCATTGAGAAGGCAGTGACAATAATTCAGTCAAGAACATTTGCTCATTCTCTTGCCTAGCCATGTTAACTTTATAAAGGTGCCACACTCTCAGTGAGAAATGCTCAATACACTGGCTTTCAAATGACTTCTGAACTATGCTGGTGAAACAACTAAATGGCTGAAAAATCATCAGGAATGTGAATCAAGAAAGTTAATTTTTGTTTAATCAGGGTGCAGCTTTCTACTCCATTACTTTTATCCACATAGAGGAAAACCACCTATTATTCCTGGAATGAATGTGGTCTTAAGCTCTTGAAAGAGAATTTAACTCAACAGGTGAGTGAGCCCCTCACTCAGACAGCCTCCTTTTTGTGCCCCATCAACTGTTTACCTGTTAATGATGTCTGTTTAAGTGCTCCTATAGTTGATGCCATTACAAGGAGCAGTTTCTGGAGAGGATGAAGCGATCCTTCAGTAGTTTCTCTCTGCTGAATTGGGATGTCTTCAGAATTATGTGGATTATGTAATTGTCATGAAAAGCCAATTCCAGACAAAAATTACTTAGGGAATATTGAACTTTTTAAGGAAGACGTGTAAATTTTTAAAGAAATATAAGCAAGGACACTGAGCAAAAGATGGCTGATAATGTAAAGTGACCACTTTCTGGAAAATTTCTATGTGAATTATACTGACAGATCTGTCGAGAGAACATGGGATATTGCATCTAAAAAGGTGTCATGGCTTCCTTCAAGCAGACACACTTGAAAGGCAGATAGGAAAGATACAAAGGACTGAACTTCAATCTCCTGTGGTTGCAGAAACAAAAGACTGATTACCACGTCTCAGCAGTCATGTAAAACCCATCTCCAGTTGATTCATATCTCAGAATATGTAAAATGGTTGGAGATCAAAGAAAATAGACTCTGGGCGGAAGACATGTTTTTGTTCCCTTTACAGGAATACACAAGGGAAAATGGGTTAAGAAGCTAGCTGCAGAGCAGTGCTAGGTTGCTAGTGTGCTGGTGCACTGTGTGAGACACAGCAAGAAGACAACTAGTCATCCCTGCAATTGCAGGTAAAGTCTCTCTCTCTCTTTGTGTTGCTGGGGGTACTTAAAGCAGAAGCCACAATCAAAAAGGAAATAGAACAGCTTCTTCAGCTATCCTGCAGAACCAAGTGTTTCCAAGCCCACTGTGAAATTGCCAATCAGTTCTACTAAAATCACTCAACTTAATGGCCACAACGTTTCTCCATCTACACCACATGGACAAGCCAAAGACTGATATGTATATCTTTTTAAAACTTTATTTGGACTCTTAACTTCTCATTTCTGATCTGGGTGTAAGTGTGTTGCATTTTAATTATTTTTCTTGAGTTTTAATAACTAATAAACTACTCTTTCTTTCATTCAAGAAAGCCAATTAAACTGACTCCTTCTAAAAACAAATTGGACTGGAAAATGTGTCCACAGGGGAAGGGATCCCTCTTAAATTAACTTTGTTGTGACCATCTGAGGGAGTTGAATAAAGAAGGCGAGTCAGCTCATTCCTCCTCACCCAGGAGCATAACAAAATTGGGGTCCCGTTTGGAAAGTTAACCAAGTGGGAGACCTTGCCCAGGGACCAGTTGTAACATATTATAAATTTTGATTGGAAAGTAAACTGAACTGTAGAAATGACACTAGGCCATTTTCTAGTCCTCCGCACACCCAAAGTGAGAGGCTGGATAATCAATAGACATTGGTTCCCAGACATCACCAGCATACTCAGTGCTGGTTGTGCCTCCATAGGCAGCTCAGTCAGGCAAAGACTTCAGCTTCTGGCTGCTGCCATGCTTAGCAGCTACTCTCAGGTAAAACGGAGGGATAGGGTTGGAGTGAGAGAGGGCATAGGGGATTGTGGATCCTACTCCTTTGGTTCTGGATGAATGTACTTGATGTTTGGGTGTCACCTGCTTGGGCAGCTGAAAATTTATGAACTATACTGATATGTTTTGTGCCCATTTTATATCTGAAACTTGGGTACAATGCATACCAATTTCTACACCCCCCCCCCCCCCCCCACCACCCCCCCCCACCCCCCCCCCCACCCCCACCCCCGCAATCTCTGATAGTACTTACCTGCAGGGCTATATGAGAATGCCTTGCTCTGTGCCTGGGTCCATCCTCTGCAAGTCAAAGTCACAGAGCTGGCCGTCAGTCTCCCACAAGGGGTTGGAGAGCTTTGCCAAGATTTTCATCTCTGGGGACATACTTGCTATAGCTTCAACTCATCATTCTCCAATAAAGCAGAATAGCATGTGTATGTAGAAAGCCATAGATTAGGAATATATAAGGGAAGTTAGGCTCTTACATTCAAGCGCAATAGACTTATAGAATAAGTTCAAAGGGAAACCATTTGAAACAAACAGCATGAATGGATTCAAGAGAGGTGTATTTCTGAAAAGAGAAATGATTGAGGAAAGTAAGATTGATTTATGAAAAAGGCATGGGCTTGTTTGAACCAGATGACTTTCCCTCTGCTTCAAAACATTCTTATATTCTTTTGCCACATCAACCACCAGCAGCAAAGCTTCACACAGCACATGTTGTCTGTAAAGCTCTCTCCTTTTTAACACTTTGCTGTTCATGGGAGTTCGCTGTGTACAAATTGGCTGCCACATTTCTAACATTGTAACAGAGACTATATTTCAAAAGCACTTCATTGGCTCAAAAGGACTTTTAGATGTCCAGTGGTCATGAAAGGCGCTTTGTAAATGCTAGTCTTTCTTTCCTACACCATAATACAAAAGTCACTACAGAGGTGAGCATTACTTTCTATATAGGGTTGGGAGAAGGTGGCATTATATCATAAAAAGAATTAAAACCCCAGGGCAAATTTTGCCAAATATTTCAGTGAACCCAGAAACATCTGTTATTTACTTCAGCATTATCCTGCGTATAAAAAAAATGCAGTTGGCAAGGAGAAAGGAAGTGAAGCAGAATGCCTTTCATCCACAAGAGTGAGTACAGAAGCAAGCAAGTTACACAGCACCTTATAAACACTGGATAGATCTCCAATGGAGTATCGTGCCCAAAGCTGGGCGCTACAATTTAAGAAGGATATCAAGGCCTCGAGAAGGTGCAGAGCAAACTTACCATAATGGCACCGTAGTGAGGGACTTGATTTATGTGAAGAGACTAGAGAATCTAATGGATTTAATAGAGGTGGTCAAAATCATGAAGGGTTTTGATAGAGTAAATTAGGATAATTGTTTCCATTGGCAGGAGGGTTGGTAACCAGAAGACACAGATTTAAAATAATTGGTAAAAGAACCAGAGAGATGAGTTTTCTTTAAATGCTATGAGTTATTGTGATCTGCAAAGCTTTACCTGTAAGATGGTGGAAGCAAAGCCACTATATACTCTCAAAAGGAATTTCATACATACTTTAAAGGAAATTATTGCAGGACTAGAATCTTGGAATCTTTAGGGAAAAGCAGAGAGGAAGGTAGTGGCAGCAATTGAGAGGGTTGTTTATTGTGAGGTCAGGTGGAGCCCTCTTGTCTCTCCCATGTTCAGAAGCAAGTAACTTACAGTTTTTTTATGTACCATTCTGTAGGATTGTATGCAGCCTGTGATGGTGATTGCTGCCTTAGGGCAAACCAACCTTGCAGTGGAGATCTCAAAGCAGGCATTAGGTCCCTTATTTGCATATTCAAAAGCCCATCACCAGCCTCAGACATGAGTACCAGACCCTTCATTTGTTTGTCCTTACCCAATATGGCAGGTGGTATACTTTTGATCCGCACATGCTTTCTGTCTGGCATTTTGGGAACTTTCTGAAAAATGGATGGCTGATGACTACCACTGATGATGTACAGAAACTAGACAAGAGCATACATACTGTGTTTAACCATTAAGGGTGGATATTATAAATTTAAATGGATGGATGGAAAATCCTGCAGGGCCTGATGTGATTCTGATTTCAAAAAAACTCTGCATCTGAAATATAAAATCTACCTTTGTGTTTCCAAAACAACAAACTGCAGCACATGCAGCATCCTAGGAAATTCAATTGTTTATTTTGTGGCAAGAGAGAATAAATCCACACTCTGGTAATAAATCTTCTTTTATTGTAAACTGCATAATTTTAAGGACATTTACTCAAGATATTTCAATGTTGTAAAGGAACATTTCCACAACACACAGACGTGCATTTTCCATTAAATATATACGTAAGAAATCAAAAATGGTAAAACTTTTTTTTTACATATATAAAATGCTTCCTGGTAAATTCTTCTCAACATCATAATGACACAACATTGACATAATACTGGCTGTTTGGCGTATTTCACAAATCACCACTAATGCAATATAGATATCTTACTCTACATAGAGTCAAAGACAAGACCATATGTTTAGTTTGACAGAAATGTACTCTTTCTGTTTAAGTATGATAGATATTGATGAACTATGGCGTTACTGGCATCATGATGTATGTTTTATCTATCAAGCAAAGTATGAGGCTGAAGGGTCAGATCTCAAAGGGAATGCAATTTGAGATTTTAACAGCTCTAGAACAAATTGATTTCTGGCTTCTTGAATGGACCTAAGCTGATTTTCCATTTGTTTCTGACACATGCACATGCACACACATACACAAAATATGTACGATCTGCCCTCTCTTAGTGTATCCGTGATCCGTTTCACCACTCTGGTAACAAAGAGTGATGGTCAATCTCATGACGTTCTGCCACAACCAAAGCTTTGGCAGAAGTATGATCTCTGATAAGTCATATTAACCATGAGATGGTCCAGCTCCCAGTGGAGGTAACATTGTGGCTACATCACTGCTTTCAGTGATGCGGAAACACAAGACATTTTTCCACAAAGTAATGCCCAAGAAATCAGAAAACAATTTGGTCTAGCTAAAGATTAATTGAGGCCAGAGAGTAGCAGGAAGTTACATAGGCAGCAGATAGAACAATTTGGGAAGAGGGCAGCTCGGGTTACTGCTGGTTCCAGTTTTTTCTCACAGCCCTGTTTAGTTACAGTCGTAAACAAAGTCGTAGTTGCTCGGCTCCTTGGGGATGGGAGGCGGGGCTTCTGGAATTTGAATATTCTCTAAGTCGAGAAGGCGAAGCTTCATCTCCATGCTGAGGAGCGTGTCGAGGTCGTTCTTCGTTAGCTCGCTCATCATCTCCTTCCCGAGCAGAGCGTTCAGCCCATCTGTCCACACGCAGTACTAGAAAAGAGAAAGGAACGTTGCTGAGAACGTTCAACATCCTATACTCATTGACTTAATTTTCTTGCTTTTTCAATGATGACTCTTAGTATGGATCTGTCAGGGGTTCTACAAAGAAGCTTCAGAATCAATGGCAAGACAATCACCAAATTCACAGTGCTGTCACCCCCACCTCGTTTCTTGCATTCCATCACAAATCAGTAGCTGGCATCGCCGAGAATTCTCAATATAATGCAATTCTAAATACATCAATTGTCTGTGCTGATTCCCACTGACGGAAGTTATTTAGCATTCGGAATTTTAGTTTTGCTGATTAATAAAATGTCATTCCATATTAAAAGTGTTGTATTATTCATGGGAAGATAGATCGGTGCAGGATAACTAAAAAAAAAGTTTACCAAGAATTTACAGAACAGAGAAAGACCATTTGGTTCAACTGGTCTGTGCTGGTGTTTGTGCTCCACATGAGCCTCCTCCCACCCACCTTCACCTAACTTCCTTCATATCCTTCTATTCCTTTCTCCCTCAAGTATTTATCTAGCTTCTTCTTAAAGGTGTCTAATGCTTAGATTCTAAGCTTTTCTTCTCAACCACTCCATGTGGTAGCAAGTTCCATTTTCTAATTACCCTGGATAAAGAAGTTTGTCCTGAACTCTTTATTGGATTTTGGTGACTATCAGTAGGATTTTCTGTTTTGGGTCAACTTGGGGTCAAATGCAGTTCTGACCCCACACTTTGCCGGGAGCAGTCACCTGACATTAATTTTGCCTGGATTGGTCAGTTACTGACCATATGACGTACTTGCTGTCCAATTAAGGAGGCTGGGCAGACTCTCAAACTATAGGGCCAACAGGAAGCCCTCCAGGACGCAAGGAGCTGCAGCCTGCCATTGCAGGTAAGGGAGCGAGAATGCGCCTCCATCTTGAGGCTCCTTTTTAGCACTTTTTAAGACTTTTGAAATAAAAATTGGCCACAACTTTTGGATCACCATTACAGGGTTATGGAAAGGAAAGCCTTCCACAGGGCATCTTGTGCTGCAGCTGTGGCCAGAAGGCAGGGGTCAAAGTCACCCTAGGGCACTACCTGCTCTGCTGCCAGGAGGTCTCCCCAGGCAGCTGACATGTCCCAATGCTCCTAACACCACATGGAGCCCATAGCCCAAATTTCCAATGTGCAGGTGGGCAGTCATTCCACCCCAATTCCAGCCTCCGAGAATTGTCTCATGGCTAGAGTGGGGTTGCAAATTGGCAGGCCGGCTGAATGTACACACCCCACCTGTGTTACTCGTTCCCACCCCCACCCAACTTGGGGTCAAAATACTGCCCTATCTTATATTGATGATCCCTAGTTTTGGACTGCTCACAGTGGAAACATTTTCTCTATTGCTATTCTACCAAATCCTGTCAGAATCTTAAAGACCTCTGTTGAACCATCCCTCAACCATCTCCTTTCTAGAGAAAGCCCCAGGCCATTCCATATTTACTGATAGTTTTAACCTGAGAGTTACGGTATCACCCTTGTAAATCTTCTTTTTGCAGTTTCTTTGCATCATTTCTGTAATATGGAAACTAATTACTGTCCATCTCAATTATTGATCAATATATTTCCTTGTAGCAAAATTTGACTGCAAATATTAATTTGACCTGGGTAGTGAGTTTACTGATTTATTAATAGTCAGTGAGTGCATAATTTGGTCGGTATAATGATGAATGTGTCAATGTGTGTTTGTTCAAGGCTACTTGTTTGTTAGGGCTGCACCTCATTTAAATGGAACTCATGGTTATTGAATAATGAACCAAAAATAAGACAGCTAATTTTTCACATATTTAAGTGCTTTTTATTTTCTAGTTATGAACCATTTCACAGATTTTCCCTCCTTTAGGAGGGATAAAAGGACTTTCTTTTTTTATCTAACTCAGTTATTCCTTGCTTTCCCTGGCTTCCATGGGTCTTGGACCAATAAGGAGATGGGCAGGGATATGGTTCTGTGACCTCCAATAATACTAGGCTTACCAGCCAATAGGAAGTAAACAAGGTGGTGTCACTTCTCTTATTAGCAAACTGCTTGATCTTTCTCTGATGCTCCCACATAGTGATGACGATGTTCTGCTAGTCCATGACATCCAAATAATTTTGTGGAATTAATAAGTTATAACTTGCAAGTTAGTCTTTCAATTGCCAAAATTGAATCCCACTTAGAATTAGTGCTCTTCCCACTTTCCGTCTGCCATGAGCCCCCTCGCATCATTTTCTAAGTTGAAAGGCACCGGGCTGCATTTTGCAGGTGGGGTGGGCTGCTCACTCCACCCTGGTAGGAAAACTGGCCAGAAGCCATGCATGCCCAGAATAACCTGCCCTGCAGCCATAACATTCTGTGGTCGGACTAAAGTGCTTGAGAGTGGGACTTCCGCCCCTCAGTGGGATGAAGTCCTGCCCTTGGGAACTGCCAGCCAATCTGATTAGTTGCCAGCTCCAGCTGTCCCAGCAGTGCCAGAGTTCAGCAGTGGGTTTTGGAGGGCAAGTGGCGCAGACGGAAGAGGAGAGGTGACACCCCGGGGGTGTGCCCCCGATGCACAAATGGCATCTTCTGAATGAAGTTCCCCCACTTTCCTTCTCTCCTTTTTTCACATAGGTCATAAAAAATGGCCTGCGCACTCCAGCCCGCTTGCCCACATCAGCTGTATTATGCCAAGGGCAGCATATTATCCAAGCCAATAGGCTGGCTAACAAGCCTAATAGACCTTTAATTATTTATTTACATATGGTGGGTGGGCGCGAGTGTATTATGGGGATAAGCTCGGGGGTGGGCAGGAAGGTGGTGGGCTAGCCACCTGACCTATTTTACATGCCCCCATACCATGCGCTCCCATCCCAACCAGTTGCCGAAAACATGCCCCCTGTGCGGGAGCCACAGCTGTAAAATCTAACCGCAGTCTCCAAACTTTCAATAATGTGGAATTTACATCTGATCATCGGTCACTCTGTTTTAAGACAGCATGAAAAGTAATTTTCAACCTCAAGAGGAATCCCCTATTAGAGAGCCTCAGCATAACATATACCCTAGCTTTGATATGAACAGTGTCTCACTTGAATGGGCCGAGTATGTAGCTCACCCCCAAGAGTTAGGAGCCAGATAACCATCAGCGATGTAGTTACCTGAGAGTTATCTGTCATCGCTGAAATCAGGATACATATATTTAAGCTGAGGTAGGTAGCATTATTTTTATATCATGCATTTGAATTTTTCACTATAGCTTTGAATCATCACTTTTACTCTTGAATCTTTTTGATTTAAAGTTGGGGTGGGGGAGGAGGGTTGGAGAGCCTTATAAAAGTTGGAAATGCATGCACAATTCAATAGTGCAATGAAATCCAGGTAGATGACCTACTAATTCTGCCAAGATAGTGCTGTATGTGGCGCATGACAGAGAATAACCTGCTACGACCGGACAGAGATGCAAGCTATAATTCTGGTTTTAGAATCAGCGTAGATAGAATGCTTTGTAAAGAAAACCTATTGGCTTTAAGCTATTGTTACTTTTGGTCACTGAGAGATTACACTAATTTACTTATACAGTACCACAAATAACGGCAACAAAATGTCCAGGAAAGGCATATGGAAGCATACTTGAGTGTAAAGTCAGTGACAGAGATGTTTTATGGAGATCCTCCATAATGAAAGAGGCTTAACTGGGATAGATCACCACAGGTAATGCTTCAGAAAGGTCAGAATGAGGGATTAGAATCGTTATCTTAAAAAGGGATTCCAAAGCTCTGACACTGGCAGGAGCTGGTTTTCGGAGCAGTGTGTAGAGGGCGGGATGGTAAGTTTCAGTTTGGAAACCTGGAAGGCTGGGTTTACATGCATGTTTTGGAAGTTTCACTGCCTCCTGGGACTTGGAGAAAGAAGGGAACAGATGATTACAGTGATGGATTTAGATAAGAAAAGGCTTGAGGGCATAGACTGGTTGGGCCAAATCGCCTGTTTCTGTGCTGTATCTCCTATGTAATCCTATGGTTGGCTGCTGACCCTCTATGCCACCTCTGTTAAAATCAGAAGTGGACGTTTTGGAGGCAGGTTGGGGTCAGGTTTGAGACTTCTAAAATTTTTACTTCTCACACAATACCAACCCAGCCATTTTAGGGGTTAAAATTATCCTCCGTGTATGTACTGTCATGAAACTATTAACGTATATATTACTGGAAAATATTTTTCTTTTAAAATAGAGGTTTAGTCTATGGGTGTGTCTTAATTGGATTAAAGCCAGCTAGTCTGGGTGCTTTGATGTGTATTAGTTTTGATATGTAAGAGACATAGCCTGCATTTGCATTTTTTGAACAGAGCATTCAAGAAGTGGGGTGAAAACAGTGCCTATTTAGCAGATACCAAGCCATATGTTTATATTACTAATAAAATTGGTACTATGAAAGAGATTTTATTGTTAGAAGAGGCTAGTGATACAATGAGAATTTACAGTCAGTGGATGGTGATAGGTATAACTTCAGCAGTCTTCGGGTGTGCAGGGCAGAGGCAATGTGAGATCAAAAGGCAGCTGTAAGCCTCCAACTGTCTCCACAGGAACCAAAATGAAAAGAATCTCATTTTGAATTCATAAGGTGAAAATGCTTTGCCTGGCGTCTGGTTAAGTCTATGGGTTGCTGTTGCCTTAATGGAGATTAGTTTGGGAATTTGTTTAAAAGTTATGATAGGAGTAATTTGAAGCCATATGCATATATATATTGACCCGTGTAAATGAATAAAATATTTAATTTATTTTAATTTAATGTAAAACCTTGATTACTGAATTTAGAGTCACATCTCAAACATAACATTTAAAATTATAGATTATGACAGTTGTTTAAAGTTTCCCTCTGGGATTTTTAAATAACTCCGCTTTACCAACTGCATTGGTCATAACAGTACTGCTTTCAAAAAGAAACATAACTTAAACTACAATTGTTGGCACTATTTTTGTTTGGGTTACTTGTGATATTTTAAATAGTGAGTGCCGATGGCATCTTTATGGGTACTGGTAACTGGGAGGCTAATAGTATGATGGAGATGGATTAGTACTTGCAAATGACACAGTGAGATTACTAATACATTCTGAGTTCATGACAGAATCTATGGGGGTTAGCTTGGCTTCCTCACACTGCTGAATTCAGTAATTCATGATATTATTCCTGCTTACTGATTAAAGACAATATTTTAACAAAAATAAAAATGAAGAGACATGGAAAAGGATATCAGAATTAATCACATCACATTACAGGTGTTCTTTTAAATACAGAAGTGTCCTTACGATATCATTTGTTCTTTGAGTTCAGTTGAAGACGATTGCTATTCTCAATTCAGTATACCTCACTCATTAGCTTCATCTGTTCAAAGGAAAAGTGCTACTGCGGACTTAGTTCACTATGTAACCTGCTGATTCTGTTTTGCTGCAGTGTTAAGTTCAGTTATTTAGAATTAATGTTCTGGTATTTGTCATGCTGAATTGTATTGGTTTTAGGCATAATTTATTCAGAGCTGTAAATTCAAACAAATACACTAAAAATGATGCATGTGCTGTTTAGTTTATGCAAAAAAACTGCTTGCAGGGTTATCTATGATCAGAGTTCCTGTACAGTTTACACTCACCCTTCACAGGACATTGTGAAAGATCAGGCAAATTAGAGATGCCCAAGCAGATCCTGACTGGGTTTCATTACTAAAGGAGAGGCAATATTTAACATGCCTTGTATATGCTTCTTGTGAGACTCCTTAAGGCAAATTTTACACTGGGCCTACTGTTCTTACACATATCAGTTTACATCCCAGTAAGCTCATGCATCAGAAAGCTTGACTAACAGCAAAAAACTTGTGCAATCCAGACCCAAGACTGACCACCGTTCAAGACGATTCGCCTTGGTCACTAGTTGAACTTTGTTACGTAAGTAGTAGGTGCAGGAGTAGGCCATATGATCGCTCGACCTCGCACCACCATTTAATACGATCACAGCTGATCTTCTACCTCAACCCCACTTTTCTGGCCAATGTCGCTATCTCTCCAACTCCTTGACAGACTAAAAAGATATCTATATGAATATACTCAAAGATGGAGTATCCACAATCCTCTGGGGTAGAGAATTCCAAAGATGCACAACCCTCTGAGTGAAGAAATTTCTCCTCTTTTCAGTCCTAAATGATTGACTCCTTATCAACCTGCCAATTGAAAAATGCCCCATTTATCCCTATTCCTGTTTCCAGTCTATTAACCAATCCTCCGTCCATGCTAATATATTACCCCTAACTCCATGAGCCCTTATCTTATCTATTAACTTTTTGTGTGGCACCTTATTGAATGTCTTTTGGAAATCCAACTATACCACATCTGCTGGCTTCCCTGCATCTACCCTACCAGTTACGTCCTCAAAAAACTCAAGTAAATTTGTTTAAGGATGATTTCCCTTTTGTAAAATCATGTTGACTCCTCATACTATGCTTTTCTAAGTGTATAGTTAAGACTTGCCTTAATAATAGCTTCCAGCATTTTTTCAATGACCAATGTCAGGCTAACTGGCCTGAGTTTCCTGTTTCTGTTTCCCTTCTTTCATGAATAATGGTGTTACGTTTGCTAACTTTAGATCTGCTGGGACCGTTCTATAATCTAGGGAATTCTGGAAAATCGTAATCACTGCATCCACGATCTCTGCAGCTATCTCTTTTAGAACCCATGGAGGTACTCCATCAGGTCCTAGAATTTGTCAGCTTTCAGTACCTTAAATTTCTTGAATTCTTTTTCTCTGCTGATACAAATTATTTTAAGTTCCTCACTCTTAATAGCTCCTTGGTTACCCTGTATTTCTGATATGTGACTTGTGTCTTCGATGATGAAGACAGACACAAAAAGTATTTGTTCAAAGTCTCTGCCATTTCTTAATTTCCCATGATAATTTCTCCCCATCTCTGCCTCTAAGGGACTTAGCTGCCCTCTTCAATTTCATATACTTGTAAAATCTCTTACAATTTGATTTTATATTCCTGGTTAGTTTATTTTCATTCTATTTTTTTCCCTTTTCATCAAACTTTTAGCTGCCCTTTTTAAAACTCTCCCAACCTTCAGGCTTACTAATATTCTTCACAATATTACATGACTCTTCTTTTAACTTAACACAATCTTTAATTTCCCTAATAAGCTATGGATGGATCTTTCTTACTGAGTTTTTGTTTTTTAACGGAATGTATTTTTGTGGAACATTTTGAATCATTTCTTGCACCTCCTGAGCTGCATAGGTTTATCCACACATCCAGCTGGATCATGACAGGCTGAGTGACCGCCAAGCAGCACTGCTGAGAGATATAGCACACGTTTAACTGTGAGTTATCCTGCAGGCAAAATGGGGGCACTGGTCAAGGTAGACCTAGAGAGAAGGCTATTAAATGGGCAATAAGGATGGATTTTTAAAAAAAATTATTTTTCAGTTGAGAAGTCCACAGTCTTAACACT
This sequence comes from Carcharodon carcharias, assembly GCF_017639515.1. Classification (NCBI taxonomy): domain Eukaryota; kingdom Metazoa; phylum Chordata; class Chondrichthyes; order Lamniformes; family Lamnidae; genus Carcharodon; species Carcharodon carcharias. Next base: position 197,144,949 of record NC_054469.1, read on the forward strand.
TCTGATCTCCCAAGTAGAAAGGGGTTACATGTTGACAATAAGGACAATAATAGAGAAGCAAGTATCATGAATTATCATCAAGAACTGTATTGCCATTTTGTCTGTTTTCCTCTACCTTATCTTTCTCCAAGCCTACTCAGTCACAAGCACAGTGTCTGATATAAATGCAAATTACAATCCTTAAGAATATGAAGCAAATATAATGAAGTCATTAATATCTGCAAATTTATAAATGATATATGCAGAGAAAATACTAAACACATTAACTATATAAAGTATTGACTTTATTTTATTGTATTTGAAAGAATTGTGACAGCCAGTTTCTCATTCAAAAATATTCATGGCTTTTTTTTGTGAAGTACCGTTAAATAATACATTAATGGATAATTCTTCAAAGCTTGCAACAGTTTCCCCATGAAGTACAAAACTATTGAGAAAGCAATTTAAAAATAACATTAATGGAAGGGAGGTGTTGCACTTACTTCATGCTTGTCAGGAGCGATGAAATTCAAGGAATCATCTGGGTCGTACAGGATAGAGAAAGCGAGTTCTAACACCTCCTATGGAGACCAGAACAACATGAGCAATCAGTCAAACAAAGGGCATCATGTACAGGGGAAGAGGCCATCCTATTTCATCAGCTCATGTCCAAATCACAACTGCTTCACAAAATTTATTTTGTGTGTTAAATTCAACAACAACAACTTGTATTTATATAGCAGCTTAAACACAGTTTAATATAAACTGGTGATGCATCACAGGCCAGAATTGGAGGAACATAACGATCTCAGAGGGCTGCAGGAGGGTACAGGGGAGGGGAGCGACCCTGGAGGCATTTGAAAACAAGGATGAAAATTTTAAATTTGATGTGTTGGCACACCAGGAGTAAATGGGTGAATGGAACTTGGTGTGAGTTATGGTGGGGGCAGCAGTGTTTTGGATGAGCTCAAGTTTAAGGAGAATGTATTGTGGGAAGTCAAGTCTAGCGGTAACAAAGGCATCAGTGAGATTTCAGCAGCAGATGAGCTGAGGAAGTAGTAAAATAGGATAGTGCAACAGGTGGAAGTAGGCAATCTTGGTGGATTCTAAGGTTAGGCAATAAATGTTGGCCTTGCCAGAGATGCCCATATCCCAGGAATAAATGAAAAAAAATGACAACCGCCAAAACTAATTTACTTCCTGGAAACAAGACGAACTGAGGCAAAGAACAGAATCTGTGCTTAGAGAATAAGTGCCAAAATTATTAGCTGCATTTTAAATATATTATGCATGCTGATCAGAAATGCTCAATTTGGTGTCCACGTAAATATGATTATTGGCTTTCTCACAGGTACTTATGTTGTTTAATTGGTAACCAGCCCAGGATATCGCTTGCATTCAGAAGCCTGCAGTGGAGCACTTAGTGTTGTGGAGCAATTCGAAATGGGTTCAAATCAGAGAGGGCAGGGAGCGGACAACACTTTGGATGCAGCTCAATCTGATCCACAACATTGTCGACATACGCTGCTTTCTCAAGCAGAAGACCTACAAATCTTCAGCCTTTACCAGCAGCTGAACAGGGCTGGTCTCCTGAGCATAAGTTAACGTGTTCAGAGGTATCTGTTTTATACTGCTTTGGAGAAATGGCAAGTTTCTCTTTTTTTTTGCTGATGAGTCAATGTCACAAGTGATTACTATCTCCGTCTGTTGCTGTCAGTACCAATGTTTCAATAATGAAGCGGTCTGATTGAAATGAGATGGATTTTCCCCCAACTCCCGCCTTCTCTGGGTTGGATACTCAACTCCAGTGAAAGTTCTTTTTAATATACAGAATCTTCAAGACCTGGATTTTTCCTATGGCGGGTGGGCTGGGTGGGAGGGGGTGGGGAGCTGGGCTAATTAAGGCCCGCCAAGCGTAATGTACAGCCGGTAGCACTCAGCGCTACCTGTGCAGACGGGACGAGGAGGGAGAGTCGGGTTTAAAAATTTATTCAAACATGTCCCCTCATGTGACTCTGTCACATGAGTTGGGACATGTTTGTAAAGGTGGGAAAATTTATTTATTTCATAAAAGCTTCAGGAAACCTCATCCCGCCTGTGGATGAGGTTTCCGGAAAAATGTGAAGGCCGCTTGGGCTTTTCGCCTGCCTGTCAACACATTCTTAGGTACTTTAAATAATCTCTTAATGGCCTTAAAGGACCCTTAGCATTTCGGTGGGCACGCAGCTGACACAGGTGCGCGCCCACTGAACAAAATATTGCGATGGCACGCAACGATGTCGGGACGCATGCCTGACGTCATCACACATCATTTTACGCACGGTGTGTCAGGCCCGCCCCCGCACGCCAACCGGAAGATTCTGCCCAAAGTGACTGCTTTAAATGTGTTTATTTTTGCAATTGATTTAAAAAGAAATCATTTGTGGTCAGTAGTTATCTCTTGATGGAAATGCCTCTGAAGTAGAGAGTGTAGAAGAGTCCCACTTTCTTTCATTCTTTCTTGCACCTCCTACACCACCTCTCCAAATTGGACAGAAACTGTCATCATCACATCGAGAGAGATCACCTCTATTACACCCTAGCACTCTACATGTGCTGAGAGAAAGCCCAACAGCAGCAGTGAGATATAGCGGTCACGTCAGTCATGTTAAACAGATATGCAGCTCCAGGGATAATGTTTTAGGTATTCTGTCCCCTGTTTTGTATAAATCCTAATTTGTCCAGAACTCAATGGCCCATACCCTGGCCCGCATTTAGTCTCACTCACCATCACTCCGACCTTACTAGTGTACAATGGCTCCCTGACTATCCATGCTCCTTCATCTTTGAATATCTCCACAGCCAATGTCTTATAATAAAGGGCAAAAATGATGAGCAGGAAAAGACCAGATGGTCTATTTTGCCTGCCCTATTTTTGTGGTGCCATTGCAACTAGACAGTTCCCACCTCCTTCCCCCCCAATCCTCTTCACCAACTGCATTCATGTAAACTCCTGGGACAAACGAAAAAAAAACAAGAGTTATTGAGGGAAAGAATAAATTCGGGAGAAAAATGGTGATCAAAACCAGACTAGGTGATCATATTGACCAAATGTCTCAACTCATCTCTGCAACAGCCTTCAGTCTATATTAGCTCCCACACCTACTGTTCTCCTTATTCTGGACTTTTATGCATCTATGTTTCCAGTCATTCCACCATCAGTGACAGAGACTTCATCTGCCTTGGTCTATTTGCTATAGCTCTCTCTTTAAACCCCTTCCCTTAATGTGGCCACCATCTGGCAAAGGCTGCCTTTATTGCCCATCCCTAGTTGGCTTGACTGAGTAGCTTGCTCATCCACTTCAGAGGGCAGTTTAAGAGGCACCCATGTTGGTGCAGGACTGGAATCACATGTAGGTCAGAGCATGTAAGGATATGGCAGGTTTCCTTCCCCAAAGGACATTAGCGAACTGGTTGGGTTTTCACAACCCTTCAGGTCGCTTTGACTGATACAAGTATTTTATTTCCAAATTCTTAAACTGCCCAGGTGGAATTATAATTCACAATTTCTGGATGGTTAGTCCAGGCCTCTGGATTTACGATACTACGCTACTGTACCCAATTCTATCTTCACCATACAAATAAAACCCGTCAATTAGCGTTGGTTTCTAAAAGTTGCAACATCCCTTCATCTCTTTAGTATTCAAGAGGCATTGTTCCCTAAACTGTAGCTGTTCATGTGCACTCTCCACACATTCAAAGGATTTTCATTCCAATCCCCTGTCTGTACTCAGCGTGACAGCACAATCTCAGTCCGGGATTCATCACCTTTGGGGGAAAAATCCAACACGGCAGCTGTCACACTGAATCAAGCAAGTCAATTTTTGAGCTTATTTAACAGCTTGGGAATTGTAATGAAGGAATGTGGGTGACAGAAAATACAGCAGGCAGAGACCCACGCGTGGCATTCAACCCAGATTACTGGATCATTATTACTGTATCATGGGGCAGGATTTTTAGTTCGGCGGGCTCCTGCGATTGGAGAGCCCGAGAACGGACCCCCCGGCCGTGATATGCCCTCGATCGCAATTTCACGCTGGCTGGCCATTAATTGGTCAACCAGTGTGAAAGGCGCATTGAAAGGCTCAGCGCTGCCAGGGTGGGGCAGGGAGGAAGATGAGCGCTGATGTCAGCGCAGACGTAGGGGGAGCACGAAATGAAAGCTCCCTGAAGGCCGAGAGCTGCCTCAGGGAGCTGAAGAATTTAAATGCAAAAAAAATAAAGATTTTTAAAAACTGGGAAAAATGCCCATGCATCTGAATCAGTCACCAGAACATAGGGATGATGAAAATTCTGTCCAAACATTTTTATTTTTAAAAAATTAATAATGGAAACCTCATCCCGCCCGTGCAATGAAAAAATCTCAGCTAATTACTACTTTAATGGCCTTAATAGGCCTCTTAATTGTCGGCGGGTACGCTTCTGACTATTGCACGCACCTGCCGAGCGAAATATCATGCGAGTGTGCGATGATGTCGGGATGCTTGCCCGATGTCACCACGTGCTATTTCACACTCGAGCGGGTCGGGTGTGCACTTGCACGCCAAGCAAAAAATTCTGCCCATGGACGTCCCTCACCATCTAATTCAAGGTAAAGAGTGAACTAAAATTCTAGAACGAAGCTGTGAAGAGGAAGAATGTAGGGATTGGGTGTAGTAACAAGTTATTTTGTCACGAATGCCAAATATGATGGAACAGAATTTTAGCATTTATTTTCCTCCCCCGTTTTCCAAGTTCTTTTTTTGCCTCCTACACCAGTGTTCAGCTGAAGCAGCAAGTGTGCAACCTGTTCCCCTTCACTGAGGGCAATTTTAACTGATCAGGCGCAATGTTGGTTTTACATGCTACCCGATTTTGCTCTTCAGTGAATTCAATATTGGATGGTGTGTAGTACTGTCCACAGTATTCCATACTAGTAGTCCACACTAGGTCCACATGATCCCATGGGTTTCCTGCTCAGTGTGAGAGATTAAAGTTTCCCTTAAAATTAAGGAATATGGCGGAACAATTCAGCTGCAGAGCCGTTCTTGCATCATCTGATGAAAAGCGTCTTGTTTCCCAGCTGAAAGAATTGCCAGCAAATGTCATCTGTGCTTGATGTGATCAAATTCATCAATTTCTATATATGGACTCCCTTTAGGTGGTGACGTGCACAACAGTGTGCCTTTATATTGAATGGTAATGAGTTACTGTGGCTTAGTGGCAGCACTGTCGACTTGAAGTTAGCAAATTGTGGATTCAAGTCCCACTCCAGAGACTTGAGCACATAACCTATGCTGACACTGCCAATGCAGTACTGAGGGAGTACTTTCGGACAAGATATTAAACTGAAGATCTGTTTAACCTTTCAAATGGAGGTAAAAGATCTCGTGGCAGTAACTTGAAGAAAAGCATGGGTCTTCTGTCTGGTGTCCGGGCCAATAAATCCTGCAGCATACATCACTTAAACAGCCTATTTGCTCATTATCACATTGCTGTTAGTGGGAGCTTGCTGTGCGCAAATTGATTGCCCTAGTTTATTGACTGTAAACACCCTGGGATGATCTGAGATTGTGAAAGGTGTTGTATAAGGGCAAATTCATGCCTTTTTACTTTCTTAAATTATGCATATGAAGTTGCTTTTGCATGACTTGAGCAGGTTGCCAATATCCTGCACAAAATTGCTGCACAAAGTATCATTATTGCTGCAGTTTAAGTAAATTCTTATGATTCCACTGGGAGGAATGCAATGATGGAATTTCAATAAGATGACAATGGGAATGGTAGTCAGATAAATAAGAGTACCGCTCAACATAACATTTGCACTGAACTCTTCTTCAATCTCCACATAATTAATATTAATGAGTGCAGAAACCTAAGTGTACCACTTTGCAGAGGAGCAACAAGTTCCAGCTTGTTTCTAATGCCCTTGAACTCCCATTGGTTTTAATGGGCAAAACCACAATGCATTGATGCCTTGAACATGGGTGCCTGACAATCAGAACCCCAATAACAAAAAAAGAATCAAGCAGTATAGAGATTAACATTATCCCACCCACTTCTGCCTAATTCCTATTTATTTTGGTGACAGGCCTTTATTAAGAATGTAAAATTATGCTATTCAAGGCCACTAATTTGTGGCATTCACGGAATGACAGAATAAGATTCACAAAACATCTGTATAAATCCCAGTATGCCATAAAAGTAGAATTTCACTTATCTGATAGTCATCAAGAAATCCAATAGGGAGCTCAGAAGTAACATCTTTACCCAAAGAACGGTGAGAATGTGGAAATGCCCTACTACAGAGATCTACAATAGAGAAGTTAACAGTATAGCTGCATTTAGGGGGAAGCTAGAAAAGCATGTGAGGGGAAGGGAATGGATGGTAACGATGATAGATTTAGATGAGGAAAGATGGGAGGAGGCTTGAATGGAGCATAAACGCTGGCATGGACTGGTTGGGCTGAATGGCCTGTTTCTGTGTTGTATATCCTATGTAATCAGTCACTACATCAGTAGTTCTAAACATGTTAGACAGGAAAATAAAGTGCACCATTTTCAAACTTGACAAAAATGAGAAAAATAAGATTTTCCTCCGCTGCATGAAGTGAATGACAAAAACTAAGTGAAGAAAGACTTGCATTTATATAGTGCCTTTTATGACCTCGTGACTTCCCAAAGCGCTATGGGGCAATGAAGTACTCTTAAGAGTGTAGTTACTGTTGTAAAAGTGGTGGCCAATATGCACACAGCAAAGTCCCATAAACAGTCACAAAATAAATAAACATATCATGCATTTTAGGTCTTGGCTGAGGGATAAATGTAGACCAAGAAACCCCAGAACTCTCTTGCTCTTCTTCAAATAGTACAGTGGGATTTTTATGCCTACCTGAGAGGGTGGGTGGGGCCTTGGTTTAATGTCTCATTCAAAAGACAAGTGTTATAATACTCTTAAGATACATGTTATCTTACGTTCACTTAAGACTACCATAGCTCAAAAAATTTATCTTGGCATAAAAGTGGAATCTTTTTGAAGTTTACTGTAAATGGTTACCTTATTTTGTTTAAGTGCACCCTTTTCCTTCATGTGTGGACAATCCTTTCCTGTCACGATAGCTTTGATATCGGCCACAGGCACTGTTTTTAAAAAAAGAAATTCTCAACACGCAGTTACTGCTCCTGTCACAAGATACATTAAATTGCCTAACATTTACAGCACATCAACAGGCCATTTGACTTAACAGGTCTGTATGGCAGCTCACATTCCACACAAGCCTCTTTCCACCCTACTTCATCTAACCTTATGGACATAGTTACAATACAATGTTGCATTGAGAAGTACTGTTCTAAGCATTAGCTTTAGAGTCATCATTTGTGACAATAGTTTGAAACATTTTAAAAAGGATAGGGTAAAATTTCCCTCTTTCATTCGTGCTCTTAGCCTCACCAATTAGGAGCACATAGCCGAGGACTGAACGTACATACTCTACAATTTTCTGGATTGACAGATGAAAATACTAAAAGTGTGTAGCACTGCACTGGGAATGTGTAGCAGGTTTCTCCCTGATCTCAGTTGTTCTGAGAAAAAAACAATGGACTATATTTGCCCCTAAAAGCAGTTATGCAACATCTTTTTAAAAGCTTGATTCAGTTATACATGAACTCCTGTGTGGCATCAGTTCTGTAATATGAAGTCAGGCAGGTTGCTAGCGCTATATTAATGCAGTGTCCTCATACTCCACAAATACAGGGTGGGGCGGGGGATGGGGGACGGGACGCGCATTTATGTGCCGCCAGATTACTTTTGTGCTGCAAAGCAATTTTTCTCATTTATGACAAAAGAATATTTAGCCCTGAAAGCACTGTCTACAGTAAGAATGCTACCTGTGTTGATCGCGTGTATTGAAAAGCATGCAAGCTGCAAAGTGCTGTAAGAATAGTTGATGTTATTCTGTTAGAGGCAGCACTTACACTTGTCCTGCAAAGATTCATGTGGCACCTCTCCCTGAGGGCTCTCGTCCTGGTCTCCATAGTGCAGGACTTTGTGGTTTGGCGAAAGGCGGCAGTACCAGAATTTGTCTGTAAAATTAATAATTTTGGCACTTCCAGCATTACTTTAAAAACTCATTGTTTTGATTTTAAACACTTGTGCAAAACATATAATTTTTAACAAAGTGGAACTGATACAGATAACACTTCAATCCAGGTCAAATATAATGACAGATTTACAGAGGCTGAATCAACAGAAATCTTCCAAAGTCTGATTTCCCCTTCTTGTTGGAATGCCCTTGCTACCTGGCACTGACACTACACAGGAGGAGAATGTGCCAGCTCAACAACGTGTGGATCTTGTTTCACTCTGGAATTGGTGCATGAAAAACAAGAGTTAGCCACAGCAATCCATCCAAAGACTGATCACTCACTCAGACCCTGGAGTCAGTTGTAAGCCACTTTGTAAGGTTCCTCCTGTCAGTCTATAATATGTGCATTGAACAATGTATATGGTATACCATCAAAACAAAACAAGAACTGGCATTTTTATAGCGTCTTCAATGTAGTAAAATGTCTCATGTTCCTTCAACACCAGGAATATAGAGTAAATACAATGCAAAGCCTGAACTGATCATGAGACAGAAGCTGTCCAGTTTCCACCTATCTCATCACAAACTTGCATTCCATCTTTGTGTAGAAGCTATGTTAATCTCCTATGTTTTGTTCAAGTTTTAGTACATGTACAGTTAAAGAGAGCAAATTCGTCCTGTTCTGCTGATGGCACTAGCTTTCTATTGTATTCTACTGATGCAAAGAAACCCATCAAAATCAAGAAGAGGAGAATGTAGAATTGACAGCAAATGCAACACAAATTCCTCATTACTTGATAAGTTCTGAAGTACAATTGGAGGTCATAACTCATTGACTTGCAACACATTTCTAATGGCTTTGAACCTCGCCTTCGAACACTGGCACCAAAACTAACCAGCATCAATTGATACGTGTGCAATATGGACTGAAGCCTGATGCCCAGAGTCACCGCGCACTATAATTTCACACCATTTTCAACCATCACAGCATTGACTGCATGCCTGTTACCAATCTCAAGGTCTGAATGTTGACAAAACTGACGAAGAAATTTAATACTTGAGTGGTTATGTGAATCGGAGCAGAACAAAAAAAATTAGGTTTCAGTATCAAATTCAATTCTATTCTATTTCACTTCATTTCAATAAGGCCCAAAGTTGTCCAGTATAAAAGGATGGAGATAGGCACACAATAGAATTTTACTGCTCCTAAATCCTTGAATATGTTGACACCTCTCAAATCTACGCCCATCTTTCTCGCAAATCCGTGTTTGACCCTCTATGATCAGGATTCTATCCTTGCCATGGCAATGAAACGGCCCTAATCATAGTCACAAACGACATCCTGTGTAACTGTACAATTTTGGTCTCCTTATTTGAAAAAGGATATAATTGCGTTAGAAGCTGTTCAGAGAAGGTTCACGCATCTCATTCCTGGAATGAAGGGCTTATCTTATGAAGAAAGGTTGAACAGGTTAGACCCATACCTATTGGAATTTGGAAGAATAAAAGGGGATCTTATTGAAACATTTAAGATCCTAAGGGGACTTGATAGGGTAGATAATGTTTTCTCTTGTGGGGGAGACTAGAATTAGGCGACACAGTTTTAAGAAAAGAGGTCTCCCTTTTAAGACTGAGATAAGGAGAATTTTTTTCTCTCAAAGGGCCATTGGCATGTGGAATTCGCTTTCCCAGAAAGCAGTAGAGGCAGGGTCATTGAATTTATTGAAGGCAGAGTTAGACAGGTTTTTGATAGACAAAGGAGTGAAGGGTTGTGGGAGGCAGACACGAAAGTGGAGTTGAGACCATAATCAGATCAACCATAATCTTAGCAAATGGTGGACCAGGCTCAAAGGGCTGAATGGCCTCCTCCTAAGTCCTATGTTCCTATGGCTGTGATTGCGGTGCAGTATACCTCCTCGTCCATCTCAACCAGTCTGTAGCCTTTGAATGGTTGACCACACCTTCAACATCTGTCTAGCTCCAATCTCATCTATCCAGTCATAGCCAGAGAATGGCATACAATGGCTTCTCTTCCCAAATACCGCAATGATTCTTTTGGAGTGCAAAAAGGATCTATACTTGCCTCTCTCCTATTTCTGCCCCTCAGTGATGTCATTTGATAGTGTGACATCAGGTTTCACATGTATGCTGAGGACACTCAGCTCTACATCACCAACACAACCTCTCTTGATTCCTCCACTATCTTTGCATTAAAAGTCTATTGAGGCCAATAAAAGGAGGGAGTCTGGGATTTTCCAGATCCCTGCAGGCGACGGGGTCAGTTTAGGTTCCTGGAGATGGTGTCCTGGGGAGGGGGTGTGGTGGGGGCAGTGCACCAGCCAGGCCTAGAGGCCCTCCTTTCCTGCCTTGGTGCACGAGCAGCTTTAGGGGGCCATGTAGAGCGGGTCACCCACCATGGTTGTGGCATAGCTGCAAAGTCCATTTGTAATTTAAGTTTAAAAAGTGGGAGAGAGGGCACTTCCATTTTGAAGAGCCCTCTCCCTTACTTATCTTCTATTGCAGCCTGCTGCTCCTTTCAAGCCAGAAGGCCTCTGATTGACTCATTAGCTCCAAGGGCCTGCCTGCCCTGTGAAAAAGGGGGCCAGTGGCTGTTTCCCCTGAGGGGGTGGGTTTGTGATCCGAAAATGGTCATGACCTCCGTTTCCCAATCCAGAAGATAGAATCCTGTCTTTGGTCCCTGCCTAAGCTCCATTCCCTAGCTCCAAATTTTGTCCCCCTCCTCTGCCACTTATCTCCAGCTGAACCAGACTGTCTGTAGTCTCATGTTTCAATCTATTTGACCTTAAGCTGAGTTTCTAAGACATCATCATCTCCATTACCAAGACGCTTACTTCTACCTCCATAATATTGCCCATCTCCATCCATGCCTCAGTCCACCTGCTGTTGAAACTCACTTTGATGCTTTTGTTATCTCCAGACTTGACTATTCCAATTCTTCCCTGGCTGACTTCCCATCTTCCACGTTCTATAAACTTTTGCTTATCCAAAAGCCTGCTGCTGCTCTTTTCTAACTCACATCAAATACCATTCACCCCGATGTTCACTGACCTATATGGGCTCCCAGCCCAGCAATACTTTTATGTTAAAATGTTCATACTATGCTCAAATCCTTCTGTGGCCTCACCCCTACCTATGCCTGTAATCTCCAACAAGTTTCCAAGACCTTTACATTCTTCCAACTCAGGACATTGGCAATTGTGCCTTCAGCCATCCGGCCCCTAAACTCTTAATTCCTCTTTCTATAGCTCTCTGCCTCTGCACGCACTCCTCTTTTAAGACGATTTTTAAAACCTACTGTTTGACTAAGCTTCCTTTCACCTGTCCTAATATTTCTTTCTTTGGTATGGTGTCAATTTGTTTGATAATGTTCTCAGGAAGGACCTTGGGATGTTTCATTATGTTAAAGGTGCTATATAAATGCATGTTGTTCTTGGTTTTAGCTCCTGAGTATATGCAACATTGCTTTGTGAGGACAGGCCAGCCTTCCAGAGATATGGCACGATGCTATGTCTTCAAGGTTTAATACATGTGCAATAAAAGCAAATGTGGTCTGTTCACAAGCACTTTAACTCTTATTGTTGGAAACTGCATCACCTTCAAGTCATGCACCATCCACCCAATCTAGCCTCATTGTGATAGCACCATCATTAGAAAGTCTCCAGCAGTTCAAGAAGGTGCCCCAACCCTACCTTCTTTGGGCAACTAGAAATGGGTAATAAATCTGACTTTGACAATGTCACTCAGATCCCCAGAAAAAATAAAAAACGATATACTGTGTAAAACTATGGAAATATATACAGTTTTATATTGTATAACTTAGGAGGATAAGGATGAATTAACTCAAAACATTCCATCAGTTATTGAGAGCTCAATTACTCTGACATTTGATATGTGGAGTGATCTATTTAATCGTGATGCCAATGAACAGAGACTGCATTTCCAATATGTCTATATAATTAAATTGTTCATTCTAGTAGAGGTGAAGCTTTGAGTGAATCTGTCTGCTCAGTACCTTGTCGCCGGCGGCTGCTGATCTTCCTGAAGCAGGTTCCTTCACAAAGTCGGTTCAGCCGCTGCTGCTTGACCAACTCCAGGATTTCAGGCTGAATCTTCTCTCTGAGTTCTCTGCAGGCAGGAAGATCAATTGTCAAAAACTAAGCCATGCTCTTGTAAGCAGGAGTGGAGATTGTTTGAGGATGTTGTATAGGGTGGGTGGGGGAACATGAGTGAACAAGGGAATTTGGGGAGGTGTGGGTGGGTTGTGGTGAATATATAAGTGGTGGAGAATTAACGTATAGGATTAAAACTGAAACAAGTGTAGCTCTCCAACGATCTAGACTGAGAAAACTAACCAAAGTTCATTTCTGTTTGGTGCTAATTAACATTTGTACCTCAATTTATGGCAACCTGAGTAAATGCTGAGTCTTCTGTGGAGGCCTTATATTTTAAGGGGACTTTGGGAACAGATACCAATGACTTTTGTTAACCCGTTCCTGAATACATTGTTGGAACAATTTGTACTCTGCATTGGTCTCTGTGCTGTACTTGACCTGGGATTAACTGATATTGGAATTGCGTATTCAAAGAAAAATTGTTTCATTCTTCCCACATTGACATTCCTTAAAGTGATGAGTACATTAATTTACCCCAGACATTTCTTAACAAAACTTAAAGAATAAAAGATTGCAAAGCAATCCTAAGGAAAGGGTTACAATTCTGGATGAGCACTTAATCACACTAAATATAACTATTCAACGTACTAATCAAACAGAGCTCCTCAGGTAATTACTTACAATTATCCCACTTGGTATCCTTTTTAAAACCTTAATCAATGAAAGTCTGTGTTTCATACTGACATTTATTACCACACGGTAATCTGTGCAAACCAGAATGTAGATTCACATCTGGCAATTCAACATAAATCCTGACACCTTCACAGTCTTAATTTGGAAGCCGATTTCATACTAATTCGAACATATTTACAGACATCAGGTTTAACCAACACAGGTTTAATTTACAATGTGGCAAATTCATTTTATGCAACATTTTGATTTTTTTTCTCCTGCCCTTTTAGAATGATTTTGTTCCCTCTCCATGTCATTTCCCAGGTGAGAGATCTGCTATTCTCTCACAAGCCATTAGCAGGTAAGGGAGACTTACCTTGAGATTAAAATTTCAAATCCTGAAAATAAAAGACCAATGGGTTATCATATTTTACTCAACTGGTCAAGTCTTAGAACTTCTTGTGTGAAAAACTTCAAATGCAATCCTACATGTGGCTCACCACTTACAGTGGATGTGATTTGCCCATATGGCCTGAATCTTCAGCTTTCCAAAATAGCAGGAGGAACATGAATTTCCCCCCATTTTCCAACAGGTCCAATTTTTGCCAGTAGGGGAAAGGGGCAGGGTGTGCCTCACACCAGGGAAACCCGAACGAACAGTGCCAAGTTCAAACGCACTCCATATTTGTTGTAGCAAGGGTCTTAACAGGTAGTATGGCTGTGATGAAATTTTGGCGTAGACATAGTTGCTCTTGAAGGGTGGAGAAGGTCTGTAGAACTGTTCAGATGTGAAATCATGCAAATCCTCAGTCCGTTAAAAAATTTTAAAAAGCCTGCCTGGGTCAGTGAGAGGTTTAGAAAAAAAACTCAAACTGTGAGGTTATTTAAATCCCCAGCCCTTTATAAATTAAAAAAGGCTGCCTGTATCACTTGAGAGATAAAAATAAATCTGCTGTAGCAATTACAATAGTTGTTTGTTGACATTACTCTAAGGGCTATCATGATGTCATTATTAATACTTGGCTGCTTTTCGCAACCTATGATTATTCCAGCAGAGGATCCTAAATTCACAGATTGATCGACAACTCTAAGAGGCTATTAAAGGATTAGCTGTCTTTGACGTGGCATTATGAATGCAAGTCTGTTCATCATAAGGAGATTAAGTACTTGAGGGAATTTAAAAGTTTTGAATGGGCTCTCATGACTTGGGAGTATTTTTTTAATATAGTGAAGGCTGTAATAGATGTTTAGAACTTTATTTTATTTCATCTCAGCATGGCTACTGGGTGAGTTGGTATGGAGGGTGTAAAGGCAAAGGGTGGTGTGTAGGTTGGCAATGAGCTGGCATTAGGGGCCATCAGGGTGGGTGGGGCATGAGTTGGCATGTAGGGTATGATGGGCCTTTGGGGTGGGTAAGGGGCATGAATTGGCATGGATGAGGCATGGGGAGTGGTTGAGGAGAGGCGTGGGGGTTTGACAGCTAGAGGGCCTAAACTATGAGCAAACAACTGGGAGCAAGCTCCAGAGAGCCAAGGCAGGCCTTTTAAACATTTCACCTTGGTACACGACAGCCCACATGGCCATCTTCGATCTGCATCTGCAGGTGCCAGGCCCAACTCTATCCTGCATCTGTCTCCCCCGAAACAATGATCCCATTATTTGGAAAACCTCCTTCCAAGGTGGGTGTGGTGAGCCAGGAGATTTCCACCTTGGGAACGAAAATCCAGGCCTATATATCTGACCTGACAGTTGAGATCCTGGACATGCTGGGTTAGCACAAAGCAGGACCATGCTATTTTTACCAGCTCTTCAGAATTAAAATCCAGGCCTGAAATTTCACACAGATGAAGAGGCTCTCTGTCTTTGTGAAAATGGCTGGAGAGGCCCAGATCTGGAAGTCCCATCCTCGAAACCAACCCCTACCATTTTCGCAGGGGGAGGCAACAGGACAGGTTCTAAATTGCACATCCTTGATTCATGGAGGTGCCTGCACACTTTCAAGCACAGCTGCCTTCATGCTGATCTGATGTTGGCTAGTTGGATGTCCAAAACACGAATTGTGCACTTTAGACTTGGTAGGAGAAATTCTAAAATTGACAGTTATTTGGAGAGGTACGGTGCCCTGTGGGATTGTTAAAAATAGACATGAATGTGCATACAAAGTGCATAAGTTCATTGGAACTGTCAAAGGGAACTGTCAAGCTGTCGAGTGATTTAAATCTGCCGTTTAAATATTTGGAAAAACTGTCTGCAGCGTTAAAACAAAAGCAGTGCTTGTAATTTCACTCTATCTGTTAATATAAGCCTGAGTATTAGAATTATAGGATTAAGGCTGCAAAACTGATTTCACAACCGATCATTATCATAGTAGGGTGCCTGTCAGTTCATAGTTTGATTGACAGCCCCAAATGCTTATAAAGTCTTTGAAGTGGGACTATGAATACAACCCCTTGCTGTTATAAGGGATTAAGTACTTGAAGGAGGTTGAATGTAGCGAATGGGTTTTTATCAATGAGACTTTTTTAAAAATAGTGAATTCATAAATAGACACTTAAGAACTTTATTTAAGCTCAGCATGGGGCCTGAGGTCTGCCATGGTTGATACTGGGTGAGTTGGCATGGAGGCTGTAAGAGCAAAGGGTGGTGGGTGGGGTGCATGGATTGGCATGAGTAGGCACTAAATTGGCATAGGGTCTATGAAGGGCCATAGGGATGATGGAGGGGCATGGTTTGGCATGGAGGGTATGAGGAATCATGGGATTTGGGTGGAAGGGCATAGATTGGTATGGGGGGTATGAGGGGCCATGGGGAGTGTGTGAGGATGTGACGGGGTGAGGGGGGGGGGCGTTGAGGGCTGTTTTCACATCTTTGATAAAGTGCTGGAGGCTGGCCTCTTGCTCAGCCCACCTCCGCACCCAGCAGTCTCCGCACTCTTTCCGGGGTTGCCCACCACGACTTCCATTTTCACCTGCACAAATTACCCCCGGACTGAAAATCCGAACTTCTGAGGTACTTTTTCCTAGGTCGAGTTTGCAGAGCTGGGAGTTGTCCCAACCCTGAGCTCCTTGCTTGGCAGCACAACTTCAGGCCCTAATGTCTGAAATAATCCACAAAGCACATTCAATCATGCAGACCTCCAGTGTCTAATCTCTTGCATAGTTTTATCTATAAGCAGATACTGCAAATCTCCTAGCCAATATTGTGCAATTTTAAAAGAAGGTTTCATTTATATGGCAAAGCCTAAGCATCTGAATGCAGGCAATTGGCAAGATCACAATGCCTTGAAGAAATCACTTAATTTAACTTCTGATGTTATTAGCATTTCAGATACATCAAGGAGAATTAGTGAGTAAACACAGCTGTTTCTACCCGAGGAAACAGAGCACTTAAAATGTTATAAGCGTCAACTTTGGAATTGATGTTAATGCAAATGGCTAATGGGTAATTAATTTTCATCGAAATAGCAACTGCCCATTTTCAGCAGGGGCATTTTAAATGGTGGGTACTGAATTGCATAGATCTAGAGGGGACATTTGACATCGCATGAAGTACAAGGAATGGACAGTCTATTCTCTGCAGGGGCGGCGAGCAACCACTTTGCTTGGTATGGTAGAGTTATACAGAGCAGAAAGGTCTCATGATTGATCTCTATGCTAAATGATGGGATAATTGGCCTCAATGTGCCAACACTAAGTAATGGGGGGGGGGGGGGGGGTGGAAATGATCAACTAGGACTGTTATTCCTGATCGTATCCAGTGACTCACACTAGAAAATGTGAACATTTAGGCATAGAGATGAGGATAAGATTCAGTTGTGATGCTCTTCATTCTCAAATAGCCTGCAGTGTAGGAATACACAAGATTTAGTTATTTGGATGGTGTTCCAGAAAACTCTGCATTTGCGCCTGAGCCACAGAAGGACACAAGAACATAAGAATTAGGAGGAGTAGGTTATTCAGCCCCTTGAGCCTCCTCCACCGTTTGATAAGATCTGGCTGATCTGACTGTGACTTCACAATCCTATCTGCCCCCTCCATAACTCTTGACTCCCTTGCTGATCAAAAATCTCAGGGGAAAAAATTGAGCTAAAAAATAAATCAGGTGCCCTTCTTTACGACATATGATCTGTACTTACCTTATAGTATTTGTTTGCTTTAACTACCTTTGTCTTTTTTCTGGATTGAAGAGGAACAACAGTAGGCCATTCAGCCCCTCAAGCCTATCTCACCATTCTATTATAGCATTGTCAATCAGCACCTCAACTCCATTTGCCTACGTAAGCTCCATACCTCTCGATACCCTTACCTAACAAAAAGCTATTCTCTGTCTTGAATGACTCCCACAACCATTTGACAGAGAGTGTTCCACATTTTCCACTACTCTACAAAAAAAGTGGAAAAGTGCTTTCTGATTTCACCCTGAATGATCTAGCTTTAACATTAAGATTTTGCCCTCTTGTTCTGCATTCCCCCACCAGAGGAAAGTGTTTTTTCTGCATATTCTTTTTCTGTACATTCTGTATATCTTTCTGTATATTCACCTTCATTTATCAAATCCATTTATTATTTTGAAAACCTCAATTAACTCACTCTTCAACCTACTAAACCCAAGGGAATGCAAACTAAGCTTGCTTATGAAAATTGTCCTCATGTACATGGGTATCACTCCTAAATGTTTGAAGTTACACAAATCAAGAAGAAAAAGACTAGAAAGCGTTGGGGGCATACAGGATTGGACGAGACTGGAAGTCCTCCTGGTTCATCCTCTCGGACTGCCGGATTTTCAGGATCTCAGTGTAACTCAGGTTCTGCAATTTGCTCTTGAACTGGTCCAGTGAGTTAGGCTTGGTAGTCAGTGCTCTCATAATCTGCTCCTTTACAACTTGCATCACCTGAAGAGAAAGACAAAAAATGGACAGACAAATTGTGTTAAGTCCATGTGCTTAAACTTCATCCGGTGACTCTGAAACAGCAGGGACTCCCAAGTGCAGCATTTATAACTTAGAACAGTTCAGTTTACAAAATTGAGTGCAGTTGCAAAGATCAGCTACAGTTACAGATGCAGGTGCACACACATTAATTTGACTCATGTAATCTACATATGGGATATACCCTAATTAGGTCAGCAGTTATAATTTTTTGTGTGTGTGTTGAGATCATGACTGCTCTCTGTTCTTGTCACGGATTAGCATGGCAGAATTGGTGTCAATCCATAAATATGACAGTAATTGACAAAAATACATCTTAAAGGACACTTATAGGTTGTATCTTTATATTGTGTGTAAAGTACTGTTGCTAAGTTGCAAAGGTTAGGACGCAGTATTACAACAACGCTTGTTCAGTAAATTGATACCAATGCAGTTTGATGCATCAATACACTTGGGTGATCCTCTTGATTAATTACCTCAAATTACATTATTACCAAAAGTGGTAGATCTGTAGCCACCAATAGTACTTTCAACATCTTGTATTTATATAATATAGTAAAACAGCCCAAGGTGCTTCATAGAGGCAAAATCAGACAAAAACTGTGTTGAGCAAAAGGAGAAGATTTTAGGTCAAGTGAGCAAAGATTTGGTCAAAGACTTAGGTTTTAAAGTGGCTCTTAAAGGAGGAGAAAGAAGTGGAGAGGAGAAGAGAAAAGTGGAGAAGCAATGAGGTTTAGGGAGAGAATTCCAGAGCTTACAGCCTGGACAGTTGAAGGAACAGCTGCCAATTGTGGGGTAAAGGAAGTTGGGTTTGCATAAGAGGCCAGAATTGGAGGAACGCAGAGTCTTTGGAGGATTGTATATAATAATGTTACATAACTCACAATGCTCTCAAAAGATTAATATTTTCAAAGGAATAGGCTATGAAAGATTTAGACTCCTACTATTAACTTACATTAAAATCCAGTGCCAACATTAGAATGGAAATGATAACATTAATCACCTCCATCGTTTGGGAAAAAAAAGACTTGCATTTAGATAGCACCTTTTACATACACCAGACATCCCAAAGCGCTTTACCACCAATGGAGTACGATTTGGAGTGTACTCATTGTTGTAATGTGAGAAGAACAGCAGCCAATTTACATTCAGCAAATTGACACAAACAGCAATGAACAGATAATTTGGTTTTTGGAATGGTGATTGAGAGATAAATACTGACCAAGACATCAGGGATAACTTGCCCGGTCTTCCTCAAAGTAGTGCCATGGGATTTTTTTTTACATCCACTTGAGAGAACAGATAGGGTCTTGATTTAATGCCTCATCTGAAGGACAGCATCCCTGACAGTGCAGCAGTCCCTCAGTACTTCACTGGAGCGTCAACCTAGATTGTTGTGATCAATTCCTAGAATTGAATTTGAACCCACAATCATCTGATGCAGAGACAAGAGTGCTACCAACTGAGCTGTGCAACACACAAATGTTGTTCATTCTCTTTTACGTGATAAGTTATTTTCTTTCATGTTGCGAGCCTCACTTTCTCCCATGATGGCAGGCAAGGTCAGTTTCCAGCACTGTCACCATTTGATCGATCTGTAAAGTATCATCCTTAAATAAGAATTGATATAAACAGCTTGAACTGCAATGCTTATGCATCAGAATTCCTAAAAATATGTTATCATTAATATTTTGTGCTCAATATTGCCTAGTCACTTCATTTCACAGTGGAATCCCTTAGTCAAGTACTTCTCATTCCCCATTCCTTCATTCTACTTTCAGGCAATATGTCCCAACCAATGTTTTCCTTAATTCCCTTTTGCTGTGCACTGCCAATTTATTGTACTGCATGATCTCTTTAAGAGTCCTGTGTAGTCACTCTTGTGCACACCTTTAAGGGACAGCACTGGCACATGGCCTGTTTGTCCCCTGCACGGCCGTGCAGCCTAGAGAGAACAAGGGCCTGAACCCTCTGAAGTTTCCTCCTTCAGTACCTCTGCCTGGCCACTTCCCTCCTTGTCTTCAGAAACCTCTTTAAAGTCTTTCTATTTAACTGTTCTTTGTTCCCTTCCAGCAACCCTGTCTCCTGTTTAGTTTCTGCTACGTGATTAAACACGCTGAACTGTCACTCTGTAGATGTAGATTACTATGGAAATGTGAATTGTTCAGTGATCCAAAGTGCCATGAAGAGAGTTTAGTATTCTAAACGTAATAGACTAATATAATTTAAAAGTATGAGACAAGTAATATTACAAAGATACCAGCCACAATTAATTTCCTCTTTGCAACTGCACTTCTGTTAGTGTTAGCATATTTCTAATTATCCGGGTTTATTTCAACACTGATATCGAGACTTTAAAGAGAACTCTGATCAAAGCACTTACAGAAATTCTTTCTAGTAGGAGTATACCTATATCATAGCTAATCTGAGGCAAAAGTGTCCTCAGCTATTTGATTCTCCCCAAACACCAGGTGTCAAGTGAGAGCCATTTTCCTGTGTGCCAACATAACTTGAAGAATAGCTGGTCAGCATTAGACACCCACTCTTTCCTGTAGTGCTAGGAAGTATATAGCACTGGGTATTTCAGATCCATATAAGAATGGGAAGAGAGTAACTTAGGAAATTATAGGTTTATTAGTCTGCAATGTCTGTTGTGGGGAGGTTACTACAATCTATTATTAGGGACAGAGTGACTGAGCATTTGGACAGACATGAACTGATCAGAGAGAGCCCAGATGGATTTCTAAAGGATAATTCATGCCTAACTAACTTGGTTAATTTTTTTGAGGAGCTAACTAACATGGTAGATAAGGGAATGTCTATGGATATTATTTATATGGACATCCACACATAGAAGACATTTTATAAAGTTCCACACAAGAGACTGTTAACAAAATTGAGAACACATGGAATTGGATGCAACCAATGTTCTCTGTAAGCTCCGTGGCTGCAACCTGAATGTCCCCACACAGGCTATGCACAAGTGAGCTCCTTTAAGTTACTGCTCATGCATGACTGCACAGAAAAATTTAGAGGGACTCGTATTTAAATAAATCCCCCTTGTGAAACAAATTAGAGGGAACATTGGAGGCAACCTATTGGTTTGTACGGGGAATTAGTTAGGAGGTAGGGAACAAAGAATAGGGATAATGGAAATGTATTCAAATTGGCTGGATGTGGCTAGTGGTGACCTCTAGGAATCTGGATTGGGTCTCAACTTTTCACAATAATTATAAATTACTTAGTTCTTTTCGCTCATTTTTTTCAGAATTTCTAGGATTGTCCTCAGTCACACGAGGGGGAGGGGTGGTGCTCTGGGTGGTATCCATGTCGGGACACTGGACATGGACCTCAATTTCAACTTTTCGTAGGTGAGTGGTAAGGCAAGTTGGAAACTTGCCCGCTGCTGCAGGAATAATGCCAGGCCTATTCTGACTCCTGGGCCTCACGCTGACGTTCTGCTTTCACTTGGAACAACTGGGTAGTGGTGGAAAACTGCGCAGCCTGGGGGTTCTCCAACTGTTGAAATAAGGAAGGCATCTTGCACTTGGGGAAAGAGTCTGGGGCAGGGATGACCTAAGCTTACAGGAGTGCTTCTCCTGGCCCAACAAAGGGAAAGAGAAATGTTCCCAATTTCTCAGCCATGTCTGCAGCTTCAGTCCCAGGTCATGTCCAGTTGAGTCCCAATGACTTCATGACAGCTTTGGGTGGCCAACGGGAATCTTGATGGCTCTCGGGCTGCTAAGTAACTCGCAACTCAGCACCAGGTGGATAAGGTTAAAACTGCCTAGATACTCTTTCTGAATGCTACAAACATGTCACTATACAAGGCAACTCACCACCTCTGCAGTCTGCCCGCAGTCATCTTGTGAAATCCTCACATCTGAATTTGAAGGCACACAAATATCTTTGTAAGTGCAAAAACTTTTATGTTGAAGAGTTCTTCATTTCATCACTTAAATCTCAGCTTGCAGTCCTCAATACCCTCTGGGTTTTCCTATTAGTTGGACATTAATTTGCTGGTTTTCCAAGATCATCTTGAAGTCTGCTTTGCTGTGTTTATAATCTGCTCCTTTAACTTGAGTTACCATGGTTTCCAGATCAAAAGTTGGCTCCCTGCTTCATTTCCATTCTATGATGAAATATCTTTTTGGAAGAGAAATGATGTGTGATCTTATTGCTTGAATATCTCCCCTGGGGACCGATGATGGATGTTTCCAGGTCGCTAAACTCATTGAACAGTAACTGCAGGATTTCCCGACTGCTCAGAGGCAGGTTCTGCTCAATTCTTGGCAGACTCTTGGACGTAATTTGTAACAGGTACTTAGTACTACTTGTCTAGCAGTAAATTATCCTCTTTCCTTTCTCCATGCATTTTTGAGAATGCGCAAAATGTGATTTTGGTGCAAAATTAAATTGGTAAAATTGTTTCAAACTTGGGTCTCCCTGATAGAAAGGGAACTCAACAACCTGTTGCCAAACAAGAGCCAGTCTCCATGCATCCAATAATGGGAAGCATCAAAAGCACCCTCATGGTTGTAATGTATTCTAATTAAAGATAAGTTTTTATATATATTATATATATATATAGATATATACTTACACACACATAACATAACATGTATATAGATTTTCTGATTCACTTTTTGTTGTAAAACAAGTTTAAAAAAAATCTTATCAAGGTCACTGAAAAGAAGAAGTAGTTGCATTTAAATAATATTTTTTCATAACCACTGGACATCTCAAAGTACTTGTACAATTAAATGCTTTTTGAAGTGTAGATAATGCAATAGCATAGTGAAACCTGGCAACCTATTTGTCTACAGCAAGACTGCACAAACAGCAATGTGACAGTGACCAGATAATCTGTCTTTTAGTGATGGTTGCATGGTAAGTATTGGCTTGGAGAGCTCTCCTCCTTTTCTTCAAATTGTATCTTTTAAATCCACCTGAGAAGGCAGACATGGCCTCCGTTTAATGTCTTGTCCTGAAGACAGCACTTCTGACAGAGCAGCACTCTCTCAGTACTGCATTGAAGTGTCAGTTTAAATTATACACTCAAGTCTCCAGAATAGGACTTGAATCCAGAGGCGAGAGTACAACCACTAGCATGGTTGACACCTACCTCAGTTGCTGGCATTGGCTGCAGAATGTTTCTTGAACATTTTTTTCTTCAGTGGTCTCTTGCTCAGGACCCATATCAGGGTTATAGACAGTACATAAACAAACACATTAGGCAGAAACTCATATCTGCAGAACTAAATATGAACCAGAATAATTTAAGGTGATTTGCAGATAAATGGTTCTTCCTTTGCTGACAACCCCTTGCATTATTCACATGCACAGGATAACTTGTCAATGGAACCCATAACCTTCTGATTCCAAGGTGACAGTGCTACCATTGAGCTCCAGCTAACATTTTGAACTTGGATCTAAAGCTGACAGCAAAGAGTCGAGCAGAGATCTTAACCAAATATAATGCGTATGGAGATGTCAGAGAGACTCAGCTGGTAAAAGACATCCCCATCTATCGGTCATCAATCAGGCCTTGGACGCAGTACTGCAAGTAGACAATATCATTGCCTTGGTAATATCCTAACTGACAGCCAATATATCCAATTGAGTGAAAAGTCCCAAGCCACTTCGCTTGCTCTAATCTTTGCTATGTTTTGCGTGAGGCGAATATTTTTTTTAAAGTTCATTGTTATCTCAGCCCTTTGTCAGGATCAGATTGAAACATACTTGTTTACAATCAGTACCATAGCAGCTTTGGTTATTAAGCTCACTGCTTATCTGTATTATGAATTTCAATGCAACCAGACGTCAATAGAAAACAAAATCACCTAGCAATAAAGACATTTCATTCAGGTTGCAGTATGGCTGTGGGAGTGAGTGAATGAAATTACAGGACTCACTATGACATCAACTTACATATATATAGCACCAAAACTAGGGATGCAATTCTATATCTGGTTACTGTATAGTCCTCACCACTTATAGTGGGTGGAATTTGCAAAATATGGGCAAAATTTAATAGAGAGCTGGGCAGCCGGTGGCCTACTAATCTTATAGAGGAAAACAGGCCAGAACGTTCAATAGCCTAATACCATGTCACTGCTGACTTTCATATGCTTCCTCGGTAGCACTTCCCAAGCCTGTGACTTCCAACATCGAGGGGTACAATTGCAGTATGTACACAGGAACATCATCAAATCCAAGTTCCCCTCCAAGTCACACATCATCCTGATGTGGACATATGTCACTATTCTTTCATTGTCACTGGGTCACAATGCTGGAATTCCCTATCTAACAGCACCTTCGCCATATGGGCCACAGCTGTTCAAGAAGGAAGCTCACCATCGTGTTCTCGCTTAAGGACAACAGGGATGGAAAATAATTTCTGACCTTATTGATGCCCAAATTCCAAGAATGAATTTTAAGAAGAACCTGGAATCCAGAAAGTGAATTTATTAACAAATATTATCTTCAACTGACTGAATTTAAATTCCACATCCTCATTTTTAAATCCTACCTCTAAAACTGCAAGGCTCTACAAGTATGTGTTGCCCCTCCCTCCAGACGTACCTTCAACTCTAGCCACCTGTGCTAATAATGGTGGCACAGCCTTCAGTGACCTTGGCCTTATACTCCAGAGCACTCTTCCTAAATCACTTCCCCTCATTCACTTTTCTCCCTGCCTTTAAAAGGCCTTCTCAAAATTTTTCCCTTAGACCAAGTTTCTGCTTACCACTAGCCCCTCTTCCCATAATGAAATAAAAGGAAGGACGGAAACCTTGCACGGAAGTGTCAGCCTAGGTTTTGTGCTCAAGTGGCACTTGAGCCCACAGCTTTGTGACTCAGAGGCAAGAGTGCCACCAATTTAGTTGACACTGCTCTGCTCGGCATCCATTTAATTTTTTCCATCTTGGATACTGCGCTGGGTGAAAGGCGCTATATGTCAGTGGTTCTCAACTTTTTTTGTCCAGAGCAGAAGTCCAAGCAGATCACCCAGCGGTCCTAATTCTACCTCCTTATCTTTCGCCAGAAGAAAAATCCTCATCAGCACTATTGAGAAGAATGGTGCTGCTTTCGATGAGATACCAATGAGGTGATGCCTGATTCCAAGCTTGAAGAGACTCAGTCTCACATCGGAGTCCATATTCAGCCAGTTCCTCTACTTTGTTTTCAGCCCCACCAGTGTTAAAAATCTGATTTTGCAGTTGAGTGCTGCAACAATAACATAAATTTTACTAAGAAAGCTACATTGTTGTTGTTTGAGCTTATGACAACTGGCATGTGTAAGCTGAGCTGATTGTGCGGTGTCATGTGAGTGGTGAGTGGGGTGAGGGTTCTGGCCTGTTCTTTTGTGTGGCCTTGACTATGATAATACATGTTGGTGACTTGCATTTTGGAGCAGCTTGCGGGCCACCTGGAGGAGCCTCACAGACCACTCACTGAGAACCACTGCTCTATGCAAATATTGGTTACTGTTGATGTCCATATATGTGCTGTTAACAAAGGGAATTAATGGGTCACATTCAGTCAACGGGATTATTGAATAGCTAATTTTACTCTCTCCCTGCGACTAACTGTAATATCCATGTGACCATCATGTTAACATCATCGAACTCAGAGCAGATGAAGGATTGAACCTCAGATTATAACATACAGGGTATTCACCCATTGAGACAGTCATCTCATAGTATCAATTGTCCCATAGGTTAATATGGGAATTACATCCATGTTCGCTGTAATTCAATTCCCAATGCCACCAGATCAATGTTTAGCTCTGAAGGGGAACAAAAGGAAAAATAACTCAGGTAGCTTCTTTTTAAAAAAAACTTGTGCAAAGGATTCAGTTTTTATTTTAACATTAAGTAAAGGATTCAGTTTGCAGTTTCTAGTTTTGTGTGTTCAATTCTAACAATTCACTAACTGGGATTGTTGTGATGATGGAGAGGATGAAAACAAGGCCTGGAAAATCACACACAGTAAAATTTTAAGAACAATATGAAGATATGGAAGGACAATGTACAGTACATCTTTGAGCTCTTGGATCAATTATTACTCTCTTGCCTGATGCAGAAGTAGCTGAGCACATAAATCATTCATAAACAAAAGGTTATCCATTCTGTGGAAACAGAATGTGCTCTTCTTTGTTCTAATTCTTCTTAGCATTTATTTAAAAGAGCACAGATGGTATGGCGTACTAGTTCATGAAGTAGTCAGACTTGCTGTTAACGCATTGCCCATTTATGGTCACTTTCGTCTTCTCCCGCACAAACACAACAGCAGTTATGGGCTGAGACAGCCCATAGAGGTGTCACAGCATCACTAATCACAAAAGCAAAGGTAGAGGGTTTCACACATGTAACTGGAACGCTTGCGGTCAGATTGTGCGCTTGTAATCATTCTCTTCATCATTCAAACCACCTGCTGGATTACACTAAAAAATGTTATTTGGTTAGTCTCACTGACTTCTTTCTGGTCACAACTTGTGTTGGGAATTAGCAATAAAATGAAAAGAAACTCTTATGCTTCATGTGGGTAAAACAATCTCTGATGTCACTAGAAAAAGCAATAAAGGGAGGCCTGGCAGAAACTGAGAGTCCAAAAGCTGCAGTAGCTGAGAAATTGCTTGTATGTTTCCCTGATAGCTGAGGGCACCATATTGTGACATCCACAGTGCAGTATTAAAGGTGTTACATGTTCAGCAATCTACAGATGGTTACAGGAAGACTGAGTGTTGAGTAATCAGCACCATAACAACAGGCATACAGAGGTAGCCCTGGACTGTACACACTGGGTAATCATTTGTCAATCTTGGATGATATATTAAGGCAAACATTAAAATAAATGTCTGTCAGTAGATTAAACAAGTAGTTGCTCTTCTAGCCACCATGAAATTCCAGATTTATAGCTTTTATTTAAAAATATATAATTGGTTTGTTACACTTACTGAGGACAATTTTCTAATTAAATAAAAATACAGTCTATTCTTAATTTGAAGCATTTGTTCAGTAATAAATCTCCTGCAATGATTTGGTTAAATTAACATAATTCAAATGTCTTGTTTTGAACATTGAATTATTTTGAATTAAGAGGAGCAGACTGTAATAGAAGCAATTCCATTTGAATGGAGATCTGAAAGCCAGCTGGTCTGTATTTTGGTTAATAGTTCATGGGGAATGAGAGGCAGGGGAGCGAGTCTGTTCTGGGGAGTGGGAGAGGCCTTTGTGTAGAATCACAGACAAATATTGAATGGGGTTAAGAAACCCATCAATCCATTCACAGTGAAAATAGCAGGAACTTCACAGCATCTGTCCCCTGCTTTTAACTGTTTTCAAAATGGTAAAGATCTCCAATCCTCCCCCAATGCAATTTAGTCTGTTTGTTAATGCTGGAACTGCACAATCATTAATATCTAGTCCAAGATACGGTTCACTTCTTATGGTCAAGTTAGTCACAGCATCCTGCAATGGTACACATGTAACTTTATATGTCAGCTTGGATTCTCACAGGCAGACCATTAGGAACACTGAACTTTTTAAGAAGAAAAACACGGTGACTGATTATGTTAATCAAGATTTCATTTTTAATGTAATTGTAGGAAGTCATCAACAACATAAACTTATATTTGTACAGCACCTCAAGCTGCTTCAAAGCAGTAATGAACAAGTCAGCAATCAGAAAAAATTGGCAGTGAGTCACATAAGGAGATATTAGGACGGCTGCCCAAATGCTTGGTCAAAGAGATGGGTTTTTAAGGACTGTCTTAAAGGAGGAGAGAGAAGTAAGAAGCAGCTGGGGTTCAGGAAGGAATTGTAGAGCTTAAAGCCTAGCTATTTAAAGACATAACTGCCAATGGTGGGAGAGATGAAAATCAGGGATGCACAGGAGGTCAGGATTGGAGGATTGCAGGGATCTTGGAGGACTGTAGGAGTTTACAGAGATATGGGTTTTAAAGTTGAGGCATTGCTGGACCAGGGTCACCGTAGGTCAGTGAGCACAGGGATGTTGGGTGTGAGAGTTAGGACAAAGGAATAGAATTTTGGATGAGTTCAAATTTATGGAGAATGGCAGGTGAAAGGCTGGTCAGGAGGGCAATATAAATAACCCCGATTTGTCTAGGGTGATTGTAGCACCAATCACTTCAAGCAATACTTACAAGGAGATTAGAAGGGCTGAAAATGGCCAAAGTACCGAGTCAGGCTGAGTTCATGGAGGTCCTGCCAGACTTAACAGCAGGATTTAATTATCAACTTTTGGATCAATTCCCTTTTTGGCAGCTGGCCAAATAGTCAACCTGGTCGATGGGTGGGAGGGAAACCCAGCTGCAGTAGGCTACAGTTAAGGACCCTTGAGAATGTGAGAATGGTTGTCTGCAATTGGACAGGGTGGGGGTGGGAGGTCAGCCATTGCTACCAAGGTGGATTAAAGAGATGGTCAGATCAGACATTGTGGTTTGTTGGGATATTGGTGATCGGGGAGCAGGAGACAGTGGCTATGAGCGATAGAAGGGGAGGCCTTAGGATTGCCCACAGGGCTGGGGGGATCCATTCTTGCTCCTTCTGGCCCACAAGGAGTGTCATAACAGGCAGTTACTTCCTGGAACCATCAGCCCACACAGCAACAGTGAATTTTAAATCAAGCACCCAATTGCACTGTAATAGTCACTGCCACAAAGTAAGCATGAAATCTGTGCATGGCAAGTTAGGGTTGCATTGTGCGCACTTCACGGTTTAACCCCAATCCCCCAATGTCATGGGGGTGAAGAGAATTTAATATCGAGGTTTTAGTAATTCACCAGGGTTTATGCAATTATCTGAATGGCTATGAAAGGTCTAATTGCTTTTTCTTTCATTACAGTGAATCATTAACATAATAACTTAGCACGACATCCACCTTAGCACAACGGCATTTGACTACCACATTTTTTGATTGATTCTATCCATCAAGTCATTCTGTACATATGAATAATGCAAAGAGTTGTCAGTGCAGAGTAAAAGGAAACAAAATTTAACTGCAAATCACTCTAAATGATGCTGCTTGACAGTTAGTTCTGTGACTCCGAGATTCTGCTTAATGTGCTTGTTTGCGTACCGTCTGTAACCCTGACGTGGCTTCTGAGCAGGAAGCTACTGAGGAAAAAAATGCTTAAGAAACATTCTGAAAGCTGTAACCAAGGCCAACACCAGAAGCAGGTGTCAGCCATGGCTCTGTGGTAGTATTTTCACGTTGGGATCAAGTGCCTCTCCAGGGACTTCAGCACAAAATCTAGGCCAACATTCCAGTTCAGCACTGAGGGAATATTATACTCCCCAGAGGTGCCCTCTTTCACCAAGGCCACATCTGCTCTCTCAGTGGACATGAAGGATCCCATGGCACTATTTTGAAGAGCAGGGAAATTCTCCCCAGTAATCCTCAAATTAATCCTCAACCATCACCATTGATTATCTGGACGTTATCACATTGCAGTTTGTTGCTATTAGCTTTGCACAAATTGTGTGCTGTGTTTCCTACATTACAACAGCGTCTATACTTCAAAACTAGTTGATTGGTCATAAAGTGCTTTGGAATTTCCTGTGGCTTTGTAACACAAAACAATTTACCATTCAATCCAAAATGTCCTCATCAACCAGAAGACAGCTATCTAATTAATCCCCTTTCCAGCATTTGATCCACAGCCTTGTAAATTATGGCACTTCTTTTACATATACTTTTTAACAGCGATGAGGATTTCTGCGTCTTCCACCCTTTCAGGCAGTGAGCTCCAGACCCCCACCACCCTCGCTGTGTGAAAAAAGTTCTTCTCAACTCCCTTGTAATCCTTCTACCAATTACTTTAAATCAATGTCCAATGGTTACTCATTCTCTGATAATTGGGAAATAGATCCATCCTATCCACTCTATCTAGGTTCTTCAGAACTTTATACACCCCAATTAAATCGTTCCCAAAAGTGTCTTCAAAGAAAACAACCCAGCCTATCTAATATTTCCTTAGAATAGATCCTCCACTCCTGACAACATCCTTGTAAATCTCCTGTGTACCCTCCATGGTACAATCATATCCTTTTTATAATGCGGTGACCAGAACTGTATGCAGTACTCTAGCTGTGGTCTAACTGGTGTTTAATACAGTTCCCTGCTCTTATTTTCTATGTCTCAGTTAATATAGGAAAACATCCTGCATGCCATCTTAACCACCTTACCTAATGGTCCTGCCAATTTCTGTGGACGTGCTCTCCAAGATCCCTCTGCTCCTCTCTACCTCTCATTTGTGTATAATCATATAATCATTTGTGTATACCTTTGTCTTGTTTGCCCTCTCCAAATGCATTATTTAACACTTTTACCAATGGCATTCCATTTGCCACTTGTCTGCTTAGTTAACATTTCCACAGGTATCTTCCAGCAGCCTGGAGCTTCCTTCCTTACTAGCAACCACTAAGCCATTTTTTGTATCACTGTGAAAGTCTCTACATAAATCCAAGTCTTTCTTCAACATCTGCCACATCCACTGCATACAGCGTGTACAAAGTGCTTTTACTGTTACCTGGGGCTGGGGTGGGGGGAGAGAAAGTAGATTCAGTTGATATTTTGTTGTTACACGGCTTGTGCTACTAGTATGCTCAAAACTGTCAAATCTCTCAAATCAACTTCTACATAAGTAACATTGTGAAAGTGGAGCTTGTTCGAAATTTGAAAAGAAAAATACAATTTTTGTTAAAAAAATAGGAAACTACATTCATAGTGGTGTGCTGCAGGCATTGAATGCTAGGAACCTCCTAGGCTACTTTTAAAAATTAATGTATAATTAAAATATTACATCATTTACGTTCTTAATGCTAATGTGCTTGAACTAATTTGAGCCTGCTGATGATGCTATTGTTTTGAAAAACTTTTCTTCCTGTGTGAGCCTAAATACTGGATGTTGACAGGATTGTGTGGGCATCACAGCTTGGACTCCTCCTGCCTACACTAAATGTCCAGAGCAAGAGAGGCAACTAGTCATATTGAGAAAAGACAGAACAAGAAAGAGAGAGATGGGGAGCAAGAGAGAAAGAGACACACACACTTCCAGCAGGGGTCAGTGGATGGCAATCAGAAATGGGAACTGTTGTTCACCACACCACTTCTAATCCAAAAGCTAATTGCAGCATCGTTCACAGTACCAGAACCTAGGAACAAACTCTTTGTTTGTGTGGGTCACCCACTCATTGTTTCAATCAGTTGAGATGTCAGGGAGAGGGAGACATGTGCTGAGATTTAAATTTCAACGTAGCAGGTTCTTGAGAAATCAATTGCAATTGTTCTATTATTAATCTTTAATCTTGCGATGGTACAAAATTAAACCAAAATACTTCTTGCTGCAGACAAGGATAAGGCTTTATTAATAACCAACTTTCATCACCTTTTAAGTATATGCTGAAAATAGACAACAAACAGCATGAATCTAATTAGTTTCACACTATTTGCTATGCTTATCAGACACAAACAAATATGTGTAATTATAGCTTTCAGACATTTAACGGACTCAGCACAAGTTATAAACAAGCAGCAATGACTGCATTGAGGTTTAGTCTTGAATAATGATGAATTGATCTATTATTTAAACTTGTAACAATTTCTCATACACTGAAGACACAGAATATCATAAATAAACTTTTACCAACCTGTCAAATTCCTTCAAAATGATCACATGTAAGAAATATAAACATGTCTATGGCATGGATACAAGTGACCAATAGTCTGGCTGGCAAATACTACCCAACCCAAGTGACTGACAGGCTAACTAACATCACCCAATCCAAGTAAGCGATGAGCTGACTGATCAACACCCAACCCTAGTGATCAAATGTTGAATGATCAACACCTGACACAAATGCCCAACAAGCTGACAGGCCAAAGCCACCCAAACAATCTCAACTGATGTCATTATCAAGTGACTTGCGCAGTCTGGGTTCTGTCACAACAGAGCAGAAAGAGGAGAATTTATCACTGGTAATATGGAGCATCATGTACTTAAGGTTGTTGTTGTTGAACAAAGCATCTCTGGTGATGCAGTGTGTCAGTGTTATATGCTTACATGGATTCTAGCAGGTTGATCACATGTTTAAATTAAGTCCAGTATCCCATACTGTTGAGTGAGATTATAAAGGTTCTTCAAGCAATGACACCCATCTGTAATTCTGAAAAAGCTACCATTAAACGATACAACTAATTACATCATTGATGGTGAAAGAAATTGTGCAAATATTCTCTGAATGACGATAAATTGGGATGCAATGTATCAGTACAAGAAACATTGGGCAGAAATTTTCGCTGGGTGGGCGGGCGTGCGCACGACCCACTCGAGCGTGAAATGACGCACGTTGACTTCGGCCGAGTGTGCAGGCATCAAAGCGGAGTCGCGCAAGAATTCGGTCGGTGGGCGGGCGAAAAGGCCAAGTGGCCTTTGCATTTTTTTGGAAACCTCATCCACAGGCGGGATGAGGTTTCCAAAAGCATATAAAAATAAAAGTTTTACAATTGAATTAATAACATCTCTGCTCATGTGACAGAGTCACATGAGGGTACATGTTTCATTACATTTTTATTTTCTTTATTTTCCCTTTTAAACGACGCTTCATCTCCCTGAGGCAGTTCTGTGCTCAGGGAGATTTATATAGTGCTCGCTCACGCGCATATGCGAAGTGTGCACTCGGCTTGCTTGCACAAGCAGCGCTGAGCGCTGCCGCTCGTGTTTCACGCTGGGCAGGCCTTAATTGGCGCGCCAGCATAAAATCACGGTCCGGTGGCAATTGTGATCCCAACCGCCCGCACCGGCCAATGGCAAAATTCTGCTCATGGGCTCTAGGGATCTTAAACTGACACTCAGGAAATGACGAACCCTGTTTTTTTAAAAAATTCATTTACATGATGTGGGCATCGCTGGCTAGGCCATCATTTATTGCCCATCCCTAGTTGCCTTGAGAAGGTGGTGGTGAGCTGCCTTCTTGAACCGCTGCAGTCCCTGTGGTGTAGGTACACCCACAATGCTGTTAATGAGGAAGCTCCAGGATTTTGACCCAGCGACAGTGAAGGAACGGCGATTTAGTTCCAAGTCAGGATGGTGAGTGGCTTGGAGGTGAACTTCCAGGTGGCGGTGTTCCCATCTATCTGCTGTCCTTGTCCTTCTAGATGATAGTGGTCATGGGTTTGAAAGGTGCTGCCTAAGGCGCCTTGGTGAGTTCCTGCAGTACATCTTTAAGATGGTACACACACTGCTGCCACTGTGCATCGGTGGTGGAAGGAGTGAATGTTTGTGGAAGGGGTGCCCATCAAGTGGGCTGCTTGGTCCTGATGGTGTCAAGCTTCTTTAGTGTTGTTGGAGCTACACTCATCCAGGCAAGCGGAGAGTATTCCATCACACTTCTGACTTGTGCCTTGTGGATGGTGGACAGGCTTTGGAGAGTCAGGAAGTGAGTTACTCACTGCAGAATTCCTAACCTCTGACCTGCTTTTGTAGCCACAGTATCTATATGGCTAGTCCAGTTCAGTTTCTAATCAATGGTAACCCCCAGGATGTTGATAGTGGGGGATTCGGCAATGGCAATGCCATTGAATGTCAAGGGGTGATGATTAGATACTCTCTTGTTGGACTTGATCATTGCCTGGCACTTGTTTGACGCGAATGTTACTTGCCACTTGTCAGCCCAAGCTTGGATATTGTTCTGGTCTTGCTGCATTTGGACATGGACTGCTTCAGTGCCTGAGGAGTTGCGAATGATGCTAAGCATTGTGCAATCATCAGTGAACATCCCCACTTCTGACTGCAGCCAGTGCCGTGGAGAAAGGGCGAGTCAAACTTACCTCCAACTCAGCTGCCCTCGATACAAGGCCTCAGGGACCCGCTGCACTGCAGATTTCTCACCTGGCCTGAGTCGGAAAGTCGGGCAAGAAAGGTGCGGCTGCGTTTCAGGTTATGGAACTAGAAGCGGAATGGCAATCCGACTGTGATTGCCACTCCACGAAAGTTATTTCATGGAAAGGCTGATTTTTTTCCTGGGTTGCTCGCAGCTGTGACCAGAAGATTAATATTTAATTCCTGGAGACTCGGCAAACATACCATTCACTCATACCTATATAAATGTCTTGGTTCAGCCAGTGCTGCGATGTATGAATTGTAGTGTAACTCAGCCAACGCATTTACTAAAGACTCCAGTGTAATACTGCAGCATCGACATTTCATGGAAATTTAGCACCTACTTTGCACACAAGAAATTCACAGATTGCTTCATGTAATTACCAGAGTAATCATTCAATCTTTCAAACCCCAGCCATGAGACACCAGATCTGTACTCTGCTGCTGGTGGCAGCTGATGACTTTAACCCTGCCACTGAAATTTAACCCTGCAACCGAACTGCCTGCTTCACAGCCAAGACTTCAAAGGTTCAGGACAAGGCTGACCTGCTCAACAGTGACAAGGGGACTTGATGTTGAATCTGGAACACATAAGTACATAAACTGTTTTCTGGGCTTTGACTGACAAATATTTGAAAGACAACACATAAAAGCTCACAGTTCTCTGTAATGCTTGCAAAATAAAACAGTTTTTCAACCTTTGTTTTGGTCTTTCTACAAACATCACAGAGTCCTGAATTCTCAGAGATAAGAAAGCGATTCCAATTCCTCAAAATTCAACTATGGTTTGAAGAAGTAATGAAGCAGTTCTGTAAAATCTTTTTATTACATTTCCAACCTGTACCTCCATGTTATTAGTGTGAAGTTTTTTTCAGTCATAGACAATTTCTTATTCTGTTTTGTTCCAGGTTATTTATCCTCTCTCCCCACTCCACCCACCCACCCCCAACTATTTTCAACATTGTTACTGTTTTATGTGAATGGCCTTTGCCCTTTATCTGAGTCTATTAAAAATAAGCTAGTTTAGGACACTATAGGAAGCCATAATATTTTGATGTTGAGAATTACAGGCAAATTATTTAATAGAGGATGTGGTTCTGCTGCATAGCTTAACCTGTAAACTATTTAATTAATTACTAAGATGAGAAGGATGTTTTGGAGCAGGTTTCTATACAAAAGTCTGCTGAACATTTATTGGCAATTGTTGGTAGCAGGGATGAAATAATGGAACTCTAGGTGGTTTTAGTAAGTGTGCAGAGAAGCAAGCTACAGGAATATAAAACTCAAATAATAATTAAGCAAAAATGCATAACACAATGCCAGGAATGGTATTCCCTCTGATGTTTCACTGTTAATAAAAAAAACAGGTTGTCATGTGCAATTCTACTTGTATTTGAGACCATTATCTGAACACCAAACACCTTGAAGCGACATGCACAGAAACGGAAAGATATGTGTGCCACAGGAAATCACTTTCAAAGTCCTGAGTAAGTTTTGTGGACAAGAATCTGGGAAAATAAAACAAAATAGCCTAGAAAGCTGAGTAATGTTCACAAAAATCTACAACTAAAATCTGGACATTACGTTAAGGGTGACACAAATGCGCAAGCCCCAAAGCACTAAGACCCAGTTTTCAAAATATATTGTTTATAAATAAGAACAGGGAGAATTAAACTGGTGATCCTTTAGTGCATCCATTGCAATTTTAAATAATAAACATCATTTGAAGAACCTTGACATGGCGCAAAGGTACAGAGCTAGAGAAAGAAAATTTATCTGAAAAACAATAATTAGAAAAAATACAATAGCATAACAAAAGGAGCTTCAGAACAGCAATTGGCCATTCAGCTCCTTGGGTCTGTTGCACCATTCAATTAGATCATGGTTGATTCTATCTTAACTTAATTTCCTTGTGTTGATTCCTTATCCTTTAATATCCACACCTAACAAAACTTTAACTAGTGAACTCTGAGCCCTCTCGAGTTCCTGGCTGACAAAAGATGTGAAAGCTGATTCAAATATAATGGCTCCCAAGATTTGAGCAGAAAATCTAAGCTGAAGCTCCAGTGCAGTGCTGGATTCACTGGGCAGAATTTTGCCCTCGGTTGGCAGGTGGGCCCCACCGGCTTGGTGGCGGGCGGGCAGCTGAACTCCGCTGCTGAAACAGGGCCTGCTGCCATTTTGAGTGGGCGGGCCAATTAAGGCCTACCCAGCGGCCTGTCCAACGGGAAGCGCTATGTGCTTCCTGTTCTGGGGGGGAGGGAATCCCCAGCTGTCAAAGTGCGCTCTTTCACGCATGCGTGTGAAAGAGCACACTGCTCCCTGAGACTAAGTGCTGTCTCAGGGGGATTACTGACAGTGTCAAAAACATTAAAAATAGAAAAATAATTAACATGTCCCCTTCATGTGACAATGTCACACAAGATGGGACATGTTAATAAAAAGGGCATAAACTTTATTGCAGTTTTTAAAAACGGACATGAAACCTCATCCTGCCAATGAATGAGGTTTCATGTATTATCAGAAGCCCGCTGGGGCTCTTGGCCTGCCCGCCAGCCTTAAGGTTGGACAGGCAGGGTCTTTAATTATCTTAATGACCCTGTCAATGGCCTCAAGTGGCCATTGACAGGTCGGGGGGCGGACAGCTGATTTCGCTGTCTGCCAGCCTTCCTAAAAATTTAAAGGGACCGAGATGATGTCGGGGGTTTCTCCCGACGTCATCCCGCGTCATTTTCCCGCCGGCGAGCGGGCCCCGCCCCCAAATCACTGACAGGAAAATTCTGGCCACTGAGTGCTGTACTGGTGGTGGTGCCATCTTTGGATGAGACTTTAAGTTGAGGCTCTGTCTGCACTCTCAGGTTAATTATGATTTATTCTTTCATGGGATTTGGGCGCTGGTGGCTAGGCCAGCATTTATTGCCCATTCCTAAATCCCTTGAGAAGGTAGTGGTGAGCCACTTTCTTTAACCGCTACAGTCCATGTGCTGTTAGGAAAGGATTTCCAGGATTTTGACTCTGCGACAGTGAAGGAATGGCAATATAGTTCCAAGTCAGGATGGTGTGTGGCTTGGAAGGGAACTTACAAGTAGGGGTGTTCCCAAGCATCTTCTGTCCTTGTCCTTTGAGACGGTAGGAGTCGTGGGTTTGGAAGGTGCTGTCTAAGGAGCCTTGGGGAGTTGCTGTAGTGCATCTTGCAGATGGTACACACTGCTGCTACTGTGCATAGGTGGTGGAGGGAGTGAACATTTAGGGTGTTGGATGGGGTGCCATTCAAGCAGGCTGCTTTGTCCTGGATGGTGTCAAGCTTTTTGAGTGTTGTTGGAGCTGCACTCATCCGGGCAAGTGGAGAGTATTCCATCACGCTCCTGTCTTGTGCATTCTAGATAGTGGACAGGCTTTGGGGAGGCAGAAGGTGAGTTACTCGCCGCAGAACTCCCAGCCTCTGACCTGTGTTTGTAGCCGCAATATTTGTAAACGATCATACGAATTAACAGCAGTAGGCCATTTAGCCCCTCAAGCCTGCTCTGCCATTCAATAAGATCATGGCTGATCTGACTGTGGCCTCAACTCCACATTCTGCCTACTCACGATAACCTTTGACTCTCTTGTTAGTCAAGAATCTCTCTACTTCTGCCTTGAAAATATTCAATGACCCTTCCTCCATCACTCTCCAGGGAAGAGGGTTCCAAAAACTCATGATCCTCAGAAAAAAATTCTCCTCATCTCTGTCTTAAATGGGAGACCCCTTATTTTTAAACTGTGGTTTCCTAGTTCTAATCTCTCCCACATGGGGAAACACCTTATCAGCATCCACCCTGTCATGTCCACTCAGGATAACACTCCTATCCCAAGTATCAGTTGAGTGAACCTTCTCTGAGCTGCTTCTAATGAAATTTATATCCTTTCTTGGATAAAGCGACCAAAACTATTTACAGTACTCGAGATGTGGTCTCACCAACTGTAGTAAAACATCCTTACTTTCACATTCCATTCCCCTTGCAATAAACAACAATATTCCATTTTCCTTCCTAATCACTTGCTGTAACTACACACTAGCCTTTTGTAACTCACATACCAAGACACCCAGATCCCTCTGTACCTCAAATTTCTGCAATCTCTCTCCATTTAAATATTATGCTACTTTTCTGTTCTTCCTGCCAAAGTGGACAAGCTTATATTTCCCCACATTATACTCCATCTGCCAAATTTTACACATTCACTTAACCTATGTCTCTTTGCAGACTCCTTATGTCTTCTTCATAATTTACATTCCTACCTACCTTTGTGTCATCAGCGAATTTAGCAACCATACATTCAGTCCCTTCATCCAAGTCATTGATATAAATTATATATGTAGCCCCAGTATTGCCCCTGTGCCCCTCCGCTCATCACATCTTGCCAACCCGAAAATGACCCACTTATGCATATGCTCCGTTTCCTGTTAGATAACCAATCCTCTATCCATGCTAACTTGTTACCCCCTACACCACGAGCTCTTATTTTGCATTGTAATCTTTGATGTGTCACCTTGTCGAATGCCTTCTGGAAATCTAAGTTCAGCACAAGTCCCCCTTTATCCATGTTGCTTGTTACTTCCTCAAAGAAATCCAATAAATTAGTCAAACGTGATCCCCCTTTCAGAAAACCATGCTGACTCTGCCTGATTGCACTGAGATTTTCTAAGGGCCCCACTATAACCTCCTTAATAATAGATTCCAGCAATTCCACTATGACATATGTTAAGGTAACTGGCCTATAGTTTCCTGCTTTCTGTCTTACTCCTTTCTTGAATAGAGGAGTCACATTCACTGTTTTCCAATCTCATGGGACTATGCAGAATCTAGGGAATTTTGGAAAATTAAAACCAACATATCTATTATCTCAGGAGGCATTTCTTTTAAGGTTCTTGGATGTAGGCCATCTGGTCCTGGGGACTTGTCAGCTTTTAGTTCCAATAATTTTCTCAGTACCATTTCTCTGGTGATTGTAATTGTTTTAAATTCCTCCTACTCAATCACCGCCTGATTCACAATTATTTCTGGGATGTTATTTGAATCCTCTAGAAGACAGCCACAAAATATCTGTTCAATTCGTCCACCATGTCCTTATTTTCCATTATTAATTCCCCATCCTTACTCTCTAGAGGACCAGTGCTCAGTTTACTTACTCTCTTCCATTTTAATTACCTGTAGAAACTCTTATTATCTGTTTTTATATTTCTAGTTATCTTTCTCTTATACTCTATCTTCTCCCTCCTCATTAATCTCTTAGTCATTCTTTGTGGTTCTTTACATTCTGTCCAATCATCTGACCTGCAACTCATCTTTGTGAAATTATATGCTTTCTATTTTAATGTGATACTATCTCTAACTTCCTTAGTTAGCCATGGATGGTGCATCCTGTCCTTAGAGCCTTTCTTTCTCACTGGAATGTATATTTTCTGAGTATTCAGAAATATCTCCTTAAATGTCCGTCACTCCATCTCTTCCGACCTATCCACTAACCTAATTTTCCAGTTCACTATAGCCAGCGCTGCATTCATGCCCTCATAATTACCCTGATTTAAGCTTAAAACACTAATCTTAGATTCATTCCTCCCTCCCTCAAACTGAATGTGAAATTCAATCATATTATAATCACAGCTACCTTGGGGCAGCTTCACTATGAGATCATTAATTAATTCTGGCTGGTCCAGTTCACTTTCTGATCAATGGTAACCCCCAGGATATTGATCATGGGGGATTTAGCGTTGGGAATGCCATTGAACATCATTAGCCATCGCATGGCACTTGTGCAGCATGAATGTTACTTATCAATCCATGACTGAATGTTGTCGACGTCTTGCTGCTTATGGACACGGACTGCTTCAGTATCTGAAAAGTCACAAATGGTGCTGAACATTGTGCAGTTCATCAGCGAACATCCCTGTTTCTGATTTTAGGATGGAGGGAAGGTCATTGATGAAGCAGCTGAAGATGGTTGGGCTGAGGACACTACCTTGTGGAACTCCTGCAATGATGTCCCAGGACTGAGATGATTGACCTCCAAAAACCACAACCATCTTCCCTTGTGCTAGGTATGACTCCAACCAACGGAGAGTTGTACTCTAATTCCTATTGAGTTCGGTTTTGCTACGTTTCTTTGAAGTCACACTCGGTCAAATGCTTGATGTCAAGGGCAGTCACTCTCACCTCACCTATTGTGTTCAGCTCTTTTGTCCATGTTTGGATCAAAGCTGTAATGAGGTCAGGAGCTCAGTGGCCCTGAAATAACCCAGACTGAGTGTCAGTAAGCAGGTTATTGCTGAGTAAGTGCCACTTGATAGCACTGTCAACATCTGCCATCACTTTTCTGATAATCAAGAGTAGACCGATGGAGTGTTAAGTGGTTGTATTTGTCCTGCTTTTTGTGGACAGGACATAACTGGGCAAGTTTCCACATTGCTGGGTAGTTGCCAGTGTTGTAGCTGTATTGGAACAACTTGTTTAAGGGCACAGCAAGTGCTGGAGCACAATTCTTCAGTACCGGAATGTTATCAGGGCCCATAGCTTTTGCAATATCCAATGCCTTCAGCTGTTTCTTGATATCACACAGAGTGAATTGAATTGGCTGAAGACTGGCACCTGTGATGCTGGGGATCTCCAGAGGAGGCTGAGATGAAATTAGTTTGAGGCTTCTCACATCTGGGTGATGTTGATGGTGAAGACTGGTTACTTTTGGCTTGCTACTTCAGGCTGGATTCAAACACAGGTCCCAGAGATGGAAGAATAACGTGTTGGACACTCATCAACATTTAATTGTCTTTAGAAACGACCACCACTCCAAATCAATTAGCAGCACTAGCAGTGCAGTTACATAACCGATGCTGAAAGCACTCAAAATCAGCCGGCATAGCTTTTTGGTAAACAGACACCGCAAATTCCATTATTTATCAGAGAATTTGTGTCAAGTAACTAAATGGCAATACATCAAAAGCATCCTATGTCTAAGGGACACATTATTGGGATATAATACAAATGTGGCACGGAGGATATGAATTGTTCAATACACAACAACTACTTGTACCTCTAACAGCTTTAACATAGCAAAACATTCCAAGATGTTTCACAGGAACGCAATCAGATGGTGTACTCACTGTTGTAATATAGGGGAATTCAGCAGCCAATTTGAGCACAGCAAGGTCCCACAAACAGCAGCAAGTTAAATGACCAGATAATTTGACTTAGGCACTGAATGAGGACAAATGAAATCTCGATTTGGTTGTCTCATCCAAAAGGTAAGTTTTAAGAAATGTCTTAAATGGAGGAAAGAGAGCTAGAGAGGCAGAGGGGTTTAAGGAGGGAATTCCAGAGCTAATACCGTTGGGATCTCCAATGGTTCAACTTAGAGAAAAGGCATTGTGCAACATAACAAAACCAGAACCCAAACTTCCCCAAACACATGTTTGTTGAATAACCTTATGTACAGCAGAGGGAGGAGACTGTCGCTCCCTAAGTTCAGGCTGGATTCAAACACAAGTCCAAAAAGATCATTAGCCAGCCCACTCAATCATATTGGAGCATCTGTACGAACGATCACTACTGATCAATTATTAGTCCAAGCTGAGATAAACAAACTCATCACAAACTTTACTCATTCTCTGTTTGTCCTGAGCTCACTAATCTCTCCTGGGGCATCAACTAAAGCAGTGCAATTGGTTCCAGCACCCCTGGTTTGCAGAATAAAAGTGGCCCATGTTTCCATTCCTGATTGGTGTCCAATGATTCCTGCTAGAAAATGCACATGCATCGAAGTTGGGTAATGGCTGTAATGCCACCCATGGTTGAATGGAATTTCAATGCTCACCATCAATGCTCAGACAGGAATAATGGCTACTGGAGTGAGAGACGCCCCATAACTGAAAGCTTTTCTGCCATCAAACATATCCAGTAGCCTAAGGTCCCTAATTAATGGTTGAGCACACAGTATTCAAAATCATGAAGCATGTTAGACTGCAAAGTTATCCAAACATATGGGCAGAATACCATGTAATCTGCGCATTTTCTTCCATTAGGAAGTAAATCAAACAACGCGTTTCCATATCACTACATCCTCCATGAAAACAACTAATAAAAATTAATGGTCAAAAAACCTTTGTAGTTGGTGGAGCATTAACAAAGCCTTCACGTTGGCAGTTCCGTTTCTAGGTTACTGACACACTGCCATTAGCTTTATTAAACAAAAAGGAAAGAATTCAGCAGTTCTTAGATTTGTGGGGATTATTTTTATCAATTGCAGAGTTTACAATACTGAAGCACTTGTGGTATTATTTTTGATTAATAACCTGGTTTTAAGCTGATAGATATGAGTTACAGGTTAAGATAATAAAAGATCTGTGAGAAACTACAAATTGGGGATCTCTGTAAAATTTGATAACCTCAAGCTTTAGGTAATGAATATAAGCCCTAAATCCTTAATTATCAGCAAGAAGGGCCTTGGCAGACACTATCCTTTATTTTTCAGCAAGTAGCCCCATTAACATCGTATCATTAGGGTCATTTTGGATCAGTTGCTTGCAGTCTTGCTGCTTGAGTCAAAAGGTAATGGAATCAAGTTCCACTCCAGAATTTGAGCACGTAATCTAGACTGGCACTTCAGCTGGGTACTGAGAGAGTGGTGTATTGTTACGGGTGCCATCTTTCAGATGAGATGAAAGAAGAGCAACACATGAACAACATGGCCAAAATATAAATCTGGCCTTTTACTGCTATGGGTATTCTTCTTGTTTATGGGACCTTGCTATATACAAATTGATCACAGTGTTAATGATTTCATTGGCTGCAAAACGCTTTAAGATATCCTGGGGTCATGTAAAGAGCTATATAAGAAAGAAAGATTTGATTTATATAGTATATTTCACAATCTCAGAATGTCCCAAAGCATTTTACAGCTATTGAAATATTTTTGAAGTGTAGTCACATTGCAATGTAGGAAAATGCAAGTTTCCTTTCTTTCTTTACAGAGTGACTGATACCAATGAACCAGGGAAGGCAACAACAACAAACACAAATCTGTACCAGGCTTGATTTACAGCTAAGCTCTCGTAAAATTTCTCGTCTCCTTCCGGCATTCTACAGATCGCTAACAGTATTAGCTCCCACACCACTGTTCTGATTCGGAAGCATCTTCCCACAAAAGGAAAGAGGGTAAAGAACCGGAAGAACAGGCTCTCCCAGAACCACTCCTGCACTTTTCCTAGCAGTTAGCTTCAGAGTAGCATCGTGAAACTCCAAAGGATCTCAATCTCAAATCACTTTCTTTTGCCATGCAACTCAATTATCCAAAGATATCGTCGTGTGAGAGAATAGGTAGGTGGACTATCAATTCATGGAATTCAATTGAGCTTTCCAAATTATATAGCCAACAATACACATAGCAGAGGATCCTTCACACCAACCACCTCCCCCCACCACCTCCTTCAGCACAAGCAAAATCCTCACCTAGAAATTGTTTTGAGACACTTACCCTAAAATAAAAGGCACACCAGGGTCATGCTGAACAGAATAATTATGTGACGGTTGAACCTATTTCAAGATTTAATTCGTGCAGCTTTCAGCCAGGTCTGCTCATTTGAGATCCAATAAAACCAAGAGAACTCCTCCTGGACTGTACTGGAATACAGACTAATCAGTATTTACACAGCTCTGCTTATTGTGTTTATATTAACAGCAGGACTGCATTTCGGGCCAGAACTTGGTAGAGAGGCTGCTGAAAAATTGGAACATAACTTTAGTACACCACTTGTATTAGCCAACATTAAGTGCACTTTATGTCCCACATTTCAGGAATTCTGGACAAAAGGAAATCCTACAGAACAAGTGAT
The DNA here is from genome assembly GCF_017639515.1 of Carcharodon carcharias. NCBI lineage: Eukaryota > Metazoa > Chordata > Chondrichthyes > Lamniformes > Lamnidae > Carcharodon > Carcharodon carcharias. The sequence continues at coordinate 197,188,531 of NC_054469.1, forward strand.
ATATGTTCTCTGGGTTTTCTGCATCTGTATCCAAACAGCCTCTTAATATAGATCTGACAACGCAATTTAAAGTCACTTCAGACAATTCTGTTGTCCAAAGGAAATTAGATCATTAACTACCTTCAGTTTACTGTGTCTATTCTCTATCAGACTGGTATCCAGGACTGGGCTATTGAATGTAAATATTATTTGTTAATGAAACAGGTTTCATTTACACGGATGAATATCTTACCAAGGGCGAGGTCTCTATAGTCAAGGTAAATAATTGCATTAATCCTCTGTTGCTGTCAGTGATCCCTACATTCTATTCATTTTATTTTTGGGAATATTTTCCCTCACTGATTAACAGCATTATTAAGCATTAATAAAGTATATGTTAAACAGCAGTCTCTACCCCACTGGGCATTATAATGGTGGAACTGCAAAGTCACAACTGTTATCGTTTCAATTATCAGGACATCAGATCTATAAGTTTACAATGTATGAGGGGAGAAATCCAATGGGAAAATAGAATCTCCGACGAGGGGGCTGGGGGGGGAAGAAAAGCTGGGAAACTTGCAAATCCCAGAGCAACAGTCCTACCTCTGCCAGTTTATACAGATCAGGGGAATTAACATGCAAATTTAAAAAAAAAATAAAAAATAACTCATAAATTCAGTCAATAGCTGTAACCGAGGACAGAGAAATATAACAACTACTCACACAAGCGCTGCTGGTCCATAGTGGCAGGTTGCAAACCTATATTTGCAGAGCTCAAAAGAAAGGCAAGGGGGGGTGTAGGTAGGGGTTGCAGGGGGTGGGTGGATGATTGAAGAACAACAATCTTGTTCCAATATTATCAGGACACTAGTAACAGAATGGTTCCCCAATGGAGCTCTTTTAATGCAAAATATTTTAAGAGAAAACACCTTCAATCTGTCTAAGGGAGATGAGCTGGTATCAGTTTTAAGCAGCAAAGCTCCAAATCTGAAGAGGAGTGAGCAGCTTTGCCTGTGTTTATAGAGTAATCTCTGCCTATCGATGTGCGGATTGGCTGGTGCTTCTGTGCAAACGTCCAATTGTGGGAGATGGCTGAAGATGTCGAAATGCCTGCCCACTTCTTCAGCATCCCTCGGCAGTACAAGCATTGTGCGCGCACTAACAGCCTGATCTTATGTATATCAGCCTGTCAGGCAGGAGATATAGGAGCACAACAATTAAGCAGAGAGAGAGAGATCAAATCCATTAAAATCACCAATGTGTCATGGAGCGCAGAGAGAGAAAAAGAGCTTGGGCTCAGTAATTACCATTTCCCTTTACCATGGAAACAGACTCCGGCAACAAGTCAAAATCTGTAGTGAACATCTGCTGTCAGCCTCATTAAAAGCACGGCCCATCTTTTTATACTCATTCTTAATTTTAACCCAGAGGCTGACAGAATTCTTTTTTGTCTTTTGCCTCCGCCTGCAAGCAAGAAATATTATGTTCTTCCACTGTTTACCCTCCAGTCCAATTCTCCCTCATCACAAAACACATAACTGGAATCTATTCCCAACAAACAGTTCCTTTAATTTGATAACCTCAAAATTTGATTTACTAAAATGATCAAGTTATGGTCTCTCAATATCACAGAATATGCACCATATTATTTTTTGTCTGATTTTCAAGCATCATGCCATGTTCAGTTAAAAATAAATTTACATGCCATCTCTTAGATTACATTTTGCTTTTTAATGGTACCAAGGATTTCTTGGGTTTCACACCGACTTGATACCTATTCCATTTGAACCCTTCAATTCTAAAGTTGCAATAGGCTAACATGATGAGAATTAGCATCTGTAATTGGTTAAGTGTGTACAATTTACTGCTAGCACGACAGGAATGAGACTGACACAATGTTTTTACAGTCAGCATCTGAACAATAGGTTGGTGGTACATTCTGCCCAGAAATGGTTAATACTCAGAGCCACAACTACCCCCCCACCCAAACACAAGAGTGACCACAGTGTGAGATGGTCAGACTTCCTTTTTCCCATTTCAAATTGAATCCCATCAAAGGCAGGTCACCTTCACTATAATCATATTTTTATGAGTTATTCTATCAAAGATCTAAGTAGTGTTTTTTTATAGCCTCCTCATTGAGCTATGAAACACAGACTCTTTACAGTGTCAGCTGGAAGCACTCTCTCTTCAGAGTCAGAAGGTTGTGTGTTCAAGTTCCTTTCCAGAGACTTGAGCACAACATAAAATGACACTCCCAGTACTGTACCGAAAAGAGAATTACACTTTGGAGGCGCTGTCCTTCACATGAGATCTTAAAGCTGTTGGATAGATGTAAAAGATCGCATGATACTATTTCAAAGAAGAGTGGGCAAGTTCTCTCCTGGCCAATATTTCTCCCTCAACAAATATCACAAAAATAGATGATCTGGTCATTTATCTCATTGCTGTTTAAGGGACCTTGAGATGCACAAATCGGCTGTGTTTTCTACATTGCAACAGTGACTACACTTGGAAAGTACTCCATTGGTTGGCCTGAGGTCGCAGAAGTCACTATATAAAATGCAAGTTCTTTATTCTTAAATATTAATACTGAAATCAAAGGCAACATTTACAATTCCTGCTTCTACAAAATAATTCAATTTAATTTTTCAAACAAAACTGTAGCATTTTTAATCTTTTTAAGTGATGCTCTATGAATAGTCTATTTCATAGACTATTTTATTGTTTTAATGCTTTGAAATGCAACATAAAAAGGAACTTGATGATGGTAATGAAGACATATTTCCTTTTTTACTCCCTTAATTTACATAACTATAAGCTTTTAATTCTGAACATTTTGAAGTGTTATAAAACCCAGCTATCATTTTGCATATTGAGCAGATGCTTAAGGGATTTACAGACTGCACCATCAATCTCCATAAAAAGCATTTTACTAATAATTCAGGAGAGTCTGACAAGTCCCCCTGGTGGTTAGATCCCTGATTTTCTCTAAAGCATGAATCTGTGAAGAACAGATTTGTAAAATATATGTCCGAAATTACCATTAAACTCACAGACCTCCAAACCTTTCCTCTCATAAGTGACAGGAGCAATAGCACAAATTTCAGAAAGAGAGAGAGGCCTCCAACCCAAGGAGCCAGAGCCATTTTTATAGATCAAACGCTGACTATCAGGGAACTATTGAAGTTTTGAAGAAGAGCAATGTTGGACTCAAAACGCTCACTCAGTTTCTCTCTCCACAGATGCTGCCACACCCCCTGAGTTTTTACAGCATTTTCTGTTTTTATTATAATATAAAATTGGGTGACCAGAAATGCAGAGGGTAAAGTAGACAAGGTCTTCCTTTTACCTTATGTAGCTACAATAAAACAGCTTTGAATTTGTGCTATACACCCTCTGTTATTGCAACTCAAAGCTTTAGTTCATTCTTTACTGCAACTAAATACTTGTAGTTTCATTGATTTGTAACCTCCAAAGTCTTTCCTGATCAGTTCTACTGTACCATTCAACACAATAGATTCCCAGTACAATTGAGATGTAGGAAGTGAATATTCATTTGACCGACTGTTAAATTGAGTACATATGGGGCTTCACGGCACAGCCTGTAACAGGTCTATGGGATCAGATCATGAGTGTGAGAAAGGGATTATGAGAAATGGTAACGTCTTCGAAGGCTAAAGCTGTGCACTTGGTTCCAATACAGGTAAAGTTCAATCACAATTTAACTAATTAAAATGTATAGCTGAGGCACTAAAATAACAGTAAAGCATGTTCTGAGTATCCAGCTACATTTCCTTTGATCATTTCTCACAATAAATACATTTCCTGATGATGTGACATGGTTTGACTGATTTTTAAACATAACACTTGGAAACTATTATTTGCAAAATTGGAACAGAACAGTTAAATTTGAGTAGCTATCAAAAATCTGTGACATGAAATCCCATCATCTTTTTAAACAGAAATTAGATCCTCAGGGAAATGAACAAACAAACATAAGGAGATTTGAAAACCCAATTAGCTGAGATTTTTATATGTTTTAATAGTATTTCAGTGAGCAGGTATATCATCTTGCTTTTAAGGGGTGCAAGATCTGGAGCGCAGAATATAAATACCAAAATCTTCCTTCTTGGATTCTTCAGTCTCATCATGTAGTGTCATGCTACCCACCTGAAAATCATTTGGAAGTAGAAATTGAATGAAAGTTGTGTAGTGGTCCTGCACATTCATCCATTTTCACCCATCAAAATCTCTATGGTTTGCTCCATAACGATCTATATTTTTAAAAATTATTGCTAAGGCAAAACAGTAGAGCTTTCTTTTTCTTTTACTTCTTCTGGTGATACTAATTAATGCTCAGTCAATTAATGCTAAAGGGCAAGCATGACTGGTGAATACTGATGAGAACTGGAATTAGATTTCACTGGAGTATACAGCCACAAATGTTTGAAATGTTACAGGTAGCCAGCTACCTGCAAATGTTGTAAGTAGGTATGTTTGTGATTGTGGATCAGCCAAAGCAAGATTCAAAAATCTTGACAATGATATGGGGCATTATTTCAGAACTGAAGTATGCACTTCACATTTGCTGGGCCTACCTAGCTGTGCTGTCATCCTCTATCCTTAGTCCTATGCAAACTATCTGCATCAATGATTATTGCATCAGTCAAAATAAACCCTTACTTTACTCTGTTAAATAAAACAGAAACTCCAATACAGCTTCCATGCCCAATGCCAAATTTAACAAAAGCATTTCCTCCCTTTTTTATTTTCTTGCTTAAAAATGAGGAAATGTTATTGTCAAACGGTGTGTTATGCAGGGAGTGATGTAAACACCATAATTCCATGTACATGTTTGAGGATTAAGCTGATGGCATCCATACTATAAATTTCCCCAAAAAGGCTTTAAATGGCCTCAACCTGCTTTTGAGACTTGGTGATGACATCACTCCTTCTGTCTCTCTTTAGATGTCAATCAAAGTATTCTTGTCTTTTGAGTCAGATGCCTGCAGGTTCAAGTCCCACTCTGGAAACTTGAGTACGTAATCTAGGCCACACTCCAGTGCAATACGAGTGCTGCACTGCCAAAGGTCTTTGGGATAGGACATTCTTCATCTTTTTTGCAGGTGGACATAAAAGAGCGCATGATATTTTTTCAAAGGGGAGCAGGGTAGTTGTCCCAGTATGTTAATCCTCAACCAACATCAATAAAACAGACATAAAAGCAAAATACTGCGGATGCTGAAAATCGGAAATAAAAATGAGCTGGAAAAACAGAGCACGTCTGGCAGCATCTGTGTTAAAAGAAAAGAGTATATTTTTCGAGTTCTGAAGAAGAGTCATATTGGACTCAAAACAGTTACTCTATTTCTCTTTCCACAGAAGTTGCCAGACCTGCCAAGTTTTTCCAGCATTTTCTGTTTTTATTTCAATAAACCACAGTCTGGTCATTGTCTCTGCTATTTGTGTACCATGCTATGTACAAATTGGTTGCCGCATTTCCTACATTACAGTCGTGACGATTCTTCAAAGGTACATCATCAGCTGTAAAGGGCTTTCCTGAGGTTGTGAAAGATGCAATGCAATTGTAAGATCTTTCTTTTCTCCCTTCTCACTGTTACAAACATTATTCAGTTATTGAATAAGGGGTGCTTTTAATATTCTAGTATCAGTATTCTAATATCAGTGGAATAACTATACAGACTTACATCATCACTGAACATCAAGCCTTTGCTTCCAGGACTACCACTGATCTCACCTCCTCTGAAGACCTTCCCTACCCAGCCCCCAAGCTCACAGTCTGCCAACCATGAACAGTCCACTTCTACTTTCTTTCCAAGATCCACAAATAAGACTAGCTTTGTGGACCTATTGTTTCAGCCTGTTCACATGCCACTGAACTGATATATTCCTATCTCTAATATCTTTTTCTCCCCTGGTCTAGCCTCTTCCCATCTATACCTGTGACTCCTCCATCGCCCTCTATCACTTCAACAGTCTCCAATTTCCTGGTGCTAAATTCTCCTTTTCGCTATGGGTGTTCAATCTCTCTATGCCTCCATGCCCAAGAGGATGATCTGGCCGGCTCTCTGCTTCTTCCTTAAACAAAGGCCCAACAAGTCTTCATCTACCACCATCCTCCTCTGCCTGGATGAACTTGTTCTTACAATGAACAACTTTTTAAATTTCACTCACTTCCTCCAAAGAAAAGGTGTTGGTGTGGTACCTGCATGGGTGCTAGCTATGCCTGCCATTTTGTGGAATATGTAGAGCTTACCTTGTTTCAGTCCTACTCATGCCATTCCCTCATTTCTTTCTCCTGTACATTAATGACAATGTCAATGCCGATTCCTGCTCTCACCATGAATTGGAAAATTTAATTAACTTTGCTTCCTATTTCCTCCCTTTCTTTCACCTTCACGTGGTCCATCGCCAACTCTTCTGTTATGGCACCGCCGATGGTAAATGGTAATTCCAATAACATTATTATTATATCTACATGACATCCCCCTCCTTATTAAAAAATGAACCATCATAATTTAAAAACACTGCTTCATTTTTATTAACCCATCTTATACTATCTCCTATCCTTATCTATACACTTACACTATGACATTACCAGGTGCATGCATTAACCTAACAATATATACACAAATCCTTCGTATCAACAGGCACCATTTCAATTCCGTGTCCAGGTTTTAAATGTCCAATTTTCCCTTTAAGATTCAAACTCTTGATAATGCACTTGCAATCAGACTTTCTCGTCCCGCTACATGTATAATCTGTAGATTAAATGGCTGCAATAATAAGTTCCATCTGAATAGCCTTGCACTTTTGACTCAAAATTTGTCCAGAAACTTTAAAGGATTATGGTCTGTATAAGCAATTGTTTCTGACGAATTGTTTGCAACATAAATCTCAAAATGCTGCAATGCTAACACCAAACCCAAAGTCTCCTTTTCAATCGCTGAATATCTTCTTGTACATTAAGCTTTTGTGAAAAATACCCTGTTTTTCAATTCCATTTTCATCTTCTTGTAACAGTACAGCCCCAATAACTATATCACTTGCATCAACGGCCAACTTGAATTGCTTGGCATAATTGGGTACTGCCAAGACTGGTGTCATGGTTAATACAGTTTTCAAACTGTCAAATGTCCTCTGACACTCCAGTGTCCATTGAAACTTCTTGTTCTTTTTTAATAGTTCAGTCAGTCAGCAACCACACTGCTAAAATTTGGTAACCCACTCATGCCCAGAAATCTCAAAACTTCTCATTTTGTTGTAGGCACAGGGAAATCCATGATAGCCTTGACTTTCATATCTCTCAGAGCCACCTTACCATGTCCAATGTATGGCCTAGATACATAACTTGCGCTTTTGCAAATTCACTTTTAACCAAGTTCATCACCAAATTAGTTTCTTGTAATTGAGTAAGTAATTCTTCCAAATGCTGTAAATGCTACTTCCACGTCTGACTGAAAACTATCAAGTCGTCAATATAAATAGCACAATTGTTCAGAACTGCAATTACTTTGTTTGTCATTCTTTGAAACGTTGCAGGTGCATTTTTCGGACCAAACAGTATGATTTTAAACTGATATAGTCCATCTGGAGTCACAAAAGCCGATATCTCCTTTGCTCTCTCTGATAACGGTGCTTGCCAATATCTTTTTAGCAAGTCAATCTTTGTGATAAATTTTGATTGACCACTTTCTCGATACAATCTTCCAACTGTGGTATTGGATATGAATCCACTTTTGTCACCACATTCACTTTTCGATAGTCCACAGACAGTCTTTGTGTTCCATCTGGTTTCAGTACCAGTACAATAGGCAAACTCCAGTTACTGCAACTAGACTTAATGATATCATTTTGAAGCAAGAATTTAACTTCTTTCTGTACTTGTGATAACTTTGCCGGATTTAATCTATAAGGATGTTGCCTTAATGAAGATGAAACTTTTTTATAGACACATCATGTATAGCTAAATGTGTCCTTCCCAACTTATTTCCACAAATATCTTCGTGTGACTGCAATAGCTTTTACAAATCACTTTGACACTTGTCCGGAAGGTAACTCAATATTACATTTAAATTTTCAAGTACCCGCTCATTATCCAATTGAAAGGAAAATCAATTTCGGACTCCTGCATTTCTACTTCTTTTCCATTATCTACCACCACTAATATCTCCTTTTGGTCCTCTTCCCTGTCAAAGTACTTTTTAAGCATATTTACATGACACGCCTTCTGCTTCTTTCTTCTATCTGGAGTATTTATTAAATAATTTACTTCATTCAGTTTCTTTTCAATCCTGTAAGGCCCACTAAACCTTGCCTTTAATGAGTCACCCAGTACTGGTAACAGAACTAATACTTTCTCTCCAGCAGCAAAACTATGAGCTGTAGCTTTCCTATCTGCTTTCATTTTCATCACTTGCTATGATATCTTTAAATGTTCCCTAGCCAACACACATGCTCAATCCAATCTCTCTCTGAAATTTGATACATAATCCAGGAGAGTAATTTCTAAATTTTGACCCAGCAATTTCTCATGAATCAATTTGTGGTCCCTTACCTCATGACCATAAACTAGTTCAAAAGGACTAAAACCAGTCGATGCATTAGGAGCGTCCCTAATAGCAAAGAACAAGAATGGAATTTCCCTATCCCAATCCTGCAGATAATTCTGACTATACACTCTCATCATGCTTTTTAGAATTTGATGCCATCTTTCCAAAGCCCCTTGTGATTTAGGATGATAAGCTATTGACTTCAACTGTTTTATTCCCAAACTGTTCATTATTTCCTTAAACAGCTGTGACATAAAATTTGAACACTGATCTGATTGTACTTCTTTAGGTAAATCATATCTTATAAAAAATTAAGTTAACTCTTCCACAATTTTCTTTTTGTAATATTTCTCAATGGTATTGCTTCAGGAAACCTGGTAGACACATCCATTATTGTCAGTAAGTACTGATTCCCACTTTTAGTCTTAGGGAGGGGTCCTACACAATCAATCATGACCCCAGTAAAAGATTCTTCAAATACTGGAATGGGAATCAAAGTGCCGGCTTCATCACTGCTTGTGGTTTCCCTATCACTTGACATGTGTGACATATTCTACAGAGTTTGACTATATCCCTATGCAACCCAAGCCAATAAAAATGTTTTTGTATCTTCTCCTGTGTCTTTCTAATTCCTAAATATCACCCAATTGGAATTTCATGAGCTTTCCTCAGAATCTCATTTTTATATCCAAATGGTAGTACAATCTGATGCACCTCCGTCCAGTTTTCATTTGCTGAAACATAAGGCCTCCATTTTCTCATTAAAACATGACCCTTAAGGTATTAACATTCTGGAATATATTTTGCCTCTGTTTCTAAATAAGCTGTCTGATACAAATGTTTTATTTGTAAATCTTTTTTCTGTAACTCCACTAACCTCCTTGAGTTAAACACTTCAGCTGAATTGTCTTCCAGTCCTTCTTCCTGAATAGCCTTATCAAACACAGTGTCAGCTAATTGGATTTCCACCCCTTCTCCCTGCCTTTGAACTTCCTGTTCTTGTTTCAACCTATGAGCCTGTGATCTCATTATCTCACAATCTGCAAATAATCAAGGGTGCTCTCTCTGCAATACTTCTGTTGAAAACACTTCTACAGGCTGCTCAACTACCATCCACATTTGTGATCCAGCTATATCAAAAATAGAACCCCTGCAATGGGCATTTTTTCCACTGCTCCAACAATCACTTCACCAGTTTTACACTTATTCTTTAAATTTACCTTCCACAATGGAATAGGTTTAGCATCTCCATGGACTCCACTTATTATCACCTATTCCTGCAATACGCCCTCTGAACAACAAATGTCACTATCCCACTACATTAAGGATTGACTAGCCCCTGTGTCTCTTAACATTTGAACATCTTTACCTACTCCAACCTGTACACATGGAAAGACTTTCTCTTCATACACAAAATCTTTCAACATTTCTGCAACCTGCTCCTCCGAATCTCTTGGGTCAACTGTGAACACATTCCCACTTCTTTACCTATCACTGATTATCTCTGTTTTATCTGTACACAAACCACTGGTTTTTCCTGTGCCTGAACCTCAGAATCCACAGTATTTTTACTTCCAATACTTTTCTGCACCCCAATAATTCCAACAAATTTTCCCTGCGGTTTCCAGCACACAGATTTTGTATGTCCAACTTAGTTACATTGAACATACCTCAATTTTCAAATGTCACTTCCACCCTCAGAACCTTCCTTTTTATTCTGAGAAAAAACTTCCCCCTACTCATTCTCTTCCCTAAATACCCACCTTCCTTTCACTTTCCCACTTTCTATTCTTTTCTGATTGAAAAGGGTAACAGAAAAAAGATTTAGCTCTATGAACAAACTCATAATCATCAACTATCTCTGCTGTTTGTCTTGCCGTTTGAACCCTCTGTTCCTCCATGAGTTCTCACTACTGCAGGAACTGCATCTTTAAATTCTTCCAAAAGAATTACCTCCCTAAGAGCTGCATATGTTATTTCTATCTTTAATGCCCGTATCTACTGGCCAAAATTACTTTGTTTTACTCTGTCAAATTCAATATAAGTTTACCCAGGCTGTTTTCTCATATTCCTAAATTTCTGCCTGTATGTCTTGAGAAACAACTCATATGCACTCAAAGTAGGCTTTTTTACCACATCGTAGTTCACCAACATTTCTTCTGACAGTGAAACATAAACCTCATGTGCTCTACCCACCAACCTGGAATGTAACAATAATGTCCAGTTTTCCTGTGGCCACTTCATCCACTTAGCTATCTTCTCAAATGAAATAAAGAATGCTTCCACACATCTCTTTCTTCAAACTTTGGAAGAGCTTGTACAAATTTAAACACTGGGTTCTGGTCTGGATATAAGTCCTTCCTCATCTACAGATGTCTCTTTTTTAACTGCCTGCATTTTAAGCTGGAACTCACTCTCTGTCTCTCTTACTGTCTGTCTCTCCGTCTCTCTCTTTTTCTCTTTCTTTCTTTTCTAACTTTCCCATTTCTAATTCCCTTTCTTGTTTTCTATCTCTCTCCTGCCTTTCTGCCTGTTCCCTCTGAAATGCTCTTCCTTTTTTTTTTCCTTTTTCTGCTGCCTCTAACTTAAGATTTCATTTCCTTTGTTTGTTCAAATTCAAGCTTCTTCATTTCTAACTGAAGTCTCACTACCTCCAGCTGTGATTCACTAGTGCCAGGTATCACTTCTAACTTCAAATGCAGTACTATACCTTCAATTATATCTGCTTTCTTTGCCTCTCCAGGTAACCCCAATTGTAATTTACCCACCAATTCCATTAATTTAACTTTAGTTACCTTTTGTAAACCAGCCAAAGTTATAACTTCAACTCCCAGAAAAACTTGAGCAAGTGCCAAAGCCAGATTGCAGTCTCACACTTACAAAAACCTCACAGCTACTCCTGAATTCAAAGTGCTTCTCATACTTGTAGCCTCAAGGTTCACCATCTCCAAACCAATCAAGGAATTTCAAATATATCCCGCAAAGAGCACCCAACTTTATTATGGCACAGCCGATGGTAAATGCTGAGTTGTTCAAATCTCAAAGGGAAGCTTGAAACAACTGCCAGAACTTGTTTTGCAATTTGTATAAATTTCGAGACGCGTGCCTTGAATTCAGTAGTAATAAGATCACCAAGTCTTAATAGATTTTTACAAATCTAGATTAAACATTTATTAATAATAGAAATGATTTTAAACACATGCATAGATTTACAAATTACTACTATGATAACTTCTAAATCCCCTTCTTAATCGGACTCCCAGTTACACTATTGTTAAGGCAACAGAAAGACACATAGATTTTAAAAGAGGCAGGCAAGGTGAAACACTATACCCTGAACCAGTCGAATCCAAAGTCAGTTTTCTTAACTTCAGTTCTTTGAAGACAGCAGCTTGAGGCATTGAAGCTGAAGGCTTTTAACACTTGTTAGATCTTAAAAATGCCTACCTTTACACACAGCCTTTGCTCCTTCATACACATTTTTCCCTTTGAATGCAAAATCCCATTGTTTCACTATGTCTTTGGACTTTACCTTTCTGATAATAAAAATCTCTCATAGTTTTACCAGTAATCATTGGGAAAAATAAACACACTGGGCAGAATTTTGTTCTTGGCATGCGGGCTCAGCTGGGGGTGGTCAGGAAGCCGACTGCCACCCTTGATCAACAATGGACTGTGATTTCACGCTGATGAGCCAATTAAGGCCCGCCCAGCATGAAATGTGAGCAGCAGCATTGAGTGCTGTCTGTGTGGTGGGGTTAGGAGTGCAAGCGGCCCGAGCATGAAGTTCATGCATGCGCGCAAGTGAATGCTTCCTAATCTCCCTGAGGCACAGAGCTGCCTCAGGGAGATGAAGCACTGTTTAAAAAAAAATTCAGAAAATAGAAGTGTAATAAAACATGTCCCCTCATGTGACTCTGTACATTAGCAGGGACATGTTAGTAATTCAATTGTAAAACTTCTTTTTTATTTTTAGTTGCTTTTGGAAACTCATCCCACCCGTGGATCACGCCCAGTCAGTCTGCAAGCGCAATCCTGAGCTCCTTGCTTCCAAGCTGGTTTCTCTGTCTTTGGTCTCCTTTCATGTTCCAAGGAAGCTCAACTTAAGTTTGAGGAACAGTGCCTGATCCTTCAAGGAGACACTTTATAACCTTCTGGACTCAATACTGTTCATAGCTTCAGATCGTAACCTCTGTCCCCATTTTATTTCCTTTATTGTTTTTGGTTTTACACACGTTTTTCCCTTTTTTTGCTTTCGGACAGCGTTTATTCGTCATTTTGGGTTCCTTCTTCACTTATCATGTTACCACTTCCTTTGGCCTTGCATCACCAACTCTTTTGTCATTTAATCGCTCTTGCCATTCAACCTATCACAGACCTTCTCTTTTGTTTCTTTCCCCCCACCCTCCCCCCTTTCACTTGTTTAAAATGTATAGCATCATTAATTTTTCCCAATTCTGAAAAAGTCATTGACCTGAAACATTGGCCTGAATTTTTCAGTTGGCGGGCGGGCTCGGCGGGAGCGGTTGCGGAGCCGACCGCCATTTTATGTGGGCGGGCTAATTAAGGCCCACCCAGCGTAAGACATGAGCCGTAGCACTCAGCGCTACCTGTGCGGGCCGAGGGAGGAGGGAGGGTCAGGGCCAACGCTCTTTCACGCAAATGTGCAAAAGAGCACTTCAATCACCCCGAGGCACAGAGCTGCCCCAGGGATTTGAAGCGTTTTTGAAATAAATAAATAAATGGTTTGAAAATTTAATTAAACATGTCCCATCATGTGACTGTGTCACATGAGATGGGATTGTTTTTACATTTAAGAAAAAAGTTTTATTTAAGTGGTAAAAGCTTTAGGAAACCTCATCCTGCTCGTGGATGAGGTTTCCTAAGAAACGTGAAGGCCGCTTGGCCTTTTCGCCTGCCTGCCAACCTTAAGGTTGGACGGGCAGCGTAAACAATTACCTTAATTAATTCAGTAATGGCCTTAACAGGCCTATCAGCTATCGGTAGGTGCGCAGTTGACTCTGGCGTGCGCCCGCCGAATGAAACATTGTGAAACAGCGCAGTGACGTCGGGATGCACGCCACACATCGTCGCGTGTCGTTTTACATGCCAGCGTGTCGGGCCCGTCCCTGCACGTTGACTGAGAAATTCAGGCCAGTAACTCTGTTTCTCTCTCTACAGATGCTGCCAGACCTGCTAAGTATTTCCAGCATTTTCTTTTTTATTTCAAATTTCCAGCATCCACAGTACTTTGCTTTTGTATATCTTCTTGTTTGCACAGCAGTGTATACTTTGCAACTTGAATCCTCTTTTAACTCAACTGCCAGATGGCAGCGCATCAAACATGATGGCAACTTAGTCAGGTTGCTAACCTTCGAAAACATGTGCAATATACTCCCTACTCTCCTCCCCCATCCTTCAAAACAGGACCTGCCCTGTCAGCTGTTCTTTACTGGTACAGGCTGGCCCAGAACTAGCTTCAGGCTGCCTCAGTCTAGTTGAAAACAGGATTCAAACCTACTATCATCATTCGACTGTTTATTTTCTTTGGAGAATGAAACTCGAGCTCCAGTATGGATAAGAGCCGTGGACATTGGCACCTAGACATACTGCAACAAACTCTAGAGTTCCTGACCTCCTTGAAAGAGGTAGCATTACTTCTATTAATTTTCAAATTAAATCATTTTTACTTTTGGATTACTGTCTCCTATCTTCTTTACAATTATGAAAAATGGTTTGATTGGGAGAGGCTAGAGGATTACCAATGACAGTCAACCTTCTGGGAAAAAGATAACTCAAATGAACAAATGAATGAAGCAAGTTACCAATGAGGGGCAATGGTCAAGGGGTAGGGGTAAGTGGATATGGGATGTGGCTATGAGAAAAGTTTAGGGGAATGGAACTAATTGGATAACTTTTTCAAATAGCTGGCACAATGGGCTGAATGACCTCATTCTGTGCTACATGATTCTATGATTAATTTCTCTTGTGTAATCTTTACACAGAAGTTTGTTTCTTTCATATCCATAAAGAATAAGACTTTTATTTATGAACTGTGTGCAATTTGATTTTAATGAATATTTGTAATGATTATTTGATGAAAAAGTTACCATTGTTTACATCCTATAAATGTGGCGTATAGCATTATGTGCTGCATTTTACATTCCTAAAATATTACCCATTAAATTCCCAGAAGATTTATAAGTCTACTGATAGAAGGGAGAAGTTTGTGATAAGTCAGCAACGCTACTTTTGTTAAACTATAAATTAAATTTTTCAGTTACTGACTTTGAGCATGATAAATCTATATAACTTAATGTCTGCATCTAGTATATGTCCATTGAGTCACATGGTAAAACTATTTGTACAGCACAAAATTGTGATCAGCTCAAATTCCGTCTGTCAACCATGCTAATTTGCTCGAATATCGCTTTGGCTAAATACAAGCCAATCAATGGTACTTTGTGTAAATGCAACGCATCAGAGCAGTCACCATTAACGTAATCATGCTGACTGGTTTAAATATTTCATTGACTAAATACAAACCAGTTAATATGCCAGTGGCAAAATGTGAACCGATCAAAACCTGTCTCATTCACGTAACAGGTAAGAAAAGCTATGAATTAATAACTGATTACAATCAAGTGTTCGTTCTGTCCTCCATTATTTATTGTTCACAAGCAAATACCATAAAATTGATCAATCAACCCTTGCAAACTGTTTTAAGTCCTTTAATTGACTTTATTGCTTCTCCATACACACAATTAAACTTGTTTCAGAAAAACTCTCCAAGTTCCCCTGACATAGGTTTCCCCTTTTGTTGTTGCTTGGGTTGCAAATTCCACCCTGTTCCCATAACTTTGATTCTTCAACTGACAGGGGCGATTTAGCTCAATGTGTGTGTGAAAGAGATGTATCTTGGGACTTAGTTTCATCCAGTTGAACTGTGATACACAGAAAGCATCAAAGGAACACATGACACATCACAACCAGGTTCAAAGCACAGCAATAACCATGAGACGCAATTGGTACAAGGGGAAAAAAAATCATTTTATTTCTAAACCAAAAAAAATGCTTGGGAGGAGGTGCTTTTGGTGTTATGGAGAGGAACTGATGGTTGGTGACAGGATGTGAGGTTGATACTAATAAGGTATCCTGATGTTGGGTCTGAGCTCCAGTTCCAACTGGAGCCAGTCTGGCCAGAGCTCTGGCAAATGACCATCTGACCGGAGATCTGATGGTGGAAAATCCTTTTTGATGATGCAATATACAAATGGCAGCTTCAGCATTAACTACAAACATATTGTGAGAACTTAAAAGCAAAAAAAAATAAGTTTTATATAACTGAGTAAAAGGTTTTGGGGTGAGGTGAGGGATATTAAATAAAAGTACTTCTTTAACCAACTGTATGCCAACAAACATGTGTATATTTATAATACATACATACATATACATATATATATAATGTAAATAACTGATGAGATATTTTGACAATTAACTGCATCTTAAGTAAACACTGTGAAGCGATAGGTAAATAGTGTTCAAATATTTCACCTGTATTTTTCAGTATCAGAATGGGGTGTTTAAAACATTAAAATAATTTGATGGGGTAGGTATGTAGAAACAATTTTCTCTGGTTAGGGGATCAAGAACAAGGGCACACAATCTTAAAATTACAGCTGAGCCATTCAGGAACGAAATCAAAAAGTATCTTTTCATGCAGAGTGGCAGAAATTTGGATCACACTCCCCTTCAAAAGTCTGTGGATGTTGGGACAATTGGTGCTTTCAGGTAGCGAGATTTGTTAGGTAAAAATACCAAGGAATATGGATAAAAGTGGGAAGAGAGAGTTGTGGTACAGATCAGCCACGTGCCTAGAGCAGGCCTGAGAAAATGGACGGCCTATTCCTGTTCCTGTGTTCTTAGGAAGATATGTAAGCAGTTATCTCATGTTAGCCATTGTATCTTGTTTCAGTTAATCGAATGCGTTAAAGGGGCGTGCAAAACAGTATCACATTCAGATTGCAGCAGGACCCCAGTAAATATCAGAAACCACTCTCCAGGACCGAGAAAATCAATTTGCAATGCCACAAGAGATCTATTGATTTATGTTAATATTTTTAGCCATGTTACAGGATAGGAAACATGCAGGAATTCTGACAGTATCTAGCACTGGTAGAGGCCAGAATGTCACTTAAGCATGTTACTGAACATCAGTGCCGCAAAATTAAACAAGAAAAAAAAGACAAACACAATGCCACCTTCCCTGCCAAGATCATTGAACAAAATGAAGGATGTGTTTTAAACTTAAATGCAGTTCTCAATAAATAATAAAAATCAATCAGGCTGAAAGTGTGATTTAACCTCAGATTGGTTCTGCTGATTAACCTCTACCTGGCTGGCATTAATATAATGTTACTGCGATGTTCTCAGTCAATTATTTTCTGTGTGTCACACCCTTACTTTTGAATGACGCAGTATCTTCTCTTCAATATGATCTACCAACATAATCTAAGCAATAATTCAACAAAGTAGGCCATTAATATAGAGTAGGTAAATGGAATTTCACTGGGAATAAGCTCAGATATATTTCTGCTCACATAACAACAGATTTATGACTTCAGAGTTAGTTAAACATTTCACAAAAATAATGGCTGGAACAGTCAGCAGATACATCATCCAAGTCTGCTCAAAGCAAAAGGTATTAAGGAAAGTGCTCATGAAGCCACATTTGTCAGAAAGCACTTGCAACTCCAAGCAGAGAATTAATGACACAGGATCCCTAGATGCACTGGGAAACCAAACTTGTTGCCAACAAGGAGTTTAAGTAACAATCTTGTTAAGTTCTTATGTTGGGTTACATTGCTCATTCACAGCATGGAAGTATATAATTTAGCAGGTTGCCTTTTATCAGTGATACTGGAAGCCCTGTGACTAATACTGGCGAAGGTCTGTTGGACTGAATGGTCTATTTCTGTGTTATGGATCTACAGGGTATGTAATAACAAAACACAGTCTGCCATGTCACGTTATCAAGCAGTAACCTCTGCAGGATGAACTTATTTTTATAACTTCTAAAATGTTCTCTATCTACTATCGACAAAAAGGCCTATGAGTTTTAGCCAATGGATGTTTTAACAGAACAACCTCAGCATTCCCTAAACAGAGTATGCCAATTCTGGGCAGAATGATAATGCCAAGCAAGTCAGCTGTCAAATCAAACATAGTGTCTATGATCCTTCCTGTTTAAATTGTTGAACAGTTGAGTAACAGAGAGTAGGCACTCTTGGTACAGTGTAAACCAGCCTCGAGAAGATTATTATGTTGCCAGCATCCAGAAGGTGAGGAGGTTTATATTTATTACATTAAGTAGAATGTTCTGCACCAAAACAGGCCACTTAGCCCAAATTCCACATACATACAAATACATGCAATATTTGCCAACATTTCATACTAGGCTATCAGAGGTAGGCTGATTTTACAGAAAATGCAGGATCTCTCATTGAATGAAGTAGGTTTTCACCGATTCATCCTAAACGTAAATCCTGAAGGCCTCAATATCATCTTAGGGATGAGATACTGTGATTCCAGCATGGACTTCAGATCTAACACTGGGCGAGGAGCTTGGTAAAGAGTTTATTAGCTAAATGTAAACTCATTGGCATTCACAGCAATCCATGGGAGGCAGTGAATATTAAGCACAGTGATAGAACCTGTTATTAGCCTGTTATTTAGTTATTTGTTCAATCATGTTGATGAGACAACTGTTATAGACACATCACAAGACCAAACATATACGTTTCACAGTCAGTCACTGACTAGCTGCAGTGCAGAAAGTTACTATTCTTTGAAATTTAAACTATTCCTTAGGAAGCCTTTCCATCTTCCATTCTCCAATATCAGTGCAAAGGGTGGTCATGAAACAGCTCCCCCTCACCCATAATCAGTGTCGAAAAGAAGCATCTTTTCCATTAGAATGTCAGATTATTATCTTTAACAAGGTCTGCAATAGCAGTATTAAAAAAAGACTTGCATTTACATAGCATCTTCCACAACCTTAGGAGGCCCCAAAAGTGCTATATGAATGCAAGATCATTCTTTGCAGCAAGTCTAGTCTCTCTCATAATTCTTCCCCCTACCCCAACAATTGAATACACTTTGTAAGAGCTCGTACATGAAGTGATGTGACTTAGAAGAATGGCTTGCATATTAGAAACCACCTCTGGCTCTCTCCTGCATGACTTGCACCTTCAGGAAAGGAGAAGAAAATTGGGAGGGTGGGTCTGAGGAAGGAGAAAATCACACTACCGTATATTTGCTCTGATAATAAAGGCAAAATACTGCAGATGCTGGAAATCGGAAACAAAAACAAAAAATGCTGAAAAAACTCAGCAGGTCTGTCAGCATCTGTGCAGAGACAGACAGAGATCACGTTTCGAGTCCATATGACTCTTCTTCTGATCTCTTCTTCAGGTCTTCTTTTAGATGCTGTCAGACCTGCTGAGTTTTTCCAGCATTTTTTGTTTTCATTATATATTTGCTCTGGTTTGATACAGGAGAGATGCAGCAAAGTTAAACAAAGTTTCACCACATGTTGAATATAATGAGAATCGACTCTTTGTGATCTGCAAGGCAAGTGCTCTTCAAGAGGTTTCGGTGACTCATAAAGTGGAGTTCTTGAGTGTCTGGCATTTGTCATCTGGACCCACACAATTAGATCATTGCTGCAAATCTACCCAGAATATCTCTCTTTATTTAGAAGCATAATATCATAAATGGTAGTGAATTGTCTTTGGTTGCTCTGTGACATTCCCACTTAAGAATGCTGTTTTAAAGAAACCAAATCACAAAGAACACTCAATGGGTCACCGAGGGCAATGCAGTTCATCTGATTATTTCTGATAATGGGATGACTTGAATTCTTACAATCCTGTATGTGCAATACATTGAATCAGTGATTTTCCTGCCAAAGGTCAGTCCACTATTCCACAGCGAAGTTACCTGTGTAAGGAACATATCTTTTTATTTCCGTTGGACTGATGTAAAGAACATATCTTTTTATTTTCTGTTGATTGTGGTTTAAAATGACAATGGCCACAGTTTGAAAGACATGTCCACTGGAACAGGATGAGAGATATATACAATGTTGCAGTCCTGGAACAGAGTGTGCCATGAAAGACAGGGTGGTGCCAGAAAGGAGACCTAGGCCAAGGGAGCTGCCTGGCAACAATTGGCTCCTGATCAGGTGACCACGTTTTGTGTGAGAACAGTGCAGCAGAATAGCTCCCAGCCTGAAAGGAACAAGACCTAAAATCTCTCTCTCCTGTGTGTGGAAGATTCCAGTAATTCCACAATAATAGCTAGCTGGCTTTTCCTCCTCATATCTCTATAACCTGCTCTCTCTCTCTCTCTGAAAACCCCTGTCAAGAGGCTAAGGGGAAAATCACCATTAGAGGCATTAAAAGACTGTGAACTAAATACAGAAAGTGCTGAAAGACCACCTCATGTCATCAAGAAGAACTGAAAGGAATTTGGAAGACATCGATCAAAATCAACCCATTGAATCCTGTACTCCGGAATTGGTGCTATTGAACGGTTTTATCCTACCCTTAAAATCCATGTTTTTGTGTGTCTTATGTGTCTTGTATGTGTGTGTGTGGAGATTTAAGAAGGGGTAGAGTATAGGTTATAAGTTAGAAATTAGCAGTTCATATTTCTTTCTTTTGCCACTGGTTAACGACAGTTGGTTTAATAAACAGCAATTTACTTATTAAGTTTACAAACCTGGTGTTCATATTCAGTTGACCTAAATTAAACAGTTCAGTAGAATTGGAGCAATCTGGTGGTTTCATCAAACTTTTCACATTTGTCACGGCCCAGGGAACAGTGGGGCTTGATATTACAGTGCATTATGCCCAGTGAGTCATGACACCTGATATGACCTGAACAGCAATGAGTTTTTTTTCATCAGAATGTAGTTTCAAAAAAGTTATATTTTTCTGGTAGCCACACTGCACTCCCAGACATCACAAAAGCATGTACTTGTGTAACAGCATCCAAAGGACCAGTCGCAGGTGCAGTAGAAAAATCACAACATCATGCATTTATGTAGTGGCTTAATGTAGCAAAATCACCAAGGTTCCTTAGACAGTACCTTCCAAAAAAACCCCACAACCACTACCATCTAGAAGGACAAGGACAGCAGACACATAGGAATGCCACCTGGAAATTCCCCTCCAAGCCACTCACTATCCTGACTTAGAAATATATCGCCATTCCTTCATTGTAGCTGGGTCAAAATCCTGGAACTCCCTCCCTAACAGCACTGTGGGTGTATCTACAGCAACACCCACATCCATGAATGAAAAAAAACCCAAGCTGCTTCACAGGTGTGTTTTTATTCATTCACGGGATGTAGGCTTCGCTGGCTGGGCCAGCATTTATTTCCCATCCTTAGTTGCCCTTGAAAAGGTGGTGGTGAGCTTCCTTCTTGAACCGCCGCAGTCCATATGGTGTAGGTACACCCACAGTGCTGTTAGGAAGGGAGTTCCAGGATTTTGACCCAGCGACAGTGAAGGAATGGTGATATATTTCCAAGTCAGGATGGTGAGTGACTTGGAGGGGAACTTCCAGGTGGTGGTGTTCCCATCTATCTGCTGCCCTTGTCCTTCTAGGTGGCAGTGGTCGTGGGTTGGGAAAGTGCTGCCTAAGGAGCCTTGGTGAATTCCTACAGTACATCTTGTAGATGGTACACACTGCTGCTACTGTACGACGGTGGTTTAGGGAGTGAATGTTTGTGGATGTGGTGCCAATCGAGCGAACTGCTTTGTCCTGGACGGTGTCCAGCTTCTTCAGCATTGTATGAGCTGCACTCATCCAGGCAAGTGGGGAGTATTCCATCACATTCCTGGCTTGTGCCTTGTAGATGGTGGACAGGCTTTGGGGGGGTCAGGAGGTGAGTTACTCGACACATGAATCCTAGCCTCCAACCTGCTCTTGTAGCCACAGTATTTATATAGCTAGTCCAGTTCAGTTTCTGGTCAATGGTAACCCCCAGGATGTTGATAGTGGGGGATTCAGTAATGGTAATGACATTGAACATCAAGGGGCGATGGTTGGGTTCTCTCTTACTGGAGATGGTCATTGCCTGACACTTGTCTGGCGCGAATGTTATTTGCCCCTTGTCAGCCCAAGCCTGGATATTGTCCAGGTCTTGCTGCATTTGGACATGGACTGCTTCAGTATCTGAGAAGTCGTAAATAGTGCTGAACATTGTGCAATCATCAACGAACCTCCCCACTTCTGACCTTATGATGGAAGGAAAATCATTGATGAAGCAGCTGAAGATGGTTGGGCTGAGGACAGTACCCTGAGGAACTCCTGCAGTGATATCCTGGAGCTGAGGTGACTGACCTCCAACAATCGCAACCATCTTCCTTTGTGTTACGTATGACTCCAACCAGCGGAGAGTTTTCCCCGATTCCCATTAACTCTTTTTGATAGGGCTCCTTGATGCTACATTTGGTCAAATGCTGCCTTGATATCAAGGGCAGTCACTCTCACCTCACCTCGGAAGTTCTGCTCTTTTGTCCATGTTTGAACCAAGGCTGTAATGAGGTCAGGAGCTGAGTGGCCCTGGTGGAACCCAAACTGGACACCACTGAGCAGGTTATTGCTAAGCAAGTGCCGCTTGATAGTGGTGTTGATGACCCCTCCCATTACTTTACGGATGATCGAGAGTAGACTGATGGAGCGGTAATTGGCCGGGTTGGATTTGTTCTGCTTTTTGTGTACGGGGCATACCTGAGCAATTTTCCACATAGTGGGTAGATATCAGTGTTACAGCTGTACTGGAACAGCTTGGCTAGGGACGTGGCAAGTTCTGGAGAACAACTTTTCAGTACTACTGCTGGAAAATTGTCAGGGCCCATAGCCTTTGCAGTATCCAGTGTCTTCAGCCATTTCTTGATATCACATGGAGTGAATCGAATTGGCTGAGGACTGGCATCGGTGATGCTGGGGACCTCCAGAAGAGGCCAAGTTTGATCATTCACTCTGCACTTCTGGCTAAAGATTGTTGCAAATGCCTTATTTCTTGCACTGCTGTGCTGGGCTCCTCCATCATTGAGGCTGGGGATATTTATGGCAACACCTCCTCCAGTGAGTTAATTGTCCATGACTGAATGTGGTAGGACTGCAGAGCTTAGATCCGATCCATTGGTTGTGGGATCGCTTGGCTCTGTCTATCACTTGCTGCTTAAGCTGTTTGGCATGCAAGTAGTCCTGTGTTATAGCTTCACCAGGTTGACACCTCATTTTTAGGTATGCCTGGTGCTGCTCCCGGCATGCCCTCCTGCACTCTTCATTGAACCAGGGTTGATCTCTTGGCTTGATGGTAATATTACAGTGGAGAATATGCCGGGCCATGAGGTTACAGATTGTATTCAAATACAATTCTGCTGCTGCTGATGGCTCACAGCGCCTCATGGATTCCCAGTCTCGAGTTGCCAGGTCTGTTCAAAATCTATCCCATTTAGCACGGTTAGTGACACATAACATGATGGAGTATCCTCAATGTGAAGGCGGGACTTTGTCTTCGTAATGACTGTGCGGTGGTCACTCCTACCAATACTGTCATGGACAGATGCATCTGCAGCAGGCGGGTTGGTGAGGTTGAGAGGTCAAGTATGTTTTTCCTTCTTGTTGGTTCCCTCACCCAGTGCCGCAGGTCCAGTCTAGCAGTTATGTCATTTAGGACTCAGCCAGCTCGGTCAGTAGTGGTGCTACCGAGCCACTCTCGTGATGGACATTGAAGTCCCCCACTCAGAGTACATACTGCACTCTTGCCACCCTCAGTACTTCCCCCAAGTGATGTTCAACATGGAGAAGCACTGATTCATCAGCTGAGGGAGGGCGGAAGCTGGTAATCAGCAGGTGGTTTCCTTACCCATGTTTGACCTGATACCATGAGACTTCATGGGGTCTGGAGTCGATATTGAGGACTCCCAGGGCAGCTCCCTCCCGGCTGTATACCACTGCGCTGCCACCTCTGCTGGGTCTGTCCTGCTGGTGGGACAGGGCATACATAGGGATGGTGGAGTCTGGGACATTATCTGTAAGGCATGACTCCGTGAGGATGACTATGTCAGGTTGTTGCTTGACTAGTCTGTGAGACAGTTCTCCCAATTTTGGCACTAGACCCCAGGTGTCAGTAAGATGGACTTTGCAGGGTTGACAGGCCTGCGATTGCCGTTGTTGTTTCTGGTGCCTAGGTTGATGCCAGGTGGTCCGTCTAGTTTCATTCCTTTTTTGTGTATTTGTAGTGGTTTGTTAAAACTGAGTGGCTTGTTAGGCCATTTCAGAGAGAATTTAATTCAACCACATTGCTGTGGGTCTGGAATCACATGTAGGCCAGACCAGGTAAGGACGACAGATTTCCTTCCCTAAGGGACATTGGTGAACCAGATGGGTTTTTACAACAATCGACAATGGTTTCATGGTCATCATTGGACTTTTAATTCCAGATTTTTATTGAATTTGAACCCAAGCCCCCAGAGCATTACCCTGGGTCTCTGGATTACTAGTCCAGCGACAATACCACTACGCCATCGCCTTCCCCTGGTACCAGGTAAAATGTGACACTGAGCCACAAAAGGAAATATCAGAACTAAAACCTTGGTCAAAGAAGTGGGTTATAAGGAACATCTTAAGGAAGAGAGTGGCAGAGATCCGGAGCGGTTTAGGGAGGAAATTCCACAGCTTAGGGCCTAGATAGCTAAAGGCATGGTACCAGATGCTGGGTTTATAATATTGCTGAAAAATTTTTTTTTTAAACAGAGGTTTAGTCTGTGGGTGTGTCTTAAATGAATTAAAGCCAGCTAATCTGGGTGCTTTGATGTGTACAAGTTTTGAGATGTAAGAGAAGTAGACTGCATTTACATTTTGTTGAATAGAGCATTCAAGAAGAGGAGTGAAATCTGGCACCTGGCTAGCAGGGGCCAATGTTTATATTACTAATAAAATTGGTACAATGAAAGGGGTTTTATTGTTAGAAGAGGTGGAGTTCATAGGGGCTGGCAATACAATGAGAATTTATATTCAAAGAGAAGTGCTGGGTATAACAGACAGCATTTTTGTGCAGAACAGAGGCATATAACATCAAAGCAGTTGTAAGCCTACAACTGTCTCCACAGGAACCAAAGTGAAAGGAACCTCATTTTGAATTTGTAAGGTGAAAATGCTTTTCCTGGTGTCTGCTTAAAGTCTATAGGTTGCTGTTGTCTTAGTGGAGATTAGTTTGGGAACGTGTTAAAAGTTATGATAGTAGTAATTTGTAGCCATGTGTATATGTTTAACTTGAGTAAATTAATAAATGTCTCATGTAATTTGATACAAAAACCTCTTGAGAACTGGTGGTTTTATGCCTGAATTCAGAGTTGCTTCTCAAAATACCAAATGAAAATAGGTTATGACAGTTGTTTAAATTTTTCCTCTGGGATTTTTAAATAACTCAGCTTTACCAGCTGCTGTGTCATGACATGGAGCAAAGGAAATTGAGGACACACAGGGGACCATAATTACAGTAAAGTCGCTGTAGAGACTGAGGAGGTTACAGAGGCCCGAAGCATTACTTCACCTAAATCCCTTGGCTGTGTCGTCCTTTTATGTTTGCTGCACATCTTAAGCGGACCATTGCTTGCGCACAGCCTGTTTGTGTGCTTTGTGGAAGATTCTCAACTGCTGCATGGCCGTGCACCCAGGCAACTTAAGAGGGAACAGTGGTAGGAAGAGGTGAGGCCATCAAAGCATTTCAACACAAGGGTACAAATTTTAAATTTGAGACGGTGGACCTGAAGCCAATGTAGAAACAAGAACACAAGAATGTATAAATCTTCCTAGTTACAAACTATCTTCCGTATCTCCAACTATTGTCATTAGAACCACTCATGACACACTGTCCGTCAAATGTCATTCAGATAACAGCTCCGAATTTCCAAGAGCATTTGTGTGAAATGCGATTCAGTATTTGACCGCGCTGGAGAATACTGGGTGGCTGGAGAGCATCTCATTTACAGCCCAAACCCCTTGTAGCATTATGGTCACAGTATGGGGAATTGGCCTTGTTCACAGGCTGGAAAGTCTGGTAATATCTGCACATGGGGAAACAGTGGTGCACTAGTAATGTCACTGGATTAGTAATCCAGAGACCAAGGCTAATGCTCTGGGGACATGGGTTTAAATCAAATTCAATTAATAAAACCTGGAATTGAAAGCTAGCCTCCATAATAGTGACCATAAAACTATCAATTGTCATAAAAACAATAGTCTTTTAGGGAAGGAAATCTGCTGTCCTTACCTGGTCTGGCCTACATGTGACTCCAGGTGTGCTTGACTGCCCTCCGAAATGGCCTAGTAAGCCACCAAGTTCGAGGGGGATTAGGGATGGGCAATAAATGCTGTCCTCACCAACAAAGCCCTCAAGCCATCAAAAAAATAAATAAATTCTGGAAAGCAGGGTGCTACAGTTACAAAACACTTTAAGAAAAATATATCTCAACATCTTTAAATTCCTTGGTCACTTGTAGTTCCATGACTAAATGCAAAATGCATCTAAGGAATATGGGAATCACGCAATGGGCAGCCATTGAGAAATAAGACAGTTCCTACAATTTATTTCTGTACAGAAAGCTGCATGTCCAGTAACTCCAACTGAAAATAACGACATCAGTAGAGCTCTTGTTATGACGGCTAGACATTATAGGATAGTTAAGACTTAAACTGTCTCTTTTAAATTATGGCAAAACACAATGCCCTGGAATGGGAGGATGGTAATGTGAAGTTGCAATGAACTCTGCATGGCGACATGCCCATGTGATTTGATTGCAATTGGGACATGGGGTCCAAGGCAAGCCCTATTGAAAATAAAGTGCTAGCTTTTACACCTGAAAGCAAAGGGTGAAGCAGCTGTTCTTTCTGCTTGCAGAGTCTCAGACTCACCAAAGCAGTCAGACTGATAGCAGGTGCTGCTATGCCAGGCATAGGCAAAGGACAGCTTTTAGGTTAACCACCCAGCGAAGGGCTGGTGAGGATGGAACCTATGTTTGAGAAAACGAGGTTTGTGAAAAGTTAGAGGCCACAAAATCACCAGACACACCCTTACAACGGGCAGTCCATTCGATTATACTCAAAACGATTTAGTGACGAGAGCGTGATTTAAGAGAAAAGTGAAAGATTCACCTTGATGAAGCAGGAAGAAGGCGGCCTATTAAATTGACATGAAAAGGTAGATTTTAAATTTAGAACTACGTGTCTACGAAGAGTGTGGTACAATGTGTAAATGTGGAGTGGGGTTTTCGGTCGGGTTAAGAAGTTAATAAGGAATACCATTTCTGTAATTTAGTGTATTAGTTGCCTAAGTAATATTTAGTCAATGCTGATTTTAGTTGGTTTGTTAGAGTAAAAGTCTTATATCTTGAAATCTTGTCATGCAATGCTTTGTGTAGTTCACTGGGAATTCATATCTCTTTTTAAGAGTTATCAATTTCCGCAGGGATCATAACGCTTTGTACAGCTTTGGTTGATGGAGAGATGAAAAGAGAGAACTCAAATGCTGAAATTGGAAATAAGGTGGAAAATGCCAGAAATTACTAAAACATACGAACATACGATATAGGAGCAGAAGTAGCCAATGCTTCTCCTCAAGCTTGCTCTGCCTTTTAATAAGAGCATGGCCGATCTGTCTACATTCCCATCTACCCTTGATAACCTTTGATTCCCTTGCATAACAAAAATCAATCTAACTCTGCCGAAAAAATAGTCAGTGACCCTGCCTCCACCGCCTTCTGAGGCGGAGAGTTCCAAAGTCGCATCTCCTCTTCCCTGTCCTATAAGAGCGACCCCTAATTTTAAAACAGTTCCCCCTAGATCTGGACTCACCCACCTGTCTACCTTGCCAAGACCATTCAGGATGTTATATATTATAATCAAGTCACCCCTCACTCTTCTAAACTCCAGTGGAAACAAGCCCAACCTGTCCAACGTATACTCATAAGACAACCCGCTCATTCCAGGTGTCAATCTAGTAAACCACCTCTGAACTGCCTCCAATGCATTTATATCCTTCCTTAAATAAGGAAACCAAAACTACACACAGTATTCGAGATGCGGTCTCACCAATGCCCTGTACAACTAAGGCATAACATCCTTACTTTTATAAAAGCAAAATATTGCGGATGTTGGAAATCTGAAACAAAAACAGAAAATGCTGGAAAAACTCAGCAGGTCTAACAGCATCTGTGGAGAGAAAAAAAAAAGAGTTAACGTTTTGAGTCCTTATAACTCTTCTTCAGGGCAGAAGAGTCATACGGACTCAAAACGTTAACTCTTTTTCTCTCCACAGATGCTGTTTTTGATCCTTACTTTTATGTTCAATTCCTCTCAATTTAAAGGATAGCATTCCATTAGCCTTCTTGACTACATGCTGTACCTACATACTAACCTTTTGTGACTCAGGCAAGAGAACACCTAGATCCCTCTGCACCTCGGAGTTTTGCAGTCATTCTCCATTTAATTCTTCCTGCCAAAGTGAACAACTTCACATTTTCCCAAATTATACTCCATCTGCTAGATTTTTTCCCACTCACTCAACTTATCTACATCCGTCTGCAAACTCCTTATGACTTCTTCACAGCATGCTTTCCTACCTATCTTTGTGTGGTCTGCAAATTTAGCTACCATGCCTTCGCTCCCCTCATCTAAGTCACTAATGTAAATTGTAAAATGTTGAGGCCCCAGCACAGAACCCTGTGGGACTTGTCACATCCTGCCAAAGACCCATTTATGCATACTCTCAGTTTTCTGCCAGCCAGCCAATCTTCTGTCCAGGCTAATATGTTACCCCTTACACCATGAGCTTTTATTTTCTGCAATAACCTCTGATGTGGCACTTTATTGAATGCTTTCTGGAAATCCAAGTACAGTACATCTACAGAATCCTCTCTATCCACCACACATGTTATGTCTTCAAAGAACTCTAATAAGTTGGTTAAACACAATTTCCCTTTCATAAAACCATGCTGACTCTTCCTGATTATCTTGAGCTTTTCTAAGTGCCCAGCTATAACCTCTTTAATGTTCGACTCTAACACCTTCCCCACGACAGACATCAAGCTATAGTTTCCTGTTTTCTGCCTCCTTCGCTTCTTGGATAGAGGGTTTATATTTGCTCCTTTCCAGTCTGATGGAATCTTTCAAGAATCTAGATAATTTTGGAAAATTAACACTAACGCATCTACTACCTCATTAGTCACCTCTTTTAAGACTCTAAGATGAAGTCCATCCAGCCCTGGAAACTTGTCAACCCGCAGCTCCATCAGTTTGCTCAGTACTGTTTCCCTAGTGATTGTTATTTCACTAAGTTCCTCTCTCCCCTCCACCTCCCAATTTACAGCTATTATGGGAATGTTTTTTGTATCCTCTGTAGTGAAGACAGAAGCAAAACGTTTGTTCATTTCATCCGCAATTTCCTTATTATCAACTATTAACTCCCCCTTCTTACTCTCTAGAGGACCAACACTCACTTTACCTACACTTTTCCTGTTTAAACACCTGTAGAAACTCTGGCTGTCCATTTTTACCTTTCTTGCTAGCTTCCTCTCATACTACTAATTTCTTTCTCCTATTTAAATTTTTAGTCATTCTCTGCCGTTCTTTATATTCCAACCAATCATCTGACCTGCCACTCATCTTTGCAGTTATATACTTTTTCTTCAAGTCTGATGCTTTCCTTAACTATTTTAGTTAACCGCGGATGGCAGGTCTTCCCTTTAGAACTTTTCTTTATAGTAGGAATACCCTTATTCTGAGTATTCTAAGATATCCCCTTAAAGGTCTGTTACTGGTTCTCTATTGATCTAGCCTAGTATCCCAGTTCACTTCAGCTAGCTTTGCTTTCATGCCTACATAGTTGCCTTTATTTAAGTTTAAGATGCTAGTCTTAAATCAACTCTTCTCCCTTTCAAACTGGATGTAAAATCCAATCATATTGTGGTCGCTGTTACCTAGGAGTGCCTTCACTCTGAGGTCATTAATTAATCCTGTCACTTTACACAATACCAAGTCGAATATAACCTGTTCTCTGGTTGTTTCCAGAACATGCTGCTCTAAGAAACTATCTCGAAAGCATTCTATGAACTCCTCATCCAGCCTACTACAGCCAATCTGATTTTTCCAGTTTATATGTAGGTTAAACTCACCCATGTTTATTAGTGTCCCTTTATCACAAGCACCCAATGTTTCTTCTTGTATACTTTATCCTACATTGGTGGTTACTGTTAGGGTGCCTGTAGACCACTCCCAATAGTGACTTCTTTTCCCTACTATTCGGCATCTCCACCAAAACCGATTCTACATTCTGATCTGAACCAAGTTCATCTCTATCAATTGCACAAATGCCACCCTTGATTAACACTGCTGCCCCTCCACCTTTACCTAGCTTCCTATTCCTCTTGAAGGTCATATACCCCTCAATATTCAGGACCCAATCCTTGTCATCTTGCAGCCAAGTCTCCACAATGGCTATCAGGTCATATTTACTTACTTCAATGTGTGCTATCAATTTGTTTACTTTGTTACGAATGCTATGCACAGATGCAAAGCCTTTAGTTTAGCCTATGTTATCTTTGTGACATCTAGTCTTCATTCTTTGTGCATTCTTAGGTTTTTTCTCTCTGCCCCTTCCTGCCATTCTCCGACCCTCATTTCCCATATTAATATTTTCCTCTCTTACCTTGATTCTATTCTTTGATAAACCACATTTGCTCTCTTGCCCCCACTGTTTAGTTTAAAACTCTCTCTACTTCCCTAGTTATGCGGTTCGCAAGAACACTGGTCCCAGCCCAGTTCAAGTGTAGGCCGTCCCAATGGTACAGCCTCCACTTTCCTCAGTACTGATGCCAGTGCCCAAACTGGAACCCACTTCTTTCACACCAGTCTTTGAGCCACACATTCATCTCTCTAATTTTATATACCCTAAGCCAATTTGCACATGGCTCAGGTAATAACCCAGAGATTATAACCTTTGAGGTTCTGCTTTTCAATTTAGTGCCTAGCTCCTCACACTCTCTATGCAGAACCTTCTTCTTAGCTCTACCTATGTTGTTGGTACATACATGGACCACGACCACTGGATCCT
This sequence comes from Carcharodon carcharias, assembly GCF_017639515.1. Taxonomy (NCBI): domain Eukaryota; kingdom Metazoa; phylum Chordata; class Chondrichthyes; order Lamniformes; family Lamnidae; genus Carcharodon; species Carcharodon carcharias. The sequence goes on from NC_054469.1 coordinate 197,219,278, forward strand.
CCCCCTCCCACAGCAAGTTCCTGTCCAGCCCTGAGCACATGTCCCAAAACTGGCATTGGGCAGGCAACACGGCCTTCTGGACTCTTGTTCTTTGCAACAGGGAACAGAGTCAATCCCCCTCACTAATCTGTCCCCTACTACCGCTATGTTCCTTTTTGCTCACCTCACTCGAATGGCTTCCTGTACCATGGTGCTATGGCCAGCTTGCTCATCCACACCGCAGCCCCTGCTCTCATCCAAACAAGCTGAGAGAACCTCAAATCTATTGGACAATTGCAGAGGCTCACATTCCTGCCCTCTAGGTCCCCTTACCTGCCTCACTCGCAGTCACTTTCCTGTCCCTGACCACTGACCAAATCAGAAGACCCTGTCCTAAGTGGTATGACTGCCTCCTGGTACAAAGCATCCAGGTAACATTCCTCCTCCCTGATGTGTCACAGAGTCTGCAGCTCAGCCCCCAGCTCAATGACTCTGAGCCGAAGTTCCTCAAGCTGCAAACACTCACTGCAGACGTGTTTTCCCTGGGTCACAATATTATCCAGGAGCTTCCACCTGTTGCAGTCTTGACACATCACCTGTCCTGCCATTCTTAAATGTGTTTTAAATAAGTGATAAATATAATGAATTGATTATTTATGTTGCTTTATATATTTTATTAACTTTACCACCAATTTGTGAACTATTTTAAACTTTAGGGATGGAATAGAATTTACCTGCTTACCAGATACTCACCAAACAGCTAGCTCCTTTCCCTGTAGTAGAGCAAGGACCAATTCCTACAAAATGACAAAGATAGAAAAAGGAAACAAACACTCCCTTCACCAAAGTCCCCTTCTCACCAAACTCCAAGTCTTCACTCAGTTACCTCAGCTGAAAGGTAGACCAATGCTACAGCTGGGACCTTTCAATCCCCAACACGTTAACATATCATTTAAATTGAAGTGCTTAGTTGAAAAGTCAAGGCCTATGGTATAGAACATCAGCTAGGTTGAAAAGTACAGAAGAGAAAATCAGATATACAGGAACACCATCATGTCCAAGTCACAGGCCATCCTGGCTTGGACACATATTACTGTTCTTTCTTCTTTGCTGGTTTAAAATCCTGAAACTCCCTACTTAACAGCCTTGGGGGAGAACCCTCACCATACTGAATTCAGCGATTCAAAAAAGTGGCCCATCACCACCTTCTCCAGCATACCTAGGGATGGGTAATAAATGCTGGATTTGCTAACAACGGCCTCCTTCCGAGAATGAATAAAAAATATTAACAATTGGATAACATCAAACATATTTTTAAGTCTGTTGATTACATGGAGAGAAAGTTCCAGAAGGAAAAATAATGAAGTGTGTTTCTTTTTGCTCAACAACTGAAAATATGACTGATAAAAAGATGGTTCAGCTTTCTTTCATCATTGTAGATCACAATTCTGTTGTTCATCTGTCACAACTGGTAATCATCCAGAATGAAATAAAAGATTGGTGGTCCAATTGCCCATGAACATGTAAATGTAATATTGCAGCACAGTGATGGTTGGCAACATGAAAGTTTAATGTTACAGCTGCAATAGAAGCTGCATAATATTTCTATTTCCATATCATCTGCAGACCTCACAGCCCATTGGCAGACCCCGAGGCTATTCATTCAAGTATTTGATCCAGGTATGCCTTGACCACACAAAACTACAGACAAAGAAAACTTCACACATAAAATCTTCTGTTCCCTATGATATCTTGTAACTGACGTGGCTACAGCTTTCTGAAAGCAATAAATATGTTGATATCCCTTTCATCACTTCATTTCAGATCCCTCTTATGTATATTCAGCTACATAGAGTAAACAGAGTTTGAATCCAGACCAACAAAAAATACCTGACCGATTCTCAAATTATGTTTTAATATCATTATTGATAGTCCAAGTCAAGCTATGCTTATGTTGGCATGTGCATGACAGCATCTTTTGTATACAGCTCATCCAAACTTGGAACTGCAGGGTTGGAAATCAACAGATTAACAAGGTCGGACTGTGTTTTCAGAACTAGACACTAACAAGCTGCTGCATTCCCAGAGGCAAATAGAGCACTGACAGCATTCATTTGGGGAGCAAGCTGAAGGTTGATAGAGTTTTTTTGATGAATTAACAGAGAGGATTGAAGAGGGTAATGTGGTTGATGTGGTGGAAATGGACTACCAAAAGGCATTTGATAAAGTGCCATATAATAGGCTTATCAGCATAGTGAAAGCCCAAGGAATAAAAGGGACAGTGGCAGCATGGATACGAAGTTGTCTGAATGACAGGAAACATGGAGTAGTGGTGAACAGTTGTTTTTTTGGACAGCAGGAAAGTATACAGTGGTGTTTTGCAGGGGTTAGTACTAGGGTCACTGCTTTTCTTGGGCTATATTAATGGCCTGGACTTCAGTATACAGGACATAATTTCAAAATTTACAGTTTACACAAAGCTTGGAACTGAGGAGAATAGTGATAGACTTCAAGAGGACATAGATGACTAGTGGAAGTGGCATACACATGGCAGATAAGATTTAATGGGGAGTAAAGCGAAGTGATGCATTGATGCATTAGGGTAAGAAGGACAAGGAAAGGAAATATAAAATGAAGGGTACAATTCCAAAGGGCATGCAGGAAAAGAAAGACCTGGGGGTACATGTGTACAAATCATTGAAGGTGGAAGGGCAGGTTGAGAAAGTAGTTAAAAAGGCATAAGGGATCCCAGGCTCGAGACATAAAGCACAAAAGCAAGGAAGTAATGGTGAACCTGTATAAAACATGGTTTGGCCTCAACTGGTGTATTGTATCCAATTCTGTTCACACTGCACACTTTAGGAAGGATGTGAAGGCTTTAGGCAGGATGCAGCAAAGATATACATGAATGGTTCCAGGATCCTGATGCAGTCCATGCCCCATGCAGCAAGATCTGGACAACATTCAGGCTTGGGCTGATAAGAGGCAAGTAACATTCATGTCACACAAGTGCCAGGCAATGACCATCTCCAGCAAGTGAGAATCTAACCATCCCCCCTTGAGGTTCAATGACATTACCTTCAGTGAATCCCCCACCAACAACATCCTGGAAGTTACCACTGACCAGAAACTGAACTGGACCAGCCATATAAATACTGTTGCTACAAGAGCAGGTCAGAGGCTGGAAATTTTGCAGTGAGTAACTCACCACCTGACTCCCCAGAGTCTATTCACCATCTACAAATTACAAGTCAAGAGTATGATGGAATACATACCGCTTGCCTAGATGAGGTGCAGCTCAAACACTCAAGAAGCTCAACACCATCCAGAACAAAGCCGCCCGCTTGATTGGCACCCCATCCATCACCTTAAACATTCATTCTCTCTACCACCAGCACACAGTGGCGGTAGTATGTAATACTTACAAGATCCAACGCATTAACTTGCCAAGACTCCTATGACAGTCCTCCTCAAAACCCACAACTTCTACCACCTAGAAGGACAAGGGCAGCAAATATGGGAACACCAACACCTGCATATACCCCTCCAAGTCATTCACCAGCCTGACTTCAAAATATATCACCATTCCTTCACTGTCACTGAGTCAAAAACCTGGAACTCCCTGCCTAACAACACTGTAAGAACATAAGAATTAGTAGCAAGAAGAGGCCACTTGATCCCTCAAGCCTGCTTTGCCATTCAATAAGATCATGTTGAATCAATCGTGGCCTCAACTCAACTTTCCTGCTACATCCTCCGCCCCCACCCCCCTTCCTCCATCACCCCCACCTTCCAATCGTTGACTCCCCTGAAGATCAAAATCTAACTCAGCCTTGAGTATATTCAATCACTGAGCCCCCACTGCTGTCTGTGGAAGAGAATTCCAAAGATTAATGACTCTCAGAGTGAAATTCCTCATCATCTTAAATGGGAGAACCCTTATTCTGAAACTGGGCTCTCTAGTTCTAGAGCCCCTCATGAGGGGAAACATATGCTCATCATCTAACCTGTCAAGCCGCCTCACAATTTTATATATTTCAATAAGATCACCTCTCATTTTTCTAAACATCAATGAGTACAGGCTCAGCTTGCTCAACTTTTTCTCACAAGACAACCCCTTTAACAGGAATCAGCCGAGTAAACCTTCTCTGAATTGCTCCAATGCAGCTATGTCCATCCTTAAGGTGACCAAAACTATATGCAGTACTTCAGGTGCTGTCTCACCAGTGCCCTGTACAGTTGTGGCAAGACTTCTCTACCTTTACACTCTAATAAATGCCAACATTCCATCTGCCTTGCTGATTACTTGCTATACCTGCATGCTAACCTTTTGCCATTCATGTACGATGACACCCAAATCCCTCTATACTGCAGCATTCTGTAGTCTCTCGCCATTTAAATAATATTCTGTTTTTCTATTCTTCCTACCAAAGTGGACAACCTCAAATCCACCCCCCCCCCCCCCCCCCCCCCCCCCCCCAAGTGCATGTAGCTACATCACATGGACTGCAGCAGTTCAAGAAGGGGCTCACCACCACCTTCTCAAGAACAATTAGGGATTGGCAACAAATGCTGGCCTTGCCAGCAATGCCCACATCTCCAGAATCAAGTTGTGAGAATTGAAAGGAGAAGTTGGGCCTCGTCCATCGAAGTGTAAAATTACAGAGGTCAGGGCGGGTGGGAATCTGGTGGGAAGGGCATCCAAGAAATTTTACGCTCACCCCCGACCAACAAATCTGCCAGCAAGGGAACATATAATTCTGCCCATGGTGTGTAAAATCATGAGAGTCTAAGCAGAATAGGTAGACAGAAATTGGTTCCTTTGGAAGAAGAGTCAAGAACAGAGGGCACAGATATAAGGTGATTGGCAAAAGGGTATGAGAATTTTTTTATGTGACTGATTAGGATGTGGAATGTACTGCCTGAGGGGATGATGCAGGCAGATTCCACGTAGCTTTCAAAAAGGAATTGGACAGCACCTGAAGAGAAAAAAAATGCAAGATTATGGGAAAAGGACAGGCAAATGGGGCTAGTGGAATTGTGTCTTGTAGAGAGCTGGTGCAGACTCAAGGGGCCAAATAACCACCTTCTGTGCTGTAACCATTCCATGATCAGTGTGCAAATTGAAGCTGATCCCACATTTGCAAGTAATTACATTTACTGTCTGTGGTGCAACTTGCTGCTCAAGTACAACAATTCCACATAAAAAATCTTGGAGGTAGTGAAAAATTACTTTACCCAACACGAACCATCTGGCCTTCAAGTGTGCCATCTCCTCTCTGGCTGTTTTTTCACTTTACAACAATCACCCTCAACTCAGGGGCAAACATTACAATCAATCCTTGCAGCCTTGTTAGTGTATGCCATCCATGTTCAGTGGCTCAGTGTATAGTGTTAATTAATTTCACTCAATTTTGATTCAGGGCAGAGATCTACTATGCCAAAAATAATTGTGGAATGTTGGTAACAATGAAAATATTTAGGTCCATAGACAGAGACAAATGACTGGCCGATCACAACACAACGGAGACAGTTAAACACAAAAGATTTTGGGAGCAATAATGTGTAACATCAATATTAATTTACTTTTGCAGTGCTAAAGATAAATAGCAAAGTTGGCTGAAAGTATTCAGCAGGATTTTCACATATTAGAGCATGTTTTACCCATAACCTCAGCTGAATCAATAACCCCACAAAAACAATGCTCCATCCTCCAATCCATCATAAAAAGTGAGATTTATTAGTCATTCCTTCCTTAGCTTCCTCTCCACATTTAATTATTTTGGTTTCAATAAAACTGATATCCTGGGGTTGCCTGTTGGATCACGCTGTTGGTGTACTAATCCGTTGCATTCTGAATTGATTAGAAATGAGTGCCATTACGTATATACGATGAGATCCAATCTTCTGCAGAATCAAACTTCTCCTCGGGAAGAGAGAGTAGATAGCACATTGCTGTCTAAAAAGACTTGCATTTAAATAGCACCTTTCACAAACTGAGAACGTCCTAAAGCGCTTTCCAGACAATTAAGTTCTTATGAAGTGTAATCACTTCACAATGTAGGAAATGTGGCAACCAATTTACACAGCAAGCTCCCACAAACAGTAACATTAAATAACAATGATGATCACATAATTGTTTTAGGTGATGTTGATTAGGGGCTTAGAGGCAAGAGTGCAACCCACTGAGGCACAGCTAACACCAAAAGCAGAAACTGGGAGAAAGTTCACTGCCTTCTATCTTGGTCAAGGGATGATGTATGGAGACCTAAAGGTGCGGGGGAGAAAAGCACACTTGATGGGGAAAATAATTAAACTGATACTCTCAAGAAAGCTGAAGCCCAAGGACTATTGTATGTTGATGGGCACTTCTCCAAGTCCCATTCTGAAATGCACATTACATGCAACAATTTGTCCAAAACTCCACTGCTCACAGCCTACCTCAATCTAAGTTCTGCTTGCTCATTACCCCTCCTCTCAATAACTTCCATTCCTGATGCTCAATTTATGCAATTAAAATTCTGATCCATATTTTTTAACCCCTCAACTGTCCATCCCACCCTATCAATGCATTCCTCTTACAGTCCTGTGGCCTAATGTACTCTTCGCTGTTCTGACTCAAACCTCTTATGAAGATCCTCCTGCTCTGCTGCACCATCAGTGGCAGAGCCTTCAGCCATATCATTTTACAGTATGAAAGTCTCCTCCTAAATTTCTTTGGTTTTATGGAACTCCATACACAACAGCACTGTGGGTGTACCCACACCACAGTCTGTAGCAGTAGAAGGTGATGGCTCACCACTATCTTCTCGTGCAATTGGGGACAGGCAATAAACATTGGCCTCACCATTGATGCCCGAATTCCATGAATGCATAACAAAACTCTCCTGACCGCCAAAAGCCACCTTGTTAATCATCTCTTAAACCATGCGTTCTACCATCTCCCTGAACACTTCTGGTACTGCAACTATTTCGCCTCTGTAATGCAAGTTGGGATCATTACTATGTTGATAGCAACAAATGAATCTGAGTTATTATTGCTGTTGTAGGATGGGTGTACCATGGTAAGCCATCATCACTGGCCCAAATGGCTTTAAAATCAGAGTGTGGCTCACTTCAGGGTCCAATATGATACCAAGGCTGCAAACACTGTTCAGCAACAGAATATTGTCACAGAGAGGGATGGATCTGGTAGTTAGAGAATGTAGTTTATAGCCAGAGCTGAAGACAATGTTTAGCTGGAGAAAATTTCTGTTCATCCAGTACTGGATGTTAGACAAGCAGTCTGATAATTTAGCAACAGTGGAGGTACTTAGAGAGGTGGTGGTGAAGCAGGTGGTGCCATCAGTGTACATGTGAAAACTAACCTGTGTTTTTTTGATGATATCGCTGAGGGGCAGCATGTAAATGAGAAATAGGATGGGGGGGGGGGTGCAAGGATAGATCATTGGAGGACACCAGGGGTAGCATTGCAGGAAAAGGAAGAGAAGCTACTGCAAGTGATACTCTGGCTATGATTTGATAGATAAGAATGGAACCAGGCAATTAGAGTCCCACCCAGCTGGACAGTAGAGAGGCATTGGAGGAGATTGGTGTGGTTAATCTGTCAAAGGTTGCAGACAGGTCAAGGAGGACGAGGAGGGATATTTTACCTTTGTCACAGCTACAAAAGATGGCATTTGTGACTTTGATAAGAGCAGTTTTGGTACTGTGGCAAGAGCAGAAACATTATTGGAAGGATTCAAACATGGAGTTCCGGGAAAGCTGGGCACATATTTGGGAGTTATTTGAAATGATCTTCGCGCTGCTTGTCCACAAACTGACAACTTTGCTTTACATCTGCATGCACAAGTTCAGTTACTACACATCTTTCAAATAGTGTGTGAATTACTTTGTATAAATAGTTCAGGAACAAAGAGAATAGGGCTATTTTCGTGAGAGCCACAGTATCTTTGAAGTTAAGAAAAAGTGTGGCTAAGAACCCCACACATGGACACTACTATAGAGATAGCTCCATGAGTCAAATGCCCAATTATCATGGCTAGATGTTTATAGCTTCTGAGAAAGGCATACATCCAAAGGGGTATTCCTCTTTTTTCAATGAGATCAAAAGATAAGCTGACTTGTCTGCTCTTTCATTCTGAAAAAAATTGGTTCTTTTGTATTTTTGCCTTTCATTCTGATGCTGTGTTTCTCAATTTTCCTTTCATGTTTGTCAATGCATTCTCTTTTATCCCATGTTTATTTTTCTTGGAATTATAGAACGGTTACTGTACAAAAGGAGACCATTCAACTTGCTTTGTCTATGCTGGCTCACTGCAAGAGCAACTCATCTAGTCCAAATTTTCCCATAGCCCTGCAATTTTTAAAAAATCTTCAGATGATTATATAATTCCCTTTTGAAAGCCACGATTGATTCTGCTTCCACCACACTTTCGGGCAGTGCATTCCAGATCCTAATCACAAGCTGCATGAAAACATGCGGACGGGTTGCATCTGAACCAGAATGGGAACAACATCCTTGTGGGGAGATTTGCTGGGGCTGTTGGGGAGGGTTTAAACTAACTTGGCAGGGGGAAGGAATCCTAAGAGGGGGTTCAGCAGGGGGAGAAGCACAGCCAAAATTAGAAGAGAGAGCAAGTGAGTCTGGAAGGCATAGAAAGTATAGGCCAGTTAAGGCACAAGGGAGTTTGGCAAGGTTGGATGGTATTTATTTTAACGCAAGGAATCTGACGAATTAGGCAGATGAGCTGAGGGCACAAATTAACACATAGAAGTATGATATCATTGCTGTCATGGAGGCACAGTTGAGAGAGGGACAGGATTGGCACCTCAATATTCCAGGATATAGGGTCTTCAGGCGAGACAGGGAAGGAGGTAAAAGAGAAGGGGGTATCGCAATATTGATCAAGGAATCAATTAGAGCAGTAAGTAGGGATGACGTCTTAGAAGACTCTTCAAATGAAGCCATATGGGTAGAACTTAAAAACAAAAAAAGAGCAATCACATCGCTGAGAATGTACTATAGGCCCCCAAACAGTCAGAGAGAAATAGAAGAGCAGATATGTAGGCAAATTTCAGAGAGGGTGTAAAAATAATAGGGTAGCAATAGCAGGGGATTTCAACTTCCCCATAACATTAACATTAGAGGGAGCGGAATTCTTAAAATACATCCAGGAGAGCTTTTTGAGCCAGTACGTAGTAGGTCCTACAAAGAAAGGGAGCAGTCCTGGACTTAACTTTAGGGAATGAAGCCGGGCAAGTGGTAGAGGTATCAGTGAGAGAGCATTTTGCAGGTGGTGATCATGGGCAGGATCTTGAGGTCGGCAAATGGAGGGCGGGGCCCGCTCGCCGACACAGGATGACATCGGGCAGAACTCTTGACACCAACCCACATCATTTCAATTTTCAGGTCGACGGGGGTGCAGCCGAATCAGCTGCATGCCCGCCAACCTGTCAATGGCCTATTCAGGCCATTGACAAAGTTATTAACCTCATTAATGGACCTGCCCATCCAACCGGGAGCCGTGGTGGGCTTCAGAAAAATCATGAAACCTCATCCACAGGCCGGATGAGGTTTCATGAGGGTTTTAAAAAATTTAATAAATATTTGATTTAAAGTGATGGACACGTCCCAACTCATGTGACAGTGTCACATGAGGGGACATGTCAGGGAAATTTTGTTTGTGCACCTTTACCATTTTTACATTTGGAGCTGATCTCCCTGAGGCAGTACTTAGCCTCAGGGAAATAAGTGTGCACTTTTGGCTGAGGGGATCCTCCTCCTCTGCCTGCACAGGAAGCTCATAGCGTTTCCTGGTGAATGTTATGCTGAGTGGGCATTAATTGGCCTGCCCACATAAAATGACAGCGCGCTGATAGGAGGCGCACCTGCCTAGGCCGGCTCCTGCACTTCCCCTGCCGACGGGGGGAGAATTCTTCCCCATAACTCCATTAGATTCAAGGTTGTTATGGAAAAGGACAAGGATGGACCAGAAATCAGAGTTCTAAATTTAGGAAAGGCCGATTTTAATAAGATCAGATATGATTTGGCCAGATTGGACTGGGAGCAGCTACTTTTAGGTAAATCTGCATCAGAGCAGTGGGGCTTATTCAAAAAGGAAATAGGGAGAATACAGGGCCAACATATCCCAGTAAAGATAAAGGGTGGGACCAACAAATTCAGGTAGCCCTGGGTGTCGAGGGATTATACAGGATTGGATAAAGAGAAAAAGGGAGGCCTATGGCAGATAGTGAGGGCTCAAAACAGCAGAAGCCCTAGAAGAGTATAGAATGTGTAGGGAAGAAACTTAAAAAGGAAATTAGGAGAGCAAAAAGAGGGCATGAAAAAACAGCAGGTAAAATAAAGGAAAACCCAAAGTTATTTTACAAGTATATTAAGAGTAAGAGGATAACTAGGGAAAGAGTTGGGCCCATTAAGGGCTAGAGTGATAATTTGTGTGTGGAGCCGGAAGACGTAGGTAGGATTCTAAATGAATACCTTGGGTTGGCATTCACAAGTGAGAGGGACGACATGGGTATGGAAATCAGGCAAAAGGACTGTGATATAATTAAAGAAATTAGCATAGAAAAGGAGGTTCTAAGTGGTCTGGCAGGCCCGGAGGATATATATCCCAGGCTGTTGAGTGAGGCAAGGGAGGAGATCCTCCCACCGCTGGTGGGCCTCCAAGTCTCCTCGTTGGAATGAAGGGATAACTTCAGCAACATGTTCATATAAGAATTTTAATTTATTAATAGCTTACAGAGGTATTCAAAAACCTATATAGAAATGTATCTGAGAAGTGTCAATAAGACAGAAATCATGCATGTCCAGTAGCATTTTATACGTACATCACCTAGGCGCCCTTGTAATTCTACATTTGCCTCGTGAATCCAAGAGATCTATCTTTGTTGTATCTGCTATTTAAAGTATAATTTATAGTTTATATTGACTGCAATTTGCCTGTTAATTCATGTTTAATTTATGTTGATTTGGTTTGATTGCTAAGTAAATGTTATAAAAATCAAATCTTACCCATTGTTTTTTTTTGTTGTGGTCATTCAGTAAATGGGGATCATAACATTCATCATTGCAGCACTGCTGCTTTCAGATACCTTCACTCCAAGCTGTAAAACTGACTCCCTGAACTTCTCCACCTCTTTACCTCTTTCTCCTTCATCAAGGCACTGGGTAAAACCTACCCCTTTGACAAGTTTTTTAGACACCTGTCCTCATGCGTCCCTGTGTGGCTTGGTGTAAGATTTTGTTTTGTATTGTTTGTGAAGCATTTTGGAATATTTTAATATGTTAAAGGCAATATTTAAATGCATACTGTTGTTGAATGCATTAAATAGTTAATCTTTACTGTAGCTACCACAAAACCTTATAACCTTAATCAGAAGATGGCTGCCCATTCTCCTTTGGCTTGTGCCATTTCCCAACTTGTGCTTTTGAAGCTAGGATCCAAAGTGGATCAGAAAAGGAAGAGATCTATTCAAATTCACAAGTCAAGGCTGGTTGTGTTTGAGCTGAGAAGTGCTGTCCAACAGACATTTCCCTATATCCATCAAAATAATTTTGCCTATCATTAACTTTAAAGAATTTACATATTAAAGTTCAATAATGCCACATTGTTTCATCTGAAAATACTTTTAGGAGAGCCTTTACATTCATAAGATGGCTGACACTGTCAAGATGTCCGCAAACCAATAATCAGATGCCAGGTTGGAGCAATAAATGCCGATGAATGATTTTTTCCCTTGCGTTTCTGTGAAGCCCCTTGGCATGTTTTTTGTGTTTGATAGTGTTATATAAATGCAAATTTTTACTACGGGCCACACTTTAATAATTCTGTAATTACATTTTTGAAAGGGAAAAACTGGCAGCATGAAAATATGAAATATATATGCAGAATTATTAAGCATAGAAGGTAATGGTAATGGAATGTGGATTATACATAGCATATATAAATAATATCGATCAGATATGAGGATCATCTTTGTGTATGTAGAATGTGTGGACTAAAATAAAAATCCTCATTCGCAGCTTAATTTCCAAAACTGAAAGGTGGGTATAGCCTCCAAAAAAACTCCAGTGAGGATGCAGGGAGGAAGGAGGAAGATCACACATAAAGGTACATTCTCAGTTTAGAAAGACTCAGAGCAGAAAGTTCAAATGGTTGTTGACCAAGGAAGCATTAATAAAACAGACAAGTAAAGTTGTGAAAGACTAAATATAATAGAGGATCACCCGTTGGATGCTAATCCATTTTCTTGCACTCTGTCCATAGAAAGCCTTGGCAGAGACAGGGGTAGGAGTACAAAGCTATGGGGTTGAATCAGAACTTTATATAACTGTAATATAAATTAGTATTCTAGCCTTCTTTGAGGTAAAGGCCAACATTACATAAGTTTTTCATTTTCCTTTGTACTTATCCACTAGTTTTTAGTGATTTCTGTATTTTGATCCCTAAAACTCCCTGTTTGTCCACAGTTCTTAACTTCTCTCCAAATATTGAACCATAGTGCAGAGCATTAAATGGAGGAAGACTAAGACAGAGTTAATCAATAGCATCTGGAAGAAACAAAGATTTTGATTTCCCTGTCTAAGAGCAAGGAGGAAATTGAGCAACTGTGATTCAGCTACTGTACTGCAAGGTGTGTAAATTGAAAGAATCTGATAGTGGAATAACAAATGAAGCACTCCTATTAAAACAGGCTGACAGCTACAGTGAGCAGTGTCTGAAATGTCAGTTATGTCAGGTGGATTAGATATTTCTAATATACACTTTTATTTTTCAAATTCTGCAAATTTTCCCCCTCATCTATAATAATATGCCAGCTTTGATGGTACTTTGTGCACTTGATGCAAATTTGAAAAAAAGTTCATTCAATGAATCCAATAAAATTGTCAACTCAAATGTTACCCTTAACAGCTTTGTGACATAAAGTACTTTATGCCGAGTCTTGCAAGATGCAGACAAGTACATCTCAGGGGAAAAAAGACTAGTAACACAATGTGCAACCTCCCCATCCCACACTTAATATCCAAGTCCAACAAGGTCAATATTGACTTGGTTTTGTAGACTGCTTTTGAATTGTTTCACATGCCCTCAGCCTATTCCTACCATTGTAGTCTGCTGTAAGCAGCTGCTTCACATTTGTGAGACTACCAGTCAATCACAGTTAAATTATATGTATTCAACACTGCACTCCAAAATGAACTATGGGAAGCAATCACCTCCACAGTAATTATCTGTTCAGAAATTCCTTCTTCTAGTAAAGGTTTTGTTTAACCACAACTCTGAAAACATTTGTTAAAATTAAATTAAAATTAAAATAAAATTTACATTAAGTCTACACCTCAGAAACAGGCCATTTGGCCCAACTGGTCTATGCTGGCATTTATGCTCCATTGGAGCTTCCTCCTTTCCCTTTTCATCTTACCCTATCAGCATGACCTTTTATTTATTTCTCATTCATGTACTTATCCAGCTTTGCCTTACATGCATCTATGCTATTCGCCTCAACTCCTTGCGACAGCACATTGCCTATTTTGAGCACTCTCTTGATTAAAATAAAGTTTCTCCTGAATTCATGATTGGAGTTCTCACTGATTCTCTTATATTCAGTAGCTATTGTTTTGAACTACCCCATTAGATGGAACCATTTTCTCTACGTGTACCCTATCAAACCCTTTCAGATTTTAAAGGCCTTGCTCAGGCCACTTAGAGTCCAACAAATGAAGTCAGCTGTCTGATTGACGATTTGACATTTTACTTCAACAAATCTTGAAGGGATTTCCCAAGATAGCTCAAACAAATTCAGATAATGTAATATTACAGCACTCCACCAGCACTAATTCAGTTACTAATCTGTTTCAGTCTTTTAATAATATTTCCAGTACAGTAACCAGCATCATTATGTACAACATCAGATTCTTTGGCCAAGCAATTTGTTTAGGCCAGTACAGGGCATGTGCTCTGTGTCCAAAGACAGAGGCCTGAGGGTCATGAAAAATTCGTCCTCGCCCCATATCCAAATAATTGCAATGAGTTGCCAATACCTGTCACACTTCTTCAGGCAGTTCATCCAATTGGAAGGTCGGGTTTTGGTTAGCTAAGTCACAGCAATGGGGGAAAAGGTGAATGGAAATTGGGGACTGATTGTCTGCTTTACATACGTAAACGGTCCAATGCCAGACTTAAGTTCCCAACAGTGATGCCTGAAAAATGGCACAACACAATTACCTGTCATACATTTTAAAGCATCAAGAGACTTGATTCTTGAATAGGGCCTAATTGTCTGTTTTACAGTGGTAAAATGGGCACGCAGTCCAATTTTACCACTTTTGCTGTTTCCAGGCCAGTGTTTTGTTTCGTTAGAAAAATGGTATAACAAAACCGGACTAATGTTCCTCCTCTTACCATACTAAAAATAGTTCCAAGGCATTATTTTTTAGCATTTGCATTGGCGTTTGCTGCCAATGCCATACAAGCACAATTGCACTGTTTTACTCCTTGACATCATTGCAAGCAATGGAGTAGGCAGCGACCAGGAGCAGAGATGCTTAACAAACAATTAAAGACAGTGATTAAAAGAGCCTCACCTTCTCCAATGCTGGGATCAGGATAGGGAGGGAAGGGAGGCTTCTGATCCACCTGGTTGACGGCTGCAATTCTGGATTACAACTTGCATATCCCACGTTTGCAGCTCTGGAGCTTCTTCCGGTTGGATCTTCTTCTGACCCCAAAGCCATTCACCCAGTTTCTGAGCCCCACAGCGAACGAATAGTCAGGATCCCCAGAAACTGCAGTGGTGCCTCGTCCAGACTGCATGGTCACCGCAGGGCCCAAACTGGGTGTACGGCTTCAGGATCTGGATAAGATCCAACCAACATGGTGTCTCCTGCAAATGACGTCATTGGACAAGTACACATGGGCACACAGGTATTGGAGGCTATCTTGTGTTGGCAGGAGACATGGTGTATTTTTTAAGGTTCCTTCCAGAAGGGTATGATAATATGCTAGCGACATCTCAAACTCAATACCGCATTTAAAAACAACAGCAGTATTTTTCTTCTAATTCTTTCATGGGATGTGAGCACTGCTGACAGGGTCAACATTTATTGTCCATCCCTAATTGCCCTGAAGTATGTGGCGGTGAGCCACCTTCTTGAATCGCTGCAGTCCATGTGATGTAGATACCCCCAGAGAGTTTCAAAGTTTTGACCCATCGATGATGAGGGAATGGTGATGTATTTCCAAGTCAGGATAATATGTGACTTGGAGGGGAACTTGCAAGTGGTAGTTTTCCCAAGCATCTTCTGCCCTTGCCCTTCTAGGTGGCAGAGGTCACAGGTTTGGGAGGTGCTGTTGAAGCAATCTTGGCGAATTGCCGCAATGCAAATTGGAAATGGCACAGACTACTGCCACTGTGTGCCAGTGGTGGAAGAAGTAAATGTTTAAAGTGGTGGATGGAGTATCAATCAAGACAGTTGCTTTGTACTGGATGGTGTCAAGCTTCTTGAATGTTTTGGAGCTGCACTCAACCAGGCAAGATGAGAGTATTCCATCACACTCCTGACTTGGGCCTTGTGCGATGGCAGACAGGCTTTAGGGAGTCAGAAGGTGAGTCACTTGCTGCAGAATACCTAACTTTTGGTCAGTTATTGAAGCCACAGTATTTATGTGGTTGATCCAAGTTCCTGGTCAATGGTAAACCTTAACCCACTTCAATCCCCACCTCCATGGCCCGCAAGATGTTGATGGGAGAGTATTTGGTGATGCTAATGGTTAGGCATACTCTTGTTGGGGTTGGGCAATACCTGGTTCTTGTGTGACATAAATGTTACTTGCCACTTAATAGACCAATCCTAAATGTTGTCCAGGTCGTGTTGTATTTGAACACAGACTGCTTCAGTGTCTAAGGAGTTGCGAATGGTACTGAACACTTCAATCATCAGCGAATATCCCCACTTCTGACCTTACAATCCAGGGAAGGTCACTGATGAAGTAGCTAAATATTGCTGGGCCTGGGCATTGCCTGAGGAACTCAGGCAGCGATGTCCTGCAACTGAGATGAATGGCTTTCAAAAATGACTGAGGATATCTTCCATTGTTTGTGTTTGGCATTGCTACTGTCCTAAATGGGGTAGAGTCAGAACAGATTCACCAGCTCAAAACCTGGCATCCACCGAGGTGGTGTGCATCATCATCATCAGCAGGATTGCATTCAACCGCAATGTATAACCTCCTGGCCTGGCATATATCCTTCACTCTATCATTACCATCAAGCTTGAAAATTAACCCTGGTTCAATGAGGGGTGCAGGAGGGCATGCCAGGAGTAGCACAAAGCAGATCTATAAATGAGGTGTCAACCTGGTGAAGCTATAACACAGGGCTACATGCATGCCAAACAGCAGAAGCAGCATGCAAGACACAAGAGCTAAGTGATCCTATAACCAATAGGTCAGATTAAAACCCTGCAGTCCTGCCACATTCAGTTGTGATTTGTGGTGGATAATCGAACAATTAATCTTAGGAAGAAGCTCTGCAAATATCCCCATCCACAATAATGGCAAAGCCCAGCATGTCAGTGCAAAAGACACGGCTGAAACATTTGCAAACATCTTCAGCCAGACATGCTGAATGGATGATCTCTTTCTTCCTCATTTTGAGATCCACAGCATCACATGCCAGTCTTCAGACAATTGGATTTAGTTCCTTGTGATATCAAGAAATTGCTGACGCCACTGGATATAGCAAAAGGCTATGGACTCTGATACATCCCTCTGTAATAATGAAGACTTGTATCCTGGAACTAGCCGTGCACCTAAGCCAAGCTGTGTCAGAACAGCTACAACATTGTAGAAAACTGTTCAGGCATAGCCTGTCCACAAAAAGCAGGACAAATCCAATCTGGCTATTTATCACCGCAATCATCAGCAACCTGAAGCAAGGTGAGTTGACAGTGCTTTCTAGCTCACTCAGTCAGCAATAATCTGCTTACCAATGCTCAGTTTGAATTTTGTCAGGACCACTTGATTCCAGGCCTCTTTATAGGTTTGGTCCAAATGTGAACAAAAGAGCTGAACTCAAAAGGTGAGATGAGAGTGTGCCCAGGACAACAAGGCAGCATTTGACTGAGTATGGTATCAAAAAGCCATAGCAAAATTGATGTCAATGGAAATCGGAGTGGGTGGTGATGGTGGTGGGGGGGTGGGGGGGGAACTCTCCACTAGTTGGAATTATGTCTAGCACAAAAAGATTGTTTGAGGCCAATCATTTCAACTTCTGGACATGACTGCAGGAATTCCTCAGGTTAGTGTCCCAGGCCCAATCAACTTCAGATATGACCTTCTCTCTATCATAAGGTCAGAAGTGGAGATGTTCACTGATGAATGGACAATGGGTTCAGCACCATTTGCAACTCTGCCTGCCTGCATTAGACTGCGGCACCAAAAACACCCATATCATCCAGGATAAAACAGGCCATGTGATCTGCACCCCATCCACCACCTTAAACACTGACTTCCTCCAGCACACAATGACAGCATTGTGTATCATCCACAAGATACACTCAGCAGCTTGCCAAGACTCCTGTGTCAGCACCTTGCAAATATGAGATTTCCACCACTAAGTAGAACAAGAGCAGCAGGTGCATGGGAACATCACCATCTGCAAGTTCCCCTTCAAATCACACAAAATCCTGACTTGGAATCATATTTCCGCTCCTACACTGTTGCTGTGTAAAAATCAAGGAACTCCTGCCCTAACAGCACTGTGGGTGTACCTACACATCACATGAAAAGCAGCATTTCAACAAGGTGGCTCACTACCACCTTCCCAAGGGCAATTAGGGATGGGCCAAGAAATGCTGATCTTGCCAAAGACAAAACATCCCATGAATAAATAAAATCAATCTTCCCTTGTGCTAAGTGTGACTCCAGCTATTGGAGAGTTTTATTCCTGTTTCCCTTGAATTTAATTTTTCAGTTTATGCATTAGATATTATCAGCTGCAGTATTACCCAGTATGTTCAAACCACCTTCAGCAGAGTAATCACAGTGAGAAAACACTCAGAAGGTCACCAGCTTACTTTTCCTGTCCCCAAGAATGAGGTGGGTTTTTTTTTACTTTAATCTATTAAAAGCTTAATTTAATTCTGAATGTATTTTTTTGTCTACTTGATGCTTCACTGCAAACCTTGTGGAGTAGACAACCAGTAAAACTGACTGCTGCTTGGCAAATGCACCGTGCCCGGGCTACTGACACAACAGGAACATAATGGACTGTAGTCTGTATAGCTATATAGCTTATGTACCAGTTCTAACCAGCTTGAATAATGGTTAGTAAGGTCACCTGATATCAGCCTTGCATTAAAACAGGTTTCTACGCACACAAAAGCTGGCAGGATTGGGATGAAGCGTCTGAGGGTTATGTTCACAAATCTCTGTGGACTTGTACACAACATGTTGAGCTGAAGGTTCAGTTTAAAAAGGAAATTGCTGAAAAGTTAACTGTTGCTGAAGTAGAGCAAAATATCAAAAGCAGTCACACATTGTAGCAATATCACACCAACATTTGACAGAATGGTTATTTCAAGTTCTTCATGAAATTCAAAAGGAAGCTGGCATTGGTACTGTTTCTTTATGCAGCTATAAAAGAAATTCACCATATGTTAGCAATGTCAGGACTTGGTTTACTCAAAGTTTATGCTGGCATTTAACAATGTGTACCAGTAGATTATCTTTCACTTTAGGGATTTAAACCAGAAACCATTTCTATCACAGCTCAGCAACACAGAGCATCAGCACTGACCTTGTTGAAATCCTCAGATGTTGCTCTCATTTCCTTCCACGTCTTATTTAATAGCTGGATGCAGATGCAGAAAAACTCCTCGAATGATCGGTCGTGGGTAAAAAACATGGGGTGAAATTCGTTGCAGGTATCACTGGCTGTAAGGGTATGCAAGAATTGGACATTGGGGGAGAAAGGTAGTGGGGGGGGAAAGAAGGAGTAGGTGAGAGGACAGAAGAGGGGACGGAGGTCGGAGCGAAGCGAGGGGACGCGAGTTGGAGGGAAGCGAGGGGAGAGGGTCAAAGGAAAGTGAGGGAAGAGGGTCAAAGGAAAGCGAGGGGAGAAGGTCAAAGGAAAGCGAGGGGAGAGGATCAAAGGGAATTGGGGGGATCAAAGGTAAGCAAAGGGAGGGGGTTGAAAAGGAGTGAGGGGAGGGGAAAGAAGACAGAAAACATAACATCTTTTACACACACAGACACTTCAAATAATAGGTATCAGGTAATAATATATACATTCTTAAACATTGCATCCTCAACTAAACATATACAGGCCTGTGCTGAGTGGTAATGTAAGAAAAGTCAGATAAACAAAAGACCATTTAGCCCACTGAAACTCATTCTTCCAGATGTATTTATTAACTAATTATATAGTACTGATCTACGGGCACAGCTTGTCTGGGACGATGAAGTCCTTCACATTACTCGCAACATTCACTGAGATCTGGAACATCTTTTTCACAACAGCTTCACAATTACTTTTTTAAAAATGGCCCTTTGTTCTATCCAGGGCCAGGGAGTAATGGTGGCTGAATAAATCATAGTCCATTTTTAGAAGGTGGAGTTCTGTGATTTTTGTCAATATGTTTATATGATTCCAACTAGTTTTCCTTGGACATAATAAATAAGTAATTTTGATCATTACAAGACTGCAATACATACTAAGGGCTTTCAGAATGAAGCATATTCCTACCAAGCCCTGGAGGTGACTATCATTGAGATTATAATGTAGATTCCCTGTGGTTTGGGGCCTAACCCTGTACATGTAATGGCCATCAATAAGGGATCCAGTCATTCGAACAAATACAGAAGTGCTCCATGTATGATACAATAGTAACAGACTCTATGCAGACTCGATGGGCCGAAGGGCCTCTTCTGCACTGTGAGATTCTGTGATAAACACATTTTATATGCAGCAGCAAATAGGGGATTTTTATTTATTTAATTAATATTAAATGTTGCCTTGGTTCAGTTGATAAAAGAAATAACTTGTATTTATATAGCTCGTTTCACATCCTCATGATGTCCCAAAGCACCTGACAGCCAGTTAAGTACCTTTGAAGTGTAGTCATTGCTATAATTTAGGAAATACAGCAGCCAGGTTGTGCACAGCAAGGTCCTACAAACAGCAATAAGATACATGATCAGATTATGTTTTAATGGTGTTGGTTGAGGGATAAATATTATCCTGGGTTCAAGTTGTATTCCAGGACTGGAGCACCTAATGTAGTACTTTTTTTAAAGTCGAGTTTTAAAAACTAAACTTCAGCTCAATCAGTAGTCAAGCATTTTAAAACAAAGAGCATAAATGTGTTGGTAAATCTATGCAGCTACATATGGTATCAGTCATTGTAGCATTCTCATCTGAGTCAGAAGGTTGTGGATTCACATCCCACTTCAGAGACTCGAGCACATAATCTAGGCTGACATTTTAGTGCAGTATTTGAGGGAGTGCTGCACTGTCAGATATACTGTCTTTTAGACCTCTCAGATGAATGTAAAAGATTACATGACACTTCGAGAAGAAAAGGCGAGGGGGGTTATTCTGTCATCCCAGTCAACATTTATTTCTCAAACAACATCACAAAATGGGATTATCAGGCCATTTTCTCATTGCCCTTTGAGAGAGCTTGCTGTGCACCATACATTACAACAGTAACAATGCTGGAGAAGTATTTAATTGGCTATAAAGCACTTTGAGATGTCCTAAGGACATGAAAGGTGCTATATGAATAGGCAAGTTATTTCTTTATAGCTACTTCTGAGACATTGGTGGTGCAGAATGGCTACCACATTTGCCTAAAAAACAGTCACTGCAATTCAAAAATGATTCACTGAATAGTTGAGATGTGTTAATGTGCCTGGGAATCACACAAATGCAAGTATCCATTCTAACAACAGGCAACATTTATCACTTGTCCCTTCTCTCTGTTTTAAAGGAAATAGCGATTAATCAATTTTAAACCCATACAGTGCAGCATTATCTACAGAATCAATAATGAAGCACCAGTGTCCTTAAATCTCTTTAAGGTCTATATAACGTAAAAGTTAAAACTAACAATCATGAACTCTCCCCAACTCAAATATTCCTCGGTACATTGTGATCAATTGTTGGAAATGATTTTCCAGATGATATCCTGCTGTGCTGAAGGAACATATGAAGAACAAAATCTTGACAAAGCAAACCATTATTTTATATTTCAAAGTGATGCTTTAGCAGCAAGATTTCAATTTGTTTAACAAGACCAATCTCATACATCAAGCACATAGGCAGCCTAACCTCACTGTCACAAAATCAATTCATAACATAAAACTAACAGTTTCTGAAAGACTTTCGCAATGAGGCATATAGCTCAAAGGCACTCATCACAATCTTGTCAAGGAAGTAATTAAGTACTGCTCACAGTATAGGTGAACCATTCAAGGCAATAGATTTTTTTCCTTATACTTTAAAATTTTGCTTTAAATTGAACTTGCTTCGAAACGAGACTGAAATTCAAATAACCCAGTGACTCGATACACAAGGCCAATTATAACCTTGCCCACCAAGCAAAAAGGCGGCAAAACAGACAACTAAAATGGTCCGTGTAACTTGCCTGCACTGATCCCACTGTCTTTTTATGGGTTCCGATCTCCATTTAATTTGCCGATTGTGGAATATTGCTGTGAACAAATTAGTCAACATATCATTTGTGACTACACTTCAAAATGAAAGTAATATTTGTGCAGCACTTCAGGATGTCTTGACGACATGGGAAGACATTATATAAATGCAAGCTCTTCCTTCTTTCATTAATTTCTTTCGGGGAAGGCACCGGGGTACAGAATTGAAAAGATTCACACTGCAGTAGATAAAAGTTCTCTCTTAACACTAGGAAAGAATAGAGGAAGCTGGCTGTATCACACTTGGCCTAGGAGTGCTTGATGCTGGAACCAGATCATAAAAGATTGGGAAATAGGTTCCACTCTCCAACACAGCCTTCCTTACACATGCAACACCTGCCCCTTCACTTCCTCTCTCCTCACCGTCCAAGGACCCAAACACTCCTTTCAAGTGAAGCAGCACTTCACTTGCATTTCCCCCAACTTAGTCTACTGCATTCGTTGCTCCCAATGTGGTCTCCTCTACATTGGAGAGACCAAACGTAAACTGGGCGACCGCTTTGCAGAACACCTGCGGTCTGTCCGCAAGAATGACCCAAACCTCCCTGTCGCTTGCCATTTTAACACTCCACCCTGCTCTCTTGCCCACATGTCTGTCCTTGGCTTGCTGCATTGTTCCAGTGAAGCCCAACGCAAACTGGAGGAACAACACCTCATCTTCCGACTAGGCACTTTACAGCCTTCCGGACTGAATGTTGAATTCAACAACTTTAGGTCGTGAGCTCCCTCCCCCATCCCCACCCCCTTTCTGTTTCCCCCTTCCTTTTTTTTCCAATAAATTATAAAGATTTTCCTTTTCCCACCTATTTCCATTATTTAAAAAAAAATACCCCCACTAGAGCTATACCTTGAGTGCCCTACCATCCATTCTTAATTAGCACATTCGTTTAGATAATATCACCAACTTTAACTTTAACACCTATGTGTTCTATTGTACTATTGTCGTTGACATCTTTTGATGATCTGCTTCTATCACTGCTTGTTTGTCCCTACAACCACACCCCCCCCCTCCACCTCTCTCTCTCTATCTCTCCGCCTCCCCACACACACACCTTAAACCAGCTTATATTTCAACTCTTTCTTGGACTCGAACTCAAGTTCTGTCGAAGGGTCATGAGGACTCGAAACGTCAACTCTTTTCTTCTCCGCCGATGCTGCCAGACCTGCTGAGTTTTTCCAGGTAATTCTGTTTTTGTTTTGGATTTCCAGCATCCGCAGTTTTTTTGTTTTTGTTTTTAGCCTTCCTTAGACTTGATAAGCACAAGCTTTAGCAAAAGTAATTGATACTTCCTTTCAATTTAAAGACTAGTGATCCATCAGTCCTGTTCCTTTTTTTCACATCTATCACTGGTGCAAAAAGCAATGGCAATGGCAGATTTTATGAATAAATCAGGCTATGTACTTACATTATATAGAAAACTAATAAGAAACTGCATTTTGGTGAGGGCAGTATTTTTTGTTTCTCTCTTTTCCTCAATTGAATCCTACCAACAACATTCACTGCAACCTGGATTATTCCCTACAATGGTTCTCCGTCAGTGCTCCCCTCACTTTGGGGGCGTGACTGAACTCACAAACCGAGATTGGGTACTTGTTGTGCCCTCTATGACATCACTGATTGAAGCCCCCAACCATATTTGAAATAGAAAACTGGGCAAATAACTGAAAGTTAGCAGCAGGATGAAGATAAAATTAAAGGATTTGGAGTTGAATGGGCCAAAGACCAATCTTTGGAAAATAAGGGTATACATTCAGAAATCATTAAAAGTAGAGAACCAGGTCAACAATGTCATAAAAGTTCAGACAAAACACTAGTGTTCATTTCTGGAGGAATAGAATTGAAAAGCAGGGAAATTATATTGAATTTATAATAAAGCTTTGGTTAAATCACATTTAGAGTACTGTGCATAGTTTTGGTCACTTTATTACAAAAAAGGATATCAAGACATTGGGGAACATGCAAATAAAATCTCATCTCAGAATTAAGGATTTATAACTATCAGGCAAGACTGAATAGGCTGGAGCTTTTTTCTCTAGAAAAGCAAAGGCTGAGGGCTGAAAGAACTTTAACCTTTGAAGAGGTGTTTAAATTATGAAGAGGTTTGATAGGGTAGACGTAGAGAAGATGTTTCCACTTAAGGGGAGTCCAAAACTAGGTGCCATAAGTATAAGCAGATCACTAATCGATCCAATAAAGGATTCAGGAGAAACTTCTTCACCCAGAGAGTGGAACTTACTATCAGATGGGATCGATGAGACAAATGGCACTAAAGCATTTAAAGGGAAACTAAAGATGTACACAAGGGAGAGAGGAATAGAAGGATATTCAGATAAGGTTAGATAATGAAGAGAGGGAGAAGGCTTATTGGTGCTTATGCACCAGCACAAATCAGCTGGGCCAAAAAGTTTGCTTCTATGCTGTAAATTCTAAGTACTTTTATGTAGTATTATAGAGTTGCTTCCTGGACAGTAGTCAGCTAAATTGACAGGCTAGCCAGCAGCCAGGATTGGGGAAATGAGAGCTGGTGATTGGGAGGGCGAGGGGGGAGGCTGGAGGTTGGCTGGTGGTCGGGAAGGCTGGAGGGACGGGAGGGGTGGAGTGGATCTGGAGTGCTGGGGGTGTGGGGGGAGGCTGGAGGGCTGGTGGGGGAGGTTGGCAATCAGGAGGGCTGGGAGTGGGGGGGTGGGGGAAGAGGAGGCTGATGGTCAAGAGGCTGAGGATGCCAAAGGAGCACATCGGCTCCTCTTGGTCCTCAAGGAGTGCTAAAAGAGCCATTAACCCTGGGAGGCAGCAGCTCCCACCTTGGATCAGCTGCCGGAATCCGATAACAGTGTCTTTGGTATGCAAAGATAAAAGCAAAAAACTGCGGATGCTGGAAATCCAAAACAAAAACAAAAATAAAAATACCTGGAAAAACTCAGCAGGTCTGACAATATCTGCGGAGAGGAATACAGTTAATGTTTCGAGTCCATATGACTCTTCACCAGAACTAAGGAAAAATTGTATGCAAGTTAGGGCTCTGCCTGCTTTTCTCCAGAGCTACATTAAAAGTCTGATTGCTGCACTTTTAAATTTGAAGGGGTGAGCATAGGCTCTGTTTGGTCGATCCTGATATTTTAAAGCCAGCCCTTGCTCCCTGTCGGGGTGGGAGCTTGAATCAAAGCCTAAGATCTTGGACAGAAGGGTAAAACAATGTGTGATCAGCTTTGTTGCCAATCTGAGCCTTATCAAAGCTCTCGGCAACCTAATAGCAAATTTCGGTTAGTGCTGTTCCAACTTGTGAAGAATGGTCATTGTTCACTGCTACTGAGGATGTCTGTAGCTGCTGTATATTCAGACTAGCACATATTCCTAAAAGCTGTCAAATGGTCCATTTTTCATTTTGGCAGAATAAGCTTCTTGTGCAACGCCTCTGCACCTACGCAGCACTTTTATACATCCCTCTGGACTTGGAGAACACTTTCAAATTGCTTGTTTAAAACCTCAGCAAAAGGAATAAATGCTCTTTGCAAAGGCATGGTAAGCCTTTGACTGAAAGGCAAATAAATTAACCATGAACCCCTGACAAATACACCTCCCAGTACTTTTAGATATATTCCCACATTACACCAAGTTTGTCATTTGATAGGAATGTGCAGGACTGCCAGTGGTTAGTCTATACTGTTTAATCACTTTAGCACGATCACCTCAATCTTCAGCCACATACAGGTTCCAATTAAAACTCTATTCCCTCTGGGTCTTTTCATTTTCACCAACGATTTTTTTTCAAAACACTTTAGATTCTGTAATAAATGTCACCTACTCATAACATCCAAATTTACTACATGGCTTAACAATACTTGTATTGACTCTCTCCAATAACAGTCTTTGGGGGAAGTACAAAAGCCATCTTGCAGAATTAAGGACACATCAGTTGCTTCTAATGAAAGAATCCATATTTATACAGTGTCTTCCACAACTACAGGACCTCCTAAAGCACTTTACAGCAATTGAAGCACTTTGGAAGTGTAGTCACTTTTGTGATGTAGTTAACTCTTTTGTTCACAGCGATGTCCTACTAACAGCAACAGGGTAATGACCAAATAATCTCTTGTGGTTGGTTAAGAGATAAATATTGGCCAGGACGTCAAGGAGAATGCCTCGGCTCTTCTTCCAAGTAGTGTCCATGAATATTTTGCATCCCACCTGAGGGGGCAGATGGGGTCTTGGTTTGACTTTTTAAGCTGAAAGATGGCACCTCCAATAGTGCAGCTCAACTGCAATGGAGTGTCAGCCTACATTATACTCAAATCTCTGGAGCTGGGCTTGAACCCATAACCTGCTGAATCAGAGGCTAACACTCAAGAACAACAGAATGTATGACTTTAAAATTACATCTGTCACCATGGCCAAAATACCTCCAGCCTCTAACCCTGCCTTACCTTTTGTCTATATTTGATCTCATTTCCCCCATGTACCTCAGCAGACTGACGAGTACATATTGAATAGAATGTGAAGGTATTACAATATTTAATTTGCTTTTAATTATTAGCAAGATGATTAGGACATGACTTTTCTCTTTATTTTTCAAACAATAATCAAATACCTGAGCTCTCCCAAGTACTTTGTTCAGTCTAATGTCATTGCCAGGGTAATTGCAAAAAGCGCCAGGCTAGGTCTGCAAAGTTTCGCAATCTATAAATTTATTTATAACAAAATAATAATTTAACATCTTCCAAATCATCCCACTGGCACTTTGAATTGAACCAACTCATCTTATACTGTTCCATTACACAGAATCTGTCAGCTAGTTAGTGATTTTGGACAAGACGTGTGACGACACAAGCGCTATCCATCAAATGCCTGACAGTCCCAACTGGAGATGACAAATTGGTAATTTACCCTGGAACACAATGCCAATGCCTTTGCACCATAATAAATCTGAGAATACTTCCCATGTGTCTGACAATCAGATGGGTCTGGTGTTCATTCCCTTGGATAATGCAGACATGGAACTCTAGAAGTTTACAGTACAGGAGGCTGGTGTTTGGCCCAACACATCTGGGCTGGCTCTTTACTAGAGCAATCCAATACTAATCCCACTGCCCTATCTATCCCCATTGCCCTATACCATTCCAAAATTAATCCCACTGTCCTACTCTCTCTCTCCATAGTACTATACCATTCCAAAATTAATCCCACTGTCCTACTCTCTCCCCATAGTACTGTACCTATTCCAAAATTAATCCCACTGTCCTACTCTTTCCCCATAGTGTTATACCATTCCAAAATTAATCCCACTGCCCTAATCTCTCCCGATAGTGTTATACCATTCCAAAATTAATCCTATTGCCCTAGTTGATCCCCAAAGCCCTGTAACAATCCAGAAGTAGTCCCCCTGCCCTTCTCTCTCTCTTCAACTGATTCTGTATCTTTCTCCAATGCATCACACTTATTTTAATCTTACAATATCATGCACTTCTGGTACATCTCACTCCATAATAAAACAGACTTCTGTGTGTTTACATGGGCTGTTCTTAATCACAAATCTTACTATTAACGCTTTCTGTGCTTTGTATATTAATGGCATTTGGTACAGTATTAAAATAAACTGGCATGGAACACTAACTCATCATTCTATTTACAAGAGAAATGCAGGCTGTCCTCTGTTAGCGTTAGCAATTCTGGTCTCTTGCCCATTCTCAATTTTCATTGCTTCACTATTGGTGGCCACGTTTTCAGTTGCCTTAGCCTTGAGCTCTGGAATTTTTTCCCTAAACCTCTCCGAATCGCTACCTGTCTTTCTTCCTTTAAGGTGCTCCTTTTGCTAAAGTTTTGGTCAACTATTGCAATATCTACTCAGTATCAAATTTTACTAGAGAACATTCCTATGAAGCAGGAATGCTTGGGATATTTTAGTAGCCTAAAGGTGTTAAATGAATGCAATTTGTTAACATCTCCAAAACCTTCTTAGTCATTCAGAGCTACACTTTAAGTTGCCAAGAGACACTGCTTACCAATCACCAGTAAGTCTGAATTAGATTTACAAAAATCTTATTTAAATGGAAGTAATGGTTACCACCAGATAAAACAAACCCTAGGCCCTTTCCTCCATCTACTGTGAAATTTTAACTCACTGAAGGAGTGAATACATTGAGTAAACTGAGCAACTAACAATTTAACTACCAGTTTACACTCTAGAGATGCTCAAAGCATTAGGCCAGATGAAACATATATTTGTCAATTTTTTTCAAATATAAAATCCTTGGTTTGTCTCAGAATAGTTGAGTCAGGTTTTTGGAGGAGTCGGACAGTATCAGTGCGATTAAACAGTACTAGGAAGGGGTTGGGGCGGCGACAGTAATAAACATATTTCAATCATTCTGAAGACATGCAATTCTTCTGTTTAGCCATCATTCCTAGCAGAACAGCTGCCTCACGGTGTGCTTTGTAGTTCACTGAAGGAATGGAGGTTGACATACACTTATCGCCAGCAATGTGTATATATATTTATGTATATATATATATATATATATATGTAAGGGTGTGCACACATGCGGCTAAATGCACACTGCAGCTATGGGATGTGAGTTCCATCACTAGAGAATAGGTACTGTGCAAACAAGTGGGATTAAAGGGTGACGAGTCCCCAGAACCCGATGGCCTACATCCCAGAGTCTTAAAAGAAGTGGCAGCGGAGATAGTGGATGCATTGGTTATAATATTCCAAAATTCCCTGGATTCTGGAAAGGTTCCAGTGGATTGGAAAAATGCTAATATAACGCCCTTATTCAAAAAGGCGAGGTGGGGGGGGTTGGGGGGTGGGTAGGAAACTATAGACCAGTTAGTTTAACGTCTGTCGTTGGGAACATGTTGGAATCCATTATTAAGGAAGTAGTAAAGGGGCATTTGGAAAGTCAAAATGCAATCCATCAGAGCCAGCATGCTTTTATGAAGAGTAAATCGTGTTTGACTAATTTGCTAGGGTTCTTTGAAGATGTGACAAGCAAAGTGGATAACGGGGATCCTGCAGATGTAGTATTTCTGGACTTCCAGAAGGCCTTTGATAAGGTGCCGCACAAAAGATTAATACACAAGATAAGATCACATGGAGTTAGGGGTAATATATTAGCTTGGATAGAGGATTGGCTAACCAACAGAAAAGGGACAGTCAGGATAAATGGGTCTTTTTCTGGATGGCAAGCTGTAACTAGTGGGGTGCCACAGGGTTCGGTCCTTGGACCCCAACTATTTACAATCTATATTAAAGACTTGGATTCAGGGATAGAAGGTACTATAGCTAAATTTGCAGATAACACCAAAATAGGTGGGAAAGTAAGTTGCAATGAAGAAATAAGAAATTTACAAATGGATATGGACAGGTTAGGTGAATGGGCCAAAATTTGGCAGATGGAGTTTAACGTGGGTAAATGTGAGGTTATCTATTTTGGTTGGAACAATAAAAAGGCAACTTATTATTTAAATGGAGAGAAACTTCAGAATGCTTCAGTGCAAAGGGATCTGGGTGTCCTTGTGCATGAATCGCTGAAAGCTAGTATGCAGGTGCAGCAGATAATAAGGAAGGCAAATGGAATTTTGGCATTTATTGCTAAAGGAATAGAGTATAAAAATAGGGAAGTGTCGTTGTAACTGTACAAGGCATAGGTGAGACTGCACCTGGAGTACTGTGCACAGTTTTGGTCCCCTTACTTGAGGCAGGATGTAGTTGCATTGGAGGCAGTTCAGAGGATGTTCACTAGATTGATTCCAGAGATGCGGGGCTTGTCTTATGAGGAGAGATTAAGCAGATTAAGCCTATACTTGCTAGAGTTTAGAAGGATGAGAGGAGATCTAATTGAGGTATAAAAGATACTAATGGGGATAGACAAAGTTGACATGGAGTGGATGTTTCCCCTTGTGGGGCATTCTAAAACAAGAGGCCATAGTTATAGGCTAAGGGGTGGTAGATTTAAATCAGAGATGAGGAGGAATTATTTTTCTCAAAGGGTCGTGAATCTGTGGAATTCACTACCTCAGAGTGCAGTGGATGCCAGGATGCTGAATAAATTTGAGGATATAGACAGATTTTTTGTTAGTAACGGGTTGAAAGGTTATGGGGAGAGGGTGGAAAATTGGAGTTGAGGCCGAAATGAAATCAGCCATGATCGTATCGAATGACAGGGCAGGCTCAAGGGGCTGAATTGCCTACTCTTGCTCCTAGTTCTTATGTTCTTTAAGCAGTGTTTCTAGGGGTGTCATTTTGAAAGGTGCCAAGCACAGACCAGATGCTTCTGCAAGAACAAGTAGCTGGAGAAGTTGCTCTTTGATATATGCATCACCAAGCAGTAGCACTGGCAGAAGCTTGGAACCAATCATCACACCATCCTCTCCAACATTAGTGATCCAGGGCACAGAAGAGCAAGAATGGGCCAAAGTCTTACGTTCAAACCACGCCCACCTCCCCCCACCAAAAAAACTAAATTGAAGGAAATCGGCAACAAAAAGTAGTTTAAGCTTATTTTTAAAATGTTTGAAGGAAACAAACAGAATTGGTACTAACAGAGGCTCCTTATTTTAACAAACTATGTGATTGCACTTAAAATGGCAAGTTAAAAACTTACGAAGTTCTCCCACTTTAAGGATTTCGCAAAGCATCCTGGTGAGCTCGATGCTACTTCTACCAAACGGACACTCATGCTTGTCTTCTCGACTACTATTCTCCAGTACGATCTAGGAAGAATCCCAGAAGGGGCAAGAAAGTTATGGTAATTTACTCTTACACTATCAGCACAGCACTGGGATTGATGTCAATGGCTTTATATATAAATTGCATAAAATTTTACAATACAGAAAGAAGCATTCAGCTTAACTGGTCTATGCTGGTGTTGGAAGCTATATATGACCATTCTCCCATCTAACTACTTCTCTCCCTATCAACATATCTTTCGATTCCTTTCTCAATTGTGTACTTATCTAGGCTTCCCCTTGAATGCATCGGTAGCAAGTTTCACGGTCTTATCACTCTCTGGATAAAGAGGTTTCTCCTGAATTCCTTATTGGATTTATTGGTAACTAACTTGCATTTATGGGTCCCGGTTTTGAATTGCCCACAATACATTTCTACTGATATTATTACAGGTACTGTCTCTCTAAACTGACAACCTTGGGACTGAGTCAGTGCCAGATTTCAGATCTTCCCTGTTTTCAGAGAGAAAAAAATTGCAACCTTAATTCAATGAATAGGAGGCACACGAAATCAAGTGAATAAGTTTCTTTTTATTAAAGTTTTTAAAAAGAGTACATAATTGTGAAGAAATAACATTTTGAAAAAATTAAAATAAAAAGGTAAGTAAGGCTGACTTACCAGCTGTGCTGGATTCAAATTATGGGTCAGATGGATTGGGCCAAGCCAGGTCAGGTAGGGTCAAGGGTGCTTGAACAATCGAAGCATGGGAAAAGACTAGCCCATGAAGCGTCTAGCTAGGATGGTGCGCCACCTCACCAGTGCAACACCTAGCCAAGTTTTTGACTGATTTAATAACAATTAAACTTAATGCATGGCAGCTTATAAAAATGTCCAGTTTTCGGACAATTCTAGTTTTCAGATAGCTGAATTTAAGACACTGTACCTGAACTTGCAATGAGAATGACACTTACACAATGTTCTACTGCTTTAGTTACAATGGGCATGCAATATCTGATGGCAAGAAAGAGGTTTGCATCATGATTGCTTCAGAAAAGCCTTTTCAGAGTTAGTGCATAGGCTTAACACATTGTAGATAAACTGCGCAATTGCAAAACACTAACCGCGGGTGCCACAGAATGGCATGTAGTGGGTCTGTGGCAATCACCTGCACTGCAGGTAAACCCTCTTATTTTCTCCTACCACATAATTAATGCAATTAAGACTTCTTATATTACAGTTTGGGTTTTCTGGATATGCAGAATAACACTTGCTGGCCAAAAGTACAAAAATGATATAAATACAAATACATCAAGATCCCAATCTCAAGCTTTGCCACATTGGGAATGTACTATGAAAAGTTCTTCCCCCCCTAATGGGATGGGGAAAGGAGAGAAGAAACAGACCATGTGAACATATGAATTAGGAGCAGTAGTCCATTTGGCCCCTCGAGCCTGCTCCATCATTCCGTAAGATCATGGCTGATCTGACTGTGGCCTTAACTCTACTTTCCTATCTACCCCCTATACCCTTTGACTCCTTTGTCAATCAATAATCTCTTTAATACAGTCTTAAAAACATTCAAAGACCCTGCCTCCACCGCTCTCTGGGTAAACAAATTCCACAGACTAATGTCTCTTTGACAGAAAAAAATTCTTCTGATCTCTGTCTTAATGGGAGACTCCTTATTTTTAAACTGTGTCCCCTAGTTCTAGTCTTAGACCAGCACATCAATGATGCAGAGTGCAATACTGAGCAATGCACGTCCGTTTCCCAATAGCCTTTCCAGAGCAGCGTTACAGGAAGTGACCCATCGGTATGTCTGGATGCAACAGGTAAGAGGGGAAGGAAGAAACTTCTAAAGACAGACTTTCCATCTTATATCTCAAGACTCACACAGAAGATTTAAGATCTCAAAATTTTGTGTAGCTTAATAACATCAGACTCTAACTTTACAGCTGGAAAAATATCAAATTGTCTCAATTACATATATTCCTGGCACCTAATCTGTGCATATTCAGACAAGGAGTTATAAAATAACAACACTGTCAATGGCATTTAAGTCTCGGGATGGGATGTAGCTGTAACCAGGTAGCGTACGCTGACTGCTATTCTGGCTTGCTTTAAGCTTGGTTGGAAATATCAAATCTCATTCATGAACAGTGACAGACATTGCCTCCATGCTCCACCCAAAGAGAAGAGAAAGCACCACTAGCTATCACAGGAGGATAAAAAAGCGTACAATCCTACGCCTAGTTTTCACAAGGTCACAGAACACGACAAGTCCCGGAGTTGATTGATGTCTCGAAGCCACTGCAATATTTCAATTTGAAACCACACTCCCCAACTGCCACCCCCCACTGCTGTGCTTGAATTGTCCTATACACAATGTATTACTATTCCAGGCACTCCAATTTATGCTCTAATCAGCCACAGCATGTCAAGTTTGTGAGATCCTCCAACAAAGGGCATCAGAATATTCAATATATATTTAAATTAACAATGAATAAATGTTAGAGGTGACAGCAGCCATCAATTGTTCTATATGAATCAATGCAAAACTGCAGCAAATAACTTGTGAAGAGATTTCCTTTCAACACATTCATGACTCAAGCCACCATTAGAATCATAGTTCCTGATTCAAGTGAACCACGTAATATTATGATGCTCCTGCTGTTCAGACTTCAGGCTGCATTTAGTAGCCTCACAAATGTGTGCTATGCCTCTGTTAACAATAACAATTCCACTCTACAACGATTCTAGTACTTAGCTTTCTTCTTATCTTAGGCTGTGTGGCATAAGAACAGAATCTAGCTACAAGCAATTGTCAAAGAAAAAGAAATGTCCCACAGGTCAGACTCTGGTGACAGCTCACAACCTAATGCATTATCTGCATTAGCCATGGCTCAGTGGCAGTGCTCTTGCCTCTGAGCCAGAAAGTTGTGGGTTCAAGCCCCACTCCAGATACTTGAGCAGTGCACTCACTGAGGCCTGTCTGCCCTCTCAAGCAGATCTAAAAGATCCTATGACACTATTTCCCTATGTCTTGGCCAATATTTGACCCTCAACCAACATCAGTAAATCAGATTATCTGGTCATTATTACACTGCTGCATGTGGGAGCTTGTCATGCACACTTTGGCTGCTGCGTTTCCTACATTATAACAGAGGCTATACTTCACATGTAATTCATTACTATAAAGTATTTAGAGACACCCGAAAGCGATACTTGTAATTATAAAGCACCTTTTGTAATCTTAGGATGCCCCAAAGTACTTTACAGCAAAAGTGGTAGCAATAGTGATCTGCCTAAGGGTAGATCTCTGCTCATTTCTCCACTCAGTCTTGTGTTTTCCTCTTCACTTGCCTGTAGGAGCCTCCCATTTTCAATCTCAAGCTGTCTAACATCGTCGGTCTCTTCCTCCCTCTGGCCTACATCCCACTAATCTTCCTCAATCGCCTCCTTCAGCAAGTTCTCAATGCCTTTGAATATAGTCAATCCAACTTCGATGGCTTTTTTTGATGATATTCATTAACGATCTTTCCTCCTCCACCATCCTTAAGAGTTCTTCATTGCTCCTATTTTCTCTCCAACAAACCCGCTCCCATCCTTCTCCAGGACCACATTTCACAATTTTCTAATCTTTGGCTGCCCGCTTTCTCAGGGTCCAGGTTTCAGCCCCGGTTCAACAAGACACTCCAAATCACAGTCTTGATTATTCTTTTCTTAAGATTTCATTCTTCTGCTGAGCAATTCTCCATGTTTGGTGAATATATTTTTTGCAATTGCTATTCTTGCTCTGATCTCTTTATGGC
The DNA here is from genome assembly GCF_017639515.1 of Carcharodon carcharias. Lineage (NCBI taxonomy): Eukaryota > Metazoa > Chordata > Chondrichthyes > Lamniformes > Lamnidae > Carcharodon > Carcharodon carcharias. The sequence continues at coordinate 197,253,475 of NC_054469.1, forward strand.
AATAACCATCTTCTGACAAGATACTTAAACTGTGATACCCGTTCCAACTGTTGGCCATTTATCCTGACTTCTACGTGCCCACCATTATTGCTTCCGATCTTCATAAATTGTCTTTTTTACATTAATTTTCATTTCGAGAGTCTTCATCACTTCATTGTTTCTATCCACTAGTATCTGTGGATCTTTTGCTGTGTTATACACAAGGGCCTGCTCATCTGCAAATCTCACCGCCTTGACCAACTGACCTCCTACTTTGACTTCATCAAGTGCTTCTTTTATCATGGCTTCCACATAGATGTTAAAGAGGAACGGCGATAGAAGAGAGCTTCGTCTCACCCCATGCCCAATTACACCAGGTTCAGTTTCATCAAATACAGTCCTGATTATCGCAGCCTGTCCCATGTACAGAGCTGCAATCGTTCTTTTATCTCTCCAGTCAACTCTGATCACCTTCAATATTTTCAACAGCTTTTGCCAGTTCATCTGGTGGAAATATTTTCATAATCTACAAAGTAGGTGTACATTTTTTGCTGTTATTCTTTGCTTCTTTTATTTAATACTCATCACTGCTATAATGTCTCTAGCTCCACATCCCTTCCTAAAGCTGAATTGATCACAACTGATGTAACGGCTTGCTTTGGCTTCCAGCCAATTTGCCTTGAACATTACCTTGGATGCTTGCGTAATCAAGGTTTTGCGCAATGGTCTTCACATTTCATAGGTATTTGCCTTCTCTCCAGTGGAACCACTGCATCCTCAAAGAATCTGGCATTCTAACCGTCTATTAATAGTCTCCCTCTCTCTACCTCCCCATCACAATCCTTTTCATAATATATTAACTCTTGGGAACTGGGCATCACTTGGTGTATCTGACATTTATTGCCAATCCCTAGAACTGGGCATCACTTGGTGTATCTGACATTTATTGTCAATCCCTAGAACTGGGCATCAATTGGCATACCTGACATTTATTGTCAATCCCTAGTTGCCCTGAGAAGGCAGTAGCACAAGTAAGTGGTGCCAGCTTGTTTTATTTCCAGAGGTTTTTAAACAGTGCCAGTCAACTCCCTGTGCCGCAGGGCTGCCAATATAAAGTTGCTTTCCTTCACCCTTACTTTAACTCCCTCCTCTCAATGCCTTCATCTTGTTCACTTCTCTTCCTGCTTCTTCTCACTCATTTCTGTTCACTTTCTCACTCTAGTTTTACCTCTGCTCTGCTTGTTCCTTCAACATTCCCCATCCCTCCCATTTCCTACAACATTCACAATAACTCCCAGGTTGGTAATGGGGGAGAGACTAAATGCCACAAAGAAATTACAGGCAGATTGGGATGGTGCAGGAAGAGGAAAGAAACACCAGGAAGCAGACACAATTATCGACAGCTGTACACACACAAATCTTTGATGTTGGCAGGACAAGCTGAGAAGGATGTTACGCATATGGGATCCTTGGCTTTATAAGCATTGCGCTAAATAAATCACTGGTTAAGCTCCAGCTGGAGTAGTGTGTCCAATTCTGGGTACCAAACTTTTAGGAAGGATGTCAAGACGTTAAAGATGATGCAGAAGAGATTTACTAGAATGGCACCAGAGATGAGGGGCTTCAATTACATAGCGGGACTAGAGAAGTTGGGATTGTTCTCCAAAGAGCAGAGATGGTTAAGGAGAGATTTGCTAAAGGCATTCAAAATCATGTTGGGTTTTGATAGGGTAATTTTTCTTTAATTTTTTTCATAGGATGTAGGCATCGTTGACTAAGCTAGCATTTGTTAACCATCCCTAATTTTATTTGAGGTGGTGGTGGTGACCTTCTTGAACTGCTGCAGTCCATAAGGTGTAGATACCCGCACAGTGCTGTTAGGAAGGGAGTTCCAGGAATTTGACCCGGCGACAGTGAAGGAATGGTGATATAGTTCCAAGTCAGGATGGTGTTTGGCTCAGAGAGGAATCTGCAGTTGGTGACGTTCCCAGACATCTGCTGCCTTTGTCCTTAGGGATGTTTGTTATCATGGGTTTGGAAGGTGCAATGGAAGGAGCTTTGGTGAGTTGTTGCACTGCATCTTGTAGATGGTATACACTGCTGCCACTGTGCGTTGGTGGTGGATGAGGTGCCAATCAAGTGGGCTGCTTTGTCCTGCATTTTGTCTAGTTTCTTGAGTGTAGTTGGAGTGGTACTCTTCCAGGCAAGTGCAGAGAATTCCATCATGCTCCTGGATTGTGCCTTGCAGGTGGTAGACCAGCTTTGGGGAGTCAAAAGGTGAATTACTCATCACAGAATGCCCAATCTCTAACGTGGTCTTGTAGCCGAAAAATGTATATGGCTGGTGTCGTTCAGTTTCTGGTCAATGGTAACCCCCCCCAGGGTGCTGACAGAGGGGGATTCAGCGGTGGTAATGCCATTGAATGTCAAGGGGAGATGGTGAGATTTACTCTTGTTGGAAATAGTCATTACCTGGCACTTGTGTAGCATGAACATTACTTGCCACTTATCAGTCCAAGCCTGAATGTTATCCAGGTCTTTCTACATATATACATGGACTTCTTCAATATCTGAGGAATTACAAATGGTGCTGAACATGGTGCAATTATCAGCAAAACATCTGCACTTCTGTCCTTAAGATGGAGGGAAGGTCATTGATGAAGCAGCTGAAGGTGGTTGGGCTTAGGGCAAGACCCTAAGGAACTCTTGCTGCAATGTCCTGGGACAGGAATGACTGACCTCCAACAACCACAACCATCTTCCTTTGAGCTAGAGATGACACCAGCCAGCCAGATTCATATTGACTCCAGCTTTGCTGCGGCTTCTTGATGCCACACTCGGTCAAATGCTGCCTTGATGTCAAGTACTGTCACTCTCACCTCACTTCCGGAGTTCAGCTCTTTTGTCCATGTTTGGACCAAGGCTGTAATGAGGTCAGGAGCTGAGTAGCTCTGGCAGAACTCAAACTGAGCATCAGTGAGCAGGTTAGTGCTAAGCAAGTGCTGCTTGATAGCACTGTTGACAACACCTTTCATCACTTTTCTGGTCATCAGGAGTAGACTGATGGAGTGGTAGTTGGCCTGGTTGGATTTGTCCTGCTTTTTATGGACAGGACATACCTGGGCAATTCTCCAGATTGTAAGGTAGATGCCAGAGTTGTAGCTGTACTGGAACAGCTTGGCTCAGGGCACAGCCAGTTCTGGAGCACAAGTCTTCAGTACTATTGCCGGAATGTTGTCAGGGCCCATAGCTTTTGCAGTATCCAATGCCTTCAGCTCTATCTTGTTATCACATGGAGTGAATCGAATTAGCTGACGGCTGGCATCTTGATGCTGAGGACCTCAGGCGGAAGATGGTTGCAAATGCTTCAGCCTTGTCTTTTTCCACTGATGTGCTGGGCTCCCCCAGTGTTAAGGATGGGGATATTTGTGGAGCCTCCTCCTCTGGTTACTTTTTAAAAATTGTCCATTACCATCCATGACTGGATGTGGCAGAACTGCAGAGTTATCTAATCCATTGGTTGTGGGATCACTTAGCTCTATCGCTTCCAGCTCTGAAACGTCACCTCATTTTTAGGTATGCCTGGTGCTGCTCCTGGCATGCCCTGCTGCACGCTTCATTGAACAAGGGTTGATCTTCCAATTTGATGATAATGGTACAGTGAGGGATATGCCAGGCCATGAGGTTACAAATTGTAGTTGGATACAGCTCTGCTGCTGCTGATGGCCCACAGCACCTCATGGATGCCCAGTTTCGAGTTGCTCGATCTGTTCAAAATCTATTCCATTTAGCACGGCGGTAGCGCCACACAACATGGTGGACAATATCCTCAATGTGACGATAGGATTTCATCGCCAAAGGACTGTGCAGTAAGGAGAAACTATTTCCAGTGGCAGTAAGGTCAGTAACCAGAGGGGGCAGATTTAAGGTAATTGGCAAAAGAACCAGAGTGGCATGGGGATGAGATGAGGAGAATTTTTCTTACATAGATAATTATGATAATCTGGAATGCACTGCCTGAAAGGGCAGCCGGAGCTGATTCAATGCTAACTTTCAAAATTAAATCACTTAAATAGACTGAGGGAAAAATACTCAGGAATACAGGCAAAGAGCAGTGGAGTCAGATTAATTGGATTAATCGTTCATGGGATGTGGGTGTCGCTGGCGAGGCCAGCATTTATTGCACATCTCTAATTAGCTCAATCACAGAGCCAGCACAGGCATAATGGGTTGAAATGGCTTCTTCTGTGTTGCAGCAATCTATAAAGAAAACTTAAAAATACACCAAATTAATCTCCCATTGATTTTTCTTCCAAGTTGCTAGGAGCAGTGTCCAGGAAATTTATTTTTAATTACTGGAGATGCCAGCACAATTGGGGAGGGTTGGCAGCCCAAATGCAGACAGAATATAGATCAAGATTGCTTGTATTTACTGACATTATAAAGCAATTCAATAACAATTTTCTGAATCCAATATGAATATCAAAAGTTTCAAAGTTTGCTCCCTGCATTATTCTCTGTCCAGAGGCTATGGCATACTGTGATCCCTGCATTAATTACATCTGACTGAACAACCCGAATATATTCTGCCTTTTTCATTTTGCTAAAAGTTACATCTAATGTTTATGGAGCTGGAAGAATGTTATGCTAATCCATAATAATAGCTGCAAAGATCCCCTGCTGCTAGCATTAGTTTTATTTTCAGATTGCTTTCATTCCCATTTGAAATACAGGATAGAGGGGTGTCTTCTGGGACTCATTCATACCATGTTCTAATCCAGAAAGCCAGTTTTTACTCAGTTTTACACTTATTTACAGAGTGAAACGTTACAAACATAGATCTCCTAAATCAACCACACCAGTTTCAATAAGTATCTCCTTATCTGTGTTCAAGTGCCCAATACCTTCACTCAATCAAACAGTTAATACACCATTCTGATAATTGGAATATGTGCCAATAACTCAATGTTCCTTTTATAAGAAATGGAAAACTCGGGAGTTGTTGTGATAAAACTGTTGGAAGAATCTACTATGAATAACATGCAACCTCAAAGTCTACAAGCTGGTACAGTGCTTTCTTCTCATTGATTGCAACTTGTTCCTTCTCTCATCAAAACAGACGGTGAGCCTATCTTACGGTTTGGATAATTAATGGCCCTCATGTGCAATGCTACTAGCTATGTGTTCCTTCATCTCTGCTAGCACAAACTACATAGTGACCTTTTAAAGTTAGTGATTAAAAACAGAAGACCAGCTTGTTTGCCACTTTATTTTTCTCTCTTCTGAAATTAAATTCTGGTAGCTCTATGGATCTAGCAATAAAACAATGGATTAATAAAATATGATTAACAAATTGTCTACATCATTGGTGATCTGTGCCACCTACTGCCTATAGAAATGATCAGCAGGGATATCCAATTTCCAAATATTTCTCACAAGTGTGTGTGAGAGATGATTCACAACATAATATGGGTTTCTTAGATCAAACTGGGGATTATGGACTTGATGCAATTTTAGCCTAGGGCCTAATTTGTGGAGCTACTGGTGACCTCACACCATGTGTGGAAGCTTAAAGTCTCGACTTTGGATGGTGCTCCTTGAAAACCCTGTGGAGAAGAAACATCCTCTTCTGAAAGCACCTCGTAACTACAGCTTCCTGGGTACAAGACACCAGGCCCAAAAGTTATTATGCACAGCAATAACTGGAGAAACACCAAACTTAAAAATGTCTCAGATTTCAATGTCTTGAGTAATCACTGACTATCTGGCCTGGCTTCAGTGATGACATGGTGCCGGTTGGAGTTACAGCACTTTGATCAGGAATTAATGCAGTGCACTGCTGGTGACATTTGAATTTTTTGTAAAACCCTTTCTTAATTTTATTCCAGTAGCAAAGTAAATTAGTTGTTATATTATGAGTAAGAGGGTTTTGCCCATTCTTTGAAACTCAATAGATACCTGGATAGAATAAATGCACTCAAAGCAACTTGTGCTGGGAAAGGGTGAGTGGGGAGACAGAAATATTTAAAGAATTGAAAACGACCAGAGCGGGATATTAAACAGCCAAACAGTGCTGCCCTTTGAGAAGGGATCGAGGAGAATGGGCCTATATTCTCTTGAATTTGTAAGAATGAGAAGTGACCTTATGAGGCATAAAAAATCCTTAGAGGGCCTGAGAGCATAGATGCTGAGAGACTGTCTCCCCTGGCTGCAGAGTCTAACATTAGGCATTGTAATCTCAGGGTAAGGGATCAGCCATATATGACTGAGCTGAGGAGAAACTTCTTCACTCAGAAGATCGTTAATCTTTGGAATTCTTCTACCCCAGAGCTCAGTGGTTGAATATATTCAAGACTGGGATCAATAGATTTTTGATATTAAGGGAATCAAGGGACATGGGGATGGAGTAGGAAGCAGAGTTGAGGTGACACACACAAACTTACTTGAATGCCACAGCAGGCTCAGGGGGAACCTATTTTTCATGTCTTTATCATGTGTCTGGTAAAGTTTTCATAGGGATTTTTACTACCAGATCATTGAGTTAATTGATAGAAAGTGAAAACAGGACCAAAGAATACAGTTTCTTTTGGTCTTCACTAGTCATGTATAAATTTTTACATTTATCTAATGACTGAGAGGTATGTTGCATAATGAGTACTCTGGTTAAGTGAATTTTTAAAAGGATTGTTGGAAAGGTTTTTGATGGCAGAGAACGTCACCCAAAGACAAAATATGGCAGAAAATTACCCTCAGGCATCTGAAAGAAAGCCAATCTGAGGAAAAGGATGCTGGAGTCATCATAGGCTCTTATCCAATCCTATAGATTTATAGATATTTTTGCAGATATATATTTAATAGCCTTCAAATGTTACATTTTCCTTTAAATTGCAATATAATAAAAAATAATTAGCATTATGAAACTGCGGACTCTTGTTCTTCACACCAGTCTCTGAATAAAGCATTTAAATTGTAATTTAGTTTCTCTCCCTTTATTCATTTTGGAATCTTCAAAGGATTTTTACAAAACACCAATGAATTCTGGCACTTAAATAATTCTCAAAGCAACATGATTTCATGCTCCACATTTCATGAGCTGGGCACTAAGCATTACAGAGGCACAGCCGTTAATTTTGTTCTGAAGCTCATCTTTCATGCATGAAGATAAAAAGGTAGCAATAGATTAATCCAAAACTGAGTCTTTATAAACTTGAAGTAGTATGATGCCATCTCCAAGTATACAGGCCCTTCTTCAGTACTTCAAAGGGCTGTCTTTCATAGTTGATATGTGCAACATCCAACTGTGATAATACTGAGCCCACGCTGATATGAATTTGCCAATGTAATTCACCCGTTACAAAGATAAGGCCACACGCACGAGGTAAAAAACGTGATCCTTTAAGATCTGGCTTGAAAGAGCATCTGCATCTCTGTAGACCTCAAACCAATATTCTCAACATATAGGTACAGGTTTCTGCATGAAAGTGACAGTTACTTCTCCTCTCCACTTTGTGTGCCTGTTGACCGTTACTCATTTTCCACTGTCTTGCCACCTATCACGACAAGCCTATCAACCTACTAAGTAGTCAATTTCTAACTACTAACATTTTTTATAAAAGCATTATACATGCTACAATGTAATAAACAGATCTCTTATTAGGGATGGGAGATGGCCCTAGCAATTATTGATGCCAGCGGATTCCAAAATATATTTTATATTTGTGGTACCAATGAGTCACATTTCTAGAAGAGCTGATAAATTATTAACACAGAGAAGCTGATAAGTAACCTGTTACAGATATATAAAATTGTGAAGGGGTTTGATAGGGCATAAACAAGATATTTCTTGTGGGATAGGAGATGGGGCTGTCCAAAACTAGGGTCATTATGTAAATTAATCACCATAAATCCAATGAGGAGTTCAGGAGAAAAGTCTTTACCCAGAGAGGGGTCAGAATGTGGAGTTTGTTGCCACATGGAGTGATTAGATAATTTGCATAGCATTAAGGATCAGCTAGGTCAGCACCCAAGGGAAAAAGGAATAGAAGGGTATGCAATTGGGGTAAGATGAAATAGAGTGGAAGGAAACTTGTGTGAAACATAAACACCAACATTGATCAGTTGCACCAAATGGCCTGTTTCTGGGTTTATGTAATTTGATTTTTAACTATATTCAAGACATTGACTGAAGTAACTCTGGCATGGCAGTGAGATGACACCAATTCTGATAAGCAAACAAATCATGCAAATGAAATGCATCTGAACTGCTGAGATATAGCTGGTGGTTTAAACAAATTATGCACAGGAGCCCCTCGAGCCTGCTCCGCCATTCAATTAGGTCATGGCTGATCTGTACTTCACCTCTAATTACCCTCAACACTATAACCTAAAAAAAAATCCATCGACCTCAGCCTTAAAAGCTCCAATTCTCCCAGGATTCACAGCCTTTTGCAGGAGAGAGTTTGAGATTACCACTACCACTTTGTGTGGAAAAAGCATATCCTGCTTCCACTTATGAATGGCCCAGTTTTAATTTAACATTATTCCCCTCGATGTTAATTACTGCATCAGAGGAAATAATTTCTCTGCATCTATCCTATCCAATCCTTTTTTCATTTTGAACATCACAATTTAGAATTCATTTAGAAAGGGAACAAATCAAGTTTATGTAAGAAATCCTCAAAATAACCTTTTTTAAATTAATTTATGGGATGTGGGCATTGCTGGCTAGGTCAGCATTTATTGCCCATCCCTAATTGCCCTTGAGAAGGTGGTGGTGAGCTGCCTTCTTCAACCACTGCAGTCCCTGTGGTCTAGCTACACCTACAGTGCTTCTAGGGAGGGAGTTCCAGGATGTTGACCTAGCGACATGATGGAATGGTGATATATTTCCAAGTCAGGATGGTGAGTGGCTTGGAGGAGGATTTCCAAGCGGTGGAATTCCCATGTGGCTGCTGCCCTTGTCCTTCTAGATGGTGATGGGTGTGGGTTTGGAATGTGCTGTCTAAGGAGGGTTGGTGAATTCCTGCAGTGCATCTTGTAGCTGGTAATCACTTCTGCCACTATTCATCAGTGATGGAGGGAGTGAATGTTTGTGGATGGGGTGCCAATCAAACGGGCTGCTTTGTCCTGGATGGTATCAAGCTTCTTGAGTGTCATTGGGGCTGCGCTCATCCAGGCAAGTGGGGAGTATTCCATCACACTCCAGGCTTGTGTCTTGTGGACAGGCTTTGGGGAGCCAGGTGATGAGTTACTTGTTGCAGGATTCCTAGCCTCTGACCTGCTCTTGTAACCCCAGTATTTATATGCTAGTCAGTTTCTGGTCAATGGTAACCTCCAGGATGTTGATGATAATGCGATTGAACATCAAGAGGCGATAGTTAGATTCTCTCGTGTTGCAGCTCATCATTGCCTGGCACTTGTGTGAAACAAATTTTACTTGCCATTTGTCAGTCCAAGCCTGGATATTGTTCAGGTCTTGCTGCATTTGGGCATGGACTGCTTCAGTATTTGAGGAGTCACAAATGGTGCTGAACATTGTGCAATCATCAGCAAACATCTGCACTTCTGACCTTATGATGGAAGGAAGGTCATTGATGAAGCAGCTGAAGGTGGTTGGGCCTAGGACACCGCCCTGAGAAACTCCTCCAGTGATGTCCTGGAGCTGAGATGACTGACCTGCAACAACCACAACCATCTTCCTTTGTGCTAGGTATGACTCCAACCAGCGGAGAGTTTGCCCCCTAATTCCCATTGACTCCAGTTTTGCTAAGGCTCCTTGATGCCATACTTGGTCAAATACTGCCTTTATGTCAAGGGCACTCACTGCTACATCACCTCTGCAGTTCAACTCTTTTGTCCATGTTTGAACCAAGGCTGTAATGAAGTCAGGAGTGACCCTGGCAGAACCCAAACTAAGCGTCAATGAGCAGGTTATTGCTAAGCAAGTGTCGCTTGATAGCACTGTTGTTGACCCCTTCCATCATTTTACTGATGATCGAGAGTAGGCTGATGGTACGGTAATTTTCTGGGTTGGATTTGTCCTGCTTTTTGGGTACAGGACATACCTGGGCAATTTTCCACATAGCTGGGTAGATGCCAATGTTCTAGCTGTACTGGAACAGCTTGGCTAGGGGCATGACAAGTTCTGGAGCACAAGTCTTCAGTACTATTGCCGGAATATTGTCAGGGCCCATTGCCTTTGCAGTATCCAGTTCCTTCAGCTGTTTCTTGATATCACATGGAGTGAATCGAGTTGGCTGTAGACTGGCATCTGTAATGCTGGGGACCTCTGGAGGAGGCCAAGATGGATCATCCACTCGGCACTTCTGGCTGAAGATTGTTGCGAACGCATCAGCCTCATCTTTTGCACTGATGTGCTGGGCTCCTCCACCAATGAGGATGGGGATATTTGTGGAGCCTCCTCCTCCAGTGAGTTTTAATTGTCCACCACCATTCTCAACTGAATGTAGCAGGACTGCAGAGCTTAGATCTGATCTGTTAGTTGTGGAATCGCTTAGCTCTATCATTTGCTTCTTATGCTGTTTGGCACGCAAGTAGTTCTGTGCTCAAGCTTTACCAGCTTGACACCTCATTTTTCGGTACGCTTGGTTCTGCCCCTGGCAGGCCCTCCTGCACTCTTCATTGAACCAGGGTTGATCTCCCGGTTTGATAGTAATGGTAGAGTGGGGGATATGCTGGACCATGAGGTTACAGGTTGTGGTCGAGTACAGTTCTGTTGCTGCTGATGGCCCACAGTGCTCCATGGATGGCCAGTCTTGAGCTGCTAGATCTGTTTGAAATCTTTCCCATTTAGCACAATGGTAGTGCCACACAACACGATGCAGGGTATTCTCGATATGAAGGCGGGACTTCATCTCCACAAGGGCTGTGCGGTGGTCAGTCCTACCGATGCTGTCATGGATAAGTGCATCTGTGGTGGGCAGGTTGGTCAGGATGAGGTCAAGTATGTTTTTCCCTCCTCCTGGTTCCCTCACCACCTACGCAGACCCAGTCTAGCAGCTATGTCCTTTAGGATTTGGCCAACTGGGCCTGTGGTGGTGCTAATGAGCCACTCTTGGTTAAGGACATTGAAGTCACCCACCCAGGGTATATTCTGTACTCTTGCCACCCTCAGTGCTTCCTCCAAGTGGTGTTCAACATGGAGAAGCACTGATTCATTAACTGAGGGTGGGGCAGGGGAGGGTACATGATTATCAGTAGGTGCTTTCCTTGCCCATGTTTGGCCTGATGCTATGAGACTTCATGGGGTCCAGAGTCAGTGTTGAGGACTCCCAGAGCAACTCCCTCCTGACTGTATGCATTGTGTTGCCACCTCTGCTGGGTTGGTCCTGCTGGAGGGACAGGACATACCCAGGAATGGTGATGGTGGTAAAAACAAAAAACTGCGGATGCTGGAAATCCAAAACAAAACAGAAACATCCGGAAAAACTCAGCAGGTCCGGCAGCACCAGCAGAGAAGAACAAAGCAGACGTTTCGAGTCCTCATGACCCTTCAACAGAAGATGTCTGGGACATGATCTGTAAGGTATGATTCCGTGAGTAAGATCATGTCAGGCTGTTGCGTAACTAACCTATGCCCACTTTTGGCACTAGCCCCCCAGATGTTAGCAATGAAGACTTTGCAAGGTCGACAGAGCTGGGTTTACTATTGTCGGTTCTGGTGCATAGGTAGGTGGTCTGCCTGGTTTCATCTCTTTTTATTGACCAAGTAGCTTACTAGGTCACTTTGGAGGGCATTTAAGAGTCAACCACATTACTACGGATCTAGGGTGACACGTAGGCCAGACCAGGTTAGGAAGGCAGATTTCCTTCTCTAAAGGACATTAGTGAGTTAGATGGGTTTTTATAACAATCGACAATAGCTTCATGGTCATCATTAGACTTATAATTCCAGATTTTTTGAATTGAATTCAAATTCCCAACCCAGGTCCCCAGAACATTACCCTGGGTCTCTGGAACACCAGTCCCGTGAAAATACCACTACACCAACACCTCCCCATGACAGTTTGATCCTAAGTATTTTTCTGGTGAATCTACGCTGCATCCCCTCCCAGACCAATATATTGTTCCTAAGTTGCAGTACCCAAAACTGAACACAGTTCTCGAGACAGGGTCTGACCAAGGCTCTGTACAACTGAAGCATAACCTCCTCCCCTATTATATCCCAGATCCATGTACACGGCAACAATCAGCAGTGCAAAGGTCTGGGATATTTGCAGTAACTTCAAATAAGATTAAATGATAGGTCTTACCCTAATGTAAGCGTCCTGATGGTGCTTGGCAAAGTACAGCATGTTGTCAAGGGCCAGCATTCCCGGTGGAGTCTCAGTAAAATCCATGGCTGGATTCACATGATTCTAGATTGCGGGAAGAAAAGAAAAGTTTACCAGCAGAACTCGAGCTCACAAACAAGCAGCTTTTCTGAGTCTTAACCAACAGCAGCCACACCAAAAACTGAGCAGGTTAAATATATTTATGGTCACACAGGCCAGGTGGATCACATTCATAAACAAATCATGGAATCAAACAGCAGAGGAGGAGGAGGCCATTTGTCCCAACATGCCTAGCCCAGCTCTTTGACAGTGTTATTCAATTGAGTCCCAACTCCCCTGCTCTTTCCTTTTAGTCCTGCAAATGTTTCCCCTTGAAGTATTTATCCAATTCCCTTTTGAAAATTATTGCTGAATCTGCTTCCACTACCTTTTCAGACAACGCACTTCAGATCATCATAATGCAATGTGTAAACATTTTCTCCTCATTTCCCCCTTTCAAACCTTTCTCTTAAAAATCTTTTGAAAGAATACCTTTGTCCATCACTAATCCATGGAAACTAAGTTTATAAATTGGTAACAATAGAAGTAGTTGGGAGGCTTCTATTACCAACCCCCACCAACTGCTTATCAGCAAATAATTTACCTATGTAACAAGCTGCCAGCTAATGTGGTACTGATTAGCTGTGAGTTGGTATAACAGGTTAACAGATGGGATATGCTATTGTATGATGTGGATCATGATCAGTCAGTCATGTGTTAGATTCAAAAGAGAGAGAGGTTAGAATACCATGTCTAGAAGCAAATGCCTACTCTGTAACCTGCTTAGAAGTAGTACGAATAAACAAGGGTTAAGCAGATACCTGAATATGTCTACGGTCTGACTCCTAACCAAGTACCATGCGTAGTGTCCAAGATAGAAGGACCATCTTAGAACTTGGGCCTATGTCCTGGGTTGGTTTTTGGCTGGTCCGACAATTGCATCATACACGAGGTAGGTATTAATTAATGATAGTCAATGTGGTCTTTTGGACTAATTTCAGTTGCCTAGAGGGAGCAAAGAAGAATTTCCCAGATTCAACCACCTCTAATTGCCCTTGAGCTTTAGATATGGATTTGCATCTCTGCCCTGGCACCTAAGGGGTAGGGAATATTTTGATCTGATGCATTAGGTATCGCTGCTGTAGGCAACAGGTTAACTGGAGCAGCAGGTCTGTTCCTGTCCAACCTATCCACATGACGATAGAGATCATTCCTCCTTCCATCTGACATAGGAAATAACAAAGCATCCTTACACACTGTATCATCACAATTCCACAATTAGTTTGGGATCCTTGTGGATCACTATCATGGGTAACTCCACAAGAGTAAGGGAAATTCAGAGGAAAGAAAGAAAGACATACAAACAGACTTGCATTGTATAGTGGCTTTCATAATTTCCAATCATCCCAAAGCGCCTTATAGCAAATGAGTATTTTTGATACATAGTCATTGTTGTAATTTAGGAACTACAGCAGCCAAATTGTGTATAGCAAGGTTGCACAACCAACCATGTGATAACGATCAGATAATCTGTTTTAGTAATATTGGTTGAGGGACAGTTATTGCCCAGGGCATAAGGAAGAACTCCCCTGCTCTCCTTCATAACAGTATCATGAAATTTAATGGTTTAGCATCTCGTTTAAAAGATAGCACTTCTGACAAGACAGTATCCCCTCAGTACTGTACTAGAGTGAGAGACTACATTTTATGCTCAAATCTCTGAAGTGGGACTTGAGTGCGTGGCCTTCTGACTCAGGCAAGTTACCTTAGGGGCACAGCTGATCAGCCAATAAATCAATTTCAAGCAAGGATCTTGGCCACTGAACATATCATCTTTGCTAGGTTATTCTATCATAAGTGAATTATTTAGAAAAATCAACATTATAAGAAATGTGCATCACAGGGACATACGCTTAAAAACTGATATAAAAATAACACATGAAATGTGCATGGGCTATAAAGAAATCCAGCCTTGGAAATGTATGCAAGCCTAGGTACATTCTTGTCTATGCAGCCATGAGCGCAGTACACAAACCATACCTGAATATCTCTGGCAGTGAGCCTCAGCTTAGAATCACAGCTACATTAGAACATTACTGATAATTCCCAAGGACTAGTGGAAAAGGTTCATTCCAGTACAGTAGAGCAAAAGGGAAATTCAGAATCTGAGTTCTACATTTAAGGAAGCGAAATGCAAAATGTCACCACGGATGACAGAAAAGTCACATCCAAAGTGAAATAATGGATTATAATTGGCTGTAACAAGGCAGCAAATGGCATATGATGATGAAGTTTTTTGAATTTATTCCGTGGCAGATCACTGAAAGTGTGAGCTGGCAAGTTTGTGGCAAATAAAACAGGGCAGCTGGGACCTGAGTGAACAGGACAAGCAACAAGTATCTCCTTAACCAAACAGATCGAAGAATTATGAAAATAACATTGTAAGGGCTGAGAAGGAAACGTAAATTAGAGTGAGTGAATTCAGGTACAGAAACAGAAATAAAAGGAAAGAAAGGTTAGATAAAGAAAAGAGATGGTAAGGAAAAATCAATTAAAAAAAGAATTGAACGTGACATTTTTGTATGAGTTAATTTTCGGAGCTAGAGAAGTTGATTGGTAGCAATGAAAATTTATCACCGTGTGAAGCGGGTACTTGGACAGAAACGGACAAGACTCAACCCTGTAGTAAGTTTAGTTCATATCTACTGCAAAGAGGCAGCAACATCACATCATTCAATAGACTTCAAAAGTGAGGCAGACAGCGTGATGCCATTATCATGAAGCCAACAGGGAAGCTGTGCAACTCAGACAACAACCTTTGAATATCCACTGCACATATGCCCCTTGCCTAAAGTTGCTGTGCCATTTATGCATAAATAATGGTGAACTCCATTTACCTTCCTGTTATTTTGAAAGAAGACTCTAGCTTAATGAGAATCTTGATCATATAAAAGTGACTGAAACTTAAAATATTTAAAAACCATCACAAAAAAGCATGTATTTCTGTTTAGAAAAGAAGTAAAAGTGACAAAAATGTGAATTTGATCAAGGTGACCGTTTCTAAAAACTGGAAACCGTTTCTACAGCTATATTTATTTACTTTAAGGCTTTCACTCCCTTCTGGCATCATCATATTCAGGCCAAATTTCAAAAATGTCACTTGATGCAATTCTCAAACTCATCCTATTAAAACAATGAAATGTCAACAACAAAAATTTGAAATGTCAAATGTGTACTTCAATTCCTTGTTCATTTCACTGGAAAAGGTCAAGCATCTAATATCAAATATTACCTCCAATTGGTTTTACACAGCTGCATGCAGAGATCAAGGTTTCTGGTTAAGCGTTTTTAAAGATCTAGTTTCAGAATTTAAAGGGGTTTGAAGAAGACACACAAAAAAAGTCCAGGGGATAATTTTACAAGGTGGTGCTGTCGGCAGGGCCCCTTTCCCATCAGTAGTATAAATCAAAAATTATACCAATAACTTGGTCCCACATTACAAAGTTGTCAACTACGGCTCAGTCATAGCATTCTCTGAGTCATGGGTTCAAATCATATTTCAGAGATATGAGCACAATGTCTAGGTTGGCAACCCATTCGGAAGGGCCGCCTTGCAAATGAGACATTAAACCAAGGCACCACCTGCCCTTTCAGGTGGATGCAAAAGATCAAACTCCACAAATCAAAGAAGAGCGGGGGAGTCCTCCCCACCACTGCTCACCCAGTGTCCCAGCCAATACCTATTCCTCAACCAACATCATTAAAAGAGGTTATCTGATCATTATCTCATTGCTTTTTGTGGGACAATACTGTGTGTAAATAGGCTGCAGTATCTCATATTTTACAACAGTGACTTCACTTCAAAAGCACTCCACTGGCTGCAAAGCTCTTTGTTCTGAGATCATGCAAAGAATTTAATTCCTTCCTACAAACTACTTGGGAATTCAAAATCAGGGCTGTATCAGAGGCCACGCTTATGCATTGTCATATCAAGTGATCAGGCAGCAAGGGAGGCGGAATTGGGGGCGAAGGGGTGCGAGCTTCTGGTGAGGACTGACAGCACAGCTTTGTTTTGTTGACGTTTAACTGAAAGAAGTTCTGGCTCTGGCTCATCCCAATAGGTGGTCAGGCAACACAGCAGAAGCCATGGAGACTAGGGCATTGGCAAAGAAGTAGGGCTGAGATACTGATATATGCACATGGGAGCTGAGGCAACACCTAAATGAGAACTAGCAGGGGGCAAAAATGAATCATTGGAGGTGACCATGCTAGACAAGAGGAAATCATTGCAGGAAATATATTCACCATGTACTGGCAAGTAGGAACAGGAACAGAAGTAGCGAAGGGTGGACCCGTGGAGATGGATCACAAAGGAAAGGCAATAGAGGAGGATGAAGTGGCTTACTGTATTAAAAGTTGAAGAGGTCAAGAGCTATAAGGGGGCATAGGGAGGGTGGAGATAATGGCCAGGATTTTCTGTGCCTGCTGGCGTCGGGTATGTTCGGTGGCGTGGGCAAACAATATGGCACGATCAGTTTCACGACAGCGTGAAATCAGTTTGTGATTGTCTGCTCAGCCCACCAATGGCGGGCCGGATTTCCCGCCATCGGACGTCGGGAACCTCATTACAATACATCTGCATATCATTATTAGGCCAGCCCACTGGAATCGTCCGTCCACGTCGGCGAGGAATCACGCCAAAGTGTTTCACAACAACATATAAAAGGCGTGCATTTGGCAGGCTGCACTTTGAGGGGAACGCGGGAGGTGAGTAGACAGCAATGACGTGCAGTGCTCGCCAGGATCGTCTGCTGGACCTCAAGCTTCAGGCACTTGGTGGGGGTGGGTGGGCTGCCCTGCCATTGAGGCGACTTGTGGGGGATGGGGGGAGGTGACGGCTGCCTTGTGGTTGAATATATTGCACAAGCATTCTGGGTAGGAGGTAGGGTAGGCGAGGGAAGCGGCCACGCATTACGGACACCTTATATAAAGTGACCATTGCCCTCCAGCTCAGACAATTCAGGCGCAGCCATTGATTGGAGTCGGGCTTCTAAGCTTATCTGCCCACTCAAGCAACGCAGAGACATTAAAATGCCACAAACTGCACACATTGTACAATCTCCTTGCTAAAGCTAGCCATGGAACAGTCACTGGTGGAGGCGCTCACAGCCCCTTGCAATGTCATCATCCTGGTTTGGACCAGTGTCCCCCATGGTTCAAGCTAACAGTGCAGCCTTGCAGTGCGGGTTAAGAGAATGCCTGCACATGAGCTGAGAGCACAGCATGCAACGGGCAAAGATGCCACCAATCGGTCAGGTGGAGTGGCATGGAAGTGGGCGGGGTCTCGGGCAGCCATGCAGTGCAATAATCTCTGGCCATCCAAGTGGTGGCCAGCACTCTCTGGGAAGCATTAAGGGGCCTTCAGACTTAACCAAGACAGGTTCTTGGTCCACCCATGCTAACCCACATGTGTGTGTCTCTCTCTCTCTTTCATCCTGCAAAAGGAGTACACAGGAGCATGGAGCTGATGAATTAGCTGTATTCCTGATGGCCTACAGAGAGTGAAGGAGGGAGCGACTGAGGATCCTCTGGAAGAAGGGGTGGCTGGGGCTCCTGCACACACCACCGAAGAGCCACAGCAAGCCGTCGCTGGTCGGCGCCTAGCGACAACCAGAGTCTAAAGGTGTTGCCTTTCGTTCCTGCAGATGACCAAGAACCAGTCGCCGAAGACTGCATAAGTCTAGGGAACTGGTCAGTCACAAATGCCACCTGCTGCAGGATTTGGCGCCAGTGGCTGTGAAAGTGACAGCAGTACTCAATTTCTACGCCAGTGATGCCATTCAGGACTCCACAGGTGACCTCTGTGGGATATCACAAGCCTCCACCCACAAATGCATCCATGAGGTCAGATGCCACCTTTGTGAGGGGACACAACTTTGTGCATTTCGCCCAGGCCCAGGACAGCCAGGATGCAAGAGCAATTGGATTTGCCCTGATCTCGGGTTTCCCACAGATGCAGGGCGCGATCGACTGCACTCTCGTGGCGCTCAGACTTCCATTGCAACAAGCGGTCAACTACATCAACCACAATGGCTTCCATTCGCTGAATGTGCAGCTGGTTTGCGACCACCACAAATGCATCCTGAAGGTCTACGCACGGTTTCCAAGGAGTATGCATGACTCCTACATCCTCAGTCGGTCACAGATCCCTGAAGTCTTCCAGTTTCCATTGAAGTTGCAGAGTTGACTCCTTGGGGACAAGCAAAGGCCGTAGCTGATGACACCCGTGCGGTGACCTCAAACTGCAGCAGAGCAAAGATATAATGAGGCTCATGCCGCAACTCGCAACTTGGTGGGGCAGACCATCAGGATGCTGAAAACGAGGTTCTAGTGCCTGTACCAGTCTGGTGGAGCCCTGCAATACAGTCCACAGAGGGTGTCAGATATCGCTGTCATCTGCTGCACCCTTTACAACCTGGCGCTGCAACAGGGAGAGGAGCTGGCTGAGGAGGAGATGG
The DNA here is from genome assembly GCF_017639515.1 of Carcharodon carcharias. Taxonomy (NCBI): domain Eukaryota; kingdom Metazoa; phylum Chordata; class Chondrichthyes; order Lamniformes; family Lamnidae; genus Carcharodon; species Carcharodon carcharias. The sequence goes on from NC_054469.1 coordinate 197,272,304, forward strand.
AGGAGCTGGATGTCTCCTCCAATGAGGAGGACAGCGACAGGGTTGAGGGTAAGGAGGTCCTCGAAGGCAACGATGATGGGGATGAGGCCCTCGCACTGGCTGGTCAAGCCAGGCGCACTCAGGAGGCCATCATAGCTGTTAGATCTGTGGAGGATGCTGATGACATGCAATGAGGAGATCCCATAGATCCTCACATTGTATCTGTTAACGTTTGACTCCAGTTTGGCATATGACAGCACACATACCCTCTGTGAGAATGCTTCTGTCATGGAGATGCAGTAGAGGCCCTAATAGTTGTTCCATTACAGGAGAATGATGATGACATGCAGAGAGGACACTCCATAGGTCTGTACTAAGCCTCTGAGAATGTATGACTACTGTCTGGCCTAGGGCAGCTCGCTTGCGCTCTGTGATCAGGGTCATATCATAGAAACAGCCATGAAACTTTAGAAGCATCTGATCCTTTGTCCGCCTTCAGCACCTGAGCCCTTCAGGAGCACAGAATCACTGATCACAGATGCTGAAGAGATGGGGGACAGCCCCATCTTAAAGGTGCTGAGAGCACACAGAAAGAATGATGGAACTCAGTGACGCCTGCCCACTACATTCTGGCAGCAATGACAAGCACAATTGAGTTGCAGGCATCAGTAATGTGTCCAGGGAACAAGAGGCCGGACCTTCACTTTGGTCTGAAGGCTGCACAGAGCGCAGGGAAGAGACCCTGGACTGAGACACCTGCCTTTATCTTGTGCAGAAAGGTTTCATATCTGAGTGACACAAACACTGCTCATCAGGACATGGGGCAATAGGCAGGGAGACATTCTTGGGAGTTTATTGACAATAGTGAACAGTATGTACAAGTGATTAACACCCTTCCCCAGGCGGTGCAACTAATCTTCTCAACTTTCCTAATCTGCCGCTACATCTTTGTGCTCCCTGGCCATCCACAGCGGAGGTGGAGGCACCCTACTGACTGCAACACCCTGACTGAGCTGACTTTGGCGGGCATCTTCTGGAGGGCCCTGGCTTGCTTTCGGGGTCCTGCTGTGTGGCAATGACACCCTCCTCAGCCTGTAGAGCTGGAGCTGCTGGGGTCACAGGAAGAGGGGATTCAGATGGGCCAGACACACCCGGAGTCACCTGGCTGGGTGGCCCCAGGGAATAGGCCTGCAGATCCTCCTCCCTAAGGGTGCCCAAGGGCCCCACTGACTCCTTGAGGAGAAGGGGTAGCTGGAGCGAGATCAAGCTGCCTAGCACCCTTCTCATGCACACGCTGTTGGAGGCCAACTATAGCATCAGCAATGGAGTTAAGCCTGCGCAGCAGTGCAGGAGCGACATCCTGGACCAAGGTCTCCATGCTGGCCACCATCCTGCAAGTGTTGACCTCGGTGCTACATGGACTCCTCCACTGTGCCTTGCAATCTGAGGAGTGCTGCGGATATCCCTTCCTGATGCTCCTGAGCTTGCCTTTGCAGCTCCAGCAACTCTGACATGAGGCTCGTCATCTCACTCAGACTCAGCAAATTTCTCACCTCCAGCAGTCCTCCGAGAGCCGGACAACTGGGAAGACCCTGCCACCACCGCCTGCTGTGGATCAGAAAGTGCAATGTGCTCACAGATTGCGATCCCGAGGATATTCTAAAGCAGGTCCAACCGAGCTGTATGTCTCTGCGCTAGTGGAGGCTGTGGGTGAGCGCTGTGATGGGACTTCAAGGAGGGTGCCTTCAGAATCCTCTTCAGGGATTTCTTCGGGACTTGATTGGAGGCCCTGGGTCTTGGACTCCGTCAACTGTTTCCCAGATGTGCCTGCAGAAGCAAGGGAAGATAATTAGTGCATGGCAGTGGCCTGTGAAACAGGACACATCACTCGCAGCATGGTTGTCTGATGGATGTTGCATTGCTGGACCCTCACTTGGTAGAGCACCGCTGACCTCACCGTCAGCACAGGACTGGTCCAGCTCATTGCTGGCCAGCTGAATGGCTCTGTTTTCAAAGTCTGTAAGGTCCTTGATTTCAGGCATTCTTCCATCAGTCTGTGGCCTCTCCCTCATGAATAGAGATGGAGAGAGTATAAGCAGCACCTCTACCAGGCCAGATGATAAGTATGTGTGGCATGAGTGGGTGGTGAGTGGTCCCATGGACAGGATGAGAGCAATGACAGTGTGAGAGAGTGAATGGTGATACCCCTTGAACTAGCAGTGCGAGAGATCCCTGTGGATGTGTGATGGGTTTGTGAATGTGTGAGTTGACAGTGATGAGAAAAGTGTCCTACCTGGCAGAGCGGAGATCATCATTCATCCTCTTGCGGCACTGGGTGGCTGTCCTCTTTTGAAGGGTGTTGGCGCTGACCACTGCCTCCCAAGCCTGGTTGATCATGCCGCTGCCCATCCTACAACCAGAGCGGGGGTAGAGGACATCCTGGCGGGTCACAACAGCATCCAAAAGGCGTTCCAGTGACGCATTGCTAAACCTGGGAGCTGCAGTCTTCTTGCCTTTCGTGGACATCTTCCCTCCAGCAGTCATGAGCTGGAAGCACTTGGATGTAGCATGCGCAGCTGGACTTTAAATATGGCACCTGGTGCGATGAAGCGGCGAAATGATGGCATCCAGACGAATGACAGCCCGCCCGCTATCGAAATGGCGTGTTTCCCGGGAATGCCTAAATAATGTGGCGGGGTTTGGAATGATACGGCGTGAAAACTTGCCATCGCAGCCAGTAGGTAAAATGTCGTTTTACCTGCCCGCTACTGCACTTACGATTCCGCCCGATGTATCCCATTCAGAGTCACATAAAACTAGGACTGAGCATGGGTGAGAGAAATCAGACACAGGAATGAAATACTCCTGACTCAGACAGTAAATTAGTGCAAATCTATGCTGAGAAGCTAAAGAAAATTTTGTGGACAGCTGCCAGCGAGCTGAATAACGAATGCCATTCCTTCATCACCAACAGCAAAATCTGGGCCAATTGTTAGAATATTTACTATGTGTATTCAGGTTCAAACCATGGTTTTTGCATCTTTTCTAACTTTCCTCTCGCTATTGTGGTACTGAAAGAATTTTTCATTTTTCCAGGAATCAATTTGCCCTGCTCATGAATGCAGTACAGTGACCTTGGTGAAAGTCAAGGTGAGAAGGCGATTCCATTGCATCGCAATACCCTTGGTGTTAGAACACTCAGAATGGTCCAACCCCTGTTCTTAATGTTCCTACCCTGCCACGTAAATGTTTAAGTTCACACACTGAATGGGCCACCAGAATGAGGCATTATAGTGGTCCCTGCAACTATGAAACATTACCTCAACAAGAGTCCTTAATTTCGGTAGAGGAAGGTGGGGGGAAAAAATGACAATTAAAATGCCCCCATTTCTATCACAAATGTTATGGGCATTATAATTTTACAGGTTCCTTTAGTCAATCTCACATTTGTACTGGCAGAGTTAAAACACAACAAACCCAGAGCTGATCGAAGAAACAAAAGCAGCTAAGAAATGTAGGTCATCCACCAAACAAGCTTTGTGTGAAAAGAAACAGACAGCTACACACAGCATGGCACTGACAACTGTTAGTTTCTCTCTACAAGTGAGACACTGAAAAATTTGCCCTTCGGCTACAGCCATTATGCCAATTCTGGGTAATCATCAGCTCCAGGAGTTCGTGCCCAGTACAAAATTAATCTTCTTGGAACTCCAACTAAGTCACAAAAGCAGCTGGACATTAATATGTTACCAGTGCGTAGCCTTCAGTTTGCAATCAAAATCAAAATGTGCGTGTGGAAAAATAAAAGGGCCACAAAATATGCAAAATAGTTAAAATAATCAACATGGTGGATGCTGAGGCATAATTAGGAAAAACTTAACAGCCAGTATCGAAATGAAATGCGCACAGCCAAAAAAGGAACATAAGTAGAATAGAAATAAAAAAGTACCTATGACAATAAATAAACCAAACCCAATTTATTTCTGGAAATGAATCTCTCGAAATTAATATGGCATTCTTGGCTTTAGTGATAATTTCCATGAATCCAAAGGTTCATAGGGGTACATTGCTGGAATCTTATTACTCTAGAAAAGTTTTATTTTAAACTTTCAATTTAATTTGCATTCTTAACTCCTACAATGCCACGTAACAATCTCATCTAGCTAAAACCGGGTTGCCAGTGACACAGGTAGGATGAATCAACCTGGTGTAGCCCTTACACAAAAACAAAATGCTGTGGATGCTGGAAATCCGAAACAAAAGCAGAAAATGCAAGAAATACTCAGCATGTCTGGCAGCATCTATGGAGAGAGAGAGACAGAGTTAATTTTTCAGGTCGATGGCTGTTCATCAGAACTTGAAAAAAAGTTAGAGAGGCAACAGGTTTTAAGGTCTGCAGCATGGCAGAAGTTAATAATCCAATTAAATTGAAAGTTCAAAATAAAATTGCTAGAATATTGAAAATATTCCAACTATGCACCCCCATTACTTGCTTAAAACTTGTTACATCTCTTAACTTATTCCAGTTCAGACAAAAGGCCTGAAACATAGCCCTGATCCTCCCTCCAGATGCTGCCTGGCCTGCTGAGTATTTCTAGTATTTCCATTTTAATTCTGGTGTAAACCTTCCTGGTTTGCATAAGTAAGGTAATTAATTGGCCTATTTGTAGATATGACACAGCCAAGTCTATCTGAAGAATTGTAACACTTTGTTGAGCTGGCAAACTAGCTTTCAAAGCCAATTTTCAGCCAACCAGATGCCTTCCCAACCACACCCCCTCCCAGAATGGGTGTAGGGATAAAAAAGCAATAGGAACTAAACATGGATGGTATATTTGACATTTCACAAATAAGTGGTATCTGGTTGCAGGATTAACAAACAGGAGGGGGGAAAAGGAGTAATTTAATGAATTAGCTGGCTTAGTAATGTGGTCAATTCCACTTTAAACACTGAGGACTTTTCCAATTTGTAGAATAGTGATTCTAATTTCAGTCAGGAGAGAACTCTGAACAGAGAAGTTCGAGATGGAAGAGGAACAGCTCCCAGAAATCCCCAGCCTCTCAAAACAACCCAATGGGTTCCACCTTTGGAGTGTTTTCTGAGCGTACTTACAATGAATCCCAGCTTTTTATAATCTCTGGTGTACATGGACTTTCGCTTCTCAATACTGCCGCTGTTACTAGGTTCCAAGTCAGCGTCAAATGCAATCCTGCGCAGCTCAAATATGATATCCCTTTGGGACTGTAGAAGGAAACAAGAAGCAGACCATCAATTAAACAGAACTGAACAAGTCTAATGGCTCAAGATTACCTGCACAATTAGTCAAAGAGTAGATCTCTGCACATAACTCCTGCAGTTTTACCATGACCTTCGGCACCCTTCTCAGAGTGCTGCAAAATTGGCTGTCATTATTTTACAGAAAGTCAACAAGGCTAAAAAAGAGTATAACAAAATCTGTTTTCCATCAGCCATGCATCAACATTGCTACGCTCTAGTACCAATCTAACACACTTATTTAAATATACATTTTGGTCAACCTGTTATGCTCAACAAGCTGGGTGACTTATTGCTAAACGTGGGACCATTCTAGCTTTGGAATGTGATGTGATTAAAGCTGCCTCTCTTGCCTTGTATAGTGCAAGCCAGCTGCAGGGTGCTAGCATGGTATTGAAATGTGTCAAATTAGTGACATTCTTGCACTACAGGGCCATGCTGGACTGAAATTGCCAAAATTCCTTTCATTGGAGACCTTTCAGCAAGAGAAGGAGACCACTATCTTAGATATCTGTGATGGGATCAAGCCCAGAATTCGGATGTTTCAACTTACCGCACCAGTCGCCAATTAAGATGAAACACATGCACAACTCTTGCCTCATGCAGGTCAACCAAACCTACTTTATACATAATTGACATTTTAGGTTATTTCAAGTAATAATTAACAGGAGGAAGCTATTAGAGGAGGCTGTTATTTAGCATACAACACTCAAAAACCATTCTCATAGCCCCTTTCGTTATGAGTGCTCAGTTAGATTACAGCTTTAACATCACTCCCTACAGTGTAGAATGTGAAAGGAAATTCAGAGGCAGTGACAACACAAGTCTTTTAGAACTGTCCAAACATTCGTTCAAGTCAAGAAAATTACCTTAATTATTCACAAAGACAAGCACAGGTAAGCGTGGCTTTTGGGTTATTCTAAGGTAGAATGCTATGTAGCATCTAACTGTTTTCTTTCAAAAGATTATTCTGGACATTCATCACTCTTTGCATGAAGTGTTATCTAACAACAATTCTGAGATTTTTTTCTAGTCTGCATGTCTCTTTGCCTTACAGTCAGGTTTCAATTTGGACCAATGCTTTGCAATCTGAGTTAGTATCCATGATATAGAAGATCTCCACTTACTCACCTCCTATCAAAGCTGAAGAGCCCAGGTTTTCCCAACCTTCCCTTGTAGCTCTGTCCTTTGACACTAGGGGATGAGTTTGTCTTTCATTTTCCTCAAACAATTAAGATATTTAGATATCTCTTTGCTGCTGAACTCATGAACTCAGCAAGATAGCAAAAGGCATGCAGCAACATGACAAGAGATTGCTCCCATGATCTTGAGAGAAAACAAACTAACTTATTCAGTGAGCTTTCCAAAGTCTTTACTCAGACTGACAAACTGAAGTGTAGCTTGAAAAAATTTAGTCGACTTGCCAGGCTAGTCTTGATTATGATAGTCACATGAAATCTTGGCTATCTGCTTTACTAGAGATATAATATATACTTTGAGCTTATGAAATTGAGAGCTAGCAAGTGAAATAATTCCTTCTTTGCCTCCTCACAGTATAGATGCCTTAAGGGGAAATTAAATAAGTGCATGAAGGAGAAAGGACTACATTGATATACTCATAGGGTTGTAGGAAGTATGGTGTGAGGTAGCTTGTATGCTGCATAAACATCAGCAGAGAGCAATAGGGCTGAATGGCCTGTCCCTGTGCTCTAAATTCTGTGTAACTCATTACACAGCACTAAGCATGCCCAAGTCATGTACAATATGGGCTATCCTTTCCTCAATGCAGAGTTTTCACTGCACAGCCCAATGTACTGAGGTGCCACCTGAATGTACCCCTAACTAGGCAGCTCATTTTCCAACACCATTTATTTCTCTATGCAAAACTGTCTAATTAATATCACTAAAAGTTAATGGCTTTACATTCTGCGCCATTACGGGTATGGTAATGCAGTGGTTATGTTAATTCAGAGACCCGGAATAATCAGTTTGAATAGTTTGAATTAGGTTGGACATTTGGAATTCAATGAAAAATAAAATCTGGAACTAAGTAAAAGCTGGCATTATAGTAGAAGGATTGTTATAAAGACTCAAGTGGCTCACAAATGACTAAGGAAGGAAACCTGTTGTTCTTACTCAGTCTGGCCTAAATACGACTCCCAGTCAACACCAACATGATTGACCCTTAACTGCGCACTGCAGTAGCCTAGAAAGCCATACAGAGGTTAAAGAAGGCAGCTCACCACCACCTTCTCAGGACAACTAGGAATGGGCAATAAACACTGGCCTTGCCAATGCCACACCCATCCTGAGAATGAGTATTTTATTTAAATCCCTGTATTTGACAGCTGCAGGAACTAACTGAATTCAAAACCATTTGCTGCAGCTAGTAGTACAAGACTATGAGCAGCACACAGCAGATTGTGCAATGATAAGGCTTCTAAACACAGCTCTAGCTGGCGCTGAATAGAACAGTGTTGGGGTATAATCATCTTGCAGATCTCCCCAATTAGTGTGAATATAGAAAAAAATACTCACTTGATCCTGTGGATCCATTTTAGTCATCATCCGGTCTTCCAGAAGATTAAAAGTCAGTACTTGGAGGACATACAGCTGGTGGGCCATTTCAGTCTGAATGGTTCGATTTCCACGAATAACATGCTGTTACACAAAGAATTTCCATTAAAAAAAAGCAGTCCATTAATAATCCATCCTCTTCTATGCTACCACTGATGAGCAACACATATGGACAAAAACACAGCACCTTAGCTAATGCAGGGCATGAATTATATTGTGTTTGTAGTTCTGCATTTTAAAAAAAATATACACTCATTTCTTTCTCAATGCACATTGCTCCCCTTTTCTCTTGGGTGCACTGATTCACCGACTCTGGTTCAGTAAACTCCATCTGCCTTCTGGCATTTCAACCAAGTGGGCGTTCCTCACATGCAAGTTTAGACAGTGAGTGTTAGCAGAACATTCAAATGTAAGGAGCATCACAACCCAGCCCAACATGGACACACAATAGCTTTCCAGCAGAGGCCATTGAATGGTGATCAGGGGCTGAAACCGTGGGTGATCTATATCCCTACCCTGGTCCCAAAGCACTAAAACCAATTGCTGCTCTGTCAAAATCGTCACAAATCAACTCAAACCTGGTGCCTCCTTAGTTATAATACTTTATTGACTGTAAAGTCCTTTGGGACAGCCTGAAGTCATGAAAGGCACTTCATAAATGCAGGTACTTTCCTTTAATCCAAAACTGACTGTTTAGATTCGGGGTGAAGCCATGGAATTACTCCAGGGCATGAGCCAGTCTTTTTAGAATAGGAGATTAAGATATTCTCTGTTTTTGAAATCTCTAAGAAGGGGAGCACACAAGTTCATCAACTGATACAAGCCAGGTGATGAGAGACCAAGAACGAGCATTTTGGGATTTTCAACTCCAGAGGTTGTAAAATAAATGGTGTGTTAAACTGGATAATTTAGGATTAACACAACCTTTACTCTGCAAGCTCTGGAGTTGAAAATCCCAAAATGCTTGTTATTGGTCTCTCATTATCTGGTTTCTATCAGTTGATGAACTTGTGTGCTCCCTTTCTTCATTAAGATTTCAAAAGCAGAGAATATCTTAATCTCCTATTCTAAAAAGACTGGCTCATGCCCTGGAGTAATTCCACGGCTTCATCCAGAGTCTAAACAGTCAGTTTTGGATTAAAGGAAAGTTTCTGCATTTATGAAGTGCCTTTCATGATTCAGACTGTCACAAAGGACTTTACAGTCAATGAAGTACTATTAAACCTTCTGCTAAAGCAAGAGGCTTTGAAAGATTATAATTCACCTAATTTTAATTTTCTAGTGTAGGTTTCTTCTTAAGTGTTCAACATTCTATTTATTTGAAGATAACTTTTTACAAAAACATCTGTGGATAGATTGGAGATGAGCTGATCAGTTGGGGAAAAATTCTTATTCGGCAAGATTCTGCTATCAAAATAATGGTGAGGCTAGTGGTGCTTGCCGTTATTTATGGGTAAATGGTACAAAAACTTCAGGCAAGGGACACATGCATGGTTAAGTGTGAATATCCAAAAGTTGCTGTCCAAGATGTGCTGCTCTGTCATTAGTTTCACAACAATGGTATCTTGCCATGCGTCAAACCATTGTCATGCAACAAGTATCATAAACTTAAATAAAAGCAAAAAACTGCGGATGCTGGAAATCCAAAACAAAAACAAAAATACCTGGAAAAACTCAGCAGGTCTGGCAGCATCTGCGGAAAGGAACACACTCCTACTCTCCATTCTTCTTAATTAGCACATTCTTTTAGATAATATCACCATCTTCAACACCTCTTTGTTCTTTTGTCTGTGATATCTTTTGGTTATCTCCTCCTATCGCTGCTTGCTTGTCCCAACAACACCTCCCCCTTAACCAGCTTATATTTCACCCCTTTCCTATTTCTACTTAGTTCTGTTGAAGGGTGATGAAGACTCGAAACGTCAACTTTGCTCTTCTCCGCCGATGCTGCCAGACCTGCTGAGTTTTTTCAGGTATTTCTGTTTTTGTTAAGAACTAAACCTGTTGTAGACATTTAAGACTAGTAATTACAAGTTGAAGTACCCAGTTAACGATGTGTTAAGTATTAATTAATCAATGAAGGAAGGTGTTGTGCTTTGGGAACTGATTAGAAGAGGACCTTAGTTCTCCTTAATAAAAACAGAAAATGCTGGAAAAATTCAGCAGGTCTGACAACATCTTTGGAGAGAGAAACAGAGTTAACATTTTAAATCCGTTTGACCCTTCTTCAGAGCTAAAGGGAAGTAGAAATGTCATGAAATTTATAGTGGTTAAGGGGGGTGAAGCAGGTGAAGCTGGATTGAAGGTCAGCGATAGGTGGGGGCTAAGGAGAGATTGACAAAGGTGTCGTGGACATAAGACAAAGGGAGTATTAATGGCAGTGGTAAGGGCTAAAGAAGGTGCTGAGAGCGGCATAAAGGTAAGAAAGCAAAATGTGTGAATAGTAGAACAAGGGTCAGCACTCGGTGAAAGAACAACATGGAGCAAGTAACAGATGGCCCTTTTGGGATGAGGTGGGGGAAAAGAGGGCAGTGGTTGGCAAAAAGGCATAAAAAAGGGGATTTAAAAAGGGGATAAAACAATGAATGAATAAAAGTTTAAATTAAAAATAGTAAATAAAAAATAAAAATAAATTTTTAAAAAGGGATTAAGAAAGGGTGAAGACAGAGGAGAGAGTTCATGGTCTGAAGTTATTGAACTCCATGTTAAATCTGGAAGGCTGTAAAGTACCTAATCAGAGGAAGAGGTGCTGTTCCTCCAGCTTGCACTGGGCTTCTCTGGGACATTGCAGCAGGCTAAGGACAGACATATGGATATGAAAGCAGGATGAGGTTTGAAATGGCAAGCAACAGGAAGGTCTGGGTCATGCTTGCAGAAAGACTGAAGGTGTTCCACAGAGTGGTCACCTAGTCTGTGTTTGGTCTCCCCAATGTAGAGGAGACTGCACTAGGAGCAGCGAATGCAGTAGACCAAATTGAAGGAGATGCAGGTGAAGCACTGCTTCACTTGAAAATAGTGTTTTGGCCCTTGGACGGCGAGGAGGGAGGAGGTAAAGGGGCAGGTGTTGCACCTTCTGCGATTGCATAAGAAAGTGCCATGGGAAGGGGCTGAGGTGTTGGGGGTGATGCAGGGGTGGACCACGGCGTCCCAGAGGGAACAGTCCCTACAGAATGCTGACAGGGGGGTTGAGGGGAAGATGTGTTTGGTGGTGACATTATGCTGGAGTTGGCGGAAATAGTGGAGGCTGGTGGGGTGAAAAGTGAGGGCAAGGGGGATCCTATCATAGTTCTGGATGGGAGGGGAAGGGGCAATGGCAGAGGTATGGGAGATGGGTCGGACACGGTTGAGGACCTTGTCAACCACAGTGGGTGGGAAACCTCGGTTAAGGGAGAAAGAAGACTTGTCAGAAGCGCCGTTTTGGAAAGTGGCATCATCAGAATAGATCTGACGGAAGCAAAGGAACTGAGAGAATGGGATGGAGTCCTTACTGGAAGCAGGGTGTGAGGAGATGTAGTCGAGGTAGCTATAGGGATCGGTGGGCTTGTAATGAATATTGGCGGGCAGTCTATCACCAGAAATGGAGACAGAGAGATCAAGGAAGGGAAGGGAAGTGTTGGAGATGGACCATGGGAAGGTGATAGAGGGGTGGAAATTAGAAGCAAAATTGATAAACTTTTCCAGGTCCAGATGAGAAGCAGCACCGACATCATCATCAATGTACCAAAAGAAGAACTGTGGGAGGAGGCCTGAGTAGGACTGGAACAAGGAATGTTCCACATACCCCATAAAGAGACAGGCATAACTGGGGCCCATACGGGTACCCATTGCCACGCCTTTTATCTGGAGGAAGTGAGACAAGTTTAAGGAGAAATTGTTCAGTGACAGAACAAGTTCAGCCAGACCGAGGAGGGCGGTGGTGGATGGGGATTGTTTGACAAGGTGTTTACCAAAATCGCTGCCCTTCTACCCAGCTTCACCTGCTCCACCTCTCTTAACCAGTATCAATTTCATCACATTTCTACTTCCATTTATTTCTGAAGAAGTCATTTGGACTCGAAACATTAACTCTGTTTCCCTCTCCACAGGTGCTATCAAGCCTGCTTAGTTTTTCCAACATTTTATGTTTTTATTTCAGACTTCCAGCATCTGCAGTATTTTGTTTTTATCTTAGTTCTCTTTAGTTCATCTTAGTGAAAAGCCAGTTTTCTCAACTGCTTTGGAGAAGGAGCTGGCAAAGACCCGGAACTCAGTTTCTGTGTTAATTGCTACCAAAAGTCTCTTTGGCACTGAAAATTAACTATTATAAGTGTGGAGTCTCATTCCTTCAGACTTTGTATTTTTCATGGATTTTAACAGTGTCAAATTTGAAATGACATTTCGTTCTTACTTCTCTCTTTCATAATCCAATCCACCCCGCACTTCCCCCACAACTATATTTCTGTACCTGATTTAACAATGAATTCACACTTTTAATTCACCCTCCTCCTCAGTCCATTTACTGTTTATTTCTCATTCCAAAAATCCCTTTGGTTATGGAGATATCCCGTTCCTTGCCCTGTTCACTCAGGTCTCAGATATCTTGTTTCCCTCACAGCACTGTTGTCAGGTCTCACTTCCAGCAACTTTGTGGGCAAAAATGTTTTGAGTTGAAGGTTACAGGGTCAAGACTAACTAACAGCACATGTTGTCAGATGCCCTGTTAAAGCAGGCTTCATTTGTACCCTCCAACACTGCAAGTCATGGCATTATCAGACTCCCTCACAGGGTAAGCAGGTCTAAAAGACTAATGCATTCTTTTATCCAAGGTGTTGTAAGTTGAATGAGATCACATACATGCAGCATTAAGGCAGGGCTGAACAAAGATCTTCTGTTTCACGGGTGCTAATATGAAATGTAACTCAAATGAGAAAGGTCATCGACCAGAAATGTTAATTGTTTTTCTCTCTCCATGGTTGCTGCCTGACCTGTTTTCTCTGTTTTATTTCAGATGTTCAGGATCCACAGTGCTTTGCTTTTGGGAGAATGGCCAGGACAAGTTTGCCTCAGTCAGTGCATTTGTGTGGTATTTCTGAAGTTTAGAACAGCAGTTTACCTTAGTGCCTTTAACATAGTAAAATGTCCCAAGCAGTTTCAAAGGTGATAAGGAGTATATTAAAGAGAGGTAAAGAGGTGGAGAAGCTTGGAGAGACAATTCTAAAGCTTAGTGCGTGGACAGCTGAAGGCATACAGTAGTCACCAATGATGAGAGTGAGTGAAGTTGGGCGTGCACGAGAGGCCAGAATTGGAGGAGTGAAGAAATCATGGAGAGTTGCCAGGTTGAAGGAGGTTACAGAAATAGGAAGGGCTTTGGCAGTGAGACTAATGCATGTGCTCAAAGTTAATTTGACTTTAGTTTTAATCTTTTTTAAAAAATTGTTAAGAGAATAATCTGGTAAAAAGCCTGGGATCCTGCCTCACACTATCTCTTACCGTGCTTCCTAATAGGTTGTAAAAGCAGCATCCTGTACATGGCTGCAAGACTTTGTATAGGTTGCTATTCTGACTACTGGTGATGGTGTGGTTATTGGAGCCAGCTTAAGGGGTTGAAAATAGTAAAATAAATTGCTATTTTATTTTCTTCATAGGAACCAAAAAAAACCTCCTTTATTATTAGAGATGATCATTGTGGGCCATGGACTGTAATTGGAAAGCAGTAGCCCCTCAATCTGTTCACTTGCTTTCAAATGTAACTCATTTTCCAAATCCCTTGTGTAGCAGTGCATTCATCTGTTAAGAGCAAAGCTGATACTGAGGTAAATGAGAATCCTTTCATAGCATATCAGCATCTTATCACTGCTATCAGTCTAGTCTGATTTCAAACTGTTAGCACTCCATCAATTTCTCTTTCTCTTCACTCCCCACCAAATAGTGATATTAAACTACATGAGACAGCATCTTTAAAATTAAGCCATTTCAAGGACAGAATTTTATGTCCCGCGGGTGGGTGGGCACGCACCAGACCCGATTGGATGTAAAGTCACGCAAGATGACGTCGGGCAAGGATCCCGACATAATCTCGTGGTATTTCGCTCGGCAGGCACACACAAAAGTCGGATGCGCACTCACCAACAATTAAGAGGGCAATTAAACCCATTAACGGCACAAATGTCTGTTATTTTTCGTAGCCCATCCAACCTTGGCAGATGGGCGAATCAGCCAGGCGGCTTTTACATTTTTCATCAAACCTCATCTAAGGGCGAGATGAGGTTCCGTTATTAAATAAAATTAAAATAAAAATCTATGAACATTATTGTTATCATCTATATGTTCAGGTGCCTGATTGTAATGCTTGGATATTTTTTTTCCTGACTTTCAAAACTTTATCTTATGGTTTTGGGATCTGCAGCTCCGAGGCAGCTCTCTGCCTTTGGGGAGCTTTCTCTCAGCACTCGCCTACGCCCGTGTTGACGTCATCGCCCACCCTCCTCCAGCCCCTCCCCCCCATGGTAGCTCCGAGCTTTCCCGCCATGCTTCACGCTGGCTGGCCGTTAATTGGCCGGCCAGCGTGAAATCGCGGTCGGCAATCCGTTTCCTGGCCGATCCGGAACCCGCCGATCCAGCCCACTGGCCAAGCTGAAAATTCAGGCTCAAGATTCTACCATTTCCCCCAGCCCTGAAAAGGAAAACTGGGCATAATTTTAATGGGCGGCCTGTCTGGAATTGCACCATCTACATCCCCACTGAAGTTGAATTCTATCCCCTTAACTTCCTGTGGTTTCAAAGAGTTTCTGATCTTGAGCCCAGGATAACAAGGAGCAAAAGCATTCTGTAAATTGCTTTAACTCTTCTGTGCCTACATACAAACTTCATTTTGTTTCTTCATGTGGTTCGGAAAAATGGCAGTGCATCACAACCTCAGGCTTTGCTTTAGATTTTAACAAGCAATTCTATTGAACAAGATATTAACCAGTATATATGTATTCACAAACCACTTTTAATGGTGTAAAACACCCCAAGGTGCTTCATAGGAACGTTAACAAAATTTGACACTGAGCCACATAATAGGAATGTTGGCCAAAATTGGTCAAACCTCTATGTTTTTGAGGAGGGGATTGAGATGGAGAGCTTAGAATCAAGGCAGCTGGAAGCACAGCTGGCAATGGTGGGGTGATGAAAATCAGGAATGCACAAAGTTCAGAACAACAGTATGGAAATACATTGATATAGTTACAACTGATGTTATACAAAGAAGCTCTTCCAAAAAAATTGATAAATTATAATCTATATCGCAAATTTTGTTTTATAAATGCAGTATTCCTTTCTTCTTGTGATTGTTTTACCTGCAGAAACTAAACTGTTACAGGTTCCAGTCAACTCAAAATGATTTGAGAAAGTCAATCTATTTGCATTAACTGAATAGTTGCCAGATTTTACCGGAGTTAGGTAACCGTCAGCTCAATTCAAAAGGAGTTGCCAAAGACTTAAAAAAAAAACACACTATCTTTTTGTTTAAACGTAGCTTCATTTTTACATTAAGTTTTTTTGTAGACACCTGACTAAACCTTCACAAAATTTGTATCGAGTTAGGCTGTCAACTGCAGTTTTAAACTCTTACTGAGATCAATTTTAAGTGCCTACTGTAGGAAATGTGTACTTTTTTGTACTTTTTATACTTTGTGCTATGAATTCTTTTTGTGTATTTTATATGAGTTTCTGGTGGATGAAGAGCTAATTTTAGATGTGTGACTTGAGTTGTTGCTTGTGTAACTTAAGTTAAATTGGGGTCACACAATGACAGGATATGCTGGTGTGAATTGATAGCGTAAATTAGCAAAGGGAAGTAGGGACAGATGTCCTGACTTTATGCCCACTTGTAATCAAAGGATATGCTTTAAAATGCATAGATCAATGTGTAACTAAATGAGGATACCGATTACTAAATTTGGTAAACGGTTATACAGGAAAAAGTTAATGATGGGCTGCTTAACTTTTGTTGTTTAATATATTGCCCTAGTATCACGACACCAAGTATCTCCATGTCTGAAATTTACTGTCTGGTCTCAAAGCCACTTATATCCTATCAGGCAGAAAAGTTAGGGCAGCGCTCTTAGAAATGATAGCAATACATTGGCTGCCTCAACCTCATCATTTAGATTGGGATTTCCACAAGCAACACAGGCAGCACCTATTATCAGGTAGGAACCTAATTACAATGTGCTAATCACGGTCCAAGGACATAGACAAGAGATTTGACAGTTAATATAAGCATGTCAATGCAGCCTCATGGATTGGTTTAGATCATCTAAGGGAGTCGGATAGAAATTTTGCAGATGTTTTCTCCCTTTTTGTCACCGTTTTCTGGTCTCATTTCTCTCCCAGGAGATCATATTGCAGTTGAGATGGAGAGGGGGAAGAAGAGGAGAAGATGTGTCTAGTTACATGTTTTGGGCATCATGAATGGCATAATGAATGTGGAACAGGCCTGATGGACTAACTGGTCTTTTCCTGCCTGTGATTTTCATCTGTACGTAAGGCCAACACTATCTTATGTTACCAGTTGAAGAGCATGCTTCACGCACTCCCCATCCATTGATACCAGACATTGAGTGGTTTAACCAGCAGAACTTAAAGGACTACACAGGACACTCAGAAAAAATAACTACGCTTTTGTGTCTGATTTCCTTCTTTGACTTGGTTTCAATTTTTGTCTGATTACATTTACATGAAGCAGCTTTGGATTTTCCACAACGTTAAAGGAACTATATAAATGCTAGTTAATGTTTCCTAAAAAAAAATGCAATAATTGTTCAGGTATAAATAACAACTTTTGTCAAACATCTATCCCCAAACTTACACTTAAAATAATGGAACGCAGTTGTTTCTGGGCCAAGATATTCGCTATTTCCTGTGCAAAGCAAAAAGAGAAGATATCCATGGTTAAAAACTTAATGTAATTTAACAGGCAATAATTAATATAAAAAGAAAAAAACATTTATTTCTGAGTGTACCTGCAAATTCAAAGTTGCATGAACAATATTTAATTACAATACAGGAGTAAACAATATTGGCAGTACAGGGGTAAACAATGTTAGCAGTACAGGGGTAAACAATGTTAGCAGTACAGGCCAGGACATGCTTTTGTTCCAGTGAGTGTGTGTTAGTTTGTTGAAAGTTTCAAGACCAAAAACTGGATCATAGGTTCTAATGTGAAGTATTTTCATCCTACATCACCATCAGCATTGTCTCTCTCTGCCCCCCTCTCCCCACCCATGTAGTGTCCTCATTGTGTGAGAGTTGCTAATCATGCCTTGTGCCATGATATCACTACGGGGCAAGGCAAGAAGGCAGGCAACAAGAACTACTTCAGCGGTATGGGGACTGAACCCGCACTGTTGGCTTAATCTGAGCCACACTAGTTGCCCAGCCAACTGAGCAAACTGACCCCAATCGGCATTTTAAAAGATAATCTTGTTATTAAGCATAAGTTATTACATTCAGTTACCCATTCAATATCATTTCTCACTTAAAACACTTTTTAAATAAAACCTACAACCTGCATTTCACAATCCTGAAAAAAAGTTTTGATTTAAACTCTATCCGTTTACAGACCTATAATGTGAATGGTACACCTCTTCAATACAACTGTTCAATTTTTCTTTTCCAAGGATACAGCTTTGAATATTCTTTTATAAAATATATAACACACTCCAATATTGAGAAACTGCCATCTTCTTGCCAACTTGGTGTTAAGTGTCAAGTGGACAGCTGTTTTGATCACTAACCTCAGTATTTATTTAACATGAAATAAAAACAGAAAATGCTGCAAAAACTCAGTAGGTCTGGCAGCATCTGTTGAGATAGAAACAGAGTTAACATTTCAAGTCCGTATGACTTCTTCAGAGCTGAAGAGAAGTAGAAATGTGATGGGTTTTATACTGTTTAAGAGGGGGTGGAGCAGGTGAAGCAAGATAGAAGGTCAGGGTCAGGTGACAGCTAAGGAAAGATTGACAAAGATGTCACGGACACAAAACAAAGGGAATGTTAATGGTTCTGTTGAAGGGTTATACAGACTCAAAATGTTAACTGTGTTTCTCTCTGCAGATGCTACCAGATCTGCTGAATTTTTCCAGGTATTTTTATTTTTGTTTTGGATTTCCAGCATCCGCAGCTTTTTGCTTTTATCAGAATGTTAACGGTAGAGGTAAAGAGTAAAGAAGATGCTGATAGTGGCAGAATGTGTTAATAGCAGAACAAGGGTGAGCACTCTGAAAGCACAACATAGAGACAAGTGACAGACCACCCTGTGGGGGTTGGGGGTGGTGGTTTGGGGAAAAAGGATTTTTTTAAAAATAAATAAAAATAAAAACATAAAAAATAAAAATGAAAATAAATAAGAATAAAAATAAGTTAAAATGAAAAAAAAATGGATTAAAAAAGGAGTAGAGATGGAGGAGAGAGTTCATGGTCTTAAGTTGTTGAACTCAACGTTAAGTCTGGAAGGCTGTAAGTACCTAATCGGAAAATTAGGTGCTGCTCCTCCAGTTTGCGTTGGGCTTCACTAGAACAATGCAGCAGGCCAAGAACAGACATGTGGGCATGAGAGCAGGATGGTGTGTTGAAATAGCAAGCGACATGAAGGTCTGTCTGGGTCATGCTTGCGGACAGACCGAAGGTGTTCTGCAAAGCGGTCACCCAGTCTGCATTTAGTCTCCCCAATGTAGAAGAGACCACATTGGGAGCAGCAAATGCAGTAGACTAAATTGAAGGAGGTGCAAATAAAGTGCTGCTTCATCTGAAAGGAGTGTTTGGGACCTTGGACGGTGAGGAGGAAGGAGGTAAAGGGGCAGGTATTGCACCTTCTGCACGTGCATGGGAAATTCCTTGGGGAGGGGGTGAGGAGTTGGGGTGATGGAGGAATGGACCAGAGTGTCATGGTGGGAATGGTCCCTATGGAATGCTAAAGGGCATTGGGGGAGGTTTGAGGGGAAGATGTGTTTGGTGGTGGCATCATTCTGGAGTTGGCAGAAATGGCAGAGGATAATCCTTTGAATGCAGAGGCTGGTGGGGTGAAAAGTGAGGACAAGGGGCACCCTATCTTGGCTCTGGGAGGGAGGAGAAGGGGTGAGGGCAGAGGTGCAGGAGATGGAGTGGACACAGTTGTGAGCCTTGTCAACCAAAGTGGAGGGGAACCTCAGTTAAGGAAAAAGTAAGATAGGTCAGAAATGCCACTTTGGAGGTGAAGGAACTGAGAGAATGGGATGGAGTCCTTATAGGAGGCAGGATCTGAGGAACTGTAGTCGAGGTAGCTGTGGAAGTTGGTAGCCTTGTAATGAATATTGGTGGACAGTCTATTACCAGAAAGGAGACAGAGACGTCAAGGGAGGCAAGGGAAGTGTCGGAGGTGGATCATGTGAAGGTGATCGAGGGGTGGAAATTGGAAGCAAAATTGATAAAGTTTTCTAGGTCCAAATGAGGGCCTGAAGCGGCACCGATACAATCATCGATGTACCGAAGAAAAAGGCGTGGGAAGGGGCCTGAGTAGGACTGGAACAAGGAATATTCCACACACCCCACAAAAAAACAGGCATAACTGGAGCCCAGGTGGGTACCCATAGCCACACCTTTTATTTGGAGGAAGAGAGACAAGTTAAAGGAGGAATTGTTCAGTGACGGAGGAGGGTGGTGGTGGATGGGGATTGCTCAAGCCTCTGTTCAAGGAAGAAGCAGAGAGCCCTCAGACCATCCTGGTGGGGGGTGGAGGTGTAGAGGGATTGAATGTCCATGGTGAAGAGGCAGTGGTTGGGGCCAGCAAACTAGAAATTGTTGACATGACATAGGGCATCAGAGGAATCACGGATGTAGATGGGGAGAGACTGTATTAGGGGAGAGAGAATGAGTGAAGATAGGAAGAAATGAGTTCTGTGGGGCAGCAACAGGCTGACATGATGAGTCTACCGGGACAGTCCTGTTTGTGGATTTTGGGAAGGTGGTAGAAGCGGGCTGTGTGGGGTTGGAAGACTATGAGGTTGGAAGCTATGGAAGGAAGATATCCAGAGGAGACAAGGTCAGTGACAATCCTGGAAACAATGCCTTGATGTTCGGTGGCGGGGTCATGGTCCAGGGGGAGGCAGGAAGAAGTGTCTGAGAGTTGGCACTCAGCCTTTGCAACCTAGAGGTCTGTACGCCAGACAACAACAGCACCACCCATGTCAGCAGGGTTGATAACAAAGTCAGGGTTGGACCTGAGAGAACAGAGTGCAGCAAGTTCAGAAGGAGACAGGTTAGAGTAGGTGAGAGGCAGCTGATGTCATGCCAACAGTTCTCAACGAAAAGATCAAGAGCAGGTAAGAGGCCAGAGGGAGGGGTCCAGGTAGAGGGAGAAAACTGGAGATGGGTGAAAGGACCTGTTGAATGGGGGGAGAAGGACTCCTGCCCAAAGAAGTGAACACAGAGATGAAAGCGACGGAAGAAAAGTTCAACATCGTGCCGAGCCCGAAATCCACAGTATTTTGCTTTCGTTTAACATGCCTGTAATTGAGGTCCACCAGTCTTGATGAGATGGTGGAATTTTACTCCATATTTAAGGGAGTCGCCCCTTCTGTACTCAAAAATGAACCACAACAATTTTTTACTTCGCTTTTTTTTACTATTTTTCGATGCTGCATTTCATTGTGGGAACTAGCATGCAGCAGTTACTACACACTACAGGATAAGTGAGATAAAATAGCAGGCATACTCCAAACGACAGATGTGCTGAGGCAGACAACCATTTCTAACTGCAGCTAACTCAGTTTTCCTCACAAAGCTGGGATCAGTAATTCTACTCCTTATTACTAGATGTATCTTTTTTAAAAGGAATCTGCACTGGATAGACATCAAGGAAACAAAAGCTAAAGCCAACAATTCCTCATAAATTTAAAGGTTTAATTTTAGAGAAAGGGGTAGTGAGTGTGATGCTTGAATCTGAGCGTCTAAAGTCCAGTTGAGCTTTAAATAATGATGAGTAGCTAGATGCGAGCAATGACTGTTAGAGTATTTTTTTAAAATATGGTTCGTGAGCATTGCCAAAGGAGGTCAACTAGTAAATGCATAACTATAAATCAGAGCAGAGCAAACATTAATTCAGTAAATAAGGTTTCAAACTTTA
The DNA here is from genome assembly GCF_017639515.1 of Carcharodon carcharias. Classification (NCBI taxonomy): domain Eukaryota; kingdom Metazoa; phylum Chordata; class Chondrichthyes; order Lamniformes; family Lamnidae; genus Carcharodon; species Carcharodon carcharias. The sequence goes on from NC_054469.1 coordinate 197,293,261, forward strand.
AAATAAAATAAAGTCAAGTTTATGAAATATTTTGGCATATTTGGTTTAGCTTTCTTCCATTGTCTAACATTCTTCAGGTTTCTACCCATTCTGAAGCTGTGATTATACTTGGTGCAAACAGTTCAAGTTTGCCATCCAGTGCGAAATATTCACTGCTCTCCACCCAATCCCCCAATTATTTCAAGGTTCTTATGTAATCCCATTGGTTTCCTGTTTACATTTCTTTTGGATGGCACCTTTGAAATATGTCACAGTCTGCAAGATTGGAAACTGCTGTCAAAAAGGGGAGGAATAACTGACTTGCCCAAGTGAAATGTGAAGAGATGAATGATAAAGGCACAACCATATGTGAAACTTACCACCCTCTTTTTCCTGATGCAATGGAAGCACGATCTGTAGTCTCCCTTGAGAACATATCTCATCTTATCACAAAAGTAAGCAGTGATAAGCCCTGTATTCTTAGTCCCTGCACTTATTCCTTGTGGAGGGTGCGAGGGAGCAAAGGTAACCAAAACAGGGATCCATGGAGTTGTATTTACAACTTGCTTATTTCATTTATTTACAGAGACCATGTGCAGAGCTACCAGCAGTTTGGGTGCACTGAGAAGAATGGTTTTGCCTGTCCACAGTCATGTATATTAATCTGCCGAATCTAGGCAACAACACCAATGTCACCAGCAGCAGCGGGAGCAAATAATGAGTCACATCCCAGTCAACCTGATGCCTCATCACATGCGGGTACCAGAGGACACAGGTATAGTCTGAAACAGTGCGTTGTGCTGTACTTGTCCTTTTAGCTCCAAGCTCTCAGGCCAAGCCGATGAGAAAGCTAGCCCAGCAACATACTATGATGGGAAAATAGTAACAAAAAAAATACTTTTTGAAAAAAAGCGATAATATTTCTACACATTTCTCCAGGGAAAACTGCATGGTAAACTTGAAGAGGTGTACAGCACTAATGGTTCTTCCCTAATTTATACTATTCTGGAAATAAACCATAATTTAATCTGTTTATATTTTTTCATTTCTACTTTTGCTGTTTCCAGAGTAAAAATAATGAATCTTTTATGTTTGGCAAGAAAACAGAGGTGAGCAGGCAGGAAATCCAGAGGCCTATTAAGGGTCCGGTAGCTGAGCAACCTAGATATCATAAGTTCAAATCCCATCATGGTAATGAGTCCTGTCATTTCTGGGCTGGCACCACAAAAACCATTTTAAAACATCCTAAAAAAAAAATCCTAAATGTTTCACTAAATACCATAATGGAAGGGAGGTTTGTCAGTCTGACCTACGCATGACTAAGCCCACACCACGGGTGGTATTTTACGGCTCCATCACCTGGGCCGTAAAATGCAGCAAGCCATTAAAAAGCCCATTGACTTCAGTGGGAACGTAAAATCCCGCTGGCATAAAATTCCGTCCCATATGACTGACCCTTAACAAGCAAGGAGTAACTTAGCGGTTGTGCCTTTGCTTGGAACTCCAAACTTTTATTAACAAAAACAAAAATACCTGGAAAACTCAGCATGTCTGGCAGCATCAGTGGAAGGGAGCACAGTTAACATTTCGAGTCCGCATGACTCTTCAACAGAACTAAGGAAAAATAGAAAAGGGGTGAAATATAAGCTGGTTTAAGGGGGGGGGTTGGGACAAAAGAGCCGGATAGAGGGCCAATAATAGGTGGAGATAACCAAAAGATGTCACAGACAAAACGACAAAGAGGTGTTGAAGGTGGTGATATTATCTAAAGGAATGTGCTAATTAAGGGTAGAAAGCAGGGCAAGCAAGGTACAGATAGCTCCAGTGGGGTGAGATGGGGTGAAGGAATCGAAAAAGGCTAAAAGGTAGAGATAAAACAATGGATGGAAATACATTTGAAAATAACGGAAATAGGTGGGAAAAGAAAAATATATATAAATTATTGGAAAAAACAAAAAAGAGGGGGAAAAAATCAGAAAGGGGGGGGATGGAGAAGAGTGTTCATGATCTAAAATTGTTGAACTCAATATTCAGTCCGAAAGGCTGTAAAGTGCCAAGTCGGAAGATGAGGTGCTGTTCCTCCAGTTTACATTGAACTTCACTGGAATAATGCAGCAAGCCAAGGACGGACATGTGGGCATGAGAGCAGGGTGGAGTGTTGAAATGGCAAGCGACAGGGAGATCTGGGTAATGCTTGCGGACAGAACGAAGGTGTTCTGCAAAGCGGTCACCCAGTTTGCGTTTGGTCTCTCCAATGTAGAGGAAACTGCATTGGGAGCAACGACTGCAGTAGACTAAGTTGAGGGAAGTACAGGTGAAATGCTGCTTCACTTGAAATAAGTGTTTAGGCCCTTGGACGGTGAGGAGAGGGGAAGTAAAGGGGCAGGTGTTACATCTTCTGCGGTTCCATGGGAAGGTGCCGTGGGAGGGGGTTGAGGTGTAGGGAGTGATGGAGGAGTGGACCAGGGTGTCACGGAGGGAACGATCCCTACAGAATGACATGGGGGGGGGGGGGGGGGGGGGGGGGGTGAGGGGAAGATGTGTTTGGTGGTGTCATCATGCTGGAGTTGGCAAAAATGGCGGAGGATGATCCTTTCAATGCGGAGGCTGGTGGGGTGATAAGTGAAGACAAGGGGGACCCTATCATGTTTCTGGGAGGGAAAAGAAGGTGTGAGGGCGGATGTGCGGGAGATGGACCGGACACGGTTGAGGGTCCTGTCAACCACCGTGGGTGGAAAACCTCGGTTAAGGAAGAAGGAGGACATGTCAGGGGAACTGTTTTTGAAAGTTTTTGCTTTTATCCAAACTTTTATTGCCTGCCCTGCGGCCATCATGTGATATATGGGGAAAAGGTTACTGAGAATAATCTTAAAAGAAAAACCCTTGTCTGCAAGCTCATGTGCACATCCATTAGCTTTGAGAACTGTTTTTGATTAGCTGATCTAATTTATGATTAATGATGAGCAAAATGTATATAGTCATTTACAAAGAGGTCCATAATTAATTGAGTGTCTTCAGAGTAGAAAAATACAGCTTCGGAATATGAAGCTTCATCAATTGCTGATTAAGCAGCGCTGTGAAAGGCAAAATTGCAGCCCCAGATCTTCCTCAAAAATTGGACAGGATCAAAACAAATTGAAGGAGAATTAAGTAACAGAGGTAAATAAAATGTGTATCGTTTGTGATGCAATTAATATAAAAGGGGGGGAGATTAATTTTTTTTGCCAATCATAAAAGGTTCATTATTTTTACTCTGGAAACAGCAAAAATAGAAATGAAGAATGTTATGAAAAAGCCAATTACTGCCACGAATTACATATGAGCATGTTAAACTTTTTAACGAAGACCTGTGTATTTTTAAGGAAGTACAAGCAAGGACAAGTAGAAAAAAAATGATAATGTAAAGTAACCACTTTCTGGAAAATTCTTATATGGATTATACTGATACACCTGTCCTGAGAGAACATGGAATGTTGCAACTGAAAAGATGTCATGGCCTTCTTGAAGCAGAGGCACTTGAAAGGGAGATAAGAAAGATGCAAAAGACTGAACTTTAATCTCCTGTGGTTGTGGTGACAAAAGATTGATTTGCACACCTCAGCAGTCACCCAAAAATCCATCTCCTGTCGATTTATATCTCAGAATGTGTAAATAGATCTGAGATAGATGCAAGACTATTTTTCCCTCCTGGAATATACAGGGAAAAAATAGGTTAAAAAGCTAGCTGCAGAGCAGTGCAGAATGTGCTGGTATGCTGTGAGAATAACAGCAAAAGACGACCAACTAGTCACTCCAGCAGTTGCAAGTGAAGACTCTCTCTCTCTCTGTTGCTGGAGGCAAGGCTCAGCAGAAGCCATAGTCAAAAAGGGAATAGGGCAGCCTTTTCAGCTACCCTGGTGAACCAAGTGTATCCAAACCAACTGTGAAACTGCCAGTCAGCTCTATCGGAATCACTGAACTTAAGGGCCGCAACGTACCACCATCAATGCCTCATGGACAAGCCAAGTACTGATTCATATATTTTTTTTAAACTTTTTTTGGACTCCTAACTTCTCATGTCTGATCTCTGTGTATGTGTGTTACATTTTTATTATTTGTTCTCAGGTTTTATTATCTAATACACTTACGCTTTCTTTGACTCAAGAAAGCCTGGTTAAATTGGCTCCTTCTAAAAAATAAATACATTTGGACTGGGAAAAGGTATCCACAGGGGAAGGGATCCCTTTTAATTTAATCTTATTGCAACCAACCTAGGGGGTTGAATAAAGAAGGGGAGCCAGCTTATTCCTCCTCACCTGAGAGCATAACAAAATTGGGCCCCATTCGGTAAGTTAACAAATTGTTAGACCTCACCTGGGGACCAGTCGTAACAAAAATATAAACAGATTAAATTATGGTTTATTCTCAAAACAGTGTAAATTATGGAAGAATCTTTAGAGTAGTACAGATCTCGTCAATTTTATTGTGCAGTTTCCCCTAGAAACGTGTAGAAACATTACCACTTCTTTAAAAAGTAACTTGTTTTTTTGTTACTACCTTCCCATCACACTACATTTTTGGGCTGGCTTTTTCATCTGTTTGGTCCTCATAGCTTGGAGCTAAGTTGGTGAATACAGTGCACACACTGTTTCAGACTGTACATGTTCTCTGGTGCCTACATGCGAGGAGGCTTCAGGTTCACCGGGATGTGACTCTCTCATTATTTGCTCTTGCTGCTGCTGGCTCAGATTTTAGCAACAGCTAAAAAAAGTTCAAACCTGTGACCAAACCTGCTCTACAACATTAAGTGTTGACGTGTCACCATGTAGCATGGCCGCACTGCCCTGGAATACCTGTTAGTTTGCTCTCATCATGCTTGTGTTTCCTCAACAGGGCAGACCCAGCGAGTTTAAAGAGAGGGAGAGGGACAGGGAGAGGTTGTATGATAGACCCAGCAAGTTTAAAAAGAATACAAAGGAGAGAGAGTGCACGGCAGACCCAGTGAATTTTTTAAAAGTGGGAAGGAGAGAGCACGCACGATGGAGCCAGCAAGTTTAAAAACAGTGAGAAGGGGAGAAAGAGGGCACACAGAGGACCCCGTGAGTTTAAAAAGAATGAGAAGAGAGAGTGAGTGAGCGCATGTGGTGGACCAAGTGAGTTTAAAAACAGCATGAAGGGGAGAGAGCGTGCAGCAGACCCAGTGACTTTAGAAACAGCACGGAGAGAGAGATAGCAGCAGGCCCAGCGAGTTTAAAAATAGCGAGAAGGGGAGAAAGAGGGCACACAGAGGACCCAATGAGTTTAAAAAGAATGCAAAAGGGAGAGAGGGCACAACAGACCCAGCAAGTTTAAAAGACCTAGTCCAGCCTATGGTTCCAGTGCAGACTGGCCGCATTCTGAGAAAAATCAAAGTGCGGCATCACAAGAAAACAGATAAGTGAATTGGTTGTTGAGTATTTTTCTCAATTATCTTTCAAAACTCAGGTAATTTATTAATAATTGTAAGGTTTTATTAGTAGTGGTACGGTTTACTAAAAGTAGTAAAACTTATTAGTAGCAGCAGTATTTATTAATTATAAATTTAAAAAAAACAAATTAACACATAATAAAGTTGGCAGGGCAGGTGATGTGTTGCAGCTGCAAAATATAGAGCATGATGGACACCAGTGTGATCCAAGGCAACCACATCTGCAGTGAGTGTCTGCAGTTCGAGGATCCTCAACTCAGAGTCAATGAACTGGAGGCCAAGCTACAAACACTGTGATCCATCAGGGAGCAGGAAAGTTACCTGGACACTTTGTTCCAGAAAGCTATCACACCCATCAGGATAGAGTCATCTGATTTGGTCAGTAGTCGGGGACAGGAGAGTGTGACCTTGAGTGAGGCAGGTAAGAAGGTAGAAGTGGAGGAGCCTCCGCCCTTGCAATTGTCCAACAGGTTTGAGGTTCTCACACCTTGTACGGCTGAGAGCAGGGGCTGCAGGGTAGATGAGCGAGCTGACCATGGCATTCAAGGAAGCCATTCAAGTGTGGAAAGTAAATAGGAAGGCTGTGGTAGTAGGGGACAGTATAGACAGGGGGATAAGTACAGGTCTCTGCAACAGAGAGCGAGAGTCCAGAAGGTTATGTTGCCTGCCCAGTGCCAGGGTATGGGACATCTGCTCGAGGCTAGAGAGGAACCTGCAATGGGAGGGGAAGGATCCAATTGTCATGGTCCAGGTGGGTACAAGGGACATAGATAGGTCCAGGAAAGAGGATCTGCTTAGGGATTATGAATAGCCAGGGGCCAGATTAAAAAGCAGAACCTCAAAGGTAATAATCTCTGGATTATACCTCAGGCACAAGCCTCTCCCTCACTTTTAGGTGAGCAGCATCCTCGTTTCTCTCAGGAACATTACGGCAGATGACCAAGATGTTTATTTAATTTCTCAACAGTTTCCTTGCCCCACCATTAAAAGCATTTGATATCATTACTTATTTCCACACCTAGCTGACCATTACATTTATTATCATACACCAGAAGGGTTTTTAAGATAACAACTGTTTTAACCAGAATATCTACTGTTGGGGACCTGGCTATGACATCGGTAGAGAGTTCAAAAAACAAAGTGCAGCCAAAATACAAAGAAAAACAAACCTTTCTTGATAGCCAGACATCCCAAAATAACACTGTCAGCAAAGACCCTTCAATGAGGACAAATATTACTGAATTGTCCTTCAAATGGTATTGGGCGTGAGGGGGAGAATTTACATCCTTTAGCCTAAAATAGATGGAGGCAAGCCCTGGTAGGATCAACAACCCAGTAAGTTCAAAGCCTACCATGGCAAATTGTGAAACAGAAGTCACTGAAACCTGGTAATCTGTTGGTGGGGGGGGGGGCATCAGAAAAAAAATCGACAATAAGAGCTGTTCTGATTTTGTTCATAAAACAACTGTTTGACGACCTTGCCAACACCACTCACACCCAGGATGGCCCGTTCTTATGAAAGAAATGAAGGGACCACTTTGACCATGGGGCAAGTTGGCAGTGGTGGTAGGGGGGCACGTGGGTAGAATTTGCTGGTGACCATAAGACCTGCGGGGGTGGGGGAGGGGGAGGAGGTGCTGGTGATAGTAACTCTGCCAATGGCAACAATGTTGCACATGCTCACATGCTCACAAACAAAACAAAGAGGCAAAGGCAGGAAGAGGCTCCCAGGCTCAGTCTCACACAGGCTGCCCCAGAAATAGGGAGTGAAAGGTGTCCTTTAAAGGATGCAGGACAAACAGTCAAAATAAGGGATAATCCCTTAAAATACAGAAAAGTTGGTCACCCTGCCTACACCCTGAGAACATTTTTAAAAATTGGCTGGGAATGTTATGGTTAGAAGGTGAACATATTTTGCATTATTCAGTAGCAGGCTGAGCAAGCTGATTCAATGTGGAAATGGTGGAATTGTTCAGCTATGTTTAATTCATTAGAAGCATCACTGTGTGTGTTAAGATGCCTCGTTGAACAGAGTAATGTTGCCTTTAGCCATTCATCATTAAGCACTACTGTAAACGCCTGCACTCAGAAACATTCCATAAAACAAACCCCATGAATCCCAAATATTGATACTGCTTCAAAACAATAGCTTCAGCAGCGAGGCATCTGCTAGCGAGGCTGCACATTACTACCTACTCCCTCTAAAACAAATACACTAAGCCTTCTGATTGAAGCATTTTTTTCAAATGCTCATCATCTTGCTCAAGATGGTGTTATTAGTTTCCAAATAGGAATGAGTGAAAGGCCCTCTCCAAGCACCCTCTAGCAAATGCCCTCCCCATCCCCCAAAGAATCTGTCCTATTCCATCTATGTTATCTCACACTGCAGCCAGGTGGGAAGATCATAGGTGTAGCTGCAGCCAACAGCCTAAAATGGGCCCACACATTGAATTTTGCCTATAGCAGACCAAAGGTGATATGACCCAAGTGCCCCGGTATACTGATAATCGTGGCTCCACTGATAGGTGCCTTAGAGTGTTGCATGAGTTGTCTCTTTATCAGTGCCCTATGCCCAGGAAAAGTACAGTCTGCCACCAATCTGCCCATTCCACTAGTCCATCTTTATGAACCAAGAAGGATTACCAAATTGACAGCAAGTCATACTGAATTTTGGACAGTTTCTGCACCTGTGATGTGCAACATTTGGATCTGGATTCAGCCTGTCCTAAATTATTTTGAATGGGACTTCCACAGCCAGCAAATATCAGCTTTTGAGCCTCTCGCAATATTCCATTCAGCAGGCGCTGCCGGAGTCAACTGCGCATCTGCCGATAATTGAAAGGCCTATTAAGGCCATTAACGAACTAATTAACTTCAAATTTACGCTGCCTGTCCAACCTAATGGTTGGCGGGCAGGAGAAAAAGCCAAGCGGCCTTTACATTTTTTAGGGAACCTCATCCACGAGAGGGATGAGGTTTCCTAAAGCTAATACAAATTAAATAAAACTTCCTTCTGGCATTAAAAACATGTCCCATCTCATGTGACACAGTCACATGAGGGGACATGTTTCATTAAATTTTTAATGTCTTTAATTTTTTTTTGAAGGCGCTTCAATCTCCCTGTGGCAGCTCCGAGCTCCCCGAACATCCCTGCCCATTCGACGAGGGAAAAGTTCAGGCCAAGGAATAGGAACACGAGCAGACAATTCGGCCCTTCGAGCCTGCACCGCCATTCAATAAGATCATGACTGATTAGCTTGCCATCTAACCCAGATAACCTTTGACTCCCTTGCCTAACTTTGCCCCTTTACATCCCCCCTCCTCACCGTCCAAGAGGCTAAACACTCCTTTCAAGTGAAGCAGCACTTCACTTGCACTTCCCTCAATTTAGTCTACTGCATTCGCTGCTCCTGATGCGGTCTCCTCTACATTGAAGAAACCAAATGTAGACTGGGTGACCGCTTTGCAGAACACCTTCGGTCTGTCCGCAGGCATGACCCAAACCTCCCTATTGCTTGCCATTCCAACACACCACCCTGCTCTCATACCCACATGTCCATCCTTGGCCTGCTGCAATGCTCCAGTGAAGCTCAACGCAAACTGGAGGAACAGCACCTCATCTTCTGACTAGGCACTTTACAGCCTTCTGGACTTAATATTGAGTTCAACAATTTCAGATCATGAACTCTCTCCTCCATCCCCACCCATTTTCAGATCCCCCTTTTTCCAATAATTTATAATTTAAGAAAAAATATACTTTTCTTTTCCCAACTATTTTAAAATTTATTTCGATCTATTGTTTTATTTCCACCTTTTAGCCCATTTCGATCCCTTCCCCCCACCCCATCCCCACTAGGACCATCTGCCACTAGCTTGTCCTGCTACCCTTAATGTCCCCATTAGCACATTCCTTAGATAATATCACCACCGTTAACACCCCTTTGTCCTTTTGTCTATGACATCTTTGGCAATCTCTTCTTTGTCTCCACCTATCACTGGCTCTCTATCTAGCTCTACCTGTCCCACCCCTCTTTACCAGTTTATATTTCACCTCATTTCTCTATTTCCTCAGTTCTGATGAAGAGTCATACGGACTCGAAACATTAACTATATTCCTCTTCGCGGATGCTGTCAGAACTGAGTTTTTCCAGGTATTTTTGTTTTTGTTCAGTTTTCCAGCATCAGCAGTATTTTGCTTTTATCTAAGAATCTATTTACATTTGCCTTAAAAATATTCAATGACCTCACTTCTACCACCTTCTGGGGCAAAGAGTTCCAAAGTCGCACAACCTCCTGAGAGAAAAAAATTCTCCTCATCTCTGTCCTAAAAGGGCAGCCCCTAATTTTAAAACAGTGGCCCCTAGTTCAGGACTCACCCACAAGAGGAAACACTCATTCCAGGTGTCAGTCTAGTAACCTCCTCCAATGCAGTTACATCCTTCCTTAAATAAAGAGACCAAAAATGCACACTGTATTCGAGGTGCAGTCTCACTTAGCCTTGTATAACTGAAGCATAACATCCTTACTTTTATGTTCAATCCCTCTCATAATAATCTCCTTCTGTCCTAATTTTAGTCAACTTTTTTCCCCCACCTGATTTATCTTTTATTTTCATTACTTTTATTTTTATTTAAATTTAAACCCCTTTCTTTCTTCTTGCTCCCATGTAAGAGATAGTGACAACTTTTCAATAAACAGGTTTAGATCATTAAAAAATCAGCTTAAGACAGCAAGTTACTGATTAAAAGCAGGATGATTGACTCGGTCACATCCCGGTTTAAATCCGATGCATTTTTAAGCATCAAACCAAGATAGAGGCAACCCATCCCATTTGCCCAGATGGGGAAAGCGCAGTAGGAGTTTTAATGTTGTGCTTCTTTTTGTGGAGGCTGTTGTTTCAGTTACTAAAAGCATGGAAATTCTCACCAGCCTCAGCATTCCTCAGTTCTTGCAAAGCAAGGTTAAAAAGCTTGTTTCTCCAAACTTTAAACAGGTCAATGAACAAAACATTCCCAAGAAGTGACTGGAAGGAACACAAATTTGTGGGCAGTGATGAAAAAATATAAACTGTGCTTCCGAAGCTGCCTACAAAAAGCCAATGAGCCCAGCTGTGCAGCATGGAATGTAAGTGAAAAATAGCCCGACAGCAGCAGCTTAGAGCCAGTTTCAGTCGGGAAGCTTGGCAAGTTTTGATGAAAATATTCATAGATAGGTACGAGCATGATTGCTCGTCAGCCGCAGACCCCTGATTTTTTATTTAGATTCATTCTTGGGGTGTGGGCATCAATGGGAAGGCCAGCATTTCTTGCCCACCAGTTACCCTGAGAAAAGTGGTGGTGGGCCTTCCTCTTGTGCCATTAGAAACAGTTGGATACAACTGAGTGGCGGGTAAGTCAGCCATACTGGCTTGGGTCTGGAGTCACATAGAGGCCAGATCAGGTAATGATAGCAGGTTTCCATCCCAAAAGGTCATTAGTGAACCTTTTTAAAAATGGCAATGTGACAGCTTTTATGGTCACTCTTACTCATAACCAGCTTTTAATTTCCAGGTTTTTAAATTGAATTCAGATTCTGAAACTGCTTTGAAGAATCCGAATTTGAGTTCTCTGGATTATTAGTCCAGGCCTGTGGATTAGTAGCCTAATAACAATAAGAGGAACAGAAATAACCATGGATTCGATGGCTGATTCATCACTGCAATCTTTTGCCATTATTTACACATACTTATTTATTGTAGAGTTTCAAAAACAGTGAAACACTGAGCCCTCAATGAGGTGTTCCATCAGCAGTATAAAGAAGTCAAATGCATCCCTTCATAGCCCCCTGCTTTAGTGGGGCAGACACTATGAAACTGAACCAGATGGTACCAATAGTGCCTTTGTCATCAAACATCCGTTAAGATCAAGTGGGATACAGGTGAATAGGAACAGTAGGCCATTCAGCCCCTCAAAGCTATTCCACCAATCACTGGAACATGGCTGATCTGTATCTTAAGTCCCGCCTTGGTTCCATAATCCTTAATGCTTTTGCCTGACAAAAATCAATCAATGTCAGTCCCTAACGTTTACCACCAATCAAATCCAGGTATCAAGTAAAATGGCCACACAAGATTTTACAACAATTTTAGCAGTTGCAAAAAAAAAGGATGAGACAAAGATAGAAGGGAGATCAAACAACTGGAAATCCTCTGGTAAATACCAACAAGATATGTATACTGTGACCTCACTTTCAAAACATAAAGCAGATGATTAAAGTAGTGCGTGCCATACATTTTAAGCAGAATTAAAAGTTGATAATGAAAGGATCTTGACCAGTTTTGAGGTGGGGAAACACAGACACACAAACATGCACACACACACACACACACAAACACAGAGATACACTCACAAACACACACTCACAAACTGAGACACAGACCTCTGTTTGACATAGATCATAAGTGCACTAAGCTTGGCAACTGACAAATTGGTGGATATCAGATCAATATAAATACCTGTCTCTTGTCGTCAGGGGCTTTAAGGAAGAGTGCATTTATCACAGCAATCGTGTAAGTCTGAATGTCAGAATCTGACCTTTTGTGAACAAAATAACACCAAAAACTTTAACGTGGAAACACACTGTTTCTTTTGTACATTTTAAACAAGACCTTAAACAAGATCAATTCTGCCGACAAAATTAAATTTTAATGATCAGATTTACATCCATTCACTTGTAATAAAAAGCAAATTGCTGGCTATGAGACAATTGTAAGTAATACACCAGGCTTGCTTCTTCTACATAAATCAGTGCTACCCCACACAACCATCTCACCACTTGTGTCATATTATTTCTAACAGCACTTCATTGTGGTCATAGTAAACACACAATTTATTTGATCTGTAAGTGGGGAGTGCTTCTTTAAGGAACATTTAATGTTCTCAAGCATCTAAGTTTCCCTTATAAGTTCTTTTATCTCCTTAAAGTAGGAGTCTCAATGCAATAGCCAATAAATTGAAGGTGAAAGAACAATACAGCAGTACTAAGTAATATATGTGCACACATTATTGTAAACGTATGTGAAAATATATATATAACACACAAAAAATATAAAGCTTGAAATTTTAAATTTGACACACTATAATTTAGTTCTGCCTGAATATGATAACTCAGCCATCTCTCATTATGATTTTAAGAAGGGAAGTATACTATGAAGCACTTGATATGAATTGCTTCCTTATTTATGTACAGGTAATTTTGGAGAACAATTATGAAATATCCTATCTGGTTAGAAGATCACAAAGCATAGAGCACATTTGGCCCATTATGCTTGTGCCAGCTCTTTCACAAAGCTATCCAATCAGTCGCACTCCCCTGTCCATTTCCCACAGCCCTGCATTTTTTCCCTTCAATATGTTTCCTATTCCCTTTTGTAAATCATATCCTATCTGCTTCCACCATCCTTTCAGGCAGTACATTCCCAAAAACAACTCACTGTGTAAAACAAATTTTCAACTTCACTCTAGTGCTTTAGCCAATACCTTAAATTTATGTCATTTGGTTATCGACTCTGCTGCCACTGGAAATAGTGTCTCCTCGCATACTGTATCAAAATGTTTCAAGAGATTTGAATCTCTATTAAATCTTTTTTTATTCTAAGGAGAACTGTCGCAGCTTCTCTAGTCTCTCCACTCAACTAAAGTCCCTGATTTGTGGTGCCATTGTAATAAATTTCTACTGGGGAAAAAGCAGGGGAGTAGGATTAGGTGAGTAGCTCTGCCAGGGAGCTGGCATTGATATGACAGGCCAATGACCTCCTCTGGTGTTGTAACCAATGATTCTATGAAATCTCCTCTTCTTCCTCGCTAAGGCCTTGACATCCTCATTGAAATATAATATTCAACATTGGACACAGAACTCCAGCTGAAGCCTAACCAGTGATTTATAAAGGTTCAATGGAACTTACTTGTCATTGTACCCTGTGCCTCTATTTATAAAGCAAAGGATACCATGTGCTTCTTGTTTTAAAACTTTGCACCTTCAAAAGCTTATGTATTTACACTCCCAGATCTCTCTGTTCTTGCACCCCTTAAAATTGTGCAGTTTAGTCTATAGTGCACTTCTCCTCATTCTTCCTTCCAAAATACATCACTTCACACATCTCTGCATTAAAGTTCATCTGCCTACGTTTGCCCAGTTCACCAGTGTATGTCCTCCTGAAGCTTGTTACTATCCTCTTCATTGTTTACTACAATTCCAAATGTTGTGTCATCTGCAAACTTTGAAACTCTGCCCTGTATACCCAAGTCCAGTCTGAAAAATATTCATCACTAAATCCTTGCTTTCTGTCTCTTGCAGCCTCTGTCTCTTTAATTTCATGAGCTTCAATTTTGCTAGCAAGTCCACCATGTGATCCTTTATCAAATGGCTTTTAAAAGTCCATATACACAACATCCATTCCATTACCCTTATTAGTCCACTGCATTACTTCATCAAAAAGCTCAAGTTAATCAAACACGATTTGCCTTTAACAAATCCATGTTGGCTTCCATTCATTAATCCATATTTTCAGAGTCATAGAGTCATAGTTATACAGCACAGAAATTGGCCTTTCAGCCCATCGTGTCCATGCCAGCCATCAAGCACCTATTTATTCTAATCCCATTTTCCAGCACTTGGCCTGTAGCCCTGTATGCTATGGTGTTTCAAGTGCTCATTTTCCCAGTGCTAATTCATTTTGTACCAAATTAACATCTCTAAAAAATATCCTGACCACCAACATTAGGCTGGCAGGTCAGAGCTGCCCTCTCTCCATTTTTTGAAATCTGTTATCAACCCTCCTGCCTTGGAAACAATTTCACCCTATGTAATCTATCAAAAGCCATCAGGATTTTGAACCTCTATTATATCTTCCTTTCACATTCTCTATTCTAATGCTTGAAACCCACCCAACCTCTGGCACCACTCTCATATCCAAAGAAGACTGAAAGTAAATGGGCAGTTGTTCCATTATTTCCATACTTAGTTCCCTCAGCAACCAAGGATGAAGCCCATCCAGACAGGGTGGGTTTTTAATTTGTAATATCTCCTGGCTCTTTTGTGTCTCAACACTCAAACAGGAAGCTTCTCATCTGGCATCAGCTGTGGGACCTTTAGTGAACAGCTCTATTTTAAATAATACCGATAACCATAATGTTTTGCTCTGGATACAGACGAGGAATATTAGTTTCTTGCACAGAAATACGGAGAAGTAGATTTTTAGCCATAGTTCCCCATGTTTCCAATTTCACTCATCCCACTTTCTACAGGGAGGGAATAACCAGAGGAGAATCACAGATCTTCAACCAGGAAATGTAACTTAGAAATAAGGAATCATATTTTCAACAAATGCTATACCATAAACCCGTACTAATAATGCCTTTCATCCCAGGTTTCCATCAATTTCTACACCTTGTTCTTTTGAAGAGATTTTTAAAATTTCATATTCCAGCTGGCCTAGCCAGCAATGCCCACATCCCATGAACGAATAAAAAAACAGGCCCCGTCAGAGCTAAAACACCTCACTGAGGAGGCCAGCTGTAAAAAGGCCAGCAGCTTTCCATGGGGAACAAATGATTTATTGGATGAAGAGTTAAATATGTACCTCTTGTAAGCTGCATGTTGGTTGCACTGATATAAGGCTTGGGAGCAGTCCGATCATTCACCCTGCCAACCACAACTGGTGCATGAATCATAGAACTTAGAAGGAGGCCAATTCAACATGCCCGTGCCAACTCTGAAAGCATAACCATTTTGTCCTGTTCCTCTGCTCTTTCCACATAACCCTGCACATTTCCCTTTTACAAGTATAAATCCAAGTTTAACCACCTTTTCAGGCAAGGCCTGAATCATAATAATGTAGTCTTTGTTTTTTTTTACCAATTATCTTAAATTGAAGTCCTCTGGGCATCAACCTTCCTGCCAGTGGAAATAATTCTCTCTATCTAGTCTTTCAAAAGCCATCAGAATTTTGAACCTCTACTAAATCCCCTTATAAACTTCACCATTCTAACTCATTCATTAAATGAAAACTGCTCAGTTTTAACACAAAGAGCATGGGACATAATTGGCCTGCCCACATAAAATGGGACTTGGGAGCTGGAGTAGGCCATTCAGCCCTTCAAGTCTTCTCCACCATTCAATAAGATCATGGCTGATCTAATTGTGGTCTCAACTCCACTTTGCCGTCTGCTCCCATAACCCTGGACTCCCTTATCTATCAAAACTCTGTCTAATTCTGCCTTGAATAAATTCAATGACCTAGCCTCCACTACTTTCCGGGGAAGTGAATTCCACTACTAACAGATAAAAACAAAAAACTGCGGATGCTGGAAATCCAAAACAAAAACAGAATTACCTGGAAAAACTGATACCTTACGTCACATCAACAATTTCCAGTTCCCTGGCCCCAACCGCTTCCTCTTCACCATGGACGTCCAATCCCTCTACACCTCCATCCCCCACCAGGATGGTCTGAGGGCCCTTAGCTTCTTCCTCGAACAGAGGCCAGAACAATCCCCATCCACCACTACTCTCCTCCATCTGGCTGAACTTGTTCTCACACTGAACAATTTCTCCTTCAACTCCTCTCACTTCCTCCAAATAAAAGGTGTGGCTATGGGCCCCAGCTATGCCTGTCTCTTCATGGGGTATGTGGAACATTCCTTGTTCCAGTCCTACACTGGCTCTCTTCCACAACTCTTTCTCCGGTACATCGATGCTGCTTCATGCTCTCGTCGGGACTTGGAAAAATTTATTAATTTTGCTTCCAATCTCCACCCCTCCATCATTTTCATTTGGTCCATCTCTGACACTTCCCTTCCCTTCCTTGTCCTCTCTGTCTCAATCTCTGGTGATAGACTGTTCACCAATATCCATTACAAGCCTACCGACTCCCACAGCTACCTCGACTACAGCTCCTCACACCCCGCTTCCTGTAAGGACTCCATCCCATTCTCTCAGTTCCTTCGCCTCCGTTGCATCTGTTCTGATGATGCTACCTTCAAAAACAGTTCCTCTGACATGTCCTCCTTCTTCCTTAACCAAGGTTTTCCACCCACGGTCGTTGACAGGGCCCTCAACCGTGTCCGGCCCATCTCCCGCGCATCCGCCCTCATGCCTTCTCCTCCCTCCCAGAAACATGATAGGGTCCCCCTTGTCCTCACTTATCACCCCACCAGCCTCCAAATTCAAAGGATCATCCTCCGCCATTTCTGCCAACTCCACCATGATGTCACCACCAAACACATCTTCCCTTCACCCCCCCGGCAGCATTCCGTAGGGATTGTTCCCTCCGGGACACCCTGGTCCACTCCTCCATCACCCCCTACTCCTCAACCCCCACCTATGGCACCTCCCCATGCCCACGCAAAAGATGCAACACCTGCCCCTTCACTTCCTCTCTCCTCACCATCCAAGGGCCCAAACAATCCTTTCAAGTGAGGCAGCATTTCACTTGCATTTCCCCCAACTTAGTCTACTGCATTCATTGCTCCCAATGTGGTCTCCTCTACATTGGAGAGACAAAACGTAAACTGGGCGACCGCTTTGCAGAACTCCTTCGGTCTGTCCGCAAGAATGACCCAAACCTCCCTGTCTCTTGCCCACATGTCTGTCCTTGGCTTGCTGCATTGTTCCAGTGAAGCCCAACTGGAGGAACAGCACCTCATCTTCCGACTAGGCACCTTACAGCTTTCCGGACTGAATATTGAATTCAACAACTTTAGATCTTGAACTCCCTCCTCCATCCCCACCCCCTTTCTGTTTCTTTCCCCTTCCTTTTGTTTTTTCCAATAATTTATGTAGATTTTTCTTTTTCCACCCATTTCCATTATTTTTAAATGTTTTATGCCCTGCTAGCCTTTCCACCCCACCCCCACTAGAGCTGTACCTTGAGTGCCCTACCATCCATTCTTAATTAGCACATTTGTTTAGATAATATCACTACCTTCAACACCTCTGTGTTCTTTTGTCTGTGACATCTTTTGATTCTCTGCTCCTATCACTGCTTGCTTGTCCCTACAACCCCCCCACCACTTCTTCACCACACCCCCCCCACACACACACCTTAAACCAGCTTATATTTCACCCCTTTCCTAAGATTCACTCAGTTCTGTTGAAGGGTCATGAGGACTCAAAACGTCAACTCTTTTCTTCTCCGCCGATGCTGCCAGACCTGCTGAGTTTTTCCAGGTAATTCTGTTTTTGTTTCACATATTAACGATCATTTGAGAGAAAATATTTTTCCTCATCTCCGTATTAAATGGTAGACCTCTTCTTTTTAAATTGTGTCCCCTGGTTCTAGTCTTCCCCACAAGAGGAAACATCCTCCCAGTATATACTATATCAAAACTCCTCAGGGTCTTATATGTTTCTATGAAGCCTAGCATCTTCAGCTTCCCTGATAGTTATGATCCCTCAGTTCTGGTTTCATTTTGTGAATCATCTAGTGCCTCTAAATTCCTTTTTATAATGCTTACTCAAGGCACATCATACTAATCTGACTCAACATCTTATTTGTCTCCAGGTAAAGAATTTTGAGAACTTACCCTTGTAGATGTGGCATTAGTTGGCCAATAGTAATCTCTTGTGCCACCTTCTGGTAGAGATCATAGCTGTTCAACACCATAGACTCCAAGATTGCGAGCGACCTTTGCAACACAGACACATCCGTAGCAGATTTGTTCACATAGCTCGCTATCTGAAAAATACATAAAATAAACAGTAAGTTTTAAATTCTATCCAAAAAATTTCTGCAAAAGTATCACTTCCCACACTTGGATACAACTTTACACCCTTCCCAGAATTGCTACTTCTAAACCTACACCTTTTGTGAAGCTGGTAACATCTGAACCACTATATGCAGACGCTGTGCCAATCAATTCTCTTTGTTGGGGGTGTCAGGGGGGAAGTTGGGGGGGAGGGTGGGTCGGTGGTTAGTTAGTTCACGAGGCAGTTAATCTTAGACTCTGTCAGACTCACTGTGATATCGGTGAGTTTTTACAGATTTTTTTTTAAATTGTCCATCAAGGTAACTCAGCAAGCAGTATTTTAAACTCTGAAGGTAATGAAAAAAGTTTAATACTATTTTCTTTAGTACACGCTGCGCTACAGACTACAACACAGAACAAGATAAAAGTGTTCAACTGCTTATTTACCCTGCTCATTTTTTTCCCTTCATTTTATTTATTGCAAGTTTTTCTTTGACGGGAGGTGGTGAAAGGGGAGAACAGAATATTAGTTGTTAATAATAGGCATCATTAAAAAAAATATATAAGGAAATGCAACTTGTGAAGCGTAACATGTTGTATGATGTGTGAAGCACCGATGTATGCAGCCATTGCATCATTGGTTACCAATTTCTACCAGACTGCTACTAGGTTTCAAAATGCTTCCTAGGAACATTACATAAAAGAGCAGGGGTAGCCCATTAGGCACTTAGAGCCTGCTTCACCATTCAATAAGACCTCAGTTGATTTTCTATCGCAGCTCCACTTTGCCACACTACCTCCACATCAATTAATTCCTTTAGTATCCAAAAATCTAAATCGATCTCTGTCTCTAAATTAGGTGTTAGCTGTGGCTTAGTGAGCACCACTGCTACTTCTGAGTCACAAGGTTCCGGTTTTAAATCCCACTCCAGGACTTGAGCATAAAAATCAAGGCTGACAATCTGTTGCAGTACTAAGGGAGTGCAGTACTGTTGGAGGTGCTATCTTTCAAATGAAACATTAATCTGCTATCTCAGGTGGATGTAAAAGATCCCATGGCACTATTTCAAAGTTATCCCTGGTGTCCTAGCTGGTAGTTATCCCTCAATCAACATCTCAAAAACAGTTTATCTGGATATTATCGCATAGCTAATTGTGGCAACTTACTGTGCGCAAATTGTTACATTAAGACAGACTAGCATTTATGTAGGCTTTTCATGACCAAGGCAATTTACAACCGGTGAAATAATTTTGAAGTATATTCACTGTTATAATGTAGAAAAAAGTGACATTTATGCCACACAAGTGGTGGGCAAAGACCATCTCCAATAAGAGAAAATCTAACTATCTCCCCTGACATTACAATCATTGAATCCCCCAACATCAACATGCTGGGGGTGCCGTTTTCCAGAAAATGAACTGGATCAGCCATATAAATACAAGAGCAGATCAGAGGCTGGGAAATCCACAGCGAGTAACTCACCTTCTCACTCCCACAAGCCTGTTCACCATCTACAAGGCTCAAGCCAGGAGCACGATGGAATACTCTCCACTTGCCTGGATGAGTACAGCTCCTACAGCACTCAAGAAGCTTGACACCATCCAGGACAAGCAGCCCATTTGATTGGCACCCCATCCATCACCTTCAACATTCACTCCCTCCACCACTGACGCATTAGTGGCAGCAGTGTGGATCATCTACAAAATGCACTGCTGCAACTCACCAAGGCTTCTTCGACAGCACCTTCCAAACCCGTGACCTCTACAACCTAGGAAGACAAGGACAACATATGCATAGGAACAGCAGTAACTGCAAGTTCCCCTCAAGTCACACACCTTCCTGACTTGGAACAACATTGCTGTTCATTCACTTGCTGGGTCAAAATCCTGGAACATCCTCCCTAAGAGCACTGTGGGTCTATTTACGCCACATGTACTACAGTGGTTCAAGACAACAGCTCACACCACCTTCTCAAGGGCAATTAGTTATGGGCAATAAATGCTGGCTTTATCCCATGAAAGGATAAGAAAAGTCTTTCCTTTGTTTTAAATATAGTCAACAATTGAACACCCACAGTTCTCTGGGGTAGAAAATTCCAAAGATTTACAACACTGAATGAAGAAATGTTTCCTCATCTCAGCCTTATGCAGAGACTGCAAGCCCTAGTGCTAGATTCCCCAGGCAGGTGAAACATACTCCCTGCATCTACCCTATCAAACTATTTAAGAATTTCAATGTTCCAATGAGATCACCTCTCATTTGTCTGAACTCTGGAGAATATACACTTAGCCTATTCCTCATAGGCCAATCCCCTCACTCTGAGAATCAGTCTAGAGAACCTTTATTACTTTCCCTCTAAGGCAAGTATTCATTTTCTTGGGTAAGGAGACCAAAACTGTTCACAGTACTGCACAGCTTTATATAATTGCAGTAAGACTTTTTTATTCTTATATTCCAATCCCTTTCTAATTATGGCTATCATACCATTTGCTTTCCTAATCACTTGCTGTACGTTTATGTTGACTTTCTGCAACTTGTGTACTGAACACCAAGGTCTCTCTGAATGCCAACGTTTTTCAGTCTCTCAGCATTTAAAAATATTCTAGCTATTTTTCCTACCAAAGTGGATAAGATCACATTTCCTCACATTAAATTCAATCTGCCATGTTCTTTCCAACTCAATTAATCTATTTATATCCCTTTGAGGCCTCTTTGTGACCTTTTCACAGCTTACTTTCCCACCTAACTTTGTATTATCAACGAACTTGGATGAGGGGACCAATTGTAAAGCATCTAAGTCAATGATATAGGTTGTAAATAGTTCAGGCCCAAGCAGTAACCCTGGTTAAACCACTAATTAAAAGCTGCCACCCAATAATGGCCTGTTTATTTTATTCTGTTTTCTGACCATTAATCAATTCCAAATCCATGCCAACATATTACCCCAATTCCATGAGCCCTAATTTTGAGTACCAACTTCCTAGGTGGCACCTTATTTAATTTTTTTGAAAAGCCAAATATGCTACTACATCCCTTATCTATCCTGCTAATTACAATCCCAAAAAACTAATAGATTTACTAAACACTATTTCCCTTTCATAAATCCAACTGAATCTATCCAATCATATTATGATTTAAATGGCCTTTTACCACATCCCTAATAATGCATTATAGGGGTTCAACCAGAGCTTTATATAACTGTAACATAAATCCCACCCCATTGTCTTTTATCACAGGGACTGAAATACAATGTTCCATTCCCCTTTTTAATTCATTTATACCTGTTCACTAGATTTAGTGATTTAGGTAGGTCTTAAAATTGCTACCATTTCATCCATACCATCAGTTATGCCTCACCTTTATGAGGAGATATCCTAAAAGGCTAATTCTGAGATTCCAGTGGACAACGACACTCAGGGGGAACACGGATTAGAGGCTGGGCTACAACAGAGCAACACCAATTTTCCCTTCCACCACTCACAACTCATGCCCCCCCAGCCACACTCTGAGCATAACTCTCCACTGAGGATTGTGGAATTATCCCTTAAAATTCTTGCCAAAATAGAAAATAGCTAGCTACAAACATACAACAGCATTTTAGTTTTGAAATTCTGTTAAGGTTCATAAATCATTTTTGCCTTTTCAACTCACCGATGCTGGTCAAATGATTATGTGATAACTCAACTGCAGCTATTATTCCAATTACTAAGGTTTTTTAAATGTAGCCACTCATCAGAGAGTTATGAATTTTGGTTATTTAGGCTTTCACAGAGCAGAGAGCAGAAGTGTTACTTCACCAGGGAAGGCAATACAATGAACTGTTTTCAATTGCAAGGATTGCTGTTAAACAAAATTGGAAGCCAACTTACACACAATGTTCTGGTTCCTCAAACAGCATTGTGACAATAACCAGATTACATTGTTTTTTTGTGATGTTGGTTGATGTAAATGTTGGCCAGGAAACTGGGGAGAGTTCCCCTGCTTTTCTTCTTCACAGTGCCATGGGATCTCTAATGTTGACCGAAGGGAACAGACTTAGTATCCGAAAGTCAACCAAAATTATGCACTCAAGTTTCTGGAGTGGAACTTGAGCCCACAATCTTTTACTCAGAGCAAGAGTCTGAGGGAATCCAAACTCAGTATAAATGCGAGGGATTTAGAGCAGTGGGAGCCATGACAAGTAGAAGTACTTCAGCTGGAAGAGGTTCTGCAGAATGCTCCACTGTCTTTCAAAGGAGGTATTAAATTGAGGCCTTATCTACTTTCTCAGTTAGACATAAAAGGTCCCAAGGCACTGTTTCGCCAAAGAGCAGGGGAATCTCTAGCCAATATTTATCCCTCAACTGAAAGATTATTTGACCATTATCTGTTTGTGGGACACTAAAGTGCATAAATCTGTGCTGTTACCCTTCCATGACCAATATACCCTCCTGGAACTGAATGAGTACTTTAAATAGGGTCTAACCAGGGCTATATATATTTGTAACAACCTCCACCCTTTTGTAGTCCAGGCATCTTGACATAAAGCCACCAGTCCATTAGCCCTTCATTTTTGGACCTGTTCACTAACTTTTAGCGATTTTATAGAATCAAAGCAGATGGATGGAGTTAAGGCACAGATCAACCATGATCTAACTGAATGGCAGAACAGGTTCGAGGGGCTGAATGACCTACTCTTGTTCCTTTGTTTCCCATACAAGAGGTGCATTGTCTTACCAAACCTCCCCTTCCCTCCATCACTCCACTCTCACTTCATACCAGCCATCTCAGTACCTTTTTGATGAAAGCCACAGAGAACGTATCCCAGGAGACAATCCCATGGTCCATGAGCTCAACGAATGCAGTCAAGGTGAATGACAACATGTCCCCAAAGCTGAAAGGATAAATGACGCACAAGTCAGTTCTAACTATCTGAACTTAGGCAATATGAGAATTTTCATTGACGCTGGTTTTGCACAGCAAGAAACTAGGAGAGGGTATGAAACAGAAGAAAGCCCTACTGGTACCGTAACATGCCGTATAGGGTACCATAGTTGTCAGAAAGCATGAAGAGCAGAAGGGTAGCTGCAAAAAAAGTGAACTAATTAAATTATGCCAAAAACTCCATAAACAGCAGCGCCATAATCTGAAAGGAAGAAGTATTAGTAGAAATAGTGCAGTGCAGCCAAGGGACCATCATGCAATTCCCATGCACTGGATTTCAGAGCTCCCAGATTAGATAACTAACCACCTTCATCCACATACACAGCTTTATTGTCAGCAGGCATGATAACAATCAGGAATTACAGCTCGGTCACATAATCACTCATTTCTTTATTAGTAGGCTGTTAGGGTAGTGATAGTAGATTTAAAAATAATTAACAGGCTCACGCAACAGAAGTTGCTTTCTGAGTCACAAAGCGTGCCTTCAGGAGTTTGATACACAATTCTGAGCACCAGGCTCGCTCTGCCTCCAATTCTGTAATGAATTCCACATTATCCTTCTGTTTCACATATAGCTTCTACACATAGTTGTGAGAGTGCAGACTATCCTGTATCACCCTAAATTCACTTGGATGTCGTTAACACAGATTCTACACTCAAAATGGACTAAAGGAGTCATGGTCCCTTGGCTGCACTGCACTGATGCTTTTGATCCTTTCCTTCTGGCAAAGACAGTCAGCACCCAATGTTGGAAGATGCAGGTGAACAATGTAATAACTAAACCAAAAAATTCTTAGCCCCTCTTCGAGCAAAGAAGGTTAAGGAGAGATTTAGAAGAGGCGTTCAAAATACAGAGGGGTTTTGATAGGGCAGATAAGGAGAAACTGCTTCTGCTGGCAGAATGGTCAGTAACCAGGGGACACTGATAATTAGCAAAAGAACTACAGAAAAGATGAAGAGGAATCATTTTCTGCTGTGAGTTGTAATGATCTAGAAAGCACTGCCTGAAAGGATGGCAGAAGCAGATTCAATAGTAAATTTTAAAAGGCCACTAGATGTATACTCAAAAAGGAATCATTTTCAGGGCAATGGGGAAAGGGCAGTGGCGTGAAATTAATTGGGTAGCTCTTTCAAAGAGCCAGCACAGCAATGCTGGGAAAAATGGCCTCCTTTTGTACTTTGTAATTCTATTCCAGCAATAATGGTCACGGACCTGATACTCAGTTGGTTGGTAGTCTAAAAGTTACCCAAAGTGGCACTATTAACCTAAAAGAAAGCAGCAATTCTGTATCTAATTGAGAGGCACTATTTTAAGGTGAGTGCAAAAACAACTTCATACACATGACAGCAGAGCAGTCAGACTTCCAGTCATATTAGAAAAGGGCTCAGGGAGTTTTGACAACCTGCACATGGTCTCCATGTATGTGCTAATTCATCAACAACTGCTACCTAATATCATCAAGAAGCTGACTGAATGCCTGAATGTGGCCCCCCAGTCTGAAAAGCATCAAATTTGTCAGCCAAAGGTTCCTTTCAGGACCAACCGACCAAGATAATTGGTCCAGCACTCCACATTTATCAACTCAACATCGAAAGTCTATCTAGAGAAAGTGTGAGATCTTGTCATGGGAATTTAGAACACAAACGATTGATGCTCTTGCTTTTTGAAGTAACTTCCTGAACCCAACCCAAACCAAATGCAGATTCATGGATTCCACATGACAATGTGCCAATATCACACAAATTATGGTATGGTCACATACATCCGGGCCAATCCAGTTATGAAAGCTGCGAAAACCTACCAGCAGACAGCTCACAATTTTTCATTACAATCAGAGTGAACAAGCCGAACGTTGTGAATGCTTACAAGCCGCCAGAAACATGGCCAACCATAGGCCGACCAAACGTCAATCACCCAATGATCTACATTGGTGAGTTCAACATGTGGAGCTTCCAAAAAGTAGCCCAGCCAATGAACACCTTGAATACTGAGCACTGCCCCTGATATCCAGCTCTTCTACAATGTCAAATAACTAGGCATCTTTTTATCTGCCCGGAAGGAATGCTCACTGGATCTCCGTTACATGACTGGTAATAGCAAAGGGACTGCTCCTGGAAGATGGTTAAGAACTTTCCCCAGTCACAGTGCCAACCCATACCTTATACATGTAGGCATCAAGGCAACGACAATCACCTCAGTCCCAAAACTCAAGCCGATTTCCATAAGTTAGCTTTCATAAGTACGCTGGCAACAGCAGTTCTACCTTACCACCATCTCTCTCAACTCCTTCACAGTTGCTACATTATCAGATTGCTTATTCAACACCCAGTACTAGATCAGCAAAGGTTTCCTCCAAAAATACATTGGGAAGACTGAGGCCATTGTTTTTGGTCCCCACTCCAAACCCTGTTCCCTGGCTATTGTCTCCATTCCTCTCCTTGGCAACAGTCTGAGATTAAACCAATCTGATCGTGACCTTGGTGTCAAATCTGACCCCGAGGTGAGCTTCCAACCCATATTTGCGCCATCACTAAGACTACCTATTTCCACCTCTGTAACACCATCTGACTTTGCCCATCTCATTTCATCCACTGCTGAAAACTTCATTCGTGCCGATGTTAGCTCTAGACTCGACTATCCCAATGCACTCTTGGCTAGCCTCCCACATTATATTCTTCGGAAACTTGAGGTCATCCATAACTCTGTTGCCCATGTCTTAATTCACCCGAGTCCCCTTCTCCTATCAACCCTGTGCTCACTGACCTCTCTAATTCTGGTCTCCTGAGTTTCACCAATTTTAATCGCTCCACCATTGGTGGCTGTGCCTTCAGTTGCTTAGGCTTTAGGGTCTGAAATTTCATCCCTAAACCTCTCCACCTCTCTACCACACTTTTGTCCTTTAAGACACGCCTTAAATCCTACCTCTTTCACCAAGCTTTTAGTCGTCAGAGCTAATGTCTCCCTATGTGACTCGGTGTAATATTTTGTTTATAATGCTCCTGTGAAGTACCTTGGGACCTTACAAGCACTATATAAATATGCTGTTGTTATTGTTGTTGCAAGGCTTCATATCGACCTTACAAGCACTGTCACGAACACAATCTAGAGAATATCACAGGTCTGTATTACTGAAGATCATTTTGCTCAACTGCTCTAAATGACAGTGGCCAGAAGCATCCTGCATCACTACAGGAAAGATAAAGTGTTATGCCGGTCCCAGGAGAGTGAGAAAAGAGTTTGATGTCACTCAAGGCCCAGATACAGCTACAGCACTCATGGATTCTCTAGTTGAAGGCAGATAACCGGGATGGCAAGAAACCACTGTAAACCTGGATTTCTCATGCTCCACCAGGATATTCTGCAACTTGCGTCACTGACTTGATACCATCATAATGCCCTTTCAGGAGCTGGCAAATGTCATAGCAGATGCCAGTGCAGCCTGCCTCTTAATGCAACGACTACCTCTGAAAACAAATGCAGAGGAATAAGCTGCTTAAACTCTCTCTGCACTCAGAACCTTTCAAAGAGATGGGTGCATTGCCAGCAGTCACCAAATTTAGGAAGGCCACCAGTTTCAATGTCACCAACCCCGAGCTCCTCAACAATCAGGACCCAAATTGAGGCATGTGTCTTGTCAGACTCTCCACCAATATCTTTGACAAAGATAATTGCAGAAATCTGGCACCATTAAGAAGTTGTTGCAATCCTAAAGCCAGGAAAACTAGCATAAAATCCTAAATGCTACAGTCCCATCACTCTTCAGCTTACAGTGTATAAGCAGGTCAAATATTCATCTTCAACTGGATAGAAAACAGTTTCAGAAGCCATCCTCCCAAGTAGGTGGGCTTCAGAGGAAGAAGAACCTGTTCCGACCAGGTCCTTGCACTCACTACCAATATTGAGGCAGGGCTCCAGAAACAGCTGAGCACTGTAGCTGCTTCATAGGTTTGTCATCAACATGTAACAAATGCCTGGCATGAAGGCCTGCTGCTCAAGCTTAAAATGATCTATCAATGTCACAAAACTCTCAGGGCTTATCAACGCGCCGGCGAGCAACCTTTAAGTTCTGCATCTATCTTTGTCATTAGGCCAGCTGAACCCAATGTTCAGCAATTGCCAGCCAAAGAGGTCAGTGCTCACCTAGGTTCAAACCTACACAGTGGATATACCAAAATCCAGATATTCATCTATGCCAATGACATCACACTAATAATACAAACATCAATGCCAACAACAGGAAGCAAGCAGGGCACTCATTTCCAGACCCAGGAGAGCGAGAGAACAGAAAGAGTTTGATGTCAGTCAAGGCCCAGATACAGCTACAGCACTCATGGATTCTCTAGATGAAGGCAGATTACCGCGGTGGCAAGAAACCACTGTAAACCTGGATTTCTCATGCTCCACCAGGAAATTCTGCAACTTGTGTCATTGACTTGATACCATCATACTGCCCTTTCAGGAGCTGGCAAATGTCATTGCAGATGCCAGTGCAGCCTGCCTCTTAATGCAACGACTACCTCTGAAAACAAATGCAGAGGAATAATCCATCCCAAGTGAGATAAGAAAACTGTGCCGCCTTTTCAACTTAAGAGCGCAGTGCTGGGAAAGAGCTCAATGCTTCCTTCTGTGGAAGGTGGCTTATCCATAACACCAACGCAAAATATCTGCATCTCACCTTGGACAGAGCTCCCACCGATTGGTCTCATCTCATCAACACTGGCCAAAAAAATAAAAGCCAGGGTAATCCTGGTCCCAAAACTCACTGGAGCATCATAAGGGAATCATAGCAGAACAATTCACACCAGAACAGTGACCTCAGCCTATTCTACTGCAGAATACTGCTCTGAATGTGTGGTGGCTGCAGTACCAGCTGAAGATCACAGACATGCAGGCAGACACCAAGAGGACAGTAACAGGGATTATAAGACCACTCTAACCAAGCAGCTCCCAGTACTGTCCCACAATGTCCCGCCAGTCATTTACCATGAAGCCATCACACTCCATGAGATGGAAAAATCTTTAGCCAGGAGTTCCGGGTGGATGTTCTGAATCAGCCTCCTCCTGAGGCTTCCTGCATTACAGGTGCCAGTCTTCAGCCAATTCAATTCATTTCACATGCTAAATGGGATAGATTTCAAACAGATCTAGCAACTCAAGGCTGGGCATCCATGAGGCACTGTGGGCCATCAGCAGCAGCAGAATTGTACTCGAACACAATCTGTAACCTCATGGCCTGGCATATCCACCACGCTACCACTACCATCAAGCCAGGGGATCGATCCTGGTTCAATGAAGAGTGCAGGAGGGCATGCCAGGAGCAGCACCAGGCATACCTAAAAATGAGGGGTCAACCTGGTGAAGCTATAACATAGGACTACTTGCATGCCAAATGGCATAAGCAGCAAGTGATAGACAGAGCTAAGCGATCCCACAACCAACGGATCAGGTCTAAGCTCTGCAGTCTTGCCACATCCATTCATGAATGGTGGGAGTGGACAATTAAACAACACACTGGAGGAGGCAGCTCCACAAATATCCCCATCCACAATGATGGAGGAGCCCAGCACAGCAGTGCAAAAGATAAGGCTGAAGCAATCGCAACAATCTTCAGCTAGAAGTGCCAAGTGGATGATCCATCTCGGCCTCCTCCGGAGGTTCCCAACATCACAAATGCCAGTCTTCAGCCAATTCAATTAATTCCACGTGATATCAAGAAACGGCTGTAGGCACTGGGTACTGCAAAGGCTATGGGCCCTGACAATATTCCAGCAAAAGTGCTGAAGGATTGTGCTCCAGAACTTGCCTTGCACTAGCCAAGCAGTTCCAGTACAGCTACAACACTGGGATCTACCCAGCTATGTGGAAAACTGCCCAGGTATGTCCTGTACACAAAAAGCAGGACAAATCCAACCCGGCCAATTACCTACCCATCAGTCTACTCTCGATCATCAGTAAAGTAATGGAAGGGGCCATCAACAGTGCTATCAAGCGGCACTTGCTTAGTAATAACTTGCTCACTGATGCCCAGTTTGGGTTCTGCCAAGGCCACTCAGCTCCTGACCTCATTACAGCCTTGGTTCAAACATGGACAAAAGAGCTGAACTCCAGAGGTGAGGTGAGAGTGACTGCCCTCAACATCATGGCAGCATTTGACTGGGTGTGGCATCAAGGAGTCCTAGCAAAACTGGAGTCAATGGGAATCAGGGGGAAAACTATCCACTGGTTGGAGTCATACCTAGTAGAAATAAGATGGCTGTGGTTGTCGGAGGTCAGTCAACTCAGCTCCAGGACATCACGGTAGGAGTTCCATAGGATAGTGTCCTAGGCCCAAGCATTCTCATCTGCTTCATCAATGATCTTCCTTCTATCATAAGGTCAGAAGTGGGGATGTTCGCTGATGATTGCACAATGTTCAACACCTTTCGTGGCTCCTCAGATAATGAAGCAGTCCATGTCCAAATACAGCAAGACCTGGACATCATCCAGGTTTGAACAGACAAGCGGCAAGTAACATTCACGCCAGACAAGTCTCCAGCAAGAGAGAATCCTACCATTGCCTCTTGATGTTCAATGTCATTATCGTCACTGAATCCCCCACTATCAACATCCTGGGAGTTAGCATTGAACAGAAACTGAACTGGACTAGCCATATAAATACTGTGGCTACAAGAGCAGGTCAGGGGCTGGGAATCATGCGTCAAGTAACTCACCTCCTGACTCCCCAAAGCCTGTCCACCATCTACAAGGCACAAGTCAGGAGTGTGATAGATTACGTCCCACTTGCCTGGATGAGTGCAGCTCCCACAACACTGAAGAAGCTGGACACCGTCCAGGACAAAACAGTGCGCTTGATTGGCACCACATCCACAAAAATTCACTACCTCCACCACCGACACACAGTAGCAGCAGTTTGTACCATCTACAAGATGTACTGCAGGAATTCGCCAAGGCTCCTTAGGCAGTGCCTTCCAAACCCACAGCCAGTACTATCTAGAAGGACAAAGGTAGCAGATAGATGGGAACACCACCACCTGGAAGTTCCCCTCCAAGTCACTCACCATCCTGACTTGGAAATATATCGCCGTTCCTTTACTGCTGTTGGGTCAAAATCCTGGAACTCCCTTCCTGACAGCACTGTGGGTTTACCTACACCACATGGACTGCAGAGGTTTAAGAAGGCAGCTCACCACTGCCTCCTCAAGGGTAACTAGGGATGGGCAATAAATGCTGGCCCAGCCAGCAAAGCCCACATTCTGTGAATAAATAAAAAAAATTAAAAATCAAAAAACGTCTTAAAGTACTGGATAACTTGCAAAGGCCTGGGTCCTGATAACATTCCGGCAATAATATTGAAGGCTTCTTCTCCGAAACTAGCCATACCCTTGGCCAAGCTGTTCCAAGTATAACTACTTTGGCATCTATCCAACAAATGGAAATTTGCCCAGGTATGTCCTGACCACAAAACACAAATCCAACCCAACCAGTTCCCACTCCATCAGCCTACTCTTGAGCAAGAGCAAAGTGATGGAAGTGATTGTTGAGACTGGTATCAAGCGGTACTTGCTTAGCAATGACCTACTCACTGACACTCCGTTTGGGTTCCGCCAGGGCTACTCAGCTCCTGACCTCATTACAACCTTGGTCCAAACATGGGCAAAAGAGTCGAAATCAAGAGGCAAGATGAGAGTGACTGCCCTTGACCAAGGCAGTATTTGATCCAGTGTGGCATCAAGGAGCCCTAGCAAAACTAAAGGTAATTGTAATCAGGAGGAAAACTCTCTAGTGGTTGGAGTCTTTCCTAGCACAAAGGAAGTTGGTTGTGGTTGTTGGAGGTCAATCATCTCAGTCCCAGAACATCACTGCAAGAGTTCCTCAGGGTAGTATTGTAGGCCTGGACTGGATTGATAAGTGGCAACTAACAGTCACGCCACTCAAATGCCAGACAAGGGCCATTTCCAACAAGAGAGAATCTAACCATTTCCCCTTCACAATCAATGGTATTACCATCGTTGAATCCCCCTCTATCTTCATCCTGGGGTTTACCACTGACCAGAAACTGCACAGGACCAGCCATATAATAACTGTGGCTACAACTGTAGGTCAGAGGCTGGGAATTCTGTGATGAGTAACTCACCTCCTTATTCCCCAAAGCCTGTCCACTATCAACAAGGTACAAATCAGGAGTGTGATGGAATATTTTCCACTTGCCTGGATGAGTGCAGCTCCAACAACACTCAAAAAGTTCAACGCCATCCAGGACAAAACAGCCCGCTTGACTGATACCCCATCACCACCTTAAATACTCACACCTTTCACCACCAATGCACAGTGGCAGCAATGTGTTCCATCTACAGGATGCACTACAGCAACTCACCAAGGCTCCTTTGACAGCACCGTCCAAACTCGTGACCTCTACCACCTCAAATTACAAAGGCAGCAGATGCATGGGAATACCCATCATTTGTAAGTTCCCTTTCAAGCCACATGCCACCCTGGTTTGGAACTATATCGCCATTCCTTCACTGTTGTTGAATCAAAATCTTGGAACTCCCTTCCTAACAGCACTATGAGTGTACCTACATCCCATGAACGAATAACTAAAAAGCCACAAGCAACAATGATCTTCCCATTCATAAAGATTTCAAAAATCCACCAGGAAAGCACTTAAAATCACACCAGCAATTCTGGAAAACAGCAGCTAATACTTATGCAACTGGTATCAACCAACTACTTGGGTGGACAGTACCACATGCAGCATAAAAAACCAACACCTCATCACTGACACAACAAGCAGAGGTCCCTGCCTGCACTTCTATCTTGGGCAGTGGACAATGCTCAGCCATATCAGCAAAGTGCATGGCCAATACAGTCACCTGGTCCATGAGTGGGTGATGAGGGATGACCCAAAGTGGAATTGTGGCCATGAATCCCATATCATGGAACAAGTCGCATCAACCTGACCACTAAGATCTGTTGCAGGAGGCACCACATTTCTCCACTCAGCATCTCAGGAGGCCATTGAATCGTTAGCCAAATTAGACATCCCGCAAACACAGGATCAGTGCTGAGGTCTCAGATATTTAATACCTATTTTTGGATGAAGAAACAGAGTAACATATCTAAGTTTGTTGACAATACAAAACTAGGTGGGAATGTAAGCTGTGAGGAAGACATAAAGTGACTGCAAAGAGATATGGGTAAATTAAGTGAATGGGCAAACAAGGTGGCAAATGGAGTATAATGTGGGGAAGTGGGAGGTTACTCACTTTGGTAGCAAAAACAGAAAAGCAGAATTGTTTTTTAAAAAACGTGTGAAATTTCTAAATATTGATGTTGAGAGAGACTTGGGCGTACTCATACAACAAACACAGAAAGCTGGCATACAGGTATAGCAAGCAATTAGGAAAGCAAATGGAATGTGCTTATAAGAAAGTCTTGTTACAATTGTACGAAGATTTGGTGAGACAGCACTTGGTATACTGTGTGCATATTTAAGGAAGAATATATTTGCATTGGAGGTCGTGCTGCAAAGGTTCACTAGACTGGTCCCTGGGATGAGGGGCTCAGTAAATTGGGTCTATATTCTCGAGAGTTTAGAAGAATGAGACGTTGGAACATATAAGAATCTAAAGGGGCTTTGCCGGGTAGACACCGAGAAGTTGTTTCCCCTGCCTGGGGAATTCATAACATGTGGGCAGTTTCAGGCTAAGGGGGTTGATCATTTAGGACTGAGATAAGGAGAAATCTTTCACTCAGAGTTGTGATTCTTTGGAATTGTCTACCCCAGAGGATTGCAGTTGCTTCATCATTGAGCATATTTCAGGCTGACTTTGACTATTTTTTGGTTTCTCAGGGAATCAAAGGATATGGGGAACGGACAGGAAAATGGAGTTGAAGCAGCTCAGTCATGACTGAATTGAATGACGGAGGAGCCTTCAGGATGCATATGGTCTACTCCTGCTTCTATTTCTTATGTTCTTAAAGGACACTAGTGAACCGGATAGGTTTTTACGATCTGTATGTGGAATAGGTGAAAAGGCCATTGCATAGATGCTATAAGATGGGAAGGTTCAGAACTCTCAGCATTCTGAAAGTTTACTGCTTTTCCAGTCAAAATGTACCATTATGTTTAGCAACAATGTGGCCTTGCTGCAAAAATGACTGCAGTGTATTTTTATGAAATAGTTTGCTATTTAGTGATTCCCAAATTCCACATGGCCTTTATTCCAAAGGTTCTTTTAGGCTTTCCCATCATCACAAAAGCCAATCTACAATTCTTTTTTAATTCACCCCATGTGATATCAAGAAAAAGGTTGGGCATCCTGGATACTGCAGAGGTCATGGGCCCCAGCAACATTGGGCCTGTGGTCTGAAAACTGGTGCTCCAGAACTAGTCATGCCTCTAGCCAAGCTATTCTGGTACAGCTGTAACACTGGCATCCGCCCAACAAAATGGAAAATTACCCCAAGTATATTCTGTCTGCTAACACACTCCATCAACTTATTCTCAATCAGGAGCACAATGATGGAAGCTGTTACTGACAATGCTATCAAGCAGAATATGTTCAATAATAACATGCTTACTGTTGTTCATTTTGGATTCCTCCAGACCTCCTTACAGCCTTGGTCCAAATATAGGCAAAAGAGATGAATTCTCGAGGTGAGGCGAGAGCGACAGCCCTGAACATCAAGACAGCATTTGACCGAATGTGGCATCAAGAACTCCTAAAGATTGACATTAGTGGGAATCAGGGGGTCACTCTCCACTGGCTGGAGTCCTACAAAGGAAGATGGGTGAACACAGGAACGTTGTTGCACATGTTCCTCAGGGCATTGTCCTAGGCCCAACCATCCTCAGCTGCTTCATCAATGACCTTTCCTCCATCCTAAGGTCAGAACTGGGGAAGTTTGCTGATGACTGCAGAGTCAGTACCAATTGCAACTCCCGAGGTAATGACACAGTCCATTCTCGCAAGCCCTGCTTGGGTGATAAGTGGCACATAACATTTGTGCCACACAAGTGCCAGGAAAGAACTGCCACAAATAAGAGAGTCTAACCACCTCCTGTGACAGTGGCATTACCATTGTCAAATGGTGCAAATAAGCAATGACCATCTCCGACAAGAGAGAATCTAATCATCGCCCCTTGACAGTCAATGGCATTACCATCACTGGATCTCCCACTATCAACATCCTGGGGGTTACCATTGACCAGAAAGTGAACTGGACTAGCCATATAAATACTGAGGTTACAAGAGCAGGTCAGAGGCTAGGAATCGTGCAATGAATAACTCACCAAATGACTCCCCAAAACCTGTCTACCATCTACAAGGCACAAGTCAGGAGTGTGATGGAATACTCCCCACTTGCCTGGATGAGTGCAGCTCCCACAACACAAGAAGCTTGACACTGTCCAGGACAAAGCAGTTCACTTGATTGGCACCACATCCACAAACATTCACTCCCTCAACCAGTAGCAGCAGTGTGTACCATCTACAAGATGCACTGCAGGAATTCACCAAGCCTGCTTAGACAGCACCTTCCGAACCCATGGGCAATACCATCTAGAAGGACAAGGGCAGCAGACACATGGGAACACCATCACCTGGAAGTTCCCCTTCATGTCACTCACCATCCTGACTTGGAAAAATATTGCTGTTCCTTCCCCATTACTGGGTCAAAATCCTGGAACTCTCTTTCTAACAGCACTGTGGGTGTACCTACACCACATGGACTGCAGCGGTTCAAGAAAGCAGCTCACCACCACATTCTCAAGAGGCCTTCTCAACTAGGGATTGGCAATGAAGGCTGGCCCAGCCAGCGAAGCTCACATCCAGTGAATGAATATGAAAAAAACATTGCACCCCGCCCCCCCACCATCAGCATCCTAAGGTCAACGTTGACCAGACACTCTAACTTGACCAGCCACACCAATACTGTGGCTCCAAGAATAGGAGAGAGGTTGGGTCATCTGCAGCAAGTGAGTCACCTCCTGGCTCCCCAAAGTCTGTCCACCATCTGCAAGGCACAAGTCAGGAGTGTAATTTTTGTTATTCTTTCACAGGGTATGGGCATTGCTGGCTAGGCTAGTAGCCCGTCCTTAATTGCCCTTGAGAAGGTGGTGGTGAGCTGCTTTCTTGAACCGCTGCAGTTCACATGCTGTGGATATACCTACAGTGCTGTTAGGAAGAGAGTTATGGGATTTTGACCCAGCGACAGTGAAAGGACAATGATATAGTTCTAAGTCAGGAAGGTACGGCTTGGAGGGGAACTTGCAGGTGGTGTTCCCATGCATCTGCTGCCTTTAGCTGTTGGGGTGGTAGAAGTCAGGGGTTTGGAAGGTGCTGTCAAAGGAGCCTTGGTGAGTTGCTGCAGTGCATCTTATAGTTGTTATACGCTGCTGCCACTGTGCGTCAGTGGAGGAGGGACTGAATGTTTACGTTGGTGGCTGGAGTGCCAATCAAGTGAACTGCTTTGTCCTGGATGGTGTCAAACTTCTTGGGTGTTATTGGAGCTGCATTCATCCAGGCAAGTGAAGAGAATTCCATCACACTCCTGACTTGAGTCAAGAGGTGAGCTACTCAGTGCAGGATTCCCAGCCTCTGACCTGCTCTTGCAGCCACAGTATTTATATGGCTGGTCCAAATCAGTTTCTGGTCAGGGTGTTGATAGAGGGGGAATCTGCGATGGAATTGCCATTGAATGTCAAGGGAAGGTGCTTTGATTATCTTTTGTTGGAGATGGTCATTACCTGGTATTTGTGCAGCACAAATGTTACTTGCCACTTGTCAGCCAAAGGTTGAATGTTGTCCAAGTCTTGCTACATATGGACTGCTTCAGTATCTGAGGAGTCGCGAATGGTGCTGAACATTGTGCAATCATCAGCGAACATCCCCACTTCTAACCTTATGACGGAAGGAAGGTCATTGATGAAACAGCTGAAGATGGTTGGGTTTGGTACACTACCCTGGAGAACCCCTGCAGAGATGGCCCAGGACTGAGATGATTAACCTCCAACAACCTCAACCTCAACTTTGTGCTAGATATGATTTCAACCAGAGGAGAGTTTTCCCCGATTCCCATTGACTTCGGTTTTGCTAGGGCTCACTGATGCCACACTCGGTCAAATGCGGCCTTGATGTCAAGGGCAGTCACTCTCGCCTCACCTCGGGAGTTCAGCTCTTTTGTCCACATTTGAACCAAGGCTGTAATGAAACCAGAACCCAAGCTGAGCATCAGTGAGCAGTTTATTGCTGAGGAAATGCCACTTGGAAGCGTTGTTGATGACCCCTCTTCCATCACTTTACTGATGACTGAGGCTAGATTGTTGGAGCAGTAATTGGCCAGGTTGCATTTTTCCTGCTTTTTTTTTTGTGGACAGGACATACCTGGGCAATTTTCCACATTGCCGGGTAGATGTCAGTGTTTTAGCTGCACTGGAACGGCTTGGCTAAGGGTGCGTGGCTTGTTCTGGAAAACAAGTCTTCAGTCATACTGCCAGAATGCTGTCAGGACCCACAGTCTTTGCAGTAAGCAGTGCCTTCAGCTGTTTCTTCACACCATGCGGAGTGATTGGCTGAAGACTGGCATCTGTGGTGCAGGGGACCTCAGGAGGAAGCTGATTCGGATCATCCACCTGGCACTTCAGGCTAAAGCTGGATGCAAATGCTTTAACTCTCGTAATTTGGACTGATATGCTGAGCTCCCCCAATGTAATGGAATACACTCTACTCGTCTGGATCAGTGCAGCTCCAACAACATTCGAAGTTCAACATCATCCAGGACAAAGCAGCCCGCTTGATCAGAAACCCATCGCCCACCAGAGCATTGTGGCTGCAATGTGTGCTACCTATAGGATACACTGCAGCAATTCACTAAGGCTTCTATTATGGCACTTTCCAAACCTCTAGGAGGACAAGTGCAGTTGGCGTATGTGAACACCACCACCTGCAAGTTCCCTCCAAGTCATACACCATCCTGACTTGGAAATATATTACCATTCCTTCAGCAACAACAGTCCCTCGGGCAAAGCAATTTTCAGTGTGCATTGTAAAGTTTTCCCTTTCGCCTTAATTAGTTAGAGTAATTCAGATGCAAAAATATTCAGTGAAATTGAGATTCGGAAGGTGAGGGAGAAAATATACTATTTCTGAGAATTCTGACACAACCGAAACGAATCGACACTCGTCAACAACAGTGAATGTTAAGATCCTCAGTCGTGAAATACATTTTGCATTCTAATTACACAGATACATGTTTGGTTTAAAAAAAATAAATTTATAAATAACAAAAGTAGGGAGACCACTTCAACTTCATCGGGTCATGTGAGTTGCACTGCACCTCTCTCCACATTTGGTTACTATTCTGAAAAAGCCTCCCAGGGGAATAACTAATTCAGACTGACAAAGGCCAACAGATCAAAGTACAGATTATACTCCCTAAAAATGTGTTTAGCGAAGTGACTTGAGCTCTATTGCACTGTAGAGAGACAGTGTCTTAATACCCATTCTGGGCTTCAGCCACTCTGTTGAACTTTAGCACTGGTTCCAAATAAGTGGTAACCCACACTGTAAATGACAGTTTGCCTTGACATCTTAGCAAGCTCCAAACTTGGCCCCATGACTCCATGGAATTGTTTAAATGTAGGTAAAGAGCAGCTGCATTAACTAAATGCTTTCGTTTTTACTGACAGGATTTTAAATATTGTTCCATGAGATAGCCCTGTGAATTTACAGTGACGTCCTTTTGGGCAGCAGTAATCCAGGCAGTCACAGCACCTCACAAGGAGTGTGAAGTGACAACAATCTGCATTAGTCTGCAATTTATTCAAGGCATGATTCAGGCTCTTGAAGGCAAAATGTAGCCACACAATATTCCCCTCCCCAACAATTGAGTCCCAGGAATCTTTTCGCTTCAACTGAAGATTACCCTAAGTTATTGGCACCCATTCAGCATCTTAAGGATTACTAAAAAGATGGTCAAAACTCAGCATCACCTATGACACTTCCTCCACATGCTTTAATGGTAGACTTACAGTGGTGTTATACATGCTTTTAACAGTGCACTTACAGGGTGTTAAGGTCAGAACTTGGTTAAAAGCAACTGTAGCAACTTTTACAAATGACCTTTATCATGCCATAATTTAAGAGGAAATAAATCTAATGGCTCAGCAAGGACAGAAGTTCGTCACATTGCCAAACACATGGGTCTCATTATGTAGACTGGCACTGGACAAGTTTTATCTTCATATCTCTATTCCAGAAAGGCTTACGAACTGTACTCAAAGTAGAACTGAAACCCACCTATAGACAGGTAGAGAAGCAAAGCTCTTCACATTAAAAATGTAATCAATGGAGTTTTTTTTGTAGTTAGTAATTTGTAATGTCATGCTTAATATAAAATGTTTACTGTTTCTACAAGGATTTATAACTCAATGATTTTACACAGCAAGTGGCACTTATTGGTCAATGAGTGCTTTGACTATTTTAGTTAGTATGCTTTCGGGTCATGTGCAATAATCATTTGATTCTGGAATCTTGCATTAGGGATGCAAATTGGCTAGATTAAAAAAAAAAGTGCAACAAAAAGGGTGCTTTTTAGTGAAAAGAGGAGAAATCACCGAACTGGCCATTAACACATGCAACATACGAAGCACTGCGCAGAGCGAGAGGCAACACAGATCAGAGAGGGAAGCATTATTTGAAAGTGTGAGGGCTTGATTTCCAACCATGCAGTGAGAGAATACACAAAATGACGGTCCAATTGGATTCTTACCAGGGCTTCATAATCTTCTGTAGTTTCTGATAACGTCTGCAAAAATTTAAAAACTTTCACATATTACACAGTTCTCCGAAAAGAAGCAACTTAAATAGTCTGGCACTAGACTGGCTTGTACCTTCAATTTCCCAGATCCCGGCTTCAGAAAGGCTCAAGAGTTGAAGTTACATTTTAAACACAAGGCAAAAAAAAATTAAGGCAAAATTATTTCCACCTAACTGGGGTAGAAGTAATACTCCCACTCAAACCAATCTCATATGATCTTAGACAAAGGCAGTGGTTGGGAGCGATACAATGGGCCTCCAAAGTATACCAGCAAAAGGAATCACAGATTTGAGCAGGTAATACAGCTGAAATACGTGTAAACATTGTTCATTAAATCTCATCCCCACTCTACTCCCTCGTCCATAGAAAAGCTGGGATTGGGGGGAAAATGAGGAGAAGAAATAAAATATAAACCCAGATTAGCAATTACGGTGCTCCAAATCCCATTGTACTCATCCACACAATTTTATAAACTCAAATTCTGTAGCATAGAAGGAAGCCATTTGGCCCATCATGCCTGTGTCAGCTCTTTGAAAGAAATATCCAAAAAAAACCACTCCCCCACTCTCACCCCAATTTTTCCCCTTCATGTATTTATCAAATGCCCTTTTGAATCTGCTTCCACCATCCTTTCAGGTAATGAATTCCAGATATTAACTCATTGCATACAAAAACATTCCCCCCTATAGTTTCTATCATCAATTATCTTAAATCCTCTGATTACCAACATTCCTGCCAGTGGAAGCAGTCCCTTTTTATTTACGCAGTCAAAACCCTTCATAAACTCTACCAGCACAATGTTTTGTTCTGTCGTCATCCTTAGCACACCTCACCAGGGTAGTTACTGTCAGACAGATTAACGCAGACAACATTTGACTAAATTTTCTCACTTTCTGTTGGAAGAGACAAGGTAACTTGGAAGGGGGCAAGTTTTCTCGGAAACCTATGGTGATGGGAGAGCCTTGAGTGCAGTTGGTGAGAAGGGCAGAACTTCAGCACACCTGGTGGACTGGATGTGAAATTGCGGCTAATGGTTTCTCACTGCGTGCGATTGGCTTTTGGTGCATTAAAGATGTTGCAAGATTCCAAATGCCATGTCAACCATTAAATATGCACTGACCTTAGGTGGAATTGCATCAAATTTACAGAACAGAAATAGGCTATTTGGCCTAACTGGTCAATGTCAGTGTTTATGTTTCATACAAACCTCCTCCCACACTACTTTATCTATTCCTTTCTCCCTCATGTGTTTATCTAGCTACCTCCTAAAGGTATCTATGCAAATTGTCTCAACTCAAGTGGTGGCAATTTCCACATTCTCAAAACCTAAAGTCATATCTAAAATCAATCTTATCCCTAACATTGAATCACAAAGTTTTATATAACCTAACAACTCAAAAACTCATTACTCAAACTGAATATTTATGTGCATATATTAACATAAATAATGTGTCTTGAAAGCTGTCTATTCAATTGTTTTTATCTTTGCAAAATCATCCCTAAGATACACATTGTAATACACTCCTCCCTATGACTCCATTAATTAATGCATTCCCTTGCTGTAGTTCTCCACTATGCAGACCAGAAAGGTCCCAGGTCCAATCCTCAGCCTATGTTGAATCTAGGCATTGGGACTCAGCACCCCATGGCTACAGAGGGGAGAAATTGATAGGGTTGCTCCTAGCTGAAAAGTGCCAGTGTGTGGTCTTCAGGTAAGAAAAGGAACTAGCTCCTATGGCTGACTATACCATCAATGCTCACTGTCCAAGGTTTACATGGAAGATGGACATGCGGCATGAGCTGTTAGCATTCCTGATTCCAGATTTATCATGAAACAATGGATTCAGAGAAGGCAGGGGGGAAATAATTTAATAAAACCCCATGAATCTTGCACACCAGCATAAAGGCCTTTTGAACTCAACAAGTAATGGCCTCAATTCCTTGGTGCTGTGTCAGCAGAATCATTATGATTTTATTAATAATCAATCACTGAACAGCCTCAAGTGTGGAAGGGTCTGCTTCATGTCCTAGCCCAGATTGAAGGCCGCATTTAGGCTCTGCCTTTGGAATGAGTTACTAAACATATCCCTAGTCTCGGGCACTGCATCAAGCAGATGAGAAGTGCCATGCTGAAGGGAGAACATCGGCGATGGTCAGTTTGAGCAATTCTTCAGGACACTCACCACCCACCCTCCCCTCCATACCATCCCGCCAGTTAACACAGAGCAGCATTCCTGGAAGTTACCAGAAAACCCTCATCACCAATCTGATCCGAGTCACGGATATGTTATTCAATAGGCAACCAAGAAGAATATGGATTTTTTTTAAGTTACATTTCAAACATAAAACAATAAAATATTTAAACACAACATTATTTTCAGTTAATTGGAGAAGCAGGATTTCCACCAAAGGATATGTCTGCAGTTATAATATGTTATTAGTTCACCTGCTTCCAAGGATCACAAGCAGACTGAAGTGTGATTTTCTTTTTAACAACTAGACCTACAGTTTCTGCTCCAGCTGTATCATAAAAACTGCAATATGCAAGAGGCTATTTGGCCCATCTCTTCAACTGGAGCTGTCTGCTATAGTCCTAACAAGCTGCTTTCATGAATTCCCAGGACAATGAACAACAAGTCACATGCTATCACTCCAGGTTGAGACGGTTGGTAAAG
This sequence comes from Carcharodon carcharias, assembly GCF_017639515.1. NCBI lineage: Eukaryota > Metazoa > Chordata > Chondrichthyes > Lamniformes > Lamnidae > Carcharodon > Carcharodon carcharias. Next base: position 197,334,833 of record NC_054469.1, read on the forward strand.
TCACGCACAACCTACATGCCACAAATCAGAAACCATCAATGCGTCCCTTTTCTTTTTGTGAGAATCTGTTCCCCTTTCTAATAACTAGTGCAAATGTATGCTAAAGCACAAATAATTCATTTCACCAACATACATTTGTGTGATTTGGGAAGATCTAGATAGGGACTAAGTGTCATACTAACATATGAATTAGGAGCAGCAGTAGGCTATTTGGCCCCTTGAGCCTGTTCCACCATTTGATAAGATCGCATCTGATCTGATTGAAGCCTCTACTTTCCTGTCTACTCTATATACCCCTTTGGCCCTCTTGTCAGTCAAGAATCTATCTAACTCAACCTTAAGAATATTCAACGGCCCTGAAACCACTGATCTTTGGGAAAGAGAGCTCCACAGACTAATAACCCTCAGAAAAAAATTCTCCTCATCTCCCACTTAAAAGACCCCTTATTTGTAAACTGTGTCCCCTACTTCTAGTCTCTCCCACACGAGGAAACACCTTATCAGCATCCACCCTGTCAAGTCCCTTTGGGATCTTATATGTTTCAATATCACCTCTCATTCTTCTGAACTCCAATGGATACAGGCCCAACCTAACTGACCTTTCCTCATAAGACAACCCCTTCATCCCAGGAGTCAGTCAAGTGAACTTTCTCTGCAGTGCTTCCTATGCAATTATATCCTTTATTAAGTAAAGAGACCAAAACTGTACACAATATTCCAGATCTGGTCTCACCAGCACCCTGTACAACTGTGGCAAAACTTCCCTACTTTAATATTCCATTCCTTTGCAAAAAATGACAATATTTCATTTGCTTCCCTAATCAATTGCTGTACCTGTATACTAACTTTTTGTTAGTATCTCTCTGTACCGCAGAGTTCTGTAATCTCTCTCATTTTAATAATTTGCTGCTTTTCGTTTTTCCTGTCAAAGTGGACAAGTTCACATTTTACCACATTGTACTTCATCTGCCAAATCTTGCTTCTCATTTAACCTATCCACATCCCTTTGCAGAGTCCTTATTTTATGTCCTCTTCACAACTTACTTTCCTACCTATCTTCGTGTCATCAGCAAATTTAGCAATCATACATTTGATCCCTTCATCCAAGTCATCGATATGGTCTGCGCCTTTTATTAGAGAACACAATTGTTTACTAAACCCAGTAATGAAAATGTCAATCACTGGTTGCCTACTGTTTCTCTCAACACGTAGGGAAAAAACAGAGAGAGTATTTTAAGGATCACATGTGTTAAAATTGGGTTTGAATGTTTTTTTTAAGAATTCCAATAACGTAGATCTCTTGGTATCCAAGGCCTCCATGATGTAACTCATTTGCCTCATGGTGACCGTACTTCTCTGCATATTTTAGTTTTGAAAACTCATGCAACCTTTCTACAGCTGCAACAATTAACTTTGACTTAGTACGTCTCAAATAGTGCGCATTATCGATCTATTAGCAAATTCTTTTACCATCCCACAGTTAAGAAAATAACCAAAAGCGAACTAACTTATATTGGCGCAAAGCATTTAAAACACAAGAACGGGACTTTGACTGCCAGCATCCAAACCTAAAATTAAAATTAACCTTAACTTTTTTCACCCCCATCCCCAAACACAAATAGTTCTACTTCTGCCTTAGACAAAAGGGAAAGAAATTATTGTTACTTCTCCCTCTAAGCAAAGTGAGGAAGTTGCATTGAGTCATGTGATTTAATTTTCACTTGTGACTGGATGATCCCTTTGCACATGAGGCCCTGGAGTAGAACAATTAGTCCAAAAACAAACAGTGATTTACTTGTACTTCTTTCAATTTAGAACACTGTATTCGTTGCTCACAATGTGCATGGTCCCCGCTACAATGGGGAGACCAAATGCACTAACTGGGTGACTGCTTTGTGAAGCACCTCCATTCAGTCTGCAAGCATGATCCTGAGCTTGCTGTTGCTTGTCATTTTAATTCTCTACCTTGCTCCCACTCTGACCCCTTCTGTCCTTGGCCTGCTACAGTGTTCCAATGAAGCTCAATGCAAGCTTCATCTTTCCACTTGGCACTTCGCAGTCTTCTGAATTTAACACCAAGTTCAATAATTTTAGATCAGGGGTGGGGAACGCCTGGCCCAAGGGCCAGATGCGGCCCGTTGCACTTTTTTATCCTGTATGCAGTGAGATTTCAAAAAATATATCAGAGTAAACAATTCCAAAATAAATAGTCAGAGAACAAGGAAACAAAGTCTACATGAATTAATAACTTGCCTGCCAGCAATTTCATGCAAGTGCTGCCTCTTTCAACAAAACCTATTCATAAGCAAATTTCTTAACAGTCAGCTGCTGGCTAGGCCAAAAACATTTGCTGCTTCTACATGTTTTTTAAAAATGCTGCACAACGAAATCATAATGTGTTGCTAATTACTTTGATCAAAGCCAAACAAAATATCGAACCACGCAACATGTACTTCTTTGCTGAGCTACTTGTAAGCGTAACATAATCTACGTGGCTGAGAAGCCAATGCTCTGCTATAACTTTTTCTAATTTCAGTCTCCTTGTGAAGACATCTGGCATAGGGTAAACACAAGGCAAAATAACAGTGAGCTCTCCCCACAGTGTTGTCCAGCAGCCTGTGAAGTAGCTTCGCTGTAAGACTGCTACTGAGATAAATACATAAATCACTACAACAGTTGGCCAATTATTTGTTTTGTCATTTACTAGTTTCCCAACTTGCTTCAAACACCTAAAGTCGTTGATTGAGAGCCAGACGGACATATACTTCAGTTCACCGCACTTGCAAAACTCCACTGAGTTATAGGACCAAATTTAAAGTTCACCAGGCACACGTTAATTTCTGCATTTTTGTGTATCATTCTTCTCCTTTAACAGATTTTTCCTGTCCCGTTTCCTAATATTTCAAATGCCTTTTTCTAACACTTGGAGCAGTGTCTGGGGTGAGGAATCAACAGCAGACAGACCAGGAATTAGCTGGGAGTGTCAGTGTGCTGATGGATGGTCAGAGAAAACTTTGAATATTCTCAGAGAATTGTTAGAATCTTAAGATTTCCATTTGCATCAGGATATACTTCAGTTCGTTACATCTCCGCACGCTATCCCAGTGTTATTGAAAACTACATCAAGCTTCTGAATCTCTCTGCACACTAACTGTTAAATCAGAGAGTAACACATCTGTGAGAAACAAATTTCTTTCAGGAGTTCGAAGAAGTAACTATTTCAGTTAAGTCAATTAATCTTAAAGCAAACTTGCTCACATCAGAAACAAAGACTCTTATAAGGAGGTGCAGGAACAGAAAGACCTGCGCATATATGTGCATAGATCATTGAAGGTGGCAGGACAGGTGGAGAGAGCAATTAATAAAGCGTATGGTATCCTGGTCTTTATTAATAGGGACATAGGTTACAAGAGCAAGGAGGTTATGCTGAATTTTTATAAGATACTCGTTAGATCTCAACTGGAGTATTGCGTACAGTTCCTATACTTAAGGATGTGAACACATTGAAGAGAGTGCAGAAGTGGTTTACATGCAGGGTTCCAGGAATGAGGAACTTCTATTACGAAGATAGATTGGAGAGATTGGGACTGTTCTCCTTGGAGAGAAGAAGGATAAGAGGAGATTTGATAGAGATGTTCAAAATCATGAGGGGGCTGGACAGAGTAGATACGGAGAAGCTTTTCCCATTCGTAAAAGGATTAAGAACAAAAGGGCACAGATTTAAAGTGATTTGCAAAAGAAGTAATCGTGACATGAGAAAAACTTTTTCACACAATGAATGGTTCGGGTCTGGAATGCACTGCCTGGAAGTGTGGTGGAGGCAGGTTCAATTGAGGCATTCAAGAGGGCATTAGATGATTATTTGAATAGAAACAATGTGCAAGGGCACAATGAAAAGGCAGGAAATGCTCATTTGGAGAGCCGGTGCAGACACAATGGGCCAAATGGCCTCCTTTTGTGCCTTTAAAATTCTGTGATTCTGTGATAAGGTGACCTCCATTAGAAGCTTCCTCACAGCGATTAAGTATTGATTGGGGTGGTTGAATATTAGCTTCATTGCTCGCCCTTGCTAAAATCTCCCCCAGGGTAGAATAAGATTATACCTTCACTCCCTTCCCCTCTCTCTGTGTTAACATAGCCTCTACTAAGTGGTTAATATTTTATTCTTATTTAATATGACAAAGAGAACGCCTCTGTCCTGTTCTGCCATTGAAATCCAGAACTCAGTGGCGCCTTATGAATCCCTAAGCCATTTACCCGATCGTGAGAGTGTTTTTTAACCAGTTCAAGGCTACACATTGTCTGATGGGGGCATCCTGTGATATTCCCACTGTTAAACAGTGAGCCATTTTTTTACCACTTCAATTGGCGTTCATTGCAGACCTGGTTCTGTTCTTTCAAAGCGACATTATCCATTTCTGTTTGCTCCCACTCTCCTGTAACACGGTGGGGATTGATTGGCCTCAGGACCATACTGTCTCTGGAGGATGGGAAAAGGAGGATGCCAGGGCCTATCAGGGGACCACCATATAAAAAATCTAGTCCCAGAACCTAACCGAGTTTCACAAGAGAGGCAAGTTCAGACTGTGCCATCTTTTTATTATTCATTCATGGGGTGCGGGCATCACTGGCTAGGCCAGAATTTGTTGCCCACCCCTAATTGCCCTTGAAAGGTGGTGGCGTGCTAAATTCTACCATTTAAAGGTCACCACCAGCAGCGGTCACAGCCCACAGTGCTCATGCCTCTGGCAAACACGGCAGTGGTGGGCAAGAGGTTTTGGAAACGGTAGTAATGCAGGTCCAAGTACCAGTCAATGTGAACGGCATCTAATTTACAATGACAAGGCTCATTAAAGAGAAGCAAACTCAACCATTGCATTAAACCAGTGGATGAGTTGAACATTTCTGTATTCTCTCTAAACAAAAATAAAGTTGGTTTTTATGCGTGTGTGGCCTGCGATTGATCTTGTCTGCGTGTTGAATGGCCAACATTTCACATGCACTTTGCCAAAGAACACACCTCCATTGCACAGAAACCACCCACAGCCTCCTGATCTATGCAACACAAAACTGAAGTTTGTACTAGTTAAAAGCAACAATGTGATTTTCATTACCTAATAGATATCCTGCACCCGGCATTTCTAAACCAAATTTCTAGCAATTCATTAAATGAACATGCCAAGACTGAGGGAAAAGTTCATCAACCTCCAAAACTACACAGCCTCACCCCATGGACAGTATAAATCCCCCCTCGCCTCTGACAATGTCCATCTCCCTCCCTCACACCCCAACAATGCTCTCCTGCCTCCCTCAACCCCAGACAGTGTTCAGCCCCCCTCACCCTCCCTCACCCCACAAAATGCTCACCCCTTCCTCCCTCACTCCTCAACAATGCTGACTCTTACGACACGGGCCAGACAGGAGCCAGGGATTCCAGAAAGTGAGACGGGAGAACGGGTGCGTGAGGGTGTGGGCATTGTCCAGGCAGGGTGGTGAGTACTGTCCAAGGTGCATAAGGGGTTGGGCAGTGGGTGCGAGGGTTGAGACGAATATTGTAAGCAGGCGGGGGTGTGGTGAACATTGCAGTGGGTTCTAGAGTGCTTTGACACTCCAGCTGATTTACTTAAAAGTTATGCTGATTTTATATCATTGAAAAACTCTTAAGTAAGTCAGTGTTAAAGTCAGGGTGAGTATAGAACAAACAGCCCAACTCTGCATGGTTCTGGCCAATCACGGAGCAATCTGGGCAGGGAAAAACAGGCAATCGGAAGCTTAAACTTCCTGCATTAGTACCAGAGATGTGCTTACTTCGGGACTTCCAGGGGTCCCACATGCGTATCTTCGGGTACCTCTGGTCTCTGACTATCCGGAAACCGTAAGATATGGGCCTATATTATTCTATGAGTAACTGATGTTTCACTTATTATCCATTCTCTCCTAAACGCTCCTCCGCCCTCTTCTCTCCACCTGCCACCCCCGCCTCCAACCCCATGCTTTGTGATGGCAGGAGTCAACCATTCTGTTTGAAATATCAGCACATGCAGGGATAGAGGTTCTGATAGGGCGAGGGTGCCGGCTATTGGAGACTGTGAGGGTGCTAGGTATAAATGCTCCAAAGAATGCAGCCTTGATTCTTCTATAGTACAAGCCACTTATGTAAAGCTGGATTATCAGCTTTGAAAACAAAATGCCTGGCCAGAATGAATATTCACCATGAAATGCACATGTGCTTGTTGAAGATACCTCCACATCTTGTCAGAGTTGTCAGCACCAGCAACAAATTTCATATTAAATAAGTAAAACAATAATAGATATCTATGTTTCATTGCATAGATAATTTTTGTGCAGAAAGTATACTTGTGTTGTGTAACAGGGGGTTCATGGAATTCCAACAACCAAGGAGGGCAGAGGCCTCAAAAGCAAAAAGGGTTGAGAATCCCTGACCTAGAATATTCGTCCTTACCAGGTACTCAGTACTTTATCACTCCAACGTTGACCATGTTGAATGATTCCAGCAGCCTTGGCATTAGTTTAACTCAGAGCCAGTGGGTTAACATGGAAATTAGTGAGGGAAATTTAAAACATTTTTTTGCCCACTCCACTCTGCACCATGCCAAATTGGTTTGGTTAGTCCATGGCCTTTGACAGCTTAGCAGTAATGGTCGACCAAATACAAGAATCTATGGACCAAAAGAGATTTCCGCATTTCATGTGCTCTCTGTCAAAAGAACACATTTCAATTGCACAGGAACCACCCACAGCCTCCTGATCTATGCACACAAAATTGAAGTTTGGAACCAATTAATAGCAAGAAACAAGTCACCTCCAGATGAAACTACAAGTGTAACAAGTTTCTTTACAAAAATATACAGGAGTTGTAAAGAGTTTTCACTGCTGTGTAGTAGAGTTCTTGTCACACAGAAGGTCCAGGTCATGGTTAGATGGCTAAGATATGAGGGTTTACCTTTCGAGACACACTCTCAGTTTCAGTGCAGAGTTTGAACACTAGTATCAAGGAGCCACAATGAGGAAGTTTTCTCCCTCCCATAAGTAGGGGATTATACCAGTCCACATATTGTGATGGTAGGGGCTCCTCAAACAGCATTTCAGGGCTCCAAGGAAAAACTCAAATCTACTACAGATTATGACTGGGTTGTAAAGAATCAGACAGGTGATAGCTTTCTATTTGTATTGTGGCAATAATTGTAAATGAATTGCATTTAATTGGAGAAAGGTAGTAGGCATTAACTTGAGATTCACTTGTACCAGCGCAACTAGGAATGAGTAATAAATGCTGACCTTGCCAGCAACACCAAAGAATGAATTAAAAAAAACACATCCAGGCTGCAAAATTAAAATTGCAGAAGTGAAGTCCAAGCGTTTGCAATATTGCCTCCCTATGATTTAATAACTTAATTCCCAGGGCAACACTGATGTTATGTAACTGCTCCCATCTCTCCCCATCCCAATTACTGGCTCTCTGATCATCATCATGATACACCTTTACTTATCCACTGAACTTCATTCTTCCCACCCAGGTGCTTATTTTAATTATAACTCAAAACTAGACTAAGGTGCATAGATACTTACTCAGATCCGCTTTCCACCATCTGAGTTAAGAGGGAGATACCATCGAGGTTAATGAACTCCTGGGCAAAGGTGATGTCGCGGGAGTGATTAGCCAAGTCTTTCAATGCTTCTAACTTGGCATCCATGCTGGAAGACTGAATCCTTTCATGCAGCCCCTGTGCAGTTTGAGTCTAGATAAAAGACATGTGCCAAAAAACAGAAGAACATGCCAGAAAACGTACTCAAAATAAAAACATAATTTCTTTACTTCTCTCCAGAGTGAACTGGATTCGAAATGGGGCATGGAAACCATGGAAATTGGCAGCCTTGCAGTAACCAACTCAAGTGACCATTATTCACAGCTGAGCCATAGAGGGAGAGAGAGTTGCAAGATTATTCAACAGCAAGGGGCATCACAGCTGAAATCTATCTCATTGTCACCAAAGGGTCATACACCCACACAACTGGTGACTGGAAATGGGAAACCGCATTAATATTCTCCCCACTATCTGGCATGGCCACTGACTGTCCAATAGGAATGGGAAACAGCCTATGTAGCACACTCCACTCCCCATACCTCACCATCATCCCCAGTGTGAGCATGGCTCAGCTGATAGCACTCTCACCTCAGAGTCAGAAGTTTATGGGGAAGCACAAAATCTAGGCTGACACTTCCAAGGCAATTCTGAGGAAGCGCAGATTTATCAGAAGCATCGACTTTCGGAGAAGACATTAAACCAAGGCTCCATCTGACCTCTCAGGTGGACATAAAAGATCCCATGGCACAAGATGAAGAGGAGGTATGTTCTTCTCATGTCCCGGTCAATATTTTTCCTCAACCAAAATCATTAGAAACAGATGTAACAACATTTATCTCATTTTCAGATTATGCAATCTTGTGTACAAATTGCCTGCACCAACTGTGACTGCACTTCAAAAGTACCTCCTTGGCAATAAAGTGCTTTCAGATAGACAGAAGCACTATATAAATCCAAGCTCTTTCTTTCAGCTAACTTTGCACAGACTGGAACTTGTGTAAACTATGTGGTATATTAAACCACTGAGTCTTAGAAAAAAGGAACCATATAACTGGCTGAAACCTAATAAAACAATCATGTTATTGAATAATAAGTTACAGGCCTGCTTTAAAAGAACAAGTCTTTCAAGAGATTTGAGCTTACGATCAAAAAGATTTAAAACTAGTGAATTTTCTGCACATTGCTCATGGGATGTGCTCATGGGAAGATCTACAAGATCATAACATGACACACAGTGTATGAATCTGATGTTAAGTTGGAACTCTTTTATGCCCACAAGTCTTGTTTGTCATAAATAGGCAGACCCCTGCCCCCATCCAAGAATGTTCTGATAGTTGCTATTTCAATGATAATTTCCAAAAATCTTGATTCATCCTCGGGTAGAAAAAATAGCAGAAAATGACCGGGTTTTCCCTTTATTAAAGTTTGTTCTTGCATCATTTTAAAAATGTGATCCTTCAAATACGACAGACTGAAAGGTTTTTAAAAAGATAGTTACTGCCATCATTATCCTGTTTTGTACTCCCATCAATCCCCTCCCCAGTTAAGTACTCCTTTCTCCCAAATTCACCTCATCATCAGTTGAAGAAAGGCTTGCATTCATATTGTGCCTTTCATAATCTTAGGTCATCCCAAAGCACTTTATAGACAATGAAGTACTTTTGTAGTACAGTCACAGCTGTAATGAGGTAGGCAGGGCAAGCCAATTGGCACATAGCAAGATCCCACAAACAATTATGTTATAAGACTAGATAATCTGTTTTTTAGTGATGTTGTTTAAAGAGTAAAAATGGGCCAGGCACTGAGGCTATTTCTCTGCTCTTGTTTGAAATAGGGCTATTGGCCCTTGAGAGGACAGTTGGAGTGTCATTTAATGCACCTGACAGTACAGCCATCGCTCGGTACTGCACCGGAATGTCAATCTGTATTATGTGCTCTAGCCTCTGGAGTGGGATTCGAACTCAACCTTCAAACTCTAGGACAGGAGTTCCACCAACTGAACTACATGTGCCTTTATCACAAGGTACTGACAGCCTGCAGCACCAGCTAAACGGTTGCACTTGGTTTTTGGAAGACAACTTACTCTACACAACCCAGAGCACCAAAAGCTAAATCAACTGAAAGTATTACCAAATTTAAACATATCAAAATAAACAACTCGGGTTATAAAGAAATGTCATTGCCACATAAACTACTTACTGGAGATGCTGCCAATCGAAGGATTGCCCCATTTTTTATTTCATTACGGTTCTGGAGGGAGGGAAATCCAAACAGTTATATAGAGCTGGGATTATTTTACTTCACAAGTACCACACTCATCAAATGTTCAATTTGTTTGCTTCCCTGCCTACCAGTTCATCATTAGCAAATGATTCTTTCTCAGTCACAATCAAAATGGATCGGGAACCCAATCCAGAGATTGCGTTGATGAATCCTGAGGCTCTGTATGGGAGTCACCACAGAAACCATTTGCTAGTGTCAAAACGCCAATCCACCAACCACCAATTAACTCTGTGAGCGAAATATCAAGCTTTCGCTGTTATACCATATGTAGCAGCTATTAACAGGAGGCCATAAGCCAAATACTGGACTTGTAATTCCCAAAGTTCCCCATTACTGGAGGTTTTCCTCACCTCACATCTGGACATGGTGTAGATTAATTGATAGAGATCGGCTGTCATGATTAGTCAACAATTCCATTATTGTTGTATCAAGTAACTGCCAGGTTTAGAAGAATGGCAACATGAGGCACAGTGAGTGGATCAGATTGCATTGCCTGATAGGGTGGTGCAAGCAGGTTCAACTGTGGCTTTCAAAAGGGAATTGGAAAAGAAGCTGAAAGGAAAAAAAAAATTCATAGGGCACAGGAAAAGGATGGGCTAATGGAGTTGTTCTTGCAGAGAGCTGGCATGGACAAGATGGACCAAATGGCCTCCATCTATGCTCTAACCATTCTGTTTCTATAGTTTTAGGGTCAACTAAGGTCATCTTTTTCCCATCTGCTTACAGTCAATAACCCAGTGCATTAACACACCAAAACCATGCTGTGCCATAGCAGCTAATAATAGAAATAATTCACATTATCACAGAATTGCTGCAGCACAGGAGGAGGCCATTCGGCCCATCATATCTGTGCCAGTTCTCAGGATGAGCAATTTACCTGGTGCCATTCCCTTATCTTCACCCCATAACCCTGCATATTCTTCCTTTTCAGATGATGATCCAATTCCCTCGAATGCCTCAATTGAACTCACCTCCATCACATTATCAGGCAGTGCATTCCAGATCTTAAACACTCGCTTCATGAAAAAATTTCTCCTCCATGTCTCTGTTGCTAATCAGTGATATGCTGTTCACTTAGGAGCAGCCCAGCTTAATTGATAACTGCAGTCATCTGGCATCAGGGGCAAGCACTGGAGAATCAAACCACGTCAATCTGTACTTCAATCACATCAAATTGCGATACTGTGCTAATTAACAAAATGTCTCACACAGAAGGACCATTACAGAAACAACATTTTTATTTTCTTATTATTATGCTGAGCAAATATGAGAGTATGAAGCTCAGTTCAGGGTCAATCTGAAGACCAAGGTTGCAAACAGTCTGGTTCACCCGGAGTCAGTGGAGGTGGGGGCAATACGAGGTGGAATGTGGAATTAGTGGTTAAGGAACAGACTTTGTGACCAGCACTGGCTGCAAATTTCTCAATTAATTACCACAAAGACCTCCCCTTACGAACATGCCCCCCGCACCAGTTTAAACCTAAACAATGTGTACACAATGGGTATTTAAAACAATCTTACATCAGTCACATGCATTTGTTACAGATGTAAACAATGTGTGTAACTGAAAGGGAAATTATCTAGTTAGTACAACAGTGACTTAGCAGCTATTGAGACTCAGTCTAGACTTTTCACATTGAAGTTGAAACAAAGAAAAAAATGAAAGACATCAATGCAGGGTATGGTCATGAAAAGAATAGACTCTTAAAATAAGGTACATAGATACATGCAAGAAAACAAAACGTGTGACAGAGCTTTTCACACCACCAGGTGGCAAACTACAGCCTTTATCTAATGAGAGGTTGAAGCAGGCTCTTCAATCAAACAAGATTTTAAGCTGCACCATACATAATGAATAAAAACCAAAGGAAACGCCCATCATATACTTAATACTCAAGTTACCTTACTATCATATTGGTGTTTATAATTCTTCAAATTCCATAATGGAAACATTAAAAGAGGTGGCTTTGGCCCCGATTGTGATTTCATTACAGGCTGATTAGCCTGACCTCGGTCGTTGCTAAGATTTTAGAGTCCATTATTAAGGATGAGATTTCAGAATACTTGGAAGGGCATGGTAAAATAGGGCAAAGTCAGCATGGTTTCATCAAGGGGAGGTCATGCCTGACAAATCTGTTAGAATTCTTTGAGGAGGTAACGAGTAGGTTAGACAAAGGAGAGCCAATGGATGTTATCTACTTGGACTTCCAGAAGGCCTTTGACAAGGTGCCGCAAAGGAGGCTGCTCAGTAAGGTAAGAGCCCATGGTATTAGAGGCAAGGTACTAGCATGGATAGAAGATCGGCTGTCTGGCAGGAAGCAGAGAGTGGGGATAAGGGGGTCCTTCTCAGGATGGCGGCCGGTGACTAGTGGAGTTCCGCAGGGGTCAGTTTGGGACCACAACTTTTCACTTTATACATTAATGATCTAGATGAAGGAACTGAGGGCACCCTGGCTAAGTTTGCAGATAATACAAAGATAGGTGGAGGGACAGGTAGTATTGAGGAGGTGGGGAGGCTGCAGAAGGATTTGGACAGGTTAGGAGAATGGGCAAAGAAGTGGCAGATGGAATACAATGTGGGGAAGTGTGAGGTCATGCAGTTTGGTAGGAAGAATAGAGGCATAGACTATTTTCTAAATGGGGAGAGAATTCAGAAATCTGGAGTGCAAAGGGACTTGGGAGTTCTAGTCCAGGATTCTCTTAAGGTTAACTTGCAGGTTGAGTTGGTAGGAAGGCAAATGCAATGCCATTTCAAGAGGACTAGAATATAAAAGCAGGGAGTGCTGCTGAGGCTTTATATGGCTCTGGTCAGACCACATTTAGAATATTGTGAGCAATTTTGGGCCCCGTATCTCAGGAAGGACGTTCTGGCCCTGGAGAGGGTCTGGAGGAGGTTCACGAGAACGATCCCAGGAATGAAAGGCTTAACATATGAGAAACGTTTGAGGACTCTGGGTCTATACTCGATGGAGCTTAGAAGGATGAGGGGGGATCTGAATGAAACTTACAAAATACTGAAAGGCCTAGATAGAGTGGACGTGGGGAAGATGTTTCCCAAGGGCACAACCTCAGAGTAAAGGGAAGACTTTTTAGAACAGAGATGAGGAGAAACTTCTTTAGCCAGAGAATGGTGAATCTATGGAATTCATTGCCACAGAAGGCTGTGGAGGCCAGGTCATTGAGTGTATTTAAGTCCGAGATAGATAGGTTCTTGATTGGTAAGGGGATCAAAGGTTATGGGGAGAAGGCGGGAGAATGGGGTTGAGAAACTTATCAGCCATGATTGAATGGCGGAGCAGACTCGATGGGCCGAATGGCCTAAACTCTGCTCCTATGTCTTATGGTCTTATCCAACCTCCGGCATAAAGCCAATGCCCCAAGCTAAACTAGACTGTCTGTAGCCTTGGCATCCTTTTGTAATCCTAAACTGAGATTCTCACCCCATTTTCTGTCCTCACAAATACCACTTACTTCCAGTTTTGCAACAATTTCCTGCCACAGCCCAAAACCTTTTGTTCACCTCCAGACTCACGGGCTCCAAGATCTCTTCACCAGCCTCCCACTCTTGTCCCACAAAAAAATTCCAGAGAGTTCTAAAACTCTGCCGCACATATCCTGTCCCACTCATACTTCACCCCTCCTCCTAACACAACTAATTGAAAATCCTTGTCCTCATTTTTAAATTTCTCCATCGTCTCTTTCCTCTACTTTTTTTTGCATGTGAATAATTATTTTCCTGGCACTATTCATTAAGCATTTTGTTCATCATTTAACATATATTTATATCTTCAAAGCATTTTCTGAAGTTCCCTTTTACACCACTGGAGTGTAGCCTTCAGCTACATATACCTTCAGTGTAAAAGCTGCACCCAGAAGTTTTCACTATAAAATTACAGAGAATCTGGATAGGAAAAAGTTGCTGGGCTACAGAGAAAAAGCAGAGTAGCACTAGGTGAAGTGAGGCACAGGCATGATGGGCCAAATGGCCTCCTCCTCCACTGCAACCATTCCATGATTCCAATTTTCAATGGGTAATTATGAGAGATAATCTGTAATTCCAAGAGTGATGATCAACAGCCAGCCTGACATAGGCTATAGTGAAAATGCTAGCATCCATTATTAGTGACAAGGCATTTGGGAAATCATTATAGGATTAAGCAGAGTCAGCACAGATTTTTTGACATAGAAATTGTGTTTGACAAACCTTCTGAAGTTGTGACTAACAGGGTAGATAAGGGGGCGGGGGGATCATTGGATGTACTGTATATACATTTTGAAAAGGCATTCAATAAGGTGCCAATTAGAGGTTATTGCACAAATTTAGGGCTCATGGGGTTGGGGGTAATATATTAGAATGAACTGAGAATTGGTTAACAAACAGAAAACAGGAATAAATTGGTCATTTTTGGATTGGTAGGCTTTAATTAGTGGAGTACCACAAGGATCAGTGCTTGGCCCTCAGCTATTTACAATCTGAATCAAATACTTAGATGAAGGAAGCAAGTGTAACAATTCCAAGTTTGCCAATGATGCAAAGTTAAATGGGAAAGTAAGCTGTGAAGAGGATGCAAACAGGCTGCAAAACAATATAGACAAGTTAAGTGAGTGGGCAAGAACATGGCAGAAGAAATATAATGTGGGGAAGTATGAAGTCATCCACTTTGGTAGGAAAAATAGAAAATATTTCTAAATTGAGAGAAATTGGGAAATGTTGATATTCAGAGAGGTCTGTGTGTCCTTCTACATGAATCACAAAAAGTTAACATGAAGGTACAGCAAGAAATTAGGAAGATAAATGCTATTTAGCCATTAATACAAAAGGATTTGAGTAAGAGTAAAACAGTCTTAAATAGATCTTAAATGAGATCACATCTAGAGTATTATGTACAGTTTTGGTCTCCTTGCCCAGGAAAGGATACTTGCCTCATGTTCTGTCTTATTGTGTGGTAGCTCAGTGTCAAATTTTGTTTGATAGTCGCTCCTGTGAAGTGCTTTGAGACACTTTACTATGTTATCAATGCTGTATAAATGCAACTTGTTCTTGTTGATAGTATATGGAACGGAGGGAGAGGAACCAGTCCCACCCAATTGCGGCACCAGAGTGTCACTGACAGCGGCCAGCAGCCAAACTGATGTCAGTGAAAGACAAGTGTGTAAACATGCAATAAATGGATCAGAATCGACAAGACAGCTAAAGAAGAGTGCGCTCAGAGGGAGCCAGAGAGTGTACAATGTGTGATCGCTACACTACATTGTCTGCCAACATTTAACAGTAAATTTGTATTTTCCTGCTCTTTCTGTCCTTGATTGCTCCAGGAACAAGCTGGATGAATCACATTCCCAGGTTTCTGCTCATGAAGCTGTTAGGCAAGCTCAGAGGACGAGGTTAACCAGCCGTTCATAGTAAATGGGTGACAGGTCTCACCCAGATCCTGCATCTCCTCCTCATCCACCTTACCTCTCAAATCTATGAAACCACCTCTCCCACCCACCCACCCCACCCTATGTTGGATGACCTGATTTAGTGCTTTGTCCCAATCGTAAAACTCAGTTCTGAAACCCACAGGTTCAAAATCTATATTGTGACTTTGCACATCCACACTAGCACTTTCTTTTTGGCTGTCTCCCTCCAGATGCCCACACACTTCTTGGGGGCCCTCCAACTCTCTGCATCTTGTGCTGTTACGGTGCATAGTGCAATTTTTACTTATAAGTTCCTCAGCCTCCTATTAGTTCCTCTCATCATTTCTTTCAATTCTAACAATTAAAAATGCTTTTGTAGGCATCGAGAGATACACATGAAACATTCTACAGACCCAAACATACACAGACCCAGACACAGACAGACACACACGCACTTACCTTTTCTGTGATGTAAAAATTTGTGCTATCTGCATACTGCAGAGCATAATTTTCAGGGATTGATAGTGACCAACTTGATTTAAAAAGAAAAGAAAAAAATTACTTCCTGATATACTACAACCAGCTCAAATTGTAGCCTTACAGCAGTAATATAATATGAGTGTTACAACCATGCTATTTTTACTCAAAATATATAGGCCTTACCCACATTAAACATCACCTGTCCCACTCCTGAATTATCCCCTTTCAACCCTCCCACCTCACCCTTCCTTGTGATATAGATAGTCACCATCCAATGTCGTGTGCTCCAGCAGGTACACTGTCCAAATGGCTATTCTTCTTGTGTCATACAGTGAGCCTAAACAGGCCAAACAACTCCAGGGGGCATCACTTAAATGTCCAATGTGTTGCTGCCCAACATATACACATAGTCAGGGATTGCTGGGATTGTGACCAGGAACAGGAAATCCAGCTGACTTTCCCTTCCCCTAAGGCATAGGGTAAATAAAATCAGACAGTTGAATGCGTGACTCATAGGCTGATGTGGGAGAAGTGGGTTTCAATTTATGGGACGCTGGCACCAATACTGAGAAAAAGGGAGATGTACCACTGGGAAAGGCTTTACTTGAACTGTGTTGGGACTAGTGTTCTGGCAAATCGAATAAGTAGGGCTGTAGAGAGGGCTTTAAACTCAATAGTCGGGGAATTGTTCAAGTGAGGGGAAATTTACTTGGATAATGTAGGATAATGGCACAGAAATAGGCCACTCAGTCCAACCATTCCATGACATTGTTTATAATCCACTCAAGCCTCTTCCCATCTTCTCCCCTCTAAATCTACCATTGTAGCCCTCTATTTCCCTCTCCCTCATCCGCTTGTCTAGTTTTCCCTTAAATTCATCCATACTATTCACTTCAACCACTTCCTGTGGTAATGAGATCCACATTCTCACCATTCTTTGGCTGAAGAAGTTTATTTCGAATTCTCTATTGGATTTATTGGTGACTGTTTTATATTGATGGCCTCTAGTTATGCTCTTCTTCATAACAGGAAACATTCTATTTTGACGGCTCTATCAAAAGCTTTCATAATTTTAAAGGCCTCTATTAGGCCACCCCTCAGCCTTCTTTTATTTTCCAAGAGGAAAGAGACCCAGTCCGTCAGTCTTTCCTAATATGTATACGCATGCATTTCTGATATCATCCTTGTAAATCTTGTCCGCACTCTCTGCAGTGTCTCTATATCCTTTCCATAATATAGGAACCAGAACACAGTCTGCTCAAGTGTGGTCTAACCAAGGTTCGATACAGGTTTAGCATAGCTTCCCTATTTTTCAACTCTATTCCTGTGGAAGTAAAGAGTCATGCTTGGTTTGCTTTTTTTTAAATGGCCATGCTAATCTGTGGCGCAACTTTTATTGATTGATGCATTAGTACACTAAGATCTCTTTGTTCCTCTGCCCTACCTAGACTTGTACTTTCCAAGTAATGCGACCTCCCTATTCTTCCTACTAAAATCCTCTTACCTCACTTTTATGTGTTGAACTTAATTTCCAATTATTTGCTCACCCTACAAGTTTATTAATGTCCTCTCGTAATTTGTTGCAGTCCTCCTCAGTATTGATGTTCCCGTCAATTTGGTGTCGTTCCATGAATTTAGAAATTATATTGTTGACCCCAAAGTCAAAATCATTAATATAAATTGTGCAAAGCAGCGGTCCCAGCACTGATCCTTATGGAAAACCACTTTCTACCTTCTACCACTTTGAATACCTGCTTTCTATCTTGAAGCAAGTTAGCAATTCACTCTGCCACTTGTGTCCTGACTCTGCATTCTCTAACCTTATTCATTAGTCTAGTTCAGGGCACCATATCAAAGGCCTTTTGAAAACTGAGATAAATTACATCTGCTGCATTACCATTGTCTACGCTTTCAATTAAGGTTGGTCAAGCAAGATTTTCCCTTTTGAATCCATGCTGACTATTAATTTATATATTCTCATTTCTACTTGTTCTTCTATTCTCTCCTTTAGTATGGACTTAATTCACAAAGTTAAAGAGAAAGGATCAGGTAATAGTGCAGGGTAATAATATGGATAATGATAACAGGAAAGAACAGAGCTGGGAAATATTAAAGCCCCAGCAATCAGGGTCAGAGCAAGGAAAAATGGTAAAAAGACAAAATTGAAGACTCTTTATCTGAATGCTTGCAGAATTCATAACAAGACAGATAAACTGATGACACAAGAAGAATTAAATGGATATGATGTGAAAGCCATTACAGATGTGGCTATAAGATGACCAAGGCTGGGAACTGAATATTCAAGAATATTCGGCATATTGAAAGGATAGGACAAAAGGAAAAGGAGATGGGGTAGCTCTGTTAATAAAGAATGTTATCAGTACAATAGTGAGGAATGATCTTGATTAGGAAGATTAAGATGTAGAATCAGTTTGGGAGAAAATAGGAAATAGAAAAGGAAAGAAATCATTGGTGGGAGCAATGTATAGGTCCCCATCCAATAGTTACGCAGTAGGACAGAATACAAATTAAGAAATAACGAAGGCCTGTAAGAAAGGAACTGCAATCATCATGGGCAATTTTAATCTTCATATAGATTGGACAAATTGAATTGACAAATGTAGCTGGAGGATAAGTTCATAGAGTGGATTCGGGACAGTTTAAAAGAACAACATATTCTGGAACCAAACAAGGAACAGGCTAGAACTCGTAATATGTAATGAAGTAGGATTAATGATCTCGTGGTAAAAGAACCTCTAGGGAAAAGAGATCATAATATGATAGAATTTCACATTCAGCTGGATCTGAAACTGGAGTCTTAAACTTAAATAAAGGCAATTACAAAGGTATGAACACAGCTGACTAAAGCAGGCTGGGAAAATAGGTTAAAAGGAAGACAGTAGAGAAGCAGTGGAGATTTGAGGAGATTTTCTTAACATTCAACAAAGATATATTTGAGTATTGCTGAGAAAAGAGATTTTTTGTCAAAGATTTTCCTCTCGCACTCACCAGGATAATTTGCAAGAATACCAAATGTAAAGTGAACAACAAGTTATACTGTATGAGATGAGAGTGCTTGATGCCGAAATAGGGTGCAAAGGCATCCTGCATGATAATGGTTACCCTGATCAGATCATTTCATGCTGTATGTCATGAAAGCTCATGAATGGGCCTAAGGCCACCATTTTTGTCCTTGAAAAGTGTCCAATCTGCCTCAGATTACCCCAGAAGGGCAAGGTATCTCAAAAATTTGAGCAACAGGTGAAGCTAGCTGTTTTATGCTGCTACTACACATTAGCAACATAAGTGGCAATTGCCATTAACAGGATGCTACCATCATGCCAAAAAGACATTCTGCCCTATCACATATATGAGTAATGTGATATATAAATTTCAGTGCCAGTATGATGCTAGCTATGTAGGCCGTAGTTCCCGAAGGCTGGCAGATCATATCAAACAGCATATCCCAGCTGTTGTTCACCATGGGCAAGATACAGCCCATACCCAACCAGTCCATGCTTGCAAAACTCAAACAGTGTCCAACATTAGATGTGATTCCGTGATTGGGCAACATTTGCTAAATAATCCTCAATGTGCTAAAAATTATGCTGACAACCAATTTAAGATTATCGATCAGGCTCACAGTGTGGGGCATTTACATGTATTGGAAGCTACATATACTAATACGCAGGGCCCTGTTCGTTGCAGACAGAAAGAACATGTACATACATTGCACCTGTTTCAGCTAAACAAAATAAGTGACAGCCATTCGCTGGTTCATTCCTTAGGACAATGCGTTGA
Source organism: Carcharodon carcharias (assembly GCF_017639515.1). NCBI lineage: Eukaryota > Metazoa > Chordata > Chondrichthyes > Lamniformes > Lamnidae > Carcharodon > Carcharodon carcharias. Next base: position 197,354,407 of record NC_054469.1, read on the forward strand.
CCAATGAGAGTCAAGCTGCCTGGTTTAAATTTCAAACAATGCTTGACCGTTAACTGTCAGTCACTATCAGCTGGTGCATTCTTCATGGCAATGCCTCGACCAGAGTCCACTTGCCAACCAACCAGCACACTCTTCTCATACAATACATTTGCTTCGCCCTTTACATTTGGTATTCTTGCAAATTGTTGTGATGAGTGCAAGATGGAAAGCTTTGACAAAAAATGTCTCTTGTTTCAGCAGTACTCAAGTTCTGTACTACCAAACGCCTAAAAGATATATTCCATTGAGAATGAACCACTCTTTGAAAAGGATGAATCATCTGTGGCTAACTAAGAATGTTAAGGATGGTACCAAATTGAAAGATAAGGTGTACAATACTGCTAAGATTAGTGATAGGCTAGGAGATTGAGAAAACTTGAGAAACAGGCAAAGGATGACAAAAGAAATAATAAAGAGAGAGAAATTAGAATGAGAGAGTAAACTAGCAAGGAATATAAAAACAGAGAGTAAGTTCTTCTACAAGTATATAAAAAGGGAGAGAGCATCTAGAGTAAACACTGGTCCCTTAGAGGATGAGACTGGGTAATTAATATCGGAATATAAGGAAACAGCAGAGGCTTTGAACAAGCATTGTGTACCTGCCTTCAGCGAAGAAGTCATTAAAAGCATCTCAAAAATGGTAGAAAATCAAGGGGCAAAAAGGAGTGAGAAACTTAAAACAATCCCTATCACTAGAGAAAAAGTACTGGGAGAACTAATGTGATTAAAGGCTGACAAGTCCCCCATACCAGTTGGCCTGCATTCTAGAGACTTCAAATGAGTGGCTACAGAGATAGTGGATGCTTTGGCTGTAATCTTCCAAAATTCCTTAGATTCTGGAAAAATCCCAGTGGATTGGTCACTGCAAATGTAACCCCACCACCCCCTTCTTCCCCATTCAAGAAAGGAAAGAAACAGAAAACAGGATCAGAACAACCAAGGAACAGGCTATTTTAGACCTGGTAATGTTTAATGAGACAGAATTAATTAATGATCTCACAGTAAAGGATCCTCTAGAGATGAAGAACTACATCACTGAGTTCTGGTAAAACATTGGCTCGAACTGGTCTTTCACCATTTTTTGACAGGAAATTACTTCCAAAACTGAAACAGCCATTGACCACAATGGAGGTTCATTGTTACAGTTTGAACATTTTAACTTAAAGAAGCTTCCATAGTTGCAAACATACCTTTCACTATCTGAATCTACATGGACCTCTGTCAAGAAACCAAAATCAAATAGATTTTTCATTTAAAAAATTAGCTTGTCATAATTTTTTTGATCCCCTTTCCTTCTATGTTAATTTGCTTTACTGAAATAAAGTTGATTAATGTGCATTCTATAGTTCATCAGCTCCTCTGTCAAAACCTTCTCCATTTTAACCCAAGGTCCTTGGTTTTTCACTACCCTCCATTTAAAAGTATATATATTTTCCCACCTCCCAAGATGATCTTTCTCCTAAATAAGGCCAGCAATCTGTTCCCAGGCCTCTGCCAATGACACAGTTGAGCCAGACACAAAGAAAGCTCACAAGATCAGCTGAGTCTTTTCTTCCTCCCTCAAAATGGTAGGCACCTATTCAGTCCCTGTGGATTCTGCACTCCTAATGATCTCCTAGTTGTAGCCAAGATAATCATATGGGGAAAATCACAAGTGCAAATCCTGGGCCGTCTTCTCTATGAGAAACTAAACAAGATTAACAAATCAACTGGCACATCTCTGATTTAATGCTGTTCACATGACTTCCTAAGTTATAACAGTCCTTCATCATCATCAAGCTATTTTCTTTCAGGGCTCTGGCCCACAAACATTGAAATGAGTGCCTGAAGACACTTACCCATCACAGACTTCCCGGATAATAGAAGCCAAAGGCTTTTTCTGCAATAAAAATGGAAAAATGTTTTTTAAATATTACATTTTTGAATTACTGATCCCCAGTCTACAGAGCTTCAGCAATATACTTAACTGTGTCTCTTAAGTGTTTCTATCAATCAGTCATTTTCTTCCCAACCCGCCATCTGAAGCTAATGACTCTTGTGGTTGTTTAACTATCTCAAACTATAGTTAATGTTGAGCATACAGCACGACTCACTCACTATTTCAGTCAGCAGGCTGGGACTAGGGGACAGAGAACTACCAGTGAAGATCAGTGACACTGGTCCAGTTTGAGATGCCACCATTAGCTGGTTTACTCAGTTCTTTTGACAGAATTATAGCCTAGGGTGGCAGCCAACCTTCAGTTGGTGGCAGGTTCCGTTGGCACATGATCCATTCGCTCCACTGGTTCTTGATATTATGTTTCAGACTTGGCCTAGTCAGCCTTTAGATGAGCTAAATCCAAGTCAGTGTGAACATTTGTTCTTTGCTTTGTATGAAAGTTTTCATAAAATTTGTATTTTGTAATCTCTTACTCTGTTCTTACCTGATCAATTTCCATCAATTTCGGGAAGGCCCCAGGCCATTCAATGGCCACCTTCACAATGTCTGACGGTGGTGGCATTTTAATGGTTTATACCCTTACTGGAGAATGCAGGGCAAGTTGCCTCAGTGTATACGTGACCCAAATCTCACTCAACCCTAAAGTAAAACACACAAGAGTAAACTCAGTTGGGAAAGAAATTATATACTTGGCTAAATGAATACATTGAGTTTTTGATATTAGTCAAGCACAATAAAAGCTTACAAAACACCAAGTAGAGATGACAGATGCCACCTTCTGCCATGGATCTTGATTTAGGTTCCAATACTTTCTTTATCAACAATGTCAAGTCACTGCTAACGTTCATAGCTTTAATATCTAATGCCTCCACATCAAAAGACACCGGCATAAGCCACTGGGATCTCCACCTCTCTTTCTGCCTTTAAAATCCTTCTTATCATGGACCTCCTTGACCAAGCTTTTGGTTATCCTTCACAGTGTCTTTTTTTTTGGTTCGGCATCCAGTTTTGTCTGCTTCCATTTTTGTGAAGCACCTTGGGGTGTTTTTTCTATGTTAAAGATGTTATATAAATGCAATTTGCTGTTGTAAGTGGATAAGACTACTTGACATTTAAAGAACTGACTCTTGGTGACCAGTTTAACCCAAACACTTGAAGACCAGATGATAATATCAAGAGACAGCCAACCGCTGCAAGAATATCAGGCCTGCAAACTGGTAAATTTGTAACAGGTTGCAGAACGGGAACTGGTAAACTAGCAACCCAGATATCAAACCCATAAATTGGTAAACTAATAACATTGATAATGGACCAAGAAACTGACAAAACTGGTCACATAGTGCAGATGACTAAAATTTTAACGCCCATAAGACGCCACTTGGCTCATAATAAACCTATCTGCATGAAACATTAACAGTGTACACTGCCATGCTTTGGAGCACAGAAATATAGATTTGAGGGGGAGACCACCTGTAGTCCATGTGCAATTACTGCAACAGAAGCTCACCTCATGGGTCTATAAAATTCAGTAATATAGGTTAACTTCAATTCTGATTTAAATTGGGCATTTCAGCATTTTCTTATGAGGAACTTGTGTGCATTTCTTTTGCCAGTTAAAACGATTGCCAGCACAATCAAATCTTGAGGGAAGTCAAGTTTTGTGATATCCATTGGCTATGTACCTCAAAGATTCAATTGAATTAGTTAAAATATACATTTATACACAGACATAAAATAATACACACACACATACAACTGTCAAAGCAATTTTGAGTGATTCTGATTAAGCGATCCTGATTGAGCAAAGTAGTATAGTTTCACTAATGTGACTTCGTCGGTCAATGAATCTACTTGGAAGACAAGATACCAAGACATACTGCAGCTCTTCTGTAATATAAACCAATGCTGTAACATGTTGGGGTGTACTGCAGAACAGCAGATGGGCAAATGCTTATCTCATTCCTCTAGTCTATCTCCTGGTCCCTCCCCGGTGGTCATGCAAGGGTCTGTACAGGCGAGCCAGGAAGATGCTGCATATGGGCCCGGGAAAAGTGACTGAACACTCAGGTCACTCAAAACAATTAACGATGGCAGCCTCTACCCTCTGCTGTTAGTGATTATATTTGTCACCAACAAAAAGCACCTCTTCAGCTAAAAGAAAAAAGACTTGTATTTATAAAATGTCTTTCACAATTTCAGGATTCCTTAAACCATTTTACAGCCAATAAAGTACTTTTGAAGTGTGGTCACTGTAGCAATATAGGAAAGAGGCAACCAATTTACACACAGTAAGATCCCACAAATAGGAGGTTTACTACTAGCTACCGCACAGCCTTCAGGCCTTAAGATTGAGTTTAATAAATTAAGATCTTAACCACCGCTCCCATTTTCTCCCACTGCAGTTTCTGGGAATGGAGGCTGGCTGCACCAGAACCACAGGGCGCGAAAGAAATGTTATGTTGGTGCTTGGGGTCATAATTCCAGATCAGTACACAGCCAGCAGGGTGTCCAGAATTCTGGATCTATCCACTTTTCTACATCACACTTCCAGGCCAAGGAAGCCTTCTCCAATGTGCCAGATTTTCTATGGTTCCCTCCCACTTTGCTGTAACCATCCTCTGGACTCATTTTCTGTTTCTTGACTTGTCTCACTCATTACCACCCCTGTGGTCTTGCACCACCATCCCAATTGAGCAGTTAATTAATCTTGCCCTCCAACTTATCACAGGCCTTTCCCTTGGTTCTTCCTGCGTGTGGCCCACGAGGCACTTTGTTGATCATTGCCCATGTACAGGGTTGCCAGGTTCTGCTGGTTTCTGTCCATGTAGGCTTTTTCCTACCGGTATTACTAAAGCAATACAGACACAAAGTAAGGGCCCGTGAAGTGAAATGTGTACTGATTGCACACAACATTGACTGTGAGAACCGTGCGTTCCCTCTGCATCCAAAGTGCTGCTGTGGTTCAATCAGCACACCCCGCAAATATTTATTCATGGGCCCATGGTTCATGTACGTGCCCAATTTCAATCTTGTGGCCCACTGAGATGAAGGAGTGCCATTCATGTGGCCCACTCGCTAGCCTAGGTTGCCCATCACTAGACTAAACATTATCAGTCAGTTATTGGGTAGGAGGGGAGATGAATTTAAAGTACCCAATAACAACTCTGTTTCCTCTTCCTGCACACTTTATAGAAGCATACAGCAAAGGATGAGGCCTATTGTCTGAAAGAACAATCCAATTAGACCCAGAGATAAAAAAATCTTCTCTGCCGATGCTGCCAGACCTGCTGAGTGTTTCCAGGTAATTCTGTTTTTGTTTTGAATCCAATTAGACCCACTCCCCTCCTATTGTCCTTGTATGTTAGTAGGACACAGCAGGGGGATTAGCAATCTACATAATCCTACTTGTCTGTAAAACTCAATGTTGCTGTATCAGCAGCACTCAGGTCTCTGAGGGACTCCAAACTGGTGAAATGTGAAGTTGTGTTACACCCTGATGGTAATCTTAGTCCATTAAATCCCAAATTCCAAAAGGATTTTTGCTATTTTTCGTTTACAAGCCTCCAGTCTGCAACTCCATTATATCAAATGAATTTTGCAAAGGTTCATCAAGGAGCACGTCACACTGGACTAAGTATTTTTTTTTGAAAAGGAAGTCACAGGAAACGTATATATAACCCCCAAACATTTCCTTTAATACTATACACTTTAACCTTTGCAAGTCCCTTATCTGTAACTTCATCTAACACCTACTGAAAGCCATTATAATCAACTGCATTCCATTCCTATGAGGAAATGTTGGATGAGATTCCAGATAAGAAACGTGATGCAAAAGTTAAGGCACAAGGTGGTAAAGGGAATGTACACATGGAGGTAAGAACACAAAAACATAAGAAATAGGAGGAGTAAACCACAAGGCACATAAGCCTGTTCACCATTCAATAAAATTATGGCTGAGCTACCTCAACTCCACTTTCCTGGAAGGTCCCCATATCCCTCGATTCCCTTAGATTCCAAAAATCTTTCAATCGCTGAATATACTCTATGAATGAGCATTTAAAGCCTGCTGTACCAGAGATTTCCAAAGATTCTTCCAAGTTTAGAAATCTCTACTCATCTCAGTCCTAACCAGTCAGCCCCTTGTCCTGAGGCCATGGCCCCCGAGTTCTAGATTCTCCAGCTAGGGTAACAGCCTCTCAGCATCTACCCTGTCAAGCCCTCTCAGAATTTTGTGTTTCAATGAGACCATCTCTCATTCTTCTTAACTTCAGAGAGCATAAACCTATTCTACTCAATGTTGTCATAGGACAACTCTCTCATCCCAGGAATCAATCTAGTGAACCTTTGTCACAAGTACATCCTCAAGTATGGAGACCAAAATTCTACACAGCACTCAAGGTGTGGTCTCACCAAGATTTCCTTCCTTTTGTATTCCAACCCTATTACAATAAAGGCCAACATATCTATTTGCATTCCTAATTGCTTTCTGTATCTGCATGGGCAGAATTTTACGTCCCACAGACGGGCATGCGCCCGGCCCAATCAGGCATAAAATCGCACCAGATGACATCAGCTGAGTGCCCGATGTCATCGCACACTCGCGCCATATTTCAGCCAGCGGGCTCAAGCAAAAGTTGGAAGCGCACCCGCTGACAATTAAGAGGGCAATTAATCCCATTAACAGAGCAATTGTCTGCGATTTTACTGGCCCATCCAACCTTATGGTTGGCGGACTTGCCAGTCGGCCAGGTGGCCTTCACATTTTTCATCAAACCTCATCCAATGGCAGGATGAAATTTTCGTGAGGAAATAAAATAAAAATAAATATCTGGGGACAGCATTTGACTGATTGTGATGCATGAACATTTTTGTGCTGCTTTTGTTTTTAGTTGCAGGCCTGCAGGCTCCCTGAGACAGCTATCTGCCTTCAGGGAGCACTCTCGCAGCGCTGACCCACGCCTGTGGTGACCGTGTCACCTGCCCTCTTCCCGTCCCCACCCCAACAACGCTGAGCTTTTCAGAGCACATTTCATGCTAGCTGGCTGGCCAGCCAGCATGAAATCGCGGTCGGGGGCCCGTTTCCCAGCCACTCCCAGACCCACCAATTGCGCGCGCCCAATGACCGAAAAATTCAGTCCTATGTCACCTTTCTATATTTTAGGTATAAGGATCTAAACGCTAATATTTAATAGTTTCTCATCACTTAGAAAAATTTTCTGCTATTTTATTCTTCCTACCAAAGTGAATCACCTTACATTTCATTCAGTCTACCATTTTCTTGCCTACTCAGTTAGCCTGTCTATATCCCTCTGCAGACAGTGTGTGTCTTCCTGACAGCTTACTTTCCCACCTAGCTTTGCACCATCAGAAAACCGGGCTACATTGCGCTTGGTTCTTTAAGATAAGTCATTAATACAGATTGTAAATAGCTAAAGCTCCAATGGTCAATCTTACAGCAACCTGCTAGTAAAAGCCTGCCAACCTGAAAATGGTCCATTTATTCCAACTCTGCTTTTTGTCCTTTAACCAATCCTCTAACCATTCTAACATATTACCCCAACCCCATGAACCCTTAGCCTGTGCATCAACCTTTCACTGGGCACTTATTAAATACCTTTTGAAAATCCAAATACACTATATCAATTGATTCCCCCTTATCCATCCTGCCAGTTACATCCTCAAAGAAAAATCTAAAAGATTGAACAACCTTCCTTTCATAAAATTTTGCTGACTCCGCCTAATAATGCTATGAATTTCTAAGTGCTCAGTTGCGACTTTCTTATTGGATTCCAGAAGTTTCCTGATGACTGATGCCAGATTAGCTGTTTTCTCTCTTCCCTCATTTCTTGAATAGCAATGCTAGATTTACTACCTTCAAACCCACTGGTCTCATTCTACAATCAAGGAAGTTTTAGAAGATCACAACCAATGCATCCATTATCTCCTCTGCCACCTCTTTCAGAATTGTGTCTGTAGATACTAAGTCCAGGGGATTTGTCAGTTTTTAATTCCATCAATTGCTCCAATACTTTTTCTTTACTGATATCAATTTTTTAAATTCCTTACTCTTATTCTCTATTATAGTTCCTCTTGTCTCAGCCTTTAAAGGCATGCTGCTCTCATTTTTGTAGAAGCTTTTAAAATTTGTTTTAGATTACTTGCTCATTTCATAATCTATTTTCTCCTTCATCCATTTTTCCACCATTCTTTGTTGGTTTCTAAAACTCTCCCAATCCTCAGGCTTACTGAATCTTTTGGCAACATTACAAGCCCCTTCTTTCAATCTAATTCTATCCTTAACCTCTTAGGTGGCTCACATTTTCCATGGAAAAATTTGTTGAAAATGATGAAACATTTCTTTAAATTTTGCCATTGCTCATCTACAGTTATAACTTTCAACCTACAAAAATGCAGGACAAATTTAATCCAGCCAAATACCACTCCAGCCAAATACCACTCCATCAGTCTACTCTGAATTATCAGCAAAGTAATGTAGATTGCTATTCATTACGCTATCAAGCATCACATACTTAACAATATCTGCCAACTAATGTTTAGTTTGGGTTCCGCCAGGGCCACTCAGCTCATTACAGCCTTGATGTAAACATGACTAAAAGTGTTGAATTCCATAGGTGAGGTGGGAGTGACCGCCCTTGACATCAGGTAGCATTTGTCTGAGTGTGGCATTAAGGAGCCCTAGTTAAATTGAAATCAATGGAGATCGGCAGAGGGGAAAGCTCTCCACTGGTTGGAGTCATGCCTAGCGCAAAGGAAAATGGCTGTGGTTGTTGCAAACCAACCACCCTTTCAGAGTGTATACAGCAGGCTTGTTTTGCAGAAAAGTTGGATTGCAAAACCCTGCTGAAGCTGTTCTCCTGGCTCTAGCAGTGAGTGTCACAGTCTAATTGCTGATGGATCAAAAACTCAAACTCCATTTTCAAAAGATTGCGCATTGGTTTATTTAATGTTGTATATATTTTGTATCATTTGGTGAACATGATGACCTGATCGCCACACGTTTGGCGAGCATTTAAATTCTATTGGACAACACCTGGGAGGCGATGGTGTAGTGGTACTGTTGCTGGACTAGCAATCCAGCGACCCAGGATAATGTACTGGGGACCTGGGTTCGAATCCCACCGTGTTGGAATTTGAATTCAATAAAAATTTGGAATTAAAAGTCTAATGATGACCGTAGAATCATTGTCGACTGTCATAAAAACCCATCTGGTTCATTAATGTCCTTTAGGGAAGGAAATCTGCAGCCCTTACTTGGTCTGGCCTACAAGTGACTCCAAGCCCACAGCAATGTGGTTGACTCTTAAATGCCCTCTGAGCAAGGGCAATTAGGGATGGGCAATAAATGCAGGCATAGCCAGTGACACCCACATCCCATCAATGAATAAAGAAAACACTTGAATTATTTTTGTAAATGTAGTGATTTCTTAACCGCTTTTCTAACATCAGTTGATTGCTCTGTGATTAATTATCCTGAGAGATTTAGAGTTGGGCCTTCAATTTCATCACTGACACAAACACTCTACCTACTGCATGCAGGTATCAAAGAAAGACAAAACCTACATTTATACAACACCTTTCACAATGTCCCAAGCACTTTACAGGCAATTAAGTACTTTTGAGTTGTAGTCACTGGTATAATTTAGGCAATGTTATCAAATGGCAGAATAGGCTCGAGGGGCCAAATGGCCTACTCCTGCTCCTATGCTCCTAATACGTATGTTTGTGTGTCATTTTGGGATGGATGAGGTGAACTGGGCTAGGTGACCTTTGACATCCATAATTATCTTGTGAACAGAGGGTGGAACCAAGACTGGAGTTTTGTTTATTTTGCTGCTAATCAAAGTTTACTGTGAGCAGGTTTGTGTGGTGAAATTGCCCAGACAGGAGTGCATAATGGGCTCATGGTGAATCAGTAACCTGTTTTACACTGCACATTATTCTCAATCTTGTCCTTTTGTCTACTCGCTATCCCACTCTATCTTGATTCTTTTACGAGTTTTTTGAGGTATTGAAATATCTGGATAAATTTGTGTTGCATAGTAAATATTGAGAATATATTATAGTGAGAAGCAGCAATCAGCAGAGTGTTCAGACTTGCTGATCATGAAACTGATACAACTGTAAACAATTCAGTCTTTATTCTCTGGCCTCAAAGTTCTGTTGCACAGACACCTGGGGGCCCAGAAACAGGAGAAGTGCCAGGGCCCATGATTTCTCTCCCTGTCACTGGATAGCAGAACCCCTAGCCCAATCCACGACCCCTAATGAAATGATACCAGTCAGCATCTTCATGGGGGGAGGGAAACTTTTCAGAGTTAAGAGTAGCCGCAACTAGGGTGGAAGAAATTATGCAAGTATTACTGTTCTTTGTTCTCAATGCTGACATAGACAAAACAGTACAACACAAATTGCACATTGACTGAAACTCTTAAGTTGTCCTTTCAAAACATTCATTCCACTTCACCTTCAGAAAACAGTGTAACCAGTGCAAAGGTTAGTCCCAGATACCAACAAGCCAGGAGACACTGCATATTCTTTGAACTGGACAGCTTCTGAATCAATATTATGAGCGCAGCAGTTTCAAGCCAAGGTTGTTGCTCTCTGATTCAACCAGCCAGGTCAATAAATAACCCAATTATACAATGCGACATTTGCAAGTAGCTACAACAGACTCACAGCCTTCCGGATTGAACATTGAGTTCAACAATTTTAGATCATGAACTCTCTCCTCCATCCCCACCCCCTTTCCGATTTTCCCTCTCCTTTTTGTTTTTTCCAATAATTTATATAGATTTTTCTTTTCCTACCTACTTCCATTATTTTTAAGTGTATTTCCATCCATTGTTTTATCTCTACCTTTTAGCCTATTTCAATCCCTTCCCCCCTCCCCACCCCCACTAGGGCTATCTGTACCTTGCTCGTCCTGCTTTCTACCCTTAATTAGCACATTCCTTTAGATAATATCACCACCTTCAACACCTCTTTGTCCTTTTGTCTGTGACATCTTTTGGTTATCTCCACCTCTATCCAGCTCTTCTTGTCCCAACACCCCACCCCCCACCAAACCAACTTATATTTCACCTCTTTTCTATTTTTACTTAGTTCTGTTGAAGGGTCATTCGGACTTGAAACGTTAACTGTATTCCTCTCCACAGATGCTGCCAGACCTGCTGAGTTTTTCCAGGTATTTTTGTTTTTGCTCTTTATGAAAGGGCCTCATGCACAGTCACAAAATAAGAGCCTCAAATGTTTGAAAGCTGAATTAGCTTCCAAAAGGTGCAAGGCTGACACAGTGTACGCACACGTCATTGAAAGGAGGCAGCAACTGAAAGCAGAACAAGAGGAAACGATAATTGAGTTTGGCATTGGGTGAACTAAAAATACTCATTATCTCAACATCTTAAAAATGTACCAATATTTTGCTTCAAAAGACTATTCAGACCACTTCAATTTGGGTGTGGCTTGCATTATAACTGAAGAATGAGCTAAAAAACAGTCAAGAGTTTGTGCTTTTGTTTGTCCTTTTACTCCACTGAGGGCATTTCTGTTGCACAGTTTTGCACACTGGTTGCATCCTCCCTGTTTAACTAGATAATGCTTCTTATATTTCACTGAAAACGAAAGAACTAGTGATGCTGAATTTAGAACAATCATTGTCAGAATTCTTCTTCACACCGTGTACCCAGCAAGTGCAGGGTGGTGAAAGCACATTATGCTTTGACCAATGGAATTTTTAAAAATTGTATTTTTGATCTTTCCCTTAAGCAGAAAGACATCAAGAAAATTATAAAAGTGATCTGCTGATTCCTTTGTGGTACTATCACAAATAGGAATGGATCTTGCAATGATGTAAGAGAAAGCGTGCTGGCAGCCTGTTTTAAATCTCATTCCCAGTGAAGGGAAAATCAAGATCAGCCCCAAGGAATCAAGACCAAATGTAGTCTTCAGATAATGGAAGCAGAATTGAGGCCAGAGATGGGATTTTACAGGACCCCAAGGAGCAGGCTGGGAGGGGAGATGTAAAATCAGGTGGGATGCTGGGAGCTGCCATGCCAGTCACCTTCCCGCTGCTGCTGGAATGTTTACCGTGGTAGGTGGCAGGCAGCCTGCCCACCCTTAGGCCAATTAAGACACTTAAGTGGGCACCTTGCCATACGGAAAGCCCACCAGGTATATCCTGGTGGCTTCCCTGCAGGCTGGGGAGGCAGCCTAATCAGTCACCCTGTGGCCCAAGGAGGCCCCTATCCCAGCAACAATGGCTGCCTCGGCTGAAAGACCCCACCCCCTCCCCCACCCTCACAATGGACAACCCTCATCCTTAGCCAGGGTCTGTCCAATTGAAATCTATCCCCACTTACCTGCACTCTAGAGCTCCCCCATAGCTGCTGCTCTGGAGACTGCTGCGGTCCCAGTAGTGGCCGCCACTTCCAGTGGGACTAAGAAGTTGCTGGCCATCCGATTCTCCAGTAACTCTTGGGAGAGGGATCTCCGCAGAAGCCACGACTGCAGGCAATTAACTGCCTGATCAACACTTTCCTTACCAGCAGAGGTGGGGTTGCCCCCCAATTTTCCAGACAGTGAGGAGGGTGACCACTGCCCTGCAAAATCCTATCCATAAGTTCTGCCCTCATTTTCATGCTTTCATTATAAATGTGGTCATTAGAATTTATAATGGAAAATACCTCTGAAAAGTTGGCGTTCTGTAATTCCATGTTCCTGAGAATAAGATAAAATTACAGCATCAAAAAGTTTCCATTTTCACTTCTATTATACCTGTAGACCTGGAGAATTACAACTGGAAAGGTTCATACAAGATACTGAATATATTACAGATGACTATTGAATTCAGCCTCAGCCTGAAATCAGGCTGAGCTCCATCTCTCTGCACTGGGAAACAAGGGTTAATGCCATCACTAATGGACCTGAGGGGGAGGAGTGGGAAAAAGAAGCTTAGGGTTTGATTAGGGAGTGAGGGGGGGAGAAGGGCACTTAATCATCAATTTCAGAGCCTCAATTGGCCCACAGGCAGAAAAAGCCTCCTGGTATCTCCCCTATCACTGGTAAAATTGTGGTGCAGTTGGGGCAGGCAGGTGGACACCCTGAATAGCGCCCAATTTCACAGCCTCCTCTACCTGTCAAACATCTGCCGCCATACAACCACGGGGACCATAAAATCCAGCCCTTAAACATTTCCTACTATTCCAGACAATCTTTGGGGGCTCATAGGTTATTGCGAAAATTCCAAGTTATCCTGCTTGTATAAAAAAAGGAGGGATATTGCTAACTATACAGGCTTAAAATTGATAAGAATTATACAATACAAAAGGAGGCTATTCAACCCATCATTCCTGTGTCTATTGTATTTATTTGAGACTTACCCAACTTGTCCCATTCATCTACTGTTTCCCGTAGCCCTGCAATTTTTTTTCCTTTCCAAGTATTTGTTCAATTCCTTTTTGAATGTTACTACTGAATCTGCTTCACCATCCTTTCAAGTAGTGCATTCCAAATCATAACTTGTTGCATAAAAAATATTCTCAACCCTTCCCCTGGTTCTTTCGCTCTTTACCTTAAATTTGTGCCCTTTGGTTACTAGCTACCTGCCAGTGGATGTCAAATGTCAAACGCTTCATCAGGAAGCCACCCTTTAACAGCTACACTTTGCACATTCAACAAAATAATGAACTCAGCAGGTTGAGACACAATATTTAGATTTCGTTGACAAAGATCAGCTGTACGGGTCACTCAGGTTCATGTCACGAGAGTTACAAAATAGTTCTCACACACGGAACATCATCCTCACGATCGTTCTCTCAAAAGGTGCATGTGTGGCTGTGCAGCAATCTGGAATATACCACACATCGTATTAAATCAGCCACTCACAACAGTGAGTTCAAACAGCCATGGGGATGAGGTTGAGAATCAAACTCCACTCACAAAAGTTTAAGTGGAAAGACTGGGAAAATGTGCAAGTATGACTGGAGGAGCAGCGACCTTGGCAGGAGAAGAATTGGTAATTGAAGGAGCAGCAACATGGGAGAGGGGGAATCTGTGATTGGAGGAGCAGCAAACACAGAAGGGAAGACATCTGCTATGGGAAGATCAGCGAGTTTGAGTGGGGGAGGAGGAAGAGATGCTTTCGGACGTAGACAGCATGCAATGAGAAGGGTGGGAGGTGAGGAGTTGGACCAGACCTCAAAGCCCCAGGAGGATCTAAGCTTCAGAAGATAAGAGCATTTTGAGTTCATAGGTCAAGGATTGTGGGAGGGGGAGAAACTCAGGAAAATGCCCCAGCAGCTGTTGGCCTATGAAGGGAGGGGAAAGGCTGAGTGGGATGAAAGTGATGGTGTCCGCAAAGTATCTGATTTAAGGAGGGAATTCCAGAGTTTAGGGCCTAAGCTACTAAAGGCACAGCCAGCAATTATGCAGCAATGAATATTGGGGATCTGCAAAAGGCCAGAATTGGAGGATCATAGAGATTGCAGTGTGTTGTAGGGATGGGGCAGATTAGAGAGCTAGGAAGTAGCAAGGCCATGTAGGGATTTGGAACAAAAACAGAATTACCTGGAAAAACTCAGCAGGTCTGGCAGCATCGGCGGAGAAGAAAAGAGTTGACGTTTCGAGTCCTCATGACCCTTCGACAGAACTTGAGTTCGAGTCCAAGAAAGAGTTGAAATATATGCTGGTTTAAGGTGTGTGGGGGGGGGGGGGCGGAGAGAGAGAGAGAGAGAGAAGTGGAGGGGGTTGGTGTGGTTGTAGGGACAAACAAGCAGTGATAGAAGCAAAAACAAAAACAGAATTACCTGGAAAAACTCAGCATGTCTGGCAGCATCGGCGGAGAAGAAAAGAGTTGACGTTTCGAGTCCTCATGACCCTTCGACAGAACTTGAGTTCAAGTCCAAGAAAGAGTTGAAATATAAGCTGGTTTAAGGTGTGTGTGTAGATCATCAAAAGATGTCACCAACAATAGAACAAAAGAACACATAGGTGTTAAAGTTGGTGATGTTATCTAAACGAATGTGCTAATTAAGAATGGATGGTAGGGCACTCAAGGTATAGCTCTAGTGGGGGTGGGGAGAGCATAAAAGATTTAAAAATATTTAAAAATAATGGAAATAGGTGGGAAAAGAAAAATCTATATAATTTATTGGAAAAAAACAAAAGGAAGGAGGAAACAGAAAGGGGGAGGGGATGGAGGAGAGAGCTCAAGACCTAAAGTTGTTGAATTCAATATTCAGTCCGGAAGGCTGTAAAGTGCCTAGTCGGAAGATGAGGTGTTGTTCCTCCAGTTTGCGTTGGGCTTCACTGGAACAATGCAGCAAGCCAAGGACAGACATGTGGGCAAGAGAACAGGGTGGAGTGTTGAAATGGCAAGCGACAGGGAGGTTTGGCTCATTCTTGCGGACAGACCGAAGGTGTTCTGCAAAGCGGTCGCCCAGTTTACGTTTGGTCTCTCCAATGCAGAGGAGATCACATTGGGAGCAACGAATGCAGTAGACTAAGTTGAGGGAAATGCAAGTGAAATGCTGCTTCACTTGAAAGAGTGTTTGGGCCCTTGGACGGTGAGGAGAGAGGAAGTGAAGGGGCAGGTGTTGCATCTTTTGCGTGGGCATGGGGTGGTGCCATAGGAGAGGTTGAGGAGTAGGGGGTGATGGAGGAGTGGACCAGGGTGTCCCGGAGGGAGCGATCCCTATGGAATGCCGATAGGGGGGGGTGAAGGGAAGATGTGTTTGGTGGTGGCATCATGGTGGAGTTGGCGGAAATGGCGGAGGATGATCCTTTGAATGCGGAGGCTGGTGGGGTGATAAGTGAGGACAAGGGGGACCCTATCACGTTTCTGGGAGGGAGGAGAAGGCGTGAGGGCGGATGCGCGGGAGATGGGCCGGACACGGTTGAGGGCCCTGTCAACGACCGTGGGTGGAAAACCTCGGTTAAGAAAGAAGGAGGACATGTCAGAGGAACTGTTTTTGAAGGTAGCATCATCGGAACAGATGCGACGGAGGCGAAGGAACTGAGAGAATGGGATGGAGTCCTTACAGGAAGCGGGGTGTGAGGAGCTGTAGTCGAGGTAGCTGTGGGAGTCGGTGAGTTTGTAATGGATATTGGTGGACAGTCTATCACCAGAGATTGAGACAGAGAGGTCAAGGAAGGGAAGTGTCAGAGATGGACCACGTGAAAATGATGGAGGGGTGGAGATTGGAAGCAAAATTAATAAATTTTTCCAAGTCCCGACGAGAGCACGAAGCAGCACCGAAGTAATCATCGATGTACCAGAGAAAGAGTTGTGGAAGGGGGCCGGAGTAGGACTGGAACAAGGAATGTTCCACATACCCCATAAAGAGACAGGCATAGCTGGGGCCCATGCGGGTACCCATAGCCACACCTTTTATTTGGAGGAAGTGAGAGGAGTTGAAGGAGAAATTGTTCAGTGTGAGAACAAGTTCAGCCAGACGGAGGAGAGTAGTGGTGGATGGGGATTGTTCGGGCCTCTGTTCGAGGAAGAAGCTAAGGGCCCTCAGACCATACTGGTGGGGGATGGAGGTGTAGAGGGATTGGATGTCCATGGTGAAGAGGAAGTGGTTGGGGCCAGGGAACTGGAAATTGTTGATGTGACGTAAGGTGTCAGAGGAATCACAGATGTAGGTGGGAAGGGACTGGACAAGGGGAGAGAGAAGGGAGTCAAGATAACGAGAAATGAGTTCTGTGGAACTAGGAAACTAGGAGGAAAATTTTAAAATTGATGCATTACTGGTCTGGGAGTCAATATAGGCCAATGATTACTTGGGCACTCGGCAAACAGGACTTTTAGAGAGTTAGGATTTGGTCAGCAAGGTTTCAGATGAGCACAACTTTACAGAGGGCATATAGGGCAAACACATTGCATTCAATGAAGTGTTGTACAGTACATGAGTATGTTTAAATAATTTAAGGCCTGCACATACACCCATCTATCACTGTTAATCGTTAAACACTTCCACAATATGGTACAAGGAACAGGGAGTTCAGCAAGGTTTCATTTTTGCTTTTTGAAAATATCAATGTTGTGTTGCATTGTGGTGCTGACTTAATTGGAATATAACTGGTTACTTATTAATGAAAACAAGATACGCTTTCTTAACCAGCGCACAGCTGTGCATGAAATATTGAATCTAAGATCTGTACAAAAGCATTGATGGGTTATCATGCAGCATGAGTTTCTTGTTTATATTTCACACATTTTATGACAGGACAACGGCTGTTTATTTAAAATTGCTTTTGGGAACAGCCTGCAGTCTGTCGACAGCACTAAACTCTGACCAGCATAACCCGACTACCAGAATGGGTGGTGTTATAGAGTTGATATACACACACCTTTTCTTAATGGAAACACTTGGCTTTATTTACAAGACAGCAATAGTAACGACACGTGTTCATCAAACTCCAAGTACTCCCCTCTGTGGAGGTTCCCCACGCTGCTAACACATTGGTTTACACAGATCATGCAGTCTTACAGCACAGCATTATTCTTAAGGCTACAGTCCAACATTTCCCCTTGAGGAGGGAGGTTCAAAGGCAAATTAGGGCGCGAGTCACCTTGCAATGAACCTGCACACCCAGAGTAAGTGGATAAAAACCACACTGGAACAGGCTTAACTAATCTCTTAAAAAAAGAGCACTGTCAAACAGAAGTGGTAAGTTACCAGGTTATACTTCTGCATCGCTGCATAATTTTGAATAATATGATGTTTAAAAATACAGATTATTTAAAGCTATCTATTTTTGATCAGCTTCAGAGGAATGGTTTGAGGTGGGGAATAGCCACTGACCATAGCATTCAAAAAGCCTTCTGAATGAAACATTAAGTGCGGTGTTCAAAGCAGTTACCCAGTTAACTAATTATGTGGATTAAAATAATTCTAGACATTATCCCTCAGTACTTATTTAAGGGCATGAATCACCAGACTGATACTAGGGCTTAGAGGGTTCAATTATGAGGATAATGTCACAAACCCACTGTCAGCGAAGTTTCCTGACAGATTTCTGTTATATTCACTGGAACTGAGTCCACAGCCAAGTCCAGTTGGCCTGAGGTGCCATTTCTTTTTTCCAAATCTGCAGCCTACTTTTACTAACAGTGATTGCACTCATGGGCTGAGGCTCCTACACATTGCAGAATATTAATATACTCTAATTAGGCTTAACTTAAGTTTGCAAAATCCCCCATAACACAATAAATTGGCTCGACAACACAAAATCTACAACACCAGTCTTCATGAAGCGTGAGGCTATAGTCAAGGCGACTTCACAGAATAATTATGACTATGTAGGAGTGGTCCATTCAGCCCAGTCTATCAATTCAATTAGATTATGGTGGATCCACACCACAATTCCATTTCCCACCCTTTGTCATATCCCTTGATAATCCTACCTAACCAAAAACTATCACTCAGTTTCGTAAGCTCCAATTATCCCAGCATCGACAGCCTTTTGTTCCAAAGAACTACAAAGTAGAAAATTCCAACTACATTTTGTTTGATAAAGTGCTACCTGATTTCACTTGTGAATGGTCCAGCTTTAATTTTAAGATTGTGTCAGCTCATCACGATTCATCTACCAGAGGAAATAGTTTCTCCATATCCACACTACTAAATCTTGTTAACATCTCAAACAGCTCAATCAGATCACAGCTCAGTCTTCTAAACCCAAGGTGGTGCAAGCCAAGTTTACGGAACCTGTCCTCATAATTCAACCCTCTAAGTTCCAGTATCATTCTGATAAGGTGCCAGTCTATCCTTCCTAAGGTGCAGTGAAAGATAAAACAGAAGTCAAGCACAAAAAGACATTTGGCCAATCAAGATTTGTTCCTGCAGTAATCCAACTCTCCTAGCCCAACATCTGAAGCATTCTGAACACACATAGCGTCTTTGAATTTTTTGCAATAACAAGTAGATTATTCCTAACATTGGTTACCCATAAGTAGATAATTTCCAATTTGAATTTACTGTTCACCAATTCAAATTCATGTTGTCACTGCGGCAAACTTTAAATGTTCCCAAATCTTTCTCAATGTTCACCATCTTTCATCTGCTAAAGATACCAATTCATAGTTGGCTGGATTCTCTGGTGGTGGATTCAACTGTAACAATGAAGGCTATTCCACTATGAGCGGAATCACAGGCACCTGCATTTTAAAACAGGGATGACCTAATGGTGGTCAGATCTGGGACCCCTGCTGACCACCTCCTTCCCGACCCACAGAGCTGACAGCCAATTATGCTTCTACTGCTACTAAAGCTGAAACCAGTGGACAGAGTATGGGCCACAGATCATACTTTTGATCTTTTTTTTAAAAACGACTTCTAAACAGTGTTAAATTCCCCCTAGAAGCAAACAGAAGGTCGGTGTTAGTTAAAACCAGCTCCTTAGCTCAGCTGGTGTCAGGACTTGGGGCCTAGTCTGTCTCTTTCCAGTTCTGCTTCTTAAGTGAAAAGGCAAAACAGGTTTTATTAGTTAGCTCTGCTACTTGGCACTTTTTAATGGTCATTTTTATTAATTACTCTTTTTTTAATTATAAATTTATTGTTTTCACACTTTTTTTGCACAGCAACTTGCTTATGTTTTCTTCATAATTTTAAACATGAATTAAAAACAAAAGTTAACATTGTGCCAAACCAAAATCTCAGACAGTTGCTGCTGGGTTTCTTGTTGAAGGAAATGAGAGATTGACAAGGAGGCTGATTGCTTTTTGGAGGGCTGTTAAAAAGAGTTATTTTTGCTCCAATAGAAATGGGAAGTATTGGAAAAGCTCAGCATGTCTGGCAGCATCTGTACAGAGACAAACAGAGATCCGTGATCCTTCATTAGAATTAGTGCTGGTCGTGGACCTGAAGAGTTGACTCTGTTTCTCTCTCCACAGCCTGGCCTGCTTTTCAGTTTATATTTCAAATTTCCAGCATCTATAGAACTTTGCTCCCCTATTATATGCTCCGAGTGGCATTTGTAAGCGTGGTTAGATTCAATGCAAAATTCAAAATATTTATCACTCAATGCAAAGTGTAATTTTTCAGTTAAAGCCCACTTGTGTGGATAGAAATAGCACATTATTGCAGGTCAATTGGTAATTTACTGGAAGGTTTTGCCATTTTTAAACTTGGAAGTGAAACCAGGAGTCATGCACCAATAGAATATGTCACTGTTAGTTCAACACATTTTCATTTATACACATGATTGTTGTTTGTGGTGCTTGTCAGGTTCAAATCTTTTGGATGTTGCTGTCTAGATGTTGCATAGGGCCGGGTTCAAAGAAGCATAGCTGGTTGCATGATATGAACAACCAAGTTGGGTGCAATTGTCTGACAAAGCCATGGTTGCAAAGTGTATCATACTGAAACCTAAGCTTTCGATGGGCTTTATAAATAGAATACAAAAGCCAAAATGTTTTGCTAAACCTATATGAAACAGTTCAGCCCTACTGTAACTGTAGCTTCCAATTCTAGGCACCCAAAGGATGTGAGCGGGAGAGCTGGGGGGTTGGCGGTGGTGGAATAAGGGGCCCAGAAAAAGAAGCACCATGGCCCATGATTTCTCTCCCTGGCCATTCCCATCCCTAATTACCCTTGAAAAGGTGGTGGTGAGTCACCCTCTTGAACTGCCACAGTCCATGTGGTGTAGGTACACCCACATCCTGCTACTGTGCTTGGTGTATTGGGTGTCCAGAGTGGAAGAGGAAGCTTCAGCAGTGAGCACTGCGCACGCATAAAAGCAAAGACACGGTGGCTTGAAAGGGCTTCCCTTGTGCAGTAGATTTCCACAATCATGAAACACACCTATATTTCCCCTCTGCGCTATGCCCAGACAGCGCAATAATGCTAAGTTCAATAACTGTAGGCTCTGCCACTCAAATTTTATGTTCATCGCCTCCCCTTCTTTTTCTAGGAAAGCAGAAATTATTATGTGCAATTTAAATCATATGAAAAATCCAATTTGAACAGAAAACATTCCGAGCTCAGTCAGATCTCAAAGAGCAACGAGCAAGGAAACACTGGCTTATTGTAAGATGAAATTGCTTTCTCTGTTGTTCACTGTTCTGAACAGTGATGGCTCCACACACATGGTGATGAGACAACGAATTCAATTCGTTTACTGGAAAGCTTATTTTAGGCACACATATTTTTAATTTTTTTTTTACAATAAATATTGAAATATATTTTCCTTTTTGTGCACATTTTGTCCTCAATGCAGTTGAGATATCGCTGCCGAGCAATTGAACACATTCCCACTTCAAGTTTAGCAACAATGCCAAGCACTCCCACATCAGGTATGGTACAATTAAACACTCCCTCCACTCCATCGTGTCAATGAGACAATTACAGAGGGGCAATTTAACACTTACTATTGTCAGTTTTGTTCCCACTATAAACTAATTTGACAATGAAACTGCAAATGAAGATAGCAGGCTTTCATATCATTTGTCGAGGCTGGATTTAAATTCACATCTCGGACGAGAGGACAGCCCTTACCCATTTTACCACGAGCCAGGTCATTTTTATCTTCAGTATCTCACAAAGACTAATATCACAGTTCAAACCACTAGATAAAATTCCAAGCTGCAGCTCAACAGGACAGACTTATTCCTTGGTCTCTCAGCATGGCACCTGGACTGGGACACATGGCAGCCAGACCCCAGGGAGGGCCCTCAGGTGAAGGTAAAACCTGACCCACTGAATTACACCTCCAATAGGCTGATTGCAGAGTAGCAGTACCTTCGATTGCCTGTTCTACTGCCTGCATGCAGCTGTGCTTAATCCTTTTCACTGCTCAATGCTTTCATCTCTGCAATTCACCATTTGCTTCAGTTCATTTATGTTTCTTTTCCTTTTTCACTTTTCAATATTCCCCACCGACATTCAAAGGAATTTATAATGGTGAAAAGTTGATAGTGCACTGATGTATCAGAACACCGGGAAAATCCCCGGCTCTTTGAATAGGGTCATAGAATCTTAAATGCCCCCCTACAAAGCAGCCTGGACCTCTGTTTAGCATTTCACCTAAAAAACCTTAAACAGCACAGCACTCCCTTTCGTACTGCATGAAAGTGTCAGCTTAGGTTATTTATTCCAAGACTCTGCAATGGGACTTGGAGCCACAATCTTCTGAGTCAGCGACAAACAATAGTTTTCTACATTTTTACAGACACATGAAGAAAACATGTTGGAACTGTGCTGCAGGTCCAGTAGTAGAGAAAAGATGTTAATGTTTTAGGTGTAGGTGCTTCATCAGAACAGTTTGTCCAATCGAAAAGGATCTTCACCAGGTGGACTTGCTTTGCATTTCCTGTCTTAGTTTTGGACAAATCATATGATACACACTCTTTATGATGTTATTTCCTTAGCTTCTAAATGTTACATTGTCTGGGGGGTGAATATGGAATAAGAATTGTATTGCATCTTGCTGGTGTTATACATAGGGAGTATTCTTAACCATGCGTTTTGTAAATAATGCCTTATTGTATTAAAAATCCCAAGGTACTTTGCAAAGACATAATCAAAAGAAAATGTACAAAGCAAAGAGGGAGTTATTAGGAGAGACCAAAAGATCATTTGGAGAGGTTGGTCTTAAGAAGCGTACAAAAGGAGAGAATTCCGGAGTTTGGGGCATAGGCCACAGAAGGGATGTCAGAGTCGGGGAATGGAGATTTCAAGAAGGGGTTAGGTCTTGTAAGGTTGAAGGAGCTTGCAGGAATAGAGGGGGCCAAGGCAATGAAGAGATTGAAATAGACGGTGAGATCTTCAAATGTGAGATGGTAGGAGAACAAGCGACAATACAGATCTGCAAGGAGAGGGGTGACAGGTGAATGGGACAGTGTGGAACAGATAGTGACGGCAGAGCTTTTGGATCAACTGAAGTTTACAAAGGGTGGAGTGCAGGAGGCCGACCAAGAGAACATTGGAATAACTGAGTCAAGAGTAGACCAAGGCAACGATGAGGGGTTCAGTAGGGTTGAGATGGGTGATCTTGCCGCAGCGAAAGTAAATGAACTATGACATTGAAAGGATATGGGGTTGGAAGCTCTGGTCAGGATTATATAGGATGCTGAACAATCTGGTTCAGCCTGAGGCAGTGGTGGGGTGGGCAGGGAGGGCATGGAATTGGCAGCGAGGTCCTCAGTGGTCCTTTAAAGAGAAATATATTGTGCAAGGTATTACTATTTCAGCATCTGGATAGGTCACAGAGATACCTATTATTACATTTCTAAACTGCTAAATATCCATCTATTGCTTGTCCAGTAAATTGCTATTTACAGTATGAAGCTGCACCCATGATATCCTGCAAAGCTGATCATGCCATTTCAAGTAGCTTACATTGTTAATGTATGTGAGAAGGAATTACTGGATTTCAGGGGTGTTACATCAATAATTCATATTATTAGTGTTAATATGTATCTACTGACCTTCCCAAATAAAATGAACTCAGTAGCTTGATCTAGCCTAAAGAAACAGTTGACCATTCTTTCAACCAACCATAAAACCTACTTAACTCATGTACCACTTTCTGGTCCCTTCTGATGGCACAGCACCTCAGCCTCTTATCCTACCACCCAACAGGATCAGGAAAAGAACATTTCCATCACTATCACTCCAATCTTCAGTTCACTGATATACAAACCCACTTCAAGTTGCAGTCAATAACAAAAGCAATGTATACAGTGCCTTGAATGATTTTGAAATTAGGAGCAGGCTAGCTGAGCTCTAAGGAGGCTTATGTATTAATATTACCTGAGCAAAAAGGTTACCAGTTCCTACAATAAACCAACCTGTGATAATCAGTAATAAATCAACATTTGCTTCAAACATGTACAGTAATTAGTTTTATGCCATTTAACGGAGCGCCCTTTTAATACACCTATATTTCTCACTGACAGGTTACTTTGTATGACTTTTACCAGAATGATACCCGGGATGATGGACTTCAGTTATTTGGACAAACTAGAGAAGTTGAGAGTGTCCCTTAGGAGTAGAGAAAGTTATGGGGAGATTTAATAGAGGTGTCCAAAGTTTTCAGAGGTTTTGAACGAGTAAATAAGGTAAAACTGGCATGACAGTGAGTAACCAAAGGAGATTTACAGATGTGAGTGAATGGCAGAAGAACCAAAGGGAACATCAGGAAACTATTTTTTTTACTCACCACGTTAGGAAGATCTGACATGTTTCTGGTGGAAGCAGGTTCAACAGTAATTTTCAATGGGAAACTAGATATGTACTCAGACAGGAAAAATTGCAGGGCTAGGGGTAACCAGTCAATGGAATTAATTGGAAAGCTCTTACAAAGAGATGTCACAGCGACAACAGACTGAATGACATCCTTGTGTGCTTTGTTTCTGCTTCTTGCATTAAAACACCCCAAAGCAATTCATTAGAGCATTATCAGACAAAATCAGATGAAACAACTGAAGATGGCTGGGCCTAGGATACTACCCTGAGGAACTCCTGCAGTGATGCCCCAGAAATGAGATGATTGACATCCAACAACCACAATGATCTTTCTTTGTGCTAGGTATGACTCCAACAAGTGGAGAGTTTTCCCCTGATCCCCATTGACTCCAGCTTTGTTAGGGTTCTTTGACGTCACACTTGGTCAAATGCTGCCTTGATTTCAAGGGCAGTCACCCTCACCTCACCTCTGTAATTCAGCTTTTTTGACCATGTTTGGACTAAGCTTGTGATGAAATCAAGAGCTGAGTTGCCCTGGTTTGAAAGCACTGTTGATGACCCCTTCTATCAGTTTGCTATGATTGAAAGTAGACAGATGGGGCGGCAATTGATTGGGTTGGAATTGCCCTGTTTTTCTGTGTACAGGACATAGCTGGGCAATTTTCCACATTGTCAGGTAGATGCCAGTGTTGTAGCTGTGCTGGAACAGTTGGCTTGGGACACGGCTAGTTCTACAGCACAAGTCTTCAGTACTATTGCCATAACGTTCTTAGAGCTTATAGCCTTTGCAGTATCCAGTGCCTTCAGCTATTTCTTGATATCACGAGGAGTGAATCAAGTTGGCTGATAACTGGCGTCTGTGATGCTGGGGACCTCAGGAGAAGGCCCAAGATGGGTCATCCACTCAGCGCTTCTGGCTGAAGGCGGTTACAATTGCTTCAGCTTTCTCTTTTTCACTGGTATGCTGGGCTCCCTCATCATTGAGGATGGGGATACTTGTGAAGCCTCCTCCTCCTGTTAGTTGTCTAAGTGTCCACCACCATTCACGAGTGGTTGTGGGATCACTTAGCTCTATCACACGCTGCTTCCCGTTTGATTTGCAAGCAGTCCTGTGTTGTAGCTTCACAGACAGATTGACACCTTTTTAGATATGCCTGGTGCTGTTCTTGGCATGCCCTCCTGCACTCTTCATTGAACTTGGGTTGATCTGTGGTTTCATGGCAATGGTAGGGGATATGCCAAACCACCAGATTACAGATTATGGTTTTATACAATTCTGCTGCAGCTGATGGCCCATAGCACCTCATGGGTGCCGAGTTTTGAATTCCTAGATCTGGCAATTCTCCTTAGCAGAATGACTGAGATCAGGAACTCAGCAAGACAGGAGCAGAGTTTAGTGTCCATCTTTCAATTGCTCCAAGACACGTCATTGTCCAGTGATCTATGCCATGCCTTGGTGATACATCCGTAACAGTTCAGAAATTTGAGGTTAGACTTGGAATGCCTATAAGATCCATTGGAAAGGGCACTAGGTAAACACAGCTCTAACTTATTGGGAGAGACTCATATAATTGTACAGAGTGCAGCAAACAAAGAGGGCACATTTAAATGCTTGGAGGTAAGGATAACGTTGATATCAATAACAAGTGGATTGCATGGATGAGGTGATTTTGGAGAGGCCAAGTAAGAAATGGGGAATAAGATATGGTTTAGGGTTAGAGTGGGTGGAAGACTAGGTAAAGATTGGACCATGGGCACTAAGGAATAATCTGGTGGAGACATTTGGGGATGGATGCTCACAACCAAGGTGGGTAGCTCAAATCGGGAAATTTCCTGCCTTGACAGACTAATATAGGTATAACGTGCCTCTTTACATGTTATTTTTGTACTGAGGGGCAGTGAGGGGATAGAGTCGAGACTGTCGCCCGAAGCAACTCGGAGGTGACCACAGGTGCAGCTGAGTGCCGAGGCGGGCTGGTTAAAATGCCCGCCTCAGTTCTTTAGGACTTTGTCCCATGTGTTTGGTTACAGTTTAGGCCCTCTGGCCTTCACCTCTCACACCCCATCACTCCCCCACCCATTCCCCAGGCCACTTCCATGCCCCCCTATATCAACTCAATGTCAACTAATGCCCCCTACTCACTCCCAATGGTTCCTCATACCATCTCATGCCATTCATCCTGTATACCACATGTACAGAACCAATGAACCCTATAGTAGCAATGGCAGGTGTGAAACTCCTTAGAAAAAAAATCCATTCATAATTTTTGAAAAAAAAACTAGTCTTCCTAAAATCCTATTATAGAGACAAATAGACAATTAAAGTATCAATAACATAAGCTTTAGGCACTTGACAGCTCATTTCCTTGTGCAAATAAACATTGAGACACTGCCAAGAGATCACAGAAAAAATAACTTATTCTAGCCTCAAAAGAATTGTCAATCAAGCAAAGTCAATAGTTCTCTGCACCCTTGTAACTCTTTCGAGTATAAACTCGTTTCCATCTGTTTCAGATGAAGTTACATTGTTTCATAGTTTGCCATTGTGAGATTTGAACTCTTGATCTTGGGGTTACAAACCCAGTACCATAACCATTTGGCTATTTAGGCCAAGCTTCTGCACTCTTGTAAACAAACTCAATCACATTATCCTTTTATAAGTGTCTTGGATCTCAATTGGGAGTTGGCATGGGGCCAAGGTGGGTGGGGGTGAGGAAGACATGGATAAGGACTTTTGAAGTGAACTTTCAAAAAGCTTCCCAAATCCAGACTATGGTTCACTAACTTGGAGAAGCTGGCCCAACTCCTCAGAAATTGCATGTGGCTAAGAGATGCCTATCCCAGCTACGGAGCCAGCCAGGTCAGGCATGCAGGGTGCGGACTCGCTACTCACACCCTTATCCCATGCTGGCAAAAACTGACGGTAATGGGGACAGGAATCGCAGAATCAGGTCCTGCCTGCCATTTTAAAATGACTCCAGAGTCCTTCTGACTCCATAAGAACCTGGCCTTTGGTCTCCCTGTTTGCAGATGTAAAAGTCCATGAGTTCTTTAGCACTGTTGTTTGAGTAAAAGCAGACAGCAAAAAAGGTACTTTAGGGAGCATTTACTCATTCAAAAAAACCTGGGATCCTCTTGACATAGTAATGCCTAATCTAATGATGAATGACTAAGCCTTAACAAATGGCAAGCAGGACTACAGTTTGGAAGAAATCTATTCCTCCATTTCTAACAGAGCACTGAATATGTCCCACACAAAAATATTTTATGCTATAGTGATATCAATTACGTAAATTGGGTAATGGTGATGTCTTAACATCTAGTCAAATTTAAAACCTAATCATAGACTCCATTCACACTTAAAAGGTAAAACAATGAGGTAGAGACTAAACAGGAAAAGGAAATAAATTTGTGAGGAAGAATCCAGGTGAACAAATGCAGTTTTGGCATGAGAACAGGACAAGATTATCTGATGGTAAGATTGAGTGTCAACAGATAGTGCACAGGCTATGACAATGTCATGGTTATGTTGTAGTAGTGGTCTACCCAAGTATGGGTCCTCTGCTCATTTCTCCATGCCTCATGGTCCTGCCCTTTCCTCTTCAATTGCTCTTAAGAGCCTCCCATTTTTCAACTTCAATGAACAATATGACGAGGGAAAAGAATACACGAGGTGGTTTCCAGTTGCCTCATGTGTGCTTAAATGAAACACAAGACCCTGGCCTGAAGGATCCTCCACCTGTAAGCAGACGTTATCCCTCGAGGTTCTAGCTCTTCTGCCATCACCCCCAAAAATTCACTGGTTCTGCCATTGGCCATGGCTCATAAACCTGGGCACTGTGTTAATGTTGAGTTTGTGCTGCAATCGAATACACACTTTAAACTGATAATTAAGCACAGCTGTCCTCAATTGGGGAAGGATTAGGGAATCAGTGCAAGACAATATAAACCAGCTCACTTTGGGTGTCTGGGAGAACCTGTGACTACTTTGCTGTCTTGGAAATAAATCTGTTTTAAGGTACAGGCAAGCTTCAGACTCATTCTTCCTCAACATACATTGGAATTAACATGGTAGCTGAGGACGAAGCTTTGGTGATTGGTTGCTGAATAAGAAGTGTTTTATCGTTATCCTCAGAAAAAGAAGCATACTGCTGTTGACAAACTCAATTACAGAAGGGTGGAAAGACTGCAAAATCTCAGGCTTTGACTATTCACCAATTTGGTTTTTTTTTTCTTTTCAGAGGCCGAACCATATCAGCAATGGAAAATGAAGTTGAGATGTGTACCCCAAAAGAAGCAAGGTATGGCTTTGGGTTTGATGTTCCCAGCAAAAGTAAGTTTAGGAGTAAAGTATTTTCATAAGTGGATGTGGATGACTTGGATGCTGAAGAGGGATTGACCTTTCTATTACAGTCTTTAGATATTTTTTTACAAGAAAAGGACGGTTAGTTGGAAGCACACGAAGCATGGTCAACCTTTGATAGATTTAAGAAAACAGATGATTAGTCCATGGAGAAATATATTATGGGCTTTGGTAAGTGATATTCGAGACTTAAAAGTTTTAACCTTGACATCCTGGAGTCTGTATTGGCATTTAAGTTATTCATTTGTGCACTCACTTCTCATATCAATAGACTTCTGGTTTTGACAGGGATTCAGTTCCATGGGAAAAACACTCTCCAAGACCAAATGTCTACTGCCCTAAAAAAACTTTTTGGGAATACAATCATCTCCAGCTATTTCCCTATCAAATACAGGCAACTCTGGCAGTAAAGTGAAGGATGGAGGATTCCATGGTAGCCAAATTTTGAGATTGCCAAATATTAAATGCAGATTCCAGTACAAAGATGGGGTCGCTGATCGACTGTCTGAAGATGGTCAGACTTGTAGCTAATTTGAGAGTTGAGATAAAAAGTGGTTGTGGGATGGTGACTGTAGGCTCTTGAACCTGCGAAATGCATGGGGAATGGTTAGTTGATGTTATCAGTCTGATTCTAAGTATCATTACGCAATGAATTGCCCGCAGCGAAAGAATAGAGTTTTTGAAATAACACATGAAACAGATAATTTCAAGGCTGAAAATGATGAGTGACTGCTGTGAATCCAGTGAATATTTTAATGGCTGATTCATTCAACTGCGTAGTTTTTTAGATGCACTTCCACAGTGTGTGGGATGGATTGGCTCAACTGCTACCTGGAATCTCTTGAATGAGGCAGATTGGCAGAAGGTTAAGGATTACGGAAGCTCCGCCTGCTTTGGGTTTGGGGATGAGAACACCCTGATGTCTTCCAAAAGAATAGTCCTCCCTTGCAAGATAGGTGAGATCAGTCTCTTCATCAGTACTGATGTGGTCCCTAGCGAGATACCTCTATTGTTGAGCAGATCTTTGATTTGAGGGGAAAAAAAGCACAGATGAAGCTAGACATGGAGAATGACAGGGCAGTTGTGTTCTGGAAAACTATGCATCTACATTTACACTCAGGCCACAACTGCCTGCCATTAAGGAAGCCAGATATTTCTCGTCAAAGAGTTCAAGGAATCTTGTTAACTTCTGGGGATAAAAGTTTGGTGGACAAGATGATTTGCATAGACAATTTACACATCCAGCATCACAAAAATTGAAAGCTCTATTGCAGCATGCTGAAGTGGTTAATAAAGAATAAACAACCTTATTGAGCAAGTCACAGCTCAATGTGACAATTGTGTTAAATAACAAAGGATGCCATCACATCCTGTCTTGAGTCTGCCACTGGCCAGGGATTTTAATCATGTAGTGGCAGTGGACTTAAAAGAAGGATCGGGGTATTTTTTTTTTTTTTTTTTTGCTACACTTTGTTGACATGGTGACTAGATTTAGCCTATGGTAATAAATGGTAAGGACAAACAGACCATTATCGATAAAATCATGGAAATGGGCGGATACCACATGAGCACCAACAAAATTCCCAACGAATAATGGAGGGGAATTTGCGAATGATGAATTTTGGGACGTGTGAAAATTTGAATATCATAGTCATGCATAATACTGCAGTTGAGAGCCTGTTCAGCAATGGTTTATGTGAGGGGAATCATGCAGTGAGACAACATGTTGCACAAGATACTGGCCAAACAACTGGATTGCAAGCTGCAAACGACACTGGCATAGGCAGTGCATGCAAAGAATTCTTTAAAAATGGTTGTGGGGTATAGCCCATACTGGCTGGTGTATGAAAGAAATCCGAAGTTGCCTTCAGTGCTATCAGATGCTCTCCCTGCTCTTGAAAGAACTACCGTTAGCTCTGTTTTTTTCTGCCCACTTGAATGCTTTTCTTTGTATGCAGGCTGGAAAGCTTTCATCAAGGCTTCAAAAAGAATTAGGAGAGCACTGCGACACCACATAGAACTGTCTGAGGTAGAATTTAGTTCAGTGATCTGGTTTATTATAAAAGATAGGGAGATAGGGTCAAAGGGAATGGAAAGGCCCAAGGAAAGTTATAGGATGTGAAGGGAAAACTTTGATTATTCAACATGGGAATTAAACGATAAAAGCCCATTTTTCACGGGTTATCGAAATGAATTATGCATTTGCAAAACAAAAACAGAATTACCTGGAAAAACTCAGCAGGTCTGGCAGCATCGGCAGAGAAGAAAAGAGTTGACGTTTCGGGTCCTCATGACCCTTCGACAGAACTTGAGTTCGAGTCCAAGAAAGAGTTGAAATATAAGCTGGTTTAAGGTGTGTCAACCACTTCTACTAATGAGTCTCTTCAGCCAGGGTGCTTTTTTTTTACTCGCCTTATTTTCTTGGCTTCCCAAGCAAAGGGACAACATTTCCCATTATCACCCACAAGTAGTATTATATAACCCGCTGCACTTAAATCCATCAACAAGGTTTGAAAGAGGTGGCACTGAACACAATCAATTTTATATTTTGAGTCACCCAAAGATGGAAACTTAAGTACACACTTTTCCATTAACTTTTTTGATGTTTTGTTCACCCATAAGATATCCCAGACTTTGGGATGTTTCATTATAGTACTCAGTTCAAGAACATCAGCCAGTTTAATTGCCCACCCAGACTTTGCAGCTCCTCAGTCTCATCCTTGGAAGCATCAGCATTTTTGAAGACCTATCCTGACTGACAGCAGTAAGGCTGACACTTTCTAAATATAATTGCTGGTGCAAAGTACCCTCAGATATTGTTAGATCTAGTGTAGGAGGAGGCTTGTGTGGAGCATAAACACCGAGACAGGTCAAATTGCCTGATGGGCCTGTTTGTGTTATAAATTCCATTTAATTCTAATATTCTCAAAGATTGATTAAATATGTCAGACTTCAATTGTTGGTTCTCCTTAAGTAACCAATGCCATTGTTGGTAATTTTGTCCAGCCTTATGGACTTTAAAAGTTTCCCCACTGCTGATACGAAAATAACTGGTCTACCCAATCTCCATTTTTGAACAAAGGTGCTACTTTGGTAGCCATCCAGTCACCTTACTTACCTTTCCATATCTACGAATGCTTGAAAGATTATGGTCAGAGCCCCCTGCTATTTGCTCTCTGACCTTGTTCAATTATTGATTATTCCAGATTATTGCCCTCAGGGTCTGGTATCTTTTCCACTTTGAGCTGTGCTGACTTTTTTTTTTTCAGTATTATTTCCTTTACCTATAGTCATTTCTCGAATAAAGGACAAACTACAATCAAACTAGGAACGTGATTAGTGCTTCCACAAACATCCTCAAATCTCCCCAACAGGTATGGATAGAAACCATTATGCAACCAACTCTGAAAAGCAGAAGGAAGTACAGATACAGAGGAACAGGAATCAGTCATTCACCCCATCAAGCCTGTTCCATCATTCAATGCAATTGTGGCTGATCTATACTCTGACTCTATTTATTTGCCTTGGCAAGCAAAAATCAATCAATCTCAGATTTTAAATATTAATTAAGCTAGCTTTACTGTCATTTGTGGAAGAGTTCCACACTTTTAGCGCTCTTGTGTGAAATGTTTCCTAACTTCTTCCCTGAATGGACTCATTCTGATCTTTGTCATGTCTCTTGGCCTAGATCCCTCCACCAGTGGAAAAAGTTTCGATCTAATCTATTACTTCCTTTTAAAGTCCCAAAAATCTCTAAGATCACCCTTTTACCTTCCATATTTAAAGGGACATGAGCCTCATTTATATAATCTCTCAATTTAGTCCATAGTTACCTGGTAACATTTCTGTACTGCAATCCTTCCAAGGTCTATA
Organism: Carcharodon carcharias; assembly: GCF_017639515.1. Classification (NCBI taxonomy): domain Eukaryota; kingdom Metazoa; phylum Chordata; class Chondrichthyes; order Lamniformes; family Lamnidae; genus Carcharodon; species Carcharodon carcharias. Next base: position 197,386,832 of record NC_054469.1, read on the forward strand.
TGTCTGTACTAAGGTGCAGTGCCCAAAACTGTATACAGTACTTTGGATGTGGTTTAACCAGGGCCTTGTATAGCTTTGGCACAGCTTTCTCCCCTTTTTATATTCTCGCCCTCCAGATATAAAAGTTGACAGTCAATAAGTTTTTTTCAATTTGTTTTTACCTGACCACTACATCTTACTGATCCTTGAACCTCTTCGGACATCGACTGTCCCTATTTTCCCACCATTTAAAAGAACTCTGATCTCTCTACTTGGCCCAAAAATGGATGATCTCACATCTACATCACATCTGAAATCCATCTGCCATAGTTTTGCCCACTTATTTATTCTATCATTTATCTCTGTAATTTTACATTCCTGTCTACAAAACTTATTATATCATCTACCTGCTTTGTGTCATCAATATAACTGGATTTATGGTTTTCCATTGTGTTCGTTAAAGTCATTCATAAAATGTAGTGAATAGCTGAGACCCCAGCTCAGGCCCCTGTACACTAACGTCACTTCCTTTCAATTCAATTATGTACTTTTTAAAATCCTTTCACAGGATGTAGGTGTCACTGGCAATTCAGCATTTGCTGCCCATCCCTAATTGTCCTTGAGATGATGGCAGTAACCAACTGCCATGGTAAACACCTCCAACTGCATTGCAATTTCAGAGGGCAGAGTCAACCATATTGCTTTGGGTTTGGAGTCACATTTAGGCCACTAGACCAGGTGAGGATGGAAAATTTCCTTCTCTCAAGGGCATTAGTGAACCTGAGTTTTTTTTTATTACAACTGATGATAGCTTCATGGTTACCATTGTTGAGATTAGCTTTCAATTCCAGAATTATTGATTTAATTGAATTTAAATTCCACCAGCTGCTGTGGTGGGATTTGAACTTATGTCTCCAAAGCATTAGCCTGGGCCTCTGGACTACTAGTCCAGTGACAATACCACTACACCACCATCTCTTCTATCGTGTCTTCCCTCCATCTAACCAGTTCTTATATGGAACCCTTCCGATTGTCCATGACTGGAAGCCCACATAAACTGCATCCATAGACTTCTCTTGTCTATTATAGTTACGTTCTCAAAAAAATTCAATTAGGTTTGTTAGACAGAACCTACCACTTACAAATCCATTTTGGCTCTCTAATTATACTCAAATTTCTTTTAAGTGCTCAGTCGCTTTGTCCTTTAATAATTAATCCCAATAACTCTTCTACAACAGATGTTAGGAGTAATCTTTGATCCAGAAGCAGTACAATAAGGAAAACTTCTAATTTATTTCACAGGCCAGTGGAATCTGTAATTGGTTTTAAAAATGTTTGTTTGAAAATGACTAAGTGTTTGCATCAATTATAAAGTGATAAATTGTAATTTTCTTGGATAATGTGTGATCTGGTGACCCTTGACCTAAGCAGTAACAAAAGGAAATTTAAAAAAGAAACCATGTGGCTTGCAGGCACAAATGAAAGTTACAAGCAGAGGAACTGGAGGACGAAGGAACTCAGTCCAGAGATGCACACAGAAAGAGGCAGAGACAAAGAGGAAAACAGAATTCTTGAGGAGAAGAAGCAAATCATTCTCAGGAAGAGGTCAGATTTTCTGTTTAGCAGAAAAGGAGGCAGGAACTCTTGGAAATATAGTGGGAGCTGGTTAAAAATGTCTAAAACCTGGGAAGTTGTAAGAATAGCTCAGACTATAAAGAGCTGGGTGTTTTCCCAGAAGTGGCGAAACCATGAATTGGGTGTTATTGGTGGATCGGTTGAAGGGGAATGCTTAAAAAGCTATACCATCAGGACTGTTGTGACCTGAGAGAGGGTTTGTAGAACACTTCCTTGCCATTGATAATCGTACCTGCAAAACTTGAAAGTGACAGCTGTTGTCAGATAGGACATCTGACTTACTCTGCGTGAATAAAAAACGGCAAAGTGTTGAACTCTGTAGCTAAGTAGTGCCACATTTGTGTGGGGAGTTAAGCAAATGCTTGTAGTTGTGCAAGACGCATCTTTGTTGTGCAAGACGCATCTTTGTTGTGCAAGACGCATCTTTGTTGTGCAAGACGCATCTTTGTTGTGCAAGACGCATCTTTGTTGTGCAAGACGCATCTTTGTTGTGCAAGACGCATCTTTGTTGTGCAAGACGCATCTTTGTTGTGCAAGACGCATCTTTGTTGTGCAAGACGCATCTTTGTTGTGCAAGACGCATCTTTGTTGTGCAAGACGCATCTTTGTTGTGCAAGACGCATCTTTGTTGTGCAAGACGCATCTTTGTTGTGCAAGACGCATCTTTGTTGTGCAAGACGCATCTTTGTTGTGCAAGACGCATCTTTGTTGTGCAAGACGCATCTTTGTTGTGCAAGACGCATCTTTGTTGTGCAAGACGCATCTTTGTTGTGCAAGACGCATCTTTGTTGTGCAAGACGCATCTTTGTTGTGCAAGACGCATCTTTGTTGTGCAAGACGCATCTTTGTTGTGCAAGACGCATCTTTGTTGTGCAAGACGCATCTTTGTTGTGCAAGACGCATCTTTGTTGTGCAAGACGCATCTTTGTTGTGCAAGACGCATCTTTGTTGTGCAAGACGCATCTTTGTTGTGCAAGACGCATCTTTGTTGTGCAAGACGCATCTTTGTTGTGCAAGACGCATCTTTGTTGTGCAAGACGCATCTTTGTTGTGCAAGACGCATCTTTGTTGTGCAAGACGCATCTTTGTTGTGCAAGACGCATCTTTGTTGTGCAAGACGCATCTTTGTTGTGCAAGACGCATCTTTGTTGTGCAAGACGCATCTTTGTTGTGCAAGACGCATCTTTGTTGTGCAAGACGCATCTTTGTTGTGCAAGACGCATCTTTGTTGTGCAAGACGCATCTTTGTTGTGCAAGACGCATCTTTGTTGTGCAAGACGCATCTTTGTTGTGCAAGACGCATCTTTGTTGTGCAAGACGCATCTTTGTTGTGCAAGACGCATCTTTGTTGTGCAAGACGCATCTTTGTTGTGCAAGACGCATCTTTGTTGTGCAAGACGCATCTTTGTTGTGCAAGACGCATCTTTGTTGTGCAAGACGCATCTTTGTTGTGCAAGACGCATCTTTGTTGTGCAAGACGCATCTTTGTTGTGCAAGACGCATCTTTGTTGTGCAAGACGCATCTTTGTTGTGCAAGACGCATCTTTGTTGTGCAAGACGCATCTTTGTTGTGCAAGACGCATCTTTGTTGTGCAAGACGCATCTTTGTTGTGCAAGACGCATCTTTGTTGTGCAAGACGCATCTTTGTTGTGCAAGACGCATCTTTGTTGTGCAAGACGCATCTTTGTTGTGCAAGACGCATCTTTGTTGTGCAAGACGCATCTTTGTTGTGCAAGACGCATCTTTGTTGTGCAAGACGCATCTTTGTTGTGCAAGACGCATCTTTGTTGTGCAAGACGCATCTTTGTTGTGCAAGACGCATCTTTGTTGTGCAAGACGCATCTTTGTTGTGCAAGACGCATCTTTGTTGTGCAAGACGCATCTTTGTTGTGCAAGACGCATCTTTGTTGTGCAAGACGCATCTTTGTTGTGCAAGACGCATCTTTGTTGTGCAAGACGCATCTTTGTTGTGCAAGACGCATCTTTGTTGTGCAAGACGCATCTTTGTTGTGCAAGACGCATCTTTGTTGTGCAAGACGCATCTTTGTTGTGCAAGACGCATCTTTGTTGTGCAAGACGCATCTTTGTTGTGCAAGACGCATCTTTGTTGTGCAAGACGCATCTTTGTTGTGCAAGACGCATCTTTGTTGTGCAAGACGCATCTTTGTTGTGCAAGACGCATCTTTGTTGTGCAAGACGCATCTTTGTTGTGCAAGACGCATCTTTGTTGTGCAAGACGCATCTTTGTTGTGCAAGACGCATCTTTGTTGTGCAAGACGCATCTTTGTTGTGCAAGACGCATCTTTGTTGTGCAAGACGCATCTTTGTTGTGCAAGACGCATCTTTGTTGTGCAAGACGCATCTTTGTTGTGCAAGACGCATCTTTGTTGTGCAAGACGCATCTTTGTTGTGCAAGACGCATCTTTGTTGTGCAAGACGCATCTTTGTTGTGCAAGACGCATCTTTGTTGTGCAAGACGCATCTTTGTTGTGCAAGACGCATCTTTGTTGTGCAAGACGCATCTTTGTTGTGCAAGACGCATCTTTGTTGTGCAAGACGCATCTTTGTTGTGCAAGACGCATCTTTGTTGTGCAAGACGCATCTTTGTTGTGCAAGACGCATCTTTGTTGTGCAAGACGCATCTTTGTTGTGCAAGACGCATCTTTGTTGTGCAAGACGCATCTTTGTTGTGCAAGACGCATCTTTGTTGTGCAAGACGCATCTTTGTTGTGCAAGACGCATCTTTGTTGTGCAAGACGCATCTTTGTTGTGCAAGACGCATCTTTGTTGTGCAAGACGCATCTTTGTTGTGCAAGACGCATCTTTGTTGTGCAAGACGCATCTTTGTTGTGCAAGACGCATCTTTGTTGTGCAAGACGCATCTTTGTTGTGCAAGACGCATCTTTGTTGTGCAAGACGCATCTTTGTTGTGCAAGACGCATCTTTGTTGTGCAAGACGCATCTTTGTTGTGCAAGACGCATCTTTGTTGTGCAAGACGCATCTTTGTTGTGCAAGACGCATCTTTGTTGTGCAAGACGCATCTTTGTTGTGCAAGACGCATCTTTGTTGTGCAAGACGCATCTTTGTTGTGCAAGACGCATCTTTGTTGTGCAAGACGCATCTTTGTTGTGCAAGACGCATCTTTGTTGTGCAAGACGCATCTTTGTTGTGCAAGACGCATCTTTGTTGTGCAAGACGCATCTTTGTTGTGCAAGACGCATCTTTGTTGTGCAAGACGCATCTTTGTTGTGCAAGACGCATCTTTGTTGTGCAAGACGCATCTTTGTTGTGCAAGACGCATCTTTGTTGTGCAAGACGCATCTTTGTTGTGCAAGACGCATCTTTGTTGTGCAAGACGCATCTTTGTTGTGCAAGACGCATCTTTGTTGTGCAAGACGCATCTTTGTTGTGCAAGACGCATCTTTGTTGTGCAAGACGCATCTTTGTTGTGCAAGACGCATCTTTGTTGTGCAAGACGCATCTTTGTTGTGCAAGACGCATCTTTGTTGTGCAAGACGCATCTTTGTTGTGCAAGACGCATCTTTGTTGTGCAAGACGCATCTTTGTTGTGCAAGACGCATCTTTGTTGTGCAAGACGCATCTTTGTTGTGCAAGACGCATCTTTGTTGTGCAAGACGCATCTTTGTTGTGCAAGACGCATCTTTGTTGTGCAAGACGCATCTTTGTTGTGCAAGACGCATCTTTGTTGTGCAAGACGCATCTTTGTTGTGCAAGACGCATCTTTGTTGTGCAAGACGCATCTTTGTTGTGCAAGACGCATCTTTGTTGTGCAAGACGCATCTTTGTTGTGCAAGACGCATCTTTGTTGTGCAAGACGCATCTTTGTTGTGCAAGACGCATCTTTGTTGTGCAAGACGCATCTTTGTTGTGCAAGACGCATCTTTGTTGTGCAAGACGCATCTTTGTTGTGCAAGACGCATCTTTGTTGTGCAAGACGCATCTTTGTTGTGCAAGACGCATCTTTGTTGTGCAAGACGCATCTTTGTTGTGCAAGACGCATCTTTGTTGTGCAAGACGCATCTTTGTTGTGCAAGACGCATCTTTGTTGTGCAAGACGCATCTTTGTTGTGCAAGACGCATCTTTGTTGTGCAAGACGCATCTTTGTTGTGCAAGACGCATCTTTGTTGTGCAAGACGCATCTTTGTTGTGCAAGACGCATCTTTGTTGTGCAAGACGCATCTTTGTTGTGCAAGACGCATCTTTGTTGTGCAAGACGCATCTTTGTTGTGCAAGACGCATCTTTGTTGTGCAAGACGCATCTTTGTTGTGCAAGACGCATCTTTGTTGTGCAAGACGCATCTTTGTTGTGCAAGACGCATCTTTGTTGTGCAAGACGCATCTTTGTTGTGCAAGACGCATCTTTGTTGTGCAAGACGCATCTTTGTTGTGCAAGACGCATCTTTGTCTTGTGCAAGACGCATCTTTGTTGTGCAAGACGCATCTTTGTTGTGCAAGACGCATCTTTGTTGTGCAAGACGCATCTTTGTTGTGCAAGACGCATCTTTGTTGTGCAAGACGCATCTTTGTTGTGCAAGACGCATCTTTGTTGTGCAAGACGCATCTTTGTTGTGCAAGACGCTCTTTGTGTGCAAGACGCATCTTTGTTGTGCAAGACGCATCTTTGTTGTGCAAGACGCATCTTTGTTGTGCAAGACGCATCTTTGTTGCAAACCACTTTGTTGTGCAAGACGCATCTTTGTTGTGCAAGACGCATCTTTGTTGTGCAAGACGCATCTTTGTTGTGCAAGACGCATCTTTGTTGTGCAAGACGCATCTTGTTGTGCAAGACGCATCTTTGTTGTGCAAGACGCATCTTTGTTGTGCAAGACGCATCTTGTTGTGCAAGACGCATCTTTGTTGTGCAAGACGCATCTTTGTTGTGCAAGACGCATCTTTGTTGTGCAAGACGCATCTTTGTTGTGCAAGACGCATCTTTGTTGTGCAAGACGCATCTTTGTTGTGCAAGACGCATCTTTGTTGTGCAAGACGCATCTTTGTTGTGCAAGACGCATCTTTGTTGTGCAAGACGCATCTTTGTTGTGCAAGACGCATCTTTGTTGTGCAAGACGCATCTTTGTTGTGCAAGACGCATCTTTGTTGTGCAAGACGCATCTTTGTTGTGCAAGACGCATCTTTGTTGTGCAAGACGCATCTTTGTTGTGCAAGACGCATCTTTGTTGTGCAAGACGCATCTTTGTTGTGCAAGACGCATCTTTGTTGTGCAAGACGCATCTTTGTTGTGCAAGACGCATCTTTGTTGTGCAAGACGCATCTTTGTTGTGCAAGACGCATCTTTGTTGTGCAAGACGCATCTTTGTTGTGCAAGACGCATCTTTGTTGTGCAAGACGCATCTTTGTTGTGCAAGACGCATCTTTGTTGTGCAAGACGCATCTTTGTTGTGCAAGACGCATCTTTGTTGTGCAAGACGCATCTTTGTTGTGCAAGACGCATCTTTGTTGTGCAAGACGCATCTTTGTTGTGCAAGACGCATCTTTGTTGTGCAAGACGCATCTTTGTTGTGCAAGACGCATCTTTGTTGTGCAAGACGCATCTTTGTTGTGCAAGACGCATCTTTGTTGTGCAAGACGCATCTTTGTTGTGCAAGACGCATCTTTGTTGTGCAAGACGCATCTTTGTTGTGCAAGACGCATCTTTGTTGTGCAAGACGCATCTTTGTTGTGCAAGACGCATCTTTGTTGTGCAAGACGCATCTTTGTTGTGCAAGACGCATCTTTGTTGTGCAAGACGCATCTTTGTTGTGCAAGACGCATCTTTGTTGTGCAAGACGCATCTTTGTTGTGCAAGACGCATCTTTGTTGTGCAAGACGCATCTTTGTTGTGCAAGACGCATCTTTGTTGTGCAAGACGCATCTTTGTTGTGCAAGACGCATCTTTGTTGTGCAAGACGCATCTTTGTTGTGCAAGACGCATCTTTGTTGTGCAAGACGCATCTTTGTTGTGCAAGACGCATCTTTGTTGTACCAAATATTTAAAAATAACACTTACCTTTTTATTTGAAATATCATTTGCCTGTTAATTCATGTGTAAAAAGTGAAATCTTGTTGGTAATTTCTTCATTTGGGGGTCATTCAGTAAATTTGGGTTTTTTGGTTTACCATTTTCCCCATGAGGATCATAAGTGTTTAATTTCCTGATTTTTTTTTTTCTCGCTTGCCATACTTTACAGCTAAAGCATCTACAATTTCCTCAGCTACTTCCTTTAAAATCCTGCAGTGAAAGCCATCAGGACCTGGGGATTTGTCAGTCTTTTGTATCTTTTTTAATGCTGTTTCCTCGTTTACATTTACTTAAGCGAGTTCCAATTCTTGATTCATTATTAGTTTTCTGGAATGTTACGTATATATAATATCCTCTTTGAAGACTGACAAAGTAATTATTCAGCAAGTCTGTCATTTCCTTATTTTCATTTGCATTATCATCCATAACTGCATTTAAAGAGCCTACATCTTGATATTGCGAGGCACTGACAGCGCCTGACTGCAAAGCATTTCATACTTATTTTTTTAGCTATCTTTCATGGCCTGTTATTTAAGTGGTTGTCTTTCTTCGTAAGTTGTTTATTTGCACTGAGCAACTATGGCACAATATTTACACAGCAAGTTAATAATTACACCTAGCATCAAGGAAAAAGTCACCAGACCAGTCATTTTCTAAAATAAACTGAAAACAGCAAGTTACTTAGAAATCATTACTCAAATCTAACAGAGGTTAAAGGTGAGCAGTTTGTGAGTGCCTGAACCTTGTGGGTACAACTTCTAGTTCCTTCTCACTTATGCTAAAGGGCTGTGGACAGAAAACATCCATCAAGTTTGATAATACATATCCAGTAAAATGTTTCCACACTAGAATCAGACATTTAAGTTATCATGGCAGTAAAGATGTCTACAGGCCCAGGATTGCCAGTGTCCCCATTGGTGAAAGAAACCAGGAGGAAATTGCCCAACAAGGTAAAACAAAAAGTTATTGAAGTAATATATAATGCTCTTAAAGAGACATGTGAACACCACACACACACATGTTCACAAAAGGGCCACAAGTCTTTTGGAGGAGGCAGCAAATCATTACTTAAAAACAGGAGTTTTTTTTCTAGTTATAAATAACGAACTAAAGTATTTTAACTTCAATTGGGCTGATGCACAATGCTAGAGGTATGGTCCCATGGTTTGTGGCTTGATCAGAACCACTCAACTTGAGCACCTCCTTCAGCATAGCATTGCCCAAAATTCTAGAGCAAGCACTTACAACAGAGATATTATTCATGCCACTTCCATTTATGCAAAGGAAAAAACTAAACAGAGCTTGCTTTTCAGCAGAAATTGACAGAACTGATAACTTACTATTTATATCCATTCTTCTACATTACTTTCATTTCTAGTTCCTAGTCGATACAAATTTAACACCGTGTACTGCTAGCTCCCAAAATATGTGCTATACCTTTTGTGACTCAATGCTACATGTACTGCGTTACAGCAGCAGGAATAACCCCACCCTTTATTTTGTTACACTCAAGAGCAGTGTTGTCTTAATGGTCAAAATGAAGCATGCCTGTTAAATAACTACACCAGGAAATCCTGTCACAAACCTAAATGTCTCCTCGCGCCAAGTCCAAATAAAATGTGGTACAAATAAGATACAGCTCCAGCAATTCAGCCACGTGCCCAGTGTTCTAAATGGAGCAGTTCGTTCTCTCGGTAACTTACAATTTCATGTCCAGTTAACGAAGGCCGTTTGATTTTACTTAAACCACCACAGAAATTCAAGAAGCTGCCACAGGCATGAGGCTTTCAACTGCCGCAGTTAGAAAAGGAAGTAAGACTTACATCACCGTACTGCTCAAAGGAAGCTGTTCAACTAAATGGAGCACGGGTGTGTTGCATCTAAAGCAGTGGTGAGGGGGGGGGAGGGTGTAAGAGCAAGATTCTTAATTTCAATCCACAGGTGAATCAAGACAAGAATTATTTGTGATATCAAAAAAAATGTTGGTGCTTTGCATAAATAAGTAAGCTGATTATTTTTCTCCATGTGTATGTTTGCATGTTTTGTACATTGTGTTCAGTTTGCAGACTTTTGAAATCTATTCTTTCTCACCTTGAAAGAATATCCCATCCTGTTGGATAATATTTCATTTTAATCCAGCACTGCACAAATAGTAAATATAATGAAAGCATTCATAGTTCACCAAGAACTACGTGGTGTAAATTATTCACTACAAATTAGTCTTGGCAATCCTAAACTTGTCCTTGTTTTCCCCATGGTTTAAAGGAATTGGTTTCTGGAATTCACTAGAGGATAATGACCATCAAAAATCATGACTGATACTTCAGCATAGTTTACATCATACTGTCTCGTTTTCTTTTGTGATTGTTAAGGAAAGGGATGGCAGTGTCAGCATCAAATACAACAGATGTTCTTCTCTAAATATGCCCCAACCAGTGCCTCAAGTCCAGAAGAGGACCCACAATGGTGCCAGAATGACAGTTTACGGAAATGAAACTACGTCTGACAGAAGTTGTCAAGGCCAGAAAGACTGGATGCAAACCATGTTCCCTGGCCTGCCAACACCCAGTACATACAAAAATGGCTACAAGGCAAGCTAAGGCCTGACTGGTCTACTGATATAATTAATTAAAGCATGCACTGTTTCTGCTGCTGCAACTGCATTAATCATTTTATTGATGAAGTAATAATTACCAATAATAACTGTACTAACAACTGTATGTAGTATAACAGCAAATAACAACATCAGCAACTTAAAACCGATACACCCACCATTGGAACTAGTGTCTATTCCTCACGGCATTTTGTTCATTACAATTCAGAACACATCTTTGCATTCTTCTGAAAATTCATGCAAATCTTCCATCCTTATCTGGTCTGGCCTACACGTGACTCCAGATTTTCAGTAATGTTGTTGACTCTTAACTGCCCTGTGAAATGGCCTAGCAAGCAACTCCAATCAAGGGTAATTAGGGATGGGCAACAAATGCTGGCCTTGCAGCGGTGCCCACATCCGATGAAAGAATAAAGAAGAAAATAGGCTATCAATGTTGTCATGATATCAGTTTTGTTTATATGAAAATTAATATACTTTACTGTTGCTTTCTGAGGAATTGGTGCCCATTTGAATTTGCAATGCGTGGAAACTTTAAGACTATGTCACACATTATTGTTGTGCCCCTAGGAGCCTAATAAAAGACTAAGTGTTGACAGCAAGGAGAGTCAAGAAAATAATAATGAGACATAAAACCACAGCCCTCTCACATGGACAATGACTGGATGATTCCAATACCAAAAATAAACTTAGACAAGTCGCCTCCTGTTTGTCTCTCAGGCAAGGTGCCTGTAAGGAGGGCAACGAGCCAACTGGAGCAAAGGATTACATCCTTGTTAATAAGAACAATCATGACACTATTTCAATGAAGGCTGTGCTAATTCTCTGTACTGCTAATGGAGGATGGAAGGAAGGACAAACATAACATACATCACAACATATAATAGGAGTTGGCCATAACGGTCCCTCGATCCTGCTCCTCCATTCAATAAGATCATGACTGGTCTGAATGTGACCTCAACGCCACTTTCCTGCCTGCCTCCTGTAACCTTTGACTCTCGTTAGTTAAGAAGCTATCTACCTCAAAAATATTCAATGCCCCTGCCTCACAGCTCTCTGGGGAAGAGAGTCACAACCCTCAGAGAAACCTGCATTTATATAGTACTTTTCATGACCCAAGATATCTCAAAGCATTTCACAGCCAATTAATTACTTTTGCTGTCACTGTTATGATGTAGACAAATGCAGCAGTCAATTTGCCTAGAGCAAGGTTGCACAAACAGCAGTGTTATAAATCTGTTAAATCTGCTTTGTTGGTGTCGATTAAGGGATGAGTGTAGACCAGGGCATCAGAAGAACTCCCATTCTTCAAATGGGGCAATGGAATCTTTTACATCCCACCTTGAACTTGGTCTAATATCTCATATAAAAGAAGCATCTCTGATAATGCAGCACTCCCTCAATGCTGCATTGGTCTCATTCCACTTCTGTGCTCGAAATGCATTCTACGATTGCATCCAACAAACTGACTCAGGAGCGAGAGTGCTACCTAAGTGAAGCAGCCTCTCATACACTGAAAATAGCAGCATTTTATGTTGTTTTTTTTTGAGGCCTGATACTATGTTCCTCTATACAGGTCAGGCTACAGTTAACAAAAATGGCAGGACAGAGTCAGTACATGAACAACCTATTCTGTTTATATGTCTGTGTTTACAGGAAATGTGGGAACTTTCAGAAACCAACAGGACAGTAATACATTTGAAAATAAAAATCACATGGCAACAACTTTGAAGCCCACTTAGAGACAAGGCACTCAGTTAATTCATCTGGGGAAGGGGGTTTAGAAGTCCTCAGTGATGTTCACCTCCGGTATGATCTGCAACCTTCAAACTTGAGTTTTATGTCAGCCTCCAGGCAACATACCTGGTAACACCCAGCAGCCTAGTGCAGCCAGGGAGCACAAAGAAAGAAAATAAAGCATTTTTAAAAAAAAATACAGCACCTTTCACAATCTAAGTACATCCCACAGCACTTTAGAGCCAATGAAATACTTCTAGAAATGCAAGCTTAGGAAAATGCAGCAGCCAATTTATGCACAACAATGAGATAATGCCTGGTTCATCTGATGTTTAGTGATGTTGCTTAAGAAATAAATATTGGCCAGGACATCAGGAGAACTCATTGATTCTTCTTTGAAGTGTCCTGGGATCATATATGCCCTTATATAGGTTATATAGAGGGTCGACAGAGCCATCGCACCCAAAAGATGGCACTTCCCTGGATTACAAGCACAAGCCTCTGAAATGGAACTTGAACTTGGGACCTTCTGACTCAGAGACGAACTGCTACCGGTAAGCCAAGGCTTACATGTGTGTAATATTACATCATATAAGCTATAGGTTTTTAGACCATATATGACATATTCCAAATGACATGCCATAGATGCTTCACCTATACTCTAAGTAACACAGAATTGCACTGGGTTGCCATCCCAGAAAAACCCAAGGTACCTGAGTATCCAACATATTCTTCCCGAAGCACTATGTAAACTGTGTATCCAGTGACACTTAACAATTAATATTCTTAGCAATAAAATAGGAAAAGACATCTCTGAAAGATTGCCAATCAAATTAAAAAATTTAGGAGCCAGAGTCATGTATGGCAAGTTTCTAATTTCAGCAGTGGTCCAGGAGGAAGTCACTGGATGGAGGACATATACATTAACCTACACAAAAAGGCCAAGGAATTGTGACTAAATATGTTCCAACAAATACTTGAAAATTTCGAAAACAAGATTAATAGATTTTTGTTCAGTTAGGGTATTAAGAGATATGAAACAAAGGTGAATGAATACATTGCGTTAAGATACAGATCAGCCATCTCACTGAATGGTGGAACAGGCTTAAAGGGCTCATATGTTCTACATACAGTACTGGCAAGGGCTGGTGCAAATTGGAAAATAATGTGCGGTAGCATAGAAAGGAATGGGATTATCTAATCAAACAGATAAGGAAGAACCATTTATCTCTTTAATGCTTAGGAATGGGAGAGCAATGGAAAAAATCATAAGCTTGGAAATGGAGGGGGCAGGGACACCAAAAGATCAGCAAACAGTATAAGTTAGTGATTGTCTGTGAGGGTCAGGTATTAAGGGCAGCTGCTTAGAAGAGTGAAAACTCGGGGCAGTGGAATGAATGATGCTCATGCTATCAGTGTCAAGAATGAGAGGTTACGGTCAGAGTATCTAAGACCACAGATGAAAAGAATTACTGCTCAAGTGATTTTCAAAAGCGGCATACTTATCTTGCCAAGCTTTCTTTTCTCCTTACTATTTTTGGACAAATTTCCCTCTTCTCTAAAGGTCTCAGGAACCTTGTTGCAGTCCAATTCCATGTGCATCAGAAACCCTCCAGTTCGTACCTATGGGTCCTTAACCTTCTGTTGGGCCTTAATGGTGAGTACTTACTGGCCACGTGACTGCAGGGGTATGACAGGACAGGGTCAATACATCAACAATCTGTTCTACTTATATGTGCATGCTTACATGGCACGTACGAGCTTTCAGAAGCCGATAGAACAGTAATACATTTGAAAATAAAATGCACCTGGCAACAACTTTGAACCTCACTCTGCCCAATCCTGTGTTCACCCAACATCCAACTCTGATCTGGATAGCAATCGTGACCAAGAATCGCGGTCATTTTCCCCTTTCTAGCCCCAATACACCTACACCAACTTTAGCACCTCTATCACCACCATAGTAATATCAGCAAACTCAGCACTGAACCAGAAACTAAGCTGGGACATTTTGGTCTATGTGCCTAAGCTGTTGAACAGTCAAATTCAACGAGCCATCAGAAGAGGATGAACCTTTGTCGAAGGTAGATCATGTAGCCTTTTTCTGAACACAAATTACATAGACATGAACAGAAGATATTTTCAACAACTTACATCCGTTTAGCACCTTCAACGTAGACAAAATTCAAAGGCATTTCAAATAAAATAAAAAGGATCCCAAGCAAATGAAGGAGATATTAGGAGGAGTGACCAAAAGCTTAAAGTAGTGATTTTTAAGTTGGGTCTTAAAGGAGAGTGTAGTAGAGAAGCAGTGAGATTTAAGGAATGGGACTCCACAGCATGGGGCCTAGGCAGCTGAAGAAATGGCCACCGATGATGGAGTGGAGGGAGGGCGCATGCACATTATTGGGAACAACAGTATAGTGGTAATGTTACTGGACAAGTAATCCAGAGGCCCAGACGAATGCTCTGGAGACACAAGGTCAATCCCACTACAGCAGCTGGGGAAATTTACATTCAATTAATTAATAAATCTGGAATAAAAACTCTCTTAGTGATTATCATGAATCTACTGAATTGTTATAAAAATGTTCTCCAGGGAAGCAAAAAAGATATCCTTACCCAGTCTGGTTAACATGAGACTCCAGACCAACAGCAATATGATTGACTGCCCTTTAATATGGCCTAGCAAGTCACTTAGTTGTATCAAACCTCTACAGAACAGTAAAATAAGAATAAAATTTGGCAAATCACCTTGCATCAACCTAGGCACAGGAAACAACAAAGGCGCACTTGCCCAGTTGATCTTGCAATATCTTCAACATTAACGTCTGGGGACTTGTGCCAAAATTGAGAGAGTTGTTCCACAGACTAGTCAAACAACGGCCTGACATAGAAATACTCATCAAATCATACCTCATAACCAATGTCTCAGGCTCCTCCATTACCAATCCTGGGTATGCCCTATCCCCCCAGTGGCACAGTCATATACAGTAGGGAGGAAGTGGCCCTCATCATCCTCAATATTGACCACTGAAACCTCATGGCATCAGATTAAACATGCGGAAAGAAACTTCCTGCTGATACCACCAACTGATCTCCCATAACTGACATATCAGTACTCCTCCATGTTAGACACCAAGGGTAGCAAGGGCACAGAATGTAGTGTGGGTGGGGAGACTTCAACATTCATCACCAAGCGTAGCTCAGTAGCACCACTACCAACCAAGTTGGCTGAGTCCCGAAGAACATATTGCCAAACTGGGCCTTTGGTGCCACAGAGGGAAAAGAGTACCTGACCTTGTCCTCATCAATCTACCTGTCACAGATACTTCTGTCCATGACAGTATTGGTAGGAGAGACCACCATACAGTTTGGTGGAGCCAAAGCCCCATTTCACACTGAGGGTACCCTCTGTCATGTTGCGTGGCACTACCTCTGTGCTAAATTGGATAGAAACACAGCTGATCTAACAGCTCAAAACTGGGCATTCATGAGAGGCGCTGTGGGCTATCAGTAGCACCGTATTCAATCACAATCTGTAACCTCATGACCTGGCATATCCCCCACTCGACCATTACTATCAAACCAGGAAATCAACGAAGAGTGTAGAAGAGCATGCCAGGAGGAGTGTCCAGCAAACCTAAAAAAATAAGGTGTCAATCTGGTGATGCTACAATACAGGAGTACAGGCATGCTAAAACAGAAGCAGCATGCTATAGACAGAGCTAAGCAATCTCACAACCAACACATTTGACCAAAGCTTTGCAGTCCTACCACATCCAGACCTGGGTGGTGGCGGATAATTAAGCAACTGGAGGAGACCCCACAAACATCCCTGTCCTCAATGGAGGTGGAGTCCAGCACATCAGTGCAAAATACCTACAACCATCTTCAGCCACAAGTGTCAAGAGGATTCCATCTCTGCCTCCTCCTGAGATCCCCAGCATCACAGATGCCAGTTGTCAGACAACTTGATTCATTCCCAGTAATATCAAGAAACTGAAGAATGCACTATAGCTATTGGGCCTTACAACATTCCAGCTGTGTTACTAAGACCTGTGCTCCAGAATGAGCAATGTCTCTATCCAAGCTGTTCCAGTACAGCTACAACACTGGCATCTACCCGAAAATTTGGAAAATTGCCCAGGTATATTCAGGCCACAAAAAGCTGAACAAATCCATCCAGCCAATTACCACCCCATCAGTCTATACTCCATCATCAGCAAAGTGATGGAAGGTGTCATTGACAGTGCTATCAAGGGGCAGTTACTCAGCAATAACCTGCACACCAATATTCAATGTGGGTTCTGCCAGGGCCATTCAACTCTTGACCTCATTACAGCCTTGGTTCAAACATAGATCAAAGAGCTGAATTCCTGAGCTGAGATGAGAGCGACTGCCCTTGACATCAAGGCAGCAATTGGCTGAGTGTAGCATCAAGGAGCACTAGTAAAATTGAAGTCAACGGGATTCAGGGGAAAACTTCCATTGGCTGGAGTCATACCTAGCACAAAGAAAGATGATTGTGGTCGTTAGAACTCAATTATCTCAGCCTCTGGACATTGTTGGAGGTGCACCCCAGGTTAGACTCCTAGGCCCAACCACTTTCAGTTGCTTCATCAACAACCTTCCTTCTGACACAGGTTTGCTGAAAGTCACAAATGACATCCTATGTGGCTGTGACAAAGGAAAATTTTTCTTTTTCATCCTGTCTGCAGCTCTTGACACAATTAACAGCACCACCCTCCTCCAATGTCTCTCCTCTGCTGTCCAGCTGAGTGAGACAGCTCTCATGTGATTTCATTCTTATCTACCTAATCATAGCCATGGACTTACTTGCAATGGCTTCTCTTCCTGAGCCCGTGCTCTTAGCTCTGGTGTCCCCCAAGGATCCATTCTTGCCCCTCTTATTTCTCATCTACTTGCTGCCCCTCGGTAACATCATCTGAAGACATGGCGTTAAAATTCACATGTATGCTGATGACACTGAGCTCTACGTCATTACCAGCTCTCAACTCCTCCACTGTTGCCAAATTATCAGACTCTTTATCCAATATCCAGTACTGTTTTTGGTCATCACTCCAAACTAGCTACCAGCTCCATCCTTCTTGGCAACAATCCAAGGTTAAACCAGTCAGTTCACAATATTGAGTCACATTTAATTCCATGGTGAGCTTCCAACCTCATATTTGCATCATCATTAAGACCACTATTTCCATCTCCATAACACTGCCTGACTTCGTCCCTGTGTCAGCTTCTGAAACCTTCATTTGTGCCTTCGAGACACAATTTCTAGACTCAACTCTTCCAACACACTCCTGGCTGGTCTCCCACATTCTTTCTTTTGTAAACTTGAGATCATCCAAAACTCTGCTGCCCGTGTCTTAATACGCACCAGGTCCTTTTCCCCTATTACCCCCACCCCCGCTCACTGACCTACACTAGATCCTGGTGAGTCAACAACCTGATTTTAAAATTCTCATCCTTGTTTTCAAATCCATCCATGGCCTTGCCCATCCCTATTTCTGTAATCTCCCCCAGCCTCACAACCCTCCAACTTATCTGTGCTCCACTAATTCTCTTGTGCATTCCCAATTATAACTGCTCCATCATTGGTGGGCATGCCCTCAGTTGCCTTGGTCCCAAGTTTTGGAAATCCCTCCCCATATCTCTTCGTCTCTCTACCTCGCTTTCCCCATTTAGCGATGATGGTACAATGTTCAATAAGATTTATGACTCCTCAGATACTGAAGCACTCTGTGTCCATATGCAGCAAGACCTGGACAATATTCAGACTTAGGTATTAAGAGGCAAGTAACAATCAGTGGCATGAAGAGATATTAATGTCTATAATGTTATTGGAAATAATTTTTAAACTGGAATTGTAGTAGAGTCTGTGTCTATGTGTTTGACTATGTGTGTGTCTTAATTGGATTAAAGCCAGCTGATCTATGTGCTTTGATGTACAGTAGCTTGAGATGCTAATTGGGTAAACAGTAAGGAGGATGGAAGGAAAAGTATAAATTTGCTTTTGTTGAATAAAGCATTCAAGAGTGGGAGTAAAATCTTGCAACTAGCTAGAAGACGCTAAGCAATGTGTTTATTTTTTTCAGCTTAATAATAAAATTGATGGAATGAAAGGATATTATTGTTAGACATAACATTAAAAGCCTGGTGATACAATTGAAAATTTACATTCAAAGGAAAAGCTAGGCATAAACAGAAAGGGTTTGTCTGTGTAAGGCAGAGGCATTTAAGATCTAACCAGTCTGTAAGCCTACAACTGTGTCTGCAAAGGAACCAAATTGCGAGTAACCTCATTTTGAATTTGTAAGGTCAAATTTGCTTTGCCTAGTGTCTGTTTAAAGTCTATAGGTTACTGTTGCCTTGGTGGAGATTTACCTGGGAGTAATCAATTTGGGGATCTGTTTAAAAGTTATTATGGTAGCAACTTGTAGACATGTGTATGTGTGTTTAATTTCTTGTTAAATTAATAAATATTTAATTTAGTTTTATATTAAAAACCTCTTGAGGCTCAGTGGTCTTATTCCTGAATTCAGAGCTGCATCTCAAACATACCAATTGAAAATATAGGTTATGACAGTTGTTCAAGTTTCCCTCTGGGATTTAAACAACTCAGCCTTTACCAACTGCTGTGTCATAACACCAGGCAATGACCATCTCCAACAAGAGAGAATATAATCATCTCTCCTTGACATTCAATGGTATTACCATCGCTAAATCACCCTCTATCAACATCCTGGGGGTTAGCATTGACCAAAAACTTAACTGGATCAACCACAAAAACTGGGGCTTCAGTAACAGATCAGAGGCTAGGAATTCTGCAGCAAGTAACTCACCTGCCGATTTCCAAACATTTGTCCACCATCTTCAAAGCACAGGTCAGGAGTGTGATGGAATACTTCTCACTTGTCTGGATGAGTGCAGCTCCAGCAATGCCAAAGAAGCTTGACACCATCCAGGACAAAGCAGCCCTCTTGATTGGCACCCTATCCACTAATCTAAACATTCAAATCATCCACCACCAATGCAGAGTGGCAGCAATGTGCGCCATCTAAAATATGCACTGCAGCAGCTTGCCAAGTCTCCTTTGACAGCACTTTGCAAATATCTCATCTGCATCATCTAAGAGAACAAGGGCAGCAGACAAATGGGAACGCATCCCTCCAAATCACACACCAGCCTGAAGGAACGATATCACTGTGTCTTCACTGTCGCTGGGTCAAAAATCCTGGAACTGCCTCCCTAAAAGCATTACAGGCATACCGACACCATATGAACTACAGCAGCTGAAGGTGGTTCATTAGCACCTCCCTGAGAGCAAGCAAAACTTAATCCATATTATCCCACCCCTTCCAGGAGCTTATGGAAAGAATGACACTGAACTCTCAAAAATGTCTCAGATTCTAACTCCTGAAATAGTTCTACAACATTGGAAAATCATTCTGCTAGTGACTAAAAATCTAAAGAGAACAATTTACATTATAGCACAGCTCACAATAGTATCACTTCAATTAGTGATCAGGCTCTATTTCCAAAATAAAACATTGCCAATTTTGAACAATAACTGCAAAAGAATTAATTCTGTGTAATGTCTCTTTTCTGAAACTTAAATAAGTACAAGTTGTGTGCACAACAGAAGGGATGAATTGCAGGGTTGTACCCATGTACTGACACAAATTGAGTTACTAAATCAGCCTTGAGAATGTGGGGCAGGGCCAAGGGGAGGCCAAACATTTTCCTGTAGCAATAAAGGGAAGGGTATTTTTTTTTTAAATTCAGCACTAAGATTTTATTTGCAAAGGAATCATAGTAATTTACCTGTGTCCACCTACTTAGCCAGGGACGATGTGCAGACGGCAAAGATCAGACAGAAGAGTGTAGAGACTCAATGCTTTCAAGATTGGGGAGTACCATCCAAGAATGAAAACGTATAATATGGTCAGATCTTGCAAAAACATTTTTTTTTAAGTATGTGTGGGTTTAGAGTGTAGCACAAGTGATGCAAAAAGTAATGCCCTACATCTGCTGCAAAAATACTTTCAAAGCCAGCTCAGCCATTTCCAACACAGTGAAGATTCTTTGCTGGCACTGAGCCTGCCCTGGAACTTGCACATCCTCTTTGATTTGACAAGACAAGAATGAGTAATTTGACAACTTGGCCCGAATATTATCCCTCCCCTTCCAGGAGCTTATGGAAAGAATGACGCCAAACTCTCAAAAATGTCTCAGATTCTAACTCCTGAAATAGTTCTACGACATTGGAAAATCATTCTGCTAGCGACTAAAAATCTAAAGAGAACAATTTACATTACAGCACAGCTCACAATAGTATCACTGCAATCAGCAGCTCTCTGTAATAAACTAAAGTTTGTTTTCTTTCTCCTCTCCAATTGTTTATTCCAATGTACTTGACATATTTTTTCACAAAATCCCATTCAGTATTCACACAGTATCACATTCAGTGCAGGGGTTTAAAGCCAACACACTTCCAGGCTCTATTTCCAAAATAAAGCAGTGAACACTCCCACGCCATTTCCTGCACCGGTTGCTAATTTGAACTGTTCAGCGGGTGCTGATCTGCAGACCAGAAGTGGTTCCGATCACTTCCTGCAGTTCGCTCTGAACTGCATATTTTTCAGGTTAATTTGAAAGCAATGTGTAAGCAAAATCTCAAAAGCCAGGTTGCTGGTCCCTTCATCGCCCTGAAATTCTGATAGTTGGTGGCACTGCGGCCCACAGAACCAAGTGTCAAAACTCAAAATAACCGGGGAAATCGGTTTAAACATAGCTCCTTATAAACTAATGCAAAGAAAATTCTTCAGGCAAGACCACAGCCATGCCTGGTCACCCAAAACAGGCGCGTGTATGTGAACCAAATTAATTAAATCCATCAATGGCTGCAGGTTGCAGCCTGGGCACCTTGTATTATAACAACGACTAGTACTGACAAGCAATCTTGCACCTGTCATGGGAAAGAGATTCTTGGACCTGTTCAAAACAGCTGTGACAGAATCTTCCACAACACTGACTTCTGCGGATGATCTCCCTGATCGTTTCAATTTATCTATCTTGTTCACACACAGGACGTGGTGTCACTGAAAAGGGTAGCATTTATTGCCCATCTCTTGTTCTTTTGGGGGAGGGTGTGGGGGTGGAGGGGCATGTTTGGAGGTTGTGGGCCTTCCTTAGTGAAGTACTGGTAACAGTTGAAGTCAACTGAGTGGCTGGCAAGTACACTTCAGAGGACAGCTAAGGGTCAGCCACATTGAGGTCAGCCACACTGATGTAGGACATGAGTCACATTTGGGCCACACCAGGTAATGATGGCAGGTTTCCTTCCCTGAAGATCATTAGTGAACCATTCGGATTTATATGACAAATCACAGCATCATGGTCACTTTAACTGACACCAGCTTTTTAATTGCAAGAATATTTTTTTTCAACTGAATTCAAATTCTCAAACTGCCATGGTGAGATTTGAACTCATGCTCTGGATTTTTCAAATAGGTCTCTGGTCCAGTAACACAACCACTACACTATCAGACTACAATGCAAGTGGATCTCAAGGGGCACTGCTGGGTGCAATATAGTTTGAAAAGGCTCCAGATTCAGACAAAGGACCGCTTTCAAACGGGTAGGTTCAGCCAAGGCAGGTAAACAGTGAAGTGCTACAACTACCTGCTGCTGGTGATTGTCCTGTAGCCCTTTGCATGAAAAACATGAACATCAGATGCTGACACTATTTAAGGTCACATATGAAAGGACTTGCATTTATATAGCGCCTTTCCTAACCTCAGGATAACCCAAAGCACTTTACACCAAGGAAGTGCTTTTGGAGTGTAGACACTGTTGCAATGTAGGAAGTGCAGCAGTCCATTTGCACACAGCTGGTTTCCACAAATAGCAATGAGATAATGACTCAGATCATCTATTTTTAGGTATTTAGCTGAAGGATGAATTTGACCAGGAAACCTTCCATGTCCTTCTTCGAAAAAGTGCCATAAGATCTTTTATACCCACCTGAGAGGGTAGATGGGACCTCTGTTTAAGTCTCTTCTGACAGAAATGAAGATTGCCAAAGTACCAAGCAAGTACTGACAAACTATTATATTCAGTGCAACACCATCGCCCCACACATGCTCAGCATGGGTCACTGCCTCCTGGAAAGGCTATGGGGCAAAAAGATGAGATGAAAAACATGCACCCTTTAAGCTGAAAGGATTCATGTTTAAAGTTAATTTTCTTTCATTAAAAGGTGGTCTGAAAAAAGTAGTGAGTCTAAGGAAGGCTTCTCAAATTTAAGTCTCTTCCTTGTACTCAAATCCCTTTATAACCTTGTCCTCTCCCCATCTTTGTTTCTGCATTCCTCTAATTTTGGCCTCTTGTGCAACCCCAAATTCCTTCATCCATATGCTGCCTAGGCCTGCTCTAAGCTCTGGATTTCCTCGAGTAAACTTCTCCACATATCTCTTCTACCTTTAGGTGCTCCTTAAACACACTTTTTGACCAAACTTTTGTCTTAACATTCCCTTATGTGGCTCAGTGTCAAATGCTGTCTGACAACATTTCAGTAAAGTGCCTTGGGACCTTAGAGCTGCTTTACAAATGCTAATTTTTGGTTAAGAATGTACAAAACCAAATCTTGAAAATGAAGCTACTGCTCATGGCCACACATGCTTTGTTCCATTCCACTGCTCCACAATATATACCGCATCTAAAAAAAACATGAAAAGTTGGAAAAGTTGTCTCTTGGCTTTTAAAATTTAAATGGCAATCTGGTGTCAGCTATTTGCATTTATGTACTATCTCCAACATAGAGAAATCTATCCCAAGGCACTTCATACAATAGGAAAGGAATGGATATCAAACTTTTGATGGAGGTTTAGAACATGAAAGGTTGGTCAAAAAAAGCAATTCAAGTCAGCTTTTGAAGATGGAGAGGAGGGTTGGGAGACAGGTTGGTTTGGAGAGGCAGCTTCAAAGAATATGAGCAGAGCAAAGTGTGTTTGTATGGGAAAACAAGTATTCACTGAGTTCTCTTTAGATCAGACAATGCAGAGACAAATTCAAAGCCCTTAAATGAGGGGTCCTGATATGAGAAAGGCCAGAGCAAATGTAAGGTTTTCCCCATAGAGACAGCCAAGTTTCCCCTCCTCAAAAAGGGAGGACACCACCTAGAAGAAATGGTCCTATTGTGAGTAGGCTCTTCACATTGTGCAGTTAGGCTAGCTCAATTTCATTGAGATAAAAAGAAAAATAACTTGTATTTATATAGCACATTTCACAACTTCAGGGCATCCCAAAGCACTTTACAGTTAACAAAGTACTTTTCAGGTGTAGTCACTGTTGTATTGTTGGAAATACAGCAGCCAGTTTCCATACAACAATGATGTAATAATGATACATAATGATTACATAAACGGTTTCCATTATCACATGGTCATAGACCAGAAACATTAAATGTCTCTCTCTCAAATGCTGCCAGACCTGCCAAGTATTTCTAGCATTTTCTGTCATTATTTCTGATTTCCAGCATCTGCAGTATTTTGCTTTTGTATCTGATTCCATGATGTTGGGCAAGGGATGAATATTGACCACGTCACCAGGCAAAAGTATCCAGCACTTCTTCAAATATTGCCATGGGATAGATCCATCGAAGAGGGCAGACTTAATGTCTCAACCAAAAGATAGCACCTAGATTATATGCTCAAACTCTGGAGTGGGACTTGAGCCCACAACTTTCTGACTCAGGATGTGAGAGTACAATCAACTGAGCCAAAGGCTAACACACATACGAAAGGAGATTGAGAAGCTATGTGAAGCACAATATCATTGGAATTCCCCAGGGAAACTGTTATCCTCAGGAGCAATGTAGGGATACGTCATGGAGCCTCAAAGTTTAACCCCAGTTGCCTATTAATGTGCAAAAATCTGCAGTTAATGACACAATGATGTCCTGATTTAGCTTTTACCCACCACTGTGACAGCAAAGGCTGACAATAATTCCTTTCCAAACTTTTAAAACCGCAGTGTAAATAACAACTTGTATTTATATAACTAGGATAGCAGGGGTATCTGAATGACCCCCTGTGGGGCTGACCCTGCCCTTTCGTGAGCACCAGGTCCAGCTGATGGTACCTGGAAGGGTCCCATGCTCAGGATTACAAGTGATGGTCAACAGCGGATCTGGCAGATTCTACAGCGGTGAAGCTACAACCTCAAAGGGCAACGGCTTTCTGGTGCCAGGCAGAGGATCCTCTGGGAAGAGGCTTTTGTGTTCCCTTCAAACACACACAAGGAAGGCAACAGGAAAGCGCCTCATGCTTCCCTTTACTCTAGTCAAATATGGTCAGTACAAAATTCTTATAAGACAACAGCATGAATGGGGTTGGCACTAGTTGTGTCAACACCTCGCTCTGTATGGACATCCATGAAATGCAGGTGGACCCTGGACCACATTAATGACTGGTTCAACCAGAACTCCAAGAACTGTTGCCCTGATCGGAAAGATTGGAAGATCATGGTCACCTGTGCCACTCAGCACGGCATTCATGCAACGATTTACATCACACCTTTAACATAGTAAAATATCCCAAAGTGCTCCACATAAATATTATGAACTTGGGACATTGAGCCATATAACAGGATATTAGGTCTGGTGGTCAAAAGTTTGGTCAAGCTAGTATGTTTTAAGAAGCATCATAAAGGAACAAAAAGGTTGAGGGAATTGAAAAGCTTATGGCCTAGGCAGCTGAAGGTACAATCACCCACGGTGGAGCAATTTAAATAGGCAGATGCTCATGAGGCCAGTAGAGAATACAAACGCCAGAGGCCAGGATCTGTGGCCAAAACCCTTGCTCCAATTAGTAGAATTACTCTTCAAATACTGTACAATTGAAATCCTATTAAATTGACAATAAGTAACATTGTAAAATCAATTATTTATTGTTACAAGCTGTAATGGCTGTATTTAAAGAATCGGGTTTTGTTTTAGAAGAGAAACAATGAATTTGCTTGTTTCTCAGAAAGAAGGGGTTTATTTCAAACCAATCAATATAAGTTCACAGAACTATTTAGAAAAGCTAACTCTGCTTTTCAAAACACACCAACAAGCAATAAAGGTTTCCTGGCTCCTGGAACACTCTGACTCCAGTTTGCACTTGTTTTTTGCCTAGTTGCCAGATTTTACAACTCTTCTGAGAAAATATGTTTAAAAATAACCATCGCCCAGCCATGTTAGAGAGGATTATTGGGTTTTAAAATTCTTTCAGTGTGGAGCACAGCCTCTGTGGAGCAGACACTGTCATGCTTTCCATTCCCAGAGTGACTCAACTGAGCAGGCCGCTGTTGTATTAAATGGAAAGGGACTGGAGAGACTTCAGTGAGCAGAGAAACAGAACGAAGCTTCCAAACTGTGTTTGACACGAGCTCCACAAATACAGCGCAAGCTAAATTCTGGCCACGGTTTCCACACTCCACGCCTTGGTCGGTTGCCCCGATGACCCATCCAGACTGCACGCCGGCCTTATCGGGGGGGGGGGGGGGGGTGCGGGAGGTAGTTGCTGTCCTGACTTTGCTCTTGCTCCTTCTTAACCTGGGAGCCCCTGTTGTTCAGGCGCCGCTCTTTCTGCACCATTTTGCTGGGTGGGTGCGCGCACTTTTTGTGAAGATGAGCTCTGTGCCCTTCCCTTTCGACTTGGGACTGAGGCAGGGGAGGCAGCATTCATGCTTAATGTAAATAATCGCGAAACAAGTCAAAGCACCGAGGTAGATTGGCTCTGGTGTGCCTTGCTGCTAGCCCGGGCCCGCTCTCTTTCTCTCTCTGACACTGCATGTACCCATCTCCAAATTCCTGCAGCCGTCATAAAACACAAGATCACACGTTGAGAGAGAGAGAGACAGAGAGAGAGAGCAGGGTCGGGAGGAGGGGGTGGAGAGAGAGAGCAGGGTCGGGAGGTGGGGTGGAGAGAAAGAGCAGGGTCAGGAGGGGGGTTGGAGAGAGAGAGCAGGGTCGGGGTGGGGAGGGGGGTTAGCTGGAGGGTGTTGTACTGGGACTGTCGGCAGCTGGTGACCGACCAGAAAGCAGAGCAACGCAAGCAGGCAGAGAGAGCGCGGGGCCCAGCTGCAAACTACAACTAGTGAATAAAATTCGCGAGGGGGGCAATGCACAAAGCTCCATTCAAACAAATACAAACACCGGGTGGGCGGGGGTAAGTGAAAAAAAACATTCCAACCTGAATTCAATTTATTAGAATTATTATTTTTAAAAATCTCCCTCTTTTTTCCCCAGGTGGTGAGGATGTTGGCTTGAATTGTTAATGGCTCACTCTGAAGAGGATTGAAAGAAGCAGTGACTGACCTGCCTGCTGCTGTTGCCTTTTCCACCATCTCAGCCCCAGTGGCCGAGTGCTCGCTGCCGGTTTGTCACTAGCGCCCACATGCACCTCCTGCTGGTCGCTCTCTCCTCCTCCAGCCTGACAGCAAACAAAACCCCCTAGTTAGTTTCACACTTTTAACATTTTTTTAAATCATATGTGCCTGAACTCAGCATTTCTGTCAATAAGGTTGGCGAGTTTTTTTTTTGCTGTGCGCGGCAGTAAGTGCCTGTGTTGTATAAACATCATTGTGTTGAAAAGGATGGTGGATTGTGGGGTGGTGAGGGGAGAGTCTGTAACTGTTTGCTGCAGTTCTGGGCTCTCCTGCACCTCGGAGCCGATCTAATGGCTCGCTTTGACTCATAATCTATCTGCTCGGCTCTTTAACATTATCTTGGATACACGTATAATCAGAGTTTTGGTGTGATGCTCATCTCATTTCGCGGTATTTCCCTTTTTCTCCAATGGGACCATTCCGCTCCTCAAATAGTCTTCCAGACATTCGCCCCTTCGTATACACTTCTTTGCACAAGTTGATCAATTCTCTTACAGAAGAAAAATACTGTAGGTACCGGTAATCTGAAATAAAAGCAAAAAATGCTGGAAATACTTAGCAGGTCACCCAGCATCTGTGAAGAGAAAAACAGAGTTAACTTTTCGAGTCCTTATATAACTCTGTTTTTCTCTCCACAGATGCTGTTAGAACTAGGAAGTTAACGTTTCAGGTCGAGATGTTTCTCCCCAAAGATACTGACTGACTTGTTGAGTATTTCCAGCATTTTTTTTTGTTTTTACTTAATCAATTCTCTAGTTGCCTTCTCTTCAAATCCTTCCATAATTTCTGGAGGGATTCCATCACACCCTCTTGCTTTTCTTTACATTGACTGTGATCAAGTCAGCTTTAGGAAGGGTTGTGGAACTAGAGACTATAACAGTGATGAGAATATTAAGCAAAAGAAGCAAAAATGCCAGCTAGAAGCATGCGTTTGCTTTGTGGATTGTTAAGAAAAAATGACCATGTAAACTGGTAAAAGCTATTGAAAGTGTTGGAGGCGATCAGAGTTGACTGGAGAGATGAAAGAATGATTGTAGTTCTGTACATGGGACAGACTGCTATAATCAGGACTATATTTGGTGAAACTGAACCTGGCGCAAAGCTTGGGGAATCATGAACAGTAGCTCCATCTTGTCCATCTTCACGAATTGGCGTGCACCTCATAACAATTTGCATTTATAAAGCATCTCCAATGAAGTAACACATCCCAAGGCACTTTAGCAAAATGTTGCCAGATAATACTTGAATTGACAGTGAGCCACACAAAGGGATATTTGACAAAAGTCTGGTCAATGATATAGCAAAAGCTATGGGCTTTGACGACATCCTGCTGTAGTTCTGAAAACATCTGCCCTAGCCAAGCTACTCCAGGTCAGCTGGAACACTAGCACCTACTGCAAAATGTAAAAAATTGCCCAGTGTGACAACCTTTCACCCAGAAGCAGTAACAGTAAGGAACATTTGTAATTTCTTTAAAATGTCTACTGAATCTGTAATTGTTTTTAAGAATGTTTGAAAAGTACTTTCAAGAGTTTGCATCAAATATAAAGGGATCAATTGTAATTTTCTTATATAATAAGAAATAGTGGTCCATATGACCTGGCAACCCATGACTTGGAAGCAGTGCCAACAGGAATAAGTTAAGATACAAAAGCTGTGTGTCTGGCAACAGAGAAGAGAGACAAAGAAGCTACTGCTGTAAAAAAGGTAGGAACGCTAATTGCTCTAAGGTAATCAGCATACAGTTGCAGACACAAAGAGAAAGCTGACAGAGACAGTAAGGGGAACATAGAATTTTTGTGAGCAGAATCCTGCAAAGCTCTCTATGAAAAGGGCAGTTTTCTGTTTGGCAGTAAGAAGAAAAATAGAATTCTAGAAGCTCTCGGGGAAGCAATGTATAAGCGAGCAGGGGTGAAGTCCAAAAAAGTGGTGTGAATAGCTCAGGCGTGTGAAAGAGCTGAGTGTTTGAATCAGAGGACTAGATCATGAACTGGGATTGTTGATTGGCCCAGTTGAAAAGGAATGCTGGAAAGCCATGCCATCAAGACCGATGTAACCTGAGTAGGCAGAGTTTATAGACATGCACCTTGACAGTGTTAACCATATCCATCAACTGTAGATGGTAAATGCCTGCTGGTGAATATATCTCAAGAGTCGAAAAGACTGTGAAATTACACGTGGTGCCACCTTTGTGCATGGAATGATGTGTATGCTTGTGCTTGAGTAAGACATATCTTCTTGTATCGATAATTTGAAGTGAAATTTAGCTTTTTATTTGAAGTATCATTTGCCTGTTAATTCATGTTTAATTTGCATTGGGCAGAATTTTATGTTTGGCGGGCGAGCCCAACTCAATTGGCGCCAGCGAAACGGGCTGCGCTGCCATTTTGTGTGGGTGGGCTAATTAAGGCCCACCCAGCACGTTGCAGACTCCCGTGTACAGCACGAATTTCAAATATGCAGCAGGCGTGTACAGACTGCCGGTTCCAATGGGGAACCGGCAGTCTGTTTAAAGAAAGGCCAGGCTGTTCACCATGGCCAGTGACCAGTCTTCATAGCGGGCTCTAGAGGAGGGCAGGCAGAGGAGGAGACGTGCAGGCTGCAGGGTAGGCCAGCGGGGGGCCAGTGTGTCCCTCGGTTCTCTGATGCCTGCCTTGCTGTCCTCCTCAAAGAAGTTGCAGAACGTCAAGAGGTCTTGTTTGCCAAGGAGGAGGGCCCCCCATGTTACCAAGCAGGCCTGGCAGGAGGTGGCAGAGGTCGTGAGTTCTCAAGGTACTGTGCGGCACACAGGAACGCAGTGCTGCAAATGCTTCAATGATTTGTTGCGCTCTGGAAGGGTGAGTACCATATCGGCCTTGGTCATTTGACCCAGCAGGTAGCCTTAGCCTTTGAGGCTAGTTGTGCCTCCTTGCCATGGGCACTAAGACCCATGTGTTATTCAAAGTGATGGACGCCAAATGTGTCCAAGGTGGCCGTTGTGGGAGGGGGTTGGGAGCAGCCGTACTATCTTTTGGTGACTGATCACCAGTACTGTGGACAGGAGCCGCTGGAGGCCTCAGATGGGCCACTGTGGTTGGGGTGCGGTGTGCGCATGCAGAGTACGTGAGCGATCAGCCCCAATAAATGCTCTTCTCTGTTCTGCAGGCAAAAACAGAACACAACAGCCGGGAGCATTTGTGGACTGGTGGTGGGCACGTCATGCTGCAGCATGTCACCAACTTTGAGGAGCAGGCCATGGAGCTGGGGAGGAGGCAAGCGGCCAGGTCAGCAGATGTTGGTGAGGCTGGGTGTAGCGGCCAGGTATTTGAGGCCCACAGTCCCATCTACTCTTGTCTTCCCACCATCCAAAGCACTGATGATTGCTGCAATCGTGAATGCTGCAACACTGCTCATTCACAGACTGATACAATCAGACATGTGGGTCATACACAAAGGTCCCCCGGCCCCTTGAGGATGCGTGTCTCTAGCACCTTCCAAAGTCACCTTATCCCATTTGTGACCACTATCCCCATGGCATAACATGCCACGGCATCGCTGCTAAACATCCAAATACTTATTGCATCTTAGGAGGGTTTATACCTCTACCACCCTTTCAGCCAGTGTGTCCCATATTACTCCGTCCAAAAGGACCTCAGCACCTCACCTGTGAACCTCATGGCACTCAACTTAAATAAATGCCACCACATTAGTCATCCCTGAGCCAAGGGGAAATGTTGCCTTCTGTCCACCCGTTCTATGCCCCTCATAACATATGAAGGTCAATAATGTGAACTGTCAATCTCCTGTGCTCCACGGCAAATGTCGCAAGTGTTTGCAATGTTTCCTCATAACTCCAGCTTTCCAGGCCAGCATGCATCCAGGTCAGGAACCTCTGCACTCTCCCCACTCCAATGCCATCCCTCCCATGAAGCGCAGGTCACAACTGGACACAGAGGTGTAGCTGTGGCCTCGACAGCGTTTTCTGCACTTGCAACATGACCTCCCTTTTCCTATGCTCTATTCCTCAACTAATCAAGGCAAGTCTGGCTTTTACCTTGTTAGACATCTTATGTTCTTGTTCTGCTACTTAACGGGTCTGCCCAGCAAGGTGCCTGTAATCGTCGTGACTTCCCACAGTCCTGCCAGTACTCATGTATTCCCATACCTTGCTTGTCTTGCCCAAGTGCTTAACCGCACACTTATCCACATAACATTCCATGTGGCATTCCTTAGGCCATTTGACCAGCCTGTCTGTATGCGCGTGTAATGTTTGGGCCTCCTCTAGACAATTTACCACCCCGCCAATGTTGGTCTCCTTAGGTTCTTGAAGGTTGAGTGCATTATGAGCCTGGGGGAGAAGGGATGAATGATGTTACTGACTGAACGCTAACTGATGCACTGTCCTTGTTGTTAATTTCAGCATCACCACCACATGGCCACCACCAACACATCCAGAGCCCCCCCCACTCCACACCTGAGGGGCGTCACTTGTAACTTGCATCACATCATTTCAGCGAGCCAGGCACCAGTGCAGCAACTACCACATCGGTGGGGATTATAACGTCGGCTAGTGTACCGGGGCACATTGGAGAGGGCACTTCACAATCGCTGGAGGAGATGGCATGGACAGAGAGTGCCAATAGCGCCAGCAGCCGGAGGACTGCAGGGGACCAGGCACATGCTGATTCAGGCTGTGATGATGTGCCTCTGGAGATGTCAGCCATGCAGCAGCTGCAGGACAAGCGGCCGGGTGCGCAGGAGCATCTGGCAGGGTTGCATGAGGGTGTGCTTCAGTTGGTCTCTGTGGTGGAGGAATCCAGGCAGAGTGTCAGTGATGGCATGAACCTCAGAACAGAGCTTCAGGCTTCCTCCATTGAGAGATTGGCAACTCTCATGGAGAGGGGTTTCCAGCAGATTGAGAATTTTCTGATTGGGTTACGCTCTGACCTGCAAGCCCTCACAGTGCTAATGGACACAGGTGGTCATTGGCAATGTGGGAGATGTTCTGGGCACCAAGTATCCCAGCTCGATGCCCATCCATCTGCGGTGAGCAGGGAGGTCCAATGTGATCTCACATCGGCGCAGCAGCTGCCTGTCATCGCTGCGAGCTCCTCTCAGGGCGCTCCAGATGAGGGCAGCAGCACCTACGCCCCTCTGCCAGTGACCGCTGCATCCGTTGAGGCTGCGACAACTGGGGAGGTGCCAGTTCTGGAACTGGCCACTCCCTCCCAGGCGGGGCCAGCACAGGCTCCACAGGTCAGAGGATGGCCGCCAAGGACAGCGGAGTCAGCAGGCTGTCTCACAAGCTACCCTGAGCGATGGGGCGGCACCAAGACATAGCACCTGCAAGCGTAAGCATAAGGCACGTTAGGCACTCCACAGGTTTGTCACTGGTGATTTTGTGTTGGCCGTAGATTAGGGAATGTTTGATTCTCAATGTCAGAGCAACGTTTGTTCATTTCTTTGCTGACAATAAAGTCCACATTTATGACTATGGCTGAGGGTGTTTCCTTTGTGCTGCATTTGTCTGTTTCACGGACATATCATGAGCATTTGAGTGGACATTGATGTTTCTGTACTAAGCCCTTAGTTGCAGCTGATGAGTGGAAGATGTAGCATATAAGTGCCACGTGTGGAAGCACCAGGCAAAGCTGGTCCTGCTGATCTTTGTGTGTGGAGCTAGCTGAAGGTTCGTTGGATTAAAGTGTCCCGGATGTCCCTGCCTCCTTGGTGTAGTTGTGGGTCGGAGTGCTGACCCTCATCTTTGCCCTATGCTTCTTCATCCTCTGAGCCACTGCTGGATTCATCATGCGCAGCCGCATCCACTGCGTCAAGGTCTTCATTGTCAACTGCATCCCCCCTTTCCAGCACAAGATTGTGCAGAGTGCAGCATGCCACCACTATCACAGAGACGTGATCTGGGGGGTATTGGAGTACGGTATTGAACGGTCCAGGCATCCGGAAGCGCATCTTGAGAAGACCGATGGCTCTCTCCACCACAGCCCTTGTGGTGCCATGGCTCCTATTGTAGCACTCCTGAGCTTCTGATATTGGATGGTGGAGAGGTGATGAGCCACCTTCTAAGGGGATAGCCCTTGTCACCCAGCAGCCATCCATCTAGCCGAGCCAGAGCACTAAAGAGCCCCGGCACCTGGGAGTGTCTGAGGATGTAGGTGTCGTGGGAGCTGCCTGGTTAACTTGCACAGGCTTGTAGAATCAGCATCCTGTGATCACACACTATCTGCACATTCATGGAGTGGAAGCCCTTCCTGTTGATGAAGGCACCGGGCTCACCTGCTGGCACCTTGATAGCCACATGTGTACAGTTTATAGCACCCTGGACGCGGGGGAAGCCAGCAATGGCCGCGAAGCCTCTGGCTTGCTGTGTATGGCTTGCCTGGTCGCAGCGGAAGTGGATGAAGGTCAATACCTGTCTGAATAGAGCATTTGTAACCTGCTTGACACAAGTGTGGACAGCTGATTGGGAGACATTGCAAAGATCACACACCGAGCCCTGGAAGGAGCCAGATGCATAGAATTGGAGGGCAACTGTGACCTTCAGAGCCACTGGCATGGGGTATCCACCCACAAAGTTAGGGAAGATCTCAGGGCCAATCATCTGTGCCCCTTGACAGTCGGACCCTCCTTCGGCACTGCACCTCAGACATATTGAAGTAGCTGCTTCGCCACCTATATACCCTGGCAGCAGGATAGTGGCGTCTTCTGGGGCCCCTTCCACCTTGGACAGACTCTTGGCCCTGAGCCCCTTATGCCTGCGCCTGGCCTTCCAAAGGTGGCTCCCCTGGAGGCTGATTGTCCACTCCTGGCCTCCTCCTTATTCTAGCCCTCCCTCCTCAGAGGAGCTGCCTCCAGTGGAGATGTCAGAACCCATAACCTCAGGTTAGATGGAGGCCTCCAGAAAGCTGCAGGCCCGATAAAGATTATCATCTGCAGACTGGTGAGCTGAAGCTTCAAAGTACAGACAAAGCTGTTGGAAATTGATCTGAACTGCTAACAATCACACAGGCAAGTTTAAAACACTTTCTGCAATTAATACTTCACATAAAATATTCACAACTCCTCTGAGCCCACATATCCCACTTTTGGATGAGGTTTGTTAAAAAGTGATTTACCCGCCTGCCCATTGTGCCTGTGCGCCGAGCCGAAGATCGCACGGGCGCCTCAAAATCGGCATCAATTGCTGAGTTAAGGGCCTTAACGAGGCTTTTAATTAATGGCGGGCAAGCGTCGCACTTCATCGCACGCCCACCCAGCTAAATATCGCGATGCCGCACGCTGACGTCAGGACTCTCGCCCGACAGCAGCACGCGACATTTTAAGTGCTGACGTGCAGGGTCTACTACCCGCATGTCATAAATAAAATTCTGTCCATTGGTTCTGATTTGTTACAGTAAAAGTTATAAAACGTGAAATCTTGTTGGTAATTTCTTCATTTGGGGGTATTTGGTAAATTTGTTTTTTTTTTGGTTTACAGTTT
This sequence comes from Carcharodon carcharias, assembly GCF_017639515.1. NCBI lineage: Eukaryota > Metazoa > Chordata > Chondrichthyes > Lamniformes > Lamnidae > Carcharodon > Carcharodon carcharias. The sequence goes on from NC_054469.1 coordinate 197,420,774, forward strand.
CCTACTGGGATCAGAAACCAGATATGTCCTGCCCACTAAAAGCAGGACAAATGCAATCCTGCCATTACCATCAATCTCAATCTCAATCTCATTACTCTCAATCGTCGGCAAAGTGATGGAAGGCGTCATTGAGAGTGCTATAAGGGGGATTTATTCAGCAATAACATGCTCACTGATGCTCAATTTGTGTTCTGCCAGGGCCACTCAGCTCCTGACCTCATTACAGCCTTGGTCCATACATGGACAAAAGAACTGAATTGCAGAGGTGAAGTGAGAGTGTCTGCCCTTGACATCAAAGCGATATTTGACCGAGTGTGGCATCAAGCAGCCTTAGCAAAATTGCATCAATGGGAATCAGGGGGAAAACTCTCCATGGTTAGAGTCATACCTAGCACAAAGGAAGATTGTGGTGGTTGTTGGAGGCCAATCATTTCAGTCCCAGGACATCACTGTAGTAGTTCATCAGAATAGTGTCCTAGGCACAACCATTCTGAGCTGCTTTATCAATGATCTTCCCTCCATCATAAGGCTAGAAATGGGGAAGTTTGCTTGTGATTGCACAGTATTCAGCACCATTCGTGATTCCTCAGATACTGAAGAAGTCCACGTCCATATGCAACAAGACCTGAACAACATTTAGGCTTGGGCTAATAAGTGGCAAGTAATATTCGTGTCACACAAATGGCAGACAATTACCATCTACAACGAGAGAGAATTCAACCATCTCCTCTTGACATTTAACAACACTGCCATTGCTGAATCCCCCACCATCTACATCCTTGGTGTTATCATTGATCAGAAACTGAACTAGACTAGCCAAATAAATACTGAAGTTACATGAGCAGGTCTGAGGTGGTGAGTAACTCACCTCCTGACTCCCCAATGCCTGTCTATCATCTACAAATCAGGAGTGTGATGGAATATTCTCCACTTGCCTGGATGAATGAGGCCCCAACAATACTCAAGAAGCTTGACACAATGCAGTTCAAAGCAGTCCACTTTATTGTCACCCCATCCACCACCTTAAACATTCACTCCCTCCACCATTGATGCACTGTGGCAGCAGTTTGTACCGTAAACAAGGAGCATTGCAGTAACTCACCAAGTTTCCTTCAACAGCATCTTCTAACCCTTGACCTCTATTGCCTAGAGGGCAAAGGCAGCAGATGCATGGGAACACCTCTACCTGCAAATTTCCTTCCAAGCCACACACCATCCTGACTTGGAAATATATCACTGTTCCTTTTCTGTTGTTGGGTTAAAATCCTGTAACTCCCTTCCTAGCTGCACTGTAAATGCACCTATACCAAGTGAACTGCACCACCACCTTCTCAAGTGCAATTAGGGAGAGCAACAAATGCTAGCTTTGCCAGTGACACTCCTATCCCACAAAATAATTAAAGCAAGTTTAAGGAATATCTTAAAGCAGATTTATCATAACTGTAATGTGGAGTGCCTTGCTGTATGGGGCTGAAACATGCACCTGAGAAAGTGCATCCAAAGACTAGAAAATTTTGAAATAGGGGCCTGAATTTTTTGACCATCAGGTGTGCACAGTTGGGCCCAGGAGTGGCTGGGAAATGGGTCCCAGAGTGCAATTTCACACAGGCTGGCCAATTAACCGTCAGCAAGTTGTGAAACACACTCAGAAAAGATTAGCGCTGCCTGGGTGGGGGCAGGAAGAGGGCGGGAGATGACATCACCTTAGGCACAGGTGAGAGCTCCTTGAAGGCAGACAGCTGCCTTAGGGAGCTGTGGACCTGCAAATAATGAAATGAAGCACTAAAAAGCTGCAAAAAAATGTCCATGCATCACAGTCAAGCACCTGAAAACATACCTCATAAAAATGCTGTACCCAGATATTTTTATTTTATTTCCTAACACAGATTTCATCCTGTCCTTGGGTGAGGTTTCATGAAAAATGTAAAAGCCGCCCGGCCGAATCGCCCGTCCGCCAACCGTAAGGTTGGACAGGTCACAAAAAATCGCAGGCAATTGCGCCATTAATAGATCTTTATAAGGATGGAAAAGGTCAGTTGGAGTGAACACAAAATGAATGAAGAATTCCTCAGAATGGGGTAGGAGAAAAGATCATGTGAAGATCATTAAGATCAGGTAATGGTTGGATTGGCCATATTCTAAAGCATGAGAATTTGCTGAAGAACGTGACTGAATGAAGATTAGAGGGATGTGGACTAAGAGGGACAAAAGGAATGATGTTAGACAAATTGAAAATGGGAGGCTCCTACAAGCAACTGAAGAGGAAAGCGCAGGACCGCAAGATTTGGAGAAATGAGCAGAGGAACTGCCCTTTGGTAGATCACTACCACATTGTCTCCTCTGGCTCAGTTGTATCACTCCAACCCCTGAGTCATCAGGCTGTGGATTTAAGCTTTATTTTGGAGATTTAAGCATAAAATCTAGGCTGACACTCCTGTGTAGTACTGAGTGAAACAAAAACAGAATTACCTGGAAAAACTCAGCAGGTCTGGCAGCATCGGCGGAGAAGAAAAGAGTTGATGTTTCGAGTCCTCATGACCCTTCAACAGAACTGAGTGAATATTAGGAGAGGGGTGAAATATAAGCTGGTTTAAGGTGGGGGGGGGGAGGGGTGGGGGGAGAGAAGTGGGGGTGGGCTGGTGTGGTTGTAGGGACAAGCAAGCAGTGATAAAGCAGATAAACAAGCTTATATTTCACCCCTCTCCTAATATTCACTCAGTTCTGTTGAAGGGTCATGAGGACTCGAAACGTCAACTCTTTTCTTCTCCGCCGATGCTGCCAGACCTGCTGAATTTTTCCAGGTAATTTTGTTTTTGTTTTGGATTTCCAGCATCCGCAGTTTTTTGTTTTTATATATATTAGTACTGAGTGAATGCTGCACTGTTTGAGGTGCTGTCCATTGAATGTGGTGCTAAACCACATTCAGTTAGACATAAAAGATCCCGGGCATTATTTTAAAGATAGCATTTAGCCCTCAACCAACATCACCAAAAAAAATTATCTGATTACATAGTTCACTGCTGTATGTGGGACATTGCTATGTACAAATAGTCTGCTTTTCTACAACACTGCCCGCCAACTTCACAGCGAACCACTGGACAACCTGGATCATTTCTCATACCTTGTGCACCTCTTCTCAGTGAGGGAAAACATTGTTGATGAAACTCAACATCGCCTCCAGTGTGCCAGCGCAGCCTTCGGTCAACTGAGGAAAAGCGTTTGAGGAAAAAGACTTGAAACCCGGCACCAAGCTCTTAGTCTACTGGGCTGCAGTGCTACCTGCCCTCCTGTATGCGTCAGAGACCTGAACAATGTACAGCAGACACCTTAGGTCCCTGGAGAAATATCACCAGCAGTGCCTCCACAAAATCCTGCAAATTTAATGACAGGATAGGCACTCCAATATCCTCTCTTAGGCCAACATCCTCAGTATTGAGGCACTGGTTATGGCCAATCAGCTAAGTTGTGCGGGCTACATATTCCACATTCCTGACACAAGACTCCTAAAACAAACTCTCCACTCCCAGCCTCGTCATGGCAGGCGGTTACCAAGGAGGGCAGAGGAATGACTGGACACAGGCTGGACATTGGACAAGGCAAGGCATAAATTGGGCATGTGAGAGCAATGCTCCCTCTCCATTGTGGGTAAGAACCTGGTGATCAGGTGTGAAGTGCTCTCGTTGTTACCGTACAGGTGTGGCCCATACTCCAACCCTGCTCCGCAGTGGTCACCCAAGCCATCTTCTACTTTAACTGGAGGGATGCACTAAAGCTTGGGGAAGCAACCAAGAAGGTGCAATGAGGAAAGGCCACCACCTAAGACCTTTCAGCCATAGTGCACCGAGTGGCTGGAAACTGTGTAGAATCCCTTGGGCTGTTTGTGGGATATTGAATGTATATAGTAAATATCGTATGTATTACAATTTGTTGAGGCATCACAGAGTGCAACATGCTCACTGGAGAAAAGTTGAATGTTATTTCACTTTCTGTAATGACCATTTTGAAATGTTCTTTTAGATATTTTATAAATAAAATATATTTTTGAGAAAAAAAAGGTTTGCGGAAGAATTCATCAGTGGACTGATCATCTGGGAACAAACTCCTGTATGTGGGTCTTACTAAGCTACTGGTATTGTAAGCATATACTATTGCTTAGTAGGTTAATAAAGGTTTTCCATTTAATGCGTAAATTTGTTTTGTGTCATTGGTCCTTAATATGGGGTCCTCCAGATCATAGAAGAGTGTTTTTTTTCATTAATTTACGGGATCTGGGTGTCGCTATCTAAGCCAGCATTTATTGCCCATCCCTAATTGCCCTTGAGAAGGTGGTAGTGAGCTGCCTTCTTGAACTGCTGCAGCCCCTGTAGTGTAGGTACACCCACAATGCTGTTAGGGAGGGGGTGCCAGGATTTTGACCCAACGACAGTAGAGGAACAGCAATATATTTCCAAGTTCGGATAGTGAGTTAAAAGCAAAATACTGCAGATGCTGGAAATCTAGAACAAAAATAAAAATACCTGGAAAAACTCAGCAGGTCTGACAGAATCTGCGGAGAGGAACACAGTTAATGTTTCGAGTCTGAATGACTCTTCATCAGAACTAAGGAAAAATAGAAGAGAGATGAAATATAAGCTGGTTTGGGGGAGAGGGGGGAGTGGGACAGGTAAAGCTGGATAGAGGGCCAGTGATAGGTGGAGATTGCCAAAAGATGTCTTAGACAAAAGGACAAAGAGGTATTGACGGTGGTGATATTAGCTAAGAAATGTGCTAATGGTGACATTAAGGGTAGAAAGCAGGACGAGCAAGGTACAGATAGCCCTAGTGTGGATGGGGTGGGGGGAAGGGATCAAAATAGGCTAAAAGGTAGAGATAAAACAATGGATGGAAATACATTTAAAAATAATGGAAATAGGTGGGAAAAGAAAAATATATATGATATATATCTCCTCCATCCCCACCCACTTTCTATTCCCCCCTTTTCCAATAATTTATATAGATTTTTCTATTTTCAATTATAAATTGTTTGGTGTGAAGTTAAAATGCCACCATGGAGATGAATAAGTTGAATTTGTTAACAAACGTGGAAAGATTTGATCAGTTTTTAAAAAAATTATTACCAGGTTTAGCATTGTGGAAAATGTCTCTGGTTGATGAAATGAGTTGTAAGGCTGGATTGACCTTTGAGGTGGATAGTTGCCGATGATTGCTTCAATCAGGCAATGAGGCCTATCACAACCTTACAAGTTGACCTGTATTCCTTTCTCCTCCCACACCCCCTGCCACCCACCATTCCCCATCTCAGCCAGTATAACAATGCTTCAGGGCCTCAATTCAGGTCCTAGCAGGTCTCACATGAAGTGGAAGCTGCCAATCTCAACTCAGGCCTCTAGTTAATTATGCATCAAGTTCTGATGATGTGCTTGGGAATTAGATGGCCAGTAAGCAATAGGACAGAGGTTAAGTGGTGAGACATGCATCACATCAGGGTTCAGAGCCAACAGGAATAAACTTTTAAAAAGTATACACGTTCTAAGCTGGTGATCTGCAGCAGCTGGGAGGTTGTTACGATCCACACCCCCTCTCCCTGGTGAGGTTCCCCAAAGTTGTTGATCCAGGTGAGACCTCTCAATTTGTCACCGTCTGGCTGGGAAACCCCCAAATTGTTATGCCCTGGGTGAGGAGGGATGAATTGGCTCTCTGTCTTCTGTTGGTTGCAACAAGATTTGATCTAAAAAGGATCCCATTTGCGGATACCTTTTTCCCAGACCCAATCGTTCTGGTTTTGAAGGAGCCAATTTGATCAGACTTGCTTGAGTTAAAGGTAAGAATAAGTTTATTAACTACGAAAGGAAAGGATAAAACACATGCATATATGATCATACAGGTTAAAAGTAAGAATTTAGTTTGAAGTAAGTGAATATATATATTAAAAAAGTATATGGGACAGTTCTTGACTCATGGGGAGTAGGCGATTAAGCGTTGTGGCATTGCAATTTGAGATTCCAGTAGAATTGACTCTGGTAGGTGAATAGTCAGATTTGAGGTTCCAGTAGAGTTGACTCCGGCAGATGAATAGTCAGTTTTGAGGTTCCAGTAGATTTGAATTTGGTAATATACTATACATTGGCGATTTGCAGGGGTACTGTGTGAGGCTGTTACCTCTGAGTAAAACTTTCAGCACTTGCTCTCTCAGAACACCCACCAACAGACAGACACCAGGACAGCTTTGCAGCTCACTTTTAACTCCTTCTTTGTATATTCCAAGTGAGAAGCGAATTCACAATTCTGTGTGGGCATTGCTCACAGGATTTCTTGATGAGTTGATGCTCATCTTCCATTATGTCCCATTGTTTCCGCTGGAGGGAACAATTAATTTCCGGATAAAAGCAAAATACTGTGGATACTGGAAATGTGAAATAAAAACAAAAATAGCATGGAGGTCGATCCCTATTCTGTCAGGGGTTAATTTAGGACCTACCTCCTTTGCCTACCCTTGGAGATCATGACACTGTGGGTTGGACCTGCCTTTGGGCAGAGAACAGAAGAAGATGGGTCTGTTATACACAATAGAACAAATTATATATTGTAAAGTACACCTAGAACACAACACATTATATTATATTATATATGTACAGGAAAATGTTATACCCCTGGAATAGTGTAATATCTATTATATATTAAATTTAGTATAATCAGACATGTATTGAAAGATCTTATCTATCTGCAGGACTTATGCCAGTATGTGGCTATTACATTACACAAAAAGTGTGACTCATGAAGCTTGACACCATCCAGGGCAAAGCAGCCACTTGATTGGCACCAATCCACAAACATTCACTCCCTCCACCACTGACACACACTGGTAGCAATGTGTACCATCTAGAAGATGCATTGCTGGAACTCACCCAGCCTCCTTAGAAAGCACCTTCCAAACCCACGACCACAACCATCTTGGACAAGGGCAGCAGATACATGGGGACACCACCACCTGGAGGTTCCCCTCCAAACCACTCATCATCCTGATTTGGAACTATATTGCCATTCCTTCACTGTTGCTGGGTCAAAATCCTGGAACCCTCTCCCAAACAGCACTGTGGGTGTGCCTACACCACATGGGCTGCAGTGGTTCAAGAAGGCAGCTCACCACAAACTTCTCAAGAGCAATTAGGGATAAGCAATAAATGCTGGCCTAGCCAGCAATGCCCACATCCCATGAACAAATAAAAAAGGTATTAGCAGGTTATAACTACACATCTAACACTGAGAATATCAGTGTTTTCATTGTTAAAGTGTATGTTACCACAGCAACTCAAGACTCCTTGGGGGCCAGTTGGTTCAGTTGTCATGAATGCATGTCACAGTTCGGCTGGTGTCACATAATAGGATTTAAATTGTAAGTAGGTGTTTGAAAAACCTTCCAAACTGTATGCCACTATGTGCTCTGGGCATGGATAACAGTCAAAAGCAAACTACAAACAAATTTCTGCCGATATTAATGTATTTTATAGTTTTTTAAAGTTTTACCCTTTGCTATTTCTTTAAGTTTCACTTGCTATTTCACTGCCACTGTATCTTCCCCATGCACTAAGCAGCAGGACTTCCAATTGAGATCCAGGATGCGTGTCTCACACATATTTACTGTGTCCACCACAGCTTCAAGGCTCCTGATCTGCATCACTCCACTTTTTCTAGGCCCTACGCTCAGCTGCCGGTTTCTTACGGTTCAGCATTGCTCCGAGCCATAGACTGACCTTATTGGCGTTAGGTTGTTGTCAGCCCTTGCAGCTTTTAGCTAGTAATGACGAGGTATTAAAAATGGTTTGGAATTTTCTGCCAAAATAAGAGTTAAAGGTGCATATTAAAAAATCAACATTTTTTGGCAAGAATTACACCACGAATTGGGATCACCACAAATTGCTGCCCGATTTGCTCAGCTTTGCACAAATGGGATTGTGCTATTAGTCTCCCTATGAGTTTAAAAATTTGCTGTAATTGTACTGTAACTACAAATTAAAATCATCAAAGTTAGGACTGATGATTCATGATGTAAGGATGCTACAAATAATGAGATTTATGTTCCAGTAATGTCATTCAACGTCAGAGGCCCAGGAATGGAACACCTGAGACACAGTTGCTCCTCAAGTTTTTAAAAAAGTTTCTTTTCGTTTCTTTTTCTCTCCCTTAATTCAACATTTCTTTCTCTCTCTTGATATTTCTAATTTTACTAATTCATTGGCTATTGAAAAAGAATGCTGGTCCATCATTCACCAACAACACAGATGCCCCATTGTCTTTGTATTTCCAGCAACGTACAGCACAAAATTACTTGAAGGGCGAGTCAAAAAATCCAATTCACAGTGTTCACTGCATTGCCTTGTTCTAGTGAATTCTGGGCCATTAAGCTTATTAAAAAAAAGTTTTTTTTCAATTATTTGGTCTTTTGGTATTGAAGTATTTATTAATTCTTCAAATTCAGATATTTGAATTAGTTTAAAATGGCATACCCAAATGGTAGAGATATGAATTGAAACAAATCCATATGGCCTCTTCCGTTATATCACTATACATTAATTAGAAAAAAAGTACTCAACTGCTTTAGATTAATGTAAAACTTAACAATTGCTCAATTGTAGCAGATTTGTCTCAGTCAGAAGCTAATGGGTTCAAGTCTAATTCCAAAGATTTAAGCATTTCAGGCTGGCCCTTCAGTGTCGTTTTGAGGAAGTGCTACAGTACCGGAGGTGCTGTCTTTCAAATGAGCTATTAAATTGTCATGTTTGCCCCCTCAGGTTAGCAGATTAAATGGAAACTGTTTTGAAAGGGGTGGTCTTGGATTTACATGAACTCCAATTGCTCTGCCCATCACCCAGTTGAGTCTTTTCATTGATGTGGGGAAGGGAAATTATGTACTGAATGCAGCATTTGTTGTAGCAGCTCAACTGGACAAATGTAAATGTAAAGGAAATGGGAACATTTGTATAAAGTTCTGAATGAGCCTGTCTGAACAGTGATATTTTTGGAGGGAATGGAAAAGGCAGGAATGTAGAAAACTATCACACCTACCAAATTTAGTGGTAAGCAATTTTTGTTTAAAATGCAATAAATTTAAGTTACTGAGGGGAAAAAAGACAAGTTTTAAAAAAAAATACCCAAGCACAGACTGACGTCAACTGAACACTTCTGCTTCAAAGCACAGATCTCCAAATATTCCACAGACATCTACACTAGCATTCAGATTTCACAAATTTGTTAGGTAATAAGATACAACAAAGAATAATCTGGAGATGAAGCTGTCCTAGCATCCATAATGCTGATGGAAGGGCTCCAATAGAATTACTTGATGTCACAAAAGCTTTAATGCAATTCACAGATTAATGAAAACAATCTCTGCTACATTTTGATTATTTCATGCTCTGTTAAAAATAATATGCATAACATTTGTCACATAGAAATGATACTTTTAACTAACAATATCTTGATAAATCTCAACTACAGGAGTTATAACTTGTAAATTAATTATGGTCAACTTCACCAATGGAGGAAATTACCACCTGTCAGTCGCTGTTTTCCACAAAACCATTGCTATTTTAGTAATTTCCTTTCCAGAAGAACAAAACACAACAGTTTATATCACTTTTTCATTGTGCTCCTATACCTGTGAGAAAGTGATTTGCATTTCTATTGTTACAAATCAGGTTTACATTCCATTTGAGTGAGAACAAAAGTAGTCTTTCACCAGCTAGCACCTTTAGGAGAAAATGTTCCCACTAAGACTTGTCCTTTTAGCCTATTTCGATCTCTTCCCCCCCACCCCACCCCCACTAGGGCTATCTGTACCTTACTCGTCCTGCTTTCTACCCTTAATGTCACATATTAGCACATTTCTTAGCTAATATCACCACCGTCAACACCTCTTTGTCCTTTTGTCTATAACATCTTTTGGCAATCTCCACCTATCACTGGCCCTCTATCCAGCTCTACCTGTCCCACGCCCCCTTAAACCAGCTTCTATTTCACCTCTCTTCTATTTTTCCTTAATTCTGTTGAAGAATCTTACGGACTCGAAACATTAACTGTATTCCTCTCCGCAGATGCTGTCAGACATGCTGAGTTTTTCCAGGTATTTTTGTTTTTGTTTTGGATTTCTAGCATCCGCAGTTTTTTGCTTTTGCCTTGATCTGGCAAATTAGCCAGGTGTTCAATAGCTGGAAATGTGAATTAAATGTCTGTATACCATATTGTAAAGGGAAGCATGTTAATATTAATCAAGTTCAGGAACCAGTTTTATTGTTTTTACGGCTTTTCCCCACAACTTACACAGCTGTTCAAAATAAACTCAATGGATATAACATTTCTTTATATAAAAAAAAACATGACATTCAAGTCTTTTCTCTTATTCTGAGCTGTCACTTGATTTTCTAGCCTTGTGTTTCTTCTTTTTCGCCTTCTTCTTCTCCTTTCTCTTCTTCTCTTTCCTCTTTCTCTTCTTTCGGTGTCGAGTTCCAGAATCTGAGGAGCTGGAACTCTTACTGTCTGACGTAGTGTCCTCTAACATCTGTTTCAGCTGTTGTATCCTAGAAAGAAATGTCAGATACAGTAATCAGAATAAGTAACTGTGCTCACTCAGGATTCTGTTTTTAAAACAGTATTTTTTTACTGCAAGTGTCATGGACTAGTAATCCAGAGGCCCAGGCTAATGCTCTGTGGGCACAGGTTCAAATCCCACAATAGCAGCTGGTGGAATTTAAATTCAATTAATAAATCTGGAATATAAAGCTAGTCTCAGTATTGGTGACCATGATAACTATCACTGATGTAAAAACCCATCTGGTTCACTAACGTCCTTTAGGAAAGGAAATCTGCTGTCCTTACCCAGTCTGGCCTACATGTGACTCCAGATGCACAGAATGTGGTTGACTTTTAACTACTATCTGAAATGGCCTAGCAAGCCACTCAGTTTTAAGGGCAATGAATGCTGGCCTTACCAACGACACGACACTCATAGCCCACGAAAGGATAAAGAAAGGAAAAATAAGCTGAGTCTCAGCCACCAGAGCAAATCTATTCAACTTACAGAAAATGGAATACAATTTACTTAAATAACTCCAAAAAAGAAAGGATCAGGCAATTGCCTAATTAACATTTAACATCTATATGAATGACTTGGATGAAGGCACCGATGTGTTAAAGCCAAATTTGCAGACGTTACAAAGATAGGTGGGAAAGCAAGTTGTGAGCAGGACACAAAGGCCGCAAAATATATAAATAGGTTAAATGAGTAGGCAAAAATTTGGCAAATGGAGTATAATGTGGGAAAATGTGTAGTTATCCACTTTGGTAAGGAGGTTAGAAAAGAAAAATATTACTTATGTATATAGAGACTGCAGAATGGCGTGGTACAGAGGGACCTGGGTATCCACGTACATGAAGCACAAAAATTAGTGTGAAGGTACAGCAAGTAATTAGCAAGTCAAATGGAATGTTGGTCTTTATTGCAAGGGGAATGGGGCATTAAAGTAGGGAACTCTTCCTACAAATGTACAGGGTGTGGGTGAAACAATACGTAGAGTACTGCATATAGTTTTGGTCCTCCTTATTTAAGGAGAGAGAAATTTTCACTGGAGGCAGTTGAGAGAAGGTTCACCAGGTTGATTCTTGGGATGAAGGGGCTCTCTTGTGAGGAAAGGATGAGCAGGTTGGTGCCTATACTCATTGAGGTTTAGAAGAATGAAAGGTTATCTTATCGAAACATAAGATTTTTGAGGGGGATAAGATGATAAGAAATAGGAGACCTGTAAAATTTTGATAATGTTATTAATTTTTAGGTTTTGTTGTTGGTCTGAAGTAATATCCATGGATTTTATTTTTAAATGGTTCAGTCTGAATTCCTGCTAGTTGGGAGACTTCACAGGATGGCAGCTGTTCCGAGGAATTAGTGTTAATGGATTTTATGACCTTAAAGGTATCATAAAGTCTGTGTTTGAGCAGTTGTATGTTGTCTTAATTGTATCATATGCAATTAAAAGTCTTTTTGTCAGCTTGGAAGAAATGGCTGAAAGGTAGCTTACTTAGGATGACACCTTATCTTTGAACAAAACCATGTATTGGTTTCACTGATTAACCACATCTGTAGGCTGGAACACCTGTATTAGAGGGAAAGTTTCCTTTCTGTTTTGACATTATGGTGGCAAGTGTTATTAACATTTGTTCTTAATGGCTTTAGTATCCGTGGGACTTAGGTTAAAATGTGTTGGTGTGTGTTTACGATGGGTGCATTATTGATAACAGAATGTGACACTGTTTGTAGCTGCTCTGTATCTAAAGGAAATGTGTCATTTGTTCACAATGGAATGTAAACTCTGGGGGCCCAGGGAACATTTGTCTTCAGTCTACATGACTCTAGTAACAGAGGCGGGGTGACACCAAATGACCCGCACCCTAAGCCAATAGAAGAGGTGAATTTGGACTATTTCCAAATAAGGGATTCCAGAATAATGAGAAGTTGAAAAATTGGAGTCTGTGTTGGCACAGTTTTATGATGCCTTCTGTGGTATACTTTTTCTGAGACAGGGTTCAACGTCAGAGACAGAAGAAGAAAAACATCAGCTGTGCTGGCAATGCTCGAGAAATCATACGTTGAGGGATGAGACACTTCATATTGTCTTCATTGTTTTTTGTTACGTATATGTAAAATCCTGCTTAATGAATTTTACCCTATTCATACCTTGTGAGGTAAAGTATAACTGAGGACCCTAGTGTTAGAAATTAAGAATTTGGAACTTAGATATTAATTAAGTTTTATACCTCAAAGCCTTTAAGTCTTACAGACCACACAGCCCATCGGGCCTGCTCTGTCGTTAAATACAATCATGGCTGATCTTGGGCTTCAAATCCATTTTCCCGCCTGTTCGCCATATCCCTCAATTCCCTGAGACACCAAAACATCTCTCTATCCCGCCCTTAAATGTATTCAACAACGGAGCATACACAACTTTCTAGGGCAGAGAATTCCAAAGATTCACAACCCTCTGAGTGAAGAAATTGCTCCTCATCTCAGTCCTAAATGATCTGACCCTTATCCTGAGACTGTGCCCCTATGTTTTGGATTCCCCGAACAGCAGAAACAATCTCTCAGCGTCCATCCTATCAAGCCCCTTCAGAATTGTGTAGCTTTCAATGAGATCACCACTCATTCTTCTAAACTTCAGAGAATATAAGCCCAATTTACTCAGCCTCTCACCATAGGACAACTGCCTCATCCCAGGGACCAATTTTGTGAACCTTTACTGTAATACCTCCAATGCAAGGATATCCTTTCTTAAATGGACACAGTACTCCAGATGCAGTGTCACCAAAATCATGTATAACTATAGCAATTCTTTATTCTTATACTCAAATCTTCTTGCAAAAAAGGCCAACATATAATTTGCCTTCCTAATAGCTTCACCAGGTTGACACCTCATTTTTAGGTATGCCTGGTGCTGCTCCTGGCATGCCCTCCTGCACTCTTCTTTGAACCAGGGTTGATCCCCTGGCTTGACGGTAATGACAGGGTGGGGGATATGCCGGGCAATGAAGTTACAGATTGTACAATTCTGCTGCTGCTGATGGCCCACAGCGCTCCATGGATGCCCAGTCCCGAGTTGCTAGATCTGTTCAAAATCTATCCCATTTAGCACTGTGGTAGTGCTACAACACAATGTCGGGTATCCTCAATGTGAAGGCGGGACTTCGTCTTCACAATGGCTCTGCAGTGGTCACTCCTACTGAGACCGTCATGGACAGATGCATCTGCGGAAGGCAAGTTGGTGAGGATGAGGTCAAGTATGTTTTTCCCTCTTGGTTCCCTCACCATCTGCCGCAGACCCAGTCTTGCAGCTATGTCATTTAGGACTTGGTCAGCTCAGTCAGTAGTAGTGCTACCATGTAGTGGTCCTCTCATTGCTGGACACTGAAGTCCCCCACTCAGAGTATATTCTGGTCCTTTCCACCCTCAGTGCTTCCTCCAAGTGATGTTCAACATGAAGGAGCACTGATTCATAAGCTGAGGGAGGGTGGTACGTGGTAATCAGCAGGAGGTTTCCTTGCCCATGTTTGACCTGATGCCATGAGACTTCATGGGGTCTGGAGTCGATGTTGAAGACTCCCAGGGCAACTCCCTCCCGACTGTATACCACTCTGCCGCCACCTCTGCTAGGTCTGTCCTGCTGGTGGGACAGGACATACCCAGGGATGGTGATGGTGGAGTCTGGGATATTATCTGTAAGGTATGATTCCGTGAGGATGACTATGTCAGGCTGTTGCTTGACTAGTCTGTGAGACAGCTCTCCCAATTTTGACACTGGCCCCTCGATGTTAGTAAGGAGGACTTTGCATGGTCGGCATGGCTTCAATTGATGATGTCTTTTTTGGTGCCTAAGTCAATGTCGGTGGTCCATCCGGTTTCATTCCATTTTTGTGACATTGTAGCGGTTTGTTACAACCGAGCGGCTTGCTAGGCCATACCAGGTAAGGACAACAGATTTCCTTCCCTAAAGGACATTAGTGAACTTGACAGGTTTTTACAACAATCGACAATGGCTTCAAAGTCATCATTAGACTTTTAATTACCAATTGTTATTGAATTCAAATTCCACCATCTGCTGTCACGAGATTCGAACCTGGATCCCCAAGCATTACCCTGGGTCTCTGAATTACTAGACCAGCGACAATACGCCTTCCCCTAGGGTGTGGGCCATCAGGTCCTTTTGTGACAGTTTCTTGGAGCAGTACATAGTGGAACGGACTAGGGATAAGGCTATCTTAGATCTAGTATTGTGTAATCAAACAGGGTTAATTAGTAATGCCACAGTAAAACAATCCACTGGGAAATAGTGACCATAATACCATTCAGTTCCATGTTAAGTTTGCAAGTGACATATTCCAATCACAAACAACAATCTTAAAGCCAATTACATAGGTATGATGGGAGAACTAGCTAAGGTTAATTGGGTAAATAAACTTAAAGGTATAGAGGCAAATGAACAGTGGGAAACATTTAAGGAAACAATTCAAAATGTTCAACAAAAATACTTTCTATTGAAAAACAAAAACTGAGCATGAAGGACCCACCAGTGGCTCACTCAGGAAGTTAAGGATAGCATGAGATTAAAAGAAGTGGCTTACAATGTTGCAAAAAAAAAAAGCAGCAAGTCTGAGGTTTGGAAGTGTTTTGGACATCAGCAAAGGGCCACCAAATGTTCTTAAAAGGGAAAAATTAAAATATGAGGGTGAACTAGCCAGATATATATTAAAATAGATTGTAAGAGCTTTTATAAGTATATTAAAAGGAAGATTGTAACTGAAGTAAACATCGGTCCCTTAGAAGCAGACAGGAGAAATTATCATGGGGAATGAGGAAATGGCAGAGGCATTGAACAAGTATATTATGCCTGTCTTCACAATGGAATAATGTCATGAAAACATTCTACAAACTCATCTTCTAGACCATTCTTACCAATTTAATTGTCCCAATATATAGGAAGATTAAAGTCTCTCACAATTATTAAGTTTCCTTTGTTGTAGGCTCTAATAATTTCTTCTTTAATGCTCTGCCCAACAATATAACTACTGTTCAGGCGCCTATAAACTTCACCCACCAGTGTCTTCTGACTTGTTATTCCTAATTTCCACCCTTACTTATTCTACTTCATGATCTTCTGAGGCCAGGTCCTTTCTCACTACCGTCCTCTGTCATCCTTTACTTTCAGGGCTTCCCCTCCTCCTTTGCCATTCTATCTGTCTTTCTAAAATATTATGTACTCCGGAATATTTATTTTGCAACCTTAAATCGCCTTGTAACCATGTTTCTGTAGTGGCAATTAGATCTAAATCATCTACCTCTATTTGTGCCACTAATTCATCTATATTACTACAGATACTTTGTGCATTCATATTCAACCTTTAATTTCATTTTTTACTTCTATACCCTGTAATGACCTTATCCGTGGATGAACATTTTTTTTTAAATTAAAGTCTCTATCTCTTCCTGTCACTCTGCTCAACTTTACCCATATCACTCAACTGTTCTGATACCACAACCTTTCTCTTTGGATTTCTAAGTTTCCCTTCACCTGAATGACGGGATACATGCTGGGAGGGTGTTTCCCCTTGTAGGGGAATCTAGAATAGGTGGCATGGTTTCATAATAAGTGATTGGCCATTAAGATGGAGATAAGGAGTTTTTTTTCAGAGTTGTGACTTCTTGGAACTCTACCCCAGACACACATGGAGGCTGAGTTATTGAATCTTTAAAGGGTGAGAGAGGTAGATTCTTGAACAATAGGCAAGGCATTGGTTAAGGGGAACAAGCAGGAAAGTGGAGTTCAGGCTAAGATCAGATCAGCCATGGTCTTATTGAATGGTGCTGGAACAGCATCAAGGAGTTGTATGGCCTAGTCTGGCTTCTATTGCTTATGTTCTTAACAACAAAATTACATTCAAACCCATGCAAATCACATTAGGAACATAGGAGCAGGAGTAGGCCATTCAGCCCATCGAGCCTGTTCTGCCATTATGATCATGGCTGATCATCTACTTCAATGCCTTTTCCCCCACACTATCCCCATATCCCTTTTCAAACTCCACATTCAAACTCATGTGCCAATATAGCACATGACTATGCATTTATACAGTACAAACATCAGTTTGCACCCTGTCACATTTTTATTATAGATTGATATAAGTTTCCAGTTACAGAAATTTTTTTTGGTCAAACAAAAACTCTGCTGAAAATGAAGTTTAAACCCTGGAAGAAGTCAATAAATTTGATTACTACAACTTTGTAATAAGTACAACATAGGTTATTATACTATAAAATCATCTAAAAATTAATCACAAGTCTTTCAAAATTATGACCTAGGAATTGGATGTACTGCATCCATTTTACAGGCATAAAAGGGTTGTCTAAGGGTCTAATATGGAAAGTGGCATAAGCATAGTCATTTCACACATATTGTTAAAGGCTCCTCCATATGCAGTCAATACACATTGCCGAAGCTGGCGTTAGGCCTTCTGCAATTAAAGATAGGGGGCCTCATATCTGCTTAAGGCTTCCTTTACAAAATGACCACAGCACATACTTTGCACAGGAACATGGGTAAATCGTTCGGCCTCTCAAACTTGCTCCACCATTCAAGTGGATCAAGCTGATCTACGTCTCAACTCCATTTACTAGCCATCGATTCATATCCAATATATTGATCTCCGTCTTGAAAGTTTCAACTGACCCAGCAACACCCTTTTGGGTGACAGAATTCAAGATTTCTGTTCCTTTGTGTCAAAACACGTTTCCTAATTTTATGCCTGAATGACTCAACTCTAAAGATTATATTATTCTGTTCTGAATCCACCAGAGGAAATAGTTTTTCTGTATTTACTCCATAGAATCCTTTAATAATTTTAAACGCCTCAGTTAGATCACACCTCAACATCCTAAATGAGCAGGGGAGTACACGTCAGGTTTATACAACCAGCCCTCACAATTAAACCCTGAAAGTTCTGTTATAATTCTAGTGAATCTGTATTGAACCCTCCCATCCACTTTTTTAGAACTGTCTCTCTCTCTTTTAAATCTGCCATCATTAGCCTACTCCTCAAAAAAAAAGCAACTCTTGATCTCATCATCCTTGCAAAGTATTGTCCCATCTCCAAAGCTCCCTTTCCTTTCCAAAGTCCCTAAATGGGTCATCACCTCCAAAATGTATGCACCTCTTTCCTGGAGTTCCATGTTTGAATCCCTCAAATCAGGTTTCCACCCCTGCCATATTACCAAAACTGCACTTACCAAAGTCACAAATGACATCTGATCAGATTGTGGCCAGCTGTGTCCAGCTGGGTGGGATTGCTCTCACCTGGTCCCATCCATTCTTGATATCTAATTGGAGGCAAATGATCACTTACAATGGAAAATTGTAGAGTGGCAGATGTGACACTCTTATTCAAGAAAGGTGTAAAGATGTTCCTAGTAAAAGTGACCAGCCTGTAGCTACATCAGAGGTGGATAAGGTTTTAGGAACAATAATCAGGGGGGTTAAAAAAATCAACAGACACTTGGAGAGATTTGAGTTAATTAAGGAGAGCCTGCACAGATTTATAAAAGGCAGATTGTGCTTGACTAATCTAATAGAATTTTCTGACGCACAGAGAAGGTTGATGAAGGGAATACAATAGATGTTGTCTATAAGTACTTTAAGAAAGCACTTGACGAAGTACCACATAAAAGGCTGATTATCAAAATTGAGATTCATGGAATATGAAGGTCTGTGTCAGCTTGGATTTTAAAAATTGGCTTAAAGATAGAAAACAGTGAGTCCTGATTAATGGCCATTTTTCAGACTGGAGGATGGTAAACAGTGGTGTTCCCCAAAGATCCGTTCTAGGAACATGACTTTGTTTTATAATACATACATGACCTGGATATTGGAATACACAGTAAAATCTCAAAATTTACACACAATACTAAACTTGGCGATGTGGCAAATGGAGAGGATGATACCAATTGATTACAGCAGGACACAGATAGGCTAGCAAAATGGACAGACAAATGGCAGATGGAATTTAATACAACGAAGTGTAAGGTGATGCATTTTGGCAAATGGGATAGGGAGAGGCAACAGAGACTTAACAGGATGGTTCTAATAAGACTCTAGTTAGGCCACAGTTAGAACATTGCATCCAGTTCTGGTCACCAGAGTTTAGGAAGTATGCAAGGGTCCTTGAGATTTTACAGAAAGGTTTCAGGGATGAGGGCTTTTAGCTACAAGGTTAGGTTGGAGGTACTGTAGTTTTTCCGCTTGGAGCAAAGGAGATTTGGTAGAGGCATACAAGATTATGACACATTTAGATGAGGTAGACAAGGAAAAGCAATTCCTGTTAGCTAATGGAACAAGGACTAGAAAGCACAAATTTAAGGTTGTAGGCAAGAGTTGCAGGTGGAATGTGAGGAAGAACTTTTTTCATGCAGTGAGTGGTAATGACCTAGAACTCAGCTTGAGGATGGCAGAAGCAGAGATGATGAATGATTTCAAAAGGAAATTATATGGGCACTTGCGTGAAATAAGCTTGCAGGGGTACAGGGATAAAACAGGGGAATAGGACTGACTGGATTTCTCTAGATAGCTGGCATGGACTTAATAGGCTGAATGGTCTCTTTCAGGTTGTGATGACTCTTTGATACTACATCTCATAATACATAGATCAAACTAATTTTGGGTTCTAATGAGCTCAGAACAACACAGCTTCTGAAGAAACAAGTGCAATCTGCTGAGGATTTCAACTGTATGGCTTTAGCATGTGGTTGCAAATAAATCTACAGAAGTCATATCACTGGAACCAACCTGCAGGGTGTACAGTTTCAGTCTGGATTCATCCAAAACTAATCTTTCAAACTATGAAGGATAAGACAGTCCACAAATTTTGCCCATCAGTTGCAAAATGAAGCACAAAGAAAATAGAGCAGTTCAGATTATAGGACTGAAAGACCATAATGTCACACTAATAAGAAGCTACTGAGGCAAACAGTGTAAAGGAGCTGAATTTTTTTAAAAATTGAGATATTAATTCAGCGTTACTAATTTTATTTTGATGACAATTATACTTTTGAAAAAATCATTAAGCTCAATAACTCCAAGATTATCCTGTGATACCTTCAGCACCTATATTATCCAAGACGTTCAGATAAAGCAAACAGGTAAAAAGTTTGATTAATCATAAATCATTTAATTGAAACTGGAGTGGACAAAATTTCATCCTTTTATTCTTCCTCTATGGCCCTGACGATGCTTTAAATAAAAGCAGATTAATTGGCTCAACTCTGAATCAGAAAATGGCACAAGAACATAAGAACATAAGAACTAAGAGGAGTAGGCAATTCAGCCCCTTGAGCCTGCGCTGCCATTCAATACGATCATGGCTGATCTCACTTCAGTCTCAACTCCAATTTCCCGCCCTCTCCCCATAACCTTTCAACCCATTACTAATAAAAAATGTCTGTCTATCTCCTCAAGGTTATTCAGCATCCCGGCATCATTGCACTCAGATTGTGAATTCCACAGATTCACGACCCTTTGAGAAAAGAAATTCCTCTTCATCTCTGATTTAAATCTACCACCCCTTAGCCTAAAACCAAGGCCTCGCGTTTTAGAATGCCCCACAAGGGGAAACATCTGGTCCACATCTACTTTGTCTATCCCCTTTAGCATCTTATATACCTCAATTAGATCTCCTCTCATCCTTCTAAACTCTAGCAAGTATAGGCCTAAACTGCTCAATCTCTCCTCATAAGACAAGCCCTGCACCTCTGGAATCAATCTAGTGAACTTCCTCTAAACTGCCTCCAATATAACTACATCCTTCCTCAAGTAAGGGAACCAAAAATGTGCACAGTACTCCAGGTGCGGTCTCACCAATGCCTTGTACAATTGCAACAACACTTCCCTATTTTTATACTCTATTGCTTTAGCAATAAATGCCAAAATTCTATTTGCCTTCCTTATTATATGCTGTACCTGCATTTTAGCTTTTAGCGATTCATGCACGAGGACACCCAGATCCCTCTGCACTGAAACATTCTGAAGTTTCTCTCCATTTAAATAATAAGTTGCCCTTTTATTCTTCCGACCAAAATAGATAACCTCACATTTACCCATGTTAAACTCCATCTGCCAAATTGTGGCCCATTCACCTAACCTGTCCACACCCATTTGTAAATTTCTTATTTCTTCCTTGCAACTTACTTTCCCACCTATTTTGGTGTCATCTGCAAATTTAGCTATAGTACCTTCTATCCCTGAATCCAAGTCTTTAATATAGATTGTAAATAGTTGGCACCCCACTAGTTACAGCTTGCCATCCTGAAAAAGACCCATTTATTCCAACTCTCTGTTTTCTGTTGGTTAGCCAATCCTCTATCCAAGCTAATATATTACCCCTAACTCCGTGTGATCTTATCTTGTGTATTAATCTTTTGTGCAGCACCTTACCAAAGGCCTTCTGGAAGTCCAGAAATACTACATCTGCAGGATCCCCATTACCCACTTTGCTTGTCACATCTTCAAAGAGCTCTAGCAAATTAGTCAAACACAATTTACTCTTCATAAAAGCATGCTGGCTCTGATGGATTGCATTTTGTCTTTCCAAATGCCCCATTACTATTTGCTTAATAATAGATTCCAACAATTTCCCAATGACAGGTGAACTAACTGGTCTTTAGTTTCCTACTTTCTGCCTCCCCCCCCACCTTTTTAAATAAGGGTGTTATATTAGCATTTTTCCAATCCACTGGAACCTTTCCAGAATCCAGAGAATTAAGGAATTTTGGAATATTATAGCCAATTCTATCTCCGCTGATACTTCCTTTAAGACCCTGGGATGCAGGCCGTCAGGTTCTGGGGACTTGTCACCCTTTAATCCCAATAGTTTGTTCAGTACTTTTTCTCTAGTGATGGTAATTGTTCTAATTTCCTTCTTCTCTATACCCTCTGCATTACCTGTTACTATTGGGGTGGTACTAGTGTCCTCCACCGTGAAAACTGAGGCAAAATATTGATTAAGCATCTCTGCCATTTCTGTGTTCCCCACTATTAACTCCCCAGTTTCAACCTCCAAGGGACCAACATTCACTTTAGCTACTCTCTTTCCTTTTATATACTTGTAGAAGCTTTTGTTTTCAGTTTTTACATTTTGCGCTATAGTTTTCTTTCATAATTTACCTTTGCTCTTTTTTTTTAGTAACCTTTTGTTGATCTTTAAAAGTTTCCCAATCTTCCAGCCTGCCACTGACCTTTGCAATTTGGTATGACTTAGTTTTTGCCTTTATGTTATCTTTAACTTTCTTGCTTAGCCATGGATGCTTTTTCCCCCTCTTACCATCTTTCTTCCTCTTTGGAATATATTTTTTTGGGGAGGAATTGAATATCTCCTTAAATATCTGCCATTGTTCATCAACTGTCCTACCTTGTCGTCATCCTGCCCAGTCCACCGGGGCCAACTCCACGCTCATGCCTATGTAGTTACCTTTGTTTAACTTCAGAACACTTGCATGGGACTCAAGTTTCTTGCTCTCAAACTGAACTTGAAATTCTAGCATGCTATGATCACTCTTCCCTAGAGGATCCTTTGCTAGGAGATCATTAATTAATCCCATCTCATTACACAAAACCAAATCCAGAATAGCCTGCTCCCTGGTTGGTTCCACAACATATTGCTCCAAGAAACAATCTCTAATACACTCTATGAACTCTCCCTCAAGGCTACCCTTGCCAATTTGATTAGTCCAGTCTATGTGCATGTTAAAATCACCCATGATTATTGCCGTGTCTTTTTTACATGCTCCCAGTATTTCCTGGTTTATACTGTGCCCTACTGCTGAACTACTGTTTGGGGACCTATAAATTACTTCCACCAGGGACTTCTTTTCCTTGCTATTCCTTATTTCTACCCACACTGACTCTGCGTCTTGCTCTCCAGTGCCTATATCATTCCTCACTATAGCACTGATCTCTTCCTTTACTAACAAAGCTACACCACCTCCTTTCCTTTCCTGCTTATCCTTCTGAACACTGAATACCCTTGGATATTCAACTTCCAAACCTGTTCTCCCTGTAAACACGTTTCAGTAATCTACGCACAGATACAATGCCTTTAAGTTTGCCCTATTGTCAATTTTCCTTGCTCTTATATTATTCTTTGGTGCAATATGGCATTCACACACTCTGTCCCTTCCTTTCACTTTTTGATAACAATCAGCCTGGTCACTAACCTGTACTCTTACCCTCTCCTTAAACTTTGATTTTTTATATTTCCTTGCAACTGAACCCTCCTCCCCACTATTTAGTATAAAGTCCTATCTATAACCCTAGTTATGCGATTCGCCAGGACACTGGGCCCAGCATAATTGAAGTGGAGCCCGTCTGAATGGAATAGCTCCCTCTTTCCCCAGTACTGTTGCCAATGTCCCATGAATTCGAACCCATTTCTTCCACACTAATCTTTGAGCCACACATTTACCTCTTAAATCTTACTGACCCTGTGCCAATTAGCTCATGGCTCAGGTAGTAATCCAGAGATTATTACCTATTTTGGTTCTGCTTTTTAACTTAACCCCTAGCTGCTTGTATTCCCTCAGCAGAACCTCTTTCTTCGTTCTACCTATAACGTTGGTATCTACATGGACTACGACAACTGGATCTTTCCCCTCTCACTCCAAGTTCCTCTGCAGGCCAGAAGAGATATCCTTAACCCTGGTAGGCAACACAGGCTTCGGGATTCTCAATCCTGGCTACAGAGAACAGTATCTATTCCGCTAACTATACTATCCCCGATTACAACTACATTTATCTTTTCTCCCCCCACTTGAATGGCTCCCTGAACCAAGGTGCCACGTTCAGATTGCTCATCCTCCCTACAGTCCCCGATCTCGTCCATACAGGGAGCAAGAATCTTGAGCCTGCTGGATAAGGGCAAGGGCTGAGGCTCCTGCAGTGCTACTTTGTGGATTCCTCTACCTGCCTTGTTCATAGTCACACCGTCCTGTCCCTGATCACTGGCCGAATTTAAGGTAGTTAATCTAAGGGGTGTGTCTGTCTCCTGAAACACAGAGTCCTGGTAACTCTCCCCCTCCCTGATGTGTCACAGTGTCCGAAGCTCAGACTCCAGCACATCAACTCTGAGCCGGAGTTCCTCAAGCAACCAACATTTGCTGCAGATGTGGGCACTAGGAACCACAATGGGGTCCACCAGCTCCCACATTATATGGCTACAATACATCATCTGGCCCTGCATCTCTATTTTATTTAATTAGTTTTTCAATTTGTTTTTAAATTTCCGACTGGTCTTTAGTTTATCAATCTGTAAAATATTTCTCCTATTTACTTTTAATCTGAAAGCAAGTTAGAATAGAGATTCAAAATACATTTTTAAAAATCAGCTGGAACTCGCTCGCTCTCTGCTGAGTTGAAGCTGAAGTATTAGCTTTCCGATCCTGGGCCCCAGTAGTCACTTTTAATCTGAAATCAACTTAGAATAGGTAGTTCAAGATAGCAGTTACTTACCAACCAATGAACTTATGGTTTTCCTGCGATGTCACTGTTTGTTTCTTTTTCACTCAGCGACGGTAACTGCAGAGGACACTCTTCCCAGATTGCTTCACAGTGACGATGACTGCAGAGGACACTTTTCCCAGACACAAAGGTAAACAAACCTTGGTGACTGTGTTTCCCAGTCAAATTAACTTGGTGTACTTCATTGTTATGCTAAAATCTTGTATGTCACAAGATCTAAATGCATTTTATATCAGCATGGTAACACCATAGAAAAGTTACAGCACAGAAGGTGGCCATTCGGCCCATCGTGTCCATGCCAGTCCGAGGACACCCAGGTGCCTTTTCTAATCCCATCTTCCTGAACCCGGCCCATAGTCCGGCAGCTTTCAGCACTTAAGGTGCAGACCCAGGTACTTTTTAAAAGAGTTTAGAGTTTCTGCCTCTACCACCAACTTGGGCAGCGAATTCCAGACACCCACTACCCTCTGCATAAAAAAGTTCTTCCTCATGTCCCCCCTACACCTTCTGCCACTTATCTTGAATCTATGTCCCCTGGTTCTCCACCAAGGGAAACAATTTTATCCTGTCCACTCTATCTATTCCCCTCAATTTTGTACACCTCAATCAAGTCACCTCTCAGCCTTCTTTGTTCTAAGGAAAATAACCTCAACCTATCCAATCTCTCCTCATAGCTACACTTTTCTAACCCTGGCAACATTCCTGTAAATGTCCAAATTCAAACCAGAAGGACATGTGGTTGAGTTTCCAAGCTCTTTGTCACTTGAGCTCGTGTCAGTGCTGGGCATGGGTTGCTGATTTTTTTTGTTTTAAATAAGATCTATATTTTTAATTGGCATTTGGTCAGTTTTGCAGACACCTTCTTCAAATGGATTCACAATTCCATTTTTCAGGATGATGGGTCAAAGAGTTCTCATATTCAAAAGCTCAGGTCTGTGGAAGATGCTCAGGTCTCTTTCAGCTTGTTGACTTTAACATTTACATCTGCCGCTTTCTTTGCTTCTGCTTGATACTGAGGCTTTAGGGCAGCCCTCACCACTTGTGCACAGATTCAAAAGTACTGAATGTAGTAGCTCAGGCCGGCCTGCCTCCAGAATGCAGTTGGACTGCTTCATGGTGTGCCTTAATGTGAAAAGATGCGCATCTCAGGGGGAGGGGAAGAAAAACAGCACAATCAATTATCTCACTACAGAGGCCCCGGATTGGGTGATTTCCCACCTTTAAAAATATCCAGCCACAGGTCATATTTTTGATTGGGATGGTGGGGGTGGAAGGAAGCGGTGCTGGGATGAAATAGGAGTCAGGATGGGCAACCTTGGAACAAAATATGCAGGCTGCGAGGTGCGGAGGCCTGCTAAGCGCAGGGTCTGTCTCTGAGCTTCTGAACGGTATATTAAATAAAGAAAAGAAAGTAATAAAACAAAAAACATCTCTCCAGCCTTCCCTCTCCCTATGCCCCACCCATGTTAAGCTATGCCAACCCATGCCCTCCACCCACCCATGGCCATAACCCTGTTCCAATATAGTGCCCCTACCCATCCATTTCCCCAATATCCTCTATGGCAACTTAGTGCTAACTCATGCCAACCACCCTTTGCCATTACCCCCTCCAGGCCAACTTACCTCATATCCGTGGGACAGTTTCTTGACAGCTTGATAGTTCCAATGATTTTTTGTGTAAAAACTGCATAATCATGTTCACTTTTAACAATCCCAAAGAATGCCTTACCTCTTCCAAAGGCGTCCCAGGACCCTATACAAAGGGGCTATCCAAATGCATCCACCAAATTCAGACCTCCTCTTGCGTTTTTTAATCTGCACTCTCCAGATTCCACACTCCTATTCTTTCAAGATCCCAATTAAGTGGAGGCAGCTGCTGATTTAAATGACCAGCCGTCTCCACGAATCAAACACGCACAAACCCTAACCCGACTACAGTCCTATGCAAGAAGATGGGAAATGCCGGGTTCGGGGGCCATTAGAAATTGGGACCATGACTGGGATTTTCGCCAGATGGAAAGCCTCTCCATTGTGGTGAAAATCCAGGCCAACAACAGTTAAATTGCTGTTCATTCTGGAGGGGTCAACATTTTTTACCTAAAGGAGACATCAGGGCTCTCATTGAAAGTAGAAAATAATAATATTAATAAACAAATCCTGCAATTTAATGGGGGGGGGGGGAAGGTATATTGTGGGCAGAAACATTTGTAGCATTTTGTCAAAAGTATCAAAAAAATTATCTGAAAATAGTACACTGAAAAGCCAGTGAAAGAGGAAATGAGCTAACACTACAACAAAGGAATTATTACTTCATTATCTTTTCCTATTTTGCTCTCTTACCCTTTTCAATCTATACTGAAATATATTAACACCAGAAAATAAACAAGCTAATAAGTGTATGCTAAATGTGAAAAGTCAGTTACAATGAGGTAGCGAGTGGGCTCAATTTGCAGTCCCACCTCACCCCACAACCTAGACTCAATCAACAGCCTGACAGCAATGAGATCCGGCTTTGGAGACGGGGAGCGAGATCGAGAGAGAGTGGAGGGAAGAAAGGATGGAGGGAAGGGAGGGGGAAGGTGTTATAGTGGAGAGAGAGGTGGGGTGGGGTGGGGGGGGGGGGGGAGAGGAGTGGGGGAGAGATAGTGAGAGAATGAGGGAGGCACTGGGAAAGGGGAAAAGAGAGTGTGTGGGAAAGTGGGGGGGGGGGTCAGAGTGGGAAAGGAGAAGGAAAGACAGACACAGAGTGGAATAGGAAAGCAATAAAAAAAGTTGAGCTAAATTTCAGGAGTGCTATTGAGGAGATACTGAAACTGTGCTACTCAGGGCTTATTTGGGTGATTTAGTCTTATCTAGTTTGAATGTATACAGTATTTACAGTCATAGAATTTTACAGCAAGGAAAGAGGCCCTTCAGCCCATCATCTCTGCATCAGTCATCAAGCCCCTATCTACTCTAATCCCATTTTCCAGCAATTAGCCCATAGTCTAAATACTTCTTAAATGTTGTGATGGCTTCTGCCTCTACCACCTTTTCAGGCAGTGAGTTGCAGACACCTTCACCCTCTGGGTAAAAAAATTTTTCCTCAAATCCCCTCTCCTGCCCCTTACCTTAAATCTATGCCCCCTGGTTATTGACCTCTCCACTAAGGCGAAAAGTTCCTACCCTATCTATGCCCCTCAATTCTGTATGCCTCAATCAGGTCCCCCTTCAGCTTTCTCTACTCTAAGGAAAAAATCCCAAGCCTATCTAGTCTCTCTTCATAGCCGAAATGCTCCAGCCCAGGCAACATCCTGGTGAATCTCCAGTGCAATCACATCCTTTCTATAGTGTGGTGACCAGAACTGCACACAGTACTCCAGATGTGGCCTAACTAACGTTTTATACAGCTCCATCCAGTGATCCATGCGAAACCTTGTCAAAAACCTTCTGAAGTCCATGTAGACTACATCAGCTGCACTAACCTCCCTGCTCTTGTATTCAGTGCCTCAACTAATACAGGCAAGTATCCCATATGCTTTCTTAACCACCTTATCTACCTGTCCTGTTGCCTTCAAGGATCAACGGACATGCACACCAAGATCTCTCTGATCCTCTGTACTTCCTAGGGTCCTACCATTCATCATGTACTCCCTTGTCTTGTTAGTCCTCCCAAAATGCATCACCTCACACTTTTCAGGATTAAATTCCATTTGCAACTGTTCTGACCAGCCCGTCTATATCATCCTGTAATCTAAGACTTTCTTCCTCACTAGTTACCACACCACCAATTTTTGTGTCATCTGTGAACTTACTGATCATACCTTCTACATTCATGTCCAGATCATTAATGCACACTACTGACAGCAAGGGACCCAGCACCGAACCCTGCGGCAAGCCACTGGGCACAGGCTTCCAGTCACAAAAACAACCTTCGACCATCACCCTCTGCATTCTGCCACTAAGCCAATTTTGGATCCAATTTGCCAAACTGCCCAGGATCCCATGGGCTCTTACCTTCTTGACCAGTCATCCATATGTGGCCTAACTAACGTTTTATACAGCTCCATCCAGTCATCCATGCAAAACCTTGTCAAAAACCTTCGGAAGTCCATGTAGACTACATCAGCTACACTACCCCCACCTACAAACCAAGTCACCTCCTCCAAAAATTCAATCAAATTTGTCAGACATGATTTCCCCTTGACATAGCCATGCTGACTATCCTCGATTAATCCTTGCCTCTCCAAGTGTAGATTAATTCTGTCCCTCAGAATTTTTTCCAAAAGTTTCCCTACCACTGATGTTAGACTCACTGGCCTATAGTTCCCTAGTTTATCCCTACTACCCTTCTTGAATAATGGTATTTCATCAGCTGTCTTCCTGTCGTCTGGCACCTCTCCTGTAGCTAGAGAGGATTTGAAAATCAATGTCAGGGCCCCTGCAATCTTCTCCCTTGCCTCCCACAGCAGCCTGGGATACATCTCATCTGGGCCTGGGGATTTATCCATTTTTAAGCCCGCTAAAACCACTAATACCTCCTCTCTCTCAATGCTAATTTGTTTGAGTATATCACAGTCCCCCCCTCCCTGATTTCTAGACCTACAAAGCCCTTCTCTATAGGGAATATAGGTGCAAAGTACTTATTTAAAACCTCACCTATGTCTTTTGGCTCCTTACACAGATTGTCACTTTGGTCCCTAATGGGTCCTACTCTTTCCCTGGTTATCCTCTTGCCCCTAATACAGTTATAAAACAACTTTGGATTTTCCTTTATTTACTCACCAGTGTTTTTTCATGCCCCCTCTTCGGTCTCCTATTTTTTTTTTAAGTAACCCCCTGCACTTTCTATACTCTTCTAAGGCTTCCAATGTTTTGAGCCCTCGGTATCTACCTTAAGCTTCCCTTTTTTTCCTTATCCAATCCTGTACATTCCTCGACATCCAGGGTGCTCTGGACTTGTTGGTCCCACCCTTTACTTTTCAGGGAACATGTTGGCCTTGCACTCTTTCTATTTCCTTTTTGAATGACTCCCACTGCTCTAATGTAGATTTTCCTACAAGTAGCTGCTCCCAATACACTTTGGCCAGATCTTGTCTTATCATATTAAAATCGGCCTCCCCCCAATTCAGAACCTTTATTTCTAGTCCATCTTTGTCCTTTTCCATAACTACCTTAAATCTTACTGAGTTATGGTCACTATCACTGAAATGCTCCCCCACTGACTCTTCTACCACTTGCCCGGATTTGTTCCCTAAAACTAGGTCCAGTACCGCTCCCCTCTTTTGTAAGACTTTCTAAGTGCTGGCTTAAAAAGGTCTCCTCCTAGGTCCAGTACCACCCTTCTAAGCCTTTCACACTTTGTCTATCCCAGTTAATGTTGGGGAAGTTGAAATCCCCTATTATTACCCTATTATTTTTACACTTCTTTGAGATTTGCCTACATATCTGACTTTCTATCGCTCCCTGACAGTTTGGGAGTCTATTGTATACTCCCAGCAATGTGACTGCCCCCTTTTTGATTTTAAATTCTACCTATATGGCCTCATTTGAGGAACCTTCTAAGATATCATCTCTCCTTATTGCAGTAGTTGACTCCTTGATCAATATTGCAACGCCATTTCCTCCTTTACAACTCCCCAACCCCCCACCCCCCTCCCCCACCGTCTTGCCTGAAGACTCAATACCTCGGAATATTGAGCCGTCAGTCCTGCCCCTCCCTCAACCATGTCTCCATGATAGCAATGATATCATATCCCCATGTGTTAATCAGCACCCTCAACTCATCTGCCTTACTCACCAGACTCCTTGCATTAAAATAAATGCCACCCAGCATTGCCATGCTCCCTGTGCCTTAACTTGACTATATACACTCTGCCTTCCAGGCTGACTTGGTTTTTCTTCTATACTTGTCTGTACATCACCCCTTACTCTATATCCCACCCCCCTGCCAAATTAGTTTACACCCCCACCCACAGCACTAGCAAACCATCACCCCCCACCCCCTACAAGGATGTTGTGATACATTGTGATATTTTTTATCTTGCAAGTTATTTCTGCTAGGAATGCACAGTGCCGCACATGTATGGTAAGAAACGTCCAAATGAATCTAATTTTGTCTTTAACATTGATTCTTATGGGAACCCAATATTCACTTAAAATTATTTCACTTAAAGTTGCAATTTTCAGGAAAGCAACTACAACTTTAAGTGAGAGCTTACTGTAATTCTCGTTAAAACTGCTCCCGAATATCCAATATGCTCTATGAAGAGTGAAATTATCAATTAACATAGTTGAAAGTACTATGAGTGTATAATTACATTTTTAAATGAAATAAAGAAAAATCATAACTTAAAATATGTTAGTTTGTACCACCAGATGAAAATAATGCAAAGAAACAAATTTAAGTAGGAGAGCACTTCAAATTCTGTGGTAACACCACCTTTGTTCAAGTCGCATAATTTAATTACTGTACAATTTCATTTTTTACACTCCTTAAGATAATAAAAACCCAAGATACTCATGCAGGAATAGGCCACTCAGATCCTCAAATGTCTTCCGCCATTCAATTAGATCTGTATATTAACTCCAATTGCTTGATTCCATAACTCAATACTCTTATCTTTACCCAAGAAAAATCTGTCAATCTCAGTTTTGAAATTCTCAACGAACCCAGCCTCAGCAGGTTTTTGGGGGAAGAGAGTTCCAAATTTCCACTACTCTTTGTGTAAAACAATGCTTGCTGACATTACTCCTGATTGGCCTGGCTCTCATTTTAAGATTTTGTGCCCTTGTTTTGAACATCCCTATGAGAATAGTTTCTCTCTATGTAGCCGAGCTCATCTTTCCATCATTTCAAACGCCTCAATTAGATCACCTGTAATCTTCTACCACTCACTGGAATACAAGTCCAGCAGTTTATGCAACCTGTCCTTATAATTTAACCCTTTCAGCCTTGGTATCATTCTAGCAAATCCATGCTACATCCCCTCCAAGGACAATATACCTTTTCTGAGATGCGGTACCCAGAACTGAATGCAATACCACAGATGGGATCAAATCAGGGCTCTGTACAGTCGTAACATAACTTCCACTTCTTTATATTTCAGCCCTCTTGGGATAAAAGACAACATTCCATAAGCTTTTAACATTTTTTTTACAAATTCTGTCCACCAGTTTTTAGGGATCCAAATAGATCAATCTCCAAGTGTACATTTGCAAGCTTCTTGCCATTTACAAAAAGTTCTGATCTATCTGTAGTGCAAAATGGATGCCTTCACACTTTCCAACATAAAACTCCATCTGAAAGTTTTTCCCACACACCTGTCAATGTAAAACTTTAAAACTTTCTGTTCCCATCTGCACTATATGTGCCTAACTTAATGTCATCAACAGATATGCAGCTCTCTATTCTTCATCCCAGTCATTTACAAATACACTGAAAGGCTGATACCTGAGGGGCATCACTGGTTATAGCTTGCCATTTTGAGTACTTAGTATTATCCCTATTCTCTATTTCTACCTGCTAATTCCCTATCCAAGCCAATTGGTTGCTTCAAATTCCATGCACTCCAATTTTTGTTCAAATATCTAAGGCGGAAACTTTGTTTAATACGTTATGGAAGTCCATATCATTAATACCCATAGCCATTCCCACAGATACTGTATCAGGTTTCTTTCCTTTAAAAATTCATGCTGACTTGCTCTGATCAGTTCATATTCATCCAAAAGTACAGTCATTCTGTCCCAAATAATAGATTCTAGGAATTTCCCCAACAATATTAGACTAATAGTCTGTAATTTCTTAGTTTATTTCTCTTATTCATCTTATATAATTTTGAAATTGGCAGTTTCCAAATCAAGGGGAACACTCCTGAATTAGGAGAGCTTTGGAAGATCATGACAACACATCAACAATTTTCTCAACCACATCTTTTAATACGCTGGAGTGGAAACTATCAGATCTGGAGATTTGTCTATCTTTAATTCTGATTAGTTTCTCCATCACCAATATTTTTTACTTATATTGAATCAAGTTAGTTACTCTCCTTGCTTTATTTTTAATTTTCTTTGTATCACTGGTACTTCATCCACACTTTCTATTGTGAAACCCCTCCACCACTGATGCACAGTGGCAGCAGTGTGTACAACATACAAGATGCACTACAGCAACTCAGCAAGGCTCCTTCGACAGCATCTTCCAAACCTGTGACTTCTACCACCTAGAAGGACAAAGGCACCGATGGCATGGGTGCATGGGAATAGCACCTCCTACAAGTTCCCTCCAAGCCACATATCTTCCTGACTTGGAACTATATCGCCATTCCTTCACTGCTGCTCAGTCAAAATTCTGGAACTCCCTCCCTAACGGCACTATGGGTACACTACATGGACTGTAGCTGTTCAAAAAAGCAGCTCACCACCACCTTCTCAAGGGCAATTAGGGACAGACAACAAATGCTGACTTAGCCAGCAATGCCCACATTCATGAAAAAAATGTAAAAAGTAGTAGTTATTTGTTAAGTCTGCCATTTCCTGACTTCCAATTACAATATCCCCTGGGTCAGCCATTCAGAGGCCACACGATTTTTCTTAATATATTTCTAAATAACTTGATTGTTCTCCTCAATACCCCTCACAAGAATTTTCCTATATTCCTTTTCTGTAGCTCTTACCAATTTCTTTGTGTCCCTCAGCTGCTCTAAATCTCCCCAGTTCCAGGGATTTCTACTGTGCTTTGCCTTCACACAAACTCTTTCCTTTAGTTTTATACTACCTCTCACTTTCTTTGTTGATCAAGGTTGTTTATTTACACACACACAGCTCTTGCCTATAGGTCTTGTATTTTACCAAAACTGTTTTTGAACAACTCCCACTGTTCATCTATAGTTCTGTTAACACAGTCCAGTCTATTGTGGTTAATTCCTGCATCATCCTTTCAGTCAGTTTAAAACCTTGATTTGAGATTCATCCTTCTCCGTCTTGTACCTAATATTGAATTCTATCATATTACGGTCACTAATAGCTAGATGTTTACTTATTTTTAGATTATTGACTAATTCAGGCTCATTACTAAATCTAAGATGGCATGTTCGCTTCTTGGTTCAAGGACATATTATTCCAGAAAACTGTTCCAAATACACTCTAAGAAATTTGCTACGTTTGGGGCTTGAACTGTTCTGTTTCCCTCAGACTGTGTGAAAATTCAAGTCTCCCATTATTACTACTCCGCTTTTGCAAAAAGATTCTCTGATCTCTGCATTCATGTATGCAGCTACTTTATCACTGCTTTTGAGGTTTATAAAGAACTCCCAAAGTCTTGCATTCTTTCTATTCCCCATTTCTACCCACAGTGTTTCCAGTTTCTGCTCACCCTTATGATATCCCCTCTTTCTAATGTTGTAATAGTGTTATAACAATATTGCTATGCTTCCTTTTCCAATTTCCCTTATAGCCTGGAATCTGCCAGTCATGTCCAGCTTGCTGCCAGGTCTCAGTGGTGACTGCTATGTTATATCCCTTAAGTTGAGTTTGCCCTTTTACTTCACTCGTTATTTCTAATGCGACATGTATTAGTTTATAAAGCTTATAGAATAGACCCTGTCCTATACTTATGCCCTAATGTTTTTAAACATTAAACATTTAAACATTTTAACGTATCTCACTTTTTAAAATCATTTCTGCTGTATTTTTCATTAGTTATTTTCAATATTTGTTGAAGGGGAAGTGGAATAGAGGTATTGTCACTGGACTAGTATTCCAAAGACCCAGGGTAATGCTCTGGAGACCTAGGTTCAAATCCCACCATGGCAGATGGTGAAATTTAAATTCAATAAAAATCTGGAATTAAAAGTCTGATGATGACCATGAAACCATTGCCAATTGTCGTAAAAACCCATCTGGCTCACTAATGTCCTTTAGGGGAGGAAATCTGCTGTCCTTACCTGATCTGGTCTACATGTGACTCCAGGCTCACAGCAATGTGGCTGACTCTTAAATGCCCTCTGAACAAGGGCAATTAGGGATGGGCAATAAATGCTGGCCTAGCCAGCAACGTCCACATCCCATGAATGAATAAAAAAAAAATCACCATCAGTCCATCACTAAACGCTGTGCTTACCTTGTTTCCTTTTCAAACCGTTTGTTTTCTCTGATCAAGTCATACATGGGATCTTCATGTGCCTAGTAAGTGAATGCACCATGTTAGCAAATTGTTTATATTAAGTACAAATTTCAATATATTAACAACAAAAGCAACTTATATAACATCATGAATGTAATGAAACATTCCAAGGTGCTTTACAGGAGCATTATAAAACAAAGTATGACACCAAAATAAAAACAGAAAATACTGGAAATACTTAGCAGGTCAGGTAGTATCTGTGGAGAGAAACCGTTAACATTTCAGGTCAATGACCCTTCATCAGAACTGGGAAATGTTAGAGATGCAATAGAGCAAGGGATGGGTGGGGCAAGGAGAAAGGAAGGTCTGCAATAGGGTGGAAAATAGAAGAGATTGAATGACAAACAGGGCCAAAGACCCTATTGTTGGGAAAAGAAAAGAAACAAAAAAATCAAAAACTGTGCCTAGAGCTAACTAAAAGCAAAAATAAGAACAAAAAACGATTCAAGCAAAGAAAATGAAACAAAATGGTGGGGGTTGGGTGCAGAATTTATGGGCTGAAATTGAATTCAATGCTGAGCCCAGAAGGTTGTAAAGTGCTTAATTGAAAGTTGAGGATCTGTTCCTTAAGCTTATCTTGAGCTATACTGGAACAGTGTTGCAGGTCAAGGGCAGAGATGTTAGTGTGAGAGCAAGGTGGTGAATTAAAATAACAGGCCATCCTTGCATATATTATCCATCAGTTCAATCATCATCCATCATTCCAGCTTTGCAAAAAAAAAAAAGAATGTTTTCAGGACATTCAGCATCCTTAACAACTGGATTCATAATTTCTATCCATCTTTCATTCCCCACACAACCTTTTGATTTGCTGAGCATCATTTAGCATGTTATGATCCTAGCTGATTTTGCTACCAGACAAGCCTGGTCCAAGGGTGGAACCTGGCTTGGCAGATCATAACTTTTAGTTTTTGTTTGGAAACATGGAGGACGGCTATTGACCAGAGTCACAGGAGTTAGCTGATGAACTTTTAACAAAAGAATAAAACATATATTAAACAAGAAATGATGAACTATATTACAATACTTCTTCATCCATAACTATACCTTTACAGATATATACAGATTCCCAAGTATATTACAAGTTACAAAAGCTACCTTATACTCTCATGTTCACAGTGAGTATACAGTCCATGAAAACCAATAGGCGACCTGTGGTCAGACATACCACACTCTGAAACCAAGTGACAGATGCCATCCCAAACATATGTTATGGATCCCTTATCAACCACCCCCAGACGCTTGTCACACCCTGAGCCAACCAGTCTCACTGAACTCCATCTTTCACACGAGGGTTTCCAATCTCCAGTTTTGAAGAACTTGCTTTGGAATCTTCTCCCAAACCACACTTTGTCTCAGACGCCTTCCACAAGGGTCCACCTCCAGGGTTTCAAACTCTCCTTCCATGAAGATATTAATGTATATAATGTTATTGGAAATTATTTTAAATTGGACTAGTCGTAGGGTCAGTGTCTGCAGGTGTGACTGTGTATGTCTTAATTTGATTAAAGCCAGCTAGTCTGGGTGCTTTGATGTATAGTAGTTTTGAGATGTTAAATGGTAAGGCAGAGGGTACGTTTGCATTTTGTTGAATAAACCAAAGACTGGGGGTGAATTATTGCACCTAGCTGGGAGATATCAAGCAATTTGTTTATATTACTACTAAAATTACTACTATGAAAGGGGATTATTGTTAGACGAGTGGAGTTCAAAGGGCCTGGTGATACAATGAGAATTTACATTCAAAGGGAAGGCTAAGTATATACAAAAAAATGTTTTGTGTGTGAGTCAGAGCATGCCGCCTGTAAGCCTACAACTCTGCGAAGGAACCAAATTGAAAGGAACCTAATTTTGAATTTGTAAGATAAAATGTGCTTTGCCTGGTGTCTGTTTAAGTCTAGGGCAGAATTTTTCTGTCGGCGAGCTGGGGGCTGGGGCCCGCTTGCTGAAGGGAAAATGATGCGGGATGACATTGGGGGGAACCCCCGACGTCATCCCACCCCATTTAAATATTCAAGAAGGCGGCCGGACAGTGCGATCAGCTGTCCGCCCGCCAACCTGTCAATGGCCAATTGAGGCCATCGACAGGATAGTTAAACCAATTAAAGGCTCTGCCCGTCCAACCTTAAGGCTGGCGGGCAGGCCAGGAGCCCCAGCGGGCTTCTGGAAAAACATGAAACCTCAGCCCTTCATGTCTGTTTTAAAAAAGTTTAATAAAGATTTTGTGATATTTATTAACATGTCCCATCTCATGTGACATTGTCACATGAGGGGGACATGTTAATCATTTTTTATTTTTCTATTTTTAAAGTTTCAAACACTGTCAGCGCTCCCTGAGGCAGCACTTAGTCTCAGGAATAAAAACAAAAAAAACAAAAAAACTGCGGATGCTGGAAATCCAAAACAAAAACAGAATTACCTGGAAAAACTCAGCAGGTCTGGCAGCATCGACAGGAAAGAAAAGAGTTGACGTTTCGAGTCCTCATGACCCTTCGACAGAACTTGAGTTCGAGTCCAAGAAAGAGTTGAAATATAAGCTGGTTTAAGGTGTGTGTGTGGGGGGCGGAGAGAGAGAGAGAGAGAGAAGTGGATGGGGGCTGTGGTTGTAGGGACAAACAAGTAGTGATAGAAGCAGATCATCAAAAGATGTCAACAACAATAGAACAAAAGAACACATAGGTGTTAAAGTTGGTGATGTTATCTAAACGAATGTGCTAATTAAGAATGGATGGTAGGGCACTCAAGGTATAGCTCTAGTGGGGGTGGGGAGAGCATAAGAGATTTTAAATTTTAAAATATTTAAAAATAATGGAAATAGGTGGGAAAAGAAAAATCTATATAATTTATTGGAAAAAATCCTGTTTCCAGGACTGTCACTGACCTCATCTCCTCTGGGGATCTCCCTCCCACAGCTTCCAACCTGATAGTCGCCCAACCTCGGACGGCCCGCTTCTATCTTCCACCCCAAATCCAAACTGCCCCAGTAGACCGATCGTCTCAGCTTGCTCCTGCCCCACAGAACTCATTTCTCGTTATCTTGACTCCCTTCTCTCTCCCCTTGTCCAGTCCCTTCCCACCTACATCCGTGATTCCTCTGACACCTTACGTCACATCAACAATTTCCAGTTCCCTGGCCCCAACCGCTTTCTCTTCACCATGGACGTCCAATCCCTCTACACCTCCATCTCCCACCAGGATGATCTGAGGGCCTTTAGCTTCTTCCTCGAACAGAGGCCTGAACAATCCCCATCCACCACTACTCTCCTCCGTCTGGCTGAACTTGTTCTCACACTGAACAATTTCTCCTTCAACTCCTCTCACTTCCTCCAAATAAAAGGTGTGGCTATGGGTACCCGCATGGGCCCCAGCTATGCCTGTCTCTTTATGGGGTATGTGGAACATTCCTTGTTCCAGTCCTACTCCGGCCCCCTTCCACAACTCTTTCTCCGGTACATCGATGATTACTTTGGTGCTGCTTCATGCTCTCGTCGGGACTTGGAAAAATTTATTAATTTTGCTTCCAATCTCCACCCCTCCATCATTTTCACGTGGTCCATCTCTGACACTTCCCTTCCCTTCCTTGACCTCTCTGTCTCAATCTCTGGTGATAGACTGTCCACCAATATCCATTACAAACCCACCGACTCCCACAGCTACCTCGACTACAGTTCCTCACACCTCGCTTCCTATAAGGACTCCATCCCATTCTCTCAGTTCCTTCGCCTCCGTCGCATCTGTTCCGATGATGCTACCTTCAAAAACAGTTCCTCTGACATGTCCTCCTTCTTCCTTAAACGAGGTTTTCCACCCACGGTCGTTGACAGGGCCCTCAACCGTGTCCGGCCCATCTCCCGCGCATCCGCCCTCATGCCTTCTCCACCCTCCCAGAAACATGATAGGGTCCCCCTTGTCCTCACTTATCACCCCACCAGCCTCCGCATTCAAAGGATCATCCTCTGCCATTTCCGCCAACTCCAGCATGATGCCACCACCAAACACATCTTCCCTTCACCCCCCCTATTGGCATTCCGTAGGGATCTCTCCCTCCGGGACACCCTGGTCCACTCCTCCATCACCCCCTACTCCTCAGCCCCGTCCTACGGCACCACCCCATGCCCACGCAAAAGATGCAACACCTGCCCCTTCACTTCCTCACTCCTCACCGTCCAAGGGCCCAAACACTCCTTTCAAGTGAAGCAGCATTTCACTTGCATTTCCCCCAACTTAGTCTACTGCATTCGTTGCTCCCAATGTGGTCTCCTCTACATTGGAGAGACCAAACGTAAACTGGGCGACTGCTTTGCAGAACACCTGCGGTCTGTCCGCAAGAATGAGCCAAACCTCCCTGTTGCTTGCCACTTTAACACTCCACCCTGCTCTCTTGCCCACATGTCTGTCCTTGGCTTGCTGCATTGTTCCAGTGAAGCCCAACGCAAACTGGAGGAACAACACCTCATCTTCCGACTAGGCACTTTACAGCCTTCCGGACTGAATATTGAATTCAACAACTTTAGGTCGTGAGCTCCCTCCCCCATCCCCTTTCTGTTTCCCCCTTCCTTTTTTTCCCAATAAATTATATAGATTTTTCTTTTCCCACCTATTTCCATTATTTTTAAATATTTTAAAATCTTTTATGCTCTCCCCACCCCCACTAGAGCTATACCTTGAGTGCCCTACCAGCCATTCTTAATTAGCACATTGGTTTAGATAATATCACCAACTTTAACACCTATGTGTTCTTTTGTTCTATTGTTGTTGACATCTTTTGATGATCTGCTTCTATCACTACTTGTTTGTCCCTACAACCACATCCCCCCTCCACTTCTCTCTCTCTCTCTCTCTCCGCCCCCACACACACAACTTAAACCAGCTTATATTTCAACTCTTTCTAGGACTCGAACTCAAGTTCTGTTGAAGGGTCATGAGGACTCGAAACGTCAACTCCTTTCTTCTCCGCCGATGCTGCCAGACCTGCTGAGTTTTTCCAGGTAATTCTGTTTTAGTCTCAGGAAGATGTGCGCTCTTTCTCGCACAGAGTGCACTCTGACAGTTAAGGAATGTCCCCCCCCCCCACCACCCGGCTGCACAGGAAGCCGGTGGGGCCCGCCCACCCATCAAGGGCAAAATTCTGTCCTAGGGTTATTGTTGCCTTGGTGAAGATTTACCTGGAAATGATTAATTTGGGGATTTGTTTAAAAGTTAGGGTTAGGGTTATGGTATTATGGCAGTAACTTGTAGACATGTGTATACATTTAGATTTGTTGTTAAATTAATAAATGTTTAATTTAGTTTATATAAAAACTCTCTCCCGAGGCTTGGTGGTTTCATTTCAGAATTCAGAACTGCATCTCAAACATACCAATTGAAAATATAGGTTATGACAGTTGTTTAAAGTTTCCCTCTGGGATTTTAAATAACTCAGCCTTTACCAACTGCTGTATCATAACATTCCATTGTTCCTCTTCCCTGGATCGCCACATGCATTCACACTTCCTTCCACACATACACTCTCAGATTCAGCTGTGCCAACAGAACACCACTGCTTCACGTGCCCATAAGGAGTTACAGATCTTTGGCTGTTCCTTGGACTCTCTGGCTTTTCACAAGCTTATTTTGCTTTAAGTCTGTATCCTGCAGCTTTCTCCCATTAGGCTTGAAGCCTTCCCTCTGCTCCTTACTTTCACTTCTCTTTTTCCTTTAAGACCTGTCCCTGCAGTTCCCTCTCCCAGTAGACCTCTGACAACTTGGTATTTCCCTTGAGATTCAGAACTCACTTGACATTCAATGTTACTTTAACCTTAGAGCAACTCATTCAAGATTCTTATTATGTCAGCTAGAGAGAGACTTAAGCTGTTTCCTCCACCTTAGCATAAT
This sequence comes from Carcharodon carcharias, assembly GCF_017639515.1. Taxonomy (NCBI): domain Eukaryota; kingdom Metazoa; phylum Chordata; class Chondrichthyes; order Lamniformes; family Lamnidae; genus Carcharodon; species Carcharodon carcharias. Next base: position 197,460,908 of record NC_054469.1, read on the forward strand.
GACCAATTAAACTCAAACTGCTTTAGGTTTCTCTGTGTCCCTGTGTGGGCCTCCTGTTGCTAGACACCAGCCCAGTTTTTCTACCTTGCATTTGGTTTAACTCCCCTTCAAGAGTAGTAAGACCTCATTACAATGCAGGCATCTTTTAACTGAAATATTAAATGAACACCTTGCATTTGCCTTCACCAGGAACGTGACGTCCAGCTTATGGTGAAAGAAGCGGTAATTCAGATACTTAAGAGGGGTTTAAAACTTATAAGGAGAGGGTATTAGATTGGCTGGCTACACTTAAAATTGGTAAGGCACCGGGACTGGATGAGATGATTCAAGGATAACTGGGAGAGGTGAGAGTGGAAATTCCAAAGGCACTGGCCATAGTTTTCCAGTCTACCTTAGACTCAGTAGTGGTGTCTAAGGACTGGTGGATTGCAAATGTTTACACCCTTTTTTGAATATGGAGGTAAGATAAGCCCACCAACCACAGGCCAGTCAGTTTAACCTCAGTGGTGGGGAAGCTTCCAGAAACAATAATTCGTGACAAAATTATTATTAGACACATGGGCAAATACAGGTTAATTAAGGAAAGCCAGCATGGATTTCTTAAGGGCAAATTGTGTTTAACTAACTTGCTGGCATTTTTTGAAGAGGTAACAGAGAGGATTGATGAGGGTAATGCTGCTGGTTCATAATTCATAAATGCCACACAACAGACTTGTGAGCAAAGTTATAGCTCATGGAATAAAAGGAACAAGAGCAACATGGATACAAAATTGGCTTAGTGACAGGAAACAGAGGGTAGTGGTTAATGGATGATTTTCAGGCCATGGGAAGGTTTGCAGTGGAGTTCCCCAGGGGTCTATGTTGGAATCCTTGCTCTTCCTGATGTACAGTCATGGCCTAGATCTTAATGTGCAGACCACAATTTCAAAATTTGTGGATCATATGAAACTTGGAAGCACTGGGAACTGTGTGGAGGTTAGTACAGAACTTCAAAAGAATATAGACAAGTTGGTGAATTGGGTGAACAAGAGGCAGGCAAAATTCAATGCAGATAAGTGTGGGATGATTCATTTTAGTAGGAAGAGCACAGAGAGACAATATAAGTTAAGGGCACAATTGTAAATGAGGTTCAGGAACAAAGGGACCTGGGTGCATTTGTGCAGATGTACCTATGGCCGGACAGATCGAGAGAACAGTTAATAAATTATAAAGTATCCTGGACTTTATTAATAGGGGCATAGAGTATGCTAAATATTTTAAATCCAGTGACATACAGGTTATGTTAAACTTGTATAAAACACTGGTTCAGCCTCAACTGGAGTATTGGGCGCCACACTTCAGGAAAGATCTGAAGGCATTAGAGACACGACAGAAAAGATTCCCGAGATTGGATCCAGGGATGAGGAACTTCAGTTATATAGATAGATTGGAGAAGTTGGGACTGTTCTCCTTGGAGAAGAGAAGGTTGAGAGGAGATTGAAAGAGGTATTCAAAGTCATAAGCAGTCTGGACAGAGTAGATGAGGAAAAACTATTCCCACAGGTGGGAGGATCGAGAATGAAAGGGCTCAGATTTCAGTTAATTGGCTAAAGAAGCAATGGAGATATGAGGAGAAACATTTTCACGCAGCGAGTAGTTAAGATCTGGAAAGCACTGCCACAGAGTATGGCGGAGGTAAGTTCAATCGAAGCATTCAAGATTGGATTATTATCTAAAAAGGGAGAATGTGCAACGTTACGAGGAGAAGGCAGGGGTATAGCACTAGTTGCACTGCTCATTCGGAGAACTGGCACAGACAGAATGAGCCGAATGGCCTCCTCCTGCGCTGTGACAATTCTGAGAATCTTTGAAAATTAACCTGAGTTCAGCAAAAGATGTAACAAATATGACCAATGTCAGTCGCCCTGCAAAAACACTATTGCTAATATTTGACTTCAGGAAAAGTTAGTTCTAACTGGATAGCTTTCAGAAATAGTAATCTTATGTACCGAAAAAGTAAAACCCATATGTTTTAAAGAAGCGGATGGGTTTGAGTAGGATGGGGGTGGCTACAGTCTCAGAAATCTGTTTCCTGACTCAAGCCTGCCTCCAACCTGCCTACTTCCGGCTTTAATTGAGGCTGGAGATTAATGGGAGACAACCTAATCCCAGGAGGTGGGCTGCAACTTTAAATATGATAATGAGGCCGTAAACCTCACAATAATTCCGCTTTTGAAATTTTACAGCTGTTGGCTGGGTTTCTTTAGCTTTCAGTAACACAGAAGCTACTTCAAGATGAGGTTGTTGGATTTAGGAGGAAAGAGCTTTCCAACCTACCTCCAGGATCCAGGTGCCTACCTTCAAAATCAGGCACAGCTCCCATGACCTTAACCTCTCACCTTTCCATCAGGCCCTGCTTCCATCCTCTCCAACCAGGTCCCAACCTCCTCCTTCCCCAAAGCCCGCAATCCTCTTCCTAATCACCAGGCCAATGTTGCCCCTGCCTGACCAAGGAAGGTGGATCCCGATGTCCCCTTTACCAGACTCTGATCTCAACCCCTCATTTGGTCTTCGATTCTGTCCCACCAGGTTCTCAATTTCACCCATCTTATGCTCTCAACCCTACCTCCTCACCAGGCCCCCTTTTCATCCCCTTACCAGACCTCAATCACCCCAACTCACCAGGCCCCAGCCTCTCTGATCCCTCCCCACCAAAGCCCCTGATCTCATCCTCCAAGATCATCACTCCTCCCCCTTCATCCTGTCAGTCAAACCTCCTATTATCAGTTCAGATTTATCTGATGCTGTAGCTGTCACTGACCAGTTCTCCACTCAAATGAAGGCCCAGCATGTCGATCATGCTAAAACTCCATAGTGTGTGGGGGAATGCTGAACTGAGAGTTCCCCTCAACTTTCTGACTGATATGCTCCTTGCAGGTCAGTAAAAATTTTGCCCGTAACTTTTACATGTTTTCAAAAACAAAGAGAGAATGAAATCTGTTCTGACTTACTACTCTGAACTGTTCCAATTTCTGATTTCCACTGATGAAATAGGGACATTCCCTATCCCCAGTTCTGTGTCCAAAATTTTTGCATCTCCAGCCTGGAAACAACATTGCAAAATGGTATAAGTAACAATTAATAGCAATTCTCCAGGGATAACATTTAAACATTTTCAAATCCTTATCAATTAAGGCATTTTTAAACTTCGAAGCCAAATTAAACGTCAGGTTTAGCTTGAATAAGGGGGCTGATTGGAAACAAGGATGGAGGAACTGATAGTGTATGGGAAGCACAGAAGTAAGTACAGCTCGTCTGTGGGTAGTTTTTTAACTCAGCCATCTGATTATCATTTTTCTTCCTGGTTTGCTGTCCAATTAATGTCAGCAGGCATGATGCCAACATGATTTCAACTCCTGTAGTTAAAGATGTACCAAAATGCAAATTGCAGAATCTTCAAGTTGTCATAAGAGAGCCACAGACTTTTTGCTAAGTAATTGGAAGGGGCAAAAGCTGTGCTTTACTTCAGCAATGCCTCCCTAGATGTACTGTTGGAGGCTGTAAGGGCCTGGAGGTAGGTATATTTCCCTTAATGACAGGAGGGAAAAAATCTGCATCTGAGACAGAGAAGGTGAGATTGAATGTTGCAGAGGAGGTCAGCAGCAGAAACATGGTGCCACACTCCTGGATCTAACCAGAAGGTTGGATCAATAGGCCAGGAAAGATGAGGGCATTGCTCCTGGATCTAACCAGAAGGTTGGATCAATAGGCCAGGAAAGATGAGGGCATTGCTCCATATGCTGATGTGCATATCACCCTAACCCTCTCATTCTGCCTTCTCAAACCTATTCCTCACTCCTCACACCAACTTACCTTGCAAGTGCACTCATCCCTATTTATGTACAACATCCCCATCCTCACTGACATTTACATTCATTCTTATGCCTTGTTATGCCTACCTCTCACTCACTCTCAACAAATGTTCTCCATCCACTGGGGGAACATATCCCGTTACTCTCATGCATAGAGCATAGCAGAGAGCACTTGGGAAAGGCAGCAAACTAGAGGTGGCCCACCAGTCATCTCTCAATTAACAAGGCAGCAGCACAGAGGTTAGCAGAGTCTCAGCATGCCTGGCCATCAGAAATGGAGCCTGTCAGCTATTTGGTAAGAGATTTAAATATCAGACAGCCTATTATCTGAGATCCAATCTAATACAATGTTCGTGGTATCCATGCCCATCTGATTGGATCCCAGCTCCAAAGTGCAGTCCGAACTGTCAAGAAGATATAATGTTTATAATGTTATTGGAAATTATTTTAAAATAGAGTTTAGTGATGCCTGTGTCTATGTATGTGTATGTGTCTTAATTGGATTAAAGCCAGCTGGTCTAGAGGCTTTGATATATAGAGAAGTAGTTTGAAATGGTAATTAGATAAAAACAGAGAAACAGAAGGTTTGGTGTAAAGAGGGCAATTTGCATTTTTAAATAGACCATTCAAAAGAGCAGGTGAAATATTACACCTAAGCAGGTGAAGCTCAGAAACAATGTGTTTATTTTTTTAAAATCTTACTAGTAAAGTGGATATCATGAAAGGGTTTTGTTAGAAGATTTAAAGTTTAAAAAAAACTAGTGACAATGAGAATTTGCGTTCAAAGAGGAAAATATATATAAAGGAAGTGAAGGCTGTTGGAAAAGGAGGAGGGAATCTAATATCTAAAGCCTCCAGTCTGTAAGCCTCAAGTCTGCAAGGACCCAGAGCTGAAGGAAACTCATTTTGAATGCGACTGTCCAGGGTGTGCTTTGCCAGGGGTCTGCTTAAATCTGTGTGTTTTACTGTTGCCTTAACAGCGGTCTAACTGAAAGTCAGATTAATTAGGGGATTGTTATTTTAGTAGTAATCTTGTAGACATACGTAGGTGCTTACAAATTTTCCTGTATAAATAAATGTTTAATTTAATTCATAAAAAACCTCTTGAGACTTGGTGGTTTTACTACTACTGAATTCAAAGCCTACATCTCGAAATATACAAACTGCAAAAATGGGTTATGACAGTTGTTTCAAGTTTCCCTCTGGGATTTGAACAACTCAGCCTTTACCATTGGCTGTATCATAATAGACCTCTAAATCTCCAAACTGTAAAAACTGTTACTGTAAAAAGTAACTCTCAACACAAATATTGCTAACAAATCTTTTCATAAACAGGTTAGAAACCAAGGTCAGAATTTTGTCCTTGGCATACGGGATCAGCAGGGGCGGTCAGGCACGCTCGGCTGATGCCATCGCATGTCATTTCACACTCGGTCGGGTCAGGTGCGCGCCCTCCACCGAGCTAAAAATTCTGGCCCAGCTGTGGGTTCTGAGTACTTATTGGCAGTTTCCTTTTCATGGCTTTAGCCCATTCAGTTGCAGCTGTGTTCTTGCCTTGCTTTCAATGTGTCATAAGGTCTAGGAAGCCAAGGAAACTTGTGGACGCAAAGTTAATGTACAAAAGCCATGTCAATGTCACTCTAACTGAGCCATTAATGTGCCAATTTTTTAAAAATTTGTTCATGGGATGTGGGCATCACTGGCTAGGCCAGCATTTATGCCCATCCCTAATTTTCAGAGGGCATTTAAGAGTCAACCACATTGCTGTGGGTCTGGAGTCACATGTAGGCCAGACCAGGTAAGGACAGATTTCCTTCCCTAAAGGACATTAGTGAACGAGATGGGTTTTTATGACAATCGGCAATGGTTTCGTGATTATCACGAGACTTTTAATGCCAGATTTTTATTGAATTCAAATTTCACCATCTGCCGTGGTGGGATTCAAATCTGGGTGCCCAGAGCATCACCCTGGGTCTCTGGAATACCAACCCAGTGAAAATACCACTCCACCAAAGCCTTCCCCAATTGACAATTTTCATCTCCCAAAGGGGCCAAACACATAAAGCCTAACATGCTGGAGTGATATGTGGAAGGCAACGTGTTGAAGCTGGCTTTCGGACATGTTCACACTCCCCCCCAAATAAACCCTACTCCTGCACCACATGTACTCTATCCTATTCACTCCTTCAGGTTAAATCTCCTCTAGTTATTCTGTACTTCAGACTCTGTCCTAGATCCTACCAAGGACATTTTTTTAACCTATCTGCTGTAAGGTGTTTGTGTATAAGTCGACCTTTGACTTATGGGTTGACTTATATGCCTACCATAAAAGCGAACTGCCAGCATGGGTGAGGGTGGTCGTCCTCTTGAAATGTCACTGGTATCCGATGCAAAGAGTGGGTTTTCCTGACCCCTTGTGCCCAGTTATAAGATACCAGTAAGTAAAACCTGCATTTGTGGGGTGAAAAATTGAGGTTGACTACCAACGTGAGTATAGCTGTAAAGGAGGGTCAACTTACATGCCAAGTATTTGCAAAAACATGATTTTTGATGCTGGCAAAATGGGATTGTCTTATACACCGCATTTTAGGGTATTAACAAGTCATTTATTTCAGGTTTTCTTTCTACATGTATTGTCACAATTACAGTTTAATATTGAAATACTTACTCATTTTCAACAGTAAATAAATAAGATCAGTTAGGTTCTGCTTACACTGCATGACTTTCACTTCTTTCCCCAATGGCATCCAAAGTCCTTTAGTAGGAGCATGTGCCAGGAAATCTCTTGCTCCTTCATTGCCTGGTAGGTCTGGAATACAATCTTCAGGCTTGTAATCATCTTCCTGAGCATACATAAATCATTTTACAGGCCTTACAAATGCTGTAATTGGCTTCAATATTTTACATTATTCAGAAGAATCACTTAGACGCAAAATTCTGTAAAACTGATTCAGGTTAATTTGCAGAATACAAAATTAATGGGTGACTTCTTAATGAAAACCAGATAATGAATGAACATAAGAAATACATTTTTCTCTACAATCCATGTCACCCTAAAAAAATCGCATTCTCAGTAACTACGTTTTAAATCACATTTTAGCAGTTTCACTGGTGGATTGTTAATAACAGAGAAAAGCATACATTATCTTAACAAAAACAGGAGAATGTTCTAAGTTCTTTGCTGTATATATTCCCACAAAAGGTCTGGAAATGTTTAACAACAGATTTCTCATTATTCATTCTCTTCTTCAACTTTTTCCCCCTTGATTTTCTATGCATTTTTCCCATTTTTGAAGGCAACGATTCATGCTAGGTTATAGTTCCATGGATACCAGAATTTCGCTATTTTCTCCCAATGGCTATTCTTTAGTCAAGATTCTGGTCAGTCGTTACCTGTAAGTTACTTGACCACGAAGGCCAGTCATAGTTGAACCCGCAACAAAAACAAAAATACCTGGAAAAACTCAGCAGGTCTGACAGCATCTGCATTTTTATTTTTGGTTATGGATTTCCAGCATCCGCAGTTTTTTGTTTTTATCATAGCTGAACCCTCACCTGACATCCACAAATTGTTGAGCTTGTTGCAGGAATTACTACATAGGTCAAAGCAGCAGAAACACGGTTGTTTCTTTCCCATCGCACAAAGCCCATGGAAACCAAAACTAATTGTGAAGTCCCCACTGCTGTTTCAGATCTTCAAGCACTTAAATGACATGCTAACATACTGTCTAGATTTAACTTTGTAAGTCCTTTCTGTCACAGGAAATAGAAAGGTATTCTACTGAATTGTCAAATAGATTTAAATGTTGTGAAGAAACACACTTGTACAATAAACAGCACCTAATCATGTTAGAATCCTGAATGATGACAGCACAGGAGGCCATGTGGCCCGATTTGTCCCTGCAAGAGAAATTTAGATAGTTCCACTCCACTGCCCTTTCCTCATAGCCCTACAATTCTTTAGCTTTCAGGTGCTTATCTAATTCCCTTTTCAAAGCCAAGTGTTATAGTGTTAAAAACAAACACAGGTAGGACAGAACCTAGTGTTTGAACACATTTGTGCGCCACTTTGCAGCTTTCAATATTTTACTAAAACTTATCTATCAGAGAAGGACCTCTTGCTTATTTATACATCAACAAACTTTTAAGCACTAGATTAACCTTTAAAAATCCACCATAGGTACGGAAACTGTGAGGCTAAGTTTTGAGCTCAAACTCACAGGCACACTGGAGGGAGAATTTTCATGCAGACCACCTTTCTGCTGAAAAGTGAGGACTGTGGACAGCATTTCCACTTTATTACATCACCAAAGAGGAACTTTTTGACATGATGAAACAGTTAGCTATAAGCAGATATTTTGAAATCTAAATCTCTGAAGAACAGAGATAAGAAAAGCAACAGTAGGCATCATTGTAAAATTTAGGACTAAATGGCAATGAACACACCACTTCAGGTCAGATTATATTTCAAAGAATATGAATTGTACAGTAAGAGAGGTTACAAGTAGCTTTGTTACAGATTGATAATAGGCCAACTACTTTAAATTTTTAATAGTGCACAAATTTTTTTAGCACCCCAGTTTATTGGATGTAGAATTGTACTTTAATAGGATAAGATGAAACTAAGCACTACCGTTTCAGTTAATAAAGTTGCTTAATATGTACAGATTCAATTCAGAACATATTTGTATGATTTGTTACTGACAAATTCTAGCATTTTAAAATCTGTGCAGTTGTGATTCCAAAATGTAACAGTGCAGAGCTGTGAAATTAGATCACTTTGTTTAGGTAACTTGCTAAAATTTGCTTTAAAATAATAACAAAATTTAACATGAGTTTCAACTGAATTAGTAATAATTAAGTAATTTTCACAAAACACTGTTTACAAGAATACTGCTTAGTCATGTGAGCAATAATCACAATACCAACTAGAAATAAACACCCAACTACACCTAATCACGTTTCTGGCCTCCTTTCTACTCTTTTCTAGTCTAAATACAGAGGACACCACACAAACCAGAAACAAGAAACAATGAGGGCAGAACCAAGGTTGTAGAAGTTTCGAGAGGAGGCTTCTGTGTAGAAAATGATTATGTATCCCCATGAAGATTGATTTCCTAACAAAGGAAACATCGAGTAGGCAATGACGATTAAAATATAAAACTCAGTGGTGAGTATCCTCAGTTAAATTCCTTCTGCATTATTAATTCAGGATCCAACTCCTCCTTTTATTATTGTCAAGGACCTAAAGGAGTGATGTTGCTTGGGGCCATCAGGAGCAGGAGTGCATGTGTTTTATTCTCCAAACTTTCATTTTCCTATTCAGTGGGCTGGAGGATGGAATGAGGAGGGACAGATATAACTATGTCAGCACATATTAGAATTATACTGGCATATTTGTTGGACTAACATTATATATGTTGCTCTCAGTGATTGTAAATAGAACACTAAATGGTAATATTTAATGCCGATTTAAAGCAGACCAAAGTGCATTAAACTGATGTGCTACATTCTATCAGAGTTAGGATACTGGCTCTTGGCCATTACTCCTCACAAAATAAGACTTCAGTTTCAGGACATTGGGATATCTAGTGTTTCCATACAAAAAAAAAATCCACACCAAAAGTCAACCCACATCACGCTTTGCGTACTTCATGGTAACTGATAATAGTACAGAATATGAGGGAAATATCCATCAACCATTTTACCTGGCGATTGTGATTAGTGCAGGATTACCAACAGATTAAAAAAAACATATTCTTTTGAAGTTTGTAGGCATTAACAGGTGTATCAATTCAAATTATGACTAACCTTTATCATCCCTGGTGGCGGCTTCTCATAGCTATTAAAAATAAACAAACATAAATTGCAATAATTCAAAGACTTTACAAACAAAATATATTCAACGCAAGTTACTTTATATTAGCTTCCTATCTTCTAATGAATAAGAGCACATTCTGGAAGTTTGGTGTTGGTGTGAAATGTAAACCAATATTAAGAAGTAATATAAATTGGGTGCCCAAACACAAACTGAAATCAAGTGAGACAGCCATCTCCAGGGGAAGCTGAACTAGACTGACCCCAAGTGAAGTGGAGCAACCACAAATGTTATATTAGCTGATTAAATTTATAGTGTGCTCCTTGAACCAAGGGTTTGGGACACTATAATAACATAATGATACCACTACTGTTTCCAAGGTTACTGCTGATGGCTGATGACACATCTGCAATAATCTCATCAACTTTTACCCATTTTATAAGCATAAGTCCTGATTTATAAATGGAAACTGTTTAAGAAAATTTGTTGTAATACAATCTGTCACCATGTATGAAAGAACAAACTGGTGCAGTGCTGAACACAAGAACATAAGAACTAGGAGGAGCAGACGACACAGCCCATCAAGCCTGCTCCACTATTCAATATGATCCTGGCTGATCTTGGGCTTCAACTCCCTTTTCCCACCTGCTCATGTCCATTAATTCCCCGAGTGACCAAAAATCTGTCCAAAACAGCCTTAAATGTATTCACTGATGGAGCATCCACAAGCTTCTGGGGTAGAGAATTCCAAAGATTCACAACCCTTAGAGTGAAGTAATTTCTCCTCATCTCAATCCTAAATGGTTGGCCCCTTATCCTGAAACTGTCTCCCCAAACAGCGGAAACAATCTGTCAGCTTTGACCCTATCAAGCCCCTACAGAATCTTGTAGATTTCAGTGAGATCACCTCTCATTCTTCTAAATGCCAGAAAACATAAGCCCAATGTACTTAATCTCTCATCATGGGACAACCTGCTCAACCCAGGGATTAATTTAGTGAACCTTTGTTGTGCCATCTCTGGTGCAAGTACATCCTTTTTTAAATATGGAAACCAAAACTGCATAAAACTGAGCTGGCTCTTTCCTAGAAACCCAACCTCTTGCTTCGGAATAGGAGATGGGATGAAAACAGAGCGCGTACTCTTCCCCTGGGATGTCTGTCTTTCAAGATGGACCCTATTTTAAATGTTTCTCTAGGATGCAAATGTTGCAAAGCCATTGGAGGATGGGTGATTTGCACAGGCAATTTTCAATGCAAATAATTTAAAATTCAGATTAATATTAAGGATAGCATGTGTCACATTAAAATGAGAACTAAATTGTATTTGTATATACTGGTCCATTATCCTCTGGCTCTACCCTGCTTCATCTGAATTTATCTTTAGTTCCTATGCACATGTTTGATAATCAGGAACAGAGTCCACAAACATCCCCATACTCAACAACCGCAGAATCCAACAGTTAAGCATAGGAGACAAGATGAATGTGCTTGCAAATGTATTCAGTCTAAAACAGATATAGCTAATTCAGTTCACTGAATGTGACAATAAGTGGCTGAATGCACTACATACATAGAGAAAACTGTGATCCCTGACAAAATCTCAATTTAGTATTAAAGATCTATGCACCAAATCTAGCTGGCCTCTAGCCAAAAGTGCCAATGCAGCTATGGTACTGGCATATAACCAACAATGTGCAAACCAGCCCTGCCACAAAAAGGACAAAGTTTGTCTAGCCCATTACTGCCCTACTACCCTTCTTCCAATTACTGCATCCTATGAGTTAAGAACATTCAAGGGATTTACATAAGGTGTCCTTTATTTGTAAACAATAAAGAAAGAAAAACTTGCCTTTCACAATCTCAGAATGCCCCAAAGTGCTTTACAGCCAATGAAGTACTTTTTAAGCGTAGTTATTGTTGTACTGTAGCAAACACAGCAATCAAGTTGCACACAGTGAGTTCCCACAAACAGCTGTGTGATAAAAAACAAATAATCTGTTTTTGTGATGTTAACTAAGGGATAATATGAGAAGGATAAGAACTCCCCTGCTCTTTGGGAAACTTGTCATCGTATTTTCTACATCCAGAGAGGGCAGACGAGATCTTGATTTAACAATGTCCTCTGAAAAACGACACCACTAACAGTGCAGCATTCCCTCAATACTACACTAGAGTGTCAATCTAGATTTTTGTGCTCAAGCCTCTGCTGGATTAAAACCCAGAGCCTTTCAATTTAGAGACAAGAATGCTAAAATCCTTATTTTCAAAATGGCCGTGGTATGTACAGTACCCAGGATTTGCTGCATCTCCTCCAAGATTTCTTGCATTTTTTAAAACTAATCCGGTATCATGTTGATTCTGAAACCCTGCCTGTGGCATGTGAATTCAGCTTCATTTACCATCCATTGAGCTTCCCAGTTCATCAACACACTTTTCCATTGAGGAAAGGATGGGTGTCCTGATCCAAGGATTGGCAATCTGCACTGGGTAAGGTGTTCACTCTCACCCCCTGCTTAAGCCCCAATCTCCAGACTTGTAGTCCTTTCTCCTTCACTCCCAGAGAATCCTATTCCCCAGTCCTCACCACTCGAGAGCTCTAATTCTCCAACTCTTTCCTTACTCCCGATCATCAACTTCTTCCTGCCCTTAACGTCAGACTCACTGGATAGAACTCCACAACGACTCTCAAGAAGTTCAACACTAATCGGGTTTGCTTGATTGACATCTGCCACTTTTACCACCAGTGCAACTTGACTATACAATGTATGATTTACAGGATCCACTTGCAGCAACTCTTCAAGGTTACTTTGACAGCATCTCCCTGCGCTGTGACCTTTACCACCAAAGAGGATAGGAGCAGCAAGATTATGAAAGCACCATGACATTCAAATTCTCCTCCAGCATATACGATGGATATAGATTGTTGTTCCTTCACTGTCACTGTTAACATCCTGGAATTTCCTATTTAACTCCATTGTGGGAGTGCAGATTGCAACAGTTCCAGGATAAGGCCCATTACCTCTTTTTCAGATTAACTAAGGGATGTGCAATGAATGAAGCTTTGCCAGTGTTACCCAAAATCAGAACAAATAAAAACAAGTATGAAAACTCCTAAAATTTAGCAGAACTAAGAGCTAGAACATGTCTCCTGATGTAATGTAGGAAATCCAGCAGCCCATATGCACACAGCACAGATCAACAAACAGTAATGAATGAACTGCCCACATAACCTGTGTTAGTGATAAATAGTGAAGGCCAGGACACCAAGGAGATTTCTCCTGTTCGTCAAAACAGTGTCACAGGATTTTTTACATCTATCTGAGAGGGTCTAGCATCTCCTCTATCAGACTTCTTTCAACTGTGCAGTACAATCTCAGTATTAGAGTGCCAGCCTTTATTTTGTGGTTGTTTCTGGAGTGGGATTTCAACCTACAACTAACATAAAAGCAAAATATTGCGGATGCTGGAAATCTGAAACAAAAACAAAAAGTGCTGGAAAAACTCAGCAGGTCTGACAGCATCTATGGAGAGAAAGACAGAGTTAATGTTTCAAGTCCATATGAACTGATGGTGTTTTGAAGAAGAGTCATACAGACTCGAAATGTTAACTCTGTCTTTCTTTCCACAGATGCTGTCAGACCTGCTGAGCTTTTTCAGCACTTTTTGTTTTTGCTTCAACCTACAACTGTTTGGTTCAGAGGTGAGAAAGTTAACACAACTGACACACAAGATGCTGTTTTGGCACTCAATATACATGCCAGATTAGAATTATGGGAAAGTGATTTGCAGCAATGGGTAATCATTAACATTCTGAAAGCTGGAACAATCAAATTATTTTCTTAAACAAAAACAGAATTACCTGGAAAAACTCAGCAGGTCTGGCAGCATCGGCGGAGAAGAGTTGACATTTCGAGTCCTCATGACCCTTCAACAGAACTCATTTTCTTTCTGTTCTTGGTGTAGCACTAATGATTTCAAACAAAGGCTCAGATTCCACAATCCTTAATCCCATCTGCATTTCCCAAAACAAAAACAGAATTACCTGGAAAAACTCAGCAGGTCTGGCAGCATCGGCAGAGAAGAAAAGAGTTGACGTTTCGAGTCCTCATGACCCTTCGACAGAACTCATTTTCTTTCTGTTCTTGGTGTAGAACTAATAATTTCAAACAAAGGCTCAGATTCCACAATCCTTAATCCCATCTGCATTTCCCAAAATAATTTTTTATCTCTGCATTTCCCAAACGTCATTTCACTTTCCAGACCATTTAAATTTAATTTATATTTCCTGCTTTGTATCTCACTTAAATTTGTACAGGGTTGAAAAGCCTCATTGTTGCCTATCCTGTTCACTAGCCACAAATGCCAAACACAATGTTTCAGATCATCAGAACCCAGCATTTTCTTTCTTATTATTTCAGATTTCCAGCATCTGCAGTATTTTGCTTCTGGTCACAGATTTCTTTCGCTGCCCTGGAACAGGGGTTGAATAAGGGGAAATTTCCGCTGACTAGCCCGCAGAGAGTCTCTGGGCAGGCGTCAGCGGCCGTTACTTCGCCGAGAGCCAAGTCCAGACAATAATATGGCTGGATGTTTACAGTCTATGGCGGGTCCTGCAGTGGGCTAACCGGCAACCTCCTTGGCGGTACACTCACCCACCCACCCCGCAGAACTCGCTCTCCCCTCTCTCTCTCTCATAAACCACTTCTTGCTCTGTCATTCTTACAAGGTCTCGACATGTTTGATTTTCTTCACTTCTTGGTGCAGCCGTTTCTTCTTCTTCCTCTCCGGTTCCTTCTCCTCCGCCGTGTGACGCTTGCGCCGATGATGCCGGCGTTCGCTACCACTCGATCGGTTGTCCTCTGCCATCTCACTCTGGCGAGGAACCCCAAGTGGTCGGCGGTTAGCGACCACGCTCCCTCGCTCTCAGGCCCGGCCTGACAGTGACCCAACGGTCACGGCCGCAAGTGTAAACGGCTAGTTCTTCCACTGAGCATGTGCATTGGCTCGGGCTCAGCTAGCCCCGCCCCTCACGCGGACTGTGCCTATAAAAAGCCGCGGCGGAAGCGCTGCACTTAGTCCGATGGATCGGTATTATGCAGTTTTTCTGTTGGTGTGCGTGATTTGGAGTGGTTATTGCGTCAGTATTATGACGGTGTCGTTGAATGACACGGAGCGGAACTGCGACCTTGCCAATGGACAAGACTTCTGTTATTTCGGTTACGGGAGTAACTTGCTGCGGGAGCGGTTGCTGCTTAAGAATCCTTCGGCCGTACAGGTCGCTGTGGGCTGCTTGAAGGTGAGGGATCTGTGTGTATCCTTTCTCCACTGCAGTAACTGCTGATCGGGTTCTTTTAAGGTGTAGGAACAAAGGACTCCAGAGTAGGCTATTTGGCCCTTCAAGCCTGCTCCACCATTCAGTAAGATCATGGCAGATCTGATTGTGGTCCCAGCTCCACTTTCCTGTCTGTACCCCATAACTCTTGACTGCCTTGTCTAACAAAAATCCAACTAACTCAGCCATGAATACATTTAAAGACCTAGCCTCCAGTACCTTCTGGGGAAGAGATTACCACATTATATTTTTCCCACAAGGGGAAACATCCTCCCAGTATCCCACCCTATCAAGTCCCCTCAGGATCTTTAAACAAAAACAGAAAATGCTGGAAAAACTCAGCAGGCCTAACAGCATCTGTGGAGAGTTAATGTTTTGAGTCCATATTTCTCTTCAGAGCTAAAGAGAAGTAAAATTTATACTGTTCAAGGGGAGTGGAGCAGGTGAAGCTGGATAGAAGGCCAGTGATTGGTGGAGGCAAAGGAGAGATTGACAAAGATGTCATGAACAAAAGGATAAAGGGGTGTTAATGTTAGTGGTACTGGCTAAAGGAGGTGCTGATGGTGGCATTAAGGTCAGAAAGCAGAATGTAATAATAGCAGGACAAGGGTAGGCACTGTGGAAAGAACAAGGTGAACAAGTGACAGATGGCACTAATGGGGGTGGTGTGGGGGGAGGGGACGGTGGTGAGAAAAAAGATTGAAAATGGGATAAAACCATGAATAAAAATGAAAATAAATAAAAATGAATGGATAAAAAAATTGAATATTGAAAAAAGGATAGAGAGGGGTGAGGATGGAGGAGAGAGTTCATGGTCTGAAGTTGTTAAATTCAATGTTAAGTCCGGAAGGCTGTAAAGTGCCTAGTTGGAAGATGCTGTGCTGTTCCTCCAGTTTGCGTTGGGTTTCACTGGAACATTGCAGCAGGCCAAGGATGGATATGTGGGTTTGGGAGCAGAATGGTGTGTTGAAATGGCTAGCGACAGGAAGGTCTGGGTCATGTTTGCGGACAGACCAAAGGTGTTCCGCAAAGTGGTCACCCAGTCTGTGTTTGGTCTCTCCAGTGTAGAGGAGGCAGCATTGGGAGCAGTGAATGCACTTGACCAAATTGAAGGAGATGCAAGTGAAGCGCTGCTTCACCTGAAAGGAGTGTTTGGGCCCTTGGACAGTGAGGAGGGAGGAGGTGAAGGAGCAGGTGTTACACCTTCTGCAACTGCATGGGAAGCTGCCATAGAAGGGGGATGTGGTGTTAAGGGTGATGGAGGAGTGGACCAGGCTGTCCCAAGGAAACGGTCCCTACCGAATGCCACTGGGTTGGGGGTGGGAGTGGGTGGTGGTGTGAAGGGAAGATGTATTTGGTACTGGCATCATGCTGGAGTTGGTGGAAATGGCAGAGGATGATCCTTTGAATGCAGAGGCTGGTGGAGTGAAAAGTGAGGACAAGGAGGACCCTATCATGGTTCAGGGAGGGAGACGAAGGTGTGAGGGCAGAGGCATGGGAGATGGTTCAGACACGGTTGAGGGCCCTGTCAACCACAGTGGGTGGGAAACTTTTCTTAAGGAAGAATGAAGACATGTCAAAAGCGTCGTTTTGGAAAGTGGCATCATCCGAACAGATGCGACGGAAGTGAAGGAATTGAGAGAATGGGATGGAAGCAGGGTGTGAGGAGCTGTAGTCGAGGTAGCTGTGGGAATTGGTGGGCTTGCAATGAATATTGGTGAACAGTCTGTCACCAGAAATGGAAAAACTCAGCAGGCCTAACAGCATCTGTGGAGAGAAAGACAGAGTTAATGTTTTGAGTCCATATGACTCTTCTTCAGAGCTAAAGAGAAGACAGAGGTCAAGGAAGGGGAGGGAAGTGTCAGAGGTGGATCATGTGAAGGTAACAGAGGGGTGGAAATTGGAAGCAAAATTGATTAATTTTTCCAGGTCCAGACAAGAGCATGAAGTGGCACCAATACTGTCATCGATGTACCAAAGAAAGAGTTGTGGGAGGGGGCCTGAGTGGGACTGGAACAAGGAATATTCCACATACCCCATAGAGTGACCAGTATAACTGGGGCCCATGTGGGTACCCATAGCCACACCTTTTTTTATTTGGAGGAAATGAGACAAGTTTAAGGAGAAATTGTTCAGTGAGAAAACAAGTTCAGCCAGATGGAGGAGAGAGGTGGTGGATAGAAATTGTTCGGGCCTCTGTTCAAGGAAGAAGCAGAGAGTCCTCAGACCATCCTAGTGGGGGTTGGAGGTACAGAAGGATTGGAAATCCATGGTGAAGAGGAGGCAGTTAGGGCCAGGGAATTGGAAATTGTTGATATGACGTAGGGCATCAGAGGAATCGTGGATGTAGGTGGAAGAGACAAGACAAGGAGAGAGAATGGAGTCAAGATAAGAAGAAATTAGTTCCATGGGGCAGGAACAGGCTGACGCAATCAATCTACCAGGACAGTCCTGTTTGTGGATATTGGGGAGGAGGTAGAAGCGGGCTGTCTGGGGTTGGAAGCTGTGGAGGGAAGATCTCCAGAGGAGATGATGGTAATGACGGTCTTGGAAAAAATGGCTTGATGTTCAATGGTGGGGTCATGGTCCACGGGAGGTAGGAGGAAGTGTCTGAGAGTTGGCGCTCAGCCTCTGCGAGGTAGAGGTCAGTACGCCAGACAACAACAACAACACCACCCTTGTCAGCACCCCACCCACTAAGGCCATCTGTTGCTTGCTCATGTTGTTCTTTCTATGTCCTGCTATTACCACATTCTGCTTTCTGACCTTAATGCCACCATCAGCACCTCCTTTAGCCAGTACCACTACATTAACACCCTTTTGTTCATGACATCTTTGTCAATCTCTCCTTTGCCTCCACCTATTGCTGGCCTTCTATCCAGCTTCATCTGCTCCACTCCCCTTAAACAGTACAAATTTCATCAAATTTTTACTTCTCTTTAGCTCTGAAGTAGAGTCATGCAGTCTTGTTAAATGCTTTTTCAAATAAGGAGACCAAAACTACATAGCACTCCTGATGTGGTCTCATGAATGTTCAGGGCAGCTGCAGTAAAACTTCCCTACTTTCATTCCCCTTGCAATAAATGCCAATATTCCATTTTCTTTCCTAATCACTTGCTATAGCTGCAGACTAAATTTTTGTGATTTTTGTAGCAGGACACCCAGATACATTACTCTTGAAAGTATTAACGCATCTCTGTATTCAGTGATCCAGTGGAAATGACATTGAACTGAATAAATAAATTAACAGAGTTGGAATGCTGCTGGATTAAAAATGGCAATTATATGCACAAGTAGCTTTTCTGATTATGGGCTGGATCTCAGTCCAATAAAATTTTGGGTGTTTTCACCTTACTGAATTTTGGTTAACACTAACCCTTTCCACTGTAAAATATAAACAATTTAAAGGAGGTTAATGAAACCTCTGCAGTTTTAAAATGTTTAAAACCCATGCAAATCTGATCACTCGCTTCATCTTCAGGTCACTGCTGTTGCCTCATGATTGCAGGAGGTGCTGTCCTGGTAAACTTTGGGAAAAGTCTTTCACAGATATGTATGTGGGGTCAGAAAAGTCCTGTACTGATCATAAGTAAGCCTCAGAAATTACAGGTGTGTATTGTTTTGGTGAAGCCTATGTTTGAAATTTATACTTTTCCCCCAGGGCTATAAGCTTGCATTTGGCTTTCCCATGTTGCATGAGAACAACTGGGGAGGAGGTGCTGCTACTATTATCACAAGTCCTGAAGATGACGTATGGGGAGTTATATGGCGTATGAAAGCTGCTGATCGGGCCTCTTTAGATGAGCAAGTATTGTTTTGTATACCTATTCAATATTTTCAAACTAATCTTTTTTTCTCTTTCTTTCATGTTTCTTCCTATAATGACCTGGAGATTGAAAAGGCGATGGCCAATCAGATACTATCTTCATTTTAAAATATGATTTGGGTTCAAGTTTTTGAGTCTGATACATACACATGATTATGCATAGAAAGCAATTCATTCTATATTCATGACAGGCTCTAAGTACTCTTAAAACATAGCAACATGAATGCATGCTACTGTATTAACTTGCATAATACACTGCTTTCTCTATCCTAGGAGCACAGTTAGCCAAAATCTCTACTTTCTGTAGAGGAAGCTTTACAGCTTTTTACATAGATGAAAACCCTCCTTATGTTTTTTTTAATTTTTTTTTATCACTGCCAAACAGCAGCTTTGGCTGCACCTCCCCTTTGCTTTTCATACTTAAACTTATTTCAACTTTATTACAAATGTCTGAGCAAATGGTATCCATTTGCTCCATTAAGACTGCCCTTGCAATTATCATCAGTAAATACTGACTACCTACCACTGTACATTATTTTGATTTCTGATTACCCTTCTGTTGATACTGAATTCTACGGATGTCTCCAACTAGAAACGTTGGAGGTCCAAAGGACTTGGTGGGGGGGGGCAGGTACATGGATACTTAAAATCATATGAGAAGGTACAGAAAATACCAAACATGCTAATAGAATGCTGGTCTTTATCTAGAGAGCTAGAATAAATACAAGGGGTGAAAGTTATGCAAAAATCTGGTTGGATTACATCTGAAATGCAGTGAGCAGTTTTAAGCACCACACATTGGGAGGGATATATTGGCCTTTGAGGGAGTGCAGCATACATTTACCAGAATGATAGTTTGACTCCAAGGAGAGATTGCACAAACAAAGGTTGTTTGCCTAGTGGTTCAGAAGGTCAAGGGTGATTGATTAAAGTTTAAGGTGTGAAAGGGAGCAGGGTAGGGAGTTAGAAATAAACTATATTTCAGCTAGCTGGGGAGTCTTAAGATTAGGGAGCATAGTCTTAAAAACTAGAGGCAAACTTTTCGGGAGTGAAATTTGGAAGCTCTTATGCACAAAGGATGTTAAAAGTCTAAAACTCTCTTCTGCAAATGGCAATTGATGCTAGATCAATTAACAAAGATGAGGTATGAGAAAGGTTGGTTGTATTTAAAAGTTGAAAGATCACAAGGGCCAGATATAATGCATCTGAGAATGCTGTGGAAAATAAGGATAGAAAATGCTGTGATATTGGCCATAACCTTCCAATCTTCCTGCAATATGGAGATGTGGCAAAGGCCTGGAGAATTGCAAATGTTACACCCTTATTCAAAACAAGGATAAACCTAGCAACTACTGTCAAGTCAGTAACTTGGTGTTGCAAAAGCTTTTGGAGACAATACCTGAGACAGTCACTTGGACAAGTGTGGATTAATTAGGGAAAGCTAGCATGGGTTTGTTAAAGGCAAATCATGTAAAACTAACCTAAGTTTTTTGATGGGGTAACAGAGCGTTGAGAGTGATGTGCGTAAGGGCTTCCAAATGGTGTTGGATAAAGTAGACTTGCCAACAAAGTTAAAGCCCAGGGAGTAAAGGGAAAGTGGCAACATGGATACTAAGTTAGCTGAGTGCCAGGAAATGGAGAAGTGGTGAAATATTGTTTTTCAAACTGGAGGAAGGTACAGAGTGGGCTTCCTCAGGGATTAATATTAGGAGCCCCTGCTTTTTTTTTGATGGATTAATAACCTGGATTTGGTTGTGCAGGTGCATCATTTCTAAATTTGCAGATGACAAAAAACTTGGAAGCATTGTGAACTGTCAAGCTGGTGGAGGGGGTGGACATGTGAGAGGCAAAATTTAATACAGAAGTGTGAAGTGATAGGTTTTCATTGGAAGAACTAGAAGAGGCAATATAAACTAAAGGGAACAATTCTACAGTGGTGCTGAAACAGAGACCTGGGTTGTGTGTGCACAAATCATTTTGGGTTGCAAGTTGGGAAAATGGTTAAGAAGGCAAATGTGATCCTGGGCTTTATAAATAGGAAGAAAGTGAGGCTTTAGAGAAGGCGCAGAAAATACTTGAGAATGATTCCAAGGATGACTTAATTTACATGACTAGATTGGCAAAGTTGGGGTTGTTCTCCTTCGAATAGAAGACGGAGAAGAGATATGATAGAGATATTCAAAATCATGAGGGATCTAGACAGAGTAGAAAGACATGGTGTTCGTATTGACAAAAGGGTTGAGAACCCAAGGACACCAATTTAAGTTGATTGGCAAAAGATCCAGTGACAACATGAAAAATCTCTTTACACTGCAAGTGGTTATGATACTGATTGTGAGTGCAATGAAGGCAGATGCAATCGGGGGTTTCAAAGGGAATTGGATAAGCACCTGAAAAAAAAATTTGCAGGGCTCGGGTGAAAAGACAGGGGAGCGGGACTAGCTGAGTGCCCCCTTGCAGAGAGCTAAGATGAGCAAGACAGGCTGAATGGTTTTCTGTATTGTAACCATTCTGATTCTAAAATTGTAAACTTACCTTTGCTAATGAATTACAAATTTAATAAAGGATAGGGGCAAAAGTGAGTATGTGGAGTTGGGTTACAGGTCAGCATGACTCATTGAAGAGTCAAGGGGCTAAATCGTCAGCTCCTGTTGCTGTACCTTTTCCTGCAGATTTCACTTATCCATTTCCTGTGCAGGACTGTCTGCACAAACACAAAACACTACAAAAAATTGATTAGATATTTAAAAATATTGCATGTTAAAAGTATATTTTTCTCTAGGTAAAGTTTAAAATTATAGAGCCATAATATGCTCAATGTCCTCCTATTAACATAACTAAGCATAACGGCACCAAATTATCAAATACCTGCAGTCAGTAAATCAATCATTTAATCCTGAACACTTTCTGTTATCTATTATATTCACCCAAAAGTATTAAACATCACCAAAGAACTGTCGCTAAATGGGCATTCCACTGTGGCCAATCATATTGAGTAAACTTGCAACACTTATGCTGTACCGTTTCATCATTTTTGCTCCACTGTCCACTGGATGAGGTACAACATATACTGAGCTTAAAAGATCACTGCTGCAAAATAATTAAGTTTAATGTGCCATTGGGAGGACGCCATTGTCAAGGGACTAAAGGTTACAAACGGAAGAGAAACCAAGGCAGATAAAGTCAAAAACGGTGTCTGATAAATTGGAACTCCTCTGTTAACCATGGCCAGAATTTTTATGTTGGTGTGCAGGGGTGGGCCCGACGTGGCGACACATAAAATAACGCATAGTGACGTTGGGCGTGCATCCCAACGTCACCATGCGCTATCGCAATATTTCGGCGGGCGAGCTATGAACGCCGATGCACGCCCGCCATTAATTAATGGGCCACTTGAGGCACTAATAGACGGCGATTTTTTTCGGAGCCTGTGCAAACGTCGGAGCGTTACACGGGTGCAACGAGCAGGCGGGTAGGCCACGTTTTTTAAAAACTTCATCCACGGGTGGGATAAGAGGGGCAAGTGGGCGTGCGTGGTTTTTGGTGGGCATTTAATGTTTAAACTTACTGCTACTTGCTTGTGTGAACAGAACAACTTCAAATCTCCTGACAGCTGCTTGCACAGGAATAACAGGCTTCAGGTCAAGGTCCAGAGTAAACATCATTCTTGGGGCCTTGCTGGTTTCAGGAAGCCTTACCTCCCCCTGGGAATGGGAATTGTGCTCTCCACTGGAGGCACCTCCTCTGAGGAGGAAGAGAGGGCCAGAAGGGGGAAGTGTCCAGGAGTCCATATCCAGCCTCTAGGGAAGCCACCTTTGGGAGGACAGGCACATGCACAAGGGGTGCAGGGTCCAATGGGAAGTGCAAGGCAGAAGGGGCTGCAGATCACTATCCTGCTGCCAGGGTTTACAGGTGGCGAAGCAGCTACCTCTATGTCTGAGGTGCAGTGCCGAAGGCGGATCTGTGTCTCAAGGGAGAGAGTGACCTCCATTTGTCAGATGATAGGCCCTGAGATCAGCACCAACTGTGTCGGTGGGCACCCCATGCCAGTGGCATTGAAGGTCACGGCTGCCCTCAACTTCTAAGCGTCCGGCTGTTTCCAGGGGTCAGTGGGTGATCTTTACAGAGTCTCCCAGTCAGCTGTCCACACTTGTCAAGTAGGTGACAGATGCTCTGTTCAGGCGTGCATTGACTTTCATTCACTATAGCTAGGATGAGGCCAGGCCGGCAGAGTGAGCCAGAGGCTTTGCAGCGATTGCTGGGTTTCCCCAGCATCCAGGGTGCAATTGACATCATCATGGGTTCCTGTACACCTGCAGAAGTAAGGAAATATCCTAAGTCATGTTCACAACTAAAGCATTTAATGAGTTCTCAAAACAAAACAGAAAAGAAACTTCATTCCAGGTGTTGAGTTGCACACCAACTTATAATCAACCAATAGCGGGGCAACAGAAAACCACCAGTGATAAGCCCGTGGTGTGCCTAAGGTGCCTTAAGCTTACGTTTCTGGGTGCTATGCCTAGGTGCTTTACCCCCTTGCTTGCACTGGCATTTGTGACAGCCTGCTCACTGTGCTGTCCTGTTGGCCTTGGTGGGCATCCTCTGGCCCGTGGAGCCTATGGCCCCGCCTGGGAGGGAGCGGCCAATGCCACGGCTGGCATCTCCCCAGTCGTCACAGCCTCATCGGATCACATAGTCACTGGTAGAGGGGTGGAGGAGCTGCTGCCTCATCCAGAATGCCCTGAGAGGAGCCCGCAGAGATGACAGGCAGCACGTGCGCCAACGTGAGATCGCTTTGGACCTCCTTAATCACCATTGATGGATGAGCACCAAGCTGGGATACTGGATGCCCAATCCATTTCCCACACTGACACTGACCAGCTGAAGTCAATGCTGCTGAGGGCTTGCAGGTCCGAACGGATTCCCAGGAAGCCCAGATTGTTTTCCATGGAGGAAACATTGCGCTCAGCCATGAGGGTCAATGCACTGCTGATACTCCGCATGAACTCCATCACAGAGACCATGCCACGCATTGTCTCATGTGTCTCCACCAGATCCTCCCACAGACCCTGCTGGACTTCCAGCATCTGCTGCCTCAGGGATGACTTCAGAGGCACATCATCAGCCACCGACTGAGCATGTTCCTGGTCCCCTGCAGTCCTCCAACTGCCGTGCCATGGGCACTATGTCTCCACACACACCTCAAGCGAGCATGAAGTGCCCTCACCACTGTGCCTTGGGACACTAGCTAATGATCTCATCCTCACCAAGGTGCTAGTATCTGTGCTGGTGCCTGCCTGGTTGAGATGGCAAAACGCTGGTGCTTGTAATTCGTCAGGCTCCTCTGCCTCCTCGTTCCGGTCCTGCTCCAGTTAGGCTGAAAGGAAGAACAAGGACATTTGATTAGTTGAAGTCGAGACACTGCCAATGTGCATGCCTGGCCCCAGATCCGTACGCGTACTTCCTTCTATAATCAATGGGAAACCCATGTTGGAAGCTTAATTCACTAAACAGTCAACAGTGGAATGGTTGCAAGGGCAGATATGGTGACCGCAGTGCACAGCACTCTTACCTCCCCCTGGCACCCCCCAGCCTCACTGCTCCCGGTTGACCTGGGCACATGGCGCCTCTCCAGCTCAAGAGCCTCCTGCTCATATCTGGTGAGAATCGCCAACTGTGCCTTGCCCAGATGATGCCTCCATCACATTTGCCAGCTACACTATGACCTTCCAAAGCAAGGAAGCACAACCAAGTAGAACGCCAAGGGCAGCAAATGGATGGGCACCCCGCCACCTGGAAGTTTCCCTCCCAGTCAGTCAGCAGCCTGACATTGACGTGTTTCGGAGTTCCAGCACAACGCCTAGGTACAGATTACTGAGGTCGCCCCCAAAACAGTACTATGGGTGTAAGTGTACCACATGCAGCTGATACAGAACCCAGCTCAGCAAGACCCTCTCAGGGTGAACCAGGCATAGGCAATAAATGCTGGCCCACCCAGTGAAGACCACATGCCATGAATGATTCAATGCAGTAACTACATTCAGAGTTGTTGGGGAGCAAACCTAACTGCTGTGCTAAGTGACCCATGCCAACGTGGTACTGACCCTTCCCTGTCACAAGAGGTCATTGAAGTGCTTGCAGCACTAAACCCAGGTGCACTGCATTGCATCACACTGTGCACGATGCCTCTCTGCCAACTCCTCCTAGACACGTTTCGCATTGTGGAAAGAAAGGGGGGGGGGAGGGGGGGCGAGGGGCGACTCCTCTTCCCATCCCTCGGCACGAGGATTTCACACCGTGCTGCCACCTCCTTAAGGAGGGCAGTGAGGCACTCATCTGAGAAGCGAGGAGTACAGTGTCCTGCCCTCCTGCCTAGCTTGCTCACCAGCAGCGCTCTCGGGAGCCCTTCTGCTGGCGATTGTTGACAGCCTTTGGAAGGCTGCCTGCACGCTCGTTAAATAGGCCACCGGCTCGCCATTGGACGAGGCAGTCATTGCAGTCCTGCCGCTGCCCACCCCCTCCCACTGTCCTCGGGAACTGCGAATCATGCTTGGCGGGCCTTAATTGGCCCGCCCGTGTAAAATGGCGGCACGGAGCCAATTGCGGGCTGGGTGGCGATTGACTCCACTTCTGACCGGCCCGTCCGAGGGGCAGAAAATTCTGCCCCATGTGTTTAGCCCCGAGCTGCTATTCCTAAACAAAAAAAAGTAAGCATTGCACAATAGAATATCGTCTTTCCTTTTAAAAAAAGGTAATTTCTTCCATAAACCTTTTTTGACTGAGAGGTTTCCAAATGTAATCTTTCTGATCTTTAAAAAAAAGGATGGAAAAAAATACATTTACTCTTCTGCACTGAAGAAATAATATGAAGCTGTGAATCATTTCCTAAATTTGTCCTTTTTTTATTTTAAAAACAATTTTAACTGTCCTAATATTGCATAACCCATGATCACTCAACATTACATCAGTTCCCGGGTCAGGATGAAGCTGCATTGCCTTGTACAATGAACAGAGCAGCTCTGAGACATAATTCTTCCCTGTTGACAAGTAGTGTCCTTTTTTAAAATCTTATTAAACATTTTTTTTCCAGTCACCAGGCACATGTAGAATTAAGGCCAGTGTAAAGACAAATCCTTAAAGATTTTCTTCTATGATATGATACTTTTTGATTTTAAAATTCAAGCTTTATGCATTTGGTTTACAACACACCTAAACGTACAAGGTTATGGTGCAATTTATGATGTTTCTTTGGTTGGACCACCATTAAGTAATGTGTTAATGGTGTTTCAGGGAATGGTGGTGAAGGGAATAGGTGTGCTACTGTTGGTGACGTTGCAGTTTTTTTTAATGTTGTATTGTTGTTTTTCTTGAAAGTAACTTATCATCCAAACAGTAAGGAGGGTGGGAATATTTGGGAAGCTTTTAAAGGTTAGGAGAAAGTTTGCATTGAAGCTTATTTATGGTTTTTTTTTATATTGCATCCAATCCAGGACAAAACAGACCAAGCCCTTGGGTTTTATCCTATTTTCCTTTTTTATATGGTTAGATTTGAATTTTTTTAAATGTAAAACCCCTCAATTAAATGTGTTTTTAATATAAATCTAATCCCATCACCAGTAAGTAAATGTTTGCCATTCAAAAATAACGATTGCAGGTCTACTTTATTTCTGAACTTTGATGTTTAAAATGCCCAGTGGTGGGAGTGGGATGTAGTGGTCAGTGGAGGTGCAGTGCCTAAACATCTGATTTTCCCTCCCCAACAGTCAAGAAGGTGTGAAGAAAGGGTTATACAGTCCAACTGAAGTTATAATTCAGCGAGAAAATGCAGGAGATCACACATGTCTAACCTACCAAATGAATAATTTTACTTCTGCCTTGCCATCCCCAATTTACAAAGAGGTATGTTTTTTTTTAAATCAGGCTATTGCAGCCTTAGTACACAGCTTAGTTGGAACATTTCTTCATGTAAAGTAATTTGCAAATGATGTACCTTTTAAAATTATATAATCACTTTGTTTGAAAATGAATTCATAGATCCAATCTTTTGCAAATAAAGGCTTATAACTTAAGGTTAAACAGATGTTTTCACGTTTCTTGAATTGTTTTCCAGGTAATCTGTACAGGTGCAAAACGGGGTGGATTGCCTGCTGAATACATTAAGAAATTGGATGCTATAAAAACTAATAATTACAATGGAACAAACCCATTAACATTGGAAATTAGAGAGATTTTGAATCAACTGCAAAACAACATCAGTGTAACAGATTGACTTTGGAAAAGTTGTATTATATTGTCCAGAAGGCAGGTATTTTAACCATTCTGATTCTTCGATTATGTTGAGTTGCATTTGAAATCTAAAGTTGTAGAAATTTTAAAAATTGACTAATGGTATTGAAGCTGCTGTAGATCATTCAAACTATAAAGCACAAACATTGTGACACCGAGTAGGTAGAAGATTTTAGCCACATTTTTCACTGATCACTTCATGCAATGTTTAATGTTTTAAATGAGGTCAGTTGTTTCTGTGTTGATCTTGGACTAATTAAGTCCTCAAACAGTGATTCTTTGTCTCTTAATTGTAAAGACTTTTATTAGATTATAGGGTGATGGTGAAAAGGCCTGCCTGCCCTAATTTCTGCTTTCATTGTACCATAATATAGCAATGGCCATGTTATCTGGGAAAATGTTAACATTGGTAACCAGTATGATCTCTTAACAATTTGAACATCATTTGAGGACTCATGGCTGTATTATATCTCAGTTTATTAATTTTTTGAAAATCTTGTCATAAGGCAATTTGACTACATGTAATGTAATGAGAATGTATCTTATGTAAAATAAACCTAGTTTATTGAAAATTGCGTAGTTTGAAGGGCTTTTGGGTGCTAATCAGTCTTCTATTCAAACCATTCCTGAATGATTTTACAGCTTAAATCCTCTAAACAGTGGAACTGTGGTGAACAATAAATGTTCCATAACTAGTTTGTACTGAAGACACAAGGATTCTGGATTGTGTATAACTCTTTGCTACTAAGTTGGAACTGTTCCAATTTGTTCAGCAAAACAGCAGCTGTGAATATGATGCACAAGAAAAATCCTTGGGGGAGAAAGTGCAAATCTACAGTTAACAAAGTTACTGACCAATAATCAAAGCACAATCAATTATATAATCACATCTAGGTTTAAATCTATGTCTGCAAAGTAAGATTCATTATAGGTTGACTTAAAAATCAAAAGTTAACCAAAAGTAAAATTACAACAATTAGTGATTGTGGCTGTAGGCCAACAGCCTTCCCCCACCCATTAAAATAAAAAACCCCCAGCATTTTATGATCTAAAGTCACAATTTTTTTTGTAATTTACCCAGTTAGAGTTTTTTATACATCCCATGGGGTTTCTTTATAGAGGTCGTAGCTTGAGTTCAGTTACTCATGAGGGCAGTTGTTGATGCACATTATTTATACATTGCTGTATACAGTTAATAAGCAGAAACAGAAGTAGCAATAATTGAACAAAGATCACTATATATGGCATAATCCTAATCCATGGATGAACATTCACACTCTTGCCCCATGCTCCAATTCCATTAATCCTCCCACCATGTGATAATTTTGATACCATCATTTTTTTATTAATTTACTCGTTATTCCCTCTTGCAGCAACATACACATTCTGGGATTTAACAATGCTCTCTCTCAATTCTTTTAGTTGTTCTGGCAGTTGTGGGACATCATAAATCTTTTTACAAACTCACGTAATTGTCCCTTTCATACTATCTTTCACACAAATTTCTGTGATATTGTGATGAATATTTACCATCGATTCTCAATTTTGACAGGTGTTTCTGAGGTAAAACAAAAAGTCGTTTCAGGAACAGGGCATGGATTTTCATATCCATAATTGTATTATTTTCTATTGTATCACAGTATTCCCCCTCTATATATGCAGTCCGTATTGCCTTCAAATCAGCTTTAAGGGCTGCCATTGTACAATTTTACTTTGTTGATTAAACCCACATGTTGCTTCGGGGTAGCCCCTTATCTTGTACAGGCACTAATTGCTTCTCGCCATGTTTTACACTCTTCCAGCCAAGTTCCTCATACGTAATCCCCCAAATTGACTGCATATGGATAGGTATTATGATATTGTATATGACTGCAATGCTGAATCAATCCTATATTTTCTACCCAATTATTTTGGTAATGCTTCAGTCTTACCTGTTACTACGGGTAGATACAAAATTAAACCAATAATAGTCCTGTTAATAATTTCAAATTTGACCTGGACAGGATAAGACTGAACCAATCCCCTGAGTTGGCAGGCTGTGATGACCTTGACAGGGAAGTTGAATGTTCATTAATGATCCATGAGAGGTCTTTGCCCTAGTGTATCTGCACCCAGTGATCTAGTCCTCCATCTAACTTTATGCCCAACTCAATAACTTGGTGCAACAAATTTTTGTATTGTGTCTGTGTTTTTGCCTTGCACCAACTTAGTAATTTCATTCCTATCAAATTTAACATAACAGGTACCACCTCGTGATGTACATTATGATACAGAATCTTTCCTGTTGGAGTCAATACCGAACCAATTTTTGGTCCCAAGGAATGTGTTATAGTTCTTTAAAAAACACTGAAGCTGCCCACTGTAACATAATCTTATGGGTGCTCTTGTTTACAACTACGATCACTGTCAGGGCCACATGGAAAAGTTTAGCCCATAAGATGGGAGTCTCCTTCCCTTGGTTCTTTCTCCGTCTAGGGATGATGGGATCTGACATACACTTCGCCTCAGGAAGTACCCTTTTTGCTGACTCTGCTGGAACACCAGCAAACCCCACTCCACCTAAGAAATACATAGTTTCGTGAATGGAATTTACCCTGCCATTTGGGCCAACATAACTAGATGTAATTATCAGATGGACCTGTTATCATTATTCTCGGATTGTCTCCTGGGTAATAACCTCCCAGCTTTTTTTCATTCGCCACCTTGTCTCAAAGCAACAAATGTGAAATACCTACAGGGCAGAGTAGTTTCAGACTCTGATATAAGTATCTTCCATAGAAACTCACAGATTAAATATACTCCTTTTCCTTCTTTTATTCACCGTACTCGTCACATTCCTTGAAGAGAGCAACTGCCTGGATAGTCACTTTTAATCTCCCCACGGTATTCCCACGTGTACCCTTCCCCGCTCCCCAGGAATTACTTGGTGTTCGGAAAAAGTGAAATTGTCACTTAGGTTGGACCAACCAAAATACACTGGTGTCACCTCTTCCAGAATATGGAAGGCTATTAACAGATGACTGATCATTAATGTTGGGCCCACATCTTCAACTGGTTGTCAATCTGATTTTTCTGAAAAATAAAACAGAATGAGCTCTGTGGGAAAAACTTTTCTTTTGGACACAGGCTAGTAGTAAGGGCTAACAACAATGCCTCTCTCTTCTGCAGCCCCTATTAACCCTATCACTTCTGTACGGGAGTGAATCATATGAGTTCCCTCCCACTAAGCCTTATCCTTGTAACATACCTCTGCCAGGGTTTTGCTTTCCTGGACAGGGCTGGCTCCCAGCTCTTCTAGCATCCCCTTGGAGGTGATTCTCCTGTGTCCCATACTATTGGGTCTGTGGGCCTGATGCTAGTTGCTTTCCCTTTCTGCAAATGTTCCCATTTACATAGCCTCATCTCAAGAATATAAAACCACTAAACTTGCTTAGGAAGTTGGACAACATACACCATTGGACTGGCTTTATCCACAATGCTGTATAGTCCTTTGTAAAGGGTTCAAACAGACCAACTCTCGCATAATTTTGCACCATAACATGCTGACCTATATCCCCCTCTTGTGGTTTGGCTGGTTCCAGGAGCAATTTATTAGCATGATGTGCCCTCCCTATCTTTCCTGCAGCCTCATAGTGGAACCCTTGCAAAGTCTGTAGGAGGTTTGCCACAAACTGTTCCTTAGTAACTTCTCTGATCTGTCTCTAATTTTTTTAATTAATTCACGGGATGTGGGCTTCACTGGCTAGGCCAGCATTTATTGCCCATCCCTAGTTGCCCTTGAGAAGGTGGTGGTGAGCTGCCTTCTTGAACCGCTGCAGTCCATGTGGCGTAGGTACACCCACAGTGCTGTTATGAAGGGAGTTCCAGGATTTTGGTCCAGCGACAGTGAAGGAATGGCGATACATTTCCAAGTAAGGATGGTGAGTGACTTGGAGGGGAACTTCCAGGTGATGGTGTTCCCATTTATCTGCTGCCCTTGTCCTTCCAGGTGGTACAGTCGTGGGTTTGGAAGATGCTGTTGAAGGAGCCTTGGGTGATTTCCTGCAGTGCATCTTGTGGATGGTATACACTGCTGCTACTGTGCGTCGGTGGTAGAGGGAATGAATGTTTGTGGTGCCAATCAAGCGGGCTGCTTTGTCCTGGACGTTGTCAAGCTTCTTGACTGTTGTGGGAGCTGCAGTCATCCAGGCAAGTGAGGAGTATTCCATCACACTCCTGACTTGAGCTTGTAGGTGGTGGACAGCCTTTGGGGAGTCAGGAGGTGATTTACTTGTCACACGATTCCTAGCCTCTGACCTGCTCTTGTAGCCACAGTATTTATATGGCTAGTCCAGTTCAGTTTCTGGTCAATGGTAACCCCCAGGATGTTGATAGTGGGGGATTCAGTGATGGTAATGCCATTGAACATCAAGGGGCAATGGTTGGATTCTCTCTTGTTGGAGATGGTCATTGCCTGGCACTTGTATGGCACAAATGTTAAAGTGGACATCCACGGTTGTAGGGGGGTTCTCATAGGTCTTCCTGTAACCAACTCATGGGGAAAGTATCTGGTTCCCTTGGACTTGTACCAGTGGGAGAATTCCATCCTATTTCCCGCCCTTGGGCCATTAGTTCTTTCCTCAGTGGTGCTTTAATCGTGCAATTCATGCACTCCACTATCCCAGATGATTGTGGGTTGTAAGGCCCATGCCACTTTCCCTCAATTCCTAACAGCTGTAGAGTCTGTTGCATTATCTAACTGGTGAACTGAGTTCCTTGATTGGATTTCACAATTTTAGGTAAAGCCCACCTTATAAATACAATAAATATTGTCTTAGCTGTTCACAGTGCAGTTGCAGATTTACAGGGAATGCCTCTACCCATTTGGTGAAGTTATCCACCAGTACCAGACAATACTTGTTCCCCACCTTTGTTCGAGGTAAACGTCCTATGAAGTCAATTTGGATCCCTTGCCACAGACCCACAATTCTCCTAGTCTGCCCCAAAGGTGTATTTCTTTTTCGTGGATCAGGATTACTAGCAGCACATATCACACAAATCCTCCATACCCTTTCTCATCTCAGACTGCCATCCAATATGCAGTAACCTTTCCCAAGTAGTTTCCAGTCCCAGGTGGCCTGCTCCCAGACCTTTGTGGACCAATTCTATCATTTCCTGATGACATATCTCTCGTATCATCCATTTATCACTGTTAAATAACATCCCTTGTTTTATAATAAAAGCAAAATACTGCAAATGCTGGAAATCTGAAACAAAAACAAAAATAGCTGGAAAAACTCAGCTGGTCTAACAGCATCTGCGGAAAGGAATACAGTTAATGTTTCGAGTCCGTATGACTCTTCATCAGAACTAAGGAAAAATAGAAATGAGGTGAAATATAATCTGGTTGAAGGGGGTGGGACAGGTAGAGCTGGATAGAGGGCCAGTGATAGGTGGAGGCAAAGAAGAGATTGCCAAAGTTGTCATAGACAAAAGGACAAAGGGGCATTGGCGGTGGTGATATTAGCTAAGGAATGTGCTAATGGTGACATTCAGGGTAGAAAGCAGGACGAGCAAGTGACAGATAGCCCTAGTGGGTGTGGGGTGGCGGGAAGGGATTGAAATTGGCTAAAAGGTGGAGATAAAACAATGGATGAAAATACATTTAAAAATAATAGAAATAGGTGGGAAAAGAAAAATATATTAAAAAAATATATTTTAAAAATTATAAATTATTGGAAAAAGGGGGATCGGAAAGGGGGTGGGGATGGAGGACAGAGTTCATGATCTGAAGTTGTTGAACTCAATGTTAAGTTTGGAAGGCTGTGAAGTGCCTAATCGGAAGATGAGGTGCTGTTCCTCCAGTTTGCGTTGAGCTTCACTGGAACATTGCAGCTGGCCAAGGATGGACATGTGGGCATGAGATCAGGGTGGTGTGTTGAAATAGCAAGCGACAGGGAGGTCTGGGTCATGCTTGCGGACAGACTGAAGGTGATCCACAAAGCGGTCACCCAGTCTACCTTTGGTCTCTCCAATGTAGAGGAGACTGCATTGGGAGCAGCGAATGCAGTTGACTAAATTGAGGGAAGTGCAAGTGAAGTGCAGCTTCATTTGAAAGGAGTGTTTGTTTAATGTTAATTTCAGGCATTCCCCACACAATGTCGTTCTATGGCCTCCCCTCTATTCATAACCTTAATGGTTCCCTTCAATGCTGGATCTTGACTCTGGGATTTGGTTAGATTGAGGAGCAATGGTATTCCCTCAGTCCCATAATTAGTAATGCCTTGTGCCTTTCCCCCTGAAAAGGGATCCCATGATATCCCCATTTTAGCCCCAATCTTGGCCATTTTGTCAGCCTCACAATTCCCCTCCTGTCAGGGTTCTGATTGAGAATGGGCTTTCACTTTATGGATGTAGGGCTTGTCAGATTGCTTGCAAAATAGTCTGTAAAAGGGATTTAATGGTCAGTGGTTTCCCATCTGTTGAGGTGTATCCCCGTCTTTCCCATATTGCCAGAAATTCGGTCAACGCATTGCATGTGAACATTGAATCTGAGCAAATGGTATGGGTGGTGGAAACTCTCCTGGATTCATATAACCACTTAAGCTACAGCTGCTAACTCTGCCTGCTGAGCACTCAAGGGGCTAGGAACTTTTAGACCTAACCACATCTGATTGTCAGGATTATAAGTTCCACAAACTGTATGCCGTTCTCCCGCCACTACTTAACTTGAACCATCTACATAGATTTCTCGCCCATTTGGGTGTATTCCTGCTTGAAATCCTTCCCCTGTTTCCTCGATACCTTCAACTGAACATTCATGTGGTTCTCCTTTCTATAACAGATTTGCTGCTAACTTAGGATCTTGCAATGATTGTACTTTCAGAATTGTGCCCTGTAAAAGCAGGGTCCACTGAGCAATCCTGGCACTGCATATTCCATCTTTAACCTTTCCCTCTGGCAACAGCCTTGCCCGTGTATGATCGGTTGATAAGACTATAGTCTGAGTCCCAATGTAAATTGCAAAATGCTCTATGATCCAGAAGATGGCCAGTAGGTGGCGCTCGCATGTCATGTATCTCTGCTCTACTTCAGTTAATACCCAGGCGGCATATGCCACTGATCTATTCTTCTTGTGAATCTCTTGCATCAGCTGCACAAAGGCTGTTGTCGCTAGCCACTACTTCTTAAAGCAAATCTCTTTTTCTGACTGATCATTCCTAGAGCTGGCTCAACCTGAAGACCACAATATAAACACTTGAGGCTATAATTTGCCTTGTGAGGTCCTTCCTGCTTCCAATGTTTCCCCTCTTTTGTTTCCTCCATCTTCTGCCTTTCCCAAAAACCTCTTGCCATTTTCTCCCTCAGCCTTTTCTCAAAACAAAGGGTCATTTTTTGTACTACCGCCTCCTCAGTTGTAGGCTGATGTTCTGGATCAAAATCCTCAAATCCCCTCCTTATATATGGTAGAGCATGGTTAACTAAGATCCAGAGCCAGTGATTAAGGGCCTGTCTCTGTAAGTCATCTCAATCTGCACCAACTGCTTTTTTGTTCTGACATAAACAGCCCACAGCCTGTCTGCAAATGCAATTGGACTCTCATCTGATCACTGCTGAGTTTGCTCTAGCATCTCAAAGGGATTCCCCCTTGTCAGACCCATAGCCTCCACTACCAGATTTTCCATCCCTTCCCATATACCCACTCCCATTTTCACTTCTCTCGGGAGAGCTTGGTAAACATCCCGAGCTAAGGTAGTGACAATTTGTTCTTTTCATTCTCACCTAATCCATGTAATCCTGCAAGATGATCAATTTCCAGGAAGTATCCGTAAGGATCTTCCCCTCTTTCCAATTTATGAATGTTACTAGCCATCCTTTGTAACTCCTCTTAAGTATATGGGACAATAAACTACCTGTCCAAGGGTCCTTCATATCCTCCTTTTCCCTATCTAATCTCTATCACTCCTGGCTGATGTCCTCAATTGTTATTTCCAAAGCTCCCCCCTTTCACATGCCTCCACATATAGGCTTTTAGTATATTCCTCCTCTCCTGCCCAATGGTCAATTCCTGTGACATATTTTCCCAGTCTTTCTTTCTCCCTTCCCTCTCCTCTTGGAGCTGACCCAGAGTATGTTCTGCAACTGCACATTGTCCTTCCTTTTGTTTGAAAAGGTTTGCCAATTCTTCTTTCTGTATCAATTTAGCTTATTTATCAGCTAGTTTAGTTTCATACTCATCCATCTCCTGCTCTTGGTTGTTATACGTCAATGTTATTTCTGTAGTACCAACAACCAGATATTGCTTTTAACAGCCCTGGTTTACACAGGGATCCCATAATCCAGAGTTCCACCTCAAAGACTGGATCATCCGACTGCTCAATGAGTAGAATCCATCCCTCTTTCAGGGGTAACTTAGCTTTAAGATACTTTACCATGGCCTCATCTACGTTTGTCTCTGGGCTCCTGGCTGGCTTGCCAAAAATCTGTAAAGGGCGTGAGAGTCCTTTATGGAGTCTCACTTAGGTTCAGAGCCGTACTCTGGATGTAACAGAAATGAATGACAATGCTACGAAATGTAGTAAAACAACAAATTTATTGAATTTTGAATAATGATAACAATAATAATGACAATTATATTTGATAATATAAAAGATAAGTAAAAAGAAAGAAAGATAACTTTATTGAAAGGAGAAAGCACTTTATATAAGAAAAGAAGAAAAGATTTTAAAAAGAAAATCTAACAATAACCCCAAATTGGTCTGTTCCACTGCAGCTCCCCAAAATGGATAACCTCAACTTAGTCTGTTCCATGACAGGACCCTAAATTGGTAAGCTTTCACCTTGGTACATACATTACTAAGTCTCTGAGTAACCTTATATACGGGGGTGGACTCTTTGGCCAGTCACTTTGATGTCCCTTCCTCCATAGTCTTCAGTGGTTGACTATTCCACTCCAGCTGCAGCACAAAATCCTGGAAGCAGGTCCCTTTAAGTCAAATTTCTGTCTCCATTCCAGATTTTCGAGGCCTTATTCAGACTTTCTCAAAACAATGGGTCTGAAAAAACATGAATCCTTATCAATTCTGCTCACAGGCACTGCAACGTTATGCAGACTTTGCAATAATCAAGTTGGTTACGCATCTTTTAATGGTGTCTTTCCCATCTGCCATCAATCAGGTTGTATGTCCATCGAACAAGCTCCATTTCCTGATTCCACACCATATTTGACCATCCCGCATGACCATCCACTCTTTTTCATGGCTTGTAGTTCAAGGGACATCAGGATCAATACAGTAAGAACAGTTCCTCTTTTGAAACAATGGAAAAATAACTTTTTTATTTAGTAGCGCATCTAGAAAGAAAACAAAGTTCAGTCAAAACAGCAGCTGTGAATATGATGCACAAGAAAAATCCTTGGGAAAAAGTCCAAATCTACAGTTAACAATACTACTGATCATATCATTGATTAATAATCAAAGCACAATCACATCTAAGTTTAAATCAATGTCTAAAAAGTAAGATTCATTACAGGTTGACTTAAAAATCAAAAGTGAAGCAAAAATAAAATTACAAAAATTAGTGATTTCAACTGTAGGTCTACAAGCCAACAGATTTGTTAAAGACAAATTGTGTTTAACTTGCGTGAGTTTTTTCATGAGCTAACCGGATGAAGTTATGAGGGTAATGCAATCGATGTGATGTGTACATGGATTTTCAAAAGGTATTAAATAAAGTGCCAGATAATAGGCTTACCAGCAAAGTGGAAGGACACGGGATAAAAAGGAGGGATGCCTAGTTAGCTGAGTGATTGGAAACAGAGTAGTGGTGAATGATTGTTTTAGATTGAAGAAAGGTATATAGTGCTGTTTCCCAAATGAATTGCTAATAGGACCAACGCTTTTCATTAATCTAGATTAATGACTTAAATTTGGTTGTATAGGGTACAATTTCTGATGCAAAATCTATGTATGATAAACTCTTGAGGAGGACAGTGATGGACTTCCAAGAGTACATGAGAGGATGGTGGAGTGGGTGGACACATGGTTGCAATTTAATGCAGAGAAGTGTGAACGGGTACAATTTTATATGATGTACAGGATGAAAGGCAGTATAAACAATAGGCTACATTCTAAAAGGCTTTCAGGAACCTGGAGGGTATATATGCACAAATCGTTGAAGATGGCAGGGCAGGTTCAGAAAGTGGTTCAAAAAGGTATAAAGCTTTTAAAGTACCATTAATATAGCTTTTGTTTTAAAGTGTTGTTTGAGATCTTGCTAAAATTTGTAGTAGGCATTCACAATTTTCATTTCAGATAAAACACCAAGGGTGGAATCGTTCCAGATTCCCATTAAGTGCGGTAGCGGGTAGGAAAAAGGAAGTTTTACCTGTTGGCCACAATGGCAGCTTTTCACATCGTATTGTCCCAATCCC
This sequence comes from Carcharodon carcharias, assembly GCF_017639515.1. NCBI lineage: Eukaryota > Metazoa > Chordata > Chondrichthyes > Lamniformes > Lamnidae > Carcharodon > Carcharodon carcharias. The sequence goes on from NC_054469.1 coordinate 197,498,433, forward strand.
ACTTCATTAATCATGCATTCCCAGGAAACACATAGCTGCTGGCCGGGGAGCCTGTCATTTGCCTGTCCCGCCATCAGTAATCCGGGCACCATATTTAAAGGCCGTCCCTGCAAAGAACTAGCACTCTTCAAGGGATAGGAAGCTGATGTGAACTGATGGCTGCTAAAGGGAGGAAACATACTGCTTGCAAATCTAGTGACACCTCCTTCAAGTGCCTACTGGATGCAGTGGAGGCCCGCCGTTAAGTTCTCTACCCGTGCTCTGGGCTAAGGCCAGCAAGCAAGGTCACCAATCCAGCATGGGAGATGGTGGCAGCAGTGGTCAGTGCTAACACCCTGCAAAGGAGGACAGTCACCCACAAAGAGGATGAATGGTCTCATCCGTTCCTCCAGGGTAAGTCACTCTTCTCATCACTCTCAACGCACACACTCACAAACACAACACACATCCACAGGTATCTCACACCCCAAGGGACAACATCACTAACTCTCACACACACCCTCACATTTCCATTCGGCTCATATCCTCTGGAGTTCATACCGTCCATGGCTCCGCTCACCACACAAACATTCCATGAAATGCCATGTGTCCTACTCACACTGTCTCCATCTGTTTTCATGCAGGAGAAGCTGGCTCACAGCAGCAGGCAGAGGTCTCAGACTGGTGGTGGAGTGGCCCACATTAGGCCCTTCATACACTTTGAATATTGTGCCATCGTGCTGACTGGTGAGGACGTGCCTGTGGCGACTGTGAGTTTGACGGTGAACAGCCACGTGAGGATCCTGTACCACATCATCCCTTTCTCAATGCAAATGTGAGTGCTTGCTCTCTTCTGCTTTAGACTCTGCTGACATACATTAATCAACTCTGCTTTGGTTCACAGGGAGCTCTGCCAAGCGATTAACACCCTCAGCCAGCCAGTCCCTCAGCTCCATCCAAGTTCTCACCTCCAGCCAAGAGTTCACCTCCTCCATTGAAGAGCTAGAAATAAGCAGCTTGGAAGATCTGTCACAGTGCTTACCCACATCCTCCACCAGCACAGAGACACACAGCTTGGTGGCATACAGATCTAGAGCAGGGCTCGAGTTCATAATCTGGTGGTCACCGCACAGACACATGTCTGCAGCAAGAGGAGGCAAGTTCAGCCGAGCTCCCTAGCACTCGGAGGACTCCTGGGAAGAGGCATTTGTGACGTCAGAGCCAGATAATGAAACTGGTTTTGGCCTTCCAGCTAATCGTGGAGAGTCCGCAGGAGTTGGGGGAACATCATGCAGAGCTAAAGGAAGCCCTCAACAGAATGGCATACGAGTCAGAGGAGTGCATCCACTTGCTGTCTGATGAAATGGTGCCCACGTGTGCATATGGAGGTCTCCATGTGAAGGATGGCAAACGAGATAGAGACGCTGGCCCAGCAGAATGTGGAGATGCGTGCCTCATATTCACAACTGCTGTTTTGCAGTAGCCATGGGTGAGTTCCTGCAGTGGCAACACAAGAGAGAAATGGGATACCTTGATGTCTTTCCAGGTGCTCCTTCTGCTCAAGTAGTCAGATCGGGGCCCTTATTCAAATTGGGCACCCAAAGGGCAGAGGTGGCAGCTGGATGCCCCTGCATCATCCACTCAGGTATCTCAAAGGCTGTCCTCTTGCTCTGAGTCCTCTTTACCTGTGATCCCCTCAACCTCATCCTCTGTCACCGCAGAGGGAGCAGCTGGCCCACAGGAGGACAGCCAAAGCAAGCTCGGGCCCTCAAAGTCTCAGCTCTCCAGAGGATGCACATCAAAGTCATTAGAGGTAACAGGGGAAACCATTGAACAGGTTGCCTCCACCCATGCTGCGGATGGCAGGGCAGCACCTTGAAGTGGTAGGCCTAGAAAAGTTGAACATTTCTGATCACACGTGCTTGCAAAGGTGAACTCATTTTGTCACTTTATAATCTAACAATACATTCACTTTCACTGAATAATGTGTAATGGTATCGTTCAGGTTCATTTAGAGGCTTCACGAATGCTCCCCCTGCATCCCTCCCCACTAGCAGTTCAGCTGCACACAGCCAGTCCACGAGTAATTCTGGAGGGAGAAGTATGAGTGTGGCAAGCACTCTCCCATGCAATTGGATCCTTCTTCCATCACACTCATCTCAATGTCCTGAGCATTTTCTCTTTTACTTGTCCATCTGAGCTGACCTGCATCTCCACCCACCCGCTGACCGTATACTCATGCAGCACCTGTTCCCAACCAACGTGAGGCTCCTTTCACTTTCAAGTTTGGAAGCATGGTTCTGGTGAAGTTTGTCTTCAGTTCCCCTGTCCTTCCCCCTCCCCGAGTCACCCATGTTCTTTGCACCATCACTATTGACATCCCCTACCCGTCAACACCTTCCACCTTCCCACTGTCACCTCCCAGCCAGAACCCTTTTCTTTCCAGGATGCCCAGGTGAACGTGTAGATTCTCTACCTTCCCGAGAATCCCACCCCCATCCATACTGACCTCCCCGAACTCCTCCTTCCCAGCCACAGGGTCCGGTGTCTGCCTTCAAGTCCCCACCAACCATCCTCACTGTCCCTTTTACTGCTACCATTGCGCCCTCACCTTCCCACCCTACCGGTTCACTCTGTCCTCTCTCGTTCTTACCATTCTGTCCTACCACGGCCCCCTCATTTTGCTCCCAGGCAATCACTGACTCCACAGACCCCTCCCTTGTACGTTCACCTGCACATTCCCCCACTTACTCCTTCGTCCACTCTTACTCCTTCCTCCCTCCAGACTCCTTTCCCCCGCGAGCTCCTTCCTTCCCCTGGACTCCTTCCTCCCACTGATGTCCTGTCCCCCCGAACTCCTTCCTCCACCCAAAATCCTCCCCCACTCGGAACTCCTTCCCCCCCTCCATCGTTCCCACCTTCCAAACTCATTCTCTCCTGGTATACCATCCTCTCCCAGTCAAATCTACTCTTTCCTCTCCACCCCCTTGACAATCATTTGTAGCAGAGCATGGCCATAATGCTGATGTCCCAAAGCAGGCCCTCAACGGTGACCTTCCACCTTCCGTGAGTTACTTCGTGGTGGAGCCATGTCCATGAGAATCCACCCAGCATGAGATGTATGTTCCTCCAGCATGTGGTTGCTGTAGGGCTCCAACATCTTCTCCTTGGATGTCCATGATGGGAGCAAGGCCCTGATGGTTGGTCCCGACTTCTGCATGTCACACTTGTCATGACATGTTCTGCACCAGCTTATTTTCCCGCCGACGTGGACAGTAAATTTGACATAGGGGAATGTTTCCAGTAAGCAGTGCATATAATGATATGCGGATTTATGAAAATTAAGTTCCCAACTTGCAGTGGTGGGAAAGCCATTGACGGGCGAAGCGGACGATTGCAAACTGGTTTCACAATGGTGTGAAACTGATCTTTGGCCTTCCCCTCCATATTGTCTGCTCACGCCTGCCATGATCCACAACGCCAACAGGCATGGAAAATTCTGCCCCAAGAACTCTAACTGAACCAACATTTAGTGTTGGATTTAAACCTCTGAGACAGGACTAATCCCACTGTCCTCATTCTATCGCCAGGCTGCAGGGAAATGAGATTATTTTTTAATTGGCCTGGAGGCAGTTGGCCAGAGTGGGGGAGGGAAGCAGGATGATTCTGGAGCAGGCAGGTTAAAAGGCCTGCCTCCGTTCCCAAAGAAACATTGGCCTGGTACTTCCAATGAAATCAGTGGCAAAGGTTGAGCTATATTGGGAAGGCCTCACGATTCATGGAAATTTATGCTTACTGTTCAAGGCTACCCCTTTAATAGTGTGAAATGCATGCTACCTTTATAACCATTAGATAAACTTCTTTCACTCATCAGAAGACTTTTCCACATTTACAATGTTCATCTTTTACTTGACACAGTTTGCCAGCTGGCAGAAGTAACAATCTGGCAAACACATTAAAGGGGCAGATACATCTTCCAATTCGTTATGTCATCATACACCTTAATGAACACAGTGTGCAACTTATGCTACTGCATTTCATGATGAACTGCAGAGGCAACACCATTTTACTTACCTTTTAAACTCTTCCCACCTCCAATCAATGGTTCACGCCTCCCTTCAGCCAGTGTAAAACCTAACAGCTGCTAAAGTCTGGTTGCCTTCCTGAAAATTAAAAAGTTATTAATTACCTTCTTAATAGAAACTGACCTATTCAAGAGCCCGCTCCCTCTCCCACCCTCATTAAAAATGCTGAGGGCAGAAATGGGGGCAATAATTCCAAGCGTGGTGCTTGGTGGCCATTTTTTTCCACTTATGCCTCCGTTTGGAAGTTATCGGGACAATTTCGAAGTATTTACTTCAATTTATCAGCCAACAGAATTGCATCCACAGTTATTGCAAATGTTGTCACATGTGCAACAATCTTTTTGAGGTTCCAGTCTCTAAATGAAAAAATTCTGTCACAATTCTACTTCCACCTCCATAACATTACCCACAGTAGCCTTTCTTCTAGCGCAATGTTCATCCAAACTTGACTATTCCAATGTCCTCCTGACTGGTTTCCTATTTGCCACACCCCAGACTTCAACTTGCTGCTTGTATCTTATTTTGCACTAAGCCTCACTCACCCATCACCCCTGTGTTTGCTGATCTACCTTGGCTTCCCCATGATGAAAACATTTTAAATTTTCATCATGTTTAAATCTCTTCATGATCTCACCACTCCCTATCTCTGTTAATTCCTCACGCCCCCCCCCCGCCAGAACACTGCATTCTTCTGACTCTGGCCTATTGAGCATCGTTCATCCCATCCATGATGGCCATGCCTTCATCCAACTAGTCACTAAGCTTTGGAGTTCTTTTCCTAAAACTCTGCTTCATCACCTTCCTCTCCTCCTTTTAAGAACCTCCTTAAACACCCCTCCCGACTTTAACCAAGCTTTTTCTCACCCTTTACTTGACTCAACATCAATTTTTATCTGAATATATTTTTGTGAGGTACTTTGGAACATTTTCTATGTTAAAGGTGATATATAATTACAAGTTGATTTTGAATCAATTCTTATTTTCAGTTATCCAAGTTGTAAAGTTCTAAGTAACAGCAATAAACAATTTATCTCCGTTCTCAATTAATGACTGACATCATTGAACAAATGTATTAAATGTATTGTAATCTTTCAACTAAGATAGCTAATATGAAAATAATACAGTTGGGTACTTAATCAAACATTCCATAATAATTGAATGATTTACTGAGCATCCAGCTATTAAGGAAAGGAGGGAGAAAGAAAATAAGGAACTACAGGCTTTAAATCATCAAGAAAATACTGGAATCTATTATTAAGGAAGTCTTAATGCACTTTGAAAATAATAATATGATCAGAGTCAAGCTGTAAGATAAGGTCTCCGTGGAGTTGGTGGTAATATGTTAGCATGGATGGAAGATTGGTTAATAGACAGGAAGTAGAAAGTAGGGAAACAAAGCTAGGTTGGAATGTGAGCTGTGAGGAGGACACAAAAAGACAGGTTAAGTGAATGGACAACCAGGTGCCAGATGGAGTGTAATTTGGGGAAGTGTAAGGTTATTCACTTTGGTCATAAGAAAAGAAAACTGGAATTTTTTTTTAAAAGACATTAAACTTGTCAATGCTGCTGTTTGGAGAAACTTGGGTGCACTCATACAAGGAACACAAAGTGAGGTTGCAGGTGCAGCAAGCAATTAGCAAGGCAAATGGCATGTTGGTCTTTATTGTAAGGGGATTAGTGTACAAAAATAAGGAAGTTTTGCTCCAATGTTAGGCTCATACTCTCTGGAGTTTAGAAGACTGAGATGTGATCTCATTGAAACATTCAAAATGTTGATGAGGCTTGACAGATTAAACACTGAGAGGCTGTTTCCTTTGGCTGGGGAATCTAGAGCATAGGGGAAGAGTTCTGGGATAAGGGGTCTATCATTCATTTAGGATAGAGGTGAGAAGAAATTTTTTCACCCAGAATTATGAATCTTTGGAATTCACTACCATAGGTTGGTTGTGGATGCTCCTTGTTGAGTATATTCAAGGCTGAGATACAGATTTTTGATCTCTTGGTGTATCAAGGAAAATGGGGAACAGGTGGGAAAATTGAGTTGAGACAGACTGTCACCCATAATTGTATTGAATGGCAGCACATGTGCGTGGTGCTGTAGAATCTACTCCTGCTCCTCTTTCTTATGTTCTTAATTGTTCTGATTAACCTAAACTGAGTTGACCAAATATGCTATCAAAAACAAAACTTAATGACACAGCAGCTGGAACAACACATTAAGATCAATGTTAATGTGTTCTGAATTGGACCTCATAATCACTCCCAACAGAGCATTGTGGAGATTGGTATGCCTGCAGACTAGAACTATAATTGCATGCTAATTAGTTCAGCCAGTTCCACAGTAACAAATTAGCTTACAAACAGGATTCAATAATGTTAGATACCTTTCATTTTAAAGTAGATTTAAGAAAGACTGATGTTTATATACCGCTTTAACAGCTTGTGCACAACCCAAAGTCCTTTACAGCCAACTAAGTACTTCTGAAGTTTAGTTACTGTTGCAATATAGGAAAAGTGGCAGCCAATTTACACATAGCAACGTCTCCAACATGGCAATGTGATAATGACCAGATTTCTTTTAGTGGTGGTGGTTGAGCGATGAATAATGACCAAGACACAATGGAGAACTCCTCTGTTCGAGAGATTGTACCTCTTACAATGCAGCATTCATTCAATAAGAGACTGTGCCCATCACTAATAAATATATATTCAGTAAGACATAGGCTAGATTTTTCCAAGGGGTGCCATCCCTGTTGGAAAAGAGGTGGGACAGAACCTCTACACACGCATGTGAGAAGTGATGATTTGGCTGAGCTGATCATGATAAACATAATTTCTGGAAGCTTGAGACATTGGAAGTGCCTTGATTTGAGAACTTGGGTATTGAATAGCAGGGGCAGCCATGAGTAGATGGAAGGGAGACACAGTGGTCAGTCCCAGGACAGTGAAGAATGTAAACAGAGCTGTGAGTGTGAATGTCAGTCGTGACATTGCTATGAGTTTGTAGATTGTTTTCATGACAGTTTCGTGGAGCAGTATGTAGTGGAACCTACTAGGGATAAAGCTAACTTAGATCTAGTAATGTGTAATCAAACAGGCTTAACTAGTAATGCCATAGTAAAAAGCTCCACTGGGACATAGTGACCATAATACCATTCAATTCCTTGTTAAATTTGAAAGTGACATATTCCAATCGCAAACAAAAATCTTAAAGCCAATTACATTGGTATGAGAACTGACTAAGGTTAATTGGGTAAATAGTCTAAAAGATATGGAGATAAATGAACAGTGGGAAACATTTAAAGAACCAATTCAAAATGTTCAACAAAAATACATTCCATTGGAGGACAAAAACTCGGCAAGAAAGATCCATCCATGGCTCACCCAGGATAGCATTAGATTAAAAGAAATGGCTTACAATGTCGCAAAAAAAAACAGTAGGAAGTCTGAGGATTGGGAGTGTTTTAGAAACCAGCCAAGAGTCACCAAAAAGTTGATAAAAAGGGAGAAAATAGAATGAATAAACTAGCCAGAAATATTAAAACAGACTGTAAGAGCTCTTATAAGTATATAAAAAGGAAGAGAGTAGCTACAGTAAACGGTCCCTTAGATGCAGAGACAGGAGAAATTATCATGGGGAATGAGGAAGTGGCAGAGGCATTGATCAAATATGTTGTGTCTGTCTTCACAGTGAAATACACAAGTTCTATACCAGAAATAGATCATAATCTAGGGGCAAAAAGAGTGAGGAAATTAGGGAAATTAATACCAGCAGAGATAAGTTATTGGAGAAACTTAAGGGACTAAAATCTGACAAATCTCTAGGACATGATGGCCTACACCCTAGGGTTCTAAAAGAAATGGCTGTAGAGATAGTGTATGTACAAGCTATGATTTTCCAAAATTCCTGAGATTCAAGAATGATCCCACTAGATTGGAATTTGGATATTGTTACACCACATTTCAAGAACAAAGGGAGAGAGAAAGTAACAAATTACAGGCCAGTTAGCCTGCCATCAGCTGTTGGGAAAATGCTGGAATCTATCAATGAGGACGTCTTAACAATACGCTTAGAAAAGCGTAGTATGATTAGAACAAGTCAATATGGTTTTACGAAAGGGAAATCCTGTTTGACAAATTTATTAGATTTTTTTGAGACTGTAACTAGTAGGGTAGATTAAGGAGAACCAGTAGATGTAGAATACTGGGATTTCCAGAAGGCATTCAATAAGGTGCCGCACATGCTGTTGTGGGTAATATATTAGCATGGATGAGGGTTTGTTAATGGATAGAGAACAGAGAGTGGGTATAAATGGGGCTTTTTCAAATTGGCAGGCAGTGAATAGTGGAGTGCCGCAAGGATCAGTGCTGGCGCCTCAGCTATTTACTGTCTATATTAATGAATTAGATGAAGAGACAGAGAGTAATGTATCTAAGTTTGCTGATGATACCAAACTGGGTGGGAAGGTAAGCTGTTGAGAGGCTGCAAAGAGATAAAGACTGGTTAGGTGAGTGGGCAACAAGATGGCAGATGGGTTATAATATAGGGAAATGTGAAATTCTCCACTTTGGTCATAAGAATAAAACAGCAGAATATTTTTTAAAAAGTGAGAAACTTGTAAGTATTAATGTTCAAAGACACTTGGGTGTGTTGATACAAGAAATGCAGAAAGTTAGCATACAATTGCAGCTAGCAATTAGGAAGGCAAATGACATGTTGGCCTTTATTGCAAGGGGATTAGAATACAAGAATAAAGAGGTTTTGCTACAATTGTACAGGGTTTTGGTGATACCGCATCTGGAGTACTGTGTGCAGTTTTGGTCTCCACATTTTAGAAAGGATATACTTGCATTGAACACGGTGTAGTGAAGGTTCACTAAATTGGTCCCTGGTATGAGGCAGTTGTCCTAAGTTGACCGGCTGACCAAATTGGGCTTGTATTTCCTGGAGTTTAAAAGAATGAGAGGCGATCTTATTGAAACCTGCAAAAACTCCGAAGGGTTTTGATAGGCTGGATGTTGATAGATTGTTTCCATTGGTTGGGGTATCTAAAACATGGGGAGCGGTCTCAGGATAAGGGGTCGATCATTTAGGACTAAGATGAGGAAAGATTTCTTCACTCAAAGGATTGAATCTTTGGAATTCTCTACCCATAGGATTGTGAATGCTGGGATAGACAGATTTTTGGTCTCTCAGGGAATTAAGGGATATGGGGAGCGGACAGGAAAATGGAGTTTAAGCCCAAGATCAGCCATAATCTTATTGAATGGAGGAGCAGGCGCAATAGGCCCTGTGGTCTACCCCTGCTCCTATTTCTTATGTTCTTATGTTCTTATGTTCTGTGATAACATAAACTGGCTCCTTGGTCAAGTATAAGTAGGAGTGCCTCTGTGTTTGTACTCTGGTGTGGGGCTATCAATGAGTAGGTGCCCTGCTTCTGTGATGCAACCTTATCAGCCTGGTTTCCCCCCACTCCTTCTTTCTGTTTAAAAGGAGAAGTAAACAGCAATCCCCTAATAAAAGGTACAAAAATAGGTGGCAATTTAGGTGGATGCTGCAAAAATAAAGCACACTAAAGATTTTAGTAGCAAAGTAACTGAACAAGTTTGCTCCTTCAAACTTTCATTTTCAGGGTAGCAGCAGATTTATGTTAGCATGATTAAGGTGCTGTGTCATTGACAGGAAATGAGAAGCATGATATTGTCACATACTAACTGCGCTCCATTGAAAATGGCAGCAGCAATTCAGGTGTAACAGATCTCTACTCCATTTCCTATTTCCCTCCATTCAATTTCTACCCTAATCAAGTGGAATATTGTGAGAAACTTGGGTCAGTTTCCTTCATAAGACAGACAAATTTCATCAATATACAAGTACACAGGAAAGCCAGGATATTTAAATCCTTTAAAATTTCCAACTTTTAAACATTTAATTTACGCTCACCTCATGATGACTGTCTCCTTCTTTGGCTACCATCTTAGTGGGTACGAAAATACTGTTGTCAGTCAAGAATAATACAAAATTACAAATTTTTGTTATTCTCCATCTATTATAAGATGTGTGTCATTTAAAACCTGTAATTGGCACGATGGCAGGTCTTCCCATTAAGTTTGCTGTGTCCACTGAATTAACATTGTGAAAATCTGGCCCCAACTAGATCCAGTTGAGTGGTATTGTTGTGACAACTTAGTAGGAGTGGTAAGTCCCAAAAATTGCAACCATTCAAAATTTGTGCTCCCTACGGGGAATATTCAAAGAGGTCTTTTTTCTTTTCAAAACTGTTAATTATCACCTTTCAAGCCTTCCCTCAAAGCTTCCACCTCATCCCTCTCTGACTCGTCTTCATGAATTCCCTTTTTTAATTTCTTGGATGACTCTGTCATATCTGCTGTCTGCTCCTTTCCACAGCCCCCGAGCAAAATTCAGTAGTCTATCCAAGTTTTGTCCTACCTGAACCTGTGTTGATCTGTTGAACCTCCCAGAACAATATCTAGCATGCTTTTTCTTCCCAGCGATTCCATTAATTCATTCATGCAAAGATTTTCCTAAAAATTCAAAATAGAGTCCCCACACTGAAATTTTTCTAGATTAATATGAACCAACTGATTGCTCACTACCAATTTGCCCATTTATTGTCTCTAATGATCTGCAGTGTTTAAGCTCATCTATCCTCCTGTTTGCAGCTAACTTGGCTATGTTATGTCAGTTTCCATTTATACTCACCCCCTACCAGAACTATAGAAGGCATTCCTTACAAAGAACATTTATTATCCTATTCCCTGCCACTCTCCCAAACCTCCACCATGACCAGTGAGACCATTGCCAGTTTCCATATAAAACTTAATGTCCCTCCATAGGTAACAATCTTTTCCTGCTGAGAGTATTTCTTTCCTTTCCTGCCTCCTTAATCCTGCTCCGAGTATTTTTTTCATCTTCTTCCCATCCATTGTTTCCCTATCCCTAGGCCTTCTCCTTCACCCTACATACAATATTGTCCCATCCTCTCTATGTATTTCCATCTTCTTCCATTGTCTCACTATAACTTTGCATAACCGTGACCCACATCTTCTGTTTCCCCTGTCCAACCCTTGCCTCTCACTTACTTCTCTAACCCTCTCCTTCTCCTTTCCCCCTCCCCTTATCAACTTCCCCACCTTCCCTCATCTGTGCATTGTGCTGATTATCTGCTAATCTACTCGAAATTCCCATTGAAAACTTTTCTCACTCTCATTACACACTGCTGCCATCTAACCCAATGGAAAATCCCTTTGTAATTTTTTCACACTGTTATTAAACCTTGTAACTAATATAATTTGTAACTAATACTATATTACAGAAACACTGCTGTGAAGTGACTAGTTATCTGCTTCTCAAACTGCTGTAAATTCTTTCAAAGTATATTTAAAAAAGGGACAGAAGGATGTCTTTAAAGTGGAGACACAAATGTGTTTGCAAAATCTGGTCCAATTAACCCCTTCTCTCTCACCTTTTATCTGAAGCTGACACTTGGGCCCAGATATTTGGTCCTGGGTCAGGTGCGCTTAGTTGGGAAAATTCCCAGGCTGGATTAGATAGAACCAGTGTGAAGGCTGCTGAGTGTGGAGGCAAGTTGGACAATAGTTCTGTACTGTGTTGTGACACTTGATTGAATTTAATTAAAAAATGATTGAACAAAAAACAGCCCTCCAGCCCTCAATATGCGTACACCCCACCATGTCCATTCATGTCAATCATGCCACCTCATTGGCCCCACTCAACCCCCATGGCTGCTCATACCCCCTATGCCAAACAATACCCCTCTACCCACCACCATGGCCTACATACCCCCTATGCCCCACATCCTCTTGGCCCTTTAAAGCCCCTATGCCAACTTAGTGACAATGTACGCCAACCCATGCCCAACCCACCAACCACCCTTTGCCCTAAACCCCTCCATGCCAACTCACCTAGTGTTATAGAGTTGATTGTCCAAGCAACTTTTCTTGATGGAAACATTGAAATTTACTTGCAAGATAGCAGCAGCAACTACTTGTGTACATCTAACTCTATAACTAAAGAAGAACTCCCTCCTAGAAGTTCCCTGTGCTGCAGACTGATTGGTTTACACAGATCTAGTGATCTTATAACAGGATTATTCTTAAAGCTACAGTCCTACCTTTATCAAAACTATATTACATTCCTCCTGCTTTAACTGTTCTGTACATTTTGTATTTACAAGGATATTTATCTCATGACATTACAATATTTACACAGGCCATGAAATTATAAGTTCAGTCTTTGGGTGGTTTCCTGATCCGTGTGGAATGTTGTAGCTCCATGACTTCTGAATTTTTTGTAGGAACCAGAGTCTCTGGAACTGTAATAATATCAGGGACCTTATTAGGCACAGGCAGTTCAGTGTCGTCCACCCGGACAGAGACATCGGGCATGCCTATCTTTGGTTGAAAAACTTCAACATGTTCAGTAATGGTTAAAAGTGGAACATCATTTTGTTGGGGTATCTCCCTTCTTCATAAATGGTCCACATGCTCATGGGTGATCCGGCCCTCCACTTCTACATGGTACAACAAGGGTTCCATCACAGAGCTTACTTTAACAGGTAACCACTTTGGTCCTCCACCAAGATTCCTTACACATACTACTTCACCAACAGTAAATTGTCACTCACGACTATGCACATCATGAGTCGCTTTTTGGTTCCCTTGACTTTTCTCCACCTTCCCCTCCAAATGGAAAGTATCAGGCTAAGTTTTGTTCGAAGATGGCACCACAACAGTAACTCTGCAGATGTTGCACCTGTAGTAGAGTGGGGGGTTGCTCTTTGGTGAAATAGGAAATGAGCAAGTTTAGTTTCCACTGATTCGCCTGTTAATTTATTCCTTCCTGCCTTAAAAGCTTGTACTTTTCAGAACCTTCTTCCTTTTTGCCTTCTTCTTTCTACCACAAAGCTTAGTCCCATCCTTCATTTTGGCTTCACTGTCAGCCAGATTTCTCTCAGGTGAAATCTCAACTTGTCTTAGTTTGGTAGTTGAGCTACCCATGATTTCATTAACTACTCGCACCTTGGAAAGTTCTACGACTTTTACTTTAAAGGCTTCTTTAGTTTCATTCAGCTGATTCTTCAGCTTTTATGTCTTCTTCTTGTATCTGTTGGCTTCCTCCTGGAGCCTTGAACATTGCTGGGTCTTCTCTGCCAACTGATTCTTCAGCTTGTTCAGAGCGATGTTAAATTCTTCCTGTTTTTCTTTGTAATTTTCCAGGGGTTCAAACATTGATTTGAAAGATCCTTTTGGTGTGGGAAGGTCTTCCAGCAGTTTTCCTTTTCTTTGTAAAGCTCACTCGCTTCATCTTGAATTCTGTAATTCAGCAGAGTCTCCTCGAGTTTCTTCTGCTGTTCTTTCATGTCGTTGTTTAAGACAGTCTTCATTTCCTCAGTTTGCTGAATGGCTACATATTCCTTTTTCATTCAGCTGTGGTCCTTGGACTCTCCAGGCTCTTCCCGAAGTACCTTGCCTTGTTCCACTTCCAGCTCAGGAACTCTTCCTACTTCCTTTTGAAATCTCACTGGCTAATCAAGGTTAATTTCCCTCAACCAATTTTGACCTAGAAGGCTTGGTCATCTGCCTTCTAATACCATCACTGGTAGATGTGCTGTTTGGTGTTAATAATAAACAGGTATACTGATAATACTCTTTACATGGATTTCTTTGCCTGTATATGTTTTCAACTTGGCAGAAGTCTATTCCAAATTTAATTGTTGAGCACCTTTATTTAAATATCTGAAAGTGTGCTCTCATACTACAGTGGAAGAAGCACCATGTCTACTTCCATTTTTAAGAGTTTTCCATTCACCTGTAAAGTGACTGTGATTGACTCTGTCTTCCCAACTTTCATGTTGAATAAGGAATAAATGTCAGAATTGGTTGTTTCTGGTTCTTCCACATTATTTAATTCATTTGACTTTGTTTGTTGCCTGGAAGCCTGTTTCAAACTCGCTTTGCAATGTTTCAATATGTACCCTCTTTTGTGACAAAAATAGCACTTCACCTCTTTAAATCTGCACTCGTTAGGAGTATAAATTGTTTCCATGTCAATAGCATCTAGTTTTCAAACCTGCTGCTGAGCTGTTTCCTCTAAATTTTTGGATAGTGGGGGCTGTTTCCCACTTTGCAGCAGAGTCTTGGCTTTTTTCACCACTTTCAGCTGACCATTCCCACCCAACTAGGAAAATGGCACCATTTTGTGCACCTTGAATCGTTTTCCATCGCAAATGCTATTTCTAATGCTTTCTTAAAATCAAGATCCACTTCTGCCAGCAATCTTCACTGAGTAGCATCATCTTGCACACCGCAGACCAAACAATCCCTGAGTACATCATTCAGGGTTTCACCGAAATCACAATATTCCGTTAGTTGTTTTAATTTTACCATGTATGTTGCAATGGTCACTCCCAGGGCTCTATTCCATGAATTGAACCTGAACCTCTGCATTGTGACTGAAGGTTCAGGTTTAAAATGTCCCTTAACGAGGTCTGCTAATTCACTGAAGGCCTTTGAATCATGGGCATGAGAGACCATCAAGTTGCAAATTAAACTGTAGATCTTGCTCCCACAAATACTTAGGAGAATCGCTTTCCTCTTTTCCTCCCTTGTGATTTCATTAGCTTGAAAGTAGAACCCAGATGTTCTATATATTGAGACCAGTCATCTGAGACTGGCTCAGAGGGATCGATTCTGCCAAACTGTGGCATCTCAGATGAGCATATCTTCCTTTCTTTTTAACCATCCTAGATACTCACAATCACTGGACAAGGGACAGCACCATATCTGATTTATCCTTCTCACCAGTTTGTTATAGAGTTGATTTTCCAGATGACTTTTCTTGTTGGAAACATTGAACTTTATGTACAAGACAGGAGCAGCAGCTACTTGTGTACATCTTACTCTATAACTAAAGAAGGACTCCCTCTTACTGCAAACTGATTGGTTTACACAGATCATGTGATCTTACAACACAGAATTATTCTTAAAGCCACAGTTCTATGTTTATCAAAACTATAATCACAACACCTAGTATCAACATTGGGCAAGGAACCATGCTGGCATAAATAAAGTATGTGTCTATCGATAACATCAGTATTTAAAAAATACTCAAAATGATAAAAAAAACCATCAATACATAGAAATTCCTTCAACTAATCTCTTATGAAAACAAATATTTCTATTCTGGAACCACTTGGAAATGTCAATCAAACTGCCCACTTAACAGGCAACCTGCTGTGATTATGTTAGTTTGTAAAATCAGTGATTGCAGCACAAATCCTATAATGATAGTCCTCCAACTATGTCAACAGACAAAAAGAAATATCAATCTCTGATTTTTTTGAACTCCAGACTATCTTTAAAAATTTAAAGCCCAGCAGAGTTAAGTCCATTGGCAGATTTGACAGTTCCAATGAGCTTTGACAGTTCTTTGACAGATTTGACAGTTCCATTGAGTTTATGCACCCTTTACGCACAATTGTGTTTACTATGAACAATCCAAAGGGTGCCTTACCTCTCCAAAAGTGTGTCCTACCTCTCCCAAAGGTGTCCTGGTACCAAACCCAAAGGAAAACCATACCTCTCCAAAGAGCAGAATCCACCAAGTTCAGACCAGTTCTTACCTGATTTGATCTGCACACGTCAGGGTTCACATTCTTGGCCTACCAAAATCCCACTTCAGTGGAGGCAACTGATGATTTAAATGGGCAGCTACCTCGCAAACTTTGCATGTTCAGGGGTGGGGTTTAGGATTTCCCAGCTTGTCCGCCTTTTTTGTCATGACAGAGAGCGTCTCTGTTGTGGCAAAATTCTTCATTCTCCATGTGCGATAGCATGGGTGGTCAACTGTTATCTTTGAATTACTGATGCTGAAATAGTACTGTAATGTTAACAGCTATTCTTCTTTTCTCCACAAGGATGGCGATGTGATCTCTGAAGAAACATTACAAAAAGGCCCTTTATTCTAAAATAGAAACTAAAAGTGCTGAAACACTCAACAGGTCAGGCACCATCTGGAGAGTGAAACAGTTGACATTTGAGGAATGGAAACTGCCTGTGTATCCTCAGATGTTGTTGCCTGGGAGAATATATCACCACTCTGTCTTTCCTTTCCCTTTTATATTTTAATTTTGTTTTTGCCATTTTACTTTAGGTTTTGTTCCTTTTGTGAGTGTTGTGCAATTTCCTCTGAATTTCAAACTTGCATTCAACATTTCTGCATAATCTTCCAAAACGTTTGAAGATGCACTTGACATTGGCCCTCTGTCAATTAAGATAAATAATTCATCATCTTTTAAAGACTGCGACCACAATAATCTCTAATTAAAATTAATGGATGAACAACAACTTATATTTATATTGTACCTTTAACAAAATGGAACATCTCAAAGCGCTTCACATGAATTTTATAAAACAAAGTATGACACCGAGCCACATAAGGAGGTGTTAAGTCAGATGAACAAAAGTTTGGTGACATATCTGTAACACCAAAGATACAAACAGACTGGCTTAATCTCAGACTGCTGTCAAGGAAAGGGATGGAGTTAGTAGTTAATGAATTGAGTTTGGAGCAGGGGCTGAAAACAATGGCTTCTGTCTTGCCTATATTTAATTGGAGAAAATTTTGCTCATCATTCTAATAATTTAGCAACAGTGGTGGAGACAAGAGAGTTGGTGGTGAGGTAGAGTTGGGTGTCATCAGCATTTGAAAACTATTGCTGCACTTCAGATGATGTTGCTGAGGGGCAGCATGTAGTTGAGAAATAGGAGGTGACCAAGGATAGATCCTTGGGAGACACCAGAGATAACAGTACAGAAGCAGGAAGGGAAGCTGTGACAAGTGATTCTCTGGCTATGATTAAATAGGTAAGAATGGAACCACTTGAAATCAGTCCCACCCAGCTGGACAACAACGGAGAAGCATTGGAGGAGGATGGTGTGATCAACCATGCCAAAGGCTACAGACAGGTCAAAAAGGACAAGGAGGGCAAGTTTACCTTTGATATAGTCATATAGGATGTCATTTGTGACTTTGAAAAGAGCCATTTCGGTACTGCAGTAGGGACGGAAACCTGATTGGAGGGATTCAAACATGGAATTATGGGAAAATGGGAATGGATGTGGGGGGTGACAATGTTTTCAAGAAATTTGGATGGAAAAGGGAGATTGAGATTGGTAGTTTGAAAGGGTGGTGGGATCAAGGGTTGGTTTCTTCAGGGGTGATGATGGCAGATTGAAAGGAGAAAGGAACAACACCTGAAGGGAGAAAACCATTAATAATATCAGCTAACAAGGGGTCCAGGAGGGGATCAGCAGTTTAACGGTAATAGGTTTGAGGGAACAGGAGGTGGATCTCATGGACAAGGTGAGCTCAGAGAAGGCATGTACCTTGTACATCAATTAAATAATTTAGTGCTATATTGTATTCTGAGGACCAGGGAGCTAACTTCAGTTCTTTATTGCACCATGAATTATCAATCATTTCTGCATCAATTATGTGTGTATGCCATTTTTCATCATGTCTCAGTGGTGGATGCTGAATTGGCATATAACATATAGTGATTAATTTAATTATATCAGAAGATATAGAACTCCAAAGTCTACTGATAATCCCTTTAGCAATACTTCATAGAACTCAATGACTCTTTTAAAAAATGGATGAAATTATTGTTCAGTCTTTTCTCCTGCTTTATTGTACAAGGAGCAGTACTTCAGTTAAGTGCTTTTTAAAATTAGTTTTTTTAAATCAATTTCCACAGATAAATTCACAGATTACATGGTGGGGGGGGGGGGGGGGTGGTGGTGTGTGTGTGTGTGGTGGGGGGGGGGAGCGATGAATTGGTTTCAAAAAATGATCTAATCATTTTAATTCCCCAATTCCTCATTGTCTCCTTATAAAAGTATCAGTTCTAAAGATTGTTTTGTCAAGATACACATTGAGGAACCTTGATAATTATTACAAGTATGTTAATAACAAAATTGATGCAGTGCATGCAACAATCACAATATAATGTTCAATGTAAGACTATATTTGTCATACTTCAAAAATATTTGTACTTTCTGTATTAGAGTGAATTTAAATGTTAATTTGACCAGGCACGATTTTGCAGCACGCAGTCCATTCATAATTACTATCAATGTACTTTACTGCTAAAACAGCTTCACAATAGTTTGTTATTGTAAAAGCTTACGTTCCTCTGGAACTGAGACTGTAAAGGTGGTGGCTATGAATGATGTAAGTAATTATAGGTTGTTTTTGAGCTTAATTCACCATGTTATTGTCATCTTGAGGGTTAGTGATGTTCAAAATAAAAATAGATTTAACTAGATTTATAATGATTTTCTCTGAATTTACACTGCTTTTGAGATCAAATTTTCTCCCAGGTTTTGATGCTTAATATGAAAAACACACAAGAAGTCTGTATTCTTAAATGGTCAAATAAAAATGGACATTTAAGGCCCTTATGACAGTACATATCCAAAATGTATCAGTGCATTTGTGTCATACTGCTATACATTATCTAACAGGATTTAATTTAAGTCTTTTATTTTGAGATCAAGTTTTCTTCCAGGTTTTGATGCTTAAAATGAAAAACACACAAGAAATCTGTACTCTTAAATAGTCAAATAAAAATGGACATTAAAGGCCCTTATGACAGTACATATCCAAAATGTATCAGTGCATTTGTGTCATACTGCTATACATCATCCAACAGGATTTAATTTTAGTCTTTTATTTAAGTCCTATTAGATAACAAAAAAAATAATTTAAGTCTTTTATTTCTTTTGTTTTTGATTGTCAGGAAGTCAGATATATTTGTATATATGAAGAATAAGTAACGTTCAAATTTTACATCAACAGCACACTATAACTCTCCCCTTACAAAGCATGTGACAGAAAACCAATACATCAGTTTATTTATAGTGTTTGCTGTTGTTATTGCTACTGGGATCAACAATTTATTGGCATCAACCCACAAACTAAATGAGTTTACTTGATTGGTTTCATGTTGTTTATTATTCTTATTACCAACACGCACTTATAACAATTTTTGCCTTTGGTGATAACTTTTGTTCAGATATGAAAAGAGACAACTGATTTATTATTGTTCCTAATTAATACTGACATCTGGAAAAAAATATTCAGTTGAACTCAAATTCTGCACCAGAAGTGGTGATGTCTAATATTGGTATCTCAAACAAAATTTAAGGTTAAAGTGATTATAAAATAAGATATTTCAGGTTAATTTATTATTCCCATGCTCCTATTGTTAGTGTTAAGTGTTAGGTTGGCTCAGTGATAGCATTTGTGGCCAAGTGAGAAGGTGTGGATTCAAGCCCCAAGGAGGAAGTACAGAATTAACCAAGGTGCTGTCTTTCAGATGGGATATTAAATGGAGGCTCTTGTAAACATAAAAAAATCCCGTGGCACTATTTATCCCTAACCATGGCACTAAAATAAATGAACTGGTCATTTATTTCATTTGCTATTTGTTGGACTTCGCCTATGAAAATTGCCTGCTGTAGTTGGCTACCGAACAAATGACAGCATTTCACAAGAGATTCACTGTTCATGAAGTGCTTTGGGACATCCCGAGGAAAAGATGTAATATAAATGCAAGGTTTATTCTTTCTTTAGCACGCAGTGCCTCACTGTTTCTCGTTCCTAAAAATAAAGAATTCAAGATTCATTGTAAATATTTTCTGTAGTGGTGACAATTGGGAAATGGTGGTGTAGAGGTAATGTCACTGGACTTGTAATCTAGTGGCCCAGATAAATAATCTTGGGATATGGATTCAAATTCCACCAAGGCAGGTGGTGGTATTTGAATTTAATTAATAAATCTGGAATTGAAAAGCTAGTCTGGATGGCTAGTGTGTGGTTCAGAATAATGGCAACAGCATGGGTTTGATTTTTATTCTGGCTGAGGTAGGCTTGGGACATGCCTCCTTGCCCTGCTCCTGAGAGTGGAAGGCAATGACAAATGACCACTGACAAAATGACCACAACTCTGGATCAAGAATCAGCAGACAATGAGCCAAAGACCTGCCTTTGGGCACAGCATATATGAAGATGAAGAAGGAGGGTTGTTATGGATCTTACTAGTCTAGGAGGATAAAGAGATAAGCATGTTGGGTCCTATCATTGAAGCTTAAGGGCAAACTTTCGGACCATTATGGCTATGCTGTTCATTTACTAGAGAAGTCTAAAATTAATTGCACAGCTTTCCCTTCTCCCAATCTCATGTTATGTTTCACAATTTCTGACTTGTATAATTTATATTGAAATAACGTTTTAAATTTAGTTCCCAAAGGGGATGAAAGGGAATATGGATTAAAACTAGAAAAGTCAGTTTGTGAAATGATGTCCTTCACAAATGACTTCAACCCAAGACTTTAGGGATGGAATTTTTACCTACTCGCCATCTGTTTTTTCTTGAAAATAGGCAGCCAGCAATTTAAAATCGAGGGAAAGGTCATCAGGGAGCACCTCAACTACCCATTCACAATCAAGGCCTGACTGACAGAATTTTCAGGCAAGCTTGTAAATGGATGAGCAGTTGAGTCAATCACATTGCTTGCCAGAAAAAGTGATGGCCAACTTAAATATTTAAATCAGTAATCTATGCCAGTTGAGGACCCCAATTACAATTTTAAGGTACAAATCAGCAGACCATGGGCTAATTACACTCTTTCTGTTCATTTGTAACAGGCATTGAGTAGCCTAAGTAATAATTCTCAAAAATACTGCTGATCGCTGCTTATTATTGGCCCAAGGGGTTTTTAATTTATTTTTGGGGGGCCCTGTTGATTGAAAAAGAGGTATACTTTTGCAGAGAAATAGAAAGAAAGAAGGAAGTACTTGCATTCATATAGTATCTTTCTCAGGTTATCTCAAAGTTCTTTACAGCCAAAAAAAAAGCCTTTAAAGTACAGTCAATGGAGGTGATCAGAAATAAAATAATCCCCAAATGAATATGCTAATAAGCTAATTTAGTAAATTTGGGTGCAAACTGCACGCTTCAATTTGAATCGGAATGAAGTCCACCACCATTTGGATCTAAGCTACATCGATGCTAGAAAGTCTAGACCAACATCTTCCCAGTTTGGTTCAGGCTGGGAAAGGTATGTTGTAGGGAGCACTTACACGGGGAAAGACAAATGCAAAATATCTTTGAAGTGAAAAGCAAGGCAGGGATGGAAAATGTAGCATAACTGAGAAGAAATAACTTCAAAAATCAAAAGTTCTGAATGTAATGGAAGACATCTTACTGTTTGTATTGATAACTATGAGGTACCCAATTGTTGGTAGATATTTTGAGACTTCAAATTTTAAGAGTAATACTTACAAAAAGAGGTATCTGACACCGAAGCAATTTAACCTCTTACAAATGGTGAGGTGGGACTATGCAAGTGTACAATAGCCCTTTCTGCTATCAACAGAACTTTAAATCTGTATTACCTGGTATTTTGGGTTTCAGGGTAACTGATCAAGTGGCTTGCGAGAAAGTAGTGGGTCTTCAATGATAGTAAATACCCTACATTTGATATGATGACAAAACAACTTCTTCAAAATTCACATATATCTGGAAACCAATGCAGGCTGGTGGACAAAATGAGATCCAGAAAGAAAATCAGCATGGAAATTCAGAAAAATCATTGAAGATCAGGAGACAAATAGATCTGGAAAAGAAAGAATGCCAGGATGATGGATAAATCAGGGCAAAGGGAGAGGAAATAACAAGAGCCAACCAGGATAACAGCTATTAGTTTACATCATAAGAAAGACCTCAGATGCCTTTTAACTGTGAAAAATCACTGATACAAGATTGACCTACTACAATTCAACTGAAAACTGGGCAGCTGCCAAGTCAAGTACTCCAATAGGCCAACATATTGCTTTCTACCATTGAATAATGAAATCACAGCTCAAGTCAATAACATATGTTTTAACTATATTTAATTGAACTGTAAAAGACTTTATGATTGGCAAAAGTCAACTGCCAAGTAAAGGATAGCTAAACATTAGAAGAAATAAATCAATATTTTATTCAGTTTCAAAGCCATGGAAGGATGGGGAGAAATTAATTCTGCAAAATGAGAAGAGAATGAAACTAGGGATATGACTATTTTTGGCAAATAATTCTGCATTCATCAAATGAAGAACACATTTACTAGTATCATCATCAAATTCTAATTCAGGTATCGCATAATTTAAAGTGGACAGAGACTTGATGAAAACGTTACTATTTTAAATTCAAAAAGGAAATGGATATATATTTCATTCAATGGGAGTTAGTGAAGGTGGGCTTGCTGCCAAGGAATACAGGTGGCATATTAGAAAGACTTTTTATTTTGATGAAGTGTATTGTACTGTACTAGTTGTCAGAATACTGTAAATGTTATGCTCATTGCATATTTATATCTGTTAGAAGTTAATTATCTTTATTGAAAATAACTTACAATTAATGGAATTAATAAAGACAATACCTTCTGAATAAAAAGCTACATTGAAAGAAATTACCACATAATCTTTTTAAGATGGCATTAGTTGAGAGGTAAACGTTGGTAGGGACATCAGATAAATCCCCCACTCTTCTTTGAATAGTGTCTTATTTTATTCAGTTTTGGTTTAATGCCTCAGCTGAAAGACAGCACTTCTGAAAGTGCACTGCAGTGTCAACTTAAATAAAATGCTCAAGTTTCTGAACTAGGTCAAAAATCTCCAACCTTCTGACTCAGAGGTAAGCTTGTGATGATGATGGCATCTAAAGGAATGGAAAGCAATATGCTGAGAGTGGAGATTATGGTGTTCAGAGTATAAAAATTAAAGCAGTCTAGACAGTACAAATTCCAAGGGCAGCATTTTCCCGCCTGCTCGCTGACACGTAAAATAACACGGTGACATCGGGCAGGCATCCCGACATCACCACGTCATTCAGATATTCAGTTCGGCGGGCACGCAGCCAACTCGGCTGCGCACCCGCCGAACTGTCAAAGGCCTATTAAGGCCTGTTAAAAAGTAATTAAAGTAATTAACTGAGCTGCCCATCCAACCTTAAGGTTGGCGGGCAGGCGAAGAACCCAGGTGGCCTTTGCATTTTTCATGAAACTTCATCCACAGGCAGGTTGAGGTTTCATGAAGGGTTTATTATTTAAATAAAACTTCGTGAAATAATTAATGGACATGTCCCAGCTCATGTGACAGTTTCACTTGAGGGGACATGTCCTTAAATTTTTTACCCACTTTTATTCAAATTCCCATAACTTAAACAAATCTCCCTGAGGCACCTCTGTACATATGTGCGAAAGAGCGCAGGAAACCACTCAGGGAATCCCCCCCCCAACCAGCACAGGGAGCACTTAGCGCTTCCGAGTGCGCATCACGATGGGCGGGCCTTAATTGGCCTACCCATTTAAAATGGCGGTGTGGACCCGATTGGGGGTGCCAATCGGGTTCGCGCCCAACCCCGCCCACCCCTGCACAACCCCTCTGACGGAGGGAAATTTCTAGCCCAAGTGTTTTTGAAAAAGACATTTGGAATTTGTACTTCCAAAATATTTAATTGTCATCTTATTACTGTTACCGCTTCTGGGATTTAGTCTCTAGTAACAACTGGAATACAAACCACTCAGTAAAGTGCACTCTCTCAATATGTATCCAATGCACTGTACCTTTTTGGCCATATGCACTCCATGACTACAGGCACAGGGCAGAGGTTCTGAACTCTGTGACAATAGCTCACCTCCTTTCAACATCTTTCCCCCACTCACAAAGATTAAGTTGGAGGTGCAGCGGAATACTCACAACTTGCCTGGACTGGTGCAGCTGCAACAACATTCAATAAGCTTAATATAATTCAGGGCAGAGCAGAGTGTTTGATCAGTGCCCCTGTCACAGAATTGAATATCTACCCAAACCACCACTAGTGTAGAATTGCTTGCAGCAATGTATCAAAGTTAGTTCAGCAGCACCTCCTTTCCCTGCAACATGCATCACCAAGAAAAACAAAAACAGAAATGGTGTGGGAATGTCATCTGTTGATATTCTGTTGACTTGGGCATGTATTTTGATAAAGAAGCAAGGGAGAACACAAGACTTCAGCTGGGGACAGTTCAGGAGACATAGCAGCAAGGGAGAGCACAAGACTTCAACAGGGGAGAGTTCAGGAGATAAAGCAGCAAGGTAGTCGCGCCATTCAGAGCACACGTTCAGAAAGAAAAATCGAGGTGTGACATCAGACTCAGGGAAACAGGTAGGTGATTAGCTGGTGAGTATTTCTTATTTATCTTATCTAAACCATGCAATAAACTGATGATTCAAATCTATCTTTTTTTAAGGTAAGTTTTATTTGTATTAGTAAGGTGTATTGCTATTAGTAGGGTGTATTGATATTAGTGATGCTTCATCTGGGAAGTGCAGCCAGAGTCAAGTCCGGGGCACCAGAGGTAGCTCAGCTGTACAAGGGGTACAAGGAAGACTGGAAGAGCAAGTGATAGGTGATTCAACAGGGGAATAAATCCCTGTTTCTGTGGCTGAAGACGTGAATCCAGGATGGTGTGTTGCCTCCCTGGTGCCAGGGTCAAGGATGTCAGTGAATGGCTGCAGACCACCCATGAGGGGGGAGGGTGCACAGCCAGCAGTCATGCTACACATTGGTATAAATGACAATAGGTAGAAAGAGCCAGCCAGAATCTAGAGAGTTAAGTTGGAAATTAGCAAGCAGAACCTCAAAAGTAATAATCTCCAGTTACTCCCAGTACCACCTGCAGATGAGTATTAAAATAGGAGGATAAAGCAGATGAATGCAAGGCTGAAAAAATAGTGCAGGAGAGAGAATTTTAGATTCTTGGGACATTAGGATAAGCTCTGGGAAGATGGGACCTATACAGGCCAGACAGGTTGCTAAATGATGCTAATGGGATATATTTCAAACAGATCTAGCAAACCAAAATTGGGCAACCATGAGGCACTGTGGGCCACCAGCAGCAGAAGAATTGTACACAACCACAATCTGTAACCTCATGCCCCAGCATATCACTCACTCTACCATTACCATCAAGCCAGGGGAACAACCCTGGTTCACTAAAGAGTGCAGGATGGCAAGTCATGAAAAGCACCAGGCAGACCTAAAAATGAGGTGTCAACCTGGTGAAGCGACAACAGAGAGCTACTTGCATGCCAGTGAAAGCAGCATGCGATAGACAGAGCAAAGCGATGCCACAACCAACAGGTTAGATCTAAGCTCTGCAGTTCTGTCACATCCAGTTGTGAGCGCTGGTGGACAATTGAACAACTAACAGGAGGAGGAGGCTCCACAAATATCCCCATCCTCAATGATAGAGGAGCCCAGCACATCAGTGCAAAAGGCAAATCTGAAACAATCTTCAGCCATAATTGCTGAGTGGATGATCCATCTCAATCTCCTCTTGAGGTCCCCAATCTCACAGCTGCCAATCTTCAGCTAATTTGATTCACTCCACATGATATTAAGAAATGGCTGAAGGCATTGGATGCTGCAAAGACTTTGGGCCCTGACAGCATTCCAGAAATAGTACTGAAGACTTGTGCTCCAGAAGTGGCTGTGCCGAGTGAAGCCATTCCAGTACAGCTACAACACTGTCATCTACCCAGCAAGGTGGAAAACTGCCCAGGTATGTCCTGTCCACAAAAACCAGGACAAGTCCAACCTGACTAATTACCGCCCCTTCAGTCTACTCTCGATCATCAGCAAGGTGATGGAAAGTGACAGTGTTATCAAGCGGCACTGGCACAGCAATAACCTGCGCACTGACACTCAGTTTGGGTTCCGCTAGGACCATTCAGCTCCTGACCTCATAACAGCCTTAGTCCAAAAATGGACAAAAGAGCTGAAGTCATGGAGTGAGAGTGACTGCCCTTGACATCAGGGCAGCAGTTGACTGAGTGGGATGCCAAAGAGCCCTATCAAAACTGAAGTCAATGGAAATCAGGGGGAAATCTCTCTGCTGGTTGGAGTCATATCTGGCACAAATGAAGATGTTTGAGGTTGTTGGAGGTCAATCATCTCAGTCCTAGAGCACCATTGCAGGAGTTCCACAGGGTAGTGTTCTAGGTCCAACCATGTTCAGCTGCTTCATCAATGATCTTACCCCCATCATAAGATCAGAAGTGGGGATGTTCACTGATGATTGCACAATGTACAACACCATTCGCGACTCCTCAGGTACTGAAACAGTCTGTGCCCATAGACAACAAGACCTGAACAACATTCAGGCTGGAGCTGATAAATGGCAGGCAGCATTTGCATCACACAAGTGTTATGATCCCAGCTGATGTTACTACTGGACAAGTCAGATCCCAGGGTAGAACCTGGCTTGATAGATCCTAACTTTTATTTTTTGTTTAAAAACATGGATGGCAGCTACTGAACAGAGTCACAGGAGACTGCTGATGAACTTTTAATAAAAGAATAAAGCATTTATTAAACGTGAAAAAGATTAACAATATTACCCTACTCCTTCACCCAAAACCATACATTTACCGATATATTCATAAGGATAACACAAATTACAAGATCTATCTTATACTCTAATGTTCACTGTAAGTATACAGTCCATGTAAGCCAATAGGTGACCTGTGGTCGGACACACCACACTCTGAAACCAAGTAACAGATGCCACCCAAAGCAGATGCTACGGATTTCTCATCAACTCTCCTCAGATGCTGTCACACTGTGAGCCAACCAGTATCACTGAACTCTGTCTTGCATGCCAGGTTTTCCATTCTCCACTCTTAAAGAACTCTCCTTGAAACTTTCTTCCAAGCTACACTTTCATTTGGACGTCTTCAACCAGAATTTACCTCCAGGGCTTCAACCTCTCCTTTTGATGTTCCTCTCCCCTGGCTAGCCGTGTACATTCAAGCTTCACCTTCCACGTGCTCTCTCAGCCATGCCAAAGAATACCACTGCTTCGCAGGCCTGTAGTGAGGAGTTACCAACCTTTAGCTCTCTCCTCAGACCTCCTGGCTTCTTGCAAGTCCAGTTTACCCTGATTCTGCTCCCTGCAGCTTTTTCTTTTAACTTGGAGCCTTTGCCTCTGCTCCTTACTTTCAATTTCACTGAACAGGACTGGTTCACATTCCTATTCTTTTCCCTTGACTTCACTGTCTTCCTCTGACCATCTTCTGCCCAACTCCCTGGTTTTTGGGACTTTCTTCTTTTCTTTGGGACCTGCTCCCTGCAGCTCCCTTCCTGCCTGCTCTGGCAGTTCCGGTGGAATGCTTCTACCAACTGAAATCAAACTACTTTTCTGTTTCTCTCTGTGTCTCTGTGGGCCTCCTGTTGCTAGGCAACAGCACAGTTTTTCCCTACTTTGTTTTAACTTCCGTAAACCACTTCAAGGGTTGTAAAACCTCATTTAAATGCAAGTACACAAACAGGGCTTCAGACTTGCTGATGCCATCTCACCGATAAAATATAAATTAAACTTAAACTTAAAACTATAGCTTATTCCTAACACACACAAATACACATATAATTTACTTGAAACTATCTCCTGTTCTTAACACAAGTGCCAGGCAATGACCATCTACAACAAAAGAGAATCCAACCATCTCCCCTTGACATTCAATGGCATTACCAGCGCTGAATACCCCACTATCAACACCTTGAGGGTCACCATTGACCATAAACTGAAGTGGACCAGCCATATAAACACAATGGCTACAAGAGCAGATCAACGGCTGGGAATTCTGCGGAAAGTAACTCACCTCCTGAATCCCCAAAACCTGTCCACCATCTACAAGGCACAAATCAGGGGCATGATGGAATACTCTCCACTTGCCTGGGTGAGTGCAGCTCCAACAACACTCAAGAAACTTGACACCATCCAGGACAAAGCAGTCCACTTGACTGACACCCCATCCACCGCCATCAACATCCATTCCCTCCACCACTGACGCACAGTGGCAGCAGTGTGTTCCCTCTACAAGATGCACTGCAGGAACTCGCCAAGGCTCCTTAGACAGCACCTTCCAACCCGTGACCTCTACCTAGAAGGACAAGGGCAGCAGATACATGGGAACACCACCACCTGCAAGTTTCCTCCAAGTCAGACACCATCCTGATTTGGAAATATATTACCGTTCCTTCACTGTCGCTGTGTCAAAATCCTGGAACTCCCTTTCCTAACAGTACTGTGGGTGTCCCTACAACACATGGACTGCAGCAGTTTAAGAAGGTAGCTCACCACCACCTTCTTGCGGGCAATTGGGGATGGGCACTAAATGCTGGCCTAGCCAGCAACGCCCATATCCCGTGAGAGTATTAAAAAAACCTAAATAAATTTAGTACTGAGCTCTTTGCCAGGTGATTTGCCAGTGCTACTGGGGCAGGTTTAAACTAACTTGGCAGGGGTGTGGGGAATCAGAAGGAAACATCTGAGAGGAATACCAAGGTGTACAAAATACTGGGAGAGATAGATAGCACTAGAGTAGTGAATAGCAAGTTATTAGGTGGAGTCAGAATAATGGAGAAAGTAATGAAGTCTAAATCAGGATTAATGTTTATGTATGTGAATGCACAGAGTGTGGTTAATAAAATTGGTGATTTACAGGTGCCAATTAACATGTGGAAATATGAATTGTGGCCATGCCAGAAGCCTGGCTAAAGGAAGGCCAGGACTGGCTGTTAGATATTCCTGGATACAATGTATTCCAGAAAGATAGGAAAGGAAGAAAAGGGTGGTATTGATTAAAGAGAGCATTGCAGTGCTGGAGAGAGAGGATATCCCAGAAGGGCCAAGGACAGAATCTATTTGGCTGGTGTTAAGGAATAAAAATTATGCAATTACATTGCTTGATTTAGTGTATAGACTGCTCACTAGCGGAAAGGATGTAGAGGAACAATTTTGCAAGGAAATTACAGAGAGGTGCAAGAATTATAAAGTAGTTATAATGGGGGAGTTTAATTATCCAAAGAAAGACTGGGATAGTGGTAGTGTAAAGGGAAAAAAGAGGCAAGAGTTCCTAGAGTGTTTCAGGAAAATTTTCTACAGCAGTATGTTTCCAGTCTAAAGAGAGGGGAGGCATTGCTGGACCTGGTTTTTGAGAATAAGGTAAGCCAAGTCGATAAAATATGAGTGGGAGGTAGTGGAATACTGGTAATGTCACTAGCCTAGTAATGCAGTGGTGCAAGCAAATGCTTTGGGGACATGGGTTTAAATTCCACATGGCAGCTGTTGAAATTTAATTTCAATTAATAAAACCAGTAATTAACTATTATTGATTGCTGTTAAAAAACCCAAATGATTAAATAATGCCCTTTAGGACAGTCATCCTTGCCTGGTCAGGCCAACATGTGACTTAGTAATGCCTAGCAAGCCAATCAGTTCAAGGGCAATTAGGGTTGGGCAACAAATATGACTCCCATATTCCATGAAGGACTAAAACAAAACTAGGGGACAATGATCTTTGTGTTATAAGATTTAGGTTGGCTATGGAAAAGGACAAAGAACAATTTAGAATAAGAATAGCTGGGGAATGCCAGCTTTGAATGAGTTGGATTCAAACGTTGGCAGGAAAAATTGTAGCTAAACTATGGGGTACCTTCAAAAAAGAGATTGTTTGGGCACAGTCATGGTATATCCCTTGAAGGGGGAAAGTGGGGCAAACAAATACAGAGTTTCCTGGATGACAAAAGAGATATAAATTAAACATTGCTGAAAAAAGACATTTTGTTGAAACTTTTCATCTTGCATTCATCAGGCCAATCACCATGATATCAATGTCAGGGGAAGCAACAACTTTATACTGAATGAGAAGAGAGTGCTGATTGGTTGACAAGTGGACACTGATTAGTAGAGGCATTGCTATGGAGAACACACTAGTTAATGGTGACTGCAGTCAACTGCAAAGCATTTTTTGAAATTTTAAACTAGGCAGCTTGACTCTGGTCAAGGCATCACCCTGAGGAATGAACTAACAAATGGTTATCACTTATTTTGTTTAGCTGAAACAGGCACAATGTGTGTACATGTTCTTTCTGTCAGAAAAGAACAGGGCCCTGTGTATTAACGTAAGCAGCTTCCTGTACACAAAATTGCGCCACACTGCGAGCCCGACAGACAATCTTTAATTGGTTGTCAGTGTAATTTTCAGCACACTGAAAATTAATTAGCAAATGTAGTCCAATCACAGAATCACATCTAAAGTTGGACACTGGTGTTTTGAGATTTGCAAGCATGGGCTGGTTGGATAGTGCCTTGCCCGTTGTGAACAGCAGAAGGGACATGATGTTGATATGATCTGCCTGTCTTTGGAATGTACAGCCTACATACCTAGGATCACATTGGCACTGAAATTCATATACCACGTTACTCATTTATATGATAGGGAGAACGTCTTTTTGGCTTGACAGCATCACCCTGTTAGTGGAAAATACCATTCATGTTGCTAATGCATAGTAGCAGTGTGAAACAGCTAGCTTCACCATTTGCTCAAATTTTTGAGATACCTTGCCCTTCCAGGGTAATCTGAGGTAGACTGGGCACTTTTCAGGGCCGAAAGTGACAGCCTTAGGCCTGTTCATGGGTTTGTGCGATAATGATCTGATCAGGGTAGCCATTATCCCGCAGGATGTCTTTGATGCGCCCTATTTATGGGACCTATTTATGAGGTTGCCGATAAGACCAATCACATAGCATGTGGGACTGTAAGCATCCCAACATGTGTATTGACCAGTGAAGGTAGGCTTGTAATAGACCATGGTAGAAAACCCCCTGACAGATTTTCAACTAGTACATCAAGGACACATATGTATGGGCTGCCCAAGACACACAAAAGTTATGTGTCTTTACGCCCTATCTTATCTATGACTGGTTCTGCACAGCATGAATTGGCCAACTGGTTGGGCGAGCTGTTACAACTGGTTTTGAACATATTTTCTAGATACACAGTGAAGGATTCCTTCACATTTGCAAAGACCATACAGGACTTGCATTTCGATAGCAATGCTGTGTCCGTGTACTTATTTGACATTGCTGGCCTATTCACCAATGTTCCAATTAAGGAAACCACAGATATTTGTGCCACAGCACTATATCATGGTGATATAGACCCACCACCATTGTGTGAATCAGTATTCATTGAGCTCATGAGCTTGGCAACTCGCACAGTTGAGTTCAGCTTTAATGACACCATGTTTGCCCAAATATATGGTGTTGCCATGGGATTCCCCTCTAGGCCCAGCTCTTGCAAACATCATTGTTGGGTTTCATGAGAAATGTGTCTTCGATGGAATGATGCTAACCTCCTTTTACTTCATATTTTGATATGTGGATGATACATTTGTTATATTTAACTCCATAGTAGCATGTAATAATCTCCTTGCATGTTTT
This sequence comes from Carcharodon carcharias, assembly GCF_017639515.1. NCBI lineage: Eukaryota > Metazoa > Chordata > Chondrichthyes > Lamniformes > Lamnidae > Carcharodon > Carcharodon carcharias. The sequence goes on from NC_054469.1 coordinate 197,529,920, forward strand.
AACAGTCTCCATCCGGCACTCAAATTCACCTTTCCTTGACATACTAGATGAAAAATCTGTCACGGAGTTCTCTTCCACTGTCTACAGCAAGCCTACCTTCACTGGTCAATACACGCTTTGAGGATTCTTACAGTTCCACGTGCTATAAGATTGTCCTTATCGGCAAATTTGTAAATAGGGCCCAAGCCATTTGTTCACCGTGCAAGCTTGATGCTGAAATAGGGCACATCAAAGACATCCTATGGGATAATGGCTACCCTGATCAGAATGTTTCTTGCTGTATATCGCGCAGATTTATTAATGGGCCTAAGGCTGTCACTTTTGGCCCTGAGAAGTGCCCAGTCTACCTCAGATTACCCTGGAAGGGCAAGGTATCTCAAAAATTTGAGCAAATGGTGAAGCTAGCTGTTTCACAGTGCTACTATACAATAGCAACATGAATGGTATTCTCCACTAACAGGGTGCTGCCGTCAAGCCAAAAAGACGATCTGCCTATCACACAAATGAGTAATGTGGTATATAAACTTCAGTGCCAGTGTTATGCTAGGTATATAGGCTGTATGTCCCAAAGACTGTCGGATCATATCAAACAGCATGTCCCTTCTGCTGTTCGCAATTGGGCAAGGTACAGACCATACCTAACCAGCCCATGCTTGCAAAACTCAAAACACAGTGTCCAACATTAGATGTGATTTTGTGATTGGACAACATTTGCTAAATAATCCTCAGTGTGCTCAAAATTACGCTGACAATCAATGTAAGATTGTCAGTCAGATTTGCAGTGTGGCACATTTGCGTGTATTGGAAGCTACATATGTTAATACTCAGGGCCCTGTTCTTTGCAGACAGAAAGAATGGGTACACACATTGGCCTGGATTTTCCAGCCCCACTGTGAGGCAGCGCCCCAGCCAGAAGTCCATTGACTTGTGGCTAGACCAGAAGATCGCAGTGGCGGACAGGTGCAGAAAATCCCGTCCATTGCTTCTGTTTCAATGAACAAAATAAGTGATAGCCATTCTCTGGTTCCTTCCTCAATGCCTTGACCAATCAGGGTCAAGCTGCCTAGTTTAAAATGTCAAAAAATGCTATGCAGTTAACTGTCAGTCTCTATTAACTGGTGTATTCTCTGTGGCAATGCCTTTACGAATCAGTGTCCACTTGCCTACCAATCAGCACCCTCTTCTCATTCAGTATAAAGTTGTTGCCTCCCCTGATGTTGGTATTCTTGTGATTATCCTGATGAGTGCAAGATGAAAAGCTTTGACCAAGATATCTTTTTTCAGCAATGCTTAAGTGCTGAACTACCAAACGACTAAATAGAAATTTTTTTAAAAAGTGTGTCAGGTGTATAATACAATAGAGAACCAAGCTAAATATAGAAGAATCTGGAGGGGAAATGAAAAAGCAAATAAGAGAAACAAAGAGAGAGTATGAAAAGACACTGGCAGCTAACATATAAGGGAATCCCTAAATCTTCTATAGGTGTATAAATAGTAAAAGGGTGATAAAGGAAGTAGAAGGACCAATTAGGGACCAAAAAGGAGATTTATGCATGGAGGCTGGGGGAATAGCTGAGGTATTAAATGAATACTTTGCATCCATCTTTACCAAGTAAAAGATGTTATGAAGACCATGGTGAAAGAGGAGGTAATTAATACACTGGAAGGATCTAAAATTGATAAGGAGGAGATATTAGATAGGTTGTCTACACTTAAAGTTGATACAGCACTAGGACCAGATGAGCTGCATCCAAGGATACGGAAGGAAGTGAGACTGGAAATTGCGGAGGCACTGGCCATAATTTTGCAGTCTTCCTTAGACTCGTGGTGGTGCCAGAGGACTGAAGAATTGCAAATGTTATGCCCTTCTTCAAAAATGGGTGTAAAGATAAATGCAGCAACCACAGGCCAGATTAACTTCTATAGTCGGAAAACTTCTAGGAACAATAATTTGGGATGAAACTAATAATCACATGGACAAATGCAGGTTAATTAAAGAAAACCAGCATGGATTTGTTAAGGAAAATTCATGTTTAACTAACCTGCTAGAGTTTTTTGAAGAGATAACAGAGATGGTTGATGAGGACTATGCTGTTGATGTGGTGTACATGGACTTCCAAAAGGCATTTGATATAGTGCTGCACAACAGACTTGTGAGCAAAGTGGAATGGAATGAAAGCTCATGGAATGAAAGGTACAGTAGCAACGTGGATACAAAACTGGCTGAGTAGTGGTTAATGGATGTTTTTTGGGCAGGAGTAAGGTTTGTAGTGGAGATCCCCAAGGGTCTATGTTAGGACACTTGCTCTTTCTGATATATATTAATGACCTAGACCTTAGTGTACAGGGCACAGTTTCAAAATTTGTGAATTATAAGAATCTTGGAAGCATGGTGAACTGTGAGGAGGATTATGTAGAACTACAAAAGGACATAGACAAATTGGTGGAATGGGTGGAAAAGTGGCAGATGAAGTTCAATACAGAGAAATGTTAGATGATTCATTTTGGTAGGAAGAACATAGAGAGACAATGTAAAATAAAGGATGCAATTCTGAAGTGGGTTGGGGAGCAGAGGGACCTGGATGTATATGTGCATTGAAGGCGGCCGGACAGGCTGAGAGTGTGGTTAATAAAACATACAGTATCCTTGACTTTATTAATAGGGGCAGAGTACAAGAGCAAGGATGTTATGTTGAACTTGTATAAGACATTAGTTCAGCTCAACAACACAAAAACAAAAATAGCTGGAAAAAGTCAGCAGGTCTGACAGCATCTGTGGAGTGGAAGACAGAGTTAATGTTTCGAGTCCATATGACTCCTCATCAATTCTGAGCAAGTAGGGATGAGCAATAAATGTGGCCTTGCCATGAGATCCAAATCCCAAAGCCAAATAAAAAATATATACTTCGAATGTAACATAGGACAATATATTATAATCAAAGAACAGTTCCAATAAAAAATTTAAAGATATAGCTACATTGTACTGATCGTATTATAAATTGTTACTTGATAAAGTAATGTCTATATTAGTAAGTTGCCTGTTAGTAATGTACTTTGTTACCTATGTATTGCTATCCAGCTAGGTCACAGATTTTAAAAAAATCTTAACAGACTTCACGATTGCAGATTATTAAATGTGGGACACAGCTGTGGACAGCACCATTATAGTTACAGCCAACTGATAATACATCTGACTCTGTCTAAACATAATAGTTAAATCCTGTGTCCATGCTCAGGATCAGTTTACTGAAAAGAACCTTTTAGCTTATTGACAGCTGTTCCAGATGCTCTCCATGTAATTTTTGACTTTCTGAGTGAGAGCACTCTGTGCCAACAATCTAGTCCTTGATTTATAAAGAATGTTAGCAGACATTGCAATTCAATACTCTCTGAATGTGGGCACATTTGTAGAGGACAGCACAAAGACACAACATTAAAGGAAATAAAATATCAACAAATACACATTTCCTTGAGAATAAAAGCTCCACTGGAAAAGTGGTACTTCCATGGCTAACTAGAAAAATTAAGAGCAATATTCAATTGTAAAAAGAGGCTTACAATTTTGCCAAAAACAGTAGTAAGCCTAAGGATTGGAAGGGTTTTAAAAATCAGCAAATGAAGAAAGGGAGAGTAAACTAGCAAGAATTATAAAAACGGGTATTAAAAGCTTTTAGATGTAAAAAGGAAAAGAGTAGAAGAAAGTAAACATAGGTTCCTTAAAGGCAGCTACAGGAGAAATCATGAGGGAGAAGAAGGACATTGCCAGGACATTTAAACAAATATTTTCTGCCTGTCTTCACAATATAAGACAAAAAGAATACATTGAAAATTGTGGGGAATGAAGGGTCGAATGAGAGTGAAGATCTTAAAATAATTAATATTGGCAAAGAAAAAATAGTGGAGAAATTAATGGAATTAAAAGCTGACAAATCCCTTGGACCTGATGGCCTACAACTTGGGTTTTAAAAATGGTGGCTGCAAAGATAGTAGATGCACTGGTTTTGATCTTTCAGAATTTTTCTAGATTCTTGATGGTCCTGGTGGATTGGAAGTGTGGATTGCAGTCCTGCTGTTCAAAGGAGGGAGAGAGAGAACAGGGAACTATAATGTCAGTGAGCCTAACATCATTTATAGGGAAATACTAAAACCAATTATTAAGGACACTTGGAAAATCACAAAATGACTTGGCAGAGTCAACAGTTTTATGAAAAGGGGAAATCATGTTCAACAAATCTATTAGTGTTTTGAGAGTGCAATTAGCAGGGTAGACAAGGGAGAACCAGTGAATGTAATATTTTTGGATTTTCAGAAGGCATTCAACAATGTGCCTCACAAGGTTGTTACATGTGATTAGGGCTCATGGGATGGGGAGTAATATATAAACATAGATTGAGAATTGGTTAATAGACAGAAAACAAAGAGGTGTTATGAATGGGCCTTTTTTGGGATGGCAGGGTCTATCTATTGGAGTGCCACACGTATCAGTGCTTTGGCCTCAGCTACTTAAAATCTGCATCAATGACTTAAATGAGGGAACCAAGTGTAGCACAGTTAGTTTTTCAGAGATTACAAAGCTAGGAGGAACGGTAAGATGTGAGGAGTTGCAAAGAGGATGTAAAGGGACAAAGACCAATTAAGTGATTGGGCAAGAGGATAGCAGATGGAGAATAATGTGGTGAAGTGTGAAATTATTGAATTTGGTAAGGAGATTGAAAAAGCAGAATATTTTTAAAAGGTGAGGAATGAGATAATGTTGAAATGCAGAAAGATTTGGGGAATGTACATGAATCACAGAAGGTTAACATGCAGGTGCAGAGTAATGGGTTAATAGTTAAATGAAAGAGACCATGATAATATTAACGATGTATCATGATATCAGGAGTCAGATGGCCAGGAGGCTTGAAGAGAGCTAGATGCAGAATAGTCTGTGTCCTGAAAACAATGTGCTTATCCCGAGGTCTTTGTAAATAGTTCTTAATAAATTGTTTCAAGGAAAACTATACCAGCTACCTCAAGTCTGTCATATGATAAGAAATGCCTAATCAAGGTATGTTAAGGAAACATGGGAACAGTAAAGCCTCACCAAAGCTCAGTGACAGCATGAAACATGGTGGCAGCGCTAGAGGCCAGTTTGACAAATAGATCGGCAACCTATAAGTGACAACATTGGAACAGATTGACTTTGTAACAATGAAGAACAAAACCATAAAGTACGATGGCGAGGGGCCAGTGAGACATGTACAATGTCGATAGCTACTGAACAGCCACTACCCCTTTCATAGCTTTTCTAATACATCAAGGGTCTGCAGCAAGGACTATGATGGGAGCTCTAGAAGAGATAATTTGACAGGTACCCCAAATGGCTTTGGGTTTTCAAAGGAAAACTCAGAAACATCAGGTCTTTACGTACTTATATGCAGTAGGAGCCATAGCTGATAATGTCCTGGCGTGGCAAGGCATTGAGGAGATCTTGGCATCATATGACAAGGTTATGGGGGTCTTCGATAAGTGCTTCATCCCTAAGAAGAATCTAGTTATAGAAAGAGCAAAATTTAACCAGAGGCCAAGTGAATCCATTGATCCCTTCATTAATGATTTATATTGATTGGCTAGTACCTGCAGTTATGGAGCTATAAAGCACGAGTTGATTCAAGACAGTGTTGTAGTTGGCATGCAAGGCAGGCAAAGTTGCAACACCAAAATCGAGGTGTAATTCAGGGGGATGTTAAGGCTTGGGAGGGGTCGATCCAGTATGTAGGCCCAAGGTTAGTACCCCTGCCCACTGAAAAGCCCACAAAAAAGATTGCTAAGACCACCTACAGAACAGTGCTGATAATGTTGATAAATCCCCAGGGCCTGATTATCTACTCCCCAGGATATGAAAGGAGGTGGTGATGGAAATATTGGATGCGACAGTTGTCATCTTCCAAAATTCTGTAGATTTTGGAACAGTCCCGGCAGATTGGAGGGTGGCAAATGTAACCCCACTATTTAAAAAAGCAGGGAGGGAAAAACCAGGGAATTGCAGACCAGTTGATCTAACATCGGCGGTAGGGAAAATGCTAGTGTCTATTATGAAGGATGTGATGACAGGACACTTAGAAATTATCAATGGTATTAGACAAAGTCAAAATAAAAGCAAAATATTGCGGATCCTGGAAATCTGAAACAAAAACAGAAAATGCTGGAAAAAATCAGCAGGTCTGACAGCATCAGTGGAAAGAGAAACAGTGTTGACATTTTGAATCTGTATGACTCTTCTTCAGAGCTACAGAGAAGTAGGAAAGTGATGAAAGTTATACTGTTTAAGAGGGGGTGGAGCAGGTGAAGCTGGATAGAAGGCCAGCGATAGGTGGGGGCAAAGGAGAGATTGACAAAGATGTCATGAACAAAAGGACAAAGGGAGTGTTAATGGTAGTGGTAAGAGCTAAAAAAGGTGCTGATAGTGGTATTAAGGTTAGAAAACAGAATGTGATAGTAGCAAGACAAGGGTAAGCACTCTGAAAAGAACGGCATGAGCAAGTAACAGATGGCCCTTTTGGGGGTGGGTTGGGGAGAGGGGACGCTGGTAGGGGGAAGAAAAGGAATTTAAATTGGGATAAAAAGGAGGGGATAAAAAGGGGGGGATAAAACAGTAAATGAATGAATGAAAATAATTATGAAAAAAAATAATTGGGTAAAAAATAAAAATGGATATTGAAAAAAAGGATAAAAAAAGGGTGTAGATAGAGGAGGGAGTTCATGGTCTGAAGTTGTTGAACTCAATGTTAAGTCTGGAAGGCTGTAAAGTGCCTAATTGGAAGATGAAATGTTGTGCCTCCAGTTTGCGTTGGGCTTCACTGGAACATTGCAGCAGGCCAAGGACGGACATGTGGGCATGAGAACAGGATGGTGTGTTGAAATGGCAAGTGAAAGGAAGGTCTGGGTCATGCTTGCAGACAGACTGGAGATGTTCCGCAAAGCGGTCTCCCCAATGTAGAAGTGGCCGCATTGACAGCAGTGAATGCAGTAGGCTAAATTGAAGGATGTGCAAGTGAAGAGCTGCTTCACCTGAAAGGAGTGTTTGGGGCCTTGGATGGTGAAGAGGGAGGAGGTAAAGGAGCAGGTGTTGCACCTTCTGCGATTGCATGGGAAGGTGCGGTGGGAGGGGAATGAGGTGTTGAGGGTGATGGAGAGTTGACCAGGGTGTCCCAGAGAGAATGTTCCCTACGGAAGGCTGACAGGGGGGCGGGTGGTGAGGGGAAGATGTGTTTGGTGGTGACACCATGCTGGAGTTGGCAGAAATGGCGGAGGATGATCCTTTGAATGCGGAGGCTGGTGGTGTGAAAAGTGATGACAAGGGGGACACTATCATGGTTCTGGGAGGAAGAGGAAGGTGTGAGGGCAGAGGCATGGGAGATGGGTCGGACATGGCTGAGGGCCCTGCCAATCACAGGCGGTGGGAAACCTCGGTTAAGGAAGAAGGAAGACATGTCTGAAGCGCCATCTTGGAAAGTGGCATCATCGGAACAGATGCGACAGAGGCGAAGGAACTGAGAGAATGGGATGGAGTCCTTCCAGGAAGCGGGGTGTGAGGAGCTGTAGTCGAGGAAGCTGTGGGAGTCGGTGGGCTTGTACTGAATATTGGTGGACAGTCTATCACCAGAAATGGAGACAGAGAGGTAAAGGAAGGGGAGAGAAGTGTCGGAGGTGGACCATGTGAAGGTGATAGAGGGGTGGAAATTGGAAGCAAAATTGATAAATTTTTCCAGGTCCAGACAAGAGCATGAAGAGGCACCGAAACAGTCATCGATGTACCAAAGAAAGAGTTGTGGGAAGGGGCCTGAGTAGGACTGGAACAAGGAATGTTCCACATACCCCATAAAGAGATAGGCATAACTGGTACCATGCAGGTACCCAAAGCCACATCTTTTATTTGGAGGAAGTGAGACAAGTTAAAGGAGAAATTGTTCAGTGAGAGAACTAGTTCAGCCAGACGAAGGAGAGTGGTGGTGGATGGGGATTGTTCAGGCCTCTGTTCAAGGAAGAAGCAGAGAGTCCTCAGACCATCCTGGTGGGGGGTGGAGGTGCAGGGGGATTTGGATGTCCATGGGGAAGAGGAGATGGTTAGGGCCAGGGACCTGGAAATTGTTGATATGACACAGAGTATCAGAGGAATCGCAGATGTAGGTGGGAAGAGATTGGACAAGAGGAAAGAGGCAAATTCAACATAGATTTATGAAAGAGATTTGGATTTTCAGAAAGCTTTTGATAAAGTTCCACATAAAAGGTTAGTGTGCAAAATTAAATCACATGGGAATTTGGGGTAACATATTGGCATGGATTAAGAATTGGTTAGCAGGAAGGAAACAGAGAGTAGGAATAAAGGAGTCTTTTTTGGAATGGCAGGTGGTGACTAATGGGGTACCACAGGGATCATTGCTTGGGCCTCAGCTCTTCACAATAAATATCAATTATTTGGATGAGGGAACCAAATGTAATACTTCCAAGTTTGCCGACAACATGAAACTACATAGGAATGTGAGTGGTGAGGAAGATGTTGAGAGGCTTCGAGGTGATTTAGACATGTTGAGTGAGTGGGCAAATACATGGCACATGCAGTATAACATGGATAAGTGTGAAGTTTCCACTTTGGTAGGAAAAACAGAATGGCAGTGTATTATTTAAATAGTGATAGCTTGGGAAATGTCGATGTACAAAGGGACCTAGTTGTCCTTGTACAATCATTGAAAGCAAGCATGCAGGTGCAGCAAGGAGTTAAGAAGGAAAATGGTATGTTGGCCTTCATTGCAAGAAGACTTTAGTACAGGAGCATGGATGTCTTAATGCAGCTATACAGGGCCTTGGTGAGACCACACCTGGAGCATAGTGTGCAGCTTTGGTCTCCTTATGTAAGAAAGGGTATACCTGCCATAGAAGGAGTGCAGCAAAGATTCACCAGATTGATTCCTGGGATGGCAGGATTGTTGAATGAGGAGAGATTGGGCCAAATAGGCCTGTATTCACAGGAGTTTGGAAGAATGAGAGGGGGTCTCATTGAAACAAATAAAATTCTGACAGGGCTGGACAGACTGGATGCAGGGATGATGCTTCCTCTGGCTGGGGGGACTAGAACAAGGGGTCAAAATCTCAGGATACAGAGTAGGCCATTTAGGATTGAGATGAGGAGAAACTTCTTCACTCAGAGGGTGGTGAACCTGTGGAGGGCTGTGGAGGCCAAGTCACTAAATATATTTGAGAAGAAAATAAATAGATTTCTAGACTCTAAAAGCACCAAAGAGTATGGGGAGAGAGTGGGAGTATGGCGTTGAGCTGGAGGAACAGACATGATCATATTGAATGGCGGAGCAGGCTCGAAGGGCCAAATGACCTATTCCCGCTTCTATTTTTCTATGTTTCTACCAAAGGGGTGGGAAGAACTCTTCCACCTATGTTCAAATGCTCCAGATGCAGCGCCAACAGACAACACTGCCATGAATACTGCCCAGAATGGGAAGCTGAATGCTTTCCCTGTGGCAGGACTACTTATTTTAAACAGTTATGCAAATCTAAAACACCATTCGAGGGAAGAAAGTTAGACCATGTTCCCAACCATTTTGAAGTCCAAAAAACAGGAGATGCACCTTTCCAACCTGATGATTTCCCAGTTCTGTTCTGTAGAATTGGAAGGGAATTTAAACTGGACACTGGGGCAAGAGTCTTTATCTTATTAGACAGATTGGTCTGGCTTCAGAACTGGCTTAAGGAGGTGCAAATCTAATCATCTGACTTGAAGCTACAAGGCTTTGGAGACACAGATATCAGAGTGAAGGGTCAGTTCACTACAACCCATAGGCATGAAGAAAAAGAAATGAACAAAACTCCTCATATCTTACAGAATCAGCCAATTTCTCAGTTCAGCTGGTCAGCGCATTTAAGACTTGGTCTTATACAGAAGCTCAGTGAGGTATGAGTAGAGGCCAGTGAAGCAACATTCAAAGATGAATTTTCGAAGTTGGTTAGTGGACTGACAGACTTCAAACTCATTACGTAATGATAAACTCTATATTCTAGAAGTGCCATTCCACTGGACTACAGGAGAAGATTGTAGATCTCTCACCTCTTTTCAAGATGGACCAGAAGGCATGGAAATAAGAGGCATTGAAAAAGACAGTGACCATCTGCTAGAGGAGCTTCTAGGCCTTGGTTGGCTCTTTCCTGACAAAGTGCATAAGAGTGAAGCCATTGCAGAAGTTGGTGATCTGTTGGATGCAGAGGTCCTAGATCTTGTTACACTTTTTGACTCCACTACCAATGCTGCTGAAATCTCTGTTGTCTTTTTTGAGGAGCTTAAGCCCATTGTTGAAGAAAGTACTGAAGAGGTGAATTTGTCTACTTGTCCCACTGAACGCAACAATGATATGCATCAACAATTGCTGGCTGACAACAGTAAGCTATTCAGGAAGGAAGAGATGCTTGATTCCAAGTTGGATCAAACCACTAACGCAAGTTTGGAGCTAGTTGATTTGTACAAACGTAAGCTGCAGCCCACACTTGAACCTCAACAGCAAGTCATGCTTAAACTCAAATCGCCTTTCAGTGCAGAAGCAGAGGTCACAGAGCTTCTACAGCTGAAGATTCCTACACAGGAATTTCATCTAGATCCAGGTCTGGAGGTTTATTCCATTGTTGAAGATGGTGCAGCCCTACCTTCCTATGCTGACACCATCATTCCATTGCCTACAGAGGAGCAGCCTTATGCTGAAGCAAGCTTGGAAATGATACCACTCCCTACAGAAAGTGCAAATCATACCCAAAGAGTAGTAGGGAATTTGTCTTTTCTTTGTATACTGCAAATTCCTCAGGATGCTCGTTGTTCTTCTTTTCGCCTACCAGATATATTCAAGTCTCAGGTATTGAATATGCCTTTCATTGTTGTAGCAGCAGTGAATGATACAGCTGTGAAATTCTTCATCAAAGTAAAAAATGCTTAATCTTCTCAGGCCTTTCGCCAGGGTGCAAAGCAGAAGCAGCAGAATATGGAGAGAATGTCGGTTTGTTCTCTTGCTTATCAAGGGGGTGTGATTGTCCATATCCTGTAGATTTCTCCCTTGAATCAGTTTTTCATTGAATGGGTTTCACAACCTTCACAGTCAAGTCATTGTAAAGGTCACAGCCCAAGTAACAGCGGTTATCAGAAGCTGCTATTCCACTCCACCAATGTGTTTGCCCTCCAGGGAGAAGGAAAGGCATTGCATATGTCCACAACCTCCTCCAAGACAGCTGAGAACACAGTTGGAGTTTGAAGCCTTGGATAACAGTAACTTGGAGGAGATGGGGGTGGGGGGTGGCATTGGTGGTGGTAAGGATAGGAGTTGGATAGAAACTGTAAACAGTACAGGAGGTTTACAGATGTTGGAAATGTAATGTGAATTGTTTAACAAAAGAATGTAACAGTTTGAGGTTATACGTGGGGGGAGATGTCGAGCCACGGGTTAATGGTTATGTTCATGAGATTATGGTGATACTAGTGATGTAAATGTGACATCACGAGCCAGATGACCAGGAGGCTCCAAGAGAGCTAGATAGTCTGTGCGCTGAAAACCATGTGTTTACCCTGAGGTCTTTGTAAATAGTTCTTAATAAATTGTTTCAAGGAAAACCATACTGACTATCTCAAGTCTGTAATAGAATAAGAAAAACCTCATCAAGGAATGGTAAGACAAGAAGACATGGTAATAGTAAAACCTCACCAAAGCTCAGTGACAACACGAAACAACAGGTACAGCAAACAATTAAGGAGGCGAATTGTACCTCGGCTTTTATTGCAAGGGGTTGGAATATAAGAGTATTGCTGCAATTATATTGGGCTTTGGTGAGACATCAGCTGTAAAGATCTAAATGTGTTAGAAGCAGTTCAGAGAAGGTTTACTGGACTAATGCCAGGAAGGGTGGGTTACCTTATGAGGAAAGGTTGGACAGGTTAGATTTGTATCCACTGGAGTTTAGAAGAGTGAGAGATGACTTGATCAAAACCTCTAAGATCCTGAGGGGTTTTGACAGGGTGGTTATGGAGAGGATGTTTCCTCTTGTGGGAGAATCTAGAATTAGTCACTTTAAAAATAAGTGGTTCTTCATTTAAGACAGAGATGAGGAGAATTTTTTTTCTCTCGGAGGATTGTGCCTTTTGAACTCTCTTCCTCAAAAGGGTGGAGGTGATGGCGTAATGGTATTGTCGCTGGACTGGTAATCCAGAGACCCAGGGTAATGCTCTGGGAATCTGGGTTTGAATCCCACCATGGCAGATGGTGGAATTTGAATTCAATAAAAATATGGAACTAAAAGTCTAATGGGGAACCTGAAATGATTGTTGTAAAAACCCATTTGGCTCACTAATGCCCTTTAGGGAAGGAAATCTGTCATCCTTACCTGGTGACTCCAGACCCACAGCAATGTGGTTGACTCTTAAATGGCCTAGCAAGCCACTTAGTTGCAACATACCGCTACAAAGCCTCAAAAAGGGAATGAAACCGCTAGACCAGCTGGCATTGACCTAGGCACCAGAAACGCCAACGACAATGACAATTGCAGTTCTGTTGACCCTGCAAAGTCCTCCTTATTAACATCTGGGGGCTAGTGCCAAAATTGGGAGAGCTGTCTCACAGACTAGTCAAGCAGCAGCCTGACATAGTCATCCTCATGGAAACATACCTTACAGCCTTAATGTCTCAGACTCCACCATCATCATCCCTGGATATGCCCTGTCCCTCCTGCAGGACAGACCCAGCAGAGGTGGCAGCACAGTGGTATACAGTCCTCAACATCGACTCCAGGACAGTATGTCAAACATGGGAAAGGAAACCTGCTGATTACCACGTAATCCTCCATCACTTGAAGGAAGAACTGAGGGTGTCAAGGACGCAGAATGTACTCTGGGTGGGGGACATCAATGTCCATCACCAAGAGTGGCTCGGTAGCACCACTACTAACTGAGCTGGCCGAGTCCTAAATGACATAGCTGCTAGACTGGGTCTGCGGCAGGTGGTGAGGGAAAAACATACTTGACCTCATCCTCACCAACTTGCCTGCCATCGATGCATCTGTCTATGACGGTATCGGTAGGAGTGACCACTGCACAGTCATTGTGGAGACGAAGTCCTGCCTTTACATTGAGGATACCCTCCATTGAGTTGTGTGGCACTACCAATGTGCTAAATGGGATAGATTTCGAACAGATCTAGCAACTCAAGATTGGGCATCCATGAGGTGCTGTGGGCCATCAGCAGCAGTAGAATTGTACTCAAACACAATCTGTAACCTCATGGCCCAGCATATCCCTTACTCTACCATTACCATCAAGCCAGGGGATCAATCCTGATTCAATGAAGAGTGCAGGAGAGCATGCCAGGAGCAACAGCAGGCATACCTAAAAATGAGGTGTCAACCTGCTGAAGCTATAACACAGTATTACTTGTATGCCAAACAGCATTAGCAGCAAGTGAGAGACAGAGCTAAGTGATCTCACAACTAACGGATCAGATCTAAGCTCTGCAGTCCTGCCACATCCAGTCATGAATGGTGGTGGACAATTAAACAACTCATTGGAGGAAGAGGCTCCACAAATATCCCCATCCTCAATGATGGAGGAGCCCAGCATAGCAATGCAAAAGATAAGGCTGAAGCATTTGCTATAATCTTCAGCTAGAAGTGCCAAGTGGATGATCCATCTCGGCCTCCTCCGGAGGTCTCCAGCATCACAAATTCCAGTCTTCAGCCAATTTGAATCACTCCACGTGATATCAAGAAATGCCTGAAGGCATAGGGCACTGCAAAGGCTATGGGCCTGATAATATTCTGGCAATAGCACTGAAGACTTGTGCTTCAGAACTAGCTGCGCTCCGAGCCATGCTGTTCCAGTACAGCTATAACACTGGCATCTACCCGGCTATGTGGAAAATTGCCCAGGTATGTCCTGTACACAAAAAGCAGGACAAATCCAACCCGACCAATTACTGCCCCATCTTTCGATCATCAATAAAGTAATCATCAACAATCAAGCGGCACTTACTTAGCAATAACTTGCTGACTGATGCCCAGCTTGGGTTCCACCAGGGCCACTCAGCTCCTGACCTCATTACAGCCTTGGATCAAACATGGACAAAAGAGCTGAACTCCCGTGGTGAGGTGAGAGTGACTGTCCTTGGCATCAAGGCAGCATTTGACCGAGTGTGGCATCAAGGAGCCTTAGCAAAGCTCAAGTCAATGGAAATTGGGGGAAAGCTCTCTATTGGTTGGAGTCATACCTTGCACAAAGGAAGATGGTTGTGGTTGTTGGAGGTCAGCCATCTCAGTTCCAGGACATCACTGCAGGAGTTCCTCAGGGTGGTGTCCTAGGCCCAACCATCTTCAGCTGCTTCATCAATGACCTTCCTTCCATCATGAGGTCAGAAGTGGGGATGTTCGCTAAGGATTGCATAATGTTCAGTACTATTCGGGACTTCTCAGATACTGAAAACGTCCATGTCCAAATGTAGCAAGACCTGGACAATATCCAGGCTTGGGCTGACAAGTGGGAAGTAACATTCACGCCAGACAAGTGTCAGACAATGACCATGTCCAACAAGAGAGAATCCAACCGTTGCCCCTTGATTTTCAATGGCATTATCATCACTGAATCCCCCACTATCAACATCCTGGGGAATTACCATTGACCAGAAACTGAACTGGACTAGCCATATAAATACTGTGGCTACAAGAGCAGATCAGAGGCTAGGAATTGTGCGACGAGTAACTCACCTCTTGACTCCCCAAAGCCTGTCCACCATCTACAAGGCACAAGTCAGGAGTGTGATGGAATACTCCCCACTTGCCTGGATGAGTGCAGCTCCCACAGCACTCAAGAAGATCAACAGTGTCCAGGACAAAGCTCTTAATTGGCACCACATCCACAAACATTCACCCTCTCTAACACCAAAGCACAGTAGCAGCAGCGTGAACCATCTACATGATGCACTGCAGGAATTCACCAAGATTCTTTAGACAGCACCTTCCAAACCCAAGACCACTACCACCCAGAAGGACAAGGACAGCAGAAAGATGGGAACGCCACCACCTGGAAGTTCCCCTTCAAGCCACACACCATCCTGACTTGGAAATATATGGTCGTTCCTTCACTGTTGCTGGGTCAAAGTTCTGGAACTTCCTTCTTAACAGCACTGTGGGTGTACCTATGCTACATGGACTGCACCACCACCTTCTCAAGGGCAACTAGGGATGGGCAATAAAGGCTGGCCCAGCCAGCGAAGCCACATTCCGTGAATGAATTAAAAAAGGCAGTGGAAGCAGAGTCTTTGAATATTTTAAGGGAGAGCTAGATATATTCTTGATTAACAAGGGGGTGAAAGGGTATTGGGGATAGGCAGGAGACTACAATCAGATCAGCCATGATCTTATTGAACGGTGGAGCAGGCTTGACGGGCCAAGTGGCCTCTTCCTGCTCCTAATTTGTATGTTCGTATGTATGCACATTTGGAGTACTGTGCACAGTTCGGTACTCCTTATTTAAGGAAGGATATACTTAGCTTAGAAAAGGTGTAACAAAGGTTCGCTAGATTGATATAAAAACAGAAAATGCTGGAAAAACTCAGCAGGCCTGGCAGCACCAGTGGAGAGAGAAACAGAATTAAAGTTCTGAGTCCATATGACTCTTCTTCAGAGCTAGACTGATTCCTGGGATAGGGGTGAGATTGAGTAGAATAGGCCCTTAAACGCTAGAATTTTGAAGAATGAGAGATGATCTCATTGGGCACTATTTTGCCCTTGTCGGGCGGGCTCGGCAGCGGCAGGCGGGGGTGGTTGGGAAGCTAACCACTATCCGCGATCGGGGCCGGTCCACAATTTCATGTTGAGCCAATTAAAGCCTGCCCAGCGTGAAACATATGCTGCAGCGCTCAGCACTGCCTGTGCAGTGGGGGAGGAGGGCGAGCATGCAATTTCGCGTATGCACGTGGGCGCATGCTGGAATAGCTCCCTGAAACACAGAGCTGCCTCAGGGAGATGAACAGTTTTGAAAATAAAAAATAACAACTTTTAAAATCATAACAAACATGTTCCCTCATGTGACTCTGTCACATGAGCAGGGACATGTTAGAAATTGGGATGAATTTAAAAAAATGTTTTAATGATGTATTGAAACCTCATCCCTGGACAGGCAGTGAAAAATTTAAATCAGTTGGATTGTTAATGGCCCTAATGGGTCTTTTAATTGTCGGCGGGGGCATTGCTAACTCCTGTGTGTGCCTGCCGTCCGAAATATCACGTCATTTTACACTCGAGCATGTGGTGCGTGCATCTGCCCGTTCAGCGAAAAATCCTGGCCATTGAAACGTATAAAATTCTTAGAGGGCTTGATGGGATAGATGCTGAGAGGCTGTCTCTCCTGGTTGGAGAGTCTAAAACTAAAGTTCATTGTCTCTGGATAAGGGGTCAGACATTTAGAACTGAAGTGAGGAGAAATTTCTTCACTGGAGGGTTTTGAACCTTTGGAATTCTCTACCCTAGAAGGTTATGGATGCTTGGTTGCTAAGAATATTCAAGACTGAGATCCTTAGATCATGGGCACTAAGAGAAGCAAAGAAGTGAGGATAGAGTGAGAAAGTGAAGTTGTTGTGGAAGTTCTACCATGACACTATTGAATGGGAAAGCAAGGTCGATGGGCCGATTGGCCCGCTCCTGAGCGGGACTCAGTTCATCCGCACATTTGGAAATGTTCAAACTTCAGGAATTATCATAAATCCCCAAGATATGCTCTAGTTGTCACAATAGTGATTCGAAATTCCCTGGATTGAAAAAAATGGTGTTTTGGATTTGTTAAATGAAACTAATTTTAATGGAAGAACAATCTATTTTCCTTCAGAACATGTTGAAGTTTTTAAATGGCTCACTTATGGATGCATTAGCAATGCCGAGGTGGGCGAAAAATAGTTCACTACCTGTGGTTCAAATAGATCAAGTATTTCAATAATACGTGCAGCTGGTAATTCTGCAAAGGCAATTTTAGTGGGGTCTGTGCGGCTCGCGCGTGTACGTGAGCACGCACGCTCTCACGTTACGCAATTCGTGTGCGAGCTCCAGTCACAGCTGAGGGAAGGAAAATAAAAGCTCACCGTGAGGGGAGAGAGAGTTAGTGTCTTTGGGAGTTCCGGACCAAATTGTGGAGTGGCAGGGCTGTTATGGACTAAGGGGGAAGAATCACGAGGAATGTAAGGCCAAAGGACGCTTCCAGGCTATGTGACAGGGGCAGGAGAAAAGAGCCGTTGCCTGCTCGGATCGAGTATGTGCGAGAGATTGGGAGCTAGCGCTCTGACTGACTGACCGACCGACCGGCTGGGGAGGGAAGGGAAGGTGCCAGGCAAGGCAAGGCAAGAGGGCGAGGCTCGTCTCCTGCACGCGTAAAGAGCCACCGAGTTGGGACACCGCGTCACTTGCACCGAGAAGTCAGGTTTTACAAAGGAGGGACCGGGCACCTGACAGAAAAGGTGGGAAGGTTGAGGAGGAAGGAGCAGCTCCCGGGAGGAGAACCGCCCCATCGGTTAACTCACTAAGGGTGGCATCAGTGAGCGTCCCGCTCTGGGTCGCCTTGTACCTTCAGACTGAGTCTGACGCTGAGACGGCTCGAGCGCAGGGCGTTCGTTATTCGGAACGTTCGTTCCATAGAGAGCGCGCGGCTTGTCCCCGCCCCCCCCCGGCCCGACTCGACTGTCGCTCGCTGGCTGCACATCGCCGCCGCCGCGGTGCAAACTCCGTCTGGCTTCGGTAACACTTTTTTTATTTTGTGTGTTGCTTTTGTTTGTAATTCCCCCCCCTCCCTCCCTCCCTCCAAAAAGAAAAGAAAACGACAGCCCGCCCTTGCCGCGGTAGATGTTTAACACCGAGAAAGCGGCTCCGGGCGGCGCTGCTGCTGCTGGTGGTGGTGGTGGAGGTGGAGGAGGAGGGAGAAAGAACTCGGTTTCTCCGGGGGAGCGGGGATCGTTGGCGGTGAAAACAAACACCCAGGAGAGGACGAAGAGCAACTGCAGCAGCCCGACTTCAGCAGCAGCAACACCCGCGGAGTCAGTGCGGATAGTCCGAGAGGAGCAACACCATCACCATCCGGAAGCTGGCAAGGTTGTGGAGGGTTTGCTCAGCAAATACACCAATCTGATCCAGGGCTGGCAGAACAGGTACGGAACTAGGGAGTATGTATATGTACAACGACCTTGTTTGGGAAGTATGTTAGGAGCAGACCACTTATCGTTGACCGTGGTAAGCACACCACAATCCATCGCAAATCTTTCACCTGTATCTCTAGATGTAGTAAGCGAAAAGATCTAAATTTTGTTTTTATTGGTTTGGCAATGGTCTTTTGTTACGTTCCTACTGTGCAGCCTCTTTGTTGAAATATGAACTAGAATAGATTGATCCCGATTAAGAACCAATGGGATAAATAACTGAATCCGTGCTTCAAATAGGAATGCTGAAATATTATACTAAGCCACTGAAACCCAATTTTTTAAATAGCCGTTTAGATGTACTCCAGCGGGTTCCCTGGGCTGATTAAAGCTATTTACCTGGATAGTACAATATAATGAGAAGTGAAGTTTGTAGCTAAAATCTATTAGCTTGCACTCATTGACCTACTTAAACGTTGATTTTGAGTACGAAAATAAAAGCGGCAGTGAATTACATATGTATGGTACATTTTATTAATTTAGGAGATTGTTCTAAAGTGCTGATCTGAAATATCAAGTCAGTTTAATATTTAACATAAATATGCTTTAATTGGTAATCTTCTATCCCTAGTTTCTTTATGACCTTTCTGTGGTGATCTCTGCACATTCAGGCACACGTTTATTATCTGTTTCATACAATGTTTCAACAATACACATGGTACTATAACTTCATTTAAGTTCACTTTCACAATTGCAAGTAGGTAGCTTAAAGCAGTTCCAGGCTTTTGTGTGTTGATCATAAACAGTTTGAACTTTGCTTATATTTAGGATGTTGTCCTAGTTGCGCCAGACAACTTTACACTGGCTAACAGTGCTTTATTGGTATTTCAGTTTTTCATTAATGAAAGAGAATCTAAGATTACTCTTGAAGTCTGTTTCTCTTAAACAATCAGCATCAATTATTTTTAGAATAAATAATATTGTAGATGAGAATTTTACAAACTGCATTCCAGTTCCGGGGGTGGGGAGGGGGAGAAACATTTTTTACTCAATTGTATGAGCACTGACTAAATTACAGGGATTTACATCTCATAAGTGCCACAATAATGGCGACTGAAGGCTAAAGATGTTCCTGCACTATACCTATAGAGATCGAGTGTGCAGCTGAGTGAGTGAACTGTCACCTCTACTGTGCTTTGTGAATTACATGAATTACAATGGTGGACACTGTCAGGAGTCCTTTTTGATGTTCGATTCATCTCTTACATTTTCTACTTTGCTGAGCAGCAGCTAGTAATGTGCTTTGTAAAAGCATGAATGATGTTTTTAAAATAAATGTCAATACCAGTAAGTCATGCTGCCTGTCGCACTGTACTTTCACATACATTGATGTATTGTAACTGACATTGTGCATGTGTTTCAGTTGCTTCTTGTACATTGAAAGTTTCTAAAACTTCTGATTATCTTAACATCATTTGATGGCAAAGTAAGCATAATTTCTAAAAATATTTTTTTCAGACTATTTCTAAGTAACAATTGGGAAATTAGGGCTTAAATTTGTGGAAATCTCTAGCATTGAAGCATTTGCAGACCAATCAGGTTACTGTCTAGCAGAACTGGAAAAACATTTACTTGTCTGGAAACCTTTTATTCCCTACCAAGGAACCAAAATCTCCACAGATTTTTTTAAGGTAGAGCATTATATAGGGCTGTTTTTCAAAAATCTTTCAAATTTTGAAATAAAAGTTTCGTTCCTGATGAAAACATGTTAGAAGCAGGGATAATACTTGGATAACTTTACACAAGTTCCAGAGTGTAAGTTAATGTAAGTTTGTTTTTAAAAGTAACAGTGAATATAATTGGGCCACTCTGTGATGTTTAATATTTTCCATTTACTAAAAGATGTTTCAGCGAACTGTTGATTTGCATGTAACTCACTGGGAACTAGGGGATTAGCCTGAATGTTTTAAGTTATTTGTTTTATTGTTTTGCTCTTTACCTGTAAAGAATTGCCTCTATTTAGTGTCTGATCTGTGATTGGATGCTATAATCAACAATCCTATTGGCCTGCTGTTAGAAAATTCAGCACCGATGAAAATCTGTTCGCTTGCCAAATGGGTTTTTCTTAGATAGCTAGAAAATTCTAGTTATTATGAAGCTTCTTAATAATTTAGGTCAGATAGCTAATATTAGCATTCGGTATGGAGATGGCTTCGTTTTATTTTTCCAGCGAGCTTTTTAAAAAAACACCTCGTACATTTTTTCCTAAATTAGACTTCTACTGTTCAGGCCATTTCCCTTTTCCTACCAAGTTAGCACTTTGAATTCTTGCTTGGGTGAATCCTACAAAAAAAATCCCTTAATTGTTCAGATTGAAAGTGAATGCTGAAGGTGCATCATTTCAAAATTTGATTGGTTCTGCATGCTTGCATCCACAAAGGGTTACAAGTTAGCCATCAGAAATGGGAACCACTTAAGGGACCCTATGGATTTTTAATTCTGTTTCTGACTGAGTTGACAATTCGATAACTTTAGTACTGCTCATGGCATGGATTAATAAATGATTACTCACTTTGACTAAGTGAGTTAACGCCAATCAGCAACCGAGTTTTAACACTCTCCCTTGAAATGAGCAAATCAGAAAACCCAATCAAGAAATTACAATTTGGATATTCAAGCAGTTCTAACTTTAGATGGTGAGCATTTGTATCCCATCATAGATTGATGCCCCAGCAATTTATATGTCCTGAAAATAAATTCTGCATTATGTTTCCCTGACCCTAAAGGCGATCTGACAAACCTTAAGTGGTGATGGGTAGATATTCTTTAGACATGTAGTTTGTCTCCAGATCCAGCAGCATAAAATCTCCATGTTCTGTTGAATTTCTGATCATCTCTTTATTTTAATTTAACATATAAATCTGATTTGGAATGAAATTAAATTTTATTTAACAACCTTCATATTCCAGTTTGGTCCATACATCTGATTCTCTAAGAGGGGAAACTTCTGGAGACTCATTTTATGGTGGTTAATTTGGTGCTTTTTTGTCCTCTAGTGTTATGCATGGTCCAAGTTAGGTTGATCAGATGCATGTTATCAGTACATTTCAAGATCATTCATCCTTTCTCCAAAAAGGTTTTGTTCTGAGTCGCTATTTGTAATACAGCAAAGTTATAGAATTGTTGTTACTTTTCTTTTAGACTTTGGCTAACAAATTAGTTTATTTGAAGGAAGAGTGCCTGAAGCAGTCTTCTCCTGTGACCTTGTCAGTGATGTATATTAAATTAAAATAACATGTTTGAACTTGATAATCAAGTACCCTTGAGATGCCTCTTTATAGTTGATTTAGCTTTGTTGATAACAGCTCGAGATTGACTGGAAACTCAGTGACCTATTACGTTCAGATATCTTTGAATTTTTTTTAAAAATTCAACTACCTGACCTAAAGCTGTCATGAATCCAAGTAAATTGACAACTGGATAGCAGTCATCTGCTAATTAGTTTCTTCAGGATTTCCCGCAGACTTTTGTGCTACATAGACTATTGGTACTAAACAGTTAAGAGCAGAAGTTTTAGTTAAGAATCATATCCAGTACTGCATGTGGAGTAGACTGCGTTTATTAGAAGATTTTTAAAAAGTAGTTGATTCAGCGCCATCCCACTTAGCTTCTTAAACAGCCAGATAAACTAAAACTATTGCTTTTGCTTTCATTATATATCCAGTGAGCAGTTCAGCAATTGCCCAGGTAGACTGATATTATAAAGCTTAATGCTGCATTAATTCAAATGAATGCTTATTTTGTTTCTTGTCCGATATACTAGTCCCTAACTGTACAGACAGGTGACTGTTCCCAAGACTCTGCCAATACTGTTCTAAAGCCAGCTGCTAAGAGGTGTGCTCCATTTTTCATTCCACTGGGGAAATACCTAAGACTTGGTGCTTCAACTCAGCAGCTGCCTTTCTTTGCACAACTGAAATTGTGAGCCTGTCACTTGATAAATTATGGATGAAAATCCATCTTCTGATACAATATAGCAGAGTGCCTACATGTGGAAAGGATTGTTTAATTTGCATGTCATTGATTCAACCTTGGCATGTTGCAATAACAGAACAGTGCCTGTTCATATCCTGTACCACAGATGATTGGTCACATTGTTACAACAGTAAATTCAGAAAATCTTATGATTTATTTTAAAAAGCAGAAGGGATTGTTGGCACAATTTAATTATTTCATTAAGAACAGTTCAGTTAATTGCTGCAAGTTTTATATTTTTTAAAAAGCACCCTGCATTGCTATGGAAGTTAGGAGAAGCTGAGTGGAGACATTCTTCTAACTCAATTTACATGGTGGGCTTGATCCTACATCCTAGTGCTTGCATGGGCTGTGTTCAGCAAAAGTTAGAAATTGCTATTAATTCTGCTGCCTTTTAGGTGTGAATTGGTGTACACTGAACCAATTTTTTGGGTGTGCAGTCTGTACATTACCACATGGGTTGGTGGCTGCCACCATATTGGATTTCACTGTTTTCAGGCATACTGGCTGCTACCTGAAATCCATGTTGGATTGAATTTAATATGCAAAGATTGTTCCTATGTCTGTTTTAGGGACCTTTCTGCAAAAACTAGATGGGCCATGTGCCATGCATATGCCATGCAAGCCCTAACTAGGTTTAAGGACCACCAGAGGCTGCTAAAGAAATGTTACTTCCTTCTGTGGGGCATGGAGAAACATGAGTGTTTCTACTGACTCCACAGTACTACCACTTGCTGCTACTGACAACATTTGGTCCTCCTACAACTTCTCCGTGTTACAGAACTTGTGATGATGAGTGCAGTGAGGATCCTCAGTCTCTGTTGCTTTGTACCCCATTTGACCTCCAGTGGAAACTAGCTTTGGTTGTTTACCCACATTTAAAATTTCACTCACCCCTTTACACTCTCTTGACATTGATCTCACTTGTCACATTGCTGCTACTCACGACTCTGCAGGAGATGTGAGGCCCCACACCCACCCTTTTCTTCTTGGGGTTGGTATGGTGAGTGGGGGCAGGGTACAGAAATAGTCAAAAGGAAATTGAATAAGAACCTGAACATGGTGTTTTTTTTGGGGGGGAAAAAGCAGTGTTACAAGGAAAGGGGTGGGGGAGTGTGACTAGCTGAATTGCTCTTGCAGAGAGCTGACATGGACCTGATGGGTTGAATGGCTTCCCCTGCTATAACCTGTCTATGATTTTTAGTTCCCAGTT
Source organism: Carcharodon carcharias (assembly GCF_017639515.1). Lineage (NCBI taxonomy): Eukaryota > Metazoa > Chordata > Chondrichthyes > Lamniformes > Lamnidae > Carcharodon > Carcharodon carcharias. Next base: position 197,553,356 of record NC_054469.1, read on the forward strand.
TCCTCTCCTTCCACAATTCCGTAGTATGCCTCTCTTCCTCTGGGCCCACAATCCTGATTAGTATTTCTTTCGACTCCTGCCTTCCCTGAAGCTCCCATTTCCCAATCTCCAGTCCCTTGAGTCATCTTCCAAGCCTATTATACTACGACATTTCTCTCCTGAATGCCCTTGTGAACCTCCTGCCTTGTACACTGTTCTTCTACACCTCATAATCCTTTTATCTCTCCCCATAAGTTCCAGTCATTCCTTTTAATGTGTACCTGGAGGGATGCTGTGAGAAGTAATACCCAGAGAGATTGTATTGTCATGGGGCACTATAAATGTATGTTTGAGCCACCTGCTCAAAAGGGAGAAAAAAATGGTTATCCCTGTCCCACCTTGTACACATCATAATGGCAGGTTTAGAGTAGCATTACTGTATGTTATGTGTAATCTCAGGGAACTAAATAACAGGAAATTTATAATTTTAACAAAAGTTGATCCTGTTTTTTTTCACTAACGAGGTGATTTTGAGCAAGTTCTTACTCCCTTCACCTGCCACCTTTCTGTAACTTTGCCCCGCTTTACTCTCTATCTGTCCTGACAACACTCCAGCTGAGAGGATAATTCAAAGTCAAAAAAATTGGCTTGAAGTACTGCACACATTTTGCCTGTTAACAATAGTAATGCACATTAATTAGATTAATAGAAATAAAAGGCTGCACTGTATCGGCAGTTTGGATCAATATGACCCAGTTTGGGAACTGAGCAGGTTATGATTTGAACTTGTATCCATTTGTGCCACTGAAGTTTGGCACGTAAGAACAAGGAAGGAAAAGTGATAAATAGAAGCTGCTGAGTCTCCCACAGTACAGATAGAATACCTGGAATTAAAACTTTTGCATGGATGGTCCTTAGCTGCTCCTGGTTGGAACCCTAATGAAATAGAAAGAAATTAAGATCATATGGAGTAGGCCATTTGGCCCTTTGAGCCTGGTCTGCTATCCAATAAGATCATGGCTGATCTGGTTGTGGTCTCAATGCCACTTTCCTATCTGCCCTCACATAATCCTTCACTCCCTTGCCTATCAAAAATCTAATTATGCCTTGAGTAAAATCAATGACTCAGCCCCCACTGCTTTCTGGGGAAGACCAATTCCACATGCTAATGGCCCTCTGAGAGAAAATTCTCCTCATCTGTCTTAAAAGGGAGACCTCTTATTCTTAACTTGTCTCCTAGTTCTAGTCTCTCCCACAAGTGGAAGTGCCCTCCTGGTATCCACCATATTGAGTCACCTAAGGATCTTTTATGTTTCGATAAGATCATCTTTCATTCTTCTAAACTCCAATGAGTATAGACCCAACCTCTTCATAAGATAAGCCCCTCATCCTAGGAATTGAGTTGTGAACCTTCTCAAAAACAAATGTAATATCTTTTTTTCAAATAAGGAGACCAAACTACACAGTACTCCAGATGTGGTTTCACCAATGCCCTGTACAACTGCAATAAAACTTCTCCACTATTTTTCCATTTGCCTCCTTAATCACTGTACCTACATAGAAACTTTTTGCGATTCATGTACCAGGAACCATTTACTGTTTTTTACATTCCCAATGATGGCATCTGCTAATTTTATTAATCAGACATGCAGTTAGCTACATCTGAATTCTCAACAAGCCTCAAGTGGCAACTGGCTAACATTTATGATGATGAAAGCTCAACATGTTCGATTTATTGACCTAATTAATGCACATGAAATTTTTTAAATTATTGTGTATAAGCTTTTCAGTTGGCATTCACTTGAATTAAATGCCTTGATTTCTAACCAAACTTTAGTATGCTGTTCTGAATAAACACTCATCAATGTCATGATCTCTCCATATATTTAGGTGTCAGGGGTACTATTCTCATCTGAGTTGGGTGGTTGGTTCAAGCACCACCCCAGAACGTGAACACTTAATTTAGACTGAGACCTCATGCAAGGACCACTATCTTTCACGTGGATGTGGGGAAAATCCTATGGTGCTATTCAGACAATCCTCTCCATTATTTATCTCTCAACCATCATCACATTTCTTGTAATGGTTTGTGGCTCCAGGATGGTGTGTTGCCTCCCTGGTGCCAGGGTCTGGGATGTCACTGAACGGCTGCAGGGCATCCTGAAGGGGGAGGGTGATAAGGCAGAGGTCATGGTACATGTTAGTACCAATAACAGGTAGAAAGAGGGATGAGGTTTTGCATCAAGAATTCAGGGAGTTAAGCTGTAGACTAAAAGGCAGGACCTCTCAGGTTGTAATCTCTGAATTACTCCCAGTGCCAAATGCTAGCGAGCTCAGAAATAGGAGAATAGCACAGATGAATACGTGGCTTAAGAGTTGGTACAGGAGGGAGGGTTTTAGATTCCTGGATCACTGGGACAGTTTCTGGGGAAGGTGGGACCTGTACAAGCAGGACGGTCTACATCTAAACCAGAGCGGGACTAATATCCTTGTTTGCTAGTGCTATTGGGAGGAGTTTAAACTAATTCGGCAGGGGGAGGGACACAGAATGTTAGCAGAATAGGGATACATCAGAATATGTAAAACAATCAAGTCAGAGGGAGTACAGCTGCATTAGGTTTCAAGCGAGTAAGGCAAGGGTGGATGGCCTCTACTTTAATGCCAGGAGTATTACAGGTAAAACGGATGAGTTAAGCATGAGGATTGACACATGGAATTGTGATATAGTAGCCATCATTGAGACGTGGTTGATGGAAGGGCAGAATTGGCAGCTCAACATTCCGGGATATAGAATCTTCATACGAGATAGGGGAGGGGGTAAAAGAGGAGGAGGCATTGCATTATTAGTTAAGGAGTTGGTTACTGCAGTAAGGAGAGATGATGTCTTGGAGGGGGCATCGAATGAAGCTTTGTGGGTAGAGCTTAGGAATAAAAAAGGGGCAGCCACATTGTTAGGTGTTTAGTATAGACCCCCAGATAGTCGGCGGGAAATTGAGGAGCAAATATGCGCGCAGTTTGCGGAAGTGTGTAAAAACAATAATAGAGTAATTATATTAGGTGATTTCAACTTTCCCAACATTAATTGGGATAGACATAGTGCTAAGGGCTTGGATGAAATGGATTTCTTGAAATGTGTACAGGAGAACTTTTTAGGTCAATATGTAGAGGTTCCAACAAGGGACGGTGCAGTGCTGGACCTAATTCTGGGGAATGAAGCCAGACAAGTGGCTGAGGTGGTGGTGGGGAGCATTTTAGTGATAGCAACCACAGCATGGTACAGTTTAAGCTTCATATGGACAAAGAAATAGACAAGTTGCAAAAACGTGTTTTGGATTGGGGGAGAGCGGACTTTAGTAAAATAAGACTGTGAGGTTCTTAAGCAAATTGATACAGGGAGTGACAAGGTATTGGAGGTGTTGGCAGGCTTAAAAGTGGAGAAATCTCCAGGTACGGATGATTTGTGTCCCAGACTGCTGAGGGAGGCAAAGGAGGAGATCGCAGGGGCTCTGACCCAAATTTTTAATTCCTCTCTGGCCACAGGGGAGGTGCCAGAGGACTGGAGAACAGTTAATGTGGTTCTATTTAAGAAGGGTTGTATAGATAATCCAGGGAACTACAGGCCAGTGAGTCTCATGTCAGTGGTAGGGAAACTATTGGAGAAAATTCTGAAGGAGAGAATCTATCTCTTGGAGAGGGAAGGTTTGATCAGGGATAGTCAGCATGGCTTTGTCAGAGGGAGGTCATGCCTAACAAATTTGATTGAATTTTTTGAGGAGGTGACCCGTTGTGTAGATGAGGGTAGTGCAGTTGATGTAGTTTATATGGATTTAAGCAAAGCCTTTGACAAGGTCCCACATGGGAGACTTATAAAGAAGACAAATGCACATGGGATACAGGATAATTTGATAAGGTGGATTGAACATTGGCTTAGTTGTAGGAGACAGAGGGTGATGACAGAAGGATGCTTTAGTGACTGGAAACCAGTGTCCCGTGGTGTACCACAGGGATCTGTGCTGGGTCCCCTATTCGTCATTTATATAAGCGACATAGATGACTAAGTGGGGGGTAGGATTAGTAAGTTTGCTGATGACACAAAGCTTGGCCAGGTGGTTAACAGTGAGGATAAGTGTCTTGGGCTACAGGAAGATATAGACAGGATGGTCAAATGGATAGAGAAGTGGCAGATGGAATTTAACCCTGAAAAGTGTAAGGTGATACACTTTGGAAGGAGTAATTTGACAAGGAAGCATTCAATGAACGGCATGACACCAAGAAGTTCTGAGGAACAAAGGGTCCTTGGCGTGTGTGTCCATTGATCTCTGAAAGCAGAGGGGCATGTTAATGGGGTGGTGAAAAAGGCATATGGGACACTTGCCTTTATGAATCAAGGCATAGATTATAAAAGTAGGGATCATTTTGGAGTTGTATAGAACCTTGGTGAGGCCACAGCTGGAGTACTGTGTGCAGTTCTGGCCGCCACATTATAGGAAGGATGTGATTGCACTGGACGAGTGCAGAGGAGATTCACCAGGATGTTGCCTGGGATGAAACATTTAAGTTATGAAGAGAGGCTGGATAGACTTGGGTTGTTTTCTTTGGAGTAGAGAAGACTGAGGGGCTACCAGATTGAGGGGCATGGACAGGGTGGATAGGGAGCAGTTGTTCCCTTTAGTTGAAGAGTCAGTGATGAGGGGACACAAGTTCAAGGTGAGGGGCAGGAGGTTTAGGGGGGGGATGTGAGGAAAAACTTTTTTACCCAGAGGTGGTGATGGTCTGGAATGCGCTGTCTGGGAGGATGGTGGAGGTGGGTTGCCTCACGTCCTTTAAAAAGTACCTGGATGAGCTCTTGGCATGTTATAACATTCAAGGCAATGGGCCAAATGCTGGTAAATGGGTTTAGGTAAGTCAGGTGTTTCTCACGTGCCAGTGGAGGCTCAGTGGGCTGAAGGGCCTCTTCTGCACTGTGAGATTCTGTGACCTTGCTGTAAGCATATTGGCTGCTGGTTTTTTCTCTACCGAACTGCAGCGACCACATTCCCAAATTACATCATAGACTGAAGTAATTTGGGTAACTCTGTGGTCATTAAAGGTGTTATAAATGTAAGTAGCTCCATGTATTTAATCTTTTTATAGTATTGAATACTGAAGAGTTTTCCTTTGTGTATCTAATGCTGGCTTTGAGGGAAGAGTAGTTGGGGAGGCAGACCTGTGGGAGATACATGGAGCGAGGAAGAGAATAAACACAGCCCGGGATGTGCGGCCTACATCACTCACCTTCGGGAAGAGCAGTCAAAAGTGGACCTGTCAGCTGCTTGGAACTGGCCCACGCTGAGTTCGAAAGGAAAATGAAACAACAAATTGTAACATCACAGGAAAGAAGCAATTTGATTCGTGAGTATCTAGTAAGTGTTTAAGGTTTATTCTATTCCTAAGGTTTAAAATAAAGTAGGAAGTGTACTTTTGGTAAGGTTTATTAAGTAGGGCCAAGTAATATAAAGTTAATATAAGTAAATTGAAGCCATGGCAGGACAGCTTGGTTGTGAGGAATGCATGTCCTATAATATGTGGGAAGTTGTGGATGCTCCCAATGTCCTAGACAATCACAAATGCAGGAAGTGTCACTAGCTGCAGAACCTTGAGCTCTGGGTTTCAGAGCTTGAGTGGTGGCTGGAGTCACTGTAGTGCATTTATGAGGCTGAGAGCTACATGGATAGCACATTCAAAGAGGTGGCCGCACTGCAGTTTAGGAGCCTGGAGATAGAAAGGGAATGGGAGACCACCAGGCAGTCCAAGAAAACTAGGCAGGTAATGCGGGAGTCCCCTGGGATCATACTCAAATCGTTTTTCTGTTTTGGAAGCTGGTGAGGGCGTTGGTTCCTCGAGTGCAGTCAGAGCCAAGTTTGTGGCACCATGAGTGGCTCAGCTGTACTGGAGGGGATGAAGAAGAAAGGAAGAGCTGTAGTGATGGGGGATTTGTTAGTTTGGGGAACAGACTGGTGTTTCTGTGGCTGTAGACATGACTCCAGGATGGTATGTTGCCTCCCTGGTGCCAGGGTCAAGGATGTCACGGAGCAACTGCAGGATGTTATTATTGGGGAGGATGATCAGCCAGAGGTTGTGGTCCATGTTGGTACCAATGACTTGGGTAGGAACGGAGATGAGGTCCTGAAAGCAGACTTTTCAGGGTGTTAAGCTAGATTGGAAGGGGGATAGGATCCTGAGGGCACAGTCAGAGCAGGTAATGGGAGATGAAGAATTAGTGAGTGACTCTGAAAGATAGAAGAAGCACAGGTTAAAAAGTGTACAGCACAGGAATTTAGCAGTGTTAAAAGGTATCTATGTAAATACAAGGAGTATAGCAAATGAAACTGATGAGCTGAGAGTACAGACAGACACATGGCAGCACAATATTATTGCTATAATGGAAACTTGGCTTGAGGGGCAAAAATGGCAACTCAACATCCCCTGGATGTAGAATTTTCAGACAGGATAGGGAGGGGGTTAAAAAAAGTGGGGGTGTAGCATTATTGGTTAAAGAAGCAATTACAGCTGTGAGGAGAGATGATAGACTAATTGAGGCATCAAATGATGCCATAGAGGTTGAGTTTAGAAATAAAAAAGAGGCAGCCACACTGCTAGGAGTGTACCAAAGGCTCCTAAATAGTGGAAGAGTTAGAAGAGCAATTATCTAGTCAGATTTGAGTGCAAAAACAATAGGGCAGCAATAGCTGGGGACTTCGACTACTCTAATTAATTGGGATACGAACAGTGTGAAGGGCAGTGGCCGCAAAATTCTTGAACTGCATTCAGGGGAACTTTTTTAGCCAGCATATAACAAGCCCAGTGAAAGGGGATGCGGTTCTAGAAATGAAGCTGGGCAAGTGGATGAAGTAGCAGTGGGGGACCATTTTGGAGATAGTGACCATAACACAGTTAGATTTAGCATCATTATGGAAAAGGACAAAGATAAGCCAGGAGTAAAAGCTCTAAATTGGGGGAATACAAATTTTATGAAGCTCAGAGGTGAGCTGGTGGGAGTGGACTGGATGCAGTTATTAGAAGGGAAAACTATGTGAAATCAATGGGAGGCATTCAAAAATGAGGTTCTAGAGGCACAGTGTAGATATGTCCCCCACAAAAAAAGGGTGGTACTGCCAAATCTAGAGCCTCCTGGTTATCCAGAATCATATGGCCAAGATAAAGCAGAAAAAGAAAGCTTATGACAGTCACAAAAGGCTTATACTCTAGGCTTTCTACAGTGTTGAAAGTACAGGGAATTTAGGAAATTAGGAAAGCAAAGATTTTCTGAAAAAATGTTGGTAGGTAAAATCAAAGAAAACCCTAAGCTGTTTGACCAGTATATTAAGAGCAGGAGGATAACTAAGGAAAGGATAGGGCCTATCAGAGATATACATGGTAACTTGTGCATTGATGCTGAAGTTGTGGGCAGAGTTCTCGATGAATACTTTTGTCTCCATCTTCACTAAGGAGAGGGATGATGCAGACATTCTAATTAGAGGAGTGTGAAAAATTAGATATAATAAGCATAGTGAGTGAGGAAGCACTAGAATGACTGACATCCTTGAAGGTGAACAAATCACCCAGGCCAGTTAGATTGTATCCCAGGCTGTTAAAGGAAGCCAGGGAGGAAATAGCAGATGCTTTGAGGATCATTTTCCAATCCTCACTAGATACAGGTGAGGCACCAGAGGATTGGAGATCTGAAAATGTTCTACCATTATTTTAAAAAGTGTGCAAAGGATAGGCCAGAAAATTATAGACCGGCCAGTCTGACTTCAGTGGTGGACAAATTATTGGAATCAATTCTGAGCCAGGATAAACTATCACTTGGAAGGGCATGGGTTAATCGGGGACAGTCAGCATGGTTTTGATAGGAGAAGATCATGTCTTGCTAACTTAAGAGAATTTTTTTGAGGAAGTAACCAGGAGGATTGAGGGTAGTGCAGTGGATGTTGTCTACATGGATTTTAGTAAGGCCCCACATGGCAAACTGGTCAGAAAAGTGGGATACAAGGTAAGTTGGCAAGTTGGATCCAAAATTGGCTCAGTGACAGGAAACAATGGGTAATGGTTGATGGATGTTTTTGCAAATGGAAAACAGTTTGCAGAGGTATTCCACAGGGCTTGGTGTTGGGGTCCTTGCTGTTTGTTGTATATATTAATGATTTGGACATAATTGTGGGAGGTGTGATTGGAAAATTTGCAAATGGCTCAAAAATTGACCCTGTAGTTGATAATGAAGATGATAGCTGTTGTCTCCATAATGATATCAATGGTTGAGTGGGCAGAAAAGTGGCAAATGGAATTCAATCTGGAAAAGTGTGAGGTAATGCTTTCGGTGCGGAAATGGGGTGGGAGCAAACAAAGCAAGGGAATACTCAATAAACGGGAGGATGTTGAGGGTTTGAGGAAATGAGACCTTGGGGTGCATGTGCACAGGTCCCTGAAGGTGGCAGGACAGGTGGATAAGGTGGTAAAGAAAGCATATGGAGTGTTTTTCTTTTATTGGATGAGTTATTGAATACAAAAGGAGGGATGTAATGATGGAACTGTATAAATGCTGGAATTTTGTGTACAGTTCTGATCGCCAGATTATAGGAAGGACATAATTGTTCTGGAGAGAGTGCAGAGAAGATTTACAAGAATGCTGCCAGGGCTTGAAAATTGCAGCTATGAGGAAAGATTCAGTAGGCTAGGATTGTTTTCCTTAGAACAGAGTAGGCTGAAGGATGACCTAATTGAGGTGTACAAAATTGAGGGGCCTAGAAAGGGTGGACAGTAAAGACTTGTTTTTCCTAGCTGAGGGGTCAGTTACCAGGGGGCATAGATTTAAGGTGCTTGGTAAAAGGATTAGAGAACATTTTCACCAAGTGTGATGGGCATCTGGAATTCATTGCCTAAGTTGGTGGTTGAGGCTGAATCGCTCAACTCATTTAAAAAAAAAGGTACTTGGATCTGCATCTGAAGTGCTATAACCTGTAAGGCTATGGACCAGGTGCTGGAAAGTAAGATTAAAATGACCAGCTAGTTTCTTTCTCATCTTTTTCTGGCTGGCAGAGACATGGGCTGAATGGCCTCTGCACTATAATTTTTCTGTGGTTTCTAAATTTGAGCAAAGGATTAGTGTGTTAATTTGCATGGGATCCACTTTGCAAAAAAGATTGAAAGCCATTTACTCTCATGAAGCTTGACTTGTTTTCCTGTGTTTACTGCAGTCAATATGAAGTATTGGCATCTTATATTCACATTTGAATGAAAGACTTCAGTTCCAAATGTCATTTTGTGTTTGAATGTTAGTTTTCATAAAATGAAACTGGAACTGCGAAGACGTGGAACCTGATTGGCTCAGTCAAAACCTAATTGGTAATCTAAATTGCACAGTTTACATTAATGTTAAATCTGTCCTTGTAGTCAACCATGATATAATCCAGTGCTTCCCAAACTTTTTCTCACTGTGACACCTTTTCTTAAGTGCTCAAATTGGTGCTACGCCAGAGTGAGTGGGGGGAATTGAGTTGTGGAGAGGGAAGGGAGAGTTGTTGAGCAGGAGGAGGGATGGCGGGGGAGAGAATTGTTGAGCGAAGCTAATGTTTTGACCACTTTGTTTTGAAGATTCTGGGGCCTTGGAGGTAATAATCATGGGTGAGCATGTAATGGAGCTTTGGGGACAGTTCTGTTCTGCCAGAATCCCTGCTCGTTAGCCAATGCTGCCTTGGAGCTCATGATCCGAAATGATTGCTTTAGAATCCCTGATATAATCACTTGATAACAGAAGCAGAGTGATGAAATATATTTTAAAATTGATCACAAGCTTAATTACAGCCTGACTATTTGACCAGCAGTCACAACTTGCATTTATATAACACCTTAAGCACAAATATTGCAGGGTGCTTCAGAGGTGTAAGGAAAACTGTCTGAGCCAAATCTGAAATGACCAATAGCTTGGATGTTAAGGAAGGCCAGGAAATCCCAGAATATGGGGCAAAGGAAGTATGGCTGCCAATGGTGGGTTAGGAGGTGGTAGTTGGTGAACATGAGGCCAGAACTGGAGGAACACTTTTTTTAGGGGGGCGGGCACAGCAGAGAGAGAGAGAGAGAGAAAGAAAGAGGTGTATATAAATCAGAACGCGAGATACCATGGAGGAATTTAAACTTGAGGGCAACCCTTTTAAAATTGGGTCGCAATAAGCCAATGTGGATCAGTGAGGGCAGCAGTAAGTGGGAATTCATGTGGGACAAGATATGTGCAGCAGAAATTTGGATAAGTAGAAGTTCATGGAGGATTAAAAGATAAAGTTGGAAAAGCATTGCAATGAATAATTGAGAATTGAGGTGGCAAATTGGAGCAGGGCTTCAGGAACACCAGCTGAGATAGGATGAAGGTGGGTGATGTAAAAATGGAAGTGGACTGCCTTTATGATGGAAGAAATATGGGATGGGAAGCCCTTGATTGGAGACATTAATACAAGTTGTATAATAAAGAGACTTGCATTTGTAGTAGCACTTCACAATTGTTGGATGTCTCAAAAGTGCTTTTGAAGTGCCACCACCGTAATAACTGGTAGCCAATTTGTGCACAGCAAACTCCTACAAACAGCAATCCAATAATGATCAGATGCAATGTTGATTCAGGGATAAATATTGATCAGGACAGCAGGGATAACATCCTTGCTCTTTTGTGAAATAGCACCATGTGATCATTTATGCCAACCTGGTTTGTGGGGTGGTGGTGCAGATGTCACCTTTTGACAGTGCAGAACTCCCTCAGTATTGGGTTGGAATGTCAGCCTTGAATTTTGTGCTCAAGCCCTGGTGTGGGACTTGAACCCAGAGCCTTGAGACTCTATCAAGTGTGCTACCTCCTTAACCACAACTGAACTGGGGTTAAATCTTCGAGACCACAAATTGATGGACCTTTCAAAAGGGAAAATAAGGTTAGGGATGGATCAGTAGTAAGTGATGAATAGGGTGTTTTTTATGTCAGCCTGCAAGTTATTAGACTTCAATGAAATCAGTTTTGCAACATTCAAAGGTGGAATTTGAATTCTCAAACTCTGGGTTTACATTTGGTAATCTTGTTTTCAAAAAAATTTAAAGGGGAGCTTTCCCTATTCCCTACTTATCTAAGTGATCATGATTGCATTTGTCTTGGGAAATCAAGATAATGACATTTCTGTGCCCCCATCATTTAAAGTTGAAGACAAATGCCAATGCAGAAAGCTGAAGTTTTGCCTCAACAGAACTAAAAGTGAAGTTAGCCATCATTGAGTTAGGATGTTGGGTAGCAGGTTGTATTTTTCTTTTGTGCAGTTTCCTGGATGGTCAGAAACTAAAACGTTTGCACCTAATTCACCAGAGTCACCTGTTTCATGGTATAGTATATGGAGGGTTTTCTGATCTGTGTGTGGAATGCTTTTTACTAAGGGTTATTTTACTGTGTTTTCGCAATGCCATTCGCAGCTTCAGTTCATATGCTAAAAATACCTGACACTTAGGTGCTCACTGAAGCTGGTATACCAGGCATCCAGTGACAGTCGCAACTGAGTTGGACTGGCCATGTAGCCAGAATGCCTGACATTTGCTCGCAGAGGCAGGTCTTCTGTGGGGAATTGGGGCTTGGATCTGGAGTGCACTGTCATTGTGCTTCCCCCAGGTGCCAGGGAGGCATTCTGAAGACATCATTTAAGAGTCTTGATATTGACTTCTGGTCCTGAGACGTTCACCCAGGATTACTGCACCTGACACAACCAAATAATAAACAATGGTGCGGCCTCCTTTTTTGAAGGCAGATACATAATGGAGGCAGTGGGGAGGATGTAGGAGTGGGCTGGGGCAGAGGAGGTCATGGGCCACCATCTCACCAAAACCCGATCGCCTGTGGTATCCTTCCTATTTGCAGCAGAACCTTTTGGGCACGTCAGCCTTAGGAGTCACCTATGTAACTACCAAGCATTGCAGATGATGAAAGTAGTCATTTTTTGCCTCTAAGGGTGTGTAAGATATGCTTAGTTAGAATAAATATATTGGCAGGTGACCCATTAGTTAAAATTTTTCCCCTTGTCCTTCAGTTCAAAATTGTTTTGCCCTGTAAGTTGCTGACACTGTGGGCTGAAAAGCACTTCAGAGAGAGCAGTGGGGCATTTGGGCTTGGAGAACAATGGTACTACAATTCTTCACCATTGAGCTTTAAGGATTGAGAAAGAAACAGGAACAATTTGGAAGAAGCATGAATTAATCAAATCAGCTGCAGAAAAGGAAGGAAAGATTGGATTGAGACAGAGCAAGGAAAAGTAAAAGGTGGGGGGTGGGGTTTAGAAATTAAGGTTAACTATCTAGATTTAGTTTAAATTCCCTATCTGTGCTGGAGAGGTTTATTAGCATTGTAGGAACATAAATATTCTTGTCAAAAAAGGTACTTGCACTGTTTGCCACTCCTAACTTTCTGCATTTGAGTTTAAGGGCCAGTTGCTAGGCAAATGCAGCCTCTTCATCAATCTCATGGAAATTGAGGGTAACTGCTATTTTTGCAAGGTGAACTTGTGACAAATCACGGTATCTCTTACTCGCCACACATGCCATTGTTTCGGCAACAAATTCTTGGTTGTTGCCCTTGAGCAAATGAGTGAGAGTATTCCTGTGAGAGATTTTTACATTGCATTGTTCTCTTTGATCGGGTTTGGAGTGGCAACTGGTTTCTATTATCCTGTTAAATTCTGCATCTGTTCCAGTTGTCCTGATCAGTCTGAAGTATCAATTTGCTCTCGCTCATACTTCTAATAGAAGACAGCAAGAGATAGCGTTAACTTCTATTTTCATATCCTTTGTTTACCTGACACTTGTTTCATTTATGAAGAGTTCAAAGTGCTTAATACAAAAAAAAATTGCTTTTGAAACGTGGTGATTGCTACTGAAGCAGATGTGTGGTAGTGGTCCTGTATTAGAAACTTCACATAAACAGCAATTACATTAATTTTCTCCAGATTAGGTTTTCTTTTGTGGGAATTAGTTGAAAGAGAGAGGTTGGTCAGCTTACTGAGAACACTATTCAAAGAGAATTTGGGTGTTATGGGATACTTGACATTCCCTCAATTCTGGACCTTCAGTTGAGATATGATTGGGATTTAATCTCCCATGTTGAGAATTGGTCAGACGTTTAATAGCCTATACCTTCTAACTCTCTTCATTTTTCACTTTACAGTTGCTCTGTCTCTTAATTGAGAAAACAGACTGTGACTCACTTTTAATCTTCAATTTTAATTGTTTTTGTATAAATCTCTATCTCTTTCCTGATGTTCCACCTCGTTGTTCCTTTTCTATTGTTTTGCTGTAATAGTTATCAAACTTAACTCCATCTCTGCAGAAGCAAAATGCTGTTGATGTGGAAATCTGAAATAAAAACAAAATATGCTGGAACTACTTAGCAGGTCAGGCACCATCTGTGGAGAGAAACAGCTCATGTTTCAAATCTATGACCTCTGATCAGAATCTCCTCTTTTTTTCTGCTCTTTTGACCTGAACAAAATCAAAGGTTTTATTTCTTAGAATTCTCAAAGTGTGTATCTCTGGACTTGATTCTTTCAATGCTGCTTTACTCCTGATCCACCTTTTTACTTTTATGACTGTTCATCCCATTCCTAAGAAAGGTGATCCTGCTTGCCCTTGCTTTCTAAAGTGAAAACACTGTCAACACTGAAGGATCACAAGGTACGAATTATCTTAAGTACAGGTCTGACTCAGACTCAAATGTGGTATTTGACAGTGTGCTTTTCAGCATAGGCATTGCCTGTGCAACTTTAGTTCTTCAAAATGTAGTAATTTGTTTGTCATTCGTTACCTTTTGGACACTTCCAAAAGTGCAGGATCACAAATATCTAAGTAAGTAGCTATCATATAGCTTCCACTGGGCCATCAGCTGCCACCTCTTGTAATTTCTCTACCCTTGATCCTCCATCTATTCACATTCTTGGCCCCCTACATCCTCTATCGTAAATTGAGTACATGCACATCCTTTTAAAATGTTCCTTTTCATGTAGGTGTTTGATTCTGTAAACTGTGTAAAGCTTGTGTATATGCAAAATTCAGCATAGCCTTGCAATCCTTAATAGGATGCAAGAAAGTTTTTAATCAAAACTTAGTCATTAACCTGAAAGGTTAATTCTGTTTTTCTCTCCATGATGCTGCCCGACCTTACTGCAAATAGAAATGAAAATTTTAATCATGTGGTTTCCTTCAGGCTCGGGTAATGCCAGGAGCCTGTGTTTTGCTTTTACTAGTATGATTTATTGCCACTTGTCTTCTAAAAATGTCCACCTTGAAGTTTTTGCTCTTCCTGGGATTTCCATTTCTCTTGTTCACCCTCATTGCTTTTTATTTCCCTTGTTTGATCAGACTTTCATAGTCACATCTCCTTCTTTAGTAACTTTTACTGGCTCCAACTCAATCCAAGTGAAATTCCTTCATGTTTCGGGTCCACTCACAGTTACAGAGATCTCCTAGTCATTCAACATTCCTTGAATCCAGTTCTGATGAAAGATTGTCGACCTGCAACGTTGAGCCAAATTTTCAAATGCTGCCCTTGTCCTTCATGATGGGAGGTTGTGGGCTTGGCAGGTGCTGCTAAAGAAGACTTGGTGAATTACTGCAGTGCATCTTATATGGTACACTCTGTAGCCATTATGCACTGGTTGTGGAAGAAGTGAATGTTTGAGGTGGTGCATTTGGTGCCACTCGAGTGGGCTGCTTTGTCCTGGATGGACTAGATGGACTGAATGGCATCTTGTGCCCCATGACTTTTTTTGTGTTGTTGGAGCTGGACACATCCAGGTAAGTAGCGTTTTCAATCTCATTCTTGACTTGTGTGCTGTAGATTGTGGAAAGGCTTTGGAGAAGCGGGGCAAATCGTTTGTTGTAGAAGTCAGTCTGTGACTTGCACTAATAGCCATGGTATTTATATTGCTGGCCCAGTTAAGTTTCTGATTAGTGGTAACGCCCAGGACATAGATGTTGGGGATTTGGCAATATCAATGCTATTGAATGTCAAGAGGAGGTGGAGGAGATTCTTTTGTTAGAGATGATCATTGCATGGTGCTTTTATGCTGCAAATGTTATTTGTCACATATCAGCCCAAAGGTGAATCTTGTCCCAGGTCTTCCTGCATGAAGGCACTGACTGCTTCAGTAGTTTTTTTTTTATTGGTTCATGGTATCTGGGCATCACTGGCAAGGCCAGAATTTATTGGCCATCTGTAAATGTCCTTGAAGGTGGTGGTGGTAAACCACCTTAAATCACTGCAGTTCATGTTGTAGGTACGCCCATCTGAGGAACTACAAATGGATCTGAACACTATATAGTTATCAGAAAACATTCCCCACCCCTGACTGTATAGTGAAGGGACATTTTACAACATAAGCAGCTGAGGACACTTGTCTGAAGAACTTCTACAATGATGTTCTTGGGCTGAGATGATTGGCCTCCAACACCCACTACCTTGTTCCTTTTGGGCTGGGCACGGCTCTTTCTCGTGGAGAAAGTGAATATTGAGAAACTGTTCTTTCTCAATATAACATCAAGAACTAGAGGACACCAATTCAAATTAATTGGCAAAGGGAGTAACTGATATAAGGAAATATTTTTTCACCGAGGGTGGTTGGAATCTGGAACAAACTTCCTGAAAGGATTGTGGAGGTAGGTTCGGTCAAGGTATTCAAAAAGGCATTGAATTGTTACCTGAAAAGAGAAAATGTGCAAGGTTACAGGGATAAGGCAGGGAAGTGGGACTAAGTGGAATGCTCTTTCAGAGAGCTAGTGCAGACTTGATGGGCCAAATGGCGGCCTCCTGCACTGTAAAAATAGTGATTTGCAGCCCCCCACAACCACAATGGCTGATCTGATTGTGTGGCTTTGACTCCACTTTCCTGCTGGGCCCCCATAACTCTTGACTCATTTGAAGATCAAAAATCTGTCTAACTCAGCCATCCTAGAAAAAAAACCCCTAGCTCAGTAAGTGTATTGTGGTAATTTAATGGCCCTCCTCTGAACTTCTTAGGGGTCCATCACCTCCCATGCTGGTGGACCAAAGCTGGAAGATCCAAGGCCTCCTACAAAGACAGTGGACCATTACAGCTTTGCATTAAATAATAGCTGTGCAGAGATGTATTTATTAATTCAGATTTTGCATGTTGTAAGGGTTTAAGTGTGTCTTACAAAGCGGTTCAGAGGCTTTTAAGGTTGAACAATAGTGTTTACTAGTAACACAACTGTATACATGTGTATATGTATCTATACCTTATAAAGTATAGCCCAGACTATGAGCGAGCTTTGTGCTTGTTTCTACCTGTGTCTCTGCATGCACTTAGACTGACCCAAGTTCCTTGTCATGTGACCCTTTACATCCCACTGGGCAGTACTGTTCTCCAATCCCACATTATCCTTGCTATGCCAAGCACCCTTGTACTATACCTCCAACCCTTACCCAAAATATTTACAGTATAATCTTTCTTTACATGCTGCCTCCAGTCTCTGACTTTTGTAAATTCAGATGGTCAGGAGGCTTGACAATTTTTCCAGGTAGGGTTTGGCTCCTATTTGGAGGTGTGGTAGGCTCGATTGATTTGGAGTTTGAATCGTAGTGTTCTGTGTTTCTGGCATTTGATAGTCCCATTTATTCAGTCTCTAAACTCCTTGGAGTTGAACTTTTCTTTATCAACCACCCAGCTGCTTTGTTTGGACATCATAAGCTTGTCCAGTTCCTTCCAGAGGGAGTGTTCACTCATTCATTGAGCTTGGGGGGGTGGGGTAGGGGAACAATTTAATCCATGGGGTCCACCATAATCTTGCTAGAAGTTCACATTTCAAAAATGGAACCTTTGTTTCCACTTCCACAATTTTACCCAAATATTTGTTTACTTATTCTCCAATTCTTTTTCAGCTCAGCAGTTACTGAGTTCAGTTGTCTTTGATTCAGAGTTGTCTGTGAAATCCTTTATACAAGCTTAACAACTTCACCAGGGTATTCATTTCCTTTCTAAATCTTTCTTTCATGGTCACTGTTCCTTAGACTCTTTCAATTCACTTCTTAGATCCTCTGTTTCATAGAATTTTCCTTTTCTGCTTTTAAAGTCTGCATTTGCTCTTTCATAATGTGCACCTCATCTTTCATATATTTCAAATGGGATTGAAGTTCAAGAATTTTGTCACTTTTGGTTGTTAATTCTGCATTCAGTCACTTCTGATACTTGAAGTTCATAAAGTTCTAATTTAAGATCCATCTTAACCTTGTAGAAGCAAATTCAATATAATCATTTGGGCATCTCAAGTCCTCTTTCAAATGTTCTACTTCCTATGAGCGACACTCCAGTGTTCTCACCTGGCCTTGTTTTTCATTAGCAAACTCCCCTTTCATACATGAAAGTTGGTTCTCTGCATTGATCCAGGAGCCTAATTCTTCCATGCTATCCTTCAAGCTCTCATGCGGTAATTGCACTTCTGCTAATTGTTGTTGAGACCCTTAATGTTCTTTTTGTGAGAACTTCTACTTTCACTTGGGTATGCTGCAGAAGTGACCTCTTTCTGATTCAGATTGGAGTTGCAAGTTTCTTGTTTGCCCCTGTACATAATTCTTATTTCTTTCTAACGGTTCCAAAACTCTTGTTCAGTGATGTTTTCATTGTCTCAGACTCTTCATTGTACTGTAACTGTATTCCCTCTTTGAATACCTGATTGCAGCCTGGCATTTTCCTCCTGGAATATATAACATTGAGTCTTCTCTGGCAGCTGGTTCTTCAGTTCTTTCCGAGTGCCATTAAATTTAATTTTGTTTTCCACATAATTTTCCAGAGGAACACACTGCAACATGAGAGATTCTTTGAGTGTGTGAAGTTCAATCAACAGGCTTCCCTTTTTTTTGTGAAGCTCTAACATTTCTTCAATTTATTTGTAATTCAACAGAGTCGTATTGACTTTTTTCTGCTGTTCATTTCTTCATGCTGCTGAATGGTTATATGCTCCTTTTTGCATTTGATTTTGAAGAACAATCGGCTGTTCCTTCAACTGTTTATTTTCTTGTTCAGCTTTTTCCTTCTCACTCTGCACTTCCAGTAGCAACAAAGCAATGCACTGTAGTTCCAACAGAGCTTTTTCTGAAGTAGTATTCAACATCCTTTTTCTTCTACCTCCTATCCAAAATCCACAAACAGGACTGTCCCGGCAAACCGATCGTGTCAGCCTGTTCCTGCCCCACGGAACTCATTTCTTGCTATCTTGACTCCATTCTCTCTCCCCTTGTTTAGTCCCTTCCCACCTACATCCGTGATTCCTCTGACACCCTACTTCATATCAACAATTTCCAGTTCCCTGGCCCCAACCGCCGCCTCTTCACCATGGACATCCAATCCCTCTACACCTCCATCCCTCACCGGGATGGTCTGATGGCTTTCCACTTCTTCCTTGAACAGAGGCCCGAACAATCCCCATCCACCACTACTCTCCTCTGTCTGGCTGAACTTGTTCTCTCACTGAACAATTTCTCCTTAAACTCCTCTCACTTGCTTCAAATAAAAGGTGTGGCTATGGGTACCTGCATGGGCCTCAGTTATGCCTGTCTCTTTATGGGGTATGTGGAACATTCCTTGTTCCAGTCCTATTCTGGCCCCCTCCCACAACTCTTTTTCCGGTACATGGATGATTGCTTCGGTGCTGCTTCATGCTCTCGTCTGGACCTGGAAAAACTTATTAATTTTGCTTCCAATTTCCACCCCTCCATCATTTTCACATGGTCCATCTTTGACACTTCCCTTCCTTGACCTCTCTGTCTCTATTTCTGGTGATAGGTTGTCCACCAAATATTCATTACCACCTCCCATAGCTACCTCGACTACAGCTCTTCACACCCTGCTTCCTGTAAGGACTCTATCCCGTTTTCTCAGTTCCTTCGCCTCTGTTGCATCTGTTCTGATGATGCCAATTTCAAAAACAGTTCCTCTGACATGTCCTCCTTCCTTAACCGAGGTTTTCCACCCATGGTGGTTGACAGGGCCCTCAACCGTGTCCGGCCCTTATCTTGTGCATCCGCCCTCACACCTTCCTCTTCCTCCCAGAACCATGATAGGGTCTCCTCTGTCCTCACTTATCACCCCACTAGCCTCCGCATTCAAAGGATCATCCTCCGCCAACTCCAGTATGCTGCCACCACCAAACACAACTTCCCTTCACCCCCCCGGCAGCATTCCGGAGGGATCATTCCCTCCAGGACACCCTGATCCACTCCTCCATCACCCCTACATCACAACCCCCTCCCACGGTACTTTCCCATGCAACCACAGAAGGTGCAACACCTGCCCCTTTACTTCCCCTCTCCTCACCGTCCAAGGGCCCTAACACTCCTTTCAAGTTAAGCAGCATTTCACTTGCACTTCCCTCAATTTAGTCTACTGCATTCGCTGCTCCCAATACGGTTTCCTCTACATTGGAGAGACCAAACGCAGACTGGGTGACCGCTTTGCGGAACACCTTCAGTCTGTCTGCAAGCATGACCCAGATCTCCCTGTTGCTTGCCATTTCAACGCTCTACCCTGCTCTCATGCCCACATGTCCGTCCTTGGCCTGCTGCAATGTTCCAGTGAAGCTCAACGCAAACTGGAGGAACAGCACCTCATCTTCCGACTAGGCACTTTACAGCCTTCCGGACTGAATATCTCTTCCCCCATCCCTACCCACTTTCCGATTTCCCCCTTTTTTCCAATAATTTATATATATTTTTCTTTTCCCACCTATTTCCATTATTTTTAAATGTATTTCCGTCCAGTGTTTTATCTCTACCTTTTAGCCTATTTCGATCCCTCCCTCCTCCTCCCCCACCCAACCCCCGCTAGGGCTATCTGTCACTTGCTCGTTCTGCTTTCTACCTTTAATGTCACCTATTAGCACATTCCTTAGATAATATCACCACCTTCAACACCTCTTTGTCCTTTTGTCTATGACATCTTTTGGCAATCTCCACCTATCAATGGCCCTCTATCCAGCTCTACTTGTCCCACCCCCCCTTAAACCAGCTTAAATTTCACCTCTTTTCTATTTCTCTTTAGTTCTGTTGACGAGTCATACGGACTCGAAACGTTAACCGTGTTCCTCTCCGCAGATACTGTCAGACCTGCTGAGTGTTTCCAGGTATTTTTATTTTTGTTTTGGATTTCAAGCATCCGCTGTTTTTCGCTTTTATTCTTTTTATCATCTCATTTTGTTTTCTGTCACATGCATTGACAACTTCTTTGAGTACATTTTATGCCTGCTGTTGTGCCTGGCTGTTCTTCTGATTGGAATTCAAAGAGGGAGTTGAAAGAACTCATTGACAAATCAGAATTGTTATTTCTCCTTGTGCTTTTCTGGAGAGATGTGCTGAGCCCACATATGATACAGACTTTCGCTTCTTGCATTCTTCACAACATACAAAGTCTCCTTGTACCATTGTGACACCTCGTTTGTTTCTCCAGATCTTGAACAGTTTTGTTTCATTGAAGATGTTAGTTTTATCATGTGTTTTCAAAGGTATATACTCTGCTTGATTCGTGTTTCAAGTCTTCCAATTCAGCTTTGATATGAACATTTTCTGATCTTTTTCTGTTTTATTTTCTCTGTCTGCAGCAGAGCTTTGTCTTTGTCCTTCATTTTGGTTTCACTGTTAGCCAAGCCTGTCTTTGGTGAAGTCTTGGCTTGTTTCAGTTCTGCAACATCTACTCATGGTTTTATTACCTGCTTGCAGCTTGGGACACACTACAATGTTCCCTTCTGTCAGCTGGCTCAGCACTGCCGTTACTGCTTGGGTAATGTGTTGGTATTTTCGCAAAGCTCTATGTTTAAGCCTTCTGGTTCTTTCTTCCCTTCCTTTCCTGTACACTAAACTCTTTGGCTTGTTGTGTTTCATTGCACTGACATGGTCTGCCATCATGATTTCCTACTTTATCTGTTGCACTCCGGTAACTTAAATTTTGCATCTGATTTGGCCCTTGTATCAGTCCAAATTGAGCTGGTAGGGTTGATTTATTATCTGTGGCTGTCTTTCAGCACAGGAGAGCACAGCTTTGAGTACTGCTCACTTTTAAAGATGGCGCTGCAGCAACCATTTTTTTTCAATGGTTCTTTCCTCCTTTTGGCAGGCTCCCATAGCAATTGCAGACCCAATTTAATAGGGATTGGGTGTTTTGTTTTTACAGCAAGCCTCCTTTAATTTAAAGGGTTGGGCCCTTTTAGGATGTTTTTGGAGTATTTTGGGGCCACTAAAAAGCGATCCCCAGCTCTGGCTGAGTTTTAAAACCTCTTTTCAACAGAACTCCACCACCATGTGGTATGGTGCTGCCTCTGAACCCTGGCTAGCTACAGTGATTAACAAAATGGACTGCTCTGACTGGTTAATGGCCTGAAGACTTTAAGGCTAGTTCAGTCTTAGAACTGATTTTTTGCTCGCCCTTGCCAGGCCCTTTGACTCTGCAAATTGTTTGGGATTCATAATGGACCTCCACATACTCGGATGGAGCCCTTTAGCTGCACAGTGGATTTTTCTTTTGCATTTCAGCCCCCACATCTCCAGTGGAGCTGCTTTTTTTTTAAGGCGATCTGACTGTCTTCAGTTTAAGTGCACTTCAGTCAAGCTAGGCTGCTGTTTCTTTTAAGTTTTTCAAACTCGGGTCCTTCACCAGCTTCATTGGAATTCGTTTTTGGGCTTGCCATCATGTTTTTTGTTCAGTTGGCCTCATGAAAAGGCTCAAAGTCTTGTAAAGTTGAACAGTGGTGTTTATTGGTAACTACTACCTTTTTTATAAACAAATATGGTTTTAGCCAGACTGAGCTAACTCCATGCTTACTTCTACATAGGTCTCTGCATAACCATAGACTGACCTGGATCCCTTGTCATGTGGTTCTTTACATTACTGTTCTCCAGTCCTACATTAACCCTTACTGTGCCAAGCACCCTCATACTGCACTGCTTTTGTTAATTTCTCCCTTACTGTAACTACAGGTTCTGATTTTTCTTCTTTGCCAAAATCAATTAAATTATTGTGAAGTGAAAAATTATAATGAAATCTAATTGTTAAAACATTGCAGGTTGAACAGTGGATGAAAGTAAAGAGAAAAAAGTATGTCTTTTTGTTAGTGTTTACTTTTTCTTGGACAGCCCAATTTAGCATTATTTTGTGTTTTGAAACTTCTTCGTAAATTAGTGATTTATTTAAAGAAATTTTAAAGGTTTAAATGTTTTTAAATTATTAACAGACTTTTAGTATCAGCAGTAACAATCTGGTTATGGTATGACTATTATTATGATATGCAAAAATACCTAATTGAATGAATAAAGCCCCTTGCTGGAAACCTGCCTATCATTGCCACCTTCTGTATATGCGATCACTAGAATTTGGCTTAACTAAGGTGTGATCAGTGTATAATAATTGCTTTCATTCTGTAGTGGTTCAAGTCTGCTCAGTAACAGCCAGTATAGTCATAGGGCGGGAGGACATAAGAGCTCTTCAGTTGGGGAAAATTTGGTTTTAAATTCTACACCGCAGAGAACCCGGGGAATTTCTAGTGTATCTAATGGCTCAGATGCTCATATGTACTTAAGTTTTTGGATAGGGAAAGGCTTTGATGAATTTGTCCTGGAAATGTTGCAGGATTTACTGTTTTTTGTTTTTCTTCCCTCCTTCCTTTCTCTTTTTCCCTCCTCCTGCCATTTTTTTACACTTTTTTTCCATTGCTTAGGAATGCAGGCTGATCTAGTTATTGACTTAAAGAGAAGGCACACAATAGTATCAACCGTGCCAATAATGAGCCAACCTCTGCTAAAATCCAGAGGTATGATCACTGGCTATCTCAGAAAGAAATGCAATTTATTTTGAAAGGCTACCCTGTAAAATTGATTGACCCTGGAAAACAAGTGCAAGTCATTGATAACCCCTTCATCGTAGGGATAATCCTTGGGTCCACAGTGCGTCATAACAGTCTTGAAGTAATGGCACAATTAATTTGTCTTAAAATTAAAACTTAAACCAGATAAGGCATACTGAAGCTTAGAGAGAAGAAAGGTTGGATAGTTTGCTTTGGATTTACATCGGAAGAATCGGATGTGGGCATCACTGGCTGAGTAAGCATTTATTGTCCTTGTTTAGAGGACATTTAACAGTCAGTGACATTGCTGTGGGTCTGGAGTCACATGTAGGCCAGATCAGGTCAGACCTAAAGGACATTAGTGAACCAGATGGGTTTTTTATGACAATTGGCAATGGTTTCATGGTCATCATCGGACTTTTAATTCCAGATTTTTATTGAATTCAAATTCCGTGTTGTTGTGGTGGGATTTGAACCCAGGTCTCCAGAGCATTACCCTGGATCTCTGGATTACCGGTCCAGTGACAATATCACTATGCCACCACCTCCCCCATGTATTTTTGCATATCATAATTGTCATGCCATACCCAGATTTACTGCTGACACTAAAAATCTGTTAATAATATAAAGGCATTTAAACCTTTAAAATTTCTTTAAAGAAATCACTAATTTACAAAGAAAATTCAAAACTCAAAATAATGCTAAATTGGGCTGCCAAGAAAAAGTAAATGCTTGTTGAACCATGAAAGCTTTGACCCTGCAAAATTGTTCAGCTCATTTACGCCACATTTTCCAAAGAATGGAGAACTCAAATATTTACTTTCAGTAATTTTAGCAAACAATTAGCTGAGGTTTTTTGAAAAAAGGAAATTCCACCAAGCACTTCACCACAGATGAGGAAGACCTGAGAGGCCCTTTGCACTGCTTGCATACCGAGTTAGGGAACATTATCAAAGGCAATTCCTCTTTGATTTGGAATAAATTGTAGTATAGAGAACCTAACAGGAGATGGGTGAAATTAACGTTGTCCTGCTGTGCATGCAGAGGGAACAGTACATGTTCATTTGACATTTTGAAGGAAGTAGGCTTCCCCCTTTTCCTCATACTTGCTCTGATTCTTCAAGTCCAGATGCCCATAATGAAAAATGATTGTTTGGTGTATATTGATTATAGTAAGTGAAGTCATATCAGAAGGACACATGAGTCTTGCTTTCTCTCCCATTCCTGTCCTATGCCAACAACTATTACTTTAATATTATTTCCCTTTTCTGATTCTATTGCTGAAATTAGAACTTTAAGTTGTCTTTTTTTTTTCAATATTTGTTTGTGGCTTGTGGACATTGGTGGCAAGGCCTGCATTTATTCCCCATCCACATTTGCCTTAGAATGTGGTGGTAGTGGGCTGTCACCTTGAACTGCAACTGCCCATGTGGTAGGTGCACCCATTGTGCTGTTAAGGAGGGTCTTCCAAGATTTAGACTGAGTGAAGAAATGGCTATATATTTCCAAGTCTTGGAGGGGAACTTGCAGGTGGTGGTGTTCTCATGTGACTGTTGCCTTTGTTCTTTTGAGCGGTGGGGGTAATAGATTTGCGGAATACTGTTGAAGTCTTGTAGAGTTGTGACACTGCAGGTTGTAGGTGGTACGCACTGCTGCTCATGTATGCTAGTGGTGGAGTGTGAATGCTTGTTTGTGGGTGGGGTGCCAATCAAGCATGCTGCTTTGTCCCGGATGATGTTGAGCTTCTTGTTGTTGGGGCTGCACTCATCCAGGCAAGTAGAGAGTATTCCATCACACTGTCTTGTAGTTGGTGGACATGCTTTGGGAAGTCTGAGGTGAGTTACTCACCAGAGAATTCGCAGCCTCTGACCCGTTCTTGTAGCCACTATTTAAATGGCTAGTCTAGTTCAGTTTCTGGTCAATGGTAACTCCCAGGATGTTGGTAGTGAGGGATTCAGCAATGGTAATGGTTTGGATGTCAAGGGAAGATTGTTAATTCTCTCGTTGGAGATGGTCATTGCCTGGCACTTGTATGGCATGAATGTTACTTGCCACTTAACATCTCAAGCCTGGATGTTGCCCAGGTCTTGCTGTATGTGGGTACAGCCTGGCTCATTGTTTGAGGAGTTTTGACCGGTACTGAATACTGCAATCATCAGTGAACATGCCCACAGCTGATCTTGTGTAGGGGACCTCCAGGATGAGGCTGAAATGGATCATTTACTTGACATTTCTGGCTGAAGCTGGTTGAGGATTATTGCTTGTGGAGCTTGTTACGACCCAATGGGGATAATGCACTGTAATATAAAGTTCCACTGTTCCCTGAACTGCAACAAATGCGAGAAGTTTGAGTAGACTACCAGATTGCCCCAATTCTACCTAACTGGTTAATTTAGATTAACGGAATACGAGCACCAGGTTTGTAAACTTAACGAGTAAATAACTGTTTATTAAACACTGTCTGTAACCAGTGGCAAAAAAAATGAACTGCTAACTTTTAACTTTATAACTTAAGCTCTACCCCTTCTTAACCATGACAACAGATTGCTGAAGTCTGGATATATGAAGTTGTCAACAAGCTCCAGTATCACAGTCGATGCTGAATGATGATGGTATGGCAATATCCTGAACCGTGACTTTTGTTGTCTTGCTGCTGATGGTCAAATCAAACTCTTTTTACAGGTCTGAGTGTGTTTGTTCATTTGCTACTACAGGTGTTCCTCAGTATGGAATGCTAATGTGGCAAAGTCAACATAGAGCAACTGAGGTCTTGAAAACTTTATCTTGGCTCTCAGCTGATCAAGGCTTTCCATCAGCACACACAACAGATGCTGATAGTATGTACCCAAATACCACCTCCACGGTGAACTGGCCTCTGGGTCTTTACCTCCTGATATGCAAATAGACACCTTCTGTAGATGACCCGAAGGCAGGTGTCCAAAACTATTTATCCAAACAGGAACTAGAATGTTATGGAGTGAACAGTCCACTTTTTCGTCACCCAAAACCTGCTTCCCTTCCCACATCTCTTTCCCATGCAAGGTGCAGGAGATGTAACACCTGCCCATTCACCATCTCCCTACAACCAGAGGCTCAAACAGTCCTTTTGGGTGAAACTACAGCTTCTACTTCTTTCAATTTACTATACTTTATTAACTGCTGACAATGCAGTTCCCTTTACATTTGGGAAACAAAATCAAATTGGGTTCAGTCAGCAAGCATGACCCCCTCTGGCCACATGCCATTTTAATTCTGTCCCACTAAGATCTCTGTTCTCAGCTTCCTACACTGTTCCAATGAAACACCTCATTATTCAGTGAGACACTTCACAACCTTCTGGACTCTGTTCAACAAGGCCATATTAGTCTGAAAACACCCAATCTTGTCTGATCTCAGAAGTTAAGCAGACTTGTGCCTGATTATTACTTGGCTGGGAGGCTGCCTGGGAATACCTGGCGCAGTAGGCTTTCTCTCTTCGCTCACTACCGGGCCGGCAAGATGGTCAGTGTACTAAAGAGGACATACTGCAAGAAATGTTGTAGGTCAAGGTTACCCAGTACAAGAAGGGAAAGGATTCCTTATACACACAGGGTAAGAGGGTATGACAGAAAGCAGAGTGGTTATGGTGGATGGACAAAAGACCTCTATTTTGGAAAAAGGCTAAGACTACAAAGAAGATTGTGCTGAGACTGGAGCATGTGGAGCCCAATTGTTGATCAAAGAGAATGCTGGCCAACGAGAGGTGCAAGCACTTTGAGCTGGGTGGAGGAAGGGTCAAGTCATCCAGTTCTAAGCTGCATTCTTTGTGCTTTTTGGAGTGCACGTTCACAATAAAATTAATTAATTAAAGCTTTAAAAAAAACTTGATATGACCAGCACTCCTATTTTTGTCAGCTATCAGGTGCTGGTAATTATTCTGCAGTTCATATCATCACAGACCCTTCCCTTGTTCTTTCATCCCATTCCACCTCCCACGCCCCCACCAGCCTCTGCTTAAAATCTATTCCACTTGGTCTACATCAAGCACTCAGTTATGTAAAAAAGCAACTGTAGCCCAAACAGTATTGCTCAATCTCAAATCTTGAAGACTATCCATGTGCCAATTTTCTTATTTCTATCATTAGGATGACTGACAGCACTGCATTGATGAAATCCAGATATCTGGATTCACCAATTTTCTTTCACTCCCTGCAAGTTTCTCTATCATGTACCCATCCTAGATAAGAATAGGGAGGAGTGAAAGGAACCTGCTCGCAATCCTCATTAGATCCAGGCCTTGAACCAATTCTCCTAATTATGAAAGTCCAAGTTCATCAATCGTCAAAAGCATTTGGCTTCTGCTTTATTCACATGAGTACGATCAGGAACTCGGAATATGGTACTTTATACTAGAGAATCTGTTAGCGCTCAGCGCATTCTGCCTATTCAATCCACTTGTCACTTCTTCTTGCTCCCATATGATATACTTTTTATGCTGATTATCAGGTCAAATAAAATGGACAACACACTTCTTATGGAATTATAGTACACCAGTTTGTTCTTCAGTCCACTGTCTTAAGAGCTGTAGGGAGGGAAAAATCTTCAGAACAATTGTCGTCTTCTGAGTTGGCCATCAGATCAGCAGTGATTCAAGAATAAGTTACTTGTTTGTCTAATTTTTGGAGGGTGTATGCACATGGAAAATAGGATTAGAGCTGAGGGAGGGCACGCATACTCTATTTCAAACAAAATTCCCTGTTCCACATCCATGTTGTTTCACATCCACCTTGGGTACTGTTCTAAATTAGCAACTCAGCTTGTCACAAAACCCCTCTTGTACAAGCTACAAATTAACAGGATTAATTATCAGTAAGTCGCAATGGTCATCTGAATGTTAAGGCAAATAATACTATCCCTTTTTTAAAAAAAAAAAGACATTTTTGGGGGAAAAAAGAGGCAGCACTCAAAGCTATTGGCATGTGCAGAAGCTCAGAACTAATGAAGCTATGCACTATGCTGAGAGCCAGTCCAAGCCTTTCAAGTTCAAGTCAATGAAGAAAAGGAGGGCCAATTTAAGGGCCAGCAGAAAGATCAGGGTACTGGATGTAAATTATTGAGGTGGGCACAACAAAGAAAAGGAAGCATGGAGAAAAGTGTTTCAACTGTAAGAAGCTGAGCCACTTGCACACAAGTGTTTCACTGGAAAGAAGAAAAGCAAGCTTATAAATTTGACTGCTGAAGTGACGTCAGACAATGATTCTGACTAATCACCCAACACCTTAGAACAATGGGTTGATTCTGGCTAATCACTTTACACCCTAGAACAGGTTGGTTGATGCCATCAAGTCTTGAGGTAAAAAGTAGTTTGTGACTGTAGGAGAGCATCAAGTTGGGAAGTGTCAAATAGACATTGGCCATACGTGTAACATCATGAGCTTTGCAGACTTACAACCATACAAAATAGGAGCAGAAGTAGGCGTTCAGCCCATTGTTTATGACACCATTCAATAAGATTATGGCTGACCTTTGTTTAGAGTTCCACATTCCTGTCTACCCCGATAGGCACTTGCCTAACAAGACTTTATCCACCTCTGCCTCAATATTCAATGATCCCTCCTCCTCCACCTCTGAGGCATAGAGTTCCAAAAAAAAAGTCACACGACCCTCAAAAAAAATTTCTCCTCATCTCTCCCAAAAGGGTGACCCTTATTTTAAAACAGTGTCCCCTAGTTTTGGACTTGCCCACAAGAGGAAACATCATTTCCATATCCACCTTGCCAAGACCATTCAGGATCTTGCATATTTCAATCAAGTCACCCCTCATTCTTAACTCCAGTGGAAACGAGCCCAGCCTGTCCAACCTATCCTCCTAAGACAATCTGCTCATCCCAGGTATCAATCCAGTAAACCACCTCCTGAACTGCCTCTAACTCATTTACCTCCTTCCTTCAATAAGGAGACCAAAACTGCACACACTATTGGAGAGGTGATCTCAACAATGCCCTGTATACCTGAAGCATAACATCCTTAACAAGAGGAATTGAACTTAAAGGATAGCATTCCATTAGCCACCTTGATTACGTGCTGTACCTGGATACTAACTTTTTTGTGACTTATGCCCTAGAACACACAGACCCCTCTGCACCCTGGAATTCTGCAGCCATTCTCAGTTTTAAGAAATACTCTGCTTTTTTAAAATTCTTCCTGCCAAAGTGAACTACTTCACATTTTCCCACATTATAATCCAGCTGCCAGATTTTTGCCCATTCACTCAGCCTATCCATATCAGTCTGCAACCTCCCTTATGTTGTCTTCACAACATATTTCCCTACCTATCTTTGTATTGTCTGCAAATTTAGCTACCATGCCTTCACTCCCCTCATCTAAGTTGTTGACTTAAATTTGTAAGAAGTTGAGACCCCAACACAGACCCCTGCGGGATTCCGCTCGTTACATTCTGCCAGTCAAAAAAATCCATTTTATGAATACTGTTTTTGTTAGCCAGCCAATTTTCTATCCGTGCTAATATGTTTACCCCCTACACCATGAGCTTTTACTTACCACAATAACCTTTAGAGGTACCTTATCAAATGCCTTCTGGAAATCTAAGTACAGTATGTCTACAGGCTTCCCTTTATCAACAGCACATGTTACTCAAAGAACTCCAATAAATTGTTTAAACATGATTTCCCTTTCATAAAACCATGTTGACTCTTCCCAGTTACCTTTGAGTTTCTCCAAGTGCCCAGCTATAACCTCTTTAATGATCGATTCTAACACCCTCCTCCAGACAGATGCCAAGCTAGCTGGCTTATAGTTTCCAGTTTTCTACCTCCTTCCCTTCTTGAATAGAGGAGTTATATTTGCTACTTTCCAGTCTGATGGAACCTTTCCAGAATTTAGAGAATTTTGGAAAATTAACACCAATGCGTCTACCACCTCAGCCACCTCTTTAAGACCCTGGGATGAAGTCATTCAGGACCTGGAGACTTGTCAGCCTGCAGCTCCATCAGTTTGCTCAGTATCGCTACCCTAGTAATTGTACTTTCACCAAGTTTCCCCCTTCCCACCTCTTGATTTACAGCTATTACTGGAATGTTTTTTTGTATCCTCTACAGTGAAGACAGAAGCAAAATATTTGTTTATTTTATCCACAATTTCCTTTATTGTTGACTATTAACTCCCCATTCTCACTCTCTAGAGGACCAACACTCGCTTTATTCTTTTCCTTTTTAAATACCTGTAGAAACTCTTTTTACATTTCTTGCCAGCTTCCTGTCATACTCTAATTTCTTTCTTCTGGTTAACATTTTAGTCATTCTCTGCCATTCTTTATATTCTGACAAATTATCTGACCTGCCACTCCTCTTTGTGCAGTTATATGCTTTTTCCTTAAGTTTGATGCTCTCCTTTACTACTTTATTGAAGGGTCGCCCCTTTAGAATTTTTCTCTTTAGTAGGAACCTGCTTATTCTGAAATATCTACCACTGCTTCTTTATTGATCTAACCCCTAGCCTAGTATCCCAGTTCATTTCAGCCAGCTCCGCTTTCATGCCCACATAGTTGCCCTTATTTATATTTGATACACTAGTCTTAGACCCATCCTGTTGCCTTTCAAATTGGATGTAAAATCCACTCATATTTTGGTCACTGCTACTTTGGGGTGCCTTCATTCTGAGGTCTTTAATTAATCCTGCCACATTACACAATGCCAAGTCAAATATAACCTGCTCTCTGGTTGGTTCCGGAACATGCTGCTCTAAGAAACTATCTCAAAAGCATTCTATGAACTCCTCATCCAAGCTGCTACTACCAATCTGATTTTTCCAGTTTATATGTAGATTAAAATTACTCATGACTATTGCTGTCCCTTTATCACAAGCCCCCAATATTATTTCTTGTATACTTTGTCCTATATTGTGGTTACTGTTAGGGGGCCTGTAGACCACACCCACTTGTGACTTCTTTCCCTTACTATTCTTCTCCACCAAAACCAATTCGACATCCCGATTTCCTGAACTAAGGTCATCTCTAACTTTTGCATAAATGCATTCCTGTATCAACAATGCTATCCCTCTACCTTTATGTAGCTTCTTAGTTGTCTTAAATGTCATATATCCCTCAATATTCAGGACTGAATCCTTGTCATCCTGCAGCCACGCCCCTGTCATGGCTATTGGATCATGTTTATTCACTTCAAAGTAAACGAATTAATAGTGCACATCTGAATGTAGCACTCATAATAGAGTCTTTAGTTTTCTCTTTTTGTTATCTTTGTAACATCTAGTTTTGATTGGTGCATTCTTAGGTTTATTCTCTGTCCTTTCCTGACATTCTCTGACCCTCTTTTCCCATATTACTGTTTTTGTCTCTTACCTTGTCTCTGCTCTTTGATATACCACATCTTTCCACATTTAATACAGAAAAATGCTGGAAAAACTCTATCCACAAATTCTGCTAGACCTGTTGAGTTTTTCCAGCATTTTCTGTTTTTGTTTCAGACTTCCAGCATCTGCAGTATTTTGTTTTTATTCTTTCCACATTTGATCCCTGCCCCCACTATTTAGTTTAAAACCCTCTCTACTTCCATAGTTACATGGTTTGCAAGAACATTGTTCCCAGCATGGTTCGGGTGTAGACCATATCAATGGTGCAGCCCTCACTTTCCCTGGTACCTGTGCTGGTGCCCCACAAACAGAGACCTACCTCTTCCACAGCAGTCTTTGAGCCCTGTGTTCATCTCTCTAATTTTATGCACCCTATACCAATTTGCACACTGCTTGGGTAATAATCCAGAGATTATAAACTTTTGAGGTTCTGCTTTTTAATTTGGTGCCTAGCTCCTCATGCTCATTGTGCAGAACCTCTTTCCTTGTCCTACCTATGTCATTGGCACCTACGTGGACCATGACAACTGGATCCTCTCCCTCCCACTGCAAGTTTCTCTCTAGCCCTGAGCAAGTGTCCTGAACCCTGGCACTGGGCAGGCAACACAGCTGCCTGGACCCTCGCTCTGCTGCAGAGAATAGTGTCAGTCCCCTACTACCACTATATTCCTTTTGGTTCCCCCAACTTGACTGGCTTCCTGCACCATAGTGCCATGGTCAGTTTGCTCAATCACCCTGCAGGCCCCACTCTCATCCAAATAAGCTGAGAGAATTCCAGAGCTATTGGACAATTGTAGAGGCTGACACTCCTGCCATCTGGGTCCCCTTACCTTCCTCACTCTCAGTTGCACCCTCCTGTCCCTGACCACTGACCAAATTGCAAGACCCTATCCTAAGTGGTGTGACTGGCTCCTGGTACGATGCATCCAGGTAATGTTTCCCCCTCCCTGATATGTCAGAGCCTGCAGCTCAGTGACTCTGAGCTCCTCGAGCTGCAAACTCTTGCTGAAGACAGACATGTTTGCCCAGGATCACAATGGTATCTAGGAGCCCCCACGTGCTGAAGCCTTGACAGATCATTGTCCTGCCGTACTTAATGTGTTTTAATTAAATTAACTAATTATATTATTCACATATTTTTCTTTTCTATGTATTTTAACTTTACCACAAATCTGTATACAATTTTAAACCTTAAGAATAGAATAGACCTTAACTACTTACCAGATATTCACAACAACTAACTCCTTTCCTTGTAGTAGTGTAAGAACCAATTTTCTACAGGGTGAGAAAGATCGAAAAAGCAAAAGGAAAAGAACACCACCACCTTCTCGGCCTCCAAATTCCTCCAATCACGAAACTCTCAAATGCACTGCATACTCAGCTGCACTTGTTGTAACTTGTGAAATTGCTCAAGATGGTGACTGGAAAATGAAGCCATTAAAGGTAAAGTTGAGGCTCTGTGATGGAACTACCCAAGAGCACAAATTAAGCTGCTTTCTTCCCATTGTATTGGACACTCATCTGCAGTTCCAGATAGTGAACATAAAGCAAAATGCCCTCATCTTGGTTGAACAAGTCAAATGCTTGAACTGGTAACCCACCACTTTCTGGAAGAGATTTGCATGACACCAAGCCATTGACTGCTGAACAGATGCTGACATTACAGTGACATTTTTTCACAGGTGTTAGATGTTTTCTCGTGTGAATATAATCTTGAAGTTGAGAATGAGACCATATTTGGAGGAGAGTTCCTTGATGCCAACCTAAAAGACAATAGAGGAGGTTGAAAAGATAGCAGTAATCAAGAAATGACAGCTCCTTGGGACTGGATTAGCAGCATTGTAGCAGTGAAAAAATCATGTGTATTGATCCAAGGGCTCTCAATGAAGCTTAAAGAGATCAAGCTACCCTATGCAAACCATTGAAGAAATTCTGCCTCAACTTGCCAAGGGTTTTACCCTAAGGATAGATATTGGAAAGTGAAGTTGGATGTAAGTAGCTGTTTTCTACCTATGTTCCGGACACCATTTGGGAGATGCAGATGGTTGTGCATGCCATTTTGTTATTTCTGCTGCTCCAGAAGAGTATCAACACAAGCTGCATGAGATAGCCAGCAATCTTTCAGGAGAGGAAGTGATCGCTGATGATTTGTTATTCCATGGACTTGGAGAGACAATGGAAGAACCCATCACAGACCATGATCGGAATCTAGTGAGACTGCTAGAGAGAGCTCTCCCTGGTGAAGCTGAACAAAAAAAACTGTGACTGAAGTCAGGTACGTAAGTCATATACTGACAACTAAAGGGTTGCCCTGATCAGGTGAGAGTTGTAGCAGAGATGCAACAACCAACATATGTGAAGGCAGTTCAACAATTTGTGAACTTCTTACCCACTTTGTCATCAGAATGTGGCCTTCTATGCAAGCTCATCTGTAAATGATGTTGAGGTACTGGGGCACACAATATGAAGCAGCCTTCATTTGTATCAAGTGGCTGGTGACTATGATGTCAAAGACTGACTAACTCTGCAGTGTGATGCCATTTGACACAAGACTTGGAACAACCCTTCATGCACCAAGGACAACCAAGCTGCATTTGCATCTAGAACATTGATGCAAATTGAAGGATGCTACTCGCAGATCGACACAGTACCAGGCTAATGTCTTTGCCAAATGCCTTTGCTTGTTAGCATTTCAAGTGGTACCTATTTAGGAGCGAGGAAGTGATTTGTGGAGTCTGACGAGAAGCCACTTAAAAGCATTTTCTCGAACCGTTTCTGCCCATTTGAAAGCATTTGCAAAGGACGTTACTTCATTTGCAGATATCATTTGGAAATGAAACAAGCAAGGGAAGCAGATGCACGCTTGCCAAGTTGCACTCCCTTTTGAAGAAAGTTGATGCTAATATAACGTGTGAAACGAGGAACCACAGCATGACACACTCTGGCTGTCATCAACCCAGCAGTGACATATGAATCTGACAGACAAGTGTCTTGCCCAGGTCAAGCCAACTACACAATGTGGTGCAACTCCTTTGCTGCAGGAAGTGGATGAAAGTGTTATAATCTCAATGAGTACAGTGCTTCTTGTACTCTACATTAATTCCTAATAAAGATAATATGGCTGCTTCCAGTCAGTGCCTCATGGCAGAGGTCACCTGACCACAGCAAGCTAGGACTATTTTTTGCACCACAACCGCTTTCATGATTGCATTTCAATCCAAACATCCCCCTTTTCATAGCGCACTCAAATTTGCCTTTCGTTCGTTATATGGAACTGAGAGTTACCTGAGTTACTCCCTTTTATAACAACAATTCTCACATACTTCCAGCATGTTCATCATTCTAGTCAGTCTCTGCCCATGCGTTGCATACAGTCATTAAGTCATGCAGGTTTCTTAATCGTATGTGTGCGAGTTGTCATTGGCTGTTTGGATGATGTTCCCCCTCCACTGAGTGTCATTGTTGTGGCACTTATTCCTGTGCTAACTGTTCCATTTCAGTTGTTGGGGACTAGAAACAGAAAATTGGAGCAGGAGTAGATAATTCAGTCCTTCGAACCTGCTAAGCCATTCAACATGAACGTGGCTGACCCTTTATCTCAATGCCATACTCTCTCCATTCCCCTTGATGCTTTTAGTGTCTAGAAATCTCTTTTTCCTCAAATATATTCAGTGACTTGGCCTCTACTGTCTTCTGTGGTAGAGAATTCCACAGGCTCATCACCCTCTGAAGAAGTTTCTCCCTCATCTCAGTCCTAAATGATCTACCCTGTATCCTGAGACTGTGACCCCTTGTTCTAGACCCCCAGCTAGAAGAAACACCGTCCCTGCATCCAGTCTGTCCAGACCTGTCAGAATTTTCTGTGGTAAAGTAAGATATCTCATTCTTCTTAACTCCAATAAATACAGGCCTACTTGACCCAATCTCTCCTCATATGACAATCCTGCCAGCCCAGGAATTAGTTTGGAGAATGTTTGCTGCACTCCCTGCTATGGAAAGTATATCCTTTCTTGGATAAGGAGACCTAAACTGCACGCACTACTCAAAGTGTGGTCTCACCAAGGCCCTGTACAGCTGCAGTAAGATATCCTTGCTCCTGTGCCCGAGCCCTCTCGCAATGAAGGCCAACATACATTTGCCTTTGTACAGGTCTGTGAAGGTCATGATGTTGCATGAAGCACCAGTAACTGACGCTTCATATTCACTTGATGCTGTCTGCTGTTGTCATTGTTCTGTCATCATTTTAACAGTCACACACCATTTATCACCGATAGACCTGATAGAGCCAACCTGTTGTATGGTGTACAGTGATTTGTCAGAATCTTGGGCTGATATCTCTCCAGTGGCCATCTGTATAGGCTTATTTTGCTTCTTTCCACTCGCTCGCTCGCCAGGAAGGACCTTCCTAGTACATGATTGCATTTCAATCCAAACAGGATGGCCTGAAACCAATGCGGACACACCTGTTGTTGTAAGAGAGTATTCATCTGGAGCTGAAGTGATCACCGAAAATGGTATCTTGTGCAAAAGGCCTATGGGCATTAATCCTGAAAAAAATGAGAAAAGACATGTTGAAGCGCTTCCACACAAGCCTTCAAGGAATCAAGTCTAGTCTGATGAAACTGTGGACCATGTCATCCAAGACAGCATTTATAATGAACATCAAGCTAAGCAAAATAGCTGCTCATGATATCAAACACAGACCATGAATGAAGCTTGGAGTAGACTCTTCACTGTTGATGGAACTAGTTATCTTGTCACAGTCAATGACTTTCAGGAGTTGGATCAGTCAACATCAATGACTCGCAGTAAGATCTTAGAATTCAATCCCTGACATTGTGATGAGTGACTGGCCCTTAATTCACGAGTGAAGAATTCAGGCACTTTGTAAATGACTGGGAAATTCAGCGCTACGCATCCTCTCCCCATTATCCCCAGTCAAATGCAAAGGCTGAGGCAGGAGTGAAAAATTGCTGAAGGGATAATCAAAATGTTGATTAGAGAGTGAAGAAATGCACCATGGAGGCATGGAAAGTAGTCCAATCCAGTGACTAATGTCACTGTGCCTGAACTACTCTTCCAACAGCTAAAATCCTACTGAAACCAGATGAAGTAAAGGAGTGAATGACAGCCAAATTTCACCTTGATAAAGCTGCCAGGGTTGAATTGGAGAACTGGCCCAAGTGCAAATATTCAAGGCACTCAGCAAAATTCAGTGCACTTGGGACTGTGTGGAGAAGTTGTCACCTTTGATTTGTATATTGAAGAGTAACCACCAGCTCTTTCATCACAATCGCAGACACCAACATGCAACCAGAGAAACTGCTCCTTCACATTTGACAGCTGATCAGGCTGATTTGCTTTCATCAACTGAGTGTGGAATTGAATGACCATTGGCCCCAGAGGTCAACTGTGCCCCAACAAATGTAGTGGATCCGCAGGAACAATGAACCATAGCAGTAACACTGGTCACAGCAAGAATGTTCTCCAGAGAAGCAACATCATTCGAGGAACCAGCAGATGAATAGCCAACAACAACCTGTGCACATACTATTTAAAAAAAACTTGAATGCTTTAAAGCCTGTGTTAGGGACAGACTAGAAAGACCATAAAGAAAATTAACATTAACAGAAAATTCAATGTATGTGGAGTAACTTGAAAATTAGTGCATGTAATTTTTTCCCCTCTTCTATGAAGGTGGGTTATATTAGGATAACTATCTTGTGCACTGGCTTGCCATACTCATGACCTCCTAGTCATATGACCTTTTTGTATGTAAATAATGGTTTTAGGGCAGTTGCTATTATACACACCGCATGACATAGTCCCTTCAGAAGACCAAACACAATGGGTGGATGAAAATCGTAAGCTTAGGCACTGTTATATAATTCCAAAATTATTTGGAATCTATATTGTTTTTGTACACGTATATCTATAATGCCACATCACTAACAACTGCACTACAGTCTGTGCACCAAATGCACACCATCATTCCACCACATATGAAGCAGCGTGCGACGTTATACACAATGTAAGCTCCAGAATTGTGACAAGTGTGATTTATTTGACGCTCTGGGAGCCACAAGGCATAACTGACATTTGAAAATTTTGGACTCTGAGTTGAACAATTTCTGATCATAACCACTGCTGCCTTTTTTTTTTGAGGTATGTAATTTTAAAAAATTTTCTTCATTCCTGCTTTCCACCTTATTACAGATCTTCCCTTTTATTTTTTTCTCCCTGCCTCTGTTTACTTAAGACCTGTTACATCTGGAATGTTTTTCAGTTCTGTCAAAGGTGATCAAACTTGAACTTTTTTTTTTCTTTCCATGGATGCTACTGGACCTGCTGAGTATTTCCTGAATTTTGAGAGTTAAATAGCTTTGCACTCATGAAAATATTGTGGAAATGAGGGTATGATGATTTCATTTAGCCATTATTTTTAAGTGTGTCCGTAATTAAAATATTTTAATGAAGCTTTCCTGAGTTTTCTTTTCCATCTTCTGGGCAATTAGGACATTAATTCCTGATCAGACTTTTCTGGGATTTTGTTGATTTTTTTTCACCCCAGTCAGAAGGTAGTTGGTTGAAACTTCTTCACTCTCTGGTACATGAGTACAGTACTGAGGAAATGCTTTAGTCAGAGGAGCTTTTTTTTTTTTGATGCAAGGTTGAACTATTATGTTACACCCTGTTGGTGAGGTGAAGGATTTTATGGCATTATTCTGAAAGGTGCATGGAAATATCAGGTCACCCTGAGATCCTACTACTAAAAACAATTGTGGTCATTTCCTCTAATTTAGTGTAAGATTACCTTCTGTGTAATTTGGTTGTCCTATCTTCCATGGCAGTAACTGCATTTCAAAAATAGATCACTTGGCACTGAATCTCTGTGGGGCATCCTGAGATTTTAAGTTGCTGTTTGATTGTTTATCTTTCTTTATAACCTTTTTTTCACCTGTGACTTGGTTGTATTGAAGCATTCAATTCCTAATGTGCTGTCACAATTGTTGTCCCTAAAGATGATAAAGTTTGTTAATTCGTGTTCAAATGCTAACATACTGTATAGTTTTACTTTGGTATATTAGTGGAGATTAACAGCCAAGTGGAATGAGAAGTGATTGACTGTTAATTGTAAGCAATTGCTTTAATTATCAGTTAACTGCAGAAAATTTGTGCGAGTGCCTAAGTTTAGTTGAAACAGCATTTCGTTGATTTTGTATTGTGCCTTGTTTCATTCTTTCATTTTCAGTGTTAGAGTCCAAGAACTTCCTAAGTAGCTTCTAATCCAAACTGGTTAAAACTTAAGTCAATGCATAATACCATGTAGCTATTTTAGTACGATTAACTTTTGTCTGTGATCACTTGATTGAATACGAAACAAAGTAACCTATTCTTTTTCACTTCCCTCTGGATTTTGGCATGCTCACATTACATGTGCACTACATAGCTAAATGAGGACACTGAAATTTGAGAGGTTGGGTGGCATTCTGAGTTAGCATACTGCACTTTCAATTCTGGGATGCACATTTCAATTTAGTTAATGACTTTTTTATATACTTATTCACTACCAGCATTATTTTAATAAAATATATGTTGCTTCTCTTTTCTGAGTTATTTTTGTACTGATCTAATTGACTGACAACATGGAGGAAATTCAGATACTTCGAGATCTGCTTAATTGGATGTTTATTTGTGCTGCAACACTCGGGGGAAGCACTTCCTGCACATGCACAGTTGCAGTCTGTCAGTGTCAGCTGCTTGCATTAAAACCAGCAAGTTGGATTGAAAGAAACTAATAAAACTTCAAGTTGTCCATTTTTTAGGTCTGTAAAGTCCTTAGCCAGCTGAAAATTGTTGCACCTAGTCTACCTATCATTTTCAACTGTTCCCTCCGTGAGACTGCTTTTGATGATTCAATAAATAATATATAATCTAGAAATTTCAGTACATGAGATTTCCCAACTTCCACTGAACTTGGAAGAATTGGTTGTAATATTTAGTTTAAGATACTTTTAAATTGGTTTTTATAAACCAAAAAAAAGTATTTTGAAAATTATTTAAGAAAAACTCATTGTCCAACGTGATGCTTAAACCCATGACTCTTGGATTAAGAGCCCCATTATCCACCAACTGGGCTGCACAGAAACTCCCTGCACAGAGACAGAACATCAATGGAAACAGTTCACTTCATGGTTTGCATGCAGTAGTGCACATAACCATAGCCTATGTCTATCATTGCTACCTGGTTGTTGTGGCTGGGGAGGGACATCCTTGCAGGAAAGGATGGAATGCAAGTCTCTCCTTGGCAAAGGGACCATGTGCTTGCTGGTATAAATTCAACTACAAGGTGTGTGGCAGCTTGACAACATGTGTAAGTTCAATGTTGCAGCAAAAATTTGCTTTAGCCCCCATATTCCAAACTTCTACTGGCTAACCAGTGGAAGGAACAGTTCTACATGTGCTGGTGGCTGCAGTGTGAGCTAAGTGTGCATGCACAACTGTTTCTGGTGCCTTTCTGGTCAGTGGCAGGAGTTGGTGCATCAATTTCTGGATTTGGTTTGAGTAAAATCTTAACTTCAAATGATTGCTATTCTAGGGGAGATGGTGGTGTAGGAGATGTTGGTATAGTGGTAATGGTCTGGACTAGTAATGCAGAGAGCCGGGGCAATGTGTTCAAACTCCACCATGGTAGCTGGTGGAATTTAAATTCAATAAAAAAACATCTGGAAAGCGCAACAGTGTGTGTATAAATAGGTTGGCTTTTATAATTTGAATTAGGTGTTAAATCAGGACTTGGCTTTTCAGCTGTTAAATTTCAAAGGGAGTTCAAGGGACTTTTACACCTTACAAAGGTTTCATAAGTTATCAAGGGAAGATTACTAAATTTTTATTTTACTCAAAAGTGGAGGTGATAGGAAGATATGAAACTTATTTTATGTTTTGGAAAAATTGAGTTCAAAGAGGTGCTTAGAACAAATGCACCTAAGATCAACGGGGAAATGGATATTCAAAGAAAAATGTTTAGTTGAGTTGTGTTGGCTGTGTGGGGGAGATGTGCTGAGAAAAGTTGTGAATTTGAAGCAGCCATCCAGTTCCAAGCCAGAAAAGTCTTTGTTTTCAGAAAGCAGTCTATAACTTTCCTTTTGGATTTCCACAGCAGATTAGAAGAGAGTGAGAAGCAGTGTGGTATACCTTTTTCTAAGGTGACAGCGGTCTTGCCTTGGGTAATATAATTGGATTTCTATGGTTAAAAATCTATAAGGGAGCTGTTGCCAAGTAATTGTGCGTTTTGACCAAGTTTTTTTTTGGTTTGGTTGGGGGGTGGGGATGTTTTGTAAGTCTGTTTTAACTGTGTAATTTTAATCTTGTGTTTTAAGTTTTTTGTTTCTTATGCTTCTGGGATTAGTAGTTTTCCTCTCGTTTTTAAAACACAAAAAAAAGCAAATAACACCAGCTGTGGTCGTAACACTCACTCATGTCCTTTAGTGGAAGTAAATCTGCTGTCCTTATCTGGTCTGGCCTACATGTGACTCTGGACCCATAACTATGTGACTGAAATGGCCTAGCAAGCTACTCTGCCCTTTATGGTAATTTAGGATGGGAAACGAATGTTGCCTTGCTGATGATGCCCACATCCCATGAAACATTAAGGATTAATAATCAAAATTGTCACTATGATCTTAAAATAATTGTCTTGTTTCGTTTATTTGAACAACATTGTGTTTTAACATCAGCCCAACCATATTTGCCAACTGTATTGTATGAGTATTCTGCTTAGGTGCTGAAGGTGTATGTTGGGAACTAATCTATTTGGCAAAATAGGTTTGTATGGCTTGGAGCCTGTACTGTTTTACCTACATAGAGTCTATTGGTGTGAAGACTTCTTTGAACCAACATAATTGAAATTA
This sequence comes from Carcharodon carcharias, assembly GCF_017639515.1. Taxonomy (NCBI): domain Eukaryota; kingdom Metazoa; phylum Chordata; class Chondrichthyes; order Lamniformes; family Lamnidae; genus Carcharodon; species Carcharodon carcharias. The sequence goes on from NC_054469.1 coordinate 197,594,506, forward strand.
CCTGATTACATCTATGGTATTGTTAATTTAGTTCCCTCTCTACAGGCGCAGTCCCTATTCTCAAGTAAATTTCATGATACTTTGGCACTGGTCAAGCAAAATGTCTAGAAGACATTGCTCTTGGCCTGAATTGGAAAACTACTTTAACTTTGCTTCCAGTTTCAATCCTTCTTTCTCCTTGACGTGGTCCATCTCTGACTATTTCCTTCCCTTCCCAGAAATGGAGAAGGAGAATGCCCTGAATTGGATAAGTTCTTTAACTTTGCATCCAGTTTCCACTCTTTTTTTCCCCTGTCACCTTCATATGGTCCATCTGACCCCTTCCCAGAAATGGAGACAGAAGTTGAAGCATAGGCTATCAACAAATATTCATTGAGCCCACTGACTCCTACAGTTACCATGACTACACTTCCTTGCACCCAGTAAGGATTCTATCATTCTCCCAGGTTTTCCTTCTTCATCCCATCCTCTTCTGCTGATATAACCTTCCATTCCAGTTCTTTGGAGATGCTGTCTTTTGTTCCTTCACCTAAGAGTACCCCCCGCCCATTGTGGTTGACATGGCCCTTGACCATGTCTGACCTATTTTCCCCCACTTCTCTCACTCCTACCTCTCCCTCCCAGAACCATGACAGCATTTCCCTTGTCTTTGCCTTTCACCCCACAGCCCCTCTATACAGTGGATCATCATCTTCTGCCCTCTCCAGCACAATGCCACCACCAAACACGCTTTCTGATCCCCCTCCCCTTTCAGCATTTCTGAGGGACCATTTTCTCTGCAACATCCTGGTCCACTCCTCAGATACCACCAACACTTCCCTTTCTACGTAAGCACCTGGTCCTTACCTCCACCCTCCTTACCGTCTGAGGCCCCAAGCACTTCTGGGTGAAGCAGCAATTTAAGTGTATTTTCAATTTAGTATACTATATTCACTGCTTACAATATAGTCCCCTCTACATTGGGGAGACTAAACACAGATTGGGGACCACTTTACAGAACAAATCTCTTCAGTCTGCAACAATGACCCAAGGCTTCTGGTGGCCTTGCATTTTAATCTTCTACCTTGATTTCACACTGACATCTGTTCTCAGCCTACTGGAGTGTTCCAGTAAAGTTTAATGTAAGCTTGAGGAATAACATCTCAACTTTCAATTAGGCACTTGAATCCAACAATTTCAGACCATAATCTCTGCTTCCATAATTTGTTTTCTTTGCATGTTTCTATCTTGATCTTGTTTTTCTCTCTTTTGCTCCCCTTTAGCTCTGCCCCAGCAACTCTTCTTATATTTTTGTTTTCTGCCCAATGACACACCTTCCCTTTCGTTTTTGTTCCACCCTCCCCCATTTCATCTACGTTCCAACCCCATCCTCCCATTTCACCCACATTCTACTTGGATACTTGGGAGAAGAGTCAGTATCCAGAAGATACAGATTTAAGGAAATTGGCACAAAATTATTGGTGACATGGCAAAGATGATATGTAGTGAGTTGTTAAGATCTGCAGTGTGTGACCTGAAAGGGTGGTGGAAGCAGGTTCAATAATTTTGAAAGTGAAGGGAAAAACATTTCGAGCTATGGGGAAAGAGCAGCAGAGTGAGACTAATTGGATAGCTCTTTCAGAGAGACAGTATTTGGCACAATGGACTGAATAGCTTCATGTGCCATATCATTTGATAATTCTAGTATTGGCTCTTTGTCCTGTCATCTTCATGCAACTGATTTATCTGATTTGAGTAGAGGCAATTTTTTCAATGTAATTTTAATAGTCTGGATCATATGACATCAAGCCCATGTTTCTCTAAACAAAATAGCCACAACTGCTGGTACTTAATCTAATGACTAAAACCCCTACCACTGGATATTATCGTTGTCTCTGTTGTGTATAGCAGGCTCAGGCCCACTATGTATGTAATCGTAGGGGCACACTACTCCAAATGCACAGGTGCCTCTGTTGTATATAGCAGACCCACTGTATGCAATCATACTGGCACACTACTCCAAATGCACAGGTACCAAGGGTTTTTTTTACAGCCTAAGTGGAATTTTCTTTTTTATATTGTGTCCAAGGAATCTCCCTGAAAATGCTGTTTGCCTTCCCAGTTGTCTCCACACACTGCATGGGTACCTTCAATGATTTGTAAACGTAACTTTTGGTTCCCTTTTGATTGATGACTAATGTCAGGCATCCCTGAATGATTTTACTAGCTGGAGTTTCCTAAATTAAGTACATCATGTTGTGCTTGTCCACATTGAAGGACATTTGTAATGAATGGGCTGATTTCCACTAATGCAGCCAAATTGAACTACAACCTATAATTTGGATAAAATTCCTTCCCTCATGCATATTTTTGTGTCATCTGCTAATTTGTGAACAGTTACATTAATTGACTTCAACCAAATCATTACAGAATGGTAATGATGGACAGCAATGGTGCAGAGAACCTGCAGGACTCTATTTGTAACCTGATCTCTGCCAGACCTAGGGCGAGATTTTCTGCACCCGTCTGCTGCTGAGATCGTCTGGTCCAGCCGCAGGTCAGTAGACTTCTGCCTGGAGCGTGCCTCGCCTGCAACAGGCCCCACCCGTGACAGGGCCGGAAAATCCCGGCCTAATGGTGACCCTATACCTACATGGTTATAACTGGTTGCTTGTCCAGTATACTATGCACTGTCAATCTCGTGTAATCCTGATTTGTACAGCATTTTATCTAATCAAAGACTCTGGAAATCTAGGTTTAATTTCTGCTTCAGTGCCACTTATTGCTCACCTTTCTTGGATCAATTTGGTTAATGAGGCAGGACCATCATTCACGGAAGCCATTCTAATATTCCCTAATGACTAAACTGTGGTCACGTCACATTCCTTATCAATATCCTACCAACAGAATCAAGCAGATCATTCCAAGGGTTTCTTTCCCATAAATTTTGGGAGCATTTAGGAACCCCTCTTCAGTCCACTAGAACTTACCAAGACTTCAGATAGCTATGAAACCAACAGCTCATAATGCATCTCCCTATTATCTTCAGCATTTGGTAGATGGTGTCAGATCTAGCAACTTGCTTAGACTTGTGTCTTTTCCTACAACCAACTCTGTTATAAAATTTAATAAAATAAATGTAATCACCCCATGAGCACCATTTCCGCCTTGGCATCTTTCAGTGGTGAAATCTGTTAGGCACTTCAGCCATAATCTCATCCTTATACCAAACTGCCCTGTTTCTTTAATTTTCTGGCTTCTAACCTAACTGAACAAAATATTACCATCTTCTAATGTATTTTGCCACTATAGTTGCCATCATTAATTTCTTTTAACCATGCTTACTTTACACCTACTGCCTAAGCCCTTATTTCCTTATGAATTTCTGATTTTTAGGTTTCACTTTACCATTTGTGGAACATAAGCCTACAAATATAGACATTTTTATAGTATCACTTACTTCAATCTAACAAAAAACCCCAAACCCCTCTACCCAAGTATTCCCCTGTGAAAATTTGAGCCCACCTGAAATATGGTATTCACATTAAATTATCTGTAGTAGTAATTCTCCCAAATAATTAAAATCTAATAATGATCATTATTGTAGAGATGAGATATAATTCCAAGATAACTGCCAAGGACTAGATTCAATAAATTTATTCTTAGTCTAGTATTCTTCCAAACTTTTTGTATGCACAAGCAATTGTTGACTACTGCCAATCAGTCTGCTTAATGGTTGATAAGTTAAATTCCCCATGACAGCAAGAAGTTTTACAATCTGGGCTAGCCTTTCATTTCAGCACCCCCACATTAAGGCAAAATGGGGCTCATTTAAACTAAACTCTTCATCTCTTGAAATTGGTATGTCAGAATATCAGAAACACTGGGTTCTTCATTTTGCTTCAAACTATCAGCTAATCGTTTTAAAAAAAACACAATCACTCATTTAGAAGCTTAGTAACATACTGATCCAAAGAAGAAACTTGAATGTATTTCAATAATAAAAATGTCACCTGCCAATTCCTGCTTTCCCAACGAGGTTTAAAAGTAAACATAACATATATTCTCTATTATAAAAACAAAAAAACTGCGGATGCTGGAAATCCAAAACAAAAACAGAATTACCTGGAAAAACTCAGCAGTCTGGCAGCATTGGCGGAGAAGAAAAGAGTTGACGTTTCGAGTCCTCATGACCCTTCAACAGAACTAGGTGAATCCAAGGAAGGGGTGAAATATAAGCTGGTTTAAGGTGTGTGGGGGGTGGGGGAGAGAAGTGGAGGGGGGTGGTGTGGTTGTAGGGACAAGCAAGCAGTGATAGGAGCAGATCCTCAAAAGATGTCACAGACAAAAGAACAAAAGAACACAGGTGTTGAAGTTGGTGATATTATCTAAACGAATGTGCTAATTAAGAATGGATGGTAGGGCACTCAAGGTATAGCTCTAGTGGGGGTGGGGGGAGCATAAAAGATTTAAAAATATTTAAAAATAATGGAAATAGGTGGAAAAAGAAAAATCTATATAATTTATTGGAAAAAAACAGAAGGAAGGGGGAAGAAACAGAAAGGGGGTGGGGATGGAGGAGGAAGCTCAAGACCTAAAGTTGTTGAATTGAATATTCAGTCCGGAAGGCTGTAAAGTGCCTAGTCGGAAGATGAGGTGTTGTTCCTCCAGTTTGCGTTGGGCTTCACTGGAACAATGCAGCAAGCCAAGGACAGACATGTGGACAAGAGAGCAGGGTGGAGTGTTAAAATGGCAAACGACAGGGAGATTTGGGTCATTCTTGCGGACAGACCACAGGTGTTCTGCAAAGCGGTCGCCCAGTTTACGTTTGGTCTCTCCAATGCAGAGGAGACCATATCTTCTCTATTGTCTTCAGACTGGCTGTAATCCTTGTGGCCTTTACAGAGAGATGAAAGAACCACAAGGATGCGATGGATGGGGGGGGGGCACTGGGGGGAAATAAAGCCTCAAGGTTTTAACTTTCCGTAACTTGCCCTATCCCACAGCCTAAGTAGAGATTAGATGTGCTCACTTTGCCAAATTGTTTTCTTAATTTAATTATGAAAGCTAATACTGGTTCTTATGGGTTCACTCACATGCTGGCAACAGAAATTTGTAGATGCGCTGTTTTTTGTCTTGTGTTCCAAAAGCAAGTTAACTAAGCAGTAATATTGATAATTTTGAGTTGGAGCCAAGTTAACCTTTTAAAAGGGCAAGAGATTGTGTTGCTGAGCCAAGTGTGGTTTACGTAAAATCCCAGAGAATAAAAGCCACCTGTGTACAAATCAGTAGATAAAAACAAAAAACTGTGGATGTTAGAAATCCAAAACAAAAACAGAATTACCTGGAAAAACTCAGCAGGTCTGGCAGCATCGGCAGAGAAGAAAAGAGTTGACGTTTCGAGTCCTCATGACCCTTCAACAGAACTGAGTGAATATTAGGAGAGGGGTGAAATATAAGCTGGTTTAAGGTGGTGGGGGGTGGGGGGGTGGTTGTAGGGACAAGCAAGCAGTGATAGGAGCAGATAATCAAAAGATGTCACAGACAAAGGAACAAAGAGGTGTTGAAGGTGGTGATATTATCTAAACGAATGCTAATTAAGAATGGATGGCAGGGCACTCAAGATACACCTCTAGTGGGGGTGGGGTGGAAAGACTAGCAGGGCATAAGAGATTTAAAAATAATGGAAATAGGTGGGAAAAGAAAAATCTATATAAATTACTGGAAAAAAACAAAAGGAAGGGGGAAGAAAAGGAAAGGGGGTGGGGATGGAGGAGGGAGTTCAAGATCTAAAGTTGTTGAATTCAATATTCAGTCCGGAAGGCTGTAAAGTGCCTAGCCGGAAGATGAGGTGCTGTTCCTCCAGTTTGCGTTGGGCTTAACTGGAACAATGCAGCAAGCCAAGGACAGACATGTAGGCAAGAGAGCAGGGTGGAGTGTTAAAACGGCAAGCGACAGGGAGGTTTGGGTCTTTCTTGCGGACTGACCGCAGGTGTTCTGCAAAGCGGTCGCCCAGTTTATGTTTGGTCTCTCCAATGTAGAGGGGACTGCATTGGGAGCAACAAATGCAGTAGACTAAGTTGGGGGAAATGCAAGTGAAATGCTGCTTCACTTGAAAGGAGTGTTTGGGCCCTTGGACGGTGGGGAGAGAGGAAGTGAAGGGTTAGGTGTTGCATCTTTTGCGTGGGCATAGAGAGGTGCCATAGGTGGGGGTTGAGGAGTGGACCAGGGTGTCCCGGAGGGAACGATCTCTACGGAATGCCGCCGGTGGGGGGGTGAAGGGAAGATGTGTTTGGTGGTGGCATCATGCTGGAGTTGACGGAAATGGCGGAGGATGATCCTTTGAATGCGGAGGCTAGTGGGGTGATAAGTGAGGACAAGAGGGACCCTATCATGGTTCTGGGAGAAAGAGGAAGGTGTGAGGGCGGATGCACGGGAGATGGGCCGGACACGGTTGAGGGCCCTGTCAACGACCGTGGTTGGAAAACCTCGGTTAAGGAAGAAGGAAGATGTCAGAGGAACTGTTTTTGAAGGTAACATCATCGGAACAGATGCGACGGAGGCGAAGGAACTGAGAGAATGGGATGGAGTTCTTACAGGAAGCGGGGTGTGAGGAGCTGTAGTCAAGGTAGCTGTGGGAGTCGGTAGGCTTGTAATGGATATTGGTGGACAGTCTATCACCAGAGATTGAGACAGAGAGGTTAAGGAAGGGAAGGGAAGTGTCAGAGATGGACCACGTGAAAATGATGGAGGGGTGGAGATTGGAAGCAAAATTAATAAATTTTTCCAAGTCCCGACGAGAGCATGAAGCAGTGCTGAAGTAATCATCGATGTACCGGAGAAAGAGTTGTGTGAGGGGGCCGGAGTAGGGCTGGAACAAATCACCTTGTTTTTGCAAAAACAGTTCTGTGCAATACCCTCTCTTTCTGCATCATTTGCTCTTTTTTATATTTCAATAGTGATCTGTTTAAACACATGGTACGAAAGTATTTCTTGCTTGCTGTTGTCTTTCCCAACAATTTTCAAATTTTGTTTTCATTCGAAGCACAATATGAATTTGATCTTCTTGTTTTATTACTTTTACTGTTGTACTACTTGTAATTAACTATTTTACAAGGTAATAAGTAGACCCCAAAAATATTCTGAAGTTTTGAAGTAGACCTCGAACTGCCAAATTTTAGAGCTTGAGTAGATTTCTGGAGAGAGGGCAGGATAGTAATTGCATCCTGAAGCCCCGAGTATTTGCGACAATTCTCCCCCCCACCCCCCACCACTTCTAATTCCAAGTGTTCTGTCAGCATTTTTATTTGCATTTTTCAATTTGAATTCAAACTTTTTCCTATACAAGTATAGAGCGAATGGATGCTGTTTTTCAACTTGTGTTGGAGAGTGTGCTGCAAGGTAGAGACATATCACGTGTCTGATCTCATCAGTTTTATAACGTAGCTCTATGCACTTGTCCTGTGCTAGAATGACCTGTGACACGGTGATACCCTTGACAAAACCTTATTTGTTGCTCTTTAAAACACCTGGAGTTCTATAACACCACTTTGTTGGCTTCAAACAGTTTCTTTCAATTGGTTTTGCCTTCCTTTCTTGCTCTAGCTTCCCTCTATGCCTCTGTTGATATCCTTTGAAGGGCCATTGCGGCACTTGACACTGGCTCATTACAAGCAGTGACTCCAATTGCCCTATCCCACTCTCTTGCCAAACTTCCTGACCAGTCTGCTTGCTGGGCCTAATCTTGCCAATCTCTTCTCAATCTAACTCGCCATTGGTACTGCTGACTCTGGATTCTGCCAACAGATCAACTCTCATTGCTGTTAGTATACATTGCCATACAGAATGTATGTTCACTTGCAAACAAGACCCTTGCCATTTGTGAGCATATTGTGAATGATCGCATCAACACATGGCCTTAATGGAAACCTGGATGATACCTTTCTGCTTAATAAAGCCACCCCTGACTACATCTTCTGCCACTTGCTCTGTCAAGACTGACACTAACAGTGTGGCACTTAACACCAGATCACAACTTGGCCTCACTCCATCCTGCTCTGGCACTTTCTCCTTCTTTTGATAAATCACATCTTGTTCTGCCGTTTTTTCCTTTTTCATTCAAAAGCATTTTCCTCTACTGTCCTCCTAAGTACGATTTTTAGAAAAAGGATATCCTCACTGTTTTCCTCCCTCAGCCTTTGCACCGAATAGCTTCTCATCCTAGGTGATTTCAATCTCCCTCTCAGCTCATCATGCTCTCTCTTCCTTGGTATTCATCCTTGTCTTTTCCTTCCTAAATCTCACCTTTCATGTAACCTCCCCAATCCATATTCATGGGCATCCACTATACTTTGCCATCTCACATGGCCTTGCTAGTCCCACTATCAATCACAGATAAGGCCATCTCTGATCAGTTCTTTGTATCACTATATCTACATTCCCTTGCAGGCCCCAACCCTACCTCCTTTTGTATCTGCCCTGGAAAAATATAATTCCCAATTTACTTCCCTTTCAAAATTTCATCCGCCTGACCTTTGCTCCATTCACCACAATATTTCTATAACTACTGATTTTGCTGAGCTGCACCCCCACCTCCACCTTTTGTCCTAGTCCCCAGTACAACCATTGCACCCTCACCCTGGCTGTCCCCCTGTATGCCCCTCATCTCTTAGGGGATGCAGACATACTTGAAAGGGTATTGTAACAACAACATTGTGTCAGATTTGGCTGGATCACAAAGATCTACTGGGTCGTGCTCTTAGCTGCTAAAATTGCCCAGTATTCCAGGATGACTCGGGAATAAAGATAACCCCTGGCTTCTTTTCCTCTACTGCAAACCACCTTCTTAATTCCTCTTCCTGGCCTTCTTCATCCCCTCTTCCAATATACGTATGAGGAGCTCGTAGATGGCTTTGATACTAAGATTGGGACCATCCGATTCATTGTCTCTATCCTGTCCCTTCCGTTAACCAGCCTAGCAAAACTTCTTCTAAAGGTATCCCCTACTCTAGTCTGAAGAAGCATCTTACCATCTCCCCATATGCCTTCTTCAAGCTCACCTTGTCCATGAGACCCACCCCCTGATTCCATGTTAGTCAATATTATTAATGGTTCCTGCTCTTCAGGTGCTGTTTGCCTTCCCATTTAAATCTGCTCTCATCACCCTTCTCCTTGAGAAACCAAACCTTGACCCCTCACTCCTTGCAAAGTACCATCCCATTCAAAATCTCCTTTTCCTCTTGAGCCCTTGAATATGTTCCCACCTTTCCTGGAACTCTATATTCAAATCCGTTCAATTAGTTTTCTGCCTTGCTACAGTATTGAAACCCTCTCCTCAAAATCATTAAATCACATCCCATGTGACTGTGACAATAAGTTAATTATCCTGCCTCCTCCTGCAGCCTTTGATACAGTTGACCATACTATTCCCCTCCAACATCATCTGTTGTCCAGTTGGATGGAGCTGCTTTCACATGGTTTCATTTATATTTAAGTGTAGACAGAACATTACTTACAATGGCATCTCTCTTTGCAATGGCTTCCTGCTCTTGCATCATTGCATCTAGTGTCTCCCAAGGATCTATCCTTGGTCCATTCATATTCCTTACTTATGTGCTGCCCTTCGACAGTATTATCTGAAAGCACAATTAGTTTTCATACATATGCCGATGACGCCCTTTTCCACCCCTCTTGACTCCTGCATTGTTGCTAAATTATCAGGCTGCTAATTTGATATCCAATGCTAAATGAGCAGAAATTTCCTCCAATTAAATGAAGACTGAAGGCATTGCCTTTGGTTTGTTTCCTAGCTAATGACTCCATCCCTCCCCCTGGCAATTGAGGCTGAAGCTTAATCATCTTGTTCACAGCCTTGGTGTCAAGTTTGATTTCGAGATGAGCTTCTAACCTCGTTTTTGCACCTTTGCCAAAACTGCCTATTTCCACCTCTTAGCATGCTTAACTTTGTCCCTGTCTCAGCTCTTCTGCTGCAGAAATCCTCATTCATGTCTTGTTACCTGTCAGCTTGACTATTCCAACGCTTTCCTTGCTGGTATCCCACATTCCTATCCTCTGTAAACTTGAGGTAATTCAAAACTCTGGAGCCCGTGACCTAACTTGTGCCAAGTCCTGTTCACTCTTTACTCCTGTGCTTGCTGAACTATATTGACTCCCCATACTCTGCCCTCCAATTCGCAAGCATGATCCTGAGCTTCCTGTGGCCTGTATTTTTAATTCTGCATGTTGCTCTCAGTCAGACATCTCTGTCCTTGGCTTGCTGCACTAGAACAGTGCAGCTCAACATAGGTTTGAGGAATAGCATCTAGTCTTTTGAATAGGCACTTTACAGCCTTAAGGACTCAGCATTGAATTCCACAATTTGGACCTTTCCTTTGCATTTTTTTGTTTTTCTATCATTTTGCTTTCAAACAGCAACACACTTTTTTATTCATTCATGGGATGTGGGCTTCACTAGCCGTGCCAGCATTTATTGCCCATCCCTAGTTGCCCTTGAGAAGGTGGTGGTGAGCTGCCTTCTTGAAGCGCTGCAGTCCATGTGGTGTAGGTACACCCACAGTGCTGTTATGAGGGGAGTTCCAGGATTTTGACCCAGTGACAGTGAAGGAACAGCGATATATTTCCAAGTTAGGAGGGTGAGTGACTTAGAGGAGAACTTCTAGGTGCCGGTGTTCATGTGTGTGCTGCCGTTGATCTCCTTGCTGGTAGTCATCATAGGTTTGGAACGTGCTGTCTAAGGAGTCTTGTGAATTCCTGCAGTGCATCTTATAGATGGTATACATTGCTGCTACTGTGTGTCGGTGGTGGAGGGAGTGAATGTTTGTGGATAGGGTGCCAATCAATTGGGCTGCATTGTCATGTTCGGTGTCGAGCTTCTTGAGTGTTGTGGGTGCTGCATTCATTCAGGCAAGTGGGGAGTATCCCATCACACTCCTGACTTGTGCCCTGTAGATGGTGGACAGACTTTGGGGAGTCAGGAGTGAGTTACTCGTCACAGGATTCCTGGCTCTTGTAACCACAGTATTTATATGGCTAGCCAGTTCCGTTTCTGGTCAATGGTAACCACAAGGATGTTGATAGTGGGGGATTCAGTGATGGTGATGCCATTGAACATCAAGGGGTGATGCTTAGATTCTCTCTTGTTAGAGATGGTTATTGCTTGGCATTTGTGTGGTGCAAATGTTACTTGCCACTTGTCAGCCCAAGCCTGGATATCGTCCAGGTCTTGCTTTATTTGGACATGGACTGCTTCAGTACCTGAGGAGTCACGAATGGTACTGAACATTGTGCAATCATCAGCGAACATTCCCATTTCTGAACTTATGATGGAAGGAAGGTGATTGATGAAGCAACTGAAGATGGTTGGGCTGAGGACACCACCCTGAGGAACTCCTGCATTGATGCCCTGGAGCTGAGATGACTGACCTCCACCAACCACAATCATCTTCCTTTGTGCTACGTATGACATCAACCAGTGGAGAGTTTTTCCCCCTTGGCTTTACACAATAAACAGTACTTTAAAACAGTTCCACAAATCTTATCTGAACCACCCTCAGAGCTAACCCATCATTTTTCTGTTCAGCGCTATCCTTATAGATTTTAGAACCTATATAAGTCCAGTAATTTTTACCACAGCAGTGCTTTTTCCTTGGGGTATCTTCTGAGGCTGGCAGCAACTGCCTTTTTCAGTCTGGCCTTGTTCACACTGTCTTCTGGGAGTTCTGACTAGCTACCCTGCTGTCTTCTGGGAGACCTAAGCAGCCAACCCCTCAGAGGCTTCTGTATTTCCTTGAATGCATTCTTTCCTTTTGATTTCTCTATCTCAACCAGTCTCTTCAGAAATGCTTTCTTCCCAGACTTGATTAGATTGCTCTTAGATTGTTTTTTTTAAAAACCTACCCTATCTTTACCTTATTACCTTACACCTCTTTACAACCTGCATGTACCTTCTTTGAACTAAAACAACTCAATTGAAATCTATTCCTGTTATTACTTTATGTAAAACTCTGACTGCAATTGCTCTTAGTTCATTAACATATCAAAACCACTGTTACTGTTGACTTTAGACCCTTTCTTTCACTCTTAACCCAATTACAGCCTGACTTCCAGTACATAAAATATGAGAATATTATTACTGGAAGAAAAATATTTGTTACTTGTTTTCTTGACACTGTCCCACCAACCCCTTGCTCAAAACCTGCCACATCTCTAACTTCTCAGGCCGATGACCTTTCATCAGAAATATTAACTCTTCTCTGTCCACTGATACTACCTGAGTATTTCTAGCATTTTCTGTTTTGATTTCTGATTTCTAGCATCCACAGTACTTTTCCTTCCTGTCTTTTGAAAGTTGCATTTAATGCTTAGATTTGAGATCAGTTTGCAAAAAGTGTGTTTCTAAGATGGTGCCACATGGGTTGAAGAGAGAAAAAAAGACTTTTTCTAAGAAGTAGAATTTAGTTTGAAAAAGATAATTGAATGATGGAACTAATGACAAAAACTCAAATTATTTATTGGAAATTATGTCATACTTTATGTGGACTTGATTGGATAAAATTTTTAAATGAGACTTAATCCTTGCCCGAAAGCGAGCAACTAAAATGACATTTGGTATGGATAAGAAGGGGGTTAAGTTAAACGGCACTCACTTCTCTTGCTACCCACCCGTAAACAGAGAGGTGTTTTTGATTTGCTTTCCTCTTTGAGTGGTGGTATGTTTCCCACCCCCTCAGTTTGGGTGTGATCAAATTTTCTATTAATAACCACACAGCAAACTTGAAATAGAATGAACTCAAAGGGTTAGTTTATTTGTGCATATTCAAAACATGGAGGAGGGTTGCAACGTTACTTCCTTTGCATTTATATCATAAAAGAGATTTACAGGACAGAGACCACAGAGAAAAGGAACACTGTTTCATATGGGTTCCAGAGTCCAGAATCAAAGTCTAGCGAAATATTCCTTTACTGAGGGTCGGCGTGTTGAAAACCGATGCTGTATAATTCACTTTTCTAGTGGTGTTGACTTTGCACGATGAGGTAGGCATGTAGTGATGAATCAGTCTTGTAGGTGATGGTACAGAATTTCCAGCAAATGTTGTATAGATAGGGCCAGGTCTCCAACCTAGGTCAGAGCTCCTTGTCTGTGAGGCTACTATTCAGTTGATAAAAAGGCAGACTGAGACTCTACGGTTTAGCAAGGTGATATTACTGGTTCCACCAGCCAAGGGTCCATGTCACATGACTCTCACCTCTCCACATTCTTTGACATGTATCCCTCCGTCTTAGCAGATGAGCAGATCCAGATCATTAGCCTGAGTTATGAAATGCAAATGGACTTTGTATAGGTCTGTGTAGTCCATTGGGGGAGTCATTAGTGGCTCTTCGAGAATAACTAGGTGCAAGTTCCTCCAGTACTGCTAGGTAGCTGCTTTTTTTTTGGGTCACGAACAGACATAGATTCAGCCATTTTAGGTCTTTGTCCAGTTTGAAAACTTGAGATAGCAATGAGTGAGGCTTTGAATTTAGTGTACTGCACAATTCTGTTGCAGTTGGTTTTACCTTGCCATGCATGTGTTTTAGCATCCGAGCTCAACATTGCAGAAATCTATTCAGGCCCAGTTAGAAGACCATCTACATGTGAAACATCACTGATGTTCATACATAAATTCAGTTTGGAACTACTAGAATGAAACATAACTGGCTGCCTTGCAGTATACTGCACTTGATGGACCATTTTGAAAGTAAGTTACTGAGATGTAAGCAAACAGAAATACTCTGGAACTATAGAATTTCGCTGAGGTGGAAAATTCAAAGGTCTGGTCATCACTTTATCATGCTTTCTTACAGTATTGCCGTTAAATATTCTTTGTTGTCTACTATTGGAACTGTTCTCTACTATTGGAACGGCATTCCTCATCTTGAGAACTAATCACTTTAATTTTGTTTTTGCAGGATATATGCATCCTGGTAATAAGTCTGACACACTGGATTTTGTAAGGTATAATTTGATGTAGTCATATAGTTACTGATGTCTATATTAATGTGAATTTTTTTTATGATGCAGGTATTTTGTTCTGAATTGGGAGTTGGGTGTGCTGCAATACTTTGTAAACGAGCAATGCAAAGGTCAGAAGCCACGAGGAGTTCTACATTTGTCTGGTGCATTGATCTCTCCCAGTGATGAAGTTTCCCACATGTTTATAGTCCAAGCTGCCAGTGGTGAGGTGTATAAACTCAGAGGTACTGAAAACTGCTATATTTTTTACTAGATGAGATGTTATGTAAGCTTTTAATCTATTTTTTAAAAAAAGAAGTTTCACAAGATCTACTAAATCAACTCTGTGATTGTTAAAGTAATAATACTTGGCTATTTTGGCACAAAATTCAAAATAATTCTAATTCTGAATGAGGCCTATGTGTTAAATATGAAGGCAATGCCAGCAGTTCAAATAGTTGACTTGAACTTGAAGGCCATAAGGTCCATAGCATCATCTCATTGGAACTCGCTTGTGTCTCTGTGGGAGGGAAAAAGGTGGAAACCTACTTGAGTTTTCCTTCTTTGTTTATGGGGATGCTCCATTTAATGGAAGCAAGGTTGGAGTTGCAGGCTATACAAGATAATATCAGCAGAGAAAAATATTGGAGAAACTCGAGGGATTGGAATTGGACGAATCCTACTTGACCTTGTTGTGCACAATCTACCTATTATGGATGTAACAAGCCATGACACTAATGTAGAAGTGACTACTGCACGGTCCTTGTGAAGGCTTAAGTTCTGTATTCACACTGAAGATGCCCTGTATCATACTGTGTGGTGCTACCATTGTGCTAAATTGATAGATTCAGAACACATCTAGCAGCTTAAAACTGGACATCCATGAGATGCTGTGGACCATCAGCAGCAGAACCGTATGCCACTGCAATCTGTAACCTCATGACATGGTATATCCCCTCTGCTATGTCACCGACCATGGCTCAATGAGGAGAGTATGCCAGGAGCAGCAGCAGGCCTACCTACACAAGGTATTGCATGGTGAAGTCACAGGACTAGGCATGCTTTACTGCAGAAGCAGTATACAATAGATGGGACTCAGTAATCACACAACCAACAGATCAGATCAGATCAAAACTCTGCAGTGCTTCCACATCCAGTCATGATTGGGCAGTTGAACAACTAATGGGAGGTGGAGGTTGCATGAGCATTCCCATCCTTAATGATGGTGGAGCCCAGTGCAAATGTGCAAAAATAAAGGCTGCAGCACTTGCAACCGTCTTCATCCAAAAGTGCAGAGTGAATGATCCATCTCTACCTCCTCCTGAGATTCCCCACATCGTAGAAACTAGTCTTCAACCAATTTGATTCACTGTATGATATCAAGAAACGGTTGAGTGCATTGGATGCAGCAAAATTTTGGCCTCTACAGCATCCTGGCTGTCATGTGGAGGACTTGTGCTCCAGAGCTAGCCACATCTCTAGCTAAGCTCCAGCAAGATGGGCAATTTTCCACATTGCCAGATGGATGCCAAAGTATGTTCTGCACACGAAAAGCAGGACAAATCCAATTTAGCTAGTCAGCCTATTTTCAGTCATCAGCAAAGTGATGGAAGGTTTTGTCAGCAGGGCTATCAAGTGGCACTTACCAGTAACTCACTGGTGTTCAGTTTGGTTTCCACCAGAAGCGCTCCGCTCTGGATCTCATTACAACCTTAGTCCAAATGTAGATAATGGAGCTGAATTCCAAATGTGAGCTAAGTTTGTGACTTTGACATTAAGGCAGCATTTAACTGAGTGCAACATCAAGGAGCCCTTGTAAAATTGAAGTTGGTGGGGATCAGGAACAAAGCTCTGTTGGCTGGACTCATACCTAGCACAAAGGAAGGTGGTTGTTAGAGACCAATCATCTCGGCTTCAGGATATCACTGCTGGAATTCTTCAGGGTACTGTCCTAGGCCCAACCACCTTCAGTTGCTTCATCAATGACTTTCCCTCCCTCCCTCGATAAAGACAAAGGATGTTTGCTGGTAATTGCTGTGTTCAGATCCATTCACAATTGCTCAGATAATGAAGTAGTTGATTTCTGCAGGCCCATAACCTCTGCCACAAAGGACAGGGCCACAGATGCATGGTAAAATCACCTGAAAGTTTTCCTCCAAATCTTACATTCTGAATCAGAAATTTTGCTGTTTCTTCATTTTCACTTGAGCTTAAAATCCTGGAACTCCCTATTGTGTATCACAACTTTCATCCCATGAACTGCAGCTGTTCAAGAAGGCAGCGTGCCACCAGCTCCTTGGGCAAATAGTAATGGAGAATAAATATTGGTCTTGCTAGGAATCATCACATCCCATCCAATTTAGGTAAATGATATAAGAGGAAATATAACATATGGATTGAAAGTTGGTGATAGGAAACGAATGATTACGGCTAATGGGTTGGATTGGATTGCTTAGATTGGAGTAGGTTTGGAAGTGGTATACAGTGGATGTTGATGTTGAGTTTATATTTGCCCTCCATGTATAAATGTTTTGGGTGGGCACTATCAAAATTTGCTGACGCACAGAATAAGGGCTTTACAAATTGTGAACCATGAAATAATTGGATCTAAGCAATTTAGCAGAATGCATACATCTGACAGATCTAATCCAGTGTAGAGAATGTGATGATGCATTATGGGATGTTTACTTAATGGATAGAATCCAAAAGGCGAGAAGGAACCGAGATCAAAGAGTAAAAATACATAACTTTTTTATGAAAGTGAATTCTCATAACTAAAATCAAAGGCCAGCCCAGAATACAGAAACAAAGAAGTAATAGATTTCTCCAAGACAATGGTTAAGATGTGTGCAATTAAGGTACCAAATTATAGAAAGGACATTATGCTGTATGACCTCTATGGTTTTCATGTGAACAATCAGCAAATCACTGCTATTCCAGGATTCTATAAAAAGTTGAACTTGAGATTCTGAGAGCTACAAGGTGTTGTTTTAAACAATGAACAGTTTGGGGATGAAAGGGGGGAGAGACTCTTTACTCCAGTGTAGGAATTGATGAGGAATAACTAAAAAATCCTCAGTAAGAGTGCAGAGGCATGTTGGAGAATTTCTTTTAATACAGGAAGTTCTTGGAACATGGGATGCTTTGCCATAGCAAGTAGTCGAAATAGAGGCCCTTGCACTTGAGGAAAAACTGGCTAAATATTGGAAGTGATTAAAAATACATGGACAAGGAGAGCACAGGTCTGTACAATTGCTGTTGGATTGCTTTAGCCAAGAGGGGACTACAAATACAATAGGGTGTTTTTGGGGGCTTTCGAGGGCAAATTTGCCTGCCACCCTCATGTTTTGAACGCTGATACACTCATGACACTATTTTGAAAAAAGACATTAACCTATTTAAAGCAATTAACCTATTTAAAAGTGTTGAAGCTCCTATTAAAAACCCAGACAGAAGAGAGTCAAAGGAATGTGTTACATATTCATCTGGGATAATACTCAGCAGGTAAGGTAACATTTATGGAAAGCGAAACAGGGTTAACATTTAAGGTTGCGCACATTTTCTGTTTTTATTTTGTATTGAATCAGAAAAACTTGTGCTTTACAGTCTAGAAAGGAGGAAATGAAGCACAACCTTTTCAACATGAATATGTGTACATATTAAATAATGCAGTAATTGAGTTTACTACTATTGTAACATACACCAGAAAAGCAGGCTGCAAATGGTAATTCAAAAATTTGACATTTGAGGAGATATATAAGAAAAACCTCAAGTGATGACTGTTTGAAATAATTTACCAAACTGAATAATGGAGGCAAAAAAAAACTTTGGGGTTATTCAGGATATAATTAGATGTCAATATTAATGTACTAGTGATGAACATCATTGCACCAAATAGTTGATCCCTTATTGCATATTCTTCTGCTATATTTGAAAACTGAATCTTGCTATTCGGAGATCTTTTGTTGCTTTTTGATGCTTCAATTCTGAATTTACATTGAGAATCAACAGGTGTTTATAATGTTTACATGCAACTAGGTCACTAGCCATGTTTAAGCTTTTTACAGATGTTTAATATGCTGAGAGTAGATGTTCTGTTTTTTCTTCAGCATTTCCTTTAAAATCCCCGATTTATTTTGAAAACAAGGGGTCATATTGTATTAAAATGTATGTCTACTTTCTACACTGTAGCAGGGGATGCCAAAGAGAGACTCTATTGGGTGAACCAGCTTCAAGCCTCTGCCAGACACCACACAGAAAATAATGCCAAGGTAAAGGGTTGATGAATTGAAGTACCAAATACCATACTGCAATGGAACAGTATAAAATGCTGTGCACATTACTAGCATTTACAGCTATAATATAGAATGTTTTATAGAATGTTTAATTTCTAATTTAATTTCTAAAGTATTTCCTGAAAATAACCCCAACTCCAAAGCCAATTTACTACAAAAATGAGAGTAATGTGCATTAGTGATTTTGGTTTCTGAATGACAGTTGAATTGAATAATCAAGTCACATGACTGTGACCAGTCACATGACTTTGCGACCAGGCACACACACTACAATTATGTGACCAGTCACATGATTTTCTGACCAGGCACACACACTACAATTTAAGTAACTTCCATTTAGTTGTATTAATGTAGTTGGCTCATAGCTCTTAAGAGGTGTAGTAATGGGGGAAAAATACATGAATCTATCATTGTGATTAAAGAAAACTTGATATTTTGTCTTATTTCAAAACCCTTAAAGGACAATTTACCAGTGAAGAGAGAATATTTGATTAACTTCATCATCTATTAAAAGTTTCCACTTAATTTGTCTTGCCTGTTTTGATATTTAAATAAGGGTTTCATCTTGTTGATAACACACCTGGTATCTTATTTTATCAACCAGTAATTGATAGGTCACAAAAATGTATTGAATTATTGGGTTATGTATCCATGAATAATAATCATTGTTGTAATGATATTTGAGAGCAGAAAAGCTAATTTCATACTTTTTTTGTTAGCCAACAGCATTCAGTGGTATTGATCAAAGGTAGTCCAATTTTTTTTGAGTCTTTGTAAATAGCATTTCTGTGGTTTGAGATAGATATTGTTTTAGGAGTGATATTTTTCATTTCCATCATGGGTAATTTTGTACAAAAACAGAATTACCTGGAAAAACTCAGCAGGTCTGGCAGCATCGGCGGAGAAGAAAAAAGTTGATGTTTCGAATCCTTATGATCCTTCAACAGAAACGTCAACTTTTTTCTTCTCCGCTGATGCTGCCAGACCTGCTGAGTTTTTCCAGGTGATTCTGTTTTTGTTTTGGATTTCCAGCATCCGCAGTTTTTTGTTTTTATCTCTGTGCGTAATTTTGTGTTTTTTGTTACTGAGGTGGCAACTTGTAATGAAGCACCATGGACCCTCTCTCCCATATAATATAATGGGTTAGCTTTGCCAGATATGGGAGTAAGGAGGAAACTCAGGGATACTTCCATTTGGTCAGTGAATGTTGGTCTAAAATGTGGCTGATAGCCTTGGACTGTACATTTTTGTGGAAGCTCTGACAGGTGGATCCTATACTGCTACATCAGCTGTCTTCCCCTTGTTGCTGTTAAGACCAAGATACAAGAGTATTCCCAATGGGAAATCCATTGGATAATAGGGGAAGGGAAACATGCAGGAGAAAGGAAAAACTAGAAGAAAACTTTTTCCAAAAGTACCTGCAGCATTTTTTAGATGTACTTTCCCCCTTTACATCACCACCTAGCAACATTGACCACCGCTTTTACACAACACTTTTTTATGTCTGATGAACACAAGAAGGAAGTCAAAAGTCATTGACCCCCCCCTCCCCATTCCTCTCTGACCAGTCTTGTGCAGGACCAGACTATTGGCAAATTCAGAAATTGATCCCAAGTTAGGCTTCTGAATTTGTATCCTCTTCTGTATCGCAGACTGTCTGTTTCTGGCTTCATAACATTGCCAATCTTTGACCCATCCTAGCTACTCTAGCTGAAACCTTAGCTGGATCTTTGTCATCTTCAAAATAGAATCATAGAATCAATTGAGTTATAGATTAGACTATTGTGATGCTCTCCTAGCTTGCTTCATATCCTCCAACCTCCATAAATGTTAGCTAATCTGCAACTGTGCCACCTCAATCCTATCCCACACTAAATTCTGCCATCGTCTTACCCTTCCTGACATAAATTTGGCCTTTTGCTCCCTAATACTTCATTTAAAATTGCCACCCATGTTTAAATCTGTTCATGGTCAGCTACTTCCTATCTCTGATCCCTTGTGATGATCTTTGACCCAGATGCAGTACGGTAAGGAAAATTTGTAATTTCTTTAAAAGGCCTGTGGAATTATTTTAATTATTTTCAAGAATGTTTGTTTGTAAAAGACTGTTAAGACTTTGCATAAAACGTAAAGGGATCAATTGCATTTCCTTGAATAATAATGAATACTAGTCCCTGTGACCTGGACCTGGAGACTTTTTGACCTGGAAGAACTACCAACAGGAAGGAAGTTAAGACCAGAAGCCATGTTGCTGGCAAGCAAAAAGAGCTGTGGATACAAAAGAAAGCTACAAGCGGAGGAGATGGAGGCTGAGGCTCAGATGCAGACACAAAGAGAATGCAGACAGAAAGGGGAACACGTCAGATTCTTGTGAGGAGAAGAAGCAAATCATTCTTGAGAAGAGGTGAGTTCTGTTTGGCAGATCAGGAGACAGGAGCTCTTGGAGGCAGTATGCAAGCTGACTTTTTTTAAAAGAGTCTACAACCTGAAAAACTGGGAAAACAGCCAGCTCTTTAGCATCTCCGTTCACACAGAGGTGGCCAAACTGTAAACTGGGTGGTGGTGTTTGGTTGGATTAAAAAGGAATTCTAGAAAGTTACACCATCAAGACTGCCATAACCCGAGGGAGAGAAGGTTTATAGAATTGTGCCCTGATGATGATGAGCATACTTGTGAAACTCTTGAGTTGAAAGCTGTTATTGGATAGGACTCCTGACCAATCCTGTTTGAATAAAGAACAGCATATTGTGGAACCATGTAGCTGTGTAATGTTATACGTGCTGAATGGAAATGCTTGTATTTGTGTAAGATGTATGTTCATTGACACCACCATTTTTCTTGTACCTATGTGAAGCACATCAAGATGCTTTTCTACATTCAAAATGCAACATGAATGCAAGTTTTTGCAATATGAAAGCAACTAATTTTGCAGAATGGTCCTCAAATGAATTTAAAGATAAGCTTTCACCCATTTGAGACACCGGTGTCATCTACCAAAAGATGTATTGGGGCATAAACCCACTGCACATTTGGGGCAGAATTTTCCCCACCATTGTGGGGGAAGTTGATGTGCGGGCGCGCTTCCGATCGGCACCCCCGATCGGAAGCGCGTTACTATTTTACGTGGGCGGACCTTAATGGGCGGCCCAGCGTGACATCCGCAGGGAAGCGCTATGCACTTCCTGTGCAGGTGGGGGGAATCCCTAAAATTGAGAGTGCGCTGTTTTGCGAAAGGCTAAGTGCTACCTCAGGGAGATCACCTCTACTTTCAGAAATATTAAAAATAGAAATAAAAATTCCCTTACATGTCCCCTCATGTGACAATGTCACATGAGTTGGGACATGTTCATAATTTCCAAAAATACTTTATTAAAATTTTTTAAAATCCTACATGAAACCTCATCTCGCCTGTGGGTGAAGTTTCATGTTTTTTTCTAGTTGCCTCCCAGGTGCCTGGCCTGCCCGCCAACCTTAAGGTTAGATGGGCGGGTCCACTAATTACTTTAATTAATCAGGTCGGCGGGCGCACAGCTGATTTTGCTGTGCCCCTGCCTTCCTGAAAATTTAAATGGGGCGTGCGGTGATATTGGGAGTTCTGCCCGACGTCACCGCGCGTCATTTTACGTGTCGGTGAGCGGACCCTGCCCCTGCTCGCCAACAGTAAAATCCTGCCCTTGGTGTTTGGGACTTGCTGCTGTTCCTGCACATATGGACATACAAACACGTGAAATAGCAGAAGTAGGCCATTCAGCCCCTCAAGTCTGCTCTGTCATTCATTAAGATCATGGCTGATCTGTTTGTGTTTTGAATTCCACATTCCCATCTACCCCCAATAACCTTAGATTGATTCCCTTGCCTAACAAGAATCTATGTATGCCTTAAATATATTCAATGACCTCTCCTGTACTGCCTTCTGAGGCAGAGAGTTCCAACGATGGGCAACCCCTAATTTTAAAATAGTGTCCCTAACTCTTGACTCACCCATAAGAGGAAACATCCTTCTCACATCCACTTTGTCAATATTGTTCAGGATCTTTTATACTAACCCTTCATTCTTCTAAATTCCAGTAGAAACAAGCTCAGTTTGTCTACCCTTTCCTCATAAGACAACCCAGGTACCAATCTAGTAAACCTCCTCTGATCCGCCTCCAATGAGGAGATCAAAACTGTACACGGTATTCGAAACATGGCCTCATCAGTGCCCTGTATAACTGAAGCATAACAGCCTTACTTTTATGTTCAATTCCTCTCGTTATAAAGGATAGCATATCATTAGCCGCCTGAATTACTTACTTGAACTGCATACTAACTTTTTGTGACTCATGCACCTGAACACCTAAATCCCTCTGCTGCTTGGAATTCTGCAGCCGTTCTCACTTTAAGTAATACTCTGCTTTTTTATTCTTCCTGCCAAAGTGAACAACTTCACATTTTCTCACATTATACTCCAGCCCAGATTTTTGCCCACTCGCTTGACCTATCTATATCAGTCTGCAACCTCCTTATGTCATCTTCACTTCATAGTTTTCTACCTATCTTTGTATCAGATGCAAATTTAGCTACCGTGCCTTCGCTCCCCTCATCTAATATAAATTTGTAAAAAGTTGAGGCTCCAGCACAGATCCCTGTGGGACTCAGCACATCCTGCCAATCAGTAAAAGATCCATTTATGCACACTCTATTGGATGGCTAACAGCCTTCTATCCATGCTAATACATTACCCCCCACACCATGAACTTTCATTTTCCGCGACCACCTTTAATGTGGCACCTTTTCAAATGCCTTCTGGAAATCCAAGTACAGCATGTAATCAGGGTTCCCTTTATCTACAGTGCATGTTACTCCTTCACGTAACTCTAAAAAAATTGTTTATTATGCTTTCACAAAACCGTGTTGACTCTTCCCAATTATTTTGAATTTCGAGTTCCTTGAAGTGCCCAGCAATAGCCTCCTTAATGATTGATTCTAATACCTTTCCCACTACAGATGTCAAGCTAACTGGCCTATAATTTCCTGTTTTCTGCCTCCCTCTCTTGAATAGAGGGGTTTGTTTGCTAATTTCCAATCTGATGGAACCATTCCAGAATCTAGGGAATTTTGGAAAATTAGCACCAATGCATCTACTACCTCATTAGTCACCCCTTTTTTAAGACCCTAGGATGAAGTCAATCAGGAGCTGGAGACTTGTCAGCCCACAGCTCCATCAGTTTATTCAGTACTGCTGCCCTAGTGATTGTAATTTTGCAAGTTCCCCCCTTCCTTCCACCTCCCTGATTTACAGCTATTACTGGAGTGTTTTTTCTATCCTCTACCATGAAGACAGAAGCAAAATATTTGTTCATTTTTTCTGTCATTTCCTTATTGTCTACTATTAACTCCCAATTATCACTCTCTAGAGGACCAATACTCACTTTACTTTTCCTTTTTAAATACCTGTAGAAACTCTTGCTATCTTTTTTACATTTCTTGCTAGCTTCCTGTCATACTCTAATTTATTTCTCCTGGTTAACCTTTTAGCCATTCTCTGTCAGTCTTTATGTTATGATGAATCATCTGACCTGCCACTCATCATTCAGCAGCTATATGCTTTTTCCTTAAGTTTGTTGCTTTCCTTAACTATTTTAGTTATCCATGGATGGTGGACCCTGCCTTTAGAGTTTTTCTTCATAGTAGGGAGATAATTATTATGAGTATTCTGAAATATCTTCTGAAATGTCTGTCACTGCTTCTTTATTGATCTATCTCCTAGCCTAATATCCCAGTTCACTTCAGCTAGCTCAGCTTTCATGCCCACATAGTTGCCCTTATTTATGTTTGATACACTAGTCTTTTTTCCCTTTCAAACTGGATGTAAAGTTCAGTCATATTGTGGTCACTGCTACATAGGGGTGCCTTCACTCTGAGATCAATAATTGATCCTGTCACATTACACAATACCAAGTCAAAGATAACCCGCTCTCTCAAGTTCTGTCGAAGGGTCATGAGGACTCGAAGCGTCGACTCTTTTCTTCTCCACCGATGCTGCCAGACCTGCTGAGTTTTTCCAGGTAATTCTGTTTTTGTTTTGGATAACCTGCTCTCTGTTTGGTTTCAGAAGGTGCTGCTCTAAAACTATCTCGAAAGCATAGCTCAGCATTGGGTGCTACTGCCAATCTAATTTTTCCAGTTTACGTGTAGATTAAAATCACCCATGAATATTGCCCCACAAGCACCCAAAGTTTTCTTTATTCGTTGGGATGTGGGTGTCACTGGCAGGGCCAGCGTTTATTGCCCCATCCCTAATTGCCCTTGTTCAGAGGGCATTTAAGAGTCAACCACATTGCTAAGGGTCTGGAGACCAGGTAAGGACGGATAAGTGGCAGATTTCCTTCCCTAAAGGACATTAGTGAACCAGATGGGTTTTTACAAGAATCATGGTTTCATGGTCATCATTGGACATTTTAATTTTTTTAAACATTCCAGATTTTTATTGAATTTAAGTCCCGTGGCGGGATTTAAGCCCAGGCCCCAAAGCATTACCCTGGGTATTTGGATTACTAGTCCAGTGACAATACCACTACGCCATCTTCTCCCACTGTGTACTTTGTCCTAAATTATGGCTACTGTTAAGAGGCCTGTAGACCACTCCCACTAGTGATTTATTTACCCTACTATTCCTCACTCCTCCAAAACTTATTCTGCATCCTGAACTCCTGAGCCATTTCTAACTATTGCATCAATGCCATCCTTGATCAAAAGTGCCACCCCTCCACCTTTACCTAGCTTCCTGTTCTTGAATGTCACATACCCCTCAATATTCAGGACCCAATCCTTGTCATCTTGCAGCCATGTCTCTGTAATGGCTATCAGAACACATTTATTAACTTCAATGTGCGCTATCAATTAATTTACTTTATAAGTGCTACTAAGGCACAGTTAACAGAATTGGTGGATAAGTTGCAGTTAGGATTCACCACAGGACCAAAGAAAGCAGACATAATTGAAGTAATAGCTCAGTATTTGAAATTGGAAGGGATACCTGAAACTAATTAGGCTTGGCCTAAATAGCCAAGTGGTTATGGTACTGGGTGTGTAACCCTAAGATCAAGAGTTCAAATCTCACAATGGCAAACTATGAAACAATGTAACTTCATCTGAAACAGATGGAAACATGTTCTCGAAAGAGTTACACCTTTGCTTGGCCTAAATAGCCAAGTGGTTATGGTACTGGGCTTGTAACCCCAAGATCAAGAGTTCAAATCTCACAATGGCAAACTATGAAACAATGTAACTTCATCTGAAACAGATGGAAACAGGTTTACTCAAAAAGAGTATCAAGAGTTCAAATCTCACAATGGCAAACTACGAAACAATGTAACTTCATCTGAATAGGATCAGATGGAAACGTGTTTGTACTGAAAGAGTTACCTGAAACTAATTAGTCATAGCTGAAGGTAGTGAGACTTCAATTAGAAATAAAGAAGCATGAACTTGAAAAAGCAATGGAAATGAAAAAAATTTGAATTAGAAGAAAAGGAAAGAGACCGCGCATTTAAGAGAACAAGCAGAAAGACAGGAGAGAAAGAAAAAGGAAAGGGAATTGGAGATATTAACAATGAAGGAAAGAATATCAGCTTAAAAGGCTGGAAGTTTTTTTTTAAAAAAGGCTTCTGACGCTGAGGAGGTTTTGATCGTGAAACGACCACTTTTAGCCCAAAACCCAGTGGGGAGATGTTTAAATTTGTGCAGGCTCTTCCGAAGTTTGAGGAAAGGGAAACTAGTGGGTCAGAGTTCGGAAACTACTCTCTTGGATTATGTGACAAAATTCCGAGAAAGATTGAACAGAGCATGAGAGTTAGCAAAGGAACATTTAAAAATATCACAGCAGGTGATTAAGCCAAATGTAGATAAGAGGGCAGAAGCTCGTAGTTTTGTTGCTGGGGAAAAGGTGGTAGTTTTGTCACCATTGTCAGGTAAACCATTAAAGGAAAGGCTTATTGGGCCTTACAAGATTGAAAAGAAACTGAATGAAGTAACTTATTTAATAAATACTTCAGTTAGAAGAAAGAAGCAGAGTGTGTGTCATGTAAATATGCTTAAAAAGTACTTGGACAGGGGAAAATAACCAAAAAGAAGCGGTATTAGTGGTAGGTAAAAGAATGAGGTTGAAGTGAAGGATTTGGAAATTGATTTTCCTCTAATCAAATTGGATAATGAGGTATTTAAGATTTGAATTTAATATTGAGTTACCTTCCAGACAGGTGATTTGGAAAAGCTATTGTAGTCACACAGCCTATTTGCGGAAATAAGTTGGGGAAAACACATTTAGCTACACGTGACGTAAATGTGGGTGATTCGGTTTGATAAGGCAACATCCTTCTAGATTAAATCCATACTTCAGAATGACATCATAAAGTCTAGTTGCAGTAACTGGAGTTCACCTATTGTGATGGTGCCGAAACCGGGTGGAACGCAAAGACTGTGGATTGTCGAAAAGTAAACACGTTAACAAAAGTGTATTCATATCCTATTCCGCAATTGGAAGATTGTATTGAGAAAGTGGGACAATCTGAGTTTATCGCAAAGATTGATTTGCTGCAAGGCTATTGGCAAGTAACGTTATTGGATAAAGCAAAAGCTGATATCAGTTTTGATCATGCCAGATGGACTATATCAGTTTAAAGCTATACCATTTGGTATGAAGAAGGCACCAGCAACATTTTAGAGACTGACCGACAAAGTAATTGCAGGACTGAGCAATTGTGCTGTTTATATTGATGACTGGTAGTTTTCAGTCAAATGTGGGAGGAGCATTTACAGCATTTACAAGATCGACCGCAAGAAGATAATTTGGTGGTGACCTTGGCTAAGAGTTAATTTGCAAAAGTGCAAATTACATACCTAGGCCATAGCATTGGAAATGGTCAGGTGGCTCCAAGAGATGTGAAAGTAAAAGCTATCATGAATTTCCCAGTGCCTACAACATAACAGGAAGTTCTGAGATTTCTGGGCATGAGTGGATTTTACCGGAAGTTTGTACCGAATTTTAGCAGTGTGGTTGCTCCGTAAACTGAACTACTAAAAAAAACAAGAAATTTCAATGTACACAAATGTCAGAATGCATGCGACAGTTTAAAAATACTGTTGACTGCTACACCTTTGGCAGCACCTAATGCCGAGCAGTTTAAGTTGGCAATTGATATAAGTGATTTGGGTTTTGGTGCTGTGTTGTTACAAAAAGATGAAACAGGAAGCTGCTAGGATATTTTTCATGGAAACTGAATGCACGTCAGAAAAGGTACTCAACCATTGAAAAAGAGACTCCAGGTCATGTGTTAGCATTGCAGTATTTCCAGAGGTTTATGTTGCAAGCAATTCTTCGGAAACAATTGTTTAGACTGACCACAATCCTTTAAAACTTCTGACCAAATTGAGACCGAAGCGCAAGACTGTTCAGATGGAGTTTATTTCTGCAACTGTTTAATAATAGATTATATGGATGAGAAAATTTAATTGTTGATGTGTTGTCAAGAGTTTGGAAGTTCAAAGGAAATTGGATATTTGAAACATGGACACTAGACTAAAATGTTGTTACAAAGGACTTGTATGAATTGTCATGTTAATGCATGCACCTGGTAATGTAATAGTTTTGTGTATATAGATAGCAATGTAAGATGGGTTGAGAAAATGGAACTGTCTTTTAAAATTATGATGGTTAATTTTTCCATAAGGATGGAGGTGTCACGAAACTATCATATCTTTCCTAATATTATTGTGGGATATTTTAAAATGTGTGTCTAATTTAATTAAACTAGAGACGATTAGACTGCAAGGTTTAAATTATTAAAGAAGTGAGGTGTAACACAGGTGTTTGAAGTGGAGTTGAGTAAACTAGGATGAGGTCAGCAGATACAGTGTGAATGGAATTTGCATATTTAGATAAGTGGGGAATTTTGATTTTCACAACTGGCAAGATTAAATAAGGCAAAGTGATTATGTTGATTTTTCTAGCCATAATGGTAACATGAAAGATTGTTATATTCTGGTAAAAGTAACTTCTAAAGCCAATTCGAAACAATGGGATTTACAGATCAAAAAGGGAGAAATATATTTAAAGAAGGATGGACGGCTGTGTGGGATCTGAAAGATGATTGTGTGAAACAGACTCGGGGGGGTGGGGGGGGGGGGTGCGGGGTGGGGGAAGCCTCTACCGCCTTGAAGTTGTTTGATGCTGCTGTACCAAAATAGTGTTAAAAGCCTTTGGAATTCCATTGTCCATTGGGTGTGTGTGGTAATATTGCTGGATGACTTTGTAAATTTGGAATCTATTAACTGCTGCCTTAAAGGGGGTGTATAGTTAGGAGTCTGGTTAAGTAGGAATTTTGGGAACTGTTACAACTGTAACTGTAACCTTATGTGTGTTTAAGTTAGCATGTCAGGTCAATGACCTTTCCTCAGAACTGGGAAAAGTTAGAAATTGTAATATGTTTGAAGCAGGATGAAGAAGGAAAAAAGGGAAGGCATGTGTTGGGGTGGAACAATTAAATGACAGAGTTGGTGGTGTAGGGCCAAAGGGAGTGGTAATGGGACAAGTAAAGAAATAAAAGCTGCCTCCAGAGGGGGTGTGAATGGCAGAATGGTGAATAGCTGTTTTCTATAAGGAAAAATGAGAGAAAAACTGAAAAGTGGCAAAGAAACAAAATGGAGGCAGAGACGATGGCCTGGAATTGTTGAACTCTATGTTAAATCTGAAGGCTGCAAAGTGCCTAATTGAAAGATGAGATGCTGTTTCTCAAGATTGCACTGAGCTTCTTTGGAACATTGCAGAGGCCAAGTACAGAGATGTTGGTGTGAGAACAAAATGGAGAATTAAAATGATGGGACTGGAAACACCAGGGTCTAGCTTGGATGTGAATGGGTGACTGCTTTGCAGAAAATCTCCAATCTGTGCTTGGTCTCCCTAACATAGAGCAGACTGTATTTGAGAGTAGTAAATACTGTATACTAAATGGAAATATGTACATGTAAATCACTGAAGGAACGTTTGGAGCTTTGAATAGTGAGTAGAGGGGAGGTAAAGGGACAGGTGTTGTATCTTCTCTTGCATGGAAGGGTACGACCTTTAGAAACCTTGTTTTCAGGTCTTTATGCCCATTTAGGTGTTGGTAACCTGGCTTCCAAGGCTATTTTTGAGCCACTTGTGGTCTGGAATTGTAATGATTCCAATATTTTTCATAGAGGAAAAAATGACATCTACCCTTGCAGTGTTGTTTGTTTTGGCATTCTGTTGCTTTCCTTGGATTCCATTCCTCTCCTCATTTTCCTATAGGTTTTGAAATCTTATGTGCTGAATAAACTTCTTTTGTAAACATAATAACATAATTGCTCTTAGTATCATACTGAAATATCTACTCTTCACCTCTTGTGGTTTAAAGCACTATTGAAAAGGCATAATCTAGTCTACATTTTTATTGAGAAATCAAGGCAAGGTGACCAGACATTTCGGTTTTGACATGACAGTTCACGCTTTTCACTGAACGTCTTGGTGGCCTGAGAGAGATTGCAGGTTTTCAGCTCTGCGGAGGCCCTTCTCCTTTAACCCACCCCTCATTTAGTTCAGCCTACTGTCGGCAAACCCAAAAAAACACTTGTTGGTTTACTTTGTTTGTGTTTGCCTTGCTTGGCACGGGTAAGTATCTTCTGTAGAAGTTGGTGAAGAAGGAAGAGGGTTCTGTTTTGAATAATTTATTATTTTCACCGCTAAAACTTAATGTATTAACTCCCAAGCGCATCTTTATTTTATGACAAAGAAGAAATCTAAAACAAAGTCACAGTTGTTTTTGACTTTATTTGCCCTTGGGATGTGAACATCTCTGGCAGGTCAGCATTTATTGTTCATCACTTATTGCCCTTGAGGTGGTGATGATGACTGTTTACCATCTGCTGTTTTCTGTTGACCAGACTCCATCATCTTATAAAAAGTTCATGCGTTGTAACCCTTAATCCAAGTTTAAAGTTACCTTGGTGCATTCCCCAGCCCCTGATCACGTTAAGTCTTCTTCGTCAATAAGTGCTGAACCTTTGCTTAAATTTCACTTCTAAATTCAGGAACTCTTGGTTACTACACTGTAAGACTCAGCTGCTATCCTGCTAGTTTTTCAGCTGTAATTTTGCTATTGTGTGGTTCTTCACCAGAAATTTATTCTCTTGGGCTGGAATCCAATTCTGTAGCGTTTTTTGTTCTGATTTCTAATGTCGTCACATCTTTCTACCTCCTGATATTTCACACACTTCCTGGCTCTTTATTCCTGCAGGAACACCTTTGACAGTGTGCCCTTTACCCTTGAAATAGTTCTTGGACTCTCTTTCTTCTATACCTGCCCTCTGACCTTGACATCAGCTTATTTATGCTCCAAACTGACTCTCCTACCTACATGATCTTTATCCCAGCATAGGACTTCTCACTTTAACTTGGGCTCCTCTTCTGATTTCCTTTCTTCCCCATTTTATTACCTAGACATATCTAAGGACAAATGGAATATCATATCCTCATTTGAAATGTTAACTTCTTCCACAGATACTGCCGGACTTACTGAACATTTCCATCATTCGCAGTATTTTGCTTTTCTATCCAAATCTTGCTATGTAACCATGTCTATGTAAGTTAACTTGCCATGTGTCTGTAGACATGCAAATTTGGCTGCCACTCTGGACCTTAGACCGTCACCTCTAGTTTTCTCTTTTTTGCTTTTCTCTTTTACATTTCCAAACCTGCTCTTTGTCATTGTACCTCCTTTCTTTCCAACTCCTTTCAGATACTCTGCCACCCTTCACTCCTCAAACTTCCTACTCCTGCTGCCATCCTAAGATTCACCTCTTAGATAAGCCTGCAGTTTCTCTCTGTGTCTCCCTTGGCATCCTCCTAAAGGGGCTATCGAGGCACTTGTTACAGTCTCCTTATGTGCAACAACCATAACTGTCCCGTCCAACACTCTCACAGACACACCTACCCCATTGTGCCTTGTCACCCCCTCCCTTCCTGAACTATTCACCCCTCCCAATGCTGACCTCTGTAGACTTTACCAGCGTATCAGTTATCATCACCCAACTCCAGAATGTTCATTCACTTGTGAGCAAGGTCCTGCCATCCATGAGCCTCTTGTAGATGATTGCATTGACACCATAACCTTGACCTTGAGAGAAATTTGGTGGTTGACATTTAATGAAGCTATCCTGCTGCCCTGGCCTGGCTATAACTTCACCTTGGCCTAAGCTGCCAGTGTGAATGTTTCTAAATCACACCTTGGTACATGTCCATACTCCTCTGGCACCATCTACTCTTTATGGGCATCTCATCTTATTCCATCCCTTTCACCTCTCTTATCCTCATTCAGTCCTGCTCACCAAGTACCATTGCAAGCTTCACTACTTTCCTCCCTTGGTCTCTTAGTGAGTGACTTTTCATTGTCTGTTATTTCGACTTCCATCTCAGTTCAGCATCAAGCTGACTTTCCTCCAGCTTCAGCGTGCTCCTATTCTCACTTAATTTCTCCCTCCTATATTCCCTCCTATATTAAATCCCAATCTATTTTCATAAATACTTCTACGACCTTGTCATTTTACATGGCTTCTCAGATCCCATTGTCAATCACAAGGCCATCTCTGATCACTTCCTTCTATCCATCTCCACTCACACCTGCTTCCCCCTCCCAACTCTACTTGTCTACCTTTTGTTTCTTGGCACTTCCAATTGTCTTGAGTATTGCCCTTCATTCACGTCTATAATGAGGACTTGGTGCACTTTCGTCTTGGATCTCAGCAAGGCTGAACAGCTTTCTGCAAGTAAACACCCTCTAGATGAACTGAAGGTGTGTGTCAGCAGCAGAGGCAAGAATATGCCAGAGAGTGTTGACACCAGAACACATCTGACCCCACTGTGGGTGTCAAAGTGCTTAGATATTGCACTGTTATAGCTGACCTAACCTATCATCATGTTGTGGAAAGCAGAGATCACACTGATCAGCTTCAGAGGAAGCCAAGATTAGTTAAGGTGACATATTGTGGTCTCCACTGTTCATGGCACTTCTTTTACCACTGCTGGACTGAGAAGATCATGTTAATTGTGGATCTTCCAGTTCTGAAACCACACTGAGAATCAGACAGATGGTTTCAGCCAAGAGCTGCAGTCTGACCAAATCAACATTGGCAAATACTTTTCCCATGATGCTCAGCAGGGTGATGCTTCAATAATTGTTGCAATTGCTGCAGTTGCCCTTGTTCATGTACAAGATCACAATCTTTGCATCAAGCATATCCTGAGGCACGGCATCCTCCCTTGAGCAGAATCAGAAGTTCAAACAGATGTTGCAAGAGTGCCAGTAAATAACTATTGAACAATTCATTGCGTTCTTTTGCACCTTGTTCCAACATTAATTTGTTTTTGTGACTTTAATATATAGTTACATAGTTGAGAGTGACTTCCATGTTTCATGATGGACACGCTACCTGAGTGCGCATCACACTAACGCTAGAGTGTTATGAACTCTTTGTTACTTAAAATGCAAATGATACAATAATACAAATAGCAACTGATGGTTTTGAAGTAGTCCATATCCAAAATATCCTCCTTGACCTCTGCACTCGCAAGCGATAGGCCCATCTTCAACTTTCTTTATTTCCAATAATTTTTTTAGCCCTGCCACAACCTTGATCTATGACTATGGTGCATTTCCTTGCACCCTCCTTGTGCTGCTCAAACTCCATGTAGCCTTTAGCACAGTTAACCACACGATGATCTTCCAGTGCCACTCTTCTCTTGTATAACTTGATGGGGCTGCCCTTGTTGTTCAACTGTAACCTATGCAGTCACAGCCAGAGCACTTCCTTAAATGACTTTCCTTTATCTCCCCATAAATTTACTGCTAGAGTCTCCCAGGATCTATCCCTGACCCCTTCTGTTCTTCTTCTATATGCTGTCCCTTGATTACATCATTCAACAACATGTATGCTAAATTAAAAATACTGCTGTAACTCTTCACCATCTATTACAATTCGCTCTCTGCTACTGTGCTGTCAGAATATTTGTCCAGCATCTGGTTTTTGATGAGTCTCAATTTCCACCATTGAAACATTGGAAACAGTGAAGCCATTGTATTCAGACCCTGCCACAAATTTGTACTAATGTCATTGATGCCATTCCACCTTGCCAGCAACCGTATTTGGTTGCATCTGATTATTCACAACCTTATCATCTTTCTTGATGCCTAGCTGAGCTTCTGAGTCTACACCCTCCTTCACTACCTTGACCTTGGCCTCAATGAACCTTCTGCTGAAAGTCTCATCTGAGCATTTGTCACTTAATGTATCCTAATGTTTTTCTGGTATTCTAGCTAAACTCTGTTGCCTGTATTCTATCTTGTACTAAATTCTGCTCACCCACCACCACGCCTGTCCTTGCTAACCTGCATTGGTTCCTTGTACCCCTGTCCCACCAGCATCTCCAATTTAAAATCCCATCCTTGTGTTTAAATCCATTTATAATCTCTGTGATCTAATTTCTGTAACC
Source organism: Carcharodon carcharias (assembly GCF_017639515.1). Lineage (NCBI taxonomy): Eukaryota > Metazoa > Chordata > Chondrichthyes > Lamniformes > Lamnidae > Carcharodon > Carcharodon carcharias. Next base: position 197,628,335 of record NC_054469.1, read on the forward strand.
ACTTCCAGCCCTGCAAATGTGTCAGAATTCTTCATTCCTCTGACTTTAACCTCTGTGTGCATCCTCCTCTGTCTTTATCCTATTGTTGGTAGCTGTGCCTCAAATCGTCCAAGCCTCATGCTATTGGAATTCAAGTCTACTTCATCCGGTTCTCCTCAATTATATCCTCCTGAGTCATGATGAATAGCCATAATTCACTTATCCTACCCTTGTAAACTAAAGAGCTTAAGGATCTCATTTGTTGTTTTTCTCTGCACCCCCTGGAGCTTCAATATTAATTCCCAGATCTCAGGATCAAAACGGGACATAAGTTCTGATTCACAGAGCTTTGATTACTGGGAGCTCATATTGGTGAAACTGTGTACATAGGCTCTGGTGTTCATCATTAATTGGCAATAAAATCATAGGCTTCATATGTGAGTTCCTGACATACATCCCAGGGGGTGAAGCAGAGCATGTAGCCTGAAAAATTACTGTGTTCAGTTTTGGTGATGCATACTCCATGTTTAAAATTTTGCTGCTGCGTATTCTATGCCATGGTCTTGGGGTGATGTGGCAAGTCTATACTCAATGACACTGTTGTAAAATTGATTAAAGGGGAAGGAGAAAATGTTTTTATTACTGGTGAGTGAGTGAGTTGGTAAACAATATACTGCAGGTGCAGAGACCAATGTAAGATGAAGCACATGCTGTTTATTAACACAAGTAACTGAGCACTAACACATGGATGCTTCTCAGACCAGACCCTATTCTAAACTACTGATTAACATTGTAGCCTGCGCATCCCAGCAATTGGAGAATGCAATCACATGGTCAATCTGCTCACATTCTCTTAAAGGTGTATTACACCTCAAATTATCACATCCCTCCCCCTTTTCAAATGTACAATTTACAATCTTTATGATATATCAACTGTTTACAAATTCATTCTCTCTGGAGCCTTCTTCAAATATGTCGAATGTTGTAGTTCTGCGACTTCGGATGGTTTATTCGAGGCCTCCCTCTCGGGAGTCATCTGTCCACTAGGCTGTCTGGTAGGAACCTGTAAGTTTGTTTCTTCGACTCTTTCAGGCTCAACGGATCTTCCAAACCAAGTGGAGTTGCTTCCACATGGTGTAGACTCCAATGGAAATGCTTGGTGCATCCTTTCTTGTAGATCTGTTTCCCTTTTCCTGAGGTGATCTATGTGTATCTTAATGATCTGACCTTTGACTGATATTGATAGGAAAAGGCTCCTGTCACTGCACTAACTTCATCTGATAGCCATTTGGGCCCATCACCAAAGTTCTGTGCAAAAACTGTGTCTCCAACAGTGAAGTTTCTTTCATGACTGTGGTAATTGTGTCTATTTTTCTGGGCCTCCTGATTTTTTTTCTACCTCCCCTCCTAAATTCAGCCTTATGAGACTCAAACGTGTCCTGAGACGTCTCTTCATCAGCAACTCTGTGGGGGCAATACTGATGGTCATGTGTGTTGTAGTCCTATAGTTGAGTAGGAAATGTGATAATCTAGCTGGAATAGAGTCTCCGTCCAGTTTTATCATTCCAGACTTGAAGGCCTGGCCTGCCCTCTCGGCCAAACCATTAGATGCAAGGTGGTATGGTGAGGTCTTAACGTGTTATGCAAATGACACTTGTTAATTTTTGGAAATCCTGGCTGGTGAATGCCGTTCCATTATCAAACACTATTATCTCTGGTAATACGTGTATCGCAAAACCCTGATGCAATCTGTATATGGTGGCGGTAGATATGGGTTATCTCACCTCGTACACATCCATCCACTTTGAGTGAGCGTCTATAATCAAGAGGAACTTTGTGCCCAAATAAGGCCCCTGCCATGAAGCTATTAATGTATATAATATTATTGGAAAATATTTTTCTTTTAAAATAGAGGTTTAGTCTGTGGGTGTGTCTTAATTGGGTTAAAGCCAGCTGGTCTGGGTGCTTTGATGTGTACTAGTTTTGATATGAAAGAGAGAGAGTGTGCATTTGCATTTTTAAATAGAGCATTTGAGAAGTGGGGTGAAAACTACCATCTAGCTAGCAGATACCAAGCAATATATTTATATTACTAATAAAATTGGTACTATGAAAGGGGTTTTATTTTTAAAAGGTGGAGTTCAAAGAGACTGGTGATACAATGAGAATTTACATTCAATGAGCGTTGTTAGGTAGAACTACAGCAGTTTTGTGTGTGCAGGGCAGAGGCAATGTGAGATCAAAAGCAGCTGTAAACCTCCAAATGTCTCCAGGAGCCAAAGTGAAATTTTGAATTTGTAAAGTGAAAATGCTTTGCCTGGTGTTTGGCTAAGTCTATGGGGAGAATTTTCTCCCTGTTGGAGGGGTTGTGTGGGGGCAGGCGCACAGTTGATCGGCGCCCCCGAATGGCTGGGCGCTGCCATTTTTTGTGGGCAGGGCAATTAAGGCCCACCCAGCGTGGCGTGTTCCTGGATGCGCTGTGCGCTCCCTGTGCAGGCGGGTGGCAGGGAGGAGTTGCCTGAGTCGTCGGGAGTGCAGTCTTTCACGCATGCGTGCGGAAGAGAGCAGAAATCTCCCTGAGGCACAGAGGTGCCTCGGAGATTAGTTTTCAGTTTAAACAGTTAAATAAAGTGTTGAAAGCAGTTTTGATATGTCCCAGCTCGTGACAGTTTCAAAATTTTTCTGAAAATTTTAAATCATTCATGAAACCTCATCCTGCCTGTGGATGAGGCTCCATGAAAAATGCAAAGGCCACCTGGGCTCTTCGCCCGCCCACCAACCTTAAGGTTGGGTGGGCAGCTCAGCTGATTGCCTTAATTTCTTTTTAACAGGCCCTAATCGGCCTTTGACAGTTAAGCGGGTGTGCAGACGACATCACCCCACGTCATTTTACGCCTCAGCGAGTGGGCCCTGCCCCTGCTCACTGAGCTGAAGATTCTGCCCTTTGGTTGCTGTTGACTTAAGGAGATTATTTTGGGAATTTGTTAAAAGTAATGATAGTAGTAGTTTGTAGCCATGCATATGTGTTTAATGTGTTGTAACTTTAATAAAACGTTTAATTTAGTTTCATATAAAACCTCTTGAGAACTGGTGGTCTGATTCCTGAATTTAGAGTTGCATCTCAAACATAACACTTAAACTTTGTTTAAAATTTCCCTCTGGGATTTTTAAATAGCTCAGCTGTACCAACTGCATCAGCCATAACACCCCACGTAGTCAACATGGACGTGGACCCATGGCCTTCCTGGCCATTCCCAGGGATTCAGTGGAGCTAGAAGGGGGCAGTTTCTGTACCTTTTGGCTCTGTATGCTGCTCTTGATTTAAGTTTTCAATTTCTGTTTCCATCCATGGCCACCATAAGTAGCTGCACATCATCATTTTCATTCTAGAGTTGCCAGGGTGAGCACTATGCAATTCTATCAATAATGGCTTTATCCTTATGGAGGCATACTGACTCTTGCTCCCCACAGCAAGATGCCATCCTGGCAGGTGAGCTCGTATCACCTATTAAAACAGGGCTTCATTTCGTCAGACTTTGGCTCATTAGACCATCCCTGTAAGACTTGTTCCCTTACCTGAGACAAAACTGGATCCGGTTTGTCTACTCTCTTATTTGTTTGGCATGTCCTGGTGACGAATCCAGAAAGTTTAATAATGACTAGTTCTTGAAGAATGGGGATGTTCGCTTTGTCCTCTTTTAGAGGTAATCAGCTCAGTGCATTGTCACTTGCAATCTGGCTTCCTGGCCAGTGGATAAAAGTATATTTGTAAGCAGCTAGAATCAGCGCCCACCTTTGGATGCATGCTGAGATAATTGTGGGTATCGCCTTATTTTCACCGAACAAGCCTAGTAGTGGCTTGTGGCCGGATACAGTGGTAAAGTGTCGACCATGGATGTTACTTCTTAACGCCGAAAACAATGGATAAGCCTTCTTTCTCTATTAGTGAGTATTTTCATGCTGCAACACTGAATGTTCCTGAGATGTAACCAGTGGGCCGTTCAGAGCCATCCAGTGGGAGTACTGCCCCTACTCTGTAAGGGATGCGTCGCAGGTCAAAATTAATTCTTTCTTTGGGTTGAAATGTTCCAACAGGGCTGATGAATGTAGCAAAAACAAAAACAGAATTACCTGGAAAAACTCAGCAGGTCTGGCAGCATCGGCGGAGAAGAAAAGAGTTGACGTTTCGAGTCCTCATGACCCTTCGACAGAACTTGAGTCACTCAAGTTCTGTCGAAGGGTCATGAGGACTCGAAACGTCAACTCTTTTCTTCTCCGCCGATGCTGCCAGACCTGCTGAGTTTTTCCAGGTAATTCTGTTTTTGTTTTTGTTTTGGATTTCCAGCATCCGCAGTTTTTTTTGTTTTTATCTCTGATGAATGTAGCAACTGCTTTACTGTCATAAAAGCCTGTTGTGGAGCTTTCCAAATCCACCTGTGGTTTTTCTTGAGTATAATGGAGCCAGTACTGACAAATTTGGGAAAAAACGGCCATAATAGTTAATCATTCCCAAGAAGACATGGCGTTTTTCAGTGCTCGCGCCTCATGAGTAGCTCTCTCCCTTTCTCCTACTGGGTGAAGGGCCCTGCGAGTCGACCCTATGACCCAGATAAACCGCTTTTTTTTTTTCATTGGAAGATACACTTTTTTCTCTTTTCAAATGTACTCTGGCTTGTGAGAGACGTTTTAATGCCTCTTCCATGTTAGCCAGGTGTTCATCAGTTAGCCCTGTTACTAGAGCATCATCGAGATAAACCACAACATAGGGCAGACCTTGAAATAAATTGTCTGTTGGAAAATGGCACAAGCTGATGAGATGCCGAAGGATAACCTGTTGTATTGCTATAACCCCCTATGTGTGTTGTTAGTCACAAAATCCCGAGAGACCTTTTCTAGCTCGACTTGCTGGTAAGCATGGCTCATGTTGAGCTTCGTATATGCAGCTCCCCCTGCCCACTTGGAGTATAATTCATCAATTTTCAATATAGGATGCCTGTCAAGTCTGGCCACTTTGGTAATGGTCAACTTGTAGTCCCCGCATATTCGCACACTCTGGTCAGGCTTTAGTACTGGAACTATGATTGCTGCCCATTTGGAAAATTGTACATGTTGTAAGACTCCAAACCTTCCCAGCCTGTCTAATTCGACATCAGCTTTTTCTCGCAATGCAAAGGGGATTGGTCTCGCCTTCATGAACCAGGGGGTTGCCTCAGGATCCACGAGGACTTTAGCTTGCAGCCCCTGAATTTTCCCAAGCTCTTCCCTGAAAATGGAGGCATATTTCTGTAATAATTCTTGCAGATCTTTCATTCTGAGTTTTAAAATCTTGGTCCACTCCAACTTTATTTCCTTAAGCCAGTTCTGACCAAGTAGACTTGGACCCTCCCCTGCTGCCACTGTCAGGGGTAGGTTAGCAGACTGTCTTCCATATTATACTAGAAACTTGCATATACCTTTTACTCATATGTCTTTGCCAGTATACATCTTTAATTTATCATCTGAATTTTCCAGATTTAATGAGTGGTCCCCTCCATTCAGATATTTGAACTTATATTCCCCTATAACTGCCCTGGATGCCCCTGTGTCAATCTCCATTCAGATGGTTTTCTGTTGAATTTCACTGTCACATAGAATGGCTCTGTTTTACCCATTTTTAAGTTGTATAGTGAGTAAATATCTGACTCTCCTCTTCTGGTTCCTCTGTTGTGTGGATTTCACAATTTCTACCTTTTTGCTTAAAGTTTTGTCTTGATCTATCTTTACAATATTGCATAATGGTGCCCATTATGATGGCAGAAGAAACACTCGATTCTTTTAAATTATTGTTCACTTGCTGTCTGGTTCCATTTCTGACATTGAGTTTTCTCTGTTAAATCGTTGTTTTTCTCTGGTCTGTTCATGGTTGCTGGTTCCCGTCTTTCCGTGGAACCCAATGTTTCTGTGCTATTTCTAACCATGCTTCCCTCCTGGCGCAAAGAACGGCACTATTTTCTGCTCCCTTGATTGCTTATGAACCCTGGCTGCGCTCTCCATTACGAGCTCCAACTCCAATGCCTTGCTGGGCAAATTCGCTTCTGACAGCAACCTTTTTTGAATGGCATCATCATTAATCCCACATACTAATTGGTCTCTTAACATGTCGTTAATCGACGTCCCGAATTCTGTGCTCTGTCAGTTGTTTTAAGGCTGCTACATAGCGAGCGATTGTCTCTCCAGGGGCATGACACCTCAAATTAAATTTAAAACACTGCGTTGTCACCGAGGGTTTCAGCTGAAAGAGGCTTTTCACAAGATTTACCAACTCTTCAAAGCACATGGAATCTGGGGTGTTGGGTGCAGTTAGACTATGAATTAGGGCATATGTTTTATACTCTCACGTTGATAAGAGGATTGCTCACCTCTTCTCCCCTGATATGTCATTGGCCAAAAAGAAGACTGGCGTTCAATATAGTGTGACCAGTCATCGGTGGTCTGATCAAATGGTTTGATATGGCCAAACTGTGGCATACTGGAGGGAGATAACTTCGACCAATGTGAAGAAGGCTGTACTTACAATCATCTTGCAAGGTATGGTTGATTTACTTCTGTTTAATTTCTGCGGCTTCCTTTAGTGTTGTCGACTGGTCGTGTTTTGCGTCGTTACTAGTTATGTTCCTTCTTTCGGGTTGCTTTGCTCAGCGAACGTGGTTGCATGCCTATCTGCTGGTGAGTGAGTTGGTAAAAAATATTCTGCAGATGTAGAGACCGGTATAAGATGAAGCACATGCTGTTTATTAACACAAGTAACAAAGCATTAACATGTGTGCTTCTTCAATCAGACACTATTCTAAACTACTGATTAACATTGTAGCCCACGCTACACAGCAATTGGGTAATGTGTGGTCAATCTGCTCACATTTTCTTAAAAGTGTATTGCACCTCAATTGCACCACAGTTGTTAATTGCTCTTGTGATGAATCTGCTGTTAGAAATGGTGTGCTTCTACCCTTCTCTTCACCCCAACGGGAGAAGAAAATTCTAAATCAGTCATCTTAAATTGTTAAAAACAAAAAAACTGCGGATGCTGGAAATCCAAAACAAAAACAGAATTACCTGGAAAAACTCAGCAGGTCTGGCAGCATCGGCGGAGAAGAAAAGAGTTAAACTTAAATTGTTGTTGTTGTTCAGTTCTTAGTTCCAAAGCAGCTTTGGCAGACGTTAGTTTCTGGTAAGGAAGTGGTTTATGGATCATGAGATCCTAGTGATAGGTGAAATCAAAGAAGGATAGAAAGAAATTAATGGCAATTTCTATTTCTTGTGACTGTCAATTTTAAACACTAATTAGGTTACAAGAAAATGTACCACAATATAAGCAGTGTTTTTGTTACGTCACTCTACAGCATTGAGCGAACAAGAATCTACTCATATGGCTCAATCATGTAACTTCACCAAATGTAAGAAAGAATTTGCATTCTAGAATGCTTTTCATAACCTCAGGATTTCTAAACTGTGTCAAAACCAATTTAGTGTTTTAAATTTAGTCATTGTTCTGATGTTGGAAATGCATCAGTCAATTTTCACTCAGCAAGCTCCTGTAAACAGCAATGTGATAATGATCAGAGTGGTTTTTTTTTCGTCTGTGTTGATTGAGGGGTAAATATTGGTCCCAATATTTGTTGAAAGAGGACATTTTGCATTTCTTGGATGGGGTAAAGGGTTGTAGTATAATGCTTCATTTGAAAGACTGTGCAGTGCTCCCTCAATACTGCCTCTCTGGTGCAGCACCCCCTCCTTTGATACTACCTGTCCAGTGCATAGATTCTCCAGTACCAACATGGTCTCTGGAATGCGGCTTGACCCCATCACCTTCTGACTGAGCAAGGAGAGTGCTATGCTTTAAACCAAACCTGATGCCAAAGCTCAGTACTGCAGCAGGAAGGTCTGCTTTCCTGATAGCAGAATATAAGTCTTGAAATGTCTCCAATAATTTTTCCTTCCAAGGAACAGAATGGACAAGGTGCTGTCCTTAAAAATAAATTATCTTTTAAAGAGCAGAGGCTGAATTTTTCATCAGCCATTCCAAAGTTGTAACTTAACACCTGATAATTGGATTGTTTATCAAAATATTATCACTTATAAGATCCTGAGGGGACTTGATAGTGTAGCTACTGAGAAGTTTCCTCTTGTATGGAAAGACTAAAATTGGGAAAGACAGTTTAAGAATAAGAGACATCCCTTTTAAGACAGGTGAGGAGAATTTTTTTCTCTTAGGTCATTAGTGGAGATTGGGTTACTGAATTTATTCCTGGCTGAGTTAGATGGATTTTTGATAAATAAGGGAGTCTAGGGTGAAGGGCAGTGGAGAGGGAAGTGGAGTTCAGCCATGATCTTATCGAATGGCCTATCCCTGCTCCTAAATCCTATGTTCCTATGCTCTCTCCTAAAGGTCCTATGATAGGCATATCCCCTAATTTGTGGTACCGAGTCCCACAAGGAGCAGGAAGGGTCCCAACTTCTATACCCAATCTGCGCTGAATTTGCTGAACTCGGTATATTACTGAGCCCAACACAGAGCATGAAGGACCCAGACGATATGCTGTGGTCTGTCCTGTGCTGAGCTAGCTGATGTTGCCTGGTGTGTGTCACTGAGTTCCAGAATTGGGGTGAGGAAAGATCACCTGAGTTTCCTGTTTTCTGAACGATAACCAGGGCTCACTAGTACAGTGTATGTATATGTGTATATCATGTTAAGCAGCAACAGGGTCAGGAGTTATAGGATCATAGAAATTTACTGCACAGAAGGAGGCCATTTGGTCAATCGTATCTGTGCTGGCCAATGAAAAGCTACTCCTGCCTAATCTCATTTTCTAGCTCTTGGTCTGTAGCCTTGTCGATTTATGGCATTTCAAGTGGTTTTCTGTGATGCTGTGTCCAGAGTCAACTAGTCTACAATTCAGTGTAGAAACTGAATTATTTGGGAGATTTGACCCTCTGTAATATCCACTTCCTGAATAAGGGTTGAGTATAAAAACTTGTTTGTCCTTATAAGCCACCTCTCTCTCTCCTGGCAATGCAGTTTCTACATGAAATGATTTTGGTTGATTTCAGCGTAGTTGGGCCAGTGTGACATGGGTTTATCCAGAAATTAGACGACAGTGCCGAAAACAGCCTTTTCCAAATTTCATCTAGAGTGTGGAGCAAGTGTTACTCTGTTGCACTTGTCTTGGGAGTTTTTGATGGGACAATATAAGGCTTGCTTTATTCTAAATCTAATCCATGCTGTATCTGCTCCAGCAGTGTTTGGTGGGTATCTACAGTAGTATTTTGATGAAGTTTTTGATTTGATGAAATTAGTTCTGTGCTAAAGAAATTATTTTATGTTTCTAAATTTCTTTTCATTTGTTTTAGACTACTCCTTCGATAAGAGCTAGAAGTTTATCTTTACTTCCTCCTGGGGTATCAAACCCAGCACCTCCTGGTAGCCAGAAACACCTGACACACAGTGGGCCAGGAATTGTCACTATTACCCATCACAAGTCTCCTGCAACTGCCCGACGTGCCAAGAATCAGTGCCCAGGCCGTCTTTTAGATGTTAAAGAGGTAAGTTTGAAAACTAACATAGCATAAAGATGATTAGGATGTTTGAAGTAGTGCATAGATCATTTGGATGGAAGAGCTTTGCATTTTATCTGAGCAGGAGGACATCTGTGCAGGAGTTCATCTGGGTAATGCTCTAGGCCCAATCATCTTCAGCTGCTTCATCAGTGACCTTCCCTCCAATATTAAAGTCAGAAGTGCACAATTATCAGTACCATTCTCAACTCCAGATGCTGAAGCAGCTCATGCCCACATGCAGCAGGACCTTGACAGCACTCAGGCTGGCTTGACAAGTGGCAAGTAACATTTGTCAGATGCCAGTTCCAGACAATGATTACCTCTAACAAAAGAGAATCTAAACTTCTCCGCTTGACATTCCATCGCTGCATCGCCCAGCCTCAACTTGGGGATTACCATTGACCAGAAACTGAACTGGAGCAGCTGTATAAATAACTGTGGCTACAAGAGCAGGGCAGAGACTAGAAATTCTGCATCAAGTAGCTCACCTCTTGACTCATCAAAGCCTGTGCTCCATCTTCAAGGCACAAGTCAAGATTGTTCTGGAATACTGTCCGCTTTCCTGGATGAGTGCAGCTCCAACAATATGAAAGAGGCTTGACATCATCTAGGACAAAGTAGCATGCTTGATCGAACCCATTCACCACCTTAACGTTCACTTCCTCCACCACCAGTATACAGTAGCAGCAGTGTGTACCATCTACAGATTGCACTGCAGTAACTCGCCAGCACTCCTTCAACAGGCACTTTCAAACCCGTGACCTCTACCACCAAGAGGAATACGGGCAGCAGGGTTATAGGAACATCACTACTTGCAAGATCCCTTCCAAGTCGTGCACCATCCTGACTTGGAACTATAATGCCATTCCCTCACTGTCACTGGGTCAAAATCATGGAAATCCATGGGGGGGGTGGGGACGACGACGACGACTGTGAGGTTCTTGAGCAAATTGATATAGGGAGTGAGAAGGTATTGGAGGTGTTGGCAAGCTTAAAAGTGGAGAAATCTCTAGGTCCAGATGATTTGTATCCCAGACTGCTGAGGGAGGACATCGCAGGGGCTCTGACCCAAATTTTTAATTCCTCTCTGGCCACAGGGGAGATGCCAGAGGACTGGAGAACAGCTAATGTGGTTCTGCTATTTAAGCAGGGTTGTAGAGATAAGCCAGGGAACTATAGGCCAGTGAGTCTCACGTCAGTGGTAGGGAAACTATTGGAGAAAATTCTGAAGGAGAGAATCTATCTCTTGGAGAGGGAAGGTTTGATCAGGGATAGTCAGCATGGTTTTGTCAGAGGGAGGTTATGCCTAACAAATTTGATTGAATTTTTTGAGGAGGTGACCAGTTGTGTAGATGAGGATAGTGCAGTTGATGTAGCTTATATGGACTTCAGCAAAGCCTTTCACAAGGTCCCACATGGGAGACTTATAAAGAAGGCAAATGCACATGGGATACAGGATAATTTGATAAGGTGGATTCAAAATTAGCTTAGTTGTAGGAGACAGAGGGTGATGACACAAGGCTGTTTTAGTGACTGGAAGCCAGTGTCCAGTGGTGTACCACAGGGATCTGTGCTGGGTCCCCTATTATTCATCATTTATATAAGTGACATAGGTGACTATGTGGAAGGTAGGATTAGTAAGTTTTTGGATGACACAAAGCTTGGCCAGGTGGTTAACAGTGAGGTTGAGTGTCTTGAGCTACAGGAAGATATAGACAGGATGGTCAAATGGGCAGAGAAGTGGCGGATGGAATTTACCCCTGAACAGTATGAGGTGATACACTTTGGAAGGAGTAATTTGACAAGGAAGTACCTAATGAACGGCTTGACACTAGGAAGTTCTGAGGAACAAAGGGTCCTTGGCGTGTGTGTCCATTGATCTCTGAAGGCGGAGGGCATGTTAGTGGGGTGGTGAAAAAGGCATATGGGACACTTGCCTTTATCAATCAAGGCATAGATCACAAAAGTAGGGAGGTCATGTTGGAGTTGTATAGAACCTTGGTGAGGCCACAGCTGGAGTACTGTTTGCAGTTCTGGTCACCACATTATAGGAAGGATGTGATTGCGTTGGAGGGGGTGCAGAGGAGATCCACCAGGATGTTGCCTGGGATGAAACATTTAAGTTATGAAGAGAGGTTGGATAGACTTGGGTTGTTTTCTTTGGTGCAGAGAAGACTGAGGGGCAACTTGATCTGAGGTGTACAAGATTGAGGGGCATGGACAGGGTGGATAGGGAGCAGCTGTTCACTTAGTTGAAGGGTCAGTGACGAGGGGACACAAGTTCAAGGTGAGGGGCAGGAGGTTTAGGGGGGATGTGAGGGAAAACTTTTTTACCCAGAGGGTGGTGATGGTCTGGAATGCGCTGCCTGGGAGGGCGGTGGAGGCGGATTGCCTCACATCCTTTAAAAAGTACCTGAATGAGCACTTGGCACATCATAACATTCAAGGCTATGGGCCAAGTGCTGCTAAATGGGATTAGGTAGGTAGGTCAGGTGTTTTTCACTGTCGGTGCAGACTTGATGGGCCGAAGGGCCTCTTCTGCACTGTTTGATTCTGTGATTTGGAAAACGTACCATTTGTATATGAAGTCTTAGACCTTGCTTGGTTAAGCAGTTTCAGAATGTACATTGTACTTGCCAGTGTTTGACTCTTGTAGAAGTGAATAGTTAAACCAAATTGTTAAAAATTATAACCTAACCTTTTTCCTGAGTTGAACAAATTCCAACTTGACCAATTGCCCAGGATTGGCAATTGATATCAAACTAGGGAAAGTTTTATGTGATTGGCAGTCATTGTTTGCAGCAAAGAAAGAATGAATTGTTGCATACAATTTGACCAGGTAGTTTAATGAGCTCAATTGAAACTGGTGTGAGCAAATGTTGACATTTGTGAAAGAATCATCTATTTGAACTATATTGTCAGCGAGTATGACAGTACTAAAGTCACTGTGTATTTTGCAGATAGCAGAAATTCTGATCTGAAGGCTGATAAGTTACTACTGATTCAAACTTGTTTTAACACATTAAAAATGTTTTGAATTTTCCAATTTAAATTAAGCAATCCGGATAACAAGTGAGAACTCAGTGCTGAAAAATTTGAGTGATCAAAAATTAAATTCACAGAAAAATGTGAAGTTTGAAAAAAGGGAATAGATTTTAGGGGAATAGATTTTACAGAAATTAAAAGCAAAATACTGTGGAATCTGGCTGGAAATCTAAAATAAAAACAGTGTCAGTAAAACTCACTTATGGCAGAATCTGTAGAGAGAGAAACAGTTAACGCTGAAGAAGAGTTGTATTCAACTTGGTTAACTCTGTTTTTCTCTACACAGATGCTGCCAGACCTAATGAGTTATTTTCCTTTACCCTGAACAGAATACTTTTTTTGTTTGCCCCGATTCATTGACAAGTTCAAAGTAGCCGACTTTAATTAATATTATTGTATAAAATTACTGAGTAATTGAGAGATTAGGATTTGACACCATGTATGAAACCATGCTGTGCCTCATTTCTCATTGACCTCTCCATGTAAACCCAATTTTAAAATGGATAAATCGAAAATGGTTGGTCTTTTAACTTGATTGCTTTGGCTTCTCCTTTGAATTGCATCTGAAAGAGCCTTAAAGCAGAAAGCACACAAGTATTTCCATCCAAATCTGAGAAAAATTTCACATTGATTCAACAATGGTGGCATGACTTGTATTTTGGAACTATATAGTATTTACAGCCACTTGGTCGTACAGTACTTAGTGTTGCTGAAAAAGAGACATGCTGTCGAAGCTTTTTGAATTGCACTCATTAGGACAAGTGCAAGAATGCCAATTTTTGAAGGCACGTCATGAGAAAAGGGTGTTGACTTCTTAGCAAGCTGACTTTGGTTGAGGGGTTGCCATGGAGAATACACCAGGGAACTGTGCCTTGGCCAGTCAGAGTCGACTTGCCAAGCAATCGACACCCTTTTCTCATGCAATATAAATTGTTGCTCCCTTTTGAAATTTGGCATTCCTGCACTCGTCCTGATGAGTGCAAGACACACAGCTTCATCAGCATGTGTTTTTTTTTAAACAATATATAGTATTTTAAGGTAATTAGGTTTGATTACGCTCTGATCATTTGGGCGTGAAAGTTGCATCACTAAATATACTGATTTTGACTGTTCACCAATGGAATGCTTCAAACGGTCCTCTATTTTTGAAATGGCTTGTGAATCTGAAATAGTATAACTTACTCTTTGCTAGAAAAGAGGATTTATTATGCTGCATGCCCTTGCTAATCTGTCTGTGAACACTTGCAATTTCAATAACTTGAATATGTATTTCTGATAATAATGAGCCTTTAAGTTTACCCTCATCATATGAAATCTCTCTTTTGCAATGGATATGTTCGGAACACAAATATTTAAACGCAATTGCAGGTGGTCAAGGACAAATAACATTTTGGATTTATACATTGGCTCTTGACCAATCTTTTTTTATTCATTCATGGGATGTGAGCATTGCTGGCTAGGCCAGCATTTATTGCCCATCCCTAATTGCCCTTTAAGAAGATGGTGGTGAGCTGTTTTCTTGAACCGCTGCAGTCCTTGTGGTATAGGTACACCCACAGTGCTGTTAAGGAGGATGTTCCAGGATTCTGACCCAGCAACAGTGAAGGAATGGCATATACTCCCAAGTCATGATGGTGTGTGGCTTGGAGGAGAACTTCCAGTTGGTGGTGTTCCCATGCATTTGCTGCCCTTTTCCTTCTAGATGGTAGCAATCATGAGTTTAGAAGGTGCTGTTTAAGGCGGCTTGGTGAGTTCCTGCAGTGCATTTTGTAGATGGTATACTCTGCTGCCACTGTGTGTCAGTGGTGGAGGGAGTGAATGTTTGTGGATGGGGTCCCAATCAAGTGGGCTGCTTTGTCCTGGATAGTGCTAAGCTTCTTGAGTGTTGTTGGAGCTGCACTTTTATCCAGGCAAGTGGAGAGTATTCCATCACACTCCTGACTTGTGCCTTGTAGATGATGGACAGGCTTTGGGGAGTAAGGAGATGAGCTATTTGCCACAGGATTCCGAGCCTCTGACTTGCCCTTGTAGCCACAGTATTTATATGGCTAGTCCAGTTCAGGTTCTAGTCAATGGTAACCCCCGGGAGTTTCATAGATGGTTAGATTCTCTCTTGATAGAGGTAGTCATTGCCTAACAGTTGTGTGGTATGAATGTTACTTGCCGCTTTCAGTCCAAGCCTGGATATTGCCCAGATTTTGCTGCATTTGGACAATGGACTTTATTATCTGATGTGTTGCGAATTGTGCTGTACATTGTGCCATCATCAGTAAACATCCCTACTTCTGACCTTTTATGATGGGATGGAAGGAAGATCATATGATGGAATTGGAAGGAAGGTAATATGATGGAATAAAAGGAAGGTCATTGATGAAGCAGCTGAAGATGTGGACCGAGGACACTACCCTGAGGAACTCCTGCAGTGATGCCCTGGAGCTGAGATTGACCTTCAACAACCACAACCATCTTTCCTTGTGCTAGGTATGACTCCAACCAGCAAATTGTTTTCCCCTCTGATTCCCATTGACTTCAGTTTTGCTTGGGCTCTTTGATGGCAAGCTTGGTCAAATGCTGTCTTGATGTCAAGGACAGTCACTCTCACCTCAGCTCTGGAGTTCAGCTCTTTTGTACATGTTTGAACCAAGGCTGTAATGAGGCCAGGAGCCTATTTCTAAGCAAGTGCTGCTTGATAGCACTGTTGATGACCCCTTCCATCACTTTACTAATGATCAAGAGTAGACTGATGTGTCCGTAATTAGCCGGCTTTGATTTGTCCTGCTTTTTGTGTACAGGACAATTTTCCAAATTGCTGGGTAGATGCCAGTGTTGCAACTGTACTGGAGCAACTTAACTAAGGGTGCAGCAAGTTCTGAAGCACAAGTCATCAGTACTATTGCCGGAATATTTTCCGGACCCATAGCCTTTGCAGTATCCAGTGCAGTCTGCTGTTTCTTGACGTCACATGGAGCAAATCAAATTGGCTGAAGGTTTGCACCTGTGATGCTGGGGACCTCAGGCGGAGGGTGGGATGGATCATCCACTCAGCACTCCTGGCTGAAGATTGTTATAACTGCTTCAGCCTTGTGCATTGATGTGTGGGGCTCCACCATCATTGAGGATGGGGATATTTGTGGAGCTGCATCCTCCAGTGAGGTGTTTAATGTTGGTCAATTATTCATAACTGGATGTGGCAGTACTGATGAACTTGGATCTGATAGTTGGTTATGGAGCGCTTAGCTCTGACTATTGCATGCTACTTATGATGTTTGGCACGCAAGTAGTCCTGAGTTGTCGCTTCACCAGGTTGACACCTCCATTTTTAGGTATGCCTGGTGCTGCTCTTGTCATGCCCTCCTGCACTCTTCATTGAAACAGGTTTGACCCCCTGGCTTGATGGTGATGGCAATGATAGAGTAGAGGATATGTCGGGCCATGAGTTTACAGATTTTGGTTGAGTACAATCCTGCTGCTGCTGATGGTCCACTGTGCCCTATGGATGCCCAGTCTTGAGTTGCTTGACCTGTTCGCAATCTATTCCATTTAGCACAGTAGTGGTGCCACACAATACGGTGGAGGGTATCCTCAATGTGAAGGCAGGACTTTGTCTCCACAAGGACCATGCGGTGGTCACTCCTACCAATGTTATCATGAACAGATGCATCCGCGACAGGCAGATTGGCAAGGATGAGGACAAGTATTTTTTTTTCTTTTAGTTCCCTCACCACCTGCCGCAGAACCAGCTTAGCAGCTGTGTCCTTTAGGGCTTAGTCAGTAGTGGTGCTATCTCTTGGTGGTGAACACTGAAGTACCCCACTGTCATGATCCCCAGCTGAGATTACCCTTGGACAAGCCCGATCTCAGGGTGGAACACAGCCTTGTTTGTTTAAATATGTGAAGAGTAGCTACTGAACAGAGTCGCAGGAGTCAGCTGATGAACTTTATCCAACTCTGACCTCATGTGACAGATGCCACCTCAACCAGATGCTGTGGATCCCTCCTCAACTCCCCCCAGATGCTTGTGAGCCAAACAGCCTCAATAAATTCCATCCTTCACACGAGGGTTCCCAATCTCCAATCTTCAAGACCTGGCATTGGAATCTTCTTCCAAACCAATGTTTCCTCTCTGATGCCTTCTGCATGGTTTGCCTCCAGGGTTTTGAACACTCCTTCTGATGTTCCTCTCCTCTGGTCACCACGTGCATTCAAGCTGTTTTCCATGCACACACTCTCACTGTCTCAGCTGTCAACAGTACACCACAGCTTCATATGCCCATAAGAGTTACAGACCTTCACTTGTCTCTTTGGACCTTCTTGCTTCTTGACAGCTGTTTTCACTTTAAAGCTGAAGCTTGGAGCCTTTCTCTCTGCCCCTCACTCTTAACTTCATTTAACAGGATCCTTTCCCAGGTTTCTGTCCTCCTTTTGACTTCAAGGTCTTTGGACTTTCCCCTCTTCCACTGTCCTGGATTTTTGGGGTTTTTCTTCGCTTGGAACCTTATTCTTCTTTTGAGAAATCTGCAGTTCCCTCTCCCAGTGTCCAACCTCTCTGTGGTCCTGGCTTCAACTGAATTTAAAACTGCTGTTTCTTTAGTTCTGTGTGTATGTCTGTGGGAGGAACCTGCCTATCTGGCCCCCCTTGCTAGGTAACAGCACTATTCTTTCAACTCTTGTGTGTTTACTTTTACTTAGGGGTTGTAAACTTCTCAAAAGAAATGCAAGCAACTTTTTAAAGTGAAACTAAAATTCCTTTTGACTTCTCTTAACACACAGGTACAGAAATACAAATCAAACTTAAACTTTAAAGCTAAAACTCACTCCTAACACCCACAAATACAAATATAACATACTTAAACCATCTCTATTTCCTAACACCCACCCAGAGTACATTCTGTACCCTTGCTACTCTCTGTGAACCAGATGGGTTTTTATGACAATCGACAATGGTTTCATAGTCATAATTAGACTTCTAATTCCAGAGTTTTATTGAATTCAAATTCCACCTTCTGTAATGATGCGATTTGAACCCGGGTCCCTAGAGCATTACCCTGTGTCTCTGGATTACTGGTCCAGTGACAACAGCTTTGCACCACCGCCTCCCCATAGCGGCTGCTTTGCTGACATAATAACAGCGCTGAAACCTCAAAAGTGCTTAATTGTCTGTAAAATGCTTTGAAATAATCAGTGGTTGTGAAAGGCGTTATATAAGTGCAACTCTTGTCTTTTTTGTTTCTTTAAAACTCTGTCACTAACACGAGGAGTGATAAGTTTTCTTGCAACTTGGTCAGGCAATATAACCTTTAGGGCATTATTATTTGGAGCCAAGTAGAAAGAATTGGAGCTTGAAATGATGAGTTTACTGCTCAAGGTTTCATCACTGAGGCCAAACGACTATTTTGCATGGTTGGTTTTGTACCATTTCCCAAGTATTTCTCCTTTCATAAGGCATCCTTTGAAATTAAGATTTGAGTTATCGGTCAATTGTTCCTATTTACATGTATTAATCTTGGTAATCAATTGCCAGATCCAGATATCTTCTGTAAGGGAAGAGAAAATGTGGTAATGTGGTAACTTTGACTTTGTACAGCCAGTAGTGAGCTTTGCCCGTCAGCATTGTAAACTAGAATTTTGGGTATACACTGCTTATATTTTTAAAGAGTGCCAAATCCCATTTTTGGTGCCAGTGGGTAAATCTCCCTTCAGCAAGGCAGACTTTTAAAATTTACCCTGATGTCCTTATGCTGGCTCAATATTGTGTGCCCCCGGCACCCATCGAAGTGTGACGTCACTGAGGCGTTCTTTATGATTCAATGGCTAAAATTACATTTGTTGTAATGCTTAACCATTCAGACCAGTTTCAGTGTGCTGGGTCAATCAATCTCAGCAGTGGTAGTGGAGAGACACAATATTTCCTCAATGTTTCTGGCCTCCAAAGACTGCTACTAGAAATCTGTGTATAAATGTCAGTTGAGAACAAGATCAAGCTCTGCTCTGAAAGCCACAACAGTTACATAATCTGTTGAAACTTTGTTTTGCATCTATCTGACATGCGACTAGTTAGGCAGTGCTCTGGAGGGCCACTGCTTGTGAGACTATTGTCCAGCTTTGTGGTGACAATAGACCAGTTTCTTAACTGCAAGAACTACTAGTACTCATGTCACAGATTTTTTAAATTGAGTGATCTAATTAAATGCACAAGAATCTAATCCAAATTGGCAGAGAATGATAAATGAACACAGCTGAAAATAACTACATGATAAATAGGCAAGCTCTATAAATTAAAACATCATCATTCATTTTAATCACAAGCAGTATTAGGAACCTTATGGTTATTGTCCTAATTCTGTGCTGTGTGAGATAACATAAAGCGTCATCAAATTTGCAGCACTACATATAAACTGTAAAGGACAAGAATAATTGGATTAAAATGGAATGGTGAACAAACTGCCAACTAAGTGAGTTTAAATAGATCAGAAGTAGGTGCAACAGAAAGTGCATGTATGAAACTTGCATATGTGAATAAAATAACCACCACATAATGTTCTTTTCAATCCAGGTGGAAGTGTCCAAAATCCTAAAGCCTGTCATTACTTGTCTATGATACATCCTAAGGAAGTGAAGACAATCAATTTCTGAATTAAAACAATGATGACAAACCTGCAGAAAGAAGAAATGCTCAGTTTACCAGCATTTCCTATAAAACTGAACTAAAAAGTTCTACCTCTATACCAAATTGCAAATATTTGTGGATGCAAACATCTATGGAGCATAAATTCATCTAGCAAAAGGTGGTTGTGTACAAAAGTAAATTTCATACAGTACTTCCTGTACTATTTGGGCCTAGGTAATTGTGAACAAAAAGTTGCAAATTATCTCCCAATGTAAAAAGTTGCTAACCCTAATTAAGACAGTTATTTTTATTTCCATAATAACTAGTGGCACGTTCAGTATTCTTTTTAAAAGTTTCTGCTGTAATGTATTTGTGTATTCTGTTAGTGTGATCTGGCATGAGAGCGTACGTGGTGTGCAATGACATTATAAAAATCATGGGAGGTGGTCATACTTGATGGGCGTCTTCTCGATTACTACTAGATATAACACAGTTTGCAACAGGGATGGGATCAAGGCCGGTTAAATATAAACAGTTAATGGGTAGCAGAGACTGCAGTGAAGGAGACTAGCTCCTGGTAAGCTCCCCACTCAGACGAGATTTCGGCCAGATTCTGCAGAGTATTGCTGTTCCTGCCATCATAAGGTCATGTTCCCACAAAGCGGTTCAGTGTGGCCTAGGTCATGTCACTACTTTCTTTGAACTGACATTCAAGAAGAAGACTACAACCCCAGGAAGGAGAGGGAAAACTCTGATTTTCACTGTGTCAGGTAGTGTCTGGAATGTCTCCTTTAGCTGAATGGGCTTCTGCAGGGTCCTGATTAAAATATCTCATCTGATTAAGAGGACTTTGTCAACCACTGACTGGACTGCTTTCAGGTCAGTTTGTACTAGTTAAACTGATACATTGAGATATTTTATAGTGAGCACTCAATGAATCTCATCTACCTTGCACTTAACTGTATTTGTGCATGAGAATCTGTATCACTGTTATGGGAATGACAGTGAAGTGTTTGTCACCTTTTGAATTTGGAAAGCAGACAATATTGCTGTGCCCGTGGGATACATCAGAATGCTCAGAACACATGAGAGGGCTTGAACCATTCAGTTTGCATATTGAAAGAATGGATGTGTTTCAGAACTATTGGCTTATGGAATTTGAAAGTAAAGAGGTTAAAACTCAATAAGGCAGTTCTTAGAGTGCAAGAAAGTAATTTTGCTCATGACATTGGCTCAGAAGTGTACAGCATACGGACACACCTTGCTTCTAATAAGACATGAGATATGCCATTCAAAACAATCATCACCAAGTTGGAGGTAAATTTCAACACTCTGCCACTAGAGAGAGTTGAGAAATGCACATTTGGAACTTGAAGTCAGAATTTTAAAAAAAATTCATTCATGAGATGTGAGCTTCCCTGGCTGGGCCAGAATTTATTGCCCATCCCTAGTTGCCCCCGAGAAGTTGGTGGTGAGCTGCCATCTTGAACCGCTGTAGTCCATGTGGTGTAGCTACACCCACAGTGCTGTTAGGAAGGGAGTTCCAGGATTTTGACCCAGTGACGGTGAAAGAATGGCAATATAATTTCCAAGTCAGGATGGTGAGTAATTTGGAGGGGAATTTCTGGGTGATGGTGTTCCCATCTTTCTGCTGCCCTTGTCCTTCTAGATGGTAGTGGTTGTGGTTTGGAAGGTGCTGTCTCAGGAGCCTTGGTGAATCCCTGCAGTGCATCTTGTAGATGGATACACACTGCTGCTATTATGTGTCGGCGGTGGAGGGAGTGAATGTTTGTGGATATGGTGCCAATCAAGCTTTTCAAATGTAGTGAAAAGGTTGGTGAGTACATCGTGGCACTGAAATTTGATCATTGTATTGTAACTTAGGCACATTCTTAGACCTTGCAGTATGTGACGGATTTGTTTTTGGTTTGTTAGACAAAATCCAATCAATGTTACTGAACACAAATTTAAGTTACCATGTAAGATTGATTTTTCCATTGAGTTGGCATCAAAGTATGCTCTGGAATTTCATTCTACACACGTGACTAGTACAACTTCTGTCTACAGGTTAGGTGGAAGCCTTCTGACTAAAGTGGAGAGACCTAGTCAAAAGAATGCTGGTGAAAGTGACCTGTTATTGCTTTAAAGTGACCATATAGCACAGCCATTTCAGTGCAGAAAGGCCATATTGTAGTTGCTTACTGAGCGAAGGCCAAAGCAGGAAAGAGAAATACAAGAACATACGAATTTGGAGCAAGTTGAGGCCATTCAGCCTGCTTCATCACTCAGTAAATCATGGCTGATCTGATGGTGGCCTCAACTCCACCTACTTGTCTTCTGTCTTCTTCTCCCCCCACCCCCCCCAACCCACTAACCCCACCAGATAACCTTTACTCCCTTGTTGATCTAAAACCTCTTACTCCGCCTTGAATATATTCAATGATGCAGCCTCTATTACTCTCTGGGGAAGAGAGTTCAACACATGGAAAAATAAAATTCTCCTCATCTCAGTCTTAAATGGGTGGCCCTTAATTTTTAAACTGTTCCCTTGTTGTAGACTCCTCACAGAGGGAAACATCCTCTCAGTATCCACCCTGTCAAGTCCCCATAGGATCTTTACATGTTTCAATAAGATCACCTCTCAATCTTCTAATATTTAAAGGGTATAGACCCAAGCTGCTCAACCTTTTGTCATAGGATAACCCCTTCATTCCAGGACTCAGTTGAGTCAACTAAACTAATCTCTGAAATGAACTGAATGGAATTATTCCCTGAACTGCTTCTAATGCAATTTTTTTCCTTAAGTAAGTAGACCAAAACTATACATAGTACTCCAAATGTGGCCTCACCAAGGCCCTTTACAGCTGTAGCAACACTTCCCTATTTTTATACTCCATCCCCCTTGGAATAAATGCCAACATTCCATTTGCCTTCCTAATCACTTGTTGTACCTGTATACAAACTTTTTGTGATTTTTGTACCAGGGCACCAAGATCCCTTTGTACTGCAGAATTCTGCCGATTCTCTCCATTTAAATAATACGCTTTTAAAAAATTTTCCTGCTAAAGTGGACAAGTTTACATTTTCCCACATTATATTCCATCTACCAAGTTTTTGCTCACTCACGTAACCTATCTAAATCCCTTTATCGACTCCTTATGTCTCCTTCACATCTTACTTTCTTTCCTATCCTTTTGGAAAACAATGATGTCACAAGGATCCAGTTCACAAACTTGAAGTGAACCCAGAGTGCCTAAGTGAAGAGGAGCTAGGGCGTGTGGAGCATTTATGCCACTAAATTTCACTCAAGTGACAGAGATTTTTATGCAAAGGCGTTGGTAAATCAGTAGTATATCAGCATGCGCATTTATATGGCTGCAGATTGCTCCATTGAGCAGAGGCATGTACAAGAGCACAGTTGAGTTGAAAATCTACTCTGGTGAGGTGTTGGATATGTGTGGACAAATGGAGTGCAATGCCCAACATAAGGGCAAGTTCCTCATGTTGCCATTGGTTTATTGTCATATCTTCTACAACAATGTTAATGGGCAAAGACTGACTTTGCAAGTTGAAGTTAGACTGGAAGCATATTTTCCAAGTTGAGATGGCCAAGGAGCTTGATCAGCTATTGAATAGATACAAAAAACGTTTTCAAGTACAACTATGAAGGCATAATTGATATGGGAGTGGACATCGGAATCTGACCTGATTCAAAATCAGTTTATTGAAAGGCTAGGCATGTTCTTTAGCCCCTCTTCAACCTTGGTTTTGAGAGAATAAAAGAAGCTAGGGAGAAATGGTTTGCTGCTGAAAACTGATCAGGGATGGGGCAACCCTAGTTGTAGTCGTGCCCAAATCAGACAAAATCATAATACTGTTCAGGAACTATAAAATCACAGCCAACCAGGCAGTGGTCGATCAGTATCCATTACTGATCTCCCAAGATTTGGACGCAGAGCTAGCGGGATCCAAGCTATTCACAAAGTTGGATTTGTCTTATGCTTATGCACAGCTCACTGTGGATTGGGAGAATCATGATGAACACACAAAGGGTTACACTCCTACATGAAGCTGCTCTATGGTGTGAAGTCTTCTCCAAAAATCTCCCAAGCTACAATGAATAAGATTTTGCAAGGAGTGCTACATTGCTTGTCAATCAGGATGATATGTTGAGCATGACCACAACAGAGGAAGAGAATCTTCAATTGTTGGATGAAGTGTTGAAAGAAAACTCAAATGATCACAATGTGATGTTGAAAAGGGCCAAGTGTTCCTTCTTTGGTATGAGGTAGTGTACCTTGGCCTGAACAATGAAAAAGGGCTGTAGCCAGTGAAAAAGAAGATAGAGGCTGTAAGCCATGCCCAAAAGCCAAAAGTTGTGTCTAAGATTAGATCTTTTCTAGGTATGGTCTAATAGTACTTGTGATTTCTGCTTGAGCTTCTAACAGTGCTAGCTTCACTGCATGAGTTGTTGAAGAAAAGTGTGAAGTGGAAATTGTCCAAAAAACAAGATGCTTATGATGCATGTAAGAGGAGCTTGACCAGTGATGGACTAGTCATTCATTATGACACTAGTCTCAGATCACTACATGATGCTTCAAACTACAAAGTAACAGTTCATAAGCCCCTAGTAGTCATTCCAGGACTAAAGTCTGCTATCATTAGAAATTGGAGCAGGAGTCTGCCATTCAATAAGATCACGGCTGATATGATTGTGGCCTCAGTTCCACTTTCTTCCTTGCCCCTTGTCAGCCAAATTAATCTATTCAATAATCCAGCCTCTACTGCTCTGCTCTCTGGGGAAGAAAATTCAAAAGTCTAACAATCCTCAGAGGGAAAAAAATCCTTCTCATCTCCGTCTTAAATGGGAGACCCAGTATTTTGAAACTCTGTCTGGAGTTCGCATTCCCCCCCGCCCTCTGAGCCATAAGAGGAAACATCCTCGCAGCATCTACCCTATGAAACCCACCTTTCATTGTTCTAAATCTTAATGAGTACAGACCCAACCTGCTTAACCTTTCCATATAAACCAACTCCTTCATCCCAGACACCAGCCTTATGAACCTTCTCTGAACCACTTCCAATGCAACTATATCCCTCCTTGAGTAAAGATAGCAAAACTGTACATAGTACTCCAGATGTTGAGTATTGCTGAAAACAGAGGCATGCTATCAAAGATTTTTGCCTAACACATACCAGGGCAGCTGATGAAAAATTGCCAACAGTAAGGGGAACAACAATTTGTACTGCATGAGAAGAGTGCACTGATTGATGGCAAGCGAACTCTGGTGGAGGCATTGCCACGGAACAGTCAATTGCCTAGTTTTGATCAAATTCAAACTGGGCGGGTCTGGTCAAGGCATTGCCCTGGGCAATGAACCAGGGAATGACTGTTCCTCAAACTTTTGTTCAGTTGCAACATGTGGACATGTTCTTTCTGTCTGCAAAGGACAGGGTCCTATGTATGATTATATGTGGCTTGATTGTTTAGCAAGTGTTGTCCATTGGTGGAATCATATCTATTGTTGGACACTCTGTTTTTAGTTTTGCAAGCACAGGATCATTTGGTATTGGCAGTACTTTGCCTGTTCCGAACAGCTGAAGGGGCGTATTGTTTGATACGATTTGCCAGTTATTGGGATGTATGACTTATCTACCTGGCATTTTGGCTTAATGGCAGTATCCTTTTAGTTGGGAATACCACTCGTGTTGCTACTGCATAGTAACAGTGTGCAACAGCTAGCTTCTCCTGTTGCTCAAACTTTTGAGATACCTTACCTTACCCTTCCAGGGTAATCTGAGGATCCTGCGGGATAAAGGTTATCCAGATCAAACCATTTCTCTCTGTATATCATGCAAGCTCATGAATGGGCCTAGGCTGCCACTTTCAGTCCTGAAAGGTGCTCAGTCCTGGTTGTGCTAAGAATTACACTCAAAACCAATTTAAGATTGTCAGTGGGCTCGCACCGTGGCTCAATTATGCATGCTAGAAGCCACATAAATTCACACACAAGGCCCTGTCCTTTGGAGACGAAGGAACATGTCCACACATTGAAAAAGGTGCAACTCTACAAAAGCTTGGGGAACAGTCATTCCCTGGTTCATTCCCTAGGGCAGTTCCTTGACCAACTGGAGTTGACCCGCCTGGTTTGAATATGAGCAAAGCTGGGCAGTTAACTGTTCCATGCTGCATTCTCCATGGCAGCACCTCCATCAATCAGAGTCCACTTACCAACCGATCTGCACTCTCTTCTCATGCAGTATAATTTGTTGTTCCCCTTTACTGTTGGTAATTTCTTGCACGCTGTCTAGATGAATGCAAGATGAAAAGTTTTGATAACTTTTTTTTCTGCAATACTTGAGCTCTGTATTAATAAACAACTGTTTCTGCTCCAGATGTGGTCCCACTAAGGCCCTGTATAGCTGTAGCAACACTATTGCAAGGGGAATGGAGTATAAAAGTAAAAGCCAACCGACTCTCCATTTACCTTCCCAATTACTTGCTGCACTTGTGCTCTAACTTTGTGATTCATACACCAGGGCACCCAGATCCCTACATATCACATATTTCTGCAGTGTCTCTCCATTTACATAATATTCTGCTCTTCTGTTCTTCCTGACAAAATGGGCAAGCCCATATTTTCCCACTTTATACTCCATCTGCCAAACTTTTGCCCACTCACTTAACCTATCTATATCCCTTGGTACCTCCCTACTTCCTTTCCTATCTGTCTATGCATCAAGTAAATTTAGCTACCATACACTTGGTCGCTTTGTACAAGTAATTCATTAGGCCCCTGTGGAACTCCATTAGTTACAGTTTGCCAGCCTGAAAGCGACCCATTTATCTTGACACTCTGTTTTCCAGTTAGTTAGCTAATCCTCTATCCATGCTAATATCATCCCCCAAGACACTTATTTTGTGTAGTAACATTTTTTATGAGGCACCTTTTTGAAATCCAAATACGCTACATCTACTGGTTCCCCATTATCCACCCTGCTTGTTACTTCCTCAAAGAACTCTATTATGTATGCCTGATGTCATAGTTCATATGTTGTAGAGGTATAGCTTTTTAGTTGTAGAAGTTTGAATTTAGCTTGTAGGTCCTGGAAGTCAAAAGGTAAAGCCAGACCTACACCTGATAAGAGTAAATGTTATATTTATTGTCCATTATTTTTTTCTCTCTCATGGGATATGGACATTGCTGTCAGGGCCAGCATTTATTACTCATCCCTAATTGCCCTTGAACTTAGTGGCTTGCTAAGCCATTTCAGAGGGCAGTTGAGAGTCAACTACACTACTGTGGCTCTGGAGTCACATGTAGGCCAGACTGGGTAAGGACGGCAGATTTCCTTTTCTAAAGGGCATTAGTGAACCAACCAGATGGGTTTTTATGACAACTGGCAGTTTCATGGTCACCATTCCTGAGACTAGCTTTATATCCCTGATTTATTAATTGAATTTAAATTCCACATGCTGCCCTGGTGGGATTTGAACTTGTGTCCCCAGAACATTACTAGTCTATTGACGGTACCACTATGCCACCACCTCCCCATGATGCAGCCTGCAAGCGGGAACAGTATAAGACTAAGTTTGAAAGGGGATAAATGACGGGAAGGTTGGTTTGTCTGGAAGCTAAAGAAGAAAGCTACAGGATCCTCAATAAAAAGCAGTTAGTCTTGTTGCAGTTGGAGCTTTTGAAGTAATCAGCTGTTGTTGCAGTTTGAAACCATAGCAGCAGGCTAATGGAAAGCAAGGGTGTTTTCTGATGTTTTAAGCCACAATGCAGGAGTTGCAAGGGGGACTGTGCTGAAGCTATAGGATCCAGAGTTGTGACGTTGGTAAAGCAATTAGAGGATTGCTTAGTCAAAAGCTAATGGAAAGACACCCATGAAATCTTGTCCAGCTGGAATACTGAACAATCGGTGAATTCCAGAGATGCACTTTTTTTTGAGTTGGCCCCAGGAATAATGAATGAACCCGAAAGATTTCGTAAGATAAGGGAACTCTTCAGGGGATATACAAAGTAGAACTGAATTTATAGTGTAAGTCTTTATAAGCTATAGTGTTGAGGTAATAGAGCTTACCTTCTTTTGGATGTACAATAAAGTTTGTTTTCGTCTTTAAAAATTGAAATCTTGTGACGTAGTTCTGTTGGTTAATTGGTGGATGTTTGGACTTCTTTTAAATGTTAATGGCCCTAAGCAGGATTGCTCCTGACTACAACTACATTCTTTTTTACTGGCCCCTTTTCAATGGCTCCCTGAAACATAATGCTATGATCAGTTCCTTTATCCGCCCTTTAGTCCCTGCTCTTGTTCACACAAGCTGCAAGAACCTCAAACCTGTTGGATAATTGCAGTGGCTGAGTCTTCTCTATTTCTATCTTCTTGATCTCCACACCTCCCTCGCTCATAATCACACCAACCTGTTCCTTACCATGGGCCAAATCTGAACAATATAGCCCTAAGTAGAATGACTGCCTCCTGGAACAAAGGATGCAGGTAACTTTTCCCCCTCTTGATGCATCGCAGGGTCCTAAGCTCAGACTCCAGCTCAGCATCTCAGCCAAAGTTCCTGGAGTTGCACACAATTACTGCATTTGTGATTTCTTTGGATCACACTGGTGTTCACCATTTCCCAAATGCTGCAGCATATTACCTGTCTTGCCATCTTTATTTTATTTTATTTAATGAATGTGGTTTCAAATATTTTTTAATTTCTCAGCTCCTAATTTGAGCTCCCTTCTTTGGAGAGAGAAAAGAGAAATAATTCTCACCAACCAATCACCTTGCTGTCTTTCCAGTTACACCATATTAAGATTTTCTTTCAAATGCAGATGGTCTGCTGTCGACTCAAAAACACGACCTATCCACCTCAACCCAAATCAGCTCTTTACACTCTCACACAAAACAAAAACAGAATTACCTGGAAAAACTCAGCAGGTCTGGCAGCACCAGCGGAGAAGAAAAGAGTTGACGTTTCGAGTCCTCATGACCCTTCGACAGAACTAAGTAGAAATAGGAAAGAGGTGAAATATAAACTGGTTTAAGTTGTGTGTGTGTGGGGTGGGGGGGGGGTGGGGGTGGGGGGGGGGGGTGGCGGTGGGTGATGGGGATGGAGAGAAGTGGAGGGGGGTGTTGTGGTTGTAGGGACAAGCAAGCAGTGATAGAAGCAGATCATCAAAAGATGTCACAGACAACAGAACAAAAGAACACATAGGTGTTGAAGTTGGTGATATATATCTAAACGAATGTGCTAATTAAGAATGGATTGTAGGGCATTCAAGGTATAGCTCTAGTGGGGGTGGGGGGAGCATAAAAGATTTAAAAATATTTAAAAATAATGGAAATAGGTGGGAAAAAGAAAAATCTATATAATTTATTGGAAAAAAAACAAAAGGAATGGGGAAGAAACAGAAAGGGGGTGGGGATGGAGGAGGGAGTTCAGGACCTAAAGTTGTTGAATTCAATATTCAGTCTGGAAGGCTGTAAAGTGCCTAGTCGGAAGATGAGGTGTTGTTCCTCCAGTTTGCGTTGGGCTTCACTGGAACAATGCAGCAAGCCAAGGACAGACATGTGGGCAAGAGAGCAGGGTGGAGTGTTGAAATGGCAAGCAACAGGGATTTTTGGGTCATTCTTGTGGACAGACCGCAGGTGTTCTGCAAAGCGGTTGCCCAGTTTACGTTTGGCCTCTCCAATGTAGAGGAGACCGCATTGGGAGCAACAAATGCAGTAGACTAAGTTGGGGGAAATGCAAGTGAAACGTTGCTTCACTTGAAAGGAGTATTTGGGCCCTTGGACAGTGAGGAGAGAGGAAGTGAAGGGGCAGGTGTTAAATCTTTTGCGTGGGCATGGGGTGGTGCCATAGGTGGGGGTTGAGGAGTAGGAGGTGATGGAGGAGTGGACCAAGGTGTCCCGGAGGGAACAATCCCTACGGAATGCCAACGGGGGGGTGAAGGGAAGATGTGTTTGGTAGCGGAATCCTGCTGGAGTTGGCGGAAATGGCGGAGGATGATCCTTTGAATGCGGAGGCTGGTGGGGTGATAAGTGAGGACAAGGGGGACCCTATCATGTTTCTGGGAGGGAGGAGAAGGCGTGAGGGCGGATGCACGGGAGATGGGCCGGACAAGGTTGAGGGCCCTGTCAACGACCGTGGGTGGAAAACCTTGGTTAAGGAAGAAGGAGGACATGTCAGAGGAACTGT
Source organism: Carcharodon carcharias (assembly GCF_017639515.1). Lineage (NCBI taxonomy): Eukaryota > Metazoa > Chordata > Chondrichthyes > Lamniformes > Lamnidae > Carcharodon > Carcharodon carcharias. Next base: position 197,657,767 of record NC_054469.1, read on the forward strand.
TTTTGAAGGTGGCATCATCGGAACAGATGCGACGGAGGCGAAGGAACTGAGAGAATGGGATGGAGTCCTTACAGGAAGCGGGGTGTGAGGAGCTGTAGTCAAGGTAGCTGTGGGAGTTGGTAGGCTTGTAATGGATATTGGTGGACAGTCTATCACCAGAGATTGAGACAGAGAGGTCAAGGGAGGGAAGGGAAGTGTCAGAGATGGACCACGTGAAAATGATGGAGGGGTGGAGATGGGAAGCAAAATTAATAAATTTTTCCAAGTCCTGACGAGAGCATGAAGCAGCACCGAAGTAATCATCGATGTACCGGAGAAAGAGTTGTGGAAGGGGGCCGGAGTAGGACTGGAACAAGGAATGTTCCACATACCCCATAAAGAGACAGGCATAGCTGGGGCCCATGCGGGTACCCATAGCCACACCTTTTATTTGGAGGAAGTGAGAGGAGTTGAAGGAGAAATTGTTCAGTGTGAGAACAAGTTCAGCAAGACGGAGGAGAGTAGTGGTGGATGGGGATTGGTCGGGCCTCTGTTCGAGGAAGAAGCTAATGGCCCTCAGACCATCCTGGTGGGGTTTGGAGGTATAGAGGGATTGGACGTCCATGGTGAAGAGGAAGTGGTTGGGGCCAGGGAACTGGAAATTGTTGATGTGACGTAAGTTGTCAGAGGAATCACGGATATAGGTGGGAAGGGACTGGACAAGGGGAGAGAGAAGGGAGTCAAGATAACGAGAAATGAGTTCTGTGGGGCAGGAGCAAGCTGACACGATCGGTCTACCGGGACAGTTCTGTTTGTGGATTTTGGGTAGGAGGTAGAAGCGGGCCGTCCGAGGTTTGGCGACTATCAGGTTGGAAGCTGTGGGAGGAAGATCCCCAGAGGAGATGAGGTCAGTGACAGTCCTGGAAACAATGTCTTGATGTTCAGTGGTGGGGTCATGGTCCAGGGAGAGGTAGGAGGAAGTGTCTCGCTCTCACTGCTGTCTCACTGCTCCCTCTTAGGCTTGCTCTTTAAATCTCACTGCTGTCTCAGTAGTGACAATGGCAGCATCAAGCATGTAGCAGTGGGTTGTGCTTCTCTCACAGTATGACTGCAATATTGAGTATTTAATGGCATCATTGAAGCATTGTCATCTTTGCTGCAAGAGAACTCCGAAGTAAGTTGTGAAAGTGCAATCTTCACAAAAGGGATACTAGGCAATAACTTTCCAATCATTGCAATTGAAATTGCAGCTGAAACTCAAAGACTTGGGGTTGAGAAGAGTCTACAAACAGGCATTAAATGGATGGACAGAATCTGACCAGAGTACAGATGAGGAACTGAAACTGTTCCACAATTGTTGCAATGAGCAGGGCTGCATGAAGTGGGGTCACAGAATGGTGCCATCTAGTTCTTAGAGATGATTCTGGCAGAACTCCATACTGAATTTACAGGAATAGTCAGTACGAAATTCATAGCAAGGGATTTTGTTTATTAGCATGGTCTAGACAGTGACGTGGAACAACTGGTAAGCAAATCTGACAAAACAATAGAAGCAAGCCACTGAAAATTCCTTTGCTGTCGTAGCCGTGGCTGACTCAAACATTTCAAAGGCTCACGTCATCTTTTGTGAAGAGCGAAATGAAAATTTCTTGGTACTCATCGCTAAACATTCAAAGTGGATCGAAGTAAAGCACATGGCTCAAAGCATCAATACTGGACATCAATGGACGAGATATGGTATACTTTTGCTTGTCATGGAGCTTGTCGCAGATAACGACACTTGATTCTGTTCTGCTCTGTTCCAAACTTGCATGAAGTAAAATAGTATTAAACATACCCTCACTCCTCCTTATCATCTGGCATCAAGAAAAGCAGTTGAAGGATGCATTAAAATAGTTAAAGTACTCAAGAAACAAGTGCTCCGTGGGTGTCCAAATCTCATTATGAAACAGTGATTGCCTAATTTCTTGTTATAGATAAACTCCACACTCCACTAAAGAATATAGACCTGTGATTTTGAGGAAGAGATGGTAAAGGACATAATTGAGTCTGTTTCTACCAAATTTGACTGTTAAAGTTGAACACTATCAGTCTACCACCTGACCTCATAAGTCATACTGGTGGGATGTGGGAAAAGTAGTAGAAGAGTGTGGAACCCAAAGATACTTGGTTGAAATTGGCAGAAAGGTGAGAAATTTTCATAGATCACATGATCCTCTCAAGGATTAGCCAAAACACGAGCATAATCCATTTGTCCAACCTCTGGCATGGGCTCATGATCCAGTTCAGTCTTCAGTGTCCAAAAAATAGGATCTTCTTTTGAACGCTGAACCAAAACCATATGGCCTAAAACCTGACTCTACACCAAAACTATAAGGGGTCAGGGAGGCTTCATAAATCAGTTACTAAACTCTATTTGTAGATGTGGTTCAAGAGGGGGAAAAGAAAGCAGTTGTAGTCTGGTGGGCATGTCCATAAAGATTGGCTTATTTGACTCTCTCTGTTGAAGGTGTATAATTAGTGAAACAAAAATGCTACTTTAAAAAATGGGAAGGAGCATAATGTATTTGTGCATTATGTTAATACAATATAATGTCAGCATGCATAGATTACTTTAACTGGCTACACTTGGTGTCTGTTTTCTTGGTTAGTGCCACTCGATATATGCTAATATGTTATGATTCCAATTGGGACCATTAATGTTCAAAGAGAAATCATAACATCCAGTAATTGAAAGAACTATGCCACAAGATTTTATATTCTTAAACAAAAACAAACTTGATTGTACATACACAAAACAAAAAGCTTAAAATCAGCAATACTAACAGCACTATTCTTTATAACTGTGTATGCTATGAATTCAGTTTTACTTTTTACTTCCACCGCCACCCTCCCCCCCGCCACCACACACACACACACACACACACACACACGAGCTCCCTTTATCTTATGAAATCTTGAAGGTTCATTCACTTCTTCAGGGACCAAACCAAAGGTATGCCACAGCCCTATGGAATTCACTTTGATTTCTCCTCAGTTTCCCAATCTGGCCCTTTCTCTCTGTGAGGATTCCACAGCCCCCTTGCCCTGACTTCATAAAGACACACTGCTTTTTTTCCCAGTATACTCCCCTAGCTTCTTTACAGTACTTTCTAAGCTAACTATTCAAGCTGACTGCTTTCTGCCGCAGGGCTTAATTGCCTTTCACTGTGAGTGTCACTGGAGATTTCTTCCTGTAGCATTAAGCAAGGCAAATCTTCCAGCCTTTTCCCCCATGAATTCCAAGTAAGTTGCAAATCTGTAACTGCCTCTCTGTTCCCAAACTGTTTGACTGCTTATTTCTGTCAACACACACACACAAACACACACACACACACACACACACACACACCCACCCACATTAAACAAAGCAACCTCCCTAACTTCTGCAGTCCATCTCTATGGGCAATGTGGCATACTTGGGATATTACAAGCAGAAATGTAAACTAACTATCTTTTACCTTTAAAAAAAAACCCTTTGATTTTGTGACTCACATGACTAATTTATATCACTAATGGATATAATTGCCCTCTCTGCAGACTCCCTGGTTCCACCAAGTAATTTCTTTGTTTACAAGCTACTTTTAGCTTCTTTTGGGAACTACATAAATAATTTAAAATATTTTATTGAGGAGGGTGTAGGCCACTTGGCTCTTATCAAAAGCACAGGGATGGGTTAAATTTAAGGGTTTTTTTTGAAGTTTGTTTTTTCCTTCTAATTCTGATCTCAATAACTAAACACTCTGAACTGTAATTACCCAGGTTTGTTTACCAGTTCCTTAAACCAAATGTTTCCATTAACTGGCATTGGAAAGTTCTAAAATATTAATGTAAACTGTGAAACTAGATGATTGAAGTAACATCTGCCAATTTACTTAAGCCACAAATGCAATAAAACTACCATTTGATAGGAGAGCAGTCTCTGAGCAGAAGATATGTTGGTTTTCAATTTATTAAACTTTTAAGATATAAAAATAAAGCTAATCTATTTGCTTGTTCATCATAAAAATCATTTTCTTTATTATGAAAGGGCATACAAAAAATGTGAAGATTTGTGCTCTTAGTTGTTTAATGCTTACAAACATATGAGGATTAGCTCTTCCACGTGTAACTATTGGGCTATGTTATGATATGGCAGGTGGTATTTGCTGGATTGACCAAGTCCCAAAGGGAAACTTGGTCAGGTCATCACAATGATTTTGCAATTTGTGTTTATTACGAGAAAGTATATATACTGAAGTCAGAAGTAAAGCTTCCACTACCACTTTTGGAAATTTTGAGTATTCAAACAATTACTAACAAAAGAAAACGAACACACAAGATTATAGTTATACAATTAAATTTAGCCTTCTAACATTTCCCAAAAGCTTTCTACTTATCTAGACTCACAAATAAGCACCCTTTTCCAGGCAACAGTCCCTATAGATTAAGAATCTATAAAACATCCAGTAACATTGCTTTCTGGACCAACCAAACATTTTTCTGGGGTGGCTTCCTTTGCAGGACTGGGCTCGCACACCACTCTCTTCAAGATCATATGGCCACACACACACCCCATACAGCTTTCAATCTTTCCTTAAATATATTTCTTCCCTTTCAACTTTACCCATTGTTCTTAACTGTCTTTTGAAAGTTGCCTTTCCCAGAATCCAAAAGTCTTTTGTGTTGTCTATATGGTTACCACTTTTGGGAAAAATAAACTTAATAACTTTGCTTTATTTATTTATGATCTTTGCCAGTAACTTCTTTTGATTTCTCTTTTTGAAATTCAATGGCTAAAAATTCACTTCTTATTTATTACTGAATGCAAATTCCTATTTGTGTTGTATCTTATCTTAGCTCACCCATCTCCACTTCAAAATGCCTACTTTGCACCTAACCCTTTGATGATTTGAACCTTGCAATCTCACTGTCTTCAATCTGTCTGTCTCTGTGTCTCTCTCTCTCTCTCTCTCTCTCTCTCTCTCTCACACACACACACAATACACACAACCCCCACAAGCCTGCTTCACAGTATCCCACAGTAATATTGGAAAAAAATGACTATTTTACAGCTATAGCTTATCCTCAATCTGAGATAACTTTTGCATTGCTTAGTGATTGGGTGAGCATATCTCCTGAGTTTGCTAGAGCCTCAGTGAGTGATCAGTTTGTACTGCACTTAAATTAGTGGATACCAATCTACATGTTCTAGATTGTCAGCTAGGCTCAGTTGCAGTTACATTTTAACCTTTGTATTGCCTGGTTACTGATGAGATCTTAAATAAGGCCTTGTCAGTAGCAGGGAGTTCTCATGTTCTGGCTAGCCATCCTCCCTCAACCATTACCACACAAAAAAACAGACAAACTGGGTATTCATCTCATTTTATGCCTATGGGACACTTCCATTGTTGCCTCCAGAACAGTGATTACTCTCTAAAAACAATTCATTTTCTGTGAAGTGCAATTGATCAAGAAGCTCTAGAAGCAAGCTTGCTTTCTTAGTTGACCACCAGATATCTCTAGTCATTTAAATCTCATGCCACCCTGGAAATGAGGATTAGTTGGCTGCCTGGTTTTAACAGAGCTTGAGCAAGAGACAATTCTGATTCTATCTTCCAGTCTGTTTGGGTCCCATTGCTTTCCCCACCCACCCATTTGACTATTGAAGGTAACCAGCTAATGTTAGTTATTACACAATATGCTCATTGGTATCTTAAATGTTTACTACTTGTGGCACTACAAATTGGCATGTGTTAGCTGATTACTTCTTGCATGGTCAGACAGGCCAGGCTTGCAGAACCTTGGAACTCAAGTGGGGAGAGAAACATTGTGCCTCAGGTCTGCTCCAAGTACAAGTCAGTACTAATGCTAAAAGAAAAGGATTTATAAGAGCCTTTATGGATTTTCAACATATCAGTATCAAAAAATCATCTCTTTTATTCTGTATTCGCCCTTTAAGTATTAATTTGAAACTAATCCTGAAAAAACTTGTGAAGTTACATAATGTATCTTACAAAATATGTTATTTAACACCTAACAGTAACACTGTCCCCAAAAAGTGAAAGAGAGGGGGTAATGTGTTTGAGGCAAGGAACCTAGTTAGAAAATCGTGGGCAGCATGCTTCTAAGTTTTGATGAACACTGACGACAGATGAGCTATCTTGCTGACAAAATGTACTTGGCAAATATAGGCTATAATTTTAAAACACAATTTACTAACTGTAAATCTATTGTATAAGTAAAATACACATCATGTCACCCTAGTTTATTCTCTAGCTTACCTCTGTGTGCCAAAACTACTTTTATAAATTGAAATTGCAAGTTAATTAAGTTTTCTGCTTTCATACTGTATATTACTTTCGGTATTGGGCGAGCTGGAAATGGTAACTAAACATATTTTGACCATAAATGGTAATGTGTTACCTCATAAAGGTAAATACTATAGCTTTGAGTGGTTAAAATCTAATAATGGATTCCTGTAAGATAGCTGTATGGAAAATAAGTTGGAGCTTTGTATTTGCTTGTATTTCGATGATCTGCAACCTTTTGTGTAATGCAAAACTGTATTTCCAAAAATGCCCATATGGTGAAACTATGAAGTAACAATGTGCTGTGTGAGCTCTAAATTGGCAGCAGTTCACATTAAAACAATTTGCCTGGGTTATCTTTTTGAAAATTGGAGCCTTTGACGCCTCCAATGACACATTTATCTGATGACTGATAGTTTCCAGCGCCAGAACTTAATGCGGCCACTGTTGCTTCTTCCTGCCATTTTCAAGTAAGCGAGAACAAATAAACTCAAGTAGTAGACAGGGGTACCTCATTAGCTCTGAGAGTTGATTATACTGAGCAGGATGGGAAATGGACCAGACATTGAAGCCAGGAACAGAGGGTTGGCTGAACAGTGAAAGAGAAAGTGAGACATAGGTTACAATAAGTGTTTGGAGATGAAAAGTACTTTTTGTTCACTGAATTTTCTTTAAGACCCATGTCTGTTCCCTAAATACCTACACTTTGCTTCATCTCTACCTTTTGGAAAAGGTGCAGATAAAAAAAAAAACATGCCAATTGCCTCAAGTTTCACCTACTTAGATATTTACTTCTGCAACTCAAAGTGAGCCAAAATTTTCATTTCATTTGCCCAAGAATGATTTTTGTATGCACTGCAACATGGTAACAAACTTTGGTCATATGGTATTGTGGCAGAATCTCAGGGAACTGTGGTAGAATCTCAGGGATTGAACTTAATATTTGTGTGACCTCCTAACCATTTAAAGGCTGTACATTGAGTAACTCAATCTAAAACTGCAATCGTGAAATGCTGTTTTCTAACCTCCTAAGTACTATTTACTTAGGATGTCACAGTACAGTGACAGCAAATGCTATACCATCGATCTTATACTAACATGCTACACCAGCGGCATTATCTAATATAACGTGTATGTAAAAAATAGGATAATGTTAGAGGCCTATTGGGTGCTAAAAGGATTCCTATATTTAAAAAGGGAGCTATAAAATGTCCAGGGAATGAGAGACTAGTATAACATTCGTGGTGGGAGGAGTAATTGAATCTTTACTCAAAGATGTAATAGAAATTGAAACACAAGAAGATCAGCCATGATCTTATTGAACGATGGAGCAGGCTCGCGGGGCCGAATGGTTTAATCCTGTTCCTATTTCCCATGTTCTTATGTAAAAACTTCTAGAAACCAGAATTATAAAGGGTAATCAGCATGAATTTCAATGTGGAAGGTCATGCTTTATCAACTTTACTGATTTTTTTTTTGAATAAGTAACAGAATGTAGACCAGGATAATGTAGTAAATGTAATATTTTGGATTTTCAAGAAGCTTTCAATAAGGTACAGCAATGTGCACTCATGGCTAAGATTAGAACATACTGAATTGGGGGCAAACAGCAGAATGGATAGCAAGCTGGCTACAAACAAAACCGAGAATAAGTATTAAGGATAGTTACTCAGATTGGCAAAAGATGGAAAATGGTGTTCACAAGGATCGATGTGGCAGACCTCTATTGTTCACTATTTACATAAATGATCTGGATTCTGGAACTGGAAATACAATTTCAAAATTTATGGACAACATCAAATTGAAACATATAATAGGCCAGAATTTCTGAGCAGTGGCAATTACAGTCGGATTGCCACTCCGTTCCTTTTAACTTGCGCTAGAACACAGTTGCACATTTCTCACCCCACCTTCCGACTCTGGCTGAGTGAGAATACTGCAGTGCAGTGGGTTCCTGAGGCCTTCAGTGCAGTGCAGTAAAATTGGGGAAGTGAGGCCACGGCCCCTTTTTACAGCACTAGCTGTATACTAGCTCTAAACCTTCTAAACCAATGACCTCTACCACCTCGAAGGACAAGGGCTACTGATGCATGGGAACACCAGCACCTGCAAGTTCCCCTCCAAGTCACACACCATCCTGGCTTGGAACTATATTGCTGTTCCTTCACTGTCACTCAGTCAAAACACTGGAACTCCCTAACAGCACTGTGGCTGTACCTACACCGCATGGACTGCAGCAATTCAAGAAGGTGGTTCACCACCTCCTTCTGAAGGGCAGTTAGGGATGAGTGAGAAAAAGGCAATGTCCGTGAAAGAATAAAAAAAGGGAAGTTTAAAGGTCCTAGCCACTTTGAGAAGCCGGGAAGAAGGTAAGTGTGTACTGTAAGTTGAAAGGTTGGAGGGAGGGGAGGGTAGTTGGGGTTGGGATGGTAGGCTGGTCAGGCTGGGCATCGGGTGGTCAGTTGGTGGAGTAGTGGGAGTGTTCATACTGTGGTTATCCAGGAATTTTAAACCTGAGTATCAATTGCTTCTCAATGCTGGGTATTTGCCCATTGGAAGTGTGAACTTCCCAGGCAATTGGCGTGACCCTTACATGGAGACTTCCAGGGAGGGGTGGCACCAGCTCATCTTCTGGGTTACCTCTCAGGTATGACTGCTACCCCCCCCCCCCCCCCCCCCGGGGAGATTGGAAGTTTTGGGCTAAATGCATGACAACATTAATGAACTTCCAGACTGGCCTTGCAATTGGCAAATTAATTTCCAGATAGGTAAGTGTGAAGAAGATGTTTCCACTTGGGGAAAATCCAAACTAGGATAAGTAAATATAAGATAGTCCCCAATAAATCCAATTGGGAATTCAGAAGAAAATTCTTTGTCCAGAGAATGGATAGAATGTAGAACTTGCTGCCACAAGGTGTAATTGAGGTGAATAGCATAGATGAATTTAAAGAGAAGCTGGGTAAATGTTTGAGGGAGAAAGGGAGTGGGTGAGGGAGGCTCATGTAGGGCATAAACATTGCCATGGATCTGTTAGACCAAGTGGTCTGTTTCTGAGCTGCCCATTCTATGCAACTATAACCTCTACATATAGAACACTTCGCCTTCTTGCCCTTTGATCGTCTTTCTGAATATGGAGCAACTTGAAATTTTGAATCCTTATTTTTCATTGGGATTGATATTAAGCCCCTCCCAGATGGGTGAGAGTGGGTTGGGGTGGGGTTAAAAATGAAAATTTGTGAAATGCAAGCCCGGTCTACTGTGTACTTGCCACCATATTTTTTAAACAACGGCTGGTTGTGAGGCATGCCTGTGTCCTGTCTTGAGAAGCTGGGCTTTGTAATATTTAAATTAGGCTTTCATGGATTTTCTGAACCATGAGAAGTCCAGTAGTTATTTTTCTTCAATAATCTGATTTCAAATAGCTCAGCCTCTGAAAGTAAGAAAGTGGCCTTTATATTTAGCCTTTATACTGCTTGGAGTGAAGTGGCCTTTGTATTTAACCTTTATACTGCTTGGAGTGAAGGTAGTCAGGTAGACAATGCCCCAATATCATGATGTCAATGACGTCAAGATTACCAAGGGGTGCAATCCTTTGTGCAATTTCCAACACAGCTTGTTGCTATAGGGATAGTCTCCTTTATGTGGAGAGTGCCTTTATTTAAAGGTGAATATAATGTTGCTCCTTTTTGTTTGGAGCCAAAATAACCTCATAATTTTGCACTTCAAGGAGGCAGGAATGATCACAGATTAAGAGCAGAGATTTAGGCTACTCTAGAAAAGTTGCCAAACTTTTGTAACATAATGTCTACAAATTCACTTAAATGTTTGTAACAACCCTTAGCATACTAAAATATTTGTTTTGCTTTTAAAATAGAATTATTTTGACCTTGCAACATCTTCAAATTTATTCAAATTTCGAATGCTGAATGCTGTAAAGCAAATTTAGATAGTTTATGAAGCATGAAACCTTTCATGGATTTCATAATTTTGAAATGTTTTTAGTCTATTCAGATTATATTGTTATTTTGATGTGAAGGTGTTACTGCAATCCTCAATGGTTACTTCACGAGAAATTTGGGATTTTCTTCATTTTGATTTTTATTGGAAGTTAATTGTATGTGTTGTTATTCTTAGAAAAATACCGTCAGGGAAGTTTTGTTTATTTCTGATGGTGATGAATTTCACATGTTTTGGCTTCATCAGTTGTGTATTCACTTACAGATCCACTAGACTCTTAATTTTTATTTTAATAGATGATGAACCAGGCAGAAGGACAACAGAAGAGTCTTGTGCATTCAATAGAATCTCTCCCGCCTTGTGGGCCTCTATCTGCATTGGATCAAGATTTGCTGCTTTTGAAAGCTACCTCAGCTGCTACCATGAGCTGCCTTGGTGAATGCTTGAACATTCTACAACAAAGTGCACAGCAAGCAGCCCAGCATAGTAAAAGATTGTCAACAGGTGAGTATTATGGTGCCATGAATCAGCGGTAGCCAGTAGAATACTGGGTTCTCAGATCCATTCCAGAACTGTGTGAATCATAGTGGCCTTTTTCAAACTTGTTCATGGGATGTGGGCCTCGTTGTCAAGACCAGCACTTATTGCCTGTCCCTCATTGACTTTGACGTGGTGGTGGTGAGTTGTCTTCTTGAAGCACTGAGGCCCTTTTGTTACACATACTCACACATTTCTATTGGGTAAGGAGCTTCAAAATTTTAGCCCAGTGACAATATATTTCCGAATCAGGATGATGTGAGACTTGGAGGGGAACTTGCAGAAGATGATGTTCTTATGCACCTGCTACCCTTGTCCTTCCTATCTATAGAGGTTATGGGTTTGGTAGGCACTGTCAAAGACGCCTTGGCAAGTTGCTGTAGTATTTCTCGTAAATAGTGCACACTACACCTACAGTGCGCTGGCAGTGGAGGAAGTGAATGGTCCAGGTGGTGGATGCTATGCCAAATTTGGAAAAGATTTTATTTGGGATGCGAACTAGGCATCACATGGGAAATGTTACCAGAATGTGTCTCCCCTTTTTATCACTCTGTATATTAATAGCAGTTGCAAGGAGGTCTAGGCTCCAGACTACGCTGAATTATTAGTTGAAGGAAAAGTTATGGTAATACGAAGAGATAAGATTGGTGGCAGTAGAGAAGTCTAGATACTTTTAGTATGCATATCTGAAAGTGGTAGATATGGATAGAGATAATATAAAATTGGGGACAACTGAAAATAAGAGAAACAGCACCCAAGAAATACTGTGGCTCAAGTTGATTGACTATTCTTGCAATGTTACTATAGAACTTAAACTTGTCAAAGGTTATGATAATTCTTACAAAATATTAATACTGTGGATACTGGAAATCTGAAATAAAAAGAAAATGCAGCAAATACCAGCAGGTCAGGCAGTATCTGTGGAGAGAGAAACAAAGTTAACATTTCCGGTTGATGACCTTTGATCGGAACTGGGAAAAGTTAGATATGTAATAGGCTTTAAGCAAGTGAAAGGAGAGAGAATAGAAAAAGAACAAAATGAAGGTCTGTGATAAAGGTGGAAAATGGGAGAGACTAAATGATAAAATTGTTGGCAGATCGCGTTGTGAGCATTGACCACAGCATACTGAATTGAAAGGCCAGGCTGCAGTGGAGACCTCTCAGCCAATTCCCAGAAATGGAGACAATCAACAAATATTTACCATAAACTGTGTCCCACATCTATCTTGACAATTAGTTGTTAGAGCCGTGAGAAAAGTGAACATTGATGTAATGTTGGTTCATAGATTGGGAATGTTACCCTTGCTTCTAGCTGACCTTGATGGATCTCCCTTCAAGACAAACAAAGCAAAGCTCTTACACTTTCCTGAGAGGTTAGTCAACCCAACTCCTCCTATTGATGTGACTCCAAGTGGATAAAGGATCAATTCAAGTCATGAAACAACAATCAACATTTGGATAGTTTGTTGACCAACTACTACTGAAAGCTTTTGTGAGACAATCAAAAATGCATAAGTCAGGAGTGATCCACTTTGTTCTGGACACATCCAAGACCTACAGCATAGGAATGGCGGTATAGGCCGGAGGTCAGTTGGAGAAATGCAAATCACCAAAATGTTCTCCTCACCAGAAAAGCCCACAACAGAGGACTAAATTTCTGTCTTCCAGTGACAACAAGGAAAATTAGCTCCAGTTCCTCTATGAACGATGGTGCAAGTCTGCAAGAGAGATCATTGGTGACATAAAACTGTCATGCACTTCACCAGAATGACAGTAAAACGGACCTGGAAGTGGTACCAAGCTCCCAGCACTGTCCTCTAACCAAGAAGAAGCAGACACACGACTACTGCTTCACTATAAATTTACAGCTAGTTCCAGTAAGCATGTGATCATAAACAGCCCTGACACTGATGTCTTTGTATTGTACTTGGATTCTGCAAGGACATTGATTCTAAGCTTAACTTTCACACAAGAAGCAGAAACAACATGTGTATAATTGATGTTCATCGCATAAAACTTATTCACCTAGAGGGTGGTGGGTGTCTGGAATTCATTGCCTAAGTTGGTGGCTGAGGCTGAAACGCTCAGTTCATTCAAAAGATACCTGGATCTGCATCTGAAATGCTGTAACCTGCAGCGCTACCGACCAGGTACTGGAAAGTGGGATTAAGATGAATGGCTAGTTTCTTTTTTCTCTTTTTGACTGGCACATTCACGATGGGCTGAATGCACTGTAAATTTTCTATGGTTCTATCTTTGATCACTTTGGTAGAGGTGTGTATGTGCTGCTCTCATTAGGTTTCACTTGTTTTTTGGGATGCAATTCAGTGAGTGTATGGGATGGGAAAGGTGAACTCAGCAAAAGTTCTGAGTGCCAGCAAAGAGTACTTGCAACACCTGAGCAGTTAAGGACATCATTTGCTGTTTTGCAGTCTCTGTGAAGATTAGAGCCCTACGCTTGTGAACTCTATGGGCAGGTTGGATGTAGAGATGTGAACCAGGTCAGGTGTCAAATGTTCAGGCTGGAAGTTATGCAGAGATGTGCTTCCCTGCAAACAAAGATTCTTCTGTATAAGCATATACAGCACACCAGTTACCAGTCTGCAATAAACGAGCAATGTCTTCAGAACATGCCAGAAATCTCATCTCCAAAGGACCTTGGGTGGAAACTAGAAAATGATTTACTTATTATAGACAGGATGACAATTCCTCCAGCATCAGCAAGTGTAATAGAACTTGCACATTGTTCATTCAGAAAGTTGCAGAGTGCACAAGGATGGAGCTCTTGTCTTCCCAGCATTCTACCTTGCACTGACAATTGCTCGTGCATAGACTGTGAGAGAGCCACATTTTTGTCTGAGAGTTCCTGGGCTCAGGAAGTAAATATCCTTGATTCAGATGATGATAATTCATAGCTATGCAAATATTAGGCTGCATAAGTAATAATGAATGAGGAAAAAATTATGGGGAAAGATGCACCCCCTGCCATCCTGGCCACCAATCTCTACCTCCTTCCCCTTTATGACCTAAGTCCTATTTACATCTAAATGGGAAAATATGGGTTTGTTAGATGATAAATGAGTGCAAGTGTCCCTCTGAAGTTTAAATAATCTTGCATCGAATTAATGATTGCTTTGGTACATTTCTTCCATGGCAACAGATATGAAAATTAACTTAGATTTATGTATAAATGCACCATAAAATAATTCCACATCACCGATGTCCTCAGCGATACTTCTTTTTACCATTTCTTACTCTGCCCATGTTCAATATTTAGCAGTAGTGGTGAAATGTCACTGTTGATAGTGACAAGAAAGCCCATAGTATTTTTGTTTTTCACTGTTTTTGGCAACATCTTGGTCTCGCTCAGTTTTTAGACTTGGGATCATGCAGTTTTTCCTCTGTTATGTATTTTAAACATACTTACACTGGTTCTAGGCACTTCCCAAATGTGGACCGCAGAATTCAAAATCTAGATACGAAAATAACTTCAGCCCACGGTCTACCACCCGTACCCTTCCTTTATGCTTTTGTGTTTTCAGATAGCCAAGGCCAATTGGCTGCTCAGCTCCTGCAGCCTCTATGGAAGGGCAAGAGAAGGAAGAGAGTTCTGAGGAAGAATCACCATTACTCAACATAATACACAGTCACTGGCATTATGCTGATGTTAGAGGCTAGTTTAGAGTTGGGATCTGCACATAGTCAGTCACTGGGCGCAAGTGGGTTGCAGACAGGCCAGGAGGGAAAAATTGCACAACAGTTCTGCTGCAGGGCATTCAGGATGAGGACCTGGTTGGGACAGACTGGGAAAATACTGATTGAACATGCACACCAAGATGCTTTGTGCATTGACAGACCTGCCAGATAGTCATTCGCTAGAAGCGTAGAGACCAACTCTACCAAGGCAGAGGGTACAGCCATAGAATTGGTGGGCTTCTCCATGAAAGCACTGTCTGATGTATAGATGCTGCAGTGGAAGCTCAGATAGAGGGCATGAGATCGCTGACTGCTGACAGGCTCAGACTGATACAATTCAGGCTGAGATAGCTGCTATCGTGGATGCGGATCTCTGTGCTTGACTGGACATGCAGACTCTCATAATACTGCATGAAAAATTGTGAGCGGTTGTAAGATTCTAAAGGTATTGCAACAGTGGAATGCAGTAAGCATAATATGCAACCAAATGATTATAGCAAATTTAGGTATATTGTTATGTGACCTAAGCGAATGCATATGAATCATGGCCCTTAAACCCCCACTCAGTAATTCAAAGTAACAAGCAATGCTTCTCAATTTTGTTTCTTGTATGCCTGTAAATTTGGCAGAAAAAGGTGCATTTTATTTATTGAGTTTGGACTAGATTGAACCCAGAGCCTAAAGCTGAAAGGGCAGTCTGCTTATCTACTGTTGCATCACAATCCTTCAGTGTTCCTGTAGACTATTTGAACTGCAAAAAAATGCAACAAGTTTTAATAAAGCTACTATTCTGATGAAAGGGCATCGGCCTGAAATATTGGACGGAATCATCTTTGCCCACTGGCGTCGGGTGCGTTTGGTGGTGTGATCGGACAGTGTGGCGAGAAGGCCAAAAATCGGTTTCACTATGTTCTGAAACCAGCTTGCGATCGTCCCCTCAGCCCGTTGATGATGGGTCATGTTTCCTGCCATCGGACGTGGGGAACCTCATTGTAATGCATCAGCATATTAGAAGGTGAGCCTACCAGACTCATCCCACCCTGCTGGATCATCCGTGCACACGCTGACATGTTTCACAACAGCATATAAAAAGTGTGCACTTAGCGGGCTGCCCTTTGAGGGGAACTCCGAGGTGAGTGCACCATAACATTGTGGAGCGCTCGTGAAGGACGCCTGTTGGATTTCAAGGTTGAGGCGCAGTGGGTGGGTGGGTGGAAAAGTCTGCCCTGCGGTTCAGGTGACCTTCAGGATTGGGTGGTGGTGGTGGGGTGCAGAGGCTGCCCTGTGGTTGAAGGTGGCCCACAAGCACATGTGGGGTGGGGGGGGTTGGTTTGGGTTTGGCAAGGGAAGCAGCCCCACATTAGGGACACCTTGTATAAAGTGACCATTCCTCTGCAGTTGAGACAGTTCAGGTGCAGCCACATTGATATGATTGGAGTTGGCCCTCTACCTTAACTGCCCACTCGAGCAATGCACCAAGTGCTGCAGAGCTTTTCACACCTCGGGCACAGATTGCAAACTAATAAGCATTTTAGTGGACTGCAGAACAGTTAGACGGCTGAGCACATTGCTAAAGCTGGTCGTGGAGCAGTCACTGGTGGAGGCGCTAACAGCTACTTGCAGTGTCACCATCCTGATTTGGACCGGTCTTCCCCATGGTTCAAGCTAACAGTGCAGCCTTGCAGCGCGGGTTAGGATGATTCTGCATCTGAGCTGAGCACACACCGGGGCTCCTGGCTGACTCCTTGAGGAGAGGTGGTAGCTGGAGTGAGGTCACGCTGCCCTGCAACCTCCTCACGTACATACTGTTGGAGGCCAACTATGGCATCAGCAATGGAGCTCAGCCATGCAGCAGTGCTGGAGCGACGTCCTGGACCAAGGTCTCCATGGCAGCCGCCATCCTACCTCGGTGTTGACCTCGGTGCGTTGGCATACCAGTGTTATCACCTCAGCTTGAAGGTGGACGGACTCCTCCATTGTGCCTTGCAATCTGAGGAGTGCAGTGGACTTCCCTTCCCGATGTTCCCGAGCTTGTCTTTGTAGCTCCAGCAACTGTGACAGGACCGATTCCAGATGCTCATCACCTGACTTGAACTCAGCAATTTTCTGGCCTCCAGCAGTCCTCCGATTGCTGGTAACCATGGAAGTCCCTGCCATCGCCTGCTTTGATCAGATAGTGTGATGTGCTCACTAGATTGTGATCCTGAAGCTACTCTGAAGCTAGGACCCACCGAGGTGTGTGGTCCTGTGCTGGCGGAGGGTGTGGGTGAGTGCTATGAGGGGACTTCAAGGTGGGTGCCTTCATATTCCTCTTCAGATGTTTCTCCAGGGCTTGATTGGAGGCCCTGGGTGTTTGGCCTGCGAAAGCAAGGAAAAATAATTAATGCTTAGCAGTAGCCTGTGTAACAGGAGACATCACTCACAGCATGGTTGTCAGGTGAATGTTGTACTGCTGGATCCTCAATTGGTAGAGGACCACTGACCTCACCGTCAGCAGAAGAATGATACAGATCCTTGCCGGCCGGCTGGATGGCTCTGTTTTCATGAGGACCATGATTTCAGGCATTCCACCACCTGTGAGTGACCTCTCCGTCTTGTGTGCCAGCTTGTCCTGCATAAATAGAGATGGAAAGATTGTAAGCAGGATGCCTGCCAGGCTAGATGATCAGCATGTGAGTGGTCCCACAGATGGGTTGAGGACAATGAAGGTGTATGTGTGAGTGGAATGGTGATGTCCCTTGAACTGGCAATGAGTTGAGGACCCTGTGGATGTGTAATGGGTTTGTGAGTATGTGAATTGAAAGTGATGAGATGAGTGGCTCACCCAGGAGATTATTCATCTTTTTGCAGCACTGAATGACTGTCCTCTTGCAGGGCGTAGGCACTGACCACCGCTACCACTGCCTCCCAAGCTGGATTAATGATGTTGCTGCCCATCCTGCAGCCAGAGCGGGGGTAGTGGACATCACAGCAAGCCTCCACTGTGTCCAAAATATGCTCGAGGGATGTGTTTTTGAACCTTGGGGCTGCAGTCTTTTTGCCTTTCAAGGCCATGTCTTCTTTGCAGCAGTTGTGGGCTGGAAGCACTGAGATGTGTGCGCATGGCTGCACTTTAAATATGGTGCTCGCTGTGATGAAGTGGCGAGATGGTGGTGTGGCAGGCGAATGAGAGCCTGCCAGCCATGGAAGTGGCGTGTTTCCCGGGAATGCATAATTAATGTGGCAGGTTTGGGACGATACGCTGTGAGAATCCGCCGTTGCGGCCGGAGGTGAAATGCCGTTTTACCCGCATGCTACCGCACTCAGTGCAAACCTAGGATGATTCCGCCCATTAACTCTGTTTCTCTGCATGGATGCTCCCTGACCTGTTGCATTTTTCCAGCATTTTCTGTTTTTGTTTCAGATTTCCAGTCTTTGTGATATTTTTCTTTTCTACTATTATATACCCTTGGCTCCAATCCTACTGATGCCCTCAAAACCTATTCATTAAGGAAAATTTCAAAATGTTTACAAAAAATTTTCAACCTGTTGGCAAGTAATAAATTTAAATTGAACACAGAGATAAAAACAAAAAACTGCGGATGCCGGAAATCCAAAACAAAAACAGAATTACCCTGGAAAAACTCAGCAGGTCTGGCAGCACCGGCGGAGAAGAGAAGAGTTGACGTTTCGAGTCCTCGTGACCCTTCAACAGAATGAGGTGAATCCAAGGAGATGGGTGAAATATAAGCTGGTTTAAGGTGGTTGGGTGGGGTGGGGGGTGGGGGGGGGGGGGGGGGGGGGGCGGTGTTGGGTGGGGGGGGAGAAGTGGAGGGGGTGGTGTGGTTATAGGGACAAGCAAGCTGTGATAGGAGCAGATCATCAAAAGATGTCACAGACAAAAGAACAAAAGAACGCAGGTGTTGATGTTGGTGATATTATCTAAACAAATGTGCTAATTAAGAATGGATGGTAGGACACTCAAGGTATAGCTCTAGTGGGGGTGGTGGAGCATAAAAAATTTAAAAATAATGGAAATAGGTGGGAAAAGAAAAATCTATATAAATTATTGGAAAAAACAAAAGGAAGGGGGAAGAAACAGAAAGGGGGTGGGAATGGAGGA
The DNA here is from genome assembly GCF_017639515.1 of Carcharodon carcharias. NCBI lineage: Eukaryota > Metazoa > Chordata > Chondrichthyes > Lamniformes > Lamnidae > Carcharodon > Carcharodon carcharias. The sequence goes on from NC_054469.1 coordinate 197,676,367, forward strand.
GGGAGTTCAAGACTTAAAGTTGTTGAATTGAATATTCAGTCCGGAAGGCTGTAAAGTGCCTAGTCGGAAGATGAGGTGCTGTTCCTCCAGGTTGCATTGGGCTTCACTGGAACAATGCAGCAAGCCAAGGACAGACATGTGGGCAAGAGAGCAGGGTGGAGTGTTAAAACGACAAGCGACAGGGAGGTTTGGGTCATTTTTGCGGACAGACCGCAGGTGTTCTGCAAAGCGGTCGCCCAGTTTACGTTTGGTCTCTCCAATGTAGAGGAGACCGCATTGGGTGCAACGAATACAGTAGACTAAGTTGGGGGAAATGCAAGTGAAATGCTGCTTCACTTGAAAGGAGTGTTTGGTCCCTTGGACAGTGAGGAGAGAGGAAGTGAAGGGGCAGGTGTTACATCTTTTGCGTGGGCATGGGGAGGTGCCTTAGGTGGGGGTTGAGGAGTAGGGGGTGATGGAGGAGTGGACCAGGGTGTCCTGGAGGGAACGATCCCTACGGAATGCTGCCAGGGGGGGTTGCAGGGAAGATGTGTTTGCAGGGAAGATGTCCAGCATCATGCTGGAGTTCGCGGAAATGGCGGAGGATGATCCTTTGAATGCGGAGGCTGGTGGGGTGATAAGTGAGGACAAGAGGGACCCTATCATGTCTCTGGGAGGGAGGAGAAGGCGTGAGGGTGGATGCGCGGGAGATGGGCCGGACACGGTTGAGGGCCCTGTCAATGACCGTGGGTGGAAAACCTCGGTTAAAGAAGAAGGAGGACATGTCAGAGGAACTGTTTTTGAAGGTAGCGTCATTGGAACAGATGCGACGGAGTCGAAGGAACTGAGAGAATGGGATGGAGTCCTTACAGGAAGCGGGGTGTGAGGAGCTGTAGTCGAGGTAGCTGTGGGAGTCGATAGGCTTGTAATGGATATTGGTGGACAGTCTATCACCAGAGATTGAGACAGGGAAGGGAAGTGTCAGAGATGGACCACATGAAAATGTTGGAGGGGTGGAGATTGGAAGCAAAATTAATAAATTTTTCCAAGTCCCGACGAGAGCATGAAGCAGCACCGAAGTAATCATCGATGTACCGGAGAAAGAGTTGTGGAAGGGGGCCGGAGTAGGACTGGAACAAGGAATGTTCCACATACCCCATAAAGGGACAGGCATAGCTGGGGCCCATGCGGGTACCCATAGCCACACCTTTTATTTGGAGGAAGTGAGAGGAGTTAAAGGAGAAATTGTTCAGTGTGAGAGCAAGTTCAGCCAGACGGAGGAGAGTAGTCGTTGACAGGGCCCTCAACCGTGTCTGGCCCATCTCCCGCGCATCCGTCCTCACGCCTTCTCCTCCCTCCCAGAAACATGATAGGGCCCCCCTTGTCCTCACTTATCACCCCACCAGCCTCCGCGTTCAAAGGATCATCCTCCGCCATTTCCGCCAACTCCAGCATGATGCCACCACCAAACACATCTTCCCTTCACTCCCCCGTGTTGGCATCGTTCCCTCCAGGACTCCCTGGTTCACTCCTCCATCACCTCCTACTCCTCAACCTGCACCTATGGCACCTCCCCATGCCCACGCATAAGATGTAACACCTGCCCCTTCACTTCCTCTCTCCTCACCGTCCAAGGGCCCAAACACTCCTTTCAAGTGAAGCAGCATTTCACTTGCATTTCCCCCAACTTAGTCTACTGTATTCATTGCTCCCAATGTGGTCTCCTCTACATTGGAGAGACCAAATGTATACTGGGCGACTGCAAGAATGACCCAAACCTCCCTGTCACTTGCCATTTTAACACTCTACCGTGCTCTCTTGCCCACATGTCTGTCCTTGCTGCATTGTTCCAGTGAAGCCCAACGCAAACTGGAGGAACAGCACCTCATCTTCCGACTAGGCACTTTACAGCCTTCCGGACTGAATATTGAATTCAACAACTTTAGGCCTTGAGCTCCCTCCTCCATCCCCACCCCCTTTCCGTTTCTTCCCCCTTCCTTTTTGTTTATTTCCAATAATTTGTATAGATTTTTCTTTTCCCACCTATTTCCATTATTTTTAAATATTTTTAAATCTTTTATGCTCCCCCCACCCCCATTAGAGCTATACCTTGAGTGCCCTACCATCCATTCTTAATTAGCACATTCATTTAGATATTATCACCACCTTAACACCTCTGTGTTCTTTTGTTCTGTTGTCTGTGACATCTTTTGATGATCTGCTCCTATCACAGCTTGCTTGTCTCTACAACCACACCACCCCCCTCCATTTCTCTCCCCCCACCCAACCCCTCCCCCCACCTTAAACCAGCTTATATTTCACCCCTCTCCTTGGATTCACCTAGTTCTGTTGAAGGGTCATGAGGACTCGAAACGTCAACTCTTTTCTTCTCCGCCGGTGCTGCCAGACCTACTGAATTTTTCCAGGTAATTCTGTTTTTAATTTAAATTGAGTGTTCTTTCAATTTAATTCATACTGTCACCATTCAGACTTTCTATTGTCTTATTAATTTTGTCACAAAACATTTCCCAGTAATGTGCATTGATATTTTTACACTTTTTGTTTATTGTTAAACAGATTCTTTACCACTATGTTGGCCATCTCTCAGAAAAGAAGTGATTATACCATTCCTAATTTAGAGCTTCTTAAATAGACTAGGAGCATTCCCTGTTACAGTAATGTGCTCCGTAATGTTTCTATTGTTAGTGATAGGTGTTCATGTTTTTCATGTCAACTTCTAGTTAAATTTGTACTTTAAAACAAAAGATGCATAAACACTTCTCTGACTTCATGATGGTACTTTCCTCCATTTTGGAAGTTCATTTTTTCTCCTATCTATTGTTCCACTGGAAAGCCCCTCTCATGCCTAACCAGCTCTCAGGTGTGTTTCAAAGCCAGGCTCTTCAATAAGTGTCACTTATCCAATGCCGCTTCCTTTATACAACAGTTATTCTTTAACTATGGCATTCTTATCAGGGCTCAACTGATATTTGACTGGAGAGCATTTTTTGCAGCTGGGGTTGAGTGGAAGGCCACCACCTCTAGAGTAATCTGACTAACCGGTTCTGTCTTGATAACTTGTTGCTTTTGGTAAGATCAGAGTTCAGAAGAGTAAGAACAAATTACTGATTATACAGAACAGCAGTTTTATTTCTCTACTCTGCACGTATTCTAGCATGCATACTCACATTAAATGATGGGGCAGAATTTTATATTCTACGGGCTGGTGCGCACCCAACCTGTTTGGGCGTAAAATAGCGCGCGAAGACGTCAAGTGAGCGTCCTGACATCACTGTATTTGCGCGATATTTCTGTTGGCGGGCACAAGCAGGTGTCAGAACTGTGCCCGCCATTAATTAAGAGACCACTGAAGGTCATTAAAAAGCCAATTGATTGCAATTTTTAATTGCCTGTGCGATTTCATGCTTGATGCACAGGCAAAATGGGTAGGCTGCCAGCCAACAATTTCAAAAAACCTCATCTGCGGGTAGGATAAAAGGGGTGAGCAGCATTGCCTGTAGTGGGGAGTTTGATACATTGTTTGCGGTTGGAGATTTATTGGTACTTGCCAACTTCATATCTGTTTGGGGCTTTATTGTTAGCATTTCTAGGCTTCAATTAAGGACTCATTAGTGCCTCCAAAGGGCTCCCAAGGATTCAGACTGTGTGGGCCCTTCCCGGTATCAGACAGCCTTCCGTTACCTTGGTAATGGGGATTGTGGTCTCTGCTGGTGGCACTTCCCCTGAGGAGGGAGAGAGGGGCAGGAGGAGGAGGAGGCCAGGTGTCAAAATGCAGATTCCAGGGGAGGGACCTGTGGGAGGAGAGGTGCAGGCACGAGGGGCGTAGGGCCAGCAGGAAGTCCAAGGCAGAAGAGGCTGCAGAAGACACCACTATCCTGCTGCTAGGAATTACAGGTGGCAGTGCAGCTACCTCAATATGTCTGAGGTGCAATGCTGATGGAGGCTCTGCCTCTCAAGGGAGAGCACGATCTCCATTTGTCAGATGATTGGGCCTGAGATCTGCTCCAACTGTGCGGGTGGACACCCAATGCTAGTGGTTCTGAAGGTCACAGCAGCCCTCAACCTCTATGACACTGGCTCTTTCCAGGGGATAGTTGGGAATCTGGAGTGTCCCAATCAGCTGTCCATAGTTGCATCAAGATGTTGACAAAAGTTCTTTTCAGGTGGGTACTGACCTTTTATTCTTACTGTATGGAGGAGGCCAGCCTGGCTGAGTGAGCCTAAGGCTTCGTAGCGATTGCTGGGTTCCCACGCATCCAGGGTGCAACCATGTGGCCATCAAGGTGCCAGCGGGTCAGCCGGATGCCTTTGTCAACAGGAAGGGATTCCACTCCATGAACGTGCAGATAGTGTGTGACCACAGGATGCCGATTCTGCAAGTCTTTGCAAGGTACCCTGGCAGCTCCCATGAGGCTTACATCCTGAGACTCTCCCAGGTACCAAGGCTCTTCAGTGCTCTAGCCCGACTGGATGGATGGCTGTTGGGTGACGAGGGCTATCTGTTGAAAAGGTGGCTCATGACACCTCTCTGCCACTGAAGAATAGAGGTAGAGTAACGTTACAGTACGAGCCATGGCTCCACAAGGGCGGTGAGAGAAAGGACCATAGGTCTTCTCAAGATGCGCTTCTGATGCTTGGACCATTCAAGAGGTGCACTATAATACCCCCAGAGCAGGTGTCACTGATGGTGCTCTCCACAATCTGGCACTGGCAAGGGGGGACCCACTGGAGCAAGAGGGTCTTGACACAGCTGCACAGGGCACAGATGATGAGTCCAGTAGTGAATCAGAAGAGGAGCACAGTGAGGAGAATGTGCTGGGTTCAACGGTGTCCCTCCTGGCAGCCTAGAAGTGAATGGAGACAAAGATCATGCCACCAATCTGGTAAGGCATGGTCTAAGTCAAGCTTTTATTGGAATAAATAAGATCAGTCCAGAATGCCTAGGTGACGCATGAAGCAAAGGATTGTTCAGTATTCTACAGGCATTGTATATCAATGGTCCCTTAACTCCCTCATACAGAACAATTACCATGGGCAGAATTTTGAGGTCGATGGGCGGGCGCAGTCAGCAGGACCAGGAGCGGCCAGGAAAAAGCCTGCCACCCTCAATCGGCCTCCAACCACGATTTCACGCTGGCGGGCAGATTAAGGCCCACCAAGCATGAAGCACGGTTCATCGCTGCTCCCGGAGGGCCAGAGCTTGGGGGACCGTGAGGCACTCATCTGAAACTCATCCCACCTGACCTGCCCTCCCACCTGGCATCTCCAGTCACACACTACTCCATCAGAACATGGCCTTCCGTATCCTTGTGTCAGGCTTTCTGGGGCTGTCTGGGCCATTTTTAAACCAACCGCTGCGTCGCCATTGGATTCGGCAGCCGACAAGCTCCCGCTCGGCCCTCCCGGACCAGCAATGAGCCGTGCTTCACGCTGGGTGGGCCTTAATTGCCCGCCAGCGTGAAATCATGGGGGCCGATTGTGAGTGGCAGGCCATTTCCCAGCTGCTCCTGGTCTCACCGACTGCGCCCTCGAAATTCTGCCCATGGTAATTGTTCTGCATGAGTGAGTTAAGGGACCATTGACCTACAGTGCCCGTAGAATACTGACCAATTCTTTGCTTCATACTTCGCCTAGGCATTCTGGACTGATCTCACTTATTCCAATAAAAGCTTGATTTGACTGTAGACCATGCCTTACCTGAATGGTGGCGTGATCTTTGTCTCCGTTCACTTCTAGTAGCTGTCTTCTAGCTATCCTTGCGCTACTTTCTAATTCCCTATGGTATATATGTAGATGGAGGAAAAATGTTTAAGTTATAATTTTAAAAATGTCAAATTAATGTAAGCTTCCTCCTATGTTTCGATACTTTCTAAGTAGTATCAGGTTATGGGCTTCAGAAGTCTGCTTTTCTGATGTTTCTTCTTTTTACATTGAAAGTTTTTTTTTGCATTATAATCACATTGTTTCCCTAAATTTCAATATATTACATCACACTTCATACTGCTTAAATAAACAAGGTGGTTAACAAAGATAAAAAGGAAAATGCTAGAAATCTGAAACCAAACTAACTACAATGCAGCAAGCTAATTAATGGAAAGTGCAGTTTCAGACCAACAGCCCTTCATCAGAACTGAAAAAATTGAAGAGGAATAGGAACTTTTTTAAGAGAACAAAGTGTTTGGGGAGGTAAAAATTGTTATGACACAGCAGTTTGTAAAGGCTGAGTTATTTAAAACCCCAGAGGGAAATTTTAAACAAACGTCATAACCTATATTTTCAATTGGTATGTTTTGAGTTGCAGCTGTAAATTCAGGAATAAGACCACCAGTTCTTGAGAGGTTTTTATATCAAACTACATGAAACATTTATTAATTTACAACAAATTTAACACATACACATGGCTACAAATTACTACCATCGTAACTTTTTAACAAATTCCCAAAGCAATCTCCACTAAGGCAACAATAACCAATAGACTTAAAACAGACACCAGGCAAAGCATTTTTCACCTTATGAATTCAAAATGAGGTTCCTTTCAATTTATTCCTTCGCAGACACAGTGGTATGCTTACAGGCTTAGATCTTACATGCCACTGACCTGCACACACACAACTCCGTCCTGTTATAAAAGCAAAAAACTGCGGATGCTGGAAATCCAAAACAAAAATACCTGGAAAAACTCAACAGGTCTGGCAGCATCTGCCGAGTGGAACACAGTTAACATTTCGAGTCCATATGACTCTTCAACAGAACTGTTGAAGAGTCATACGGACTTGAAACGTTAACTGTGTTCCTCTCCGGAGATGCTGCCAGACCTGTTGAGTTCTTCCTGTTATACCCAGCCTTCCCCTATGAATGTAAATTTTTATTGTATCATCAGGCCCTTTGAACCATTTCATAGTACCAATTTTATTAGTAATATAAACATTGCTTGATGTCTCCTAGCTAGGTGCAAGATTTCACCCCCAGTCTTTGAATACTCTATTCAACAAAATGCAAATGCAACCTTTACTTTGCTGTTTAGATCTCAAAGCTATTATACATCAAAGCACCCGGACTAGCTGGCTTTAATCCAATTAAGACATACACAGACTAAACCTCTATTTAAAAAAATAATTTCCAATAACACTGTATACATTAATATGTCTTCATGGTGTTAAGAAAATGTTGCACAGCCTGGGCATGGGTGTTAATCACTTGTACATAATGTCCATTTTGTTAATAAGCTTCCAAGAATGTTGCAGCTGATTTTGTCGAATTATTAAAGGAAGATTGATACCAAAGACATTTGACACATTACAAGCATAAGGGCGTTTTTAGGACTTCTGTGAAAAGTTCAGGATTCCTAGCCCAGATCTCCAAATAACAAGCAAAGGTTCTTGTGAAGTTATCTCGTGGGACATTTTAAACCATGCACCCTACCAAATACTACCCCTCTCCAATGCAATGTTGTATGCATTATGAGAGAGGTGGTTTACTTCAAGAATGCCGAACTTGCTTATTCATTCAGAATTCAAAGATTTTTAATCCCTTCACCACAACACTGTCTTGTGTAGTTTCCCCCTTTAATATTCACTTAATCTACAGGGACATTGTGCCTCTATGACCTTCACTCTCCACTTCACAAGAGTCAATCTCTCTCCAAATTTACAGAAACACTTCACCTCTGCCTGATTATGTTTGTTGATGGGAAGAAATTACTGAGCTATTTTTCTCACTATTCATAGCAGTTTAAACATGGAAAAAAAAGCTGAAAAATGAAAGTTGCCTTTTCCACGTTTTCTATTAATTTGAGCTTGTCAAATTGAAACAAAAGATTCTTGCTTGTCTTGAACCATCGTTATCAACTCAACTCTTCTGTCAAATGACCAAAATACAAGCTGCGATATAAAAACTAACAGACTCTGGCATGACAGGTAAAATAAGTTTCCTTAAAGTGGTCCATAGCTAAGAGTTTGTGTGTGTGTGTGTGTGTGGCGCCCTTTTAATTCGAGTAATTCAATTAAAAAAATAACCCAGCGGACAAACTTTAGTATTAAACAAAATAAATATTAGTTTATTACAAAGACCACTGCTGAAAGTTACTTTGGTAAAAGTGATAAAGTTATTAATGAAAAATACAGATACAAAGATTAAAATCAGATGAAGACAAAAAGGTACTTAAAGATGAAATTTCAAGTCAATCTGTGTGTGATATCATTGAGGGCCTATTGCTTGAGTTCCTTTCATTCTGAAGTGAAGTGGTTGAAGCTTGAGGTTCCATCTAAGCAGCTGCGATGACTTCTGCAGTTGACCAGTCGGTGTTTGTCTTTTATTCAGGATGGGCTCAGGTCAGCAGGTTTTTGGGAGAGAAAGAATGTTTCCTGTTTCTCACAACTTCTGGGGTTACGACACTTGCAGATTGCCTGGCCTTTTTTGGCAGAAACAGCAGTTGATTTCTTAATACCTTCCTCTTTGTCCTGCCTTGGCTAAGAACCCTTTTTGAATTTATTTCTCAGAATTATTCCTCAGGTTCTGCAATCAAAATGGCTGTTCGCAGCCTGTCTTTAAGCAGTGCAAAAACATAAAATGGTTGCTATAATATGATCTGGGAAAAATGCCAAGTCATCTTCCAAATAAGGCAAGTGGAAATCCCATTTAGCAATCCAAAGTCCCCTTATCAGCTGCAGTATTCAAAAGGGGTCACATCCTTTAGGGAAAGCCATTGTCTGTTTGAGGACCAGTTGAATTTCAAAAGTCTTTTCGTCTCTGGGTACATCTGCCTGCAATCTGCTTGGAGATTTCTGAAAGCTCAACCACATTGCAGGGCATAAAATCAGGTGATTTGGCAGTCACCTTCAAGGTAGTTGAAAAAAAAGAATGGTAGTTACAAAATCTATAATATCACAACTACACATTTGTGATACCTTTCTCATATATGGTAGTGTCATGGTTATGGTACTGAATTGAAAACCTAGAGATCATGAGTTCAAATACCACCATAGTAAATTTAAAGTTGAATGAATAAATCTGTTAATTTGTGCCAATGGCCGAGGGTGATATTTCTCCTCCATCCTTATATGGTAATTTTAAAAATAAGTTTATTACAAACATTTTTTTGTTTCTACTGATGGCACGCATCCATGCATTACTTTGATATTTGTGCACATAACAAAATTCATTCCTCACATGGATGCAAGAGATTAGAAGAAACTTTGGTTGCCTTGGCTTGACAGAGGGATTGAGTGGAGGACGACAAACTGATCAAAGAGGGAAGGTGAAGGGGAAGAAGGGCTCTCAGCAGGACGCCATATCCATCTGGAGTCTTCAAGGAGTAATTCTCTTACCTTAACACCAGAGAATAGCTCCCTGTGATGTCTTCATATTACAGATGAGGTGCTCACTGAAATCTGTCACCTATTGCTGGCAGACCTGCATCCCAAGTCAGCACCTGCCAGTGGCTGAAAAGGTGATAGTGAATTACATGTCATAGAATCCATGTTGTAATTTTCTGTTTCCACATGAACTTCTTTGCCTCTGTACCTTCCTAGCTGCAGCAGATGGTGTCTCTAACATTTCACCGGTTTCTATCCACTGCTATAAAAGAGAGGTGACAGACTTGCTGAATGCCAGGCTATTCAGAGCTTTACATGCTACTGTCAATAAATTTCACATTTCCTCTCCAGTTCTTTTGCCAATTATTTTAAACCTCTGACCTCTGGTTACTGATCCACTTGACAGAGGAAATAATTTCTCTCTTTGCTCTATCAAAACCTGTCAAATTTGAATACCTGTTAGGCCTCCCCTTAACCTTCTATGCTCTAGGGAGAATAGTCTCAGCTTCTGAACTCCTCCATCCTTGGTATCATTCTGGTAAACCACCTCGCTACCCTCCCCGGGGCATTGTTCCTAAAATGTGATGCCCAGAATTTTCCACCATGTTCCAGCTAAAACCGAACCAGTTATTTTCGAAGGTTTAACATGACTTCCTTATTGAGGTCGCTATTTAAAAGGCCAAGTAACCCATGCCCTTTTGTTAACTGCGACTGTCAAAGATTTGTGAACATGCACTCAGGTCCTTCTGCTTATCACCCCCCTCTCTATGTTTCTCCCAAAATGTATTACTACACACTTAACTGCATTAAATTGAATCTACCATATGTCTGTCCTCCTCAAGTCTGCTACTGTGCAGTTTATTGTGTTGCCAAATTTAAAATCATCCACAAACTTTGAAATTGTACTCCTTATGCCAAAGTCCAGGTTATTTTTATGAAACAGGAAAAGCAATGGCCCTGATACCCCTGGGGGTCAAACTGTATACTTCCCTCCTCAAGAAAACATATGTTCACCATAACTCTCGGCATCCTATCACTTAGCCAATTTCGTACCCGAATCACTACCATCCCTTTACTATCGTGCTTCTATTTTCCAGATAAGTATTGTGTCATTCTTATTAAATAATTTTTGAAAGTCCACATATACACCTACAAGAAAGACTGCTGATGCAAGATTTAAAAAACTTGTCTCTGGAAGTGCTGTGTAATTGCTTTCAAAACAAAATCTACAGCAGATCAAAAAAGCAAAGTGCTGGAGATGCTGGAAATATGAAACAAAAACCAAGTGCTGGAAATATTGAAGAAGAGTCATATTCGACTTAACATTAATTCTGTTGCTATCTCCACAGATGCTGTCAGGTTTGCTGAATATTTAAAACATTTTCTGTTTCTGCAGCGTGTCAGTTGTACTACCTAAACATTCATGTAAGATAACTTACGAACTAAATCATGTGAACTAGATTGCAGATATGCCATTCCTTTTTAATAACTTCAATGTAGATGAACTAGGTAACCTTCCAAAAAGTGAAATTAGTAATATTCTTCTACATTTTTTTTCAGATAGTGTGTTAGGATGGCAGGGACCAAGGTCTCGTTCAGCCGAACAGCTGAAGAACGGAAATGTGTGTTCTTCACCTTCTATGCCTTCAAATAATCTAAACAGTGTGTGGTCTGCAACACCCAGTCAGGTCAAACAAGGGCTGCAGCAACCCTCTGAGGTATGTGGATTAGGATTTTACTTTTACAGTCTCAGAATTTAAATAAATGGCCTTAGTTCTGTGGGCAGTTGAGATATTTTCTTATTTTGAGAGTTTCCTATTTTGAAATTGAATCTGAAACGAAAGATGCACGACAACATGGACTGCTGAGCGGCTGGTTTCCTCGTAATTTCTTTGTAACTGTATATTGTTTTATGCATGAGGATGAGATGATGTGGGATAATAAATTTTTTTCTGAACAAGCTGTTTCAACTAAAATCAGTACTATGAGCAACAATTTGGAAACATAGGAACAGGTTGCAAAAATCAGGATGCCTCCACTAACTTTATATCAGGTGTATATAAAGGCTATAATAGCATAAGGGTTCATGTGTTAAACAAATATTAAGATGTTCATGTTATTCTGAAATGTAAATTATGAGTTGACCACTAATAGCTATCCTCCAAAGGTCTTTTCTGCTGTGGAAAGAAGTCTGACTCTTGGTCATTTCTCACAACGTTATCACTGTAGCTGGAAGTTCAGAGATGTGATTTGGAATCACACTGTTGAACTACTTCCAACACACATACCACAGTGCTGTCTGACATCTTCTTTATATCGTTGATCGATTACACCAGTAATCAATCAGAACTGTTAAACTCTATTGCATATCTGAGTAAATTATACCCATAAGATTCAAAAGGCTGATGTCTGTCTTGTGTCCATTATGTCATAATTTTACAAGGGGTCACACCTGTGGAGAAGTTAGGATTCAAAGAAAGACATGCTTCTTCAGGGTCGTAGGTTTAATCTTGTCCCTGTGGAACTACAATACCCCAAGTGTACAGTAACAAGGCAAAATATTTCTAAGTTATTTTGACTTATGAATAGCAAGAGAAAAAAATACAAATGTTCAATTTGTTTGTGTTTTATACAGTTTAGGCTATTTTAAATAAAAGTTGAATGGATCTCAGACCACTATCAGTAATGTTGTAATTTGCACATGTAAACTGCATATTGTCTGGAAGGCTTCCAAAAGAAGCTTTATTTGGGATAAGTATTTTTATGTTACTGAAGAGTTGTACCAAGGCCAGAAGGCATTGGCTGGAACCATTTGGTTGATGAGTCAGCCAAGCTGAGACCATGGTGTTTGACCATTAGGTCAGGTGCTCATCTTTGGTGTATTTCCTTTGAAAGTTACAAGTTCATTGTAGGAATTAAGGAGAAAAATATCTTTTAATGAATTGACAAGGAAATGAAAATTTTGAGGAGGGAATAATAAATAAAGTGTTTACATCTTAAATACTAGTAATTTAAATGAAGGAAGAAGGGCAAAATAAATGTTTTCTGATGTAAATAACTGGGACTAAGGCTTTAGGAATTGAATATAAAACAAATTTGTTGTAAAGTTTTATGAAGTAAAAAATAAATAGTATTGCAGAAATCATATCTGTGAGATCTGTCTTTCATTATCAGTAGATATGTAATATTTTTATCCGGAGTCAGCCATGCCTTATATTTCATCAGTTAATGTAGATGCGATAAAGCATCAAACTGTAATCCATGTTCCAGATGACTGTCAGTAGCATCGTAATTTGCACATATGTATTATAATAAACTGCGTTTTGTCTGCAAGGCTCCCAAAAGAATTATGAGGACAAATTAAACTATATTCAAAATAATAGTATTCAGAACAAAACCTGGGACACCGATTTTTTTTTTATATTACAAGAATACGATGAAAATCTGGTGATTAAATTAATAACATTTGGATGTTTCAATTTTTTTTAGAAGTTAGAAGGTAGGTGGGTTAAATGCTATGTTCGAAATTGAGTCTCCATGAAAAGACTTGGGAATGTATGTTGTAGCAAGTGGAAAATCGATTGCTAAATGAGGAATATTTTGGGATATGTTTACTTCTGTACTGTTTGTGTAAAATATATGGTAGCTGATCTAAGTATAAAGTTTATTTTGGATAGATGCCCCACTAATCTAGTGGCTTCTGGGTTCCATTTGTCAAGGGGTAGGAATTGACAAAAGACTTGCTTTGGATCCTGTATTGAAATCTATATTACAATTGTATTTTGATGCCATATTTCAACAGCAGTGAAAAAATTTATTCTGACAGGATACAAAGTTGCTAAATTGTTCAATAGCGTATAAATATATTGCAACCTATATATCTACCCCTTGCTCCATATACAGCAAGTGTACTTGCAGTTTGCCGGTGGGAAAGGTCATGAGCCAGGCATGTAACTTTCCCTTTTTGCAACTATAAATTTCCTATTCTGGACTCATTCAGGTATTTTTATGCTGTCAACAGATTGGTCTTAGAAATTCCTACAAATCTTCAAAAGTTATTGTGCCAAAATTTCCTGTAACAAATTGTGTTTGCAGAGTAGACTGATGGGACTGGTAATTGGCTGAGTTGGATTTGTCCTACTTTTAGTGGACAGGAAGTAACTGAGCAGTTTTCTACTTTGGATAGATGCCAGCATCGTCACTGTGCTGAAACAGCTTGGCTAGGGGCACAGCTTGTTCTGGAGCACAAATCTTCAGCACTACTGCCCAGATGTTGCTGGGGCCCATGGCCTTAGTTGTATCGTGGGTACACAGATACATGGATAAATGCGGATATGCAAAAGTACACTTTTAACAATACAAATGTTACTTAGTGACAATCAACCAGTCTGGCTCTGAAAATCAACTATTCCAAGTGTATCATGCCAAAGTTTTGAGGTTTGGGGTTGGAATGAATTAGGCTTGAAGTTTGAGGCCGTGAATTACAGCATTATGAAAGCCGGGAGCTTCAAAAATGTTGGTCAGACCACTTTCAGCACTGCCTGTGGAGTGTGCCCTGTCTGTAAGGGTGTTGGTAGTGTGCAGAGTGGGCAGATTGTGGCATCAAACAGCATATAACACTGATTTGGTGCATGAATTGCCATTTTAGATCTTTGGATCGTTTAGCTGTTTGAGGGATTCCCCACTAACATTATTTAAATGGCTCACCATGGGACTTCCAGGTGAGGTGCTTTTGATTTTGTTTTGCTGCTGTGGAATGAGTGGAAATGCTGTCTTGTATTATGGGAGAAGTTTGGACAAGGTTTTCAGTTCACAAGGGAGTGGTGCTGCACTTTGACAAGGTGAATGGAAAGGAATTGGAAGGCCTGTCAGGAGAAAGCTTGCTTTCAGTAATGGGGTTTATTTACAGTTCCTTTTGGGCTGCAGACCTTGCCTTTCAGGAGGTTGGCACTTATGTTATCCTTTCCTGATGGCCTGACTGCAGCCCGCACTTGCTGATCCTGAATCTATACAACCTTTTGCTGTACTTGCAGGGCTGACATCTGAGCTGATGGCTGCGAATGGTACTTCATCAGGGCTCTGCTGTCACTTGCGCCTTTTAGGGTGCAGTTGCACTGTCTGGCCACACGGCAGTTCCTGGGTATCTGAAAGCAAAAATGTAGAAGGGAGAGTTCGGCTAAAGGAAGGGATTGGGATGGAAAGCTAGAGGCCCATGATCACACCATCAGCAGCTTGTACTTCATGACAGATATCTGAATGATTGAGATGGGATTTGAAAAAATGCATAGGGCAGGAACACACTGTCATCCTGAATATTCTTGGCACGCCGGATGTAATGGTCTCAGTGACTGTCATCCCTATGATGTGGAGCCCTGTCTATTCTAAAGAGCTCAGGAGTTGCAGGCACCCTGACCCCTGTCAGTTCTTGGCTTCTCCCTGCTGTTAAAAGTACAATCGTGTCCTCCAAGAGAGAAGAAGATTGTTGTGGAATATATTGGAATGTGTTTGGGATGCCTGCCATAGCTGAAAACCTGGAAGTATTAGGAAGCTGTGAGAGTTGAGTGTGAGGCTGGCAGCATTTTTATGTGTGTGAGGGTGAGGTGGAGTATCTGAATATAATTGCTGATGGGTGAGTGATGGGACTGTAGTGCATTAAACAGCATGAACTGTTGGTGGTGCAATGGGTGGGAGATTTCGTTTGAAGATCCATTCGTTGACCTTGACCATGTGAGGTTATTGAACTTTGTTCAGCACTAGCCAGGTTCTTGGCGTCAGACTATAGAAATTTGGCTCCCCAGCCACCTGCTCCCATCCCTTATGCATAGTATGCCTTGAAGGTCTCCTGGTCCCCTGTAGAGACATGGCCCCTCTCCTTTTCTCAACCTCCTGGACTAACACCTCCAGCACCACATCAGAGAACCTGGAAGCCCTTGCTCTGGCTTGTTCTGTCATCGGCATCCTTCCATCTACTGAAGATGATGGACGTGCAGCAAATCCATTGGCGATGGGATAGTTTCATATGGTGCATTTTTGCTGATGGTTGAAAAGACCAATCTGTGAGAGACAAGTTCTGCCACAAGTGTTGCCAGTTGAGGTGATTATCAGGTGTCGTGGTTTTTTCAGTGTTGGGGCCTGTTGTCAAACTGCTGCAGCCGTTGAATGTTGTGGTTACACACACCGGCCCAGAGGTAATGTTGCCATTTCCCTCGTGTTAGCTACAGTCTCCCACGTGTCAAGATTGATGTTTAGGACCTTCATGTCACCCTGGTAAGCATCCTTGAAGCAGAGTCTTGACATCCTACTAGTCATCTGGTACCTGCTTCCTTGCCACACACAATATCCTTGGGAATGTTTCCATCTTCCATCCTGTGAACATGCCCGAGCCCCCAAAGTTATCTCTGTTTGACGAGTGCTAGCATGCTTGGAAGATTTGGAGCGGAATCATCCCAGATTTGCACTAAGTGCAGTAGTGGGCAGAAAAAAGGACAATTTACCAGCTGGCTGCAATGGCGGCGTTTCTTGCCTTATTAATTATGCAACCACAGAAAACATGCCACCTCGCTGGTGGGCGGCTTCTGATTAGTCCGCCATGCATTATCACACTGTTTCCTCACTCTGGATGCCATATCTAAACTGCAGCCGTAAACACAGTTCTCAATGCATGTAGCCTAGGACTGCTCCAGTAAAGGCATGACTTTAAAAGCCAGGAAGAGTTCAGTGACCCCTTGTTGGAATGTCTTTTGAGGCCCACTGTGATGTCCTCCACCCCCTCTCTGGCTGCAGGAGGTCCAGCAATCTCACTTCTCTGGGCTTGGGTGGAGGTGGCAGTGGTGGCAGTGGTAGTCTATGCTGCCGTTGCATGGAAGAGGTTGGCTATCTGGTGCAGAAAGAGGATGAATGATTTCATCCCGTGCTGCCAGGGTAAGGCAACCATCTCATCGCTCTAAAACTCCCACACTCAAAAGGCCATCAGACATTCACTGGCATCTAACTCACTGCCAGTTCAAGGGACATCACCACTCCCCCTCTCATACACCATCTGGCCTCATCTCCTTTGGAGATTGCCTCCTCAGCCCACAACCCTGAGGCCACTTGCACAGATCAACATGTGCCCCCATGCACACACACCCTGGGATGCCCCTCCATTTCCCCAGTACAGCCCTTGCCTGAGTCTTCTTCTCCCCCTTCCCCAAGCAAGCCCTAGGCCTGCAGCCGTGGAAAAGCCACCCCCGCCTTACGGCTGGCCTGGTACGTAGAGACTTGCCTGTGAGCTCCCCTAAAAGTGAATTGGTGCTGCCTGCTATGCCTGGTGCTGACGACTGTGAGTGCTGCCAGGAGCAAGGTAGGCAAACAAACCTTGAAGCCCTGAGCGAAGTGCAGCTCCCCAGGTGTACAGTTGTAAAACACATTGACGGGCAAGCACGCTGCATGCCTGGATGATCCAGTGCATGGGGATGATTTCGGCGGGCAGGGCTTATAATGATACACAGATGTATGAAAATGAAGTTCCTGACGTCCGCTCCGCCATTGATGGGTGGAGCAGATGATTGCAAACTGATTTCACGTGTGAAATCGAATTTTGGCCTTCCTGCCATATTGTCCGCTCACGCCTGCCATGATACCCGACGCCAAAAGGCACGGAAAATTCCACCCCTTGAGAGGACCGTCGCATTCATAATTTTGTCCTTCCATGAGATGCTGAGAATTTGCTGCAGACATTAAAGATGAAAATTGTTGGGCTTCCTTTCTTTATAATGGTAAATCATCCATACTTCATAGTTGTACACCAAACCGGCACTAACTGCCATCCTGGTCCTAAAAGTCAGCTTCTTGTTTTTCCATGATGTTTTGTTAGTTGGCCAAAAGTGGTAGCTGCTTGCCCAACGCTGAGTTCTGCATCAAGTGTCAGAATCACCCCAGACCAATGGTAGCAGAATTTACTAACCACTTCCAAAGGAGTGTCTAGTGACCCATAACCATGGTCTTTTTGATGCCTATAGTAAGGGAGAACAAGTTACATGCTTGTGAGAAAAAATCTGAGTCTTTGTAGCTGAGTTTCCCTGTGAGCAACTAGTGCAGCATCATTAGTGTAAAGGAGTTCTCCGATCAAGAAATGCTGTATTTTTGTCTTTGCTTTCAGTCTGGACAGATTGTAGAGCTTGCCATCTGACCTCGTATGCAGATATATTCTTTCCATAAATGCAGGGAAGGCGAAGGTCAGGAGCATGGAGAAGAAAATACCAAACAAAGTGGGGGTTAGGGCACAGCCCTGTTTCACTCCATTCTTTATCTTGAAACTGTCAAAAGTGGTGGTTTCAAACTGTACAGTACAGAGCATGTTGTCATGAATGGAGTGGATAAGACTAAGGAACCTTGGTAGAAGCCAGTTTTCTCCAAAATCTTGTAGCATTCTGCTCTGCTGATGGCCTTGAATGCTTTTGCAAAATTTACTAAAGCAATGTAGAGAAGTACATCCTGTTCCCTACACTCCTCTTGTAGCTGGTATATGGAGAAGATCATGTCCACTGTATATTTGCCTGCAGAGAAACCACACAGTGCTTCTGGGTATTTTCAGTCTGCAAGTGTATGCAACTTTTTAAGCATGACCCGAACAAAGACTTTTCCAGTGACGTTGAGGAGTGAGTAATTGATGCAATCTCCTCTTTCATCTTTGGTTTTGCGTAATGTGATGATTTGTGTGTTGTGCATGCCCTGTGGAACAAATCCTGCCCTCCTCCAAAAAAGGAGCAGATCATGAAGGTGTGGCAGTAGATACGAACATACAAATTTGGAGCAGGAGTAGGCCATTCGGCTCTTCAAGCCTGCTCAGCCATTCAATAAGATCATGGCTGATCTCATTTTAACCTCAACTCCACATTCCTGCCTACTCCAAATAACCTTTCACCCCCTTGCTTATCAGGAATCTATCTACTCTACCTTAAAGATATTCAAAGATTCTTCCTCAATGACATTTTGAGGAAGAGAATTCCAAAGTCTCTCAACCCTGTGAGAGAAAACATTTCTCCTGTTTTAAGTGGGTGACCCATATTTTTAAACAGTGACCCCTAGTTCTAGATTCTCCTTCAGCAGGAAACAACCTTTCCACATTCACCCTGCAAGTCCCCTCATCTTTTATGTTTCAATCAAATCGCCTCTCACTGTTCTAAATTCCAGCGGATATAAGTCTAGCCTGTCCAGTCTGTCCTCATAAGATAACCTGCCTATTCCAGGTGTTAGTCTAATAAAGCTTCTCTGAGCTGCTTCCAACATGGTTACATCTTTCCTTAAATGAAACCAATACTGTACATAGTACTCCAGATGTGGCCTCACCAATGCCCTTATAACTGAAGCATAACCTCCCTACTTTTGTATTCAATTCCCCTTGCAATAAATGATAACATTCTATTAGCTTTGCTTATTACATGCTGCACCTGCATACTAACGGTTTATGATTCATTCACTAGGACACCCAGATCTCTCTGCAACTCCGAGCTCTGCAATCTCTCACCATTTAGATAATATGCTTTTTTATTTATCCTGCCTCACTTTTTCCCACATTATACTCCATTAAGGCAACACTAAAACTCATAGATTTAAAAAAGACCCCAAGCAAAGCACAGTTGACCGTACGAATTCAAAATGAGGTTCATTGTAGACACAGTTGCAGGTGTACAGGCTGGTTAGATCTTAAGTGCCTCTGCCTTACACACACAAGCTCCTTTCTGTTTATACCTAGCTTTTCCTTTGAATGTAAATTTCCTATAGTATTACTAAGTTTTTAATTTTACCTCTTCTAACGATAATACCCTTTTAATTCCACCAATTTTATTAGTAAGCTAAAAAATAAACACATTGCTTTGACATCTTTCAGCTAGGTGCAAGATTTCACCCACTCTCTTTTAAATGCTTTATTTAAAAGTGCAAATTGACCCCTTGACACCTATGTTTCTAAGCTTTCCCATGTTTATCTAATTACCATTTCAAATCTCCTACTTTCTATGCACCAAAGCATCCAGATTAGTTGGTTTTAATCCAATTAAGACGCACACATACACCACTAAACGCTGTTTTTAAAAAATAATTTCCAATGACATTATAAACATTAATCTCTTCATGGCATGTTTTATAAATGCTGTATCTTTTTTAATTGTACATGTGTATTTATTTTTAAGTATAATATGCCAGAGTTAAACAGCACAGAAACAGGCCCTTCGGCCTATCGTGTCCATGTGGCCATCAAGCACCTATCTATTTTAATCCCATTTTCCAGCATTTGGCCTGTTGCCCTGTATGGTATGGCATTTCAAGTGCTCACTACTAAGATACTACCTATCTCATACTTTAACTCCAGAATTAACATAAATTAAACATGAATAAACAGGCAAATTGCTGTCGATTATCAACTATAAATTGCATATTAAATGGCAGATACAACTATGACAGATTTAACAAATTGGCTCAGCAGTCCACTTGGATTTGAGTGATCACAGTCAGTCACAAAGTCCTTGAAAACTTGCCTCCCTCAAAGAATTTCAGCTCCAATCCTTCTAGGAGCTAGTCTGATCCTCAGCCAATGGCAGCGCACAACCAACCCGAGTTCCATGGGCACGGGTCTTCGCCACAAATGGCACATGTCTGCAGAAACTGCTGAACTCAGTCTGGATGGCATAGATCCACTAATGTTATCTTCAAATTGCAGGAACATCCGCAGCAACTTATTCTCAGCTTCCGGATCTAGACTGCTTTCTTCAACTTGCCTTTTCTGCACCCCTGGACTCCTCAGCTACTACTGCCCAGCTTAGACTGATTGGTCCTTTCATATCTCTCAACTAGATTCAGTTTGCCAGAAGTTTTGGTTCCCAAACCTGAGCGTTTTTGTTTCCTTAAAAACTGGGAGGGTCAGTTTCCTTTCTATATTTACCTGTTCTGTTTTCTGGTTCCCTTTTCAGTTCAGTTTCTGTTTTAGTTAGGGTCTGCCTCAAGAAATACAAATTAAATTTAAAAACACAGATTAGGCGGAATAGTCCCAGATTTGCACTAAGTGCAGTAGCAGGTGGAAAAAATGGCGCTTTGCACACTGGCAATGGCGTTTTTATATGCCATGTCATCCCAATCCTGCCTCATTTATCATGCCTTCCAGGGAAACATGCCGGGTCGCTGGCGGGGTGACATCTCATTCGCCCGCCCCGCGGTCTCATCAGGCTTTCAGTAAACCAGGCGCCATATTTGAAGGTCGCCCCACAAAGAGCTAGCATTCTTCACGGAATTGAAAGCTACTGCGAACTGGTGGCTGCTAGTGCGAGGAAACATGCTGCCCCCAGATTTAGCGACGCCTCCCTCAGTGTCTACTAGACGCAGTGGAGGCCCACCTTGAAGTCCTCTACCCCCGCTCTGGGCAAAGACCAGCAAGCAAGGTCACCAATCCAGCATGGGAGGTGGTAGCAGCGGTGGTCAGCACCAACGCCCTGCAAAAGAAACAGCCATTCAGTGCAGGAAGAGTATGAATGGTCTCGTCTGTTACACCAGGGTAAATCACTCTCCTCATCACCCACAACTCTCTCACTCTCAAACCCATCACACATCCACAGGGATCTCGCACCTGAAGGGATAACACCAACTCTCACACACACCCACACATCTTCACCAGGCTCATATCCTCTCGAGCTTGTGTCCTCACCCTGTTCATGGCTTTGCTCACCACACAAACATTCCATGCAGTGCCATGTGTCCTGCTCACACACTTTCCATCTGTATTCATGCAAGAGAAAGCTGGCTCACAGCAGCAGGGAGAGGTCCCAGACAGGGAGTGGAGTAGCCCACAATAGGTTCCTTACTCACTTTGAAGAGCGTGCCATCGGGCTGGCTGGTGAGGACACGGACCTTGCCTGCAGCGAGAGTGGGGTTGGTGGCGAACACCTATGTGAGGATCCTGCACCACATTGTCCCTCTCTCAACACAACCGTGAGTGCCCCCTCTCCTGCTTTTGACTCTGCTGCCATGCAATAATTATCTCTACTTTGGTTCTCAGGGAGTTCTGCCAAGCAACCAACATACTCAGTCAACCAGACCTGTAGCTCCATCCAGGCCCTCACCTCCAACCAAGAGGACACCTCCTCCATTAAAGAGCTGGAAATAAGCCTTATCCACACCCTCCACCAGCGCAGAGAGAGACACCTCGGTGGGACATAGACCTGGAGCAGGCTTGGTTCACAATCTGGTGCTCACCGCATGTTCAAGTGTCCGCAGCAGGAGGAGGCAGGTTCAGCTGAGCCCCCTGGCACTCGGTGGGCTCCTGGGGAAGAGGCATCTGTGAGATCCGAGTCAGATGATAAGCCCCTGGGTTCAGCCTTCCAACTCATCGTGGAGAGTCAGCAACAGGTGGGGGAACATCACGCATAGCTGTTGGAAGCCCTCAGCAGAGTGGCACATGACTTGGAGGGGTGCATCCGCTTGCTCTCTGAGGAAGTAGTGCCCACATGTACACGTATGGAGGTCTTCATAGGAAGGATGGCAGATGCCAATGAGACCCTGGTCCAGCAGAACACTGTGATGCACACAGACTTGCACTCCATTTCAGTAGCCATGGGTGAGTTCCTGCAGTGGCAACCGAAGAGGGAAATGGGGCACCTCGATGTCCCTCTAGGTGCTCCTTCCCCTCAAGGACTCAGGCTGGGCTCTCGGGCAACTGGTCACCCTTGGGTCATCCACTCAGGAATCTCAGAGGTGGTTCTCTCCCTCTGAGAGTCCCCTTTGCCTGTGACCACCACAACTTCATCCTGTCACCGCAGAGGGAGCAGCTGGGCCACAAGAGGACAGCCAAAGCAAGCTGAGGCCCTCAAGGCCTTGGTTCTCCAGGGGACGCATGCTGGAGTCATCAGAGGCAACAGGGCCAACCATTGCACAAGCTGTCTTCACCCCTGTTGTTGGCACCTAGAAGTGGCAGGTCTAGAAAAGTTAAAAATTTCTGATCACATTCTGTTGCTTTATGACCTGAAAATATATTAACTTTCACTGACTAATGTGTAATGGTGTCTTTCAGCTTCATTTACAGGCTTTGCGAGTCCTCCCTCCGCATTCTCCCCCAACTTGCAGTTCAGCTGCATGCAGCTGGCCCATGAGTGATTCTGGAGGGAGGTGTGTGTTTGGCAGGGCCTTTCGGAGCCTCATGCATGCACACCCCCATGCATACGGATCCTTCCTCCATCACACTCATCTCAATGTGCTGAGCATTTTTAATGCTGCCTGCTGGGGCTCTCTTTCAGTTGTCCGTCTGAGCTGACCTATTTCTCCACCCACCTAATGATCGCACTTCCATGCAGCATCTGTTCCTGCCCAACAGGAGGCTCCTTCACTTTTGATTTTAGAAACATGGTACTGGTGAAGTCTGCCCTTAGCACCTCCCAGTCACCCATGTCCTTTCCCCCATCACTGACGACCCCCCCTCATGGCATTACCTTCCACCTCCCCCCGTTATCTACCAGCCAAAATCCTTTTCTTTCTAGGATATCCAGGTGAAATTGCACATTCCCTAACTTCCTGAGAATCCCACCGCTATCCACAACGATCTCCCGGAACCCCTCCTTCCCACCCCTAGGGTCCGTGTCTGCCTCTGAATCCTCGCCAACCACCCCTGTCGTCATTTTTACCACTCCCATTGCATCCTCACCATCCCAACCTACCGGCTCACTCTATCCCCTCTCCTCACCATTACCTCCTACCACGCCCACCCTCATTTCGTTCCCCAGGAGGCAGCATTGACTCCGCAGACCCTTGCCTTGCACGTTCACTTGGACTCCTCCCCATCTTACTCCTTCCTCCCCTGCGAACTCCTTCTCTCCTGTGAACTCCATCCTTCCCCTCCGGACTCCTTGTGCCTCACACCCAGACTCTTTCCTCACCCCCCTTCCGTGGACTCTTCCACCCTCTCCCCACCACCCCTCCCCCAAACACCCTCCCCCCATCACCCCCTCCCCCAAACTCCTTGCCCCCCCTCCCCGAATTTCTTCCCTTGCACCTTGCTTCTACCTACCTCCCCAGTTGCCGCATTCTCCCCTATTACACCCCTCTTATTCTATTGTAGCTCGCCCCATCTCCCAACCTCAGCAACCCACTCCCCACCTCGACACCATCGTTCCTCCGCTCCCAACCTCACTCCCATCCCCCATCTTAGTACACCTTCCTCTCCGTCAAACCTATGCCTTCTTCTCCACCTCCTTGACAGTCACCTGTAGCAGACCATGACCAAAACACTGATGTCCCAAAGCAGACCCTCAACGATGACCTTTCACCTTCTGTGAGCTGCTTCGTGGTGGAGCCATTTCCATGTGAATCCACCCAGCATGTTATGCACGTTCCTCCAGGGCCCGTTGGGTGTGGGGCTCCAGCACCTTCTGCCCCTCAGATGCCTGCCATGTGAGCAAGGCCCTGATAGTAAGCCTGGACTTTCTGCATGTTACACTTGTCGAGACGTGTTCTGCACCAGCATGTTTTCCTGATGTGGGTGGTAAATTGACATGGGGGGATGATATGTCAAGCAGGGCTTCTAATGATATGCAGATATATGAAAATGAAGTTCCCGACGTGTGGCGGCCAGAAAGGGGGCCCAGCATTGACGGGTGGAGCAGACGATTGCAAACTGGTTTCACGATGGCTCAAAACCGATTTTTGGCCTTCCCCATATATTGTCCTCTCACGCCTGCAATGATGGCCGATGCCAGTGACGCTTGCCTGGGATGCCTCCTGGACACAGTGAAGGCTAACTGCAATGCCTTCTATACCCGCTTTGGCCTCAGGAGACCCATCAGCCTCACCATTCTGGTTTGCGAGGTGGTCAGTGCCAATGCTGCACATGAGAGGTTGGCCATCCAATGCAGGAAGCAGATGAATAATCTCACCCATACCGTCAGGGTAAGGTAACCATTTCATCGCTCTAAACTCTCTCAATCACAAGGCCATCACACATTCACTGGCATAAAAGCAAAATGCTGCAGATGCTGGGAATATGAAACAAAAACAGAAAATGCTAGAAAAACTCAGCAGGTCTGACAGCATCTGTGGAGAGAGAAACAGTTAACATTTTGAGACTGTATGACCTTTCTTCAGAGCTAAAGAGAAGTAGAAATGTCATGAAATTTATACAGTTTAAGGGGGGCGGAGTAGGTGAAGCTGGATGGGGGCAAAGGTGAGATTGACAAAGATGTCATCAACTAAAGGACAAAGGAAGTGTTAATGGCAGTGATAAGGGCTAAAAAAGGTGCTGATAATGGCATAAAGGTAAAAAAGCAGAATGCTATAATAGAACAAGGGGGAGAACTTTGTGAAAGAACAACATGGAATAAATAACGGGCTTATGGAGGTGGGGTGGGGGGAATAAAGAAGAGGGGAATAAAACAATAAAGAAATAAATAAAAATAAGACCGAAGGTATTCTGCAAAGTGGTCACCCAGTCTCCCTGATGTTGAGGAGACTGCATTGGGAGCAGCGAATGCAGTAGACCAAATTGAAGGAGGTGTAAATGAAGTGCTGCTTCACCTGAGAGGAGTGTTTGGGCCCTTGGATGGTGAGGAGGGAGGAGGTAAAGAGGCAGGTTTTGCACCTTCTGCGATTGCATGGGAAGGTTCCATGGGAAAGCTATGAGGTGAACGGTCCCTACAGAATGCTGACAGGGTTGAGGGGAAGATGTACCTGGTGGTGGCATCATGCTGGAGTTGGCAGAAATGGTGGAGGATAACCCTTTGAATGCAGAGGCTGGTGGGGTGAAAAGTGAGGACAAAGGGCTCTGGGAGGGAGGGGAAGGTGTGAGAGCAGAGGTGCGGGAGATGGGTTGGTCACAGTTGAGGGCCTTGTCAACCACAGTGGGTGGGAAATCTCAGTTCAGGAAGAAAGAAGACATGTCAGAAGTGCCGTTTTGGAAAGTGGCATTGTCAGAACAGATGTGATAAAGGCGAAGGAACTGAGAATGGGATGGAGTCCTTACAGGAAGCAAGATGTTAGGAGCTGTAGTCGCGGTAGCAGTGGGACTTGGTGGGTTTGTAATGAATATTGGTGGACAGTCTATCACCAGAAATGGAGACAGAGAGGGAAGGGAAGGGTTGGAGATGGACTGTGAAGAGCATGAAGCAGCATTGAAACAGTCACCGATGTACCAAAGAAAGAGTTGTGGGAGAGGGCCTGAGGACTTGGAACAAGGAATGTTCCACATACCCCATAAAGAGACAGGCATAACTGGGGCCCATGCAGGTATCCATAGCCACACCTTTCATTGGGAGGGGGTGAGACGAGTTGAAGGAGAAATTGTTCAGTGAGAAAACAAGTTCAACCAGATGGAGGAGGGGATTGTTCGGGTTCAAGCAGAGAGCCCTCAGACCATCCTGGTGGGGGATGGATGTATAGAGGGACTGGATGTCCATAGTGAAGAGGAGGTGGTTAGAGCTAAGAAACTGGAAATTGTTGATATGACGTAGGGCATCAGAGGAATCGTGGGTATAGGTGGGAAGAGATTGGACAAGGGGAGAGAGAATGGACTCAAGATAGGAAGAAATTAGTTCTGTGGGGCAGGAACAGGTTGACAAGATCGGTCTACCGGGCCAGTCCTGTTTGTGGATTTTGGGAATGAGGTAGAAGCGGGCTGTCCAGGGTTCCGAGTCTATTAGGTTGGAAGCTGTGGAGGGAAGATTTCCAGAGGGGAAGAAGCCAGTGACAGTCCTGGAAACAATGGCTTGATGTTCAGTGGTGGGGGCATGGTCCAGAGGGAGGTAGGAAGAAGTGTCTGAGAGTTGGTGCTCAGCCTCTGCAAGCTAGAGGTCAGCATGCCAGATGACAGCAGCACCACACTTAGCAGCAGGTTTGATAACAAAGTCAGGGTTGGACATAAGAGAACGGAGTGCAGCAAGTTCAGAAGGAGACAAGTTAGAGTGGGTGAGAGGAACAGAGAAATTGAGACAGCTGATGTAACTCTTTCGAGTACAAACACGTTTCTATCTGTTCCTATTCAGATGAAGTTACATTGTTTCATAGTTTGCCATTGTGAGATTTGAACTCTTGATCTTGGGGTTACAAACCCAGTACCATAACCACTTGGCTATTTAGGCCAAGCTTGAGACAGCTGATGTACGCCAACGGTTCTCAATGAAAAGATCACAAGCAGGTAAGAGGCCAGAGGGAGGGGTCCAGGTGGAGGGTGAAAGGATCTGTGGAATTGCAGGAGGACTCTTGCCCAAAGAAGCAAGCACGGAAACAAAGGCAACGGAAGAAGAGTTCAGCATTGTACCGAGCTCAAAATTTATTGAGGTGAGGGCGTAAGGGTATGAAACTGACATCTCTCTGCCAGCTCAAGGGACATCCCCAAACTCTCTACACAAACCCTCACATCACCATCTGGCTTCTCTCCTCTGGAGACTGCCTCCTCAGCCCTCACTATCTTGAGGCCAATTACACAGGTCAACATGTGCCCCCACATACACCCTTGGATACCTCACTTCCCCAGCACAGCCCTCTCCCTGCAGCCTTTTCCCTTGTCTGAGGCTACTTCTCCCCTTTACCCAAGCAAGTCCTAGCCTTGCAGCGTTTGAAAAGCCACCCTGCCTTATTGTTGGTCTGGTAGGTAGAGATCGATCTGAGAGCCCCCTTAAATGTAGTTTGGTGCTGCCTGTGAAGCCTGATGCTAATGACTGTGAGCGGTGCCTGAAACAAGGTAGGCAAACAAACCTCAGAGTCCCAAGCAAAGTGCAGCTCGCCAGGTGCACGTCGTTCATGTGCTGTTGTGAAACACACTGACGTGCAATCATGCTGACGTGCCTGGATAATCCAGCATGGGGAATGATTCTGGCAAGCAGGGCTTATGATGAAATGCTGATGTATTAAAATTAACCGTTGTCTGGCAGTGGAAAAGGTGGCCTGCTATTGATGGACGGAGCAGATAATTGCAAACTAGTTTCACGACGGCGTGAAACCGATTTTTGGCCTTCTGCTTGTGTCCGCCATGACGCCCGACGCCAGCATGCACAGAAAACTCTGCCCTCTTCTTGATATATGTTAAATCTGGCTTCACTACTCCTTCAGTTAGACATAAAATGTCACAGGATTGTTTTTGAAGAGCAGGGAGTTGTCTTTGCTGGCCAGCATTCTTCCCTCAATCAGCACTACCAAAAACAAAACAATTTATGTGATCACCACAGCAGATGTTAATTGCTGAGCAAACCAAATACCAGAGGGAAACTTCACTTAAGGGCCATACTCTTTTTGTATTCTGAAAATGAAAAGAAAATGCACTCATCTCAGCAGCAAGAAGTCCAGTAACACTTTCAGGATTTTAAAAGTTAAAAGTAAAAGTTTTATTAACAAGAAGGAAAGAACATTTAAGCATACAAGATTACAGTTAAAGTTAATCTTCCAAAACATCCTCCCAAACAACTCAAAAATAAAAATACCTGGAAAAACTCAGCAAGTCTGACAGAATCTGCGGAGAGGAACACAGTTAATATTTTGAGTCCGTTTGACTCCCAAACAACTCCCTACTTGGTCAGACCCGCAAACACCTTCAAGGCAACACCCCCTTCTAGATATTTAACGAGAAAAATCCGGTAATATTACCCAAGGCAAACTGCTGTAGTTTTACTAAAGGCATACCACATGATCTTTTAAACTCTCTTCCACTTTGCTGTGGAAATCCAAGACTTCAGAACAAGATTGCTTTCTGCAGTCCAAGACTTTTCTGGCTTGTCTTGATGTAGATTTTTCTTTCTTTTTGCTGTGTTGGAGAAAACAGCTGATTCCATCTTCTGGATTTTAGACCTTAAGCAACTATGATGTCTGTTTACAACTGTGGGTTGCACTGAAGAAAGCAATTAATATGCTTGTATTAGTGTTGTTTTCATGTACTGAATCCAGGGTAAAAGTAAAATTATAATCTGCAAAATGTGCACTTTAACTTTTAACCATCAGGTGGCACCAGATATGTGATTATCTGAAGTTTGTAAGCATTAAAATGTTTAGTTTAAACAAACCATTTCACAATTTTAGCTTAATTTCCTCAATGTATAATGCATTTACTTTTTTCCCTTTTTATTTCCTGCAACCAACCAGCAATGTTATCAGTACTGATTGCCAGTACTTGTGAGCATAGGAACTAGAGTAGGCCATTCATCCCCTCAAACTTCCACTCAATCAGATAATGGCTGATCTATATCTCAGCTGTTTACCACCTTTGATTCAAATCCCTAATTTTAAACACCTTGATTAAACACCTCAGCCAAGTAAACTCAAAGGAATGCAAGTCAAGTTAACTCTTTAAACCTCAGCAATGTTCTTGTGAATCTGTACTTCATCCAAGGCCATTACAACCATTAACCACACAATGTAAGTTATCTTGGGTGTGAGGGATTACAACAAGAAGAAATTTCTGACATTAAAAATAGTTCTATAATTAAACCGGTTACCTGATTTTTCAGTACTGTTAAGGGCGCGAGCGTCCCTTGCGGAGTCTCACTTAGGTTTGGAGCCATACTCTAGATGAACAGGAATGAGTGACTCAACACCAAGCAATGTATGAAAACAATAATCTTTATTAGACAATTTTTAAACAATTATTAATGATTGAAGGAGCGATAACTTTATTAAAAAGGAAGAAAAAAATCTGTGTGTATCATATACATTATGCTATACATCTATATATACTATAGTACAAATACATACAAGAACATACTATATTACAAATGTTAACTTCAAATTGGTCTGATCTAGACAGCTCTGCAAGATGGTAAAACAACCCCAAATTGGTCTGTTCATGACAGTTCCCCAGTCAGGAAGAAGGGGCAGCTGGGGCTCCCACAAATTATTCAAAAGCCACAGCAATCGATTGCTGGTCGGCGCTTAGCGACACTCAGGGCCCATAGACGCTGCTTTTCACTCCTGCAGATGACTGAGAACCAGCATTGCCGAAGGCTGGTCATGTCTAGGGAATTGGTCGGCACATCATCCACCTGCTGTAGGATTTGGCGCCACGGGAACATGGAGGGCATCCATTGTCGGTGGTCGTGAAAGTGACAGTGGTGGTGCTCAATTTCTACACCAGTGGCTCCTTTGAGGGCTCCACAGGTAACCCCTGTGGGCTATTGCAAGCCCCCACCCACAAATGAGGCATGGATGCCATCTTTGCGAGGGCACACAAATTTGTGCATTTTGCCTGGGACCAGGGCAACCAGGATCCAAGAGTGATCTGATTTCCCCAGATTTCTGGTTTTCCACAGGTGTCAGGTGCCATTGACTGCACTTGGCGCTCAGATCTCCGATACAACGTGGTCAGCTATGTGAACTGCAAGGAATTCCATTTGCTGAATGTGCAGCTGATGTGCGACCACCAGAAACGCACCCTGCAGGTCTGGGCACGGTTTCCAGGGAATGTGCATGACTCCTACATTCTCAGTCGGTCACAGATCCCTCATGTATTCCAGGGTCCACAGAAGCTGCAGGGATGGCTTCTTGGGATCAAGGGCTACCCGCAGAGGATGTGGCTGATGAGATCCGTGCAGTGGCCTCAGACTGCAGCAGAGCGAAGGTATAATGAGGCTTATGCTGCAATTCACAACTTGGTGGAGCAGACCATTGGAATGAGGTTCTGGTGCCTGGACACGGGTCCGGTGGAGCCCTGCAATATAGCCCACAGAGGGTGTCATGCATTGTCATTGCTTGCTGCGCCCAATGAGGAGAGGGGCTGGCTGAAGAGGAGATGGAGGAGCTGGAGGTTTCCTTGGATTAGGAGGATACTGACGGGGATGAGGGTGAGGAGGTCCTCAAAGGCGGCAATGGTGGGGATGAGGCCCTCGCACTGGCCAGATGAGGCAGGTGTGCTGGAGAGGCCCTCATAGCTGCTAGATTTGTGGAGGATGATGATGACATGCAGCGAACGAGACCCCAGAGATCCTCACATTGCATCTGTGAACGTTTGACTCCTGTCTGGCTTAAGGCAGCGAGCATGCTTTCTGTGGTAATGCTCTTGTCTTGGAGATGCAGTGGAGGCCCTAATAGTCGCTCGATTGCACAAGGATGATGATGACATGCAATAAGGATACCCCATAGATCTTCACATAGCCTCTGAGAATGTCTGACTCCTGCCTGGCAGCTCGCTTGCGCTCTGTGATCAGGGTCATATCGTAGAGATGCAGCCATGAATCTTTAGGAGCAGCTGATCCTTTGTCTGCCCTCATCACCTGACCTCTTCAGGAGCACAGTGTCACTGGTTACAGATGCTGAAGAGAATAGGGTCAGCCCCACCTTAAAGGTGCTGAGAGCACGAGAGAATGATGGAACTCTGATGCCTGCCCACTACGTTCTGGGGGCAATGATGAGCACTATTGAGGTGCAGGCATCAGTAATGTGTCCAGGGAATATGAGGCCGGACCATCACTTTGGTATGAAGGCTGCACAAAGCACAGGGAAGAGGCCCTGGACTGGGCCACCTGCCTTTAACGTGCAGAAAGGTTTCACATCTGAGTGACATGAACACTGCTCATCAGAAAAAGGAACCATAGGCAGGGAGATATTCTTGGGAGTTTATTGACAATAGTGAACAGTATGTACAAGTGATTTACACTCGTGCCCAGACTGTGCAACTACATCTTCTTAACCGGTACAAAAACAGAATTACCTGGAAAAACTCAGGTCTGGCAGCATCGGCGGAGAAGAAAAGAGTTGACGTTTCGAGTCCTCATGACCCTTCGACAGAACTTGAGTTCGAGTCCAAGAAAGAGTTGAAATATAAGCTGGTTTAAGGTGTGTGGGGGGCGGAGAGAGAGAGAGAGAGAGAAGTGGAGGGGGTTGGTGTGGTTGTAGGGACAAACAAGCAGTGATAGAAGCAGATCATCAAAAGATGTCACAAACAACAGAACAAAAGAACACATGGGTGTTAAAGTTGGTGATATTATCTAAACGAATGTGCTAATTAAGAATGGATGGTAGGGCACTCAAGGTATAGCTCTAGTGGGGGTGGGGAGAGCATAAAAGATTTAAAAATATTTAAAAATAATGGAAATAGGTGGGAAAAGAAAAATCTATATAATTTATTGGAAAAAGACAAAAGGAAGGGGGAAACTGGGGATGGAGGAGGGAGCTCAAGACCTAAAGTTGTTGAATTCAATATTCAGTCCGGAAGGCTGTAAAGTGCCTAGTCGGAAGATGAGGTGTTGTTCCTCCAGTTTGCGTTGGGCTTCACTGGAACAATGCAGCAAGCCAAGGACAGACATGTGGGCAAGAGAGCAGGGTGGAGTGTTAAAATGGCAAGTGACAGGGAGGTTTGGGTCATTCTTGTGGACAGACCGCAGGTGTTCTGCAAAGCGGTCGCCCAGTTTACGTTTGGTCTCTCCAATGTAGAAGAGACCACATTGGGAGCAACGAATGCAGTAGACTAAGTTGGGGGAAATGCAAGTGAAATGCTGCTTTACTTGAAAGGAGTATTTGGGCCCTTGGACGGTGAGGAGAGAGGAAGTGAAGGGGCAGGTGTTACATCTTTTGCGTGGGCGTGGGGTGGTGCCATAGGACCGTGTTGAGGAGTAGGAGGTGATGGAGGAGTGGACCAGGGTGTCCCGGAGGGAGCGATCCCTACGGAATGCCGACAGGGGGGTAAAGGGAAGATGTGTTTGGTGGTGGCATCATGCTGGAGTTGGCGGAAATGGCGGAGGATGATCTTTTGAATGCGGAGGCTGGTGGGGTGATAAGTGAGGATAAGGGGGACCCTATCATGTTTCTGGGAGGGAGGAGAAGGCGTGAGGGTGGATGCGCGGGAGATGGGCCGGACACGGTTGAGGGCCCTGTCAATGACCGTGGGTGGAAAACCTCGGTTAAAGAAGAAGGAGGACATGTCAGAGGAACTGTTTCTGAAGGTAGCATCATCGGAACAGATGTGACAGAGGCGAAGGAACTGAGAGAATGGGATGGAGTCTTTACAGGAAGCGGGGTGTGAGGAGCTGTAGTCGAGGTAGCTGTGGGAGTCGGTGGGTTTATAATGGATATAGGTGGACAGTCTATCACCAGAGATTGAGACAGAGAGGTCAAGGAAGGGAAGGGAAGTGTCAGAGATGGACCACATGAAAATGATGGAGGGGTGGAGATTGGAAGCAAAATTAATAAATTTTTCCAAGTCCCGACGAGAGCATGAAGCAGCACCGAAGTAATCATCGATGTACCGGAGAAAGAGTTGTGGAAGGGGGCCGGCGTAGGACTGGAACAAGGAATGTTCCACATACCCCATAAAGAGACAGGCATAGCCACACCTTTTATTTGGAGGAAGTGAGAGGAGTCGAAGGAGAAATTGTTCAGTGTGAGAACAAGTTCAGCCAGACGGAGGAGAGTAGTAGAGTAGTGGTGGATGGGGATTGTTCGAGCCTCTGTTCGAGGAAGAAGCTAAGGGCCCTCAGACCATCCTTGTGGGGGATGGATGTGTAGAGGGATTGGACGTCCATGGTGAAGAGGAAGCGGTTGGGGCCAGGGAACTGGAAATTGTTAATGTGACGTAAGGTGTCAGAGGAATCACGGATGTAGGTGGGAAGGGACTGGACAAGGGGAGAGAGAAGGGAGTCAAGATAACGAGAAATGAGTTCTGTGGGGCAGGAGCAAGCTGAGATGATCGGTCTACCGGGCAGTTCTGTTTGTGGATTTTGGGTAGGAGGTAGAAGCGGGCCGTCCGAGGTTTGGTGACTATCAGGTTGGAAGCTGTGGGAGGAAGATCCCCAGAGGAGATGAGGTCAGTGACAGTCCTGGAAACAATGGCTTGATGTTCAGTGGTGGGGTCATGGTCCAGGGAGAGGTAGGAGGAAATGTCTGCGAGTTGACACTCAGCCTCTGCGAGGTAGAGGTCAGCGCGCCAGACAACAACAGCACCACCCTTGTCAGCGGGTTTGATGACAATGTCATGGTTGGACCTGAGAGAACGGAGTGCAGTAAGTTCAGAGAGAGACAGATTAGAATGGGTGAGAGGAGCATAGAAATTGAGACGACTAATGTCGCGCCGACAGTTCTCAATGAAAAGATCAAGAGAAGGTAAGAATCCAGAGGGAGGGGTCCCGGTGGAGGGAGAATATTGGAGGTGGGTGAAAGGATCCGTTGAATGGGGAGGGAACTCCTGCCTTTGTTTTTATCTTCTTAACCGGTGTCTGCCGGCACACTCGAGGCCTTCCGTGCCCGGTTGGCACCGCAGGGACTGGGGTGTTTTATTGATCCCTTTAATCATATTTTGGTTTAAAGTTTGTAAGTTTCCTTTAAACTTTGTTCTTGGTTTTACAGCTGACCTGAATTAGGGGCTGTGCCTGATTTATCCCAATTTTTTAAATTTAGTTTAATTGTTTTAACTCTATAAGAGTTACATCTTCTTAACTTTTCTAACCCTGCCACTATGTCTTTGTGTCCCCCAGACATCCACAGCGGAGGTGGAGGCAGCCTGCTATGCCCTGTCTGTGATGACCTTTGTGGGTGTCCTCAGGAGGGCCAGGACCTGGAGGACCCCAGCCTGCTTTCGAGGTCCTGTTGTATGGCAGTGGCAACCTTCTCGGCCTGTGGAGCGGGAGCTTCTGAGGTCACAGGATGAGGAGATTCAGATGGGCCGGACACTTGGAGTTACCTGGATGGATGGCGCTAGGGGGACGTCTGCTGGTCCTCCTCCCTATGGGTGCCCATGGGTCCCAGACTCCTTGAGGAGAAGGGGTAGCTGGAGTGAGATCGAGCTGCCCGCACCCCTCTCATGCACACACTGTTGGAGGCCAAATATGGCATCAGCGATGGAGTTGAGTCCGTGCAGCAGTGCAGGAGCGACGTTCTGGACCAAGGTTTCCATGGTGGCTGCCAGCCTACCAGTGTTGACCTCAGCCTGAAGGTGGTTGGACTCCCCCATTGTGCCTTACAATCTGAGGAGTGCAGTGGACAACCCTTCCTGATGTTCCTGACCTTGCCTTTGCAGCTCCAGCAACTATGACATGACCCAGTCCAGAGGCTCATCATCTGACTTGGACTCAGCAATTTTCTGGCCTTCAGCAGTCCTCTGAGTGCCAGATACCTGGAAAGTTCCTGCCGCCACCTGCTGTGGATCAGACAGTGCGATGTGCTTACCAGATTGTGATCCCAAGAATATTCTAAAGCTAGGTCCTACTGAGGCATGTGTGTCTGTGCTGGTGGAGGGTGTGGGTGAACACTGTGACGGGACTTCAAGGAGGGTGCCTTCGGATTCCCCTTCTGAAGTCTCTTCAGGGCTTGATTGGAGGCCTTGGGTCGTGAACCCAGTCAGCTGTTTCCCATATGTGCCTTGGAAGCAAGGGGGAGATAATTAGTACGTGGCAATAGCCTGTGAACAGGACACATCACTCACAGAATGATTGACTGATGCATGTTGTACTGCTGGACCCTCACTTATTAGAGCACCGCCGACCTCACTATCAGCACTGGAATGGTCCAGATTGTGGCTGGCTAGCTGGATGGCTCTGTTTTGAAAGTCTGTGAGGACCTTGATTTCAGGCATTCCTCCACAGGTCTGCGACCTTTCCCTCTTATTGTGTGCCAGCTTGTCCTGCATGAATAGAGATGGAGAGAGTGTAAGCAGGATGCCTACCAGGCCAGTTGGTAAGTATGCCTGGCATGTGTGGGTGGTGAGTGGTTCCATGGACGGGATGAGGACAATGAACAGTGTATGACAGAGTGAATGGTGATGTCCCTTTAACTGGCAGTGAGTGAGATCCCAGTGGATGTATGATGGGTTTGTGAGTGTGTGAGTTGAGAGTGATGAGAAGAGTGACTTACCTTGGTGGAATGCAGGAGATCATTCATCCTCTTGCGGCATGGGTGGCTGTCCTCTTTTGAAGGGTGTTGGCACTGACCACCGCTGCTGCCACCTCCCAAGCCTGGTTGCTCACGCTGCTGCCCATCCTATGGCCAGAGCAGGGGTAGGAAGACGTCACAGAGGGCCTCCATGGCATCCAAAAGATGTTCCAGTGACGCGTCGCTAAACCTGGGGGCTATAGTCTTTTTGCCTTTCATGGACATCTTCCCTGCAACAGTCGTCGGCTCTAAGCACTAGATGTGTGCCCGTGGTTGGACTTTAAGCATGGCGCCTGGTGTGCTGAAGTGGCGAGGTGATGGCACGGTGGGCGAATGAGAGCCCACCTGCCATGGGACGATGTGTTTCCCGGGAATGCATAATTGATTTGGCAGGTTTGGGACGATATGGCGTGAAAAGCCACCATTGCGGCCAGTGGGTAAAACATTGTCATACCCGCCTGCTACAGCACTTTGTACAAATCTGGGATGATTCCACCCTTAGTCTTTATTTCTAAGTTCAGTTCTGGAATTTATTGTTCCAGAATGCAAATAGAGAGCTGAACAATAAGAACAACAGGAATATTTTTGTATAATTCGATGTTTTTTTAAATAAATGACAAGGGAACCTTCTAATCGATTTATGTAGCTGTGTAAATAAGTTTCCAAAGCAGGAAGACGTGATCGAACAGAGGTTTTCAAGATGATGAGAGGTTTAGATGGAGAAGATGGAAAAATTATTCCCTGTGATGAATAGGCCAATAATTAGAGGTTTTAGATTCAAAATCATTGGCAAAAGATCTAGAGATGGGATGAGAACAAATTTTCACACAAGCGTTGCCAGGATTGGGAAAGCTTCACCTGTAAAGGTAGTGGAAGCAGATTCCATAAAAAGTTTTCGAAGAATGTTGGACAGGTACTTGATGGTGAGGAAATTAACTCTTTTCCTTAAATGCACCTGACCTACTCACTTCAGCTGCTTTCTCTGGTAAAGAGTTGCACAATCTCATCACATTGGGTAAATTTTTTTCTGAATTATCTATTGCACTTTTATTTCATTTTTATTTTATATATCATTTTTCCAAGTCTATTCTCCAATCTGCTAAACTGATTTTCATCATGCGAAAGTCCTTCTGTATCATCATCATCATAAAGTTTATTACATCATGATCATTGTTGCCTAGGATTCCCTGTTTTTACTTCTGTTATCTGCTCTGATTCATGCCCCATTACTAGACTAAAAGCTAATGTTCCCTTGTTGGGCTTTTCTCTTATTTCGTTTGAAAGGGATCTGTACACATTGTAGGAACTCCATTCCCTTATCCCCTTTATCCACCCCTTCAGTCCAATTAATATCAGGGTAGTTGAAATCTCCTTTAATTATTATTCTGTTTTTTTACTCAATTCCCTAATTTTTCTGCATATTTCATCTTTAACCTCCATTCCACTATTAAGTGATCTGTAGGCTACACCTATTAGTGTGATGGATCCTTTATTTTCTTCTTTCTGTATCCATATGCATTATATTTTTGTCTTGCCAATAGCTGTATCCCTTTTTACTACTAACAATGTGTTATCCTTAATAAGTAAAGCTATTCCACCTCCCCATTTTCACTTTCTATCTTCTCTAAATGTCTTATGTCCTGCTATATTTAATTCCCAGTCCTGGTTTTCCTGTAGCCTTGTTTCAGTAATCTATGTCTGGTTCCTCTCAACACATGATTGCCTCCAGCTCCCTTGTTTTATTATGGACACTGTTGCATTGTTGCGCAGATAATTTAACTCATTTTTAATAGGATTTCCTCCCACTTTATGTTTAACTCTCTTTTCAGATTCCTGTTCCATAGTTCTATTCATTCCCTTACGATCAATGTCCTCCCTTACTTTATTAAGCTCTCCTGTCCTCTTTTGTTTATATTTAGGCTGCCTATGATTCTTGTTGAACCTTCCCTCCATCATATTGGTTTAAGCCCCTTGCCACCTCCCTATTTATTCTTTCCACTAGGTTTCAGGTCCCACCCTGGTTCAGGTGGAGCCTGCCCCATCGGTACAGCTCTTTCTTGTCCCAAAACTGGTTCCAGTGTCCCATAGAAAGGAACCCCTCTTTCCTACATCAGCCCTTTAGTCACATGTTAATTCCCCTGCTCTATCTGCTCCTATGCCAATTTGCACATGGCTTAGGCAATAATCTAGTGGTTCTAAGAATCACAGAATTTTTACAGCGCAGAAGGAAGCCATTTGGCCCGTTATGTTTGCACTGGCTCTCAGAATGAGCAATTCCCTTAGTACTATTCTTCTGCCTTTTCCCTGTAACCCTGCACGTTCTTTCTTTTCAGATAACAGTCTGATCCCCTTTGGAATGCATCAATTGAACCTGCCTCCACCACACTCTCAGGTTGCATTTCAGACCTTAACCACTTACTGCATGAGAGAGTTTTTCTCATATCATTTTTGTTTCTTCTGCAAATTTCTTTAAATCCATGTCCTCTCCATAAGACATAAGAGCAGAAGTAGGCCATTCGGCCCATCGAGTCTGCTCCGCCATTCAATGAGATTGTGGCTGATCTGATAATCCTCAACTCTACTTTTCTGCCTTTTCCCCATAGCTCTTGATTCCCTTACTGATTAAAAATCTGTCTATCTCAGCCTTGAATATAGTTAATGACCCAGCCTCTACAGCCCCCTGTGGTAAAGAATTTCACAGATTCACCACCTTCTGAGAGAAGAAATTCCTCCTCATTTCTGTCTTAAATGGGCGACACCTTACTCTGAGATTATGCCTTCTGGTCCTAGAGTCTCCCACCAAGGGAAACAACCTCTCAGTATCAACCCTGTCAAGCCCCCTAAGAATCTTATATGTTTCAATAAGGTCACCTCTCATTCTTCCATACTCCAATAAGTACAGGCCCAACCTACTCAACCTATCCTCATAAGAAAGTCCCTCCATACCCGGGATCAATCTAGTGCACCTTCTCTGGACTGCCTCCAATGCCAGTATATCTTTCCTTAGTTAAGGGGACCAAAACGTTTGCAGCATTCTAGGTGTGGTCTAACTAGTGCCTTGTATAATTTTAGCAAGACTTTCCCATTTTTATACTCCATTCCCTTTGAAATAAAGGCCAACATTCCATTTGCCTTCTCTATTACCTGCTGAACTTGTATGCTAGCTTTTTGGGATTCATGCACGAGGACCCCCATATCCCTCCGTGCTGCAGCTTTCTGCAGTGTTTCTCCATTTAAAAAATATTCACCTCCTCTATTCTTCCTCATTCTCAATCCTTTCATGAGTGGGAACAGTTTCTCCCTGTTTAAGACCCCTCATGATTTTGAATATCTCTATCAAATCTCCTCTCTGATGATTTTCTGTAAGGAACACACTCCTAACTTCTCCAACCTATCTTCATAGCTGAAGTTCCTCATCCCTGGAACCATTCTTGTGAACCTTTTCTGCGCTATTTCCAACGCCTTCACATCCTTCCTAAAGTGCAGTGCCCAGGACTGGAAGCAATACTCCAGCTGAGTTATCCTCAAGGTCCTGCTTTTTAATTTACAGCCCAATTCCTGATATTCTTTCAGCAGGACACCCACCCTGTTACTACCTATGTTATTTGTTCCAACGTTGGACCATAACAACTGGATTTACCCCCTCCTTTTCCAACTTCTTCAGCCGCTGTGAAATATCCCTTATTCTGGCACCAGGTAGGCAACACACTCTTTGGAATTCTCATTCTTGGCTGCAGATGATGCCATCTATCCCCCGAATTCGAGTCCCCTGTTACTACAACATTTCTGTTTTCCTCTTCATCCTCCACCCAGTGGAAAGTCTTCTGAGCCATGATGCCATGATCTGCATTGTGGCTGTTCTCTCTGGAGTCTTTCTCATCGTTCCCGCATGTTGCAAATACATTGTACATGTTGGACAGGACCAAAATCTGCAGGACCTCCTTCTCAACCTCTCCTAACTCCCTGCTACCTGGCTCCCTATCATTCACCCCCTTACTTCCCTGAACCTGTGACCGGAATCTTATGGAGGCAACAAGGGCAGGGGTTGGTTCTCAGCGGATGCCCCCTCCTTCCCAATGTCAGGTCCCTCAATCAGGCACTGAAAGCCTTTGAACAAGGGACACACCCCAGGAGACCGCAAGCAACCCTGCGTGGGTTTGCTTGTTGTGCTCCTCACATGGTGAGCCCATTGCTGGGTTAATACCAGCAACAGCAGGATGAGGGCCTTAAGTAGGCATTAATTAGCCACTGAAGGGCCTGAATAGGCAGCAGGTGGGAAGGCTATCCACAGGCCTCCCACCACAGACTTAATCGAGGTCGTGGCGGGCAAGTCCCAAGCCAGTACCTCCCTCCTGATTAAATGTTCACTCTGCCACCAAACTTGCATGGGGGAGAGCAGAAAATTCCAGCCTGTGTTTTCCTCTGGGATGTGACTCTATTCTGTATTCTGGGAGTCTCTCTCTCACACTCCAGCTTAATGTGTTGGAGAGATTCAAGCTGGAGATATCTCTTGCAGATGTGTTTGCTCGGGACTGCCTCGCCATCCAGAAGTGCTCAAATTCTGCTGTCCAGATGCACAACTTAATCTGCCATATCAGACTAGCCTTGTTTTATTTATTTAATTAATTAAAGTCTTTTTTCAACACTTATTTGTCATTATATCAAGTAGTTTAATTAATTAAGCTATAAATTCAGTACAGTACTTATACTTTCTCACTCCTAGTTTAAACTGCTGCCCTACTTTCACTTGCAATGACGTTTCTTCCTGCTCCTGCAATATTACCTCTGGTATTCCCCCAAGGATATACCCTAGGCCCTTTCCTCTTTCTCATTTGCACACTGATGCTAGGTGATATCATTCAAAGACATGGTGTTAGTTTTCACTTGTATGCTGACGACACCCAGCCATACCTCATTGCTTCTTTCGACTGCTCCACTGTTGCTGAATTATTAGATTCCTTATCCAGTACTGGATGAGCAGAAGTTTCCTTAAATAAAATATTAGGAAGACTGGAGCCATTGCTTTGGGACACTGGTCCAAATACCATTCCCTAGCAATTGACTCTATTCCTCTCTTTGGCAAGTCTGAGATTAAACCAGTCTGTTTGTGATCTTGATATCATATTTGATGACATCTGACACAAGTCTCCGAACTCACATTCATACCGTCACTGAGATTGCCTTTCTTCACCTTCGGAACATCACTTGACTTTGCTCCTGTCTCAGTTCATCTGCTGCTGAAACCCTCATCCATGCCTTTGTTACTTCTAGATTAGACTATTCCAAAGTACTTCTGACTGCTCTCCCACATTCTACCCCCTGTAATTGAACTCATCCAAAACTCTGCTGCGTGTCCTTTTCCCCGATCACCTTTGTGCTCCCTGATCTACATTGGCTCCCAGTGAAGCAACGTCTTGATCTTAAAACGTTCATCTTGTTTTCAAATTCTTTCATGGCCTCTCCTCTCCCTATCTCTGTAATCTCCTCTAACCCCAATAACCTCTGCGATATCTGCAATCCTCTAATTTTAACCTCTTATGCATTCCCAATTATAAATTGCTCCATTATTGGTAGCCATGTCTTTGGTTACCTAGACCCAAGCTCTAGAATTCCCTCCCTACACCTCTACACATTTTTACCTCGCTTTCCTCCTGTAAGACACTCATTAAAACTTCCTTTTGGTCATCTGATCTAATATTTCCTTATGTGGCTCGGTGTTTTTTAATGCTCCCATGAAGCACCTTGGGACTTTCTTTACGTTAAAGGCACAATATAAATGTAACTTGTTGCTGTAGTTCACAGAATAAAAAATAAACCTTAAAATTTACCAACCAATCACATACCTGCTTACCTAATTAGCGCCTCTGGACCTCAGCTCTCAGATTGCTGTATCCCATTCCATCTCTCGGACCACTCCTTGTTTTGCAGACCAGAACAGCACCTCTTCTCTCACTGCACTGAATTCCCTCACTTGCCAATTCCCGGGCCAGAATTTTTCCGTTGGTGAGCTGGGGGCAGGGCCTGCTCGCCGACGAAAAAATGATGCGGGATGACCCCCGACGTCATCCCGCCCCATTTAAATATTCAGGAAGGCGGAGGCACAGCGCGATCAGCTGTCCGCCCACCGACCTGTCAATGGCCAATTGAGGCCATTGACAGGATAATTAAGCCACTTAAAGGACCTGTCCGTCCAACCTTTAGGCTGGCAGGCAGGCCAGGAGCCCCAGCGGGCTTCTGAAAAAACATGAAACCTCATCCACTGGCAGGATGAGGTTTCATGTCTGTTTAAAAAATCTTTAATAAAGTTTTTGTCATGCCCCATCTCGTGTGAAAGAGCCCGCTTTGACAGTTGGGGAATTCTACCTCCCCCCCCCCCCCCCCCCCCCCCCCCCCCCATCCGGCTTCCTGCCAGGCAGCCCACTGGGCGGTCCTTAATTGGCCTGCCCACTCAAAATGGTGGTGGGGCCCGCTTTGGCAGCGGCAGTCGGCTGCCCACCTGCTGCCGCCAAGCCGGTCGGGTCTGCCTGCCCATCAAGGGCAAAATTCTGCCCCCTGGGTTAAGTAGAATTCTGTTGAAGCAGTACTCCTTTGAGCTGGATTTTGTATGTGATCAAAAATGTCCTAACCATCAGCCAGATAAATGAGGTAAACTGTGTCAGCTGTGGCTCATGGTCTTACTGTCACCTCTGAGTCACAAGGTTGTCCCACTCCAGGACTGGAGCACAAAAATCCAAGTTAACACTCCTGTGTTGTACTGAAGGATTGCAACACTGTCAAAGGTGCTGACTTCTCGATGAGACATTAAACCGAGGCACCGCCTACCCTCCCACGTGGACACAAAAGATCCCTTTGCATTATTCAAAGATAAGCAGGGAAGTTTCTTTCGCCAATACTTATCCCTCAACTAACATTACAAAAACAGAATATCTGGTCTCTATCACATGGCTGTTTGTGGGAGCTGGCTGTGTGCAAACTGGTGCTGTACATTACACTACAAGAGTGGCTACACTTTAAAAGTAGTTCACTGACTGTAAAGTGCTTTGGGGCATCCTGTGGTTGTGAAAGGCACAATATAAATGTGAGACCTTTTTAACTCATGCTCCTCCTCCATTGAACGAAGGATGTATTTTTGCAGTTTCTCTAGATTGTAGGTGCTCATTGACTGTTCTTCACCAGAGATTGAGAAGTTCACTAAAAATACTGAATCTTTATTTTTGTCTAAGTAACTACATAGTTTAAATAGACCAATTCAAATATAGAATGTCAGATTACTTTATCGAAAGAATGCTGAACACTATAGCTTTCCCCCTAATTTCCCAATGTTAGCCTCTTTATTCTCATGTTTATCTTCACAGCCTGAGTAAATTATGGTTGATTAAGTTAATTTAAAATGGCTGTTTTTAAATTACTTTGCTAATTGTCAGGTTCTGCCACCAATGATCAGTTCCTCAGCC
The DNA here is from genome assembly GCF_017639515.1 of Carcharodon carcharias. NCBI lineage: Eukaryota > Metazoa > Chordata > Chondrichthyes > Lamniformes > Lamnidae > Carcharodon > Carcharodon carcharias. The sequence continues at coordinate 197,718,929 of NC_054469.1, forward strand.
ACTACCCACTGCAATATTGATTCTTCTCTGACTTATCTTATTGTTAAGTATACTGTCCTCAGTAATTGTTAAAAAGTTATATTGGAAAAAGATATCTTGTTGTTGTGACTTAAGTTTCTGTTTTCTAGCAGTTGCATTCTCTGATGACCGCAGAAGAGCGACTGTTGTAACTTGCAAAATAAACGTTGTGGTATTGCTCATGCTAAATTGGAGAATGCTTTGTTTTATATTAGGTACCATACAGTACATGACGCAAGTGGTTTTAGAAAACCACCTGACTCTCAAATTATTTTTATGCCCCTAGAATCTCAGTTTGCTATATGTTATTTGTTGAAAGTTATTATTCCTCACCTCTTCAGTCTCTTCTCCAGACATCATTCCTGGATCAAAAAGCAATCAAGCTACTTGACCCCAGCTCTTTCTTTGAGAATGACCCTGTATAACCATCATCTGATGTTGTTCTTTTCTCTAGAACCTTAATTTCCATTTTATATATTGCCTACTTTGGTATGAACTTAGAACTCTATCATACTACATTTTCCCACAAATATACTGCCACCTTGCTGCAAACACATTCTTCACTATATTGTTAAGGTTTCCTTTGGAAATTTTTATTGAAGAAAATTCCACTGGCATCCTTTTTCGGCACCATGTAGTCATTTATAGTATTGACAGATTTGAGAGCAGTTCACCTGGCTATCCTCATGACAAGTCAGTGTATGGTCCAAGGAAATCAAAGAAGGACCTTGGTGAAAAATCTTTGGTTATAATTCAAGTATGATAACTGGAGCTATACAGTACATGAAAAATGCAATTTACATCAATATTTTCTGAGCAGCTCAATATGCCAGTTCAGCTTTATAGAAAAGGAAAACTACCACCTTATCATTTCCTGTGGTTACATTTCCTATTTAATTTTTTATATTTTATCTTGAGAGGGTTGAATAATTAAATGACAGCTGAATCTTCTAATGTGTGCATGCATTTTATTGACATTTGCAATGATCCTAAATGAACAGCAGCATCTATTTAACTGATCATTCCATTAAGAGCCTTTTTATCCCTGGACAGCCAGTTTAGGGTTACGAAGGCAAATAAAGAGCAAAACGGTAGTGATTTACACATTTTGAAACATGCTGAAATAAAGGATTACTGAGTTTTTGCAAACCTAACAACCACATGTGCCAGCAGAATCTGTCAAATTTGCTTTCAGAAGAAACTGGTTATAAGGTCATGCTTGAGGAGCTTTGGAACATGCTGCTTATAATTAAGATTATAAATCCTGATGTCACATGACTGAATGAAAAGGATGGTTTTACATTTGATTGATTTCTAATCCAGTGGAGTGAGGGTGGGGGCTTACGATGTGAGAAAGCCATCAGCAAGCACAGAGTGAAACGCCACCAGCTTCAACTGTCTATTGTCAATAAGCTCACACAGTAAATATACCATCTGCTTTTAGACTAATGTCAAACTTAGGTGCAAGGCCAAATTTTTTGCAGTCATGCAGAGTGAGTTCATTTCTAAAACATGGTTGATGTATCTATTTCAAAACAAAGAAACTGCTGTGCTGTGGATCCTTACTTAACAGTTCCTGCTTCCAGTAACATTGCTTTGTGTGCACAAACAAAATCCAGTACATAAAGGGAGTGTGGGGGGTAGGGGAGGGGTGGGTGTAAAACAGACTGATGCTTGTATCAAAACTGTCTAGTATTTCAAAAGATATTTCCCATCCCACCCACTCATCCAGATGATTAATATTATTTTTATCAGCAACAAAATCCTGAAGTGATAAATCCTGAAGATGAGATTACAGACACTGAGGAGAATGTAGAGGAAGACTTGGGAGTCATGGATGATCAACGTAGCGTTATCCTACACCTTCTTTCTCAATTGAAACTCGGCATGGATCTTACTAGGGTATGTAATCAAATTGAACATTTAACTGGTTAAATCAAAAATGTGTAATATGGAATATGGAATGAACAATGTTTTGTTAGTTTCTTTGTACAGTACTACATATTTAGCTAGCTGTTGTGAAAAGTAGTGCAGAACAACGGATGTTGTGGAAGACATTGTAATTTAATCTCCTGTGACAATTTAAAGCATTATAAGGTAGCTTTAAATGTTTCTTTCATGAAACGAAAGTTTGAATTGATAACCTATACTATTATGACTCTTCTACCTTTAGAAGTGGCATTAAACCGCTTTCATGAATGGCAGTTGATAGCAGTGCTGTGGTGACCAGAATTGGTGCTAAGACTTATTGTGATACTGTGTATCAGAATTATCTCACATGATTCACTGGCAAACTGATACTAATTTCAGTATTTTATTGGTAGAGTAAAATTTCTATTATTCGGCAAGTGCAGGGAATGGGTGGTGCCAGTTAATCAAAAATGCTGGTTACCTAAGAGTTCCGTGTTTTCACCCAATCAGAAAACTCCTGGGTGATCTTGTGGTGATGCAGATGTTGAGGTCCCGTGAGAGGTTCGGGAGCGCGCAAATCTAGTGAGCAGTGCCGAAGGAACATGGTGCTGCAAAACAATGGGAGACTGAGGCCAGTACGAGGGCAGGCTGTGGAAAACGACTACCAGTGAGTTTGATGATTTTTAGCGGTTGTGTGAGAGTGAGTCTGATGGGGAACAAGTGTTAGCGCCAGTTTGAGGGATGAGAGACAGCTCCAGTCAAAAAAACAGATTTGACAGAAATTCCGGTTAGTAGAGAATTCCAATTGGTAGAATGCCAGATAACACAAAGTTTAATGTAATTATATAATTTGCTATAAATACTATCATATCTCTGACACAGTTGTCTAATTCTGTTTACTACCAGTTCTTGCTGCAAAAGCCTCTTGAGGGAACTGAACTGAGATCTGTAGATGTGCCAGAGATGTGCACATTGATTCTATCTCATTTTAATCCTTTTTCTCTTCTAAATTTCAATGATCATTTTAGTGAAACCTACCCACATCTGTAACTGCAGTTTAACAATATATTAAACTTTAAAAGGCTGGACTGTAGTATCTTTAATTTTGTTTTGCTTAGTTTGAAATTGTCAAAAAATAAGTATTCTATAAATCTAAAATACACGTTTTGACCTTTTTCTTCCACAACTGCTTTTGCGTATCTTCAAATCAACTCCACTTTGTCTTTCAAAAGCCATTTTGATAGGAAATGGGGAAAATGTTATGAAGATGACTGCACTTGTATTTTTAACTGTAGTGTAAATTTTACTGTTTCGTTAAAAAAAAAATCAGCAAGCAAGCCAAATGCTCTTGTGTGTGATATTTTTGTAATTTTGTTCCCCACCCTGTATTTGAACAGCATTTTACTACAGGCATTTCAGTAACGTGTCCACAATCTCATGGATGCAGATCGTAAAAGTTTGAAACACTGTCAGGGAAATAATATTGAAAATCAGCAAAGATCCCTATTCTCAATATAAGATGAATCAACTCAAAAGGTTAAATCCTCCTTCGTGCATTTAACTTCCACGTAGACATAAAATTACTCCATCAAAAGGGAAAAAAATAGCAAGGAATACTAGCCATAATAATTTCAGGTGCTTTTCCTCGCCCTTGTTACATAAGCAGACTTTGCCTGAGCTTTAGAAATCAAACAAGATCCTTGGGCAGATGTCTAGTTGATGCTATTATCCTGTTTTAAGATATGTATTGAATATCATGGCTCCTTCTTAGTAACACCAGTCATCTTGCACGATTTCTAGGAGTGTTCTAGCTGCTCTGATCCCCCTGACCGAGGTCAGAAAGAAGCAAGCATAGAGGAGGACTGCCCTCAGGAATGTTGCATAAAGACTGAACCTAGAAGGCTGGAAGGAAGGTGCTGAGGGTCCTTATGTACAGCAGATCTGATCACAAAATTACCTGACCACTGACTTTGAAACAACCCTAGTGCTACCTGACTTGAGAGAAATTGACTGAAGCATTACAAGCTTAGCAGCGGTATTGCAAGCATGATTTTTAGCGAAGTAACTACAAATGTTTAGATTTCAGTCAGTTCAGATTCAAATATGTAGTTTGTTTTGAGCTTCCTGGATCAGCCTTGTTCAGTAAGTATGGTTACTGATGGAATTCCTACAACCCCAAGAAAAAGTCTTTAAAAGTGATCCCTAGAAAATGTATTGAAAAGTAGGTTTTAAACCATTGCCTTTTTATGAACAGTCTTTCAAATCAGTGGACAGATTTTATACAAATAATCAAAACAGCAATACTGTTTTACCAATACTAGTACTTGTGATAGACATCACTAGTTTCTCAATGGCACCAGTCATGACGGCAGGAACTTTCAAACTGTACAAGTCAACCAAAACAAGTTGTATCTATTTAGACATCCAGGATGAGGCCCTGTACTGCTTAAGAGTTATACCCTTTTGGCAATAAAGTGACCCAGATGATGATGAATCTTAGCTCCTTAAGCGCTGCCTCAGAATACTGTCTCACCAGAAGAATGTATAGTACAGTGGATTAATGTCCTGCCCTTCTGCCTCTTGTGCCTTGGTATAGTTGTCTCTGGTGGTAATAATATTCCTTGTTGAAATGAGTAAAGACTGCTACTAGTAGGTTTGGATGCACAGCACAAACCTGCTCATAATTTGACATAGGATGACTCTAAATTGGTAATGACATTGAAAGAGCCCATTAGGATTGCTACTTATGGAAGTGGAAAAATTCTCAGTTGTACAGAAATGGGCACACTCAAGGTTGGGATTCAAATAACTTTTCTTCCACTTAACAGTCTGCAAGGCTGCCAGTGGATGGTAAAAAGTCTTCCATTGCTTGCTGGTGACCATGGTTGCCAAGGTTTGCACTTTCATATTGGGATTACGGAACCTCACAGGATGCACTTGATGTTTAATATTAAAAGGACGGTTTTCTCATTTGACTTTAAGTTAGCAATCGAAATATTTGCGCAACATGAAGCATTCATCTGTAGTGACAGCTTTAACAGGTTGCTGCACATATATCAGGGCTTCCTGTTAGAACAAACTAAAGATTTGCATTTATACAGCACTTCTCATGGGCCTCAAGATGTCCCAAAATACTTTATAGTTAATGAAATACTTATGAAGCATACTCACTGTTGTAATGTAGGAAACCAATTTACATAAAACAAGCTTCCATAAATAGCGATGTGATAACGACCAGATACTTTAGTTATGTTGAGTATGCAACAACGGTAGTTATTCAGTTGGTTTTAAATTTTCAAAGGACATTGACTTTCCTTGTAAATTGAAAACAAAATTAGTTAGAATAATGCAGGGCCAAATGTTCATAAGGGTCTCCTCTGATGCTTTAGGCACAATCTCGTTATGATAGCCAGCTGTACTGTAGAACTCTAAAGCTCTCACATCCTAGCAGGAAGTAGGATTCAATGGTGGTTGATGGTGGCAGTTATTTTGTGGGATGTTTGATACTGAACTTTTCATGAGAGTATTCCTGTTGAAATTTCTTGTACAGTGTTTCTCGAAAACCACAAATGCATTATCGGAATATGCAGCATCAATCAATAGATGGTAGATTCATTAAAATGGTGGTAGCAAAAGGCAAAAATAGTAATCAGTGACCCTGATGACTAATGCGCATGTAAAAGAGGGAGGGTGAAGAGAATCCATTAAAATATGAGACAAAACTTCTAACACAGAAAAGGATTCAAACCATCTCAGGGCTAGTGCAGCTCTTCAAAGAACAGCTCTGCAAAAAATCAATCGATATGTTTGGACTGAACTTTCTGCTATAGTAAGGCACATAAATGACATGGAAGTCACTGCCTTAAGTAACAATGCTTTGGAGATATGGCAATGCTTTCAGGAAAATCTCATCACTGATCACCTTGCAGGCATGTAGAAGTTCAGCTACCGAAAACCACTCACTGTAGAATGACTCAGGTGATCTTCAACCAGGTGTTAGACAGAAAATATTTCTTGGCAAACTTTCATTACAAAAGATTACCAAGATTTTGTTACGGGGTTCTCAGTGGCCTGTCTGGCTCTTGCAATAGGAATTTCCTTTATGCTTTTTCTGTTTCCTTTTATACCCAGGATCAAAATATTTGGAGAAAACCACAGGCATCTTAATGACTCCGTACTTACCATGGAAAACTTGATTCCTGGACATCTTAGCAGGAGCATCATTGAACCCTCATGATTTAAGGCTAAAGATGGACAGACATATTTGCCTTAGTGTCCCTCAAAGCTTCTAGTTGATGGACTGGCTCTTAAGAAGGATCAGACTAATCAAATGAGGTTTCTTTTCTTCCAGTGGAAGAGATACTTCAGGAGTTTCTACTTATGAAAGGCTCTGAGATAAGAATAAAGTAACAATCAAAACAATAAAGGAAACTGAACTAAAGTAGTTCATCATTTGTATATATGTAAAAGAAATACATGATGAATTTGCCATTTTTAACAATAATGCCACAAAATCAATGTAAACACTGAATTTACTGGATGAAAGTCATCCAATGTTCCAAATGGGGATCTGAATCAATTATCAAAAAACTTCCATTTTGGAATCTATAGTAAAAATAAGAAGTGTGTTTATTGGTGCAAGATTATGGATCTGTTAGTAACAAATTCAGACTGAACTTAAAATAGGGAAACGCATAATGTATTTCATGCTAGCATTTTCACTAACTGTGAACAGAAGAAAGTGTACTGCCACAAATTTTACCGATTTGGGATGTAACAATACAGCTTCCCTTACATTATGAAGGGCTGTTTGCTACCTCAGTGAGAGACTGTATGCTGCTTAGTCTCAGCATTCCCTGGAGAAAAGTTAGCATCCATATTCATAAAGAGCACTTGGTAAGAGCATTGAACGTACAGTACATAGGTAGAAGAATGTTGTCAGTTCTTGCTGCAACTTCCTTTTTGGCCAATATAAGAAGGGTCTGTCTGGACATTATGGTAGATATTTCTTTGCATTATGATTCATATCTAACCTTTCAATACACCAGGCACTTCAATATAGCTGTGTTCCAACATTTAGTTGATTGAAATCTCACTTCCAGTTATTGCATGACTTGGTATAAAATATGTATGTGGAGAAGTTGGACAACTAAGGCAGAATGTAAAATTGCCTAGTTGTGGTCTGTTGTCTTTTTTCAATGTATTTCACCCTCCATATACAAAACCCCTTACCTTCCATCCATCTGATCCTTTTTCTGACTTTGGAGCAACTTGGAACTTTGATCATTTTCAATTGTATGTTACATTCTTTCATTGTTTCAATTGGTCTTCCTGCCACTTTTAGTCAAAGACCTAACGAATGGCTCAGAGCAATACATTATATATAGTGGGTGTGAGAAAGAGTAACTGAACAAGATGGCTGCAGGTGGCATAGTGTTTTTAAAGGGCTGATGTCCCAAGGATTTTTTTCTTGTTGAATGACTGCATTTATTTTGTATGTGGAGTTTGAAATGCTTCCAAAGAATGAGAGAAACCGTACCTGTGGGTTGGTAATCTATCCTTATCTGTAGGTTTAAAGAAGTGATTGTGGTGATTAACATGGCATACTTAATTCTGCAAAGTGCCAACTCGCTTACTGTCATTTGTGGCCAATCAAGATCACATATTGACTTTATTAGTTCTGCCTAAATTTTATATCCTGTAGGATGAAAATATTGAGTAACCTTGAAATTATAAATTTCAACTCATAACTTGTGATATTGATGGATGAGTGCTTTAAACCTGCATATTCAAGTTTCAGTGAGCAACAGACATAACTTAAAACCATATATTTCTGATCATTACAAACGCTGCACAATATCACTGTGAAAGTACTTTGTACTTTAATTTTGATGTACTACATTGGAACCCAATAAATTTGTCAATGAACAGATGTTGGGTGTAACTGATTCACTAGAACATCAAATACATTCTGACATGAGGCGTTGCACTTACATGTTTGGGAATCACCTTGTGTGAAATTTTTGCAAATAATCTTTTACAATCAATTGATACACTTTCTTTGTGTCAGTTTTCTCCCCTTGCCCCCTCTGTTTGAATATTGTTTCATAGGCATTGGTACCACTCTCAGGTACCTCACCCAAATTCCCATGATTTTAATGCACAGACCCAATAAAAGTTAACATTCTATTCAACTGTGGTGCCATCACAGCTATTCCTGTCCTCACCTGATATCCATATCAGCTCACTTTCCAACAATAATCATTGGATTGAAATTAGGAATTAGACACCAACTGATTTCTAGCCACCATCCACAGCTCAAAGCGCTGAGGGCATTTATAGCTTCCTGTCTGAGATCAGCTAATTTAACACAGACTGGGGACTGAACTTGGATCTGTCCAGCTTGTATGGCTTGCCAGTAAACTCATAATGGGAACACGCTTACAAAAATTATTGCAATTTTGTAGGACTATAGAATTTATTATTTTGTCATTGTGCAACAGTGACCTTTTCAGCTATAGTTTGTTCTAGTGAAAAAAAAGGTTTCTTTGCTGTGTTAATCAACTATAAGAAATGCATTTTAGTTTTGAATTTTCAAGCAAAAATGAGCATTCATAAACTGTACAATTTATAAAATATCAACATTTCCAGATTGGAGAAAAACACAATTAAAGGGAAGGCTAGGCAGTTAGGGGGAAAGGAAATTACATGGTGCTTTGTCATAAATTGTTGAAAGAAATTCTATAAATTATTTTGAGGGGGATTGGGTATAGGAAATGAAAGCAGCGTGGATTTAGCCTGGATAGCTCACGCAGAGAAATTACTAGCATGGGTTTGATGCACCAAATGGCTTGATTCTGTGCTGTTAACATTCTGTGGTTTGAAACTTAGGATGTGTACTAACAACTTACTTCCCTTTCATGTCATGAATAGTAGTGAATTGACCCATGTAACAAGTTTCTTAAATATTTCATCACTTTTTTTCCATTATGGCTTGGATTTTCATGGAGTCGTGGAGACTCCTGGGTCCTTCCAAACTGGCAGGTGGGCTCAGGAACCAACGCATCCTATTTTCACCGGGATTGGTGGGTGGGGGGGGCGCAGGAAATGGGAAGTGATTCCCATAGGTGGGAAATCCAAACTCAGCAGGATAGTTTAAACTTAGTGCTGAGTTCCGACACCATTTATGCTGTAGCAAGGGCTGTATCTTGCAGTGAAAGTTACGATTCTTCAGAGAAGTTGTAAATCCTTATGAGGGGTGAATAAGGCCTGTCAGCCTGTCAAGTTATTTAAATGGGCAGACTTGGAAAATTGAAATCAAAACTGCATTCCTGTATCTTTGAAAGTTGAAAAAAAATCTGTTCTATCAATTTCAATAGCTGTTTGTGGACATAATACTAAGTCCTCTCATTATAGAGTTATTAATGCTCGGCTGCTTTCCAAAATCTATCATGATTACAGTGGGGGGCAGGGGGGTGGTGGGTGGTGCTGTAAGTTTACAGTTTGATTGACAGCTCAAAGAGGTTATTGAAAGGATTAGCCGTCTTTGATGTGGGGTTATGAATACAAACATGTTTTATTGGGATTAAGCACTTGAGGGGGTTTAAGTCTTTTGAATCAAATTTCATGAATTGGGAATGGATGGGGGCCATGAGTTGGTATGGAGGCCATTGGGGATAGGTCGGAGGGGTCATGAGTTAGCACTGTTGGCATAGGGGCTATAAGGGGCCATTGGGGGAATCATGAGTTGGCATGAATGGGCATGGGAATTGGCTGGGGGTGAGGGTTAGAAGGCCTAACATTTTAAGAAACAACTGGGACAATGTCCCAGAGAGCAGTGGCAGGACCTTTGAAACAACTGCCTTGGTACTTGCCAACCCCTGTAACCACTCCGATCTGCGTCCGAGGTCAGCCTCCAATCTGCACCAACCCTCCCTGAACGAAGATCCTACCATTTGGGGGCTTATTCCTGATATGGGTGTATCAAGCCAGGAAATTTCCTGAACCCAGCCACTCGACTGAGGAGTGAAAATCCAGACCTATATCAACAGGAAACAATTTTGTAAAATTGATTTTTTGCTTGGGCTTTCCTCTACAATATCATTTGCAGCATTTAGGAATATTTTATTTAGGAATATTTTGCTATGATTCCTTCAATGCAGATTGAAATTGTTTTTGGTTTTGCCCAGCGCATCAAATTACTGTTTCCATTTGCAAAAAAAATTTACATGGGGTTGTACAAACCAAAAATTACTTGAGCAAATACAATAAAACAGAGAAACATACAGCAAACATTTTCTCTTGCCTGAGAAGTAAAAATAGCCATCCTAGGAAATTTAATGACTAGCCAGATTAAAATTGAAGTATGGCAATTTTCAAGGAATACCTGACCATTAAATAAATAACATGTTTTTCAATAGTCTTTAGTTAAGGCATGCACACGTTTAAAATATTGACATAGCAACATTAAATAAAAATAAAGCAGTAAAGTGTCATACATTCTTCCTAAGCTTTACTCTGTATCTGTTTGTGCCCCCTCAATTTTTTGTATTTATCCATCTCTGATGTGCCTGCTTCAAAAGCAATTTCTGTCCTCATTGATAATAGGACATCCTATCATGTTTTGTACATTTAGGCCAGTGTTATCCACCAAATTAGTCATTAACCACATGTGGTTAATTGGGAACCCAGATATAGTTAATTACACTTCTGATTAGTAAATTAGAAAATGGACACTGTTAGGCATGAGATTATAGTACTCGTGCATTGCATATGTATGTGCACTTTAACATTTAATACATTTATTGGTAAAATACTGAGATGCAAATCTGTCTTTTGATCGGTGTGAATGCGTTACTTGGTCACTGAATAACATTAGATGTTTGGTATGTGAATATACATGTGACATATATTCTGAGAGTCTATAAGGCCTTTTCTACTGAAATGAATGAATATGGTTAAAATAGTATCACCGTAGCCACACCTGTGGCTAGTCATAAATTTGTATTGCTTTGCACGCAGCTGTTTCCTTTATCTTTGAGTGGTAGAGTATGTATATGTTAGGCATTCATTATGTGAGTTTTATTGGGTGGAAAAATGGGAAACAAGGAGTCATTACTGGGGTCCTAATCTCAAATTGACCAGGATTGGAGTCAACTCATGAAAAGTTCTCACTGCTAACTGGCGTGCCTGGAGTCGAGCACTCAGGAAGGATGTGGACAAAGCTGAGGACAAAAGAAATGACCAGATGGCAGTAAAGCGAACCCACCAGAAAGGAAAAACATCAGTCGACCTTGGGCCAATGTTATTCATCTGTGTTAGCTGCAGAAGGGACTGCCACTCGCGAATCGGCATATACAGCCACAAGTGACTATGTTCAATCCAAAAGCGACATCCACCCTGGGCGCAGTCCATGATCTCCGGAGATGGACAGATGCCATATTGATCGACTGAATCTTAACTAAGATTGAGGTTTTGTGATTTTATATAATCATCAAAACCCTCTGATTAGATTATAGCCTGAAATAAACTATTTGTGTTGTTACAAGTGATATACTCAGCATTATCTTTCTCTTTGTTAATCTCACACCCTTGGTCCAGTGCTTAGAAGCTTGACAGTGATGGTCAATTTGTTTTGTGATGGATTAGAAATAACATTTTTAGCATCTATCTATAGAGATGATTTCTGTCAGGGTCATCTTTCCCAAAGTATTCACAAGACAGTGGGGCTGGGAGTTCGGTTCAAGAGCACTAGAGCATGCCTACATGCCAGTGGGCCTGCACACTATATGTCACCTCCGAATTCTTCTGAAGCTTTAGCCTGGGGCCCGAAGGCCCCAGTGTCCATGTGTCGCCATGAGGAGGCACAACAGAGACATGCTGATGGGGAGGCTCTATTTACCAACAGGGAGAGACTTACACATTTTGGTTCTCCTTTTTGCATTGCTGCTAGCCAAAGGCAGAAAGTGAGAAGCACACTAACTTTCTTTACCCACACACTAGATGCATCACACTGACCTGTTGGAGTGAAGCCCAAAGCCAGACTGGTGCTTAAGTCTGTCATCTTTCTGGAAACTCCTGCAATCAAGCCGGTGCCAAACGTAGTGCCCTGGACCTAACTGAGCGGTCAAGTGGAGGACCCTGGCATTTTGGACAGCCGAGGGTCTCCATAATTTTGGCCAGGCTTATGTCCCGGAGAAAACGCTCCAGTTTCACTGAACACAGAGTTGACCACCAAGGCACATGAGATGGATGGCTGCCTGAGAGAGATAAGGATGATAAATGCTGTTCCTAACAACTGTTTACATTGTAGGCTTCTATGTCCACATTTTCAATGAAAGTTTCCTATTTAAATTTATTGTACTGTACTTATACCCTTCCCTCTGTGGCTATGCTGCAACTCCACAACTAGTGGAACAATATAATTACATGGAAAAGTTTGCTTGAGCAGTTTCCATTATAAATATGGACATCAGTATTTATAATGAAAATATAAGAGAAGAGGTTTGGCTTTAAAATGGGGACAGAATTGTGTCTGCACACTTTGGTTCAGTGATCCCTTCGACCATAGTTCACCTGAAAATAGCACTTTGGTATGGACTCCCCTGAATCAACATCCAAGTGATCAATTTGTAATGAGATGGAACTTTATTGTTGTTGTTTGTGGGATCTTTGCAGTCAATTTCTATTCTGCAGGGCCAGCACAGAGCTTCACCCATGGGTAGCACAAATTGGGGTGCATGCAAGATAATTGATTTTAAAGGTCAGAAATGGATATGTCCAAATTGCCAATTTGAAGCGGCAATACACAAGATTCCCTGCCAGCTGTTAAATAACTGAGCAACTAGCTCCTTTGTTTTTAGTCCGTTGAAACTTTGTGGTAAAGTGACTGTAAAGAACACTATTATAACAAACATAAATGTTATTTAAAGACGGTCTGTCACCATCAGCTCCATTTAGAAATATAAACCACCTAAATAACCTTGGTCACAATTTTGGAGAGGCAGGAGTCCTGCCACAGGACTGAAAGTGGTGGTGGGGCGGCTGTCCTGCTTCATTGGATAACAGGACCCAGGGCCACATTTTACAGGTGGAAACCACTAAACTGGCTGCCACTGGGGCTGTTGTCCTGTTGAGGCTGGTAGCCTGACTCAAGACCTACAGCAATCTCAGCAGTACCATTGCTGGGGTTGCATCTGGAAGATGAGGGTGGATTGATGGCCAGGTAAGTGGTGTCTGGGGACACTGGGACCAGCCTCACAGGCCCAAGTGTGAGGGAGTTTTTTTTTAAATTCATTCATGGGATGTGGTCTTTGCTGGCTGGGCCAACATTTATTGCCCATCCCTAGTTGCACTTGAGAAGGTGGTAGTGAACTGCGTCTTGAACTGCTGCAATCCATCTGGTGCAGGTACACCTACAGTGCTGTTAGGAAGGGGGTTCCAGGATCTTGACTCAGTGACAGTGAAGGAACGGTGATATATTTCCAAGTCAGGATGGTGAGTGACTTGGAGGGGAACTTCCAGGGGATGGTATTCCCATCTATCTGCTGTCCTTGTCCTTCTAGATGGTAGTGGTTGTGGGTTTGGAAGGTGCTGTTGAAGTAGCCTTGGTGAATTCCTGCAGTGCATCTTGTAGATAGTACACACTGCTGTTACTGTGCTTCGGTGGCGGAGGGAGTGAATATGGATGTGGTGCCAATCAAGCGGGTTGCTTTGTCCTGGATGATGTCAAGTTTCTTGTGTGTTGTGGGAGCTGCACTCATCCAAGCAAGTGGGGAGTACTCTATCACAGTCCTGACTTGTGCCTTGTAGATAGTCGACAGGCTTTTGGGAGTCAGGAGGTGAGTTACTTGTTGCAGGATTCCTAGCCTCTGGCCTGCTCTTGTAACCACAATAATTATATGGCTAGTCCAGGTCAGTTTCTAGTCAATGGTAACCCCAAGGATGTTGATAGTGGGGGATTCAGTGATAGTAATGCCAGTGAACATCAAGGGGCGATGGTTGGATTCTCTCTTGTTGAAGATGGCTATTGCCTGGCTCTCCTGTAGCACGGATGTTACTTGCCACTTGTCAGCCCAAGCCTGGATTTTGTCCAGGCCTTCCTGCATTTTGGACATGGACTGCTTTAGCATCAGAGGAGTCACGAATGGTGCTGAACATTGTGCAATCATCAGCAAACATCCCCACTTCTGACCTTATAATGGAAAGAAGGTCATTGATGAAGCAGCTGAAGATGGTTGGACCAAGGACACGACCCTGAGGAACTCCTGCAGAGATGTCCTGGAACTGAGGTGACTGACAAACACAACCATCTTCCTTTGCGCTAGGTATGAATCCAACCACTGGAGAGCTTTCCCCCTGATTCCCACCGACTCTGTTTTGCTAGGGCTCCTTGATGGCACACTTGGTCAAATGCAGCCTTCCTGTCAAGGGCAGTCACTCTCACCTCACCTTGTGAGTTCAGCTCTTTTGTTCACGTTTGAACCAAGGCTGTAATGAGGTCAGGAGCTGAGTGGCCCTGGTGGAACCCAAAGTGGGCGTCAGTGAGCAGGTTATGCTAAGCACGTGCCGCTTGATAGCACTGTTGATGACCTCTTCCATTACTTTACTGATGCTGGAGAATAGACCGATGGGGCAGTAATTGGCCGAGTTGGATTTGTCCTGCTTTTTGTGTCCACGACATACCTGGGCAATTTTCCACATAGCCGGGTAGATGCCACTGTTGTAGCTGTACTGGAACAGCTTGGCTAGGGGCATAGCAAGTTCTGGAGCACAAGTCTTCAGTACTATTGGCGGAATGTTGTCGGGGCTCGTAGCCTTTGCAGTATCCAGTGCCTTCAGCCATTTCTTGGTATCACATGGAGTGAATTGAATTGGCTGAAGACTGGCATCTGTGATGCTGGGGACCTCCGGAGAAGGCCGAGATCATCCACTTGGCACTTCTGGCTGAAGATTGTAGCAAATGCTTCAGCCTTATCTTTTGCACTGCTGTGCTGGGCTCCTCCATCGTTGAGAATGGGGATATTTGTGGAGCCACCCCCCACCCAGTGAGTTGTTTAATTGTCCACCCCCATTCACGACTGGATGTGGCAGGACAGCAGAGCTTAGATCAGATCCATTGATTGTGGGATCGCTTAGCTCTGTCTATCACTTGCTGCTAATGCTGTTTAGCACGCAATTAGTCCTGTGTTATAGCTTCACCAGGTTGACCCCTCATTTTTAGGTATGCCTGGCGCTGCTCATGGCATGCCTCCTGCACTTTTTGTTGATCCCCTGTTTTGATGGTAATGGTAGAGTGGGGGATATGCCAGTTTACAGATTGTGTTTGAGTACAGTTCTGCTGCAGCTGATGGCCCACAGCGCCTCATGGATGCCCAGTCTTGAGTTGCTGGATTTGTTCGAAATCTATCCCATTTAGCATAGTGATGATGCCACGCAACACGATGGAGGGTATCCTCAATGTGAAGGTGGTACTTCGTCTCCACAAAGACTGTGTGCGGTGGTCACCCCTACCGATACCGTCATGGACAGATGCATCTGCAGCAGTTAGGTTGGTGAGGATGAGATGAAGTATGTTTTTTCCCTCTTGTTGGTTCCCTCACTACCTGTTGCAGACCCAATCTAGCAGCTATGTCATTTATGACTCGACCAGCTCGGTCAATAGTGGTGCTACCAAGCCATTCTTGGTTTTGGACTTTGAAGTCCCCACCCAGAGTACATTCTGCGCTCTTGCCACCCTCAGTGCTTCCTCACTGATCAGCATGGATTGAGCACTGACTCATCAGCTGAGGGAGGGCAGTACGTGGTAATCAGCAGGAGATTTCCTTGTCCATGTTTGACCTGCTGCCATGAGACTTCATGGGAGCCGGAGTTGATGTTGAGGACTCCCAAGGCAACTCCTTCCCGACTGTATACCACTGTGCCGCCACCTCTGCTGGGTCAGTCCTGCTGGTGGGACAGGATATACCCAGGGATGGAGATGGTGGTGTCTGGGACATTATCTATATGATTCCCTGAGGATGACCTTATCAGGTGTTGTTGCTTAACTAGTCTGTGGGACAGCTCTCCCAATTTTGGTACTAGCCCCCGGGCGTTAGTAAGGAGGATATTGCAGAGCCAACAGGGCTGAGATTGCCGTTGTCGTTTCTGGTGCCTAGGTTGATGCTAAGTGGTCCATCCGGTTTCATTCCTTTTTTGTGACATAGCGATTTGATACAACTGAGTAGCTTGCTGGGCAATTTCAGAGGGCATTTAAGAGTCAACCACACTGATGTGGGTCTGGAGTCACATGTAGACCAGACCAGGTAAGGACAACAGATTTCCTTCCTTAAAGGACATTATGAAGTTTTTACAACAATTGACAATGGTTTCATGGTCATCATTAGACTTCTAATTCCAGATTTTATTGAATTCAAATTCCACCATCTGCCATGGCAGGAATTGAACCCGGGCCCCCAGACCATTACCCTGGGTCTCTGGATTACTAATACAGCGACAATACCACTACGTCATTGGTGGGTCATTAAGGGTAGGTGAGTGCCATTGTCACGGGGCAACTATTGCTGCCAGGGTTCCCCTCTATGGGCTATGCACTTTCCCTATGCAGTGGCAGGCCTTGCACTGCTGGGCCTCCTTATGTGGAGGCAGGAAGAGTCCCTTAATTGGAAATTAAGTGGCTCAATTGGGCTCCAGGTGGGGAGCTTGTCTGCCACCATTCCCTGCCAGATGGCCTAACAAAATGGCAAGATGACGGGAAGACGTTAGGTACCTTCCTCCCCCCAAACATCTTCCTGCACCAGCTTTGCAGCCTTCCTGCCTCCCAGCCCATTGCTAGTGGGTCTGTTAAATTCCAACCCTTGTTTGTGGACTTCATATGCTGCCACTGTTCTGTTGGGGCCCCTGATGAAAATCAGCATGGATTGAATATGCAACTGGGGGACAGTGGTACTCGGTGGCTGGCACAGCTATTTGTCATAAACAGTGCTGCTATGGAAATTCCCTAATGTACAGTGGCATATAACCATCACCAATTATAGGTCATCTGCAGTGATTGCAATGGAATTTGTTCAGTGTATATTATGAAACTTTTATTTTCACATACTTATATGATATATGGATTATTTATCCTCTCTCTTGATGTGGCATGTGTACACATCCAGTTGTTTCTCCCCCCAGTTCTTGTCTGCAGTCTCATAATAAATACTATGAGCACCATGGAGCTGGCTTTGTTTCTTCTGGCAATACAAATCCAAGTTCAAAAGTATTTTGTCAAAATCATTTCAAAATAAGCATGCCATTTAGCATCGCTTTTATTTATAAATCCACATACAAACTTACAAACATGTTAGATGCAGGATTCCGTAATGATAGTTGCAAATTAAGTTGAAATCAAATAAACCTAATTGATTCTCCTGTTGGGAGTGTTAATGTCATTGACTTATCCTTGTACGGATTTGAAAATTTCATGCCTTCCGAGTGACAAATTGAACCGTGGAAATTATTTTTAATTTGGCTGAAGATGAACTGATTAACTGTGGAGTAGGAAAGATGTGTCATTTTTGTATCTGATGTCCAGTGAATTATGCAAAATAGAGCATTTTCGTACTGCAAAATAGCACCTAGAATTTTGGGAGTAATATTTTAAATAAAAATACATACAATGCATTCCCTGCACTTCCTCTTGACTTCTATTCCTTATTAGTAATATTTAAATAATAATAATTATTAGTAAAACGTAAAAATTAGTAAAAAGAGAGTGACTGCCCTTGACATCAAGGCAGCATTTGACCGAGTGTGGCATCAAGGAGCCTGAGCAAAATTGAAGTCCAATGGAAATTGGGGAAAACTTTCCACTGGTTGGAGTCATACCTAGCACAAAGGAAGATGGTTGTGGTTGTTGGAGGTCAATCATCTCAGTCCTGGGACATAGCTGCAGGAGTTCCTCAGGTTTGTGTCCTAGGCCCAACCATCCTCAGGTGTTTCATCAATTACTTTCCTCCATCATAAGGTCAGAATTGTGGATGTTCGGAGATGACAGCACAACATTCAGCACCATTCACGACTCAGATAGTGAAGCAGCCACGTGCGCCAGTCAATGGCCATCTCCAATGAAAGAGAATCTAACCATCTCCCCATGACATTCAATGGCATCACCATCATTGAATCCCCCACAATCAACATCCTGGGGGTTACTATTGATCTAAGGAGGCATTCACTCCCTCTTCCACTGACGCACAGTGGCAGCAATGTGTTCCATCTACAAGATGCACTGCAGCAGCTCACCAAGGCTCCTTTAACAGCACCTTCCAAATGTGCGACCTCTATCACCTAGAAGGACAAGGGCAGCAGATACATGGGAACACAACCACCTGCAAGTTCCCCTCCAAGCCACACACCATCTTGACTTGGAGCTATTTTGCCGTTCCTTCAATGTTGCTGGGTCAAAATCCTGGAACTCCCTTCCAGACAGCACTGTGGGTATTCCTACAATACATAGACTGCAGCAGTTCAAGAAAGCAGCACGCTACCACCTCCTTGAAGGCAATAAATTCTGGTCTAGCCGGCAATGCCCACATCCCATTAATGAATAAAAAAAGTACTTACCTAGCATTTACTATTGGATTGCCTTGCTAAATATGGCTGGGAACTTGCCTTACAATGTCAGTTCTGCAGTTGAACTTGAGGTTGAAGTGTATGACTTGAATATTGCTGAAAAGAGAGACATGTTGCTTATGCTTTTCATCTTGCACTAATCCTGACAAATGGAAGAATTCCAAATGATCTCAACAATTTATACTGCAGGAGAAAAGGGTGTTGATTGGTTGGCAAGTCAGCTCTGAGTGGCGGAAGTGTTGCCTTGGAGAAAGCAATGGGGAAGTATAAGCTCCCCTTGCTCCCTGGTAATTCAAAAATGGTGCAAGGCCTGAATATATTCCTTTTGTTTTTAAAGACTGGGTCCCTGCGTGTGGATGTATGTTGCTTCTAGCAGCGTAAATGAACCATGTTATGAGCTTGACTGATTATCTTAAATTGGTTGTTGATGTAGCTATTAACACATTCAGGATTGTTTAAGAAGTGCTGCTGAATCGCGAAATTACATCTACCAGTAGATATTTTGTTTTGCAAGCAAGGGCTGGTTGAGTATGTTCTGTGCTCTGCCTATTACAAACAACTGAAGGAACAGGCTGGTTGACTGGATCAGCCAATCATCGTCAACTCGCAGACACTTCCTCTTACCTCTCCCTGGACCATGACCCCACCACTGAACATCAAACCATTGTTTCCAGGACTGTCACTGACCTCATCTCCTCTGGGGATATTCCTCCCACAGCTTCCAACCTGATAGTCGCCAAACCTCGGACGGCCCGCTTCTACCTCCTACCCAAAATCCACAAACAGAACTGTCCCAGTAGACCGATCGTGTCAGCTTGCTCCTGCCCCACAGAACTCATTTCTCGTTATCTTGACTCCCTTCTCTCTCCCCTTGTCCAGTCCCTTCCCACCTACATCCGTGATTCCTCTGACACCTTACGTCACATTAACAATTTCCAGTTCCCTGGCCCCAACCGCTTCCTCTTCACTGTGGACGTCCATCCCTCTAGACCTCCATCCCCCACCAGGATTGTCTGAGGGCCATTAGCTTCTTCCTCGAACAGAGGCCCGAACAATCCCCATCCACCACTACTCTCCTCCATCTTGCTGAACCTGTTCTCACACTGAACAATTTCTCCTTCAACTCCTCTCACTTCCTCCAAATAAAAGGTGTGGCTATGGGTACCCGCATGGGCCCCAGCTATGCCTGTCTCTTTATGGGGTATGTGGAACATTTCTTGTTCCAGTCCTACTCCGGCCCCCTTCCACAACTCTTTCTCCGGTACATCGATGATTACTTCGGTGCTGCTTCATGCTCTCGTCGGGACTTGGAAAAATTTATTAATTTTGCTTCCAGTCTCCAGCCCTCCATCATTTTCACGTGGTCCATCTCTGACACTTCACTTCCCTTCCTTGACCTCTCTGTCTCAATCTCTGGTGATAGACTGTCCACCAATATCCATTACAAGCCTACCGACTCCCACAGCTACCTTAACTACAGCTCCTCACACCCCGCTTCCTGTAAGGACTCCATCCCATTCTCTCAGTTCCTTCGCCTCCGTCGCATCTGTTCCAATGATTCTACCTTCAAAAACAGTTCCTCTGACATGTCCTCCTTCTTCCTTAACCGAGGTTTTCCACCCACGGTCGTTGACAGGGCCCTCAACCGTGTCCGGCCCATCTCCCACGCATCCACCCTCACGCCTTCTCCTCCCTCCCAGAAACATGATAGGATCCCCCTTGTCCTCACTTATCACCCCACCAGCCTCCGCATTCAAAGTATCATCCTCTGCCATTTCCTCCAACTCCAGCATGATGCCACCACCAAACACGTCTTCCCTTCACCCTCCCTGTCAGCATTCCGTAGGGCTCATTCCCTCCGTGACAACTTGGTCCACTCCTCCATCACCCCCTACTCCTCAACCCCCACCTACGGCACCTCCCCATGCCCACGCATAAGATGTAACACCTGCCCCTTCACTTCCTCTCTCCTCACCGTCCAAGGGCCCAAACACTCCTTTCAAGTGAAGCAGCATTTCACTTGCATTTCCCCCAACTTAGTCTACTGTATTCGTTGTTCCCAATGCGGTCTCCTCTACATTGGAGAGACCAAACGTAAACTGGGCGACCACTTTGCAGAACACCTGCGGTCTGTCCGCAAGAATGACCCAAACCTCCCTGTCGCTTGCCATTTTAACAATCCACCCTGCTCTCTTGCCCACATGTCTGTCCTTGGCCTGCTGCATTGTTCCAGTGAAGCCCAACGCAAACTGGAGGAACAGCACCTCATCTTCTGACTAGGCACTTTACAGCCTTCCAGGCTGAATATTGAATTCAACAACTTTAGGTCTTGAGCTCCCTCCTCCATCCGCACCCCCTTTCTGTTTCTTTCCCCTTCCTTTTGTTTTTTCCCCAATAATTTATATAGATTTTTCTTTTCCCACCTATTTCCGTTATTTTTAAATCTTTTATGCCCCCCACACCCACTAGAGCTATACCTTGAGTGCCCTACCGTCCATTCTTAATTAGCACATTCGTTTAGATAATATCACCAACTTCAACACCTCTGTGTTCTTTTGTCTGTGACATCTTTTGATGATCTGCTCCTATCACTGCTTGCTTGTCCCAACAACACCCCCCCTCCACTTCTCTCTCTCTCGCTCTCTCTCTCTCTCTCTCTCTCCCCCCCCCCCACCCCCCACCTTAAACCAGCTTATATTTCACCCCTCTCCCTGTAAATAAAAATCAATTCTGTTGAAGGGTTATGAGGACTTGAAACGTTAACTCTTTTTTTCTCCACCGATGCTGCCAGACCTGCTCTGAGTTTTTCCAAGTAATTCTGTTTTTGTTTTGGATTTCCAGCCTTCGCAGTTTTTTGTTTTTATCTTTATGTTTTAATCATTGGGATGTATGCCCTATGTTCCTAGCATCGCACCAGCACTGAAATTCCTGGTGGTTCTTGAATTAAGGAAGAGGACTGCAGAAAAGTTTGTGAAATTTTAGGATTTCACTAGTTAAAACTATCACTTATAAATAATAGAGCTCTAAGAGCTATTTTTCAGAACTAAAATGTTCATACTAACTGATTACTGGCATGGTATCCTATTCTTTTCTGTTATCCATTTCAAATTAAAGGAAGACTTCCCAGCTTTAAAACTTACTGGCTAGCACCCTTGCCTCTTGAGCTAGAGGGTGTGGGTTCAATTTCAACTCCAGAGATTTTATCACATATTTTTGGCTAACAGTCAAGTGCAGTATTGAGGGACTACTCCACTGCCAAGGTACCAGCTTTTCTATGTTAAACTGAAGCCTTGTGGCTCTGTTGGTGGACATAATGATAATAGATCACAGTATTATTTGTATTATTTTAAAGGAAGTAAACAGAAATAAAAGCAGAAAATATTGGAAGTACTCAGTAGGTTTTGCAGTATTTGTGGAGAGAGAAAGAGTTAAAGTTTTAGCTTGATGTTTTATCAGCATCAACCTGAGACATGGGGCGGAATTTTCCATGCCCGCTGGCATCGAGTGTCATGGCGGGTGTGAGCGGACAATATGGCAGGAAGGCTAAAATTTGGTTTCACAACGTTGTGAAACTGGTTTGCAATTGTCTGCTCCATCTGCCAATGATGGGCTACGTTTCCCACCACTGCACGTCGGGAACTTCATTGTAATACATCTGCATGTCATTATAAGCCCAGCTCAATGGAATCATCCCCCACACACCGATGTTTTCACAACAGCATTTATAAGGCATGCACCTGGTGAACTGCACTTCGAGGGAAACCCGGAGGTCACTGCACAGTAACATTGCGCATCGCTTGAGAAGATCGCCTGTTGGACCTCAAGGTTGAGGTGCCAAGCATTTAGGAGAGGGCACAGGCCGCATTGCAGCTGAGGCGAGTTGGCGCAGGGGGGGGAGGGCTGCCTTGTGGTTGAGGCAAGTTGAGGGGGACAAGGGCTGCTCTGTGATTGAGGCGAGTTGTAGGGGACAATGGCTGCCCTGCAAATGAGGTAAATTGAGGAGCAAGGGCTGCATTGTGATTGATGGTAGTGCACAAGCACGTGCAGGGTGGTTGGGGGGGAGGAGGGAAGCGGCCACGCATCAGAGAAACCTTGTATAAAGTGACCATTTCTCTACAGCTGAGACAGTTCAGGGGCAACCCCATTGACATGCTTGGATAAAAGCCAAATGCTGTGGATGCTGGAAATCTGAAAGAAAAACAGAAAATGCTAGAAGCACTCAGCAAGTCTAACAGCATCTGTGGAGAGAAAAGCAGAGTTGATGTTTCAAGTGCGTGTGATCCTCTCCAGAGCTACAGAGAAGTAGAAATGTGATGAAATTTATACTGTTTAAGGTGAGTGGAACAGGTGAAGCTGGAAACAAGGCCAGCGATAGGTGGAGGCAAAGGAGAGATTGACAAAGATGCTATGAACAAAAGGACAAAGGGAGGGTTAATGGTAGTGTTAAGGGCTAAAAAAGTTGCTGACAGTGGCAAAAGTAAGAAAGCCAGAATGTGATGATAGCAGAACAGGGGTAAGCACTCTGAAAAGAACAGCATAAGCAAGTAACAGATGGCCCTTGTGGGGGTGGGATTGGGGGGCGAACGGATGTAAAATGTGATTTTAAAAAAGGGGGATAGATCAATGAATAAAAATAAAAATGAATAAAAATAAAAATAAATGGATAAAAATAAAAATAAATTTTGAAAAAAGGGATTAAAAAGGGGTGAAGATGGAGGAGAGAGTTGACATGCTTGGATTCAGGCCTCTTGCTTATCTGTCCACTCAGGCACTGCAGAGGCCTGAAAGTACTACCAAATGCTTGAGAGCTTTTCAACCCTCAGGCACAGACAGCAAACTAATGAGTATTTTAGTGGACTATAGAACAATTGGATGACTGGGCATGTTGTATAATCTCCTTGCGAAAACTGGCCATGGAGCAGTCACTGATGGAGGCCCTCACAGCCTCTTGCAATGCCATCATCCATGTGTGCACCAGTCTCCCCCATGGTTCAAGATAACAATACAGCCTTGCAGTGTGGGTTAGGAGAATGCCTGAGCTGAGAGCACAGCATGCATTCCAGTGGGCAAAACTGCCACCAATCGGTCAGGTGGAGTTGGGCGGAGGCGGGTGGGGTTTCAGGCAGCCAAACAGTGCACTGAACTCTGGCTCCTAGTGGTAGTCAGCACTCTCTGGGATGCATTAAAGGGCTTTCAGACTTAACCAAGAGAGGTCCTTATGATACCCAAGCTAACCCATGCATCTCTCTTCTTCATCCTGCAGGAGTACATCAGAATCATGGAGCCTGGTGTATGTCTCATGGCTTACAGAGATCGGAGACAAAGGAGAAGAGAGCAGTGGAGGTGCCTGGCTGGGCACAGGGAGGAGCAACATCCTCAGGAAGAAGGGGCAGCTGGGTCTCCCATGCATGCCGCTGAAGAGCCATAGTGACCTGTTGTTGGTCGGTGCCTAGCTAGACCCAGGGTCTACGGATGGTGCTTGTCATTCCTGCAGATGACCGAGAATCAGTGTCACTGAGGACTGCGCTAGTCCAGGGAACTGGTCGGTCACATCTGCCACCAGCTGCAGGATTTGGCACCTCAGGGACATGGAGAGCATCCACTGCCAGTGACTGCAGTGCTCAGTTTTTACATCAGTCACTCCTTTCCGGGCTCCACAGATGACCTTTGTGGGTTATTGTAAGCCTCCTTGCTCAAATGCATCCATGTGGTCATGGCTGCCATCTTCGCGAAGGCACACAACTTTGCATTTTGCCTGGGATCAGGATGCAAGAATGCTATGATTTGCCCAGATCTCAGGTTTCCCACAGGTGCAGGGTGCCATCGGCTGCACTCATGTGGTGCTCAGATCTCTGTGGCAACAAGTGGTCAACTATGTCAACCACAAGGGCTACCACTTGCTGAATGTTCAGCTAGTGTGTGACCACCACAAATGCATCCTGCAGGTCGACGCAGAGAGTGTCCACGACTCCTACATTCTCAGTAGGTCTCAGATCCCTGATGTCTTATCGGGTCCAGAGAGGCTGCAGGGTTGGCTCCTCAGAGGATGTGGTTGATGACACCCATGCGGTGACCTCAGAGTGCAGCAGAGAGAAGGTACAACAATGAGGCTTATGCTGCAACTTGCACCATGGTGGACCAAACCATCGGAATGTTGAAAATGAGGTTCCGGTAGCTTGAACCGGTCTGGTGCAGCCCTGCAATATGGTCCACAATGAGTGTTACACATCATCATTGCTTGCGGCGCCCTTCACAACCTGTCGCTGCAACATTAGGAGGAGATGGAGGAGCAACACGTCTTCTTCGATGAGGGGAACGTCGATGGGGATGAGGGTGAAGTGGTCCTCGAAGGCGAGGATGACGGCGATTAGGCCATCGCACTAGCCAGACAAGGCAGGTATGCTCAGGAGGCCCTTATAGCTGCTAAATTCATGGAGGATGATTACGACATGCAATAAGGAGACACCATAGCAGCTGTCACATTGCAACTGTGTACGTTTGACTCCTGTCTGGCTGATGGCAGCGCACTTAGCCTTTGTGATAAGGCTCTCATCATGGAGACGCAATGGATGCTCATAATCGCTACATTCCAGGAGGATGATGACGACATGCAGTGAGGACACCATAGATCCTCACATAGCTTATGTGAATGCCTGACTCCTGTCTGGCTGATGGCACCTCGCTTGCGCTCTGTGAACAGGGTCATATCATGGAGATGTTGCAGAGAAACTTTTAACTTCTCCTGACCCTGTGGCATCCTTCTTGAGCTGAACCCTTCAGGACCAGACTGTCAACAGACATAGATGTTGATGAGATGGGGGACCAGCCGCACCTCAAAGGTGCTGGGAGCACACAGAGAGGATGACAGAACTCTATGGCGCTGGGCAAGGACATTTTGGCAGCAATGATGAGCCCCATCGAGGTGCAGGCATGACTGATGTGACCAGTGACAGTGAAGGTACAACATCAATGTGCTGGGAAGGTAGCACAAAGCTCAGGAAAGAGGCTCTGGACTGAGACACCTGCCTTTATCTTGTGCAGGGACCAAGGTTTCACATCTGTGTGACACAAACACTGCTTATCAGAACAAGGAGCCATAGGCAAAGAAACATTCTTGGGAGCTTATTAACAAAGTGAACATTATGTACAAGTGGTTAACACCCGTGCCTAGGCTGTGCAACTACATTTTCTTAATGCCATGAAGACATATTAATGTATACAGTGTTAGTGGAAATTATTTCTTTTAAATAGAGGTTTAGTCTGTGTGTGTTAATTGGATTAAAGCCAGCTACTCTGGGTGCTTTGATGTATGATAGCTTTGAGAGGCAAACAGTAAGATAGAGGGTACATTTGCATTTTGTTGAATAGAGCATTCAAGAGTGGGAGTGAAATCTTGCACCTAGCTAGGAGACACCAAACAATGTTTGTATTACTAATAAAATTGGTACTATTGAAAGGGGTTCAAAGGGCCTTGTGATCCAATGAGAATTTACATTCATAGGGGAAGGCTGGGTATAACAGGAAAGGATTTGTGTGTGTGCAGGTCAGTGGCATGTAAGATCTAAGCCTGTAAGCATACCACTGCATCTGCAAAGGAACCAAATTGAAAGGAACCTCATTTTGAATTCAAAAGCTGAAAAATGCTTTGTCTGGTGCGTGTTTAAGTCTCTTGGTTATTATTGCCTTAATGGAGATTTATTTGGGAATTTGTTAAAAAAGTTATGATAGTAGTAATTTGTAGCCAGGTGTATGTGTTTAATTTGTTGTAAAATAATAAATGTTTCATTTAGTTTGATATAAAACCTCTTGAGACTTGGTAGTCTTATTCCTGAATTTGGAGCTGCAACTCAAAACATACCAATTGAAAATATAGATTATCATAGTTGTTTAACGTTTCCCTCTGGGACTTGGAATAACTTAGCCTTTAACAACTGCTGTGTCATAACACTTAACTTCCTAACTATGCTGCTTTATCTTGGTGCTCCCCGACATCCACAGCGGAGGTGGAGGCAGCCTGCTGACTGCTATGCCCTGTCAGTGATGACCTTGACGGGTGTCCTCTGAAGGACCAAGACTAGGAGGACGCCGGCCTACTTTCGGCATCCTTCTGTGTGGCAGTGGCACCCTCCTTGGCCTGTGGACCTAGATTTGCTGGGGTCACAGGAAGAGGGGATTCAGATGGGCTGGATGCTCCCGGAGTCACCTGAGTAGATGGCTCTAGGGTGTACACCTGCTGATCCTCTTCCCTATGGGTGCCTGAGGACCCCTGACTGATTCTTTGCGGGTAAGGGGAAGCTGGAGTGAGATCGAGCTGCCTGTACCCCTGTCAAGTACACACTGTTGGAGGCCATCTATGGCGACAGCGATGGAGTTCAGCCCGTGCATCAGTGTAGGTCTCCATGGTGGCTGCCATCCTACCAGTATTGACCTTGGTGCATTGGCATGCAGGCGCTGTCGCCTCAGACTAATGGTGGATGGATTCCTCCATTGTGCTTTGCAATCTGAGGAGTGCAGTGGACATCCCTTCCTGATGTTCCCAAGCTTGCCTTTGCAGCTCCAGCAACTGAGATATGACCGAGTCCAGAGTTTTGTCGTCTGACTTGGGCTCAGCAGATTTCTGCAGTCTTCCGAGTGCAGGAAAACTAGGCAGTCCCTGTCTCCACCTGCTGTGGATCAGATAGTGTGATGTGCTTGCCAGGTTGTGACTCCAAGGCTACTATAAAGCTTGGTGCCACTGAGGCGTGTGCCTCTACACTGGTGGAGGGTGTGAGTGAGCGTTATTATGGTTCTTTAATGAAGGTTTCAGCAGATTCCTCTTCTGAGGTGTCTTCAGGGCTTGAGTTGAGGGCTTGGGTCTGGACTCCCTTGGCTGTTTCCCAGATGTGCCTACGAAAGCAAGGAGAGATAATTAGCACATGGCAGTGGCCTGTAAACAGGACACATCACTCTCAGGATTGTTGTCTGATGGATGTTGCACTGCTGGATCCTCACTTGGTTGAGCACTGCCGACCTCACTTTCAGCACAGGAATGGTCCAGATCTTTGCCAGCCAGCTGGAATACTCTATTTCAAAGTCCATGAGGACCTTGCTTTCAGGCATTCCTCCACCAGTCTGTGATGTCTACCTTTAGTTTTGTGCCAGCTTGTCCTGAATGAAGACAGATGGAGAGAATGTAAGCAGGATGCCTACCAGGCCAGATGATGAGTATGCCTGGCATGTGTGGGTGGTGAGTGGTGCCATGGATTTGATGAGGACAATGAAGGTATGTGTGAGCGAGCGAATGGTGTTGTCCCTTGAACTGGCAGTGAGTGTGATCCCTGTGGATTTGTGATGGGTTTGTGAACGTATGCATTGAGATTGATGAGAAGATTGACTTACCCTGGCGGAACGAGGAGATCAGTCATCCTCTTTCGTCACTGGGTGGCTGTCCTCTTTAGCAGGGGATTGGCAGTGACCATTGCTGCTACCACCTCCCAAGCTGGATTGGTGATGTTGCTGCCCCTCCTGTGGCCAGAGCAGGGGTGGAGGACTTCACACCGGGTCTCTATGGCATCCAAAAGGAGTTCCAGGGACGCATCACTGAATCGGGGGGCTGCTGTCTTCTTGCTTTTCTGGACCATGTCTTCTGTGCAGCAGTCCTGGACAGGAACTATTGAGAGGTATACATGGGGCTGCACTTTATATATGGTGCCATGAGTGTGAGGAAGTGGTGAGATGATCTTGTGCCAGGCAAATCAGAGGCTACTCGGCAGCAAAACGACGTGTTTCTCGGGAATGTATGATTAATGAAGCGGGATTGGGATGAGGCGGCATGAAAAGCCACCATTGCGGGTAAAATGGTTTTTTTCCTGCCTGCTACAAATCTAGGACGATTCCCCCCATAAACTCTGTTTCGCTCTCCATAGATGTTGTCAGATCTGCTGAGTGTTTCTAGCATTTTCGGCTTTTATTTTCAGATTTCCAGCATCTACAGTGTTTTGCTTTTGTATCACTAGAGATAATCTGGTCCTTATCACATTGTTGTTTATTGTACCTTGCTGAGGATTGGTTGTTGCATTTCCTACATTACAACAATGACTACATGGCAAAAGTATTTCATTTATGTGAAGCTCTTTGGGAGGCCAAGTCGTAAAAAGTGCTAAATATTTGTTAGGTTTCATTTATTTTTATTTAAGTGGTGTAGATGAATGTTTATTTATAGCGTTGAACATAGATACATGGAATTTTATATATTATTTGTCTTTTCTCCAATAAATTGTTTTCAAGAACATCGTTTTTATATTTTGGAAATAAGAATTGAACTTTTTAAATTAAACTCACTTCACTATTGCACTTCTGAGCATTATTATGAGAGCTTCTGTACAGTAGTTTCAGTACTGCTTTCTGTACAAAAAAAGCTTCCCTCCACCAAAAAAAAAATCCCTGAAGGAAATAATCCCACAAACATCAAGGTGAACATTTTAAGAAGACCCATGTGTAATGAGGTAAACCAAATGACTTGCATTTCTGTAGTATTGGTATGGTAGGCAAAAGAAAAACGATGAATATGACTTGTATATTTGTTGACTGAGCATAAAATAATATGAATTTGCTGAAATTTGTTGTGTGGGCTCACCCATAATAGAATGTTGCCTTAGATAAAGTAATAGGGTTGCTGAGGGACTTGCCCCCTGCTGGTAGTCTATCATGTTAAGGGTGGATAGGGAGGAAATTGGCAGGAAAAGGGGAGGAAAACCTTGGTAATGTCATGCTGCTTGTCCTTCATTTAAACATTAAAATTTTTAAAAACATATGTATTATCCTTCCTTCTCTGGTATTGCTTGTGGATAGTCAGAAACATAGTGGGATGTTTAATTTAACCCCTCAAAAGGAGATTTACATTGAAGATTTGAAATAAATACTGAATATAGGATAGTTGTTGCATAATCTCCTATACGATCAGGACACAGTGACCTTGCAAACAGATCCATAAGCATTTATCAGCCATCAAAGTGATGCTCTTGTGAAATAAAAATCCTCTCTGCATGGTTGTTACTTCGTCAGTCAATCTTACTGGTTCTGTTTTCCACTCATAAGAACATAAAAAATAGGAGCAGGAGTTGGCCAATTGGCCCCTCAATCCTGCTCCCTCATTCAATAAGATTATGGCTGATCTGTTTGTGGCCTAAGGTCCACTTCCCTGTCTGCCCCCCATAACCTTTGATTCACTTGCCAATCAAAAATCTGTCTAACTCAACCTAGAATACATTCAATGACCCAGCCTCCACTATTCGCTGGGGAAAATAATTCCAATGACTAACCATCATCTGAGAAAAGAAATTCCTTCTCAGCTCTGCCTTAAATAAGAGACCCCTTATTTTGAAACTGTGCCCCTAGTTCTAGATTGCCCCATCAGGGGAAACATCCTCTTGGCATCTACTCTGTCAAGCCCCTCAGACTCTTACACATTTCAGTAAGATCACCTCTCTTTCATCTAAATTATAATGAATGTAGGCCCAACCTACTCAACCTTTCCTCATGTGACAAGCCCCTCATCCCAGGATTCAGCCTAATGAGCCTTCTCTGAACCGCTTCCAATGCAATTATGTCCTTCCTTAAGTAAGGTGATCAAAACAGTACTCTAGGTCTGGTCTCACCAATTCCTCTATAGTTATAGTAAGATTTCTCTACCTTCATACTCTTATCTCCCTCGCAATAAAAGCCAACGTTCTGCTTGCTTTCTTAATTACTTGCTGTACCTACACGCTGACTTTTTGTCATTCATGTACAAGGACACCCAGGCCCCTCTGCACCACAGCATTCTGCAGCCTCTCTCCATTTAAATAGTACTTTGTTTTTCTATTCTTTCTGTTGAAGTGGACAGCCTCACCTTTTCTGACATTATACTCCATCTGCCAAATTTTTGCCCACTCACCTAACCTGTCCATATCATTTTCAGACTCTTTGTATCCTCCTCACAATTTGCTTTCCTACCTATCTTTGAATCATCAGAAAATTTACAGTCAGTCTCTTCATCCAAGTCATTCACATAGATTGTCAATAGTTGAGTCCCCAACACTGATCTTATGACATTCCACTAGTTACTGTTTGCCATCTCTGAAAATGCCCCATTTATCCTGACTCTGTTTCCTGCAGGTTAGCCATGGTAATTTATCACCTGCAACACCATAACTGTTATCTTGCGTGGTAACCTTTTATGCGGCGTAGCCTTGAATGCCTTTTGGAAATCAAATGCACCACATCTTCTGGTTACCCTTTATCCACCCTGCATATTCTCAAAGAGCTCTAATAAATTTGTCAAACACTATTTCCCTTTCATAAAACCATATTGACTCTGCTTGATTTTATTATGTTTTTCCATATGTCCTGCTACTACCTCTTTAATAATGGATTCTAGCATTTTCAGAATGACAGATGTTAGACTAACTGGCTTATAGTTTCCTGCTGTCTGCCTCCTTTCTTTCTTGAACAGAGGTGTTACATTTGCAGTTTTCCAATCTGCTGGGATCTTTCCAGAATCTAGGGCATTTTGGAAGATTACAACCAAACTCTCAATTATCCCATTAACTGCAGATGCTTTTGATTGTTTTCTGTCAGAGCAGCCAGATGCTGCCTTAGTTAAGCTTCCTTCGTAAAATTTATTAGGACATTCTTTTACAACACAACAATGTGGAACAAGATCCAGTTCTTCCATATTCAAATTTCTGTAAATGTTGATTTTGAATCACAGAATCACAGAATCTTTACAGTGCAGAAGGAGGCCATTCGGCCCATCAAATCTGCACTGGCTCTCTGAAACAACATTACATACATATGAACATATATATGAACATACAAATTAGGAGCAGGAGTAGATCACTTGGCCCCTTGAAACTGCTCCGCCATTCAATAAGATCATGGCTGATCTGAATGTAACCTCACCCCCACATTCCTGCCTACCCCTGGTAACCTTTCCCCCCTCCCTTATTAATCAAGAATCTATCTAGCTCTGCCTTAAAAATATGCAAAGACTCTGCTTCCACCACCTTTTGAGGAAGTGAGTTCCAAAGACACCCAACCCTCTGAGAGAAAAAAATTTTCCTCACCTTTGTCTTAAATGAGCGACTCCTTTTTTAAAAAAAAGACCCCTAGTTCTAGATTCTCCCACAAGAAGAATCATTCTCTCCACATGCACCCTGTCAAGTCCCCTCAGGATCTTAAAGGTTTCAATTAAGTCACCTCTTACTCTTCTATATTCCAGTGGATACAAGCCTAACCTGTCCAGCCTTTCTTCATAAGACAACCCGGCCATTCCTGGAATTAGCCTAGTAAACCTTCTCTGAACTGCTTCTAAAGCATTTACGTCTTTCTTTAAATAAGGAGACCAGTACTATACATAATACTCAAGATATGGTCACAACAATGTCCTGTACAACTGAAGCTTAACCTCCCTACTTTTGTAATCAATTCCCCTCGCAATAAATGATAACATTCTATTAGCTTTCCTAATTACCTGCTGTACTTGCATACTAACCTTTTGTGATAACTGCACTAGGACACCCAGATCCCTCTGAATCTCAGAGCTCCTCAATCTCTCATCATTTAGATAATCTATTTTATTCTTCCTGCCAAATTGAACGATTTCACATTTGCCCACATTATACTCCATTTGCCAGATCTTTGCTCACTTACTTAACCTATCTTTGCCACTTTGTAGGTTCCTTGTGTCCTCTTCATGATTTACCATCCTCCCTATCTTTGTGTCATCAGCAACCAAGTCATTTATATAAATTATAAAATGTTTGAGGCCCCAGCACTGATCCGTGTGGCATTACCACTGCCAACCAGAAAAAGACACATTTATTTAAGCCAACTCCTTGCTTCCTGTTAGGTAACCAATCTTCTATCCATGTCAATATGTTACCCCCTACACCAAGAGCTTTTATTTTCTGCAATAACTTTTGATGCACTTTACCAAATGCCTTCTGGAAATCTAAGTACAGTACATCCACTGGCTCCCCTTTATCCACAGCACATGTGACTCCTTCAACAAACTCCAATAAATTGGTTAAACATGATTTCCCTTTTACAAAACTATGTTGACCCTGCCTGATTGCCTTGAATATTTCTAAGTGCCCTGCTACAACATCTTTAATAATTACTTCTAACATTTTCCCTATGACAGATGTTAGGCTAACTGGCCTATAGTTTCCCACTTTCTGTCTCCCTCCCTTTTTAAATAAAAAAGTTATATGTGCTATTTTCCAATCTAATGGAACCTTCCCTGAACCTAGGGAATTTTGGAAAATTAAAACCAGTGCATCAACTATCTCACTAGCTACTTCTTTCAAGACCTGAGGGTGGTCTATCCAGACCTGGAGATCTGTCAGCCCGCAGCCTCAACAATTTGCTCAATACCACTTACCTGGTGATTGTCCTGAATTTTCCCAAGTTCCTCCCTCCCTTCCATTTCCTGATTTACACTTGTGTCCTCTATAGTGAAGACTGAAGCAAAATACCTGTTTAATTCATCTGCCAACTCCCTATCAATTCCGTTATCAAGTCCCCAGACACATTCTCTATAGGACCAATGCTCACTTTGTTAACTCTTTTCATGTTTAAATATCTATAGAAACTCATACTACCTGTCTTTATATTACTAGCTAACTTTCTCTCCTGCTCTAATTTGTCCCCCCTCATTAATATTTTTTGTCATTCTTTGCTATTCTTTATATTCTTTCCAATCATCTGACTTGACACCCGTCTTTGTATAATTATATGCTTTTTCTTTAAGCTTGATACTGTCTTTAACTTTTTTAGTTAAACAAGGATGGTGGGCCCTCCCCTTGGGATTTTTCTTTCTCATTGGAATGTATATATTCTGTGTATTCTGAAACATCTCTTTAAATGTCTGCCATTGAACGTCTGTTGACATAACCCTTAACCTCATTTGCCAGTTCACTTTAGCTAGCTCTGCTTTCATGCCTTCATAATTGCCCTTACTTAAGTTATTAAATGCACTCATTTCTCCCTCAAATTGAATGTAAATTTCAATCATATTATGATCGCTGCTACCTAGGGGTGCCTTCACTAGGAGGTTATCTCGTTGTTCAATATCAGGACTAGTATAGCCTGCTCTCTGGTTGGCTCCAGAACATGCTGTTCTAAGAAACTATCCTGAAAACATTCTATTAACTCCTCATCTATGCTAGCTTTGCACATCTGATTTTACCAGTCTATATGTAGATTAAAATCCCCCATGATTATTGATGTACCTTCCTGGCAAGCTCCCATTATCTCTTTTATACTCTGTCCCACTGTGTGGTTACAGTTAGGGGGCCTGTAAACCGCTCCCACATGTGACTTCTTGCCTTTACCATTTCTCATCTCAACCCAAACTGCTTCTACATCCTGGTTTCCTAAATGTAGGTCATCCTTCTCTAATGTGCTAATACCATCACTAATTAACAGAGCTACCACTCCACCTGTTCCTAGTTTTCTGTCCTTCCAAAATGTCACATACCCTTCAATATTCAGGTCCCAATCTATGTCATCCAGTAGCCATGTCTCTGTAATGGCTATCAGATCATACTTATTTCTTTCTGTTTCATTTAGTCTGTTTTGTTTCGAATGCTACATGCGTTTAGATACAGATCCTTTAGTTTTGTCCTTTTATTTTTTTTTAGTGTCTAGCCTTATCTGCTGATTTACTCTTAGACTTGTACTCTTTGTCCCTTGCTGTCACGATCTGTTTATCATTTCCCATATTAATACCTGTCTCTCTTGCCTTGTCTCTACTCTTTGGTTTACTACATCTTCCCAAATTTCATCCCTTGCCCCCACTATTCCGTTTAAAACCCTCTCTACTTCCCTAGTTAGGCAGCTCGTGAGGACACCAGCCTCAGCATAGCCTGGACATGAATCCCAGAATCCTTATTCAGGGATTTCATTGTAGCTAAATGGATTCAGTGAGCCAGAGGAGTAAAATGACGCGTGGTAACGTTGGGCGGATGTTCTGACGCCACCGCGCGTCATTTAGATTTTCAGTTCGGCTGAACTGTCAAAAGCCTATTAAGACATGTTTAAAACTAATTGAATCAATTAAGTGAGCTGCCCACCCAACTTTATCGTAGCTAGCACATCCACTATCTTTGCAGCTATCTGTTTTAGAACTCTAGGGTAAAATTTTTAGCTCAGCTGGTGGGCGTGTGCCCGACCCGACTGAGTGTAATGATGTGTGATGACATCGGGTGTGGGTCCCGACATCATCACGCACTCTCGCATGATATTCCGGTCAGCGGGCACGCGCCGGAGTTGGCAGCGCACCCGCCAACAATCAAAAGGCTATTAAGGCCACTAAAAAGGTAATTAATGTAATTTTTTTGCTGCCCGTCCAACTTTACTGTTGCGCAAAGTTTGTGCCCGTCTGGCTCACACTGACCGCCCCACCCCCCACCCCCACCGAACTCTGTTCCTTCTGGGAGTGAATAGGTTAAAATTGGAGCTGATTACAAATTATTCAAGGTAGCAGAAATTGGTCAGGATTACTGTTGTTTGTTAAATAAAAAACCCGTTTAAGTGCGAGTTGTTGTAGGACACAGTCATAGTCATCAAAAGACAAATTCAGGTTATATTCTGGAAGGTGCATAGCCCTTATAATCCCATTGAATTTGCAGATATTGGCAGTGATAGGCTTTCACAGTGATTATTGGATTGCTCCAAGATATCCACCAAGCTGCATAGGAAGTGGATAGGAAGAATGCTCCTGCATCTTACAGCAATTATAGCAGGCAAGTAGCCATTTTCTTCCAAAAGTCAGCACTAGAGAATGCATTTGGCAATGAAGCAGATTCTTAACTTTAAGGATTCCATTGGAAAGAGAAGATACTGACCAATCCTTAAGCTCCCAGCAGTAAGCTGTGTTCTTTCTCAGCCAAGATAGCCTTGAATTAACCCCAGCTAATGTTTGATGCACAATAGTTGGTGATAAATAAATTGAATAAAGATTAGGTAAAGCATTCTGCAAATCTCAGGGTCCCTAGGTCCTGGTATCGGACCTTGAAGCAGTTCCTTAAGATCAGAGGGACTCATTGATTTTTTAATGGATGGCTCATGAGAGAAGGTAATACTCCTATTTCTCTACAATCAGTGTGATATTCCTAAATAATGACTGTTACTTTCATCCCAATACAAACCTGTAGCATTCTATTGTATGAGTTTGTCCTTCTCTTCACCCATCACCAGAAGTGTAATAACGTGCTGCTCCTCTCCACTGTAGTCATTCCCTTTGCACAATACACATTTTATAAAATGTTTCCAGCAAACTAATATAAAACTACTCTTCCTTCCTAAAACCAACTTGTGGATTTAGAAAATGTTACAGAGCTAAAGCAGGCTATTTGGTCTATTAAACCTGTGCTGGTGTTTTTCTTCACATGAATCATTTAGTTTAATCCCACGCTCCATACTTTTTGATATTCTTTCTCAAAAAGCTATCCAATTCCAATTTAGAAGTCTTCATGAACTCTGCTTCAACACAGCTTATGATTGAAAGTTTCACATGCTTAATAATGTTTCCTTAAAATAGCTCAATAAAACATACCTTGCAACTATGAATAGTGAACCCCAAAAATGATAGATTGAGAAAGTGGACAATCTCAAAATCTACCTGTTATTAACCTGTGTTTTATAAATTTAGCCAAATTAATAGTCAAAATCAGAGCATATAATCCATAATTTCCAGAAAAATTGTCTTACAACTTCAGGTGCCCTCTTCCCACAGTTCATTTTCTTTTAGCTTGTTTTCCTTTTCCTCTATAGAGTAAAGAGTTAACTCTAACACTACCCTAATAATAGCTCCTTACACACAGGCTCAGTAGCTATGTCATAATGATCCCACTCAGAGAGAAGTGAGTGAGAAGATCCTAAGAGAGGAGCAGTACATTTCTGTCCTGACATTCTGTAATCTTGTGTATAGTTAGTTATGTTAATAAAAGTATCTTTAAATAAAGATCTTTGCCTCCAGCCAGTCCTCTTACGAGAACAAGATATCCAGTGGCCAGGATTTTCCAGTGGTCGGGCGGGCTCGGTGGGAGTGGGAGGGGGCAGTCATGGAGCCAATTAAAGCCCACACTGTGTGGATCACAAGTGGTAGCATCTGTGCAGGTGGGGGGAGGAGGTAAAGTCTGGTGCTGCCTGCAGTTTGCGCTTGCGAGCGAAAGAGCGTTTCAATC
Organism: Carcharodon carcharias; assembly: GCF_017639515.1. Lineage (NCBI taxonomy): Eukaryota > Metazoa > Chordata > Chondrichthyes > Lamniformes > Lamnidae > Carcharodon > Carcharodon carcharias. The sequence continues at coordinate 197,755,681 of NC_054469.1, forward strand.
TCCCTGAGGCACAGAGCTGACTCGGGGAGATTGAAGCGTTTTTTAAAAAAACAGCTAAAGACATTAAAAATTTAATGAAACATGTCCCCTCATGTGATTGTTTTTATTTTCAAAAGAAAGATTTTATTTAATTAGTATTATCTTTAGGAAACCTCATCCTGCTCTTGGATGCGGTTTCCTAAAAAACGCAAAGGCCGCTTGGCCTTTTCGCCTGCCCACCAACCGTAAGGTTGGACAGGCAGTATAAGATTTGACTCAATTACCTTGTTAATGGCCCTAATAAGCCTATCAATTATCGGTGGATGCGCAGCCGACTCTGGCGTGCACCTATTGAACGAAATATCGCGTGAGTTCGCGATGCGGGACGCACACCCAACATCATCACATGTCATTTTACGTTCTGGTGTGTCAGGTGCGCGCCCGTACGCTGAACGTAAAATTCTGCCCAATGTCTTCTAAGACAACCCAACAATAACAGCTCCTCTTAAACAGAACATATGATGTTGCCTTTTCAGCATATTACTCAAACTGACAAAGCTGCTGGTAGCCATTTCAAAGAACTTATTCCAACTCCTGTTGCACACAGTCTTCCACAATAATACAGTAAGCCACATCTTTTTAAAAAAAGTCAAAAAAAACCTTTAGATGCCTTTTAAAAACAAATTAAAAAAATACTTGAGAAGAGGAAAAGAAACAAAAATGTTTTGTGGAGAAAGCCATGGGTTGATAAATTGCAAGTGACGATGTGGTGGAAGGCACAGATTTAAGGTAAATGGCAAAAGAAGCAATAGCAACATGAGGAAAAACATTTTTATGCAGTCAGCGGTTAGGACCTGGAATGCACTGCCTGTGTGTGTGGTGGAGGCAGATTCAATTGAGTCATTCAAGAGGGAATTGGATTATTATCTGAAAAAGAAGAATGTGCGGGGCTATTGGGAGAAGACAGCAAAGTGGCACTAGATGGGTGGGATGAACTTTTTCTGTGCTGTAACTGTTCTATGATTCTATAAGATTGTTCAATTATCAAATATTTTACTATTGCCTTCTGTGACATCCTACGTGAAAAATCTGAAATTGTTTGAATCCTTAGCTGCACAGTACTAATCTGTGATAAGGGAAGGCTGGAATGAAAAAAAATTGCATTGAAATTGCAGTTCCATTGAATATCGCACACTTACAGGCAGTGATAACATTTTCAAGTACAGCTGAGAAACTGCTTCAGAATTATTTGAACCCTCCCGATAGGTTACACTTTGAATATTACCATCTCCCAGATCCTTCTGTTTTCAGTATAGTCCTGTGATATCTTCCACACAAATTTGTCATGATTTCCTCACTAGAAACATATATCATGCAGCTTGCTTCCAGAATAAACCTGTATTTTCTCTATATTAAGATGCTCCTTATTTTTCAATTTGACCTTCAAGATGCTAATAGAAAGAAAGAAAGAACTAAATTGTCTCCTTTGTTCATTCTTAACAGGTGGTGCTTCCAACTTTTATTTTAGAAAAGAGGTCACTGCTGGAAATGTATGCAAATTTCATGGCCCATGCAGACATGTTTGTGTCGATCACTGCTGGTACCACAGCTGAAGAGCGCATTATCAGTTTTGTGGAATATTACCTGACTGCTTTCCATGAGGGCCGAAAGGGAGCGGTGGCAAAGAAACCTTATAATCCAATAATTGGAGAAACTTTCCACTGTTCTTGGGATGTGCCGAAAGATAAAGTAAAAGCCAACAGAGCCAACGGCACTTTAACCATGGGCAAGGATCAGCCCAAGACCCAACAAGCCATCGAGTCCAGCGAAGACCCAACAGAATGCTACAAAGTGAGATTTGCAGCAGAACAAGTTTCCCATCATCCACCGGTTTCTGGTTTTTACTGCGAATGCAAAGAGAGGAAAATTTGTGTGAATGCACATGTGTGGACCAAGAGCAAATTCATGGGGATGTCCATAGGGGTCACCATGGCAGGGGAAGGTAAGAGCAGTTTGCAAATCCATCATTCTTTTTAAGTTAACGCCTATTGTATTATGGTGGATTGAAAGCCGCTACAAAGTTCAGTTATTAATTAACAGCAGTGCTTTACGGTCTCAATATCTAGTTAGATTTCTAAATATCATTTTCAATGACTAAAAGTTCATATGTTGGTCCATTCTAATATTTCTTAGAGAGCACCCTATTTAATCATGATGCTGCAAATGCTTGTTTAAAACTTCAACATTTCCCAGAACTTGATTCCATTTTTATATCTAAAGTTTGATGAAGTAGGGTGGGAGGAGGGTCATGCAGAGCATAAACACAGACATAGATCAGTTGGGCTGGATGGTCTGTTTCTGTGCTGTTAACCATATGTAATGCAACCTTGAAAAATAATCCTGATTCTTCTCAAAGTAAATTTCTAACATGGTGTGTTGGACCACAAAAATGTTGAGCTTTGAGAATCAATGTAATGCCAAATATTCACATTGCAGAGGTAGAATCATTAGACTCAACATCTAATCAATGTCAGCATTGTGGTAAGCTGTTGTAGTCTCTGCACATGTTCTGGGATCATTGACTTTAGAATGTACGTGTACGCTCCCCTTGCCACTTTTATGATGATGGATTTTTATGATGTCTGGGTGCCTTGGTGAGGTGGCACAATTCATTAATCTATTTAAATCAGGCAATTCAACAGATGCTGCACATGTTTCCCAGGGCTCAAGAAGGGGAGGCAGGAGCTGCCAGCTTTTACAATATTTCTTGAGGACCAGAAGGAGCAGGAATGCTCCCCCAGACCTCAGGGGATCCTTCATCCCATCTGTTTCCCCTGCCAATTTCAACTTCGATTTCTCCCTTGTGATGGTCCACTTGTCCAGCAACCATGCCCCCAACCCCCCCACACCTGCTCCGCAACCACACCAAGCTCTAATCTCTTCCTCCCTCCTGATTGCTATAGTCTACTCTCCCCACCTCCCTGAAAATAGTCTGATTCACCTTATTGCTTGGGTGAATATCTTCTAGATTGAATGTATACTTTAGTAGCAAAGAGAAAGTGTGCTGTCTGCCACAACTGCAGTGATCCAATCCACCAATCCCTCCCCGTCACAAATTATTACCACTCATTTTAATGTGTAGTTTACAGCTTTCATCTAGAGAGATTTTATTATTTCTGTATATGTGCACTTAGGCACTCATCCAGGATTGCTATTTTCCCCTGCTCTGGTTTAGTATCATAGAAAGTTTATGGCACAGAAAGAGGCCACTTGGCGCATCGTGTCTGTGCTGACAGAAAAACGAGCCACACAGCCTAATCCCACTTCTCAGCGTTTGGTCTTCAGCCCTGCAGGTTACAGCACTCGAGGTGTATATCCAGACACCTTTTAAATGAGTTGAGGGTTTCTGCCTCTACTACCCTTCCAGGCAATGAGTTCCGGACCCCACAAACCTCTGGGTGAAAAATCTTTTCCTCATCTCCCCTTTAGTCTTTCTACCAATCACTTTTAATCTATGCCCCCTAGTCACTGACCTCTCTGCTAAAGTAAATAGGCCCTTCCCATCCACTCTATCCAACTCCCTCACAATTTTGTACATCTCAATCAAATCTCCCCTCAGCCTCCTCTGTTCCAAGGAGACCAACATCAGCCTATCCAATCTTTCCTTGTAGCTGCAATTTTGCAGTCCTTGCACCATCCTTGTAAATTTCCTCTCTCTCTAATTCAATTACATCCTTTCTGTAATGAGGTGACTAGAACTGCACACAGTACTCAAGTTATGACCTAAATAATGTTTATATAGCTCCAGCATAACCTCCCAGCTCTTATATTCTATGCCTTGGCTAATAAATGAAAATATTCCTTATGCCTTCTTAAACGCCTTATCAACCTGCCCTGCTACCTTAAGGCATCTGTGGACATTCACTCCCAAGATCCCTCACTTCCTCTACCCCTCTCAATGTCCTCCCATTTATTGTGTAATCCTTTGCCCTAGTTTGGCCTCCCCAAATACATTACATCATATTTCTCTAGGTTGAATTCCATTTGCCTCTTTTCTGTCCACCTGATCAGTCCATTGATATCTTCCTACAGTCTACAGCAATCTTTCTCGCTGTCAGCCAAGCAGCCAATTTTTTGTGTCAACTACAAACTTCTTGATCATTTCCCCCTACATTTGCGTCCAAATCATTAATATTTAACACAAAACGTAGGAGACCTGGTACTGAGCTCTGTGGAACCCCACTGGAAACAGCTGTCCAATCACAAAAACATTTGTTTCCTGCCACTGAGCCAATTTTGTTTCCAGCTTGCTACGTTCCCCTGGATCCAATGGGCTTTAATTTTTTTTAACCAATCTGCCATGTGGGACCTTGTCAAAAGCCTTGTTAAAATCCATGTAAACCACATCAAATGCACTACCTTCATCAGTTCTCCTTGTTACTTCCTTAAAGAATTCAATCAAATTAGTCAGACATAACTTTCCCTTAACAAATACGTGCTGATTGTCCTTGATCAATTCATGCTTTTCTAAGTGACAGTTTATCCTGTCCCTCAGAATTGATTCCAATAATTTGTCTGCTACTGAGGTCAGACTAACTGGCCTATAATGATTCGGTCTAACCCTCGCTCCCTTTTTAAACAAAGGTACAAAGTTAGCAGACCTCCAATCCTCTGTATGCAGTGAGGATTGGGAAATGATGATCAGACTCTCTGCAATTTCCTCCCTGGCTTCTTTTAACAGCCTGGGCTACATTTCCTGCAGCCCTAGTGATTTATCCACTTTCAAGGATGCTAATTTCCTTAATACTTCCTCTGTCCCTATGTTTATCACATCCAATACTTCACACTCATCCTCCTTAACTACAATGTCTGCATTGTTTCCTTCTTTTGTGAAGGCAGGCGCAAAGTATTCATTAAGAAATGTACCCACATCCTCCACCTCCACAGATAGAATACCTTTCTGGTCATTTATGGGCCCTACTCTCTCCTTAGTTATCCTCTTAATATATTGTTTATACCAGAGGATTCGGCTGTTGCATAGAATCATGCAATTAAACCAACAGTTTTATCGCAGTGTTGCTTGATTTCAGATTCATGAATAGTCACACGCACCTTACAAGACAATGAAGATCTTCTCTGTGTGTCATCACTCTCACTAGTACTTTACTATTTAGTGCAGGGAACTGTAGCCCTACAAGAAAGTCTCAGGAGTATGATTTAACTAAGACAGTATCAGAGAAGCAGTGTGAGGCTATGTCTGCTGCTCTGTTAGTGTCACAGGCAGCAAAATTGCTTATAACAAGGTCAGTTCAAAATCTTTCGTGCAGTATACTATGATGTACACTTCTGGACTTGATAATAGAACACAAGTGTTGTACACGAATTTTGAAAGTGATGAGGAGAGCTTTGTACTTTCTTTAGCATCTTCTAAAATGCCTAGTGACATGCACAACCTGGGAACTTTTCGGCAGGTCTGATAAATTAATTTATATTGACTTTGATCTTTGTCACTGTTTATTGGAACTATTGACAGTGATTTATCCTGTCTGTTCCTCTGTGTACTCCCCTTCAAACCTCATGCCAGTGCACTTTTTTTTGCCATTTATTAAGTGTGGTTGCTCCCCTTATAACGCCAGGATAAAAACATTCTAGAAAATGGCTCAGTCAGAGAGAGTTAGCTACTTTGTCCACTTGAAGATAGAGATAACACTGTATGCATGGATTCCGTTCTACACTATCACAAGCTTACGGCTAGAGCCTCAAATCTGATTACTATTAATTATGCTGGTGCAAGTAAATCCTTTTCTCCCATCAATAAGTGCAATGTCAGCACATATCTTTCATTGATCATTACTGGCAAGTCCTGTGTACACCCTTTACATTTCATAATATTCTGTGCACATATTTGATAAGCCTTAGATGTTTTCATTTTTTGTGAGTTTTAACTTGCAGTTTAGTTCTGAAAGATTTTTTAAAAGTGCAGATATAATGAATGCCAACTCTGACCTCAGAGTACCCTCTTTTTGGGTATATTTTCCTCCTGTTGCAGGTGTTTCACAGGTCGATATGATCCATGGCAACCTTTTGCTAAAATTTGCAACGGGATGAGATATACCTCTCTGCTGAAAATCAGTGTTAATAAGAAAACGGGACCATGGTACTCTCATCAAGAATATCTAAATTGATTAAGTATTGACAACACTGAATAGTAGAGTTGTATTTTCACATTAGAGCCTTCTAGTTGCAAAATCTGTGGAGAAAAAATGTTTACACTTTGAAACATTATGTCAGCAGATATACTGTAATGTTTACATATGACAGCTGTAAAGAATGGCTGCACATCATTCCCAGGAATAAATTACTGATTCAGGCTTGATCTTAACTAGCTATACATTTGTTGGATACAGGTTTTCTTTTTTGGTTTATGTTTTTCTACACTTCTCAGTAACCTAACATTTATTGTGTATTCTCTTGCCTTGTTGGCCTTCCCCAAATGCATTACCTCACACTTCTCCGGCTTGAACTCCAGTTGCCACTGTTTTGCCTACCTGACTTGCCCATTGATTTCTTCCTGGAGGCTACAGCTTTCTTCTTTATCATCAACCACATGGCCAATTTTTGCAAACTCCTTAATTATTATCCCCAACATCCAAGTTCAAATCATTGTTATATATAGCAAAAAGGCAAGGGAGCAAGCAATGTGCCCAGTGGAACCCCACTGGAGATGGCCTTCCAGTCTCAAAAACATCTTTCAACCATTATCCTTTGCTTCATGCCACTTTTCCTTGGATTCCATGGACTGCTACCAGTCTGTCAAGTGGGACCTTATCAAAACACCTTGCTAAAATCCATGTAGACTACATCAAGCATGCTATCCTCCACGACCCTCCTTGTTAAATCTTCAGAATTCCAGTCAACTTAGTCAAACACAACCTTCTCTTAACAAATCTATCCAAATCTGACAGCCCATGATTAATCCATGCCTTCCTAACTGATTGCCCCTCAGAAATTTTTCCAATAATTTGACCACCATCATACTCAGGTTGACTCTAATTACTTAGTTTATCCCCTTATTCCTTTGAAACAACAATACAATTATAGCAGTCCTCTGGCATCATCTTTGAAATCAGAGAGGATTGGAAAATGATGGTCAACATTTCTGCTATTTTGTCTCTTTCTTTTCTTAACAGCCTGGGATACATTTAATCTGGATCTGGCGAATTATCTACTTTAAAAGCTGCTAAACACAGCAACACTTTATCACAGCCATGTTAATAAAGAATTGTTACAAAAAAAAAGTACAGCCCACAGTCAGCAAAACCTGCACATGTGTTTTCAACCTATATTTTTCATAAAATGTGTAGAAACAATACAACACATGCAGGGAAAATGAGATATATAAAATGCTTAATCTGTATAATTTGTCTCTTTCATTTTCTTTCCCACATTTTCTGTTGTTCACTTGGACAATAAGTGCTACATAACCCTATGTATCATTATGTATCATTTCAGTGCCTTCCCATCTTTTACAGGTGTCCTTTTCCTTGGGGAGCATGATGAAGATTATGTTTTTACACTGCCATGTGCCTATGCACGTTCGATACTTACAGTCCCCTGGGTAGAACTGGGGGGTAAAGTCAGCATTAACTGTGCCAAGTCCGGTTACTCTGCTGCTGTCACATTCCATACAAAGCCTTTCTATGGAGGGAAGGTGCACAGGTAATTTATAAAAGCTTCCTACACATTAATAAAATTGTGAAAACAGTGTTTTATTGAAGAAAAAAACTGATTTTGTAAATTATGAATTCTTACGCCTGCTGGAATCAGTGTAAGCCACAAGGGACAATTGACCATTTGAGGTGAATAGCAGTTCCTTACATACAGTTACTTCCCAGCTTTTACTAATGTACAAATTTAGATTTTATGGGGTATATTTTGACTTTGTGTGGCAAATGTAAAACAAGCCACAGCAAATCCATTGAAGTCAATGTAAATAAAACCAGAGAGATATAAATTGGGCTGCCAATTCACTTTCACCAGTTTTACACAATTGCACAAAGTCTATGCCACCTGTTTTTAACAGGCTGGCAAAAATCAGGGGGAGGGACCATCTATTGTATTACCAAATGTTACGATGCTGGATCACAGTTCCCTGTTCAGTGACTGACTCCCCGGTGTCAGCTGAATTGTTTGACAGAGATTCAAAGATGAAGATAAAGGGAGAAAAAAACCCGGGCAAATTAACATTGATCATGGGGTAGAATGTTCCAGTGGGAAGTCGAGGATTTGGGAGCAAGTGACCATGCTGCTCGGGTAGAGAATAAAAAGGCCAAAGAGAGGGGTCAGCCTAATTAAAATTACTTTGATTAGGGAGCTGGGGGTGGGGTGGGTTGGAACAAAATAAATAGTTTGGTTAGTTCAGATTGATCTTAAACACTCCAATTTGAAGAAAAGTGAACCAAATACTTCAACATGTATTTGCTAGTTACTGCTGATCTCCTAATAATGCAGCTTTTCTCTTTTTTAATCTCATGCTATGAAATTGCTCAGACTTGTCCTCAATGTTCCCTTTTGTCAAACATTCCTAGCTGTATCCATTATTTAAAGCCTATTTAGTACTGTTACCTTGTGTTAGTTCTCTGCTCTTTTTGCATTTACTTCCTGTAGCCCAATCCCCAACACTTACTCCCAACACTTGCCCACTTTCAGTTCTCAATATGTACTCTTTGAGTTGGGCTCTCTTTTTCTGAATCCAACAACAACCTCATCAGCTATATACTTTTCACAATTACCCCAATGCCACTGAATTCACAAGCATGCTCTCTATTCCACTACCTTATCCTTGATGATCAAATAGTGCTCTGAACAGCAGCCCTTTTCTTTACCCCTAGGGCAATATTTTCCCCCTGTTGGACGGGAAGTGTGGGAACAGGCACAGGTGGGCGGCCTTCCGATTGGAGCCCCCAGTCGGCGGTGGGGGTGGGGGCTGCCATTTTATGTGGGTGAGCCAATTAAGGCCCGCCCAGCGTGACATCCACCAGGAAGTGCTGTGCGGCCAGTGGGGGGGGGGGAATTCCCTCAGCTGGTGGAGTGCTCTTTCACGCACAGATCTCCCTGAGGCAAAGTACTACCTCAGGGAGATCGGCTCTGATTGAAAACTTTAAATAAAGGTGATAAAAAAAATTCCCTGCCATGTCCCCTCTTGTGACACTTTCACATGAGTCAGGACATGTCCATCACTTTTATTGAAACATTTCTTAAAAATTTAAATACTCTCATGAAACCTCATCCCGCCCGTGGATGAGGTTTCATGTTTTTTCCAAAGGTTTAAGGTTGGACGGGCAGGTCCATTAATCATCTTAATTAGTTTTTTAATGGCATGCCCAACTGAGAATCTAAATGAAGTGGGGTGACGTCGGGATGCACACCCAACATATCCCCTTGTCATTTTATGTTTGGCGATTGGGCCCCGCCCCCGCTCGCCGACCATAAGCTGCTGCCCCTAGTCCTGATGACTGAATACAGATCACAGGAAGGGTAAAGTGATATTTCTCAGACTTTGATCAGCCAATGATGCTCACAACAGCAGCCTTCAACTGAAAGCAGAATATAAACAGCAGCATTTAATACATGCTGCTTTTAATGGTCCAGATTTTGCAGTCAGCAACAAAAGAACTGCACACACCTTGCTAACAGCTGCCCACAAAATTTCCCTGGGCTTTAGAGTGCAGACTCCTCTCATGTGTTGTCTGTTTTTTCATCTGTTGTCTGTTTCAGCACCACATCTTGTCCAGGGAATACTTAGTGTTTGTGACCAGGGCAAGTAACTGCAGGCTCTTCAGCCAATCAGACTGAAGAATCCTCATTGAGATATACCTGGATCTTAACATGGCAGTAGAGGTGGGTTAGATGGTGGGCAAGCAGGCAAATTTGAGCTGCAGCACAGTGTGCCAGTCACCTGACATAAAACCACCTCTGCATGAGTTTTCCAGAGGTGGCTTCTCTGTAGTGACAACCACCCACCTGGTAGTGGCTGGCTGGCAATTGGGCTTGTTATGGAGGCAATTGAAAGATAGCTTAATTAGCAATAATATTTTACCAGAGATGTCAGGACTCCACACTGTAGTAACACCTCATCGAAGCAGATGAGGTGGCTGCACAACAGGCAACCCTTGACTAAAGTGGCATCCATTTAAAATATGTCTAAAAGGAGGAATCATCAAGCAGCAGCTCATGCACATTCACTAATCAGCCATTTTTGAAACAGAACTGTACGATTGGAATTGGTGACAGAGGAAGGGTATTGGAGAACATTTCTTTCAAAGACGGGCAAAGGAAGTTTGACCGCTGAGGTCCTAGTGTCTGAGACTGTCTCTGATAATGAGGGCCACCTACTCAGAGATGTGCTGGAGCAATGGGAGGAGCAGCAGGTCCAGCAACAAAGACAGTCACATGATGCACATGGATGCAGCAGGGGCAGCACAAGTCCAAAAGGTGAAAGCAACTGAATTGAGTGTATCAGCAGAAGATCAGCTTCCTGAGCATGTTAGAGCAGCAGTTCCACCGATGGCTTTGCCTACCTAGGCACCTGGTGGCTGAGTTGCGCTCAGGACAATTTTGTGCCACAAGGCGCAGGAGTACAATCTATGCCAGTAGCTGTCAAGCTGATGGTGACCTTGAATGTTCTAGCTTCCACCTCCTTTCAGGGCTCAGCAGCTGACTACATGGGATCTTGTAATCAGCTGCCCAAAGCTGCATATCGTAGCTGACAGGGACATCTGACTCGGTTGCCTTCAGCACAGATGCAGCCAGTCGGGTATAGAGGGTTGTGGAGATTCAATGACGAGATTCCTTCAGGAACAGGGAATGATCACTTGTTGCCATCAAAGCCCCATAGTCTCAGGTTGGAGCAGTTATCAACACGGATGGCTTCCACTCCATAAATGTTCAGCTGTTGTGCAATCATCATGAGCGCTTCTCTCAAGTGTGCATGAGGTTTCCTGGCAGCTGTCATCATTCACTAATTCATTCTAAGGCAGTCACAGGTGCTGCAGCCATTTATTTTGACACACAGCCATCATAGATAACTCCTGATGGACAAGGGGTACCCATTGAAGAGATGGCTGCTGACCCCAGTGTGAGGCGCCACAACTGAAGCACAAGAGCAATATAACCAATGCCATCTCAGCATAAAGGGCTACTATTGAGTAGACCATCAGCCTGCTAAAATACAGTTCTGGTGGGGTATCCTGCAGTGCACCCCCTCAAGGGTTTCCCACATTATTGTGGTCTTCTGTGCTCTGCACTGCATGGCCTTCCAGAGAGGAGTGGAACTGGAGGAGGTCTGAGGGAAGAACATGCCCTCATTGGAGGTTGAAGATTTCGGTGAGGATCAACCGGTGACATACCAAGCCAACCCAGAGATTGGACTCATGTGGCAACACACTGACCATGATAGCAGTGAAGCCAGGGATGCCTTGATCTAGAACACTTCTCCTGAGTAGAGTAGGTCCTCCAACTGAAGACTGTAAATCAGGCCCCTCTCCACAGTATGAGGACAAATTCATTACTCGTGGGGTTTAGCATTCATGCCATGAATGGACTTCTCCATTTTGCTACTCCACTAGCACGGTCTTGTATGTGGCCCCCGAGGCTCAGGATCTCCAGCTGAGTAAGCATAACAGGTGCTGCCCTCCATCCTCTGATGGGACTGCCCAAAGCGGCCTCTGCCTCAGTCAGCTGCTCCTGCTCACGTATGCTGTGATTCTCACTTTGAGCCACTTGTTCCAAAGTCACTGGAGGCCCCACTGAAGTGTATCCCTGCTGGTGGAGGGTGCACTTGCCTCCAATGATGGTGGTTCCTCAGATTGCAAGTTGTCCTCTGAGGCAGTCTTGACCTCCACATTGGTTGCTGCTGATCTTTCGGCACGAGCTTTATGTGAGAGAAAAAACGTCAGCAACTCGCATGCCTTCGTCTCAGCAGGCACTTTAGTAGATTTCTTTCAATTCATCAAGTGGCATCTATTGGAAATGACTTCATAGAGTTGGAAGCTGCTCTGAAGTGCAACCATGGAGCATTCAATAAACTTTCACTCTCTACCGCACAACAATCTAGTCGTCTTTGACTACCTGCACTGTGGCAACTCTTTCAATCTCAATGGGCCTCCATGAATGTCAATATTTCCAGCTTAGCTACCTCCCCCACATGAATGACTCCTCTCATGGGTGTTGTGTGCCCATCTCTCCTGAAATGTGAGGATGGAGAGGTCACCTCATTTGTCCATCATGATCCACTATCAGAAGTGGTGCTCCTGTCATTGCATTTTGCCTGGGCTTACATTGCTTTTCTCCTTTCTCTTGAGGGTTGGCAATGGGTAATAATCTTCTCAGTATATCTAATCACTGCTTGCCTTGAAGCCCTCCTCTCAGGGATGTGCTGTTCCTGCAAGATACCAATGACAGCTTGGCTTTGCTTCATACGCACCATGCCAGACATCAGAAGGTAATTGAAGCACTTGGACCCAAGTCCTGCAAACCATGCTGTGGCTGCTAACCTCTAGCCATATCTCCTTTTGTTTGCCTGACAGGCTTCCTCCTGCCACTCTCCGGAAACAAAATGTTCCTCCTGGCTCGACCGTCTTTATCATTATCCCCAAGGAGGTATTGAGGAACCTTGAGGCCTAGCACGATGGATTACCATGCTATTGCTCTGAAAGCATGTTCCCTTAGGGCTAATTCTCTCTGGCAGCTTGCACTTTGAATCTGGACGGGTGCCCATTAACTGGAGCTATCTCCCACCTCCTTGCCTCCTGCTCACATCTGCTGTCTATAATTGGATGAATATCGCAAAGACGGCTCTTTGATCACCACCCGCAAAATGCTGATGTTCAACGTGCTCCAACCTCCAGCGGGAATGGTCCTGATATCGGGATGCTGGCAAGACTAAGAAAATCCAGCCCACAGAATCCAAACCAGGAAGTATAAAGCATGATTTGGATTATATGAAATTATATTTAAATGATGTACAGATAGCTAAATAAAGATTTGGAAATACAGATGCAAATAAGAGAAAGGGACAAAAGAAACATGGAGAAAGGGTAAAATGAATTTTTAAAAAAGTCTCCAGCAGTATTAGTCTTCTGACAGAACAAGACTCCATGTTTTTCAAATTAAGTTTTTGGGGCCCGAGAAGTTGTCCATCAGCAATTATCTTGAACGTTGTTTTTAGTGGAAAAACAGCCCAAGTTCATGCTGTTCCATTCATTTCAGTGCAGAGCCCATCAGCAAGGGCTATAACAGGGCAGCATGAGGATGAATGGGTATCTCTGCCAGCAACTTCTAGATTTGTGTGTTTAACTGCACGTGTGCAAATGCCAGAAGTTGCTGACCAATTTACCCCATTCTAACGGTGAGCATGAAGACCTTTTACATCCACCTGAGCAGGCAGCTAGGGGCTCGATTTAACATCTCATCCAAAAGTCAGTACCTCCAACAGTGCAACAATTCCCTCAGTTCTGCATTGGAGTGTCAGCATACATTTTTGTGCTCAAGCCCTGGAGTGGAATTTGAACCCAGAAACTTGAGATGAGAATGAAACTGAGCCATAGCTAACACACGAGGTCCTTGGCAGCTGTGTTATTCAAAGCCTTACCTCCAAGAGGCTGGAGCCTTAATCCAGCACTTTAGACCACCCGGCCTTATTACTAAAGGCCTAAAATGGATGCAGCAGACTATGGGTAATATTATACAAAATATTTTAAATGTGAAGTGTTCCTGTGCTGTGTCTCCCATCATTAAAATTGTACCATTTTTAAAGAGGTACTCACAGACCTAAATTCCCATCACACTGGACACAATAAAAGCACAGTTTGGCTGTATGTCTTTTAAGATTTATTTTCTGCAATCATTGGTCACCCACCTCTGTGTCAAATCCCTGTTCTTTACACTCAATGCATCCAGGAGAGCCTTTTAAGGCAGTACGTACAAGGCCCTACCAGACGGGGCAGTCCTGGACTTAATTTTAGGGAATGAGGCCAGGCAAGTGGTAGAGGTATCAGTGGGGGAGCATTTTGCAGATAGTGATCATAACTCCGTTAGATTCAAATTTGTTATGGAAGAGGACAAGGATGGGCCAGAAATCAGAGTTCTAAATTGGAGGAAGTCTGATTTTAATAAGATCAGATATGATTTGGCCAGATTGGACTGGGAGCAGCTACTTTTAGATAAATTTGTGTCAGAGCAGTGGGACTCATTCAAGAAGGAAATAGGGAGACTACAGGGTCAACATATTCCAGTAAAGACAAAGCGTAGGACCAACAAATCCAGGGAACCTTGGATGTCGAGGAATATACAGGATTGATTAAAGAGAAAAAGGGAGGCTTATGGCAGATACTGAGGGCTCAAGACAGCTGAAGCCCTAGAGGAGTATAGAATATGTAGGGGGGAAATTTAAAAAGGAAATTAAGAGAGCAAAAATGCGGCATGAAAAAACATTGGCAGGTAAAATAAAGGAAGATCCAAAGTTATTTTACAAGCACATTAAGAGTAAGAGGATAACTAGGGAAAGAGTAGGGCCCATTAAGGACCATAGTGGTAATTTGTGTGTGGAGCCGGAAGACGTAGGTAGGGTTCCAAATTAATGCTTTGTGACGGCATTCACAAGTGAGAAGGACGACGTGGGTATGGAAATCAGGTAGAAGGACTGTGATATAATTAAAGAAATTAGCATTGAAAGGGAGGTGGTTCTAAGTGATCTGGCAGGCTTAAAAGTAGATAAGTCTCCAGGCCCAGATGAAATGTATCCCAAGCTGTTGAGTGAGGCAAGGGAGGAGAGAGCACGGGTGCTGGCAATAATTTTCAATACCTCTCTGGCCACGAGAGGTGCCAGAGGACTGGAGGACAGCCACTGTGGTACCATTATTCTAGAAGGGAGGAAGGGATAAACCAGGGAACTACAGGCCAGTCAGTCTAACCTCAGTGGTGGGGAAACTATTGGAAGCAAATCTGAGGGGCAGAATTAATCTACACTTAGAGAGGCAGGGATTAATCAAGGACAGTCAGCATGGCTTTGTTAAGAGGAGGTCATGTCTGCCCAATTTAATTGAATTTTTCGAAAAAAAGTGACCAGGTGTGTAGATGAGGGCAATGCATTTGATGTAGTCTACTTGAACGTCAGCAAGGCTTTTGATAAGGCCCCGCATGGGAGACTGATAACAATGGTAAGAGCCCATGGGATCCAAGATAATTTGGCAAATTGGACCCAGAATTGGCTGAGTGGCAGGAAGCAGAGGGTGATGGCCGAGGGGCGTTTTTGTGACTGGATTCCTATGTCCAGTGGGGTTCCACAGGATTCGATGTTGGGTCCCTTGCTGTTTGTGGTATATATAAGCGATTTAAACTTGACTCTAGGAGGGTTGATCAGTAAGTTCACGGATGA
Organism: Carcharodon carcharias; assembly: GCF_017639515.1. NCBI lineage: Eukaryota > Metazoa > Chordata > Chondrichthyes > Lamniformes > Lamnidae > Carcharodon > Carcharodon carcharias. Next base: position 197,771,096 of record NC_054469.1, read on the forward strand.
TACGAAAATTGTTGGGGTGGTAAATAGTGAGGAGGATAGTCTTAGATTACAGGGGGATATATACGGGCTGGTCAGATGGGCTGATCAGTGGCAAATGGAATTTAATCCAGATAAGTGTGAGGTGATGCACTTGGGCAGGGCAAACAAGGCACGAGAATACACGATGAATGGTGGGACCCTGGGAAGTACAGAGGATCAGAGGGACATTGGTGTGCATGTCCACCGGACCCTTAAGCTAGCAGGACAGGTAAATAAGGTGGTTAAGAAGGCATATGGGATACTTGCCTTTATTAGCTGAGGCATAGAATATAAGAGCAGGGAGATTATGCTGGAACTATATAAAACCCTGGTTAGGCCACAGCTAGAGCATTGCGTGCAGTTCTGGAATCTGCATTATAGGAAGAGTGCGATTGCACTAGAGAGAGTGCAGAGGAGATTTACCAGGATTATGCGTGGGCTCGAGAGTTTTCGTTATGAGGAGAGATTGGATAGACTGGGGTTATTTTCCCTGGAGCAGAGGAGATTGAGGAGGGACATGATTGAAGTGTATAAAATTATGAGGGGCATAGATAGGGTAGACAGGAAGGAACTTTTTCCTCTTGGTGGAGGGATCAATAACCAGAGGGCATAGATTTAAGGTAAGGGGCAGGAGGTTTGGAGGGGATGTGAGGAAGAATTTTTTCACCCAGAGGGTGGTGGGAATCTGGAACTCTCTGCCTGAAAGGGTGGTGGAGGCAGAAACCCTCAAAACATTTAAGAAGTATTTGGATGTACACTTGCAATGCCATGGCATACAAGGCTTCAGGCCTGGTGCTGGAAAATGGGATTAGAATAGTTAGGTACTTGTTTGACTGACGCAGACTTGATGGGCCGAAGGGCCTTTTTCTGTGCTGTTGACCTCTTTGACTCAACTCAAAATATTTCTGGTCCAACAAGATACTCTATTTTATTAATCTCTTATTTTCTGAAATCTAAAGGGAAAAAATGATTTATTTGTTTGCGATGGCCTTCTCTACTTTGCGAAACAATGAGATAGATTATTGCCATCATTTCACTTTCCTTTGCAGACTCCGATGTGTCTGCATTTACAAATTTATCAGCTTTAAATGGAACACTTTATGCATTAGTCAAATTCCTGTCTCTCCTAATTTATCTAAAGCATTAAATTAATATGTGTAAAATAAATTGAAGAACTCCATTAGAGTAACAGGAATGGGATTTCACATAAACACATTAACCATTCATTTACAATTGTTGCAGAGCGTAATTTGAAGGCCTGGGAAATTAACTGGCAAGTATTCTGATGGATCTTGGTGGACAATAAGATGGAATAACTTTAAGACTATAATGTTAAATATGCAAGATAAATATCAACCCAAGAAAATTAGATGCAAACCAAGTAAGCGGTCCCCAAGATGGATGAATAGGACAATTAAAATGGTAAAAAGGGGAAAAAGCAAACTGTAAGAATGACTTCAAAGGGAAAGAAAGAGAAGAATTGTGGTAGGAGTATAGACCTTTGCCAAAATGGATTAAAAGACATACCAAAAGTACAGATTGAACTGAATAACTGAAGGCAGCAAAGATGTTAAAAATAATGCCAGTGTCATAAAAGTTTACATTGTATTTAGAGAGGAAGGTGATTATTTAAATATAAAAGTAGCACCAAGACTGAACTTAAACTATGTGCTCTCACTATACTTTCCTGCCTCGCCCTGATGCCTGGTTCAGGAAGGTCATTTTGAGTCCCAAAGTTGATACCCCTCCCACAGTAACGGTAACCATGAAACTATCATCGATTGTCGTAAAAACCCATCTTGTTCACTAATGTCCTTTCAGGAAGGAAACCTGCCATCATTACCTGGTCTGCCCTGCATGTGACTCCAGACCCACAGCAATATGGTTGGCTCTTAACTGTCCTCTGAAATGGCCTCACAAGCCACTCATTTCAAGGGCAATTAGGATGGGGAACAAATACAGGCCTTGCCAGCGATGTCCACGCCCCATTAAAGAATTAATTTTAAAAATACAACAAATATGATGTCACAAAAGTGACATCACCTTGGATATCAATCTAGTCAAACCCAAGTAGCACCAGACATACCTTTGGTGACCAAAGTAACTTCAACTAAGTAATTTACTCAGTGTCACATAAAAAGTAGCCAGTGTGTAAGCTGCTTCACTGTTATTTGTTGGTTTACAGGCTACATTTGTAGTATTAAGTCCACAAAAATTAAGGGCGGGCTTTTCTGGCCCTGCCACCACGGGTTCCCTTGCAGCAGATGTGGCGAGCCATCCCAAAAGCCCATTGACGGCGGGACAGGAAAATTCCAGACTAAGTATTTATCTTTTTGCAAGTAACTTATTTAATGTCAATAAGTTGATCTTAGTTAATTTCTCTTTCACTTTGACTTTTTTTTTCATTTCTCTTCAATCACAATTTGTGAGTTTTAGAACTCAGGTTATTTCAGTAGTTACTGTAGCTAGGTATTTAAATCTGTAGATATAAATATCTCTATCCGACCTTGACCAGATTCAAATCTTACTTCCTTTCCCTTCCAGCTTATTCAATGGTTAAGAATATCACCCCCTTTTAATGGCATGGATAGAAGATTGGCTAACAGGAAACAGAAGTAGACATAAATGGGTACTTTTCTGATTGGCAGGATGTAACGAGTGGTGTTCCACAGGGATCAGTGCTGGGGCCTCAACTTTTACAATTTATATTAATGACTTGGATGAAGGGACTGAAGGTTTGGCTGCTAAGTTTGTTGATGACACAAAGATAGGTATGAATGTAAGTTGTGAAGAGGACATAAGGAGGTCACAAAGGGACGTAGATAAGTTAAGCGAGTGAGCAAAGATCTGGCAAATGGTGTATAATGTGGGCAAATGTGAATTGTCAATTTTGGCAAAAAGAATAAAAAAGAAGCACATTATCTAAATGGTGAGAGATTGCAGAGCTCTCAGATTCAGAGGGATCTGGGTGCCCTAGTGCATGAATCACAAAAGGCTAGCATGCAGTTACAGCAAGTAATTAGGAAATAATAGAATCATTTATTGCGAGGGGAATTGAATACAGAAGTAGGGAGATTATGCTTCAGTTGTACAAGGGATTGGTGAGATCGCATTTGAAGTACTGTGTACAGTATTGGTCTCCTTATTTAAGGAAGGATGTAAATGCGTTAGAAGCAGTTCAGAGAAGGTTTACTAATAAGATTAGTGGGCGGGTTGTCTTGTGAGGAAAGGTTGGACAGGCTAGATTTGTATCCACTGGAATTTAGAAGAGTAAGAGGAGACTTGATTGAAACCATTAAGATCCTGAAGGATCTTGACAGGATGGATGTGGAGAGGATGTTTCCTGTTGTGGGAGAATCTAGAACTAGGGGTCACTTTTTTAAAAAAAGGGGTCACTCACTTAAGACAGATGAGGAGAAATTTTTTCTCAGAGAGTTGAGCATTAGTCATTAAAGGTGGCAGGACAGGTGGAGAGCAATTAATAAAACATAAGGTATCCTAGGCCTTAGTAATAGGGGCACTGAGTACAAGAGCAAGGAGGTTATGCTGAATTTGTATAGGACACTAGTTAGACCTCAGCTAGAGTTTGGTGTACAGTTCTGGGTGCCACACTTTAAGAAGGATCTGAACCCATTAGAGAGAGTGCAGAAGAGGTTTACAAAAATGGTTCCAGGAATGAGAAACTTCAGTTATGAAGATAGATTGGAGAAGTTGGGACTGTTCTCCCTGGAGAGTAGAAGGCCAAGAGGAAATTTGATAGAGGTGTTCAAAATCATGAGGGGGCTGGACAGTGTTGATCGGGAGAGACTGTTGCTGCTTGTAAAATGATTGAGAATGAGAAGTAACAGATTTAAAGTGATTTGCAAAAGAAGCAAATGCAATGTGAGAAAAAACGTTTTCACACAGTGAGTGGTTCGGGTCTGGAATGCACTGCCTGGAAATGCGGTGGAGGTAGGTTCAATCGAGGCATTCAAGAGGGCATGAGATGATTATTTAAATAGAAATAATGTGCAGGGTTACAGGGGAAAGACAGAAGAATGGCACGGAGTCATAGTGCTCATTTGGAGAGTCGGTGCAGACACAATGGGCCAAATGGCCTCCTGCTGCACTGAAACAATTATGTGATTCTGAGTCTTTGGAACTCTCTTCCTCAAAAGGCAGTGGAAGCAGAGTCTTTGAATATTTTTAAGGCAAAGGTAGGAAAATTTTTGATAAGTGAAGGGTTACCTGGGGTAGGCAGGTGACTACAATCAGATCAACCATGATCTTGCTGAATGGCAGAGCAGGCTCAAGGGGCTTACTCCTGCTCCTAATGTGTATGTAATACCTTCTCATAAAACTTAAGTGATTAAGACAATAACTGAGCCAAATGAATCCGGAAGGTGCTCGGTTTGAGCTCCAGTTGAGTCACTTCATCTAATTGAAGCTGTAGTAAGAAGGCCATAATCAATTTCAAACACCCCAGAGAAATAGAGGGAAAATCACTGACCTATGCTGGAAGTGTCAGATGAGGTTGGAATCAGGCTTGGCTGTGAAGCCCCAAAACTCATAATCTCAGCAGTAATATACTGGTGAGATGCCAGAAGGACCTGCAGAATTGTACCCAGCATAGATTCAGTGGTTTTAGGAGAGAAGGAAGACAGAAAATTGACAAGGGAAAAAGAAATACCCTTCTCGAGAATTATCAAGAATTCGCTTGTCTTGGGATGGCAGTGTAAAATGAGAAAAAAATTAATTCAATGTGATTTGCACAACCAAATTAAATTTATCAAATGGTTAGAGCACAGAAGGACACCATTCAGTCCGTAATGCTCATGCCGCTCTTTGCAAGAGCAACTCAGCTTGTCTTGCTTCCCAACCCTTCCCCTGTAGCCCTGCAGATTTTGTCTCCAGACAATTATCCATTTCCCTTTCGAATCAAGGCACTTAAGTGGGCATTGGATTATTATCTGAGAAAGAAACAATGTACAGGGCTACAGGGAGAAGGCCGTAAAGTGGCGCTCAGTAAATTGCTTCTTCGGAGAACCAGCACAGACATGAAAGGGCAAATGGCCTCCTTCTATGCCGTAACCTTTCTGTGATTCTGTGAAAGAAATGAATAAATCTACCTTCACCACACTCTCAGACTGTGTATTCCAGATCTTAACCACTCGCTGCATAAAAATTGTTTTCCCTCATGTTACCTTTCTTTCTTTGCCATTCACCTTAAATTGGTGTCCTCTGTCTCTTGATTCTTCCGCCATGTACTTCCCATTTACTCTGTCTAAACTCCCTATGATCTTGAACATCTCTATCAAATTTCCTTTCAACCTTCCCTCTTCTCAGGAGAACAGCCCCATCTTTTCCAATCTATCCACATAACTGAAGTCCCTAATCCCTGGAACCATTCTCATAAACCTTTTCTGCATACTCTAATGCCTTTACATCCTGCCTTAAATGTGGTGCTCAGAATTGGATCCAATACTCCTGTTAAGATCAAATCACTGTTTTATACATTTTCCCTATAACATTGCTTTTGTACTTCATGCATCTATTTATAAAGATCTGGTCTGCTTTATTAAGTGCTGTCTCAACTTGCCCTGCCACCTTCAACAATTTGGTTCCAATTCAATGAAATATTTCAGTAGCACAGCACCATTAAGACTGATAACTTGTCATAGAGTTCAACTACAAACCTCTATCTTGGTTATGGTGGCTTTGCATGTGGAAGATTATATAGAGTACATTCAGTTACCCTACATTCCCAACAGTGTACTTGATGAGAGCACAGTTTGGAAATAGGGCTGCATTGTAGTATGCATCTCCCAACTTATGCTCCTGTTAAGCAAGGCTCATCACTGGGAGCATGAGATCATTAATAAATCCCCGCTTGAATTATTCTTGCATTTGTCCATGATTGTTCTAACTCAGTAGTAAGAGAAACTGCTATTTGTGTACAGCACCAGTATGATATTCTGTATTTAGTGTGAGTATACTATTTTATTGTTAATGAAGAATGAGTAATAAAACTAAATTTTGTTATGGAAAGGATCTAAGTAAAAATGTAAGACCCAATTGGGATGCAGTAATGAACTTGCAGCTCATCAGTTACTGAGTGAACAGGTGATATTCATTTGTATATTCCACTATGGAACATAATCTTTTCCTCTTATCAAAGTCACAAATGACATCCTATGTGACTGTGAGAAAAGTAAACTATCCCTCCTCGCCCGCCTTGATCTGTCTGTTGCCAATGAAATGGTTGACCACATTATCCTTGTCCACATTGACTATTCAAATGCACCCCAGCTGCCCTCTTACATTCTGCCCTCCATATACTTGAGGCCTTCCAAAACTCTGCTACCAGTGTCCTAATTCACACCAAGTCTTGTTCATCTATCACCCCTATGCTCGCTGACCTACTTTGGCTCCTGGTTAAGCAAGAATTTGATTTTAAAATTTGCGTTTTTGTTTTAAAATTTCTCCATGGCTTCACCACTCTCTGGGTGGAATTTTCTGTGCCTGCTGGCCTCAGGTGTGTTCGGTGGCGTGGGCAGACAATATGGTGAGAAGGCCAAAATTCAGTTTCACGATGTTATGAAACCGGTTTGCAATTGTCCGCTCAGCCCTTTGATGGTGGTTTGCCATCGGACGTTGGGAACCTCATTGTAATACATCAGCATATCATTATAAGGCTAGCCCATTGGACACATCCCCCCATCCCCGGCTGGATCATCCGCACACAATCATGCTGATGTGTGTCGCAACTGCATATAAAAGGCATGTACCAAGAGGGCTGCACTTTGAGAGGAACTCGAAGGTAAGTGCACAGTAACGTTGCAGAGCGCTCGCGAGAGACGCCTTTTGGACTTCAACAATGAGACAAAGGCTGTCCTGTGGTTGAGGCAAATTCAGGGTTGGGGGTCAAAGGCTGCCCTGGGATAGGGGTGACTTTTGTTGGGTGGGGTGGCAAAGGCTGCCCCGTGGTTGAAGATAGCGCACAAGCATGTGCAGGTTGGGGTGAGGGAAGCAGCCATTGAATAAAATGACCATTCCTTTGCAGCTGAGGCAGTTCAGGCACAAACACATTGATATGATTAGAGTTGGGCCTTTGGCTTATCTGCCCACTCAAGCAGTGCAGAGGCCTGAAATTGCCACCAAGCGCTCCAGAGCTTTTCATTTCTTGGGCACAGACTACAAACTAATGAGCGCTTTAGTGGACTGCAGAACAGTTGGGATGACTGGGCACGTTGTACAATCTCCTTGCTAAAACTGGCCATGAAGCACTGGCACTCACAGCCCCTTGCAATGTCATCATTCTGGTTTGGACCAGTCTGCCCCATGGTTCAAGCTAATGGTGCAGCCTTGCAGTGTGTGTTAGGAGAATGCCTGCGCCTGAGCTGAGAGCACAGCATGCAGTCCAATGGGCAAAGCTGCCGCCAATCGGTCAGGTGGAGTGGGCAGAGGAAGGTGGGGTTTCGGGCAGCCGTGCGGCGCACTAATCCCTGGCCATCCAAGTGGTGGCCAGCACTCTCCGGAATGTGTACGGGGCCTTCAGACTTAACCAAGAGAGGTTCTTAGAACATCCATGCTAACCCACTCTCTTTCAAACTTGTTGAGCTGACTAAAGGACAGGCTATTTTAGATCTAGTATTATGTAATGAAAAAGGGCTAATTAGTAATCTTGTTGTAAAAGAACCTTTAGGAATGAGTGACCACAATATGATAGAATTTTACATTGTGTTTGAAAGTGAGATAGTTCACTCTGAAGGAAGGGTGTTAAAGTTGAATAAAGGAAATTATGAAGGCATGAGTAAACCTGAAGATTGGGAGGTTTTTAAGAATACAGCAAAGGAGGACCAAGAAACTGATAAAGAAAGGGAGAATAGAATATGAATGCAGTCTAGCAAAAAACATAAAAATGGACTGTAAAAGCTTCTATTGGTATGTAAAAAGGAAACGTTTTGCTAAGACAAATGTGGGTCCTTTACAGGCAGACCCAGAAGAATTAATAATGGGGAATAGAGAAATGGCAGAGAAATGATTGCTTTGTGTCTGTTTTCACTGAGGGAGATACAGGAAATCTCCCAGATTTAGAGATCCAAGGGACTAGGGAGAATGAGGAGTTGAAGGAAATTAGTACAAGTAAGAAGGTTGTATTGGAGAAATTAATGAGACCTTAATTTAATAAGTCCCCGGGACCTGATATTCTGCATCCCAGAGTGTTGAAAGATGTTGCTATAGTGGATGCATTGGTGATCATTTTCCAAAATTCTACAGATTCTGGAATGGTTCCTGACGATTGGAAGGTAGTAAATGTCACCTCACTATTTAAGAAGGGAGGGAGAGAGAAAACGGGGAGAAAACTGTTAGCCTTACATCAGTAATAGCGAAAATGCTAGAATCTATTATAAAGGATGTGATAAATGGCTACTTGGATAGCCATGATCTGATTGGGCATAGTCAGCATGGATTTGTGAATGGGAAATCATGTTTGATGAGTTTGTTGGAGTTTTTTGAGGATGTTACTAACAAAACTGATAAAAGAAGAGTCGATGGACGTAGTATACTTGGATTTTCAAAAGCCATCTGAGAAAGTCCCCCACAGGAGGTTGATTGGCAAAATAAAAGCACATGGGATAGGAGGCATGGATTAGGGATTGGCTAACAGGCAGAAAACAGAGACTGGAATAAACGGGTCATTCTCGCGTTGGCAGGCTGTGACTAGTGGGATGCCGCAAGATCAGTACTTGGGCCCTAGCTGTTCACAATATGTATCATTGATTTGGATGTGGGGACCAAATGTAATATTTCCAAGTTTGTGGATGATGCAAAGCTAGGCAGGAATGTGTGTTGTGAGGAAGATGTAAAGGAGCTACAGGAAGATTTGGACAGATGTAAGGAGTGGGCAAGAACATGGCAGATGGATATAATGTGGAGAAATGTGAGGTTATCCACTTTGGTAGAGGGAACAGATGTGCTGAGTATTTCCTAATTGGTAAGAGATTAGAAAGTGTAGATGTACAAAGGGACTTGGGTGTCCTTGTCCATAAGTCACTGAAAGCTAACATGCAGGTGCAGCAGGCAATTAGGAAGGCTAATGGAATGTTAGCCTTTATTGCAAGAGGATTTCAGTACAGGAGTAGTGAAGTCTTGCTTCAATTATATGGAAGCTTGGTTAGGCTGTACCTGGAGTACTGTGTGCAGTTTTGGTTCCCTTACATTAGAAGGGATATTGTTGCCATAGAGTGAGTGCAACGAAGGTGCACCAGACTTGTTCTGGGGATGGCAGGACTGTCTTATGAAGAGAGATTGGGGAAATCAGACTTGTATTCTTTAGAGTTTTGAGGAATGAGAGGTGATCTCATTAAAACCTACAAAATACTTAAAGGAATAGACAGGGTAGATGCAGGTAAGATGTTTCCCCTGGCTGGGGTGTCTAGAACCAGGGGACATAATTTCAAAATAAGGGGAAAGTCACTTAGGACCGAGATGAGGAGAAATTTCTTTACTCAGAGGGTTTTGAACCTTTGGAATTCTCTAACCAAGAAGGCAATGGAAGCTCAGTCATTGAGTATGTTTAAGGTAGCGATTGATAGATTTCTGAATAACAATAACGTAAAAAGTTATGGAGATAGCGTGGGTGAGAGGCATTGAAGTGTTCGATCAGCCATGATCATATTGAATGGCAGAGCAGGTTCAACGAGCTGAATGGCTTTCTCATGTTCCTATCCTGTAAGACAAGTACATCAGGATCATGGAGTCTGGTGAACTAGCTGTATGCCTCGTGACGTGCAGAGAGTGAAGACAACAGAGAAGAGAGTGACTGAGGTGCCTGGCTGCGCAGAGTGGGGAGCAGCACCCTCTGGAAGAAGGGGTAGGTGGGGCTCCCACACTCTCCACTGAAGAGCCACAGTGAGCCATCGCTGTTCAGCACCTAGCTAGACCCAGGGTCTATAGATGCAGCCTTTCATTCCTGCATACGGCGGAAAACCAGTGTTGCTGAAGACTTTGCATGTCTAGGGAACTGGTTGGTCACGTCTGCCAGCTACTGCAGGATTTGGTGCCACGTGGGTATGAAGGGCATCCACTGCCAGTAGCCATGAAAGTGACAGCGGCGCTCAATTTCTATGTCAGTGGCTCCTTTCAGGACTCCACAGGTGACCTCTGTGGGATATCACAAGCCTCCTTGCACAAATGTATCCATGAGGTCATGGATGCCATCTTCACGAGGGCACACAACTTTGAGCATTTTGCCTGGGATCCTGAGGGCCAGGATGCAAGAACGATTGGATTTGCCCCGATCTTGGGTTTCCCACAGGTGCAGGGTGTGATCAACTGCACTCACCTGGTGCTCAGATGTCTGTCACAATACGCGGTCAAATAAGTCAACCACAAGGAATTCCATTCAGGGAATGTGCAGCTGGTGTGTAACCACCAGAAACGCATCCTGCAGGTCTGCGCATGGTTTCCAGGGAGTGTGCATAACTCCTACATTCTCAGTTGGTCACAGATCCCTGACATCTTCCAGGGACTACAGAGGCTTCAGGGATGGCTCCATGGGAACAAGAGCTCCCTGCAGAGGATGTAGCTGATGACACTTGTGTAGTGGACTCAGGCTGCTGCAGAGTGAAGGAATAGTGAGGCTTATGCTGCAACTTGCAACTTGGTGGAGCAAACCATTGAGACGTTGAAAATGAGGTTCCGGTGTCTGGACTGGTCTGATGGAGCCCTGCAGTATGGTCCACAGACGGTGTCATGCATCATCATTGCCTGCTGTGCCCTTTACAGCCTGGTGCAGCAATGAGGAGAGGAGCTATCTGGGGAGGAGATGCAGGAGGTAGAGGTCTCCTCCAATGAGGAGGACATCGGTGATCAGAGTAAGGAGGTCCTCAAAGTCAATGATGACGGCGATGAGGTCCTCGCACCAGCCAGACGAGGCAGGCATGTTCGGGGGGCCCTCACAGCTGCTAGGTTTGTGGAAGATGATAATGACATGCAATGAGGAGACACCCTAAGGTACTCAAATTGAATCTCTGAACACTTGACTCCAGTCTGCTTATGGCAGAGCACATACCTCTTTGATAAAGCTCCTGTCACGGAGACGCAGTGGAGGCCCTAATAGTTACTTGATTGTAGAAGGCCGATGATAACATGCAGTGAGGACACTCTATAGATCTTCACATAGCCCCTGAGAATGTCTGACTCCTGTCTGGCTGAGGACATCTCACTTGCACCCTGTGATCAGAGTCATATCATAGAGTCGCACCATGAAACTTTAATTGCATCTGATCCTTTGTCCACCTTCAGCACCTGAGCCCCCTTCAGGAGCACAGCGTCACTGGTCACAGATGCTGAAGAGATGGGGGCCAGCCCCACCTTATAGATGCTGAGAGCACAGAGAGAGAATGATGGAACTCTATGATGTCTGTCCACGACATTCTGGCAGCAATGTTAAGCACTGTCAAGATGAAGGCATCACTAAGTGTCCAGGTAGAGACCGGATCATCACCTTGGTATGAAGGCTGCCCAAAACACAGGGAAGAGGCCCTGGACTGAGACACTTGCCTTTATCTTGTACAGAAAGGTTTCCTCTCTGAGTGACACGAACACTGCTCATCAGAACAAGAAGCCTTAGACATGGAGCTATTCTTAGGACCTTATTGACTATAGTGAACATTATGTACAAGTGATTAACACCCGTGCCTGGGCCGTGCAACTATATCTTCTTAACCCTGCTGCAGCATCTTGGTGCTCCCCGGACATCCACAGTGGAGGTGGAGGCAGCACCGTCTGTGATGACCTTGGCAGGCGTCCCCTGGACTACTGAGACCTGGAGGGTCCGTGCATGCTTTCAGGTCTTGCTGTGTGGCAGTGGCATCCTCCTTGGCCAGTGGAGCTGGAGCTGCTGAGGTCACAAGAAGTGGGGATTCAGATGGGCCAGACACTCCTGGAGACACCTGGATGGATGGCTCCAGTGAGTACCCCTGTTGATCCTCCTCTCAATGGGTGCCTAAGCCTGGCTGGAGTGACATCAAACAGGCCCGCACCCCTTTCGCGTACACACAGTTGGAGACCAACTATGGCCTCAGCAATGGAGTTGAGCCAGGGCAGCGGTGCAGGAGCGACGTCCTGGACCAAGGTCTCTATGGCAGCCACCATCCGACTAATGTTGACCTCAGTGCATTGGCATGCTGGAGCTATCACCTCAGCCTGAAGATGGAGGCACTCCTCCATCGTGCCTTGCAATCTGAGGAGTGCAGTGGACATCCCTTCCTCGTGTTCCCGACCTTGCCTTTGCAGCTCCAGCAATTGTGACATGACCGAGTCCAGAGGCTCATCAACTGACTCGGACTCAGCAATTTTCTGGCCTCCAGCAGTCCTCCCACTGCCAGACACCTGGGAAGCCCCTGCTGCTGCCTGCTGTAGATTTGTGCAATGTGCTCACCAGATTGTGATCCTGAGGCGACTCTAAAGCTAGGTCCCACTGAGGTGTGTGTCTAAGCGCTGGTGGAGAGTGTAGGTAAGCGCTGTGACAGGAATTCAGTAAGTGTTTCAGAAGATTCCTCTTAAGAGGTTTCTTCGGGGCTTGATTGGAGGCCCTGTGTCATGAACTCCCTTGGCAGTTTCCCAAGTATGCCTGCAAAAGCAAGGAGAGATAATTAGTGCATGGCAGTGGCATGTGAAACAGGGCACATCACTCACAGCATTGTTGTCTGATGGATGTTGCACTGCTGAACCCTCACTTGATAGAGCACTGCCAACCTCACTGTCAGCACAGGAATGGTCCAGATCCTTACTGGCCAGCTGGATAGCTCCATTTCAAAGTCCTTGATTTTAGGCATTCCTCCACTGGTCTGTGACCGCTCCCTCTTGTTGTGTGCCAGCTTGTCTTGCATGAATAGACATGGAGAGAGTGTTAGCAGGATCCCTGCCAAGCCAGATGATAAAATGCCTGGCATGTGTGGGTGGTGAGTGGTCCCATGGATGGGATGAGGATAATGAAAGTGTGTGAATGGTGATGTCCCTTGAACTGGCAGTGAGTGAGGGCCCTATGGATGTTTGATGGCTTTGTGAGTTGAGAGTGATGAGAAGATTGGCTTACTCTGGCAGAATGGAGGAGATCATTCATGCTCTTATGGCACTGGGTGGCTATCCTCTTTTGGAGAGCATTGGCGCTCACCACTACTGCCATTGCCTCCCAAGCCAGATTAGTGATGTTGCTGCGCATCCTGCGGCCAGAGTGGGGGTAGATGACATCACGGCAAGCCTGCACTGCATCCAAAATGCACTCATTGAACCTGGGGGCTGCAGTCTTTTTGCCTTTCAAGGCCATGTCATTTTTGCAGCCGTCATGGGCTGGAAGCACTGAGAGGTGTGCAATATGGCACCCGGAATGATGAAACGGCGAGGTGATGGCATGGTAGGCAAAGAAGAGCCTACCTGCCATGGAAATGGTGTATTTCCCGGGAATGCATAATTAACACGGCGGCTTTGGGACAATAAGGTGACTGGCGGGTAAAACACCGTTTTACCCACCTGCTACCGCATTTAGCGCAAGTCCGGGTTGACTCCGTCCCCTATCTCTGTAATCTCCTCCAGCCCTATAATCCTATGCGATATCTGTGCTTCTCCAATTCTGGCCCTTGAGTATTCCCAATTTTAATCAATCCACCAATAAAGTTTCCAAGGTCCTAAGCTCTGGAATTCCCACTCTTTGCCTCTCTTGCTGTCTTTCTCCATTTAAGACGCTCCTTAAAGCCTATCTCTTTGACAAAGCATTTGGTTTTCTGCCCTAATAATTCCTAATGTGGCTCAGTGTCCAATTTTATTTGATAAATGCTTATATAATGCCTTGTGACCTTTTACTATGTTAAAGGCTCTGTATTAAATACAAATTGTTTTGTTATTTATGACTGCATAGAGCGATCTTCCCCTCTGTATACTTGATAACAGCTGAGAGGTATTGTTGTGGAGTTTGTTGAGTTTTTTAGTTATATAGGTGAGCAGCAATTTGGAGTAGTCTGCCTAGTTTTACGTGTGCAGTTTACACTCTCAGCAGGTTGTGGGGCTGAATGTAGGCCAGCAAGAAGGAATGTGAATTTGAAGGCAAGTCAAAACCATGTGTAGAATTTTCCCTGCAGGCTTCAGGACCACGATTCAGGGCCAAATGGGAGTCAGACTGTATGGGGAGCAATCACCTGGCTGTATTTTTCCATAAATTGGCCCATTGAAGACCAGAGATTGAGCTCCATCATCCAATTAAGGACTGTGAGTGGCTCGACTCAAAACTGGAGGGCCAACACGAGGCCCCCAAAACTGAAGAAGCAGCATTGTTTTAAGTTAAACTACAGAGAGCACCAAGATGGATGTGCCTTCTCCATCATTTTTAACCTAAAGTTAAAAAAATGCATGTGGAGGAGAAGCCTCCCCACAGGTTGGCCTGCAGTTACAGCTGAAGCCAGGCAGTTGGACAGGGCCTCAAATCCTGTCTGAAGCGTAGACCATTAGTCAGTTGTTGGGAAGACACTTCCAGCAGCTAGGCCATTCTCTACTGCCTCTGGGGATCTGGAGGCCAACTTGAAAATTTCAGTCACCCTAGGCAATAGGTCTTTAAATAGTTTTAATTGCCCTGCAGCTCCCCACACCTGCTCCTGTCCCCACCCCAATTCCGCTTGTGGAAAAATGACCCAGAAATGGGATGGTACCAGACATACTGGCTTGGTGCTTGACCAAGGCACTTCACAGGAATAAGAATTGACAAAAATTGACACCCAGCCAAAAATGGGGCATTATGCTGATGAAAGCTTGACGATAGGGGTACAGTAGGTTTCAAGGAGCATTTTAAATGACAAGAGAGAGGTATAGAGATGAAGCATAGGTAAAGGAATACCATAATTTAGAGTCTAAACAGCTGAAGGTATAGCTACCAACGATGGGACAAAAGAAGTTGGGGTTGTACAAGAGGCCAGAATTGGAGGAACACACAGTTCTCAAAGGACTGTAGGGATGTTAGAGGTTACAGAGTTAGGGAGGAGAGGCCATGGAGGAGTATAAAGCACAAGGATGATAAATTTAAGTTTGACGCTATTTAACTATTTTATTAAATGGTTCTAGTTCTGCTTCTTCCTTTCTAAATTGATTCCCACTTTTTGCTTGCAGAGTTACAGCTGAAGTGAAGCATAATCCGACAAATACGATTGTATGCAAGGCACAGGGAGAATGGAATGGAACACTTGAGTTCACGTACAGCAATGGGGAAGCAAAAGTAATTGATACAACCAAACTGCCAGTAATAAGAAAGAAAATACGACCCATCAAAAAGCAAGGATTGTTTGAATCTAGGTGTGTAGAACCTGAGCTTTTATAAATTCAGTGAAGCTGCCAAGTTACATTTGGCCTTTCAGGCACCAGAAGCCAAGAGCCCACAAGTGTTTCATATTTGTACTACAAAATCTTAGTTCTCATATTTAAAATATATTTGTTTGGACAGTTATATTTCTTGTCAAACCCATTAATTATGCCTAAATAATTAAATGCAACTGAAAACGGTTTTCCATCTTTTTCAAGATCATGATGTCAGTACTGGGAAGTGGATCATTTTTCATTTCAGCCAACCAGTGCAACTCCCAGAACTCCTTGGTCTGTTATAGCACAGCAGATTCAGGGCAAAGCTTGCTTAATTCTGCTACAGCTGCAAAAAAGTACCTTCATACTTAACTTGTGTGGTGTTTTTTCCTCATATTGGGACAAATTAATTTCTGCCACCTTTGTGCAGCGGCCCCATGCCTGCTGGGAGCTGAGTTGATGCTGCCTGAAATCATTTCACATTGAGGACGCTAACATCCAACAGGCAGATTCTATTCCATCAGTTTGGTTACATTTGAACCCGGAGGTGAAAGACTAATGTGTAACCCACTGTGCCAGCCAGCTCTCCATTTGGGTTTTCATTTACTTACACTGTTGTACTTGAAGTGGGAAACTGTCCTGGTGGTTGGAAATACAGTTGGTACATTGGGCAGGATCTCCCTGCGGGCTTCTGACCCTGCCATCAGGCTCAAATGGAGGTCAGAAGCTCGTACTGTCCGGGAAACACTCACTCACTATGATTTACCTCAGAGCAGCCAATTAATGGTCAGAGGGCAGGCTCACCATCTAATTAAGGACAGTGGATGGGGTCTCTCAGCTGAAGAGCCAATCAGAGGCCCTGCAGCATGAAAGCAGCAGTAGGATGCCCTTACAGGTAAATGAGGGAAAGGACACCCCAAAATTGAGGATCCTTCTATCCAACTTTCTTAAATTTAAAGAAGCTGGACCACCACTGGAGGTGGTGAGGAGGACCCTTCCACGGGGTGACCACCAGCAGCTGCTGCTGCATCAGGCAGACAGAGAGGGCCTTTAAGCCTGCCTGGAACACTGGCTCCCAGCCTACCGCTGGGAGGCCACATCCAGGTAGACGAACTGTACCCTGCCACCTTTGGGAACTGGAGGCCCACTAGGATTTTCCAGCTTTCCAACTGGAAAATTCCAGTCTGCCTCCAACAATTGACCATAAGTGGCCATTGATTAGCTGCATTGGCTACCAACCGCTTGCAGGAAAAAGGCCCAGCAGCAAGATGGATCTGGAGAACCATAGCAGGGACAGAATGGAGCTGGCTGGTGGTGTGAAAGTCCGCACTGTCCCACCTCCATTCAAAGCCCTGGAAGGCTTAAATTCCTCCCCATTATGTCATAGATGTACAGAAGCCAGGAACCCATGCAAAATCTTTATATTTACACAGATAAATTTCAACCACAAATCATTGCATACAATATCTCTGATCCCATGATGGGACTTGATTATGAATATTTTATAGAACAAGGATGCTGTTCTTCCATATTGCAGTGAAATAATCAACTAAATTGCAGACACTACATTTGTAACTTGTGATACCGTTCCTGTGATACTGTTCCTGTTCTTTGAATAATAATTCAGATTTTTTTAAAAGGCCTGAATTCCCGATCACTATATTTATATATTCCCTTCTAGACGTCTGTGGGAACTGGTTACCAATGCACTACAAGCTGGCAATATTAATGCAGCAACTGAGAATAAGCACATTCTGGAGGAGCGGCAGAGAGCTGAGGAAAGGCAACGAACAGCAACAAACACTCTTTGGAAGCCAAAGTTTTTTCTAAAAGAGGTAATTAAAAAGTCGTGCCGTTTAACAATTGAGAAAAAGCAGTGATACAATGGCCCGGCATATTCTGCATAACTTGACGATAGATTATATGAATTCTAATATTTGGTTAGCTGCTGCAGAGATACTACATAATGGAACTCCAGCATCTTGCATTTGTCTAGGTTTTCATGTTTGGCCTTGTCATTCTGCTGTTTTCTCTGAAGTGGAATTTAAGGAGGGCTTTAAAAGAAGAGAGTGCATCAGACAGGCTTAGTACTTGGTGCCTAAACCACTGAAGGCACAGCCACCAATGGTGGGGCCAAGGAAGAGGGGAATGCACCAAATGCCAGAGAAGGATGAGCATTAAGTTGTTGGGATGTTTTAGGACTACAGGAGATTACAGAGATAGGAAAGAGCAAAGCCATTGAGGGATTCTGAGCTGTGTTGCTGGGAAGGGCTGAGAAAGCTGCTTTTGAAAAAGAAATTTAGGTAAAATTTAATACATGGGAGAGCTGATGGCATAGTTGTATTGTCGCAGAAACCCCAGGATAATGCCATGGCAGATGAGGAATTTGAATTCAATAAAGATCTGGAATTAAAAGCATAAATATGACCATGAAACCATTGTTGATTGTTGTAAAAACCCATCTGGTTCAGGAAAGGAAATCTGCCGTCCTACATGTGACTCCAGACTCACAGCAATGTGGTTGACTCTTCAATGCCCTCTGAAATGGTTTAGCTAGCCACTCGGTTGTATCAAACCGCTTTAAAGCCTCAAAAAATGAATGACACCAGACGGACCACTCGGTACTGACCTAGGCACCAGAAATGACATCGGCAAACTGAGCCCTGTCGACCCTGAAAAGTCCCCCTTACTAACATCTGGGGACTAGTACTAAAATTGGGAGACCTGTCTCGTAGACTAGTCGAGCAACAGCCTGACATAGTCATCCTCACAGAATCATATCTTACAGGTAATGTCCCAGACACCACCATCACCATTCCTGTCCTGTCCCACCAGCAGGACAGACCCAGCAGTGGTGGTGGCACAGTGGTATACATTCGGGAAGGAGTTGCCCTGGGAGTCCTCAACATCGACTCCGGCTCCCATGAAGTCTCATGACATCAGGTCAAACATGGGCAAGGAAACCTCCTGCTGATTACCACGTATCGCCCTTCCTCAGCTGATGAATCAGTTCCTCCATGCTGAACACCACTTGGAGGAACCTCTGAGGTTGGCATGGAGTGCACTCTGGATGGGGGACTTCAAAGTCCATCACCAAGTGGTGGCTCGATAGCACCACTACTGACTGAGCTGGTTGAGTGCTAAAGGACATAGCTGCTAGACTGGGTCTGCGGCAGGTGGTGAGGGAACCAACAAGAGGGAAAAACATATTTGACCTTATCCTCACCGGCCTGCCTGCTGCAGACGCATCTGTCCATGTCATTATCAGTAGGAGTGGCGACCGCACAGTCATTGTGGAGACGAAGTCCTGCCTTCGCATTGAGGATGCCCTTCATCGTGTTGTGTGGCATCTCCATTGTGCTAAATGGGATAGATTTCAAACAGATCTGGCAACTCAAGACTGAGCATTCATGAGGCATTGTGAGCCATCAGCAGCAGCAGAATTGTACTCAAGCACAATCTGTAACCTCATGGCCCAGCATATCCCCACTCTACCATTACCATCAAGCCAAGGGATCAACCCTGGTTCAATGAAGAGTGCAGGAAGGCATGCTATGAGCAGCACCAGGCATACTCAAAACTGAGGTGTCAACCTGGTGAAGCTATAACACAGGACTACTTGCATAAGCAGCAAGTGATAGACAGAGCTAAGCGACCCCATAACGAACAGATCAGATCTAAGCTCTGCAGTCCTGCCACATCCAGTCATCAATGGTGGTGGACAATTAAACAACTCACTGGAGGAGCTGGCTCCATAAATATCCCCATCCTCAGTGATAGGGGAGCCCAGCACATCAGGGCAAAAGATAAGGCTGAAGCATTTGCAACAATCTTCAGCCAGAAGTGCCAAATGGATGAACCATCTCAGCCTCCTGCGGAGGTCCCCAGCATCACAGGTGCCAGTCTTCAGCCAATTCGATTCACTCCATGTGTTATCAAGAAACTGCTGAAGGATAGCACAAAGGCTATGGGCCCTGAAAATATTCCGACAAAATACTGAAAACTTGTGCTCCAGAACTTGCCGCACCCCTAGCTAAGCTGTTCCAGTACAGCTACAACACTGGCACTAGCCGGCTACATGGAAAATTGCCCAGGTATGTCCTGTACACAAAAAGCAGGACAAATCCAACTTGGCCAATTACCACCCCATCAGTCTACTATTGATCACCAGTAAAGTAATGGAAGGGATCATCAACAGTACTATCAAGTGGCACTGCTTAGCAATAACCTGCTCACTGATGTCCATGTTGGGTTCCGCCAGGGCCACTCAGCACCTGACCTCATTTCAGTCTTGGTTCAAACATGGACAAGAGAGATGAACTGCCAAAGTGAGGTGAGAGTAACTGTCCTTGACATCAAGGCCACATTTGACCAAGTGTGGCATCAAGGAGCCCTAGCAAAACTGGAATCAATGGGAATCAGGGGGAAAAGCTATCCACTGGTTGGAGTCATACCTAGCACAAAGGAAAATGGTTGTGGTTGTTGGAGGTCAGTCATCTCAGCTCCAGGATATTACTGCAGGAGTTCCTCAGGATAGTATGCAAGACCCTACCACCTTCAGCTGCTTCATCAATGACTTTCCTTCCATCATAAGTTCAGAAGTGGGGATGTTTGCAGATGATTGCACAATGTTCAGCACCATTCACGACTCCTCAGATACTGAAGCTGTCCGTATCCAAATGCAGCAAGACCTGGACAATATCCAGGGCTGAATAGTGGCAAGTAACATTCATGCCACACAAGTGCCAGGCAATGACCATCTCCAATAAGAGAGAATCTAGCCATCACCCCTTGATGTTCAATGGCATTAACATCACTGAGTCCCACTATCAACATCCTGGGGGTTACCATTGACCAGAAATTGAACTGGACTTGCCATATAAATACTGTGGCTACAAGAAGAGGTCAGAGGCTAGGAATAGTGTGACTCACCTCCTGACGCCCCGAAGCCTGTCGACTATCTACAAGGCACAAGTTAGGAGTGTGATGGAATACTCCCCACTTGCTTGGATGAGTGCAGCTCCCACAACACTCAAGAAGCTTGGCACCGTCCAGGACAAAGCAGCCCGCTTGATTGGCACCACATCCACAAACATTCGTTCCCTCCACCACCAACGCGCAGTAGCAGCAGTGTATACAAGATGCACTGCAGGAATTCACCAAGGCTCTTTTGACAGCACCTTCCAAAATCATGACCCTACCATCTAGAAGGATAAGGGCAGCTGATAGATGGGAACACCACCTCCTGGAGGTTCCCCTCCAAGTCACTCACCATCCTGACTTGGAAATATATTGGTGTTCCTGGGCCAAAATCCTGGAACTCTCTTCCTAACAGCACTGGGTATACCTACATGTCATAGACTGCAGCAGTTCAAGAAGGCAGCTCACCATCACCTCCTCAAGGGCAACTAGCGATGGGCAGTAAATGCTGGCCCAGCCACCGAAGTCCGCATCCCGTGAATGAGTTTTATAAAAAACTGATAACATGTGTTTGTTGGTGGTTAGAAGAAAACTCAAGCTAGTTAAATCACTTGCTTGTTTTCTATGTTTATGACATAGCATCATCTTCACCTTCATCATCATCCTTCTATTCATTACACCCTTACCATTTTTTTTTACCATTAACCCTCAGAGACCTTTTGATGTCATGAAGGAAGTGACTTGGCTTTTACTCACTCAATCTTCTCCCTCTAAAGTTGTTACATTGACAAACTCTAGAAGGGCCACAATAGCATTTTGCAACAAAATAAAAATGTGAGTGGTGCAATTGATTTAATTCTGCTTCACAGCATTTGGAAAAAAAACACTTGCCATATGATCTCGAATACCTTTGAAAATGCATACAGGGCATTAGAGATTAAGTATTTATGAGATAGAATGTCTGAGAGCATTGCCTGCTGGTAGTAGTAGTTGTATACTACTTACATAAAATCTTAAAAGTCACCAGTGCCAAAGTTAGGATGTGCTTGCATTGAGATGTCAAGTAAATCCCATCCCCATCTCTCCATGGCATTATACACATAAGGTGTTCTGAATGTGAATATATGATCCATTTATTTGGGTGTACGATGGCCACTTGAATTTTTTTATGTTAAAATGTATAAGGCAAGTATAAATGTCAACAAAGGTTTACATAGGATTTTTCTCTGTTTTCCATGGATTATTCCTTTAGCTGCTTACAGCTCAAAATTGATTCAAGATATTTTTCCTCACAAACTTATCTGAAATTTGTGGAAAATGGAATATTCTCAATTTGACACATTCATAATAAACATATGCTAACAATTTGCACCAGTGTACCTTAGCAGCATTCCTAAAACCATCGGTTGATCAGCTCACTTTTTGTAAAACACTGGAGCTTGTGATTTAGCCTAAGAGCACTGCATCATTTTACACAGTCTCTCTGCAAGGTCACTACTTCTTTCACTGTGAGCTTCTTCCTTGATGCTGTAATTTCTCATACAGTGAACACAGGCTGGCACAAACATTTTATTATTTCTCATAGGAAATATTACACTGCTGTAATGGAATACTTAAGTTAAACATTTCACTTTCCCCTGCTTGTGACATAATAGAATGTCAGAAAAATATTAAGTAAATTTCTACTTATCATTATGGATTATATCATAATTCATGATATCATCTCTCATGGCTCCTCTGGCCTTTCATCCGCCAATAAATTCTATAAAATATTTTCTATTTTTGCTGAACAAATGCTATCTTTTATACCTGATTGTGCTACTGAACTAACTAACTTTTTTGATTCTGTAATAGGGAGATGGTTGGGTGTACTATAATCCCCTCTGGAAGACACACTGCTGATAGGCTGACAGACTCAGTTCGGCCTTTACCACCTACCTCAGATTTCCTCTGATTTGCCACTTGTCATCTGCAAATAATTCTGAGGTGATGTTGAAAAGACAAAAAAAAAAACTGAAAAGCTAAAAAGTGACTACGCCATATAAAAAAATGAACTTGTATTGAACAAGACGTTATATTGTGTATTGAGTTAAGATAGTTGCAGGTTCACCAAAACAAGTTTATGCAGGAGCTTTTCTGTAGACCTGCATGTGAGAGATTGAAACGTTAATGATGGAGAAATTTTATTTTACTGTTTTAAGATTTTATATTTTTCACTTGCAAATACTTTTTTTGCACTTATATAAAGAAATGTGCCATTGGTGTAGTCACTTTAGGCTGTGTGTATGAACCAAATGATATAATACATTGTCAAAGTGTTTTAATGTGGTTAATGGGCATGCCATTACACAAACGTTATAGCACTATAGTGCATGTGGACCCCTTTTTACTGCAATGAGCTTCATCACCTGCACAACTGAAGCCACAAGACCTGGTTTCTTTCCTAAATTATTCGAAATGAATAGTGGTTTGAAAAAATAGGCACCTGATGAGGAACACTAACATTTGTATTTGGTGTTTATAAGGTTGTGACATGTAGCTGAACTCATAGTTCCCATTAACTAAGCAGAAAGGACCATTTAGACCCCATGTACAATCACTAACACTTCCATAAAATGAAAATTATTTACAAAAAGTGATTTTTATCCTATCTATATCCCTAATGTTGTCTCCTCTCATGTTCAGAATAGTAGATACAATGAGGAGAATTAAGCTGCCTAAGAATTTTAGAAGTGCCCTTATCTCAAAAGCAAAACAATAGTCAACTGTGATGTTACAATTGTTTGATCTAACATTTCCATTTTTTTCTTGATTAATAATTTAAAGCTCATAAGGACTGCTGATGGCTATCTGACTTTGGAGCTAAACACAAAATATACCCCATATGATAGAGATCCCCTCTTGTCTTTGCATCTACTTATGATTCTGTATCCACATATGTATTTATATTATGCACTCCTCCAATTCTGCAGACCTATGCACCAACGAGTAAGACACCTACTTGTCATCGATAGCAATGGCATCTCATTTGTGTCAGTAGTGCACTCCCTACTCACAACGAATGGAAAACGTATAGATGTATGTATTGCCATGCTAAAATAAACTTTTATCATGCACTTGCATTTTGCTTCACAGCACAAACTGTAAAAAAAGAATTCCCTGGATAAACCATTTGATCATACTAAAAAACTGAAAGATCCGATTCAGAGCAAGCATTCATGCATGTTTGACTTCGGACTTTATGCTTAAAACTTTTCGAACAGGAGCCATTTTTACGTTTCACAGTAGATGCTAGGAAAATTCTAGTTATACCTTTATTGTGTTCTAATGGTATTGTAATACAATGTGACATTTAATTTTTTGGGGGAAGCAGTACAATAGAAATGTACTTTCGCAGAGGCAGAGGAGATAACTGAATGTTTCGATGACACTGATATTCACAAAAAAATTGGAGCCAAAATAATTACTAAAATAAAAGTATGCAGCCATTTCAATCCAGCACCTCAAAATGGTAGAATTGAGGTTACATATAATTATGTAGAATATACGGCACAGAAGCAGGCCATCCAGTTCAAATAGTCTGCCACCTTGTTTATGCTCCACTCAAAGCTTCTCCTGTCCTTCCTCATCTAACTTGATCAGCATAACTGTCTATTGCCTTTTCCCTCACATGCTTGTTTTTCTTCCCCTTAAATGCATCTATGCTGTTTGCCTCAACTACTCCATATGGTATCAATTTCTACATCCTCACCACTCCCAGGGTATAGGAGTTCTTCTGAATTCTCTATTTGATTTCTTGGTGACTATCTTATATTGATGAATTCTAGTTTTGCTCTTCTGCACAAGTGGAAACAATCTCTCTGTGTCTGATCTATTAAAACTGTCATAATGCTAAAGATGTCTATCTGGTCACCCCTCAGGCTTCTCTTTCCAAGAACCAAGAGACCTGGCTTGTTCAACCTTTCCTGTTGGGTAGAGCCTTGAAGTTCTGGTATCATTCTTGTAAATCTTTTTTGCACCCTCTCCAGCAACTCTTTATATTTTTTATTATATGGTGACCAGAACTGTGCACAGTACTCAAATGTAATCTAATCGACATTCACCACAAGTTAAGCATAACTTTTCTACTTTTCAAATTGACTTTAAACTTTTTAGTTCTATTAGATATAATAAAGACAGAAGATTAAGACGATGTAATATTCTAAATCTGATTTCTCAAAACTAAAATGATTGGAGATTCAAAATGTATTTCTGAATTTTTCTCTTTTATAAATGTGACCTTTTGGAATAGTTATTTTGAAATAATCACTTTCTATGTGCAGTGAATTTTAAAGGGGTGACAGCAATGATGCAATCAATCTCAGCCAGACTAACATTAGAGGAAGCTGGCCTCAGTCTTCAAATCTTAGTGGAGAACAGAATTGAGTTTGACTATGAATACTCATTCTCACAATTGAAGAGCTTGCTGTTGGTCATGAAAAAGAGGTATTGGAGGGCTGCTGCACTTTGCCATGAGCCACTGACTTCAGTGGAGGTGGAGGGTTTGTGCTATCTGGTAAAATTACATAAATGTCAACTGTTTATGCCACCACGGCTGTAGCATATAATCTAAATACAGGAAAAACAGGTTATTAAAGAAACATCCTATGCAACACTATTGTGGGGGTGGTTACACAGCATGAACAGTCCAACACGATATCATTTCCCAAAATAGGAAGACGAAGCAATGGCATCTGTTTGGTGTTGGTATCATGTAATTGTTGGATTTGACAGAATCATGGTTCCAAAAATTGTGAGTTTGAATGAACTATAATATATTTGCAAAAATTCACTGTGACAGAGGGCAGAAAACAATTCACAAGTGACAGTGTGTTGCTGCAATTGGCCTTTTCTGCTTTATAGCCAAAGAAGCAAAACAGACCAGTGTTTTTGCTCCCAGTTGCAATTCAGTGACTCCTGCTGGAAATGCACATGTTGGTATTCAACCATCCTATGCTCATGGGCATGGAGCCTCAGTTGATAGGAGTGTGGATCAGCGATTGTGACTGCAGTGTTGTAGCACTCTCTATGACCTGCACTTTCATCTAGCGAAGCTCCAATTTGACGTTGCCCAATGGGAGTAAGGACCTGTTTGGACAGAGCTGTGATGACCTCCAAAGTGGAATAGTTAGCCAACAAGCACAGTGTACTTGAGCGGTGTACTAGAGAGTCAGGGCTGCCTCTTGCGTCCCTACCACAGTAGGAGCAGCTTTTTTTTAGGAGAGAAGGCACACAAATGGATACTGAGATTGGGAGTGGGAGATAAGGCGATACAGACAATGCATCTTTGGTTTATCTACATAATAGCACAGTCTAACCTAACTGATTTCCAAATTTGTAGTCTTATTGACATTCTTGCAATCACTTTTTCCTCTAATGTGCAACAATGTTTTATTGGGGTTTAAAACATTCTTCAGAGACTAAATTGATTTGCAATTTTATTAGTAAAGACCAAAGGTTTTAAATGAGAAATATTTTGTGCTGTATAATTAGTCACCCTTGTGTTCTCATTAAATCATATTAAATATATATTTGCAATATAATGCCCATTAATTTCACTGATAAAAATTAGCTTGAGAGATTTAGCATAGTGCATTTCTTGTCTAAACAAATTAGAATTCCAATATTAATTTCTATAGATTTTGGTATTGCTTTGACATGGAATTGCTAGGTAGGACATGTTTGGCATCATTCCTTTGCATAATAATTGATTTCCAATTTCAACCAAGTCCTCTTAACGATGGGAAGGCTGAAGAGCATATCAAATCAAACATCTTCTGAGTATTTATAAGAGGCTAATTGCACAGCAGTGTTGGTCATAGTCTGAAGATAGGCCACCTTGCTGCTCTCTCAGCTGGAAACTAATTTTTATTGCAGGGTTGGAAGGGGGCGGCAAGGTAAACTGAAGAATTGATATATTTCTAAAAATTAGTTAAAATTAACTTATTAATACATATATCATGGCATAGCTGTTGGTAAATGCTGAGCTGCCCAAACCCCAGAGGGAAACGTAAAACAGCTGCCAAAATGGCTTTTGCAATTCGTGTAGTATGAGGAGAGGTTCTGAAATCAGGAAATGATGCCCTGATTACTTGTGATAATTTTGTAGTAAGAAAACAGAGACAAAAAACACAATTACACTTAAACACAAAAATGACTCCACACAATAAACGTTACTTTAAAACAGTTCCACATAATCTTAACTTAATTACCCTCAGAGCTAACCATCCCCTTTTCTGTTCAGCAACTATCCTTATAGATTTCAAAATCTATAGAATTCCAGTAATTTTTACCACACAGTGCCTTTTCTCCTTGCAGTATTCTCTGAGGCTGATAGCAATTGATTCTCCCGGTTTGGCCTTGTTCACGTTGTCTTCTGGGAGTTCTGACCAGATATCCTGCTGCCTTCTGGGAGATCTAAACAGCTACCCCCTCACATAGGCTTCAGTATTTCCTTAAGTACGTTCCTTCCCTTTGACCTCTCTATTGTCTCAATCAGTCTCTTTAGAAATGCTTTCTTCCCAGACTTAATTAGATGGTTTCATTTTCTAAACCTCTTTCCTATTAATTACTATTTATCTCTATACAGAATACTATCTCATTATACGATGCATGCATTAACATGATAATATACCCAAGGTTTCTGTAAAAATAGAGTCCGTTATCGAAGTACTCTTTGAGCATATTTATATGACATACCCTCTGGGTTTTCCTTCTATCTGTTGTTCTTACTAAATAATTCACTTCACTTAATTTCTTTCCAATTTGGTAAGATCCACTAAACCTGCCTTTTAACAGTTTGCCTGATACTGGCATCAAAACTAACACTTTTTCCCCAGCTACAAAACTATGAGTCTTTGCCTTCCTATCTGCTTCCGTCTTCATTACCTGCTGTGATATTTTTAAATGCTCTTTAGATAATTCACATGCTCTGTTCAATGTTTCCCTGAACTTTGATACATAGTCCAAAAATGTTGTCTCCAACTTCTTACTCACTAATTTCTCCTGAATTAGTTTGAGTGGTGCTCTTACTTCATGACCATACACTTATTCAAAAGGAACTTTGCTGAGTCATTAGGTGCATCTCTAATAGGAAATAATAAGAACAGAATTCCTCTATCCTAGTCAT
The DNA here is from genome assembly GCF_017639515.1 of Carcharodon carcharias. Taxonomy (NCBI): domain Eukaryota; kingdom Metazoa; phylum Chordata; class Chondrichthyes; order Lamniformes; family Lamnidae; genus Carcharodon; species Carcharodon carcharias. The sequence continues at coordinate 197,798,529 of NC_054469.1, forward strand.
TTGGGTAATCCTGACTATATTCCCTCATCATAATCTTTAGAGTTTGATATCATCTCTCTAACCCTTGTGATTCAGGATGACATGCTGGCGATTTAAACTGATTTATCCCTAGGCTGTTCATGACTTCCATAAACTGTTACATGAAATTTGAACACTGATCCGACTATTTCTTTTGGCAAACCATATCTGGTAAAGAATTTGGTCAATTCTTCTATAATCCTTTTTGCTGCGATATATTTCAATGGTATCGCTTCCAGCAATCTAGTGGTTACTCCCATGATTAGCAACAAGTACTGATTTCCACTTTTTGTCTTAGGGAGGGGTCCTACACAATCAATTAGGACCGTAGTAAAAGGTTACTCAAATGCTGGAATAGGAATTAAAGGTGCAGATTTTATTACTGCTTGAGGTTTTCCTATCACCTGATACGTGTGACATGTTTGACTAAATCTGACTACATTTTTACGCAGTCCAGGTCAGTAAAACTGTTTCTGTATTTTAGCCTGAGTTTTCTTTATTCCTAAATGCCCCCCCCCTACTGGAATTTCATGAGCTCCTCTCAGAATTTCTTTTCTGTATCCAGATAGTATTACTACCTGATGTATTTCTGCCCATTTCTCATCCACTGGAATATGAGAAGGTCTCCACTTCCTCATTAATATATTATCCTTAAGATAATAATATTCTGGAATACACCTTGCCTCTATTTCTGAGTAAGCTGTTTGGTATAAGTTCTTTATTTTCAGATTTTTTTTGCAGTGACTCAATCAGTTTCCTTGAGCTAAACACTTCAGTTTCATTCTCCTCCATTCTCTCTTCCTGAACGATCTTAGTTTCAGCTAATTGCACTTCGTCTCTTTGCCCTGTCCTCCTCCTCCTCCTGTCTCAACTTATGAGTCCGTGATCGTGTTACCACACAGTCTGGAAACAAACCAGGATTCTTTTTCTGCAACACTTCTGTGGATTGGTGATAGGTATCACCAATGTCTGTGACCCAGCTATATTATTTCCTAAGATAAATTGAACCCCTGAAATAGGCACTATTTCTACTACTCCTACAATCACTTCACCTGTTTTCAAGCTACTTTTCAAATTCACTTTAGGCAATGGAATACTTTTTGTTTTTCTATGAAGTCCCCTTAGTAATACCTATTCCTGCAAAATTCCCTCTGGACAACAAATATCACTATCCCATAACATTAAGGATTGACTAGCTCATGTCTCCTTCAACATTTGTATAACTTTGTCAGTTCCACCTTATACTCGTGGAAAGACTTTTCCTGCACAGATGAAATCTTTAAGCATGTCTGCAACTTGCCTTTCAACATTCCTTTGAATTCCATCCCATTTTTACACCTTCGGCTAATACTTGTGCTTGCTTTTCTACTTGAACATATCTTACTTGTTTCTCTTGTTCTAAAGCCTCTGACTTTACAGCACCTTTCGTAGGCTCTACTAATCCACAAGCTTTCCCAACACATTGACTTTTTACGGCCAATCTTATTACAAAGAAAACACTTAAGCTTTCTTACATCCCTTCCACTCTAAGCACCTTCCTTCCTGGTCTGAGGTGAAATCTCCTCAGAATCTTCAACTGTTTCTTCTCTTCTTTGACTACCGACCTTCATTTCACCTTCCCAATCTCAATCCTTTTCAGATTTAAAAGGGTGTTAAAAAAGGGTTTTGATTTATGGACGAGCTCATAATAACCTACTATCTCTACTGCCTTCCTAGCAGTTTTAACCCTTTGTTCCTCCACATTGGTTCTTATTATTGAAGGAAGTGAATCTTTACATTCTATCAAAAGAATTATTTCTCTAAGGGCTTCATAGGTTCCCTCTATTTTTAATGCCCTTATCCGCCTGTCAAAATTACTTTGTTTGACTCTTTCAAACTCAATATAAGTCTGTCCGGGCTGTTTTCTCACATTTCAAAATTTCCATCTATATGCCTCTGGAACCAACTCATAGACACTCAAAATAGACTTCTTCACTGCATCATATTCCCCAGATATTTCTTCTGACAGCAATGCATATACCTCATTAGCTCTACCCACCAACCTAGCCTGTAATAGCAATGTCCAAATTTATTTTGGCCATTTCATCTGTTTAGCTATCTTCTCAAATGAGATAAAGAATGCTTCGACATCTCTTTCTTCAAACTTTGTAAGAGCTTGTACAAATTTAAACATTTCTCCACTGGGTTCAGATCTGGGAATAAGTCCTTCCCCACCTTCTGGTGTCTCTTTTTTTAACTGCCAGCTTTTAAAGCTGGAATTATCTGTTTCTCTCTTTTTCTCTTTCCTCCTTTTCTAACCTTGCCATTTCTAATTCCCTTTCCTGTCTTCTTTCTTGTCATTCTTGTGCCTTTAATCTCTCCTGCTATTCTGCCAGTTCCCTCTGGAATGCCTTTTCTCTTTCTCTTTCCTTTTCCTTTTCCTCTGCCTTTAGCCTTTTCAATTCCAATTCTCTCTCTTTTCCTATTTATTCTTCTTCTGCTTCCAATTCAAGTCTCTTCAATTCCTTTGCTTGTTCAAGTTCAAGCTTCTTCATTTGTAACCGAAGCCTCACTACCTCCAGCTGTGACTAGTTTCAGGTATCCTTTCCAACTTCAAATGCTGCGCTATTTCTTCAATTGTGTCTGCTTTCTTTGCCCCTGTGGTTAACCTCAACTGTAACTCAGCTGCCAATTCTATTAACTTAGCTTTAATTACCTTTCGTAAACCATCCAAGTTTATTCCTTCTACTCCCAGACAAGTCTGAGTAACTACTAAAGTCATTTTGCAATCTCCCACTTTAAAACCTCACAACGCCACTCCTGGTTCAGTTTACTCCTTGCCCTCATTGCCTTTAAATTCACCAATTTCAAGCCAATCAAGGAATTATTCTTTTAATATCCTGGACAAGCCCTCAGTTTTGTTATGGAACGCCTGATGGTAAATGCCAAGCTGCCCAAATCCCAGAGGGAAACTTAAAACAGCTGCCAAAATGGTTTTTGCAATATATATAGTATGAGGAGAAGCTCTGAAATCAGGAAATGCTGTCCCCAACTACTTATGATGATTTTATAGTAGAATAAATGTTTATTAAAAGAAAAGAGACAAAAAACACAATTATACTTAAACATAAGAATAACTTCACATGGTAAACATTAATGTAAAACAGGTCCACACGATCTTAACTACCCTCAGAGCAAACCGCCCCCTTTTCTATTCAACAACTATCCTTATAGATTTCAAAATCTATAGAATTCCAGTAATTTTTACCACACAGTGCCTTTATTCCTTGGGGTATCCCCTGAGGCTGATAGCAACTGGTTCTCCCGGTCTGGCCGTGTTCACACTGTCTTCTGGGAGTTCTAACTGGCTATCCTGCTGTTTTCCAAGAGATCTAAACAACTACTCCCTCACCTAGGCTTCAGTATTTCCTTAAATGTATTCCTTCACTTTGATCTCTCTGTTGTCACAACCAGTCTCTTTGAAACTGCTTTCTTCCCAGATTTGATTAGCATCTACTTTAGTTCTTAGGGTTTTAAAAAAAATATTTACCCTATCTTTATTTATTTACACCTTTTTACAACCTGCATATATCCCCGTTTGAACTAAAACAACTCATTTCAGAACCACTCCTGTTATTGTTTTATGTAAAACTCTGATTGAAGTTCCTTTTGATTCACTAACATATCAAAACCACTTATTACTGGCAGCATCGGCGGAGAAGAAAAGAGTTGACGTTTCGAGTCCTCATGACCCTTCGACAGAACGGTCATGAGGACTCGAAACGTCAACTCTTTTCTTCTCCGCCGATGCTGCCAGATCTGCTGAGTTTTTCCAGGTAATTCTGTTTTTGTTTTGGATTTCCAGCATCCGCAGTTTTTTTGTTTTTACCACTTATTACTGTTGGCTTTAGACTCTTGTAGTCACTCTGTCCTTACTCCAATTACCATATTTACAACCCCCAACAGCCTGTCTTCCAGTACATAAGAAATATGACAGGGTTATTAACAGAAGAAAAATATTACAATTTCTTGTTTTCTTGACACATTTAAATTGAGATTCTGGGGATAACAAAACTTCATTAATTCACTCCAAAACTCACATTAGCCTTGGGTCTAGGAACTGAAGCTTCATTTGGCCCATGTCCACCCTTGGTCCTGAAAGCTTTCCCACGTATTGGATTCTGTAGCTTGTGTTTGTTGTTTTTCTCTCCAGTGCATTTTTATCAATGACTGCATTATCTTACCTGAGGGTTTGGAGTTAAATAAATGAACACAACTTGGTTTTTCTCTTGGAGAATTCCACTCGGTGATCTCCAATCAAATGCAAAAAAAGGTTAAAAGGTTTATGGACTGTCTAGTCACTGCTGGCATTGCAGCATTAATTCTGTCACATGGGAGAAACAGCTTCACATTCACTGCTCAGTTATATGCCAGGCTCCAGTGAGTTATTTTACCCTAGTGCTATTCTAAATCCTTAGAAAGGATTCAGTGGAAATAAGGAATGATGAAATAAGCAAAACCTGCGAAAAATTACTTTCGCGGCTGGGGCTGCTTCTATACAGGATTTATTTAAGATATGAAACAGGAAATAATTCTTCAGGACGCAATGCATTTAAGAAGATTAATCTTTCTTTTCTCTCTTCTTCCTAATATCCCATACCGCCACCAACCCCCCCAACACCCCTAATATCCATAAGTCCCCATTAATGCAACTGCTTTGTAACTTGTATTGTTTGCATGTGCAACATGCAGTCTTACTTGAAACGTGTTTATTTTATCTGTTTGCTTGTGTTAAAGCGACACTAGAGTGCCAGTTCCTGGAGAAGCAGTTAATCACTTCTGACCATATCTGGCTCTAGACAGTTTCTGAAAAGATGATTCATTAGAGTGTCATTCAACCATGACTCTTTAAAATAAAAGCAAAATACTGAGGATGCTGGCGATCTGAAATAAAAACAGAAGGTACTGGAAAAACTCAGCAGGTGTGGCCGCATCTGTGAAGAGAGAAACATTAACATTTCGAGTCCAATATGACTCTATTTCCAAAGAAGAGTAATATTGGACTTGAACTGTTAACTCTGTTTCTCTCTTCACAGATGCCCTGCTGAGCTTTCCCAGCATTTTATTTTTACTTATTACTTTTCTCTACCTAGGGCTCAAACTGGGTGACTGTGGGAGTGTGCTGTCTAAATAATGTGCTACACAGTTTGAACAGATTTTTTAAAATTTACAAAAAAAATCATAATGCTGTGTCCTTTAATCTCACTATGCCATCCACATTTGTAGTAATTTGATTTGGTGCCTTCCAGACAGTAAGTGAAATTGTGATGGAACTGTGAAGAATAGTGTTTGTAGTAAATGAAGCCAGGGTAAATGTTAAACCATGCCAAGTTAGATGAATGTGTGAGTTATTAGCAATATGTAACAACACTTCATTTAAAAAGATGTTTATTAACAGTCAAATAATGATTACCTGGTGAACACTTATGCAGATGAGAAATGCAATGGAGTAAAACCCAATGTGCAATAACAATAATAGGTCAGTTTAAGACTCGTCAGGTTAGGCTGTCCTGCAGTGAAATTTATGATTTTATGTTTTGGAACTTCTGGATCTACATAATTTGGGCCTGAGTTTTTCTCTCAAGTCGGGTACACAGAGTCGGGAAATTGCCTGATTCCGCAAACCCAACTCAGGAGAAACTGTCCCAACCCTCTTCAGAGGGGTGATTGAGTACTGGAGTCGGGCTCACTGCCCCCAGAAACAGTGTGGAGGCAGCCACAGGGGCTGCCGAATGCAGTGACGGGCTGTTTAAAGGGCCTGTCTCAGTGCTCTGGGACTTCATCCTAGATGTAATGAAAATAACAAAACAAAAAAACAGCCTTCTAGCCCTCACCTCTCATACCCCCACACCCCCACATACCCCAGGCCAACTAGCCACCATGCCCCCACCCACCCCCATGGCCTCTCATAGCCTCCATGCCCACCATACTCTCCATGCCAACCTATGCCTCTCTTCCCACCCCCTCCAGGACCCTTTAGAGCCCCTATGCCAACTTAGTGCCAACTCATGCCAAACCATGACCCCTCACTCATACCCATGGCCCTTTATAGCCCCCATGTCAACTCATGCCAACCCATGAACCCCTCACCCACCACACTTTGCCCTTACACCATCCCAGTCAACTCAAAATCCACCACAGGCAGACCTTAGGAGCCATAATGGGATGAGAAAAAATAAAGTTCTAAGTATATTACAGACTTCTCTGCATTAAAAAACTCTCATCGATAAAAGCCCGTTCAGCACATTTAAACCCCTCAAGTACTTAACCTCTTATAAAAACAAACATTTGTATTCATAGCCCCACTTCAAAGACAGCTAATCTCTTCATGACCATTTAGAGCTGTCAGTCAAACTGTGTACTTACAAGCCCCCACTGTGAATATGATTGGTTGTGGAAGCAGTCAAGCAAATATATTGTAATGATAGCACTCAGGCTGAAGTCAACAAACATCTATTGAAATTGTAGCACTGATTTTCTTTTCAACTGCAGGCTTTTTTTCCAAAAAAACTTAAAGAGCAGGGGATTTAAATGAGGTGAGAGCTGGACAGTCCAACAGAACTTATCCACTTTTTATGCATGCTCATATACAGTCTTAACTATCCCAAAGGCACTCCTGATCTCTCCCAAAGGGTACTTGACCTAAATCAAAAGGGTACATGATCTCTCCCAAAGGTGTACCTGACCTCTCCAAAAGGACACCTGACCTCTCCAGGGGGGTACCTGATCTCTCCAAAAAGATACCTTACCTCTCCAAATAACTCCAGTTGGTTTAGGCCTTTCGATCAAATTTTTAAAGCCAACAAGTCGTGTTTCTGAAACCCAGGAAACCAAAATTGCTTCTGAGTCAAGGTGGCTGCCCTTTTAAATGTACTGCTGCCTCAGTGAACAGTGGATGTGTGAAATGCGTCCTGCCCCTTTCCCCTGCCCCCACCCCCCCAATGAAAATGGTGGGTGCTGGGTACGGGGTGGGAGCAGGACCTCCAGATTCCAGGCTCTGGCGCCATTTTGGCAAAGGCAAGGAGCCCTTTAGGCTTTGTGAAAACTCAGGCCTTGATGTTAATCTCTCTAATAGTATTCACAATTTGGTTTCAGGAATTGTGTTGAATGAAATTCAGACAGCCAAACTACCTGAACAGGAGAGTCCGAGTGACCGTGCCTGTTAATTTCGAGCTATCGCAATACTGTTAGAAAATTATGTTTCAAAATTCACATAAATGCCAGGCCAATTAACCATCCTACAACCTTCAACAGTTTCTGGCAAATAGAATGGACACTTCATTTTCCTCTGACCTGCACAATGAATCACTTTCAGCTAACCTATCATGATTAAACAGAGTTAATGGACTATAAATCAGACATTTGTATAAGCTGGTTTTTACCAATTTAAGTTAAAGCATAATTATTTGAGGAATATTTAGATCAAATTCTTTGCAGGGATCAGCAAATCATCAGGAACCAACCCTTAAGTAAGCTTGACTTGGGGTACCATTTTCTTTATATTATCTTGTATGTGCAAATTCCCAGGACAGAATATTGTAATTTTCTTAAATTGCTGAGCGTTGCATCAGCCATTTAGCTATAGTTACTTTAGTATTCACATTTAGCCACAGACTGCTAGCACTTCGTTAAGCCCACCGTTTGTGCTTGAGAGATAGGGCTGAATTTTCCCTGTGTCGGGGGCGGGTGGGAGCGAGTGCAAACCTGATTGGCGCCTCCGATTGGGTGCGTGCCACCATTTTACGTGGGCAGGCCAATTAAGGCCGACATGGTTGCGCGCCCGCTGAACTGACAATCTAAATGACGTGCGGTGATGTCAGAACACCCGCCCGACATCACTGCACATCATTTTATGCGTCAGTGAGCAGGCCCGCACCCACACACTGACTGGAAAATACTTCTCATAGGGTTTTGAACTTAGATGATGATCTTCCTCACCAGTTCCCAATTTGGCTGTGTTCCTGATTTCAATGGGTATTGGCTGAGGATAAAATAGTGGTGAGTTTTGTGTCAAATGTAAGCTTTATTTCTGAGCCCCCTTGATTGAACATTCAACAAATGTGCTGTGACTTTTTGAGAGATTGTATTGTCAGGACATTGCAGGGGGAGCCACACTTGCTGCTGAGCCCATACCTTTGAGTGTTTATTTCTGTTACTGGATCTGGAGCAGAAAAACAACAAGGAATAAGCTCTATATGAGAAATTAAATAAAAATTACTAAACTTGGGTGGGGTGGGGGGGTGGGGTTATATTGTCAATTTAGTTAAAAAAAAGATTTTTAAATATACTGCCTTGTTCCATATCTATCTTGGATGCATCCATCAACTAAGCAGCAAACTTTCAACATGCTATATTTAGTCTCAGTTCTCTGAGTGTTACTTATCATCCATTAGAACATTGATCTTTTTGTAATTCAGTCATTTTATTAATAAGTAAAACGTGCAGAAGCTGTTAAGTTTCCCCCTGCAACATGGCCCTAGATTAATCTAATGTAAATTGAGTTCACCAGAGTACTAATCCAAAAACCATATAGTATGAACCAACAAAAGTATCACTCATTCTATAATCTATAATTCAATAGTCATGCTCTTAAATTTGCATCAAATGTTGATTTTGCCAATGAGTACAATAATAACCATCTACTGTTCATATTTTAATGGGGCAGTATCATATGTTTGTATGTAAATGCAAAGCCCCATGGGGCTTAAACTGTCTGGAAAGCAAAAACTTAATGTAAGCAATTGTTGGCCACCTGTTAAGTGCGTGAAAGCTGTGTATTATACAAGATACTATGTGTGAGATTTGTATGAATGCATTATTAAATGGAGCTTCCAAACACATGAACTGTTCAGAAATTCAGTGGCACCAGCTGGTTCCTCTCTACATGAAACTCTGCTATTTCAGGAAGAATGGAAATGCAAGGATGACCTACTTGACTCTGTCAGTTGAAATTAATTTGTGTGGACATCACTACAGAACTGGAATTCACAGCAGAAATGGAAGTTGCAATATAAACAGTGTACTTGACTAAATGTTAAATTGCGTAGCACTGCATAAATTTTAATAATTTCTCATTAATGTCTGTGCTCATTCTTTCAGTGTTACCTTTTAAAATCAACCTTGACAAGCTTTCATTATGGCGTGCTGCAAAGTGCGAAATGTTTGGGTTTTATACCTAACAAAGATGACGTTTTGTTTCTAATTTTTAGATTTTTTTAATACATTACATTATTCTTTGCCCCAAGAACAAGCTAGCCATAACTAATTCCGCAAAGGTTACTTTTCATTATGCCGATAGGATGGCTTTAACTAAACGTCATTCTTTCTAATGTGGGGGTGTAATAAGGTTAACCTGTGTAGCTTCGCAATTCCCTAATTAGCATCAACCAAATTGTTACATGTGCTTGGAACCTATGCAACACTCTTTTTGTTATATTGGAAAGTGATTCACAATGGTGTGAAGATGATTTATAATTCTGTTTTTGATTTAGTAATAAATATGCCTTGGCAGTCACATTTTGTCTTTTACTGTTTCCATTATGGCTCGTCATAGGTCATTTTAAATATCTTCTGGCTCCTCTCTCTTTCCCATGGACCAACCTTTACTCAATTTACTTGGTATGAATTTTGACTGCTGTCTAGATTGTACCAAGGGGTCATTACTTTGTTTATTTTTGTGCTTCTTAAATGTGGGTATGTACATTCAAGTGGGATAACCAAGTGGACAGCATGCTAAACACAACAAATAATTGATGTTTATTCTCAGATCCATCATCCCTTTCTGACACCCTGGCCAGGATTTGGTTGGGCCAACGGGGTAGTGGGAGTTGGGGTCTCACCTACCAATCAGAGAACAGCGGAGAAACCCTGTCAGTACCATGGGAAAGGCCTGACGGAATCAAGTGCCCTTCAGTCCTACCCGCTGAGACTTGCCAGCCGATCAGACTCACTCAGCTTGTCTTTACCACCAACACCAGTGGGAACAGTGGCTGCTGGTGGCACTGCACCAACCGAGGCCCAGGATGAATGAAAGAGGGGGTTTGGAAGCAAGGACAATAAGGCGTTTTCAGTGGCAACCCCCCAGCCTGCTGCTGAGCCCCTCCGTCGGGCACCAAGTGCCTGATAGTGAGGGACTGCCCACCCCTGCTGCCGTGATGCCACTAGCAAATCCGACAGGGTTTGCTGGGCAGCCTTTTGGGGGCACAGGAGACCCATGTGGCTTCATTTAATCTCTGAGCCACCACTAATTATGGTGTGCTCAGGGATAATGGATGTCAATTGGCTTATTAACAAGCCTAATTGAAATCCCACTGGCAATGGCCAGGAACCCCACATCAGCCCTTTCTGCCCCCTGACTTAATCGGGAGGTATTCCTGCCACTGGGCAACTGATGTGGGGCCTCTCCCATGATTAAGTGGGACCAGCCAGGTCGTGTGTCAGTGTTGGCTATTCTGATGCGCATGTGAGGAGGTGCCTGGAGAGAAACGAATAATGGAACTGGAAGGTTGCTCTGAGGAGTATAGTACAGGCAAGTGCTGGGAATGTCAGAGTGTGGGGCTTGGCACCTGGAAGTATTATGCCCCTCACTTTTACTGTCTTACTGAGGTCCTTGAATCTCTTGGTGCACTGCCTCCAGGTTTGAGGGGACAAATTCCTGCTGCTAACTTCCTCAGCCATTTCCATCCAGGCCTGCTTAAGCTACAGAAATCAATGAACAATTCAGCCATTCTGACCCCTGCTAGGTTCCCTTTATCTCAAAATCTTTCCTTTGACAGATTTGACACATCATCTGCCTGCACGCTCTTTTTGCTTAGGAAACCTGGAAGCAGGATGCTAATGCCATGGCTGAGTTCTATGGCAAAGCCAGCTGACAGAGCAAATGGATTCCTGACTTGTTACTGGTTTCCCCACTGCATGTGTGTCTGTTTAGATAAAATTCTGCCCCCGGTCTCAGCCGAACAAAACAGGTTTACTATGCTAAACTTGATTTAATGCAATCATTGATATCAATGGGTTTTATAGGATCCTTGATAGATGATAGAACAGCATGTTAATTACCAGCCATTGCAGAACGTATGAAATGGATTGGGGTGAAACATTCATTGTGACTGACAGCCTGTCACTGCCCTTGGCAATTGTTTTACTTGATAGTTAAATGGGAGATGAGGCCAATGATTCTTTATGGTCCCTTTGATAAATTTGTTGGTTTACTGTCTAAATCTTGGTCCAAAGGAGTGTATATTAGAAAACACAGAGCATCCCAAGAATAGTAGAAAACAAAGGGCAAAGAGAGGGAAGAGCTTAAACTAGTCATTATCATTAGAGAAAAAGTATTAAGAAAAATAATGGTACAAAAGGCTGACAGTTAAGTTCCCTGGACCTGATGGCCTGCATCTTTGGGTCTTAAAAGAAGTGGCTGTAGAGATGATGGACGCATTGCTTGTAATCTTCTAAAACACCCTAGGGACTGGAATTACAGCTCGGCATGCAGGCATACGATTGACACGCACGAGCATGAAATAGCACATGATGACGTCAGGCGAGCGTCCTGACATCATGGCGCACTTGTGTGATATTTCGGTCGGCGGGCACACATGGGAGTTGGCAGTCATCCACTGACAATTAAGAGGGCTGTTAAGCCCATTACTCAATTAATTAATAGAATTTTTCCCTGCCAGTGCAACCTTATGGTTGGCAGGAGGGTGAATAGGCCAAGCAGCCTTTGGATTTTTGAGGAAGATTAGGTTTCCAATGTTAATTAAAAATAAAATAATTTTTAGAATTCATTTTCAACATATGATAGAGTCATGTGAGTGGACATGTTTGCCTTTTTTTTGAAAGCTTTATTTTTAGTGTGAAAAATGTTCAGCTCCCTGAGGCAGTTCTGTGCCTTTTGGGAGCTTTCACTTAGCGCACCCACTCGCACATGCACTGACTTTCACACTCACCCTCCTCCGCTCCCCCCCCACACCCACCCCCAACCCCCCCTGGCCCAGGCAGTGCTGAGCGTTTCAGTGCGCGATTCACGCTGGCTGGCCGTAAATTGGCCAGCAAGCATGAAATCGCAGTTGGGGCCCAATTGGGGGTGATGGACCGTTGCCCGGCCACTCCCAGGCCCGCCCACCACACCTGCTCGATGAGGAGAAAATCTTTGCCTAGATTCTGGAAAGCTCCCACGGGATTGGAAAACCGCAACTATTACAACCTCTATTCGAGAAAGGAGGAAGGCAGAGGTCATGAAACTATAGGCCAGTTGGCATAACATCCATTATTGAGAAATACTGGAATCCATTATTAAAGAGTAGCAGGACGTCTAGAAAATCAAAATACAATAAAACAGAATCAACGTGGTTTTGTGAAATGTAAATCATGTTTGACAGATTTATTATAGTTCTCTGAGTATGTAACAAACAGGGTGAATGTAGTGTATTTGGATTTCCAAAAGGTATTCAATAAAGTGCCATGTAAAAAGTTCCTACACAAAATAAGAGCTCATGGTGTTGGTGGTAATAAATTATCATGAAGAGGGGACTGGCTCACTTACAGGAAACAGAGTCAGGATAAATGTGTCATTTTCAGGATGTAAAACTGAAAGTAGTGGAATATCCCCAGAATCAGTGCTGGGGCCTTAAATTTATGATCTGTATTGATGATTTGGATGAAGGACCAAGCATGTCATAGCAAGATTTGCTGATGATGTAAAGATAGGTAGGAAAACAAGTTGTAGGGAGGAAACAGTCAGAAAAGGGATATAGATAGGCTAAGTAAGTGGACAAAAATTTGTTAGATGGAGTACAATGTAGGAAAATGTGAGGTTGGCCACCTTGTCGGGAAGAATAGAAAAACCTTTATAGCAAAGGGCATAGAATATAAAAGTAGGGAAGTGTTGCTGCAACTGTACAGAGCATTTCTGAGACCACAGCTAGAATACTGTGTACAGTTTTGACTTCCTTTTTTAAGGAGGTGATCTTATTGAAACATAAAACTTAAGTGAATGCAGAGTCAATGGATGCATTGGTTGTAATCTTCCAAAATACCCTAGAAAATGAGAGGTTTGCCACTTTGGAGGGAAGAATAGAAAAGCCTTTATTGCAAGGAGGTAGAGTATTAAAGTAGGGAAGTATTAATACAACTATACAGAGCAATGCTGGGGCCACAACTAGAATACTGCATACAGTTTTGGTCTCTTTATTTAAGCAGGTGTATACTTGATTTGGAGGCAGTTCAGAGAAGGTTTAGTAGGTTGTTTCCTGGATGAGGGGTTGTCTTATGAAGAAAAGTTGAGCAGGTTAGTCCTACACTCATTGGAGTTTAGAAGAAAGGTGATCTTATTGAAAAATATAAATTCTGAGGGGACTTGACAGGATAATTGCTGAGAGGATATTTCACCTCATGGGGGAAATCTAGATGTAGGGAGCACAGTTTCAAAATAAGAGGTCTCCCATTTAAGACAGAGATGAGGAGGAATTTCTTCTCTTGGAGGGTTGTTAACCTTGAAATTCTCTACCCCAAAGTACATTGGAGGCTCCGTCATTGAATATGTCCAGGGCTGAGTTAGACAGATTTTTGATCTGCAAGTTAGTACAGGGTTGGGAGGGTTGCAGGTAGGGAATTGGAGTTAAGGCCACAATCAGATCAACCATGATTGTATTGAATGGCGGATTATATTTCTTATGCTTTTATCTTGTTATGAATCCACCTACAGGAAGTTACAGGATGACAAGAGCACATGGTGTAGGGGGTAACATACTAGCATGGATAAAGGATTGGTTAGCTAAAAGGAAGAAGACAGTAGGGATAAATGGGTATTTTTTGGATTGGCAAGTTGTAGCTAGTGGAATGCCACAGGAACGGTGCTGGGTCCTCAACTATTTACAATCTATATCAATGACTTAGATAAAGGGACCAAATGTATGGTAATTAAGTTGCTGATGACAGCAAGATAGTTAGAATATAGATAAGTTAAGTGAGTGGGCAAAAATTTGGTAGATGGCATATAACATGGTTAAGTATGAACTTGTCTGTTTTGGCAGGAAGAATAGAAAAGAGTATATTATTTAAAGGGAGAGAGATTGCAGAATTCAGTCGTACAGAGGGATCTGGAAGTCCTGGTACATGGATCACATAAAGTTAATTTGCAGGTACAGCAAGTGTTTAGGAAGGCAAATGGAATGTTGGCATTTATTGCAAGAGGAATTGAATATACAAGTAGGGAAGTTTTCCTGCAGATGTACAGGGCCTTGGTGAGACCACATCTGGAATAGTGTGTGCAATTTTGGTCTCATTTGAAAAAAGACATAATTGCTTTAGAAGCAATTCAGGGAAGGTTCACTTGACTCATTCCTGGGATGAGGGGCATATCTTATAAAGAAAGGCTGAATAGGTTAGGCCGATTCCCATTGGAGTTTGGAAGAATGAGAGATGATCTTATTGAAACATATAAGATCTTGAGGGGACTTGAGGCTGGATAATGGTGGAGGATGTTTCCTCTTGTGGGGGAAATAGAACTCATGGACAAAGTTTAAGAATAAGAGGTCTCCCTGAAGACAGAGCTGAGGATGTTTTTTTTTCCCCTGATAGGATAATTCAAATGTGGAAATCTCTTCCCCAGAAGGTAGTGGAGACTGGCTCTTTAAATTTATTCAAGGCTGAGTTAGTTAGATATTTGTTAGACAAGGAAGTAAAGGGGACAGACAGGAAAGCAGAGCTGAGTCCACAACCAGATCAGTCATGATCTTATTGAATGGTGGAGCAGGCCTGAAGGACTGAATGGCCTACTCCTAAGTCCTACGTTCCTATGATACATTTCAATAAGCTGGAATGGTTCTCCATTCAAGCCTTACACTTAATTAGATATTAAGCATATAGTCATGCAGTCTGGTTCACATTTATTGTTGCCAAATTTGGTTGGACGTATTCCTAGAGATTCCATTACATCACCTCTGCCAATGCCACTCAGTCTTTTTCCAATCACTGACATTTATAAAAATAAATAACAACTGAATAAAATGAAAGAAACACGGAATATTTTATTGCACCTATGATTTTTCTCCTGGGTTGTTTACAGAAGTATCCAGGAGATTAATCTTTTCTGGAGAATCTGGGACAATCTTGGAGGATTGGAAATCCTATTTAAAGCAGATACAAAGGCCTTTTTAAAGAATGATTGTTGATACTGAGCTTTAGTAGAATATTTAGGGTAAAAATCCCAAAATAGAACAATTATCTGCAACATTCACTTTGCTTTCACCTAGCTAGTGAATCTGAATTAAGTGTTGGTAAAGAAGGTAGTATCAGACATACAATTTCCACCAGCTGTTACTCCTACTAGATTGTTGTTCTCCACAATGCCGCTATATGACTGGGGTCGATTTTTGAGTTTTGGATAAGGACACTGAGCAGCTGCTTGTTCTGGTGGTGAAGAGATAGCATGATTTTGAGGACAAAGTCTCATTTGAAATTTGCAGATGCCAGTCGGGTCCGAATGCAGATCGTCATCTCTGCTAGCAGGAATGGGACAGGGGAGGGGAAACATACCAGTAAATGCTCAGAGGGGTGGATGCAATGCTGACAGAGATCAGTGGTATTATCATGGAGGTAGGAGGAATACTCCTACTCCTTCCAGTTCCACAAATAATCTTTTATTTATTATTGTTTCTTGATCGGAATGGAAGTACATGTTGCAGACTGTTCACATTGCAAGCTTCATCCATGTGCCCTTAAAATTGCAATTGGGGTCCTAACTGCATTATTAGGACACTTATTTGAATGGGAAAGAGGCTTACTGCTTGTTTCAGCTGGCCCATTGTTTGTGTTAATGGGCTGGTAAAGCTACCAATCCCATTTTTGGACACTTACCACCTGGCTGAAAATTGGCTCCAGTTGTATGCAAAAAAAAAAAAATTATGGTAGCAGTGATGGAACTGATTTGATTTAAAACTTATGGATGAGGAACAAGAGTAGGCCAACCAGCCCCTCGAGCCTATTCCACCATTCAATAAGATTGTGGCCAATCTGTGACTTCAGTCCATGGGATGGATATTTTCATTAATCGTCAAGGCCTGATGCCAGGGTTGAAAGCAGGAGCTACCCGGTAGGCAGTGCAAACTTGAGGTTACATATTGCCAGTGGAGCCCAATTAACAGGCTGCCACTGGGGCTGCCTGAGGACTGGCAGCCCTGCCTGCGTAGTGCCATCAGGAGCAGTGGCTGCTTCTCAAGCTGCAGCTCCAGAGACAGAATGCCTCATAGGAATGGAATGGTGTGTGTGGTTTGGGGAAGCCAAGGCCAGGCAGACAGGGGTTTGTGGAGAACTGGTGATATAAGGAGTTGCGTCTGAGAGCCAGGGAGGATCCAACCCCTCCCCCGGAATACGCTGGGAGGCAGCCAAAGTTTACCTGGTTGTCCCCTCCTGCCGCAGTGGGCCATCTCAACATGAGCAAAATGCCTGTAGGGTTGGGAAGTGGCTCTTAATTGGATATCTAAATGGCTCAGTTGGCTGCCTGGCAGGTGGCTGTGCCACTAAGGTGGCCACTGCTAGAAAAATGCCATGGCAACAGGAAGATATCAGGTTCCCCACCTGACATATTGGAGATGGCTTGGGAAAATTCAGCCCCATATATTTGCCTTTGCCCCACATTCCTTAATAACTTTGGTTGACAAAAATCTATCAATCTCAGATTTAACGGTAACAATTGACTTAACATAAATTGCTGTTTGCGGAAGAGAGTTCCAAACCTTTACCACCCTTTGTATCTAAAAGTGTTCCCTAACTTCAGTCCTGAAAGCCCTAGCTTTCATTTTTAGTCTATGTTCCCTGGCACTAGACTCACCAATTGGCAGACAATAGTTTCCCTCTATCCTATCAATTCCCCTTAATATCTTGAAAATTTTGATCAAACCACCCATGATCCTTCTAAATTTCAGGGAATACAACTCTGTGAAATTTCTCCTCATAATTTAACCCTTAGAATCCAAGTTCTGGTAACGGTATGGAGCAGTCTGTCCAGGGCCAATATATCCTTCCTAAGTTGTGGTGTCCAGAACTGGTCAGGTCACTCCAGGTGTGGTCTAAGGCTTTGAATATGCCTTCTAGTACAAGGGGCTACATGCCCAATGTTTAAGGATCATTAAAATCAGCTTTTATTGCCAATTCAAGAGCCTTTTTTTATGTGGGTGAGGTTGAAATGTTGTAGTTAGCATCAAATATCAGTGGAAAGTTACCTCTACTCTAAAAACACTTACACATTGGATAATGTTGCAAAAAATTGTTTCTGTATTGGGAGCATTACTAAAACCCAAGGGGAAAAAGAGGCTAAAAAGTTAAGTTGGCACCCCACAATACATCTTTAATAAAAGGTTATAACATTAGATTATCTGTGGTAAATAAAGCCCTAGCCAAGCTGTTCCAGTACAGCTACAACACTGGCATCCACCCGGCAATGTGGAAAATTGCCCAGGTATGTCCTGTCCACAAAAAGCAGGACAAATTCAACCTGACCAATTACTGCTCCATCAGACTACTCTCGATCATCAGCAAAGCGATGGAAGCTATGATCGACGGTGTTATCAAGCAGCACTTACACAGCAAATAAGCTGCTTGCTGTTGCTCAGTTTAGGTTCCACCAGAACCACTCAGCTCCTGATATCATTACAGCCTTGGTCCAAACATGGACAAAAGATCTGAAGTCAAGAAGTGAGGTGAGAGTGACTGCCCTTGACATCAAGGCAGCATTTGACTGAGTGTGACATCGAGGAGCCTTAGCAAAATGGAAGTCAATGGGAATCAGGAGGAAAATTCTCCGCTGGTTGGAGTCATACTTAACACAAAGGAAGATGGTTGTGCTTGTTGGGAGTCAATTATCTCAGGCCCAGGACATCACTGCAGGAGATTCTCAAAGTTGTATCCTAGGCCCAACCATCTTCAGCTGCTTTCTTCCATCATAAGGTTAGAAGTGGGGATGTTCGCTGATGATTACACAATGTTTAGCACCATTCACAACTCCCCAGATACTGCAGCAGTACCTGTCAATATGCAGCAAGACCTGGACAGCATTCAGGATTGGGCTCATAAGTAACAAGTAACATTAGTGCCACGCAAATGCTAGGCAATGACCATTTCTAACAAGAGAGAATCTAACAATCTCCCTTTGACATTCAATGGCATTACCATCGCTGAATACTTCACTATCAACATCGTGGAGGTTACCATTGACCAGAAACTAAACTGGACCAGTTGTATAAATATTGTGGCTACAAGAGCAGGTCAGAGGCTGGGAATTCTGTGGCGAGTAACTTATCTCCTGATTCACCAAAGCCTGTTCACCATCCACAAAGCACAAATTAGGAGTGTGATGGAATACTCTCCACTTGCCTGGATGAGTGCAGCTCCAACAACACTCAAGAATCTCGATTCCATCCAGGACAACGCAGCCTGCTTGATTGGTACCCCATCCACAACCTTCAACATTCACTTTCTCCACCACTGTGGCACAGTAGCATCAGTGTGTACCACTTACAAGATGTACTGCAGCAACTCACCAAGGGTCCTTTAAAAGGACCTTCCAAACCCCTGACCTCTTCCATCTAGAAGGACAAGGGCAGCAATGCATGGGAACACCACCACCTGGAAGTTCATCTCCAAGCCACACACCATCCTGACTGGGAACCATATCGCTGTTCCTTCACTGTTGCTGGGTCAAAATCCTGTAATTCCCTTCCTAACAGGACTGTGGGTGTTCCTGCAACACATGGATTGCAGGGGTTCAAGAAGGCAGCACACCACCACCTTCTCAAGAGCAGGGATGGGCAAAAAGTACTGGTCTAACCAGCGACGCCTACATCCCATGAACAAATAAGTAAAAGCAAAATATGATACTGATCTAATATGTTTGCTGCCATGCAGTTATTACCATGCACATTCTTTGACTTATCCAACTTGGGGGTTAGAGTTTTATAATTTGGTTTTGCACAGGAAATGTTATAAAATATTAATGACATCAAAGTCAAACATCTGTAAATAAAATCAAGAAATATTCCCATATACATTGTTCCAGCAGAGTTACGAGATGCAGGAACACATAGTATATCATTAGGATCAATGGATGTGCACTCCCCGTGGTATCATAGACCATAACAGCAGTATAAACAGGCGATATTTTGTTAATGTCAGAGATACATAATTTTAAAATCCATTTTCCTAATTACTGTATCTATGTATCATACAGAATACTCGTGTACTGGTAAAGGCCATGTGTCAAAATGGACTATTTCTGTGCTGTAAAGGATGAACAGGCTCTCTTTTTTAAAAAGAGAATGCTGAGGATGAGCTAATAGAAGCCTTTAAAATTATGAAAGGTTTGACAGAGTTGACTGTTATGACCAATGCAGTTGGTAAAGTGGTTATTTAAAACTCCCAGTGTTATGTCTGAGATGCGACTCTAAATTCAGGAATCAGACCACCAGTTCTCAAGGTTTTACATTAAACTAAATGAAACATTTTATTAATTCTCACAGATTAGAATAAGACCATAAGACATAGGAGCAGAAATTAGGCCATTCGGCCCATCGGGTCTGCTCTGCCATTCAATCGTGGCTGATAAGTTTCTCAACCCCATTCTCCCGCCTTCTCCCCATAACCTTTGATCCCCTTACCAATCAAGAACCTATCTATCTCAGTCTTAAGTACACTCAATGACCTGGCCTCTACAACCTTCTGTGGCAATGAATTCCGTAGATTCACCACTCTATGACTAAAGAAGTTTTTCCTCATCTCTGTTCCAAAAGGTCTTCCCTTTATTCTGAGGCTGTGCCCTCGGGTCCTAGTCTCTCCTGCTAATGGAAACATCTTCCCCACGTCCACTCTATGCAGGCCTTTCAGTATTCTGTAAGTTTCAATCAAATCCCCCCTCATCCTTCTAAACTCCATCGAGTATAGACCCAGAGTCCTCAAACGTTCCTCATATGTTAAGCCTTTCATTCCCGGGATCATTCTCGTGAACCTCCTCTGGACCCTCTCCAGGGCCAGCACATCCTTCCTGAGACACGGGGCCCTAAATTGCTCACAATGTTCTAAATGTGATCTGACCAGAGCCTTATAAAGCCTCAGCAGCACATCACTGCTTTTATATTCTAGTCCTCTCGAAATAAAAGCCAACATTGCATTTGCCTTCCTAACTACTGACTCAACCTGCAAGTTAACCTTAAGAGAATCCTGGACTAGGACTCCCAAATCCCTTTGCACTCCAGATTTCTGAATTCTCTCCCCATTTAGAAAATAGTCTACGCCTCTATTCTTCCTACCAAACTGCATGACCTCACACTTCCCCACGTTGTTCCATCTGCCACTTCTTTGCCCATTCTCCTAACCTGTCCAAATCCTTCTGCAGCCTCCCCGCATCCTCAATACTACCTGTCCTCCACCTATCTTTGTATCATCTGCGAACTTAGCCAGGATGCTCTCAGTTCCTTCATCTAGATCATTAAAGTATAAAGTGAAAAGTTGTGGTCCCAACTCTGACCCCTGTGGAACTCCACTAGTCACCGGCCGCCATCCTGAGAAGGACCCCCTTATCCCCATTCTCTGCCTCCTGCCAGACAGCCAATCTTCTATCCATGCTAGTACCTTGCCTCTAACACCATGGGATCTTATCTTACTGAGCAGCCTCCTGTGCGGCACCTTGTCAAAGGCCTTCTGGAAGTCCAAGTAGAATATATATACACATGGCTATAAATTATACTATCATAACTTTTAACAAATTCCCAAACTAATCTCCATTAAGGCAACAGCAACCCATAGATTTAACCAAACACCAGGCAAAGCATTTTCACCTTACGAATTCAAAATGAGATTTTTTCAATTTTGGGTTCCTGTGGAGCCAGTTGGAAACTTACCTTTTGAACTCGCATTGCCTCTGTTCTGTACGCCTGAAAACTACTAAAGTTATACCTACCACTACTGATTGAATGTTAGTTCTCATTTTATCATTAACCTCTGAACTAAACCTCACTAACAATAAAACCACTTTCATAGTACCATTTTTATTTGTAATATAAACATATTACTTGGTGGCTGCTAGATAGGTGTTAGTTTCCGCCCCCCCCCCCACTTCTTGAATGCTTTTTAAAAATGCAAATGCATGCTATCTCTCTTACATATCAAAATTAGTACATATCAAAGCACCCAGACTAGCTGGTTTTAATCCAATTAAGACACAGCCACAGTCTAAACCTCTATTTTAAAAGAAAAATATTTTCCAATCATATCATATACATTAATAGCTTCATGACATTGACAGAGAGTGTTTCCACTTGTGGGGAAGAGAAAAACTGGAAGCCATCAACATAATGTGGACATACTTAAGATGGAGAAGTCTTGAACATATTTCTGGAGATTTCATCACATGACATCCTGTTTCCAACCACCCAGTCAGAATCTTTCATCCAATATCCTGTTATTTACATAAATAATTTAAAAAGTGTTCAAATAAAATGAAAAGAAATACACATTTTACTATTAGATGTCCCTGTGGTTTTTCTTATGGGTTGTTTGCTGTCATGTCTAGAAGGTTCATTCTTAACTCCTGGAGACTCCAGTACAATCCTTATTAAATAAGTGACTTGAAATCTGTCAGTTCAGTTAATTATAGTTTCCTACCGTACTACATTTATGCTTCTAAATCAAAACTTCTGTTTTAATCTAAATTGCATACAAACTTCTAGAAGTAGTAATTACAAAAGTCCAATCGTTCATGTTAAAAGCAAAATACTGCAAATTCTGGAAATCTGAAATAATAACAAATAAGAACAGAAAATGCTGGAAAAACACAGCAGGTCTGGCAGCATCTGTGGAGTTAACGTTTCAAGTTTGTATGACTTTTCTTCAGAGCTGAAGAGAAGCCGATGTGTGATGTATTTTATACTGTTTAAGAGGGGGTGCAGCAGGTGGACCAAGATAGAAGATCAGGGATAGGTGACACCTAAGGAGAGATTGACAAAGATGTCATGGACACAAAACAAAGGGAGTGTTAATGGTAATGGTGAAGAGTAAAGAAGGTGCTGAGAGTGGCATAAAGGTAAGATAGCAGAAAGTGTTAATAGAGAACAAGAGTCAGCACTCTGAGAAAGCAAAACATAAAAACAAGTGAAAGATGGTCCTGTGGGGGGAGGGGGGTTTGGGGAAAAAGGATAAAAAATGAACAAATAAATAAAAGAATAAAATAATTCTTCTTAAAAATGAATAAATAAAAATAAACAAATAAATAATAAAAATTGGATTAAAAAGAGATGGGGATGAAGGAGAGAGTTCATGGTCTGAAGTTGTTGAACTCAATGTTAAGTCCGGAAGGCTGTAAGGTGCCTAATTGGAAGATGAGGTGCTGTTCCTCCAGTTTGTGTTGAGCTTCACTGGAACATTGCAGCAGGCTAAGGATGGACATGTGGGCATGAGAGCAGGTTGGTGTGTTGAAATGACAAGCAACAGGAAGGTCTGGGTCATGCTTGCGGACAGACCAAAGGTGTTCCACAAAGCGGTCACCCAGCTTGTGTTTGGTCTCCCCAATGTAGAGGAGACCACATTGGGAGCAGCGAATGCAGTAGACCAAATTGAAAGATGTGCAAGTGAAGCACTGCTTCATCTGAAAGGAGTATTTGGGGCCTTGGACGGTGAGGAAGGAGGAGGTAAAGCAGCAGGTGTTGCACCTTCTGCAATTGCATGGGAAGGTGCCATGGGAAGGGGATGAGGAGTTGGGGATGATTGAGGAGTGGAACAGGGTGTTACGGAGGAATGTTGCTGGTGGGGGTGGGGGGGAATGAGGGGAAGATGTGTTTGATGTGGCAACATGTTGGAGTTGGCGGAAATGGCGGATAATAAGCCTTTGAATGCGGAGGCTGGTGGGGTAGAAAGTGAGGACAAGGGGGACCCTCTCATGGTTCTGGGCAGGATGGGAAGGGGCAAGGGCAGAGGCGCCGGAGATTGGTTGACACGGTTGAGGGCCCATAAAGGTAGCAGCTTATGAATCATGAGTGCAGTTTGAAATGAATGAGTGCAGCTTGGAATGTGGTAAGTGAGGGAATTCGGTGCAGTGAGGAAGGAGGTGCTGTTCTGACCTCTTACAAAAATAGAAGTGGTCCGAGAGAGGGAGCTGGAGACCAGCAGCAGGATGTGAGAGCTCTAGCCCAAAGCATCAATTAGGTGAGCAGGTAGGTGAGTGCTTGGTGAGTTTTAAGTTTTTTTCTCTCTATAAAGAAGGGTAGTAGTTTTAACTGGTGCAGGGGAGATTTAAGTATTGAATTAACTTTATAACTGAATTAGTTAAACCACTTAATGTAACTATATTGAGTGATATTTCTAAATCTAATTTGTTAAATTAAACACAATTAAGATGGCAGGGCAGATGATGTGCAGCAGTTGTAGCATGTAGAGCTGGTGGACACCTATGTGTCCCACAGCAACCACATCCATACTGAGGGCAGAATCGTCCCAGATTTGCACAAAGTATGGTAGTGGGTGGGAAAAAGGACGTTTTACCCGCCAACTGCAATGGGCGGCTTTTCGATCCGTATTGTCCCATTCCTAGTGTATGCTGCCTCATTAATAATGCATTCCCGGGAAACAGGCAGGATTGCTGGCGTGACAGCACAGATTTGCCAGCCCCTCTGTCACCTCAGGCCATTAGTAGTCCAAGCGCTGTATTTAAAGGGTGCTCCTGCAGAAAGCTAGCACTCTCTAAGGCATCAGAAGCTGCTGCCAATCCATGGCTGCCAAAGGGAGGAAACATGCTGCCCCCAAATTCAGTGACACCTCCATCGAGCACCTACTGGACACAGTGGAGACCCACCGCAAAGTCCTCTACCCCAGCTCTGAGCGAAGACCAGCAAGCAAGATCACCAACCCAGCATGGGAGGCAGTGGCAGTGGTGGTCAGCGCCAACGCCTTGCAAATGAGGACAGCCACCCAGTGCCGAAAAAGGATGAATGATCTCCTCTGTTCCACCAGGGTAAGTCACTCTTCTCATCACTCTCCACTCACACACTTACAAACCCATTGCACATCCAAAGGGGTCTCACTCAATGCCAGTTCAAGGGACATCACCATTCACTCTCTCACATCCATGGCACCACTACCCACCCACAGATGCCAGGCATCCTTCTCATTTGGCCTGGCAGGCATCCTGCTTACACTCTCTCCATCTGTCTTCATGCATGACAAGCTGGAACACCACAAAAGGGAGAGGTCATGGACCGGTGGAGGAATGCCTGACATCAATGTCCTCACAGATTTTGCAAATAGAGTCATCCAGCCGGCTAGTGATATTCTGGACCGTTCCTGTGCTGACGGTGAGGTCGGCAGTGCTCAACCAAATGAGGATCCAGCAGTGCAACATCCATTAAACAACCATGATGTGAGTGCGTTGACCTGTTCCGCAATCCGCTGCCATGCACTAATTATCTTTCCTTGCTTTCGCAGGCATATCTGGGAAACAGCCGAGGGGGTCCACAACCAAGGTCCTCAACTGAAGCCCTGAAGACACCTCAAAAGAAGAATCTGATGACACCCTCATTGAAGACCCGTCACAGCGCTCACCTACACCCTCCACCAGCGCAGTGACACACACCTCAGTGGGACCTAATTCTAGAGCAGCCTCGGAGTCACAGTCTGGTGAGTATATTGCACTGTCTGATCCACAGCAGGAGGCGGCAGGGATTCCCAGTTTTCCGGCAGTCGGAGTACTGCTGGAGGCCAGGAATCTGTTGAGCCCAAGTCAGGTGAGGAACCTCTGGACTCGGTTATACCTCAGTTGCTGGAGCTGCAGAGGACAAGCTTGGGAACATCAGGATATTCCCAACTCCTCAGATTGCAAGGCACGATGGAGGATTCCATCCGCCTTTGGTCTGAGGTGATAATGCCGGCATGCCGACCCACCAAGGTTAAAACTTGTAGGATGGCGTTCACAATGGAGACCTTGGTCCAGGACATTGATCCTGAGCTGCTGCGTGGGCTGAACTCCATTGCTGATGATGCCATTGTTGGCTGCCAACAGTGTCAACGTGAGAGGGGTGCGGTGTAGCTCGATCTTACTCCAGCTTCTCCTTCTCCTGAAGGAGTCAGCCAGGGGCCCTCGGGCACCCTTAGGGAGGAGGATCAGCAGGTGCACACCCCAGGGCCATACACCCAGGTGACTCTGGGAGTGTCCGGCCCATGCGAATCCCGTCTTCCTGTGACCCCCGCAGCTCCAGCTCCACAGGCCGAGGAGGGTGCCATTACCACACAGTGGGACCCCGAAAGCAGGCCAGGGCCCTCCAGGTCTTGGTCCTCCAGAGAATACCCACCAAGGTCAGACAGGGCGTATCAGTCAGCAGGTTGCCTCCACCTCTGCTGTGGGAGATTCTGCTATGCTCTGCTCTGTCCTTGGAGCACCAAGGCGTAGAGGCAAGGTTAGGAAAGTTAAGAAAATGTTGTTGCACAAGCTGGGCACAGGTGTCAATCACTTGCACATAATGTTCACTATTGTAAATAAACTCCTAGGAATGCCTTCTTACCTATGTCTCCTTGTTATGATGAGCAGTGTTTGCATCATTCAAACGTGAAACCTTGGTTCCTGCACAAGATAAAGGCAGGTGTCTCAGTTCAGGGCCTCTTCCCTGTGCCGTGTGTAACCTTCAGACCAAAGTGATGGTCCAGCTTCACACTCACTGGACACATTAGTGATGCCTGAACCTCGATGGTGCTTGTTGTTGCTGCCAGAATGTTGTGGGCAGGCATCACAGAGTTCTGACATTCTCTCTGTGTGCTCTCAGCACCTTTGAGTGGGTCTGACCCCCATCTCTTCAGCATCTGTGACTGGTGATGCTGTGCTCCTGAAGGGGTCAGGTGCTGAAGGTCGACAAAGGATCAAGTGCAATTAAAGTTTTATGGCCGCATCTCCATGATATCCGCCTGATCACAGAGCACAAGCGAGCTGCCCTCAGCCAGACAGGAGTCAGACATTCACAGAGACAATGTGAAGATCTATGGAGTGTCCTCACTGCATGTCGTCACCCTGGAATCTAGCAACTATTAGGGCCTCTGCTGCGTCTCCTTGACATGAGCCTGAGCACTAAGGGTTAGTGCGCTGCCATCAGCCACACAGGAGTCAAAGATGAGGATGTCAGGACTGTCCGCACTGCAACTCATCATCATCCTCCACAAATCCTGTGGCTTTGAAGGCCTCCTGAATGTGCCTGCCTTGTCTGGCCAGTGCAATGGCCTCATCGCTGGCATCTTCGCCTAAGAGGACCTCATCGCAGTCATCCCCTTCGTCATCCTCCTCATCGGAGGAGATGCGCACCACCCAAGTCCAGGCCTCAGCATGGACACTGTACCGTCAATCTGCTGCAATCTGAGGCCACCGCACCGGCGTCATCAGCCACGTCCTCTGTGGGTAGCCCTTGTCCCCGAGGAGCCAGCCCTGCAGGCTCTGTGGACCCTGGAAGATGTCAGGGATCTGAAACCTGTTAAGGATGTAGCAGTCCTGGACATTCCCTGGGAACTGCACACAGACCTGTAGGATGCATTTGTGGTGGTCACAGACTAGCTGAACATGCTAGTGGAAGCCCTTGCGGATGACATAGTTTACTGCTTGTTGCCATGGAGGTCTAGGTGCCATGTGAATGCAGTCGATGGAACCCTACACCTGTGGGAAACTGAGATCTGTGCAAACCCCAGCTTTTGCTTCCTGACTTTCCTGATCCCAAGTGGAATGTACAAAGTTCTGTATCTTTGTGAAGATGGTGTCTGTGAACTCCTGGATACACTTGTGCATGCCAGAATGCATACTGCTAAATCACCAGGCTCCATGATCCTGATGTTCTCCTCCTGCAGGATCAAAGAGAGACACGTTTGGGTTGGCATAGGTGTCCTAAGAACCTCTCTTGGTTAAGTCTGATGGCTCCTTCACCATTGCAGGAGAGTGCTGGGCACCACTTGGATGGCCAGTGTGTATTGCACTCATTGGTTGTCCAAAACCCCACCCACCTCCACCGCACTCCACTTGACCAATTGGTGGCAGCTTCGGCCATTGGACTGCACACTGTGCTCTGAGCTCATGCACAGGCATTCTCCTAACCCACAATGCAAGGTTGCGCTATTAGCTTGAACCATGATAGATACTGGTCCAAACCTTAATAAAGACATTGCAAGGAGCTGTGAGCACCTCCACCACTGACTGTGCCATGACCACCTTTCGCAAGGGGGTTGTACAACTTATCGAGTAGGCCAATTGCTCTGTTGCCCCCTAAAATACATGTTAATTTGCAGTCTGCGCCCGAGGGATGAAAACTTATTGAGCATTTGGTGGCACGTTCATGCTTTTGCATTGTTTGAGTGGGCAGAATAGCTTTGGAGGCCCATCTCCAAGCATGTCAATAGAGATGCAGCTGAACAGTTTCAGCTGCAGAAGAATGCTTAGTTTACCAAGTGCATGGCTGCTTCCCTCATCTCCCCCTCCTCAGCATGTGCTTATGTACTTCCTTCCATCTGTGCTGCCTTGCCCACTCATCCAGCATGACTCACAGTGGAGCCCTTGCCCCAGTACTGCACTGAAAGCCAGCTGGGGCCTGTGCGCATCCACCTCCTCCCCCTGAATGCGCAGTGCCTCTTCCTTGATGTCCTACAGGTAATGTGAGTGCTGCATAAGGTTACATGTACACACCTCAGAGTTCCCTTTGAAGTTGAGGTTGCCCGGTGCATGTCGCTTACGTACGGTTGTGAAACATGTCAGCGTACATTTACACCGATGTGCCCGGATGATCTAGTGTGGGGGGATGATTCCGGGGAGCAGGGCTTATAATTAGATGCAAATGTATTAAAAAAAGTGACATTTCCAACCTGTGGAGGCTGGAAATGCAGCCTGCCATTGATAGGTGGAGCAGACAATTGCAAACTGGTTTCACAAGTGTAAAACCTATTTTTGGCCTTCTCACCATATTGTCCCCCCTCGCTTGCCATGACACCCAACTTCAACGGGGCCGGAAAATTCCAGCCTAAGTGTTTGCAGCTGGAGGAACTTTGGCTCAGAGTTGATGAATGGAGTCTGAGCTTTGGACACTGCAGTGCATCAGGGAGGGGCAGGTCACTTGTACACTCTGTTCCTGGAGGCAGTCACATCCTTTAAACTAGGTACTTTGAACTTTTCTGTGCTCAGGGATAGGAGGGTTTGACTGCATGAAGCAGTTATGGGGATCCAGAGGTAGCACCGGAAGAGCCTCAGCCCTTGCAATTGTGCTACATGTTTGAAGTTCTTGTAGCTTGTGTGGATGAGACCAGGGATTGTAGGGAGGATGAGCAAACTGACCATGGCACTGTGGTGCAGGGAGCCATTCAAGTTGGGAGAAGTTAAAAGAAATGTAGCTGCAGTAGGGGACAGTATAGTTAGGGGGTTAGATACAGTTCTGTGCAGCTGAGCACACAAGGCCCGAATGCTGTGCTGCCTGACCACTACCACGGTGAAGCCCTCTATTCTGATAGGAACCTGGAGTGGGAGGGGAGGATCCAGTTGTCATGGTCCACATGGGTACAAACAACATAAATAGGACTAAGAAAGAGGTTCTGGTAAGGAAGTATGAGCAGCTAGGAGCTAAATTAAAAAGCAGAACCACAAAGGTAATAATTTAGCGGAGCCATGAGCAAATTGACATAGAATAAATAAGATCAGCGAGTAGAATGTTTGGTTCAATGATTGATGTGGGAGAATTGGGTTTTGATTCATGGGACACTACACCAGTATTGGGGAAAGTGAGAGCTGTACCATTGGGATGGCCTTCACCCGAACTGCACTGTGACCAGTATCTTGATGAATTGTATAACTAGGACTGTAGAAAAGGCTTTAAACTAAATAGTGGGCTGGAGAAAGAGTAGAGGAGGGGAGATTTACTTGAGGGGAAATTTGGAATGTGAAAGGGAAAGGACAAGGTACTAGTGCAGGATAATGATAGCCAAAGTGTGACAGGAGGGGACGGAGCTTAAAAACATGAGTCCACTAGCAAGTAAGGTCAGAGTATGCAAAAACGGTAGAAGGGCAGAATTAAAGTCTATTTCTGAATGCTCAGTTTTTGTAACAAGATGGATGAATTGATAGCAAAAATATAAATAAATGGAGCATGATAGCCATTACAGAGACATAGTTGCAAGGTAACTAAGCCTGAGAGCCAAATATGCAAGGATATTTGACATTTTGGAAAGACAGAAGACAAGGTGAAGTAGCTCTGTTAATAAAGGATGAGACCAATACAATAGTGAGAAATGATCTTGGTTCAGAAGATCAAGATGGGAGATGTGATGTGTAGATGCATTCACTCACCTTGACTGAAGTGCAATCATTAAACTTTTTGGCACCGCTGCCATGTTTTCAAAGCAATGCTCTGGGCATTCACAACCATTACCACCTGCTCTCATTCCCTTCGCAGTTTGAATACCAGATGAAGAGGTAACAAAGGCATGGATGAGGGTTTCAGCAGCAGGTGAGCTGAGGCAGTTGGAAAATGATACAGAGATGGAAATAGGCAAACTTAGCGATGGCACAGATATGTGGTTAGAAGCTCATCTTGGGGTCAAATAACCCAAGGTTGTGAACAGTCTAATGCAGAACTCTTTTCTACTTTGTGGCACTAAGAGCCAATATTAGAATATAATACCTCTTTGTCCATGACATCTTTTGGCTATCTCCAACATCACTGGCCCTCTATCCAGTTCTACTTGTCCCAACACCCCCTTAAACCAGCTTATATTTCACCTCTCTTCTATTTTTCCTTAGTTCTATTGAAGTGTCATACATACTCAAAACGTTAACTGTGTTCCTCTCCGCAGATGCTTTCACCTGCTGAGTTTTTCCAGGTATTTAGATATCAGAATATAATAGTTGTTTTCAGCCCCAATATATCCCAGTGTTCTCATAGTTTACACTGCCAGTGGCTCAGTGTCCGATTCTGATTAATAATAGCTGTAATGCACAATGGGATGTTTTTGTTACATGAAAGATGCTACATAAATGCAAGTTGTTGTTGCTAAGCTTATGCTTGGCAGATCTGGCATAGGGCTGAAATCCCACAGAAACTTACCACTGTTTAGACCGTGGCCTTCTAACAACAGGAAGGGGTAGAAGAGAAATAAAAAAGACAAATAAAAATGGAGATTTAAGGAAAAATTGAGCAAGGTGATGTAAATGGTTGAAGGGATGGGGAGATGCAACATAACATAGGCATTGCCTGGAGTAGGATTCACATCTGGAGCACCCCACATGTCCCTCTTCCTAGATTTCTACAAACACACTGCAGGAAATTCTAAATTGACAAGTTAACCCAGATAAACACCATCTTCCCCCAGTGTTTTAACTTGGTATTGGTTTGATATATATAAGAATTTGATTCTTAGTCAATTCTGACTCAGGCCTTTACTAGAATAATTGGAGGAGGGGGTGGGGGTAAAACACAGCCAGGGTTCCCACTTCTGATCACCAGCTGGAAAGTGAGAGTGAGTGTGGCATCAGAGAGAGAATGAGAGGAGTTGTGTTGGGTATGAGAGAGAGAGAGAGATAGATTGTGTTTAATTTTGACAGGATCAGATTCAGTTATATAACCCCATGGTGAAACAGCCTGTAGAACTTCAATTTCTACACTCACACATGAGAATGGTTACTTTGACAAGATACCAAAGAGACCCCAGCAAGTGTTAGCACCTTCTGGGGAACCAAGAAAACACAAGGTTGATTCCATAACACTTAAAACTGATTTCCACAAATACACTAAACCATTTTGAATTCAACTATTCCAGAACATGTAAATCCTGTGCTAATTTTCTAAATTTGACGTGTGTGGAAGAGATTTGAATCGGATAGGCATTGGGTACAATCCCTGGAGGGAGCTAATGTCATGCCCACACATCTAAATATCATTTGCATGTGTCACCAACACCACAGCTGTTAAATAACTTGTCCTCTCTAATTTGTTTTGTTTTGCCTTTTTATTTCTCTTCTGTTTCTGACCTTTAACTTTTTAAATAAAGGGTGACAGGCAGGGCTGTGGAGAAGACAAATACTTAAACTGGTAAATTAGGCTAATTCCTGGTTTGTACATGGGAATTTTTTTTTGGATTAATCTTTCATTTAAGGGTCTTGGCTACTCTTTCAAAAAGCACATGGTGGCATTACATTTTGTATGAGTGGGTAGAATGATAACAGGAGGAGAATGGTTATGATAGAAAGATCTGTAAGTATTCCTATAAAGCAACAATTACATAACATAGATTAGCTTTGAAGGTGAACAGGGCAAAATTGACTCATTCTTGGTCTATGTTTCTTTCAATGGAAGTGGAAAAGTAGATAAATACACCACTGCAATTCAGCATTCACACCAATTAAAACTCACTTTACATGTTAATGACCTGACTCTTCAGTGTTACAGAATTTCTGCTTTTCTTATTAAACTAGAATTGGTTCTCCATCCTTGTGCTTCATCTCAAAGGACTACCCCTGCTTCAGGCAGTTTACATTAAAACTGGCCTGAAAGCTGCTGCTTAATCATTTCTATTTGTGAGATTGTGGTACTACAAAAATAAATCAGAAAAAGCTGGAAATACTCAGCAGATCAGGCAGCATCTACGGAGAGAGAATTAATGTTGCTGGTTGATGACCTTTTATCAGAACTGGGAAAGTTAGAACTGTAATTGGTTTTAAACATGTGAAAAGGAGGATGGAAAAAATAATCAAGGCAAGGTCTGTGATAAGGGTGGAAGACAAGAGGGATTAAATGACCAGAGTTGATGGTGCAGGGCCCAAAGGAATGGTAATGGGACAAGGTGTGTATAGAGAAAGTTGTGCCTGGCAGAACAATGAGCAGCTGCCATCTGAAAGCAAAAAGAATAATAAAGCCCAAACCAAAGGAAAAATGCTTGAGGAATTTTTGGTGACCAGAAAACTGCCCCTATTCACATTTGTATTAAATTGACAATTCCTTTTGACTGATCACAAGGATGGTTGGTATGCAACCATTCACACTTGGACTTAATTAGGGGCGGGTGGCAAAGAACAAAGCAGCTTTAAACCAAGGGAAATAATTAATTTAGGTAAGTTATTCAAAAAAATTAATCAAGATTTAAAAATGTTATTGTTTCCAACGAAGGAGGCAGAGAGAGTGCTCAGCAAAATGAAGCAGTGTTGGAAGACATTTCCATGTCAGTACCTTAGCGTCTAAAGGCCTCCAATGACAGAGCAGAGACAGCAGGTAACAAGTAACAATCCAGAAAATGAGGAACTAAACTACATGATGGAACTTACAGCCAGAGAAGTGAGCTCAGATGCAGTGGGGCAAGGTCACAGAGTGATTTGAACATGAGGGCAAAAACCACAAAATAGATTATGAGGCATAGATGCAATGTTGGGTATGCAGGAGGATTGTGTGGGAGAGCTCTGCCTGTATTATTTCAGATTTAGCTGAAGTTTAGGAAGGCCAGAGGCAAAGTAAAGACAGCACTACCAGAATTGATCCTCCTGTTGGTATGACTCTCTGAAGAGTCATACGGGCTTGAAATGTTAACTGTCTTTCTCTCTACAGATGCCATCAGACCTGCTGAGTTTTTCCAGCATTTTTTGTTTTTGAGGCCAGGATGATAAGTTGTCCTGGTTATGAAATATTGTTAACTGAATATCTATCAGATATCCAGAGTGATGTGAGCAAGCTCTAGGAAAATGGCGAAGATATTTCTTTAAAAATAATGGATATATCTACTCCAGGTTTTCCAACAGCAACAGATCACAAAATAAAAGAACAATAACTCAACTTCCAATTTTATCTTCCAATTGTGGACAAACATCTGACCTTATTTGCCTTCTGATGGTGGTTGAGATTAGGAACTGTACAGAAAATTTACATGAAAGCTTACACATTGGTGCTTCCTGGCACATCACTCCCCAGTGAATGCATTTGCTATAATAGCAAAGGAAATGAAAAGAACTTGGTACATTTAATTTTTTCTAAACTTCTCATTCATGTTTTCGAATTCCTCCATGAGCTCAGCCCTCCAATCTCTGTAATCTTCTCCAGCAGTGCAATCCTTAAAATTCCCCAAGTTCCTCCAATTATGATCTCTTACTCAGCCATTGGTGACAGTGCCTTCAACTGCCTGGGCCCCAACCTCTGGAATTCTCTCCCTACTCTTCTTTCTCCTCCTCCTCTAAGAAATGCCTTAAAATCTCTCCCTTTAACCAAGCTTGTCCTAATGTCTCCTTATGTGGCTTGGTGACCAATTCTGTTCGATATATGCTCCTGTGAAGGGTCTTAGAAAGTTTTGCTATGATAAAGACACTATATATAAATGTATGCTGTTATCCCAAATATCGCACAATGTGGCTCATTACGTTAAGAATTTACACAAATGTTTAATCTTGGCCCATCATAATATTTGGTTTCCTTGTGACAAAAATATTATTGGGCATAGTTTAAAACTACCATAAGGAGTGCACTCTTTGTTTTGTGAAAAGTGTGATGATCTGGCATAACAAGACAAGTCTGGTAGCATTACCACAACAGCAGCCAGCTCCACCAGGTCCAGATGAATAGCAGGGGAAAGAGCAGCAATTTTAAGCTGCAGAGTTTTCACAACCTGGAGTAGACTTTTTTGTCAAGCTGCAACAAAACATACCAATGCATATGTAAAAAAAACTCATTTCATATTAAAATTGGAAAAAAGAATTTTTTCTTAACACAAAACTTCAATTTAACATTTATTTTGGCTACAGTTGAACAGGTCTGTACTGAAAACTGTAAGCAATAATGTAAAAATGACTTTCCTGTGCCCTATCATCTCCTTAAGTATTTTATGCAGTCATAATTTTAGTTTACTTTGGATCACAGAGACCAGTAGTCACTATAAGTATGAAATAACAAAAAAAAAAGTAGGAAAAGTAGCCTTCTCACCCCTCAATCAAAAAAAAATTTAAAAAACTACAATCCAGAAGCAGCAATAAGGCATATACTGCACAGTTTAATTTACAAATGTTTTCAAAATACGGTACATACTATTCTTTAATTTTTTTTACACCAATAGTTTCTGCAGCTTTTTTTGCATTGGAAAGAGCTGCATACATAGAAAATTACAATGTTAATCCTTGAGGGAAGAAAGAGGAACATCAATTAAATTTGGAGAGCATGTATCATGAGTCTTCATTATTCACAGGTCATCTCAGTAAAGGAAGTTTTCAAAAGACTGTATCAAGACTGGGCTTTCTCTACAGGAAGAAAACAATGAAAAAAGGGAAAAACACCAATGAAAAGATTTGTCTCCTTGGATTTTAGTTATAGTGCATTGATTCTTATAGAATTGTTCACAAAATAACTTTTTTAAAAAAAAGAAACTTGTCCAACCAAATGTTTTACAACCCTACGTATGAAATTAGTAGCTTTTGCTTAGAGACTTATTTTATTTAAAAGGTAAGTATATGGAGAAAGCACAAGAAAAGGGAAAGGTAAATTATTGTGACAAAAATGAACATTTCTGCTAAGAGGAATTCCTCTCATTTAAAAAAAATCTAGTAGATAGCGAAAAAGCACGTGTGTAACTGCCAGCCATCTACAGTCCAAACGTTGTGCCAATCCTCTCAGCTCTCTTGCCTAATTCTGAAACCCGACCACCCAAAATCAAACAGAATTCTTCCAACTCGTTGACCTTTTTCAACCAAAAGAAGAAAAAAAATCAAGGAATAAGGATGCTGGCAGACTCTCTAGCCCTCTTCCCCATGACAGATGTTTTGCTTTGACAGTAATAACTGCTAGAAACAGATTGTGTCCATACAGAGCCAGACAAACCAGCCTGAGCAAATCCTGTGCTATATATTTAATTTACCTCATTAGCATTCAGCATTTGATAATGAACCATGCCCCAGCCAAAATAAATTGAGAAACATTCTTTATTGCCACTTTCAAGTGGTTGGCAAGTACACATGTGCTGATGATAATAAAGAGTAGGGTTCTTTGGTGCAGTTAGCCCACTTTCCTTTTTTTAAAAAAACTATTTTAAATGAAGGATAATATGTACCAATAAGAATTCTGCTGCTACCCCTGGACAGCAGCTGTCTGCCTTGCCAACACAATCAAATATGGCTCTATAAACAGGTGTCAATAAACAACCAATAGATTTATGGGGCTCAGACACTGTCTGAATCTCTTGAGCAATGGATGCAACCCTGTGTTGCAGTGGAATCCGATTGTAGGTAAAGGCAAAGACTGGTTGTCATAAGGACAACTGCCTGTTGTCAGGGCTCGCAGATGGTTTAGTTGGTCTTCCTGTTGGTGGATCGCTTGCCTTTCTTCAGTGCCAGTTTGTTCTTCACATACCCACGCTTTCTTTTAGAGGTCTAGGGCATAAAGACGGACAGCATTACAAAGTTGCAGCTTTCATCTTTATACATAGTACCGCCAATATTTAACACCAGTTTAGCACATCCATTAGAAAATAAAGGCCTTGTTCTCATCTTCCGAGACTTTTCCTTTGGTGAGAGGGGAAGGGTATGAAGGAAGGAGACTTGCTGAAGCTTTCAGCAATTTTTCCACAACTGGTTGGTTTTTCAATCTTCAGCAAAATGAGCAAATCCTCTGTTAAAACCTCTTCTGAAATATTTAAAAAAACCAAATAACTAAAGGCACCACTCCAATAAAAAACCTGGTTATGCTTGGACACAGTTGATCCTTGGCACGAAAGACTGAGAAGTGGGTGAAAATTATAATTGAATCGTTTTTATAAAAGGCTTCCTTTTACTTGTTTCTTCACAACCTGGACAATATTCAGCAACACAATAATTTAGCGCAATATTTTGGTGACCAAAGCAAGCCTTTATTATGCACAATTTTCCGTCTTCAAAGGGCTACCCCACCTTTTTTGATAAATACTTCTGTTTGGGCACTATATTAGTTACTCTTGGTTTATGGTCAAGTTTCTCTCTGTTGTCCAACTTCTTGACTTTGTAAATCCTCACTAGCCAGTGCTCTGAGGTGAAGGCTTCTTCCAGGTGTTTGAACTTGATATCTTTGTTGCCAATTTCAGCGTTTCTAGTACGATCAAATCCTGGTGGTGTTCTGAAATCCAGCTGCAAAACACGCATTAAAATTTCAGTGCTACTTTACATATTATCAAACTATTTCTCAGTTGATAGAGATAAATTAAATTTGCCCAAACTCAAATCTCTCTATCCTGCTCAACTACCTCACGTGAAATCTTCCCTTCCTCTCCAAGCTTCTTGAACCCATCACTACCCAATTCCCACCCACCTTTCCCTTCACTTCTTCAAAATCCTCCTTTATGCTTCTCTCCTAGAAACAGATTTGAGATTTCTCTGGCCAAAGCCACCACTATACACCATGTGACTACAATTGCACTATGCCAACCCTTTTCATTCTTCTTAACCTCTCCATGGTCTTCAATATGGACAACCATTCCATGCTCCTTTGTCATTTTTCCTCCTTGATCCCATCCCATGGTACTGTCTTCACATGGTTCCACCATTACATGTCTCAATGTAGCAAGCACAGCTCCTACAATGACTTCATCTCTTATGCCTAAGGCATATTCTACGTAAACCAATTTTCTATAACTGGTCCCTTCCTAGTTCTCATCTACATACTGTCCCTTGCTGATGAGCTTCCATATGCATGCTGCTGGCATCTTTGCTTTACCTGTGGTCACACTGTTAATTGTTTGCATCAAGTCCTGAATGAATCACAACTTTCTCCAAAACTGACAAATCCACCAAAGCCAACCTCCATTTTACCCAGATATTTTGCCTTTAGCCCAATTCCAACCTCCTCCTTGATTGCTCTCAGGCTGAACCAGATAGTGCAGAACCTTCTGTCCTCTTTTACCCCAAACTGGGTTTCAAGCTCCATTCCTAGTCCACCACCATACTACCAATTTCTAGCTACACATTATCACCTACCTCACCCGCACTGCTGCTGAAACCTCATGTATTCCTTTGTCCCTTATTGGCTCAACTTTATGGTCTCTTCACTGAATTGCCAAGTGTTTCCCTTCACTAACTCCAGTTGAAGAGCACTGGTTGGAGCCAAGCCTTCTAAAAAATGTAATAAGGAATCAACAACTTGAATTTACATAACACTGTGAGCATTGAAGACTTCATCAGAATGGTTAGCCTTGCTCATTTACCACCCCAGTCCTCAATGATTACCACTGGTTATCTGTCCCCGTGCAATAATTTCAAGATCTTTGAAGCTCAACAAGGCAGTGCTCCACCTTATCTCTGCAACCTCATCCCAGGTCAAATGCTCTCTTCTTCTGACCTTGGGCCTATTGCATCTCACTTTCCACAATCGATGATAAAATCTTTAACCACTGTGCTGGGAATTCTCTTCCCAAAGCTCTCTGCCTTTCTACAATTCATCTTCAATTCTTGGAGTGACCCTCAAATTACCTCCCACTAACTCTTCTTAGAGCTCCTGTTTGATGCCAACATCCCAAAGTGCATCACAGCTAATGTAGCACTGTGAAATATAGGTAACCACTACAGCCAATTTGTGAAGTGTGGCCCCACAAACAGCAATGTGATAAAGAAACAAATAATCTGTTTCGAGATGTTGATTGGAAAAAAAATTTGCATTTATATAGTGACCATCAGATACCTTACAAATGCTTTTGAGCCAACGAAGTATTTCTGATGTGCAGTCACTGTTGTGGAAAATGTGTCAGCCAATTTGCATACAGCAAGATCCCAATGTGGTAATGATCAGATAATGTTTTATTAACGTTGACTGAGGAATAAATATTGGCCATGATGGCCTGGATTACTCCTCTGCTCGTCTTCGAAATAATGCCATGGCATCTTTTAAATGACCTGAGGGGGCAGACAGCACCTCAGTTTAATGCCTCATCTGAAAGATTGCACCTCTGACAGCGCATCACTCCCTCAGTCCTGTACTTGTGTCAACCTTAATTTTTCTGCTCAAGTCCTGGAGTTGGACCTGAACCCAGAACCTGTGGTTCAGAGCTGAGTGCAGCACAGCTGATTCTAACTGAGGGATAAACATTGGCCAGGATACCAAGTAAATGCCCCGTATTTTCTTTAATAATGCCATGGCGTATTTTATGCCCACCTGAGCGGGCAGACATTCAGGGTCTCGGATCAATGTCTCATCTGAAAAGCAGCATCTCCAACACTGCAGCCTAAAATTATGCTCTCAAGTCCCTGGGAGCTTGAACCCCCAAACTTGAGGCCCAGAGGTGAGTGCGCTAACAATAAGCCAAATGGATACTAAATCAGGAGATGGTGGATGCCATAGGGAATGGAGTGACTAAGAAAAGGATCAAATACATTAAGAAAGCAAAGATAAAGAGTTATCATAAAGAATATTTTTGAGGTGTCGCAGCCATTGCATAAAATTAAAATTTGAATCAGCACACGTTTGCAAAGATAGTAAAGGTACAGTAGATTAGAGCTTCACTTCAAAAGATCACCATCCAGGTCCAGCACAGTTAGATTCAAGAAAGCCTGCTATATCAGCAGGCTTGCAAAAGTTCTTATATGAAATGTGTTTGTGTAGTCCTAATCCATTTCCTCATTGGCAAAAGGCACAATACAACTGACAGGTTGGCATATTGACAGTCCTCGGATGGCACAGGATGGCTAACGAGGGACTACTTCTGGAGCAACAGGGAGTGCTCCTCTGGAGATTAGGACTGAGACATATTGATGAGGCAAAGCATCGGAACTTCATTCTGCATCTCACTATTCTATACCTGATCTGGGAGTGCTTGATGCTGACACTGGTGTCTGAAATGAGAAGTGTTTTATTCTCCAGCAACACACTCTCACCTTGAGGAGCACCAAAAAACAATGCAGAGACATCCAAAGAAGCACTGAGCTCATCCTTACTGATCTGAAACTTATCTAATTGCTTTGAGGTTTCTGAGAGTTTCAGAAGAATATTCATCCTATAGGGATGGGTTAAATGGGTCTTTTACACTATCTAATTGAATGCACCTTCCCAAGGGTGAAGTGACAATAGAAATATTCAATGTATTACGATTAACAGATAATCATAGCTAATTATACTTTACCTGCATCTCTCCAAATCTGTAGTAGGACATCTTATACATGAGACAGTTCAGTAAAGTTGGAGAGCCAGCTTTATCCACACGGAACTCTCCCTGCGGCGTGAAGTAGTCACTTTCCTAGGAGTTATACAGTACGGTCGCTAATTAGCACTAGCAGCACAAACAACTTTTAGATATGTTAACAAATGTCTGACAAGCCTTGAACCAAAATGCGTCACTTTACCCGGATATCCTTTGGATGCTCTCCTTCTGCTATCCTGACCATCCAAAGAAACTTGTTGATGTCGTCACCAGAGTAACCAATCACTCCACCAAAGATGATGAGCACATAGTCCACGTCTAGACTCCGCATTATCTGGTAGGCTGCACTCTCATTGGATGACATTGCTTTTCCAACCTGGAAGATAAAAGCAATCAATATTACAGAACTGCACTGCATGACTGAACAGCAAGTAAAACAGACCAAAAATCTGTACTTTCATACTTTTAGGGATTGTCATATACATCTCATCTCCACATGATACCACTCCTCAGAAGGCAGGCCAGCAACCTACTCGACCTCTACCAATACTGATGTGCTAAGTTTTTTAAAAATTCATTCACGGGGTGTGGGCTTCGCTGGCTGGGCCAGCATTTATTGCCCATCCCTAGTTGCCCTTGAGAAGGTGGTGGTGAGCTGCCTTCTTGAACCGCTGCAGTCCATGTGGTGTCGGTACACCCATAGTACTGTTAGGAAGGGAGTTCCAGGATTTTGACCCAGCGACAGTGAAGGAACGGTGATATATTTCCAAGTCAGGCTGGCGAGTTACTTGGAGGGAAACCTCCAGGTGGTGGTATTCCCATCCATCTGCTGTCCTCGTCCTTCTAGGTGGTAATGGTCGTGGGTTTGGAAGGTGCTACCTAAGGAGCCTTGGTGAATTCCTGCAGTGCATCT
Organism: Carcharodon carcharias; assembly: GCF_017639515.1. NCBI lineage: Eukaryota > Metazoa > Chordata > Chondrichthyes > Lamniformes > Lamnidae > Carcharodon > Carcharodon carcharias. The sequence continues at coordinate 197,838,607 of NC_054469.1, forward strand.
TGTAGATGGTACACACTGCTGCTATTGAGAGCCGGTGGAGGAGCAAGTGAATGTTTGTGGATGTGGTGCCAAACAAGCGGGCTGTTTTGTCCGGAATGATGTCCAGCTTCTTCAGTGTTATAGGAGCTGCACACATCCAGGCAAGTGGGGAGTTTTGTATCACACTCCTGACTTGTGCCTTGTAGATGGTGGACAGGCTTTGGGGAGTCCAGAGGTGAGTTACTCGTTGCATAATTCCTAGCCTCTGACCTGCTCTTGTAGCTACAGTATTTATATGGCTAGTCCAGTTCAGTTTCTTGAAAATGATAACCCCCAAGGGATGTTGATAGTGGGGGATTCAGTGATGGTAATGACATTGAACATCGAAGAGGGGTGGTTTGGATTCTCTCTTGTTGGAGATGGTCATTGCCTGGCACTTGTGTGGCATGAATGTTACTTGCCTCTTGTCAGCCCAAGCCTGGCTATTGTCTTACTGCATTTGGACATGGACTGCTTCTGAAGAGTCACGAAATGATGATTGAACATTGTGCAATCATCAGCGAACATCCCCATTTCTGACCTTATGATGGAAGGTCATTGATGAAGCAGCTGAAGATGGCTGGGCCTAGTCTATCACTTGCTGCTTATGCTGTTTGGCACGCAAGTAGTCCTGTTATAGCTTCGCCGGGTTGACACCTTTTTAGGTATGCCTGGTGCTGCTCCTGGCATGCCCTCCTTCACTCTTCATTGAACCAAGGTTCATCCCTGGCTTGATGGTAATGCTAGAGTGGGGAATATGCTGGGCCATGAGGTTAGATTGTGCTCGAGTACAATACTGTTGCTGCTGACGGCCCACAGCACCTCATGGATGCCCAGCCTTGAGTTGCTAGGTCTATTTGAAATCTATCCCATTTAGCATGATGGTAGTGCCACACATGATGGAGGGTATCCTCAACGTGAAGGCGGGACTTCGTCCCCACAATGACTGTGCGGTGGTCACTCCTACCAATACTGTCATGGACAGGTGCATCTGCGGCAGGCTAAGTAGTGAGAAAGAGAAGCCCACTGTGATGCTCTATCCTTGTGTGGACAGACCCAGCTTCCACTGGTTAAGTGACTGAGCAAGAGAATGAAAGATGGAGTATAATAATTTTATTTTGGTAGAAAAAGTGGAAAAGAGATTTTTTTTTAAAAAAGGTGAATCCTTGAACTTGAGTCACAGAAATTTATTGTGCAGGTACAGCAAGCAATTGGGAAGGTAAATAACATGTTAACCTTTATTGGTAGAGGATTTGGAGTTAGAAAGTCATGCTGCACACCCTGAGTTTCGGCCTACTTGCCGAAGGAAGGATATACTTGGCTTAGAGGGGATGCAACAAAGGCTCACTAAATTGATTCCTGGGATGGCAGGCCTGTTCTATAAGAGATCGAGTAGAATGGGCCTACATTCACTGTAGTTTAAAAGGATGAAAAGTGATCTGATTTAAATATATAAAGTTATTAGTGGGCCTGATAGGGTAGATGCCAAGAGGTTGTTTGCCCTACCTGAAGAGTCTAGAACTCGGGGTCATAGTCTCAGAATCAGCAGCTGGACTGGCCACTGAGGACTCAGGTTAGAAACTTCTTGACTCAGAGGGTTGCAAACCTTTGGAATTCCCTTCCCCAGAGATCTATGATAGCTGAGTTATTGATTTTATTCAAGACTGAAGTCGACAGATATTCGGGAATAAAGGGATAGGGAGATTGTGTGAGAAAGTGGAGTTATAGAAGTTCAGCCATTATTCCATTGAATGGCAAAGCAAGCTTGAGGAGCCAATATGGCCTATACCTGCTCCTACTTCTTATATTATGAAGTGACTGAAACCAGAGCTTACTACATAAAGAAGAATCTTCAAATCCTGCTTGGATATAGGGGTGGTGTCAGAATAATTGAGGATTGCAAATGTTAACACACCTGTTTAAAGGGAAAGAATATAAACCTGGCAACTACAAGCCAGTCAGCCTGATGGTGGTGGAGAAATGTTTGTGGACAATAATCTGGGAAAAACTTAATTGCCAGTTTCAAGTGTGTGAGCTAATAAATGAAAGCCAGCACAGGCTTCATAAAGGCAAATCGTGATCGACGAATGCGATTAAATTCTTTGATAAAATAACAAAGGGTTGATGTTGTACATATGAACTTTCAAAAGGCATTTGGTTAAGTACCACATAATAAACTGGTTAGCACAATTGATGGCAATGAGACTAAAGGGAGAGCGGTGACATGGGTATGAAATTGGCCAAAGGACAGAAAATAGAGTAGTCATGAACGTTGTTTTTCAGATGGGATGGAAGTATACAGTAGTGTTCGTCAGCGGTCAATATTGGTACTGCTGCTCTTTACAATATATGTTAATAACTTGGATTGAGAACACAGGGCATAATTTAAAAGCCTGAAGATGACATGAAATTCAATAACATTGCATGGAGGACAGAGACGGATTGATGAAATGAGCAGACAAGGCAGGTATTACAGGATGCTCACCTTTTTGATTTTTCTCCTCACCCTTGGGACTGTTTACAGCACCAAAAACAGGAGTGTTTTGGAAAAAAACATCAAGGCAGAAATGCTAACACCAAGATGTATGAAACGTCATGAGGCTCGAGGAGCCAGTGATTCCAGACGATTCATGTTCAGCTATCTGCTCAAAGCATTAAGAGCAGCATCACCCTCACAAGACAATAAAAGCCAAGCCCAAGGGGCTTGGAGATGAAAGAAAGTCTCTGATCTGTTTTGCAAAATTGATTACTGGCTGATGAGCAAGAGATTTACTTCTATTTTTAAATTTGAATACAGAATCAAACCATCATTGCTCAGCCTGCTTACCAGTGCAATATGGCTGTTGTTCCACGTATTGTTATCTACTAGAGTTGTCCGATTAGCCATTCCTGCAATCTGATAACCATAATCCCACCAAGACATCACTCGAACATGTTCATCTGTATTTTGTCGCAGCCAATAGTATGCCTCGCGGAAGTCATCAAGGATATTGCGCGTGCTTTTAAAAAATAAGTTAAAACTGTTAATATCAAAATTATTTTACTTCTATTCTTTCATGGGATGTGCTTCACTGGCAAAGTCAGCATTTGTTGCCCATTCCTAATTGCTCCCCACCTTCTTGAACTGTTGCAGTTCACGCAGTATAGGTGCATTCTCAATGTTGTTAGGAAGGGAGTTCTAGGATTTTGATCCAATGACAGTGAAGGAACGGCAACGTAGTCCCAAGTCAGGATGACTTGAAGGGGAACTTGCAGGTGGTATTGCTCCCATGCATCTGCTGCCCTCATTCTTCTAGGTGGTGGAAGTCCCAGATTTGGAAGGTGCTGTTGAAGGAGCCTTGGTCACCTGCTGCAGTGCATTTTGTATATAGTACACACTGCTGCCACTGTGTGTTAGTGGTAGAGGGAATAAACGTTAAAGTTGGTGGATGGGGTGCCATTCAAAGGGGCTGATGGTGTCATACTTCTTCAGTGTTCTTGGAACTGCACTTAACCAGGTAAGTGAAGAGTATTCCATCACACTCCTGACTTGTGACAGGTTTCGCAGGATTAGGAGGCGAGTAGAATACCCAGCCTCTGTTCTGCTTTTATAGCCACAGTATTTATAAAGTTGGTCCAGTTCAGATTCTGGTCAATGGTAACCCCAGGGGTTTTGATGGTGGGGGACGATAATGCCATTGAATATCAAGGGGAGATCATTAGATTCCCTCATTGCGTATGGTCATTGCTTGGCACAAATGTCATTTGTCACTTACCAGTCCAAGCCTGAATGTTGTCCAGGTCTTGCTGTGTGTGGGTGTGGACTGCTTTCAGTATCTGAGGAATCACGAATGGTACTGAACATTGTGCAATGATCAGTGAACATCCCCACTTCTAACCTTATGATGGAGGGAAGGTCATTGATGAAGCAGCTGAAGATGGTTGGACCTAAGACACTACTCTGAGGAGAGTGCCGGGACTGAGATGATTGACCTCCAACAACCACAACCATCTTTCTCTGTACTAGACATGACTCTAACCAGTGATGCCTTGATGTCAAGGGCAGTCACTCATCTTACTTCTGGAATTGAGCTCTTTTGTTTGTGTTTAGACCAAAGCTGTCATAAGGTCAGGAGCCAAGTGGCCCTGGTGGAACTCAAACTGAGCAGTAGCGAGGTTATTGCTATGGAAGTGCTGCTTTATAACACTGTAGGTGACACCTGCCATCTCTCAGCTGATGGTTGAGAGGCAGCTGATTGGGTGGTAATTAGATTAGATTTGTCCTGCTTTTTGTGGACAGGACACACCTGGGCAATTTTTCACATTGTCGGGTAGACGCCAGTGTTGTTGGCTGTACTGGAATAGGTTCGGTCTTATTGTTGGTATGTTGTCAGGGCCCATAGCCTTTGCAGAGTGCCTTCAGCCTGATATTATGTTTCCTGATATCACGTGAAATAAATCAAATTGGCTGAAGACTGGAATCTGTGATGCTGGGAACTTCAGGAGGAGGCAGAAATGGATCATCCATTTGGCACTTCTGGCTAAAGATGACTGCTAATGCTACAGCCTCAAATTTTGCATTGATGAGCTGGGCTCCCTCATCATGAAGAATGGGGATATTGGTGGGGCTCCTCCTCCTGTTAATGGTTTAATTGTCCACCACCATTCATGACTGAATGTGGCAGGGCTGCAGAGCTATGATTCGAACCAGATTAGAAGTCAGTATACAGAACATCTGAATATCAAAATGGTCAAGTCCATTGAATATTCAGCACCATGCAGCTTTTTCTACAGTTATGTCTGTGCGGCTAGCAGTTCACTATAGTAGTGAACACAAATTGGGAAATACATTTTAGGATAGCACACAAGAAAACAGGAATAAGTGAAAACCTGAAGTTTTAAAAATTCCACTTTTACTTTGGATTTAGTTGCAAAATATCAATGTGGATTATTTGTTCTGATGAAAGGTCAGTGATCTGAAATGTTAATTCTGTTTTTCTCTACACAGAGGCTGCCTAATCTGTTGATCGTTTCCTGCAATCTGTTTACACTTCAGATTATTAGTTTGTATAGCTGCATATTTCGATGTCTGTTAATATATCTTGGACAAAAATTCAAAATGAAATGTAGTTTATACACAAATTGACTAAGCGAAAATTCATTTCTGGCACTGTTATAGGCTAATTGAGAGATAGTTAGACATTGATTGTTATGGTTATTCAACATCTCTTACGATTATATCATGCAATTACCAAGATGGTAGAAGGTGAATTAAATGGATTTGATCTTTACTAAAAACAAAAAATGCTGGAAAAACTCAGCAGGTCTGACAGCATAGGTGGAGAGAAAGACAGTTATCGTTTTGTGTCTGTATGACTCTTCAGATTCTTTTTCCCAATTTTGCCTTTTTCTATGGATTTGATCTTTCTTCATCACATAATTCCTATACTCCAATTTTACTTTTATTGCAAAAATGCGTGAACTGAAGCAAGCCACTTACGACACTTTCTACCTTTCAAATTAATAGGTTTTTTTTGTAAATCATTCCAAGTTCTGCTCAAAAATTAGACAAAGAAAGCACGGCTAATAATGAAACGGTCATGGCAGATCAAAGCTCTATTTATAAATAGTTTCAGGTCAATTAATCTGCTCAAAGCAAGGCATGCCGCTGCCAGGATCAAAAACTGCAAGATCAGGTATAGTACAGACTAGGCAGAAGCAAAGATCATCTTCCTCAATGCTATCAATAGACCTTAATCCACAGCACATCCCTGCTGCAACAGTGTGAATTTGCTGTTATAATAACTACCCTTACAGCCTCTGGAAGTCAATCAGTAGATAGCGCTGAACGATTGCCCATTTTGTTTAGGTTCATTCCCATGTTGGAGTGGATTGACATTGCATAAATGCACTCAAACATAAGAATCAAAGCACTGGAAGTGGTAACATGTCTGATGAACGTTTAGAAATCACTGGTTTGGCCTCAACTGGAATATTTTATGCAATTCTGGGCACCATACTTTAGGAAGGATGTGAATACTTTAGAGAGGGTGCCAAAAATATTTACAAGAATAGCTCGAGGGTTGAAGGACATCAGTTACTTGGATAGATTGGTGAAGCTGGGACTGTTCTCCTTAGAGAAGGGCGAGGGGAGATTTGTCAGGTAAGTTCAAAGTCATGAGTCCAGACAGGTATGGAGAATTGGCTCCCTTTGACGAGAACCAGAGGACACAGATTTAAGGTGACTGGCAAAGAATCCAAAGGTGGCATGAGAAAACATTTATTACGGCGAGTAGTTAGGATCTGCAATGCATTACTGAAAGGGTGAAGGAGGCAGATTGAATTGCGGCTTTCAAATGGAAATTGGATAAAAACCTATCCAGAAATGACTTTCTCCTGTGCGTAACTATTCTATGATTTGGCATCCAAGGCACTGTAGTGGAAAGCATGAGCATGATCAAGCAAACAGAAACTGCAGGAAGAACTCCAGTGGCTGAACAGCGTTTGTTAAAGCTTTTCAATGTTCCATCGCCCAGGAGGCCATTTTATTGGGAAAATGCCCACTTTTAAAGAAAAACAAAGATTCCTAGGAGAAGGTGATCAGTCTGAAGAGATGTTAACAGAGCCATGATAAATTGCCCCATTTATGGCAGTTTCTTTAAATTAAGATTTGATGAAAGAGTAACATTGAAATACATAAATTAACATTTGCAGTAGAATAGAATCAGTCATTTAAGTTAGTTTGTAAAAGGGGATGAAATGATTACCTTAACCAACAGTATTGCTCTGTTTAATCAATTTGGCCTTTGTGTGCTTTGTGCAGTCTGTTGGGGTCTCAAACTAAGACGGTAAATCTTGACCAGTCTTTAGTCCCTGATCTCAATATCAACAAATAGCATTCACGTATCTCTTTTTTTTAAAAACTTCAAGGTGCTAATTCCGGCATTTCATAGGGATTTAATCAGATAAAAATGAATGCCAAGCCAAAGAGACATTAGTACCAGTGACTAAAAGCATGATCAAATAGATGGGTCTCCAGGAAGGTCTTAAAGGTGGAGAGATGGAGGGGTTTAAAGGAAGAAATTTTAGAAAGTGGGCCCAGATGGCTGAAGGCACAGATGCAACTGCCAATGGTGGGATGAAGGCAAGGGGCTGCAGAAGAAGCTAGGGTTGTAGGGCTGGAGGAATTTACAGGGATAGAGAGGGGAAAAGCTATAAAGGAATTTAAATGCATGGATAAGGATATTACATTGTAGACACTGAGGAACCAGGAACCAATGTAGGACTACAAGGATAGGTATGATAGTTAAGAACAAGTTGATGTTGGATAGGATGTTGGCAGCTGAGTTTTGGATGAGCCAAAGTTTATACTGTAGAAAATAGGAGTCCAATTTTGAGGCTTCAAAAGCCATAAATTAGAACAGCTAGAGAGGCAATGTTAAAGGTAAAAGTTTGTGGTTTTTGTGAAGGCAAGGATATGGGGTTGGAAAATCAACCCAGGGTTAAATTAGATAACCAAGGCTGTGAACAATTTGATTTAACTGGAAAAAGTGGTCAAGGAGGGGGGAAGAATCTGTACCAGTTTGCCAAAACAGGAGTGCAGGATTTCTTTTGAAACGAGAGAGTGACGACAGTGGTTGGAAAGGGAGATATAGGAAAGGGAGCCATTTACACCGTCAGCTTGCATGTGGGACAAGGAAGAAAGCAGGGAAAAAAAGTATCTGAATAGAAAAGTTGGTGAAGTATAGTTGCAATTTCTTTCTGCAGGGAAGTCCAACAGCTCATGACACAGCTACACAGAATAGTTCCAGGTTGATAGATGATAGACTACCTTGACTGTCACAGGCAGCTACTGACCAAATGTCATTGTATTACCAAACATCATACTTAAGAAGTTAACAAAAATATTGGGAAGGCTGATTCCCATAGGCGTCATGGATGTTCATCTCAGGAGAGATTCAACACCTGGTTCAGTCTCCAATACAAACAAGATGTTCAAATTCTGGGCCGATATATTTCTGAATGTTAAAAGTTCAAATCCAGTAAGAACACTCTTAAGAAGCTGTGTGTCCTCGTGTAGAATATTGTGGGCTCTACAGTATGTTATCTCCAAGTTTTGCATCAAAAAGTGAAGCGCATTAACAGATAGCATCATTCAGCGATATTTGTAATCATGAAACCTTGCTTTGGGAGACATCCCAACCTTCAGGTCCCATGGATTTGAAGTTGCCACTGTGATAGAACTGACTCCAAAAGGGGCCAGAATTTCACAGATGGTTCAAGAACAGAGTTTTATTCCAAGGAGATAGTAAATAATGCTAAATCTATTTATACCAACAATGCCATGATTAAACATCAGTGCATTTTTTAAATCCAACACCAGCATACGTTGAATTATACTTCAAATCTCCACTTGTGGAAATCTAGAAGATTCAAAAAGATTCAGTGATGATTTCAATAAAATCAAAAACTGTTCACCAATATTGTGTACACAAAAATACATACAAATATCGTGTCTCAGAACTAGCAACTTTGGGACTGAGTCCACATCGGATTTCAGATCTTGCCAGTTTTCAGATTGGGTGGTTCGGGTCAAAGGTCGCTCGGACAACTCAAAGCATGGGAGAAAGCAGATGTGTAAAGTCAATAACTAGTTGGTTTCCCACCGTGTCAATGCAGCACGCAGCCCAACAAGCCGAAAAGTTATGTCACTCAGATAATAATAAAAATTCAAACACGGCAGCTTAAAAAACGTCTGGTTTTTGAACATCGCTGGCTCTTAGAAAGCTGGATTTGAGATACTGTACCTGTATTTCAGTGGTGCAAATTAAGGACGACCAACTAAATATTTTGCACCCCATCCAAAATATCACCAAGAAAATAACATTAGCCTAATTAACAGAAGATGGATGAAAAGAGATGTACAAATTTCCTACCCATCGTGATTGTAAGATGCCAGGACCACACTTGGGCTGGAGTATGCGTTACTTGTCACCCAGGTACAGTGTACAGCGAACATCATCAGCAACATCAGCATCAGCATGGTAACAATACTCTTGATATTTGGACCAAGCCCCTCTTCAGTCTTTTCCTGTTCAGACACATGCTTTCTCACCTTGCCTGCCTACGACAGTGAGAAACAACCATTAAAATATTTTCTGTCAAAACATCTTGAGTTTTAACAACCATAAGACTAATATACCCTGCACTACATTCCCATATGATAGAAGACAAAACAGCTCTCACTCTGCCGTCACCATTTCAGCTTTAAAGTTATTTTGGAGATTGGGCCAGGAGGGAGGGGTGGGGAAACAAAGCTTTACACAGGATTTATTAGCAGCAAACAGCAGTTACTAAAAGCTGCAGTATTTAAATGAGAATAAAAAACGCTCAGAATTTAGATACAAGAGGTCAAGAATGAGGGGTCAACAGAGAGAGATTTTGCTTAAGGAAACGAAACAAATTTGGCAATCAGGCAAAGTAGGCTTGGATCTGCAAGACCAGGTAGGTGAATGTATGAATAATAATTATTTACGAGAGGTTTTATATAGACTGTAGAAGCGAGACTAAATCAAGTTTGGAGTTAAGGAACAGGTTTGACCTGAGCTGAAGTTGTGTGGTTAGCTTGAAACTAGTTTCAGTTACTGTATCTGAGTATAAGCTCTTTGACTCCATTTATTATTGAAAAATACCAAAAACCTATGCTGTGCAAAACATGCATGACTGATGCAGTCGTTTCTGAAAACTGTAAATGACCAGAGCCCCAGGCAGACTTGCTCAAACTTAAAAATATTGTAATGCATCTTAAATGGAAATGCTTTAAATGGAGTAGAGAAAGGGGATTTTAATGTCAAAATATAAAAGTTTAAGAAGAGGCTAGTACAAGTAGAAAAAGCCATATAAAGGCAAACAAAATCTTTGAAAATTGTATCTGCATCAACAAGGTGATTCTCCAGGATTTAGTTGAGCCACAACTGAATGTGTACAGTTTTAAGTGGTCCACTATAGGAAAGAATATGAAAGCAATTGGAAAAATGCATGTAGATTCAGTAGGATGTTGCTACTAGGGATGAGGGTGACACTTATGAAGATGGACTTGCTAGATTAGGACATTTTCCCCCATTGGAGAAGGTTAAGGGATGGCATGATAGAGGTCTTCCAGATTACAAAGAGCTAATAAAGCTGGATAAACAAGGAGGCACAAATTTATGATAGTCACAAAAACAATTAGATGGGAGGAAAGAAAAATTCTCTTTACTTGGAGGGTGGTTAGAATGTGGAACTCTCCACCATAGGTCATTGTTAAAGCACAGTCCATAATATTTTTTTAAAAAGGGAAGAGGTGAACAACAGTGTGTTACCCAGTCACCACTCCAGCAACTTATGTTCCTGATATATTGATATAAAAAAGCTTAAAGCATTGATTCTGCATAAAATGGATCTTCAAATAAAAATGAAACCAAAAATCTACTTCTAAAAACTTTAAGCTTTATTGCACATCAGAAGTTACTTCTCACTCCATTCAAGTAATACACACTGGTCCTCCAACAATGGACTTCTGCAATTGGCCTTTAGACCACATGATTGTCTTGGGGTGATGCTATCATGTTTCTTTTTCTTCTATTTTTGGACCGGGAGGTTTTGACTTGCATCCACAATGATGGGGCAGAAATCAGGAACTCAACATTTTTTGATTGGTAAACAGAAGCTTATGCCCACCAGCAATGCAATAACAATTCTTGATGCAATTTTCTATGGAGAAAACTCACTGTTGCTGTGTTTAAATGCTTTACCTTGTCATAGAGATTCCCAGAATTCCTCTTGTCATCCTCATCACTGCTATCCTCAACTGGTGGACTTTCCCTCTGTGTGTCATCACCCAGATAGTGTTCAAAGACATTGGAGAAAGCAATGGCAGAAAGCATGCAGACAACTGGCGTGAGAGTCAGCATCAGACGTACCATGACTCCGGCAAAGTAAACAGCACTGATTGCATAAAGGGCAACTGTGGAGAGTTTAGATCATGGGAATCAGCTTACACTCAAATTACAAAAAGTTTAAAACAGAAGTAAAAGCCCCTTTATCCAGAATCAGTATTCTGAAATCCAACCGTTCCTGGCAACCAGTATGCTTTGTACATGTAGTAGTTATTTTAAGCTGCAATCAATACAATACACTTTGGATTCAATCTGACAGTTTGCAGTGAATATCGGTACTAAGCACGCTTCTGACATTTCCCAAAATGCACACGTTTATATTCAGAATTGAAGTAATGGTAATAACATTTCCAACTAATTTTATCAAATCAGAACTCAAAAAATCTTCAGAAATGTAATGCATTATCCTTAAATTATTGTTCTGCAACAACCATATTTTGATTTGGATAAGTATATGTTCCTTGACGTCAACATCATCTTATTAGATAAATTCACCAGCAGTTTTCACAGTAATTTTTTTAAACTCCAAAGGATGGTGGATCCTCAGAATCCATTTAATCTCTTCCTTTTTGCTCTTCCATATCTTTTCAGATACAGTTCTGTTATCTAACCAGAAAGCAGACAGCATGCAATCCAAAACTGATAAGTAAAATATTACATTTTCAGATTTCTACCACAATTTTAAAAGTGCATTAACGTTTCCAGAGCAGCCAGTTGACCTTTTCCTTGAACTAATGGCCTACTTTAATCAAATTTAAACAGGTGCAGGAAAGTAACTCATTGTATAAACTTGCCTGCTTTTTGTGCACATACAGGGACATAATCTTGCTGATCAAATGATAATGTGAGAGCTCAAATTGGCAATACAGCAATTTAAATTTTCAATCTGCAGGAGCTTGAGTATTTGATTTATTCCAAACAGTCGCCTGGTAGTAAAGAACTTGAATATTGCTCAAAAGAGGGACATGCTGCCGAAGCATCTTACGCTCATCAGAACAAATGCAAGAATGCCAAATTTCAAATAATCGCAGCAATTTATGCTACAGGAGAAAAGTGCTAACTGATTGGCTGAGGCATCGCCATCGAGGGAGCAGCAGGAAACAATAGGCCTCTAAGTTCCTGGGTCGGCAAGGGGGTGCGTGGGGAGAGGGGCAAGGCTGGGAGTCAGCAAGGCAGGGGAGAGGAAAGGCCGGGAGCGGGAGGAAGAGTGAATGAGGGTGGAAGCACTGTGAGAAAAGTCATGTGAATGGTCAGGCCACAGAAGAGGAAGCCTTGGCAAACAACATTAAAGTGAAACAATGTTAAATAAGTCAACATTAAGGGCTTACTGTATTTATAGTGTGACCATTGAAATGTAAAATTTACAGTTCACTGTTAGATGTGATTCTGCGAGTAGGCAGCACTTGTTGAACAATCCTCAGTGTGCTACACTAACAACCAATTTAAGATAGTCAGGCGAGCACTTGATGTAGTTCACTTATACTTGCTGGAAGTGACATACATTCATATGCAGGGACTTCTCAGCAAACAAAAGGAATATGCCTTTTTTGATACCTGGAGCTTGAGGAGTCTATCGCTCCCTGTTACTTTCTCCATGGCAGCACCATAGCTAGAGTCGATTTGCCAACCAATCCGCACCCTTTTAAGAACATAGGAAATAGGAACAGGGGTGGGCCATTCAGCCCTTCGAGCCTGCTCCGTCATTCAATGAGATCAAGGCTGATCTTCTACTTCAGCACCATTTTCCTGCACTGTCCCTATATCCCTTGATGTTTTTTAATATCTAGAAATCTATCGATCTCAGTCTTGAACATACCCAATGACTGAGCCTCCACAGCCCTCTGGGGTGGAGAATTCCAAATATTCACCACGAGTGAAGGAATTCCTCCTCATCTCAGTCCTAAATGGCCTCCCCTTCTGAGACTGTGTCCCCTGGTTCTAGGCCCCTCAGCCAAGGAAAACATCCTTCCTGCATCTGCTCTGCTGAGCCCTGTAAGAATTTTGTATGTTTGAATGAGATCAACTCTCATGCTTCTAAACTCCAGAGAATAAAGATTGTCTATTTAATTTCTCCTCATAGGAAAATCCCTCCATCCCAGAAATTAATTTAGTGAACTTTTGTTGCACTCTATGGCAAGAATGTCTTTCCTTAGTTAAGGAGACCAAACTGCACACAATATTCCATATGCAGTCCCACCAAGGCTCTATATAATTGCAATAATACATCTTTACTCCTATACTTAACTCCTCTTGTAAAAAAGGCCAACATACCATTTGCCTTCTTAATTGCTTGCTGTGCTTGCATGCTAGCTTTCAATGACTCATGAACAAGGACACCCAAGTCCCTTTGAAGTTCAACATTTCCCAGCCTCTCGCCATTTAAGAAATACTCTACTTCTGTTTTTCCTACCAAAATGGATAACCTCACATTTCTCCACATTGTATTCCATCTGCCAAATTTTTGCTCACTTGCTCAGCTTCTCTAAATCCCCTTGTAGTGTCTTTGCATCCTTCTTATAACTCATACATCCACCGAGTTTTGTATGATCTGCAAACTTGAAAATATTACATTTAATCCCCAAATCAGTGATAAAGATTGTGAATAGCTGGAGCCCAATCACTGATTGTTGTACCCCACTAGTCACAGCCTGAAAGTGACCCATTTATTCCTATTTTCTGTCCATTAACCAGTTTTAAATCCTTGCCAGTATATTACCCACCCAATCCCATGTGCTCTAATTTTGTTTACCAACCTCGTGTGGGGCCTTATCAAAAGCTTTCTGAAAATCTAAAAATACCACGTTCACCGGTTCTCCCTTATTCATTCTGCTAGTTACATCTTCAAAAAACTCCAATCAGGTTTGTTAAACATGATTTCCCTTTCATGAATCCATGTTGACTCTGCCCAATCCTACCATTTTTTTTTTAAGTGTACTGTTATCACATGCTTTATTATAGATTCTAGCATTTTCCCTGCTACTGATGTCAGGTTAACAGGTCTGTAGTTTCCCTTTTTTCCTTTCCCTCCTTTCCTAAATAGTAGGGTTACATTTGCCACCTTCCATTCTGCAGGAACTGTTCCAGAGTCTATAGAATTTTGAAAGAATTTTCTCCTGTAGTATAAATTGTTGCAATCATTTGAAATTTGGCATTCTTGTGCTTATCTGGATGAGTGCAACTTGTCCCCTTTTCAGCATTATCCCAAATTCTTAGATCCCATTTCATTGTGGCTCAGTAATTGAGAAAATATATGTGTGCATTAAATTTATGGAAATGGTCATGTTGCTTGCTAGGCTTTGATTGAGATTTATTTCACGCATAGCTGGACATGGATTTATATTGATCTCCATGGTTCCATTTTTTTTAAAAGAAGTTCAACAAGATTAGACTTTTTGCTCTAGTATCCTGCTCACATATCACATTATGATAATGAGAAATGTTACAATGTAAACAGAAATATAAAAAAAGATAAAATCAGATACAAGTGCTCAACATTTTTTTGTGACTACTCTTGTTATCCTCTTTCATTATCTGCCCTTTGACTATGTATCGCCTGAGGTTGAGGATAAACTACAATCAAATGCACTGCCGACATTTTCCTTCCTTAGTTACTGCCAGGCATCCAATGTTTCTTCTACATCCAATCCACCCCTGCAATTAATCAGTGTTTCTACTGAGCTTTAGTTGAATTCAGAAAATCAGTATAGATGTCTGAACTCATACTTTTTGCAAAAAATGTCCATGTTGCTTCCATATCTCCAGCTTCTCATGCCCAATGCATTACCTGCAAAATTGAATTTCCTGATGTGACGAAGCTTTCTCTACTCAATTCATCATTTTTACATACTCACAAAAAGTATTTTCATTCTTTACAGGTATATAAAGTAATTCTTAAATTAATTATAAACTCCACTATTAGAAAGCATTGCAAGGTTGAAGTGCAAGTTCTATTTTGTGGCATTTCCAATAATTTTTCTTTGTAAGTGTGGAAATGTTAACATTAAATCTAAAAAAAAAATCTGATTTATAGGTATGTTTCCTTACCAAATACTCTTTCGTCATTGATGTTTTTGATGCAGAACCATAGGCCAGCTGGGAAAGTGCATACCAATATGTGAAGATCAAAAAAGAAGGAAACCCACGTTGTAGGCTGATGTTCAGATACAGAGGCAATGATGGGAATGTGTATTTTTGCATATCTATAGAACAAATCATGAAGATCAGCTTGTACATGTTACATCTCATCTGTATGGATAAACTGAACAGGATCATACAAAGTCAATAAACATAATTACAAGGAGGGGATCAATAGGGCATATGAGTAGGCTGTATTCTGTAATCAAGTTTCCACAAAGTGTTTGGGTCCATTTGCAAGCCACACCACCTCCTTCAGCTGGGAGGTTGGGGCAATGTGAACTGCAAATTTATATCATGTCTGATACTCGTACTGACAACTGCTCTCCTGATCCCCAGAGTTATTGCACTTTTGTTGACACCGTTGAACACTATAGTATGGATTTCTTACAGTTAAAAACTACCTATATCCCCTCGGTGGTTTATTGTGCTGCATTTTCATTAGATTTCACATTTTTCTTTTAGAGATGTCCGTCTCTTACCATTAGTCTCCCACTATTAAGTAATGTATTTTCTGATGTTCCTGTAAGGCTGTATAGGGAACAGGAGGAACCCAAGACGAGGGCAGAATTTTCACATGCAAAGGGGGCATGGGGGTAGGGCAGGAAGAACAGATGGTTAAAATCATTAAAAAATGCTGGTTGCAAACCTGACATGATTCCGCTCATGTTTAACCACAGCGCATGAAACCCCCATGGGAATGTCGGGTCTGTTATTTGTATATGTTAAAAGGCAATTAAACTGAAATTTAACCTAACATTCCGGTTTTAACAGCCAGCGCATGCATAGGTTTCCTGAGCTGTGAGAAACTCACCAGGATGAAGAAGGAGACAGCACAGCAGGTATTGATGGCTCTCTGAAATTGACAGGCTGGAAAACCTATAAATACTAAAATAGTATACCTGGTCCCTTGCCTAGTGAAAGGTTTTTGCTCAGACTTGTTCTGAGAATGTACTTTGCTATCTTACAGGCAATTTCTAACATTTTGGAAGTCATTTTTTCTACCCTGGACTTCACTCATCTTGATCTATACTTCTCCAGCAATCTCCACTGCAACATGAAGCAGCTTATGCAATTCTACTTTGGATCTCTGAGGAGGATCAGGAAAGCAGAACCAGCAACGCTAACAGCAGCAGCCTTCTCAGCCATAAATTGTTCTACAAGACAGAAGAACTGGTGGCAGAGCTCCAGTTTGAAGGAGGCGATCCCCCCATCACAGGATATATAACAGAGAATCACTACTCGCAACATGACCAAGCAACAGTATCTCATGAGGCTTAGGCCTTCCTTGCCAACTTCTGCATCTTTTTGGAATGAGGTCTTCTTCCCAATGGACCAGGTGAGCATGTATTCCCAGTGACCATCAAGTTCACCAACTGCCCTGAATTTCTTTGCCCCAAGCTCCTTTCAGGGATCTGCTGGTAACACTTGCAGGATTTCATCATTTAGTGCTCATAAGTGCATCACCCAGGTGACTGGTGTTTCTCAGGGCCTGCACTTCCATCCACTTTGCTACTTATGAGGCTAGTCAGAACCAGAGTGTCCTCAATGATGCTACAGTAGCTGGATTCCCACAGGTACACACTGTCATAGGCTGTACAAGCATGCCTTCAGGTCAACCAGTAGTCTTCATGAATTGAAAGGGATTCCACTTCAATGTTCAGCTGGTATGTGACCACTTGAAGGTTTGCATGCATATCTGTGCAAGATATTCCGCAAGCTGCCATGATGCTTTCATTCTGCACCTTTCACATTTCCCAAACATTTTCACACCTCCAAGCAGAGTCAGCAAATGGCTCCTTGGAGACAAGGGCTACCCTCTAAGCATGTAGCTTATTAACCTGCGAAGAGCCCTATCACTGATGCATAGCAAAGAGCAGTCATTCAGTAAGCCACTGGGGGGCTAAAGATGCAATTCAGTTGCCTGCACAGATCTGGAGGGAACCTTCAGTACGCAGGGGCAAGACTATTCAGGATAGTACTAGTTTTCTTGATTCTTGCACAACATTGCGCTGTAGAGAGAACTGGAGCTGCAGGGGAGGACTGCTCTGCATCCTGGGGGAGCCAGATATGACCAGGGTGCCTGTGGCTACTCACCTATCTGCCAGAGAAGCCCATGATGGACTCATCCAGGCATGGTTCAGATAACCCGAGTGTGTGAACTCTCATGGCATACCAGTGCTGAATCCACTGGGCTATTCCCCAACACAAATCACTTCCACTGTCAAAATTCCTCATTCTCATTCACACCACGTTTAAAACAAAACACGCACACACACAAAGAACAGCTAAAAAAAAATCTTGCAGTATCCTAAACGCTTTAATCACAGAAAATGGTTCATCTTCAAGGACTAAGAATATTCTGGAAGAATTTGTGTTTTTTAAAAATACACTGCCCCTTAAAGGGTTAAAGCGTGGACTCTGGTTGCTGCTGCTTCTGGAAAAGACTGTTTACAAGAAAAGGTAATTAAGCAGTTTCAAAGAAACTGGAAATCTCTTGACCCTGATGGACAGTTTACAAAAGGGTCACATAGTGGTTTGTGGCTTTAAAAAAAAGCCTAGAAAACTGTTTTAAAAGCAGGTAGGCTGGCTTTGCTTCAAGGGGAAAATGAGAAGGATCAGCTGCTTGGTAAAGACAACAGCTCCTGAAGCTCCAGATCCAGTCAAAAGCAAAAAGTGAATGGAAGTTGTTCTGAAGTAATTTTATGTTTTGAAATCGTCTAGGTTTTCTGCGAAATCCATCTGAAAAGTAGTGCAAGAGCTATCAATTGTTTCGCAAACCAGTGCTGAGACCCCAGCCGTATAACACGGACACCAATCCAATTCAACAGGAGTGACTGACATATGCCAATATGATTTCTAATTCTGTCACCAGATATCTGGGAGACCCCTCATTCCCCCAACCTGCCTGTCTCCATAGCCTCCTCCTCTGTAGTGGTCAGGGTGTCTATGACAGGAGGAGCTGCCCCCTGTCCTGTCTCTCCCTGGAGTTCTACACTCTCTTCTCCTACAAGGAGAGAAAGCAGAGAGTTATGAGTGTGAGAAATGGATTGTGTGGAGAGGATGGAATGACATTTGTGGAGGGTGACTGTGAGATGCAATAAGATTGCGAGTGGCGGTGTTGGCTGTTTGGAAGGCTATGTGAGGAGATGCCAAGATCAAGACAGTGAGAGAGGAATAAGTGGTCCCATAAGGCCTGTTAGTTTGAGCAGTGCCGTACAGGAGAAAGCCAGAGAATTGGTACCCGAATGTGTGATGCCACTCACCTTTCCTGCCCTCGTGAGATCATTGAACTTCATGCAGCACTGAATCCAGCTGCAAGGGACCACACTCCTGCTATTCACTTAATCAGACATACCCTCTTAGTTTGTAAGACTGGCATCTTCCTCCTGACCATGGGGAATATCTCTCAGTGAGCTTTCATAGCCTGCAGCATGACCTCAGGGAAGTGTCACATCCTGCTTCCATTCTTCTGGTTGCTGAGCCTTCACTAATGAATTCTGAAGGAGCCATTCTGATTCCAGCTAGGGTCCCTTAAATAGAAATTCTTTCATTGACTGCTGCTGATTGTCATCAGGCCCTTGCTGTGAAACCTGAAAGAGGGTGCTAATGCTGTGGTTGAATTAAATAGCCCTGACAAAGCCCCCTAGACTCAGAATCAGGTTCCTGCACTGTTCACTGCCCCTCTACTGCAAACAGGTCAGTTCCATGGAATTCGGCACCAAGTTTCCAATCCTGTCTGCTGTTGAAGGAGAAAGGCAGACTGAGAATTCAAGCCCTAATTATGCAGGTTCAAGTTCCCTAATTCACCACTACAATAAAAACTTTAAAAAAAAAAAATCCCAAAAAAGATTAAAATTGGTTCTAGGTGATGGTCTCTCTACTTAAAGAAGCACATCCTTCCCATGCATAACATATACATACACCACTGGGTTAAGTGTCCACAAAGAGGGAGGGGTACACTCCTGTCTGAGTGGTTAGTTTAGTGGGGGGTAAGCAAATCCTGGATAGGCAGATTATCTATTGGAACAACCATCTAAGTGAATATTCCAGGGAGATGAACCGATGGAGGTTTACTTAGGAGTTAAAGGTTACTGAGTGGTACTAATATATTTTACGACGTTGAAAAAAATATTTTTATTGCTATAAACTCAATAGTACCTGCTATCAATTCAAGCAACAAGGACTTTCAACTTTGGCTTTTGGAACACTATATAAAGGGGATTTATCCTTCAAGTGAATGCAGATTGGAACTATTCAGGTGCTAAAACTTGACTGTCCAATTAAATCGGTTTTCCCTTTTTTGCAATGTAAGTGCAGTAATCTTGGTTGCAAACATTAAATCTTAATTTCAAGAACCTAACAATATCTTAGAAAACAAGCAAACTATTTGGTATCTTGAATTGTTGACTACTAAACTGCAGCAGTTTCAGAATCAGCTTTGGTAGAGCATATTTTGGCTGAGAATAGTTTATTAATTCATACAAATACAATAATTTGTATTTCTTCTTCACCCACACTGCCATCACCCTCCCCCCCACAAAAAAATTAAATATGGTCTTGGACACTCTTACCCTGTATCCCAGAGCGAATAGAATCTCCCACTCCATGGGGCAATATAGCCTGGAACAAAAGAAGTTGCAACATTTGCAAATGCAAACATTTGATATACAAGCACTTTAAATTTAAACTGAAGTCTTCTATGTAATCAGACAGGTGCAAATTCAATATAAATTTTAAAGGAAATATTGAGACACTGTTATAAAATTTGTCTTTTTATTCTGGAATGCAACCCAGATCACAAATAAATCTGCAACTCCAACCATTTACCATGCCTAGAAAAAGGGATACAAAAGTGGCAGTACAGGAGTTTACTAGCAGTACATCCTCACAAGCAAAAACAAGCATAGAACAAGAAACGGCTAATCCTATCACAAGTGTAAAATTTACTTGATCACGGACTATATTTCACCCCAGGGAAAGTTTTGCATAACCTTACTTTCTGATTTACAAATAATTTTCTGAAATTGCACAATATTCACCCAAGCCTCCACTTCTATTACTCAATACTCCTTATACACGTTTCCCTGCCCCTAGCATGGAAGGGACCATCTCCCATTAAGTCTTGCAAAGACTGTCAGTATTGACCATGGATAAGTTGGTCTTGTCTCTGAGTCACAAGATTTCAGATTCAAGTCTCACGTCAGGGCTTGAGCACAAAAATCAAGGCCAACATTCCTGTGCAGTACTGATGGAGCTGCACTGTCAATGGTGCCGTCTTTCAGATGAGATGTTAAACTGAGAACCTATCTGCCTGCTTGGGTGGATGTAAAAGATTCCAAAAGTTTAAGAAATAGAAATTTATTGGTCCCTAATCCATAAGGCTCAATTTTGTTAACCAATCTTTTATGTGGCACCTTGTCAAATGCTTTATTAAAATCCATATTGACAACATCCACCGCATGCCTTCACCAACTTTCATTAATACTTCACCAAAAAATTCAATTAGAT
This sequence comes from Carcharodon carcharias, assembly GCF_017639515.1. Taxonomy (NCBI): domain Eukaryota; kingdom Metazoa; phylum Chordata; class Chondrichthyes; order Lamniformes; family Lamnidae; genus Carcharodon; species Carcharodon carcharias. The sequence goes on from NC_054469.1 coordinate 197,859,186, forward strand.
TAGTCAAGCACAATCTGCCTGTCACAAATCTGTGCTAGCTCTTCTTAATTAGCTCAAACATCTCCAAGTGTCTACTGATTTTTTTCCCCCTGATAAGGATTTCAAAACCTTTCCCGCCACTGATGTTAGATTAAATGGCCTGTAGCTGCTAGGACTGTCCTTGCACCCTTTCTTGAATAAGATGTCACATTTGACACCCTCCAATTCTCCAGCACCTCCCCCGTATCTAAGGAAGATGGAAAAATTAAGGCAAACCCTTCTGCTATCTCCATCCCCAATTCCTTTAGCAACTTGGCATGCAAGCCATCTGGACCAGATGACTTGTTTACCCTAAGCATGGTTGGTCTTTCCAGTTTCACCTCCATTTCAATTTTCACTCCATCCACTGGCTCCATTATGCCTACTTTCGCTGATACAAAGGACTCATTAAGCATTCTAGCATTGCCTTGCGCCTCTAAGCATATATCACCCTCTTTGTCCCTAACAGGATTCATCCCGCCTCTCATTACCTGCTTACTATTTACAAGCTAGCAGAGGATTTTAGGTTTCCTTTTATATTAGCTACCATCCTATTCTCGTACTCCCTCTTTGCCAGTCTTAATTTAATTTTTAAAATTTTCTTTTTCACTTCCCCTCAGCCTATTATATTTGACCCAGTTGTCTTTAAAGTTGAAGTTACCAGGCAGCCATGGAACAGGAAAAGAGGTCAGAAGGTTACATTTCACAAGGAACACATATGTACAGTAACTTATTTTGACAATCATTATGAGGCAGTCTTTGGGTTAGACAATGAATATGTCTAAAGAATACCATACTGCACCACAGAATTAAGTAAGTATTGCAATTTGGTTTCTGGTTGTGAAAACTGAGTCTATTTTTGCGTCAGATCCTGCAATTAAAATTTGAGGTGGAAAAACATAGATGAAAAATAATAGTGTGTGTGTAGACTCACCAGTATAAGTTAAGTAAATAACGCTCAGAAACACCACTCCAGCAGCAAGAGACACCCCCAAGAAAAAGAGTGTCTGGAACTCCTGCTTCGTCAGTCTGTCTCTCAAATACTGCAAGAAGGCATAAGCTTGCATCAGGGCAAATACACCTGATTGAAAGAGGAAGAGAAAATGATTTGCATTCCCTGAATTAACAAGTACAGATATGTTCAAAATTCAATAAGATTGTTTAATTAGCCCAAACGGGGTATATTTTACAATGGTTACTAATCAAATCTGATCAAAAACATCAAAGTTTCTCTTTTAAAAAAAATGCTTGGCTAGTCGAGGCAGCAAAACATTCTTGATATTCAGAAAGTTACCAGGGTACATGGTTTCATAGTGGGTACAGGACAATCACCCCTCATCCTGTTAGTGGAAACTAAGTTACACGGCAACTAAATTTTTTGGTAAAAAACCTGTTAGCTTTATTAAAAGCTGTCAGAAGGTTTATCAATAAATTTCAAAATATGATGCTAAATTTGCTTCATTGGTGATAAACATGTTTCATATCACCATCTAATATTTACCGCTCATTTTTAATGGGCACGAGAATTAAATAGGGAAGTTTTAGGCTCAAACAGCCATTAATAACATATAGACCTGAAACAAATACTATAACATTAGTTCAGTTACTTTCAAGGGAGAAAACAAAATACGTTTGACAGCAATGATAGCCCTTAAAATAGGTATATTTAAAAGCGTTTTGTTGTACCAATTACATTTTCAAGTTGGCAGGCTGTGACTAGTCGAGTGTCAAAAAGGTCAGTGCTGGGGCCTCAGCTATTTACAATCCATATTAATGACTTAGACAAATAGGCAGAGAGTAATGTATCTAAGTTTCCTGACGAAATGCAAATTATGAGGGCGACAGAGAAGTTGCAAAGAGATATAGTAGGCAGGTTAAATGAGTGGGCAAACAAGATAGCAGATGAAGTACAATGTAGGGAAATGTGAGGTTATTCACTTTGGTCATAAGAATACAAAGCAGGATATTTTTTAAAAGTTGTGAACTTGTAAATGTTGATGTTCAGAGAGACTTGGGTGTGTTTGTACACGGAACTTCAAAGTTAGCATGCAAGTATAGCAAGCAATTAGGAAGGCAAGTGGCATGTCGGGCTTTATTACAAGGGGATTGGAGTACAAGAATAAGGAGGTCTTGCTACAGGGCCCAGCATTGGTCCTTGCTGCACTCCACTAATCTCAGCCCACCTACTTGAGAATGCTGACAAACTGCACCGGGTTCCAGTGAGACCACACCTGGAGTGGTGTGTGCAGTTTAGGTCTCCATATTTAAAGGAAAGATATACAGTATATTCGGTACTGCGAAGATTCAAGCAGGAAATTGGAGTTGAAGCCCAAGGTCAGCCATGATTGTGCTGAATGGTAGAACAGGCTCAGCGGGTCCTATGGTCTACTCCTGCTTCTATCTCATGTTCTTGCATTACCATTAAGAACCACATTCATGAGCAAGTACAGTTTAAAGCAAATAATCATCTGGCCTGAAAAGGTTTATAAATTCTATGTCTTAGATTAAAACCTTGTGGTCCTTTCAGATCTAATCAATATGCACACCAACTCAAAACTTATGTACGACCAGAGAGGAGCACTGAAAGCCACAGCGTATAGTACCTGGACCATTTAATATTGTTTGTATAATACAGACCATTAACAGTTTTGGATGCTTGCAAGCTATATCAGAACTATATACGTGACCTCTCTCAGTACTGACTCAATCTTGAAAGCACAACATTTATGATGCTGTTAAACAGTCTCATCTTATAGATGGAGCATCTCTATTAAGTAAGGTATCTGAATTTTGATCTGTACCTTCCGGGTATTCAACTTTCTTTTATTAAACCAAATGATGTTCTGATTAAAGACAGAGCTTAGCATATGGTGCAGGGGGGATAGAATAAGTGAGCCTGGGGAGATGGTCTCTAATAGACGGAAATTTGTGACATTCATCTGTCAGACTTGTACAGCTCATAGCTCAGGATAGCAGGATTCAGAGTTAAATTGCTCTGTATTTAAAAATGAAGTCACTCACCAGCTGCTGCCATGTGCTCACTGGTTCGGATTGGTTGAAAGCCCACAAATGGTACTTGCATTGATAATATTAAGCCCACAATGTAGAAGGTGCTGTAAGCTGTAAAAAATATAAAACTTTTAAAAGGAACAATGTACAAATATTATCACGGCTCCAAGTCCAACTCTGTCAAAACGTGCTTCATTAGGATACGTTCTATGAGCAAGGTTATGTACTCAAAACCATTCAAACTCCAAGAAATCCCCCTTAATCCATGGAAAACAAACACTGTCGCAACCAAATGAAAATTAGTTTTGATAAAGGTTATAAAACAAGCATGTAGCTTCACAGGCAACTTTTTAAAGTAAATTTGAAATATCAAGGTGCCATGGAGCTAGAAATACAAACTTTGTTTAAAACGAGTATTAAGATATACGCTTGTTAGGATTATAACCATCCGTATTTCTAAACATAATATCTATAAATGGATGTGTCAAGGATCTGGAAAAGAGTAAAAATCCCTCATACAGAAATTTGAGCCATCTTTTTACAGTTGAAAAAAAAAATTGTTACTTTGTTCTATTCTTTTTATACAGGTGAGGGCCGACTCACCTTCATTAAATTAAAAGAAAATAGAACCTAGATTCAGTTGGCAAATAAACAACTAGTTTTAAATGTGTTGAACTGACAGATCAAGATAAATTAAGAGGAGACAGAAAGCTTTGTTTTCTAGATTGATGAAATGTTGGAAAATCAACTGTTCAATGCAATATGGGATTGAAGATTTTCAGAAAACATTAAACCAAGGCCTCCTTTTGCCTTTCCAGGTGGATGCAGGAAATCCCATTGCACTATTCAAAGAGTAGGGGGGGTTCTCTTGATGTCCTGGCTAACACTGATTCCTCAACAAATACCACCAAAATATCAGATTGTCTATCTCACTGCTGTTTGTGGGACCTTGCTATATGCAAACTGGCTGCTCTGTTTGCCTACATTTATGATTACGCTTTAGAAATACGACATTGGTTATAATACAATTTTGACACATCTTGACAACATGAAAGGTGAGATATCAATGCAGCTTAATCTCTTCTTTCACTATTACACTGTAAAATGCCACTTACATTATCTGATTAATTTAATCAAAATGGATCATGCTCAACACTTGGCCTCACCTTTATAATTCAGAAGCCCATTCATACACTCTGGTTCTCTATTCACTGTCACAAATAGGTGCTATGAACCAATAGGGGGTCAGTGAAGAACCACCTTGTCATTTACCATCACAGTCTGTAGAATTTGCTATAAAGAGACTCATCCTTCAAGACTATTTCCAGTTCTACAGTGTAAGTGAATGTACATCTTGTTAAGTCTTGATATACCTTATTTGTTAATAAATCTGATCAAGTAATTTAGATTTACACAGTGGTTTAGCAACATTACTGCCCCACCCCCCCTTGAGGTTGTAGGAAAATGTGGGCATCCTTCAAAGACTTCAGTGAGCAATTTAATTGTTAACTCTGAGATACACCCATACTTGGCAGAAAATAAAGATGGTGATTAGACAATAGAATTTTGACTATGTTGTAGTGGATATGGAATATGACTCTTTCAACCATGAAGCTGAAATAGTTGAGTTATAGAACAAAATCCATAATCAGCTGTTTAATATCAAGCATTCTCCATTATTGTAATTAAAAGATATCGAAGTGTTAAATCATAATGTTCGTGTAGACAATGTGTGTGTAGTTCATGTGTTACTTTATGGTTGCAAGTGCTTAATGACATTAGCCTATTTTTAAAGTTGGTTATATTTTGTGGATTTATATGAATAAATACTACTGTTTGATTCTATTACTTGGGGGTTTCCTACATTTTCTACATAAAGCTGTGTTCCAGCTCTTGGGACTCAGCATGAGAAAAATCCCAAGCACAAAATTGGGTCATGTATACTGGAGGCAGTCCCCAATTATTAGCAGCACTACAAAAGACTTGTGGCAGGTTAGATCCCCTTGATTGCAGAATCGTGCACAGAGATTATATATAAAAGGGTACTAAAGGAAAAATTCAATAAGTTTCCCAAGGCAGAGAAATAAGAACAGTACAAAGATAGAAATATAAAGCCAACTTGTATTAGATCACAATACTTGCTTGAGAAACATTTAAAACATTTTGGTGGTAATGCAAGTCATTTGTCTGAAATATAATCTTTACTCCTTAAAGAAAGCCACTTTGAAAGCACAAAGAACTTTGGATTAAAGCTCTGGAGAGTCAGGTATGTTTTATTAAAACTAACACTCTGAAAGCATACAAAATTCGTATAGGGCCCGACAGGATAGATGCAGGAAGCATGTTTTTCCTGGCTGGGGGTAGAGAACTAAGGGACACAGTCTCAGAATAACAGGTATGCCATTTAAGACTGAGGAGGAAGAAGAATTTTTTCACTCAAAGGGTGGTGCATCTTTGGAATTTTCCACCCCAGTGGGCTTTGGAGGGTCAGTCATTGAAAATGTTCGTGAGAGATCAATAAGATTTCTAGACATTAAAGATATCAAGTGATATGGGGATAGCACAGGAAAATGGCACTGAAGTCAAAGATTAGCCATGATCTAATTGAATGGCGGAGCGGGCTCGAGGGGCTGAATGGCCTAATCCTGCTCCTATGAAAGATTACACGGGCAGACTCCTAGATTTTGATTTTTGTTTCACATATAATTTTCAGTACCATCTTAAAAGCTAAATTTGCTGTTTCTGGGTTATAAACGTTATTATGAAGGCATTTGTGGTCTCCTCCAGGGAGTATTACATGTTAATTAGTCAATTTCCTCCAGCTACTGAAGAAAATAATTCCCTCACTTGAAGTGTAGTACAGTACAACAATTGTGCCACGATTCTCCAACAAGATTTCAGTAAAAGTAATCTGTTCCCTGTGCTTTTCCAATATTCCAGATGATTTCACAGGCCCTTCTCCTCAAACCTGTCATGTGCAGTATTAGTTTTGATTTTATGCACAATGAAAGTGGCTTCAAACAGTATTGATCGTTTGACATTCATTTTGTCCCATGCAATTCTTGAGAAAGAGACATGAAATGATAACACTAGCATTTCACAATGAAAACATGACACACTGTCCCATGGAGCAGGAGAATAGAAGTCCAATTCCCTTTGCTCTGCTCAGTTCCTCATCTGTGTTACCCCAAGAAGGAGATGCTTACTGAAGTAACTTGAGTGGAGAAAAATATTATCCACAAGCCAATAATGGTATTGGCAGAGGTCAGGAAATAAATTGTCTATTTTGTTAGCAACTAACCAGCATAATGTAAAGTTTCGATGATTCACAAAGAGAATACCCAATACACCCCAGCACCGTAATGTGCCCATTACAGCCCCAATGTATGATACCACAAGATGGTAGCATGCCACATGCCTCTGAGTTCCTAATCTTAGCATCCCTGTTAGAAGTCATCAGGCTGTGGACAGGATAATGGAAGTGTCCAGATATTCTTAAACACCACCTACTCATTGTCCAAAAGGGAGGAGTAAGAAAAATTCATAGCAAGAAATAAGATATACTTATCCAGAAAAAAGAACTAAAATTTTTATCTTTTAATCTTATCCTGAAGTTGGACAGGACGAAAGCTTCACAGAGCATTTTATGTAAAAGACTATTGTTTTAAAATATTAACAGATTCAGAACATATGGCAATGGCTATCACAATACATATGTACAATAAGACAATATTAATTCAGTACAAAACTTGGGCAGCTTAGAGCTCCAACATGCTTCAATCTTTATTTATTGTACATTCCTAGAATTTGTGTCAACGATGGCAGTGTGGTGTGGGCATTTTATTTGCAAGTTTGTTTTCATGTCAGTGGTGGTACCCAACTTTGTATTTTGCAGTTTGAATTGAAGTGATATCTGGTTTTGGTTCAAAGCAAGTGAAAGAAATAGTACATGCTGTGCATATATAATTACATGGTTATATCCACTAATGCATTCAGAAACCATTTGAGAAACTGGAGTTTCAATTCGGCCTTTATAAAGCTCCATTTTCCATTCATACTTTGCCTAATGATAGTAGGAAATCATCACTTGCCAAGAAATAAATTATTGTATTTGTTTCCCAAAGCCAACGTACTAACTGCATTTGCCAATGAAAAATTACATCTAGTATATTAAATTTTAACCATTTTTGGTAATCTTAAGGAGTTAAGTCATTACACTCAGAGCAGTTGCTGTATCGTATATATTTTACATGCTTTGTACAAGACATATTATATATATATATATATATATATATATATATATATACTCTGCTCAAGTTGCACAAGATTTAGGTCATCCTCATAATGATGTTTTTGCCTGCAACTCACATCTACTTATCCACTGATGCACTCCTTCCAAGAGCAGTTGTTTACACTTAATTTCAGATTAAAATATTCATTCCATCCAATCTCACAGGTAAATGGTTTTTGAAATGTTATCCAGTTAACTCATTAATTTTGCATGACATTTATTTTTGGACATGCTTTGAACTCACTGCTACATGGGAATTTAAAGATTAATGAACATTCCTTTTATAAAAAATGTCAAAATTCCTATCTCATGCATCATCTGAATGTTATGCGCACACATTGGTTTGCAATGCCATCTTCTGGCAAATCAGAGTGACAGCAATTTCTCCTAGAAATAAATGTTAAAATGTCAACTAGTCATAAGAGTAGGGTTGAAAAGGGTTCACAGAATCATAGAATGGTTACAGCACAGGAAGAGGAAGAGCATCTCAGCTAGTCTCCCCACCCTGTGAATTTACCATGACTGAATTTATCACCACCATACACTCAGGCAGTACATTTCAGATCCTAACCACTTGCTGCATAAAAAAGCTTTTCTTCACGTTGCCATTGGTTCTTTTGCCAATCACCTTAAATTGGTGTCCTCTGGTTTTTGACCCTTCTGCCAATGGGAACAGTTTCTCCGTCTAGCCTGTCCAGATCCATCATGATGTTGAACCCCTCTATAAAATCTGTTCTCAACCTCTCTTTTCTAAGAACAACACTTCCAGTTTCGCCATTCTATCCCTGCAACTCAAGTCCCTCAACTCTGGAACCATTCTTGTAAATCTTTTCTGCACCTTCTCTAATACCTTCATATCCTTCCTAAAGTGTGGTGTTCAGAACTATTGTCTACAATACCACATGAGGTTGAGCCAGTGTTTTATAAAAGTTCACAATAGCCTCCTTGCTTTTATAATCTATGCCTCTATTTATAAAGTCCAGGATCCTGTATGCCTTATCAACCTTTTTCTCATTTAGAAACTCAGTCTTATGGGTATTAGCTGGATCTATAGAATGTCACGGCCTGCAAATTCCAAATGATCACTCATAAGCAAATAGGCTGGTTTGGGCTGGCTTGAGGGGAAAAGACAGCATTTTATTCATCTTAGCGAGGTTACTTTATTTTTTGAAGGGATTGGCTCCTTTTCCATGCCAGTCATTATATGAGAAAGGGAATGACTACAAGTAAATGCCAAATAAAGCTTATTTTGAGATGGAGTGTCAGAGAGAATAAATATTTATAGGCTTTAGCAGCAAGGAGAACATATTTTTGCTACTATGCATGCTATTCATTGGCAAAATATTTTGAATAATATGAATAAAATATTTGCTGAAAGGTCAAAGTAAATTCTCTTTGTAAAACTAAAACAGCTGACACTAAATGGTTTAGTTCCCCCAAATGCACAACAACACCCATTCAGCCATTTATATAGTTGGAAGTTATGCTTGTAATACACATCCATACAGCAAGGGATAACATCCATAACACTTCAAAGCATCACAGGTGCAGAGCATCTGTCACACTTATACTTATTGGTCCAAAAGCCATTTTCACATAAAAGCAATGAAGCACGATCAACTGAAAGACACTAACTGGCTCAGATGGGGAGGCGGTGGCATAGTGGTATTGTCACTGGACAGGTATTCCAGAGACCTAGGGTAATGCTCTGGGGACGCTGATTTGAATCTCAGCTGATGGTGAAATTTGAATTCAATGAAAAATCTGGAATTAAAAGTCTAATGATGACCATGAAACCATTGACGATTGCTGTAAAAACCCATCTGGTTTACCTGCTCCAGGCCCACAGAAATGTGGTTGACTCTTAAATGCTCTCTGAACAAGGGAAGTTAGGGGTTGGCAATAAACGTTGGCCTAGCTAATGATGCCCACATCCCAGCAATGAATGAACAAGAAGAATCAGCAAATAAGCCACTAGTAAACAGCACAAAAAACCCTACAAATAATTAGCAGAAGGGGGAGCAATTTAGTGCTCAGAACATTTTTGTACATGTTTACAACTGTCATCATAGTTTATCAACCTTATATAGTCGTGAATAGCATTTCAAATATAATGTACAATTTAATTGACCCATTGGGAAACATTTTCAAATCTCTCTCTACTTTACTGACTGCCTCTCTGGCATCTGAGGTTTGAGTTTGCATTGTCGCCACAGTTGGCTCTACATTGACTACAACTCTCATAATGAAAAAGTCATTCTCTGCACATCACACTGGTAGATTACAAATCCCAGAATCTCATCTACTACTCAAACTGAAGGAAGGGAGATTTCAAATAATAAAGAACTGCCATATACAGAGCATGCTAAAACATTGAGTCATTTTAAAATAAATTCTAATGCTGTATAGATGCATCTGGATTTTCTGACTTGACAAATAAAGAAATGCCTGAAAGCTATAGTTTTCTGATCAGGGGCTCCCCCCCCCAACACAGCTGCTTTCTAATTTGCCGTGCTTCAACGCTCTTAAACTGGTAAGCCCTGTAGTAAAGTGAGCTAACAGAGGAATTATTGTTGAACACTGCCTGCTAACAGAAGTCTTACTTGGGTGCGCCTGATGCAATCTGGGTCGTGCCAGACTACATTGAATAAACTAAATAAGTTAGCCAAATTTGCTTTCAAGTTAATAGGCTAATAGAAGGAAAATACAATAGCTCAAGTTCAATAGGCCAATTGTTTTTTTTAAGCTTTAAACCACTGTAACCTGATTAGTTTACTCACCAGCTTGGAATAAGGCCATCTTGCAAAATATCATAACTGTTACAGACTCCACGGTAATGCCACAAGATATCAACTGGTGCCAACAAAGCATAATAAATATAGATCTAATCCAACTGCACTAAAACTTAACCGGGGTGCAATTATTTGTTAAATTGTTTTGGAAAGGAACAACTGTGGAGAATTTACTGACCTATATAGATCCTTCTGCTGAACCTCTGCATCAGTAGCAATACAAACACATGTAGTGGGATAAGGTTGATGATGAACACGTAGCCACCCCATGCGGATACCTGAAATCAATGTTCAAAAATAAATCAAACTAAAAGTTGACAATCAAGTACAAGTAAAGCTTGCATGGACAAAAATCATTCCCATGGCTCAAGGCCAATACTGAAGACATGAACACTTCGCAGCAGATTAATCAGGTAAAATACATGGCTGTCCCTGTTCATTTAGTGGTTTCAGTATGGGCTTCTCCTCCCTAGTGTTCACCTTTTAAGGTTGGGAATGTGTTTTGTCATCTCTCAAACTGACAGAGCACTGTAGAGCACTGAAGGTTAGCAAAGCTTCTTGGACAGATAACTTACATCCCTATACATTCACATCACTCCCTGATGGACTGTGTAAAGAATACGGTTGGAGCTGAGTATTTACATTTTAAATTGGGACGATATGACATTACGGCATTTATAAATCAAATCAGAAGCAGGGAGGCACTCACATTATCTCATTAGATGCATCATTTCATTAGATAGAGCAATCTGACGAGTTACTGGCCAATGCCATTCCCTGGTTGACTTATCTTGCAAGGAAAGTTGGCTAAAGAATGAGCTTTCTGAATTTTACAATTCATTTTCTGGATTAGCATGCCAAGATCAATTATAAGCAAATTTGTACTTTGTTAAAATTTAGAATAACACTTAGTTTTTGTCTGCCTGGATTGGTCAGTTTGAGGGATGCGTTTGTTGTTGGGTTTATTTAGTGAGTGGTGCCTGTTGCACACTGAGTCATGTAGGGTGTGCAGATGACTGGAGCGCGTGATGTACACGGGACTGCCAATGGTTGGTGGCAATGGAGGCGGGGTGAGGAGTGGAGAACAGAAACAGCAAAAGGCACGGGAAGTCCAACAAAGTTAGCCTGGCTAAAGATTGTTCCCATTAGAGTGGAATGGGATTGATGGAAGGGATGGTAATGCCATGGGAAGGGAGAGGATGAGGTGATAGAATTTAAGCATGGCAAAATTGTGGGGACAATTATTTGGTACAAGTTATTCAAAAGCTATCTTTATGCTAAAAATGAAGATTCACTAGATTTGAATTAAAACATTTTTGAAAATGTCAGATGAATTAAAATACATTGATTCTATAGATGAAAATGGTAAAAGTCTATACCCACTAGAGTTTCTACACAGTACAATTCCAATGCGTATGCCACAGCACAAAATTAGATTCAAGGAAGGAGCAGTTATAATGTTGCTACAAAACGTGAAGTCTAAACAAAGGCTGTATCATGGAACAAGATTGGTGGTTCTGAAGTTGTTTTCTTTGATGATAGATGCTGAAATATTACAGGCAGATTTCATGGAAAAGAGCATGAATTTCTCAAGTAATATTGAGCCCAGCAATGTAAACTTGCCTTTTCAACTCAGAAGAAAAGACTTTCATTTTCTATGATGATAAACAAACAGTCACAAGGTCAGACTCTTGACAAAATTTGTATTCTTGAAATGTTAACTCTACCTTTCCACCAATGCTGCCAGAGCTGATGAGTTTTCCCAGCACTTTGTTACCATTTCAGGTCTCCAGCACCTGCAGTATTATGCTATTATTCATATTCCTAGGTCTGTTTGCACACTTGCAGCTTACGCAGCTTTTTCCAGAGTGAGATATTTTGATTTGGTAAAAGTTTTTGGTAAAAGAATAACCGGAAATCTTGTGTCTAAAGAAGTACTGTTACAATAATTTGACCAGAAGTGTTTAGCGGGCTTCCGCTAGTTAAAACATCATTTTGGCCTTACTGTGTTCAATCAGCAAACAAAGCCGGGCAAAGATTAAAATCAAACAATAATGCTTACAAAGTATAACGCTCAAAAGGAAACTCTGAACATCATTAGGTACATTCCTTAGTTCTTTTTGTACATGAAATTGTGTGTCTAATACAGGTGACTGAAGGAGTTCTCCAAGTCAATACTGTCCATTATTAGAGAGAGAAAGCAGAGTGCTTCCTCGACTACAACCAAAAGTGGGTGCATTTGCAAACCAAAACTGCAATGTACTTTGAGATAATCAAGCTTAAATGTAATTTTGAAATTCATCTTTCAGGTCTAAATATTGAGTTGAATCAAGCATTACTATAAAATCAAATACTTAAGTAAGTGGAACACCTGTCATGGTGACAGTCATGATGACAGAGTTGAGATCTACCTACAACTTCAACTAACCACAGACATAGTGAACTGCCTAAAGGAGGCCTATTTTTTAAAAAATACAAGTAAAAACATTGATCAGAAGTTGGCTGATAGTGTAAAGTGACCCCATCTTGAAATTTCCTATATGGACTGTACTGGCAGATCTGTCCTGAGAGATTGCATGGAATTTCACACCTGTGGGTTTTGGAAGGGAAAAGAAGGTGGGGTTTGTCGATACTCATTTCAAACAAAGACATTTGAAAGGAAGGCATGAAAAATGCAAAAGACTGGATTTATAAATCACTGTTTCTGTAAAGGCAATGGAAACTGCCATCCAATCAGCTACATCCCATCAGATATCCAAAAATTATCTCTTGTTGATTTATATCTCAATGTGTCAAAAGGTTTCTGAGATGACAGAAAAATCGACTTTGGGTGCAAGATATGCCAATTGAATTCGCTACCAGGGAATATACAGAAATAAGATTAGAAACTGGCCCTGACAAACAGAGAGAAAAGAAGCAAGAAGGACCGTCAGTCTTCTAAATCACCTCTGCAGAAAAAACATCTTTCTGGAAACCATCAAAGGGTGTCTTCTTCAACAAAACTGAACAAAGCCAACTCTAGAGTTCTATCAAAATCACCTAACTTAACTGCTGCAACAATCTACAAACTATGACTCACGGACAAGCCAAAGACTCACTTGTATATTCTTTTAACTTTCATTTGGGCTCTTAACTTCCTTATATCTGATCGGTATGTGTGGGTGATGCATCTTTTATTATTTTTTACTTGGGTTTTAGTAACTACTAAACTTACTCTTTGAGTCAAGAAAGCCTGGTTTGATTGGCTACTTGTTAAAAAGTAAATACATTTGGACTGGAAAAGGTATCCACAGGGGAAAGAATCTTAAACCAACCTTTGTTGTAACCAGCCAAGGAGGTTGAACAATAGGGGTGCCAACTCATTCCTCCTCACCCAGTCGTAACAGACTAGCTGTACATTCTCTCTGCAATTTTGCCATTATTGGTTACACTGACAACCTACCAGAAGACATTTGGTCAATGTGAGTTAGGTTTGCAATTAGTACTTTAGAGACTTGGGATACAGCTATGTAATAATTTGGCTGCGTCACCCCCAAATTTCTGCAAACTATTCATTTTTAACAACAAAGAGAAAGGTGCTCTGGGAAGAAGCCAAAGCAGGATGTAGACTGAATAGCAGTAAGGCTTCATCCATTTAAGCAATAGAAATGCAAACTATTAAATTATTTTTAGTTTTGATAAAGCTCAATGGAATAATGTAACAGGTTCAATCTGCCTTACCATGTAAAAGTAGGACAAGCAGCAACATATCGTCCAGAAAATAGAGCCAGTTTTCACAGATTTGACCTGTAATGAAAAATGCAGAAGTTGTAATTTTTAAAAAAGTAATTGATTTAAATTAAGCTCTATCACAGATTTTCTCATAACTGCAGTAGAATTAGTGCACTTTTTAATATTAGAAGGTACCACAAACTAGATACATTTTTATTTTTGGTTACAGTCCTAGAAGGGTTCAAGAATACAAACCCATTAGTCCAAAATGGATGAAAAAACAATCTGTAAAGAATAAATGTGCATCAGTGGATAAGATCAATCTAGTCTCCAAAACAAACATAAGGCTATTATGTAAAATATCGCCATCCTGTTACAAGGTGCTACGCCAGCCTTATCCTTGGCAATTGTGAAGAATGCAGCACTTCTACTTGGTGCGTGGGTGTGGGGAGGTGGGTGTGAAAAATTCAACTGCAAATTTAAGCTTTTGGAGGTGCTGAGGGCAGAGTGTGGGTAACAGCATCTTCTGTTCTGTTGCCATTGTCAGAAATATGAGGGTGGGACATTAACCAGTCATTTTTAATATATTAACCTTAAGATCAACTACGTAAGATTACCCTGGAATACATTTATTTAATTAGCTAAGGACAGTGGATGAGATAGACAGCAGTGTGCTATAACATCTTGAGCACAACTACTGACATTCACTTTAAAACTAATTCTTCCATATTGAATATCAACACTTACTGAACTTATCCAAATGCAATATTCAGGCTATCAGCTTTTGTTTCAAACCAAAAAATCTCTCAATGGGGTGCAGCTGCCTGATGTTGGCCAGACTAAATAATCAGGTTCAGAACAAACTCCTCGCATCAAATGTCAGCAACTGGAATTCAGTGTTTCCAACACTGGATTGTGTTGTATAATTGTGTAATAGACAAATTGTAGACTAATCCGACTTTGCAATTAAATCCAAATGTCAATTTTCCTGCAAGATACCAAACAATCCCCCTCCCCCAATAAACCAGCCAGTAAGGAAAAAAAACATCAACTGCTCCTGCCATCCAAACAGTTGATTTTCCCAAATTGTCTTTGAGGGTTTTTATAACTCTGAGAAAGTTAAGTAAAAACCGAGGGAGAATATCTGGGAGTGTAAAGTTTCAGGGAATAAAACTGTAAAAACCAAGGAGTTGTAAAAATATTTTTCAAATAGGTATTGAACTTAACTGTTTAAACTTACTCTCTTAAAGAGAGTACTGATAATACTGTTGCAACCATTATTAATGTGCAGGCTGATGAGACAAGGTACTATTCCGAGGGCTAAGAAGTTTTACGTCCCTAAAAATGCACGTAAACCAAGGAGTGATACAATGGCTTGGAGGATTCTTCCTCTTAGTGAAGAAATGAGTGAAGTGACAGGACCTAAATGATGGCAACGAATGGCAAATAACCCGAGTGATAATTATAATGGCATTAGATATTAAAATTCAGTTCATTTGTACTTAGGAACATAGGAAATAGGAGTAGGCCTTTCAGCCCTTCGAGTCTGCTCCACCATGCATACAGATCATGGCTGATCACCTACCTCTTACGCCATTTTTCCTCACTATCCCCATATCTCTCAGTATGCAGAAGCCTATCAATTTCTGTCTTGTGTCAAGAAAAGGTAATATTTTTCATCTGTCATTTTTCTTATGTGCTGGAAGACAGGCGGTTGGGGTAATTGGAGTAAGAGCCAGGGTGACTGCACGTGTCTAAAACCAACAGTAAGAAGTGGTTTTGATATGTTAATGAACCAAGAGGAACTTCAATAAGAGTTTTACATAAAGCAATAACAGGAGCATTTTTGAGTTGAGTTGTTTTAGTTCCGGGCAGGGGGGGGGATTGGTATTTGCAGGTTGCTAAAGGTGCAAGTAAGGTAAAGATGGGGTAAGTTTGTTTTTACAAGTCCAGGAGCTAGGGTAACAAATGAGTTTAATCAATTCTGGGAAGAAAGCATTTCTGAAGAAACTGGTTGAGACAATAGAGAAGTCAAAGGGAAGGAATGCATTTAAGGAAATACTGATGCCTAGCTGGGGTAGCTGGTCAGATCTCCAGAAGACAGCAGGATAGCTGGGCAGAACTCCAGGAAGACATTATAAACAAGGCCAGAATTGAACACCCAGTTGCTGTCAGCCTCAGAGAACACCCCAAGGGAAACAGCACTGTGGGGTAAAAAATTATTAGAATTCTATAGATTTTAAAATCTAGGAAGATGGTTGTTGAACAGGAAAGGGGAAGGTTAGCTCTGAAGGTAAGTTAAGATCTTGTGGAACTATTTTAAAGTACTATTTACTGTATAAAGCCATTCTTGTGTATAAGTGTAATTGTGTTTTTTTCTTTATTATTTTAATAGCTGTTTATTTTACTATAAAATCATCTCAAGTAGTCGGGGACATCATTTCTTGATTTCAGAACCTCTCCTCATACTATACAAATTTCAAAAAAATGTTTTGGCAGCTGTTTTGGGGAATTGGGCAGCTTGGCATTTACCATAACACTTGAACATGCTCAATGATCGAGCTTCCTCTGGGGTAGAGAATTCAAACGATTCATCACCCGCTGAGTGACCAAATTCCTCCTCATCTCAGTCTTAAATGGCCTGCCCCTTATTCTGAGACTTTGTCCCCTGGTTCTAGACTCACAAGCCAGGGGAAACTTTCTATCCACATCTGTCACTCCCTGGAAGAATTTTGTAAGTTTCAATGAGATCACCACTAATTCTTTGAAACGCTAATGAAAACAGGCCCAGCTTCCTGAATCTCTCCTCATAAGGCAATCCTACCATCCCAGGGATTAGTCTGTTTAACTTCCATTGCACTCTCTCCATGGAAAGTATATAAGGAGACCAAAACTGTAAATAATACTCCAAATGCGGTCTCACCAAGGCGCTATACAATTGCAGCAAGACATCTTTAATCCTGTACTCAAATTCCCTTGCGATAAAGGCCACCATACAATTTGCCTTCCTAACTGCATGCTGCGTGTGCATGGTAGCTTTTAGTAACTCATGAACAAGGACATCCAGTTCCTTTTAGACATCAATACTTCCCAACCTCTCACCATTTAAGAAATACTCTGCCTGTTTTTTTCTATCAAAGTGGATAACTTCATACTTATTTACATTATATTCCATCTGCCATGTTCTTGCTCATTCACTTAGCCTTTCCAAATCCTCTTGAAGCCTCCTTGCATCATCCTCCTCACAACTCTCATTCCCATCTAGTTTTGGATAATCAGTAAATTTGGAAATATTACATTTGGTCCCCACATCTAAATCATTTAGATAGATTGTGAACAGCTTTGGCCCAAACACTGATCCTTGCAGTACTCCACTAGTAACAGCCTGCCATTCCTGAGAATGACCTATTTATTCCTACTCTGTTTTTTTTGACTGTTAACCAATTCTCAATCCATACCGGTATATTACCCTCCAATCCCATGTGCTCTAATTTTGTTTACTAAAACTCCTGTGTGGCATGTTATCGAAAGCCTTCTGAAAATCCAAATACAATACACCCATTGGTTCTTCTTTATCTATGCTACAAGTAACATGTTCACAAATGTCCAACAGGTTTGTCAAACATGATCTCACTCTAATAAATCCATATTAATTCTGCCCAATCATATCATTATTTTCTAAGTGTCTACTTATCACATCCTTTATAACAGATTGTAACATTTTTCCTACTACTGACATCAAACAGAGTTTGTACTTCTGTTTTCTCTCTCTCTCCCTTCTTCAATAGTGGGGTCATATTTGCTACTTTCCAGCCTGCCGGAACCTTTCCAGAATCTATAGAATTTTGAAAGATAACCACCAATGCATCCACTATCTCTACAACCAGCTCCTTCATCACTTCGGGATGCAGCTAATCTGGTTCAGGGGATTTATCATCCTTTAATCCAGTTAATTTTTTGAATATTACATCTTAATTAATACTAATTTCTTTCAGCTCCTCATTTTCACTAGTCCCTTGGTTCTCTAGTATCTCTAGATTTTCTGCATCTTCCTCCAGGAAGACACTAGTAATTGTTTGGTTTCTCTGCCATTTCCCTCTTTTCCTCTTATCTCTGCCTGTTAACCTTAAATAAACTTTTACAGTTTGCCTTTATGCTACTCGCTTGCTTGCATTCATATTCTCTTTTCCCTTTGTCAGTTCCTTGGTCATCCTTTGCTGGATTCTGAATTGTTTTCAATCTTCAAGCTTACTACTTTTTCTGTCAACCTCATAAGCCACTTCTTTTGATCAAATGAAATCTTTAACTTATTTTGTTAGCCACAGTGGATTCACCTTTCCTGTTGGGTTTGTGTGTCTTACTTCTGCCTCAGCTCTGGTCACTTTTGCACAGACCTACATGTATGCTTCTTCATTTAACTCATGTTGAGGAAGATCTCATTCTGTCTGAACCAAGGTTTTATGATTATGTGCAAAATATTTATCTTTATTACAATTTTTTGTTTCTGAGGGTTTATGGCCAGGCCCCCGTAAAATTTCCATACCCAGATATGGGCCACCGGCTGAAAGGTTTGTCCACCCCTGTTCGACAACCTTAACTGAATCCCTGCCCTGATAAAGAGCTTTCCTGGATCGGTCTAAACTTTCCATACTCATGGAAATCTTAAAGACCTCTATTAACTCATCCTCTTACCCCACCTGCACAATTGCCTCCTCAATACTTCTACGCCCCCAACAATGTCACATTAACAGCGAAGCACCAGGATAGATTATTTTTTCTTATTAGAGTTCCTTTAAATTCTTGATCAGCCCCACTGCCTCCTCTGGACTATAATTCTATGCCAATTGTCACATGGAGGTCAAAGCAAAACTCAATAATCCAGATGCATCTTCATCCAGGCCTGTTAGCGATCCAACATTTTCTGCTTTCTTGGTCCCCTGCAACACTGAACAGCTCTAATGACCCATCTACCAAAATCCAATATATTTTTGTCCTGCTGTTACATCATGATCAAAGTGTACATAACATTCTCCCCTCCCCCACTTTAAACTTGGTTCTTTTATTGAATTCCATCTGTAGAGAATGTTGAAATCAATTTTCAATTATGTTGCAATTTAGTTAAAAACTCATTTTATCCTGAATGTGAGGTGCTCCACACTCCATTAAATTACTTATTACTTTCTCTATGCAGAGTAGCAAGAATGTAGAATGTGTTGTCACGTGGAGTGACTGAAACACAGATGCATTCAAGAAGAGACTCAGGCAAGCATAAGGGAGAAAGAACAGGAAAGGCGATTAAATGCTAAGTGCAAACTATACTTGGTGGGCCAAATGATCTGTTCCTGTGATGCAGATTCTACTTATGTCTATGTGTGTAATTCTTACTGAAAAGTTAGATTTGGAGATAATGTGTAGGTCCCATCTGTAAATTTAGGGCTTTCATACATTGGATGTGATAATTATACTGATGCTATCAAAACAGATATCGACGTAAGGATTTCAAAATATTGTTCATTGCATATAATGCAAAAATTAATGTCAGTATACACTTTCATTTTTCAAACTCGAAGTATTTTTGCATCATGGTGCTATAATTTCTGCTTTAAACATTAGAGATTGGACACATGAGACAAGATGCGCATCGGGACCCCCCCCCGAAATCTCAACCCGCTGACCTCCACAGGAATTGCTCAGGAAGTTTGAACTTACGATGGGCAATTCTCCTATGCACTGGGACCCTCCGTGAAAGTCTCTGACTGAGCTCCTCTGAAGGCTTTGGATAGTTCCAAAGTGCTTACCTGGGTAGTTCCCCAAGAAATGCTAGACAAAAATCCTAGTCTAACTTCTGTGGTTACTATACAACTGACCCATCAATCATTCACACTGGCCCCCTGACACAACAACCCCTCCCACCCTGAACACTGACCTGCCCCCCTCACCCATTTACCCACTGCCCATTCACCAACATTCACACTGGACATTTAAACATGCTTTACAGCTATTGCCCTACCAAAGGGGCATGGCTTGTCTCCCCACCAACTCTCCAGCGTTACGATGAAGCCCATCGTGGGACCCTATGTTCTGCATTTCTGTGGAAGCTGGTCTCGGGAGACTAAGCCAAAAATGCAAAGCATTGTCGAGGTGCAGAAAAATAGGAATGATCCAGGTCAACATTTTGAATCACAGTCTATCACACAGGATATGGGTGTATTAACATAGCTTGACCGCAATGTTCCCTTGAAGCTGCGCATCTGCACAGCCGTGTAATATTCCATCAAGTGCCATGGATTTGATTATTACAGCAGCATGCATCCTGATGTTTAAATGAGGTTTAGAACAAAGGGCTGGTAGGCCCCTTTACAACAGGACATTAATGAGCAAGAACGAACCTGACATGATTAATCAGGTGGAATTAACAGTCAAAAGTTACTCATGTCAGTACCTGGAGCGCAAAACTACGTCTCCCTCCCCGACCCTCCTATTCACAGCCTCTCTCGCTTCCTCCCTCTCACCTCCCCTCGCGAGCCTTTGCACACAGTGAGGGTTTGGGAAAGGGAGGCAGCGAGCAGGAGAGGTGGCAAGCAGCAGGGCCAGGGAGGGGAGCAGTGAGCGGGAGAGACAACAAGTAAGAGAGGTGGCAAGTGGGAGGTAGGTTGAAAGAGTTAGTAAGTTAAAGAGTTAACAGTTATTACTAATTGTTAAGTTATAAGAGTTAGAGGGTTTTTTGGGCCAGTCGATACCACTGATCTAGTCATTCTGCTGCAGCTAGTTTTGTAGCATTATTGAAGGAAGACTGATCCCAATGATATTCGGCACATTAAAAACACAAGGGCATTTCTAGGAAGTTTGTGAAAACTTTAGGATTCCTAGCCCAGATCTCCAAATAATGTTGCAAAGGTTTTTGTGACGTTCCCTTTGAACATTTTAAAGCGTGCATACTTCCAAATACTACCTCTTTCAATGCAATTTTGTATGCATTGACAGAGGCACCCATTTACTTTAAAAATGTGAACTGTTTATTAGATAAAAAAATCTATGAATTGTGAACTAAAAAAAAAACTGTAGGTGGAATCAATACCACTACTTTCCCAAAAACTCTCTCAACAGTCATTCTCTCTCCTGGGATTCCATTCTCATTTCACCACCACGCTCTCTTTCTCAGTTCCCAGATATAGTTTCCTCCTTCAATATTCACTTAATCTACAGGAACATTGTGTCTCTTTGACCTTCATCATCTACTTCACAAGAGCCAATATCTCTCCAAATTCACAGACACTCTACCTCTGCCTGATTACATGAAATTACTGAGCTATCTTTCTCACTTATCCATAGCACTTTTAATTAACAAAAACACTAAATACACTGGAAAAATAAAAGTTGCCTTTTCCACGTTTTCTATCAATTAAAAAGACAAGTTTCTTTACCACTTACAATTTTGAGTTTGTCAAATTGAAAGAGATCTTTGTCTTCTTGTTGAGCCATTGCTACCAATTCAACTTTTCTTCCCTCAAATGACTAAAATACAAGCTACAATGTAAATACTAATGAATACCTCTCTCATAAAATGGTCGTGTAGTGATTATGATAATGATAACCTAGAGCTCATGAATTCAAATGCCACCATAGTAAATTTAAAAGAGCGGACTGGCATGTCACCATATTAATGGCCAGGGGTGGTATTCTTTCTTCTTCCATACTTACGGTAACTTAAAAAAAATTATATATAAAAGTCTTTTGTTTCTAGGTGTCACTGACACTAGGCCGTTACGGACAACTGAATGGAGTACATAATTCTTGGTGTCATTTAATTTAATTCTGCCTTATTCTTTTTTTAATTTTTCATTCATGGGATGTGGGCTTCACTGGCTGGGCCAGCATTAACTGCCCATCACTAGTTGCCCTTGAGAAGGTGGCGGTGAGCTGCCTTCTTGAACTGCCTGCAATCCACGTGGTGCAGGTACATCCACAGTGCTGTTACGGAGGGAATTCCAGGATTTTGACCCAGCGACAGTGAAGGAACAGTGACATATTTCCAAGTCAGGACAGTGTGTGACTTGGAGGGGGAACTTGCAGGTGGTGGCGTTCTCATCTATCTGCAGACCTTGTCTTTCTAGATGGTAGTGGTCATAGGTTTGGAAGGCGCTGTCCAAGGAACCTTGAATTCCTGCGC
Organism: Carcharodon carcharias; assembly: GCF_017639515.1. Taxonomy (NCBI): domain Eukaryota; kingdom Metazoa; phylum Chordata; class Chondrichthyes; order Lamniformes; family Lamnidae; genus Carcharodon; species Carcharodon carcharias. The sequence continues at coordinate 197,881,177 of NC_054469.1, forward strand.
TGCATCTTGTAGATTGTACACACTCCTGCTATTGTGTGACAGTGGTGGAAGGAGTGAATGTTTGTGGATGTGGTGTCAATCAAGCAGGCTACTTTGTCCTAGATGGCGTCAAGCTTCGAGTTTTGTGGGAACTGCACTCATCCAGGCAAGTGGGGAGTATTCCATCACAATCCTGACTTGTAGATGGTGGACAGCCTTTGGGGAGTCAGGGGGAGTTAATTGTCACACGATTCCTAGCCTCTGACCTCCTCCTGTAGCTACAGTATTTATACAATCAGTCCAGTTCAGTTTCTGGACAATGGTAACCCCGCAGGATGTTGATAGGGGGGGATTCAGTGATGAAAATGCTATTGAAGGTCAAGGGGCAATGGTTGGATTCTCTCTTGTTGGAGATGGTCATTGCCTGGCACTTGCTCATGTTTATTGTACAGAATGTAAACTGATTTTCTCTAACTTTACCACTTTCATTTCCCGTCATTTCTTCTGGTTTTTGTTGTAATAAAAAAAAAAACAGATCCCATCCCACACCCAAAAAAAGTGTTTTTAAAATCAGGAATAAAAAGGTAAAAGGTCATTATGCATCTTCCAACATCTCTGTCCCTTGGCCTAGGCTGTGCAGGTCAATTTGGATTCTTTGCACATTGGCCAGTGCACACAATTTGAGCTCTTGCTTGGGACCAGAGGAAAGATAACCTCCGACTGGAGTTAAGAAGAAAGGTCAGGGATTGGAAAACAAGGAGGATGTATAGGTGGTCTCAATCTTTTAAACTTTTCACATTTGGCATTGGATTTAGCAAGAAATTGGGGCAGGGCAAAGAGATCAGAAAGCACATGGTTTACGGAACAGTCAGGAATTGACCTTCCCGCCCATGTGACCTTACAAAAGAAAGCGGACTTTGTCAGGGACAGGTTCCATTACTGATCATCAAATAGGTCTCTCAGTAAACAATTAAGGGCAATAATTTAAACGTGGATGCATTTGAAGCCTTTAGACTAGAGAACGTAGGGGATGACAAAGTACTAGCGCAATGGTGCAGACAGGAGTCTGAAGCACCTGGTGAGGCTGAAGGCACCAAAGGAATAATTAAGTGAGCTGCTGAATGACTGGACATACGGGAACAGCACTGGTACATATACAACAGTGGTGTTGGGATTGGTGGGTGGGGGTGCGCGGAGGGGAGCAGGGAGAAACGGATAGGGAAAAGACAAGGAAGCTTTATTCCTGGGATGGAGAATGATGATAGTGCAGTTGGAGGGTTGGAGGTGGGAGGAGACTTGCAGAAAGTGAGGCACACAATGAAATAATAAGAGATGGTCTCACCAATCAAATCTTCAGGGGGTTCGAGTGGTTTTTCATGTTAGAAACCAAAGGTATGACTGCAAGCTGTTACAGGAATAATCTGAAAGATTAGGTTGAGTGAATACAACAGGGAAAAAATAGAGAAGAGGAAGCAAGGGTAAGTGGGACATTGCAGCTCAGTGCAAAAGCCATAGCAGAGTAATAGGGGGGAGCTCCCAACAAGAAAATTACAGAGGGCATTGATAACTGAAGGCTTAATGAAAAGTGTGGTTGATGGAAGGCAGCACAGCATTCACAAAGGAAAAGTACCAGAGCAGTACTTTTAAAATCAGTACCAGAAAAGTACCAGAGGACAGGCCAAGCTGGCATCTAGCAATGTGAGCCTACTAGTGATATAGTTTGAGCGCAAAATGTGTAATCAGATGGAGCAACGTTGGTGAGGGGGAAATGAATCACCATTTGTGAATCAGCTTTCAGCCTAGTGCTGTCCGTCAACAGATTTATTCAAGTTGACTGTGAATGAGGGTAGCTTTGTTTATAATGGAACTAATGCTAGTGGCCTGGCAAAACTGTGAAGGGTATTGACTAAGGGAAGAATTTAATTTCTCTAAAATACAGTCACTTTGCAGTTTGGGAAAGAAAATTTTATTCCACCAAGTGACAGTCTTTAAATTGTGTCCAAAAAACAAATTATACAATCCATTGCAAAATGAGAATTTTCTTTAAATTCATTCATAGGATGTGAGCGTTGCTGGCAAAGCCAGCATTTATTGCCCTTCCTCGATGGCCTTCAAGGTCAGCGTTATCAGTCAACTTTTGCACCACTGCAGTTTGCATGCATTATAGCTTTTGTTTTATACTGAGTGGCTTGCTAGATCATTTCAGAGGACAGTCAAAGGATCAATCACCTTGCTGTAAGTCTGAAGTCACATTTAGGCCAGACTGGGCAAGGGCGGTGGGTTCACTAATGACTTTTAGGAAAGGAAGCAAGTTGGACTTTTAACAACAATCCAGTAGTTTCATGGTCACCATTACCGACACTAGCTTTTTATTCCAGATTTAACCAACTGACTTAAATTCCCCAACCACCATAGTGGGATTTGAACTCAATCTCTAAATCACTAGTTGAGGCCTCTGGATTACTACTAGTCCAGTAGCAAGCACTTTGCTACCACACTAGTTTTCTTGTCTTAATACATTCAAACCTCCTGTTAACGTTAATACTTTTGTAAAAAGAAAAACAGCAATCCTTTTTCTGAGCAGTAGAACATCAAATTTTCCCAGACTTCTTGCACCAAAGTGATAGAAGATCTTTAGTCTTTTTTGGATTGAGGTCAAATATGTATGAAACTAGGCCACTTTTTTCAAACTTCTTACCAGCTGGGTCACACTTCAGGAGGACGGGACACTAACTTCTGATCTATCCAGTCACAGCATTTTTTTTGTTACAAAAGGTACAAAACCATAAGTAGTAGAGGGTAAAAGATAGCAAAAGTAGCTTTCAAAGTTTGAATAGGGACTGGAAATTTATTCTGAAGAAACTGACGGAATTTTGATTTAAGACATTTTGCCACCTCCTTAAATGCCAGTTATAATCCACTAAAAATGAAAATGAGGAGATCTACTTGCCTTATCTTAAAGAGAATTGAAATATAATTGAAACCAATTTGATAAAATGCCAGCCACCCCCATTCCAATAAATAGCAACATATCTTTTGACTTATGTGCATGACTATGAGACAAAAGTGAAATCTTGCATTTATGTGTTGCTTCATGGCCAGAGTTTGCCCTATGTGAAAACTGACAATCACATCAGTTTGTGAATTAGAGTGTAGAAGGCTGGTGGTGGTTTAAAAAGATAACAATTAAACTCATCACAAGGGTCCGATGACACCTTAAAGATTGGAATTCAAGCAGTTCCTAACAGTCAGCTGAAGAGCTCTGAAATAATGCATATGTATTAGTTTAAATAGGATTTCAGAAAACTTTCACACCCGCCTATTAAAGTTATGTACAATATCCACTAGAACTGAAAAATAATTGTAAAAATATAGACTTTGACCTTCTATTCAATACGGTACAGGCCATATAATACTGGGTGAAGTCCTACAGGGCTTGGTGTTGGTGGTGACAAAAACACATTGAGTTGCAGAATTAAGAGAAGCACTTGGTGCAGTGCTGCAACACTAAACCAGTCCTGGCACAGAGCGATTTATTCCCCCTCCCTCCTGGCATTACTGATGTAGCTCCCATCCTAATGTATTCCTTTGTGGTTTACACTCATGAAGTTTACAGGAAGTTTCTTTAGATCCCATTTTCTCCCCCAACAGTGATGTGGAAGGTAGTGTTGTCTGTGCTGTGGATGTGGAAAAGTGATTAAACTTTTCTGTAGCACTGTGATACAACGGAGTGACTTGCTAGGCCATTTCAGAGGGCAGTTAAGAGTCAGCCACTTTGCTGTGGGCTTGGAATCACATTTAGGCCACACCAAGTAATGATGGCTATGTCCTTAAAGGACATGGTGAACCAGACAAATTTCTACAACAATGATAGTTGTCATAGTCACCATTACTGAGACTAGGATTATGTTCATGATTTTTATTATCTGAACTTAAATTCCACCAACTGCCATGGTGGGTTTTGAACCCATGCTCCCAGATCCTTAGTCTGGGCCTCTGGATTACTAGTCTCCCCATACTACTTTCCACCCTTCTTTGCCCAGCCTTGGTGAAGACTTACAAATGCACACATGCTTTTTGAGCCTTAAAGGCCCACAAATGCAGCCATTTACTTTTAATTGTTCAGCAGTATCTTTAGTTGGTACATCTTTGGAAACTGAAATAGCTAGATTTTCCGCATCCAGATTAGGTTAGCTCGTGATCCAAAGGGGTCTAAGAGCTTGTGATAATGTTTTAAATTGACTAACTCTGAAAATTGTGAACATTTAGCTTTTGGCCAGCTTTGCTGGTGTACTTAGCTTCACTTGATGCCACTTTGCCAGGATTGCAAAAAAAATGACCCTTAAAACTTGGACAATACACTTACGAAACAAAACAAAAATTTGTTTAGAGATGGTTAGGAATCTGAAGTGTTAGCCATTCCTGTAGGGTATCCTGTCCATTTCACCTAGCCATTGTCAAGTTCCCTTCTCTTAAGAGCGTTTTCACCTTCAAGAATCAGAAATGTTCTTAATCATGTTTATCATTCCCAGCTATAAACATCAAAACTGACCTGAGCAGTTGCCCAGTTCTTGAACTTAAAAATTACAGTAAGATATTTAGGTTTTAAATTAAACAAAATTACCATGATGACCTTGAACATCCATTAGAGTAATAAAAACGAATCGTATCGAATTAATCTCAACCCACAAGTTGTGTTTCGGTTACAACCTGGGAAACACAAATGTTTTTCCATACTAACTTACAATGCAATTTTGGTGCCAACTGGGAACATTTCATTTAAACAAAATGTCCTAACATTTAGATGGTTGGTGCCATATTAAGAGTGGTTTCAGTTCCACCCACCTCCCACCAGCATTACCACCCCATCAAAAAAAGAGAGCTTATTGATTTTACATGAAAATCACTCTCTGGATTTAAGTTATATTTATATGGATGACTTACCCACAGGTAATATGTAAACTGTAATGCAAAAATAGCTATTCCTTCATTGTCAAATGAGCCTGCTACTGATCGTGATATATAGCCTGGTACTATGGCGATGAAGCAGGCAGCCAATAGTCCTGCCCCTTGGTTCCAGAGCTCCTTAGTGAGAAGAAAGGTTGATATTGCTGTAAGACCACTGAACACAGGTGCTAGAAAGACACAGACATCCCGGATGTGGACTGTTATATGAAGCGTATTCAAAATCCAGTGTATACAGCCTGCCGTGACCATCAAGCCAGGATACACCTGCATGGAGACAAAAGATACATTTGTTAATTATATAGGAGTTTTAAATTAACTAAATATTTCTAACCTACAGATTTGATTTTTTTAAAAACTGTTTCAAACATTTAAAAGTAAGCCTGGTGCTTTTTTAAAAATATTACAGCACAACTCCTAAAGGCATTGTGAAACAATCCATAATAAGGACACAATCATAGTAAAACATCAAAAGGAGCTTCACAGGAGTATTCGGACAGAATGACACTGAGCCACGGGATTTTAGGTCAGAAGGCCAAAAGCTTGGCCAATGAGATGGTTTTAAGGAGCATTGAAAAAAGGGTGGTAAGGCAGGGGTTTAGGAAGGAATTCCAGGTTTAGGTAGTTGAAGGAATAGTTGCCTATAGTGCGGGCAAAGGAAAGTGGATGGAATTCATAATTTTGTGGAATTACTCGAATCAGGGGAATCTAAATTACCGACTTTGAGATGCCCAACACAATTTGGGCTGTGGCCATCGTTGACAATAGCACTGACCAGTTATAGTGAAATGGGGTTCAACTTGTGTGAAAAACCCATCTCCCCAACCTCCATCCCCATGACTGCTTAAACTGAAACACACACAAACTGGGGCTTGAGGTCAACATATGCTTCAATCAGTATCCTTAAAATTCTATACATCATTTCAGAAGCCTCCACAAACAGGCTAGTGCATTGGCAAAGTAGCATGCTGGTTTGTGACTGATGTAATCACTGATATCTTCATGCTAATCTTTCCAAACTACCCACCCTCATAAATTTTAACAAGATTCCTTGTATACGTTTCAGCAGTGGCTCATTATGACATTTTGAAGGCAACAGATGTAACGTAGTTGCATCAACTCCAAAGCCTATGTCGGCTTTCTGTATGCCATTTCATTCTTAACAGCTCCTTATACAGGAAGCACTTCACTGATATCCAGTTTTTTGGAAGCAATTTTGAGGGACAGAATTAATCTACATGTGGAGAGGCAGGGATTAATCAAGGACAGTCAGCATGGTTTTGTTAAGGGGAGGTCATGTCTGACCAATTTAATTGAATTTTTTGAAAAAGTGACCAGGTGTGTAGATGAGGGCAATGCATTTGACGTAGTCTACTTGGACGTCAGCAAGGCTTTTGATAAGGCCCCACATGGGAGACTGATAACAATGGTAAGAGCCCATGGGATCCAAGATAATTTGGCAAATCGGACCCAGAATTGGCTGAGTGACAGGAAGCAGAGGGTGATGGTCGAGGGGTGTTTTTGTAACTGGATGCCTGTGTCCAGTGGGGTTCCACAGGGACCGGTGTTGGGTCCCTTGCTGTTTGTGGTATATATAAGCGATTTAGACTTGAATATAAGAGGGTTGATCAGTAAGTTCATGGATGACACAAAAATTGTTGGGGTGGTAAATAGTGAGGAGGATAGCCTTAGATTACAGGAGGATATAGATGGGCTGGTCAAATGGGCTGATTAGTGGCAAACGGAATTTAATCTGGATAAGGGAGAGGTGATGTACTGGGGCAGGACAAACAAGGCATGGGAATACACGATGAATGGTAGGGCCCTGGGAAGTACCAAGGATCAGGGGGACTTTGGTGTGCATGTCCACCAGTCCCTTAAGATAGCGGGGCAGGTAGATAAGGTGGTTATGAAGGTATTGGGATACTTGCCTTTATTAGCCGAGGCACAGAACATAAGAGCAGGGAGGTTATGCTGGAACTGTATAAGACCCTGATTAGGCCACAGCTAGAGCATTGTGTGCAGTTCTGGAATTTGCATTATAGGAAGGATGTGATTGCATTAGAGAGAGTGCAGAGGAGGTTTACCAGGATGTTGCCTGGGCTGGAGAGTTTTAATTATGGAGGAGAGATTGGATAGACTGAGGTTATCTTCCCTGGAGCAGAGGAGATTGAGGAGGGGCATGATTGAGGTGTATAAGATCATGAGGGGCATAGATAGGGTAGACAGGAAGAAACTTTTCCTCTTGGTGGAGGGATCAATAACCAGGAGGCATAGATTTAAGATAAAGGGCAGGAGGTTGAGGGGATGTGAGGAAGAATTTTTTCACCCAGAGGGTGGTGGGAATCTGGAACTCACTGACTGAAAGGGTGGTAGAGGCAGAAACCCTCATAATATTTAAGAAGTTTGAGCAGCGCAGGCTTGATGGGCCAAAGGGCTTTTTTCTGTGCTGTAGACCTCTATGACTCTATGAGTACGACTAGCAGTCAAGACAAGCTGATAAAGTTACTACCAAATCTAGAATAGACGCAAAGGGCCAGTCTTGCAAATATGTACCAGGCTCCTTCTTTCAACCTTTTATAGACTTTACCATGGTCAAACATGTCTATGCTGGCACATACCAGGCAAAACCATCCCCCTCAGCCTTTTACACAGAAATACATTCCTTCTGAATACTTGTATCACTTTTTGGAATGCTTCTTAAAAATGAAGTTTATTTTTAAAATCTTGTGAATAAAACTTTGCACTTTGAAAGATGTTTAAAAAAATCACTAAGGGCGACTTAAATAACATCAAGTCAGACCTTCAACACTTCAAAAAGTAAAATTAAATAATGGGAATAGGTAGGAAAAGAAAAATAGATATAAATTTATTGGAAAAGGGGGATCGGAAAGGGGTTGGGGATGGAGGAGAGAGGTCATGATCTAAAGTTGTTGAACTCAATATTCAGTCAGGAAGGCTGTAAAGTACCTAGTCGGAAGTTGAGGTGCTGTTCCTCCAGTTTGCGTTGAGCTTCACTGGAACATTACAGCAGTCCAAGAACGGACATGTGGGCATGAGAGCAGGGTGGTGTGTTGAAATGGCAAGCGACATTTTAAGCCATGATTTTCAAACCATTACCTGGTAATTTGCAAATTCTTGCGACATAATCCAGTTAACAGTGATTAGTGATGAGAATGTGTAAATGCAAAATTAGGCTGTTCAAACTTGTTTATCAGTAATAGCACAAGCAAACATTTGAATGAAAGCTACAAAATGGCAACAGTTTCTGGATATGGCAAGTTCCCAACTGCTATTTTGAAGTTTGTCAAGTAGCAGATGCAAGGATACATGAGGCAAACCCAACACAGCACATTGCACCATAGCAACAGGCCAAGGTTGAGTTCACTATCCTCAAGATTTACAGATTCTGACTCAGTCACCATAGGGAAATGCTGAATCAAAGTCAGCTGACATCTGACTGGTGAGTGTTCTTCATTGGACTGTGCACATTCATATGTTGGCAGCCTGCTTCAGAGCAGCATCAGAGACTTGGAAACAAGTTGCTTTATCATTCAGGCATTTAGTGAGTGGGGAAGCAATAAATCTTCTTAAAATTTACTGAAACTCATTTATTAGGTTCTCAAAACTTAGATTTGCATGTTATGCAGTTATTATACATGAGTATACACACATGATTAGAAGGCCATTGTATAATCAGGGATACATCCTTACAGAAATTAATATGCCTATGGTATATTTAAGGGTACTTTGAACACATTTGAGGGCTGCATTCGCTGTTCCCAATGCGATTTCCTCTACATTGGAGAGGCCAAATGCAGACTGGGTGACCACTTTGCAGAACACCTTCAGTCTGTCCACAAGCATGACCCAGGCTTCCCTGTCACTTGCCATTTCAACACACCACCCTGCTCTCATGCCCACATGTCCGTTCTTGGACTGCTGTAATGTTCCAGTGAAGCTCAACGCAAGCTGGAGGAACAGCACCTCAACTTCCGACTAGGTACTTTACAGCCTTCCTGACTGAATATTGAGTTCAACAACTTTAGATCATGACCTCTCTCCTCCATCCCCAACCCCTTTCCGATCCCCCTTTTCCAATAAATTTATATCTATTTTTCTTTTCCTACCTATTCCCATTATTTTTAAATGTATTTCCATCCTGTGTTTTATCTCTACCTTTTAGCCTATTTCGATCCCTTCCCCCCAACCCCACCCCCTCTAGGGCTATCTGTCCCTTGCTTGTCCTGCTTTCTACCATTAATGTCACCATTAGCACATTTCTTAGCTAATATCACCACCCACAACACCTCTGTCCTTTTGCCTATGACATCTTTTGGCAATCTCCACCTATCACTGACCCTTTATCCAGCCCTACCTGTCCCACCCCACCTTAAATCAGCTTATATTTCACCTCTTTTTTATTTTTCCTTAGCTCTGGTGAAGAGTCATATGGACTCGAAATGTTAACTGCATCCCTCTCCGCAGATGCTGTCAGACCTGCTGAGTGTTGCCAGGTGTTTTTGTTTTGGATTTCTAGCATCTGAAGTTTTTTTGCTTTTATCTCATTTTTCTATACATAGTTTATGAAGCCACTGCTCAAGATTCAATTAGCCATGTAACACTTTAATTTTCTATTATACTGGCATGTCTGAATATACTGCTAACTCCAGTAGACAGCAGTTAATGTAACAAACATCAAGCTCCTTATTTGCAAGTGATTTGATAAAATATGAATGACAGTTCTTAAGCCCAATTTACTTCCCAGCTTAAGATACCTGTTGCTTCCAGCACTGGCCTATATCGAATACGGGCTGGTTTGGTAACAAATGATAGCTGTGCATGAGCAGGATTTGTGCTTTCACAGTTGTTCCTTGATCCCAAATTCTACTTTAAAGCAATGGCAATTCACGTATTACATAGAATATATTGCACAGAAACAGGCCATTCAACAGTCCATGAAGTTTGTATGTTCCACTCGAGCCTCCTGCCATCCTTCCTCTTCTAACTCTCATCAGCATAGTCCTCTATCCCTTCTCCCTTTCAACTTTATTCTTTAAATGCATGAAACTATTTCCCTCAATTAATCAATGTGGTAAAGCGTTCTACATTCTCACCACTCTCTTCCTTCTCAATTCCTTATTGGCTTTCTTGGTGACTACCTTATATTTATGGCCGCCAGTTTCATTCTCCCCCAAAGTGGGAATATGTCTACTTTCATAATTTTTAAGATCTCTAATAGATCACCCCTCAGCCTTCTCTTTCCAAGAAAACAAAGAAGCCCCACCTTGTACATTCCTTTCTGATAAGTATAACTTCATTTGTGGTATCTTACTTATAAATCATTTTTGCACCCTCTCCAATGGCTCGATATCGTTTTTATAATGTGGCAATCAAAACCGTACTCAGTACTCCCAAGGAGGCTTAACATATGAGGAACGTTTGAGGACTCTGGGTCTATACTTGATGGAATTTAGAAGGATGAGGGGGGATCTGATTGAAACTTACAGGATACTGAAAGGCCTGGATAGAGTAGAGTGGACGTGGGGAAGATGTTTCCATTAGTAGGAGAGACTAGGACCTGAGGGCACAGCCTCAGAATAAAGGGAAGACCTTTTAGAACAGAGATGAGGAGAAATTTATTTAGCCAGAGAGTGATGAATCTATGGAATTCATTGCCGCAGAAGGCTGTGGAGGCCGGGTCATTGAGTGTATTTAAGACCGAGATAGATAGGTTCTTGATTGGTAAGGGGATCAAAGGTTACGGGGAGAAGGCAGGAGAATGGGGTTGAGAAACTTATCAGTCATGATTGAATGGCAGAGCAGACTCGATGGGCCGAATGGCCTAATTTCTGCTCCTATGTCTTATGGTCTTATGATCTAAACAGGGTTCGATACATGCTTAGCAGTACTTCTCTACTTTTCATTTCTAAATGTCTAGGAATAAACCCAAGTGATTGGTTTGCTTTTTTAATAACCTTATTAACTAGCATCACTACTTTATACTCTATTACTTTATTTGTATTCCCAGATTCCTTTGCTCCTCTAACTCATTTAATTATTTTCCAAGTGACATGTAAACTTATTTTTCTTACCAAAAAAATCTCACGTGTCGAAATTTGTTTACTAATTAAAATGAATTTTCTGAGTAGGCTTATAAGTCAAGTCATTGCACTTTTGGGATTCTGATTGCAGTGTTACTGCAGATCTATATAGGTTCACTTTTATAGCAACTTTCAGCATGGTCTGTAGTCAGACTAAAAATAATAGAGTGGGTTTTGAAACAATTCATGGTACTTGAACTTCTACACCACAAATGAAAATTGTCAAATTGCTTGGAGATGAAGAAAAGTCTTAGGGGAGATGTTGTTTCTGCAAAATACTCCCCTAACAATAAATTGTTTTCACTTAAAAAAAAAAAATTCCATTGGGTGGTCATCAGGTCAGGTCTCCTTTGCTGCTCAGTTCCCTCAATTAGTGTCACATTGTGAACATCATAGCTGAAACATTTGAACACCTATCAGAGAGCTACTCTAAAAACCTTACGTCTTCAGGAAACCATGGTGTATAGTGCGGCAATTGCCCTCTAAGCATGTCATTTTAGTTTCCTGGGTTGAGTGACCCTGGGGCAAATTTCAAGTCAGTATGGCAACTTCCCTTGTTTAGCAGGCGATCTTCCGATACTCCCATTTTTGATTGAGAATGATTTTGAAGGCAGCATCTACTGATACTGCAACTGTAGGGGAGCACTTTGCTCACATGTGCTGCAAAGGGGAGCTTCTAACTCCTGACATCATTTTGATGAAATCACTGCCTTTAATGCACATGTGCAAATAAGGTTTTCAATCGGTGTCAGGAGTCAGTGCATTTTGAATGGAGCGAGACATGGCTCAAGAACCTTATGTCAACAAGAAAATTGATTCTTAAGGAATTTCTGGTAAAACCATGATTTACTTTTATTAAAAGTAGAATTACTTTGAACAAAATTAGTCTGCTAAGATCAATTACAACATATTTCTCTAAATACCGTAAGTAAGAAGTGTGAGGGGGCAAGTTTAAAAATAGAAAGGCAGACAAGTGGTTTAAAATCCCAGAGTCTTTGCTTTCTCCTAAATTTTAGAAACTTAAAACCTCAAGGTACACAGTTAATTCAAGCTCTAGCTTTTTCTTTTCATTTGTCAACTTCAGGATGTCCTGTGTTTATGGCCTTTAACCTAGGTATGTCAATGAAAATTAATTGGTTCCCACACTGCACCATAAACTAAAACCTCAGCACTGAGCAGACGTTTCCACTCAGATCTGTCTCTGGTTCACAGGAATCAGACGGACAATTGTTGGCATTTAACTGAAATTTAAAATTCAGTTATGTACTTCACATTACATTACTGGGGATAAAGTGCAGATTGCAACCGAGTGACATTACTCCATGTTGTGCATGTGTCCACTCTGTTAATTATCCGAGGACAAAGGTGAATCTGGGAAAAACAATGAGCAATATTGTTTGACTTCTGTCATTCGGTGTGCTCTTATTCTAGTGTTCTTTTGCTAACATTTTATTTTTTGTGTTCTCACTGGCACATATGCATTCATACGATTACTATTTCTGCTAGATCCTTGAACTTTAACCTTCATTTCTTTGAGATAAATCTTCCGGCTCCTTTCTTCAAAACCATTTACTGTTCCTTCTGTATTTTCTGAAATATGGTTGCTTGTTCACTTAGTGTTCCTTACTTTTCATTTTTAAAAACAAGGCCACATTCTTTTCTCCACTCTTTCTCTGCTTCCCTTGTATACATCAAGAATTTACACACAAATGCTATTTTTTAAAGCACTCATTTCCCTACTTGTACTTAACTACTACTTTAGTCAATTCTGCTCAATCTGCCATCTGCAATTCCAAATACTCATTCCTCAGCCTCGCACACTTTAAGTTCAATTCTTGAACACTTCATCTTTATATTTGAATTCATTCTTGGAATATGGACATCGCAGGAAAGGCTGGCATTTATTTTCAACTCTAATTCAGAAGGGAGTTAAGAGTTAGCCAGTATGGAACTGGAATCACATCGGCCAGACTGGGTGAGGGCAGCACCTTTCCTTCCCTAAAAGATATTGGTGAAATTAAAGAGCTTCATTGTCACTTCTACGGAAACCAGCATTTCTTCTCCCCAGATTTTGTTTCAAAACCAAATTCAAATTCTCAATCAGCCATGATGCAATTTGAAAGCAGGTTCTCTGGATTACTAGCCCAGTAACAAATAATCAATCTCCAAAGCACTTTACGTAAGAGACTGGTTGCATGAGAAAACCTGGCAGTTATTCCACACGTAGCAAGAACAATGACCATTTCTCAAGTGTCCGTTGTTGAGAAAGGCCAGCAAACCAGAAAACTCCATTCTCCTTTGCCTAAACAGGCAAATGAGACCTGTTTTTAACAGCTACATTTCTCGATCTATATTAATCACCGAGACTTCTGTGTACAGGGCACATTTTCCAAACTTGCAGATGACACAAATTTGGAAGTATTTTGACCTAGGAGGAGGATAGTGACAGCCTTCAAGGAGGCTTTTAGAATGGGTAGACACATGACAGATTAAATTTAATGCAGAGAAGAGTGACTGCTATTCCCACTCTCCATAGCCCAGCTACTTCTTTTCTCTTTAGGTGCTTATCCAATTCTATTTTGAAAGAAATACAACTGAAATCCGCCTCCACCACACTCACAGGCAGTGCATTGCAGATGCTAACCTCTTGGAGCACAAAGTTTTTCTTCATGTTGTTGTTGCTTCTTTTGACATTTACCTTAAATCCGTATTCTCTGGTTCTTGACCCTTCCATTTGAGCTATTTGACCATTTCCTCCTACCTACTCTGTCTAGACCCCCATGATTTCAAACACCTCTATCAAATCTCCTCTCAACAGAGAACAAGATCAGCTTCTCCATTATCCCTGTAACTGAAGCCTATAGTTCCTGGAATCATTCTCTTAAACATTTTCTGCAACCTTTCTAACATCTTCACTTCCTTCTCCACAGGTCCCTGTTCTTGTACCTCTTTAGAACTGTACCTTTTAGATCATATTGCCTCTCCTCGTTCTTCCTAACAAAATGCATCACTTGTTTCATCTGCCACATGTGCTCCCATTCCACCAGCCTATGTCCTCTGGATATCTATCACTACTCTCCTCATGGTTCACCATACTTCCAAATTTTCTGTCATTTGTAAATTTTAAAAGTGCCCTGTACACCGAAGTCCAAGTCATTATCATATAGCAGGAAAAGCAGTGGTTTCCAATCTGAAAAACAAGCTTTCAGCACTATTCTCTGTGGCGTGATGGGACCTGAGTGCAATGAGGTGCAAGTGTTAACTTGGGAATTTGGTGCGGGTGGGAATTCAGTGCAGAGGGAGGAGGTGGTACAGCCTTGTACATCTTTTGTTCAGTCTCCAGAAGCTGATGAGCATTCAAGGCTTTAATTAGGCAGTTGTTTGGTGAATTAAGACATTATCCCTTTAAACATGTGCAGTAGTTCATACCTGTATGGGGAGATACAGGTGTTGCATTATAGCTTATCTAGTTAAATTACTATAACTACAGAGAACAGTTGAGTGATATTTCTAAACTTGAAAACTATTTTGTTAAATTAAACGCAATAAAGGTGGTAGGGCAGGTGATGTGTTGCAGCTGTAGCGTGTGGTTGCTGGTGGACATCAGTGTGATCCACAGCAGTCACATCTGCACTAGTGGCTGCAGCTTGAGGAACTTTGACTCAGTTGATGATCTAGAGTCCAAGCTTTGTGCACTGATGCATCAAAGGGGAAGTTAACTGGACACTTTCTTCCAAGAGGCAGTCACACCCCTTAGGCCAGGTACTTCAGATTTGCCTCATTGTCTGGGACAAGAGGGTGTGACTACAAGGGGATCTAGATGGTAGCAATGGAGGACCCTCAGCCCTTGCAATTGTCCAATAGGTTCAAGGAATGTGCATCTTGTGTGGATGAGAGCAGGGACTACAGGGAGGTTGTGCAAACTGACCACGGCACCGTGGTGCAGGGAGCCATTCAATTGCGAGTGCTGGGGGGGGGGGGGGGGGGGGGGGGGGCGGAGGAGAAGAGTAAGAAGGAATGTGGCTGTTATTAGGGACAGTATAATTAGGGGGGTTCGATACTGTTAGCTGCGTTAGTCCCAGAGGCTGTGTTCCCCTCCAAGATTAAGGCCATCTCCTCAGGGCTGGACAGGAAGGATCCAATTGTCATGATCCATGTGGGTACCAATGACATAGATAAGCCAAAGTAGGTTCTGATGAGGGAGAATGAGCAACTAGGAACTGGATTAGAAAGCAGAACCAAAAAAGTAATAATCACTGGATTACTACCTGACCATAAGCAAATTGGCACAGGGTAAATAAGATTAGAGAGTTGAATGCATCGCTCAAAGATTGGTTTGGGAGAAATGGGTTTTGATTCATGGGGCTGTGGCACCAGTACTGGGGAAAGAGGGAGCTATCTCCAAAAACTAACGTTTTTCCCAATTTTGGACTTATGTGGAATAACTGCAAGCATTCTGCACGGGCCTAACACTTGCCTGCTGGTGCTTCATGGACATAAAAATAAAATTGCAAACCAGGACAAGGTTTAAGTACAACTGCTTTATTGATGAAGCAGCAAGGGTGTGGGTTTGGAGTAGGAAATGTGTTTTTAATTTATAAATCAATTCATATAGACTGGAACTTGGTCACTTAATTTCATATTATTACAAATCTGGGTGCAGAATGGGACTTCATTCCACAAACACTAACAATGTCTTGACTTACCCACGTTGCCCCGAGATTCTTCCTGCTTCTGGGTCTAGTTCTCTAAGAACATTTGCAAACACAAATGTCATAACCTACAGAGGTTGCAATTTGGTGGCATGACAACTCTTAAAGCCCCATGAAATCATCAAGACAGAACACGTGAAAAATAAAAAATAAAATCAAAGAGCAGAGAAAGAAGGGTGGAGGGGAAAGTGAAATCACTTGTGCAAGACGGAACTAAGAAAATTAGAGCATGAAGGAAATATGGATACATTGGAGAATTTTGTCAACTGATTTGACACACAATCACATCACTGGGGAAACAGAATGAAGAGTTAAATCACAGTCTTGGTCGCTCTCACTGCTCCTCAGATTCTCAGTGCTGTTCGCCAGGCAAGGACACAGCATCGTATCACCTTGTCCTACCCTTGTCACTCCTTCCAGAGTCTCCCTCCGTGCACTGTGTCCAAACACCAACTACTGTCGCTGCCTTGTGAATGGACAAGCTTGAGCTCTCCTCTTCAACCAAAACCTGTGCGAACACAGAGACCCTGACTCTGATTCTCTCTGCATCCCTTGATCTTAGCTATTACCTGTCCCGATTCAAGAGTTTGATTGGTTTATTAAGTTATTTTTTTCTACACTTTCTCTGGATATTTTTGGTGGACCTCTTTAAACCTTCTCGAGAATCTGTTTTAGAACACAGCACCACCAAGCTTAAGGGGGCTTTTGAAATATAATAATATGAATAGATATGCCTCTGTATAACTGCATTGCAAAAGTCATCTGTTAACTTAGCAACTGAAACTTGGATTTGTTCACAAAATTCTTAATCAAATGTCCTCACAAGGATGAAAGTGGAAACCCTAAGTGCCCTCCCATTGTCAACCGCTGGTGTTTGAAATGTCATTTCTGATGGTAATAATTTTCATAGAAAAGCACAGTATTTTGAATGCAAAGCATTTACTTTTAGGCTCTTTTGTTCCCTCCCAATGTTTCATTTAGTGTTAAGTCAATGCCAAACAACTGTTCAAAATTTATTTTGACAGGGGACGAAAAAGTGAACTTGTACATGGTGTTCACTTGGAACCATTGAAACTTCAAAGTCTTTTATGCTGTTTCACTGTTCAAATTCGTTCTGTTGTTCACCATTACATTTCTTGCAGCTTAGGTTTTTAATAGTTCAGAACTTGGTTAATATTGGGTTACAGTCCCCCTTTTGCAGGAAATGAGTCAAAACACTCTGACTTAGAAGCAACTCTTATGGATATATAGATAAGAGGACTTAGAAAATGTTAATACTACCTGTTACGATTCTTTATAAACCCTGAATGAAGACTGAAGAATGGAATAATGGACAATAGAATAGAATGGTAATTTTCTCAGTATAATTTTCTCCTAATTTTTGCATCCTAGTGGATAATGGATGAAAACTTTGGTGCGAATGGAAATCTTAATTATGTGAAAGCTGGGCCACTGATTCCTATACAAAGGATGAGAGGAAGCAATGAATGAGAAAATGAGCCCATTGTTTCCACTTGGCCTATTGTGTGTTTTAGTGCAGCACTGTCCCACTATTATGGTGGTTAGGAAAGGCAAAGATATTAAATGAATGTTCCAAATACGATCTGGTCTATGGTGGACTTCACTGAACCAGTTTAATTCCTGGAGAGATTCTGGAAGTGAGTACCCGTCTCCTCAAAGATAAAAGCAAAATTCCACCCAACTTCTCATTCTCTACAGTTTCCTAAACTAAGTGCCATAAGATTTTTGAGCTTTCATATCTTCATTAATCTTTCCTACCTAGCCACCTGAAAAAGAAGTTTAAAACTTTGCCTTCAGGCTGCAACTGCACGCCTTACTTTGGCTGTTGCCCATTTGCCTCAGTGCCACACAGCCTGGGCCATCTCTGAAAAACTTCTGGCCTCTAGTCCTTATGCCCACTGTGCACGGCCTACAAAAATAAATGCTATGATACCCTTCACTGCAGGCCTGTCAAATGCCATTAAAAATACATTTAAAAAAAACTTACCATCAACAACACCACAGGCAATTTACTAGTTCTCTTCTTAAAATATGTTGATGAAAATTACCTCAAAGCACATTTTCTGCTGGTACTCTTTCCCTCCCCAAACCACCATATACTGCACTCTCATTTGGCGGTACAATTTCACTCGACCCAAAAATGTAACAGCAGTCATAATACAAAATTTTAATTCATCAGCTTACATTGGTTAACATGGATTTTTAAAAGTCTGTATGTAATCTTACCGTTCCTCCGACTATTCTTCCCAGAGGATACCATGCTCTTTCATCAAACCAGTTTAGAAAATCGTAGAACCCATGGGATGCAAGATAATGTGTGGAACGGTAGTTAAACCTGTAAAATACAAAGAAAGCTTACGGTTATTAAACAATTATTTATATATTTATTTATTTTTATATACAAATTCTGCAAACATTTATATCAATGGCAACTATATGAAATCTTCATCAACGAGACTACAACACACAAACTTCTCTGCATCTATACTAACCACAGATAAAACTCCACGTGTGAAAAGAAGAATAAAATTAAAGGTCAGTTATTTTGCCACCAAACTTTTGTGTGTCAGGCTGTAATGTCACTGCTAGGAACTATTATTTTCCCCACTGTCACCCATTAGAAGCATAAAAACATCACTTGTGTGTGTTTCTGGAATTACAGTTGTTCTACATTAATGTTCTATATTAAAGGTGTTACACAAGGAAAATTGAGTATAATAAGATCACTCTTCCCCATATCATTTCCCACCCTACATCATAATATGTAAATGAAAATGATCAGAAAGCTCAAACTTGCACTGGGTCAGAAAGACAAGACCTTTAGTATAAAGGGCCAAACTATAAAGCCTGAGATATCAAATATCTATTTTTTCCATTTGTTCTATTTCCATATACACAAGTGAACTGTGCCAAAATAGCATGAATTAGAGGTGAAAATGCTATGGCCTAAATATACCCTAATTGGGTATATTTCATTATGAGATACTAGGTACACTTGAATCACACGTAAATAAGCTTCCGCTCTATTAAGAGGGTTCATTTAAATTTATACATTCTTATAATAGCTTGTTTTTCTAGCAGCAGGTGCAGTTGCTTTGTTACCAATGCTCCTTGTATGCTGTGCACTCTCTGGAGATTGAGTGGCAAAGGCAGGGAGCATTAATCAGATGGGGGCTGAAGGCTACTACAAGGATAAACTTTCCCAATTGAGATGTTCCTTATATACTGCCAAATAGGCATGGCGATAGGAACATCCAAACATGGACTTTTGAAAGTAACTGAACACGGAGTTTCTCCTTCCACTATCCAAATTGCTTTTCCAAGGAATATACATGCTAAGGGTGCAAAATTGTTCTAGAATCTGTTAACTGAATGATGAACAGAAAGTATGTTCTACATACAGGAGTGCAGAGATTGAATTAGGTCTTCTGAATGATGATTTTGAATGTGAACACTTATTAGATGGAATTCTGCATTCAACCCCTTCTCAGTTACATCACTTTTCACTACTACAGTATTTATGTTTTTAGTAATCCTAAAGATCCTCTTGCGCTATGGAATATATTTAAGCAGGCAATGAGTGAAGACTCTTAAAAATCATTCTGAAGAAGAAACAGCTTGTTCTCATTCACTGTATCACTCACACTGAAAAATTTCTCAAAGTGCAATAATGAGTTTACCAAACCTCGGATTGCTAGCTTCCTTTTTGGCTAATGCATTATTCTATGGAGATTACTTTGACATTTTGAAAGAGGAATCTAAAAGCATTCTTTATATAGATAGATTTAACAAGATCAGGTGAGAATTGATGAGGTATTCCACACTGGCTACAAAAAGAGAAAGCTAAGCATTTTTTTGGGATGGTCCCAGGGAACAGGAAAAAAAGCTTTGTTTACAACACCCATGCGTATTATACAAGGCAAAAGAGATGTTATTTTGAAGTGTGCTTCATCAGGCTTAGCCTCTACTCTTTCTAATTGGAGCACCAATAGCACAATCGCTTTTTAAAACTCCAGTACCAATTCATGAGTCTTTAACATGCAAATTGAAAGCAAATTCCCAAGAAGAACTTATCAGAAAATCAACGCTCCAAAAGGATAAAGCTCCGGCGATGACAACATTTTGCTTCCTGGTGGTAGATAGTTTACTTAATATTTAATGAACAACAACAGTGTATTCAGGGGAAAAATTGTTTTGTTGGGAGGTGATTTTCAACAGCTCCTGCCAGTTTTTCCTGGAGCATGAGGGGATATTTTGTAGGAAGCTGTTTAACAAGAGCAATATATAGCCACAATTGAGGAAATTTAAACTGAAGGAAAACATAAGCATAACTCCCAAGGAAAACATCTTTGCAGAATGAGTCCTTAAGGCAAGGGAAAATTGGGAGGTTCCTTGAAACACCAGAGAATTATTTTACCAATGAGTCAAATTACAGGTACTGGACCCCTTATTCATGTCTTAAAATCCTGAAGGACCTGAAAACCAGCTACATTCGAAGCTGGTGCCCTGGGTAGCAATTTGAATAAAACCCTTTTATTCTTTATTTTTCATACGTTATGTATTGTAAGTGCATGCTAGGCCTATGATCCAAAATCCATAAAATCTCCAAATCTGGCACACGTCCAGTCCTGAGCTTCCTGGATAAGGGGTCTGGTTCCTGTATGTTAATTTCCTATATGATCAAAGCATTAATGTATTTGATACAAATTATCTGAAAGCTATTCTTTATGATAAAAAATGAAGCTTCACTAGATTTGAATGGAAAAGTTTTAAATAAGCTATTAGGTGAATTAAAAAAATACATCACATTGATTCCATAGACGAAGATGATAACAGTTTGTATCCTCCAGAGTTTCTACAAAGTCTAATTCCAATGTACATGCCACATTACAAACTCAAGGAAGGAGTACTCAATGTTACTATAAAACTTGAATCCTGACCAAGGATTTTGTAAAGGAACAAAATTGGTAGTTTAGAAAGCTGATTTATTTGAGGATAGAAACATGATAACTGGTGGATTTCAAGGAAAGAGTGTTTTTTCCTTGAATGGTATTGAGTCCATCAAATGCAAACCTGCCTTTTCAATTCAGGAAAAATCTGTTCCTAATTACATTTTCACATTCTATGACTAGAAACAAAAGGTCAGGAGGCCAGGCTCTTGACAAAATTTGTATAGATATTCCTAGGCCTGTTTTTACACAGGCAGCTTTGTGTAAACTTTTTCTAGAGAGTAGTTTTGACTTGGTTGCAGTCTTTGGTGAAAGAAAAACCAGAAATCTTGAATTCAAAAAGGCACTGTTGTAATAAAAATACTAATTCATTGCAACGTTTTTTTTTTGCAGGTCACTGCTAGTTAATAGATGAAACAAAAAAATCCCAAGACTAGAGTAAACCATTAACATAACAAAAGTTTAAGAAATTAACTAGTTTTACACTATGGAGACCAAGTTGGCAATCAATATAAATAATGTTTACTAAAAGTATGCAACAAACAACTTTTATAGTAAAATTATATAGCATCTTTAATGTAATGAAACATCCCAAGGTGCTTCACAGCAGCATTATATGTTACAGCATAACTAAGAATATATTGTTGCATTTATTACAATCTGGTAGATAGAGATTGAGTTAACTGAAGGCAGAATCAAAGGTCAGTGGTTTGAACTTTTGATAACATGAAATTAATGACATAAAATAGAGTCATCACCAAACCGTGTCCAGAAGTATTCTGTACCAATTCTCATGATGCTGATTTTTCAGTGGCTATGGATTTTTTTCAGAAATATCTTTTGTACAGGTCTTCAGTTAATGTTTATCTATAGTTATGGAGGTTCAGGTATATTTTGAGAGCATGAATTAGAGTTTTTAAAATTCTTTCACAGGATATGGGCATCGCTGGCTAGACCAGTTCATGTGGTGTACCTACCAAATACTGCAGTGGTTCAAGAAGGGAGGGAGTTTTAGGATGTTAACCCAGTGACAGTGAAGGAATTGCGATATAGTTCCAAATCAGTATGCTGTGGGGCTTGGAGGGGAGCTTGCAGGTGATGTTTCATGTAACTGCTGCCTTTGTCCTTCTAGGTGGTAGAGGTTGCAGGTTTGGAAGGTGCTATCAAAGGAATTGTTGAGGGTTGCTGCAGTGCATCTTGTAGATGGTACACATTGTTGGCGATAAAGGGAGTGAATGTTTAGGTAGGCAACTTTTGCCTGCAAGGATTATCTTCCAGAAAATTAGGCAGTAATGATCTACCATCTTGTTGATTTAAAACTTCTTGGCTACAGTTGTAGAGTTGATGTTCAGAGAAAATCAACAAATTTCAGGATATCAGCAAAAAAAACCAAATTAATCCATGTTAAGGTTTAAAATACTGATTGAAAGGACCTAAAAGGAAACTTTTACCTGTGTGCTATGACATGCTGCAAGACAAAAAGCTTCTCTTAGCTCTAGCACCAAATACAAGAACTTTATAGAGACTCTGCTGACGCTGCTAGACCTGCTGAGTTTTTCCAGGTATTTCTGTTTGTTTTGGATTTCCAGCATCCGCAGTTTTTTCTTTTTGTTTTTATCCTTAAATCTGTCTCTGCTGCCGCTTCCTATCGCTCTTCACCAACCCACCCCACCCTCAACCAATACCAGACATCTCAATTCACTGTCACTTTTCCATCTCTCCTACTGCCATCTCAAAAATCATCTTTCATCTTGTGTCTCCTCAACTCCCTTCCACCCAAATCTTACTCACTCATCTTTCAGATGAGATATTAGACTGAGGCCCCGCCCATCTGCTCAAGTGGACCTAAGATCCCATGGCACTATTTTGAAGAGCTGAATTGTCCATGGTGTCCTGCTCATTATTTATCAAACAACATCACAAAAAAGTCCACTCATTATTACATTGCTGTTTGTGGGAGTCAGCTGCCAAATGACTACACTTCAAAAATACTTCATTGGCCTGTAAAGCACTTTGGGACATTAGTTGGTCATGAAGGGCATTATATAAATGCAAATCTTTCTATTACCTTTCTTGTTACTCATGCCTGCCAACTGTTAACGGTCTTTTTTCTTCTGCTTTACAAAATGTGCCCTTCACTCTTCTTCTGTCTCCAACCATGGCCCAATCTTTAACCACCCTTTTCACTCCAAGATGCATTATCACCTCCCAACTCTGTGTCCCTCTCTCCGAGGACTCCTTATTCAATTCTTTTCAGTCTAGTGTCAGACCTGCTTGCCCTTTAAGAGCCTGGTCAAAGTCAGAAGTAACTGACGTCAGTGCATTATCTCTTATTGCCTCCACAACATTTAATTATGTCAAACTACCCTGCTCCATCTCCTTGCATTTGTAGCAGCTCTGTAGGACTCTCCTTGCAAAGTATATCTCTAGCAATAGCTTCTCTTCATGTCCCAGCTATCAATCTGAAATTCCCCAAGGATTAATTCTCCATTCTGTCACTTCCAGATTTATCAACTGCCCCAAAAACGATGTTATCTGCAGGTGCAAGGTAAAGTTCCATAGGCATGGTGCTGATACCTAACTCAATCTCTCTACTTCCCTCAACTTCACCACACTGTATCCTAATACATACTTGTCTGACATTAAGTGAAAGTGTCAAAATTTCCTTCAACTAAAGATTATGGCGATGGAAGCAATCATTCAGCATTCAACAACGTTCGACTTACTGGCCACTAAATCTATCCCATTAAAGCTGAATCAAGCCATGCAAAACCTTGGATGAATTTTAAAATCCACATACTACCCACCACTAAAACAGATCAGCTCCACTTCCACTATCTTTGGACTAAATTTTTCAAATGTTCCCTTTCTTGTTTCCCATCATCGATAACTTGCAACTGCAGCCACTCCTATATCATTCCATACCAAATTCCAATAAGGGCTTACACCGGCTCTTATCCCCCATTATGCTGTTTAAAATCCACAACCTCATCTTCAAAACCCTCCATTATGTTACCTGTATACCTCTGCAACTTATTCCTGCCTCAAGTCATCTTCTACATTCATTTGTCCAACTCGTGCCCTTTTTTCACTGCCGCAACAGCCCTTTGCAACACTATTGGTATCAGGCTTCAAGCTCGTTCCAGAGCTCTCACTGCAACATCTACACCTCTCATTTCTCTCCACCTTTTAAATTCTTCAGAAAAACATTTTTTTAAACCAAGCTTCTTTTTGCCTTTTCTTCCAACTATGGCTTGGTATCATTTTGCTTTCTATAAAGTGTCTTCGAATCTTTTGTGATATGATCAAGAAAATACTACCTGAAAGACTGGTGGAAACAAATTACATAGGAAATTTTAAAGGCAATTGGACATGCGTTGTTGAGAACTATGTAATTTGCAGGTAGTGGTACCTGCCCTCCTATATGGCTCAGAGACATGGAGTATGTACAGTAGGCATCTCAAAACTCTGGAGAAGTACCAGTGTTGCCTCTGCAAGATCCTGCAAATCCACTGGCATGGTAGGCACATCAATGTCAGTGTTCTCACTCAGGCCAACATCCCCAGCATCAAAGCATGACCATACTTGATCAGCTCCGCTGGGTGGGCCACACCATCCGCATACCTGACACACAACTTCAGAAACAAGCCTTTTACTTGGAACTTCGATGCAGCAAGCGAGCCGCAGGAGGGCAGAGGAAACGCTTCAAGGACACCACAAAGCCTCATTGAAGAAGTGCAACATCCCCACTGACATCTGGGAATCCCTGGCCGAAGGCCACCCAAAGTGAAGGGAAAGCATCCGGGAAGGAGATGAACACCTTGAGTCTTATCATCAAGGGCTAGCTGAAGCCAAGCATCAACACCGAAAGAAGCGTGTGCCAACTCAGACATGCAACCTGCCTGTTCCCCCTACCACCGTCTGCCCCAGCGGTGACAGAAACTGTAGGTTGCACATTGGGCTCTTCAGTCACCTTAGAACTCATTTTAAGTGTGTAAGCAAGTCATCCTCGACCCCGAGGTACAGCCTAAGAAGAATAATAATTTGCAGAGTTTTAGGGAGAAAACCCGGGGAGCAGGAGTAAATTAATTAGCCAGCAAAGAGATAATGGCTGAATGGTCTCCTTCTGTACTGCAAGAGTCTTTAATTCTATCAATATATTTTGCGATATAGACACTATATAAATACAATTTGCTATTGAATAAAGAATTTAAGAAAACTATGTTCATCAGCGTCATGCAATTTTAATTTTGCAGTTGACAATTTAAAATAACCATGATACCTCAAGTTAACCATTACCAAGGCACTGGGCACACCAGTTTTAAAATCAGTAACTAATTTTCAAATACTATGTCAACTACAAGTACGATTGGTTCCACCACATGAAAAAATGTTAATTAATCAGTGCAAAAGTTCTAGCAAAGATACTGCTGAAATACCTTGAAACAAGGTGCTTAAAAATGGCCAGTAATTTAAAAAATACACTACAAAGTTTCTAAAATGCTAACCATATACAGTAAGTGCTGTAAATGACCCTGTTTTATGAAGGAGTTTTATTCTTTACTTTGGGCTTAAGGCCTTTAACAACAAAAATGATAAAATACTTACCTATATTTCATGAAAGAGTGTTAAAATAAAAATGCACCATAGTGTTTAAAATGCATTTTGAGAAACCCAAATGTTTATACGGCAGATTCCAAAATGACAGTCCTGGCAATATTTAAGAAACCGTGCCAAAAACTGCAAGTTTTATAAAAGGCACTACTGAAGGAAAAGTGTTAAACATGGATTTTCAAGACTTGGTAGAACACAGCAACTACAGCTATAGAGCTCATTTTAAAATTATAGCCCCAACAAAATTTACAATTGGCCCATCAACCTCCATTCACTTTATCAAGTTTCCATATTATGAAAGAGGGAAGGGGAAGGTTGTAACAGGGGAACAAAACACATGAGAGAGAAAAAGAGTAGAAACAGGAATGAAAAAAATCTACATGTGAAAAAGCACAAGGAAAGAAGGGCGGGGAAAGAGTAAGCAGACATTTACAAAGGTAGAACAAAAGGTTGAGGGGAGCAGAGTAAAAGAAAGAGGGGAGGGACTGAAGAAAGAAGCGTGGAGAACACACACACACACACACACACACACACACACACACACACACACACACACACACACACACACACACACACACACACACACACACACACACACACACACACACACACAGAGATCATACGAGTGATTAGGGCACTCAGAGTGGCTTTCCCAATGCTGCGTTAACTCAATGTAATGACAATTACGCAGCTCTTCCTAGACATTTCCCTGCCTGGTTGGTGTTTTAACTACAAAGCTAA
This sequence comes from Carcharodon carcharias, assembly GCF_017639515.1. NCBI lineage: Eukaryota > Metazoa > Chordata > Chondrichthyes > Lamniformes > Lamnidae > Carcharodon > Carcharodon carcharias. The sequence goes on from NC_054469.1 coordinate 197,907,262, forward strand.
AAAAAATATATTTTTATTAAGAGCTCCCATCTCACTGAGGTGGCTTCAGGCCAATCCACATCCAACAACCTGCTCTGAAAACTACTCATATTTTGACAGCTGTGACAAATTCCATCACTGCAGCTAAAACAGTCCATAACATTCTAAATAAAAAAGTCAAACTGCCCTATCGCCCAATGTCAATAGATCCTTTAAAAAAATCCCAGGATTCAGATCCAAAAATGAATCAGTTCTTCCTTGGGCCATACCCTGTGTATCAAGTTTTGTTGAAATCTGCCCATTAGTTTTTGTGATAGTGGGGCAAAATCATTACCTCTGCCCAGTGAGATTGCCAGGCTCAGTTGATGGCTTAGAATATAAAGCGATTTGTGCTTACACTCGTCATCTGAATTCTGAAAATCTCTTACCCCACCTCCCACATCAGTTGGTGGGAAATTTAATGTCCAGTGTAATTGTCACTACAGCATTAAGGTTAAATTTTCTTACAAAAAATGCCACTATATTTAAAGACAAAGTTCCTTCAAAAATCAACCATTGGCCACTACAGTATGAGCAAAAACAATTTCAATACGTCAGAACTCTAAACCTTCTCTGTAACAGGAAGCTACCAGAGGGCATTAATCTGATTTCAAGTCCAGAGTATCATAAACTCATGGTTTGAGCTAATTCAAGGCCGCCTGTATAGTGTAGGATTTTTCATTACCAATACGATACTGTACTATATGTCTACTTCCTGAAACCTGTATATGCAAGCTTCTTTATTGGCTTCCTAAACAAAATACAAGTGAACAATGCAAGAGCATAATGTAGAAAAATGAGGCTATGCACAGTAGGCCAATGCCATTTCCTATTTACAGATACTGCATCCAGTCATGCAAACTACACTTCTTTATTTAAGCTAGGTTTATGTTGATGATTCCCACCTTCCATGCTTGAAGGGGATAAATAAGTTTTGATTATGCAGCATTCCCTTAAACTTCCTAAAATCTGTAAAGCATATACAATAGGAGCTCAGAAATGTGATTTTATCACATACCATTATGAAAAAGTTGTAATTATTGAAGTTACATTACTTACTAGGAAATACATTGAGACGTTTAAAGACAATGTTTCATATATTATCACTATTCTAATAGCTGCCTAGCAAAGATATAGATGAATCAAAGATATCATGCAACACATTTTTCAAAGATCCAGAAACAGTTAAACTAATGTTGACATTTTAAATGTCCAGGTTAAATTCTGGTGTTATAAAAAATGTTAAAGCAAGAAACAATTTGATCCCAAAGCTCAAGTGCTACATATTCACCACAACATCACACAAAGCTTTTAATTGTATATATGATACAAACTACAACCAACATATGCAACCTATGACAATACTGGAGGAGACACTGATATTCTATTTCAATAAGAAAATTGTGAATACATTCACATTTCTGATTTTGTTACAAGACAACAGAGAAGGTCTGTCCACTTTCTCAGATGTCACTTCAAGAAATTTAGACTGAAGTGCTTTCCAAATGTTAAATAAACTTGCTTTTACATAGCATTCAATTTCCTAAAGCACACCACCACACATAATGGTTTGCTTTTTGAAATAGTTATTGTTGCTATGTAGAGAGACCTGGTAGTCATTATGCACACACAGCAAGATCTCACAAACAACAAGGAGATTAATGAGCAATTAACCTATTTTGGATCAACATCTCAAATTTTCAGTTGTACTTCCTCTTTAGAGAAAATACAGAGCACTAGGAAGATATTAAAGAGTACAATTCCAAACATGGCATTATAAAATAATTTTTTTTTCTAAATTAGGTGCAAGTTCATCCCTTTTTCCAAACCAGCCTCCCTGAGGTGTCATTAGCGCTCATGAGAATACACAAGTATCTGTTTGGCTCAGTGGAGTACCTTATGCTTAACTGCAGAGGATTATGGGTCATGTCCTATTCCAGGGCCTGAGCACAAAGTTCAGGCTGCCACAACACTGCAGTACTATTGGACAGCTACATTGCTCAATGCGACATTAAACCATCTCTCTATACAAAGAAGAGTAGGGGGTTTTCCTGGTGTCCTTGCCAATGTTCAGCCCTCAGTCAGCACTGTCCAAATTCATTAACTGGCTACTTAGAGCACTTTGCTCATTATAAATTGGCTGCCACCTTTGGTTGCAAAACAATATTAACTACACTTCACAAATAATTAAACGAGCATTGAAGCATTGTGGAATGCCCCAAGGATGTGAATAATACCATATAAATACAAGTGCATTGCTTCTTCCATGCTCTGTTGGAACAGAAATGTTAAGGAAAAACAGAGTTACACAAAAAAATAGCTAATTCTAATTGTTCACCAAGAGTTTATTTGTCAAGAGGTATCACTGTGATGTTATAAACAGGGTTAAAAATCACATAACCCCATGGTTTTAAAATAAATGCTTGATAGGCAGGTAGCAGAGAGAAACCTGATTACTGCCCCATACTTGCATAACCCCTCACCTCATCAATCATGGATTGTTGCTAAGGAGATGAATGAGCAATCGTATATCTTCAAGCGAGGAAAATACATCGCAACTTATTTCCTGTTATATCCATGTATTTCTGGCATCCAGCGTCACCACTAAGGGTTGAGAGGAAGTTTCGAATGTCTGATTTTCCCTACAGCAGCCACAGAGCATTTTGATTGATTGCAATGCAAAGACCGCAAAATTCAGGTCATCTAAGTTCCAAGACTGCAGCCAACCTATTTTGCTGCCACAAGGCATTATAGCAAAATTCTACTCAACCCAAGGCAGCTCCCCCAACCCCAGTCTCAGTAGCACTATAAATGACACACTGCCTGCCTGAAATATGTAAATACTTCAACCCTTGCCTCAGGTGCAAACAGTGCCAAGGAGCAATCACTATTATGCAGAAATGAAAATTCAATCTTGGCTCTTACACCAACATGCCATATCCTGGGTAGTCAGAGAAAAGTTCTTTCACATTCCACATGGTGAGTTTCTGATCGAATTCTGTTGTTAGGAAGATGCATCAGGTGAAGATCATCTGTTTCCACTCATAGGGAAAGACAAAGTTGGCAACCATCACTCTTCGCTTGTGTGACATTTCCTAGAGCATCTCAAGAAGTAGATGCCTAGAAGTAAAGTCATCAGTCCATGTAAGGAATAGCAGAGATTTAAATATATGCGTACAAGAATTCAGTCTGACATCCTTTATTTCTTTCTTTTATTTATAGCATCAACAGCAAGTTCACATGGGGAACCAACTTGCAAAAAATTGCTGAGCCCAACAGCTCAGGTGTTGAAGGGTGCTGAACCAAGATCCACAGGGCAAGCTATATTGCTACTGAGTTAAATGAACAGTTTGTCTACAGTGTGCTCAGGATAATTCAGTTTTAAAATATTCATATTTAAGACCATCTGGTTACTTCATTGCTGTGTGGACCTTGCTGTGTGGGCAAATTTATTGCCATGTTGCCATACATTAAAACAGCGACTACACTTAGAATGTACTTCAATGTTTGTAAAGTTCTTTGGGATCTGCAGTGGTTCAGAGGTGCACTATATAAAAGCAAGTTGTTTCTTTCTATAATGCTGCACTGTGAAGGAGCCCTGTAATGTCCCATTTCATCAGTATGACAGGGAGGGAATACACTGGAGTGACATCAGCCAAATAGATGCCCTTGGAGAACACTTACTTCCTCATGTCAACATGTTTCAGATCTGTATAATGCCACAATCAGCCATCTTAATCAAGCTTTTAATAAAATATAGCTTTGTAACCACTTTGTTTTTGGGAAAAGGGACTTACTGATGGCAATATTTGATCTTTAAACTGCATTGTATTCAAATCCCAAATGAGCCAGTGCACATGCATATGAATGTGCAGCTCACTTGGTTCGATATCAAGTATAGGATGAAGCAGACCTTAATGCACTAAAAAAAAGTTGCACCTGCCGACTTAAAATTAATTCATTAAAGTTCCGTTTTCTGTAGTTTGCAGTAGGGGTGCTACCTTTGTCATGAAAAAAAGCACACATCTTTGGGCATAAATGTAGTATTAATAAGCATTATTTTAATTGGTGGCATGGCATAGTAAAAATGGTTACTATTCATAGTTTTGATCAGGCCTGCAGAACGTCATCCAAGGTAAAAGCTATGGAAATTAGATTTGAACAACTAATCCTAAATCAGCCTCTGTATCGCCTTCCTCTGCATCCTTTAATTCCCCCCCCCCATTGCCTACCACATCTTTCCCATGACTCCCTAACCAACTATTCATTCATTTTCCCCTCAATGATCATCCACTGCCTCTGTTCCAACCTCCTCCCTGTTCCAAAAGATTCTTCAAACTCAGTCACTCCATAAGAATTAGGTTCATTTCCAGTATATAAACAAGAAAAATAATTTCTGGACAAAGTCAATAAGTATTGCATTTTTACCATGATCATTTCAGCTTTTCTTAAACTAACTTTATTCCTTGCAACTAATAATTCACTATATTCAAATTTCTGCAATTACCATTTTAACAGGTGCACTGGATAGAATGAGTGACAGTAAAATGACTTATTTTCTGCTTTAAAAAGTACAGCATGACCCACAAATCTTGCATGCATTATCAATCTAAATGTACTTAAGATGCAAATTTTTCATTGTCCAAAAATATTGCAAACACTCAATTAGTGTCTAAATGCTTCTGCAGTTTGAAAATACAAATCACATGGGAACATGCAATACAAACACGGTCTATTCATTTTTAGATTTAAAAAGGCACTACCATGGAAAGCATCAGACAAATTACTGGCATTTCTTAAAAACAGACTACAGCAAGTTTCCATCCAGAATTTATTGCTTGGAGAATGCAGAATTAAACTGATAAAAAGTAGCAGCTATCCTGTGATCCTTCAACAGGGATCAAAATAACTACACACCTGCACTCCTGGGACAGCAACTACGTGCTAGAACAAATCACAGGTGGGATGGAAGGTAGAGGGCACAGTAAACATATTTGCAAAGTACACAACAATCACTTGAAAAATAATTAGGAATATTTTTGCAATAGAAATATAAAATGCTGGAAATACCCAGCGGGTCTAGCAGCATCTGTGGAGAGCAAAACAAGAGTTAATGTTGTAGGTCGATGATGCAATATTAGGCACGCTTATATAGTCTTGAATTCCTTTCACAACCCAGCTCAGCTGTATTGGTTGGAGATTAGCAAAATATGTGAAGGAGCAGGGGCAGGATCAGGAGCCAAGAGTACAAAGGGAGGGCTAAATGATGGAACGTAGCTTTCTGGGATTTTGGGGCGGGGGCTGTGTGCAAGGGGGGGTCGGTGGGAAGAGATGGTGGTGAAAGAATGCACGAGGTTGCAAAGTTTAACAGAATCTATTGGTATGCAGGATTATGGGTTTGTGAGTTGGTGGTGAAGAAAAATTAAACCAGCTGACCTGTGCCTTTGCCCAACTAATATAGTTGGCAAGGAAATTAAAGAACACTCATGTAGAAAAAAAATTATTTAAAACAAGTTGCAAACTACTTATGAAATTAACAAAGTTTCATTACAACAAAAACCATTTTTACTGTTATTTACTTCTTTTATTAATTTGATTGGCAGATGAAATACGTTATGAAAGCCAACTTACCTTCTCGGTGAGAGCAGAGGTCGGGAATTCCAAGACCTTGGAGTTTTCGTGCATGCACAGATCAGGAGCAGGTTGCACATACACAATTCAGCATTTTAAGCGCTTTGGGCCAAGGACTACTATCCAGTAGGCCGTGAGTTTCAGTGGGTGGCAGCATGTCTGGCTGCACATGCTCTGTTCTGGGTTGCTCCTCCAGCAGTTAAAGAGCTTGGCCATCCTGACACCAGTGTGCCTGTGTGAAAAGGAAAAACTGCGCATAAACCAAGGTCAAGTGACCAGTAGTGGAGCATCATTGCAGACAAGTGTCTCAGACAGGGGACGGGGAGAGATAACAGGTAGAGGTCCCAAGAAAGGAGTCCGAAACAGTGGACAGGGAGAAGCCCCAGTTAAGAAGAGGGCCGGGGCGGGGGGGGGGGGGGGGGGGGGGGGTAGAAGCTCCAAGTAAAAAAAAAAAGGGCTGCGGTTGACTTTAACTGGTGAGTGTTCAGGAGAAGTCCTGGCAATCGAACAGGGCTCAGGAGAAGCCCTGAAGATGTAAGAAGGCAGAAGGTTGATGACTCTGTGCTGCAGACTGTTGGGCAAATGTACCCCTTTGGAGCAGTAGAATTCTGCTTGGTGCGGCCGAAGAGCTGAAATTGGGCTTGTGAGTTGGTGCTTGAGTGCATACCTGGGAATCAAGGAGAACGGAGCCTCATGAGGCGAGATTGAAACTCTGCAAAGTGGGCCATCATTGAGGCTGTCCAAGTTGGAGCTCCTTTTGGAGAGAATTCCAAGGTGAGGTCTTCGAAGCTGGAGACCAAGAAGTCTGGGGGATCGGTCACGGCCACATGTGTCATTTATGGTGCAGTGTGCTATAGTCGACCACAGTCTGCCCGTAAATTCACATATACCTCATATCAACCCTGAATGTTACAGTATAAGATAGATATTGTAAATTGTTTTATCTTTTGATCTTGTACGTATACTTTTTTTTTGTTCAAAACCCATGGAACCTTGTGGTTTTATTCCCTTAGAAAGTATCTTGAATCTCAAACTTTGCTGACTTCAAACAAAACATTATTGGTCCTTAACTGGATCTTACCAAAAACAAGGCAGTCTGATCTATGCTCATTATACACATAAGCAACACTGTAAAGGGACATATTTTCGCACTTTCCTTCAGCTGCCAGATTTCCTGAAGTTTGGGAATCCCAGCTGAAAAACTGGTTAAATCTGATGTAACTTGGCCTCATTGTAATATTTAAATGGCCAACACACCTCCTGCAAGTAGGGTTGCCAACTGTAATTAAATGTATTCCAGGAGGTTTCATCACATAACTTGCCCCACGCTCCAGCCATTATTCAGCCAAGTCATCCATCCTTGAGATGTACTACTTTCCTACACCAATTGTAAAGCAAAAAGACTTTTTACGCAATTGGATGAGACTTGACAGTCAGCCAAACAGCCTTTTCTTTCCCATGTTCAATATTTTTATATCTGGTGAAGAGAAATGTTCAAAAAAAAAACAACAAAAAACCCATCTGTTTTAATATTCCTGTGATTTTTCTCCAGGGTTGCACAGAACTGTGCCCTGGAGATTGATCTTCAATTCCTGGAGACCCCAGGTCAATCGCGGGTAGGGCAGCCAACCCTACCTGCAAGTGGACTAATAGCCAGGACCACCATCATCCCACCTCCATTAAAACTGCAGGGAGCTGCCTGGAGGAAGGTTTGACATTTAAAAAAATCCCATCTGACCCCAATCCACCCATGGAGTAGTGTGTCCAATTCTGGGCACCACACTTTAGGAAGGACGTAAAGGCTTTAGACAGGGTGCAGAAAAAAATTACAAGAATTGTTCCAGAGATGAGGCACTTCAGTTATGAGGGTAGATTGGAGAAGCTGGGGCCATTCACCTTAGAGGACAAAGTTGAAAGCACATTTGATAGTGGTGTTCAAAATCACATGGGATAGGTAGAAACAACTGTGTTGGCAGAGGGCACCAATTTTAAGGAGAATGGTGAAAAAGCAACCGGAACATGAAAAAAATTTTTTTACACAGCGAGTGGTTTGGATCTGGAATACATTGCCTGGGTGTTGAGCAGACAGATTCAATTATGCCTTTTGAAAGGAACTGGATAAGCACTTGAAGAGAAAGAAATCGCTAGGCTACAAGGAAAAAGATGGGGAGTGGAAGTAGTAGAGTTGCTCTTGCAGAGAGTCAGCACAGACACAAAGGCTTGAATGGCCTCATGTGATAGAATCATTCTATTATTCGAGGTTTTCTGGATGAAATTCACCCCAATATCACAGTTGTATGGAATTAGGATTCACATACATACCAGATAAAACACAATACAAATGTTTCCAGGGTATAACCAACCTAGAGAACCCCAAAAATTAGAAGGAATAGGCTAGATATGAATCTAATTATAAAGAAAAGATATCGTAATTAGAAAATAAAATAAACTTGCATCATTTCTGCCTGTGCTATGATGCCTTGTAACCTTTTGCGATAAATAGAAAATACATATATGGTTCAGTTAGTTGTGAACAAATTGAATATAACCCAATGGATTTCAAGTGTGACAAAATTTTCCTTGGATTTTCAATGTGATTAAATATGATGCAGAGGACTGTGATGTAACTGACAATTGTGAAATAAGCATAGTATTATAAGATAGGTATTGTAAAATCTAGCAAGATATTGTGCCCTGTTAAGTTTGGCAGAGTAACTGATACCAGGTTCAGCCTCTAGAGCAAAAAAGTCAATTCAAACAATTGTCACAGAGATACGCATTAGCTAATATAACTTCTGCTCTGTTGAAGAGTCATACGGACTCAAAACGTTAACTGTGTTCCTCTCCACAGATGCTGCCAGACCTGCTGAGTTTTTCCAGATATTTTTGATTTAGCTTATATAACTTAGTGACTTCAAACGCTACTTTATCTTCCAGTATTTATACATTTCTTCTTTCAAGCATATTTCTTGATCTTACTGTCCGTCTATCCAGCAATATCCTGCAGCTGGTGGGCGATGAATTAAATGAAATAACCAAAACAGTCGAAGTGCAATGAGCAGTCATAAGTGAGCCTGGATTGCAGTGAATAGCACTATCTTACAGAATGGAAGCATTATTTATTTCTATCAAGAATTGATACTGCTTTGGCAATGCCAAATCATATCACTTGGCTGTCATGACTAGGACTTTTTTTCCGGCTTGAATCCAAATCCCTAAGCTCATTAATAGAGCTTGCCCAATTGCCCAATGCAAGACAGCCTTAGTTTGGTGCCTGATAATATTTTTTATTATAGGTCCAATCTGAAGTGCTAACAAAAAAGTTAAGTTCAACTGGGTCTCCTTTCTCCACCACTTATTATTGTTTCCATTACAAATCTTAGGTCATGTTTGATTTATATGTTGTTCATAGGACTTAGGAGTAGATCATTTAGCCCTTTGAATCTGTTCCACCATTCATGGCTGATCTGGCTGTGGTCTCAACTCCACTTTGCCATCTGCCCTCCCATAACCCTTAACTCCCTTGTCTAACAAAAATCTGTCTAAGACTAACTCTGCCTGGATAAATTCAATGACCCAGCCTCCACTGCTTTCTGGGGAAGAGAATTCCAGAAACTAACAACCATTTGAGAGAAAAAATTTCTCATCCCCATCTTAAATGGTAGACCTCTTATTCTTAAACTGTGTCCCCTGGTTCTAGTTTCTCCCACAGTGGAAACATCCTCCTGGTATCTACCCTTTCAATTCCCCTCAGGATCTTATATGTTTCAATAAGATAACCTCCCTCTCTTCTAAGCTCCAATGGGTATAGGCACAACCTGTTCAACCTTTCTTCATAAGATACACCCCTTATTCCAGAAATGAATCGAGTGAACTGCTTTGAATGCAATTATATATTTTTCAAATAAGGAGACCAAAGCTATACTCAGTTTTACAGATTGGTCTCACCAAGGCCAAATACAGATGCAGTAAAACTTCCCTAATTTTATAATCCCATTCCTCTTGTAATAAATGCCAACATTCCATATGACTTCCCAATCACTTGCTGTACCTGCATACTAACTTGTTTTGACTCATGTACCAGGACACCCAGATGCCTCTGTACCACAGTTCTGCAATCTTTCTGTACTTAAATAGTATACTGCCTTTCTCCTTTTCCTGCCAACTAGCCACCTGTTTTTATACATAATGATGTTTGTGTAGTAACTGATTGGGCTAAAAATCAGAACTTTTTTTTAAATTACTGGGGTGAGGTTGTGCAAATCAAGTAAAATTATTGCTAATATTCTAAGCCAATTTAATGAACATGAAGAAAACTACACAAATCTAATGCAGTCATTACCCAGTGTAGACAGATTTTTACTGGATCTTCTCCAAAAGTCATAATGCAAGTTTGCTGTTTTCACTTAAGATACATCTTGCCAATTCAATTAAAAGCAACTGTAAGAATAATGGAAAGGGGCAATTAAGATTTCCTAGTCTAAAGGAGTATCAAACACAAAAAAAATTATTTCAATATTACTTCAGATTGACATAACTAGCTGCACAGCAGTTAAAAACTGATGTTAACTGGGTTGAAAGCGTAGTTAATTTAAAAAAAAATTCCTCCAAAAGGTATTTTACCAACTGTAACATAGAACATATTGCAAAATTAATCTGTGTTCCCTCATGATATAACAATAGGCTTCCAGTCCAGAGAATTCTAAACTAAGATTAAAGACTTGGCCACCATTCCAAAAAATGAAACACCTACTTAACAATGCTCAGTTTGGATCACTCAGCTCAAACACCATTACAGCCATGGTCCAAACATGGACAAAAGGAATCATGTGGCGAGTAACTCACCTCCTGACTGCCCAAAGCCTGTCCACCAACTACAAGGCATGTCAGGAATGCTCTCCACTTGCCTGGATGAGTGCAGCTCCAACAACACTCAAGAAGCATGACACCATCCATGACAAAGCAGCCCGCTTGATTGGCATCCCTTCCATGAACATTCACGCCCTCTACCACCAATGCACAGTGGCAGCAGTGTGTACCATCTACAAGGTGCACTGCAGAAACTCACCAAGGCTCTTTAGACAGCACCTTCCAAACCTATGACCGCTACCACCTAGAAGGGCAAGGCCAGCAGCTACATGGGAACACCTCCAAGTTCCCCTCCAAGCCACTCGCCTTCCTGACTTGGAAATATATAGCCGTTCCTTCACTGTTGCTGGGTCAAAAGCAGGAACAGCTCCCTAACAGCACTGTGGCTATACCTACACCACATGGACTGCAGCAGTCCAAGAAGGCAGCTCACCACCAACTTCTCAAGGGCAACAAGGGATGGGCAATAAATGCTGGCCCAACCAGAGAAGCACACATCCTGTGAATGAATAAAAAAAGAGCTGAATTCCAGAGACAAGGCGCAGTTTGGATCACTCAGGTCAAACACCACAATAGCCATGGCCCAAACATGTGCTTAATATTAAAGCCCTTTGACCAAGCGTGGCATCAATGAGTCCAACTCAAATTGAAGCCAATGGGAATTGCGGAGAAAACGCTCAATCGGTTGGAGTCCTATCTAGTATAAAAGGAAGATGGCTGTGGTTGTTGGAGTGCAATCATCTCAGTCCCAGGCATCACTGCAAGAGTTCTTCAGGGTAGTGTCCAAATATTTCAGCTGCTTCATCAATGGCCTCCCCATCATCATTAGGTCTGAAATGGGGATGCTCACTGATGATTGCATAGTATTCAGTTCTATTCACAACTCCCCAATGAAGCAGTTCATGTTCACATGCAGCAAACCTGGACAACATTCAGACTTGGACTGATAAGTAACAAGTATTGTTCACACTACACAAATGCCAGGCAATGACCAACTCCAATAAGGAAGTCTTAACTTCCATCGACAATCAATGTCATTACCACTGTCAAATCTCCCGTCAACTTCCTGGCAGGTCAACACTGTCCAGAAATTTAACAGGGCCAGCCATATAAACACAGCGGCTACAAGAGCAGGTCAGAGGTTCGGCATTCTTTGGTGTGATTCACCTTCCGACTCTCTAAAACCCTTCCACCACCCACAAATCTGGAGTGCGACAGAATGCTCTCTGATCTGTGCAGCTCCAATATTCTAGAATTAGGGGCAAAGTAACCCAGCCTCCAGCACCTTAAACATTCATTTCTTCCGCCACCAGTAAATCATAGTCACAGTGTGTACCAACTACATGATGCATTGCAGCAATCTTGCCAAGGCTTCATTGACAGCACCTCCCAAACCCACAACCTCTACTGCAAAGGACAAGGGCTGCAGGCACATAGCAACACCATCACCTGTTAATTTCCCCTCCAAATTACACACAACTCTAATTTTGAAATATATTGCCATTCCTTTAGCGTCATTGGGCCCACATAACAAAACTCCTTACCCAACACTGTGAGAGCACCTTTATCACAGGGAATTGTAGCAGTTCATGAAAATGACTAAGCACCACTTTATCAAGGGCAATTAGAGAAGGATAGTAAATGCAGGCCTTGCCAGCAACATCTACAGCCCACACATGAATAAAAAAAAACTCCCTGCCCTTCCCAGGCAAGGTTCAATAGTTCTCTGCCAGACCAATGTTTCCTCTAAACTGCATTGATGTGCAGACACGCAGCAATCTGGGACGTATCCTGGGAGGAAAACAGGACACGCACAAGTAGCACTGCCTTCAAGATGTATGCATGCACAGCCGCCTGGCAATCTTAAAGGGACCGTGCAGTGTAACAAATGAGCCGCACACAGCAAAGGGGAATTAGAGGGAACATTGTACCAGACCATTAGATGAAGTACCGTGGAACAGAGAGTGCTCTGCATCAAAAGGAGAAAATCCAAGAACAATTCAGTCCTTTAACAGAACATCTTGTCACTGCTGTTTGCTGATCAACTGAAGCAACAACTGCAGAGAACTTCCTGACAAAAACAAAAAGGACTGACGTGAAGCATGCATGAATGGAACAACAGATTGTTGTGAAACTGGAATAATATATCCATTTGCATCCTCTTAGCATAGCTAACAGATATAAATCACTAACATTGTGGGTCTCAAGTGGAATACAAAATTAAACAGAATGAAGAAGTGTAGCAGGAATCAAAATTTGAGTCATCCAGGAAACTTGGTACTAAATTTCCATGGCAGATATTTTCTATAAATTTGCTGAAAAGTTGCAGCATTGCTGCAGCTTAATTAGTTGGTCAAGTGACATCAATAAAACTTCCATGAACAATTAATTTTATAACGTAAACAAAAATGCTTCTTAAAGATATGCTGAGACCTCTCAAGCAACACACAATTAACATACAAACCAGTGATGTATGAATCAAAAGCTTAATATTTATTGGACAAGCTGCAAGTTTATATTGAAGAAAAAAAAACTAAAATGTTTGATAGGAGTTGCCAAAGTAAACCATTAACATAGTAAAGTGAAGCAAAATCTGAGCACCAGTCTCACCTAATCTCTCACCCAAATTCCCCATCAGCAATTTGTATTATTGCATCTCTACAGTATCAAAGTTGTTTTGAATGCAATTATTCTACAAATCAGATGATTTTCAGTTAAATTTTCATATCAAGGGTGCTTGGCATCATCCAAAATGAATTATGAATGACTTGAAAATAATAGAAATTTCTGACTGAAAAATGTTGATTCTACCTACATTCTACTTCTTGAAATTTTCCAAGAAACTCTTGTTTTTAAGGATTCTAATCATTACCAACCATATATATTGAATCAAAATTAGACTATTTCACAATTAATTTATCTTTTTTCAAAAACAAATATAAGTTTATCTCCTATGGCTGTACGCGACTGGACCCAAGGGAGCAAATGCAATTCAGTTCCCTTTGTAAGTTTTAAGTGTAGGCCGAGGAGCAGGGAGGATCAGGACGGAGGTACTATTGTGCCATCAGCGATAGGTAGGAGGGTATAATTACAGTGACAAGCTTACAGAAGTAGTTTCATTATAAATGTGGACAAAAGGACAGAAAAGGTTTATAGACAAGGCATGCAAACACAGCTTTTTCATATATTACAGATAGGTTTGCACTGATGCTGACGGCATTTTTCAGTTTAACTTAGAACTGTTCTAAAAGAAGTAAAGTTATAAGAAAAGAAGGATGTTCCAGTCCATCAAGATCACCCCAAGCAGTTTGCAGTTCAACCTCGCACACCAAACCCTCCCAACAATGCTGTCTTTTGGTAGCTCAGGAAAAACTCAACTTCTTTAACTCATGAAGGCAACAAAGCAAACCTCTGTCATCTTCAAGAGTGCCAAATACAATTGAAACTAGTTAATTACTCCTTAAATCTGGGGATGAGTCCTCTTCTCTCAGGAAATTCTCAAGCTTCTTGTTCAAGAACTGTAGCATGTGTGTGTGTGTGTGTATTGGGGGAGTGGAAAGGAGAATGAGAGATACTGCAAGCTGAAGTGGGCTTATCATTTATGAGAACACAAGAAACGGGAGATGTAGACCAACAAGCTTGCTCACCATTCAATAAGATCATGGCTGAGCTTTTACATCAACTTGATCAATCTTAATCTTGAACATTAACTCATTGTGTAATCATCCACCATTTTCTAGGGTATAAAATGCCAAAGATTTGTTACCCATTGCACACAGAAATTTCTCTTTAACTCAGTCCTGGATGGTCAGTCCCTTATCCTGTGACTAAGACCCCTAGTTCTAGGCTCACTAACCAGAAGAAACAGCCTTTCAGCAGCTAACCTGGCAAACCCTCTTAGATTGTTATATGTTTCAAATAAATAGGCTTTCAATCTTTTAAACTTCAGAGAATAAAGGTCCATTCTACCCAATGTCTTAAAGGACAACCCGCTCATCCCAGGAATTTATCTAGTGAAGTTTGGAGACGAGGAGGGGCGGGAACGTGTACAATTATATCCTTCTTTAGGTAAGGAAGCCAAAACTGTTCACAGTACTCCAGGTGTGGTCTCACCAAAGCCATATATAATTGCAGCAAGACTTCTTTACTTTTATACTCCAATCCCCTTGCAATAAAAGTTAAGGTACCATTTGCTTTAATTGCTTGTGATACCTTCTGTGTTTTGTGTACAACTCCCAAAATCCTTCTGCAGTCGAATATCCTTTATTCATACATCTGAAAACCAAACACATTCCAGAAACCAAACTTTTTTTTGGATGCACCGTGAGCTAAAATGAACCTTACCAACCTTTTGCGTGGGGAGTGTGACTCAATCCAACGAAAAAAAGACACACTTTAGAAACAAAAACCAGAGGTTAATAAGGCAGATGAAGCTGGAAGAACGATTCAAGAAGGCCCCCCAGCAGAGTGCATTGACACTCAAACATCCGAAAGCTGAAAATATAGGAATACCGAAATGCAGTCAGCCTCAAGTGTTTTAGGTAAAGGATACCCAACCTGTTGGTACCAATGTTTAATAGTATCTCACCTTATTAAAAAATTCTGCTTTTCTATTCTTCCTAACGTAGATATCATCACATTTCCCCACCTTATACTTCACCTGCCAATTACTTGCCCAGTTAGCCTGTCTATATACCTTTGCAACCTCGTTCCATGCTAGTGACAGCTTACATTCCCACCTAGCTTTGAATTGCCAGCAAACTTGGATCCATTATACTTGACGCTGACATTAGCACATCCTTTAGAAAATATCAGCTCTGTCAACACCCCTTTGTCCTTTTGTCTATGACATCTTTGGCAGTCTCTTCTTGGCCTCCACCAATAACTGGCCCCCTATCGAGCTCTACCTGTCCCACCCCCCTCTACCAGTTTACATTTCATCTCATTTCTATATTTCTTAGTTCTGATGAAGGGTCATACGGACTTGAAATGTCAACTGTATCCCTCTCCGCAGATGCTGTCAGACTTGCTGAGTTTTTCCAGGTATTTTTGTTTTTGTGGCTGACTTTAACTCACTGACAAAGAATGTAAAGTACTGATCTGCGCAGTGCTGCAGAATTACTACTGCAAACCTGAATATGATCCATTTATACCTGCTCTGTTTTCTATCTATTAACTAATTCATGCTAATATATTACTCCCCAATCCTATGAGCCCTAATTTTGTGTAACATCATTGTATGGCACATTATTGAATGCCTTTTGAAAATCCAAATATACTACATCCACTCTTATTTACCTGGTTAGTTACACCCTCAAAAAAAAACCCTTATAGGATTTGTCAAACATGACTTTCTTTTCATAAAACTGTTGGTTTTACCCAATTATACAATTTTCTAAATCCACTACTAAATGTCCTTAATGATAGAGAAAATGCTTGAATCTACTAACGTCAGGCTAACTGGCCTATGGTCCCATTTTCTCACTCACTCCTTTCTTGAATTAAATTTGCTACTTTTCAATCCACAGGGACCATTCTAGAATTTAGAGAATTTGGGAAGGTAAAGACAAAGGCATCTATCATCTCTGCAGACCCTTCTTTTAAAACCCTCGGACGTAGACCCTCAATGTCTCCTTTCAATGCCACTAATTTCTCCAATGTTTTTTTTCTACTAAGATCGAAAGAATGAATTTCCTCACTCTCATTAGGCCCTCGGGTCTCTATTGTTTCCTGTCTTTTTTTGTGTCTTCTGTGAACACAGAAAAAAACATTTGTTTAATATCTCTGCCATTTCTTTATTCCCCATTATAATTTCTCCTCTCTGCCAGCAAGGAACTCAAGTTTGCTTTCATCATATGCCCATTTACATACTTGTAGAAGCTCTTAATCTTTTACATTTCTTGCTAATTTTCTCTCACTCTACTTTCCTCTCCAATAATTTCCTGTGGAGTTCTTAACTCCTCAAAGTAGTCTTATCTTTGAACTCTAATTTTATTCATATTGTCAGCTCAGTGAAGTCCTTTAAAAGGAGCTTTCCCAATGAGATCATCAGGAGTATTCACTTTTAATTGACAGAATGGGAAAAAAATCCAATAGGTAACTTATTATAGTTGGGTTTAAAAAAAGGTTTTAATAGTGAGACTGTTAAAAAATCATAAAACAAAAACAGAATTACCTGGAAAAACTCAGCAGGTCTGGCAGCATCGGCGGAGAAGAAAAGAGTTGACGTTTCGAGTCCTCGTGACCCTTCGACAGAACTAAGTAGAAATAGGAAAGGAGTGAAATATAAGCTGGTTTAAGGTGTGTGTGTGTGTGTGTGTGTGTGTGTGTGTGTGGTGTGGGGGGGGGGGGGGGGGGGGGGGGGGGGGGAAGTGGAGGGGGGGTGTGGTTGCAGGGACAAGCAAGCTGTGATAGAAGCAGATCATCAAAAGATGTCACAGACAACAGAACAAAAGAACACATATATCACCAACTTCAACACCTATATCTAAACGAATGTGCTAATTAAGAATGGATGGTAGGGCACTCAAGGTATAGCTCTAGTGGGGGTGGAGGGGAGCATAAAAGATTTAAAAATATTTAGAAATAATGGAAATAGGTGGGAAAAAGAAAAATCTATATAATTTATTGGAAAAAAAAAAGGGGGAAGAAACAGAAAGGGGGTGGGAATGGAGGAGGGAGCTCAAGACCTAAAGTTGTTGAATTCAATATTCAGTCCAGAAGGCTGTAAAATGCCTAGTCGGAACATGAGGTGTTGTTCCTCCAGTTTGCGTTGGGCTTCACTGGAACAATGCAGCAAGCCAAGGACAGACATGTGGGCAAGAGAGCAGGGTGGAGTGTTGAAATGGCAAGCAACAGGGATTTTTGGGTCATTCTTGCGGACAGACCGCAGGTGTTCTGCAAAGCGGTTGCCCAGTTTACATTTGGTCTCTCCAATGTAGAGGAGACCACATTGGGAGCAACAAATGCAGTAGACTAAGTTGGGGGAAATGCAAGTGAAACATTGCTTCACTTGAAAGGAGTGTTTGGGCCCTTGGACGGTGAGGAGAGAGGAAGTAAAGGGGCAGGTGTTACATCTTTTGCGTGGGCATGGGGTGGTGCCATAGGTGGGGGTTGAGGAGTAGGGGGTGATGGAGGAGTGGACCAGGGTGTCCCGAAGGGAATGATCCCTACGGAATGCCGACAGTGGGGGGGTGAAGGGAAGATGTGTTTGGTAGTGGAATCATACTGGAGTTTGCGGAAATGGCAGAGGATGATACTCTGAATGCGGAGGCTGGTGGGGTGATAAGTGAGGACAAGGGGGACCCTATCATGTTTCTGGGAGGGAGGAGAAGGCGTGAGGGCGGATGCGTGGGAGATGGGCCGGACACGGTTGAGGGCCCTGTCAACGACCGTGGGTGGAAAACCTTGGTTACGGAAGGAGGACATGTCAGAGGAACTGTTTTTGAAGGTAGCATCATCGGAACAGATGCGACGGAGGCAAAGGAACTGAGAGAATGGGATGGAGTCCTTACAGGAAGCGGGGTGTGAGGAGCTGTAGTTAAGGTAGCTGTGGGAGTCGGTAGGCTTGTAATGGATATTGGTGGACAGTCTATCACCAGAGATTGAGACAGCGAGGTCAAGGAAGGGAAGTGTCAGAGATGGACCACGTGAAAATGATGGAGGGGTGGAGATTGGAAGCAAAATTAATAAATTTTTCCAAGTCCTGACGAGAGCATGAAGCAGCATCGAAGTAATCATCGATGTACCGGAGAAAGAGTTGTGGAAGGGGGCCGGAGTAGGACTGGAACAAGGAATGTTCCACATACCCCATAAAGAAACAAGCATAGCTGGGGCCCATGCGGGTACCCATAGCCACATCTTTTATTTGGAGGAAGTGAGAGGAGTTGAAGGAGAAATTGTTCAGCGTGAGAACAAGTTCAGCCAGACGGAGGAGAATAGTGGTGGATGGGGATTGTTCAGGCCTCTGTTCGAGGAAGAAGCTAATGGCACTCAGACCATCCTGGTGGGGGATGGAGGTGTAGAGGGATTGGACGTCCATGGTGAAGAGGAAGCGGTCGGGGCCAGGGAACTGGAAATTGTTGATGTGACGTAAGGTGTCAGAGGAATCACAGATGTAGGTGGGGAGGGACTGGACAAGGGGAGAGAGAAGGGAGTCAAGATAACGAGAAATGAGTTCTGTGGGGCAGGAGTAAGCTGACACGATCGGTCTACTGGGACAGTTAAAAATCATTTTTGCTTTAAGAAAGTACCTCTTCAAATTTGGGTATGATTTGAAAACCTTGGCTCAAGATTTACTGGTGATGTAATCATTAAAGGCTCTGGACAGTGTCTGATTTATGTGGCTCATCCAGTTAAGTACTGTGGCTACAAGAAGAAGTCAAGAGGATGGGAATTCTGCAGTACCTCACCTCCTGACTCTCAAAAGCTTGTCCACCATCTACAAGGCGCAAGTCAGGAGTGTGATGGAATACTCTCCACTTGTCTGAACAGCTCGAACGAAATTCAATATGCTGGATATTATCAAGCACAAAACAGCCAGCTTGATTGGCACCCAACATCTTAAACATTCACTCCATCCACCAATGGTCCACTGCGGCAGCAACATGTACCATCTGCAAGATGCACTGCAGCAGTTCCCCAAGCCTCCTTCAATTTGGTGGTGGGTAAGTTACTAGAAAGAATTCTGAGGGACAGAATATATCTGCACTTGGAGAGACATGGATTAATCAGGGATGGTCAGCATGGATTTGTTAAGGAAAGGTAGTGTTCGACAAATTTGATCGCAATTTTTGAAGAGGTAACCAGGAGTGTTGATGAGGGTAATGCATTTGATGTGGTCTACATAGATTTTAGCAAGGCTTTTGATAAGGTCCCTCATGACAGACTAGTCAAGAAAGTAAGAGCCCATGGGATTCAAGGCAAAGTGGCATGTTGGATCCAAAACTGGCTGAGAGGCAGGAAGCAGAGGGTGATGGTAGAGGGATGTTTCTGTGACTGGAAGTCTGTTTCCAGTGGGGTTCTGCATGGCTCGGTGCTGGGGCACTTGCTGTTTGTGGTGTACACAAACGATTTGAACTTAAATGTAGCGGGTACGATCAAAAAGTTCGCGGATGACATGAAAATTAGTAGGGTGGTAAGTAATGAGGAGGATAGCTGTAAACTGCAGGAGGATAGCAATAGACTGGTCAGGTGGGCAGAGCAGTGGCAAATGGAATTCAACTCAGAAAAGTGTGAGGTAATACACTTGGGGAGGGCTAACAAGGCAAGAAATTACACTATGAAGGGTAGGGCCCTGGAAAGTACTGAAGATCAGAGGGACCTTGGTGTGCATATCCACAGATACCTGCAGGTAGCAGGGCAGGTAGATAAGGTGGTTAAGGAGGCATATGGGATACTTGCCTTTATTAGCCAAGGCATAGGATACAAAGGGCAGGGAGGTTATGCTGGAACTGTATAAAACACTGGTTAGGACACAACTAGAGTATTGCGTGCAGTTTTGGTCACCACATTATAAGAAGGATGTGACTGCACTGGAGAGGGTGCAGAGGAGATTTACCAGCATGCTGCCTGGTCTGGAGGGTCTGAGCTATTAGGAAAGATTGGATAGGCTGGGGTTGGTGGAGACAATTGTGTTTTAAATATTGCTGTTAGGGACTAGACATAGTTTAAGTAAATTATATTTATATTTGTGGATGTTAGGAATGAGTTTTAACTTTAAGTTTAATTTGCATTTCTGTATTTGTGTTAAGAAAGGGAGAACTGGAGTTCTGGTTTTTCTTTAAAAGATGCCTGCATTTTAATAAAGTTTACGGCTCTTGAAGGTAAGTTAAAACAAACAAGGCGGAAAAAACTGTGCTGCTGCCTAGCCACAGGGTTCCAGAGAGATAGGCTCCACACAGACACAAACTGAAAGCAGTCAGATTCCAGTTGGTCATTCTGCTCTAAGGTGAAAGGAGCCACTTAAGTCTCTCACTAGCTGACATACGAGCAGACTGCTGAGGAGAATAAGTCTAAGAATCTTAGATAAGTTGCTCTAGTTAAAGTAACAGTGAATGTAAAGTGAGTTCTGGATCTCAAGGGTGATGCCAAGTTGTCAGCAGTCTGCTGGGAGAGGGAATTGCAGCGAGCAGGTCCTAAAGGAAAAAGAGAAAAGCCCAAGGAGCCTTTTAAGTTAAATCAAGGACAAGGACAGGAATCTGGAAAAGGTTGTGTTGTGAAATTAAGAGTGAGGAGCAGAGAAAAGCTCCAAGCTTAAAAGGGAGAAAGCTGCGGGATGCAGAATTAAAGCAAAATAGGCTTGCAAGAAGCCAGAAGATCTAAGGAGACAGCTGAAGGACTGTAACTCTTTACTAGGGGTTTGTGAAGCAGTGGTGTTCTGTTGGCACAATTGAGCATTTAAGACAGTGTGCGTGGAAGGCAAAGCTTGAATGCACATGGCGATCCAGGGTGAGGAACATTTGAAGGAGAGTTTGGGACCCTGGGGTAGAGAAAGTGTCGTTTGGGAGAAGATTCCAAAGCGGGTTCTTTGAGAGTGGAGATTAGAAAACCTTATGTGAAAGGTGGAGTTCAGTGAGACCGGTTGGCTCACGGTGTGACAAGCTTCTTGTGGGAGTTGATGAGGGATCCATAGCATCTGTTTGGGGTGGCATCTGTCACTGGTTTCAGAGTGTGGTGTGTCTTGACTACAGGTCACCTATTGGTTTACATGGACTGTGTACTTATTGGGAATATTAGAGTATAAGATAGCTTTTGTAAACTGTGTTAATCTGGAAAGGAGGGGGAAAATCAAAAGCCAACCGCCTCCTCCTCCTCACCACCAAGTATACTGAACATAGGCTCATCATCACAAACACACCCTTTTGGTAAGGCAACATGGAAATATCCCCAATTCAAGCATTGGCACCTCTTGGGCTATGTCATTACCCAAGTCCTGAACAGGAAGCATTTGCACATGAACCACACAGGGTGCAAATGACTGCTGCACAGACCAGACTTTTACATTCCACCATTAGCATATGCCTGACACCCAAACACCAAAAGACCCTCAAAGAAATCCAGGAGAAGATTTGACATTCACATTCTCCGGAATATAAAAACAAGAGAACAATTCCAGCTGCTACTTTCTCCCTGCCTTGCTCTCTCAGGCTCCACAGGCATCATTGTGCAAGGTCTTGGGGACAAGATCAACTTTGCGATTCCACGAGGCATGCACCTAGATCATTGGGCTTGAATTTCACAAGCACCAATTCAACAAGAATGATAATTACCCTACATCTCAGCAGAAACAAGATGAATACTTATTACCTAAATCCAAAGCTCAGAGAATGATATGTATCATCAATAATAAGCGGTGGGTAGTCAAGGCCACTGAAATCCACTGCTGTGCAGACTGGCACGACATGCGCAGCTTCTTCGAGGCCACCAAGACTATTTATGGGTCACAGACAAATTGTTCCTCTCTCCTTATGCACTGAAGATAGCAACACTCATCTCTAAGATGATGCAGCCATCCAAGATCATTGGTAGCACTACTACCGGACCCTTCTCAATCAGGAGTTAACAGTATCGGACGAAACCATCCAAAAATCCCTCAACAGCTTGAGAGGGTCAAATTTGGGTACACTGCCAACACTTGCTGAGATACAAAAAGCTATCAATTGGATGAAAAACAACAAAGCATGTGATCCGGCCAACATTCCTGCAAAGATCTATAAAGCTGGTGGTCATGAACACTCGCTTAAACTCTGACCATTTTACAAAAATCAAGAAAGATGAGGTACTATCTCCCATTTTCTGCAATGCTATCAGTTTCGTTTTTTTTAATAAGGGTGATAAACTAATTTGTGGAAACTATAGGGGCATATCACTTGTCACTGTGGGGAAGATTCTTTCACAAATCCTCCTGAACCCCCCAACTGTCAGCAAAGATACCCTTTCAGAGTCCCAGTGTGGTTTCTGGCCATCCAGGCCAATCACAGAGATGATCTTTGTCACTCAACAAATCCAAGAAAAAGTGTCCAGAACAGCACAAAGAGCTCTACATGGCCTTTAGTGATCTGTCAAAGGCTTTCGACTCCATCAACCGTGAAACCCTTTGGAAAATCCTCCAGAGACTTGGATGTCAGCAAAATGTGTTACTGACCTCTGACTCCTACATGATGGAATGACAGCAATTGTTCTTAGCAATAGATTGGAGACTGAGCCCTTTCGTATCCAGAAGGGCATCAAGCAAGGCTGAATAATTGTGTCAATTCTC
The DNA here is from genome assembly GCF_017639515.1 of Carcharodon carcharias. Classification (NCBI taxonomy): domain Eukaryota; kingdom Metazoa; phylum Chordata; class Chondrichthyes; order Lamniformes; family Lamnidae; genus Carcharodon; species Carcharodon carcharias. The sequence goes on from NC_054469.1 coordinate 197,930,039, forward strand.
TTCAATATTTACCTCAGCCTGATCACGGAACTCATTCGTGACCAACTTGCAAAGGGCCATAAATGAGTTGATTCGACGGGAAGCTTTTCAACTCAACAGGCTGACCCTCCAGTATTTCCTTGATTAACAATATGCTGACGACTGTGCAATTGTGCCCAAAGCGACTTTCAGATTATCCTTAACCTCCTTCCACTCCGCATACAAAAGAGATGTCCTGTCACACATCAGCAAGACCAAAGTCTCCCACAGCCCACCCCTAGACGAACACCAGCTATTGCTATTGATGAGGAAACGAAGTTGTTGAACACATGCCATATCTTGGCAACCAGTTTTCTCTAAAGGTCACCATCGAAGGGGAGGCCCAGGACAGAATCAACTGTGCCAGCACAGCCTTCCAAAAATTGTCCAACTGGATCTTCAGCAACAGAGATCTCGAGAAGAGGACAAAGGTTTCCATCTACAATGCTGCTGTCACCATACTTCTACATGGCAACGAGACTTGGGTCACCTACCCAAAGGCACCTCCAAGCACAGTAGAAGTTCCACCAGCAGTATCTCGGCAAGGTACTCAAAATTGAGTGGGAAGATAGGTGGAAAAGCTCCAGAATCCTCAGCGAAGCCAATTCTTCCAGCATCACAATCACGATCATGCGAAATCAGCTCTGCTGGTCTGGACACTGCATCCACGTGCCAAATAATCAGCTTCTGAAGCAGATCCTGCTTTCACAACTTAAGGATGGCACCTGGTCTCAAGGAGGACAGAGAAAATGTTTTAAGGACACTCTGAAGGCCTCACTGGAAAGGGTACAATCTGACACTGGCAAGTGGGAGGAGCTTGCCACAAACTGCACCCTGTGGCGGCATTTCATCCAAGTCACAACACAGTCAGAAACCGATTTCAAACTCTGCTACGGAGAAGTGGCTAAAGCAGATGGAGCATGTGCAGAACCCTGGTTTAAGAACCCTGCTTCAGGGCAACTCTTGTCCTCTCTGCCCAAAAAGCTGTGGCTCTACAACTGGCCTGAGTCACTCGAGGACACACAAATAATGAACGCTAGCAAGATGTCATGCTCGTTTTGAGGGATTAAGAACAACAAATGAAACTTGTTGATGTAGAACAGTTCGCCAAGTTGTGTTGTTTTAATTTGTTTTCCTCTCTGCATCACTTTCCTCACCCCACCAGCTTCTTCGCTACAGATTACTATAGTTTTTTTTCTGGTTTTGCTTGCAACATATTTAACAGTTAAAATTGTAGTCGCAACTGTAACTAAGTTTTCTGTACAAATTGCCAGGTTTTCCTTCAAAAGTGTGATATACAGCACCAACCTATCAAGTAATGATTCTAATCCTACTTTCACTTATCTGATGACACAGGTGAAAGAAAATGACAAGACCAACATTAGCAAATTGTTAAAGATTTTATTAAAGTGCATATATTCACAGGCACTTCAACAGTATCACCAGGTTATAAATGACCATATTTAAAATCAATAGCTTCTCTTGTCTTTAAAATAAATATGAAGAGTAATATTTTATTAGCAGCACGCTCATCATTAATTAAGATTCTTGCTCAAGAGAGAAACTTTATTTTCAGGTTTGAAGAGCAATCCATATGCACAGAAAATGACTCTGCTTGATTATATTATTGTAAAGCTGGGGTGGGGGGGGGGGGGGGGGGGGGGGGGGTGCAGAGGGGAATGACAAAAAATGACTCTATATAGCAGGCATCCCAAAAATAGCAAATTTTGTTAAATCCTGAGATGTACCAAGACACTATACAAATTCTGATGCTATAAAAAGCAATGCAACATGAGGTTAATTCCCCCGTCACCCTAGACAAAGATAAAAATTTACTAAATCAATATGCTATTAATATGTTATTAACTGTAGAGAACATTAAACCTAGATTATAAATATTTGCCAAATGCCTGCACTGTGTGATTTTACAGGAGTGTTAATCCTGACCAGTTTCACATTGATAAACAGAAGATATTTACAGTATTTCAACTGCAAGCGTGTAGACCCGTTACAAGGATCAATGGATAAGATAACACAAGCACATCTCAACTTAGATTTGCAATGTTGGTCTCTAGTGTATAAACACAAATAAGAGCATATAGTCAATAACTGATTATCTAAATGTATTAAACACTCAGATAATTAAAATGTCAGACCATCAGCAAACAATGAAAATACATTTGATCACATTATTGTGCTATGTAAATGCGCATATTTCTGAATAAATAAGTCCTTTTCTGCTGTAACTGTACAGGATGCAAATTCAGCATTTGAACTCCACAATGGAGGTTTGTACAAGATGTTCCTTGTGCAAGATCAAACCACTCTCACTTTCCATGGGTCAAGAGGGAAGGCTCGTCACTGGTTAGCTCAGCACACATTAGAGGCTTGGCCCCCTTAATTCTGGAATTTGGAACTTGCATGCAAATCTACCCTTGGAACAGCACAAGTTCTAGATTTCAAAATGGAAACCAACTGAGACAGTTCTGACCAACAGATTATCATTTTACAGGGCATCACAGAGGGGATGCTAAAGAGACATAATTATCACTTACATTGCGATTTTTAACAGGACTATTCAATTAATCAACATAAATGGAATAGTGAATGCAAGTTAGACAATTTTACACAGCAAATCCTACAATTAAACTTAGGTGGTTAAAATCAAGCCCTTTATGTATGAATACAGGTTACACAATATTAAAATTTCACCAAGGGGAAATCAATAAGGCACCTTTGGTATACATATACATTCAAAGAAATAAAGAGCTGGAGACAATTTTTTTCTAGCAAGACAAAGCACTTTAACTTATATATCAGGGCATCAGGTAAAAGTGGAAGAAATAGTTCAAAATGCAAGTATTTCTTAAAAGAAGTGAGAATTACCCGATGATCCTACATGGACAGCAAAATTTATGATAAATTGCTGACACAGGGTCCCAAGGCGTAATTCAATAAAGCAACTGCAATGTTGTAACCACGAGAAAACCTGTGATTAATAACGCCAGTAGAGAACACAGAATCTGAATTACAGTCTAATTGCCAGACTCCACCTATTCTTCCTCATAAATATCCCACTGACTCGCATACAGGCTGCACTTCCACATATAAACAAAAGGACACTTGATCAGAGGTGCAGCCTACACGCGAGTTTAATACTCTATCTTGGGGTTGGAGAAGAGCTCAAGTTTGGGGTGCAGTTCATGGCAGGGATGGCCCATATGGTTATTTAATAGCATAATCATAATTTTGGAAGTTGATGTTGGAATCAGGGTAATAAAGGTGATAGCAATGTGCCTGGTAACCATATTATATAGTATCTGTTGGGAAAAGGATCTATGCTGTATTATTAACTCAATGAAATGCCAAATTAGTAAATGAAAAGCTGATGTACCACTGCAGTTTAAAAAAATTGCCATTACATTTGCACTGTAAGATGTCAAATATCCCAAGTTGTCAATGTCACTCCACTGAATTGCCACTGGCATCACAGCATATGAAATGGGACCAGAATAATGCCATTTTGCCCTTCAGCTATGATCTCCCTGAAAGGCAGAATAAGCTTGAACAACTACTCCACCTTTCCACACTATCCCCATACCCCTCAGCATTCAAAAATCTAGTTGACTGACTTGAATATAGTCACTGACTGAGCATCCACAGCACTCTGGGTTAGAGAATTCCAAGATTCACAACCCTCATTAAAAAAAATCCCTCATCTCAGTAATAAGAGGTAGATCCCTGATTCAGAAACTGTGACTGTGTTCTACATTCCTGAGCCAGGGGAAACATACACCCAGCATCTATCCTAACAAGCTCCTTAAGAATTCATGCTAATATATTACCCAACAACCTCGTGTGGCCCCTTAAGCGAATGCCTTCTGAAAATCTACTAGTTTCCCCCATATCTACCCAGCTACCTCACAAAATAAAAGAATTGATTTGTCAAGCACAATTTCCTTTCATAAATCCATGTTGACTCTGCCCAACAATAATGATTTTCTAAGCGCCCTGTTACCACATGCTTAAAAATAGATTCTAGCATTTTCCTTCTACCAATGTTTGGCTAACTGACCAGCATTCCACTTTCTCTTTCCCTCCTTTCTTGTAGGGTTATGTTTGCTCCTTTCCAATCCACAGGGACTACTCTAAAATCTAGGAAATTCTGGAAGATCAAAGTCAATGCATCTACTACCCCTTAATATGTAGGTCATCAGGTTAGGGGATTTTTCTGCTTTTAGTCCCATCAATTTCTCCAGTATTATTTTATCAATGAGAAATTTCTTGCGGGTTTCTCATCCTTGCTGAACCGTTGGCACACCCCACTATTACCAATGTGTTTTTTTTGTATCTATATTCAGAGTAAACGCTAAAGTATTTGTCTAATCACTGCCATTTCCTGATTCCAACCTATTTCTCCTGTCCTTCATTCTAAGTCCTATTATGGTGACTGGTAAATGAAGAAAATCATATATTGTAGATTTTTATGGTTCATAATGATTCAATAACCTCTTCCTTTGTACAAACCTATAGAAGCTTTCACAATCCTTTTATACATCATCCTTTGCTGAATTCTAAAATCCTTCCAATCCTCAAGTTTACTGCTCTTTTAGCAACATATTCCTCTTCTTTTAAAATCAATTGTCTTTAACTTCTCATCAGCCATAGCTGGACTACTTTTTCCTTTAGCCCTTAGGGGAACGTATATTTGCTGCAAATTATGGATGATTCTTTTTCTGACCTTTCTCTGTTATGCATAACAGCTACAACTTGTAGGAATTTTGTTTTATATATTGTAAACTTCAAAAACATATCATTTGTTTGAAACATTGCTGGCTAATTTATCATAAAAAGTCAAAACTATAAGCCATTTATTCAGAATCCTGTATTCAATTCTCAGGCGTCCAATACTGGGTTTAAAAAAAACAGGATGAAAATCTTTGTAGTGATAGTGACCTGCCTCTCAGGTCATTTTCTCTCAGACATCCTAAGAACGATATGATCCCCACCATATGCAATGGATTTAATTACTTTTCATGCATTCATGGTATTATAATAAGCAAATCATTCAATTTGGACACATTTCTAAAGGTATCTATTTGCAGCTTTAATCAGTCATTGGGCATTGTACAGTTCTATCAAACGTGGGTGTACTGCCTGAAGTTTTTCCTCAGCCACCAAGTTCCTGCTTATCAATATATCTTTTTATATGATTTGTCATATGATAGATATGAACAGCACCAGAAAATACACATAACAAGCCATTTTTTCCTCAACCATTAAACTTACTAGCACGTAACTTGTATACAAATTTACTGTCAGATATGAAAAACATGAACAACCCAAAATTACTTCAGAATTGCCATTTGAAGTCAGAAAGACAATAATTGTCAACCCACCATCAATATGTCTACAAGTTATACATAAACCAAGCAACTACACAATCTCAAACCATTTTCTCAACTTATAAATCAACCAACTCTGCAAAAAAAAGATCTCTCGTATATCTTTGACAGAATCCTAACAACAATTGAATGGGCTGTAGTTGCCTCATTTTTCACAAGCACTTCTCTTTTTACATTTTTATAGTTGAATAAATCGATCTGCAACTATTTCAAGTGAGCCACAAGCAGGATAAGGATAATGACTTCTGTTCTTTTGAGTTTACATAGTTAAGTAATCATGGCCATTTTAAAAAAAAGTTGTGCAAAAGCAAGTTAAACTGCTACATTTCCTGTTAGGATGTACTCTGAGCCCAATGAATAGTCAATGTTCTCCAAACATCTGCCCGATCATACCTGAAATGTGTTCATCCTTGTAGATTCTAATTAGAGAGCCTAAATGAAAATTTCCCCAAATCCACTCATGCATGAGCACACTTGATTCTTTTCCCAGTATCCTACTCCACAGGCTCAATGTTGTCCTTTTTGATAGACAAGGGAGCCAAGGATTATGGGGGTGGAGGGGTGGCGCGACAGGAAAGTGTAGATGAGACGACAACCAGATTAGGCATCATCTTATTGAATGGTGGAGCAGGTTCCAAGAAGCAGAAATAGACCATTTGGCCCCAAGTCCTATGTTCTAATGCTTCATGAACTTTCTTACTCCCATTTCCTTCCGCATGTCCAAGTTACTACTTACTTTCTGCATTCTTCAATTCCCCAGTCTCCCTTCTTCGGTTTCGCCCCTCCACGTGCTGTTCCCCGCATCGCCTCATCTCCTGCTCCAATCCCGCGTTCTATCCGTATCTCAGCCACCCTTATTACGTCACAGCCTAATCTCCTGCTCCTCTCAACCTGTTGCTTTCACAGGTACCAGTTCCCACACGCTTTCTGTCTCTACACCTCTTATACCTGACCTCGTACTCCGAGATCCTCCACATTCCCTATCACTAGCCTCTACTCTCCTGTCCCCAGTCTTCCATATTCACACACTTGTCTTTACATCCCTATGCTACTTGCTTGCCCCCAGGTCACACATCCCTAGCTTCAATGAACCAGATTTCCCCATTGCTCAAATGCCCTGTTGCCAGCCTCTACTCTCCTGTCCCCACTTACCTATCTGTCGATGCCTCTTTATCACCAGCTCTGCATATCCCTGCTATTCTGTCACCAAATTGCCTTAACCCACTGTGCTGCTCTCAGCTCCAGAAAACTACACATTCTCATCTCCAGGTTTCCTCCCTCCTGCTTGCATTCATGACATTCCCCATCCCCAAATTCCACTTTCCTGTGCTTGGAAGACAGTAGAGCAGTGGTAATGTCACTGGGCTAGTAATCTGGGGACATGGGTTCAAATCCCACCATGGCAGCTGGTGGTATACATTCGAACATACGAATGAGGAGTAGGCCGCGTGAGACTGCTCCACCATTCAATAAGATCGTGGCTGACCTGAATGTAACCTCAATGCCACATTCCTGCCTACCCCTGATAACCTTTCATCCCCTTCTTAACCAAGAATCTATCCAGCTCTACCTTAAAATTATTCAAAGATTACTCTTCCACCACCTTTTGAGGAAGAGAGTTTCAAAGACACTCAACTTTCAGAGAAAGAGTTTCTCATCTCTGAAATTTAACTTCAATGAATAAATCTAATATAAAACGACACCCAGTAATGGTGGTCATGACAACTATTATTAATTGTGCAACAACCCATCTGGTTCAATGATGTCCTTTGGAGAAGGAAATCTGCCTTCCTTAACTGATCTGGCTGCCATGTGACTCCAGACCCACAGAAATGTGGTTGACTCTTAACTGTCCTCTGAATTGGCGCAGAAATTCACTCAGTTCATGTCCACTTAGAATAGACCTCGTCAGCAACACTCCCATCCATGACAGAAGAAAAAAAAAAATCCCCGTTCTCAACACCCATAGCCATGCCCCCCTCTCTCCCGTGCCTCCCCCATACAGCTCCGCTCCACTGTGTCTTCCCCTTTCCTGACCCCTGTACTCCCCCTCATGTCCCCCCAACTCCCCCCTCCTGTCCCCTGCTCTCGCCCCACTCACTCCCCCACAGTACCCCCCCCGTCCTGCCCCATCCCCTCTCCCCCACATGTTCCTCCATCCTGACCCCTCTCCCACGTTCCCCCCCACGTTCCACCCTCCTGCCCCTTGCTCCCTCCCATATCGCCCCCCCTGCTCTCCTTCTCTCCCGCGTCCCGCCCCCTGCTCTCCTTCTCTCCCGCGTCCCGCCCCCTGCTCTCCTTCTCTCCCGCGTCCCGCCCCCTGCTCTCCTTCTCTCCCGCGTCCCGCCCCCTGCTCTCCTTCTCTCCCGCGTCCCGCCCCCTGCTCTCCTTCTCTCCCGCGTCCCGCCCCCTGCTCTCCTTCTCTCCCGCGTCCCGCCCCCTGCTCTCCTTCTCTCCCGCGTCCCGCCCCCCTGCTCTCCTTCTCTCCCGCGTCCCGCCCCCTGCTCTCCTTCTCTCCCGCGTCCCGCCCCCTGCTCTCCTTCTCTCCCGCGTCCCGCCCCCTGCTCTCCTTCTCTCCCGCGTCCCGCCCCCTGCTCTCCTTCTCTCCCGCGTCCCGCCCCCCCTGCTCTCCTTCTCTCCCGCGTCCCGCCCCCTGCTCTCCTTCTCTCCCGCGTCCCGCCCCCCTGCTCTCCTTCTCTCCCGCGTCCCGCCCCCTGCTCTCCTTCTCTCCCGCGTCCCCGCCCCCTGCTCTCCTTCTCTCCCGCGTCCCCGCCCCCTGCTCTCCTTCTCTCCCGCGTCCCGCCCCCTGCTCTCCTTCTCTCCCGCGTCCCGCCCCCTGCTCTCCTTCTCTCCCGCGTCCCGCCCCCTGCTCTCCTTCTCTCCCGCGTCCCGCCCCCTGCTCTCCTTCTCTCCCGCGTCCCGCCCCCTGCTCTCCTTCTCTCCCGCGTCCCGCCCCCTGCTCTCCTTCTCTCCCGCGTCCCGCCCCCTGCTCTCCTTCTCTCCCGCGTCCCGCCCCCTGCTCTCCTTCTCTCCCGCGTCCCGCCCCCTGCTCTCCTTCTCTCCCGCGTCCCGCCCCTGCTCTCATTCTCTCCCGCGTCCCGCCCCCTGCTCTCATTCTCTCCCGCGTCCCGCCCCCTGCTCTCATTCTCTCCCCGCGTCCCGCCCCCTGCTCTCCTTCTCTCCCGCGTCCCGCCCCCTGCTCTCATTCTCTCCCGCGTCCCGCCCCCTGCTCTCATTCTCTCCCGCGTCCCGCCCCCTGCTCTCATTCTCTCCCGCGTCCCGCCCCCTGCTCTCATTCTCTCCCGCGTCCCGCCCCCTGCTCTCATTCTCTCCCGCGTCCCGCCCCCTGCTCTCATTCTCTCCCGCGTCCCGCCCCCCTGCTCTCATTCTCTCCCGCGTCCCGCCCCCCTGCTCTCTTCTCTCCCGCGTCCCGCCCCCTGCTCTCATTCTCTCCCGCGTCCCCGCCCCCTGCTCTCATTCTCTCGCCGCGTCCCGCCCCCTGCTCTCATTCTCTCCCGCGTCCCGCCCCCTGCTCTCATTCCTCTCCCGCGTCCCGCCCCCTGCTCTCATTCTCTCCCGCGTCCCGCCCCCTGCTCTCATTCTCTCCCGCGGTCCGCCCCCCTGCTCTCATTCTCTCCCGCGTCCCGCCCCCTGCTCTCATTCTCTCCCGCGTCCCGCCCCTGCTCTCATTCTCTCCCGCGTCCCGCCCCCTGCTCTCATTCTCTCCCGCGTCCCGCCCCCTGCTCTCATTCTCTCCCGCGTCCCGCCCCCTGCTCTCATTCTCTCCCGCGTCCCGCCCCCTGCTCTCATTCTCTCCCGCGTCCCGCCCCCTGCTCTCATTCTCTCCCGCGTCCCGCCCCCTGCTCTCATTCTCTCCCGCGTCCCGCCCCCTGCTCTCATTCTCTCCCGCGTCCCGCCCCCTGCTCTCATTCTCTCCCGCGTCCCGCCCCCTGCTCTCATTCTCTCCCGCGTCCCGCCCCCTGCTCTCATTCTCTCCCGCGTCCCGCCCCTGCTCTCATTCTCTCCCGCGTCCCGCCCCCTGCTCTCATTCTCTCCCGCGTCCCGCCCCCTGCTCTCATTCTCTCCCGCGTCCCGCCCCCTGCTCTCATTCTCTCCCGCGTCCCGCCCCTGCTCTCATTCTCTCCCGCGTCCCGCCCCCCTGCTCTCATTCTCTCCCGCGTCCCGCCCCCTGCTCTCATTCTCTCCCGCGTCCCGCCCCCTGCTCTCATTCTCTCCCGCGTCCCGCCCCCTGCTCTCATTCTCTCCCGCGTCCCGCCCCCTGCTCTCATTCTCTCCCGCGTCCCGCCCCCTGCTCTCATTCTCTCCCGCGTCCCGCCCCCTGCTCTCATTCTCTCCCGCGTCCCGCCCCCTGCTCTCATTCTCTCCCGCGTCCCGCCCCCTGCTCTCATTCTCTCCCGCGTCCCGCCCCCTGCTCTCATTCTCTCCCACGTCCCGCCTCCTGCTCTCATTCTCTCCCACGTCCCGCCTCCTGCTCTCATTCTCTCCCACGTCCCGCCTCCTGCTCTCATTCTCTCCCACGTCCCGCCTCCTGCTCTCATTCTCTCCCACGTCCCACCTCCTGCTCTCATTCTCTCCCACGTCCCACCTCCTGCTCTCATTCTCTCCCACGTCCCACCTCCTGCTCTCATTCTCTCCCACGTCCCACCTCCTGCTCTCATTCTCTCCCACGTCCCACCTCCTGCTCTCATTCTCTCCCACGTCCCACCTCCTGCTCTCATTCTCTCCCACGTCCCACCTCCTGCTCTCATTCTCTCCCACGTCCCACCTCCTGCCCCCAGCTCTCGTTCTCTCCCACATCCCACCTCCTGCCCCCAGCTCTCGTTCTCTCCCACGTCCCACCTCCTGCCCCCTGCTCTTGTTCGCCCCATGTCCCCCTCTCTTTCCTCCTGCACGCTTGCTCTCCCTCTCCATGTCCCTCCTCCTGCCCCTTCTCTCTCTTTCACATGATTCCCCCCCAGCCCCTTGCCCTCATTCCCCCTCATGCCACCTGCTCACTCTCTCTCCACCCCACCTCAACCATCCTGCTCTCTATCTCTCTCCCCCCCCCATCTCAAACCCCCCGCTCTCTCCCTCGCCCCCACAACCTTCCTGCTCTCTCACCCCCCACATTCCCCCCTCCTGTCTCCTGCTCGCTCTCTCCCCCTCAACGTTCCCCCCTCCTGCCCCATGCTCTCTCTCAACCCTGCCACATTGCCCCACCCGGTCCCTTCTCCCACCCCCCACAACCTCCCCGCTCTCTCATCCTCACCCCCACATTCCCCCGTCCTCTCTCCCCCAAACCCCTTGCTCTCTACCCCGATCCCACGTTCTCCCCTCCTCCATCTCTCTCTCTCACCCCCAACCCACGTTCTCCCCTCCTCCCTCTCGCCGCCACCCCACGTTCTCCCCTCCTCTCTCCATTGCCCCCCCACCCCACGTTCTCCCCTCGTCTTTCCATTCCCCCCCACCCCACATTCTCCCCTTGTCGCTCCGTTCTCCCCCCCCACATTCTCCCCTCCTCTCTCCGTTCCCCCCCCCAACATTCTCCCTGCCTCTCTCCATCTCCTCCCACCCCACGTTCTCCCCTCCTCCCCCCCACTCCCAACCCCACGGTCTCCCCTCCTCTCTCTCCCCAACCCCACGGTCTCCCCAGCCCCACCGTCTCTCCCTCTCTCTCCCCAGCCCCACCGTCTCTCCCTCTCTCTCTCTCCCCAGCCCCACCGTCTCTCCCTCTCTCTCTCTCCCCAGCCCCACCGTCTCTCCCTCTCTCTCTCTCCCCAGCCCCACCGTCTCTCCCTCTCTCTCTCTCCCCAGCCCCACCGTCTCTCCCTCTCTCTCTCTCCCCAGCCCCACCGTCTCTCTCTCTCTCTCTCTCCCCAGCCCCACCGTCTCTCTCTCTCTCTCTCTCTCCCCAGCCCCACCGTCTCTCTCTCTCTCTCTCTCCCCAGCCCCACCGTCTCTCTCTCTCTCTCTCTCTCTCTCTCTCCCCAGCCAGTCTCTCTCTCTCTCTCTCTCTCTCTCTCTCCCCAGCCAGTCTCTCTCTCTCTCTCTCTCCCAGCCCCACCGTCTCTCTCTCTCTCTCTCCCCAGCCCCACCGTCTCTCTCTCTCTCTCTCCCCAGCCCCACCGTCTCTCTCTCTCTCTCTCTCTCCCCAGCCCCACCGTCTCTCTCTCTCTCTCCCCAGCCCCACCGTCTCTCTCTCTCTCTCTCTCCCCAGCCAGTCTCTCTCTCTCTCTCTCTCCCCAGCCAGTCTCTCTCTCTCTCTCTCTCCCCAGCCAGTCTCTCTCTCTCTCTCTCTCCCCAGCCCCACCGTCTCTCTCTCTCTCTCTCTCCCCAGCCCCACCGTCTCTCTCTCTCTCTCTCTCTCTCCCCAGCCCCACCGTCTCTCTCTCTCTCTCTCTCTCTCCCAGCCCCACCGTCTCTCTCTCTCTCTCTCTCTCTCCCCAGCCCCACCGTCTCTCTCTCTCTCTCTCCCCAGCCCCACCGTCTCTCTCTCTCTCTCTCCCCAGCCCCACCGTCTCTCTCTCTCTCTCTCTCCCCAGCCCCACCGTCTCTCTCTCTCTCTCTCTCCCCAGCCCCACCGTCTCTCTCTCTCTCTCTCTCCCCAGCCCCACCGTCTCTCTCTCTCTCTCTCTCCCCAGCCCCACCGTCTCTCTCTCTCTCTCCCCAGCCCCACCGTCTCTCTCTCTCTCTCTCTCCCCAGCCCCACCGTCTCTCTCTCTCTCTCTCTCCCAGCCCCACCGTCTCTCTCTCTCTCTCTCTCCCCAGCCCCACCGTCTCTCTCTCTCTCTCTCTCCCCAGCCCCACCGTCTCTCTCTCTCTCTCTCTCCCCAGCCCCACCGTCTCTCTCTCTCTCTCTCTCCCCAGCCCCACCGTCTCTCTCTCTCTCTCTCTCCCCAGCCCCACCGTCTCTCTCTCTCTCTCTCTCTCTCTCTCCCCAGCCCCACCGTCTCTCTCTCTCTCTCTCTCTCTCCCCAGCCCCACCGTCTCTCTCTCTCTCTCTCCCCAGCCCCACCGTCTCTCTCTCTCTCTCCCCAGCCCCACCGTCTCCCCTCCTCTCTCTCTCTCTCTCCCTCCCTCCAACCCCACAGTCTCCCCTTCTCTCTCTCTCTCCCTCCCTCCAACCCCACAGTCTCCCCTCCTCTCTCTCTCTCCCTCCAACCCCACAGTCTCCCCTCCTCTCTCTCTCTCCCTCCCTCCAACCCCACAGTCTCCCCTCCTCTCTCTCTCTCCCTCCCTCCAACACCACAGTCTCCCCTCCTCTCTCTCTCTCCCTCCCTCCAACACCCTCTCCCGACCCGCCCCGCGTTCTCCCCCCCCCAATCCCGACCCGCCCCGCGTTCTCCCCCCCCCAATCCCGACCCGCCCCGCGTTCTCCCCCCCCCCAATCCCGACCCGCCCCGCGTTCTCCCCCCCCCAATCCCACCCGCCCCGCGTTCTCGCTCCCCCCCCCCCAATCCCGACCCGCCCCGCGTTCTCCCCCCCCCCAATCCCGCCGCCACCGCGTCTCCCCCCCCCCATTCCCGCCCCGCCCCGCGTTCTCCCCCCCCCCAATCCCGCCCCGCGTTCTCCCCCCCCCCAATCCCGCCCCGCGTTCTCCCCCCCCAATCCCGCCCCGCGTCTCTCCCCCTCCCAATCCCGCCCCGCCCCGCGTTCTCCCCCCAAACCCGCCCCGCCCCGCGTTCTCCCCCCCAATCCCGCCCCGCCCCGCGTTCTCCCCCCCCCAATCCCGCCCCGCCCCGCGTTCTCTCTCCCCGCCCAATCCCGCCCCGCCCTCCCGCGTTCTTCTCTCCCCCCCCAATCCCGCCCCGCCCCGCGTTCTCTCCCCCCCCCAATCCCGCCCCGCCCCGCGTTCTCCCCCCCCAATCCCGCCCCCGCCCCGCGTTCTCCCCCCCCAATCCCCGCCCCGCCCCGCGTTCTCCCCCCCCAATCCCGCCCCGCCCCGCGTTCTCTCCCCCCCCCCAATCCCGCCCCGCCCCACGTTCTCCCCCCCCCCAATCCCGCCCCGCCCCACGTTCTCCCCCCCCCAATCCCGCCCCGCCCCAATCCCGCCCCGCCCCACGTTCTCCCCGCCCCAATCCCGCCCCGCCCCACGTTCTCCCCGCCCCAATCCCGCCCCGCCCCACGTTCTCCCCGCCCCAATCCCGCCCCGCCCCACGTTCTCCCCGCCCCAATCCCGCCCCGCCCCACGTTCTCCCCCCCCCCCAATCGCGCCCCGCCCCACGTTCTCCCCCCCCCAATCCCGCCCCGCCCCACGTTCTCCCCCCCCCCCAATCCCCGCCCCGCCCCCCGTTCTCCCCCCCCAATCCCGCCCCGCCCCAATCCCGCCCCGCCCCACGTTCTCCCCGCCCCAATCCCGCCCCGCCCCACGTCCTCCCCGCCCCAATCCCGCCCCGCCCCACGTTCTCCCCCCCCCCCAAATCCCGCCCCGCCCCACGTTCTCTCCCCCCCCCAATCCCGCCCCGCCCCACGTTCTTCCCCCCCCAATCCCGCCCCGCCCCACGTTCTCCTCTGCCCCCCAATCGCCGCACCGCCTCCACCGTTCTCCTCCCCCCCAAATCCCGCCCCCGCCCAACGTTCTCCCCCCCCCAATCCCGCCCGCCCCACGTTCTCCCCCCCCCAATCCCACCCCGCCCCACGTTCTCCCCCCCCCAATCCCGACCCCGCCCCACGTTGCTCGCCCGGGGGCCCCAATCCCACCCCGCCCCAACGTTCCATCGCCCCCCCCAATCCCACCACCTCGCCCCACGTTCTCCCCCCCCCAATCCCACCCCGCCCCACGTTCTCCCCCCCCAATCCCACCCCACACGTTCTCCTCCCCCCGCCCCACGTCCCTCCCTTCTCTCCTCCCCCCCCCAATCCCCGCCCCGCCCCACGTTCTCCCCCCCCAATCCCGCCCCGCCTCCAATTCCCGCCCCCCCAACGTTCTCCCCGCCCCACGTTCTCCCCCGCCCCACGTTCTCCCCCCCCAATCCCGCCCCGCCCCACGTTCTCCACCCCCCCAATCCCGCCCCGCCCCACGTTCTCCCCCCCCAATCCCGCCCCGCCCCACTTCTCCCCCCCCCCAATCCCGCCCCGCCCCACGTTCCCCCCTCCCGCCCCCCAATCCCGCCCGCCCCACGTTCTCCCCCCCCCCAATCCCGCCCCGCCCCACGTCTCCCCCCCCAATCCCGCCCCGCCCCACGTTCTCCCCCCCCAATCCCGCCCCGCCCACCACGTTTCTCCCCCCCCAATTCCCGCCCCGCCCCAATCCCGCCCCGCCCCACGTCTCCCCCGCCCCACGTTCTCCCCGCCCCAATCCCGCCCCGCCCCACGTTCTCCCCCCCCAATCCCGCCCCGCCCCACACCCACGATCTCCCCCCCCAATCCCGCCCCGCCCCACGTTCTCCCCCCCCCAATCCCGCCCCGCCCCACGTTCTCTCCCCCCCCCAATCCCCGCCCCGCCCCACGTTCTCCCCCCCCCAATCCCGCCCCGCCCCACGTTCTCCCCCCCAATCCCGCCCCGCCCCACGTTCTCCCCCCCCAATCCCGCCCCGCCCCACGTTCTCCCCCCCCAATCCCGCCCCGCCCCACGTTCTCCCCCCCCAATCCCGCCCCGCCCCACGTTCTCCCCCCCCCAATCCCGCCCCGCCCCACGTTCTCCCCCCCCCCAATCCCGCCCCCGCCCCACGTTCTCCCCCCCAATCCCGCCCCGCCCCACGTTCTCCCCCCCCCAATCCCACCCCGCCCCACGTTCTCCCCCCCCCCCAATCCCACCCCGCCCCACGTTCTCCCCCCCCCCCAATCCCACCCCCGCCCCACGGTTCTCCCCCCCCCAATCCCACCCCGCCCCACGTTCCCCCCCCCCCAATCCCACCCCGCCCCACGTTTCTCCCCCCCCCAATCCCCACCCCGCCCCACGTTCTCCCCCCCCCCATCCCACCCCGCCCCACGTTCTCCCCCCCCCCGCCCCACGTTCTCCTCCCCCCCCCCCAATCCCGCCCCGCCCCACGTCTCCCCCCCCCAATCCCGCCCCGACCCACGTTTTCCCCCCCCCCAATCCCGCCCCGCCCCACTCTCCCCCCCCCAATCCGCCCCGCCCCACGTTCCTTCTCTCTCCCCCCCCAATCCCACCCCGCCCCACGTTCTCTCCCCCCCCAATCCCACCCCGCCCCACGTCTTCTCCCCCCCCAATCCACACCCCGCCCCCCGTTCTCCCCCCCCCCAATCCACCCCGCCCCACTTTCTCCCCCCCCCCAAACCCACCCCGCCCACGTTCTCCCCCCCCAATCCCACCCCGCCCCACGTTCTCCCCCCTCAATCCCACCCCGCCCCACGTTCTCCCCCCCCAATCCCACCCCGCCCCACGTTCTCCCCCCCCCAATCCCACCCCGCCTCACGTTCTCCCCCCCAATCCACCCCGCCCCACGTTCTCCCCCCCCAATCCCACCCCGCCCCACGTTCTCCCCCCCCCCAATCCCACCCCGCCCCACGTTCTCCCCCCCCAATCCCCACCCCGCCCCACGTTCTCCCCCCCCCAATCCCACCCCGCCCCACGTTCTCCCCCCCCCAATCCCACCCCGCCCCACGTTCTCTCCCCCCCATCCCCACCCCGCCCCACGTTCTCCCCCCCCATCCCCACCCCGCCCCACGTTCTCCCCCCCCATCCCCATCCACGTTCTCCCCCCCATCCCCATCCCACGTTCTCCCCCCCATCCCCATCCACGTTCTCCCCCCCCATCCCCATCCCACGTTCTCCCCCCCCATCCCCATCCCACGTTCTCCCCCCCATCCCCATCCCACGTTCTCCCCCCCATCCCCATCCCACGTTCCCCCCATCCCCATCCCACGTTCTCCCCCCCATCCCCATCCCACGTTCTCCCCCCCATCCCCATCCCATTCCACGTTCTCCCCCCCCATCCCCATCCCATTCCACGTTTCCCCCCCATCCCCATCCCATTCCACGTTCTCCCCCCCCATCCCCATCCCATTCCACGTTCTCCCCCCCCATCCCCATCCCATTCCACGTTCTCCCCCCCCATCCCCATCCCATTCCACGTTCTCCCCCCCCATCCCCATCCCATTCCACGTTCTCCCCCCCCATCCCCATCCCATTCCACGTTCTCCCCCCCCATCCCCATCCCATTCCACGTTCTCCCCCCCCATCCCCATCCCATTCCACGTTCTCCCCCCCCATCCCCATCCCATTCCACGTTCTCCCCCCCCATCCCCATCCCATTCCACGTTCTCCCCCCCCATCCCCATCCCATTCCACGTTCTCCCCCCCCATCCCCATCCCATTCCACGTTCTCCCCCCCCATCCCCATCCCATTCCACGTTCTCCCCCCCCATCCCCATCCCATTCCACGTTCTCCCCCCCCATCCCCATCCCATTCCACGTTCTCCCCCCCCATCCCCATCCCATTCCACGTTCTCCCCCCCCATCCCCATCCCATTCCACGTTCTCCCCCCCCATCCCCATCCCATTCCACGTTCTCCCCCCCCATCCCCATCCCATTCCACGTTCTCCCCCCCCATCCCCATCCCATTCCACGTTCTCCCCCCCCCCATCCCCATCCCATTCCACGTTCTCCCCCCCCCATCCCCATCCCATTCCACGTTCTCCCCCCCCCATCCTCATCCCACTCCACGTTCTCCCCCCCCCATCCCCATCCCATTCCACGTTCTCCCCCCCCATCCCCATCCCATTCCACGTTCTCCCCCCCCATCCCCATCCCATTCCACGTTCTCCCCCCCCCCCATCCCATTCCACGTTCTCCCCCCCCATCCCCATCCCATTCCACGTTCTCCCCCCCCATCTCCATCCCATTCCACGTTCTCCCCCCCCATCCCCATCCCATTCCACGTTCTCCCCCCCCGCATCCCATCCCACGTTCTCCCCCCCCGCATCCCATCCCATCCCCGCCGCCACATTATCCCCTCCCGCCCCATACTCTCCCCTGCGCGCGCTCTCACTATCCACGTCCCCACTTCTACCCACAGCTTTCCCCCGCTGTCCCCGGCGGTAAATTGAGGTTCGGCGGCACGTGTGTTACTCACCACGGATCAAACTCATGAATGATGCTCTCGAAACGAATGACGGCGAATAACCTGGAGCTGAATCCAGCCAGCCAGGCCAAGAAGAGGACAGTGAAGGACAGGAGGGACTGCCAGCCTGCTGGGTGAGAGACCAGGCTCCTCACCTCCAGCGCAGAACGCTCCGCCATTTTACAACAGTTAACGGAAGGAGGAGGGGGGGGGGGGGGGGGGGGGGGAAAAACAAACCGCGACGGCCTGTAATATTTAAATGTAAATTTTAAATAATAACCGGTGAGTGGGGGGAGGGGGCCGGACCGGGCCGAGCCGGGGTGGAGGGGGAGGGGTCCGGGTCTCAGCCCCGCACTAACATCACTCACACTGGAGCGGCGCTCGGTCCGCGGCCGCGTGTGCGTCGCCAATCAACTTCCCCCTGACGGGGGTTGGAACACCTCGGCTGCAACCACTGTAGCGGAACCAGCATTAAAGTGAGGGAGAGGGGAAGAGAAAGCCGGTGACACCCGTCGCGTATGAAAGGAGGGGGGGTTTGAGGGGAAAAAAACGGCCGTCGCTTCCATACCATTCCCTCCCCCCCCTCCGGCGATTTTTGGTTTGGGCTCGACATGTCAACCAATCGGAGAGAGGTTTACTCTGCCGTCGGCGCGCGAGACGGGAGCGTACCGCATCGATGGAGCCTTTGATCCAATCCGCGGAAGGCGTCTTGGGGGCAGCGGCGGGGACGGCGTGGAGGCTGGTGATTGGCGCTGGAGTTAGGGGAGGAAAAAGTTCGAGGAGGAAAGCAAAAACCAACGAGCCGGAGCTGCTTAGGTAACAGCGCATGGGCCATCGTGTGGCAATGGGAAAGAGTGTCAGCTGATGAGATATTTCATGTCACTCATCGCCAAGGCTTTGAATATTCCAACAGCACCCTGCCCCCTCTCCGGGCCCTTTGCTGCTTGATCACCTGCACCAGATAGACGTCTGTTTTACTACAAATGAGCATTCGAATTGCTTGCTCATCCAACCTGTCCCCACAGGCAATTTAACCGTAAGCTTGTCACTTGCCCGAAATTTGGAGAGGATTCGTCAGTTTTGATTAAAATACTAGGATACCTTACTATAAGGGGAAAGAGTCTCCAGGTATTTAGATCACTACTCATTTCTAACACTTCCTGATCAACAACTCTGCAATCATTTTTGTCATTCTGCACGCATGTCTCAGTTCTTTCCTCCTGTTTAATTCTTGTGTGCCCCACCCCCATTTTGTGTTCCACTCTTTCAGCGCCACCATCACAGACTTTGTTTAGATCTTTGATTCTGGCTTATTTTTCTCAGGCCCTGCTACAGATTTAAACATACGTAGCCCAATAGTTAATTCCTGTTATTATGATCCTGTTAGAGACCGTTAACATTGAAAGAGAAATCCGAACACCCCACTATTAACTGACAGAACGAGGCCGCAAGATTTCGCGTTTTTACGCAAAAACGAATTTGTATATAAAATTAAGCAAAGCAAGCATCATTAACAATACTGTAGTCTAGAACTACTTATGCAATGAACTCAGTTCTACATTTTACTTCCAATCAAAAGGGTTCCCTCATACATTACAAGAATCATGAACATTCATTCACTTCTTTAGAGATCAAGCCAACGATATGCCACAGTCCTGCGGAATTCACTGTAATTCTTTTCAGTGTTCCAACTGTTCTCTGAGGTAAGATTTAATGGTGATCTTTCCATAACCTTTGGCTAAGTGACTCTCCAACTTTTATTTAAGACCTTATGACTGGAATCCTTGTGCTGGTTGGTGGCAGATACCCAGCTGCCTTCTAACAGTTAATATTTTCTCCGTTTGAGTGCAGGCCTGACTAATATTCGTCTCCTTTGGCACTCCCAACTCGATGAGCTGCACTCTACATGAAACCAAAATTGCAATGCCTTCTATGAGAAACAAGACAAAAGTGTGCCAAGTCTTCAGCAGAGAGTTGCTCCAGGCCGATGATGCCAGATAGCATTTCATACCAAGGAACACCTTCAGCAGCAAATGGACAGATTCTTTCATACCTGATAAGAGTTTGGTTTGACCATCAGCATCAGTAAAGCAAATGTATTGGTCCAGGATGTTGCCATACTGCCATCAATCAGCATTGATGATGTGAAGCTGAAGGTTGTTGATAGCTTCATATATCTAGGCTGCACAATCATCAGTAACATGTCACTTGGTTCTGAAATCAGGCACATTGCAAATGCTGCAGCTGTAATGTATAAGCTTCTCTACCACAGTCGCCAAGACAGATTATCTGATCGTTTCCTTGGTGGTACTATTAAGAATGCCATATTTACCTTAAAGTCAAAACGGGAAAAGGGACTCCATGGCACGACAGACCTTGGAGTTTCCACGCATACACAGACTGGGAGCGGGCTGCACAAGCGCATTTCAGCATTTTAAGTTCTTCAGGCTGAGGACAGGTCCAGCATGCGCAAAAAGTGAAAACCTGGATCATGTGACCATTGGAATAAAGTGCCCCAGGCAGGGTACAAGGAAAGGTCCCAAAAGGGAAAGGGGTCAAGAAGAGGTCCCAAAAGAGGTCCCAGATGGACAGGAAGAAGCCATGTTAAAGTAAAAAGCAGTGAAAGAGGCCCCAAGCAGGAAAAGAGCTGTGGTTAGATTTTAAGGGAGGTAACTCAGGGGATGCCCTAGCAATCAAAGAGGGCAACAGAAGGTTGGTGATTCTGTGCTGCAGGCCATTGGGTGATGGTACCCCTTCAGAGCAGTAATGTTCTGCCTGGCAATGCCAAAGAGCTGAAGTTATGCTTGTGAGTTGGTGCCCCGGGTGCAAATTTGGGAATCCAGGGGCATAGAATCTCAGGAGAGAAGATTGAACCCCTGCTAGTGGGCCATTGTTGAGGCTGTCCGAGTTGGAGCAACTTTTGGAGAGAATTCCAAGGCGAGATCTTTGAGGCAAAGACTAGAATTCCTCTTGAGAGAGTTTCAGCAAGATTGGTTGACTCACAGTGTTACTGACGTCTGGGTGGGTTGTTGAAAAATCCATGGACCCTGACTTGGTTACATCTGCCATTTATTGTGCAATGTGTGTTTGATCACAGCTTGCCTTTAATTCACATGTACCTCATACACTGTCACATTCAGGGTAAGATTGATATTGTAAGTTGTTTTATCTTCCATCTTCCATGGAATCTTGAGGCTTTATTCACCTGAACAATTGTCTACAATCTCAAGCTTGTTTACTTTAAGTAAAATTTTATTGGTCCCTAATCAGTTCTTAAAAATTTGGGGATCTGGTCCAGGATCATCAAAATAGTTAGACCTTGCTATGTGTAAGCGACTAGCATGTTTATCTACCTAAGTACAGTGATTCAGAAACAACACATTGGTTGAAAAACTCATTAGATATCCTGAGTATTAGATATCCTATCCTGAGTATGTGATAAAGCATTATGTAAGTTATTACAGTCTAATTATATTCCTCCCTCTGATTTGCGGATACAGATACCTTGCTTGTCCTGCTTTCTACCCTTAATTAGCACATTCCTTTAGATAATATCACCACCTTCAACACCTCTTTGTCCTTTGTGACATCTTTTGGTTGTCTGCACCTATCACTGGCCCTCTATCCAGCTCTCTTGTCCCAACCCCTCCCTTAAACCAGCTTATATTTCACCCCTTTTCTATTTTTCCTTAGTCCTGTTGAAGAGTCATGCAGACTCGAAACGTTAACTCTGCTCCCTTCCACAGATGCTGCCAGACCTGCTGAGTTTTCCAGTATTTTTGAAATAGTAAAAGGTTGTCTTACCATTATGCAATACATTTCAGTTGATGCAAGGGCATTCTGCTTCTCTGCCCTCTGTTTCCCATGCCCTTGACCTGCAGCCTGTACTTAAAATTGCTAATTTTACTAATCCTCTTTTCTCCTTGCCCAGACCTCATGTCAAATCCATATACAACTGAATAAGCACCAGCAGTGGTGATGTATGCTGCTCCTCGTGTATCAAAGTGGTGGATGACACTAATTGTTCATTGTAGAATTGCAGTTAGAGGAAGAAAATAAAAACAAAATGCTGGAAAAACTCAGCAGGTCTGGCAGCATCTGTGGAGAGAGAAATAGAGTTAATGTTTCGAGTCCATGTGACTTCAGAACTCTGAAGAAGAGTCATTCAGGCTCGAAACATTAACTCTGTTTTTCTCTCTCACAGATGGTGCCAGACCTGCTGAGATTTTCCAGCATTTTCTATTTTTATTTTGGATTTCCAGCATCCGCAGTATTTTGCTTTTATGAGCAGATTATATGCTCTTACTGGTATTGACTGAGGTTGAAATGTTGGGCAGGACGCTGTGGCAAAATACCTTCTCTTTTTGAAGTGAGATCTTTTACCTCCACCAGAAAGGATAGTTGGGTCACAGATTAAACTCTCAGTTGAAAGACAGCTCCTGTAACAACGTACTGAGCTCCCAAAGTTCTGCACTGAAATGTCAGCCTAAATTATGTGCTGAAGGCTCTGGAGTGGAACTTGAACCCACAAACTTCTCACTCAGCGAGAATGCTCCCACCAGCCAAGGTTGGCAAGAAGGTTGATATTCTGCTTGATTTAATATTTTTGGGGCCACGGGGGAGTTTTCAAAATACTTCCCTCAGGAGATTGAATGTGTGAGGTGGCGATGTTTTGAGATTCTGGTTTAAAGTGCTTATAGCTTGGGAAAGCGGATAGTAAAATGAGAAAAGGGTCATTAAGAGAGTGTTGTTGACACAAGCTTGAATTCTGTTTCTGCCTCGTCTTAAATTGTAATCTACTTTCTTCATTGTTAATAAATGAAATAATCCTACTTAAATTCCATTTACAATATTGTGTTCAGTTCTAGACAATTGCACCTACGTACGAACATATGAATTATGAGCAGGAGTAGGCCACTCGGCCCTTCAAGCCTGCTCCGCCATTCAGTAAGATCACGGCTGATCTGATTGTGATCTCAACCCCACATTCCTGCCTATCCCCGATAACCTTTCACTCCCTTGTTAATGAAGAATCTACTTAGCTCTGCCTTAAAAAAAATTCAAACATTCTGCTTCCACTGCCTTTTGAGGAACAGAGTTCCAAAGGCCAGAATTTTCCAGCCACATTGGCGTCGGGCATCATGGCGGGCGGGGGGCTGGGCGGTCCAAATGGCAAGAGGGCCAAAAATCGGTTTCATGCAGTTGTGAAACCTGTTAGCGATCGTTGGCTCCACCCACCAATGGTGGGCCACGTTTCCCAGCACCGCACATCAGGAACCTAATTTCAATATATTAGCATCTCATTATAAGCCCTGCTCGCCAGAATCATCCCCCCACGCTGGATCATCCAGGCACGTCGGCATGATTGCACAACTGGACATAAGAGACATGCGCCTGATGAGCTGCACTTTGCTTGGGACTTCAAGGTTTGTTTGCTTACCTTGCTTCGGGCAGCACTCACAGTCATCTATGCCAGACTTTGCAGACGGCACCACGTCACTTTTAGAGGGGCCCATGGGCAGGTCTCTACCTGCTAATGGGAGGAAAGATCTTGTAACAGTTTCTATCACATGGGACAAAATATCTGACAAACTAATGGGACTAAAGGCAGACAAGTCGCCAGGACCATCCAAGGGTTTTAAAGGAAGTGGCTGTGGAGATAGCAGAGGCATTGGTTGAAATATTCCAGAACTGACTGGATTCTGGGAGGGTCCTAGCGGATTGGAAAACTGCTAATGTGACGCCCCTGTTCGAGAAGGGAGAGAGACAAAAAGCAGGAAACTATAGGCCAATCAGCCTAACATTGGTCATTGGGAAAATGCTAGAGTTCGTTATTAAGGAAGAAAGAGCAGGACACTTAGAAAAGCTTAACGCAATCAAACAGAGTCAACATGTTCTTGTGAAAGGGAAATCAAGTTTGACAAATTTGCTGGAGTTCTTTGAGGATATAACAAGCAGAGTTGATAAAGGGGAACCGGTAGACATAGTGTATTTGGATTTTGAAGGCATTCGATAAGGTGCCACATGAAAGGTTATTGCACAAGGTAGGAGCTCACGCTATTGGGGGTAATGTTTTAGCATGGATTGAGGATTGGTTAACACATAGAAGACAGAGAGTCAGAATTAATGGCTCTTTTTCAGGTTGGAAAGATACAACTAGTGGAGTGCCACAAGGATCAGTCCTAGGGCCTCAACTATTTACTATCCGTATTAATGACTTGGAGGAGGGGGCAGAGTGTAATGTATCCAAATTTGCTGATGGTACAAAAATAGTTGGGATGGCATGTTGTGATGAGGATATAAGGAATCTGCAAGGGGATATAGATAAGTTGAGTGAGTGGGTAAAAACTTGGCAGACGGAGTTTAATGTAGGAAAGTGTGAGGTCATTGATAGGAAGAACAAAAGGCAGACTTATTTAAATGGAAAGAGACTCCAAAAGAGTGCAGCATAGAGGGATCTGGGTGTTATTGTGCATGAAACACAAAAAGTTAGCATGCAGGTGCAGCAAGTAATTAAGGCAAATGGAATTTTGGCCTGTATTGCCACGGGGTTGGAGTTTAAAAATAGGGAAGTCTTGTTACAATTGTATGGGGTGTTGTGAGGTCGCACCTGGAGTACTGTGTACAGTTTTGATCCCCGTATTTAAGGAAGAATATACTGGCATTGAAGGCAATTCAAAACAGATTCACTAGGCTGATTTCTGGGATGAAGGGGTTGACATCAAGAATGGCTAAACAAGGTTAAGCCTTAATTCACTGGAGTTTAGAAGAATGAGAGGCGATCTTATTGAAACGTACAAGATTCTGAGGGGGCTTGATAGGGTAGATGTTGAGAAGATTTTCCAGTAGTGGGAAATCTCGAACTAGGGGATATATTTACAGAATAAAGGGACACTCATTTAAAACTGAGATGCAAAGAAATTTCTTCTGCCAGAGGGTAGTGAATATCTGGAATTCTCTACCCCAGAGAGTTGTGAAGGCTAGATCACTGAAAGTGTTTAAAGAGGAGGTAGATAGATTCTTGAAATATTGGGGAGTTGAAGACTATGAGGAGCGGGCACGAAAGATTAGTTGAGGCCTGGGGCAGATCAGCCATGATCTTATTGAATGGCGGGGCAGGCTTGAGGGGCCAAATGCCTACTCCTGCTCCTATTCCTTATGTCCTCATGTACCAGACCAGCCATAAGTCTGGGTGGCTTTTCAATAGCTGCAGGCTTGCTTGAGGAAGGGGAAGAAGTGGCCTCAGGCAAGGGAAGAGGCTGCAGGCCAAGGGCTGTACTGGGGAAGAGGGTAGCCCAGGATGAGTATGGGAGCACATGTTGATCTGTGCGATTGGCTTCAAGGTGATGAGGGCTGGGGAGGAGATGAGGCCAAATGTAGATTTAAGGGTGTGTGAGAGAGAGTGAGTGTTGATGTCCCTTCAGCTGGCAGTGACTGAATGTGTGATGGCCTTGTGAGTGTGTGAGTTTAGAGTGATAAGATGGTTGCCTTACCCTGGCGGCATGGGTGAGATCATTCATCCATTTTCTGCACTGGATGGCCGACCTCTTGTGTGCAGCATTAGCACTGACCGCCTCAGCCACCACCTCCTAAGCCGGAGTGGTGAGACTGATGGGCCTCCTGCGACCAGAGCGGAGGTAGAAGACATCACAATGGGCCTCTATGGCATCCAGAAGACATCCCAGGGATGCGCCACTGAACCAGGGGGCTGCAATCTTCTTGGCTTTTGGCGGCATTTCTTCACCAGAGCAGGCCTAGGCTGCAAGCATTGAGAGGTGTGCATGCGGCTGCAGTTTAAATATGGCGCCCTGCGTGAGGAAGCGGTGAGGTAACAGTATGGTGGGAAAATTGGAGGCCATCCACCAGTGAGACAGCGTATTGCCTCTGGCTGCATAATTAATGAGGCGGGAATGGGGGATGTGGTGCGAAAACCCGCCATTGCGCTGGTGGGTAAAACGGCTATTTTCCTGCCTGCAACTGCACTTTATGAAAACCAGGGACGATTCTGCCCAAAGATTCATGATCCTCTGAGAGAAAAAATTTCTCTTCATCTCCTCTTCTCTTAAATAGTGACCTCTAGTTCTCGATTCTCCCACAAGAGGAAACATCCTCTCCACATCCACCCTGTCAAGACCCCTCAGGATCTTAAAGGTTTCAATCAAGTCGCCTCTTACTCTTCTAAACTCCAGTGGATACCAAAACCTAACCTGTACAACCTTTCCTCATAAAACAACCCGCCCATTCATGGTATTAGAACAGTAAACCTTCTCTGAACTGCTAACCCATTTACATCTTTCCTTAAATAAGGAGACCAATGCTGTACACAGCCCCCCAGATGTGCTCTCACCAGTGCCCTGTACAATTGAAGCATAACCTCCCTACTTTTGTATTGAATTCCTCTTGCTATTAACTTTCCTAATTACTTGCTGTACCTGCATTCTAGCCTTTTGTGATTCATGTGCTAGCACACCCAAACCCCTCTGAATCTCCAAGCTCTGCAATCTCTCACCATTTAGATAATAAGCTTTTTTATTCTTCCTGCCAAAATGGACAATTTCAAATTTGCCCACATTATACTCCATTTGCCAGATCTTTGCCCACTCACTTTATCTATGTTCCTCTGCAGTCTCTTTATGTCCTCTTCACAATTTACTTTCCTACCTATCTTTGTGTCATGAACAAAGTTAGCAACTATATCTTTGGTCCCTTCATTCAAGTCATTTATATAAATTGTAAAAAGTTGAGGGCTCAGCACTGATCCCTGTGGCATACCACTCGTTACATCTTGCCAACCAGAAAATTACCAATTTATGCCTACTCTCTGTGTCCTGTTAGCTAGCTGATCTTCTTTCCATGCCAATACGTTACTCCCTACACAATGAGCTTTCATTTTCCGCAACAACCTTTGATGCAGCACCTTATCAAATGCCTTCTGGAAATCTAAGTACAGTACATCCACTGGTTTCCCCTTCTCCATAGCACATGTAACTCCTTCAAAGAATTCCAATAAATTGGTTAAACATGATTTCCCTTTCAGAAAACCATGTTGACTCTGCCTGATTGCCTTTAATTTTTCTAAGTGCCCTGCTGTAACATCTTTAACAATAGCTTATAACATTTTCCCTATGACAGATATTAAGCTAACTTACCTATAGTTTCCTGCTTTCTGTCTCCCCTTTTTGAAGAAAGGAGTTATATTTGCTATTTTCCAACCTAATGGAACCTTCCCCAAATCTAGGGAACCTCAGGAAAGATATAAGACCTTGAAGGGTTTGCGGTTCAGATTCACCAGAATGAATTTGGATTAAGTTATGATGACAGGCTGCATGGAACAGCCTTATATTTTAGTGAGTAGAAAAGATTGATCTAATTGAGGTGTTTACAGTTTCACACAAAATTTAATAGGGTAAACAAAGAGAAGCTATTTCCTCTCATGGGGGAGTCCGAAACAAAAGGGCTACCCTTAAAATTAGAGCTGAGTTATTATAGATTGATGTCAGGAAGCATTTCTTCACACAAAGCTCAGTGGAAAATTGGAACTCTTCTGAGAAACTTTGAGGCTAGGTCAACTGAAAATTTAAAAACTGAGATTGATAATTTTTTTTCCTTTGGAGAGGTTATAGAATTAAAGAGTGTAGATGGAATTAAGCTACAAACCATGATCTAATTGAATGGCAGAACAGGCTCGAGGGGTTGAGTGGCCTCACTGTGCTCCGACGTTCCTAATCCAGGACAGTTAATCTTATCAGTTTAACCCAAAGTCCTGAAACTCAAATTGTAATGTGGTTCACAGTAGGAACAGGGTTTACTGTCCAAATGACCTTTTTTCCTTCCATGTCTCCATGCATTGTTAAAGTATCCATTTTTAAAAATGGTTTTACAAGAAATACTCAAGATTGTGGTGTATAGCTGTGGTGACATCCAGCAGGGACAAAATGTACACTAACTGAAGACTATATGTACACTTAGAGGCCTCATGTATTTATTTTTCTCTGAAGTTTGCTCCCCTCACTTGCCCTGAAGGTGTTGCTTGCGGAGATGTCAGTCATAGCTCAATGGGTGGTAGTTTAGCCTCCTGAGTTACCTCTAAATCAGAAGTCGTGGGTTCAAGTCTTCTCCAGAGACTTGAACTCAATCCAGGCTGACGCTCCAGTGCTATTAGTGAGGAAGTGCTGCACTACCGGAGGCACCATCTGTTTGATAAAGCATTAACCCGAGGACCAAAAACTATTAAAGATCATGTGGCACTATTGGATAAAGAGCAAAGAAGTTTTCCCTGGTGCCCTGGATAGTGTTTATCCCTCACCCAACATGAGAAACTAATGTGGTCTCCTCTACATTGGAGAGACCAAACGCAGACTCTGCGGAACACCTTTGGTCTGTCCACAAGCATGACCCAGATCTCCCTGTAGCTTGCCATTTCAACATACCGCCCTGCTCTCATGCCCACATGTCCGTCCTGGGCCTGCTGCAATGTTCCAGTGAAGCTCAGCGTAAACTGGAGGAACAGCACCTCATCTTCTGACTAGGCACTCTACAGCTTTCCAATCTTAATATTGAGTTCAATAATTTCAGATCATGAACTTTCTCCTCCATCTCCACCCCCTTTCCGATCCCCCTTTTTCCAATAATTTATTTTTTTTTGTTTATTTTTAACAACTGTTTTTTTCTCTTCCCTCCTATTTTTAAATTTATTTCGATCTATTGTTTCATCTCCACCTTTCAGCCAATTTCGATTCCTTCCCTCCACTCTACCCATACTAGGGCCATCTGCCACTAGCTTGCTTCCCTTAATGTCCCCATTAGCACATCTTTTAGATAATATCACCACCGCCAACACCCTTTTGTCCTTTTGTCTATGACATCTTTGGCAGTCTCTTCTTGGCCTCCACCTATCACTATCGAGCTCTCCTGTCCCAACCCTTTCTACTAGCTTATATTTCATCTCATTTCTACATGTCTTAGTTCTGATGAAGGGTCATATGGACTCAAAACGTCAACTGTATCCCTCTCTGCAGACACTGTCAGACCTGCTGAGTTTTCTAGGTATTTTTGTTTTTGTTATAGATTTCCAGCATCCACAGTATTTTGCTTTTATCTGAGAAACTAGATTATCTGATTATTCTCACATTGTTGTTTGTGGACTTGCTGTGTGCAATTATCTGCTGTGTTTCCTACAATGAAACAGTGTATAGGCTGTAAAACACTTTGGGATGCCTGAGATCATGAAAGGCACTATATAAATGTAAGGCTTTTCTTGATTGTGTACAATTCCACACCCACTAATCACCCTCCAGTATTTTGTCCAAATAGCCATTATTTTTGCATGAACCTTGATAGGAATGTCGTTGATAGGGTTACTTCACGGGAGGGGGAGAATCATCATCACCTTGAATCAAAGTCAACCTTGGCACAGCTGGTAGCACTCTTGACTTTGAATCAGAAGGTTGTGGGTTCAAGTCTCACTTCAGGACTTATAGAATTGCATCCTTTAGCTTATATTGCCACCCTTTATTCTTCCTACCAAAATGTATCACTTCACACTTCTCTGCATTAAATTTCACCTTCAACGTGTCCTCTAGCCTGTCTATGTAGAACTGAGACCAAGATCCAATTAGCCACGATCTTTTTAAATAGCGGAGCAGACATAAGGGGCTGCATGGCCTACTTCTGTTCCTATTTCTTATGTTCTAACACATCAATGCCTTCTCTTTTCAATCCTCCCTGCCCTATTATGACCACAGCAGATGTTAATTGCTGAGCAAACCAAATCCCAGAGAGAAGCTTGACTTATGGGCCATGCCCTTTTTTTTCTACCCTGAAAATGAGAAGAAACCATACTGATCTCAGCAGCAAGAAGTCCAGTGTCACTTTTGGGATTTTAAAAATTAAAAGTTTTATTAACAAGAAGAAAAGAAAACTTAAGCACACAGGATTACAGTTACACAGTTAAAATTAGTCTTGCAAAACATTCCCCCAAAAGGCTCCCTACTTGGTCAGACTCACAGGTAAATGCCTTCTAGGCAACACTCCCTTATGGATGTTTATCTATAAAAATCCAGTAATATTACCCAAGGTAAACTGCTGTAGCTTTACTAAAGGCATACCACACAACCTCTTAAACTCTCTTCCACTATGCTGTGGAAATCCAAGATTTCAGAACAAAACTTTTTTAGCAGCCCAAGACTTTTCAGGCTTGACTGGATGGCTAATTCAAAGTTTTCCCAGCCTGGAGCTGTTTCCAGGAGAGCTCACAAAGCCAACAACCAACTACTAAGCTCTCCTAAATAACTCTAAAATACAATTTTCTCCCCTTTCATCTCAGGTTCCTGTTCTTACACCCCTTTGAAACTCGAATCCTTCCAAATAGAAAATCTTTCATGTTTCTATTTTGTCTCTGCTTTCAGGTCAATAAGATATTATATACACTGCTCTGTTTATTTATGGAACTCCTGTAAGATGCAAAAATGTTTCTTGTTACCTCTGACTTCCTTTTGATATTCAAACAAACTCTCAACTTTTCTAAAAATGCAAATGTTAGATCCAACCTATTTACTTGTACCTCAAACCCACCATAATATCTCATTACCACTGCAGACTTAAAGCCTCTATCCTCTCATGCCTTAAACCTCGCTAACAACCTGTCCCTAGTAACTTTTCCCCAGCTTAATTAAATCATTTACACACACACAGACACACAGCTTTCTTCACGGGAATAGCACAATATTCCCCAAAAATATTTTTTAAAATAACATCCATTCTCACAGCACCAGTGGATGCCTGGAGTGTTGTTACAAACTTGGGTCTGCAGTAGCTGCCGTCTTGTCATTCATTGCCAGTCCCTTTTTGCTCCTGCTCCAAGTTCTTAGCTCTTTTTAAGCTGTTTGTAGATTCCTTGCATTCTTTACTTGATTCACCCTTCCTAATACCCACTAAACCTAACCCAGGAGATACAACAGGACAGCGTCCTTGACATATGAACTGAAAATTGAACTCATTGTGCTGCTTGTGCCCAGAACTGCAGTCAGCTGCCAACGTGAGCATGTAGTGCATGCGGTGGAAGCTTGCAGAGTGGCAGTTTGTGACATCAAACAGCCTCAAACAGTTTCTAACATGTAAATGGTGCACAATTTGCCATTTTGGATCCTGAAGGTCCAGTTAATGCTGTCTCTTAATCACTTACTCATTCACCGACAAGTATTATTTAAGGACTAATAATGCAATTTGCAGGTGAGGCGCTTTTTAACTTTAGTTTGATGGTGCTGTTAGTGGAAGAA
This sequence comes from Carcharodon carcharias, assembly GCF_017639515.1. Lineage (NCBI taxonomy): Eukaryota > Metazoa > Chordata > Chondrichthyes > Lamniformes > Lamnidae > Carcharodon > Carcharodon carcharias. Next base: position 197,960,766 of record NC_054469.1, read on the forward strand.
CAGTATTTAATGTTATTGGAGGAGTTTTGCAAACTTCTTGGATTTACAAAGAATGGTACTGGATCTTGACAATGAAGTTAGAAGAGCTGAGAGGCCTGTCTGAAGAAATCCTGCTTCAGTAATTGGGATGATAGTTGCAGTGCCTCTTGGGTTGCAGCATGACTTGAAAATGGAACACAGGTAACAGGGAAGGGAAGCTGTGTACTTCAAGAAAATGAAAATCAAGGGCTCACAATCAAACACTGTACTCATGCCATCTGTAGGGACACATCTCCTACCTTCACCTCAGTCTGAAGCAGGGTGTTGAGGCGCCTATGTTTCACCAAGGAGGTGGTAACTGGACTGTGTCACCTTAAATCCAGCCTGCAGCAATACAACAGTACAAGGATGGTGCTGTCACTGACCAAGATACTGTGGCACTAAATTTCTACCCCAATGGATAGCAGGTGATGTTAGCAACATCCCTCAGTTGTACATTTATCACTGCATCAAGGACGTGGCAGAGCCCTGTATAGAAGGAGAGGGCACTTAACAAAGCAGGAGGAGAGAGCATGCGGATTTGACACCTACTGGGTTTCCCAATGATGCAGTGTGCAATCAGCTGCATACACATGGCTCTGAGTGCTCCACATGTAATGGGGAAATGTTCTGCATGCAAGAACTACTGCTCCATTATATGCAGTTGGTATGTGAGGATGCTCAGAAGATCCTCTTGGTCAATGCCCCATATCTTGGCAGCAGCCATGCATTCATCATACATTATTCAGCCATACCCATTATCTTTAGTTGACCATCAAGGTCGACCATCTCAGGAAAGATGGTAGCATAGTGGTAATATCGTTGGACTAGTAATTCAGAGGTCCAGATTAATGCTCTGGGGGCATGGAGTTCAAAATCTTACTGTGGCAGCTGGTGGTATTTAAATTCAATCAATAATTAAATTTGAAATATAAAGCTAGTCTCAGTAATGGTAACCATTAAACTATCAATTGTTGTAAAAACCCATCTGGTTCACTAATGTCCTTTGGGGAAGGAAATCTGCCATCCTAATTGGAGTCTACATGTGACTCAGATCCACAATAATGTGGTTGACTCTTAACTGCCCTCTGAAATAGCCTAGCAAGCAGCTCAGTTCAAGAGCAAATAGGGATGGGCAACACGTGATGGTCATCCAGAGATGTCCATATTCCATAAAAGAATAGATGAAAAGAACCAGAGGCTGGCTACTAGCTCATGACTGCCTTTTGCCACCCTACCAAGCATGGACAATGAGAGCCATGCAGCAACCAGAAATGCTGTGGAGTAAACAGTTGGAATGATGAAACTGCTTTAATTGCTAAGGGAGAATTCTCTAGTACTCACCAGAGTGTGTCTCCAAGTTCGTGGTGGTCTACTGCACCTTCCAAAACCTTACTGCCATAAAAGTGAAGACCTTGCCACCTGATCTTTGGAGGCCAAGGGAGAGAGAGGAGGAGGCATCTGAGACCCTTTTGCTCTAGATGGTTGTCTGTAAGTAGTTGTTTGGATTTCTGTTCCCATAAGATGTCATTCCTACATGATTGGCTGCTGCGCTATTCTCCACAATTCAATTCATCTGCTACAAACTGCCACATCATCCTCTTGGACAAGATCCTGAAATAAAAGCCATCAACAAAAATCTACTATGTAGCAACTTTTTTCTAATAATTCATAAAACATGAATTATTCACTCGTGCATTTCCATCGTGTCTTTTTGACAGTAGCCTTTGCCTGTCCTAGTGCTCTTGCACAGTGCAACCCCAATTTTTGCAGTATGGATGGTGGAAGGCTGCTGACTTTCAATGGAGGACACTGCAGATAGCCTTGTAGGACAAAGTCAAGCATCTCTCGGCCTTATGGTCCTGGCTTCAGATTGCTCCACCCATGAGCAGCAGCAGTTTGGGTTAGCTGGCTGAAAGGCAATGACGAAGGCATTGTTGGAATGGCAATGGTGGGAGTATGAATCCAGCCATCCTCAAAGAGGACTTCAGGCTTGTGTACCTCAGAGCTATTGCAACTCCCCCCCCTCCCCGCGCTGGCTCCTCAAATCCTAGTAATCTTTTGGAGGACAGATTTCTGAACAGCTGAGAGAGCCTACATGACCCTTTGAATATTGGTATCTGCAACCATGTTGGCAGCATTCTGACCTGCATAGCAACAAGCATAGCTTTCATGACCTCAGACTGAGCTTCCGCTGCAACACTGGGGCATTAGCCGACTTCTGCCTGTGCTGCAAGGGAACCTGACACATTGGACACCAGACTGCATCACGACTGGGTCTGAAATGGAGTTGGCCGCCACTTCCATAGTGGAAAGGATGGGCTCTAAGCTCTGTGCAAAGCACTGTTCCAAATTGGAGCAGGACTCCATGTTCCTTGACAATAACAAGAGGCTCTGTGGCAAGTTTGCCAATGCACCAAGCATCTGTGTGTGCATGCCCATCAATGTTCTCCTGTACGCCATTCCACTGAAGTCTTCATCTGAATTCCCTACAGCAGAACTCATCTGCAATTTCATCCTCCGTTAAGCTGGCATACAAACTGTCCTTTTCCCCCTAGCTTGGCTGCAGCACACTCAAGATAGGTGACTTACCATGTGTTGCTCCCAACTCTATATTCCCCTCTAAAGTTTGCATAGTAACAGTATCTGAGTTGATGTTTACAAGTGTTAGATCAAATGACGGTGCTACTCTTTGTGTAGCTCTCATGAGGAGGCTGCACTGGGTGGCCAGACAGCAGCTCTTGGGTATCTGAAAGCAGAAATGCAGAAGGGGAAGTTTGGGGTGAGGGAAGTGGGGCTGGATGGAAAGCAAAGGGACCATGGCCATACCATCTGCAGCTTGCACTTCGTGCCAGATAGTAGGATGAGCTGATTGGGAACTGAGAAGGGGCATAATGCAAGAACATACTGTTGTCCGGAATGTCCTCAGCAATGCTGGATACGATGGTCTAAGTCACAGTCCACTCCATGATACAGAGCAGAAGGCTCATGCGATGCAGACATGCCTTCTCCTTCCATTCTCTGCAACTCCCTTATGCTACAAGAGAGAAGGAGGAATGCCAGTGAATATGTTGTAATGTGTTTGGGTGATATGATTGTCATAGTTGAATAGTTGGTGGTATGTAGGAGCACAAGAGCTAAGTGCCAGAAAAAGTTGCCAGAAATAGTAGTAAACCTGAGGATTTTAGAATTCGGCAAAGGAGGATAAAGAAAGGGAGAATAGAATATGAATGTAAACTAACAGAAAAACAAAAACAGATTGCATAAGCTTCTATAGGTACATAAGAAGGAAACGTTTGGCTAAGGCAAATGTGGGCCCATTATAGGCCAAGTCAGGAGAATTTATAATGGGGAATAGAGAAATGGCAGAGAAGCTAAATGATTACGTTGTGCCTGTCTTCACTGAGGAAGATACAAGAAATCTCCCAGAATTAGAGATCTAACGGACTGGAGAAAAAGGAATTGAAGGAAATTAGTATGAGTAGGAAGGTTGTATTGAAGGAATTAATGGGACTGAAGGTTGATCATCCCCGGGACCTGATGATCTACATCCCAGAGTGTTGAAAGAGGTTGCTATGGAGATAGTGGATGCATTGGTGATCACTTTCCAAGATTCTATAGATTCTGGAATGGTTCCTGCAGATTGGAATGTAGCAAATGTCATTCCACCATTTAAGGAGGAAGGGAGAGAGAAAACAGGGAACTGCAGACCTGTTAGTAGGGAAAATGCTAGAATCTATTATAAAGGACACTTGAAATTAATGATCTGATTCGGCATAGTCAACATGGATTTATGAATGGGAAATCATGTTTGCCAAACCTGTTGGAGTTTGTTGAGGATGTTACTCACAGAATTGAAAAAGGGGAGTTGGTGGATATAGTATATTTGGATTTTCAGAAGGTTTTTGATAAAGTCCCCCCCAGAGGAGGTTGGTTAGCAAAATTAAAGCATTGTTGCATGAATTAAAGCAGGGGTGGGGAACCTTTTACTTATCATGTGCTCCACACACAAAGTAAATTAAGCTGCTTTTTGTTTTAGTGAGAATACAGAAACGTTCAACTCACCTACTGCTTTAATATGATGGCTGAGTTTGCTTTTCCTTCATGAGCCTTGTTAAGTCTGTGGGCACTGATGATGTTGCTACTTACAGCTGGCTTTCCAAATTCATGTCTGTTAAACTGGCATGCGAGATTGTTTGAGATGGATTGTTGCGAGACAAAGTCTTGAAAAAAACTGCTCACAACAGTATGTAGTTCCAAATAGCGATGCAATTTTCAGCCCTTAAGTTTGGAAATGCATTAGCGCCAACATGGAGTCTGTAGAATTCCAGCAGAGGCAGGTTATTGTATTTAGCCTTAAGTTCAATGTTGCTTTGCAGTTCTATAACTTCATGTTGAAGGTCTTCAGGTACATCGACCACTTCAATATTGAGCGGTATGGAAAAAATGTTTAATTTCAGTTCCTTCACTTTTAGGCCTTGAAATCACTCACAATTTGCACACTCCCTGGTGTGCTCCACTGTTTTTGCAGGTTTTTGTTTAGGAAGGGTAGGAAAATGCACCTGCAACAAAATGTTGTCCTTTTCCAATTGCATTTGCCACAGCTTTAATGTGGCTTCAAATCATTTTACATTTGAAAGAAGGGAAGTAAGAAGCTGGTTAGGCCCTTGCAATTTGACATTGAGCTCAGACAGATACTGCGTAATGTCGAGCATGAAAGCCAAGTCACACAGCCACTTGTTGTCACTCAGCTCAGCCACAGGTTTTCCCTTTGTATCCATGAAAATTTTCACTTCATATCTCAGTTCCTAAAACTGCATCAGCATACTCCCCCGGCTGAACCATTGCATTTCACAATAGCAAACTTAATCACTGTACTCTGATTCAACGTCTTTTAATAACTCCCTAAATTGGCGTCCCTTTAACTCTCTACTTTTAATGAAGTTGGTGCTTGATACTACTGTCGACATTACGTTGCTCAGTCACACAGCCTGTGCGCACAGATTCTCCTAGTAAGTGATGCAGTGACATATAATAATCAACTTAATTGGATCAAGGTTGAGGAGATTAATTTCTTTCTTGATTAAAGCAACTAATCCCTTTTGAGATCCAACCATAGCTGGAGTGCCATCAGTAGTAAGACCACAATTCTTCAAATGATAACTGAAGCTCATGCATTGCCGATGTAACCTTCTCAAACATATCTTCACCTTTGGTTGTGTCACCTTTTGGTTGGTTTGCTACTAAAACAAGCAAGTCCTCTCGAATCTCAAAATCTGCTGTGATTCTACGCAGAAAAATCGCCAGTTGGCATGTATTTGGTATGTCTGTTGCCTCATCAATAGCCAGAGAGTAAAACCTGCTCCAATGTTCTTATGTGTGAGGCGGGTGGCATTGTTAAGGGTGTGAGGGTGAGGCAGAAGTGCAATATCTGAATGTTAGACATGAGTCCTGATTGTAGATAGGGCTGTGGTGCATTGAGTAGTGCGATTTGTGAGATAGGGAGATATCCCTTTGCGGAGTATTCACTGACCATGACTTCTCATATGAGATCATTAAACTTCATCCGGCATGTCAGTTAGATCTTTGGGGCCAGACTCCGGGAATTTACCTCCCTAGCCACCTGCCCCCATTTTCTTTGGAGCAGTGCCTCGATGACTTTGAGGACCCCCGCCCCCTGTGGAAACACGGCATCTCTCCTTTCCACCTCCACCACAAAGATCTCCAGCTCTGCATATAAATTCCCGGGAGCTCTCCCTCTCATATGTAGCTTTATTTGCTGTTTTTTTACCTTCCAGCCTTATGAGTTAAGCTGAAAACCTGCAAACCTGAAAATCTGACAATCAATGTGTATACTTGTTTAATCTTCACTGTGTTTACAACCAGAGCAGAGGGTCTATGCCAAGCTTTCGGGTCAAGGTCTTCCTAAGATAATGGATAGGAGGCATTTGTTGATTACTGAAACAAGCTAATGAATTGCTTTTTGCCTGCAGTCTTTGGGGAAATAATATCCAACTGATTAGCATCTTAATCAGCTTTTGTCCAGAGCTCTTAAAGAGGAATACTCTTGTGAACACTTTGCTTTAAAAACCCAACGTTTAGTTGTAACTCTTTCCAAATCTTTTCTGTGGGGAAATGGTGAAAAATCCTGAAATGTGACAACTGCACTGAAGAACACTTCAAGTAAAGTTTTCAAATTCAGTATGCTACATAAAAAATATGGATTCCCATCATCAGGACCACTTTTAGGGAAAAAATGGTTATATAGAATTATATTTAACATATTTTTTAAAATCCTTGTCAGTTTTATAACCTCCTCACCAGGACCTATTTAAACCCTGGCTGGAGTGCACTTATACAGTTGCTGGCTGCTCCTCAACTCTATTCCCAATATTCATGTGTAAGCCTCAATAGTGGTAGTAGATTATTGAACCATGCAAGCATCAGCATATGTACAGATATAAATAGATGACTTTCTCCTCTCACACCCATGCTATCATGCGTTAATAAAGGATATGAGACATTTCAACAAGAGCATCTTTAATTAACTCCCAGCTGCTTATTTTGTATATCGTTCTATGCAAGTACAAACATATTTTTCATAACATATTCCCTTCCATCTTTGATCATTACAGATTACCAAGGTTAAGGAAGGTTGATGTAGAATCAAATGTATTTAGTAATTGATCGGAAGAAGAATAATGTTTCAAGATTGGTCTTAGATATTTACTCATGACTTTGTTATGTCTGGACTTGACTATTCCATTGGTCATCTGGCCAACCTTCCACCCCACATACACTTGAACTCCTACAAAACTCTGCCACTCAAATCCTAACTCACACCACATCCTGTTCACCCATCACACCTGTGCTCACCGTCCTACATTGACTCCCAGCCTGACAATACCTCAAGTTTTTAAAATTCTCACTCCTTTTTTTCAAACCCCTCCATGGCCTCACCCTTCCCTATCTCTTAAATCTCCTCCAACCTTACAAGCCTTTGAGATCTCTGCACTACTCCAATTCTGTACCATAGATCACTGCGTATAAGACAGCTCCATTTTTTTTGGCTCCAAAAATCGTGTTTGTATTTACTTGGCATATAAGTTGATCTCCCTTTTCAGCCACGACATGCTATACTGGCATTAGTAGTCAGCCTTAATTCTTCACCTCACAAATGGAGGTTTTACTTACCAGTACTTTATAACAGTGTGCAAAGGATCAAGCAGGTGATACGGGCTGTGTTGCGCAGAGGTGCGAGAGTTTAAGACATGCCCACACAGTGAATGACAACCACCCATACTGGCGGTTCACTTTTTTACTCTGTATAAGTCGACCCTGTTTTTGGAGGGATTTTTCAAAACTTCAAAGGTCAATTTGTGCACCTAGGGTGTATTAGAAATCTACAGTTCTGCTGTTCATTCAGCTGCCTAAACCTTATATTCTGGAATTCTCTCCCTAGACCTCTTTGCCTTACTACTTCTCTCTCTCTCCTCCTCTAAGACGTTCCTTTAAACAGTGCTTCTTGAACTATTTTCCAATAAGACCCCATTTTAACACTTGAAAACTTGAAAATTAACGTAACCCCAGAAGTCAACAAAAACAAAGCATAAAGTAGCAAAGTGACATTCAGTGTATAACTACTAAAGGTCACAAATATTAAAGATCAACGTATAAATATGAAAACCTGTGATGAATATCCTGGGCCTTTGGTGAGCAGATGCTAACTCTGCACCTGCCTCTATCGTCAGCAGTATGAGAAGCAGCCTTGGGAAACCTCCGATGTATTTACGTAGACACATAGTTACTCGACAGCCGCCTGATCAGAGCCTCTGCCGCTATTCAAAATGTATAACACCAGGAGTCCATCTTGTGATTGGCTACTTCCCACTGCCGGTACAATATGAGGGAGTGGGAGATCATGGCATCATTTTATTTCTTGTGACGCCATTTGCTGTTTCTGTGACTCCAATTGGGGTCACGACCTACAGTTTGGGAACAGCTGCCTTAAAACCTACCCCTATGACTAAGCTTTCGGTAATTTGTCTATCCCCATATGTGGCTTGGTGTCAAATTTTGTTTGATAATGCTCCTATGAAGAGCTTTGTGACATTTTAAGACCTGACACTTTGGAAATGCAAGCTTTTGTTGTTTTTAGTTATCGTTCATATCTGTTATAAATGAATAGTATCCATCAACATAAACCATATATGAAATTCCATTATTTCCTCTGACATGTTTTGTTATTTTTCATTCCTAACATTTTGCTTTGCATTCACAGCTGGACATGGGTTTCCATAAACGTCCTTCTTCAAGCCACATGTGGGCTGCTATTTAACAATCAACCTGTAACTGCAGTATATTCTTGCATGGAGATTATGTGGGATGCCGACCACATTAATCTGTCACTTCGATAGTCAGAAAATAACATCATCGAGCTAATGTGTGGCAAGCTGAAGGTGTTTGCTTAGTTTTATTAACAGGTTTAAGGACACATGAGCTCAAACAGCACAGCATATGGAAACAATTAAGCTAGAATTAACTATTACACTGTGACAGACTATAAGATTTCTCGTGGGTCTTGAAGATAATCGGTGGTCAATGCCAGATTCAAAATGCCCAGAGTCATCATGGTTTTATATAGAGCCTTAAACTAGAAGCACAAAGTGTGATTTATGTGTGCAATTTCTTTTGGATTGCAGACATTTCTTTCAACTATGTAAATGAACTATGTGTTTAACAGACTTTAAATCCTGAGAGGTGTTAAAACTCTGAAAATTGCTGTTCTCTTCATCAATTTCTCCTTGATAGTGTTTTACCCCTTAGAATGAATTTCCCTAGCAATTCAGAGAGAATAGAATCATCTATATTATTGTCTGTCAATCTTTATACATTAACATTTCAAATGCAGTTTTTCAGTCATCAAAGAAAGGTTGTCTATGCTGGTTTCTGACTACAGGCTTTCACTGCCTTCTCCCAGATGTACTGACCCTGATATTTCTGTACTGTGAGTAGTAAGGGATGCCAGATGAATCAGGCAGTGCCATGCTGTCAGGCCATCTCAGTACTACCCATATAGCAGGATTTTTAGGCACATTTTGGTGGGAGTGTGCACCTTTGCGAAGTCAGGAATTTCTGATGAGGCCAATTAATTTCAAAATCAACTCAGCAGAAATTCTATTATGTCTCAGGACAGGTGGAAGAAGCGCTTTTCTTCACAGTGGCAACCATATCCAAATGGTGAATGATGTAATTCAACTAACATTCGAGAACTTCCACCTTCCTATCTGCAATTAACAACGTGCCTGTCCTGCTTGTAGCCACACCTACCAGGAAATCTGCCGTCATGGTGTGTCAGGCTGTTCTGTCTGGTGCTACCCTCACATACTCATTGTAGCTCATCTGCAATCACACCGTGATTTTTGTCATCCAACTACGCCTGGGTTGACCTCTGTCTCTGCTACTCTCCATTTTGCCCTCTATAGGATTCTCCATAGCTTTCCAGCTCTGATCAAATGACCAAAATGCTGACATTTTCTTTTGTGGATGTCACTTTTTAGAGTTTCTTTTGCTTTTGCACTTTTAAGCTCCTGTTCATTGGTCCTATGGTATGTTTATGGAATTTTAAGCACCCACCTTAGCATCCACATTTCAAAGACCTCTATTTTCTTCCATAAACCTTTATTTGTTGTCCAGCTTTCTGAGGCATAACATGCACATCACTTTAAAAGGTGTAGTTTGCCAGAATCTATTTATTATTACTGTGGTACTTCATGAACGTGACACTGCTTGCTGAGATTGCACATGCAATTTCTGACCATTCCTTGGATTTGGCACTGGTATTTCAAAACTGCTTTTCCACTCGTATATTCAGGAAGCTTTTAGCTAAGTTCATCATCATCATTGGAAAGCATTTTATTTCAAGGGAACTACTGATCTAGTATCTAAGGGCTGTGGAATGGCTTTCCAATGGGAATCCTACTTTACATGATCTATAGCTGAAGGTTGAGGAGTGGCAGAAGGCAGTAAGGCGTGCCAGATTAGTCTGGCAACACCACAGAAGAGTCAGGCCATCTCAGCACTGCTTAGATTATGGATCTCTTACAGGTCTCTATGAGGTTGAACACTATCTGTGCAGAACTTCTAGTTGGACGTAATTCATCCTTTAACTAGGTCAAATAAAACGTAAGCCAGATTCTTTACCATTTAGTGTCAAATTGAAAGAAAGTGAAACATACAATGTGGCAAAGATTAGTGGTAAACCAGAGGATTGGGAAAGCTTTAAAAACCAACAAAAGATGACCAAATAAGTAATAAAGAGGGAGAAAATAAAAGTTGAGGGTAAACTAGCGAGTAATATAAAAATGGATAGTAAGAGCTTCTTTAAACATATGAAAAAGAAGAGAGAGGCCAAAGTGAACATTGGCCCCTTGGAGAATGAGGCTGGGGAAATAATAATGGGGAACCAGGAAATGGCAGAGGAGTTGAATAAATACTTTGCATCAGTCTTCATGGTAGAAGACACTAATAGTATTCCAAAAGTACTAAATAATCAAAAGGCAAAAAAGGGGGAAGAAATAAATACAATTATTATCACTAGATTAACAGTAATAGGGAAACTAATGGGGCTAAAGGCCACTAAGTCCCCAGGACCTGATAGATTGCATCCTAGGATATTAAAGGAAGTGGTTACAGAGGTAGCGGATGCACTGGTAGTAATCTTCCAAGAATTCTTAGATTCTGGAAAAGTCCCAGAGGATTGGAAAACTGCCAATGTAACACCCTTATTCAAAAAGGGAGGGAGACGAAAAAAAAACAGATAACTATAGGCCAGGTCATTGGGAAAATATTATAAAGGCTGTAATAGCAGAGCATTTAGAAATACATAATATAATCAAGCATAGTCAGCATGGCTTTCTGAAAGGGAAATCATGCCTGATTAATTAATGAGAATTCTTTGAGGAGGTAACAAGCAGGATAGATAAAGGGGAATGAGTAGATGTAATATATTTGAATTTCCAAGAGGTGTTTGATAAGGTACCAAACATAAGGCTGCTTACAGCCTTCTGCTACTCCTCAACCTTCAGCTATAGATCATGTAAAGTAGGGTTCCCATTGGAAAGCCATTCCATAGCCCTTAGATCTCAGATCAGTAGTTCCCTTGAAATAAAATGCTTTCCAACGATGATGATGAGCTTAGCTAAAAGCTTCCTGAATATGAGCAGCCAAGTCCAAGAAATGGTCAGAAATTGCATGTGCAATCTCAGCAAGCAGTATCACGTTCGTGAAGTACCACAGTAATAATAAACAGATTCTGTCATAATACACCATGGGCTCTTATCTTATTAAGCAGCCTTAATAATGAATAATGATGTTGGAGATAGTGTATTAGTATGGATAGAGGATTGGCTAACTAATAGAAGACAGAGAGTTGGGATAAGGAAGGCATTTTCAGGCTGGCAACCTGTAACTAGTGGAGTGTCACAGGGATCAGTTCTGGGGCCACAATTATTTACAATATATATTAATGATTTGGATGAGGGAACTGACTGTATTATCGCCAAGTTGGCAGATGACACAAAATAGGTGGGATGGCAAGTGATGAGGATGACACAAAGTCTACAGAGGGATATAGACAGGTTAAGTGAGTGGGCAAAAACTTGGCAGATGGAATATAGTATGGGAAAATGTGAGGTTATACACTTTGGCAGGAAGAATAGAGGAGCTGAATATTATTTAAATGGAGAAAGACTGCAGAAAGCTGCAGCACAGAGGGATTTGGGGACCATCATGCATGAATCCCAAAAAGCTAACATACAAGTTCAGCAGGTAATAGAGAAGGCAAATGGAATGTTGGCCTTTATGTCAAAGGGAATGGAGTATAAAAATAGGAAAGTCTTGCTAAAACTATACAAGGCGCTAGTTGGACCACACCTAGAACACTATGAACAGTTTTGGTCCTCTTATCTAAGGAAAGAGATACTTGCACTGGAGGGAGTCCAGAGAAGTTCACTAGGTTGATCCTGGGTATGGAGGGTTTTTTAATGAGGAAAGGTTGAGTAGGTTGTGCCTGTACTCATTGGAGTTTAGACAAATGAGAGGCAACCTTATTGAAACATATAAGATTCTTAGGGGTCTTGACAGGTTAGATGTTGAGAGGTTGTTTCAACTTCTGGGACTGTCTAGGACCAGAGGGCATAATCTCAGAGTAAGGGGTCACTCATTTAAGAGATGAGAAATTTCTTCTCTGAGGGTAGTGAATCTGTGGAATTCTTTACCGCAGAGGGCTGTAGAGGCTGGGTTGTTAAGTATATTCAAGGCTGAGATAGACAGGGAATCAAGGGTTATGGGGAAAAGGCAGGAAAGTGGAGTTGAGGATTATCAGATCAGCCAACATCTCATTGAATGGTGGAGCAGACTCGATGGGCCGAATGGCCTACCCCTGTTCCTACGTCTTATGGTCTTATATAAAGGCAGTAAACTGATTGTCTAAATTCCTAATGGCTTTCTTGGTTGATCGAGTACATCCATTTTATAAATTTTATATAATTTTTGAATACAGAGTTTGAGCTGCACTTTTTCCAAAGGTAGTTCTTGAGGAAAGTGGTCAAATAATGACCTCTTTGGTTATATTTATTTAGGTTAGCATTGGGAACATTATGCATAATCTTAACATCAATAACTTCATGCAAAATTTTCTTCTCTCAATTTTCTTCCCATTTCCTTCAGTAGGAGTTTTCAATGTGGGTTTCCCATTATTGAATCTCCCTTTAGCTGGAATCTGTGTAAGTTATGCTTTTTGCTTTTACTTTTTCAAATCATCAAATAATTTCACACTTCAGTTTAGGTCTGTCTGTATGTCACAAGAAAAATTCTGTTGGGATAGATTACTTGGCACAATTTCCCTTTCTAAAACAAACCAGCTGGGATTCCTTGATTTTTGCAGCAGACAACAAAATAATCAATGGGTACCCTGGTGCAATGGTTATAGTGCATGAACTTGCAGTCTAAAGTTCATAAGTCCAAATCGCACTATAGAAAATATTTGAAATTGAATGTACACACCAGCCTGACTTGGAACTATATTGCTGTTCCTTCACTGTTGCTGGGTCAAAAACTTGGAACTCCCTTCTTAATAGCTTTGTGGGTCTACCCACACCACATGGACTGCAGCGGTTCAAGAAGGCGGCTTACCATCACATTCTCAAGGCCAATTAGGGATGAACACCACATACTGGCCTTGCCAGTGACAGTCACATCCCATGTAAAATTTAAAAAAACAAGTTTGATAATGCCCCCAAGGGAAGTTAAAAGGAGCCTGGAGCCTGTAAGAAAAACAAAAATTAAAATGTGGCAACAGAAGGAAGTAAAATCAAAGGGGAACTTTATTTTTAAACGGAGTAAAACTAAAAGAGGGCACAGCCAATAAAAGTATAACTATGAAATGTTTACTGTAGGATGCTCAAAAAAGAAAAATGGCAGCTCTAACAGAAAAACATTGTTTGTTAAGCAGTAGATTGGAGAGCAAAGTATAGGAACTCATAAGGGTTTACAATTGAGGGATTATTGAGGGCAAATGCAAACATGTCATCTCAGGCTGGCATTAGTCCGTGCGAGTAAATCTTTGATTGGAGCATTGTACAGTTACAAATAATGTTGACGTTATGCAGAAACAAATGCTGAGAAGAAATAAAGAAATTGGGATACTGAACAGCTTAAGGTTGGAAGCAAGAAAGACAGGAAACCCAGTGGGGTGACTGAAGAGATTCCATTAGTAAATAGAGGCCAGGAACTGACTAACATTATTGAAGGAACCGAGTCATCACACTTCAGGAAGGATGTGAGCATCCTTTAGAAGGTGTGGAGAAGAGGTTTATTTACCAGGATCGTTCCAGGGATATTAGGGAAGCTGGGGCTGTTCTCCTTGGAGCAAAGGACCTTTTGGGATGATCTGATAGAGGTGTACAAGATAATGACAGTTTTAGATAAGGTAGACAAAGAAAAGCTGTTCCCATTAGCTGATTGTATGAGAACTGTGGGGACACAGATTTATGGTTTGGGGCAAAAGATACATGGAAGAGCTTTTTACATGGCGAATAACAATGACCTAGAACCCGCTGCCTACAAGGGTTGTAGAAGCAGAGACAAATGACTTCAAAAGAAAATTGGATAGGCACTTGAGGAGAGAAATAAACTTACAAGGCTACGGGCATGGAAGGGAGAGAATAAGACTCGCCATCAAAAAGCTGGCATGAACTCGATTGGCTGAATGGCCTCCTTCTGTGCCAAAATTTCCTATGACTCTAGGAAAAGATAGAGAGCTAGCGAGGCCAGCCTGGACTAAGATGTAGTTTGCAGCTCATAGGTTATAGTCATAAGGACTTTTGCCTAGCAAAATAGATGTACGTGCATGTTATAAGAGTAATACCTACAGGCTGATGAGCTATAGACCATCAGGTCAGCATCAGAAGGAAGAGTAATACAAAAGCAAAATACTGCAGATAATGGAAATCTGAAATAAAAGCAGGAAATGCTGGAAGTACTCAGCAGGTCTGGCTGCATCTGTGAAGAGAGAAATAGAGTTAATGTTTCAGGTTGATGACCTTTCACTAGATCTGGAAATTTGTTAGTGGTGAGTAGCTTTTAAATAAATACAGAACCAGGGAAAATGGGGCCAGAAAAGAACAAAAGGTCTATGAAGGAGTAATTAAATGACAAAAGTCAGAAATAATGAAGTGATACACGAGTAAAGAAGGGTCATTGACTTGAGACATTAGCTCTGTTTCTCCCCATAGATGCTGCCTGACTTGCTGAATATTCCAGCAATTTTTGTTTTTATGAAAGGTACAAAGATGGGTTCAGAGGAGGTGTAATCAGTGATAGCAGAATAGCAGAGAAGGAGGGAAATATAAAAAATGTGGCAAAAATAGGAAGACTCCGGTGATGCAGTTATATGGCGGGATAAAGGCAGGTAGACTCCACGGGCAGAATTTTTTGCTTGGTGTGTGGGCATGCGCCCGACAGGCTGTAATGTAAAATAGCACACAATGACGTTGCCGAGCGCCCCAACGTCATTGCGCACTCGTGTGACATTTCAGCCGGCGCGCTTCACGCTGGCTGGCCATTCATTGGCTAACCAGCGTGAAATCGCTATCAGGGGCTGAATGTGGTCGGCTGTTCGCTTTCCGACCGCTCCTGGGCCCGCCGATTGTGCCCATGTGCCGAGCTGAAAGTTCAGGTCCAGGAGTGCAGACCAGCAGACCACCCCACTGGCGTGTACTGAATGGTGGGCTTCACAGATCCACGTACAGTGGCTCTAATGCAGCCATCCTTCATTACCAATACCTGCTCTGAGAGAAAATGCAAGCGGTGGTTAAGGTCTGTTGTTGTTAAATTCAGAGCCAAGTCTGGAAGGCTGTAAAGTGCCGAGTAGAAAGATGATATGTTGTTCCTTGAGCCACCAAGAGATCACCAATATCTATAGAATAACTAAGTCCCACAAATCAATTCACTCTACTGATTGCTATTATTAGTACATAAACACACACACACTCTCACACTGAGATTCCGGTGGGTTTTGAACAGTTAAAATAGAGCCTATTAACTCTGTTTTTCTCTCCACAGATGCTGCTTATCCTGCTGAATGTTTCTAGAATTTTCTGGTTTAGAATCATGATTGGTAAATGAGATGCATGACTGCTTCTTGACCCAGTCCATCAAGGTAGCTATGAGGCAATGCTCATTTTGCTTCATAAATAACTCAGAAAATGTATACAAAATGGAAGCCATAGCACCCCCTGGAGGACAGCAATCTTCCACAAGCTCCAAAGGCCTTGTGGATGGAGCTGCTGTCCAGCATAACATAACTTCATACAAATTAGGTACAAGTACATGCCTGATTACATCATGGCAGAGCCACCAAGAGATCACCAATATCTATGGAATAACTAAGTCCCACAAAACAATTCACTCCACTGATTGCTATTATAGTACATAAAGCACTCTCTCTCACACACACTCTCTCTCAGTCACACACACTCTCTCTCTCTCACACTCTCTCTCACACTCTGTCAAAGACATACTCTCACAGGCACTATCTCACTCACATGCATTCTTTCTTTGTCACACGCTCTCACTCTTTCTCACGCACACAAAATCTGTGTCTCACATACTTTCTCACACTCGCACACTCACACACACACATTCTCACAAATGCACACACTTGCGCACTCAAACGCACTGCCTGTCTCCCATTTTCTCTCACACACATGCTCACCCATACAATTGCACTCACACTGGCTCTCTCTCACACACACGCTCTCTTCAGTCACACACACACTCTCTTCAGTCACACACACACTCAATCACACACGCGCTGTCTCACACACACGCTCTGTCTCTCACACGCTCTCTCATACACACTCTGCCTCTCACACACACACTCTGTCTCTCTCAGTCTCTCTCACTCTCTTCTCTCTCATGCACACTCTCAAAGACATTCTCACAGGCACTCGATTTCTCACTCACACACATTCTTTCTCTGCCACACGGTCTCACTCTTTCTCACACACGTGCACAAAATTGTCCCTCACATACTCACTCTCACACACTGTCTCACACACACACTGTATCTCACTCTCACACACACTCTCTTTCTCTCACACACACTCTCTCTCACACACTCTCATTCATGCATACTCTCACAAAGACACTCTCGCACATACTCGTTATCTCACGCACACAAACACACACACACTCATACACACACTTGCGCGCTCACATGCACTGTCTCTCTCCCACCTCTCTCACACATATGCTCACCCACACCACATACGCACCTTCTCACTGTCACACAGATGCTCTCTCTGACACACATATGCTCTCTGTCACACACACGCTCTCTGTCACACACACCTTCTTTGTCACATGCTCTCTGTCATGCACACACTCTCTCTGTCACACACTCTCTCACACACACTCCCTCTGTCATACACACACACTCTCTGTCACACACATACTCTCTCTGTCTCTCACACACACACTCATACTCTCTCTCACATTTTCACACACACACTCTCACATACACTAACTCATTCTCTCTCACACACACACTCTCACATGTGCAGACACTCTCACGTGTGCACTCACACATGCCCTCCCACACATACTCTCTCACACACACACACACTGGACAGAATTTTATGACAGCGGCCGTAAAATTCTGTCCTCTGTCTCTCACATACTCTCTCATAAACATTCTCAAACACACTCATGCATACACGCTCTCTCCCTTTGCCATCTTCTCTCTCACTCACACTCTCACATAAATGCAAACATACATTCTCTCACACAAACTCACTTGCACACTCTCGCATTTACTTTTGCACACTCTCGCTCACTCTCTTTTGTGCACTCTCTCACGCACACTCTCTCGCGCTCTCTCAGAAACACTATCTTGCACACCCGCTCACTTACACACGTGCTCGCTTGCACACGTGCTCGCTTGCACACGTGATTGCTTGCATTCTTTCTCACACACATGCTCTCTGTCTCATGCACACGATCTCTGTCTCACGCACATGTTCTCTGTCTCACGCACATGCTCCCTGTCTCACGCACACACTCTCTGTCTCAACAGCCTAGATTTTTGCTGAGTTCAGCTGAGTCGGGAGCCCTTTAAAAATGGCAGGCAGGATCCAATTCCAGGATTGTCACCCACATTCCTGTTTCCAGCAATTTTTGCTGGTGTGGGATAAGGGTGCATGCAGAGAGCCTGCACACAGCACTCCCAACCTTGCCAGCTCCATTATGGAGGTGGGCAGTTTAAACACCCCCCTACCCTACAACTTAATGTGGTTGAGCCCCTTCTGTAAGTAATTCATGGCCTCTTGGAGGAGCCGTGAACCATGGGGGAACCCCGATCTCAAGTGAGGAATAAAAAAAAACAACCACCTAATCCTGGAATTCTTTCATTGACAGGCTTTGAAATGCAAAACAAATTCTTTAGTTTCAATAGTTAGTTGCTACATTGTATGTTACATGTGCTTTTACTGAAATGATTGAATATAGGGCTCTGTCCTGCAATGGTAAGTTGACCATTACATTGATTACATTATGTGAGTGTTGAGATGCATTAGAGTACTTTTTCCAAGTGCTACTATGCATTCAAAACTGCTTAGGACTTCTAGTGTAACAATTGTAAGTGATTTAAATGCCCAGAATCCTTTCAAATTAAAAATAACCGTCAGCAGCTTAAAGGGAAAAAAACAGAAACCTATTCCTGGACCACTTTGGTTGACAAGAAATCTGGTGTAGCTTAGGAAAAAAAGGTCATCTGTTTTTTTCAGTTTCAATTGACTCCATTGTTTACATTTCCCAAGGTTTGTTATTGCAGCTGAACCCATTATGAATGCTTGGCTAGGTTTCAAAAGCCCCCAAACCGTTTACTTCAGCAGGAGGCTGTGTTCACATTTTTATTGGCTTTTTTAAGAGATTATTAAAGGATTATCTGTCCTGGATGGGCTTAGTGAAATAAATATCTGTTTGTTTTCACACCAGATTGGCCACTTGAAGGGAGTTACATATTTTGAATGGGTTTTATGAATGAGAGTTTGTTTCAGTGTGAGATTAAATGTGTTTGAGTGAGAACTCTATTAGATTGCCAGAAGGTTACTTTTTTTCATCTGTATTTCAAAGTCATAGCTGCTGTGACCTGCCCATAGTGGCTACTGGGTGAGTGTTTATGGAACATGTATGGAGGACATAGGGCATGAGGGAGCATGGGGGAAACGTGGGGCATGTGGGTGGCATGAAGAATATGGGCATATGGGGAATATGTGGGGGCATGTGGGGCAGGGTGGGATTGAGGGTTTGTTAACCTGACATCATTAAAACTGGGCCAATGTGCCACTAAATGGAGAAGGGCATTCTAGCTTGCTGGTCTACCTCTCCATTTGCCTTCTTTTTCATCTCTGGAGGCAGGTCAGACTTCACTCCATCTCCACTTCCACAGAAAGGAAAATATGGCAGGCAGGGGCTTTTTTTAAAGGAAACAGTTCTGCCGGGGTGGAAATTTCCCAACTCGACTTTCCTGCCTTCTCCAAACAAATCCAGCCCAGCCAACTCACTTATAGAAGGGAGGTTAGTTATTTAAATTTTATAATGAGGCTGTGTGCCTCAAAATTATCACCATTTTAAAGTTAACACTGCTAGGTTTCCCTGGCATAGTAACTATAGTTTGGATAAAGGTAGGATTGTAGCTTTAAGAATAATCCTGTGTTGTAAGATCACATGATCTGTGTAAACCAAGGAGTTAGCAGTGCGGGAACCTCTAGGAGGGTGCTCTTCTTTAATTATGGAGTTTGATGCATGCATGTAGTTGCTGCTGCTGTCTTATAAATAAAGTTAAATGTGTCCAATAAGAAAAGTTGTCTGGAAGATCAATTCTATAACAAACTAGCGATGAAGATAAATCAGATATTGGTACTGTACCTTGCCCAGCGATTGTGAGTACCTAATTTCATTAAAAAGAAAGGAAGATATACTCATCCAAGATTCCACTTTGGCAGAATTGATCCCTTTCAGCCAGCCACAGATAATATATTGAATGTATTGCGTTCTACCTTCAAGCCAATTAAGTCACGGGGAGGAAAAGAGGAGAGCAATTCTCCTGAGTATTTGTGGGAGCAAGACCTACAGTTTAATTCGAAGCTTGATGGCCCCCAGTGCCCCCAATTCAAAGATTTTCAGTGAATTAGTAGACCTCATTAAGGGACATTTCCAACTCAAGCCCTCAGTTACAATGCAGACGTTCAGGTTCAATTCACAGAATAGAGCCCCGGGGAGACCATTGCAACTTATGTGGTGAAATTATAACAACTAATGGAATATTGTGATTTCGGTGAAACCCTAAATGAAATGCTCAGAGATTGTTTAGCACGTGGTGCGCAGGAAGATACTATTCAGTGAAGATTGCTGGCTGAAGTGGATCTTGATTTTAAGAAACATTAGAAATAATGCTTGCGATGGAAAGCCTTGTAAGTGATTCACAAGCAATTCAAGGGGCACAAAATGGCACCGTTCCCCTACTTGGGCAGGAACATTCAGCTGAAAGTGGAGTGAAAAGCTGGGACTCTGCTGCGAAGCAGGAAACAACCCCTGCTAACCGAAAAATGAGAGGAAACAGCTTAGCAACAAAGTCGAAAACTAATTTTTATTGACGTAGAAACAATCATTCTTCTAGCGATTAGCAATTTTAAAAAGTTGTATTATTTTTGTCACAGAAGTGGACATATAATGAGACATTGCAAAGCAAAATTTAAACAGGCCTCCAAACAACAATTGAAATTCAATGAAGTATATAGTGTAGAAGAGCCAGAAATAACCAAGTTTGACATTTCTTCATTATTCAACATGAGAGTTGGGAAGACAGAGCCAATTACTGTCACATTGCAAGTGAATGGTAAACCCTTAAAAATGGAAATAGACACAAGTGCTTCTACCACTGTAATAGGACAACGCGCTCTCAGATATTTAAATAAAGATGATCAACAATTAAATTTGGAACAAACATCTGCCAATTTGAAAATGTACACAGGAGAAGAAATCCAGGTAAAAGGTATCATCAGAGGAACTGTTCATTATAGACACCAAACAGCACGTCTACCCGTGATGGTATTAGAAGGTAGACGACCAAGCCTTCTAGGTCGAAATTGGTTGAGGGAAATTAACCTTGATTGGCCAGTGAGATTTCAAAAGGAAGCAGGAAGAGTTACTGTCTTGAAAAATGAACAAGGCAAGGTACTTCAGGAAGAGCCTGGAGAGTCCAAGGACCACAACCAAATGAAAAAGGAGTGTGTAAGCATTCAGTATCCTGAAGAAATGAAGACAGTCTTAAACAATGACATGGAAGAACAGCAGAAGAAACCCAAGGAAACTTTGCTGAATTACATAATTCAAGATGAAACGAGTGAGCTTCGCAAAGGAAAGGAAAATCTTTTGAAAGACCGTCACACACTACAAGGATCCCTCCGGTCAAAGTTTGTGCCTCTGAAAAATTACGAAAAGAAACAGAAAGAATTAACGTCTCTCTGAACAAACTGAGGAACCAGTTGGCAGAAAAGACACAACAATATTCAAGTTTCCAGGAGGAAGCCAACAGATACAAGAAGGAGACGGAAGAGCTGAAGAATCAGCTAAATGAAGCTATAGAGGCTTTAAAAACAAAAGTTGTAGAACTTTCCAAGTTGCGAATAGATAATGAAGTCATGGGTGGCTCAACTACTGAACTAAGGCAAATTGAGATTGCATCTGAGAGAAGTCTGGCTGACAGTGAAGTTTAAAAGAAGGGCAAGAATAACTTGTGTGGTAAAAGAAGAAGACACATAGAAAGAGGATGCAGAATTACTGATGAGGCACTGTATTCAGGCAAGACTAAGCATAATACATTCCAATTTGGAGGGGAAGGTGGAGAAACGTCAAGGGAAGCAAAATAATGATGCATAGTCATGAATGTCAATTTACTGCTGGAGTATGTAAAGAATTTTGGTGGAAGACCGAAGTGGTTACCTGGTAAAGTAAGTTCCGTGACCAGACCATTGTCGTACCATGTGGAAATGGTGGACTGGATCACCCGTAAGCATGTGGATCATTTAAAAAAAAGGGAACTACCCCAACAAAATGATGGTCCACCTATAACCATTGCTGAACCACTGGTTCCTGTTGAAGCTGATCAATAAGACCATAACCCATAAGACGTAGGAGCAGAAGTAGGCCATTCAGCCCATCGAATCTGCTCCGCCGTTCAATGAGATGTTGGCTGATCTGATAATCCTCAACCTCACTTTCCTGCCTTTTCCCCATAACCCTTGATTCCTTTACTGATTAAAAATCTGTTTATCTCAGCCTTGAATATACTTAACAACCCAGCCTCTACAGCCCTCTGCGGTAAAGAATTCCACAGATTCACTACCCTCAGAGAAGAAATTTCTCATCTCTTAAATGGGTGACCCCTTACTCTGAGATTATGCCCTCTGATCCTAGACTCCCACAAGGGGAGCGTCTCAGCGTCTCCCTGTCAAGCCCCCTAAGAATCTTATATGTTTCAATAAGGTTGCCTCTTATTTTTCTGAACTCCAATGAGTACAGGCCCAACCTACTCAACCTCTCCTCATAATAAAATCCCTCCATATCCGGGATCAACCTAGTGAACCTTCTCTGGGCTGCCTCCAATGCCAGTATATCTTTCCTTTGATAAAGGGACCAAAATTGTTCACAGTATTCTAGGTGTGGTCCAACTAGTGCCTTGTATAATTTTAGCAAGACTTCCCTATTTTTATACTCCATTCCCTTTGAAATAAAGGCTAACATTCCATTTGTCTTCTCTATTACCTGCTGAACATGTAAGTTAGCTTTTTGGGATTCACACACAAGGACTCCCAAATCCCTCTGTGCTGCAGCTTTCTGCAGTCTTTCTCCTCTTAAATAATATTCAGCTCCTCTATTCTTCCTGCCAAAGTGTGAAACCTCACACTTTCCCATATTATATTCCATCTGTCAAGTTTTTGTTCACTCAATTAACCTGTCCATATCCCTCTGTAGACTCTTTGTGTCATCCTCACCACTTGCCTTCCCACCTATTTTTGTGTCATCCGCAAACTTGGTGATAGTGCATTCACTTCCCTCATCTAAATCATTAATATATATTGTAAAAAATTGAGGCCCCAGCACTGATCCCTGTGGCACTTCACTAGTTACAAGTTGCTATTCGAAAATGCCCCCCTTATCCCAACTCTGTCTTCTATTAGTTAGCCAATCCTCTATCCATTCTAATATAATACCCCCAACACCATGGGCTCATATCTTATTGAGTAGTCTTACGTGCGGTACCTTATCGAATGCCTTTTGGAAATCCAAACATATTACATCTACTGGCTCCCCTTTATCAATCCTGCTTGTTACCTCCTCAAAGAATTCTAATAAATTTGATAGGCATGATTTCCCCTTCATGAAGTCATGCTGACTCTGCTTGATTAGATTATGTTTTTCTAAATGCTCTGCTATTACATCCTTTACAATAGACTCCAACATTTTCCCAATGACAGACGTTAAGCTAACTGGCCTATTGTTACCTGTTGTTTGTCTCTCTCCCTTTTTGAATAGGGATGTTATATTTGCTGTTCTCCATTCCTCTGGGACTTTTCCAGAATCTAAGGATTCTTGGAAGATTACTACCAGTGCACCCACTATCTCTGCAGCTATTTCCTTTAATATCCTAGGATGCAACCCATCAAGTCTAGGGACTTATAGGCCTTTAGCCCCATTAGTTTCCTTAGTACTTTTTCTCTAGTGATAGTTATTGCATTTATTTCCTCCCCCCTCTTTTGCCCCATGATTATTTAGTATTTTTGGAATGCTATTAGTATCTTCTACCATAAAGACTGAAGCAAAGTCTTTATTCAACTCTTTCATTTCCTGGTTCCCCATTATTATTTCCCCAGCTTCATTTTCAAAGGGGCCTATGTTCACTTCGTTTTTATATATTTAAAGAAACTCTTACTGTCTGCTTTTATATTACTTGCTAACCCTCAAAGTTTATTTTCTTCTTTATTATTTTACCAAGGATAGACATGCCCGATGTCTCTGTCAGAGTAGAAGACACTGAACTGCCTGCGCCTAATGAGGTACGTGATGTTAATGCAGTTCCAGAGAATGTGGTTCCTGCAAAAGAATCTGAAGTTGTGGACCCATGATGTTCCACATGGATCAGGAAACCGCTGAAAGACTGAACTTATAATTTCATGACCTGTGTAATTATTGCAATGCCATGAGATAAATATCCTTGTAAATACAAAATGTACAGAAAAGTTAAAGGGCAAGAAATGTAGTTAGTAATTACATTATGGATAAACGTAGGACCATAGTTTTAAGAATAATCCTGTGTTGTAAGATCACATGATCTGTGTAAACCAAGGAGTTAGCAGTGCAGGGAACCTCTAGGAGGGAATTCTTCTATAGTTATGGAGTTTGATGCACACATGTAGTTGCTGGTGCTGTCTTGTAAATAAAGTTAAATGTCTCCACTAAGAAAAGTTGTCTGGAAGATCGACGGTATAGCACCTGGTCTTAGGGAACCCAGCAGCTATAGGGAAGTGAAGACTGCTGGACCCAGCAGTGCCTTTCCACCTTCCCACTTACCTAATGGATCCAGTGTACCTACTTCACCAACTCCCAGGATACACAGTAGCCCTTCCGAACAACCCACTCCCATCAATCCTCTGACCTCTCCTCTGCCCTCCGATCTTCCAACCCCTCTCTGGACTTTCCAATCATTCCCTCCCTCCTCTGCTGCTGCGGCCTAGTGTTGAAGGTTCTGACATTGAGCCAACCTTTCAATCCAGCTGCCTGTGCCCGGGAAGAGGAGACAAAAAATGGTATTAATTTTCTACAGGACTTGAGGGAAACCCATTCTTCTGGCTTTTCCAACTGCAAAATGGTTCTCCCCATCCTTTTGTCTCCAAGGTAAGATCAGAGTCATCAATGCTATTTCCCTCCACAGAAGCTGCTTAGCCTGCTGAGTATTTACAGCATTTTCTGTTTATATTTCAGATTTGTATTTAAGAAGTTTATTTGTTTAATTCAGGGAACTATACTTCTTCCATCAGACCAGCTCCTTAACATAAAAATACTTTAAGAATCTGATGTGAAATAATTTTGCTCAATGCAGCCTACGTATCTGCCGGCTGAGGGGCTACAGCACAGAACTGCCAATAATTTTGCAGTACAGTTGGATCCTGTCATACTCATCAATGCCTTTGGTGATCTGTCACTCATAATGATCAAAATCTGCTTCACAAATCACAACCCCTCTGGCACAAAGGCCTCCGCGTAGAAAGAGACAAACTTACATGATGAGGCCCGGAGAAATTTTAACTTCCAAGCCTCATTCGGGTGAATGACCAAACTTCTGCCCAAATCCAGCGGAAGCCACTGTCTGTTCAGCGGGTGAATTTAGAAGGCAGGAGGCCTCCACCAGGGGCTCCACAGGTACTGTCTTGAGCATAAGGGAATACCCATCAAGGGAGGGGGAGGTGAAGCTCATGGTAGAAGTGGCTGAAGATTTCATTGTGGAGACTGGTTCAGAAGGAAATTTAAAACTTTTAAAAGAACCCAAACTTTCTGGTCCTCATTTGGTCCTGGTTGCTGTACTGGCAGATTTGATTTGTAAGGGAGGCCGTCACTGCTCCTCTGTCCAGGCCTCAAGTTAAAATGGAAGAACAAGTTCAACCTGCATAGTTAAAGAGGGCCCGCCAGCCTGGGGCAGGGGTACTTATTGTCTGCAATTTAAAACTGAAGTCAGCTACATCAGTGTGGGAAAGGAGTGGGTAAGTCTTCCCACTCCATTTTAACTGACTGCCTAACTCGGCCATGTTTCCACCAATAGGTTGCATTCATTCATACTGGTCAGTGCAGTGCAGTTATGATTGTCGCTATATTGGCAATTCCCCGTTATTGAAAGATAATTGAGATAGCTGTCTTTGTTGTAACGTTACCTGATCAAGAACAACTTACATTTATGTAGCACTTTCTAAAATGTTCCAAGGCACTTCACAAGTCAAGTGACATGTAGAAAAACAAATTCAAAACCAAAGGAGAGATGAGGAAGAGAATGAGATGGCTTTCAAGGAGGGATCAGTACAAAATACAGTCTCAACAGAAGACATCAGCAATGTGAGGGTCACTTTAAAGCCCAGAAGTCAGTGGGAAAGTAGAATTCTTTGCAGAAGAGGGTGGACTTCTGACCAGGACCCAACAGCTGTAAAGTGGAGAAGCCAGCAGAGCAGTGAAATTTAGCCCAGAAAATCATGAGGTAACAGCAACAGATGTGAGGTTGGGGGTGAGCAGGTAGGGAAAGCAAGAAACACGCTCAGAATTTTACAGCATGCTCCCCAAACACCACCCCCACCGCTCCCCCACCCCCCCACCCCAACCTGCAAACCCACCCTGGGGGGACCGTAAAATACTTTCCAATGTTTTGCATGGGTTGCGGGCTTCTCCATAGTGCAGCGTGCCACTAACTGCACACACGTTGCCTTTCAGCGCCTCATGTCAACTCAGCCAACTTCATGAACCAAGAAGGATTTCCAGGGAAGGTACCAAGAAGGTGTTTTATCAACATATTAAGACTAAGAGGATAACTAAGGAAAGAGTAGGGCCCATAAAAGACCAAAAAGGTAACCTTTCTGTGGAGGCAGGAGATGTGGGTATGATTTTTAATGAGTACTTTGTGTCTGTCTTCAGAAAAGAGGGGGACGATGCAGACATTGTAGTTGAGAAGGAGGAGTGTGAAGTATTAGATGTGCTAAACATAGGGTGGAATTTTTCGTGCCTGCTGGCGTCAGGCATCATGGCAGGTGTGCACAGACAATACGGTGGAAAAGCCAAAAATTGGTTTCACGCCTTCGTGAAACACATTTGCAATCATCTGTTACACCCATCAATGGCGGGCCGCATTTCCTGCCGCCAGACATTGGGAACTTCATTTTTATACATCTGCATGTCATTATAAGCCCAGCTCTCGGCATCATCCCCCCATGCCAAATTTAAAGCCCACAGAGGCGGGAAAACACATCGGTGCAGGACATGTCTTGACAGGTGTGACGTGCAACTTAGGACTTACTGTCAGGACTTTGCTCACATCACGGATATCTGAGAGCAGAAGATGCTGGAGCCCAACAGCAACAAGACCCTGGAGGAATGTCACTTGCTTGATAGATTCTCATGGGCATGGCTCTACCAAAAAGAAGCTCAAGGAAGGTGGAAAGTCACCACTGAGTGTGTGTTTTGGGACTTCAGTGTCTTGACCATGGTCTGTTATGGATGGTCATCAAGAGGGTGGTCATCAAGTTCCAGCTGTGAGTGGGAGAGAAAGATATAGGTTTGATGGGAGGAAGGTGTGTCAGGGGGGTGAAGCGGGAGGTGGGGAAACAAAGGTGCTGGGATTGGGTGAGGTTGGGAGGGGGGGAACAAAGGTGTTGGGGTTTGAGCTTGGGAGGTGGAGAGGGAGTACAGGAGGAGGAGGGGATAACGGGAGAGAATATGGCAATTGGAAAGGTAGATGTAAGGGAGGAGGAAGTGTATGGGGAGGAGTTCAGAGGGGGGGAAGGAGTCAGGAGGGGAAGAAGGAGTCCAGGGGCTAGGAAGGAGTCTGGAGGGGGGAAGGAGTTCTGATGGGGGAAGGATTTCCGAGGGGGGGGGGAGAAGTTCCGAGGGGCGAAGGAGTAAGGGGGGGTGGATGTTCAGATGAACGTGCAAGAGAGGGGTGTTATGACTCAGCAGTTTGTAAAGGCTGAGTTGTTTAAATCCCAGAGGGAAACTTGAACAACTGTCATAACCTATATTTTCAATTGTTATGTTTGAGATGCAGCTCTGAATTCAGGAATAAAACCACCAAGCCTCAAGAGAGTTTTTTTTATATCAAACCAACTTAAACGTTTATTGATTTAACAACTAAATGAACACATACACATGTCTACAAATTACTACCATAATAACTTTTAAACAAAGCACCAAATTAATCACTCCCAGGTAATTCTTCACCAAGGCAACAACAACCCATAGATTTTAAACAGATATTAAGCAAATCACATTTTATCTTACGAATTCAACATGAGGTCTCTTGCAATTTGGATCCTTTGCAGACACAGTTGTAGGGCTTACATACTGCTTAGATCTTACATGCCTCTGACCTGCACATACAAAAATCCTTTCTTTTTACCTAGCTTTCCCTTTGAATATAAATTCTCATTGTATCACTAAGTCTTTGAATTCCACCTCTTCCAATAATAAAACCCCTTTCATAGCACCAATTTTATTAATTGGTGTCTCCTAGCTAGGTGCAGGATTTTACTCCCTTTTGAATGGTTTATTCAACAAATACAAATGCACCCTTTACCTTACTATTCTCTTTGTTGTTCACCCAATTAACAACTCAAAACTACTATACATCAAAGCACCCAGACTATCTGGCTCTAATCTAATCAAGTCACACACACGCACCCACAGATACAGACCCTACTACAAGTCCAATTTAAAAATAATTTCCAATAACATTATATACATCAATATCTTCTTGACGGAGGTCTGCTTCCTGGAGAGTGAAATGAGGGTGGGTGTGGTCGGAGGGAATGGTGAGAATGAGAGAGGGCAAAGTGAGCCATTGGGATGGGAGAGTGAGGGTGCAATGGTATCGGTAGAACGGACTTTGAAGGTGGTTGCTGGGGAATCGGAGGCAGACACAGATCCTTGGGTTGGGAAGGTGGGAAGGGACGTTAACCTGGATGGGGGTGGGATTTTTGGGTAGGTAGGGAACATACACGTTCTCCTGGACATCCCTGAAAGAAAGGGGTTGTGTTTGGTAGGTGATGGTAGTGGGTGGAAGGTGATGCTGGAGGGTTGAAAGTGATGGGGGGGAAAGGACATGGATGATTGGTGGAGGGGAAAGGATGGGGAAGCTAAAGAAGAATGTTGCATGCACCATGCTTGTAAATCCAAAAGTGACAGAAGACTCGTGGTGGGCGGGAACAGGAGCTGCATGGGAGTATGATCAGTGGGTGGGTGGAGACGCAGGTCAGCTCAGATGGACAACTGAAAGAGAACCACAGCAGGCAGCACTGTAAATGCCCAGGAATTCGAGATGAGTATGATGGAGGAAGGATCTGTGTGTTTGGGACAGTGTTTGCTTCAAAAGGCCCTGCCACACATATACCTCTCCTCCAGGATCACTCATGGGCCAGCTATGTGCAGTTGAACTGCTAGTGGTTGGGGTGGGTGGTGGGGGGGGAGTGGTGCAGTGGGAGGACTTGTGAAGCCTGTAAATGAAACTGAAAGAAACCATTACACAATATTCAGTGAAAGTGAATATATTTTCAAAGTATAAAGCGATAAAATGTGTTCACCCGTGCAACCAACTATGATCAGAATTTCTTAATTTTTTTAGAAAGAGGACAATTACGAGGCCATTATCAGGAAACAGTCCTTGAAGCCTCCTACCAGGCAAAAAGCCGAGGTGCAGGAGCACAAGGAGGAGGAAGAAGTGACAAAAGTGGAGGATGAGGAAGTTTAACAGAAAGTGGATGAATGCGAAGAGGAAAGGTAGATAGCCCATTAAAGCTGGACTCTACGTGATTGGATTATTCACAAATGATACCAATTCACTAACATTCCCACATTTGTTACCTTTCAACTATCACTGAGCATCATTTTGTCCTCTTTCCAACAATATAAAAATAAAAAGCACCAAAAAATGTACATTCTAGTTAAATTTTATAAATTCAATTATGACATAATATATGCAAAAATAAACTAATTTTCCTGTTCATTCCCTCACTTCCTGCCTTCCATGAGATCTTGCCTATCCTAATGCTCTTCTGAGGTGTTTCCCCAGTGGCTGCAGTATGGGTGTTGGAAGGCTGCTGACTTTCAACTAAGGAGACCGGAGATTGTCTTGGAGGGTGATGTGGAGCAGCTCTGGCTCTCAAAGGTCCGGTTTCAGAGTGTACCATCTCAGCCCAGACTGGCAGGCAACAGCAGGTGACAGTGGTTAAGCAGGAATAGTGTCATCCTGAGACAGGACAAGTTGATAGCTGATGGGGCATCGTACCTCAGCAAACCTCGTAATCTGGTGAAGAGTCATACGGACTTGAAATATTAACTCTGTCTTCCTCTCCACAGATGCTGTCAGACCTGCTGAGTTTTTCCAGCAATTTTTGTTTTTGTTTCAGATTTCCAGCATCCGCAGTATTTTACTTTTATTTTGCTTTTAATCCTCGTAATCTGTTGGACAGCACATTGATAAATTGCTGTGATGGCCTGGAGGCTCATTTGAACAGTGATGTCCAGAGTCATGATGGCAGCAGTCACAGTTTGCATTGCAGCACTCTGACCTTTGATAGAAGCTGAGACCTTAGTCAAGAAACAAGGTGCGCTGATGGGGGTGACCACCCATACCATACTGGAAAGGATGAGCTCCAAGGTCTGTGCAAAGCTCTGAGCCAAGTTGGTGCTGGACTCCCCCATGCTCCTTCACATTGAACACAGGCTTTTTGCAGGGCTTTCCTATGCACCAAACATTGTGAGCATGCATCAGCCTTCTTCTAAAGCCTGGTCCATCAATGTCCACATCTGACTCAGCTGCAGCAGAGCTAGTGTGCAACCTCACCCTCTGGCAAACAGGCATGTGAGCTGTCCTTTCCTCTCACACTTGCTCATGTACACTAGTTCACAATGCCTCACCATGTGCAGATCCCACCTCTATCCTAGCCTCTCAGGGTCAGTATCTGAGCTGGTGGCTGCAAGTGTAAGATTGAGTGACTACATCTCATCATTTTTATTTACTTCATCCACTGAATGGGAAGATTCCAGTTCTTGGGTATCTTAAATGAAGAAAGAATAAGGGTTGAGTTCTGTTGAGGGGAGAGGAGAAATTAATAAGTGCATACTTACACCCCTTGTAGCTTGTGATTCAGAAGAGATTATGGGATGAGGAAGTAGTGGGATGAGAGAAGTGGGGGCGGGGTGTTAGATATATAGATACCTTCTTCATAAATCCGTCCAGCCCCAGCAGTGCCACAGCCTCAGTGTTGCTCTTCCCATGGTGGCTAACATTGTCTCCTCAATGAGGGCTAAAATATGAAGGTTTGTTTATCCTCCTCAACTTCTTTCGAGCTAGAAAGAAGTTGAGGAGGATAAACAAACCTTCATATCAGGAGCTACTGTTATGCGCACCTTATGCTGTAAGAAACAGCAAAGTGTGTCGATGGGTACCCTGCAATATGTTTGGATAATGTGGCTTTCATTGCTGATTATGGAGTCATGGAGTCAGAGAGGTCTACCGCACAGAAAAATGACCTTTGGCCCATTGAATTTGCGCCAGTCAAACAAGTACCTACCTATTCTAACTCCATTTTCCAGCACTAGGCCCATAGCCTTGTATGCCATGGCATCGCAAGTGCACATCCAAATACTTCTTGAATGTTTTGAGGGTTTCTGCCTCTACCACCCTTTCAGGCAATGAGTTCCAGATTCCTACCGCTCTCTGGGTGAAAAAAAATCTTCCTCACATCCCATCTAAACCTGCCCCTTAACTTAAATCTATGCCCCTAGTTATTGATCCCTCCACCAAGGGGAAAAGTTCCTTCCTGTCTACCCTATCTATGCCCCTCATAATTTTATACGCCTCAACCATGTCCCCCCTCAATCTCCTCTGCTCCAGGGAAAATAACCTCAGTCTATCCAATCTCGCCTCAAAACTAAAACTCTCCAGACCAGGCAACATCCTGGTAAATTTCCTCTGCACTCTCTCTAGTGCAATCACATCCTTCCTATAATGCGGATTCCAGAACTGCATGCAATACTCTAACTGTGGCCCAACCGGCGTTTTATACAGTTCCAGCATAACCTCCCTGCTCTTATATTCTATGCCTCGGCCAATAAAGGCAAGCACCCCATATGCCTTCTTAACCACCTTATCTACCTGTCTTGCTACTTTAAGGGACCAGTGGATATGCACACCAAGTTTCTCTGATCCTTGGTACTTCCCAAGGTCCTACCATTCATCTTGTATTCCCATGCCTTGTTTGTCCTGCCCAAGTGCATCACCTCACACTTATCTGGATTAAATTCCATTTGCCACTGATCAGCCCATCTGACCAGCCCATCTATATCCTCCTGTAATCTAAGGTTATCCTCCTCACTACTTACCACCCCACCAATTTTCATGTCATTCATGATCTTACTGATCAACCCTCCTACATTCAAGTCTAAATCATTTATATATACCAAGGGACCCAACACCGATCCCTGTGGAACCCCAGGCATCCAGTCACAAAAACACCCCTCGACCATCACCCTCTGCTTCCTGCCACTCAGCCAAGCCTGGACCCAATTTGCCAAATAGCCTTGGATCCCATGGGTTCTTACCTTCATTATCAGTCTCCCATGCAGGACCTTATCAAAAGCCTTGCTGAAGTCCAAGTAGACTACGTCAAATGCATTGCCCTCATCTACACAGCTGGTCACCTCTTCGAAAAATTCAATCAAATTGGTCAGACATGACCTCCCCTTAACAAAAGCATGCTGACTGTCCTTGATTAATCCCTGCCTCTCCATGTGTAGATTAATTCTGCCCCTCAGAATTGCTTCCAATAGTTTCCCCACCACTGAGGTTAGACTGACTAGCCGGTAGTTCCCTGGTTTATCCCTTCCTCCCTTCTTGAATAACGGTACCACATTGGCTGTCCTCCAGTCCTCTGGCCCCTCTCTTGTGGCCAGAGAGGTATTGAAAATTATTGCCAGCACCCCTGCTATCTCCTCCCTTGCCTCACTCAACAGCCTGGGATACATTTCTCCCAGGCCTGGAGATTTATCTACTTTTAAGCCTGCCAGACTACTTAGAACCTCCTCCCTTTCTTTGCTAATTTCTTTAATTATATTACAGTCCTTCTGTCTGATTTCCATACCCACGTTGTCCCTCTTACTTGTGAACACCGACACAAAGTATTCATTTAGAACTCTACCTACGTCTTCCGGCTCCACACACAAATTACCACTATGCTCCTTAATGGGCACTATTTTTTTCCAATTTTATCCTCTTACTCTTAATATACTCGTAAAATAACTTTGGATTTTCCTTTATTTTACCTGCCAATGTTTCTCATGCTCCCTTTTTGCTTTCCTAATTTCCTTTTTAAATTCCTCCCTACACATTCGATACTCCTCTAGGGCTTCCACTGTTTTGAACCCTCAGTATTTGCCATAAGCCTTCCTTTTTCCCTTTATTCAATCCTGTATATCCCTCGACATTCAGGGTTCCCTGGATTTGTTGGTCCCACCCTTTATCTTCCTGGAATACGTTGACCCTGTAGTCTCCCTATTTCCTTCTTGAATGAGTCCCACTGCTCTGATGCAGATTTACCTAAAAGTAACTGCTCCCAGTCCACTCTGGCCAAATTATATCTGATCTTATGAAAATTGGCCTTCCTCCAGTTTAGAACTCTGATTTCTGGCCCATCCTTGTCCTTTTCCATAATAACCTTGAATCTAACGGAGTTATGATCACTATCTACAAAATGTTCCCCCACTTGCCTCTACCACTTGCGTGGCTTCATTCCCTAAAATTAAGTCCAGGACTGTCCCCTCTCTTGTAGGACCTTCTACGTACTGGCTTAAAAAGCTCTCCTGGATGCATTTTAAGAATTCTCCTCCCTCTAAATCTATCACACCATGACTAACCCAGTTAATGTTGGGGAAGTTGAAATCCCCCACTATTACTAACTTATTATTTTTACACTCCTCTGAAATTTGCCTACATATCTGCTCTTTTATTTCTCTCTGACTGTTTGGGGGCCTATAGTACACTCCCAGCAATGTGATTAATCCTTTTTTGTTTTTATGTTGTACCCATATGGCTTCATTTGAGGAGCCTTCAAAGATGTCATCCTTCCTTACTGCTGTAATTGATTCCTTGATCAATATTGCGATACCCCCTCCTCTTTTACTTCCTTCCCTGTCTCGCCTGAAGACCCTATATCCTGGAATATTGAGCTGCCAATCCTGCCCCTCTCTCAACCATGTCTCTGTGACAGCAATTACATCATACTTCCATGTGTTAATTTGTGCCCTCAACTCATCTGCCTTATTCGTCAGACTCCTTGCATTAAAATAAATACAATCCAGCCTTGCCAAACTCCCTTGTGCCTTAACTGGCCTATAATTTCTATGCCATCCAGACTCACTTGCTCTCTCTTATAATTTCGATTGTGCATCTCCACATGCTGAACCTCCTCTCAGGATCCTACCCCTCTGTCAAGTTAGTTTAAACCCTCCCCAACAGCACTAGCAAACCTCCCCACAAGGATGTTGGTCCCATTCTGGTTCAGGTGCAACCAATCCACCTTGTACAGGTCCAACCACCCCCAGAAATGGTCCCAATGCCCCAGAAATCTAAAGCCCTCCCTCCTGCACCATCTCTCCAGCCACGCATTCATCTGGACTAACCTCCTATTTCTATACTCACTAGCGTGTGGCACCAGAAGTAATCTAGAGATTACTATCTTTGAGGTCCTGTTTTTTAACCTGCTTCTTAGCTCACTAAATTCTGCTTGCAGGACCTCATCCCTCTTTCTACTTATGTCATTGGTACCTTATGTACCATGACCTCTGTCTGTTTGCCCTCCCCCTTTAGAATGCTCTACAGCCATTCAGTGGCATCCTTGACCCTGGCACTAGGGAGGCAACATATCATCCTGGACTCACGTCTACAGCTGCAGAAACACCTGTCTGTTCCCCTTACTATCGAGTCCTCTACCACTATTGGTCTTCCCCTCTTTCTCCTCCCCCCCTGTACAGCTGAGCCACTCACAGTGCCATGAGCGTGGCTGCACTCCCCAGAGGAACCAACACTCTCATTGTTTTCCAACACAGAAAAATGGTTCTCAAGCGAAATGCACCCTGGGGATGTCCTGACTACCTGCCTGACACCTTTCTTCTGATTGATGGTCACCCATTCCCTCTCTGTCTGCACTTCTGTAAGCTGTGGGGTGACCACGTCTAAAAATGTGCTATCCACAAAACTCTCAGCCTCATGGAAGCACCCCAGTGCCTCCAGCTGCCACTCAAGCTCCGAAATCCGGAGCTCAAGTAGTTGCAGCTGGTGGCACTTCCTGCACACGTGGTCGGCCAGAGCACAAGGAGCTTCTAGAACTTCTCACATGTTGCAGGCGATACATAACACAGGACTGAGCTGCCCTGCCATGCCTCTAGTTGAAAAAAACCCCCTTACTTTTAGTTACATACAGTGAAAAAACGTTAAATTATTTATGAACTTTAAATAAAAACTAGAACTCTTACCTTTCCTTAACTTAATCTATTTTAAACTGGAGAAAAACACTTACCCACCATTCGCCAATCAGCTCTCACCTTTGTGCTGATGTCACTTTGTGAAGCTTCCCTGCACTTAGCTGCCAGCGTATGCAAGCTGTGAGTTGTGGATATGAAGCTTGAAATAGTGATATTTATCACTGGAGTTGGAGGTGAGGTAAAACATATGAATTGAATGTTTGAGTACTGAATGATAGGGATTGCTGGAATGTGTGTGATAGCGGTAGTGAATTGAATGGTGTATGAGGCTAGTGGTGTAGTTGGCAGGGTGTGCTATTTGAAGATAAACTCTTTCACCTTGACAACGCTTGTTAGATTGTTGAAGTTTTTCCTGCACTTCATCCATGCTTTTGGAGAAGCACTCCTGGCATTGACCTCTGTAGTCACTTGGACACTTGTTCCCACTGGCTCCTGAGCATATGACTGGAGGGCTTCCTGCCTCACTGCAGACCCAGGACATCTCTCCTTTCCACCTTTTTTTTATTATTTGTTCATGGGATGTGGGCATTGCTGGCTAGGCAAGCATTTATTGCCCATCCCAAATTGCCCTTGTTCAGATGGCATTTAAGAGTCAACCACATTGCTGTGGGTCTGGAGTCACATGTAGGCCAGATCAGGTAAGGACAGCAGATTTCCTTCCCAATAGGACATTAGTGCATCTTTTACAGAGATCTCTGGTGCATTGCCTAAAAACTTTGATGCTCACTCTCACGCATGCCCAACTATTGCTCGAAGCCTCACAACCCAGAATGACTCTTTGAAAAACTCCCACTACTTCTTGGAACCACAATGAACCTCCCATTTAAGTGTTGCAGGTTGTCTTTAGGTAGCACTAGCCACTGATGCGTTCAATGATGATGAGTGCAGCAAACGAACACTGCGGGGAAGAGTGTTGACTGCATGCACAATCATTTAGAACAGCTGACAGCACCAATTCAATGTGCTGCCTGCAATGCAATAAATGGCTGTGGGTTAAATGTGCACCGCAATCCCCATGCCCATTTTGTGGATTAGCCATTTTCACCTCCAGCATTTGGATAGCTTGGGCTGTGAGCTGGACATCAATGGATGCCTGACATGCAAGTTCTTGTCGCGTTATTCAACCCGCTCCTCTGTCATCTAGCACCTCCCCGACCCTGGTCACCCCAGTAGCCTGAGCCCTCTCTTCTGCCAGAGAGGTGAACCCTTATTAGTGATGGTGTGAATTCCAGAGCAGTGGCTCTCAGACAACAGCTGTTACTCCAGATTGCATTTTATGTGCAACAGGCATTTAATTGCCTGCAGTCGGGGCTGCTGCCCCTTTAAAGTACGAAGTGTGTGATAGAGTGGAAGGTAGGAAAGATTAACTGACAAAGGGGATGATGCCACAATAAATCTCCCACTAAGAGAACAGTAAAGAAACAAAATATGGATCTAGAGATGCTGTAAGTGGGAAAGCAGAATCATTACCAACAGTTGCCATCCAAAAGAAATGGGGGAAGAGGAACAATGAAATTGTTGCATTCAGGAGATTAAAGTTCAGTCTTTTGCATCTTTCCTGTCTCCTTTTCAAGTGCCTCTGCTTGAAGAAGGCCATGACACCTTTCAGGTGTAGCATTCCATGTCCTCCCAGGACCAATCGGTCAACTATAATCCACATGAGTATTTTTCGGAGCATGGCCACGGTACATTATCAGCCATCTTTTGCTCAGTGTCTTTCCTTGTATTTCTTTCAAAAAACACTGGTCCCTCCTTAAAAAGTTCAATATGTCCATAAGTAATTTGTGGCTGTAATCTGACTTTCATGGCATATTTGAAACAATGGCATTGTTTATTAAGATAGCAGAAAAAAAAAGTCAAAAATCATTGAAACCTTATTTCCAGCATCACAGAAAACAATTATTTTTACTCGTGGATTAAGCCCACAGAATACTTTTCCATAGGTATAAACTGCATAATGCATGTGACTTTGTAAAATGAGAGCAATACCCTTTCATTTAAATTTAAAGTGTTAGGCCATGAACTCCTTATCTCAAATAATGTCATAATATTACTATTTACACATATGGCAGCTTGCCATAACAACAGAGGATGGAAACACTCATCATTTCCACCTGCATCATAAATAATTTATTAAAGCTTAACCCTCCAGTGGATGGTTTTGAAAGTGTTTATAGTTTTCTGCATTATCAATAAATTTCTTACTAAATTATGTAGAAACCTCAGGCACTTTTAAAGTGAAGGGAACAGCTCAAGTAAGATATTTTTTCTAGTTGGCATTCAGGCATTAAAAAAGAAGGCAAAGCTCAGCCCTTCTATGTGCAGTGCCTTTTTCTGACTTTGAGGTAGGAATATAAGAACTGCTCCAATGAAAAAAGACTATCGGCCATCTAGTTTCTCTTCTTTCATCCTGGCAGTCGCATGACACAGGATAATAAATTCTTGGCTGATCATAGCAATCAAATTTTATCTATTAGTCTACAATAGACCTGAAGATGACATGCCGAAAACCTCAGTGTTGAAGAGAGCCATAAGATCAAAGTCACTGTCCCTCCTGAGCAATACACCCTAGGAAGCCTGTTCATGAAATTATTCACTCACTCATGAAAATGGATGTATTAGAACAGGATTGAGGTAGATAGGCAAGTTTCTTTCCCTCTAGGTGAAATGCAAGTACAGAAGTGCAGAATCTTGTTACAACCACGTGAGATGGGGTAAAAATGACTCCTATTCTACCAACCCAGGTCTGACAAGCTTCTTTGTGAATTTAGAGAGGATATGATTTGCCAATACTGCAGGACTCCCACTACTTATGCTTTCAGATTACAAAGAATTAATCAGACAGGTTTTCTAAGATTAAACAAAGAACGAGATAAGTTTATTGAAATTATTTCCTGAATTTAAATAAAGACTAGGTAAATCACAACCTCCATACATCACACATCACACACACTCTCTGGGGCCACACACACACTAGTATCGATGGTAGAATAAAAAGATAGCTTAAGGGGCAGGTTTCTGAGGTCGTCGGGCAGGCTAGAAAATGGTCCGCTGCTCACTATTGGGCCCCTACTGCGATTTCATGCTGGTG
The DNA here is from genome assembly GCF_017639515.1 of Carcharodon carcharias. Classification (NCBI taxonomy): domain Eukaryota; kingdom Metazoa; phylum Chordata; class Chondrichthyes; order Lamniformes; family Lamnidae; genus Carcharodon; species Carcharodon carcharias. Next base: position 197,998,789 of record NC_054469.1, read on the forward strand.
GGCCAATTAAGGCCTGCCCAGAGTGAAATGTAGCTCCTCACTGGCCGGGAAGGGCCGAGTGGGGGCAGGGGTGGGGGTCTATCAACTGCCAGGTCCAATGGCGACCCAGAGACCAGTTTAAAAACAGCCCAGGCAGCCCCTGGAAGGCTGCCATGGAAGGATGTGTGTTCAGCATTCCCAATGGAGTTGAGTACAGCTGGACAGGGCAGGCGGGAGGGCAGGTCGGGCGGGTCCTCGGCCCCCCGCTTTTCCAACGTGTGCCTCGCCATCCTGCTGGAGGCTGTGGCTGCCGAGAGGGACACACTTTTCCTCAGGTATGGGAGGAGGAGGCCACCACACCTCACCAAGAGGGCATGGGAGGAGATGACAGCATTGGTGAGCAGCCATGACATGGTGGGGCGCACATGGGTGGAAGCACTTCAATGACCTGCTGTGCTCAGGAAAGGAAAGTACCATGTTTGCATTGGTCAGTGTGCAGAAGTGTTAAGGTCTGGCCATCCCCCCATGTATCTCAGGAATGCTAGAGTCTGAGTGCCAACTCATTGGCAACACCTGAGTGTCAATCACGCCGGAGCTGGCCATGGGGGTGAGCCTTGGCTGCTTGGACAGAGTGCCTTGCGGCCCGAGGGCCATGACTTGGATGTGCCCTGAGAGGTGTCCCTCAGTTGGGGTTGGCCAGGCTGCAATGGTGCTGCAGGTAGAGAGTGGCCTAATCAATGCTCCACTGTTGTTTGAGAAGGAGAGTTGGCTTCTTGAACCGCTGCAGCCCATGTGATGTAAGTACACCCACAGTGCTGTTAGGGAGGGAATTCCAGGATACTGACCCAGCGACAGTGAAGAAACGGTGATATATTTCCAAGTCAGGATGGTGAGTGGCTTGAAGGAGAACTTCCAGTTGGTGGTGTTCCCATATGTTTGCTACCCTTGTCTTTCTAGGTGGTAGTGATCGTGGGTTTGGAAGGTGCTGTGTAAGGAGCCTTGGTGAGTTCCTGTAGTGCATCTTGTAAGATAGTACACACTGCTGCCACTGTGCATCAGTGGTGGAGGGAGTGAATATTTGTGGATGGGGTGCCAATCAAGCGGGCTGCTTTGTCCTGGATGGTGTCAAGCGTCTTGAGTGTTGTTGGAGCTGCACTCATCCAGGAAAGTGGAGAGTATTCCATCACAATCCTGACTTGTGCCTTGTAGATGCTGGACAGCTTTTGGGGAGTCGGGAGGATTCCTAGCTGCAGGGTTCCTAGCCCCTGAACCTGCTCTGTAGCCACAGTATTTATATGGCTAGTCCAGTTCAGTTTCTGGACAATGGTAACCCCCAGGATGTTGATAGTGGGGGAATCAGTGATGGTAATGCCATTGAATGTCAAGAGCAGATGGTTGGATTCTCTCTTGTTGGAGATGGTCATTGTCTGGCACTTGTGTGGCACAAATGTTACTTGCCACTTATCAGCCCAAGCCTGGATATTATCCAGTTCTTGCTGCATTTGGACGTGGAGTGCTTCAGTATCTGAGGAGCCATGAATGGTGCAATCATCAGCGAACATCCCCACTTCTAACCTTATGATGGAAAGAATGTCATTGATGAAGCAGCTGAAGATGGTTAGGCCTAGGACACTGCCCTGAGAAACTCCTGCAGTGATGTCCTGGAACTGAGATGATTGACCTCCAACAACCACAACCATCTTCCTTTGTATGACTCCAACCAGTGAAGAACTTTCCCCCTGATTTCCATTGACTCCACTTTTGCTAGTGCTCCTTGATGCTACACACAGTCAAATGTCAAGGACAGTCACTCTCACCTGATCTCTGAAGTTCAGCTCCTTTGTCCATGTTTGAACCAAGGCTGTAATGAGTTCAGGAGCTGAGTGGCCCTAGCAGAACCCAAACTGAGTGTAAGTGAGCAGGTTATTGTTGAGCAAGTGCCACTTCATAGCACTATCGATGACCCTTTCTAACACTTTACTGATGATTGAGAGTAGAATGATGGAGCAGTAATTGGCTGGGTTGGATTTGTCCTGCTTTTTGTGTACAAGACATACCTGGGCAATTTTCCACATTGCTGGGTAGATGCCACTGCTATAGCTGTACTGGAACAGCTTAGCTAGGGGTGCAACAAGTTCTGGATCTCAAGTCTTCAGTACTATTGTCGGAATGTTGTCAGTGCCCATAGCCTTTGCAGTATCAAGTGCTTTCAACCATTTCCTGATATCAAATGGAGTGAATCGAATTGGCTGAAGACCGGTATCTGTGATGCTGGGGACCTCTGAAAGAGGCCGAGATGGATCATCCACTTGGCACTACTGGCTGAATATTGTTGCAAATGCTTCAGCCTTATCTTTTGCACTGATGTGCTGGGCTCCCCCATCATTGAGGATGGGGATATTTGTGGAGCCTCCTCCTCTGAGTTGTTTAATTGTGCAACACCATTCATGACTGGATGTGGCAGGACTGCAGAGCTTAGATCTGATCTATGGGTCGTGGAATCGCTTAGCTCTGTCTATCACTTGCTGGTCTATGGCAGTAGCACGAATCACACTTGTAGTGGATTGACAGCCGTTTTATAACCTGCCTGTTTTTTCTTATTGAAGATAATGGAATAGAATATCAGGTGGGATGTAAATGAGTCACCGATTTGCTATCACTCATTCTGCATTACCACCAATTTCATTCTCCATGGACGGATACTGTGACAAATTATTAAAAGAGACTCTATTTAAATCATGAATTGAGACAATTTTGCAGATTGAGCAGAAATGAATCCCACTTCCTAATTCAATTATGCAAAAGAAGGACTTTTGAATAATAATGCTCTGTTCAGCAGTTTGTAGCTTCTCTTGACAGGAATGAATACTAAATATGTCTAAGATTCAGGGTCTGAGGACCTGAGCAGCTGAAGAAACAGTTAACACATGCAGAGGTGGGGGGAAACAGACTCAGGAGATTCCAAAAGGCCAGCACTTAGAAAGAAATTCTCTTCCATCCCTGCCATCTGGAGTTGGGAGTAAGGTTGCCAACCCTCCAAGTTTATTTGGCAGTCTCCAGGAATTAAAGATTGATCCCCTGAACACTGCTGCAAGCAATCTAGGAGGAAAATCATAGGGCATTATAAAAATATATTTTATTTTTCAATTTTCTTTGAACACTTTTGTTTATAAGTTATGAAAATATTGTAAATGGGGAATAATGGTAATTTGATTGGTTGGAAGTGGAAGGTCAAACGAGGAAACTTTCAGGAATAGGTTCAATCAGAATTGGCAACATTAGCTCGGAGAAATAAGGGATGCTTTCCAAACAAGGCTAGATAGATACTTGACCAGCATCTATGTTGGCACACAAACCATCTATAAACAGTTGACTGGACAAATTAGCTTACCGATCAGTCTGCTGGTGCCTTTCATTTATCACAGCCCACCATTTCCACCCACTTTGGATATTGCTTGATTGACTTGTCCTGAGGTGTTAAATACTAAAATGTAGGCCTCTTGTGAGAACTTTGAGTGTGAGTGTAGCTGATGGATTAAGGGGAGGGGGCCGTGTAGCCTTATGATGGTGATGCATGTTGATTTCTGCTAGGCTAATGAGAAAGGTGAGATAGACTCATCCGTCCCATGAAAACCTAGTGGATTAGGCTATGTAATGGTGATGATGTGTCTGTCTGATCTGCAGTCCATAAGTTTTAAGGTAGCTGAATCTTACATCACTCCATGCAAAAGAATTCTATAAAGATTGCAAGTGTTTTCAGCGGCGTCCTGTCCAATTTTCTTCTCTCTTCCCCTGAAGTTGCTGTCCTTCATTTAAGTCCAGCAGATCACCTATGTCCCATGTGTCCAGTTTCACATTTGAGACTGAGAGAGTCAGCAGAATACTCTACGCTGAAGCTGCTACTGTTCTCTGATCCTTTTCTCTAATCCAGACCCCCATTCATTCTCTGATCCAGTCCCCCATTCATTCTCTGATCCTGTCCTCTGATCCAGTCCTTCGTTCATCCTCCAATCCTGTCCTCTGATCCAGTCCTCCATTCATCCTCTGTTTCTGTCCTCTAAATGCCCACTGATGAATGTTGTCCTGGTGGGGTGGAGGGTGCCACTGGATAAACATCAAGAATGGAAGTGTTAGCTAATCATTTCCCCTTCCTGAGCTGAGGCATGCTGAGACCAATTGCAAGGTCACAACTGCTATTAACAGTGACAATAACTTGCATTTACACTGTCTTTAGAGGAGCGTTATCAGACAAAAGTTCTGCCTGATATCAACTAATTTAACACTGGCTGTGGATTGAATCTGGAATCTTTTCATTTTGTGTGACTTACTATCACATCTCACTGTCCAATAAAGCGCTGAGGAAATTGAGCTATGGTTATAGAACTGTTTCAATGACATGTGGACTGTTACCACATACGACTTTCTTACACTTAAGATATGGGGACTATTTTCACAGGAGCTAAGAAGGCTAATTAATAATTTAATAGAGGATTTTAAAATTATGAAGGGCTTTGATAGGTAAATAAGGAACATTTATTTGCTCTGGTTATGGAGTTCATAATTGGGGATTATCAATTAAAATTGACATTAAGAAAGTGAGGAACGAGGATAGCAAAAATTTGAATAGGAAGTATCAGAGCATGGATTGCTTTGTTAGAGAGACTGGTTAAAATGTCTTTTAAGAGAAAAGTGGATAAAAATTTGAATTGGAAGAAGATACAGGATCATGTGGAGAAAATAAGGCACTGGGATTAGTTTTGGATTTATCCACAAAAGAGCAAGTACATACATAATGGGCCAAATGGCTGCTTACTGTGTTATTTGCTTATGGTTCTATGATAACAACATTAAATTTCAGACTGCTTTTAGAAAATTGCAAATCTGAACTCAGAGTCTAAAGTAATACAAATAGTCTGCTATGGAAAGTGTTTTAAATTGACATTTCACAAAATAGATTTGGTACCAATGCGTGCTCTATAGTAACAATAATAACAGCAATTTAAATTTTTGTAGTGCTGTTAGCATAGGAAACTGCCTGAGCTGTTTCACAGATGGAAATTGGGATTGAACCAGGCTAGAAGAGTGAGATTAGGATTTAGAATGGAAATCTTGGCTGAATAATTAGGTTCTAATTAGGCATGAAATACCAAACAATTATTGGTCTTACATTGATGATGAGCAAGTTAGTAGAATCAATCCTGAGAGATAGGATTAACTGTCATGTGGAAAGGCATGGACTAGTCAGGGATGGTCAGCATGGATTTGTTAAAGGAAGGTCTTACCTCACAAATTTGATTGATTTCTTTGAGTAAGTGACAAGCAGGGTTGATGAAGGTAGTGCAGTGGATGTTGTGTACATGGATTTGACAAGGTCCCACATGGCAGATTGGTCAGGAAAGTAAAAGCCCTTGGGATTCAGGGTAATGTGGCAAACTGGATAAAAGATTGGCTTTGTAACAGGAAACAAAAGGTCAGATCAATGGATGCCCTTGCGAATGGAAAGGTATCTCAAGTGGTGTTCCACAGGGCTCGGTGTTGGGACCCTTGCTGTTTGTGTTATATATTAACAATTTGGACGTGAACGTGGGGGGCATGATTGGGAAATTTGCAGATGACACAAAGATTGGCCGAGTAGTGGATAGTGTAGAGGATAGCCTTAATCTCCAAAACGATATAGATGGGTTGGTGGAATGGGCGGTAAAGTGGCAGATGGATTTTAACATAGAGAAGTGTGAGGTCATACATTTAGGGAGGTCAAACAGTTACAGGGATTACACAATAAATGGGAATATACCAAGAGGGGTAGATGAAGTGAGAGATCTTGGCATACAAGTACACAGGTCCCTGTAGGCAGCAGTTCAAGTAGTTAAGGTTGTAAAGAAGGCATATGGAATGCCCTCCTTCATTGGCAGAGGTATAGAATATAAAAGTAATAATATAATGTTGGAATTGTATAAAACACTGGTGAGGCCACAACTGGAGTATTGTGTGCAGTTCTGGTCACCACATTACAGGAAGGATGTAATAGCTCTGGGGAGAGTGCAGAGGAGGTTTACAAGAATGTTGCCAGGGTTAAAAAAGTGTAGCTATGAGGAGAGATTGGACAGGTTGGGGTTATTTTCCTTAGAACAAAGAAGGCTGAGAGGTGACTTGATCGAGGTGTACAAAATTATGAGGGGAATAGATACAGTGGACAGGATAAAATTGTTTCCCTTGGTGGAGAATCCTAGAATCAGGGGACATAGATTCAAGATAAGTGGCAGAAGGTGTAGGAGGGTCTTGAGGAAGAACTTTTTTACGCAGAGGATAGTGGGTGTCTGGAATTCGCTGCCCAAGTTGGTGGTAGAAGCAGAAACTCTAAACTCTTTTAAAAAGTACCTGGATCTGCACCTTAAGTGTTGTAAGCTGCAGGGCTATGGGCTGGGTGCAGGAAGGTGGGATTAGAAAGGGCACCTGGATGTCCTCAGGCTGGCATGGACAAGATGGGCCGAATGGCCTCCTTCTGCGCTGTAACTTTTCTATGGTTCTGAAAAATTTAAATATGGAAAAACAGTTGGAGAGGCAAGGAGGTGAAGGGAAAGACTTCCAAAGAGAAGGAGAGTTATGGCTCAAGGCTCTACTAGCATTGTTGTGGTGAAATAAGGAGAAGGTAAATAGGCAGCTAGAATTAGAGGAACAGAGTATTCTGGAGGGCTTGTAGAGCTAGAATAGGACTGATAGAAAAGGCTTTGGTGGGATTTACAGATAAGAATAGTGGTACATTGGAGAAAAGCAGTGATGGATAAATGAGACCGTACAGGACATGATATATGCAGCAAAATTTTGGATAAGTTGGTGAAAGGAGATGAATGGGCAGCCAGCAAGGGCAAGAACATGTTATGGAAGTACCATTAATTCCATGTTCCCCTTTGAGCCTCACACCACCATGTCTTTGAACTGAACCAAGCCAGTCATAATCATAGTGTGATTTTTGATATTAATTGAGCTTCAAAACACACAATTACCTATCACCAAAGTCTCACACTACCATGTCTTGTACATCTATTCTCATTCCTTTATTGACAATGGGTCAATGTGTCAAAATTCCTACCAAACACAAATTTGGTAGCACGATCACTGCAGAAACTGCAGACGTTCAAGGAGAAGGTCTACCATCACCTTTCCAGGGCAATTGGAGATGGGTAATAAATACAGCCTTTCCAGTGTAGCCCACACACCAAGAAGCAATATAGATTAAAAAGGAAGGGTGCAGACGGAAGCAAGCAGCATTGCAGATTTTGGTGATGGGTAAATGTGCGTTTTGAAACTCGGTTAATATTAAAAATCACACCATAATTATGACTGGCTTTGGTCAGTTCAGAAAATTGCTGGAGAGGGAGATGAAATTCATGTCAGGGGAACAAAGACCTGAATTTCACTCCCCACCATCAGCGGGTTTGTAGGCAGGGAGGGGAGGAAATAGAAGGTACAGGCTTTCCTCTGGGTTTCTGTCCAGCCTGACCTTGCAGCAATTTTAATGCTGGGATGGGCAAGGCCTCGGATGGGCTGCCCACGCTTGCCCCAATTGAAGCCCTCAATTTTTATGTTGGTGGGAGGATTTCCTTGGCATGGGGGCAGCACAACAAGGAACAGGCTTAGGTCTTGGGTGGGAAGCGGGGGGCACCTCCATCAGAATCTCCCTTCTAACTGAGGGTGCCCCCACCCTTAAAGTCCGGTGCCCACTGGACCTCCCTCCCCCATCCTCGGCCTGGCCACCACCACCCAAATCGCTCACTTTCCACCGGACCCCCAGGCCTTCCCTGCACTGGGACTCCAAAAATTTACCTTTCCGTCTTGTCCCGGGAATTACACTCAGGCATCTCCCTGAACTTCCTCTTTTGCCCACTGCAGTTCCTGTTGTTGCAGGGACTAGGGAGCTGGCGGCCAATCAGATTAGCCGGCAGCTCTCTAAGGCAGGACTTCCCCGAGTGAGGGGCACAAGCCCTGCCTGCACACAATTGACGCTCATTCAAGTGTGAATTGCTGCGGGGCAGAGAGGGGAGCCCCACCATCTGAAATATTCAGGCTAAAGTCTGTGGGAGAGGCCCAAAGACAATGGTTTCAATCTCTCTTGATGTTAAGCGGGGGAAGTTGTAGCTCATCCAGGATTTGATATCAGAAATCCAGTCTGATAGCACAGAGGTGGTCAAGACAAGTGATGAAGAGCGGAGTTGGGCATTGTTGACATACATGTGGAAGCTGACCATGTGTTCACAGATGATTTTACCAAAGACCAGCAAATAGTTTACGAAAAATATCTTGGTTTTGACGCAAACGTTTGCAATTGCTATCATACTGTGGTGTCTACACCTCTAAAAAATAACAGAGTAAATTAATATGCATACTGTTGTGCCTATAGGTTTATCAGAAATATGACCCCTATGTCACAGAATTACACCAATGTTCCAGGTCCTATAGTGCAATTAGCTTCTCATTTCATCGAGTTGAAAGATGAAACGCTGAAAGATGCTTTAAAACTACAACAATGCAATATTATGCATCATCAATAGATGGCGCACCTGTTTTTAGATAGCTCCCAATGATTTTCCTGTGCAGTATTTTTAGCCAGGCAATTTGCTTCCCTGGGAAGAAGACAGCCTTCTCACTAAGACTTTCAGATGACGTTTGCTTTCATAGATTATAATCATTAGTGCTGTGTTTCTTTTCACTTGAGATTTCTAATGAACTGTTATGTGGAAAAGCAAATTTTATGTGTGAGACCTAGATTTTAAAAATGTAATGATATGCACTGATAGACAGTGGTGAGGATCCAGCAAACTGCCCAATTTGGATAAATGAACAATTAATCTTATTAATAAACTCATTGTCAGCTTTTCAAGGGACAATTTGGAATTTTGGTGGAGGCGTACAGGTTGCACGAGGGCTGAGGTGCAAGGTGGCAGCAACACAGCAGAGAGCCAGTTAACGCTGTGCCATGAAATTAAGTGGCCCCATGAAAGGGTGAACTAGAAACATTGAAAATAGAAAATAGGAGCAGGAGTAGGTTATTCAGCCCTTCGAGCCTGCTCGACCATTCAATATGATCATGGCTGATCCTCTATCTCAACGCCATACTCCTGTACTCTCCCCATACCCCTTGATGCCTTTAGAGTCCAGAAATCTATCTATTTCCTTCTTAAATATATTCAGTGACTTGGACTCCACAGCCTTCTGTGGTAGAGAATTCCATAGGTTCACCTTGATCCTCTATCTCAACGCCATACTCCTGTGCTCTCCCCATACCCCTTGATGCCTTTAGAGTCCAGAAATCTATCTATTTCCCTCTTAAATATATTCAGTGACTTATCTCCACAGCCTTCTGTGGTAGAGAATTCCATAGGTTCACCACCCTCTGAGTGAAGAAGTTTGTCCTCATCTCAGTCCTAAATGGTCTACCCCATAACCTGAGACTGTGACCCCTTGTTCTAGACCAAATCCCCTCCCCCACAGCCAGAGGAAATGTCATCCCTGCATCCAGTCTGTCCATCCCTGTCAGAATTTTATATGTTTCAATGAGATCTCCCCTAATTCTTCTAAACTCCAGTGAATACAAGCTTATTCAGCCCAATCTGTCCTCGTACGACAATCCTGCCATCCCAGGAATCAGTCGGGTGAACCTTTGCTGCACTCCCTCTATGGCAAGTATATCCTTTCTTAGGTAAGGAGACCAAAACTGCACACAGCACTCCAGGCGTGGTCTCACTAAGGCCCTGTACAGATGCAGTAAGACATCCTTGCGCCTGTACTCTTGCAGTGAAGGCCAACATACCATTTGTCTTCTTAACTGCTTGCTGCAACTGCATGCTTGCTTTCAGTGTTTGGTGTACAAGATCACTCAGGTCCCTTTGTACATCAACATTTCTCAATCTATCACCATTTAAATAGTACTCTGCCATTCTGTTTTTCCTACCTTCACACTTATCCACAGTATACTACATCTACCATGTATTTGCCCACTCACTCAACCTGTCTAAATCACCTTGAAGCCTCTTAACACCTCCTCATCACTCACGTTCCCACCTAGTTTCATATCATCAACCAACTTGGAAGTATTACATTTCGTTCCCTTATCCGATTCATTGATATATATTGTGAATAGCTGGGGCCTATGCACTGACCCTTGTGGTACTCCACTAGTCACCACCTGCCACTCCGTAAAAGACCCATTTATTCCTACTCCCTGTTTCCTGGCTGCTAACCAATTCTCAAACCATGCCAATATATCACCCCAATCCCAAGTGCTTTAATTTTACACACTAAGTTCTTATGTGGGACTTTATCAAAAGCTTTCTGAAAATCTAAATACACCACATCCAATGGTTCTCCCTTATCTATTCTGCTAGTTATGTCCTCAAAGAATTCCAGTAGGTTTGTCAAACATGATTTTCCTTTCATAAATCCATGTTGTTTTTGTCTAATCATGTTGATATTTTCTAAGTGTCCTCTCTGTCAACCAGCAGTGAGTGGTGCCAATGCTCATACACAGATGGGGATTGTAGGAGGTACAAACTCCTGTGAGGAGGATTAGGAGGAATAGGAGAAGGAGAAGGGTGAGAGGAATAAGGGATCAGAGAGATGCCTGGGAGGCAGTAGTCCTCAGTATTGGGGCAGAGTAGCACCAGGCCCTGATGGTCAGGAGGAGCCTCGGGAAGCATCTCACAGGCGCTGAAGACATTATGCTGCACTGAGGGTGTGCAGGGAGTGATTCAGTCACCTCTAAATGACTGAAAATCAGTCCCAAAGAAGACTGAGTCTCTCAAGGGGAACTGTGATGTTTCTTTGTGAGATTCTGGCTGGAGTGATTGCGTCAAACTGCCTTGGGGGGCCACCCGATGCCTGTCGCCCTGAAGGTTACAGTGGCCCTGAATTTTTTTTGCCACAGGCTCTTTTCAGGCAGCATCCAGGGATCTGACAGGGATAACCCAGCTGGCTGTGCACCGCTGCATCAAGGTGTTTACAGATCCAATGTTCCAGAGGCCGGTAATTACATAGCTTTCACCACTGGTGATCAAAGCCAGGTAGAGAGGGCCTGAGGATTTGCATGACACTTGTCAAGGGTCCAGAGTGTGTAATCCCAGCACCAAACACCATGCAGTTTTCCATTACACCTTTAAACCACACTGACCGTCACATCTTATCACCCAGTGTGATAATTTTGCCATCTCACCAGGACCAGGCCTGCTTCCAATTTCGCCACTGGTTATCCTCCTGGAACACTCATTGTCTACAAGGGACTGAATTTGTTCTTCAAATTGCGTAAGGAACTTCAGTCTTGTCATTCCACCACCTGTGTGGGAGCGCTCGCGGGTATTCTTTTCTAGCTAAATGCAAGAGGTTTCTTTTAGCATTAAGTGTGCTCTGAAGAAGGGCCCTGCCTGAGACAACCTGACTTCTTCTGCTGCCTGATCATATCACTTTCTGCTTCATGCTATATTTGCAACTTTTGTTTGGGTTTTAGTAGCATTTTGTGTGGCCTTTTATGTGAATTTCTGAGTTTATTAAACTAAGGGATTTATGTGCAGTCAGTGTAAGCATCAAGTATGCCCTGTATCAATAGAAAATTGATTAATTGCAGACACTCTTTGGTCTTCTCAAATATCATACACTATTTATTGTTCCTTTTTTATTTGCTCTGTGTTTTTCCATCCTGAATGCACAACGCCTACATTTCAATGATGTTGTTCAGTACAGAAAGACATTTCAGAGTGAATTAGGGAAAAATATACGATGGGCAGGAAAAATAAGGGAAACAAATAAGTTGGTAATGGAGATTAAAGCATAGTCAAAGTAGAGCTTTCCAGAAGGCTTTGGAAAACAAAGGGATGTGACAAGAAGGAGGAGGAAGGCAGGGCTGCAGAGGGAAGGGGAATAAGAACGAATCTAGTGCCTGAGGAATGTAGGTGTGAACAGTGATGTACAGCTGGATGGATTGCTGGAGGATGGTGTGGCAAGGACCTCGAAGGATTTGAAAGTAATTGTGTTTAGTTTTGTTTTGAAAAGTGGGCATTGCTGGAGAGGCTGATATTTATTGTTCATCCTTGTTTGCCGTGAGAAGGCGGAAAAGTCCATGCGGTGACCATGTTCCAACTATGGAGTTAGGATATTTGTCCAGCAAGAGTGAAGGAACTGTGGTGACTTGGAGGAGAATTTCCTCCAAAACGGGGAGCTCTTGATGTGGGGAATTTCAGATGGAATTTGGCTGCCCAACATCTCTCCATTCCACTGGACTTGGAGAACAAATGTGCTTCATCACTTAACTGGCAGAAGTTTTGAAAAATAATCTAATGTTTCTTAAAATGAGCTACCTATCTGCAAATGCATTTTTAAAAAATTGCAACTGCATGCTATTTTTGTTCTCTCACCATCTATCCTTTGTGGATTCACTGACTAAGATTACTAACTGAAAGCCAATTAGTGCTGAATTATTCTCCTTTAATGAAGCAACCCATATCTCCTTGTGATTACACTGAGGTGAGTCAAACTAATTTTGCACAAGATCTTTAACCAGCATTCCACTTTCAGCCAGCAGTGCTGCAAATGTCGTTATATATTTCTGTTTGCACCATTCATTACTCTTAAACAGCATCATTTCACACCTCTGTCACATTTTGTGAATTTCAGTAAATGCATAATACTGAAGAAATAAATAAACAAATAAATAACGGAGTTGCAAAATATTTAGTAAGTAGGAGATCCCATGACGTATAAGAAATAAAAGGTTCAATGCTTAAGGCTGGGAAACATTTTCTTGTGCTTGAACCTTGAATTGCCTGTTATCACTTGGGCCTTCATTTGTATTCACAGCAACATAGACAGAACCAGATGCTCCATGATTGGAAACTTCCAGCTTTCTGCATTCTATAAATGGAGTCTATTTTGCATTGCAGGTTCCACTACAGGTACTCCTGTGTTGAAAACATTACACTGTCAGAATTTATCATTCAAGCTAAAATTAATAAAGCAGGGTAATTACAAAAATATAATTATATGAAGCAAAAGAAAATAGCAGAGCCTGAGAATCCAGCAGGTTTTGGTCCGATACCCAATTCATGCCCTGCCCAGTTTTATGCTCCACAATGAAAAAAATTTGAAACAAGACGGAACAATGCTTCCATCGCACAATACATTCCCTCAGATTATATGGTACCTACTAGGCTATGCTGCATAAAAGAAAGCAGAAGCTAGTGGTGTACAGCTGTTTTTCGGAGTGGTGTAAAGTTACAGTGGTGTTCCCAAAGGGTTGGTATTAGGACCAATGATGTTTTTGATATACATTAAGGTCCTGGACTTGGATATACAGGGGATAATTTCAAACTTTGCAGATAATATGAAATTTGGAAATGTTGAAGACATTGTGAAAGATAGTAACAGACTTCAGGAGGATGCAAACTGACTAGTGAAGAGTAGGGAGAATGAGCAGAGGCAATATAAGCTAAATGGTACTATTTTTAATTGGCTGCAGGAACATAGCGAGCTCAGGATGAGAGGTCTGTTAAAAAGCATATGAGATTCTTGGCTTTATTAGTAGAGGCAGAGAGTACAAAAACAAGGAAGTTAAGCTAATCCTTTATAAAACTGGTTAAGCCTCAGCCAGAGTATTGTCTTCAATTCTCAGCACTACACTTTAGGAGGAATGTCAAGGTCTAAGGGAAGACACAGAAGAGATTTATTAGAATAGTGTCAGAAACAGGGATTTCAGTTATGTAGAAAAACTGGTGTTGCCTTCCTTACAGCAGAGGAAGTTAAGTGCAGATGTGGTAGAAGTTATCGAAATCATGTTTCCAATGGCAGAAGGGTCGGTAACCAAAGGACACAAATTTAATGTAATTATCAAAAGAACCAGAAGAGACAGGATATTTTTTGATGCAGCAAGTTGTTGTGATTTGGATTGCACAGCCTGGAAGGGGGAGGAAGCAGATTCAATAGTAACTTTCAAAAGGACATTGGATAAATAGTCGAAGGGAAAAAGAATGACAGAGCTATGGGAAAAGAGCAGGGGAGTAGAACTAATTGGATAGCCTCCTCCTGTGCTGTATCATACTGTGACATTAACATGATTATACAAAACAATCACTTCATTAATAATTCAATATTTTTCATGTCTGTAATTGTCCTAACATTATGTGCAGCAGTTTTTAACAAAATAAGCTGGTTTCAGAAAATGAGATGCAAGTTTCCAAAAATATTTGTTTTATGCATATTTTAAATGCATGGAACAAATGCCCTATATTAACAGCAGTAAAATCATACTATTAATACATAGTTACAAATATAAAAGAAGGGAAATGACCATCTGGTCCACCCAACCTGGTCCCATTCATGGTGCAGCTCACATGTGAGAACAGCCCAATCCCCCTGTCCTGCCCATCACACAATTCCATGGAAGTAGCAAAAAAAGGAGAAAAATAAGCTGAAGCTAATTTTGGAAAACCTTTGAAAAATTTGATTCTGACCTCCAAAAGCAAACAAACAAATCTTTAGGAGATGGTAGTAACTCATGGGTATCACTAATCCTAGCAACCCCACCACACAAGCTTCAGTCACTCCTGCTATCTCCCTCTGGTAGCCAAATGATACATACTGTGTCTCTAAGTATAATTTGGGTTCCAGCTTGTCAAATCAGATGTGACTACTCAGTATGTATTTAAAAATTCTCAATGTCATCTTTATTAATGACAGACTTCACATATACTAGCAAAGCAATAACATGCAACAGCATTATATGGTCACCAAACTACATTCCCAATCAAGGGCAACTTTAGCAACAGAACACAGTGATTATCTTTGCCCTGAGAACCACCAAGATGTTTTTTATTTTTGCGGAGGATTCACCGTAGCTCTCCATCCAGACATATCCCTTATACACTATCTGTTGCAATTGCCTTTTGTTTCTCAGGTTTCACAAGAACTTTACTACACTTGCCTGGACAGTCTGGACCCTCCTGCTGCTGATGACCTTTCAATTAATACCAGAAAATTTCAACTACCTTTCCCCCAGCAGATTCATACTTTTCTGATGGCCATTTGACTTTAGAAGTCATCCAATTTATAAGTCTGAAGACCCATTTATACATCTACCCTCAGAATTTCGTAAGGGCTTCAATTTGTTCTCACACAAGCACTATTCCCTAAAGTCCCAGACATTGATAAACTAGATCAAAATATTATGACTTAAAACCAAATGCTAAATTTCAAACACACAGCTGCAATAATATTAAGATAAAACATAAGACGCTAGCAAACTCCATCAAATTCTGCTGAGAACTCAATTAACCCTTTCACTTCTTGGCTACTATGGATGGGATCGTCCCAGGTTTCCACAAAGGCACGGTAGAGGGTGGGAAAAAAGTTGATATACCTGCTGGCCTCAATGGCAGGTTTTCAGGCCGTATCATCCCCTTCCTGCCTCATTAATTATTCACTCACAGGGAACATGCGATTTCGCTGGTGGGCAACCTCCGATTTGCTCGCTGCACTGTCACCTTGACGATTTTTCATGCTGGGCACCATATTTAAACTGCAGCCATGTGCACACCTTCAGTAGCCCCCCACCACCCCCTGATTCAGTCACACCTCCCTGGAACGCCTTTTGGATGCTGTGGAGGCCTGTCGTAATGTCCTCTACCCCCGCTCTGGCTGCAGGAGGGACTACAACATAGCTTGGGAGAAGGTGGCAGTGGTGGCCAGCACCAAAGCTGCCCACAAGAGGTCAGCCATCCAGTGCAGAAAGAGGATGAATGGTCTTATCTGTGCCACCAGGGTAGGTCAACCATCTCATCACTCTAAACTCACACACTCACAAGACCATTATACATTCACTGGCATCTCACTCACTGCCAGCTCAAGGGACATCACCACTCACTTTCTCACACACACCCTCACATCTCCGTTTGGCCTCATCTCCTCTGGAGCTTACCTCCTCATCCTGTCCATGGCTCCACTCAGCATCTACACGCACACCTGGCATCCTTCTCATTTGGCCTGGCATGCACCTTGCTCATGCTCTCTCCATCGGCCTTTACGCAGGACAAGATCCCACACAATAAAAGGGAGAGGTCCCAGGCCGGAGGTGGAGTGCCGGACATCAGGGTCCTCACTCCCTTTGAAGACTGCGTGTTAGGGCTGGCCGGAGGGGACATGGATCACCACTTCGGTGGCCAGAGTTTAGTGTGCTGTATGGCTGCCCGAAACCCCACCCTTCTGACCGATTGGCAGCAGCTTTGCCCACTGGACTGCATGCTGTGCTCTCAACTCAGGCGCATGCATTCTCCTAACCCGCACTGCAAGGCTGCACTGTTAGCTTGAACCATGGGGTAGATTGGTCCAAACCTGAATGAAGACATTGCAAGGGGCTGTGAGTGCCTCCACCAGTGGCTACTCCATGGCCAGCTTTCACAAGGAGATTGTACAACTTGCATAGTCGTCCAATTTTTTGGCAGCCCCCTAAAATGCTCATTAATTTGCAGTCTGCACCCGAAGGGTGAAATGCTCGGAAGCATTTGGTGGCACTTTCATCCCTCTGTGTTCCTTGAGTGGGCAGATAAGCTAGAGGCCCGACTCAAAGCATGTCAATGTGGCTGTGCCTGACTGTCTCAGCTGCAGAACACTGCTCACTTTATTACCAAGGTTTCCCTGCTGTGTGATCTCTTCCCTCCCCCACTGCATTTCATTGTGCATTACCATCAGACCATACTGCCTAGCTGTCCCCCTTGCCCCAACCACAGTGCAGAACTTTCTTGGCACCGCATTGTCAGCCAGCCGGGAAAAAGCGACTTACATGTGCCCTCACCTGAATGCGTGACATCTCTTCCTTGAAGTCGAATGGGCGACCCTTGCCTAATTCAGTGAGCGCTGTGAAATGTTACTGTGCACTCAACTCCGATGTTCCCCTCAAAGTTCAGCTCGTCAGGTGCATGCCTTTTAAATGCTGTTATGAGTCACATCGTTTTGAAGTCACACTGACGTGGGAGATAAACTCGATGTGGGGGACAACGGGAAAGGTGGCCCGCCATTGATGGGCAGAGCAGACAATGGCTAACTGGCTTCACAATGACGTGAAACCGATTTTTGACCCTTCCCGCAATATTATTCCACCCCGGCCATGACAGCTGCCGCCAACGGGGATGGAAAATTCTGCCCTACATTTACTCATCCACATTCCTTATTAGGGATTCATTTAGTTCTATTTTGAAGCACTGCTGTGAACCCATATTTATTGCACAATTCGGTAAGCTGGTACAGAGCTTGAATAGCTTCTGCGAGTCACGAACAGCAATATTAAGATCAAGCCATGTGAATAAATAATACAAGGGCATTAAGCAAATTAATGTAAGCAATTACATTTTTAAGCAATCTCGGTCAACAGTAATGATGTATTCATTCTGCTTGTGTCCTTTTCTATTATTCTCATTGGCTGCTGTAAGCATGTAACTGGCTTGAATGTTGCATGTTTGATTGGCTGGATGCTGGATCAATGCTGGCAAGGGCATATCAGTTGGAGAGGTGATTTGCTGGGTTTCAGTTTATATAGTGAGAAACTGCTGGTTCATGATAGCCAAATGACTGTTTCCATGGTAACTGTCACTCATTGGTTTTGAGAACCATGAGATCTGTGGGACTATTTGTGACTGAAAAAAAGCACTCTTGTCTTTGGTTTGTGGTAGCCATTGCTCATTGATATCTGGGAAGCACGTGACCATAACCAGGAAAGACATCAAAATCATGAGAAAACACTGATACAGGATCACCAGAAATCACTATTTTAAGATCACTAGAAATAGCTAATGCAGAATCGCTGGAAATCACCATTACAAAATCACTGGAAATTGCTGATAGAGAATCACTGGAAATCACAAATACAAAATCACTAGAAACTACTAATACAGAGTCAATGGAAATCACTAATACAGAATAACTGGAAATTACTAATACAGAATCACCAGAACTGGTAATATAAAATCACTAGGAATGACTAATGTAAAATCACTGGAAATCACCATTACAAAATCACTGAGAATGATTGATACAGGATCATTGGAAATCCTAAATAGAAAATCACTAGAAATTACTAATGCAGAAACACTGGAAATCACTAAAACAGAATCACTTGAAATGACTAATACAAAATCACTGGAAATTGTTAATACAGAATAACTGGAAATTACTAATACAGAGTCACCAGAAATCACCAGTACAAAATTATGAGAAATTACTA
The DNA here is from genome assembly GCF_017639515.1 of Carcharodon carcharias. Lineage (NCBI taxonomy): Eukaryota > Metazoa > Chordata > Chondrichthyes > Lamniformes > Lamnidae > Carcharodon > Carcharodon carcharias. The sequence goes on from NC_054469.1 coordinate 198,017,021, forward strand.
ATATGATATTACTGGAAATGACTAATACGGAATTACTGCAAATGACTAATACAAAATCACTAGAAATCACTAATACAGAATAACTGGAAATCACTAATTCAAAATTATGAGAAATGACTAATACAGAATTACTGGAAATCATTAATGCAGAATCACTGGAAATGTTGAATCACTGGAAATCACTAATACAGAATCACTGGAAACCTCTAATAGAGAACAATTGGAAATTACTAATACAGAATTGCCAGAAATCGCTAAAACAAAATTATGAGATATGACTAATACAGAATCACTGGAAATGACTAATACAGAATCATTGGAAAGTACTGATACAAAATAACTGGAAATCACTAACAAAGAATCACCAGAAATCACTAATATAGAATAACTGGAATACACCAATACAAAATCACTAGAAAGGACTAATACAGAATCATTGGAAATGACAAATACAGAATAACTGGAAATCACTCATACAAAATCATCAAAATCACTAATACGGAATCACTGGAAATGGTGAAGACAGAATCACCGGAAATCACTAATACAGAATCACTAGAAATGACGAACACAGACACATTGGAAATCACTAAAATAGAATCAGTGGAAATCATGAATACAAAATTATGAGAAATGACTAATACAGAATCTTCGGAAATCACTAATACAGAATCACTAGGATTTACAAATACAGATCACTGGAAATCATTAATGAGAATTACTGGAAGTCACAAATACAAAGGGCAGAATTTCCTGTGCCTGCTGGCCTCGGGTGTGCTTGGCGGCATGAGCGGACAATATGGCAAGGCCAGAAATCGGTTTCACGATGTCGCGAAACCAGTTTGTGATCATCTGCTAAGCCCGTCAATGGCGGGCCGTGTTTCTCGCCATCAGACGTTGGGAACCTCATTGTAATACATCTGCATATCATTATAAGGCCAGCCTGCTGGAATCAACCCCTTCCGCTGGATTGTCCACCCACCACACCAATGTGTTTCAGAACACCATATAAGGTGTGCTCCTGGCATGCTGCACTTTGAGGGAAACTTGGAGGTCAGTGCACAGTAATTGTCGCAAAGGTCACCTGTTGGACTTCAAGGTTGAGGCGCACTGGGGGGTGGTCAAGGGCTGCCCTATGGTTGAGGCGCATTGTGTGGGGGGTGGGGAGGGCAAAGGCTGCCCTGCAGTTGAGGCGCATTGTGGGGGGGCAACAGTTGTCCTGCGATTGAACGTAGTGCACAAGCACGTGCAAGATGGGGAAGGGAGGGAAGCAGCCATACATTAAGGAAACCTTGTATAAAGTGACCATTCCATTCATTCTGGTTTGGACCAGCCACCCCCATGGTTCAAGCTAACAGTGCAGTCTTGCAGCACGGGTTAGGAGAATGTCTGCACCGGAGCTGGGAGTACAGCATGCAGTCCAGTAGGCAAAGCTGCAGTCAATCGGTCATGTGGAGTGGGGCGGAGGTGTTTGGGATTTTGGGCAGCCATGCAGTGCATTAAACTCTGGCCATCCAAGAGGTGACCAGCACTCTTTGGAATGTGTTAAGGGGCCTTCAGACTTAACCAAGAGAGGTTCTTAGTACATCCAAGTTAACCCATACATCTCTCCCTTTCACCCTGCAGGAGGAGTACATCAGGAGCATGAAGCCTGATGAACTAGCTGTATGCCTCGTGGCGTACAGAGAGCGAAGACAACAGAGAAGAGAGCGACGGAGACACCTGGCTGCGCAGAGGAAGGAGCAGCAACTAAAGGAACAAGGGGCAGCTGGGGCTCCCGCACACGCCGTTGAAGAGTCACTGCGAGCTATTGCTGGTTGACACCTAGCTAGACTCAGGGTCTATAGACACCGCCTTTCATTCCTGCATATGATCAAGAACCAGTGTTGCCGAAGACTGTGCACGTCTAGGGAACTGGTCGGTCATATTTGCCAACTTTTGGCACCACGGGGACATGGAGGGCATCTACTGCCAGTGGCCATGAAAGTGACTGCGACACTCAATTTTTACACCAGTGGCCTCTTTCAGGGCTCCACAGTGACTTCTGTGGGGTGTCACAATCCTCCACCCACAAACATGACTCACGACTGTCATCTTCGCGAAGGCACACAATTTTGTGCATTTCACCCGGGAAAGCCAGGACGCAGGAGCGATTGGATTTGCCCAGATCTCGGATTTCCCACGTGGCGCTCAGATCTCCCTTGCAACAAGCAGTCAACTACAGCAACTGCAAGAGCTTCCATTCATTGAATGTGCAGCTGGTGTGCGACCTCCACAAACACCTCCTGCAGCTCTGCGCACAGTTTCTAGGGAGCATCCACGACTCCTACATTCTCAGTCGGTCACAGATCCCTGACAATTTCCAGGGTCCACAGAGGCTGCAGAGATGGCTCCTCGGGGACAGGGGTGACCCACAGAGGATGTGGCTGATGACACCTGTGTGGCCTCAGACTGCAGCAAAGTGAAGGTACAATGGGGTTCGTGCTGCAACTCATAACTTGGCAAAGCAGACCATCGGGATGATGAAAATGAGGATCCGGTGCCTGGAATGGTCTGGTGGAGCCTTGCAATATAGTTCACAGAGGGTTTCATGCATAGTCATCGCCTGCAGCACCCTTTACAATCTAACGCTGCAATGGGGAGAGGAACTGGCTGAGGAGGAGCTGGAGGTCTCCTCTGTCGAAGGTAACGAGGGTGAGGAGGTCCTCGAAGGTGATGATGACGACTATGAGGCCCTTGCGCTGGCCTAACAAGGCCGGTGTGCTCGGGAAGCCCTTATAATTGCTAGATTTGGGGAGCATGATGATGATATGGGATGAGGAGACACCATAGATCCTCATATTGCATCTACAAACATTTGACTCCAGTCTAGCTTATGGCAGCACACATACCCTTTGATAATGCTCCTGTCATGGAAGTGCAGTGGAGGCTCTAATAGTCACTCGATTGCAGGAGAGTGATGACAACATGCAGTGATGACACGCCATAGATCTTCACAAAGCCTCTGAGAAAGTCTGACTCCTGTCTGGCCAAGGGCAGCTCTCTTGTAATCAGGGTCATATCATGGAGACTCAGCCATGAAACTTTAAAGGCATCTGATCCTTTGTCCGCCTTCAGCACCCGAGCCCTTCAGGAGCACAGCATCATCGGCCACAGATGCTGAAGAAATGGGGGCCAGCTCCACCTTAAAGGTGCTGAGAGTGCTCGGAGAGAATGATGGAACTCTGTGACGTCTGCCCACAACATCCTGGCAGCATTGACAAACACCGTTGAGTTGCAGGCATCAGTATTGTGTCCAGGGAGTGTGAGGCTGGGCCATCACTTTGGTCTGAAGACTGCACAAAGCACAGGGAAGAGGCCTTGGACTGAGACACTTGCCTTTATCTTGTGCAGAAAGATTTCACATCTGAGTGACACTAACACTGCTCATCAGAACAATAAGCCATAGGCAAGAAGTCATTGTTGAGAGTTTATTTACAATAGTGAACATTATGTAGAAGTGATTAACACCTAATTAACACAGGCTGTGTAACTGCATCTTCTTAACCTTCCTATCCCTGCCGCTATGTCTTGGTGCTCCCCCAACATCCACAGTGGAGGTGGAGGCAGCCGGCTGACTGTGATGACCTTGACGGGCATCCTCTGGAGGGCTGAGAACTGGAGGGCCCTGGCCTCCTTTTGGGGTCCTGCTGAGTGGCAGTGGCAACCTTCTCGACCTGTGGAGCTGGAGCTGCTGGGGTCACAGGAAGAGAGGATTCAGATGGATTGGACACTCCCGTAGTCACCTGAGTGGATGGACCCGGGGTGTGCACCTGTTGATGCTCCTCCCTTTGAGCGCCCTAGGGCTTCTGGCTGACTCCTTGAGGAGAAGGGGTAGCTGGAGCGAGATTGAGCTGCCCCATATCCCTCTCGTGTACAAATTGTTGCAGGCCAACTATGTCATCCGTGATGGAGTTCAGCCCATGCAGCAGTGAAGGACTGATGCCCTACACCAAGGCCTCCATGGTGGCCGCCATCCTACCAGTGTTGACCTCGGTGCATTGGCATGCCAGCGCCATCACTTCAGCCTGAAGGCAGACAAACTCCTCCATCGTGCCTTGCAATCTGAGGAGTGCAGCAGACATCCCTTCCTGATGTCCCCAAGCTTGCCTTTGCAGCTCTAGCAATGGAGACATGACCGAGTCCAGAGGCTTGTCATCTGATTCTGACTCAGCAAACTTCTGGCTTCCAGCAGTACTCTGAGTGCCGGGGACCTGGGAAGTCCCTGCTGCTGCCTGCTGTGGATCAAAAGTGCGATGTGCACACCAGATTGTGATCCTGTGGCTACTCCAAAGCTAGGTCCCACCGAGGTGTGTGTCTGTGCTGGTGGAGGGTGTGGGTGAGCACTGTGACGGGACTTCAAGGTTTCAGATTCCTCTTCAGAGGTTTCTTCGGGGCGTGATTGGAGGCCTGGGTTGTGGACTCAGTTGGCCGTTTCCCAGGATGTGCCTGCAGAAGCAAGGGGAGATAATTAGTGCATGGCAGTGGCCTGTGAAACAGAACACATCACTCACAGCTTTGTTGTATGACTGATGTTGCACTGCTGGATCCTCACTCGGTAGAGCACCGCCAACCTCACCGTCAGCACAGGAATGGTCCAGATCCTTGCCGGCCAGCTGGATGGTTCTGTTTTCAAAGTCCATGAGGATCTTGATTTCAGGCATTCCTCCACTGGCCTGCAACCTCTCCCTCTCATTGTGTGCCAGCTTGTCCTGCATGAATAGAGATGGAGAGAGTATAAGCAGGGTGCCTGCCAGACCAGATAATAAGTATGCCTGGCACGTGTGGGTGGTGAGTGGTCCCACGGATGGGATGAGGACAATGAATGTGTGATTGAGAGAGTGAATTGTGATGTCCCTTGAACTGGCAGTAAGTGAGGTCCCTGTGAATGTGTGATGGGTTTGTGAGTGTGTGAGTTGAGAGTGATGAGAAGAGTGACTTACCCCGGTGGAATGGAGGAGATCATTCATCCTCTTTCGGCACAGGGTGGATGTCCTCTTTTGAAGGGTGTTGGTGCTGACCATTGCTGCCACTGCCTCCCAAAACAGATTGGTGATGCCACTGCCCCTCCTGCGGCCAGAGTTGGGGTAGAGGACATCATGCTTGGCCTCCATGGCATCCAAAAGGCAACCAGGATGGTGGGAGGGGGTGGGGGGGAGCTGCATTCTTTTTGCCTTTAATGGCCACCATGTCTTCTGTGCAGCACTCCTGGGCTGGAAGCACTGAGAGGTGTGCACATGGCTACACTTTAAATATGGTGCCTGGTGTGATGAAGCAGCGAGGTCATGGCATGGTGGGCGAATGAAATCCTGCCTGCCATCGAAATGGCATGTTTTCTGGGAATGAATAATTAATATGGCGGGTTTGGGACAATATGGCGTGAGAAGCCGCCATTGCGGCTGGCGGTAAAATGTCGTTTTCCCCACCCGCTACCATAGTTATTGCAAATCTGGGACAATTCCATCCAAAATCACTGTAAATTTCTAAGACAGAATCACTAGAAATGACTAACGTAGAATCACTGGAAATCACTAATATAGAATCGCTACTACAGAATCACCAGAAATGATGAATACTGAATCACTGGAAATCACTATTACAGAATCTCTGGAAATCATGAATAAAGGATCGCTGGAAATTACTAAACAGAATCACTGGTATTCATTAACACAAAATCATTGGAAATTACTAATACAGAATTACTGAAAATTACTTATTCAGAATCAGGGGAAATCACTAATACAGAATCACCAGAAATCCCTAGTACAAAATCACTAGAAATCACAAGTACAGAATCACTAGAAATCACTAATAGAGAATCACTGAAAATTATGAATACAGAATCACTGGAAATTACGAATACAGAATCACTGGTAATCACTAATACAGAATTACTGAAAATTATGAATACAGAATCGCTGGAAATTACAAATATGAAATCACTAATCCAAAACCACTGGAAATCACTAATATAGAATCACTGGAAATGAGTAATAGAGATTAACTGGAAATTAAGGTGACACAGTGGCGTAGTAGTAATATCACCAGACTAGTGATCCAGATGCCCAGACTAATGTTCTGGAAACAGATGACCCGCGGCCCATCTTCACATGAGCAAATTTTAGGTCAACAGCGTTGAGATTCTACGGACTTTCTCCTTTATCTTATCCCATCCTCCAAAGCCCATTTCTGCAGAGAGACTCTATCTGTTTGTCCTTTGTTTGTCTGTGTCCGCGTGTGTGTCTGTGCGTGTGCTGGGGAACTCTATAAGAAGAGATAGATAGTTATACTTCCTGATTACAACTGCGTGTTAACTAGTACTTGCAACTTGTTGAAAGAAGTTTTGTTAAAAATAAATTAATCGTTCTGAGTTTTTGAAAGAAGCCTGGTCAGACTCTCTTTTCTTCTGCGTGTTAGAGGTATAGGTACATAATTGGCCATTTTGGTGAGAAAATTAAACTTTTAAATTAATGGTACATCCTGTGGAGTAGTGGGGCTTGATAATTCGTGCACTCCTCCCATCTGGTCATAACACAAGCAGCATGCAAAATTTGTGGAAACTGTTTTTAATCATTGCTGTGTGCTGCCAGTGCTATTTGTGCTGTTCATTTATTGCAAGCTTCAGCAGGAGGCCCTATAACACACGTGGCTAGTACTACTTAATGGCAACTTGCCCCTCTTAAAGGGGAGGTACAGGGTTGCTGCAAGCAGTCATGGGAGTTTAGTGAAAAGTGAACCTGTGCTGTGATACTTTGAGGGAAGACTATACACATGAGAAGGCACTCACCTAGGTTTTCTGACAATGCACTGAAGGTCTTGGCGCAAGACATGGAGAGAAGTAGCGATATGCTGCATCCACAGCTGGGTAGGATGCCTTCTAGGCATATGCTCAGTGGAAACAAGTGTCACCAGAGGTCAGTACTGGGAGTGTTGCTTCAATAACATGGATGCAGTACAGGAAGATGTTTAATGATTTGGCATGAGTTGTCAAGGTGAGCAAGTTCATCTTCAATGATCTTGTGAAACCCACTGCAAGAGTTAATCTGGTCTCGGAATTCCTGGCTTTTCCTTTGAGAAATACTTGGTGTGACTGTGGACTTATTAATTCTTCATGTGCTGTTTCTGGCAAAGGAGCATACAAATTAAAAAAATAGTCAAAATAGAAATAATCCAATTTCAGAATCCTTAAATAAAAATCTTCATTTGCAACAGTATTAGGGGAAAAATATGGCCTCCTAAAGGATCAACAAGTCATGGAAGTGAGAAGATTGACAGTAGGCAGAATATTATTAATTATTTAATCATATAGCTTTCACTGGGTAAGAGATTGATAGTTTCTTTGAGTCTCTAGACAATGTAGAGAATGTCCCTGGGGAGAAAACATAGGTCAGAGATGAAACAACAAATTACAAGCTACAGTTCTTTAGAGGAGAAAAAATATTTTTGGGAGACACAAGATGTGTGCTGAGTGGATGAACAACAGAAGACATTTGGGTAAAATAATAGATTGATAGTAAAAGTAGAAGGTGATTATACAGTGAAGAGTGTGAGGCTATACAGAGTGTAATGGAGCATGGGTCCACTCATTAATCAAATGTTGAAAATACCATCACACTATATGTCCCCAGACTTTTGCAAGGAGTGACAAAATTGATAGTTTGCTTCTGACCTAAAGGGGATCTTTAGTTACAGCTCAGATTCATTCATTGAATTAAATAGCAAGAATGCCTTCTGATCAAAAGCAAAAACGTGTGTGTTCCATATCTCTCCCATTGATGTCATATGAGCTCGTACCTGTAATGGCAGGAATTTCTGATTGTGTATGGGTTGGGAGAATTTGCACAATCTGCACCACCCCCTCCACCAACACCCCCCAACCACCACCTGCCACCCCCCAACACACTCAAGCATCTTCTTGCAAAATTCAGCAAAATGATCTCACCTGAGGAAGCTCCCACTTGCAGTGGGCTATCTTTGGGTCCAAATTTGCATGTAACCCAGCAAGAATGAACTTAGAGGGCTCCAACATAGTTTAAAGGGTTTTTATTCTCTCCTGGAAGATGAACTAAAGGGTTTAGAACTCACCAATCCCTAAAAAATTCTTGCGTGTTCATAGATCGCATACATGTGCCATGTTGGGTGGAAGGGAAGCAAAACTGTAAAAGGCACACTTTCTAGAAAATAGTATCCCAACAAAACTGGAAGACAGTGTGACCTGTGTTTCCAGCTGTATTCTGCTTGATTTTAAGGTTGAAATTAGATGGGTGAGGGCAAGCATAGGTCTAGGACCTGTTACACCAGAGCCCTGCCTGACCATTTCAGGACATGGCAGGGCAGCTCAGTCAAGTGGAATGTGTGTCCTGTAATATGTGCGAAGTCATGGATGCCCACCGGTGTCCAAGACAACCATATGTGCAGAAAGTGCTGTCAGCTGCAGAAACTTGAGCTCCGGGTTTCAGAGCTCGAGTGGCGGCTGGAGTCAGTGGTGCATCCCTGAGACTGAGAGCTATGTGGAAAGCACGTTCAGAGAGGTGGTCACACCGCAGCTTAAGGGCCTGGAGACAGAGAGGGAATGGGTGACTACCAGGCAATCCAAGAGAAGTAGGCAGGTATTGCAGGAGTCCCCTAGGGTCCAGCTCACTAATCGATTTTCTATTTTGGAAGCTGGTGAGGGTACTGGTTCATCAGAGAAGTGCAGTCAGAGCCAAGTTTGTGGGACCACGAGCGGCTTGGCTGTACAGGAGGGGAGAAAGAACAAAGAAAGAGCAATAGTGATAGGAGATTCATTGGTAGGGGAACAGACAGGCATTTCTGTGACTCCAGGATGGTATGTTGCCTTCCTGATGCCAGGGTCAAGGATGTCACAGAGTGGCTGCAGGACATTCTTCTGGGGAGGATGAACAGCCAGAGGTTGTGGTCCACATTGATATCAATGACTTAGGCAAGAAGGGGAGGGTGTGATCCTGCACTCAGAATTTAGGGAGCTAGGTAGAAAATTAGCAAGCAGGACCTCATACATACTAATCTCTGGATTACTCCCAAAGCCACATGCCAGTGAATACAGAAATAAGAGAATAAGGCATATGAATGTGTGGCTGGAAAGATGGTGCAGGAGGGAGGGCTTTAGATTGCTGGGGTACTGGAACTGGCTCTGGGGGATATGGCACATTTACAAGCCGAACGGGTTGCACTTGAACAGAGCTGGGACTGAGTCCCTTGCGGGGCATTTTTGCTAGTGCTGTTGGGAAGGCTTTAAACTAACTCGGCAGGGACATGGGAACCAAGAGAAAATATTAGAGAGGAACACCAGTGTGCATAAAATACTGGAAGGGACAAATAGTACTAGCATAGAGAATAGTAGGTTAATAGATGAAGTCGGGGTGAGGAAGAAAGTTACAAAATTTAAATCAGGGTTACTATGCATGTATGTGAATGCAACAGAGTATAGTAAATAAGATTGGGGAGTTACAGGTGCAGATTGCCATGTAGAAATATGCTGTTGTGCTGATAACAGTGGCCTGGCTCAAGGAAGGGCAGAATTGGGTGTTAAATATTCCCGGATATAAGACGTTCATATAAGATAGGAAAGGAAGGAAAGGATGGAGAATGGCAGTGTTGGTTAAGGAGAGCATTGCAGTGCTGGAGAAAGGGGATGTCCCAGAGGGTTCAAGGACAGAATCAATTTGGCTAGAGCTAAGGAACAAAAAGGGTCCAATTATTTTGCTCGGCATAGAATATAGACCGCCAAATAGTAAGAAGGACATAGAAGAACAAATCTGCAGGGAAATCACAGAGAAATGCAAGCGTTATAGAATATTTATAATGGGGTCTTTAATTACCCGAACGTAGACTCGGACAGTGGTAGTGTAAAAGGTGGAGAGAATCAAAAGTTCCTAGATTGTGTTCAGGAAAACTTTCTACAGCAGTATGTGTCCAATCCAACAAGAAAAGATTCACTTTTGGACCTGGTTCTTGGCAATGAGGTGGGCCAAGTAGATCAAGTATCAGTGGGGGGACATTTAGGAGACAGTGATCATTGTATTGTACATTTTAGGATAAGGATAGAAAAGGATGATAGGCAATCCAGAGTAAGAATAATTAACTGGACAAGAGCCAACATTGATGGGACAAGAATGGAGCTGGGCTAGATAGACTGGAACAAAAGATTGGCGGGAAAAACTGTAGCTGAACAATGGTTATCTTCAAAAAAGAATTAGTTCGGGCACAGTCCAGTTATATTCCATCATAAGGGAAAGGTAGGGCAAACAAATCCAGAGCTCTCTAGATGAGAAAGGAGATAGAAATTAAGATAAAGAAGAAAAAGTTGCTTATGACAGGTGTTAGGTAGAAAATACAATTGGGAACTAAGAGGAATACAGAAGGTCCAGAGGGGAGGTGAAAAAGCACATTAAAGAAGTGAAGAGAGATCATGAGAAAAGACTGAAGGCCAACATAAAGGGGAATCCAAAAGTTTTCCACAGGCGTATAAATAGTAAAAGGATGGTAAAAGGATGAATAGGGCTGATTAGGGACCTAAAAGGGAATTTACACTTGAATGAAGGGGCCATGGCTGAGGCATTAAATAAATACTTTGCATCCGTCTTTACCAAGGAGGTGGATGCTACAGAGTCCACGGCGTCAGAGGAGGAAGCTTTGTCACTAGAAGGGCTCAAACTTGATAAGGAGGAAGTGTTGAATAGACTGTCGGTACTTAAAGCTGACAAGGCACCTGGACTGGGTGAGATGCAACCAAGAATATTGAAGGACATGAGAGTAGAAATTGGAGGGGCACTAGCCAGAATTTTTCAGTCTTCCCTATACTCAGGGGAGGTGCCCGAGGACTGGGGAACTGGAAACATGACGCCCTTGTTCAAAAAAGGATGAAAGGACAAGCCCAGCAATTACAGATCAATCAGTTTAACTTCAGAAGTGGGCAAGATTCTAGAAACAATTATTTGGGATAGAATTAGTAGTCACATAGAAAAATATGTGTTGATAAGAAAGAGCCAGCATGGATTTCCACAGGGGAAATCATGTTTAACTTACTTGCTGGAGTTTTTTGAAGAGGTAACAGAAAAGGTCCATGAGGGTAATACAGTTGATGTGTACATGGACTTTCAAAAGGCATTTGATACAGTGACACAACAGACTTGTGAGAAAAATTATTGCTCATGGAATAAAAGGGACAGTAGCAACATGGATTCAAAATTAGCTGAAAAATAGGAAGCTGACAGTAATGGTCAATGGATATTTTTCAGGCTGGAGGAAGGTTTCTGGTGGAGTTCCCCAGGGGTCAGTATTGGAACCCTTGCTGTTCCTGATATATATAAATGATCTAGATCTAGGTGTTCAGGAGACAATTTCAAAGTTTGCAGGTGATACAAAGCTTGGGAGTGTTGTAAACTGTGAAGAGGACAGGGTCGAACTTCGAAAGGACGTAGGCAAGTTGGTGGAATGGGCAGATAGGTGGCAGGTGAAGTTCAATGCAGAGAAGTGTGAGGTGATGCATTTTGGTACAAAGAACATGGAGAGAGAGTAGAAAATAAGGGGTGAAATTTTGAAGGGGGCACAGGAGCAGAAAGACCTAGATGTATATGTGCATAGATCATTGAAGGTGGCAGGACAGATGGCGAGAGCAATTAATAAAGCATATAGTATCCTGGGCTTTATTAACAGAGGCATAGAGTACAAGAGCAAGGAGGTTATGCTGAATTTATATAAGACCCTTGTTAGACCTCACCTGGAGTATTGTGTACAGTTCTGGGTGCCACATTATAGAAAGGATGTGAACACAATTGGAAGGAGTGCAGAAGAGGTTTACAAGAATGATTCCAAGGATGAGAAACTTCAGCTATGAGCATAGATTGGAGATGTTGGGACTGTTCTCCTTGGAGAGAAGAAGGCTAAGAGGGGATTTGATAAAGGTGTTCAAAATCATGAAGGGGCTGGACAGGGTAGATAAAGAGAAGCTGTTCCCACTCATAAAGAAGAACGAGAGGGCGCTGATTTAAGGTGATTTGCAAAAGAAGCAAATGTGACATGAAAAAAAACTTTTTCACACAATGAGTGGTTTGGGTCTGGAGTGCACTGCCAGGAAGCATGGTGGAGGCAGGCTCAATCGAGGCATTCAAAAGGGCATTAGATGATTATTTGAATAGAAGGAATGTGTCGGGTTACGGGGAAAAGGCAGGAGAATGAAATTGAGTTAATGCTCATTTAGAGAACCAGTGCAGACACAATAGGCCAAATAGCCTCCTTCTGTGCCACTAAAATTCTGTGATTCTGTGAATCTGTGAAGTTTAAGGACAGCTGTGCTTCTTCATTGCTTCATCATCAACGTGGGTCTTTATTGAACTGCCTTAAGGTGGCCACCGGACTATGGAAAGCCGTATGTGACATGTAGACTGATTGCGTTTCAAACCCAATCATCCCCCTTTTCACAACAAACAAAAGATACAAACATCCCTTGTTCTTAACGAACAGAAGAGATATTTGCATGAATGATAAATGTGACTGTGAGTTACCCAAGTTCTCACTGCTCTAATGCATTAACAACTGTTTGTTCTACTAGTCAGTCTTTGCACAGATAGGCTTGAATTTTTTGCATGTTGTGCATATGCAATCGGCAGGTCCAGAAGCGGAAGTTTTACCTGCTCCTGCCTGTGGTGGCAATCTGGATGTGATTTCATGCTGGGTGACCAATTAAGGTCAGCCCAGCATGAAACCCGTCCAGACATTGGCTCAGCACTGCCGGTGGGGGTGGGAGCGTGGTGGGTGCTGAGTCCTATGGTAAGCCGGAGGGGGCATTTAAAAGAACACAGGCAGCTCCCTGAAGGCTGTCAGTAGTTGGAGAGGGGCCGCAGGGAGCTGTCAATCTGAGAGTGCATGATTGTATGCATGCCAAGACTGATGGCCTCAGCACCCTCTGGGCATGCCAGAGGGAAGGCAATGCTGGTGGGCACTCTCCAGTTCTCTGACGAGTGCCTGCATGCTCTAGTAGAGGCAGTGAGTGTCTGATGTAACATACTCATGCCCAGGGATGGCAAGAGGATGCCACCCTGCCAGACGAAGAAGGCCTTGATGGAGATGGCTGCCAGGAGAGTGGGCATGATGTTGTATGCCGCACATGGATTCAGTGCTGGAAATGGTTCAGTGACGTTTTGCACTCCACAAGGGTGAGAAACAACTTGTTTGGAATTGTGTATCGATGCCTAGGAGGATGGGCATTCTTCATGGCACTCAGGGGTGTGAGATGTGGAGTGCCAAATGGTTCATATCCTTGTGTGTGCCAAGGCTGGGAGATGTGCTCGCAGAATGAGGTGTGCTAATCTGACATGCGCCTCAACCTGTGTCTCCTTGGGGTGCAGGGGGTGGGGGGTGCAAGACTGGGATTGTGTGGCAGGTAGAGGATGTACTAATAAATACACTTTTGCCCGTACAGAAGAGAAGTCATAATGCACCGGAGTGCGCACGAATGGGTGGTGGGATGCCCAACATACTGATACGTTCCAAGGTCGAGATGGACATGGAATGCAAATGTGGAGCAAGGTACATAGATCATGGAAAGGCAGGGGACTTGGAGGAAGGTAAGAGCCCAGTGGACAGGTGAGAGACTGGGGAAGTGTGTAAGAGCTGTAGGATCATGGCATCTCCAATGAAAAGTTCTAATCAACAGTCCCCATTGCTCATCCAATCACAGTGCCTCAGTGAGGCAGCTGTCCATTGTGACAAGCAACCGTCTTGCACGATCACTTTGTTACAGTGTAATCAACTGACATATTCTGTTTCTTCCACAGATGTGCCACCCTTACGATGCCTGAGAGGAGGCGCGGACAGATGCACCCGTGTCACATGGTCTCTCCGTTCCAAGCACCAGTGCAGGTATAGGCACATTGTTGACAATAGCATGTCAGATCAGCTGGTAGTGCACGCTGTTGAGGGCACATCACAATCACATGAGGAGCTGGCGGAGGCAGAGTGTGCCCAACATGTCAGCAGTCGGACGGCTGCTAGTGACCAGGAATAACTGAGTCTGAGGCAGATGATGAGTCTCTGGGTTCATCCATCAGGTAGCAGGTGCTGGATGTCCAGCAGGGTGCACAGAAGGATCTGGTGGAGATCCATGAGGGTCTGCACCTCATGGTCTCTGCCTTGGAGGAGTCCATTCTTAGCATGAACACTGCATTGACCCGGATCTCTGAGCGCACAGCCTTCTCCATTGATAGAGTGCCGACTCTCATGGAGGGGCAGCTCCAGGAATAGAATCAAGGGTTTCTCTGGCTGCACTTGGACCTGCAAGCCCACATACTGGCAGTGACTTCAGCAGGTCACTGCCTGTGTGAGAGATGGATGAGGCACCTAGCGACCCTGCTAGGTGCTCGTCCATCAATGGTGAGCAGGGAGGTTCAAACCAACCACATGTTGGCGGACGAGCTACATTTCGTACCTGCGGGCTCCTTCCAGGGTGCTCCAGATGAAGGCAGCAACTCCTCACCCCTCTGCCATTGTCTGTGACATCTGTTGACACCACAACAACTGAGGAGTGCCCAGCCATGGTGCTGTTTGCTCCCTCCCAGGCGGTGCCTGCACAGGCTCCGCTGGCCAGAGGACGTCAGCCAAGGTCATCAAGGCCCAACAGGACATCACAGTCAGCAGGCTGCCTCCAGTGCTGCTGCCAGTGAAGCGGTGCACCAAGACGCAGCATTTGCAAGCGGATGTTTACTATAAACATAAGAAGGGTCTTCACTGGTGATATTACTTCAGTTGAAACGTGTTCTATGTTCAAATTGTGTAAACATGACCATCATTTAAAGATGTTATAATGTTTCATGGTTGGAAAGTGTTTTATGTTTCTCATTGATATTGGGCATGGGAGTGGCTTGTGACGGGCGGGAAGGGCTGCAAACTTTATGATAGAGGTAGTTAGCTGACATAGGATCACAAAATGGCCTCATCAGGAACATTCAGTAAGGAGGCGTCACCCTTGCCCTCACTTTCAAGCCATTTCTTGGATGCCTGGCTGAATCCTCACCCTGGGCCTCCTCCGAATCCTCATCAGACCCATCAGTTCAGTGGTCCCCTGCAGCCTGGGGAGCTGCCTTGCTGTCTTTGTCCTCCAAAAGGACTCCCTTGACAGAGCCAAATTGTGCAGAGTGCAGCATATGATGACAATAAGTGAGGTGCTCTCTAAAGGATATTGCCATGCTCCCCCGATCAGTCCAGGCAGCAGAGCCTCATCTTGAGCAGGCCAATGGTCCTCTCAATTACTGCCCATGTAGAGGCAGGACTTCTAGTGTACCTCTCCTCCGCTTCTGCCCTTGAGTGTCGGCATGGCATCATGAGCCACCTTTTCAAGGAATAGCCTTTGTCATCCAGGAGCCAACCATCCAACTGAGCTGGAGCGACGGAGAGCTTTGGAACCTGGGAGTGCCACAGGGTGTGTGCATGAGAGCTCCCCAGTTACCTGGTGCAGGCCTGCAAAATCTGTGTCCTGTGGTCACAAACAGTCTGGCTGCTGATGGAGTGAAAGTCCTTTCTGTTGACAAAGGCACCCAGCTCACCTGCTGGCCACCTACCATCTTTGGGCCACATGACAAGCCAGGGGCTGGCTGCCTGGTTTTGGAGCAACCATTGACGTTCTGAAACAACAATCCCACTACCTGGACCACTCAGTTTCAACTCCAAATTTGTTAGGTCTGCTTTGTCCTCCACAACCTTCCTGTCATGAGGATGCAGCACTTGCTAGTAGACCTCGGGAAGAGGAGAAAGAAGAAGAGTAGTAGGAAAGGAGAAGGTATCTGAGTTCACTTTGCTCCAGACAGGTAGTCTGTGATTGGTTACTCAGATTCCAATTCCCCTGTGATCTCATCCCCAAATTACTGTTGCTCCACAATTCCCCACCTTTCCATCCCTCTGCTGCAGGCAACTATGGCATCCTTTTGGCGAAAATCTTAAAAGACACCACAAAAACATTCCACAACAACTTTATACAACATCACTTCTAATGATGCATGCAAAACCAAACTGTTCGCTCTTGTGCATTCCCTTGGTGCTGGTCTTGCTGGTCTGCTGACTGACCTGGTGCTCCTACACAGAGTTACCCCAATGGCTGCAGCAGGGCTGGTGGAAGGCTGCTGATTATGACTGGTGGGGAGACTGCAGATGGCATAATGGGAAGACCCGAAACTACACTGGACCTTGACGGTCCAGCTCCGCACCGCAACAGCTCAGCATGGGTAGCAGCAGTCGGAGGTGGTTGGCTGAAAGGTGACAGCAAGAGCATTGGCAGTGTGGTAACGGTGAGAGCATGAATATTGTCATCCGGAGAAAGGACAGCAGGTTTGTGCTTCATGGTGCTGATACCACCATCTCAGGATGTCTCCACAGTAATCCCAATAATTCTTGGAGCTCAAATTGCTGGACAGTGTGAGAGCTGTAATGGCAGCAGGCAGCGCCTGCATGGCACCAAGCTGACCCTGCAAGGCACAAGCAACAATCTCATGACCTCAGTCTGAGCTTCCATTTCAACATTGAGATGTTGGGTGGCTTCGGCCTGTGTTGCAGTAGAAACTGAGATTTCAGGCACTAGGCACTGCATCAGGGCTGGGCCCTCAGGTGCTGTCCTGGAGTTGGCCACCACTTCCACGATGGAAAGGATAGGCTCCTCCATGCTCCTTGACAGTGGCAACAGATTTTCTGGCAGGCCTGCCAATGCACTAAGGGTATTTGTGTGCCTGCCCATTGATGTTCTCCTGTTTGCCGCCCCATTGAGGTTCTCATCTGAGTTCTCTGCAGCAAAACCCATCTGCGACCTAACCCTCCAGTGAGCTGCCATGCACCCTTTCCCCTGCCTTGACTGTAGTCCATTCATGCCTGGTGACTCAGCACATGCTGATCCTAACCTAAACTACCTTCTAACTTACACACGGTGTCAGTATCTGAGCTCCTGGCTACAATTGTCAGATAAAGTGATGGGGCTTCTCCATCAGAGGTCAGCTGTTGCTTCTGTCCTTCACAGTGAGGCTACATCGGGTGGACAGGTGGCAAACCTTGCATCTTGGATACTGGGTCTACAAAAGGAAAAAAGTCTGATTTGCATTCATAAAGCACCTTCTGGATGTCAACTCTTTTGAGTCAAACAATTAAACTAACTTAAAATTAGGGATAAAGTAAAAGCAGTCCCTTAAAGGGAAACTGCAAAAATAAAGACAAAATTTCAAAGGAAACTTACCAACATTAAATCAAAATGTGGTCAAAAGGGTCTATAAAACACCACTGCAACTGCGGTGCCCACCGAGCATGGAAGGCCTTGATGGTGCCAGCAGACACTGCGTGCTCTTTCTCCAGCGACACCCAGCTGCGAATATAGCCACGGAAGAGGAGGAGACAGTCAGGCCAGATGACCCCTTTCGATCGCCCACTACCTGGACCTGTTAATGGCCAACTTGGCAAGGCCCAGGAGCAGGTTCACGAGGAAGTCCTCCTCCCTCCTGGACCCCCTCCACACCGGGTGTCCGTAGATCAGGAGTGTGGGACTGAAGTGCAAACAAAACAAAAGTAGAACGTTTTTCAAATAACTGAAAAGGGAGTGCAGCCTAAGACACCCGATATAAACACGGTCCACAGACTCTACAAGGCCGCAAAAGACGCAGGTATCTTGGGAATCTGTAAACCGACACAACCTACAGCTATACCGGACTGCTGCGGGCAACACTTTCCAACCCAGGTCCCTGATGGAAAGTGGGAGGATGTCCCCGTAGAGGGCCCCCCACAGGGGACCTCCCCCACCAGACAGCAACAAGACACACCAGGACATGTCCGGGTGGTGGGTGAGGGCAAGGAAGTGAAGGGTGTGCAGCAGCAGCCCATACAGGAAACCCCTCCACGCTTTGCTAAAGGGCACGGAGGATATTTCCGTGAGGTGACTCAGGTTGCGGGGCACCGGATCCCGAGGGAGGGTTCGGGGCTTGGGGCTCTTGTGGCACTTCGAGTCCCAGTATGAGGTTGGGGCTGAGAACGACTGTCCTAAGGTCTTGGATGGCATTGGCCGCGAGCCGGATGTCCACCGACACACATTGCGCCAACTCCTGGGGAATCATCCAGCCCACTCCTCCGCCACCTAGCAGGTCCCTGATCCTGGTCACCTCAGCAGCCACAGTCCTTCTCTCTACCAGCCACTGAAAAGGGCAGAGGTGCGGATTCCTGAGCAGCGGCTCTCTGACGATAGCCACTACTCCTGACGGCAGAGAGCTGCGTCACGAGGCGGCCATGTTCCAGACTTTGATCAGGTCCTGGCAAAAGATGGGCTGTGCCTGCAAGGAGCCACAAAGGCCCCTCAGGTCTACAAACAGGAGCTGCACGTCATAATTCAGGTCGGGCACCTGTTGGAAGAAATACATCGCCTGGGCACACCATTCGGAGGGGGCTCCAGGGCCTGAAGGCAGAAAGTTGCCACCTGGGTGCGTAGGCACACAGTGCCTGACCGCCGTCCCAAAAGGCAATCACATGGCAGAGGCGAACTTTAAGTTTGAACCTGTAGTTTTGCTTTCAGTCTTGTTAGGGAACAAGCTGAGGAAGAACAGCTACTCTAGCTGGCTCCCTCTCTCTGCATTGATAAAGCACCTTCTGGATGGTAAGCTGTCCAATTGTGCTTTATAGTCAGTGAGGTACTTAATAGAAGTGTTGTCACTTTTGTAATGTATGAAATGCTACAGCCACGCATCAAGGTCTCTCAAACTATAATGTGATTACGACCGGATAATCTCTTTATTTAAAGTGTGCCATGGCATCTTTTACATCTACCCAAGAGGGCAGATGGGGCCTTGTATACTATCTAATCTGAAAGACAGCATATCAGAGTATGCAACACTCATTCAGTACTACACTGGGTGTGTAAACCTGGATTATGTGTTCAAGTCTCTGGGGAGTCACAGATGAGAGAATGTCACCATGAGCTACATCTGACAGCTATGCTTGACTTAATTTCAAAGAAACACAACCAGTGAAAATATGCTTACCATAAAAATAACCCTATAATATTTAATCTTCCCGGCTCTGTCTCTCCTCAATACTCATACCCCCTCTCCACAGCTGGTAACAGATAAACAGCTGATGTTATCTTTTACACACACACACACACACACACACACACACACACACACTCCTTTCTTTGACATTTCAAACACATTTAGTTTAAAATTAGTTCAAAATATTTTAAATGCTGAGGGGCGGAGCATGTGTCAAATGTAACACCAGCTGGAGCTGACAGCTATTCAAGGTGTTGGTCTGCTATTTTAAATCAGAGTTTCATTCTACAGTATTTCCAAACAGACCAAGCCAATTATCAAATAATGATGTATTAAAAAAAGTTTCCTGGCCTGATACAGTTGACAGGGAACCTTGCCTCTTTTTACTATGTACTGAGATTTAGGCACGTATTCATTCGATTTTCTACCCTATAGTTCCATCCACAAAAACACTAATAGATTTATCAGACATGATTATTTTTTCTTAAAAAAATGTTAACACTGCCTAATCATTTATGCTTTTCTAAGTGCCTTGTCAACACCGCCTTAAAAATGGATTCCAGTGGAGTTGGTATGTTGTGGGGCCGTAGAATGCAGCACAGTGGCAGTATTGAGAATAGAGGACAAGGGGTAGGGCACAAATTTTAAAATGAAAACCACTGGAACTTGAAAGAAATGGGGTCTTCCTCTTTTAATTGTGTCAGATACATGCCATGGGATTATGGCAGATATTCAATGACTTTTTTTTATCCCTGGTATTGATTCACAATCGGAAGGCTGGATGTGAGAGAAACATGTTTGGTTTGATCATTGAGGAAATTCAGATGCATCCCCAGAGTAATAGAATTATATTTTTATGATTGCTAGCTAGATTGGTCAGTCGCAAAATGTCAGCTATCACTTCCACCCTGCCTGTCCAACATTGTATTGGATGAAAGAGAGAGATAGGACATTGGGAGACAGAGAGTAAGAAGAAAGGAAAGAGGAGAGAGGGAAAAGGAAAGGTGACAGAGAGGAGAGATAAGCTGTATTCTGGTTGTGGAAACCCATTATCATGGCATGCACATCATGATACTGATACAATCTGGAAATCCATAACTTGTTTTGAAGGCAGTGTCCATTTGCAACACAAGCTTCCTAAAACTGAAATCCCATTTTTCTACCAAAGATACAGGCTCCTTAACAAAGATATCCATGAAAGCATTCTGACCCATGAGAATATGGGTAATTTATTGATATTATTTTATGAGCTTATTAATTTTATTTTCTTCTCTCAGGTGGCTGGCAAACCAAAATGGCAGCCACAAAAGTTCTGGATGTCTTCTTTGGTTATGCTTCTTATTTATTGGGAGTTGTTTCCTGACTGCCTTTTCTTGAGGAATAGCTGTAGTTCCCAGTCACTATTTGTTGAGCAGTGCGTTCCATAGCTGTTTCATTACGATGTATTAGTGTTTTATCAAAAGCTATATTTCAGCCAATTAGGTGCAAGTGTGCTACTTTACATGTGACGCTTTGAGGTATGATACATGAGTGTGAAATGCAAGACTTTTATATATACGAGCGGTCTCCTGTAGCATTTCTCACAGCAAGTTCTCACAACAGTCTTGCTCATCTCTGTTATTTTAATGTTGCTGGATCTCATTCTGTTTCTTTATTCTTCTTTTTCTCCCTTCCTTTCTCTTCTCAACTTCTCTCTCTCTGCCATCTTCTCTTTCTTTCTCTTTATCCTACCTTTTTTTTCTGGGTGGAAAATGATGGGTGATATGATGTGGTTAGGGCAAGGAGTTGCTGATGGATGCCCATATTTTGGATCACTCCCATTGCATTCTATTTTCAAGTTTTTAGATACTCTGTCCTTTTCTAATCTGTCCTCAAATGCTCCTTCCACTGACCACCTATTCTTCACTTTGATGAGCATTGCTCTCCTGCAATCTTCTCTTAGTGGCATTCCTGCTGTTCTAATATTGTTTCCCATGTCCAATACTCATTGGGTTGTGCTTTTTCATCTCTCATATTTCCCTGCTGCCCTTCCCCAATCCTCACCAGTGTTAACCATAACAGTTTTGAAGGGATACTCCCCTCAATCCTCATCTCTAGCCCTCTAATCACCAAGTAAGCCAAAGATTTTCTGAAGAGATAAATGTCTCTCCCTTGCCATGTTGCTAATTGTCAGGTTGGGAAACTGCCCCTGGCTGTTGCCTCCTGATCCTGGGCCCATTGCCTAATTCTCACTGGTTTTGGAAATCAGCATTTTAACTTTCAAAGCACTGTGAACACCTAGTAGCCAGGTTTTGAGAGATTTTGCTGGTGAGATCTTGCAGTCTGTCAGTTTGGGTCATAAAATTGTGGATGGGACCATGAATGTCCGATGTGCTCTGCACCTGATTTTGCGATTCAAGTTTTGGGGATATTTTTGAGACCCATGCTCTGGGATTACAAGGCTTCATTAGCATGTATAGATGGATACTTAAATAACCCGAGCCTAATCTTTGCACATTATGCGCAATGCGGTTCTCATCTAATTAGCATCAATCATGATGCCTTCTTTGTGCAGCATTGCATGGTGGCTGCATCATTTGTAGGAGCAGCAACATGAAATGGATGGAGTGGAACTTGAAGAATAATCAGACTGCAATTTAAATAGCATTTTCCAACCACTGGAGTGTTTAACTTTTTTCAGAACTTGTGTTGATCAGGAATTTTAAATTTTTAAATCACCCCTGCTAGGTCTGCTGACTCTTCACACTCTGGGTGTTAAAGCTAGACTTCCACAGGATTCAATGGAGTCTTCTGCTACAGTGAAGAATTTAATTTCTGCCTTCAGCATCTAAGCCATTTTATTCCTCGGGGCAATGTCTTGACCAATTAGGGTCAAGTTGCTTGGTTTAAATTTCAAAAAGTGCTTCGCAGTTAACTGTCAGTCATCATCAGTGGTATATTCTCCATCACAATGCCACTTGCCAACCAATCAGCACTCTCTTCACATACAGCATAAATTGTTCTCTTCCCCTTATACTGGTATTCTTGCGAGTGTCCTGATGTGTGCAAGACAAAAAGCTTAGACGAGCCTCTTTTATCAGCAATTTTCCTTATCTGCTTTTAAGGTCTAGATTTGATCTTTCATACTGTGCATCACATCCTGCATGTTGTTCAGATTGGATCAAAGTTCAAGAATTTCATCAGCTTTGGTTGTTAATTCTGCTTTCAAGCAACTGTTTGATGCATCAGCAATTCTTTTTCAACCTTCTCTGTTTCTTTCAAAGCCTCTTCAGAAATTGACACCTCAGAAATGTGTTTGTTCAGATCATGAACAGTTTGATTCATTGAAGACCTTAGTTTATCATGTGTTTCCAAAGGTACATAGTCAGCTTGAATCTTGAGTTTTAAATCTTCCAGTTCAGCTTTGATATGAACGTTTTCCAATTTTACTTCTGCCTTTTCTTTCTCTGCCTGCCGCAGAGCTTTGTTCTTGTCATCCACTTTGATTTCAGTGTTAGCGAAGTCTGCCTGTGTGAAGTCTTAACTTGTTCCAGTTCTGTAATGGTGCTGCATGTGGCTTCATTATCTGCTCACAGTGTAGAACGGTCCACAACTTTTGTCTTGACCATAGTCATCTGGCTTAGCACTGCCACCTAGTTTGGGGAATGTGTCAGCATTTTCAAAAAGATTTATCTTTAAGGCTTCAAGAAGTTTCCCTGCCTCTCTGGTACCCTCGTGTGGTTCCTTGGGTAGTGTCTTGTTCCCTTTCGTAGCTTTACTGTGGGATTCCTAACCCTCTTTTTAAGCTCTGTGCACTCCACAATTGAAAGTTAAAGTATCTCTCAATATCTATTGATATTTCATCGAAGCTGGCTGAGGCTTCATCAATGCATTGCGATCGGATTCCTTTGTCAGCAAATTCACCAAATGAATATAAAAACATATTAACCTGGACTTTTCTGATTTCCTACTTAGACCTGACGTACTCCAGTAATTAAAAAATTTTCTTCTCCAGGAGACCCAATTTTATGTCAGGTTTGGCACTTGCATAAGTCCAAATTGATCTGGAATAGTGGATTTCTGATCCATGGTTAAACTTTTTAAATTGCAGGTAAAAGCTGATAAATAGCTTATGAACATACAAAGTGCTTTCAAAATAAGAGTGCTGGTTTTTGAAACCGGTGAAACTTAGTCAGCAGGGGTGAGACGAAGCATCCTGGGAAGGGGATGAGGAGAGCGCGGGAGTCTTTCATACACTAGAGAATGCAGTAAAGAACACAGTGGACTTGGGGATGATAATTAGTTTGACTGATAGGCAGCAGCCTTAGGAGAGGGGGTGGGAGTGGAATGGGGGGGATGCAGATTGCAGCAGAAGCTGAATAAAAAGATAATGAATGTAAAACGAAAATGTTAAGCTTTCCAATTGAAAAGAAAATATACCACATATTACCTTGATAAATGAATGGGTCCAAGAGAAATACACTTAGGGCAGAATTTTGCCCTCGTCAGGCGGGTGTAGCGGGCGGGCACGGGAGCGGCCACGAAAGTGAACATTGTGGGCGATCGGGGCACGACCGTGTTTTCACACTGACGGGCTAATTAAGGCCTTCCCGTGGATGAGGTTTCACAAAAAATCCAAAGGCCGCTTGGCCTTTTCACCTGCCCACCAACCGTAAGTTTGGACGTGCAGCCAAAAATTTAATTTAATTAGATCTTTAATGGCCTCAATGGGCCTATAAATTATTGGTGGATGCGCTGCTGACTCCCACGCGTGCACGTCAAATGAAATATTGTGAGAGTGCGCGATCACATTGGGGCGCTCGCCCGACGCCATCGCACGTCTTTTTACTCTTGTTTGGGTCTGGCGTGCGCCCACCCAACAAGCGCAGTATTCTGCAGATAGTGTTGGAAGGTCTCAAAGGTAAGGAATAGAAAATATAGAAATCTATAGTAACCTTACACTAAGTCATTACAACCTAGAATGACCAAAGTGTGACAAATGTAACACAAAAAGTAAGTGTGACAACAGAAGGTGTGCATGAATACCATTGTTTTAATTTATATCTTTTAGATCTCTCATAATGTTACTCACAGGTACTTCAGGGTGCAGAGATTTACAAGGATGATATCAGAAATGCATGGGTATATATGTCAGGAAAGGATTGACAGGCTGGGTTTCTCTTCTTTTGAAAAAAGAAGTCTGAAGGGTGACCTTATGGATGTCTTCAACATTATCAATGGTTTTGATAGACGGATACAGACAGAATGTTTCCAATTATAGGGAAGAGCATGATTAGAGGCCATCAATATAACATACTTACTTAGACTTACTTAAGTCCTCTGGTCCCATGCAGGACAATGGGCAAGAGGACTCCGCCACTGGCTCTAGTCTTTTGCAAATTCTTTTGCTCCAGCCCAGCTGGTGCCCTGCTCTTGGTGGTGGTCCTCCTTAAATGTACTTTGCTAGGTCTTCTTTGGCCGGACCTATCTTCTTCTTCTTCCGCCTGGCAGTGTCCACTCTGGGAGGACGTCCCGGGGGGGCGAAGGAGGTGTCCTGCCAGCATCAGTCTCCCTGTCACAATGTCCCACAGGCATCTCTGACCAATTCTCTGTAGCACTCCCTCGGTAGTGATACTGTATTTCCATGTGAGGCCCATGATCTCACATAGGCAGTGCCTGTGCAAGGCCAGCTTACGTGACACCTTTGATGTTCTCTTCCAGGAATCATTGGCATAGTTCACAGTTGGTACTACTATGGACATGTAGAGTCACAGATACATGGCTGTGTTGATGGTGTTAGATGCCCAGACCATATGGAGCCTCTGAAAGACCAGTGCTGCTTTGCTGATTCTTGTGTGAACATTGATTTATAAGATAGTTTCCAAGAAGTCCAAAAGGGAATTCAGAAGAAAATTCTTTACCCAAAGAGTGGTGAGAATGTGGAATTCAAATATCACAGAGTAGGCTCAGGGTTACAGTCTGGTGAGCATTTCACTGACATGGGTCTATAGCTAATGGAGGAAGTGACAGCCGAGGTCTTTGACACTTGGAGCACTGCAGGAGACCAGGCCCCTGCTCAGCCCCATGCAGACGATGAGCCTCTGAACTCAGCCATAAGAGACCTGATGGAGATGCAGAGGCAGGTAGGGTAACACCAGGCAGAAATACCAGAGGTCATGAGCAGACTGGAGGAATCAATCCACATTCTGTTTGCTGTCATGGCTCCAGCATGTGAGTGCTTGGTTGCCTCAATGGAAAAGGTGGCGGCCATCTAGGAGACCCAGCTCCAGCAGAACACACAGTGGCTTCAGGATATGCACTCAGATCTGCACTCCATCTCTCTAGCCATGGGTGCAGTGCAGCAGTGGCTAGGCGAAAGGGGGATAGGGCACTTTTACCTCCCTCCAGGTTCCCCTTCCCCTGAAGGAGTCAGGGAAATGGCGTTGGACACCCACAGGGGGGAGGAGTGCCAGCAACGCATCCCAGGGGCTTCTGTCACTCAATCTCCCCTCTGCCAGTGACCCCAACACCTCCAGCAGATCAGGACGAGGAGGGTGCACCCGTATCTGGGAGCCCCTTAGCAGACCGGGGCCTTCTAGGTCTTGGGCCACCAGAGGACATGTGGCAAAGTCATCACACTCAACAGGGCATAGCAGTCAGCAGGCTACCTCCACCTCAGTTGTGGATGTTGGGCCTGCACCCAGTAATAGCAATAGGAAAAGAAAGATAAAGAAGTTTTGAAGGCACACAAATGGCATGGGTGTACAACCATTGTGTATATTTTTGGCACTTGTAAATATATGTTCACTTGCACTGTTTGGAAGGTCCTGGATTCCATCTTGCTGCTAGTTGCTTCAATGGTTGTGGGCATTTAAGGGTGTGGAATTTGAGCCACATCAGAGTCCGATACTGAATTCCAATGGATTCAGTGCTCTCACATTATCAACATAGTGAGTACTCAATAATCCCACATGCGCATGATTAAACACAGGCCATCATTTGTGAGTGTGCAGCCTGGGCACACATCATGCAATCCATTACTTGAAGCTCACCACATCCTGAGCTTTGAAAATGATGTCTCCGTAGAGTGTTCAGCAAGGTCATTGCATCTCCTGCTGCTGTTGCCCTGATGTGAGATGTGGGTGGATGCAAGGAGCACTCAAGGGGAGTTAAATCTGCTATGTGAAAGGCAAGGAACACTAGATGCAGTTTCAGGGCTCAGAGAGTGAAGCTCTACATGATCTTCTTAACAGTAGAAAACCAGAGGCTGCCCTACATGTTTGGAGAAAGCTGTGGTGGGCATATTCAATCATTAAATGCTTTCCTTGTTGATTTGTTATTCTGAGCTAACATGCAGGTGAAGATTGCAAGTAAGGAGGCAACAGGCAAGTTAGCTTTGACTGCAAGAAGGATTGAGTATAGGATTTATAGAGGTGTGTGTGCACTTGGCTGAAGCATTTCTGAGACCTCACATGGAGGTTTGTTTGCCCTGCTTGTCTCATTATCAAGGGTTGCAGTAGACCTTGCATGAAGGAATTGTAACCAAAGTGCATCAGATCTCATTGAAGGACTGGGTCTTAGGTGAGAGAGAGTAAAATGGGCCCATATGCTGGGCTGTGCCGAGGACTGTAAGGCTATCCATGTGAAGCATCAGCAGCTCTAACAGGGCTCTGCAGGGTCCAGGCAAGAAAGATACTTACCTTGGCTGGAATTTCCACAATGAGGGATCACAGACTTGCACTATTATTAAGGCCATCTAAGACTGGGACTTGAAGGAGTCTCTGCAATTGGAGGGTCCAGAGTGGTTGCTACTCAACAACCCATAGTGCAGGTGAGGCCTCTCAGTGAGTGGACTCCAAAGTAACCCTGAAACTTTGTGGCATGATAATGTTGTCAAGGGATATGGGTTTATTATGGACAAGTAGTGATCAGGGGGCAGGAACACGATCTTCCTTGATCAATCTGCATGGAGGAGCGATCTCGAGGGGACAAATGGTGTTCCCATACTACTCATTCCTATACACCCATATATCTGGTTCCACCTGAAGTAGCAAGGTCTACCCCCCAGCACCCCAGCATTGGAACAGGTGTGAGGGTGACATGATGGCATCCCTGCCAAGATAAGGTTTATGTTGCTTCCAAGTTGCTATGCATACGGAGCCTGCATCATCTCATTCTCAATGGATCTGTGAATGAATTGTAGTGATCTAGTTAGTGAGCATATTCTTTGCAGATTTGTCTCCATCTTTGAACCATTAAGCCCTGTGCCTGCCTTCAGTCTAGACATGGCATCACCACCTTTCAGGTGAAGGGTATCCTGGAGGAACAGAGATGAGTATTCCTCCTGATTATACGTCATTGTGCAAGGAAACATTGTGCTTTGACTGGGTTAATGACAGCCACATGCAAGGACTCTCCCTCAGACACTATTCAGCTTGCCTCCATTACCCTCAAGATTCCACAGAGGGATCATTGCCTTGGCATCATAGAAAGACTTACACATGAGCCCTTGTCAGCCATGACCATTGACCTGGGAGGATAGAGGTTTGGAGTCAGGAGTTTGCTGCCAACCACCAGCTGAGCCCCTTGGAGGCATTCACCACCCTCTCTCTCTTTATCCTTGCCTCTGACAGCAGCAGATGGCAAATCACACAGAATTATCAACACCTCCAGACTTTGATGGGTTCTCACTGGAATGCAATCCATTAATAAGAATATAATAGGAGCAGCAGTTGGCCCCTCAAGCCTGCCCCGCCATTCAATAAGATCATGGCTGATCTGCCTCAGGCCTCAACTCCTTTTTCATGCCAGCTCCTCATACCCCTCAACTCCCCAATACTTCAAAAATCTGTATAACTTCTCTAAGTACTTTCAATGACCTTGCCGCCACAACTCTCTGGGGTAGAGAATTCCAGACATTCACTACCTTCTGAGAGAAGAAACTCCTTCATATCTCAGTTTTAAATGAGTGTCCCCTTATTCTGTAAATAGGTCCTCTAGTTCGGGATTCCCCAATAGTGGAAACATCTTCTCAACATCTACCCTGTCAAGCCCCCTCAGAATCTTTCAATAAGATCGCTCTTCATTTTACTAAACTCAAATGAATAAAGGTCGGTTTAGCCGTTCTTGATAAGTTAAACCCTTCATCCCAGGAATCAGCCTAGTGAATCTCTTTTGAACTGCCTCCAATGCCAGTATATCCTTTCTTAAATACGGGGACCAAAACTGTACACAGTACTCCAGATGTGGTCTCATCAACACCCTGTACAGTTGTAACAAGAGTTCCCTATTTTTAAACTCCAACCCTCTAGCAATACAGGACAAAACTCCATTTGCCTTCTTAATTACTTGCTGCACCTAACTTTTTGTGTTACACGCACATGAACATCCAGATCCCTCTGTGCTGCACTTTTTTGGAGCCTCTCTCCACTTAACTAATTAGTCCTGGAGCAATGCTGATTTATTGGGCTTTGGAGCCTTGAGAGTATAACTCAGCAGAGCTTGGTTCTCCATGGAGTGGACTATTAATTAATAGGGTGCTCCTTCACTCGACCCTAAAAAAATGAGACATTAAATCTGTTATAAGTATATATTTTAGACTGTTCCAGTTTGGCTGTGCATGGCCTAATACTGGAACCCAAATTGCCCTTTTAAACTGTTTGAATTTGACAGAGATATAATTGTCAGACAAATATTCAGACACTACAGCAGTAAACAGTATCAAAGTTTATTAATTATAAGCAAGTTTTAGAAACTTATCAACTAACTAACAAAGGCAGAATATAGGTAAAGCATACTTATCAATGAAACTCTACCAACTCCACACTTTCAAATGGGTGATCAATCCAAGAGAAGTGGACAACTACTTGGACTCCTCATGCTGACAGAGAAACAATCACTGCCTCTGAGAAGCACTACACCTTGCTGAGATTTCTAGCTTGGCCTAAATAGCCAAGTGATTATGGTACTGGGTTTGTAACCCCAAGATCAAGAGTTCAAATCTCACAATGGCAAACTATGAAACAATGTAACTTCATCTGAAACAGATGGAAACAGGTTTACTCAAAAGAGTATCAAGAGTTCAAATCTCACAATGGCAAACTATGAAACAATGTAACTTCATCTGACAACAGATGGAAACAGGTTTGTACTCAAAAGAGTTCCTGAGATTTCTACTGGCAGGAATCAGTCACAGTACTAATTACCCATCTGCCCTGAAGTTTATTGGAAATGACCTTCAGTCTGATAGTTTACTCAACTACTCCCAAAGATCTAAACTGGTTCTTCCACACTTGATGTTATACTCAAAAGATGTTGTAACTCTTTCGAGTACAAACACGTTTCCATCTGTCCCTATTCAGATGAAATTACATTGTTTCATAATTTGCCATTGTGAGATTTGAACTCTTGATCTTGGGGTTACAAACCCAGTACCATAACCACTTGGCTATTTAGGCCAAGTCAAAAATAGAGCAATTCCTGTAACTCTTTCGAGTACAAACAAGTTTCCATCTGTTTCACATGAAGTTACATTGTTTCATAGTTTGCCATTGTGAGATTTGAACTCTTGATAATCTTTCAAACTCTTTTGAGTACAAACATGTTTCCATCTGTTCCTATTCAGATGAAGTTACATTGTTTCATAGTTTGCCATTGTGAGATTTGAACTCTTGATCTTGGGGTTATAAACCCAGTACCATAACCACTTGGCTATTTAGGCCAAGCCTCACTTTAGTTAAGTTGTTGGAAATGGCTAATTGGTCTATAATTTGTCAATAATGTGATGAGTTAACTTCATTGTTTCTAGCTAATTATGTGCATTGCCTTAAATTTAAGGCAATGCCTTCCTTTTGAGCTATGTCTCTTATCTTGATGTTTTTACAGGAGTCCCATTCATTAAGACAGACCCAAAAATCAAGGACATTGTGTGTTTCCTGTTAAGGAGGGAATCCAACACTTATCCCATTTCTTTCCCGGCTGTTACAGAACTTTAATTCTCTCATAAGAAACACGAATGGAGAAATACAAAAATAGCATAAAGTGACTTCTCATTAATTACTAATTATTACTTATCTTTCAATTACCTGAGTAATTGAGGTACTTTCTCCTAATTAAATCATCTGTTGCTAGTCAGTAACTGCTTTGGTAATACTGTTTTGGGTGAGTTTGTTGTAAAAGGTTAACAACATCAAAATGACTTCTCATCTCAGCGTTAACACAAAATGGTGTTTTGACCTTGTTAGCTTATTAAAATGAATATAACATGAAATTAACGTGAAAATGGTTGTTACACTAAAATCTAGTAGCCAACCTTACTTACAACTCTTCCCACCCATTCTGAGACCCCTCTCACATCAAATGCTTGAGAAGTTTAATGAATTGCACGACAGCCATAACAGTTTCAGTATTGTGCATGTGAGGTTTGCGAGAGCTTCAAGCACCTTCTACCCTCCCCCGTTACCCACCAAGTTTTGCCCCATCTCCTCTACAATCACCACCTTCTCATTCTTCTTCCTCCCATAACCATTCAGCCTTCTCCCGTTAGTCTGGACCTAATTATTATTAATGCTGGCATTGCTGCTCTCCCTCGTTCTCTTCACTTTCGATGAGCCCATGTCCCTTCTAACCCTTCCTGTTCTTGAGGCTAGTTGTACCCTGACTTTCAATGACCATCTCCATGAGACCATCCACTACACCTCCCCCTGAACCTAGCTAGCACTTCC
The DNA here is from genome assembly GCF_017639515.1 of Carcharodon carcharias. Classification (NCBI taxonomy): domain Eukaryota; kingdom Metazoa; phylum Chordata; class Chondrichthyes; order Lamniformes; family Lamnidae; genus Carcharodon; species Carcharodon carcharias. The sequence continues at coordinate 198,047,787 of NC_054469.1, forward strand.
ACCCTACTTGATTCTCCCTCCCATGTCCTGCCTCTGCTTGACCCTTTCCCCCTTCAACTACTTCCCCTGTCCCACCTCTGCTCCACTCTTCCCCTCCCTTTGCCTGTCTCCCTATCCAGCCTCCAATCCACCATTCCCCCATAGCCTGCCTCCCTTATCTAGCCTCCACTCCACTCTCTTCCTCTTCCCCACTGGACCTCCCTCTTGTATCCAGTCTCCACACAGCTTGGCCTACCTGCACTTGATCTCAATCAACAGGCTGATATTTGTGAGTGGTTCCCAAGAAGGCCAAAGCAGTGGATACTTACTTCAAAGTTCTGGAAGAAGTTAACCATGTCAGGTGCACACCACTTATATACAGATGCAAATGTGAATGTTCTAATTTCTCACTGGTGGGGAACTTAATTTTGTGGGGAACTTAATTCTGGCAAGCTGGCCTTTTAATGAGCATGCATGACATACTAATGCAGGCACAAGGGCTTCCCGTCATTGTTCGTTGGGAAGCTTGACACATCTTTAAAGTCCTGAGAACTTAATTGCAAAAGTTCATCCTGCTGTTGGGAATCTGATTCTTGGCCTCACACCAAATTAAGCTCCCCCACCCGCCAAGCTTCCCACTGCAGGCAGGACCGGAAGATTCTGCCCACAATGTTCACATGTTTCCACGAAGTTTATATCTGTTCCTGTTGTTACAGAGGTATGTTGATATCAAATGTTAAATTTCAATTTCATCTGTTGGACTCACATATGGAATTTCTTTTTAAAAAGGTCAGTTGCAATTGTTAAAACAAAGGCACTGACTTAAGATGGCTGCCACAGGTCACCTGACATGTCTGCAACTGCAAGTCGGTCAAGCTTCTGGAAGTTTCCAATGTTGATTACAACTAAAACATATTCAGGCAACCACCTGTGGAATTTCACACCTGCTGGTGTCAAGGATTACTTCAAAGATAGACTGAAACTTATAATGGTTCTACCATTTGCATCACTATAAAAGCTACCATCAATTCTGTTAGTTTGGAGATGGAGAATCTAAAAATACAATGGCTACCTTGGAGGTGTTTTTATGTTTTCCCTGGCTCATTACATGGAAGAATGAGTCAGTTGGAAGTGATGGTTTGGACATTTAAAAAAAATAGTCACATAGGCTGGAACACAATAGCAAAGGTCTGTCTAGACATGAACTAATCAATTACCTTCTGTGGAATATTCAGTCATGAACAGAAAGGTTATGTGACTGGGATCACCACTCTGAAATGTCTTTTATTACAAAACCCTGCTTGCTAAGGGCAGTCTAGAGAGTGAAATACCTGAAGGCAGCAAAAAGGCTGTTTACCTCTCTGCCTATTTCAGCTGAACTGGACCCTGCCAGCTTATATTGCATTGTAAACAGCAGATAGAGAAATTCTAAAGAATACTTCAAATTCCAAAGCAGTGTTTCCAACGGGGGGAAAAAAACCAAGGACTACCACTTTAAGAACTTTAAGCCATGGACAGTAGTGAAGGATTCATGATCTGTTAATTCTTTATATCTTTGCCTTTTATCGTTGAATCTTAATTTGGCCATAAGTTAACCTCCTTACTTTATAACTTGTATTTTTGCATGCTTGTGTGCATGTGTGTTCTGACAGACTGGACATGTGTTTACCTTTTTAATATTTTAATATCTTTACCTGGTTGGGTTTTCAGCACAATAAAAACGAACCCCTTACCTGGTTAAACTCAAGAAAATCTGTTGCACTGAGTTCCTTGCCATTAGCACAAAAATAATTGACACATTGAATTGACACATTCAACCTATAAATTTCGAACCCTGATAAAATCAACTGAGAATAGAAAGAAAGGGGGAATCCTTGCACCTGTCCTCACCTGGTCGTAAGGGATATTTGGGAGCGAGTGTCCAGATTTGATTCCACAGACCTAATGAGAGTAATTGGAAATGGGAACCAAATTAATTCTTAGAAATAAATTTAAAAACTTCAATCCAGGTTTTCTTGTGTACAGTGCTATAATGCTAACAACATGTCCACTTTTGAAGCTAGTGTTTTTCTAGAATTGGGTGAGGTAACTTGGAATAGTTTGAAGGCCCTATCCCTTGAAGAATTGGAGAGTATGGCTGGATATTTAGAGATAGAAATAGGGCCAAAAGCTAAGAAAACTGACATTCAAAAACTAGTGGTCAACAACCTGGAAAATGAATTGGAAGTGACAGAGATAAGCATAGAGATGGGGACAGGAACTAGCTTTTGCAAAGATGCAGCTGGAACATAAGAGCCTAGAGTTAGAATTCCAGGAATGTCTAGGGAAAAAGAGAAGAAAGAAAAATAGAAAAGGCAAGAAAGGCTAAGGAGCGAGAAACAGCATTTCAAGAGAGGGAAAAAGGAAAGGAGAGGTAGGAAAGGGTGAAAAAAGGAGAATTTCAAATTAAACAGTTTAAGCTGAGAGGAGAAAAATCCACTGTACCCAATGAGGACGCCTATAGTGAGTGAACCACTGCTAATTCAGGGCCAAGTGCTGAAATTTTTTAATTTTACCAAATGATTCCAAAACTTGAGCAGGGAGATGTAGAAGCATTTTTCATTTGATTTGAGAAAATAGCAAAGCAAATGAAATGGCCAGCAGAGAGCTGGACTCTGCTAATGCAAATCAGGTTAGCAGGCAAAGCCCACAAAGTTTGTGCCATGCCATCCGATGAGATTTTAGCCAATTATGAAATTAATTAGAAAGATATCATCAGCTTACGAACTAGTCCCTGAGGCAGACTGCCAGGAATTCCAAACCCTCCAGAAACTGCCCGAACAAACTTACTATTAGAGCACTGTACACAAGAAAACAGTTTAAAAGAGTCAAGCAACTTGATTTTGACCCCTGGATATGGACATGTAAAATAGAGACCACCTGTGAAAGCCTCCGGGAGATTATTCTCCTCGAAGAGTTTGAAAACTCACTCTCTATCTCTAAAGAACCATGTGGAAGAGCAAAGGGTTTCCAGGCAGCCTTCATGGTATATGATTGAGTTAACCCATAGACCCCCCAAATCCAACAAAACTGGGATCTGTTAACTCTCACAGACGGGGGGAGAGATTGAAGGGAGATGAATGAAGCGGGGACAGGCAGAAAAGTAAAGGGAATAATGAAGGAAGGGCAGAACAGATCCCACCTTTTAAAAGAAGAAACCCTGGTGGGAGACCAGTAGGGAACTGCCCATGTGTTTTCATTTGGTTTATATCATGTATATAGACACACGTGTGTGTGTTTGTGTATGTCTGAATGTGTGTGTGTGTGAATGTGAATACTTTTCCGTTAGGTTTATACCTTTTCCTGTATATGGCCACAATTGTGTGTGTGTGTGTGAATACTTTTCCAGTAAGTTTATCTCTTTTTCTGTATATAGACACAGTGCTTGTGCGTCAATATTTTTCTACTAGGTTTATATCTTTCCCTGTATATAGACACAAGTGTGTGTGTGTGTTTGTGTATGTCTGTATGTGTGTGTGAGCACTTTTCCGTTAGGTTTGTACCTTTTCCTGTGTTTGGCCACAATTGTGTGTGTCAATATTTTTCCACTAGGTTTATATCTTTCCCTATATGTAGAAGCAAATGTCTGTATCAGTACCTTTCCACCAAGTTCAATCTTTTCCTGCATATAGACACAAGTGAGTATAGTTCTGCTAGGTTTATATCTTTTCATGTGTATAGTCAGTGTGTGTGTCAGTGTTTTCCATTAGGTTCATAAGCTTTAATGTTTATAAATAGGTATGTGTTTCAGCACATTTCCACTTGTTTAATGTTCTCATATAGATAGAATCACGCAACTTAGAAGGAGACTATTTGGCCCTTCAAGCCTGTGTTGGTTCCAATGAGTTCTATTCCCCTGCCATTTCCTCACAGTCTTGCAAATTTCTTCCCTTCAGGTATTCATGCTTTTGAATCTACTTCAATCACCCTTTCACGCAGTGCATTGCGGATCATGACAACTTGCTGCATAAAAACATCTCATCTCCCTTAAATGGGGCGTCATAATCCACAACACATTTGGAAGTTAATAAAGAAGATGTGCTCAAAGATGAAAGGATTAAATATTCACAAGGCTTGTTGGAATATGGAAAACATAGAAGCAGGAATACCACATGCAGCCCCTTGAGCCTGTTCCACCATTCAATTTAATCCCGATTGTACCTCAACTTAAAACCTTTACATCCTTTGCTTCATATCCCTTGATACAAAAATCCAACAATTGTAGTCTTACAAATTTCAATGGATGCATTAATTTGGCACTTTTCCACTAGATTTATACGTTTTCACGTGCAGGCCTGTGTATCTCAGTGCTTTTCCAGAAGTTTTATAGCTATTGAAGTGTGCAGATAGTTATGCACTGTGTTTATACATATATTTATTTAAGTAAGGGTAATATTCATCCCTTAGATATATTATCTTATGTACAGCTGTAGACGTATCTCCGTACTTTCTCATCTTTTACATGCATTTGACTTGCAGATGATAAATATGGGGATGTTTCAGCACTGTGCCACTCGGCTTGTTCACTCTTTTTTGTGTGTATATATATATGTATATATATTTTTAGACAAGCATCTGTTTTTAATCTTAGTCCTTTATCATCAGCTTTTTATACACACATTTGTTTTATATGGTCAGAAGGAACCCCAGTATTTTTCCATTCGGTTTATATATATATATATATATGCGCGCAACAGGGTTCGGTACTTTTCCACTGGATTTATATGTTGCATGTAATGTATACAGATCTGTGTCTCGCATGCAGTATTTTTCCACTGGGTTTACATTACTCATTATACACGCACACGAGCGAATTTCAGTACTTTTCCATTGAGCTCAGTTGCTCACTAGCTGTGCTTTCCCATTCTGACGTCAGGGGCTACTGTCTGTCTCGATCTGGCGCTTGCTTCCACTCTCCGCCCCTTTCCCAACCTTCCTCCTCTTTCTATGCCTTTCTGCCTCTTCCCCTCTCTCCATCCCTTTATTTCACCTTGCAAACCGCTCGAGTGACACAGTCAAGACGGAGACCACAAGCATCCAACAGCTTCGATGGGAGACACAAGCCACAACGCGGAGACAATGGAGATCCAGGGATACAGCAGTCCCAATGCGGGTAATGTTCACTTGCAGTGCTGCAGCTTGTGTGTGTTAACAGGTGTCAGTGCAACACAGCGCAGATTCAAAGGGGATCCGTTCTTGGCGGGGTGGGTGGGGAGGGAAGACTTCGTGTTTTAATGCGCAACAATCGAATTTGCTGGGACCTCACAGGCGATGTGCAGTCAGGTATCTCGAAGGATATTTGGATACAACAAAAGGGGAGAGTTCTTAGGAGAACTGCGTCTGACTGAAATTCCCGCTACAATTTTTCGCCCCGTTACCAAGTTTTCGAAACTGCTCTAAAAAAAAAGAGAAATAAATGATTTTCCATTTGTGCGCGCCCGAGAAGTGTTTTTTTTTAAAAATGTTTGAATTCAGCAACTAGGAGCTGGTTCGATTCCAAGGTAAATGAGCCAGTAGGGTTGTGGATAGGTGAGATGAGGAGGAGCGCCGAGTCTCCTCAGTGCTTCTCCTCTCTTACATCAGATGATACAGCACAGGAGAAGGCCGCTGCGTTCAGCAGACCTGTGCCGGCCTTGGGAGAGAGCCATCCGATCAGTCCCACTTGCCCCACATTGCAGGCTGTCACCAGTGGTGCTTCTCGATCCCCACGATCCCTTTAAGTGATGGAGGGAAGAGGGAGTCTGGGCTGGGAATCACTTCTTGATCCCAAGGCAACCTCTGCAATGGACAGGAGAATCGAAGCCTCCCTTCGAGATGTTGCTTATCTTCAACCTTGCCTCCCCCCTCCACCCCACCCCCCTTGCTAGTCGAGCTCAGCCAAGTTGGGTATAATTCCACTGCGACTGTTGTTGAACAACTTCAAATGACCAGATGGGTCGCTGTCTCTATGGAAACCCGAGATACAGTGGATACAATCGCCTATGCTGCAAATTACCGCATGGAATTATTATTATTATCGTTATTGTTGTGACCTTGGTTTAACCGGACTCATCTCCAAGGCGACTTACCCCAGTTTGCTCTAACATTAATCTGCTACCATTCAAATCCTGGGCAGGCTTTTAAGAGGATTATGTCATTCAAATTTCTTTTCGCAAAATGCTGAAAGGGACACACACAAAAACATCATTTTATAGCGTGTGTGTATGTCTTAGTTTCTGCTTTCCGAGTTACTTTGCTGATGTTATACTTCTGGTGTTCTCCGATTTCGCAGAAGGAGGCGTTTCATTGCCAGTAAACTCCACCTCTCATCCTCTGCCCCTCCTCACCCATCATCCCCCCCAAAAATGGGCAATTTGACTCCTGAGTTTAGATTTGAGAATATTGCTGTGGCGATATAGCAAATAAATAGGCATAATACAGCCCAGCATCCGCAGAATTTTGCTTTTAACTTATTCCTTGTGGTTTTTGAAACAGATAAACCTTAGTATTAACAGAAAAATAGACGAGTAAATAAGAAATATTTAGTTTTAGGATCTCCCTGTAGTTCTATATTTTTAACTATTTTTCCACCATTTGCACTGTCTGCAATTTCTACCGTGCAGAACTGTGAACCGTTTGATCTAGGCTTTTGTTGCGAAAATAAGGCTCAGTTGCACGCGTTTACGATAAATATTACATTATAAGGGCACTATCTTGATGGGCAAAAGAATCGATAAACGTTTTCTGGGGGTGTGTGGAAGAGCGGTGGTCAAGGTGTCACCGAAGCTCACAGCTCAGAAGAAGGCTATTCGCGTTTGTGGGAAAAGCATTGTAAATTAATCCCACTTCCTCACGCTTTGCCCATAGCCCTGCAATGCTTTTCATTTTTAAGCAGATATCCAGTCCCCTTTTGAACACTGCTATTGAATCTGCTTCCACCACCCTTTCAGGCAGGAATACAGCATTAAATGCACATGGTTTCAGGCTTTTTTTTTAACCACGTATTTATAAATGAGTGCCAAGGTTCGTATGGGAGAGCGGGCTGTGAAATGCAAGCTCTTAAGGCTGACAACTGCTGGAAGGGCATTGATGTCAGGCATTCATTTTAGTTTCCTCTTCTGCAAGCATCTGTAAACTAAATATTTATCCTCATGAACTAATAATATTAGTCAAGGGACACAATTTCATTATTAATATATTTGACGAGCCATTTTTGGCTTGAGAAAGCTGAATAACCATATGTCATTTGTATCACAGTGCCATGATGTGTTTTGATGTGATTTAACATGTACAGCACCACATGACTCACCTAGGTGATGCGAGACAGTGGGAGATGCTGGTGGATTTACTTGTTGATAGCAAGTTCTGTGTGGTGTTCGTGTCAGAGATTGACTTTGTTGCATTTCTGCTGTTAGCGTGTCAGTTTACAGAAGTTGGACTTTTAATCAGTTGCTAAACTGGCTGTTAAAGGCAGTATTGAAAACCAAAAGAAAATAAGTAAATGTTGCAAAATAAATTGTAAGGAGAAGATTTTAAATTTTGGGAAAAATGGCAGAATGAGATACAAACAAACCAAACTGATTGGCTTTGGCATTCAAGTTTTGACTTGACGTACCCAGTAGTGTAAGGATTAAAATGCCAGCATTATATTTTAGTTGGCAAACTAATAAAATCCGAACATTTTTAGCTCCTTGAAGTTGCACAGATTAGGAGGGACCTAATTAGGAAACATTCAGGGTCAAGGAATTTGATACCTCTGATTACATTGAGTGACATGAGCACTGCACATGCATAGTGGCAGGAACATAGCAGCAGGAGTAGACCATTCAGCCCCTCAAACCTATTCCACCATTCTGCACCTCAACTCCATTTACCTAACTTTGCTCCACATCCCTTGATACCTATCAAGGAAGTGTCCCCTAATGGAGATACTTTAGGTTCTTGTTAGGTTTTTGAAAGTGTGCTAACTTTCTCAGTGGGTGGGTTGGAGTTCTCAGCAACTGGAGCAGCTTCTCTGAAGACATTGGGTGGTACTGTACAATGAACACAGTAACTGCTGCTCTGCCAGCTCTTACAACACTGATAAAAAGTTTCATAGTTTTGTTAAAGCTGAAATAAAAGAAATAACATTAGTCCTGTAAGAAGCATTTTGAAATTGACACTGCAATATTGTGTAATATCTGTCTGGACCACAGTTCTTTCATCCTCCTGCCTTCATTAGCTGTTGATCCTAAAGGTCAAGAGTTCTACTCGCTAAAAAGGACAATCAAGAACAAGCAAAGAGTTAAGGAACAACTTGAAACAAGCAGTAAAAAATGCAAGAATGCAAAAAAATCAGATTCTGGAGAATGGGCAAGAAACAAAGGGCACCAAAGGGTAGTAAAGAAGATAGGAAGAGCTACAAAAAGAGAATATGAAAAGAAACTGGCAACAAATGTCAAAATCAATACAAAACATTTCTACATTTAGGTTAGAAAAGAGAGGGTGGCCAGAAACAATGTGAGCTCTTTGAAAATTGATAATGACGATGCTGTCAATGAAAGTAAAGAAATGGTGGACATGCTGAATAGTTACTTTGTGTCATTATTTGCTGCAGAGAATGAGGTCAGTATGCCTCACATCCCAAGGAAACTATTATTGAATAAGGGCAGAGACTCAACAAAATTTCCTTAAGCTGGATAACAGTGATGGAGAAATTTATGACATTAAAGAGTGACAAGTCCCCAGGACCAGATGGTTTCCATCCCAGGATTTGAAAAGAAGTAGGCATCAACATTGCAGAAGCCCCAACTATAATCTTCCAAAGATCTTTCAATTTGGGAATTTAACTTTGGACTGGAAAATCGTGCATGTCACTCACTTTTTGTAAAAGTTTGGAGAGGGAAACCAGGGAATTATAGGCCAGTTAGCCCAACATCAATTGTTGGCAGGACATGCCAACATTAAATGTTTTTTCCTGTATAACCAATTTTGGTTTAAAAAATGCTGAAAATCCTAGTTTTCGTGTCTTGTTGGATCATACAGGCTGTGATAAATTTGTCACTCTGGATACATTGACACGATCATGTGTGTTGTCACACCCCTTTTTTTGCTACCCAATAAACACCTTTAAAGATATTATTTGAGAATACCCTTTTAAATGGACATATTTCTATTGAGAAATCCCAAATTGAATTGAGGTATGTGCTAATGATATAAAAGTTCTTCAGTCATCATTTACTTTATTTGTATAGTTGTATCATTTTGCATGCTTTTGGTTACCAAAGGCCTTTAATATTTATCTCAATGAATGTAAATTGGAAAAACTTGGGACTAGTGGAGAATTGTTAGAAGCTGGGATTGTACTCCCTGTAACAGAAAAGGTTAAGAAGAGATTTAATGGAGCCATTCAAAATTATGAAGGGTTTGTTGGAGTAACTTAGGAAAAACCGCTTCCATTGGCAGGAAGGTCTGTAGCAAAAGAACACTGATTTAGTTAATTGGCAAAAGAACCAGTGGGGCAAAGAGAATTTTTTAACATGGCAACTTCTTATGATTTGGGATGCTTTGCTTGAAAGTGTGGGGGAAGCAGGTTCAATGGTAACTTTAAAAAGGGAATTATGTACTTAAAATAGGAAAAAAAAATACAGGGCCACATGGAAAAGTGAAACTAATTGCATAACTGTTTCAAAGAGCCAACACAAGCATGATGGACCAAATGGTCTCCTTCTGTACCATATGATTCTATGATTCTCGTAAGACATTTTAGAGACACAATCAATTATATAGCACTATGGATTGGAACAGACTAAAGCAGTACTTAGAAAAGTTAAGAATATTTTGTTGCGCTTCGGATGATCAAATTGGCAGAATAATTCCACTGTTAGACAGCAAGTTAATAAAGTTTTTAATCTGTCTGATTTATTTCAAGAATATTTACTTGAGATATGTTCAATGTCTCTCATTTGGGGGTTTATGTCTCTGCTTTGTTTTTCAGATCTGTTTGAACAACTGATTTTTATTTCAGTGTCGTAATTGACATCCTTTAAATGCCTCATTTCTATTGCATTATATTTACTTAACACTATGGCATATGCTACTGGTGCATGTTTGAACAACAGTACCCAATTGCTTAACCTTGGTTTAGTGAGTACTAATTCCAAAAGCTTGCTGGAACAGGGGTAGAAATCTACCTTTGCATGCTTTTAAATGGACAGTTAGCAGGAGTACCTAATAAAATTTTAATAGCTGAATGAAAATGACCAAATAGGACCAGGAAAAACTATTCATTCCTCTGGTTCACAACATGGACACTTTGAATTATGGGCTGCTGCACACTTGAATTGAATGTAGTTTTCAACATATATTTTTAATGCAATAATTACTCAGGGCATTTCCTATAACAGTCTGGAATCAACATGCAGTGCACAGAAAGTAGGAGTGCGGATTTGATCCTCCCTACCCAGTTGAGTTCCTAATCCTGGCTGTGCTTCTTTAGAAACAGGCAGAGAGAGCATGGACAATTCTGTCTTCACTTAGTGTCTACATAATCTCACTTTTCAAGCAGGGATCAGTGAATAGCGATTAGGAGTAGGGACTCTGACTGCTTTTACCCCTCCTAATACAGGAATGCTGAAGCTTGGTAATATCCTCACCACAAGTTTATGTCAGGAAAGAGAGTCCATGAATTCAAACTAGGGTGCTTCAGCTCTCTATACATAGCCAGTGGATTTACCCACTGAATAATTAGAAGAACATGAAAGATGATAATTTTTGTTGTGGGACTTGTAACAGTACTATCAGATATGTCAGGTCTTTTGGATTTCCTGCAATTTCCATAGTGTATCTATGAAGCAGATAACTGAATTAAAAAATAACTGTTTCAGAAACATAAATTAAAAGAAAAAAATCTCTAAATGCTAGACATCTGAAATGAAGATGGAAAATTCTCGAAGTCAGTCAGCAGCTGTAAAGAGAATAGATAGGTGTTATATCAGAGCCATATTTAAAATGTTAAACCTGCCGATTCTCTTTAGAGATGCCTACTGCATTTTCTGTCTTTATTTTGAAACTTATCCTGCTCATCTGAGTGTTTTCACCTGGTTTTCGGAGTTTGATTGCTAAATATTTTATCCAGTCCTTATTGATTTAATCAGCTTTTTTTGTTTCAGGCCTAATGGGTATACCCTCGGTCCAGACACCTAAAGCTGCAAATAATCAGATAACTGTGGCCTCCTTTGGTGTGATTCTGCACTCTTGTAAAATCATTGAGTTAATAATGCAGCATGTATTTATTAATAAGAATATTATGGTGAGTCACTGTGAAAACTCATTGCTTTGCTAGTAACAAAGGTTTCAGTATAGACTGTTTTATGCTAAGCACTATACAGTCTGATGATTCAATTTGCTGTGAACATACAGATCTGCTCACTCACTGATTTCAATGTCTTTCCTTTCTCACTGCCATAGTGAGCTGAAAAGCGCTGGAATTGAAATAGTAACTATACATAACAAAAGATCACCTATTGAAAAGTGCACTGCACTATATTAGAATGACTACCACCAAACGTAGACTTCATCTTAACTTAATCACTGATAATAGGTGAAAACATCAAAAACAGGAGTTCGACTGAGTCAAAGGCCTCAAGAGCACATGATAAAAGTCTGTTTCTTCAATGGATTGTATTATGTCCTAGTGCCTCTTCCTTAATTACAATTTAGTGAATATCTGACTTGGACTCCAAGGGCTGAATGACCTTGTTCTGTCCTGTAAATGACTCTAGGAATGACACTACTTACATTTATGCTGAAATTTTACTGATTCAAAATAATTTATAAATTAAAAGTGATGTTTATTTATGGACATTCAAGCTCCTGTTATCAGTTGTGGAACTCGTTCTATCCCATTGCTTTAATGTCAGTTAATTCCATTCCTAACTTTGCACTGAAATCCCTAATTAATTATAAAATAATATTGTCATAATTCATGTTCAAAAGGATGTTCAAAGGAAACTCAGAGGCAGCCAAGTCATAAAAGAAGACTATTGTTTGAAAAGATCTCAACTCCCAGCACCCTCAGACTTCAGTGTAGAATGGCAAACTTTGTTCCTTCCCAGAAATGAATCTTTTCCCTTCAATGTTCTCCTCTTTATACTAACTGCTCCACCTCGTTACCCCACATCCGTAAAGTAGCTTATGATGGGATACAAAGGGCAACAGTAGGTATCTGGCATGTCACCAAACAACTGTCCTTCACATGAACAATGAGAGTTAGGAGGGAATATAATTAGCAGTTCTATCTGTCCCCAGAGTTGTCTTTGCGACTATACACAAAACTTACAGCAAGTGTCAGTAAATATTGATTAGTAGTATAACTATGGAACTTTGGCTCCATTATATTGTCACAGACAAATGTTTGTTTTCCTTTTACTGCCTGTGCTCAATATGTATGTATTTGGTGTGTATTTTCTTAACCTCACAGTGATTGTCTCAATTAAATAATCCAGCAGCAAGTTTTTGTGAGTTTTAAAATAATAAAGTTTATTTATTGTCACACACTTGCCCCGGATGTTTTAAATGTCTCATTCACTCATCTCACGCACACCAACACAGGGACAAAGATTAGGTACAGATAAAGGTAAAATAGCATGGTTACAACTCTAAGTTATCTCAGTCTCTTTTGTGGTAAGCCTGGAGTTTGTTGAATGAGTTGATGTTTTGGTTGAAGTGAAGTTCTTAAAAGCAGAGGATTCTCAGTAAGCTGCAAGGCTTCTTGTATTCAGAGTTTCTAGAGGTTGGTTCTCAGGTGAGCTCAATATTGGAGCAGGTTTGGGGGAGTCCTGGAGCAGATTTGGGGGAGTCCTTTTCCCACTTTCATGGTATTGCTGTTTATTACCTTGGCTGCTAGTAACGGGTTTGATGGCTTTCGGTCGAGCTCTATGCAGTACAGCTTCTGCTGCTTTGAAAGCAGACAGAAAGCAGGACTTTCTCATCACATGACCTTTTACAAGCCCAAAGTCCTTTTCCAAATAGGGTGTGTGGTTAGGTCGATTATATGTCCTGTGTTATGGATTTCACACCTTGAGAGTTTGACCTATTTGAAAGACCCATTCAATTGATGATACCCTTTTGAACTAGTTTCAGGAAAGGACATTGAGCCAGCATAAGTCTGGAAGGTTCCTTTTGTTCCCGCTTGAACAAAGGAGTTGCTTCAATCGCAAAAGAAGTCAGCTGATTCTCTGGTGGCCATCTTTTTGAGCCTTTTGTGATCAATTTTAAAATATAAAAATTAATTTGATGTTCAGAATATGCTGGGACATGATAATATCCATCAACTCTTCCCATTTATAATGGAAGCTGCTTTTGTAACAATAGGCTGGATTTTATAGGGGGACATATTCTGCAGCCCTTAACTAAAAAGTCCGTTGGCAGCCTTCCCATCTGAAAACTGGTTGCCCTGCAGCGATACCACACTGGGGGCAGCCTTAATTGATTTAGATTGGAGGTTCTGCCCTCATCGGAGAGGAACTCCCACCCTAGAGAGCTGCTGGCCAATCTGATTGGCCAGCAGCTCTGTAGTACTATCAATGCCAAAATCGAGTAGCGGCCACTACTGGCACTACAAACAGTCTATGAACAAAAAGTGTCATGGATAACAGACTTCAGGTAAGTCTAGGATTTTGGATGGACTTGCTCGGCAGACCTCATTGAGGGGGGCGAGTGGGGGTTGGGAGCAGGAGGATGACAGCCATAATTTAGAGGCTAGAGGGTGAGACTTAAAGGGAGGGGGCATGATCTTGGAAGGGCTGCACTGATGGACACAGGGGACCCCTGCAAGGGAGTACCCCCCTTTCCTGCCTGATGGTAGCCCGCATTGTGAAAACTGCCGGACTGTCTTCTGCCTTCCTCTATCTCATGTAATATAGAGTGGGAGAAATTCCTGGTCAGCCATGAAAGGAATTTGGAGCCTCTATTATCACTATCCATAGCTCCAGGCTACAAAGACCCATTGCAGCCCTAGTTGTTTCTTAAATAATTGCACAAGTTTTGTCTCCTCTATTTAACGAAGCTCTTTCCAAGTATTGATTATTCTATGGGTGAAGAACCTCCTGGTATCAGCCCTAAATTTGCCCTTTTTTAGTTTAAACATGTGTCTTCTTGCCCCACTCCTGCAACATAGTCATTTTTCAAGTTCACTTTTTTCATATTCTTTGTTATATCATTTAAGAGGTCCTGTGGTGCAGTGATAGTGTTCCTGATTCTGGGCCAGTAGCTCTGGGTTCAGGTCCCACTCCAGGGCTCGAAGGCTAAAGGAAGTTATGTTCATAACATGGCCAAACAGGTTGTGTCAACTTGTAATATCCTTTCAATACATGCCAATGGCAGGTGGTAAGAGTGAGAGAGATTCCTGATCAGCCATGTGATGAAAGGAATTTGGAGCCACTACTGGGCTACAACATGCATGTAAAATTGCCACAGGAACTCAGACTCTTGGGGGCTGGTTGGCTAGCTGGTTAGACAGCCAATGTGGATCAGATTGGTGCCAACAGCATGATCACTGTTCTGGCTGGGGTGGATTCAGGACCTGCCTCCTTTTCCTGGCTGCGGTGGAAATTGTGGCACTGAGGATCAGACCTGCCTTTGGGAAGAGAAATCAAGAAGATTGCATTATCTTCTTCTGTAAGATCACCTCTCAGGCATGTTGTTTCACAAACTAAAAGCCAAAGTCTATGCTTAGATTCTAATATGATGGATCAGCATCATTGTTCTTCTTAAGTTTCCTCCAGTGCTTGAATGAATCCTTTATTTTTGAATCTCTCCCCTATATTTGAATGTCTCCCCCATGTTTGGATATTTCACCCATGTTTGAATGCCTCCTTTTTGTCTCAGTGATTAGAACTGGACAAAATGTTCAAGATGTGGCTTGGTGCACCATACAGTTTGAGGATGACATCCTGTGTCTTGCATTCCAGTATTTTGGATATATGATTAATGACAACAACAACATGACTTATATTTATATACATTAAGTAGGAAAGCATTCTAAGGCACTCCACCTGAGAGTTATAAGCAAAATTAGACACCGAGCCACATGAGGCAATATTTGGGCTAATAGCATAAGGTTGGTCAACAAGGTGGGCTTTAAGACATGTCTTAAAGCAAAAAAGAGGGGTAGAGAGTCAGAACGGCTTAGGGAGGAATTTCCAAAGTTTTGGACCTAGATAGCTGAAGGTGCACCACCTATGGTGGAGCAATTAAGATTGGAGATTCTCAAGAGGCCAGAATTAGATGAGTACAGATATCATGGAGGGCTGGAAGATATTGCAGAGATAGGGAGGTGCAAGGCCATAGGAAGGATGAGATTTTAAAATCAATGCTTGACTGGGAACCAATGTAAGTCAGTAAGCACAGGGGTGATGAACAGGTCTTGGCGCAAGTAAGAACACGGACAGCAGAATTTTGGATCTCAAGTTTATAACTAATTTGCATTGAGTTTCTGAGTCGAAGGGGAGAACTTTAACTCCCAAGAATGGACAGGTTGGGAACTGCTGGTGAGCGTGGGGTAAAAATGGTTGATTTTTAAAGCAGGAGTGCAACCCAACTCCAGTGTGCCCACTTCCAGGCTTAAAGGCGTGCATTTGGAAACTTAATTACCAGGGTTGGAGATTTCCTAATTGGAACGCGGGTGGATACTTACTGGCACAATTTGCATAACTAGGAGGCTCCAAATTTCACTTAAGAAGGATGGATTTCCAGGGACTTGTAAAACGAACAGTGGAAACAGGTGAGTTTGAGCAGCAGTTTTGATGGGCATTTAAACTTGTCAATGACCTATCTGAATAAAAATCTCACTTACTGAAGCTGCTGTCGCACTTCCTTCTGGCATATATCTGGCACAGAGTGCTTGTGTGGAAACAGCTTTTTTCAATCTTAGCAGATTTCAATTGACAAGGCTGGGATAAGAAGTGCCTTGGATATGTTTGACAGCACATCGAACAGGAAGACCGTCACCAATCGTGGCAACAATGATGTGCTGTGGTGGGATCAGCAAATGCACAGAAAATTGCGGGTTGAGGAGGACAAAGGGGGCTCATCATTCATCTGCGGATATAGGAAAGCATAGAGCAGAAGGATGAAGATTGGGCATCCATTGCTAGACAAGCCGCTCACATTACTGCCCGTTTGTCCATTTATGGCAAAGGTTCACCTTGTGTGATACATAACAAGTTAAACCCCATGGTTTGCTCTCCCCACCAGCACCAGTCCACTGCACCCCCGGACTCATCATTAAACAGAGCTTTAATCACACATTCAACTATTGCACTTCTACTCATTGAGCTCCAGCAGGTATTAACATTCATCATGAAAGAAGTGAAAGGGAAATCAGGATAGGTAATAATGGGCAAGATGTGGGAATGCTGTTCATCATTAAATTTTGTGTGGATTTATACAAAAAAAGGAAACAACACTTTGTGAAACACCCATTGTTTCCGTTTTGTCAACTATTTTGAAAAAGAACAATATATGCCTTATTCCCATGTACCACAACCTCTCCAATGGCTTTTACCTGTGAATGCCTTGTCAATCTCCTTTCTTTATGTTAGTGTTCTGGGATAAATGCTATCTCTTCTTGGAGAATTATTTGTTTACAATTTCTTTAGTGTGAGAAGACTTCTCAATTATATAAAAATTCTTCTTATCTCTACTTCTGATGCTCATATCTTTCCTTGTGAATAACTGGAGGAAGGAATCCATTATCTTCTCTGTTTCAGTGCAGTTTTAATTTTTTGTGGATGTCACCACTGACTGCACTTTTATTCCTATTGTACTGAAAGCATTTCTTACCGTTAAGCTTTGGAACTGCAGCCTTCTATTTTTACCAGGTCTCTCTTTGTCCTTCTGAACACATTTCTGCATACGACGGCACTTATCTCAGTGATCTTCTCCCCTCTTCTCCCTGAAGGTTTTGTGGATTTTACTGTTGATTAATTTTGTTAATCCATTAAACGTTATGCTTGGTTAGCATATGCTTGCTGATTCTCAGTATTTAATTTATACTGCATGCTCAGCATTTTGCCTTTAAAGGTATTCCACTTGTCCTCTGCTGAACCTTAGTTGAAAACTACCATTTCAATTCATTTGTTTGAACTGTTCCCTCATTTTGTTGAAATTAGCTTTTTAAAAATTATAATGTTGACTCCATCGCTGACATTTCAGCATGCCAGATCATACCAAACTACAGTCACATTGATGCTTTAGTCAGTATTCCCCGTGGGTGACATGATTCACATTTTCTGTGGATGAAATTCAACTTCAGTGAGGGCGCAAAATGAGAGATAGTAGATTAAGCCACCCATTAGACACCATTGAAGTCAATGGATAGGTAAATTGGGTGGGGTGTACAATGGACAGCTGAGCTGCTATCATCTGCTTTGTGCCCCTGTTGAAGTTGAATTTTACCCCCATTTTGTTTTGATGTAACCAACTTTTCCAATGTTTTATTCTTTGAAAATACCCCTATGAATGTGAAATTAATGTTTGATATATTTAACATTCAAGCACAAATCTAGATTATTTGTTATTTGTAACACTGCAATGATTTACAGTTTTGTTGGTTTCAGTTTTCTGAGGCATTGGGCAGAATTGTCTCACATTTGCACAAAGTGCAGCAGTAGGTGGGAAAAAGGATGTCTTACCCACTGGCCGCAATGGCAGCTTTTCACGCCGCATCGTCCCATTCCCAGCGTGTCCCGCCTCATTAATATTGCATTCTCGGGAAGCACGCCAGGCCTCTGATTCACCAGCCCCTCCACTGCCTCAGGCCTTCAGTAATCTGGGCACCATATTTAAAGGGTGCCCCTGCACTAAGCTAGCCCTCTCTAAGGCATTGGAAGCTGCTGCAAAGTCATGCTGTGACCACATTTAGCGACACTTCCTTCAGACACCTAACTTAGGCATCCTAAGGCCATAGAAAAGATGAGATTTTAAAATCAATGATTGACTGGGAACCAATGTAAGTCAGTAAGCACAGGGGTGATGAACAGGTCTTGGCGCAAGTAAGGACACAGACAGCAGAATTTTGGATCCTCCTTAATATGCAAATTGGATGTTGTTGAGACCCGCTGTGAAGTCCTCTAGCCCCGCTTTGGGCGAAGACCAGCAATCAAGGTGACAAATCCAGCATGGGAGATAGTGGCAGCAATGGTCAGTGCCAATGTCCTGCAAAAGAAGACAGCCACCCATTGCCAAAAGAGGAAAAATAATCTCCGTTCTTTGAGGGTAAGTCACTTTTCTCATCACTGTCAACTCACACACTCACAAACCCATCACAGATCCACAGGGATCTCACTCACTGTCAGTTCAAGGGACATCACCACTCACCCTCACACACCTTCATCTGCCCTGCGGATCATGTCCTTATCGTGTCCACGGCACCACTCACCACCTACACATGCCAGACATCCTTCTTATCTGGCCTGGCAGGCATCCTGCTTACACTCTCCCCATCTGTATTTATGCAGGACAAGCTGGCACACAGCAAAAGGGAGAAGTTGCAGACTGGTGGAGGAATGCCTGACATTGAAGTCCTCACAGATTTTCAAAATAGAGTCATCCAGCTGCCGACAACGATCTGGACCATTCCTGTGCTGATGGTGAAGTTGGCGGTGCTCAACCAAGTGAGGATCCAGCAGTGCAACATCCATCTGACAACCATGCTGTGAGTCAATTCCCCTGTTCCGCAGTCCCTTGCCATGCACTAATTATCTTTCCTCGCTTTCTCAGTCACACCTGGGAAGCAGCCGAGGGCATCCATAACCCAGGTCCTTGACTCACACCCTGAAGACATCACGGAATAAGAATCAGATGACACCCTAATTGAAGGCCCATCACAGCGCTCACTCACATCCCCCACCATCACAGACACACACACCTCAGTGGGACTTAGTTCTAGAGTAGCCTCAGGATCACAATCTGGTGAGTACATTGCACTATCTGATCCACAGCAGGTGGCAGCAGGGACTTCCCAGGTTTCTGGCACTCAGAGGACTAGTGGAGACAGGAAATCTTCTGAGTGTGAGTCAGATGAGGAGCCTCTGGACTCGGACATACCTCAGTTGCTGGAACTCAGGAGCATCACAGAGGGATGTCCAATGCGCTCCTCAGATTGCAAAGCACGATGGAGCCTTTAGTCTGAGGTGATAGTGCCGGAATGCCATCGCACCAAGGTCAACACTAGTAGGATGGTGGCTGCCATGGAAACCTTAGTCCAGGACATCAGTCCTGCATGGCTGCTTAAGCTGAACTCCATCGCTGACATCATAGTTGATCTCCAACAGTGTCAACATGAGAGGGGTGCAGCGCAGCTCGATCTCACTGCAGCTTCCCTGTCTACTCAAGGAGTCACCAGGGGCCCTCAGGCACCCATAAGGAGAAGGATCAGCAGGTGCACACCCCGGGGCTGTCCACCCAGGTGACTCTGGGACTGTCCACCCATCTGAATCCCCTCTTCCTGTGACCCCAGAAGCTCCAGCTCCACAGACCGAGTAGGGTGCCGTTGCCACACAGCAGGACCCCGAAAACAGGCCAGGGCCCTCCAGGTCTTGGCCCTCCAGAGGATGCCTGTCAGGCTCATCACAGACAGGATGTAGCAGTCAGCAGGCTGCCTCCACCTCCACTGTGGATGTCGGGGGAGCTGCAGAACCAAGGTTCACATCTGAGTGACACAAACACTGTTCATCATAACAAGGAGCCATAGGCAAGGAGATATTTTTGGGAGTTTATTTACAATAGTGAACAGTATGTACAAATGATTAACACCCATGCCCAGGCTGTGCAACTACATCTTCTTAATGCTTGGCCTAAATAGCCAAGTGGTTATGGTACTGGGTTTGTAACCCCAAGATCAAGAGTTCAAATCTCACAATGGCAAACTATGAAACAATGTAACTTCATCTGAAACAGATGGAAACAGGTTTGTACTCGAAAGAGTTACATCTTTCTAACCCTGCCACCACACACACACACACACACCCATTGCCAGGTGCATGCCTTTTAAAGGCAGTCGTGAAGCATGCCGTTCTGAAGTCATGCTATTCTTTGGCATATCTGTAATCTACAGAACAGTTCTCATGATAAGTATAAATTGTAATAGCCAGTTATTCAGTGTTAGATTGTACAGAATGAAATGTAAAACAGAGAGGGGTGTACTGGTGTCACTTTTGAGTTTTAGAATTGAATGATCTCCAGAGTATATGTAGTTACTTTTATGATCCAATTGTACTGCAGTATGCTGTTTGTTCAGGCACTAAAACTATCTTGTTATTTTTCTACGTAGATGAATTGATCAACGACCACTATCTTAAAAAGGGTGCAATCCTGGTGGATGGGGTGGTCTTGAATGGGCCTCTGCTGGATGCAAAAGCAGGAGAGAAGTTTGTTGAAGAGGCGTTCCCTATCATCATGGAAGATGCCATAAAGAAAGCGACTGATGTCAATGAGAAGGTACAACCCAAGGCAATAAGGAGCCATGCAGTGTGACAGTAGCAGTAGATTCTTAAAATGCATCGGCAAATGCAAGACTTTTCAGGGCCTTCTACAGAGAAAGCCTTTTAACATTGATGACGTATTTGTATCCACGAAGTTATACCTACCAAATCTCCCATTGTAAGCTAATTGATCTCAAAATAGTTTGTTATCCATCGGATTTCTGTCCTTGAATAATATAGGGTAGAATCAGCTCTTTAGAAACTAGTTTCCTGGTTGGTACCACATCCAAATGGAGGATGGTTAGGGGACTTTTAACTTATTTTCCACACTCATTGGTCATACTTAGCATTGATCATCATGATAGATTGTTATGTTATTAAGTGAAATATCTTTACTATTGCTGCACCTACTGGCTTCCTCTACATGACCCAACAGCATCAACCCAATCTCAGAAGAGCATTCCTCTATATAGTGTCTAGATTATAACCTTCCATTTCTTACACCAGTTTGTTAGTTTTACCTCTTTTCCCTCCAATTTTCTTTTGAAGGTTTTAGAAGTTGAATCTCCAAGAAAGTTTGAACAATTCCTTGATAAAAGTGCGTTCCTTTGATATGCAGATCTTTTGCTGTCAGCTTTAACCAATTGTCTTACTTTGGAGATATGGATGGAAAAGAGTTTCTCAACATCTTTCCTTGAATAGCAATCAATTTTCCATTTTTAATCATAACTTGACAATTTCTTAGTGGTTTTTATGATTATCAGCTTGTTTGATTGAATACATTATAAACAAGTGGAGTGCATACCTTTGCCACACTGTGTTAACTCAATGTTATTATAATCATGCAGCTCTTCCTTGAGGCTTTTCCCTACCTAGTTGATGCACTTTAACTACAAAGCTACAAAAATAAATCTTTCTATTAAGAGTCTCCATTTCACTGAGGAGGCTTCAGGCTAATCCACATGCAACAACCTGCTCTGAGAACTCTGCTCACATGTTGACAGCTGGGACAAATTCCACCACAACAGCTGAGTCAATCCGCAAGATTTTAAAGCAACCCGCAACATTGTAAATGAAACAACCTGCAACATGCTATAAAAAAAGTCAATTTGCCCTATCTTCCAAAATACCCTTTCAAAAATTCCAGGATGCAGATCTGTATCATTGCCAAAAAATAATCAGATCTTCCTTGGCCATATCACTATCTAAGTGTCAAGTTTCATTGAAATCCGTACATTATTTTTTGTGACGTATTATTGACAGACAAGCAGACCAACAAACAGGGTGAAAACATTACCTGCCCCACCTTCAGTGGCAGAGGTAATGACAAAAAATAAAATAGTTATCTCAAGAATTGTAAACAACATGAAGGGGAAATGGTTTTAAAGTAATATTATAGAGTAAGCACTTCATACTGTGCATCATTTTGCATTAGACAAAGTTACACTATGATCAAAATCTATATAATATTTTAAAAGTCATATGCCTGTATGCAATTCCTGTCAATTTTGCCAAGATAAATTTCTATGTACACAATTATACTGGAAACTATTGGCTGAATGTTACGGGGCCTGCAGGAGTGGGCTGGGAGGTGGGGAGCTGAAAATTTGGGAGGGCTGTTGGGGGGGGGTGGAGCACCTGTCACCTTCCTGCTGCTACTGGCAGTTTACTAGCAGCATGTCAACCCTCTGCCACATGGAGAGATCGCCTGATGGCCTTGACCTCCCTGCAGGCTTGGGGTGGGGGGTGTCCTGATCGGGCACTCGTTAGCCCACAGAGGGTCGCTGGTGGCAGTGCCCCCCCACCAGCAACATTCCCCCCCTACCCTCATCAACCACCTCTGCCTCCTTGTCTGGGCTTGCCCCACTGGTTCAGGTGATCCCTGATCCCAATTAACTTGCTGTAAGACCAGTAACCATTGCTCCTGGGTGGGTGCAGCTCCAGCAGTGGCCGCTGCTTCTGCTGGCACTGCAGGGACTGAAGAACTGCCTGCCCTCCGATTATCAGGCAGTTCTTCGATGCTGGCTCTCGTCCCTTAAAGGGACCTCCCGTAGCTACAAGATTTCTATCAGGGCTCCCATAAACGGCTGAGGCAGGATTGCCTGAGCTTCCTAGCTGATTGTTGGGACCATTGCCTCCCCATCAAAATCTAGCCCTATTTGGAAAGTTGCCACACTGTAATCACACCCTTCTATTAGTTCTGGCATTGCAGCACTTGCACCTCCCAGCTCCTCAATCCATACAGCGAGGAACTTCTCTTCTAATCAAATCTATTACTCTGCTTCCTAAAGTGCCTTACATTTTCTGTTTAACTATGCATAATGATACAAATATTAATTAACAATATGGACAGCGTGACTTTAAAACGACATTATTAAATCAAAATGCTTTTTGAAAAGAAAATGAGCATTGATGCAATAAGTTACTGGATTTTGATTTCACAGTTATGTCAAAAATAAATCTCTCAATCTTGTCACAAGATCTTTCCCTGTGCTTGCATTGCCCCTATCTTTACCTATACCTTCCAGGTCTGTGAATGGCAGCCTCCTGAAGAGCTCATAAAGCTTCTTGACCTGGAATTGAGGGACACAGGAGAATCCCATCACCAGCTGCTACAACGTTGTCGGGATGTTATAAAGTACAGTGTGAAAACAGGTAGGATAATGCCCAATGCAGGCACTTTATATTTGAAACCTCATATTGGGTCAGTTGACAGTATCCTTTCTCAGTGTGCAAGGAATGAGGTAGATTGTGCTTCTTAAGTGAAAGTCAGGCCATAAACCATGATTGGAGTTGATATAGACTTACCCACCCTCCAGGATTGTCTCCAGAAATTTAAGACTTATCTCCTCAACAATGCTGTGACTTGAGATGTGAATGACTGCCCTTCCAAGTTATAGTATAAAAATATTAGACATGGGAAGAAAATCTGTTTGACTGACAGTCATGAATCATCTATTCAGCTAACAGTATGTTGCTTTCCAATTGGCTGAGAAAGTGGTGCACCACAAGTACGGACATGTTGGGTAACCAGTGGCAGGCTGTGTGGCGGGGCTGGATGATTGGAGGCAAGAGGCTGTGTGATGACACCTACAGGAATATGTCCATCCAGAGTTGGCAACCTTAGGTTAGCATAATGTCCATTCTTCATTGCAGACAATTCAAGGGGGCTTCAAAAATTTTGAAACAAGAAAATAGTTTTGAACTAAAGCCATTGAAGAGCTAAAATCATTGCCAACATTGCTGCCTTTTGCCGATGGATTATATTAATAAATGCATTTCGTGGTAATTTACAAATGGGTTTGGTGCCTGGTTGGTGCTGAGTTAACTGATTGCGAAGTGTGGGGAAGGAACAAATCAGCTGAGGATTAAAAAGTGGCTGTGTCTGGGCACAGATGGCTTGACACCCTTTTCATTGAAGAATATTTTTCATCATAGTTGATGCTGCTAATACCTGATAACAAGAAAGTGCAAACATTCACTTCAAAACGTGCTTTCTGAGAATGCTGGGGATGAAAAATTAGTTGCCAATCAAGCTGGAATTGCAGTAATGATCCTTCAATCTTTCTACCACTGCTAATGAATCGTTTAGTCAGTGTAAATATTAAAAGGCTGTTTTCTTTGGGATTTAGGAGAAAATCGCTGAAAGAGAAGTGAGAAAATCCTGAATTACTAATGAGACCCTAGGTGTACTAATAACCCCTGTAACTAAACATCATCAGATTTTTGATGGCTCCCAAATGTAAAAAAGTTGCACTGGGGAGTTATATGTTAATTCAGAGTCAACATGCTCTCAACTGTTCCAAGGAGCTGGTTGCTTGATTCAAAGACGTGCATGAAACAAATCATAGCAAAGTAGAAAATTATGGCTGCTTTATTTGGGAAGGGAATCTGGAAATTGTTGGAACCGTAGAGATTACAGGGGGTGTATGGAACTACTGGTAGACAGTAACATTTTTTGAGACTTGCATAAACATACAGTAGTAATGATAAAGCATTTTAATACAGTACCCGAATGGATAGAAGTCCTTCCGTACTTATCTCAGAACCGTTATGGTGCAGAAGGAGGCTATTTGGCCCGTTGTGTCTGCACTGGCTCTCTGAATGAGCAACTCACCTAATACCATTCCCCCGCCTTCTCCCCGTGACCCTGCACATTCTTCCTTTTCAGATAACAGTCCAATTCTCTTTTGAATGTTTCAGTTGAACCTGCCTGCACTGCACTGTCAGGCAGCACATTCCAAACCCTAACCGCTCGCTGTGTAAAAGCTTCTCCTCATATCACGTTTGCATCTTTTAGTAATTACTTTAAAATGCCACCCACCCTCACCCCTGACCACCCACCCCTCTCCAACCCAGACCCCTTCACTGGTCAGGGGGAAACAAACAGTTTACCAAGCACAGCTGAAAAGTATAACTTATCTGAGCACTAAATGCTTCTAACAAGTGAGCACTGATGGGCAAGATTGATGAGGTTGGTACAGGGTGGAAGTGGAGCATATTGAGGACCTCTCCTCAGTGCATAAGGATATAGCATCACGTTGCCACTTGCACATTGCAATGAAAGCTGGTCTTAATAAGCCCTTAAGAAGTAAAAAGGCAGTCTTTTCTTCTCACAATTTGGCAGCCATTTTTTACATGAAGATAGAGCCATGCGTGAATACTTCGCCAAAGATTTTGATGAGCACAACACCATCTTTTATGCATGTCTGCTCTATTTTTTTTGCCACAGCTAGCAAAATAGGCCTGCTGACCCTGAGGACAATGTCAGGCTTGGTTCTGATGCTGGCCTTGAAGCGCACAGCAGTAAAGATCACTGGAAAATGTGATGCAAATGCAACTTTATTCTTGTCCGTGATGCTGTGCCGCTGTGCCCAACCAATCAAACGTAGCAACATCGAATCGTAGTATAGCTGGAGGCCATTCAGTCCCTTGTGCACACACTGTATGTTTTGAACAAGTTACCCATTTGGTCCCATTCCCCTGTTGTCTCCCCACAAACTTTAACTTTTACGTGTTTTGTAGTCGACGTTCTGGCTTTTTACAAGTTTTTAACTGAAGATTAAAAGTGTAAACAGTGAACAAGCTACTCATGAAGGAACAAACCTATTCTTTTTTGTACTGACCTGAATCTGAAAAATTAATATTAATGTCCCAGTAGGCTTCCTTTTATGTTTCATATTTGTTAGGAGCTCTTTTTCATTCAGTAGAGTCCGGTGATTGTTCCCAAGGTTACAGGAGAATGCAACTGCAGGCTAGTAATGATGTTGTTCAACTGATGCTACTGTCATCTTATAAGGACAAATCTTCTAGCATATCTGGTTGAAAAAATGTGCTTAACATCAGCTTCATTATATCCTTTGGCACCAGCCCTTCTGCTGAATAATGAAAAGCAAAATCAGAGCAATGCAGTGTTGCCATTAGCTCTTTGATCCACATGTCAGCTGCTTGCACCTGTTGCCCTGACACTGACCCTCAGCCCACCCCCCCTTACCTCCCCCACTCTCCATGGTGAGCTAGGAAAAGGGTTAAGAAAATCAGAAGCGTTGCTTCACTCCTCTGGGTAGGAGTCATTCTAATGTTTACCTTCAGGCTGGAGGTTACAGAATACGGGATGCAGAGGCCCATGAGTGTATTACTGTTTTCCTGGTCAGTTTACTTGATGGTACAGAGACCCATAGGCAAAAGTGAAAATAAAGCACTCTACCAAAAAGATGAGAATGTCAATGAAGTATGGGCCTTAAAAGCATGTTATGCAATACCCCGCTGTATCAATATAAAATAACTGGGTTAACACTTCCATCAGAATAGTGGACAGAACATTATCATGCAGAAGCATTGAAGCATTTATCATTGAATCACAGAAATTTGCAGCAAGGAAGGTGGTTATTTGGCCTCTCGTGTACATACCGACAAGAAGCTATCCAGCTCAATCCCATTTTCCAGCTCTTGGTAACCTTGCATTTATACAGCACTTCATATGTGTATTGAAGTACTTTTTAA
This sequence comes from Carcharodon carcharias, assembly GCF_017639515.1. Lineage (NCBI taxonomy): Eukaryota > Metazoa > Chordata > Chondrichthyes > Lamniformes > Lamnidae > Carcharodon > Carcharodon carcharias. The sequence goes on from NC_054469.1 coordinate 198,074,252, forward strand.
ATGTTGCGAGGGGTTTTCCTGTCTTTACCATCTTTTCAGACAGGGTGTTCCAGATCCCCTACCTGGTCTGGGTGAAAAAAATTCCACTCAAATCCCCTCCAAACTGATCTCTTACCCTAAATCTTTGCCCCCCAGTCATGGACTCATCAACCAAGGTGAACAGGGCCTTCCTATAGACTATATCTAGACCCCTCATAATTTTATATGCTTCAATTAGGTTTCCCCTCAACCTCTTCTGTTCCAAAGGAAACAATCCTAGCTTATCCAAACTTTCCTCATAATTAAAACTATCCAGTCCAAGCAACGTGGTGGTCAATCTGCTCTGCACCTTCGCTAGGTCAATCACATCTTTCCTTTGGTGTGATGACCAGAACTCTCACAGGACTCCAGCTGTGGCCAAACTAGTGTTTTTTACAATAACAACATAACCTCCCTGCTCTTATAGTCTGTGCATTGACTAATAAAGGAAAGCATCCCTATGTCTTCTTGACCACCTTATCTACATGTTCAGCCACCTCTAAGTATCTATCGACTTGCACTTCAAGATCCCTTTGTTCCTCTATGTTTCTCAATGTCCTAACATTCTTTGTGTATTCCCTTGCCTTGTTAGCCTTCCCTGAATGCATTACCTTATACTTCTCCAGACTGAACTCCACTCACCTGACTAGCCCATTGATATCTTCTTGCAGTCTACGGCTTTCTTCTTCATTATCAACTACATTGACAATTTTTGTATTATCTTCAAACGTCTTAATAACATCCTCGAGAGGCAAGTCTATACCTTGAAAAGAAAGGGACCTAGTATTGAATGCTATGGCACCCTGATGGAAGCAGCCATCCAATTAAAAAAAACATTGACCAATATCTTTTGCTTCCCACCTATGAGCCAATTTGGATCCAATTTGTCACTTTGCTTTGGATCCCATGTACTTTTGCTTTTGTGATCAGTCTGCCATTTTTGACCTTAACAAAAATCTTGTTAAAATCCATATGGCCTACATCTAATGCACTATCCTCATCATACCCTCCTTGTTACCTCCTCACAACATTCAGTATTGTTAGTCAGGCATGACGGTTCCTTAACAAATCTGTGCTGACATCTTTGATATTGTCCAATAGAATCTTAAAGCCCTGGTGAAATATTTCCATTCATACATGCATTTTAGTTCTCTTGAATGGATATAAAATACTTTCTTGGGTTTTAAGTATCAGAAAGCACCATCTCTATTTCATTCTTTTTGTGGGTAATAAATGCTTGTTTTACTGAGTGCTGATGGCATTTTTAAAATTTTCTCCTGTGAATTCTTTCCCCTGGCTTCCTGAAAAGTTGGTGCTTCCTAGGAATCAGTTCCAAACATATTGATGTGTTAGTGAGCATATCTTTCCAAATCTGACTTAGCAAATTATATTAACCCAGACCAGACGCTTTCCTCTTGGTTACTCTGTTCACGTTCTCTATTAAGTGCACTTCATTCTGTTTGTATATTTTTTTTTGCATTGATTCCAATGTTATGGTTGACAAATGAAAGAAAATTGAACCTTGCATAGTGCATACTTCTCAAAAAAGTTCTGTTTGCCCAGACGTAAGTAAAATTTGGTCCATATCGAGTTGGCTGATCTCAACCAGGGTGCCAGTAAGGTGTCTCAATTGACCTCAGTGCCCTTGGGCAAGCAAGGAAAAATCTGCCACAAAATCCAGCTCTGGATCAGCATCCTTGAACCCTGTCATCAGGCGAGGACAGACTTGATTGTGATGATCTTGTGGTCAAATTGGTAGCTGGCACTCATGGGGCTCACTCATAAAGAAAAATGACTTAGGAAGCACTGGAGGACAACCAACCCATTTGGGAGTTTATCCCTGCGTGAGGCAGACCCTCCAGGAGAAGGAAGGAAGAAAGTCAGGGAATGGGGAGAAAGGCCATGGAACCACCTGTGTCAGCAATGTGGACTGTTGTCAATTAGTGAAAGTGAGCAGATTAGCTTTAGGAGTGCTGTACTGCAATTACCATCAATAGTTCCTGCATGTTTTTACACCCTCCTCACATTACCCATGAGATATGACAGCAACATCTGCTGTCCTGGAAACTAGTGGTGTGATGTTATCCTCTTTCCAATGTCTACTGAAGAAAGGAAAAGATAAAAATAGAACTAATCCTGCACAACAACTGAATAATTTCTTATGCACAGCAAATGAAACGTCAAAGGATATTGATCTTCCACATTAAGCTGCAGATTTTAATAGATCAATTTTCTATTTCCTATTTGCATTTTCTCCCCTTTTGCCTCCTAGAAGTGGGAATCAATCACAAGGTAATTACAGATGTCCATCCAGAGTTTCTGACACCTCCCCATTGCAACCTCCAATTGAATCTCAAATTATGCTGGAATTTTTGTCTCCACCACTGTAGCGTGTTTATTCCTCCTTTTGAAGAAGAATTTCCTGATATCAATTTTAAAATTTACAGGTTTGGACCCATGTCCCCCGGTTCTCACAGTTTAATTTAATTTCTAGTTTAACTTCTTAAAACAATCACCACTCAATGAGCTTTCTGTCCAGGCTGAAAGACCCAAATCTCTCAAATCGTTGCTAATAATTCAGACTCCTGACACTGGAGAAAAGCCTGGTAGCTCTTCTCTGTACTGCATCAACCTGGGTTACAGGTAGTAGTGATTCTAATACTCTACCTAAATAACCACTTATCATGTGTGAGTCTACACTATCTTGGGGACTAACTGACTCGGAGGGGCAGGAGACATTACAGCTGGTCCCAATTTTGTCCTCAGTTACATTCCAGTAGGAATTATGATCAAGTCTAGGAATCTTAATCTTTTTCCTCTCCACACTGCTCCCAAAACCAGGGACACTGAGTGCAATTATAGCAATCCCATTCCAGCTGAGATCAGCTAAATCAGCACAGACCTAGCCTGGGATCTTCTTATTCTGTATAGCTTGGTGTCTCAAGGCATCTACTCCCAATTATGCTGTCAAGGGAATTACTTAACCAACTTAAACAATCAGTTAAAAGATACCCTGCAGCTGCTTGCTGAGGCTTCCTCAACAGCACCTTTCAAACCACCTAGGAGGACAAGATCAATAGGTGTATGGAGACACCACCACCTGCTAGTTCCCTTCTAAGCCATGCACCATCCCAGCCTGGAAATACATCACCGTTCTGCCAAAATCCAGCAACTCCGTGACTAATAGCACTATGGGTGTACAACACACGGACTGCAGTGGTTCAAAAAGGCAGCTCACCACCGCCTCCTTAAGGGCAATTAGGGATGGTCAATAAATTCTGGCCCCATCAGTGATGCTCACATCCCATGAATAAATAAAGAAAAACCTATTTTTCAATTGGTTCTTCAAGGAGCTCATTGACAGAATCAATGACTTTAGTCAGGATCTCTACTGTACACCAGTGATACATCACAACCAAATAGTAAGGAAGATACTATTTAGCAAATAGCAAACAGGGATGTAAAGCATCAGTTGTGAATTTCAAAAGAAGGTAACAGTCAAAATTGGGCAGTCAGCAATAATTACTGAATAAAAAAATTAAAAGAACCAAATTATTCAGGATAATATTGTAAAACATTCTGAACATCATCTCAAGCTCTCATTGGCTGAAAAACTTAGCACTGGAAGTAAAGGGCTGGATTTTCACTACAGAGGTGGGTAGTCCAAGTTGGGAAATTTCCTGGCTCATGCACCCATCTTGGGAAAAAGCCCTGAATGGCGTGATTTTCACTCCACGGGCAGATGGGGGTGGGAGGTGGCTGCGGGATGGAGTTGGGTTTGCCTCCCCTGGATGCAAATTGGAGGCAGCCGCAGGGGCTGCCAGGTGTCAAGGTGGGTTTGTTAAAATGCCCAACTCAGTTCTCTTGGACTTCTGCAGTTATTTTGTTAAATATTAGGGCCTCTAACCCTCATCCCTCACACCTGATCACCATCCACACTCCCCCATGCCTTATCCATAGCATCACATGCCCTCCATCTAGCCCCCTGGCCCCCTGTAACCTCCATGCCAGCTTATCTCTAACATATCCCCCCCCCCCCCCCCCCCCCCCCCCCCCCCACCACATGGCCCCTTATAACCTACATGCCAACTCATGCTTCCCACTACCCCAAGGCCGCTTATAGCCTCCATACCAGCTTAATGTCAACCCATGTCCTCCGTGCAAACTCGCCCAGTATCCACCATGGGCAGACCTCAGGTGCCATTTTGAGATGAAATAACATAAAGATGTAAATACCTATAATAGCTTTAACTATTAAAAACAAACACTACCATTCATGAAAGTCCATTCAAAACTTTAAAAAGCCTCTCAAGTACTTAATCCTTTACCAAAACCAACAGTCTTGTGTTCATAATCCCAGATCAAAGATAACTAATTCTTTAATAAGTTTTTGAGCTGTCAGTCAAACTGTGAACTTATAACCCCTCTGCTGCAATAACTGTAGGGTGTGGAAAGCCGCCAACCATTAATAATGATGTAATGGTAGCCCTTGGGGTAATGTCAACAAACAGCTATTGTAACTGCTGGAGCAGATTTTGTTCAACTCTTAGACACAGGCAGGTTGTTTATTTCTTAATTTTTAAAGGGCTGAAGAATCAAACAACTTCACAGCTTGAGTTTTTCAATTCTCACTGATGCAGGCAGGCTGTTTTTTTCATTTTTAAAGGGTTGGGAAGTTAAATAGCTTGACAGATTGACAATTCTACATTACCCATCCGCCCTTCATGAGCATTTATGTCTCCATAAATATGTGAATATTGTACTGTGGGTTAAGGCCCTTGCTCCAGTGAAAATGAGATCTGTTTGAAGTTAACACTAAGTTCACATGGCCCTGATGAGTTTGGGTTTTCCCTCATGTGAGTCATGCCTGCCCCCTTTCTCCTCCTGGCAAAAATAGGATCTGTCTGAAGTGGGGGTGGATCCGAGTTCTGTTGCAATCTTTAAAAGTCCACATAGTCTTCGCAACTCTGCAAAAACCTGGCGCAATGTTTTTGACATAATAAAGATTTGAAAAATTACAAACTTTGTAAGACACCGATTACACCTACAGGGCTATGCAGTACCATTTGTGTAAACAGTCTTAAGGATGTTCTGTATTAGACAATTGCGCCTCTCTGTGAAGCCTCAGGCTTAAATTTATACTTCCTAAAAGCGGTCTAAGATCTTAACTTGACAATAACAACTGATCCTAGCAACAACTAGTGGGCATTTTTAATTCAGATATAATTCTGGATAAGTCAAAGCTTTCAGAAAATTCATGAGCATAACACAAAGTAACACTGCCTAAAATACTGAAGGTAATCTTTATAATAAAGTGTTTTATATCTGTAATTTTCCCTATGAATGCCAAGTGTCTGCATGTATATAATTGATTTCTCTCTTGCTCAGCCACAACATGAGAGACATTGTGATGAAAATAACTTCTCTTTCTGTCTTTATGACATTGCCTCAATTTGACAGCAAGAGAGCTCAGTACTGGTTCTCAAATGTTTCCTGGTGCAATGTTAGAGGCACTATATTTAAAGTAACCTGCTCTTCTTTTGATCATCAACAGCAGTAGACAGAGGAAATAAGCCAATTAGTACAAATGCATAAAGAGCATTTTTATTTTTTTTTAGGCCATCCAAGATTCTATAACCAGCTATATGCCGGGATGGATCATTATTCTCTTGTTGCCCGCTTTATCACTGAAGCTCTCAATCCCAGCATGTGAGTAGTAGTTCCTAATGCTTCTATTGTATGGTTCTTTTCTATGTAGTCAACATTGAATATGCTCCTCTTTTTCCTTCTCCCTGTTATATTTTTCTTGATTTTTGGTTTCTAATTTCCCCAGATTACCCAGCAACAATAAAAGTATGGGAAGCTCATATCCAGGTTGCCTTCTGTGCTCCTCTTAAATTGATAGCTGGGTTATGCATAAGGATTGTATTGTGTCGGGCACTCTGTTGCCTACTCCTCTCCTTGGAGAGCCACCTGCTCTCTGCTCAGCAACTTCCTGAGCTGAGATTGGTAACTTGACGAGCTGGGGCCATGGGTGCCACATATAACTCAGAACGTGTGGTAAAACACTGGTACTTTAAAACGCTGTGGTAAGCCAGGTCCTCATGAACCTGAATCAATTCCCTGGGATCACACAGGCAATATGATTCACGCCATCCAATCACTCTAATACGGCCTGGAGAGGAAGTCCAACAGCAGCCTTTCAAGAAAAAAATTGGTGCAAACCCTCTAAAATCCAGAGATTGTTTTGTGCATTCAAATATTTTATATCAAGCATTGTCAGAGCACTGGGAGGTTTTCTTTTACTTCTTGTTTATTCTGAGAATTTTTCATTATGCAAACTTGCTGGGGGCAATATTAACCTAACTTGCAGGGTGGGAAACTGACCAGATCAGGTAGAACACTGATTTGATACCTCGCCTGATAGTCCTTGTTAACTTCAATGGGGATTAAAATCGGGCAGAGTGTAAAACCAGCATTGCATCCAGTCCTGTCAGTTTCTCAACTCTCAAGGTTAAAATTATTCCCATTAGGCGGGGTGCAAAAGCAGCATTCCACCTGATCCCGTGGGCTTCCCACTCGGCAATTGAGGTTACAATTCCCCTCGGTAAGTCAGAAAGGAAGATAGAACAATGGAGGAGCTTAAAAATATTCCTTGAGTCAACTGAAGAGAGTGCACAAAGTTCAAATGTAATACACGTCAGTAAGTACCAAGTGTAATACCTGTCAGTAAGTACCAAGTGTAACGCTCGGCCATTAAATGCAGCCTGTAATGTTTTGTACTTTATGCAATCCCAATAAAAGTATGGAACTGTGTTATTCTTGTATAGAGATGGGGGTGGGGCCCACTTGCCGACTTGTAAAATGATGCGGGGATACGTCGGGCCTGCGTCTTGGCGTCATTTAGATTCTCAGTTTGGTGGGTGTGCAGCTGAATTGGCTGCACGCCCGCCGAACAATCAACGGCCTATTAAGGCCAATAAAAAACTAATTAACCTGATTGATGGACCTGCCCGTCCAACCTTAAGGCCCTGGCAGGCAGGTCGGGAGCCCAGGTGGGCCTCAGACAAAGAATAAAAACCTCATCCACGGGCGGGATGAGGTTTCATGAAGGTTTTAAAATTTTTATCAAATGTTTAAATAACAGACATGGACATGTCCCAACTCGTGTGACAGTGTCACATGAGGGGACATGGCAGGGAAATTTTTTCATTACCTTTCTGTCAACGTTTGAATCGGAGCTGATGTCCCTGAGGCAGCACTTTGCCTCAGGGAGATCTGTGCGCTCTTTCACGTGAAGGAGCACACTCCTGGCTGAGGGAATCCTGCACCCCCACCCCCCTGCCCGCCTGCACAGGGAGCGCATAGCACTTCCTGGCGGACATCACACTGGGTGGGCCTTAATTGGCCCGCCCATGTAAAATGGTGACGTGCCCCCGAATAGGGGTGCTGATTGGAGGCCCAGCCGCCCGCTCCCGCTCTTCCCACCTGACGGGAGGAAAATGTTGCCCTTGGAATTCTGAGAACCAATATTTATAGGTTTATGGTGTGTGCACTATATCCTACGCCCCATATTAGTGGATGTATTTTTGTCTTCTGACTGGAATGCTTTCCAAAATAGAGTTGACCCATATCAATAATATTGCAGTTTTCAGTTCCACTTGAGTACTGTAGTCAACATTTGCAAGCAACTAATAATGATAGGGCTGTCCTTTTGCACAGTCAGCACTTTAAATAACTTCTTCATCAAATCCAAAAAACACCTATTGGATGATAAACCAAAGAGGGGGGTGGGGTGGAATCTTTGTGAAGATCTCTGGTTAGTAAATCTGTGACTACAAGAGCAGGTCAGAGGCTGGGAACTCTGCGGTGTAACTCACCTCCTGACTTCCCAAAGCCTGAACAACATCTACAAGGCATAAGTCAGGAGTGTGATGGAATACTCTCAACTTGTATTATGAGTACAGCTCCCACAACACTCAAGAAGCTTGACACCATTCAGGTCAAAGCTGCCCACTTGATTGGCATCCCATCACCATCTTAAATCTTAAACGCATAGTGACAGCAGTGTATACCACATACAAACATATTGGAAAGCACCGCAGCAACTCACCAAGCCTCCTTCAACAGCACCTTCCAAACGCACGACCTCTATCACCTGAAGGACAAGGGCAACAGATGCGTAGGAACATCGCCACCTGCAAGTTCCTCTCCAAGCCACACACCACCTCACTTGGAACTATATTGCCATTCCTTCACTGTCGCTGTATCAAAATCCTGGGACTCCCTCCCTAACGGCATTCTGGGTGTACCTACACTACAGGGGCTGCAGTGGTTCAAGGGTAGTTAGGGATGGGCAACAAATACTGGCCTAACCAATGATACCTGCATCCTGTGAAAGAGTAAAAAATAACTATAGTGGCAGGACAGTTGGGAGGCATATGAATATAATTATTGTTCAAGGCTGACATTAATCCCAGAAGGACAGTGAGCTGGAAATTAAGGATGCATGGATTCATTTTGAGGTTGTAAAATGTAGAGCTTGTCCTGTGTGGCAAAAACAGGATTCTCTACTCTACCTCACTGAATGTCTTCAGCAACAAAGAGTACCACCCAGGTTTTCTTCCCTGATGCCTCTGGTCTGTGAATTATTGTGTAACCTTCTGTGATCTCTGTTGGTTAACAAGAAGTTGGATTAAAGCCCATCACACCTGGGGGAATGGATTCCAATCTTCCATCTCATATAATTAGTAGTCACTGTGACCCCCCCCCCGTTAAAGCCTTCATATTGCTTTTACCAGGTCAACTGAGGTAATGGTAGATGGGGAAGAGACTGAGTGCTCCTCTGTGCTCAAGGGTGTTTTGGTTTGCACTGAGCAGACTGGGAAATACTTTCCATAACAAGTGAATAATTTCATACCCCAGGGATTCAATGCAACACCAGGGCCAAACAAGCTTCCTCTCAAAAGCTGTTTTAGGTTCAGCTGAGTCAACGAGCACTTTGTTATTGCTCAGTCTTCAGAAAAAGGATTTTTCTTTAGAATGTTTTTAAAGCTTGCGTTCTCTTCACCTGGCCTTAGTTTGAATGAAGTAAAAGCAGAGAGTGCTGGACTCACTACTCAGCAGGTCAGGCAGCATCTGTGGAGAGAAAAACTGAGTTAACGTTTTGAGTCTGAGACGTTTCATTAGAATTGAATTGGCAGAAAACTCCCTGGTATTTGGGCTTTCGTTCCTTTGTAGATCTCCTTCGATACGTATATCTGTATTTATACGTAAATATTTAAAGTCACCCTTGTGCCCCTTACTTTTTTCACTGGGACGACAGATGAGAGAGAGACCAGATTTACACCTTTCCACTTCCCTGATCTTAATTTTTAGGTTGCAGCTGCAATCTGTGAGAGAAGCTGCAGTGGTTGGAATTGAAATCAGTTCATCTGGAAATGTTGCAATATGGCAGTTAGCATTGCCATTCTGTTTAGTGATGAATCAGCAGCAGGTCCCATCACAGGTGGCTTATTTTTTTTTCTCCTTGCTGCTGTTGCACGTGAGTAGAATTCAGTCTGATTTTATTGGTTTATATTTGAAACAGCTGATAAGACACAGTCTCATGTTTCCTATGTTACAACAGTGATAACACTTCAAAAATAATTAATTGGCCTTAAAGTGCTTTGGGATGTCCTGAGGTCATGGAAGGTCCTATATAAACGCAAGCCTTTCTCCCTTTTACTGCTGTTTTATCATATTACCCATTTTCTCCACTGCAGCTACACTTATGAGGTTGCACCAGTCTTTGTACTCATGGAGGAAGCTGTTCTGAAGAAGATGAGGGAGTTTATAGGCTGGACAAAAGGAGATGGTATCTTCAGCCCTGGTAAGAAACAACTCATTTCATTATTTCAACTTTACTGAAAAAAATCACCTTTATTTAACCTAAAGCCATTAACCTTTCCAAAGCCACTAATGTCTGCAGTAGTTATTTGGATTTGCAGCCTTTAAAATAGATGCCATCTTTTTCTGTTGTGCTTATTGTACTTTGCACGTAAGAAGGTCATTCAGCCCATTGTGCCTGTATGGCTCTTTGCATGAGTTTACCTTTGATGTAACTCTTTCGAGTACAAACACGTTTCCATCTGTTTATACAGATGAAGTTACATTGTTTCATAGTTTGCCATTGTGAGATTTGAACTCTTGATAATCTTTTAAATGAAACCAATTAAACTAAATCAACAAAATTGGGATAAATCAGGCACAGCCCCTAATTCAGGTCAGCTGTAAAACCAAGGACAAAATTTAAAGGAACCTTACAAACTTTAAATCAAAATGTGATTAAAGGGGTCAACAAAACACCCCAGTCCCCGCGGTGCCCACCGAGCACGGAAGGCCTCGAGCGTGTCAGCAGACACCGCGTGTTCCCTCTCCAGGGACATCTGGCAGCGAACGTAGCCGCGGAAGAGGGACAAACAATCGGGCGGGACTCCCCCGTCGATCGCCCGCTGCCTGGACCTGTTAATGGTCAACTTGGCCAGGCCCAGGAGCAGGTTCACGAGGAGGTCCTCCTCCTTCCCGACCCCCTTCCGCACCGGGTGCCCATAGATCAGGAGCGCGGGGCTGAAGTGCAAACAAAACATCAATAAAAGGCTTTTCAAATAACTAAAAAGGGAGTGCAGCCTACAACACCCTATATATATACATGGTCCACGGACTCCACAAGACCGCAAAAAGGGCAAGTGTCCTGAGAGTCCGTGAACCAATGCATCCTTTTATTATAGGGGACTGCTGCATGCAACACCCTCCAACCCAGGTCCCCGATAGAAAGGGGGAGGACACCTCCGTAGAGGGCCTCCCATCGGGGGCCTCCGCCGCCGGACGGCAACCAGGCACGCCAGGGCATGTCCGGGCAGTGGACAAGGGCGAGAAAATGGAAGGTGTGCAGCAGCAGTCCATACAAAAAGCCCCTCTTTGCCCTGCCAAAAGGCACGGAGGGCATGTCCCCGAGGCGGCTCATATTGCGGGGCACCAGCACCAGAGGGAGGGTTCGGGGCTTGGGGCCAATGTGGAATTCTGTCCGAACAGGGGAACGCTCAGACGGAAGACCACCGCGCACCTGGGCCACCTCAAGACCCAAAATAACGTCGGGTCCAAGCACGACCGTTCTCAGGTCTTGGATGGCATCGGCTGCGACCTGGACACTCACAGACGCGCGACGCGCCAACTCCTGCGGGAGCATCCAGCCCAGTCCTCCGCCACCCAGCACGTCCCCGATCCTGGTCACCCCTGCGGCCACAGCCCTCCTCTCCGCCAACCATTGAAAAGGATGGAGGGGCGGATTCCTGAGCAGCGGCTCTCTGACGATAGCCGCTACTCCTGACGGGGGAGAGCTGCGTCGCGAGGCGACCACTTTTCAGACTTTGATCAGCTCCTGGTAAAAGACGGGTAACGCCTGCAAGGAGCCACCGAGGCCCATCTGTTCTATAAACAGGAGCTGCACGTCATAATTCAGGCTGTGCACCTGACGGAAGAAATACGTCGTCAGGGCACACCATCTAGGAGGAGGCTCGACGTAGAGGTATCGCTGCAGGGTCTGAAGGCGGAAAGTCGCCACCTGTGTGCGTAGGCACACTAGCGCCTGACCACCCTCCCTAAGCGGGAGACTCAGAACCTCAGCAGCGACCCAGTGCAGTCTTTTGTCCCAGAAAAGTCGACTAACAATTTCTGGATTCTGGTGACAAAGGCCGGGGGAGGGGTCAAAGTGACCAGTCGATACCACAACATGGCGGCGATCAGTTGGTTTATGACCAGAACTCGACCCCGGTAAGATAGCACTCGGAGCAGTCCTGTCCAGCGCCGCAGGCGAGCGGTGACTTTCGTCTCCAGTTCCTGCCAGTTTGCCGGCCAGGATTCCTCAGCAGGGCAGAGATGGACCCCCAGGTAGAGGAGGCTGGTCCTGCTCCAGGTGAAAGGCCTGAGCTCCTCGGGTAGGGGATCCATCTGCCACTGACCGACCAGAAGTCCAGAACATTTCTCCCAGTTGATCCTGGCAGAAGAAGCGGCAGAGTAGACCTCCTGGCACTCGCGCATCCTCCGCAGGTCAGCTGGGTCACTAAACAAAAGGAGCACGTCATCGGCGTAAGTTGAAAGGATCACCCCGATGTCCGGCCTGCGCAGAACCAATCCCGACAACCTCCTCCGCAAGAGGCGCAGGAAAGGCTCCACGCAAATAGAATACAACTGGCCAGACAGGGGGCAGCCCTGACGTACCCCTCTCCCAAATCGAAGGGGCGCCGTCAGGGACCCGTTAACCTTCACTAGACACTCCGTGGCAGTGTACAGAAGTCGGATCCGGGCGACAAAATGCGCCCCGAACCCGAACGCTCACAGAGTTCCGAGTAAGTATCTGTGATCCACGCTGTCGAATGCCTTCTCCTGATCAAGAGACAGGAAGGCGCTCGACAGACCAGCCCTCTGGGAATGGTGGATAATGTCCCGGACCAGATGGATGTTATCATAAATGGTTCGGTCCGGGATGGTGTTGGACTGGTCAGGGTGGATCATGTGGTCCAGCACGGTGCCGAGCCGAGAAGACATGGCTCAGGCGAAGATTTTGTAGTCCGTGCTGAGGAGGGAGACCGGGCGCCAGTTTTTCAGAAGGCGGAGATCCCCCTTCTTCGGCAGCAGGGCAATCACGACCCTGCGCCACGAAAGGGGCATCTCCCTGGTAGCAATGCTCTCCCCCAGGACCCCCACGAAGTCGCTCCCCAAGACGTCCCAGAACGCCCTGAAGAACTCCATGGTTAGCCCGTCTAGTCCCGGGGTTTTGCCCCTAGAAAGACTGTCGAGTGCGCCGGTCAGCTCCCCCAGACTTATAGGGGAGTCGAGCTTTCCGGTGCACTCCGGGCCGACCTGCGGCAGGTCCTCCCACAAAACTCTGCAAGCTTCCTCACTGGACGGATCCGGAGAGAACAGGGCAGTGTAGTAATCTCAGGCGATGGCCCTGATGCCCTCCGGGTCCGAGACAAGGGATCCGTCGTCGGCCAGCAGCGTAAGGAGCTGCTTACGGACCCCCTGCCTTTTTTCCAGCGAGTAGAATAGAAGAAGGGGGAGCCGCGGTCCATCTCCTTAAAGAAACAGATCCGCGACCTCACGAACGCGCCCCGAGACCCGACCAGTTGCAGGTCCCGCAGCGCGCCCTTCTTCTCATCGTACACCAACCGCAGGGCCGGGTCCGCGTCGGGCTGACGGAGACGTGCCTCCAGGTCGAGCACCTCCTTCTCCAACTCCTGGACCCTGGATTTGCGTCTCTTTGTCGACCCCTTCGCGTACTCTTGACAGAAAACTCGGACGTGAGTCTTGCCCACGTCCCACCATAGCCTCAAGGAGGGGAAGCCTCCCCGCTTCCTTCTCCAGCCGGCCCAGAAGCGACGGAACGAGTCCAGGAACCGCTGGTCTTCCAACAACAGGTTATTAAAATGCCAGTACGCGGACCCCGTCCAAGCGCAGAACGAAGTGAGCTCCGCCCACACCAGACGGTGGTCCGTGCACGGAACCTGCTGTATAGAAGCAGCCGGAACGCAGGACACGTACGCCTTTGAAACGTAAAGGCGGTTGAGTCTGGACGCTCCGACTCCAGGTGACACAAAGGTGAACATACTGGAGTCAGGATGGAGATTTCGCCAGACGTCCACCAAGTCGAAGGACCTGACCAGGTCCCGCAACTTACTCACACCTCGCGTGCAGTGCGGGGTACCGTGACGGTCCCGGACCCCAAGGGTGCAATTGAAATCCCCCCCGAGGACGACGCACTCGCCAGCGTCGATGGAGCCGAGATGAGTGGACACTTCTTCAAAGAAGCTCGCTTGCTGCTGCATGCCCAGGGGAGCGTACACATTCACAAAGTGAAGCACTGTCCCCCCCAGACGCACAGTCAGGTGCAGCAACCAGCCTGGCACCGGCTCCTTGACCCCCAAGATCTCCGGCTGATAATGCGGGGCCAACAAAATAGCCACCCCGCCCGAATTGGAGGCTAGATGACTCATGTAGACCCCCCCCTTGCTACTCCAGGAGCCACGTGGCTTCGTCTCCCGGAACGGTATGGGTTTCTTGCAGGAAGCACAACGCATACTTCCCGTCCCTGAGGACCGAGAAGTTCTGGAACCTGCGCTGTGCGCCCTTGCTGCCGCGGATGTTGAGGCTGGCTATAGTTGTCTTCATTGTCAAAGGTACGTCAAACCTTCACTGTAAGTAATTTAAAAAAAGAAGAGGACTTTTTAGTCCTTCCTCTCCTTCAGGAGCCCAGCGAGAAACGTTTGGACCCTCCGCCGCGCGTTCCTATCCAACTCGGGAGACTTGAGAGCCTCGCGAGTGGACCAGAACACCAGCGGAAACGAATGCCACCGGTCCAAGGCCAACTGAACCCTGTCTCGGCGACCGCGGTGCCCCGACAAAAAGTCCTGGAATTCCCTTGGGGGGATGAGGGGGGAGTCAGTGGAGGGCACCAGGGGATCCACTGCCTCGCTTGAGAGCGACTCTGCGTAATCCCCAACGTTCACCACCGACACCCCGTCCTCCTCCGGGTCGTCGCCTCCAGCTTCCGACCCCTCCCCCGCATTGAGTACGGGGGCTGATTCGGAGCTGCCAGCTGGCTCTATCTGTGCCTCGATCCCACCCCCAGGATCAAGGCCAGAGGAGTCCTCTCTGGTCTCCTCTAAACTTTTTGGGCCAGAGGGCAGCGGCAGTTCTGATGCCCGCTCTCCTCCCGGCACCGGGTCGTCCGGGGAGCTCAGGACAAGCTCCTGACCTAAACATAGGACGCCCGGTGTCAAGGTTTGGGAGGGAGCGGGAAGGCCCTCCTTTTCGCCACCACCCAATGACCCATTTTTATCTTTGAAATGAAGGGAGCTGCAGTCCCCCGACGAGCCTGAAGGTACCTCGGGGGTATTGAGTGTACTGGAGCTGGGCACCACCTCAAGGGAGGTGCCCTCAGTGACCCCCGAGGGGCAAAAGCTGTAACTCAATCACATGGGTTGGTGTTATCTGTTTCAGATGAAGTTACATTGTTTCATAGTTTGCCATTGTGAGATTTGAACTCTTGATCTTGGTGTTACAAACCCAGTACCATAACCACTTGGCTATTTAGGCAAAGCCTTTACCTTTAATGTAACTCTTTCGAGTACAAACCTGTTTCCATCTGTTTCAGATGAAGTTACATTGTTTCATAGTTTGCCATTGTGAGATTTGAACTCTTGATCTTGGGGTTACAAACCCAGTACCATAACCACTTGGCTATTTAGGCCAAGCCTTTACCTTTACTGTAGTAGGATTTTACATTGAGGTAGTCTAATAAGTTCTTGAAGCTATTGAATCAGTAGAGTGCTCCATCAGGTGAGAGCACATAGGAGGAGTGGAAGGAGCAACTGGCTGAATAATTAGGACTGCAACTATTTGCCATATTAACAACTTATATGATGAGATAGAAAGCCAAAGCACATATCCAAATTTTCCAATGTCATAAAGATAGACAGCATTGTAAGTTGTGTAACTAGTAGCATAAAATTTCAGAGATATGGATTAAGCAAATGGACAAATTTGTGGTAAAAAGATTTCAATGTAAATGTGAAGTCATTCACTTTAGACCTAAAAAGGACAGAACAGGGTACTTTCTAAAAGATTAAAAGCTAGAAACAATAGAGGTGCGAAGGGACTTGGAGGCATCCAGGTACACAGGTCATTAAAATGTCATGAACAGGTGCAGAAGACAATCCAAAAGGCCTAATGGAATGCTGACCATTTATATCCACAGGACTGAAATACGAGAGGGTAAAAGTCATGTTTCACCTAGTATAAAGCCTGGTTAGACCACACCTGGAATATTGTGAGCTGTTCTGGATGCTCCAATGCAGGAAGAATATATTGGCTTTGGAGGGAGTACACTGTAGGTTTACCAAATTAATGCTTGCCCCCTAAGGGTTAAAATACAAGGGGAGATTACACAAACCAGGATTGTATTTCTTGGAATTTAGAAGGTTAAGGAGTGATCTAATTGAAGTTTTCAAGATATTAAGGGGAACTGATAAGGTACTTAGGGAAAGGCTATTTCTGCTGGTTGGGGACTCTAGGGCTGGGCAATGTCTAAACATTAGAGACAGACTTTTCAGGAGTGAAATTAGGAAACACGTTTACCTGCAAAGGGTGGTAGAAGTTCAGAACCCTCTTCTGCAAACAGCAATTAGGCTAGATCAGTTGTTAATTTTAAATGAGATTGATAGATTTTTGTTAAGCAAAGATATTAAGGGATCTGGGACAGAGACGGATGTATAGAGTTGGGTTGTAGATCTTCTATGATCTCAGTGATTGGCAGAATAAGCTCGAGGGGTTAAAAGGCCTATTCCTGTTCCTATTTTCTGGTGGTGACCCTACTTTCAACCCACAGAACAGGCCACATCCGCTGTTGATGATTTATGGAATGGGGGGTCATTTCATTATTCCCTCCAGGCTGAGACAGGAAGTTA
The DNA here is from genome assembly GCF_017639515.1 of Carcharodon carcharias. Classification (NCBI taxonomy): domain Eukaryota; kingdom Metazoa; phylum Chordata; class Chondrichthyes; order Lamniformes; family Lamnidae; genus Carcharodon; species Carcharodon carcharias. The sequence goes on from NC_054469.1 coordinate 198,090,775, forward strand.
AGTATTGGGATCTGAAAAGCATAAGAAATCGGAAGAAATCTATGAATCATTATATAAAAAAAGTCCTGCTTAACATATCCATTAAACTGAAAGGGACCCACTTGAAAGTCTTGCATGCAACCACTTCCAGCAGATTGACTCTGATCTGTTCAGGGTAGCAGTGAAGGCTGATAGTGCGGATAAATATAAAGGAGGATCTGGGGAGTGAGTGATTGAGAACAGCTATATAACTGCAGCCTTTTTCAGGCCCTGTCCTTTCCTGTGTTCCATAAAATAAATTACAATTAAGCATGAATTACAAGCAAGTATAAAGAAAGAAATCTTAAGTGGGATCTTGATAACCTTTATTCAATCCAAGGAGATGTCAGGGATTTACATGAGCCGTGAATCTAAAGACAAACATAAACATCAGTTAGCTTTTAGTTGATCTCAGTTTGTGCCTGTTAGAATTTGTGGCATTACAAAGGCAGGCTCAAGGCTAAATACTCTATGGGGAGGATTTCCGGTTGGTGAGCAAGGTTGGGGCCCGCTCGCCGATGCGTAAAATGATGTGAGATGGCGTCAGGTGGAACTCCTGACGTCACCCGCATTATTTCCATTTTCAGGTCGGCGGAGGCGCAGCCGAGTCAGCTGTGCGCCCACCGACCTGTCAAAGGCTTATTGAGGCCATTAATAAACCAATGTAGGTAATTGACAGGGCTGCCCGTCCAACCTTAGGGTTGGTGGGCAGGCCGGGGGCCCTGGTGGGCTTAAGAAAAAGCATGAAACCTCATCCACGGGTGGGATGAGGTTTCATGAGGGTTTTTAAATATTTAATAAAGGTTTCAGTAAATGTGATGGATGTGTCCCAACTCATGTGACAGTGTCAAATGAGGGGACATGTCAGGGAAATATTGTTATCATTTGCTTACCATTTTTAAATTTGGAGCCCATCTCCCTGAAGCAGCACTTAGCCTCAGGGAGATTAGTGCGCTCTTTTACAAGAAAGAGCTCACTCCCAGCTGAGGGAATCACCCCCATCCGCACAGGGAGCGCATAGTGCTTCCTGGCCGATGTCACACTGAGCGAGCCTTAATTGTCCTGCCCACATAAAATGGCGGTGCGCCCCCGATCAGGGGCACCAATCGGAGGCGCCTCTGCCCGTGCCCACTCCTGCACCTCCTCCGCGATGGTGGGGAGGGGGGGAATTTTCCCCTATCTATTTGCCAAATACAGCTCAGTCGCTCATAACCTCCTATCCTTAAAGGACATTTGATCAGCCTACATTTAAGAATTTGTTCAAGTCCTTCAAATAAATCATTGTATTAAACATAATGTGATGTGGAATTTGCCTTCATTTTCTGCTATATCTCCACATGCTTGCACCTGTGCTGTTTCGTGAGCCTCATTTCCCATCTGCCCTTCCTACTTCTGACTATGGTTGGGATTTTACTGGCAGAATCCAAAATACCTGCCCAAAGTCAACGGATCTGTGGCTGCTGTCCAAATTTTCCGGTCCAGCCTGCACTGATTCCTGCTGTGGGCGGGACTAGAAAATCCCTGTGTCTAATGTTCGGTGACCTCATTTGACAAAAGACTAGAAACTTATTACATTACCTGTGATGTCTATGACCCTGCTGCTCCTGTCAATGGCGTTTAGGTTTGATCTGCTCTTCCTGTTCCGTTTTGAAATGACAAATAACCATTCCCCAAATCCTTTATATGTATTTTCTCCTCTTCTGTTTAACCACAGACTCCTCCAATGTCAGAAATCTTTCAGTCCTTAATTACTGCACCAGTATGCTGAAGCGTATATTTTTTCCATTGAGTTTGCTCCCTTAAGTCACCATTTCAGTTTCTACTGTAGTTTGCTGGAAACAGTGCAAATGTACAATTGAATACATTTCCATCTCTTTAACTTTGCACTTGAATTCTCCTGAATGTTGTCATTTGATTAAAGCTTCAGATATGTATTTGTGCAGTATTTTTCTATATTTTGATGATCGTGATTTTTGTTTGGAACATTAGAATGCGAGCAGGTCATTCAGCTCCTCAATCCTGATTCGCCATTTACTGAGTTTCATGGCTGATGTGTATCCTAACTCCACCCATTTGTTGTAGCTCCACATCCACTTGGCTAACAAAAATCTATAAAATTTAGATTTAAAGTTATTGATTGAGCTAGCATACACTGCTTTTTATAGGAGAGGGTTCCACACTCCTGCCAGTGTTTGACTGAAGAAGTGTTTCCTAACTTCTCTCCAGATTCGCCTGACTGATTCCACTTCCACTCACTTAAACATTCCTAACTTCAGTTCTGATGAAAGGCCTGAAACATTAACTTTGTTCCTCTCCATGATGCTGCCTGATCTGCTGAGTATTTCTAGCATTTTCTGTATTTATTTCTGATTTTGAGGTTATGTTTCCTTGCCTGGACACACCCACCAGTGAAAAAAGTTTCTTCCTATGCACCCTACCAATTTTTTTCAAAATACTGAAATCCTAATGGAATCACCTGTTCACCTTCTATATTCCAGGGAATAAAATCCCAGTTTGTGTAATCATTCCTCATGCCTTTGGAGCCCTTGGAACATTCTGTGAATTTACACTGCACGTCTTCATTTCTAAGGTGCAGTGCACAGAAATGTACACATGCAGATGTGGCCTAACAGTATACAGTATAACTGTAGCAAACCTTCCTCCCTTTTCTAACCTAGCCCTCAATCTATCAAAACTTTTTCGACCATTAGCCTTTTTACTATTTCTGTCTTCATCTGTTACATTTTAGTGACCTGTACATCCACAAATCTCTTTGCACCTTTGCTTTTCCTGGGGGTGAACTTTTAGGTCAGTGAGCAGGGGCGGGGCCTGCTCGCCGACGTGTAAGATGACACGGGGTGACATCGGGCGTGTGTCCTGATGTCACCCCGCGTCATTTATATTTTCAGGTCAGCAGGCGCGCAGCCAACTTGGCTGTGGGCCCGCCAACCCAGCTGTGCGCCCACCGACCTGTCAACAGGCACTTAAGGCCCTTAAAGAAGTAATTGAAGTAAACAATGGACCTGCCCGTCCAACCTTAAGTTGGCGGGCAGGCTGGGAGCCCAGGTAGGCTTCCGAAAAACATGAAACCTCATCCACGGGCGGGAAGAGGTTTCATGAGGAATTTAAAATGTTCCAAAAATTTTTAAATAAAAGTAATGGACCTGTCCCAGCTCATGTGATAGTGTCACATGAGGGGACATGTCAATAATTGTTTTTCTCATCTTTATTCAATGTTTGAAACTTGAGCCGATCTCCCTAAGGCAGCACTTTGCCTCAAGAAGATCTGTGCACTCTTTCACGTGCATGCGCGGAAGAACGCACTCCCAGCTCAGGGAATCCCCCTCCGCCTGCACAGCGTATAGCGCTTCCTGGCGCACGTCATGCTGGTGGGCCTTAATTGGCCTGCCCATGTAAAATAGTGGCACGCCCTCGACTGGGGGCACCGATTGGGAACACGCCTGCTTGTGCCTGCTCCTGCACAATGCCCCCGACGGGGAAAAGATCCTGCCCCTGGCTTTTTACTATTTAAAAAATACACAGATCTATCCTTTTTTTGTCCAAACTGGAATACCTGAAACCAACTTGTATTGAAATCTAGCTGTTGCAGTTTTGCCCACTTATTTAATTTATCATTGTCTCTTTGTAATGTTTTACTTTCTTCTATACTGCCTTCTATCCCACCAGTTTTGTCAGTGGAAAACTAGTACATAGCTCTCCATTGCATTATCTAAGTCGTTGATAAATATAGTGAATTGCTAAGGTCCTAGCACAGACTGTCATTTAATAGGCAAGTGCCATGGAGAAGCTTATTCAGTCTATGGCATTGGGCTGCAAAGGTGATTGTACTTCTCACCAACAGCGTTTTAGGGATTAGAGGTGATTTTTTTTATATATACATATTCAAGATAGTTGCATCAACTATATTCACAGGGCTTTTGATTGCTCTTTAAGAGCTAGTTTTTAACCAATGAAAATGCCTCTAATAAAACATACTCCCAAAGCCAAAATTGATGCTGAGGTCAGACAAACAAAAATTGGATCAGATGTAGTTAGAAGAAGAAACACACAAGTTAAAATAGGAAGAAAGGACACAGGGGGAGACAGAGAATAGGAGCAAACTTGGTAAAGTTTCACCTTTTTAAATTGTAGTGTATAATTATGCTACTGTTGGTGACCTGAAGAAAAGTAAGAGTGGTTAGCTGAGTTGACTACATAGCTAGAGTTTGATTTGAATGATACCTATAGTATGGGCTCAACCCTCATACCAACTATGGTAGTTCATGGAGGCCTGCATCCTTAGTCTTGTCCCATACTTGATATGGAGTGATCTCCCTCATGCTATATAACCAATTCCCTCTCTCTAATGGGAAGAGATGCCTGTTGTCCTTTGTAGACTCTGACTGATTATCAGCCCAGGATGATGGAAGATCCCTGAGCCACTTACCAACCATGTTGCTGTGATAGAAACAGTGCTTATTTTTCAAATCTATAATTTCTCTCTCAAATAATGATTTTCCATGTTCTTGATCCTAAACAGGAGGCTCTGTTTCCAACATGTATGCTGTAAATCTAGCCCGGTACAAGTACTGTCCGGAGTTAAAGGAGTTTGGGCTTTCAGGTTCACCCCCTTTGGCAATGTTCACATCTGAGGAGGTACGTGGCACATTCATCTAAATGGTCTGTATTAAGAGGTCTTGATAGGTTATGTTGGTTTCACTGTTATAGGAAGATTGAAGACTCTCACTGCAGTTTATTAGACTAAGTGCACTAGAATGGAGAATGAATTCAAGTTGTGCTGGCAGATGGGTCGCTGGGGGCAGATGGTGGAGGTGGCTCTGAACTAGGAACTTTGGAACATTAGGAGCAAGAGTACACTGTTTGGCTCCTCCAACCTGCTCCAGCATTCAATTAGATCATGGCTGATCCACTTATCTTCTTTTGCTCAATATCATTTGATACCCTTAAAAATCTTATCGATCTCAAATGGATGGAAATCCTCTAAGCATAAAGGAAAAAAAAGACAGGGAATCAATATGGAAGTAGTGCTGTGCCTGACAACAGCACAGGAAATTGTTTAGTCTTCATTGTGAGGTAACAATCATTCACGAATTCTGTGATAACCTTGCCACTCAGTGAAGGGATCAGGCCCACATATATGTATAAAACAGGAGTAAAATACACTTCCATTAAGAAACTTAGAAAGGACCAAGGCCCAAGAAGTATATTACTTAGAGAATTTTCCAGCTCAGAAGGAGGCCATTCCACACATCATGAATATACAAGCATACAAATTAGGAGCAGGAGTAGGCCATTCGACCCCTTAAGCCTGTTTTGCCATTCTATCAATATCCTGGGGGTTACCATTGACCAAAAACTGAACTGGACTAGCTGTATAGGTACTGTGGCTACAAGAGCGGGTCAGAAGCTAGGAATCCTGCAGCAGGTAACTCACCACCTGACTCCCCAAAGCCTGTCCACCATCTACGAAGCATAAGTCAGGATTGTTATGGAAAACTCTCCACTTGCCTGGTTGAGTGCAACTCCAACAACATTCAAGAAGCTTGACACCATCCAGGACAAAGCAGCCCACTTGATTGGCACCATATTCACAAACATTCACTCCCTCCACCATTGACGCACAGTAGCAGCAGTGTGTACCGTCTACAAGATGCACTGCAGTAACTCACCAAGCCTCCTTACACAGCACCTTTCAAACCCACAATTGCCGTTCCTTCACTGTCATTGGGTCAAAATCCTGGACCTTCTTTCCTAACAGCATTGTGGGTATACCTTCACCACATGGATTGTAGCAGTTCAAGAAGGCATCTTCTCAAGGGCAATTTGGGGTGAGCAATAAATGCTGACCTAGCCAGCGTTGCTCATAGCCCATGAACGAATAAAAAAAAAAGATAAGATCATGGCTAAACTAATTGTGGCCTCAACTCCACTTTCCTCCCTACCCCACTATACTCTGTGCTGACTATCTGAGTCCACTTAGCCTCGTTTTTCTGGCTTTTTCACATGTGCCTATTTAAATTTTTCTTCAAATATTTATCCACTTATCTTTTAAGAACTATTATGGATTCTGCTTCCATCATTATTTTTGGTTAGGCATTCCATCTCTTAACAGCACTCTGCATAAAAGAAAAACACTCCTAATTTCTCCCTCCATCCTTTTGGTCATATTATAAATTTATGCCCCCTTTTAACCAACTCATCAACCAATGGAAATAGTTTTACTTCCCAATTTGCCTTATGAAAATCACTCATAAGTTTAAACAGCCATACAAGACCTTCCGTTAACCTCTGTTCCAGTGTAAAGGGTCCCAGTTTTTCTAGTGACTCCTCATAACCAAAACCTCTCATCCTTGTATCATCTGAGTGAATCACTTCTGTGCTATTTCCATGGCCTTGACGTCACAAAGGTTGCAAAGAGGAGTGTAGAGGACAAGATTAATCAAGAAATATTGTTCAGTGGCACTTAGGTTTTAACAGTCTGTAGCTTGTGGGAGGTCAGGAGGACTGAGGGAGATAAGGAGTGTCACAGCTCTGAGATCCTGGGAAAGAATTTGTTAGGAGAAAAAGACAGAGTTTTTCCATGACCTTGTTATTTTTCTCTCCTCTGCATCCAACTTCTATTCCAATTACTACATAAAACAAAACCAGACTTGCTTCTTGAACTCACATTATTAACCTGTGCACACTGCTGTTCTTGACTGCATATCTGCGATTAATAAACCCATTCTTGAAGAATCCAAAATAAGTTAAGGAAGAGGAACATTACAAATGCACAGGGTCAGGCCCACAACATTTTCTTCAGATTCCCAGCATTACTTTAATAAATTGCACAAAAACTTTGTTGCATTCCTTTTAATCTGTTGGACAGAACAGGATTTTCCAATAAGAAATAAAAGAAAAATTCATCTAAGCCATTCAGTTGAAGCTGCAAAAATTGGAACATTAAGCAATATGACGTAGCCCAGGCTGATGAAAATTATTTAAGCAGTCTTTTTGTTTCATAGTGCCACTACTCTGTGAAGAAAGCTGCCGCCTTCCTTGGAATTGGCACCCGCAATGTCTACATGGTGAAAGCTGACAAAAGGTAGGGAAAATGTCTGTTTAGTCAGAAAACAGAATGCATGGGCTAGCAACAGTTAATGTCGCCTGGCATTCTTCGTCCACTCCTTGTCAATAAGGCCTTTATTCAATCATTGATGTGAAAATGCTTCGTAAAACAGTTAACTCCTGTCACATGTTTGGAAATGAAGTGTGACTCTGTTGCTTCCACTTTAGTCTTAAAGCAGGAATTATTAGGTGAAAGAAGACCAAACTCCATTTCTTTTCAATTTGTCCGTGGAATGTTAATGCTGGGTGTTCTGTCTAGTTTTCTTCTTATTAGAGTTTTTTGTAACAGTTTGATACTGGTAGTTGCACGAGAAAACAATAATGGAACTGACTAACCACCATACTCAATCTCTATTGCTATCTCTTCCTCTGAACAGTCTACAATAGACCCAGACATGAGGGGAGGAAAGCTCCCACTGGTGGAGAGCTTACGGAACCATAGGTCCAAAGACATCTGTTCCTTCCAGGCATACTACACTTACCATATTTTTTTGCCAAATGAAGATGCCTTTAAGTTAGCTCCGGCACATTCATATTTAGGTGTCAGATGTAGCTCAGTGGAACCACTCTCATTTCTATGTCAAAGACCTGGGTTCAAGAACCACTCCAGAGACTTGAGTGCACAGTCCAGGTTGACATTCCCAAAGTAATAATGGAGACATTAAACCAAGGCCTTGTTCGCTCTCTCAGTTGGACATAAAAGATCCCATCACACTTTTCAAAGAAGGGCAGGAGGGTTCCAGGACAATATTTATTGTTTAACCAATATCACTATTGGTCCAGTCATCATCTCATTGCTGTTTGTGGGACTTTGTTGTGGCTGAATTGTCTGCCAGACTTCCCACATCACAGCAGTACAAGAAGTTACCAGAGTAACACACTTGTAAAAAAGGTTGTGCCCACAGTAAACTACTGATGTTACTGCCTTTTAATATTTTGAGTTCCTCTGAAAAATATCACTTCCAGTGCCTCAGAGTTCTCTTGGCTGCTGACCTCACTACTTTTATGACTGTTTTAACACAAGTTCTGAATAAAATAGCTTAAATCTATTTTGTTAAATGCCTATGATTTACAAACCTTCTTAAGCAGTTCCCCCCATAGAGAACACTGCTAACAGGATCCAAGGTGGTTGGTGAAGTTGAAACAAAGACACAGAGCTTTTCTTTGTTGAGAGAGTTTATTGACTTTGTTCAGACTCACAGCTCTCCTCTCCCACACCCAGGGCAGAATATTGAGTTTGCTGGCGGGCACGCCCAACCCGGCCGAGCGTAAAATGATGCGCGATGACGTCGGGCGAACGTCCCAATGTCATCATGTAGTCCAGCGATATTTCGTTCGGCGCGCGCGTGCAGGAGTCAGTGCTGTGCCAGCGGACAATTAAAAGGCCCATAAAAAGGCCACGGGTGGGATGAGGTTTCCAAAAGCAAATAAAAATAAAAATTTCACACTTGAATTAAAATCAGTGCTGCTGCTCACGTTCCACACCGGGTGGGCCTTAACTGGCCCACCCGTGTAAAATCGTGGTGTGGTGCCGATCGTGGACAGCGGTCAGCTTCCCGACTGCCCCTGCCCGCCCCCGCCGAGCACCCCCACCAAGGGCAAAATTCTGCACCCAGTGTCCGGGCTGCCCCCTATTTATACACGCTCAAAACACCTAATTAAACAACCTCCTTTACCTGTGTATCAATATGACTATATTGATATATATACAATATAACTAACAAACCATTAACGAACGCTATCCAGAATAGTGAACCTGCTCACTTCCTTGACTTTTCAGTGGCTGCAGGCATTGATCATGCAATTATTTTTGATTGATGTTGGAATATCTTTCATTTTTCTTTTTGCTTTAATATATAAAAATCAATGTCATATAAACTGTACATTCAATTCTTCAACTCATTCTATAAAAACATAATGGAATGATTTGGTAGTTCTTATTTAGCCCCAGTAGCTTGCTGTCTTATTTTTGGAGCTGCTTTCGATGCATGCACTAGCTGCTGATATGCACCCAGATACTAATAGGGCAGAATCTTCTGTTCGGTGAGCGGGGGCGGGGCCCACTCGCCGACGCATAAAATGACGCAGGGTGACATTGGGCATGCGTCCTGACGTCACCCTGCGTCATTTACATTTTCAGGTCAGTGGCCTATTAAAGCCATTAAAAATACTAATTGAAACCATTAATGCACCTGCCCGTCCAACCTTAAGGTTGGCTGGGCAGCTCATTTAATTATTTTAATTAGCTTTTAACCAGCCTTAATAGGCCTTTGACAGTTCAGCGGGCGCACAGCAGACTTGGCTGCGCGCCCGCCGAACTGAAAATTTAAGTGACACACGGTGATGTCGGAACGCACGCCCGCATGTCATTTTACACATTGGCGAGTGGGCCCGCCCCTGCTCACCAACCAGAAAATTCTACCCCTAAATAAATGTAATGAAAATTTATTGAAACATGTCCCCTCATGTGACTGTGTCACATGAGATGGGACATGATTTCATTTTTCTGGAAACCTTTTTATTTCATTCATAAAAGCTTTAGGAAACCTCATCCCGCTTAGGGTTCTGGTGTATTTTTATAGCAAGGTGTGGAACTCTTGCTATTGTCAGCTCATGCAGATACATTGCCAAAAGGAGAGAATGAAGTTGTAAATGGGATCAAAACAAATCTACCTTTTGGTAATTGCTTGGTATTGCTGCTAGCATTTCGTTGGATTAATTTAACAACTATTTGGGGTTTAATGTGGCAGAGGCTGCTCAATTGATGTAAAGCAGCATGTAAAAAATATCCAAGTACTTTTGTTAAAGGAATCCTTCATATACTATTAATGAGTGAACATGGGGAGGTGGTGTGTCTGAGTGCAAACATTTTCCAAGTGTCTGGTATCTAACAAGTAATCCCTTTTTATCCATGGACAGATATGGGCTGTGTATCATCATGCATGAGATCGAAAGACTGCTTGTAATCTCTATCAGCCCTAGAACCTTCCAATGCCTCTGCCCTCTTCCTGTTATGGGCTCTGGTGCTCCCCCAGTTTGCTTTGGTTCATCATTGGTGGCTGTGGCTTCAGTTGCTTAAGGCCCTAAGCTCTGGAATTTCCTTCTTAAACTACTCTGCCTCTCGACCTCTCTCTCTCTTTAAAATGCCACCTAACACCTACTTCCTTAATATTCCCTTATGTGGCTAGGTGTCACATCTCGTTTGATAATGCTTCTGTGAAGTTCCAGCGCTGTTTTACTATTTTAAAGGTGGTATAAAAATACAACTTGGTGTTGTTGTTGGGTGAAACCCATTTTTGCACTGAAGCTGAACAATGTGTTCTTTGTTTCTTTCAGAGGGAAGATGATACCTGAAGAGTTGAAGAAAGAAATCCAAAGAGCCAAGAAAGAAGTGAGGGTCTTAGAGATCTAACAGAAATTAAGCTACTGCTTGCAAAGAGCTGACTGTTTCTTTTGAAGGGATGGATGTTTACTGTGTGTATGAGTGACGATGCATTCACACTAAAGCAGCCCACAGTAGTAGTGTAAATCTGAACCTTAGATTAGATGCTAACCTTGTACTTGTGCCATAACTTAACATTGGCGCAGTTACTTTGCACTGACACTACTGTTGTAAACGCACCCTGTGAATAAGTTTTTGATAAAGCTATCTTCATGAACGTGCCGGAAATTTGGAACTCTCTCACCCAAAACAGTGTTGAGAATTGAAAGTTTCAAAACTGAGATTGATAGGTTTTTGTTAGATAAGGGCTTCAAGCTGGGTCAGTTGAGGTAAGATACAGGTCACCCATGATCCGATTGAATGGTGGAACATGTTCAAGGGGCTGAATGGCCTATTCCTGACCATATGCTCCTGTTAAAGTCATGAAATCTCAGTAAGAAGAATCAACTTGGATCTTATTCTTCAGGATTGGGCAGGGCAGCAGCATTTGAAACTGTAGATATACATATGATGCAATCCCTAATGTCTCCCCAGGCCAAACATTGAAATTATGGCAATGAGAGGGAGGAAATTTGATTGGCTAGGAGCCAAGATTTCTACTGGTGGCTTTGTTGGTACTGCTTCTGCCATCAAAAGAACCAAAGGGAAGATGAGGAGAATTTATTCTTTACATGGCAAGTTATTATGATCTGGAATGTACAGCCAGAAAGGGTGCTGGAAGCAAACTCAGTGATAACAATTAAAGGGGAATTGAAAAGATTCTTGAAAAGGAAAAAAGTGCAGGGCTTTTGGGAAAGTGCAGGGGAGTGGGGCTCTATCAAAAAGCCAGCACAGGCACAATGAACCGAGTGGTCACCTCCTGTATTGTAAGCTCCTATGATTCATCACGAGCAGCAAGTGATAGACAGAGCTAAGTGATTCCACAACCAACGGATCAGATCTAAACTCTGCAGTCCTGCCACATCCAGTCGTGAATGGTGGTGGATAATTAAACAACTCCCTGGAGGAGGAAGCTCCACAAGTAGCTCCATCCTCAATGGTGGAGGAGCCCAGCACATCAGTGCAAGGCAATAGCCATCTCCAATAAGAGAAAATCTAACTATCGCCCCTTGACATTCAATGGCATTACCATTGCTGAATCCCCCACTACCAACATCCTGGGGTTACCACTGACCAGAAGTTGAACTGGACTAGCCATATAAATACTATGGCTACAAGAGCAGGTCAGAGGTTAGGAATTGTGCGACGAGTAACTCACCTTCTGAGTTTCCAAAGCCAGTCCACCATCTACAAGGCACAAGTCAGGAATGTGAGGGAATACTCCCCACTTGCCTGGATGAGTGCAGCTCTATCAACACTCAAGAAGCTTGACACCATCGAGGGCAAAGCAGCCCGCTTGATTGGTATCACTTCCGTAAATATTCACCTCCTCCACCACCGGCAAACAGTAGCAGCAGTGTGTACCATCTACAAGATGCACTGCAGAAATTCACTAAGACTCCTTAGGCAGCACCTTCCAAAACCACGACCACTACCACCTAGAAGGACAAGAGCAGCAGATGCATGGGAATGCCGCCACCTGGAAGTTCTCCTCCAAGTCACACACCATCCTAACTTGGAAATATATCACCGTTCCTTCACTGTCGCTGGTCAAAATCCTGGAACTCCCTCCCTACCTGTGGATGTAGCTACACCACATGGACTGCAGCGGTTCAGGAAGGCAGCTCACCTCCATCTTCTCAAGGGCAATTAGGGGTGGGCAACAAATGCTGGCCTAGCCAACGACGCCCACATCCTGTAAATGAGTAACAAAAAAACTTGACATAAGAGTTTATTCATAATGTTATGAATTTGCACTTCTGGTATGGAGTTCAGGCGGAGAGGGCGGGACTATAAAATTTATGCCTGACGTGCTATTACTGTTGATTTGGGACTTATGAGCAGTTCCAGTAATGTTAAGGCACAGGTGCCAAAACAGCTCCGAGGAAGTTCCTGATGTTGGTGGCAAGTTGTTATATTTTTCTTCCAACGAGATGTAGCTACTTTTTAAAATTCCCGTCGTTGGCTGGTACAGGTAGTCTTTTAGTTGCTTATACTTTGATTCACCTCATTGCTGTTTTCTCGGATTGTGCTGGCCACAAAATTGTTGCCTGCACATGAATGACCAATGCAGCTCAAAGTAATTCCTTATAAATGAAGTGTTTTTGAGGCACTGTGAAGAAACATTGGCCTTGAAGTTCTGCAAGAGTTCTCCCATACTCCATAAGCTGGTGCCGACAGAAAACAATGGCACGCCTAGAGAAATAGCGGAGACCCTGTCGTAAATGGTAACCTTGATTTCTGCCTGTCTACTGCCAGAATTATAACGGGAAACCACGAAGAATCCTGGTGGAATCTAAGGGTCATTATAAGGTGTCACCTAATGCAGGACTTTATTTTCTCTGGGCTATCACACCTTGAATGAATACTCTTTTTCTTGCGGTCACTCCACAGGGGGCTTTGCCTTTTATAGTCATTGCTACTGCAGGAACCACAGTGCTGGGAGCGTTTGACCCTCTGAATGAGATTGCGGACATCTGTGAAGCAGAGGGGATCTGGTTCCACGTTGATGTGAGTGTCCAGTGCATTTGAATGGATAATTAGGAGGTCTGCTATCTGTACGTGGGCTCTTTTCGTAAGGATGATAAGTATGTGCTGGTTCCCCTTATGCTACTGGCGTGATCTCCAAAGGTTAGGATTTATGAACTGTGTGAGGCTTTGGGGAAAGGGAGGAAGGAGGAGAAGCTGGCTGGGATGGAGCATCGGAATTATGCAGATGTTAATGGCTTTATTTGATTTTTATTTTAGAGGCATGATAAGGAACTTATTAATGTTCCTTAACTGGAGTGAATGGGCTTGGTAGACCGACCTTTTCTAATCCTTGTGTGCTTACGAGATTGAACTTGACCCCACTCATTTCCAGCAAAACTGAATTTATTTCTGGAAAAGTTGGATACTAGCTGTGTTGAGTTACTTATTTTTTCGACTGTGTGTGTGAAAGCCTGACCAGCATAGAAAATACCGAAGCCCTTACAACCCACGTGTGAGTTTCAGCAAATCTATTACAATGAAAGAATATGGAAAATACATCCTAGCGGCCACCAGTAGCAGATAAATGTCCTTTGAAGTGTTAAAGTTCTCAACAGAAGGAATCAGTTTTAATAACAGTTACAACATCTTAAATAATAAGAATGCACGTAAATAGTTGAAAGTTTAAAAAAAAATTAGAGCATGTATACACAAGAATCATAAAAATATTAACAGATATATGGGAGTGTGTTCAAGACTGTAACCTCTCTTGATCCCTCTGTACCTTCAACATTTTTGCATATCTTATGGTGTAGTGTAGTGTTCACCTTCTAATATAGTGTATATTCTATAATGTGGTGTATATCTTACAATGTTATGTATATCATTGTTTTTCTGCAGGCATCATGGGGAGGCGGTGCGTTGATATCCAGAAAACATCGTTCTCTTCTGAATGGTATCCACAGGTAAATGGAACTTGGGTATTTAATCTTTACTAAACATTACAACTGATCTCTGAAATATACACTCTAGGAGTTCTTGTCTGTAAGTGTGAAAGTTTTAACTTCTAACCACCCTCTTCTTTATTGTTTTTTGCAAAGTAACAAAACAAGAGTTGCTAATCAGTTTGGGAGGTTCCCCCTCTCCACCTGCACATTCACACATGCAGACACAACAGTCTCAGTTTCAGCAGTAGCTCTTTGACCTGCCTCAGTTTTTTCTGACAAGTATTTTGGTAAACTGTTTCTCAGCATTTGGAAATTGTAAGGTGACTAGAAATAATAGATTACATTTGGCCCTTTTTGCCTTTCTAAACTCAACATGTTAAGATTTTTTTTAAAAAGTCATGCACTTTGTATATTTTTATATTTGTTCATGGGATGTGGGTGTTGCTGGCTAGGCCAGCATTTATCATCCATCCCTAATTGCCCTGTTCAGAGGGCATTTACTTGCAGCATTTGCAGATTCAATATATAAAGTTGCATTAAGATGAGATCTCAGGATCTACGTTCTGGTCTGGCTTTTTTCCAATTAATCTCTAAACTCAAGAGTGAGGATTTTGTGTGTGGAATGGGGCAATGAAGTGGCTGCTGTTGTCAGGAGAACTCAAACATTACATCAAATGTTCGCTAGATCAATTCCTGGGATGAGGGGCTGTTCTTTAAGGAGAGTTTAAGGAGACTGGGCCTATGGAATTTAGAAGAATGAGAGGTGATCTCATTGAAACATATACAATTCTTAGAGGGCTTGTTAGGGTAGATGCTGAAAGACTGTTTCCCCTGACTGAAGAGTTTAGAACCAGGGATCATAGTCTCAAGATAAATGGTTGTCCATTTAGGACTGAGATGAGAAATGTTGAATCTTTGATATTCTCCAACCCAGAGGAATGTGGATTCTCAGCTGCTCAGTATATTCAAGACTGAAACTGGTAGATTTGTGGATAGTTGTGGTATCAAGTGAAATAAGGATAGGGCGGGAAAGAGGAGTTGAGGTAGATGACCTCAGCGAACAGCTGATCAGGTTCAAGGGGCCTTGTGTTCCTTCTTAATTTCATTTTCTAGTGCAGGGGTGATTTCTTTAAGTGTGTGGCCCCTTTAAATTTTTGCTCATGCACGCACAACAATTTAAAGTGGCCACCTTGTGTGTTACGTGTATGGGAACCTTTGGTTTGAGCTTAGAGAGAACATTGGCCATTTGGCCCACTCCTGCTCATATTTGAATAGGAGAAGAGTAACTAAAGCTATTGTAGGTCCTCTAGACAGTTGGTCTGGGGAATTGATAATGGAAAACAAAAAAAAAAGGCAGAGACATTGAACAGGTATTTTGTGTCTGTCTTTACAGTAGAGGACTTAGAAAACTTCTCAAAGATTCTTGAAAATCAAGAAGTGATAGGGAGCCATGAACTTAATATCATCACTATCACCAGGGAAAGGGTGCTAGGAAAACTATTAGACCTAAAGGCTGGTAAGTCCCCAGGACCGGATGGCCTGCATCCTAGGGTCTCCAAAGAAGTGGCAGCACTGATAGCAGATGCATTGGTTATAATTTTCCAAAATTCATTAGATTCTCGAAAGGTTACAACAGATTGGAAAATAGCTTATGTAACACCTTTATTCAAGAAAGAAGGGAGGCCAAAAGCAGGAAACTATAGTCCAGTTAGCCTAACATCTTTCATAGGGAAAGTGCGAGAATCCACTATTAAGGAGAAGGATATTAAGATAATCACAATTTGATCAGCCAGAACCAACATGGTTTTGTGAAAGGTAAACCATGTTTAACTAACCTGTTAGAGTTTTTGACAAAGTAACATTCAGGGTGGTTAAATGGGAACTGGTAGATGCGGTGTGCTTGGACTTCCAAAAGGCATTTGATATGGTGCCACATCAAAGGTTACTATACAAGATGAGAGCACATGGTGTAGGGGGTAACATATTAGCATGGATAAAGGATTGGCTGGCTAACAGGAAGCAGAGAGTAGGGATAAATGGGTCTTTTCAGGTTGGCAAGCTATAACTATTGGAGTGCCACAGGGTTCAGTGCTGGGTCCTCAACTATTTATAATCTATATCAATGACTTGAATGAAGGGACCGAATATTTGCTGAATACACCAAGATAGGTAGGAAATTAAGTTGTCAAGAGGAGTGAGGGAGTCCAGACAGGTTAGGTGAGTGGACAATAATTTGGTAATTGAAGTACAACGTGGATAAATGTGAACTTGTTCACTTTGGCAGGAAGAATAGAAAAGCAGTATATCATTTAAGTGGAGAGAGAGATTGCAGAACTCAGTGGTACAGATGGATCTAGGTGTCCTGGTATATGACTCACATAAAGTTAGTCTGCAGGTACACAAAGTGATCAGGAAGACAAATGGAATGTTGGTGCTTGTTGCAAGAGGAATGGAATATAAAAATAGGGAAGTTTTATTCCAGCTGTACCGGGCCTTGGTGAGACCACATTTGGAATACTGTCTGGAATAATTGTTTTAGAAGCAGGTCAGAGAAGGTTCACTGGACTCTACCTGGGATGAAGGGATTGTCTTATGAAGAAAGGTTGAACATTCATCCCGACGTCATCCTGCATCATTTTCCCGTCGGCGAGCACGCCCCCAAATCGCCGACAGGAAACTTCTGGCCTATATGTTCCTATGTTTCTATGTTCCTATTATCTATGTTCTCATTGTCCTTTAAGATCCTCCTAATCATCCACCATCCACCTTTGAGGTCTCTACTGAGCTCTTTAAATCCTTATCTCCCATACATCCTCCTGACAACACTGCTTAATAATGAGGCAGCACTTCCATCTCCTTCATATGGTTCTGGCCCTGTCTAGTAATTGCAGAGTAAGAGCAATGTTTTGATTGATTCCCCTAGTTGAATGGCATGCTCTATTTACCTTCTTCAGGGCTGACTCGGTTGCCTGGAATCCACACAAGATGCTGATGGCTGGTATCCAGTGCTGTGCTTTTCTTCTGAAGGACAACACAGTGAGTATTCATTACCAAGGCTTACGGGAAGCATTTGGAACCCAATCCAGACCAAAGGAAATGTTAATGAGCTGACACGTGCCTCTACTTGCTAAATCCTTTGGAAAGTGTCAGCTTTCGTTCGCCTGGGACACAAGTATAGGGATTTATGACACTGTCCTTACTCATTTTCACACACTTTTGTCAAGTGACCATTTTAAACTTTTGGTTGCTGGCACCCAAGAGAATTATAATTCAACTAGTTTTGCAGAAGAAGAACCAAAGTCAGCATGGGAGTATTCCCACCGGAACCAATCGAGTACACACCACATACATGAAGCCAGACAAATGAAAAGATTGTTGACCTGTTTCTGCACTAGTTTTGGCACTGTAACAGCCTGTTCCCTGCACTTCTGTGATAGTAAATGCATTCATAGTTTGCTTCCCAAAATTGGAAAATATATACAGATAAATCCTGGAAATGGGTCAAGTTACTGAATGCATTTAAACTGTGTCAACAAATCTTGGAACCTAATCACTGATCACAGTTGTGGGTTTTCCCACTTGGACTTCAACCTGGTCTTTGAAAAATTCTGGAATGCTTACTCCAGATTTGCTGCCAGTGTTTCCCCAGAATAGCTATGCATGAGTTCCATTGCACGTCAGGATTCAACTGATCAAAGTCATATTGTTGACTTCATGTTAAGATAGGTCACCCCTTGTGCTAGGAAGGAAAAGGTCAAGTTCCAGCTCCTGGTCACTTTTCCAACACTTTACATTTGAACCTGTGGCCTGAATCTTCTGGTCAGCATGTGGAGACAGGCCCCACTTGCCGATGCGCAGAATGATGCGCGGTGCGTCAGGCATGTGTCCTGACATCACTGCACGTCATTCCGATCTTCAGTTTGGCAGGCGCACACCGGAGTTGGCTGCGTGCCTGCTGAACTGTCGAAGGCCTATTAAGGCCATTTAACAGCCAATGGAAAGAGTTAACAGGGCTGCCCATCCAACCTCAAGGTTGGCGGATGGGCGAAGAGCCCAGGCGGCCTTCGCATTTATCATGGAACCTCATCCACGGGTGGGATGAGGTTTCATGAAGGCTTTATAAATCAAATAAAACTTTTTATTATAATTCATTGACATGTCCCAGCTCATGTGACACTGTCACATGAGGGGACATGTCTGAATAATTTCTTCTATTTTTTGAAGTTTTCGTAATGAAAATAATCTCCCTGAGGCAGTTCTGTGCTCTTTCGCGTGCATGCACAAGAGCACAGGACCCAACTCTCCCTCATCCCCTCTCCCTTAATTGGCCCTCCCACGTAAAATGGTGGCGCATAGCTGATCACGGGCAGTGATCAGCTGTGCGCCCGCTTCCACCCAGCCCACATAACGGGGAGAAAATTCTCCCATGTGTGTGAAGATATTGTTATGGCACAGCTGATGGTAAATGCTGAGTTGTTCAAATCCCAGAGGGAAACTTGAGACAACTGCCACAGCTAATTTTTTCAATTTGTATGTTTCGAGATGCGGGCTTTGAATTCAGTAGTAATAAGACCACTGAGCCTTATAGGTTTTTACAAAACTGAATTAAACATTTATTAATAAAATAAATGATTTTAAGCACATATAGTAGTAATTTGTAGACATATATAACTTCTAAATTTAATTTATTTAATCTGACTCCTTGTTACACCTCCGTTGAGGCAACAGTAGGACACATAGGGAAAATTTTTGCCCCATGCGGCGGGGGTGGGGGGAAGCGCAGGAAGGTGCGCCTCCGATCGGCGCCCTGGGGCGTGCCGCCACTTTATGACATCCGCCAGGAAGCACTATGCGCTCCCTGTGCAGGCGGGGGGGGGGGGGGGGATTCCCACAGCCGGGAGTGCGCTCTTTTGTGCATGCACGCAAAGGCACGCACAGATCTCCCTGAGGCTAGGTGCTGCTTCAGGGAGATTGGCTCGGAATTAAAATTTTTAATGGAAATGATAAAAAAAATTTCCCTGACATGTCCCCTCATGTGACACTGTCTCATGAGTTGGGACATGTCCATAACTTTTATTGAAAGATTTAATAAAAATTTAAATACCCTTATGAAACCTCATCCCGCCCATGGATGAGGTTTCATGCTTTTTCCAAAGTCTGCCAGGGCTCCCGGCCTGCCCGCCAACCTTAAGGTTGGACAGGCAGGTCCATTAATGACCTTAATTAGTTTTTCATTGGCCTCAATAGGCCGTTGACAGGTCAGCGGGTGCGCCTCCGCCGACGTGAAAATGGAAATGACGCGGGTGATGTCAGGAGTTCCGCCCGACGTCATCTCGCGTCAATTTACGAGCCGGTGAGTGGGCCCCGCCCCTGCTCGCCGACCGGAAGACCCTGCCCATAGATTTTAAAAGACCCAGGCAAAGAAACACGATACCCTGAACAATACAATCCAAACTTCAGTTCTTTGTAGCTTGAGGCTTAGATGCTGAAGGCTTTTCACACTTGTTAGATTTTAAAATGCTTATTCTTACACACAGCCTTCAGTCTTTTATACATATTTTCCCCTTTGAATGCAAATTCCCATTGTTTCACTATGGCTTAGGACTCTACCTCCCTGGTCATAAAAATTATCATAGTACCAATTTTACTAGTAATCTTTGGGAAAAAATAAACACTGGGCAGGGTCTTTTGGTCGGCGAGCGGGGGACGGAATGGCGTCAGGTGGAACTCCCGATGTCACCCCGTGTCATTTCCATTTTCAGGTTGGTGGGGGCACAGCCGAATTAGCTGCCTATTGAGGCCATTGAAAACGTAATTAACCTCATTCGCGGACCTGCCCGTCCAACCTTAAGGTTGGCAGGTGGGCTGGGAGCCCTGGCAGGCTTCAGAAAAAGCATTGAAACCTCATCCGCCGGGTTTCAGGAGGGTTTTTAAATATCTAATAAAGGTTTCAATAAAAGTTATGGACATGTCCCAACTCATGTGACAGTGTCACATGAGGGGACATATCAGGGAAATCTTGCTATCATTTGTTTAACAATTTTTAATTTGGAGCTGATCTCCCCGAGGCAGTGCTTAGCCTCAGGAGGATCAGTGCATTCTTTCATGCATATGTGTGAAAGAGCGCACCCTTGGCTGAGGGAATCCCCCTGCCTGCACAGGGAGCGCATAGCACTTCCTGGCGGACGTCACGCTGGGTGGACTTTAATTGGCCTGCCCATGTAAAATGCCTGCCCGCGCCTGCTCCTGTTCCTGTGCTCCCCCCTCCCCCGCAATGGCTGGAATATTTTTCCCACTGTTTCTAAACTTCACCTGGCTAAGTGACACATTTCACCCCTCCTTTGAAAACAATCTAGCCTGATTTATTTAAAAATGCCAATATCCTTTTACACCCTACATTCTAAACTTCCTCCATGCCTCCAGACCAGCTGCCTTTAATCCAATTAAGTCACACACATACATACAGACACAGGTACCACTATTTTACAATAAATTCCAATAACATTATTATATCTTCCTGACAATATAATCTGGCTTGGTTGTGATGGCCCCACCCCAATGCCCTCACCCCCCATGATCAAAGTCCACTGATAGTCAGTGTTTATGCTCGTGAACGCGGAATAGCCATATATAATAGAATCAGTTTAATAATAACTGGGTGTCCTGCCTCACTGATCACGTCACTGATGGCTTGTTGCTTATAGTACAAAGCCCTTTGTCTTGTACTTAGTTGGTGCCAATTATATTCAAGTGAATAGTTGAACATTTTTTGTAATGAAAGGCAAGATTGTATATATTATTCAAATTAATCAGGTGGGCAGGGTCCACTCAGAGAATATGTACATATTTAAATTGTAATGTAATTGCAATGCACCTTTGTTATTTGATAATGGTTGCATGATAAAAAATTAATTGTGAAACCTAATGCTAGCTTCATTAAGCAGTGCCAGAGAGGAGTGAATTCAGCCAGGCCCCTTTAGCCTCTTTACAAACAGTAGTTGAAGTTTGAAGCAACAGTTCCATGGACACCTTTAACTGGTGTCAGCTTTGGCTGTTTTGTTCAGCTATCTTTGTTCTGTGAATGCCATGAATTAAATAAGAATTTAACAACATCTTGCAAAAGTCAGTAATTAAAGGGATATTGCTTTCCTTTTATTATTAAAATATAATTCTTGTCGATCTTCTTACTCATTTGTTTTTTTTCTCCTCCCTTCACTCTTGAGGCTGCTGCCCATTCACACCCCAGGCACCAACAGTTTTGTCACATCTCAAGTGGCCATTTCCAGACAGGTTAACTGTTTGTGATCAGACTGATCCTCTCCTCGTTCAACACCTAGGAAGTGCCACTGAGTAGCTATTGGGAGTAGGATCCCTGACAGAGGTTTTGTTTTCTTTATCCCATATATGCTGAAATATATTGTAAGGCCTTCTACTGTGGCCACAGCAGAGATCAGTTAATTCAGCACAGAATGGAAACAGCTCCCCCAACCCCCCTAACACCCCACCACCATCATTATTTTTACTTATGATTGCAGACTTTGGGCTTGCGGAGCCAAGAATTCTCCCGTCCCTGCACTCCCAATGCAACAGCCAAAATTCAGGCCTTAGTGTCTCATTAACTTCCACCATATCCAATGCGGTTACACAAGTTTGCTCGGAAACTCCCTCGAGACATTGGGAAGGGCTTGCAATACATATACTGAGGTCATTTCTTCCTGTGACAGAAATCCAAAGACAGCAACCAATCCCACTGCATATTACCTTCTGTGTAGTCACTCCTGCCAACTCCTACCTTACTCCAGAATAACTTGATATTGCCTTTGTTAATGGTTGATCCACTGTTATTTAGATAATTGATCCTAATTACCTATTAGTCTCAATTAAACATCCTGTGCTATCTGTTACCAATAGAAGACTATAGGTGACACTCTTGAAACTAAAGAGATTGTAAAAGTGCCACAGAAATATTGCTTTGGGATTAAAACCTAGTTCAATCGTACTGCTGTCCTCATGCCCTGCCAGTTTGTATGTGATTATGTTTAGCCTGCAGTTTTTCATACCATCTCTCAGGTTCACGTTGCTATCATTTCATAAGTTTCTGAACTGTTGCTTCAAATCCACAATATTGTGATGATTGAAAGAGTCACATGAGTGAACTGCAGGGTCAAAATAATTTTCTATTTCAAGGGCACTTCTTGAGATTTTCTTGTGGGCTAATTTTTGATTTTCGGGAGTTACTTTTTGGTTTTCAGTGGCTCCTTTTTCATTCTTCCTGACTCCTTTATTAGGTGATGCAGTCACGTAGTAACATTACCTTTTGTGTTTGTGTTGATTTTTTTAGGGTTTCTTTCTTTAGGTGGATAAGTAGCACAATTGCCAAAGACTGTGTGTGTGTGTGTATAAATATATATATATATATATATATAT
The DNA here is from genome assembly GCF_017639515.1 of Carcharodon carcharias. Classification (NCBI taxonomy): domain Eukaryota; kingdom Metazoa; phylum Chordata; class Chondrichthyes; order Lamniformes; family Lamnidae; genus Carcharodon; species Carcharodon carcharias. Next base: position 198,113,305 of record NC_054469.1, read on the forward strand.
ATATACACACACATATATATTGTTTTTTAAAACTTCGAATCTATAAGTAGGATTTTTTCAAATTTTTTATGAACAAATAACCCATACTCCGTTTCCAAAATGGAAATTCTAACTGCTTGGCACAAGATAACTTATCGGAAACGAATCTCGCATCTGCAGCCCCTTTTAAAAATTAATTATAATCAGTTAGCACTCTCCAGCTTTCTTTGGTTTTGTCCTGCCAATTTCAAGTTTCTTTCTCGTCAACACTTTTGCTTTAATTGAGTGCTGACAAACATGTCAGGATACTGGCTTCCGAAGGTCCAACTGTGCAACAGGGGAAATATACACAAAATAATCCTGTAGCTAACCATCAGATAATGAATTGTCTAATTCACATATACTTCACATTTCAGTGTCTTAGTGTTTTTACCAAGCTAGTGCACCTCCTCACGTGATCATCCATGATTTAATGAGACATAGGTTGCACAGAACCACCCTAGTTACATTAAAGACACATATCACTTTATAGAGGTGGTTAACTCACTAACCATACCCCCGAGTGCCTTGCTTTATACAATAGATATTGAAAGTTTGTACACAAAGATAGAAACAGATAAAGATATGCTGGCTATTGGAAATCATATAAATCATAGAATGTTACGGCACAGAAGGAGGCCATTTGGCTCATCGTGCCTGTGTCAACTCTCGGACATAGAGCTGTCAAATTAACCCCCACACCCGCCTACCTTTTCCTGCAAAATTTTTTCCTTTCGAATATTTATCCAGTTCTTCACATCTTGCTACAAACCATTATTATTAATGATTTATAAAAGCCAACTCCCATCACAGTCAGTTAAGTTAAGGTAAGTTTTAAAATCAATTTAAGTAATATATAAAAAAGTTCAGGCACAAATTCACCAGTAATATTGCAGCCAACAGCACCACCATCAATTCACTGGGCAGCCATAAATTCCTTGAGATTGTCTATTGTTTGTACCACTCGCCACTGTCCTTCTTTTGATGCCGAAAACCTTTCAAACACCTCTGTTTCCAAATGCAGCTGTACTCCAGCTCCATGCTACATGGGTGGTCAAAATCACTCATCCTCTTTAGAGTCTCTGTGCAGACCAAGGTGTCAGTATCTTTAAAAGAATTTGAGAGCTGGTGGAGGCCCTGCTGTTTCTCCATCTCCTCGGCCTGTGTCCATCCCTCCTGCTGCTACTTCTCTTTCCCAGTGGCATTTCCAACCCTGGCCTGGTCATCCCTTCAGCCTGAGCCAGGTCCCGGCCTCAACCAGGGCACCTTGTATAAGCGTCGTCATGTGAGGCCTCTGCTGATTGTTGCTATCCTGCTCCCTCTCATCTGGGTTTGGACTTAGAGTGATGGCAGCAGCAGGACTGGCCAGCTCCAGCTCCAGCTCCTTCAATCACAGGCTTCCTCTCTCCCACCCTTGCTGTTCCTCCAGCCATAGGTTCTGTCTCTTGAGCAGGAAGATCGGGAGAGCGGAACCTGTGATTGGAGGAGCTGGGGCAGTGAGTACTAGGGAGACAGAATCTGCGATTGGAGGAGCAGCTCCCCACCGATTCTGTCTCTCCCATGTATGGCGGTGACTTTTCTCTCATTTGTCACCCATGTCATTGATTTTTTTTGTGGGCTTTTTGGTGGCTTTTGAGGATGAATTTGCACGCTGCCCCCATGTATTTTGAACCCCAGTGAACTGTGTGAGTTGTTCTGATTAAGAATAGCCTTTGCTTTTGAAGGGGACTGAGTGATGCAGGCATAGCCACACGGAGAAAATCTTTAGGAATATACAGATCTTTCTAGTTAAGTCATGATTTATGAAAACTAGTCGGCTTCCCATGGTATTAAATATAGGGAGTCAAGACTAAATTAGGTCTTCAGGGGTGACAGGAGATACGTCTTATATTCTGTCCTGCATTTATATTTCTGTGTCCACATTTAAAATAGAAATTGCCTATGTGAGCTTGTTATGCTGTAATTAACACTCCCACCAGTGATGGTGCTGTGACAGGAAAGTGTAATTAGATCTTGACAGCTTGACACAGGCAGTTGCCATTACACATGTGGACATAAGAACTTCAAATGAAATAGTTGACAGGAAGTGCCTGGAAATATACAATTTTCAGTATATAAAATATACATTGGCTACGGGGCATAATATTTATAATTTATCTCTGACCTCAGAATTTATCTAATTAATATATAAAATTTTATATTTTATGCCAAGAGTCATATTTCTTCCCTTGCCCACAAACATATACAGATGGATATGCACAAAAACTATTTTCCTTCTAGTTCCCATCCAGCACTCTCATAGGTTTGTAATATGATCCATCACATTGATGTCTTCCTTCTGATGAGCTTCTTTGCAATCATCACTCAAGGCTATGGAAGTGGGATGCTCCTGTTTTTCCCTATCTAGTGCCACCTTGATTACTACTAAGTGCACAATATGGCTCCCCTTACTCTTTGCCTAACAGTGTACCATAAACCCAGCCTCAGAGTTGTCTTCCCCATGCTATTTTTTCTTAATGTCTCCCTGACTGAGATAGTTCTTTAATCCCAATTTGTGCTGAATTGTAGGCAGCTGTGTGCATGAAGCTGAATTGAGGTTGCTCCAACTAATTTCTCAAAGGACCTTCCCAGGCAGCAGGAAGAGGAGGCTTTCATCCTATTAGCCTGGTATGAATTTTAACTGGGGTCACGGAGGTAAAATGACACTGTAATGCCCCACCTAGTCACTGGAAACATTCCACAGAGCCTAGCCAAGTAGCTAAGATAAACTTAAACAGGGATCTCCTGGCCCTTCTTTCCTCACTTAAGAGATACAAGAGATCATTAGCAGGGATCTGAGATGAATAGTTTATGGCACGAAAAGCCAAGCTTGAAAATATGGGTGGAGTTTTGAATAGTTTCGAACAACACTGGTAAAGACTTGATAGGAAATTATCTGCCCTGTGGCCCATGAGTGGACCCAGGAAACCAAATAGGATTGGAGAGAAGCTAGAAGGATTCGTGCTCTAGAAACAAGTGTAGTATTAGGGATTTTACCAGTGAGAGTTATAAAGATAGCATTAGTTCTACCTAGAATGTCAGGACTGCAACCAAAGAAACTCTTGAATTAGTGAAAAGCTTGGTATATTTACAAGAGTGCTGATTTATTCAGTAAAGATCAATAATCTTTTCATCAGTATTTAATGTATTTATTCATATCTGGCTTCTCATTTTCAGGGCTTGATTGACAGATGCCACTGTGGTCAGGCTATGTACCTCTTCCAACAGGATAAGTTCTACAATGTTGATTATGATAAAGGTGACAAGTCGATCCAATGCAGCCGAAGGGCTGACGCTTTCAAATTCTGGTTGACATGGAAGGCTGTTGGATCAAGTGGACTGGAGGAGAGAGTCAATCGGGCTTTTGCATCTGCCAGGTAGGACATTAACTATGAGCAGTTGAGCCTCGAGAGTAACATGTTTGACTGAATATGAATGACATTACTGATTCATGTATGTGTTGTGGCATCTGCTAATACAGCTTATAGAGGAAGAGTTGTACTATGAAGAATGAAACTATTTGGCCCATGGTGCCTTTCCCGGCTTAGATTGGGTGAGGGCATAGGGAGCATTGGAGTAAAGGGCACCGCAGCTGTGCCTAGTACTATCTAATCCTGCACCAGTATTGCACTGAGTGCAGTCTTTGAACCTTATACATGGAAAAATGAAGTAAAGTCTTATGTAGCCTTGTTATGTAAATACGATACCTAAAAAAAATACTTGGACCTCTTCATAGAATCATACAATGCAGAAGGAGGCCATTCAGCCCATCATGCCTGTTACAGCTCTTTGAAAGAGCTATCCAATTTTTTGAACTTCCCTGCTCTTCCTAATTACCCTGAAAATCTTTTCCAGTATTCACCAAATCCCCTTTTGAAAGTTACTAGTGAATCTTCTTCTACCACCCTTTCATGCAGTCCATTCCCGAGAGAGAGCATAAATATAGCCATAAATGGAATTGGATTAGAAAATGGAAGAGGCTTCTAATTTGTAAAACACCAATGGTTATTACTGACCAAAGATAGAAGTAGACAAGAGTATTCACATTAATGAGAGGAATTAATAAAAGTCAAATATGGTTAAGGAACAAGATGACGTAAAATCCTTCAGTACTAAAGCAAAAGAAAGGAATTAAAATCACAAGACAAAAGTGTATTGGTATCCAGTAAAATCAACTAATGAATGGAAGAGCCTACTTTCTTTACATCAGATGTGATAAGTCTGTAGTCATTAAATTTTACTAATGTATATCTTTGTATTAGCTGCAAGTTTCTGTTATGTCCTGTATGTAAAAGAATGACTTGCATTTATATGTTGCCTTTAACGACCACTGGACACTCCAAAACACTTTACAGCTAGTGAAGTACTTTATTTGAAGTGTTTCCTGATGTAGGAAACATGAGGTTTGGAGCTTTCTCAAGTCTCTCAGCTGGCCTGAATTTGGAATTCACGCACACCATCCTTCCCCCACCGCTCGGATTTAAAGAGCCCCAAAAATGGGGCTATCCCAATCCTTGACCTCCAGTGGAAATCTTTCCTTCTACTCTCCTGGAGCTCAGATATTTCAGGGTCTGACTCTTGAATTTATAGGACTGCTCCTTCAAGAGAGTACCTAGTAAATATTTAGTGCATTGAACAGTGTGAAGGGCTGTATTCCTTCTAAGCTGCATGGCTGAAGCAGCCCAAAAGTCTTTGCATAAGCTGTGCACAAGTTGCCCCTTTAATTTACCACACATGCAGGGTTGAGTAAAAAACTTTAGAGGTTGCGTACCTCAGCAAATTGCTTGCACACTCCAAAAGATACTCGAGGGGCCGAATGGCCTGATGCAGCTACTAATTTGGTAACTAGTAGTTATGTTGGTAATCAGCCAAAAGAGTTATATCTCCGTGATGCCTTGGTTTTATATCATTGTTCTGCACATTTATAAATAAGCAGAAACAGGTTTAGGCAAATGTTTTTTTCATGGATCACACAATCGTTTAAATCTAATAGGATTAAGATCCGGTTAATTTAATTGCCATTGTCATCAAAAGATCTGCAGATCAATATCAGAACGTTCTGGAATTTCTCAACTGGCATAAAACTAGAAAATCTAATGACTGACGTCAACCACCGGCCTGGTTTGTTGATTTGTTCAGTGATTAGTTTCTAGGAGTTGGTAGTACGTAGAAACCACCAATCTTGCTCAGCAGATTTTCAAGAACTAACTTGGCAAGACCTTTCCAGATATGGTTGAGACATAAAGCTTCTTTATATCACTGTTCCATGTAATTTGCGCATTTATTTTACATTGAATTTACAGCATACAAAGGGCCATTCAGCCCAGCTTCATATAATTATAACTTCTAGAAAGAAACATTGTCACTGAATTGGCCAGAAGGATATTTTGCAACTACAGGGTGACTTAGTTGAACATGTGGATGAGCCAACTCCCAATCTTGGTGAAGTTGACTGTTCAGAATTTAATAGTAATTTTCAGTCTCCTGTGAGAGCAGAGAACCAGATAAATACCTGAGCTAATTAGGGAAAAAGAATCTGGAAAATTCCTGTTCAACCTCTTGTAAACGTATTAATGTAACACACATGACTTGGTTCCTGACACTGATTACATGGGATTATATAGGATAAATGGCACTGAAACAGGCCATTCAGCCCAACCAATCCATGGCAGTATTTAGGTTTCACTTGGGCCTCCTTTCTCCTTTCCTTACCTAAATTAACATCGTAATCCTTTATTCCCTTCTCCCTTAAATGCTTGTCTGACTTCTCCTTAAATGCATCCAAACCATTCAACACAACCACTCCCTGTGGTGGCGAGTCCCACATTCTCACCACTCTTTAGGTAAAGATGTTTCTTCTAAATTCCCGATTGTATTTCTTGGTGACTATCTTATATTGATGGTCTTGAGATATGGTCTTTCCCGCAAGAGGAAATACTCTGTCTGTCTCCACTCTATCAGCACTTTTCATAATTTTCGTTATTTCTATTCAGCCACCCTCAGCATTCTTTCCTCAAGAGGAAATGGGCCCAGCCTGTCAATCTTTCCTGATATGTACACCCAGACACTTCTGGTATGATCCTTGTAAATCTTCTCTGCATCCTCTCCAGTGCCTCTATATCCTTTCTATAATATAGCCACCGGAACTGCACTCAGTGCTCTGAAATGTGATCTAACCAAGGTTTGATATAGGTTTAGCATAACTTCCGTACTTTTCAATTCTGTCCTGTTGGAAATAAAACATAGTGCTTGGTTTGTTTGTTTTTTTTGTGGTTTTGCTAATAACCTGTGACTCTTACTGAGATCTCTTTGTTTTCTACTCCACCTACACTTGCATCTTCCAAGTAATAAGTGACTTCCCTTTTCTTCCTACTTCACATTTACCTGTGTTGAACTTCATTTGCCAACTATTTGCCCATTCTGCAGGTGCATTAAGGTCCTCCTGTAATTTGTTGCAGTCCACCTCAGTATTGATTATCCTCCCAATTTGGTGTCATCCTCAATTTTAGAAATTCTTCTCCTCTCTCTAGTGGCACGTTTGGAGGTGGGGAGAGTGACGGATGAACACTCCACTGCCTTCCTAAGTCTACCCCGATTAAATCTGTGGCGGGAAAGCCCATAGTCAACCTTTGCACCTCAACATCAATTGAGGCTCCTAAGTGACCATTTAATGACCACTTAAGGGCCTCATCCCACCGCTATTAACCCAGTTGTGGGTGGGCCTGTTGCCATATGGTGTGTATGACAAGTAAACCAGTGCGGGCTGATCGTCGTCTTCTGGCTGGGGGTGGGTTCCCTCCTTCAAAGGCACTCACTGCCTGATCGAGGGACCCAGCATTGGGAAGGGCAGCCTGCTGAAAGCCACCCCCATGCCCCTGCTGCCGACCCCCCTACAACACCCTCACACGTCCCTACCCCGAGAACCCCACCCTACAAAACCCCTCCCACCATAACTTAACTGTGGCCTGGGTTGCTCTGTAGCTCTGAGACCCTGGTGGCTGTTGTTGAAAAGAGCTGCCTCCCTCTAATTGGCTGGCAGCTTTCAGCAGGCAGGATCTCCACTCCTGGGGCCTTGATACCAGGGAAAGGTCCTGCACTGGCCTCTCAACTGCCTGATTGTCTCATGATTTGGACGGGCCTTCCCCAAAGGAAGCTACACGGGTCTCTCTCTGGCTCTGCAGGCGCCAGGCAAGACCCCCATCATCGCCACGAGATTCTGCCCTGTGTTTTTGATTCCAAAGTCCAAATCTTTAGTGTAAATTGTAAACAGTAGTGGTCCCACCTTCTGCCACTCTAAATTACTACCCTTTATGCCCACTCTCTGCTTCCTGTCTTGAAATCAGCTAGCAATCCATTTTACCACCTGTCTCCTTACTCCACCTTCTCTGACCTTATTCGTTATTCTAAGATGGGGCCCTTAATTAAGGCCTTTTGAAAATGTAGATAAATTACATCAATTCACCGTTGTCTACTCTCTCTGTTACATCCTCACAAAATTCAATAATGTTGGTTAAGCAGGATTTTCCCTTTTGAAATCTATGCTGACTATTCATTATTATTCCTCAATTCTTGTTTTTTATTCTCTCCTCTATGGGGATTCCATTATTTTTCCTAGTACTGAGGTTAAGCAGGCAGGTCTATAATTCCCACTTTCTTAAATACAGAATTACATTAGATATCAGCCAGTCCTCTGGCACTACAGTGTTTTTTAACCAATTATCAAATAAGCGTACTGATGTCTCTCCTGATTCTTCCCTACACTTTTAAAAAATATGTGGATGCAATCCATCCAGACCAGGGGCTTTATCTTCTTTGAGTTTGTTTAGTTCATTCAGAATACCCCCTTTTTTTATTTTAAATGCACTTGGAAGGCTGTCTCCATGCCTTGCCCATGTTTGGTTTGGATCGGTGCTCCTGTAGCTATATAACCACTTCTCTCTCTCTAATGGAGAGAGATGCCTGTGGCCCCTCATGGACTATGGCTAACTATCTATCACATTGCTCATCTCATCATTCAATGTCATATCTACCTGTCCTAACTCCCTGGTAAACACCGAGGTAAAATAATTAATATTTCTGCCACCTCTAATACCATCCTTGTCTGTGGTACTATTCTATCTATTCTTTAATGCTCCTATTCCCACCACAGCCTGGAGTCTTACTTAAGTCATGGATTGGAATCTGGCTCAGTGGTAAATGACAGCAGGACATATTCTGGATAGGTGACAGCTGTGAGCTGTGAAGGACCTCACAATGCGGAGTCCAAAAGACCCAGATTTTTGATTGTGTCAAAACTGATAAGAACATGGGATGGTGGAGAGAACTCTTTGTTTGATTCAGGTTTTATAGATAAGGTATTCCTAACAACATGGGTGTTCACCTGAAATAGGTAGAATGTGACTCAGTGGTACATGTCTCACCATGGAGTCTGAAAATGGTGGAATCAAGCCTCCCCCTCCACCCCTGCCCCCCACCTCAACCCCTGTCCCCCACCTCCAGAGACTTGAGCACAAATGGCTGATGCTCCAGTGCCTATTGTAGGTGCTATCCTTTGGATAAGGCATTAAACTGGATTATCTGCCCTCCCTGGTGCATATAAAACATTGTAAGGCCCTATTTTGAAGAAGAGCAGGGAAGATTTCCTTGGAGTTCTGACCAGTATTTGTTGCTGGACCAACAGCTAAAACAGATTATCGGGTCATTCTTGGTTTGTGGGGCTCATGCTGTATGTAAATTGGCTGCTGTGTTTCCTACATAGCAACAATGACTTCACTTCAGAAAGTACTTCATTGACTCTAAAGTGCTTTGTGATGTCCTGAGGCTGTGAAAGGAGCTACCTTACTGCAAGTTCTTCCCATTTCAATACCAGGGTAGCAGCCCTCACTACTATTCATTATTATATGTGATAGATGATGCCACTCTCCTGGTTCATACTTGGTTTGGAAGATCCCTGCTACAATAGTTAAGTTCTTCCAGCTGTCCTGGTGGCTGCAATAATTTGTACAGGTTGCTTCCAGGAGAACAAAGAACAAAGACAAGTACAGCACAGGAACAGGCCCTTCGGCCCTGCAATCCTGCGCCGATCATATTGCCCGTCAACTAAAACGTTTTGCACTTTCTGGATCCGTATCCCTCTATTCCCATCCTATTCATGTATTTGTCAAGCTGCCTCTTAAACACCACTATCGTACCTGCTTCCACCACCTCCTCTGGCAGCGAATTCGAGACACTCAGTATACCCTCTGCATAAAAAAACTTGCCCCGCACATCTCCTACATAGTTTTCTCCTCTCACCTTAAATCCATGCCCCCTAGTAATTGACTCGTCCACCCTGGGAAAAAGCCTCTGACTACTCTGTCCATGCCACTCATAATTTTGTAAACTTCTATCAAGTTGCCCTTCAATCTCCGTCGCTCTAGTGAGAACAATCCGAGTTTCTCCAACCTCTCCTCATAGCTAATAACCTCCAGACCAGGCAGCATCCTGGTAAACCTCCTCTGCACACTCTCCAACACCTCCATATCCTTCTGGTAATATGGCAACCAGAATTGCATGCAATATTCCAAGTGTGGCCTAACCAAGGTTCTATACAGCTGCAGCATGACTTCCCAGCTTGTATACTCAATACCCCTGTCAATGAAGGCAAGCATGCCATATACCTTCCTGACTACCTTATCCACCTGCGTTGCCACTTTCAGTGACCTGTGGACCTGTACACCCAGATCCTCTGCCCGTCAAGGGTTCTGCCATTTACTGTGTAATTCCTGCCTGTACTAGACCTTCCAAAATGTATTACCTCGCATTTGTCTGGATTAAACTCCATCTGCCATTTCTCTGCCCAAGTCTCCAACCAATCTATATCCCGTTGTATTGTTTGACAGTCCTGTTCATTATCTGCAACTCCTCCAACCTTAGTGTCGTCTGCAAACTTACTAATTAGCCCAGTTACATTTTCCTCCAAATCGTTTATGTATACTACAAACAGCAAAGGTCCCAGCACTGATCCCTGCGGAACTCCACTAGTCACAGCTGTCCATTCAGAAAAGCACCCTTCCACTGCTACTCTCTGTCTTCTATGACCAAGCCAATTCTGTATCCATCTTGCCAGCTCACCTCTGATCCCATGCGACTTTACCTTCTGTACCAGTCTGCCATGAGGGACCTTGCCAAAGGCCTTACTGAAATCCATGTATATAACATCCACTGCCTTTCCATCGTCGATAATCTTTACCATTTCCTCGAAAAACTCCCTCAAGTTAGTGAGACACGACCTCCCCTTCACAAAACCATGCTGCCTCTCACTAATACGCCCATTTGCTTCCAAATGGTAGTAATTCCTGTCACGAAGAATCTTCTCCAATAATTTCCCTACCACTGACGTAAGGCTCACCGGCCTGTAATTTCCTAGATTATCCCTGCTACCCTTCTTAAACAATGGAACAACATTGGCCATTCTCCAGTCCTCTGGGACCTCACCCGTAGCCAGTGAGGATGTAAAGATTTCTGTCAAGGCCCCAGCAATCTCCTCCCTTGCCTCCCTCAGTACTCTGGGGTAGCTCCCATCTGGCCCTGGGGAATTATCCACCTTAATATTCTTCAAGACGCCTAACACCGCCTCTTTTTTGATCTCAACATGATCCAGACTATCTACAGAGTTTGAAAGGAGCCTACGAACCTCCACAGCTTGATGTAGAAGTGAATGCAATAATGGAGTGGACATGGCAGAATTCTCTTTACCGATCACATCTGTCTCTTAATACTCACTTAAAAAAGATTAGCTTTAATAAGCACAGCAGATAATGGGAATAACATAGTAAGACCTGAACCAGCGTAGCAGGTAGGCTGACCATATTCTCTTATGGACAGGGATGAGAGAGAACTACTGAAACTCCTGTTTGCTTTCCTTACTCTCTGTAATCAGTGTGTTTTTGAAAAGGAAGATGTGTGTGTTTCTTAACTGCTGAGTGTGTGGTCAATTTGAATAGCCAGCAGCAAGCTTTTTGTGGGTTTAAATGAAGAGGATTATTTATTCACATGTTCCATCCGCAATCTAATGCTACATCATTCATGCACACGCACACAAATAACACAGCACACAAGGAAAATGCAGTTAAAGAGAATAGTGCATTTCTACAAGTTGTAAACAAAAGAGTAGCTCTTAATTCGCATCATTCTCTCATCTTGAAAAAAAGGATGCATTGCAGGCCTGGTGAAGAAGGCATTTTTGCTCTTGAAGGATCATCTAAGTGGATTCAGTAGTCGGAGTTGAATATCAGAATTGTTGCAGGATTCCCTCAAAGAGATGAATTTTCAGCAGGTCATAAAATTAGTTACTTGTAGTCTCATTACCAGCAGGTCGGTTTTCTGTACTAGTGGACTTGAAAAAGAATATGCGTGGAGACCTTAAGATGTTGTAGTTTTAAGTTTTTAAAGGCACAGATGTTGCTCCCTTCTCTGCTGCAGCTGACTGTGCAGTTATTGTTCTGTGTTCGGCGGACAGCACTCAAAGCCTTTCTTGAAGGGGAGGACAAGATGGCTGCCTTACCATGTGGTCCATCATAGCTCCCTTCCAAATATTGTGTTGGGTTTAAGTTAATTAGCCACAAGCTGGGTCTTTGTGTGCATTCACCCTGGGGGCCTGAGACAATCACAGTCTTTTGTTCTGAAAAGGCCCGTTCAAGCCAGGCAAAACCTTTTGGGCGGTTTCAGGAGATGAGTATTAACACTTAGTCTGTAAGGTGTCCTTCTGCCGTTTCAAGACAGTATGGTAATTGGAATCCACAGATCAAGTAAGTTGACTCTTGGCAGCCAACTTTTGTAGAATTTTAATATCCATTTTTAAAAGAAAAGTTAGTTCCAGAAGATTCCAAAATGACAACAGTTCATGTTTTAAAAGTTATGGATAGGATATGCCTCTACTGGGCATGACAATATATAAATAAATATAAATATATATGTATATAAAAGGTGCATGTCCTTTGTCCCTAATTTAATTTGAATGGTAATAGCTCTCTCATTGATTACAATATATCTTCATGTACCAATCACCAAACTGGATTGGAAACTTAAAAATCCTTGCAAATCAAGTACAGTACATTGATTATTCTAATCAGAGGCAGCGTTAGATCTGGCTTGCTGTGATGTACAGTTTTGGACAATTTTTAAAAGTGGCAATACATTCATGTTTATAACTTGATACCCTTAAAGCAAAACAGCATTTGTTTCTATTTGCAGGTACTTGGCTGATGAAATCAAGAAGAAGAAAGAATTCCGATTGATTCTGGAGGTAAGCATTTTACACAAATCTTTTATCTTTGACTTCTCATACAGAGATCCTCCCTGTGAGATTATGATTATTAATTTGCCCCTCTATTTAGGGTAGTATCCAATTTACTAATTCTAACCTTGATCAGAGACAACAGCCACAGAAATTGCCACTAAGTTTACTAAAGAGTTGATTCATTTTTTTTTAACTACCACCTTCTCAAGTGCAGTTAGGAGTGGGCAAGAAATGCTGACCATGCCAGCGACACCCAGACCCAGATTAAATTCCTCAATAACAATGAGCAAAAGGTGCAATCGTCCCAGATTTGCACTAAGTGCGGTAGTGGGCGTGAACAATGAGATTTTACTCCCGGCCGCAATGGTGGGTTTTTGTGCCGTATTGTCTGCTTCCTGTCTCATTAATTATGCAGCCATGCACACAGTTCTCAATGCTTGCAGCCCAGGACCGCTCCAGTGAAGACATGGCCCACAGAGCCAAAAAGAGTTCGGTGAGCCGTCACTGGAATGTCCTTGGGAAGTTCACCATGATGTCCTCCACCCCCGTTCTGGCCGCAGGAGGTCTAGCAAGCTCAACACTCCAACTTCGGAGGCACTGGCAGTGGTGGTCAGCCAAAGCTGCACAGAAGAGCTTGGCCATCCAGTGCAGAAAGAGGATGAATGATCTCATTCATGCCACCAGCATAAGGCAACCATCTCATCATTCTAAACTCCCACTGCCTCCTCAGCCCTCACCATTTTGAGGCTGCTTGCACAGATCTACATGTGCCCCCACACACACCCTGGGATACCCCCTTCCTAGTACAGCCCTCGCCCTGCAGCCTCTTAACTTGCCTGCGACCACTTCTCCCCCTTCTCCCAGCAAGCTCTAACCCTGCAACTGTTGGAAAGTTAACCATGCCTTACGGCTGGTCTGGTGGGAGTGGGCAATGAGCCCCCCTAAAAGTGATGTGCTACCTGCGAAGCCTGGTGCTGATAACCATGAATGCCGCCAGAAGCAAGGTAGGCAAAAAACTTCAGTGCCAAGCGAAGTACACATCGCTTATGTACAATTGTGAAACACATTGATGTTCAACCATGCCAATGTGCCCGCATGATCCAGCGTGGGAGGATGATTCCAGTGAACAGGGCTTATAATGAGATGCTAAAGTATTGAAATTAGATTCCCGATGTGCAGCGGCAGATAATGCAGCCCACCATTGACTGTTGGAGCGGACGATCGCCAACTGGTTTCATGATGGTGTAAAACCGATTTTTGGCCTTCTCGCCATACTGTCTGCTCACTCCTGCCAAACATGCCCGCTGCCAACAGGAGCGGAACATTCCACCCAAAGGCTCTAAACAATACTAACAACAGTTCAGACCACAGAATAACCAGGGGTGTCTATCAAATTGATTCTTCCTAATCCTCTTCATGATGCCTTCCCTGATAGGACAGCTTGTTACCTGCTCTTACCTGGTCTAATCTGCACACTCCTGGCTTACCAAAACCCCACTTCAGCGGAGGCAGCTAGTGATATAAATGGCCAGCTGCCTCTGTAAACTGGGCACGCGTGAACCCTGGTCCGACTGCAATCCCACTCATGCAAAAATAGGAAGTGCCATGATCAGGGGATGGGACTTAGGGTTTCCAGGCTCGTCCGCCATTTTCACACAATAGAGAGGGCCTCTGTCATGGCGAAAATCTGGGCCTTTGTCTGGTTTCAAGTATCCCACTCCTACAAAAGAGGCCTCTCTGTCATCATTATGTTTTGTCACAATGTCCAAAGCCATGACTTTTCATTGAATTACATAGAATGTACTACACAGGTATGGGCCATTCGGCCCAAGCAGCCCAGGCCTACATTTATGCTCCATTCAAGCTTCCTTTTATCCTTTCCCACCTAACTCTCAGCATAATCCTCTATTTCCTTCTTCCTCACTTGCTTACTTAGCTTTTCCTTAATGCATCGATACTATTCACCTCGACTACTCCCTGTTGCCAACCTCCAGGAATTAAAGATGGATCTCTTGGACACTGCTGTGACCAACCTAGAAGAAAATTCATAGGGAAACATTAAAGAAAATGGCCTTTTCATTTTCTGTGAACACTCTTGCTTATTAGTCACCAAATGATTAGAGTTAGGAAAAAGGCTGAGTGAGGAAAAAGGCCGATTTGCTGGATTAGGAGATCATTTACTAAAACTTTTAGGAATATGCCCAAACAGGTTGGCAACCCTAAGAACTGGCAGCATGAAATTAAGTGCCCGTTATACATCATGCCCGATTTTCCTTCCACTGACTCTTTAATGGGTGGCTTATTCAACATTGTCCATTTTATACCATCAATCAAAGTTAAAATGACCTCTGAAAAAGCCAGAGGAATATCTTTGCCCCTTTAGTGACTGGTGCATAATGTGCACCTTACTCTAGAATTTCAGAGCTGAATTTCTGTTTCTTATATGTGGTTTCAGAAGCTTCTTGAATGTTGTGTCCAATTATTATTGCATTTATTGCTGCATGAAGTAATAATTTTGCACACACCTTGTATTCCCAGCCGGAGTACACAAATGTCTGCTTTTGGTACATACCACCCAGCCTTAGGGATGTGCCTGAGGATGAGGATTTCTGGAAGAAGCTTCACATGGTAAGTGCCCAAGAATTGAAAGGTCTCTGCAATGACACTTAAAAGCTGCTTTGAATATATATATCAAAAATACCACCTGGGATTGGCGCAATCTCACGTGAGGCTGAACGGTTAAAGGGGCAGTACTTTCAGAACAACTGATTGGCAGAGCTGATTTTTGACTTACAAAAAGCTTTATACATTAAGTCAGTTCAGAACTTGTTGCTAAAGTGACTGCAATGTAACATCGTCATGGTGAGAATGTTAATTGAGAACATGGCTTTCAGTGAATGGCTGCCGAGTTCCACAGGGTCTTTCATTAACCTACTGGGGGTAACTTGGATGTTGGGTGAAAGTGTAAATTGGATCGTTGCCCCTTTCTGTACTCCTCTCCTGGTTTTCATTTCTATTGAAGTTGATGGGAATAAAAATTGGCACAGCTGCCTGTTTCACACAATCACCCAAAACCAAAATTACCTTCAATGTTTTGAGTGCTTTCTCTGATTTGTTTTTCCTCTGATGGAAGTTTTCTATTCAGAAGTTCCCAATTTGACATCTAACCCGGCCCCTGCCCCTCCCCCTGTGATTAATAGCAATAAAAAAGGAGGCCTGTTAAACATTGTTTAAGGTTGCCCATCTTCCAGGATTGTCCCACAATCTCTGGGAATTAAAGATTAATGCCCCAGAGACTTATGGGCAACTCAGGAGAAAAATCATAGGGGCATTAAAAACATATTGGGCAGGACATTGCTCTGGGCATGCGGGCATGCGCCCGACATGCCCGAGCGTAAAATGACATGCGATGATGTCAGGCGTGCGTCCCGAGGTCGCCGCGCAGGCTGTGTGCCTGCCCATAGTTAAAAGGCATATTAAGGCCATTAACAATCTAATTATGGTTGGCGGGCAGGCGAAAAGGCCAAGCGGCCTTTACATTTTTTAGGAAACCTCGTTCACGAGCGGGATGAGGTTTCCGAAAGCAAATAAACATTAAATAAAAACTTTATTTTTGAATTAAAAACATGTCCCAGCTCATGTGACAGAGTCACAAGAGGAGACATGTTTTATTAAATTTTTATTCTCTTCATTATTTTTTTTTTACGCAGCGCTTCAATCTTCCTGAGGGACAGAGCTGCCTCATGGAGATTGAAGCACTTTTTCTCGTGCATGCACAAACTGCGCGCTAGCCCCGGCTCTTCCTCCCCCTGCCGCCCGCATAGGCAGCGTCCAGTGCTGCCGCTCGCGATCCATGCAGGGCAGGCCTTAATTGGCCCACCTGCGTGAAATCGCGGTGCTGAGCCGATCACAGCCCCCCGCCCGTCCCTGCCGAGCAACCCAGCCAAGGGCAAAACCCTGCCCATTATTTTTGTTTTCACTCTCTTTGAGCACTTCTGATTATTATAGAAATATTGGAGATGATGAATGGGGGGGCAGGGGGGGTGCGGGGGGAAGAGTATTTGACTGGGTGGGGTGGTTGGAAACCAGAGGTTACTTGACAAAACATCCAGGAATACTTGCACCTAGAGGCGACGACCCTTGTTCAGGTGCCAAATGATTTATTTGGTTTCGCAGAATCAGTAAAATAGCATTATGTACACAAGACGGCTGGAATTTTACCATCTCTCTAGGAATGGGCTGGGAGATGGGGGTGCCCATAAAACGGTGAGGGAAGTTGGGAGCCGGTGGTGGAGTGCCAGTCACCTTCCCGTCGCCATGCCATTTTTCCAGTAGCGCAGGGAAAGTTGATGACGACCCTCCCACCCATAGGCCAATTCAGTCACTTAAGGGGTCAATTAAGAAGGTCTTCCCGTTTCCACTGGCATTTTAACAGTGGTTGGTGGGCCCTCTGAGGCCTGGTAAACCCTGGCGGCCTTCATGCAGGCTCAGGGTGGGGACCCTGGTAACCGGGCACTCCGTGGCCCACTGAGGGAGGGCCCCCTGGCAGCAATGGCTGTCCCTGTGGCAGCACCACTCCTGCCTTCATCAACACCCACCACTCGCCAACCCTCAATCGCGGCGGTCTGCCTGACTCCATTCAGCCCGACAAGTGCACATCTCATGTCAGGATTTGCAACTGTCTCTGTCACATGAGCCATTAACCCTCTCTTTCCATGCATGTAAAATTTGATTTAAGTTTAGAGTTATAAGTAAAGGACCTAGATAAAATAAATCAAGTAGGGGGCAGAAAATCCATTGTTCTATTATATTTATAAAGACATGCAGATCATATAACAAACGCAGAGCTGGACTAGCTTTGGCCTCTGCTCCAGGTTTCTCACGGTCAATAATTCTACTTAGTTCTGTTGAAGGGTCATGAGGACTCGAAACGTCAACTTTGCTCTTCTCCGCCGATGCTGCCAGATCTGCTGAGTTTTTCCAGGTATTTCCGTTTCTCTCACGGCCAAGGTTGATCTCCCAGGTCTATTAGCTCTTTGATATTGAATCGATTAGACTCTGGAGATTGACCAATGACCTTAGTATGCCCCTTTCCATTTACCATTCGTCCTGCCATCTATCCAAATTAGACCTGATGACAAGCCAGTCCCCCTGCTAACTGGGAAGTGATTAGACCTGCCTTTAACTGGTGACCAGTCAGCATCCTCTGATGCCAGTAGCTGAGTGGATTCAGGCCATTATACTGCATAGTCGTGTCACGAAATGGAGTACCATACATCAACCATCGGCTGCATTCCACTAATTTAATACCTGACATAGTAACCGATCAATAATTTTTTTTAACCAAATTAAGCAGCTTCATGTGAAATAGAACTAATTATAGCAAAAGAATCGTCCTCATCATCTGTCTTTCTCTGGTTCTCTCACTAACTACAGAGAAAATATTTCTTCCCCTTTCTTTGGCTAGTTGCCTGCAGAGAAAAAGACTCCCATGACTGGTTACCTCTAGACTCTTAACTAACTTTACTGGTTGCCAACAAAAAGCTTTTTCCTTCAGAAGTTTTCAGTTAACCTTGGGTCATTTGGTGATACTTTTACCTGAATCTGAAGTTTATGGGTTCAAGGTCTATCTGGGCCTAAGTACACACTGTCTAGGCTGACAACTCATTCCAGTATTGATGAAGTTGCTAAACTGTTTAGGTCTGTCCATTAGATGTTAAACCAAGGCAATGTATCTTGCTGCTCCTCCCCTCACTTCTTCACCACCCCTGGTCATCCTGAATGCAAGGGGAATACTGAGGGAGTGCTGCACTGTCGGACATGGTGTCTTTTGATTGAGAGATTAAATTGAGGCCTTATCTGCTCTTTCTGGTGGAAGTGAAAGATCCCAGTTCACTACAATAGGGGAAGGGCAGGACAGTTCTTCCTGATGTTCCTGGCCAGTATTTATCTGTCACCCAACATCACTAAAACAGATTACCTGTTTCATTGTCGCTATGGTGTTCGTGGGACTTGGCTATGTGCAAACTGGCTGCTGCATCAGAACAGTGATTACTCTCAAAAGTACTTCATTGGCTGTTAAGTGCTTTGGGACATCTTGAGGTTCCTCCTTTTTCTTTTCTGTGAACACTGCAAAAAAAAACCCAGAAATCTGGCTGACAGATTTTAGTCCCTAACTGTTGACCAAGGAGCATCAGACATGATTGCAACTACCAGTCCAGTGGCTGGGAAAAAGAAAATCGACCCAGTTGGGACGGTGACCTGGGAAAAAGACTGTCGGAAGGTGGGAGACTGATGGGAAAATCTGGGTGCTTCCCAGGAATTTTGGGAGGATTGGAGGACTTCCAGAGGTGGTCCTATTCCCCTTATATGTCCTTGGTTGCCCTCCATTTGTTGCTTTTAGCAGGTTTATCCCTGAAATGATGATACTGTATCCTGCACCAGCAGATGGTGCTGATAGACCTCTGTTGGCACGAAATGGATTGACTCTACCTCTAATCTCCTCCCTGTTGCAGATTTTCAACAAAGCTTTTATTGAAGTTTTTCAGAGATGGGGGCTGGCAGGGGAGCCGTGGTTGTGATGGTTGTCACAGTGACGCCATGCACAGGAAATGCAATAATGCTTTTTAATCTTCCATGCTCTATAACTCCTTCCAAACCTCTGCTGCCCATATTCTAACTCACATCAAATTCCATTCACCCATCACTTTTATGCTGCCTGACCTACATCGGCGCCTGAACCAGCAATTTCTCAATTTTAAACTTCTCACTTTTGTTCTCAAATCCCCCCTTGGCCTTGCTCCTGCCTATCTCTGGATACTCCTCCAGTACCACAACCCTCCGAAATATTTGCACACGTCCAATTTGGGTCTCTTTCGCCTCCCCGGTTGTAATCACTCTGCTGTTGGTGGCTGTGTTTTCAGCTGCCTAGGCCTTAAGCTCTGGAATTCCCTCCCTAAACCCCACCACTTCTCTATAAATCTTCTTTGTTAATATACTCCTTAAAGCCTACTTGGTTGACCAAGCTTTTGGCCATCTCTGCTATGACCTCTTTATGTGGCTAAGTGCCAAATTTTGTTTGATAATACTCTTGTGAAGCACAGAGAGACTTTTTAGTATGTTAAGGGTGCTATATAAACGCAAATTGTTGCTTCTGTTAATGCAGATTGTATCATTGTTAAGCTGTTTGTCAAACGCTTTGTGGATCGGGACACTGCTCCTTTTATGTATAAAAAAGCAACTCCAAACTATGACATCGTAACAGTCAGCATGGGGCAGGGAAAGAGTTAGTGGATAGTTTGGCAAGTTTAATCAAAAGCATTTTCTCTTCATCCTATATTGCAACAGTGACTATCTTTCAAAAGTATTTCATTGGCTGTAAAGTGCTTTGGAACGTCCTGAGCTAGGAAAGGCACTGTATAAGTGCAAGTGTTTTTTTGTTTCTGGAACACTGACACGCCAGTCAACTAGTTGTTTTGCCATTACCTTGGGAAAGTGGAGGAGATTGAAAATTGTGTTTACTGTGCAGCTGACTATAAGGCATCCATTCTAGATCTTCTGCCATCTAGTTGGATGGGTAGAACTGAGCAAATATGGGAGGAGGGGTTAAACAAACTCTCTGAGAAAATAAAGTACTATTGCAAATTATCTCCCAAAATGCTTTTCATCTGTTGCTTTTGAAATATGCAAGTGCCAATTTTAGTTAATAACAGCCCTTTCTTTCAAAGTTTAATAAGGATTTAGCAACAAAAAAAAGGTTACTGAGCATTCAAATGTCCACTAATTAACTTAAGCTTTACAACCCCATACTTAAGACTTGAAAGTCATATTATATCCTAAGGAATGTGGTTCAGTAAGCAAGAGGCAGCAGTGGGACATAGTGAACTATATTTGTGCATATATGCAGATAATATTGTATGTGCCACGTGTATACCTGAAACAATGCACAAGAGTAACACACACTGACACATGAGAGGTGGTTTCAATTGTGGATTGCTAGTTAAGAATTAAAAATGTTCAACCCTTACTACAGCTTGTGCTGTGCGTGCTATTCTTTTGTGAATACGTGGTTATGCTGTGCTATTCTATGTCTTTTCCCTCCCTATAATGAAGAGAGTGCCTTTCTTAGAGTTGAGAGAAGGGTTTTAACTTTTGGGACTGCTTTAAGGGCCATTCTTTAACACAACAGCAGATTATGGAGCACCAGCACTGCTGGTTTTGAGGACTTTCTAATTTGCAGCTGAAAATATAATATATTTTTTAAAAGGCAGTTGTTACTTCTTAATTTTTTTGAAAGTTAGCCAGATAGTTAATGAAGTGCCTTCTCATTTGATGTTTCATAGAAATAAGGAAAGAACTTGTTTTTACATAGCACCTTTCATAATCTCAGGACATCGCAAAATATTATACATCCAATTAAGTATTTTTGAAACATAGTCGCTATTAAGGAAGGGATGTTAAGGAATGGGAAGCCAATATATGTCGAGTAAACAGCCATGTGATAATAACCAGAAAATCTATTTTTCAGAACTTATGAACAGAGGTAGTCCGTTTAGCTCCTCGAATATGTTCTGCCAATCAAGGAGATAATGGCTGATCTATAACCTAACTCCATAGACCTGCTTTGCCCCATATCCCTTAATACCTATTTTTTTTCAGTAATGTTGTTTGAAGGGTAAATATTCATAAGGATATCAGGGAAAACTCCTCTGCGCTTCTTTGAATAGAGTCATGGAATCTTTTATGTCCATCTCAAAGGATAAATGGTGCTTTGGTTTTATATGTCATCTGGAAGCCAGCACTTCTAATAACTCAGCACTCTCTCAAGTACTACACGGGGAGTTTGTGCTCAAGGACACAGAGATATGAATGTTACCAACTGTACCATGGCTGATATTTCCTTTATAAATTTTCTTACTCGTGAGAAGGAACCCTGAGTTATAGAGCTGTGCCATTTGTAAAGGGACCCCTACATTTGTTGTCAATAGAAATAGTTCATGGGTTATGGGTGTCATTGGCTAACCCTTGCCCAGAGGGAAGTTAACAGTCAACCACATTGCTGTGGATCAGCACATTTCCTTTCCTAAAGAGTAATTTTAGCAGCAGTGGTTTCATGGTCAGATTTACAGATTTTTATTTAATTCAAATTTTACCATCTGCCATGGTGGGATTGGAACCCAGGCCCCTGGAGCATTACCCTGGACCTCTGGAATACTAGTCCACTGACAACACCACTATGCTCTGCTGCCTACAGAGAGAGTGAGATTGATCAACCTATATCGTTTCTTATTTCATGCAATTAAAAAAAATTCTTATGTCATTTTGACTTGTTCTTTGGTCTTTCTTCCCTGGAGTGAGGCTTGAACCCACAACCTTCTAACTCACCCGTGTGCCATGATTTAAGTTCCACTCCACAGACTTGAGCACATAATTGAGGCTGACACTCCAGTATAGCATTGAGGGAATGCAACGGTGTCAGAGGTGCCAGTTTTCAATTGAGATGCTAACTGAGGCCTCATCTACCCTCTTAAGTTAGATGCAAATAATCCCATGACACAATTTTGAAGAAGAGCAGGGTAGTTCTGCATGGTGACCTGGCCCACATTTATCCCATAATCTGCGTCACTAAAAATCAGATTACTCTGCTGTTTGTGGGACAAACAACACAAATATTTATAGATTTTGGAATTATTTTGAACCAATTAACTGTGTTTGATGCCTGGAAATCATGCTGTGGATTTCCAGCTGGGCCTCACTTTGTAAACTGTGAAAGACATGCTTGAAAGCGAAAGCAAAGTGAAGATCTAATATAAAAAAAACCTTGGCTTCTTGAGCAGTTGACCAGGTTTTTGACAATGAAGAGAGTGGAAAGATAAGCTTGTTAATAGGTGTGTACCATTAAAGCAATCACTGAAACGTGCTAACGCAAGCTTGCTTTTCAAAAATGCATACCAGAAAAGACTCTATGGTGGGTTACAGTAGGATTTTTGAACAGGTTAGCTGAGACTTTATCTGCAGTTAGATCCGTCAGAAATCACCCCAACAAGGTATCAGTGATACCCAGTGTTGCCTGTGGTGAGCTATTGGCCTAGTATTTGCTGGAAAAGTAAAGGCGAGTTCACAACACCTGTTGTTATCAGTGCGGGAATAAAGCAGCAATTTGTGGCGAGGAAGAGATAGACCATGAGTTGCAAATTGCTGGATGACTTGTTCTGTCCCACTGGTAGCCTTGCAAAAACTAGAGCTCGACATCAACCTCCCCCATGAATATCTAAATTGCTGGATTTGTGCCATATTTATAAATTAAAGTTGCCGCAGAAAGTTAGGGAGGCATTTCATTTCATGAGGACCCTGTTAATAAGTTGATTTTTGGCGCTCAATCTTGGAGGTCCAGAAAAGGAACAATTGAGACTGCGGAGTCTCACTCCTGCAGGTAGTATATTGTTGCTAGAGGTTTTTGAAATGTAACATTTTTATAACATCTTACTTTTCCTTTCTGTCTCTTTTTTTTCCCCTCTCAATCTAATCTTTCTTTCCTTTTTCTTTATTTCTCTGTCTATCTGATTGGACTGCTATTTGCCCTATTTCTTTTCCGTTGGTTCCTCTGTTTCTTTCTCTATCCCCAAATTTAAATGGTTAATGAAATGAACTATAGGTCCCATCGTCAGGAGGTCCCAGATGCTCTATTGATGTTCATGTTTCCAACATATTGCAGCAGCAAAATAATTGGAGCTGAAAGGTGAGGGAAAGCATCTAAGACGGAGTGTTCACCACAAGAAATCCCGCTCCAGCAAATTCTGAGCCAATTTTTTTACCCCCTTTTAGTACTTAACAGCAAATGCATACATGTGTCAGGAAGGTGTATGTTGTACATACTCAAAACATTACAAACTTCTGAGATGGATTAAATAAAATACTGATCAGAAACAGGGAATTGGCCACACAGCCATAGTTGTTCATAACTTCATATTGTCTGCCAGATGTATGATACATGTAGATACTTGCATACACTTGGCTCACCAGTGTATAGTGCAAACCTCAGCACGTTATTTAATTCTGGGAACTATTCCAGCTTCCCTTGGAGTTGTTGGCATAGAAACAAGTAGAGACACCAGTATTAAAGATCTAGCAGCTCTCACTTGTACCTGAGTCCAAGAAGGCAAATTCTTGATGTGAATGGTATCTGACTTTAATCCACAGATTTTTATGCAATATTCTTAGCAAGTGAACTAGTGTTTTTTTTATATCTGCTTATTCAGATTTGTTGCGTACAGCTGTTTCAAGACATTAAAAGAGAAATAAACCTGTCAAGTGGGAATTAACGCTACGTTCAGCTATGCTCAGTTTACAGACTTTTTTAATTCATTTATGGGCTTGGGATGTGGGTGTCGCTGGCTAGGACAGTATTTCTTGCCCATCCCTAATTGCCCTTGAGAAATTGGTGGTGAGCTGCCACCTTGAACTGCTGCAGTCCCTGTGGTGTTGGTACACCCACAGTGCTGTTAAGGAGGGAGTTCCAGGATTTTAACCCAGTGACAGTGAAGGAATGGCGATATAGTGCCAAGTCAGGATGGTGAGTGGCCTGGAGGGGAACTTCCAGGTGGTGGTGTTCCCATGTGCCTGCTATCCTTGTCATGGGCTTGGAAGGTGCTGTCTAAGGAGCCTTGGTGAGTTTCTGCAGTGCATCTTGTAGATGGTACACACTGCTGCCACTGCGTGTCGATGGTGGAGGGATCGAATGTTTGTGGATAGGGTGCCAATCAAGCGGGTTGCTTTGTCCTGGATGGTGTCAATCTTCTTGAGTGTAGCTGGAGTTGCACTCATCCAGTCAAGTGGAGAGTTTTCCATCACACTCCTGACTTGTGCCTTGTAGATGGTGGACAGGATTTGCGGAGTCAGGAGGTGAGTTGCTCATCGCATGATTCCTAGCCTCTGACCTGCTCATGAAACCACAATATTTATATGGCTAGTCCAGTTTAGTTTCTCAATGGTAACTCCCCATTGGGAGGTTACATTGAGAGGATGTTGATAGTAGGGGATTTAGTAATGGTAATGCCATTGAATGTCAAGGGGTGATGGTTTCCTCTCTTATTTCAGATGGTTATTGCCTGCACTTGTGTGGCGTGAATGTTACTTGCCACTTGTCAACCCAAGCCTGGATATTGTCCAGGTCATGCTGCATTTGGACATGGACTGCTTCAGTATCTGAGAAGCCAGAAATAGTGCTGAACATTGTGCAATCATCAGCAAACATCCTCACTTCTGACCTTATGATGGAAGGAAGAAATATTAAAATGATAAGAAATAGATAACCTCTAGCTATATGGTTTATGTCACATAGATTGGAATACATCATTAGAATTTTGTTTTAAAGTTTGAAACCTCCTTAACTTAAAGGCCTCGGACTTTACTACACTCTCTTCCTTCGCCTGCTTACTTCCTGTTCATGCCCTGTTACTTCACACATCAACTTGTGAACTTGTGGGGTGGGGAGAAGGGAAGAAAGGACAGAAAGAGAAGAGGGAGGGAGGGACAGACAGACAGACAGAGGGTGAAAACTGAAATGAGGTATGGAGAGAACCTTTATGGTACCAACATTTTAGAATTTGAACAGCTTCCCCCAATATCATCTTTATTAGATATTTCACCATGAAGGGTCCCAGGCTTTGGCACCAAGGCCCGAATTGCTTCACTTTTCTTTGTACTGGAAACATTCACCTTCTCCGTATTTGGTCTGAGATTCCAGTTTGTCCTTTGAGAGGGATATCTGTGGTCTGGTTCCCTCTCCTCATCATGTCATCATGTGCTTGTGGCATTCTATTAAAGGATACAGTATTCAAAAAATAATGTTCAACAAATCCTTTTTTTCCTTTGATATATATTAACGATCTAGGTTTGGATGTACAGGATGTACAATGTAAAAGTTTGCAGAACACTTGGAAGTTTTATGAACTGTTATGAGAAGAGATAGACTTCAAGAGGACAGACAGGCTGTTGAAATGGGTGGACATGTGGCAGATGATTTTTAATGTGGAGGTGTGAAGTGATATATTTCGGTAGTGTTACGATCCTAGTTGCTGTTAATGCTAGACAAGTGAAATCCAGAGTTAAACCTGGCTTGATAATTCCTAACTTTTTATTTAGAAACTGTGGAGGAAAGTTACTGAATAAATTCGCATGAGTCTACTGATGAACTTGTAATACAAAAAATAAAACATTTATTAAAACAGGAAAAGTGAACTATATTATACCAGACAAAAAGGTCAGAAAGATCTCAACACAAACACAAGAAGATGATTCAAATTCCCACTGTTCTTTTACCCCAGAAATATTTTTACTAACACATAAACCGTTGAAGAGTTACGACTAGCTTGACGCAAAGGCTTCTTGCTTAAGACTGGCACAGATGCAAACGATTTTCTTCTGGTGAATTCCTGAGCATTTACTTGATGCTTCTCACCTGACCCATATCTCTCCCCATGACTCTCAAAAACCGCACTCTAAGCTCACTGTTTCTTCAATTGTGGAGGAAATAAATGAGTTCCCTAAACTCAGTCTGCCAGTAGCACTTCCGCTAAACTGATCACTTTACTGTGTCCCATTATTCAGTTAACTATTGTCCCACTAGACTTGCAGTCTTACTTCTCAGAGGGCTTCAAACCCCAGTCATCTCTCTGACACACACATTCTGAACTCCCCTCTCTCACTCCTGTCTTTTCTGTGTCCCTGGATCACTATCACTAGGCAACAGTAAAGCTTTTCCACTTGGTGTTTTGTCTCCAGAATCACTGATTTTTCAACCTCTTTTAACCCATCCGTTTAACTTCAGGGGTTGTAAGACCTCATTAAAAATGTATATATACAAACAAACCCAAAAGATCTGAAACCTCAGTCACAGATCTATCCAGACTCTTAGGCCAGAATTTTCCCGTCGGTGATTTGGGTGCGGGATCCGCTCGCCGACGTGGAAACGACGAGGAACCCCCGATGTCATCCCGGACCATTTAAATATTGAGGAAGGTGGGCGGACAGCGAAATCAGCTGTCTGCCCGCTGACCTGTCAATGGCCAATTGAGGCCATTGACAGGATAATTAAGCTCATTAAATGCCCTGCCCGACCAACCTTAAGGCTGGTGGGCAGGTGAGGAGCCCCAACAGGGAATAGAACAAAACATGTGGGATGACTGGTGGGATGAGGTTTCATGTCCATTTTAAAAATGTTTAATAAACTTTATGTCCTTTTTATTAACATGCCGCATCTCGTGTGACATCGTCACATGAGGGGGACATGCTAATACATTTTTTGTTTGTCCATTCTTGATGTTTAAAAAACTTTCAGTGATCTCCCTGAGACAGCACTTAGTCTCAGGGAGCAGTGCGCTCTTTTGTGTGCATGTGTGAAAGAACGCACTTTGACGTTTGGGGAATCCCTCGCCCCTGCGCATAGCGCTTCCTGTCGGGCAGCCCGCTGGGTGGGCCTCCATTGACCTGCCCACTTAAAATGGCGGCAGGGCCCGCATCGGCAGCGGGGGTTGGCTGCCCACCTGCCCACCAAGGGCAAAATTCTGCCCTTAGGCACCAAGTTTCATAAACAAAACCTAAATGAAACTGAAACCATTTTGACATTTCTTAATTCACAAATGTATATGTAAATTCAGCTTAAAATTATACATTGTTCTAGCAGTAGGAAGAACCAGGAGAGGCAATATAAAATAAAGGGTACAATTCTAAAGGGAGTGTTTGAAAAGAGAGATATGGGGGTAGATGTTGAAGGCAGCAGGGCTGGTTGAGAAAGTGTTTAAAAAGGCATATGGGATCCTGGGCCTTACAAATAGGGCTGGATCTTTCACTCGGGAAATAAAGCACATTGATGTCCACCGAGCAGTGAGCCCACCGACAATTAAAAGGCCTATTAAGGCCATTAAGTTAATAATTGTCCTGAATTTTTCACTGCCTGTTCAACCTAATGGTTGACAGGCAGGCAAAACGGCCAAGTGGCCTTTGCATTTTTAGGAAACATCATCCACGGGCGGGATGAGGTTTCTTAAAGCAAATAAAAATGAAATAAAAATTTTACACTTGAATTAAAAACAGAGCCATATGAGCAGGGGGACATGTTTTATGACATTCTTATTTTGGTTATTAGTTTTTTTAAACAGCACTTCATCTCCCTGAGGCAGCTCCGTGCCTTGGGGAGATTGAAGTGCTCTTTCGCACACATGCATGAAGTTTACGCTAGGCCTGCTCGCCATCCTCCCTCCCCCCCCGACTTCTGTGCTGCTGCTCGCTTCCCACCCTAGGCAGGCCTTAATTGGCCTGCCCGCGTAAAATCGCTTCCTGACTGCCCCTGCTGAGCATCCCCACCAAGGGCAGAATTCTGTTCATAGCGTACAAAAGCAAGAAAGTTATGATGAAACTTTATAAAACACTGGTTCGACGTCAGCTGGAGTACTGTGTTCAATTCTGGGCATCACACCCTGAGATGAATGTAAAGGATTTAGAGAGGAAAGATTCATGAGAATGGCTCCTGGGATGAGGAACTTCAGTTAGGTGGATAGATTAGAGAAGCTGGGGTGGTTGTCTTTAGAGAAAAGAAGGTTGAGAGGAGATTTGATGAAGATGTTCAAAATCATGAGGAATCGAGACAGATTAGATAGAGAGAAACTGATCCCATTGGCAGAAGAGTTGAGAACCAGAGGACATTGATTTAAGATGAAGGGCAAAGGAATCAACAGTGAGGTGACGAAGAACAGCAAGTGATTAGGATCTGGAGTGTCGTGAAGGCAGATGTAATTGTGACTTTCAAATGGGATTTGGATAAGAACCTGAAGAGAAAAGAGTTGCAGGGCTCTGGGGTATGGGCAGAGGAGTTGGAATATGTGAGTTTCTCTTGCAGAGAGCCAGCACAGATACAATGACTCAAATGGCCTTCTGCTGTGTTGTAATCATCCTATGGCTCTATGATAAGAGAAAACTTGGCTTCTTTCTCAGCACCCCTGCCAGAATTGGGGTTTCTTTTGTCTCTAAGATATTTTCAAGAGATTAAAATGTGAACTTCCTTATTGTCATGGTGAGATGTAACTGTCTAGCTTCTAGCTGTGTAAAATGACCTGGATCCATATTCTCACCTAGTCGTTACTTTAAAAAGAAGCAATTTGCCTCTACCAGTGAACATTATAAGACCAACTGATCTGGAGGTGTAGATCCAGGGGACCACTAATATGGCACAGAAGTAGGCTGCTTATCATCTTGTGTTGAAAAAATGAAGATATTTCTGCCCCTATTTGGGTCAGATTAATCTACCATCATTCATAGCCCTGTTATATGTGGTTTATAAGTTCTGTAAATTTGGGGTTTCTATTTGATTTGGCAATGACTTTCAGGAAATTTGATTCTTTGTTCTCGGATATTCTCATACGGCTGGTGATCTCCCCCAGCTTTCCCCTAGATTTCCTCACCTAGAGTTTGTTTGTGTAGATAGTCTTTCTATATCGCACCTATTTATCTTCTCACCCTTTCCTTTGATCACTCTGGGGTGTCATGAAGGCTGGGAGGCAATCGGAAAAACATCCTATAGTGAATGTTATCCTGTCCCAAACGATATGTGGTCCTGGATCTTAATAAGCTGCAGTAATGACTTCTTTAGAAATGCAATCGACAATCTCAGGAGAAGGACACATATCCCAAACAGAGTCTCATATATTGTCATCCAGATACTGGGAATGACCAAATAATTGTACCTTTATGGTGGTGTCTGTACCGCCAAGAAATTGAGTAACTCAAATGTTTTGATCAACTGCATCAAGCTAGATCAGCTGTTGCTAACTTCTACCCCTTCAGCTTGCTGAACATCTTCAGTTCCATTATGGGTTCTGGGTTGAAATCTGTGTTTCAAGTCAGGTTATCTGCTTTCCATGTTTTTTGAAGTTCAGTGTTGGACAAGATTGCCATTGACCCTAAACTGGGATAATAATTGGACTCTTCATGATTATACAGCACAGGGTTTGATACCAATTCTGTATTTTCCATTGCCTTTCAAAAAAAAACATATGTTTATAACAGTCATTTTACATCATCGATGCGGATCCCAAATTATTCAAAAGTAGAAATCACAAGGCTGTAAGCTACATAACAAATTAGAGACCTGTGACTGTACAACATAAAGTACAGCTGACAAAATTACACTGTGGGTTACACATTGTGCCATGTGCAAATATGCTTATCAACATGAACTTTCCTGGAGCCTAGTTTTCTAAAAGTGAAGTGAACACAAGTTTTCATGTAACTTAAAGAAGGCTTAATACTAAACGTATATGGTACAATGGAGATTCATTGAACTAGCTGAGATGGTTACCTTGTGAGGATCTCAAACTAATTGATAAAAACAAAAAACTGTGGATGCTGGAAATCGAAAACAAGAACAGAATTACCTGGAAAAACTCAGCAGGTCTGGCAGCATCGGCGGAGAAGAAGAAGAGTTGACGTTTCGCGACCTCATGACCCTTCAACAGAACAGGTTCTGTTGAAGGGTCATGAGGACTCGAAACATCAACTCTTTTCTTCTCCGCTGATGCTGCCAGACCTGCTGAGTTTTTCCAGGTAATTCTGTTTTTGTTTCAAACTAATTGACCTTGCTGCATTTAAGAGTGAAATCGAAACCAATACTGGACTGATGATGCTAAGTGCTTTAGTTGACTTTTTTTTGCTGTGCACTAGAAACTGCTTCATACTGAAACACAGAAGTACCAGAATATTTGCAGCCTTGGTTGCTTAGGGCAGAATTTTTAGCTCGGAGGGCAGGCTTGCACCCGATTTGACCGAGTGTGAAATGACGTGCGATGATGTCGGCCGAGCGTGCCGACATCAATGTGCACTCACGTATAGTTTGGTCGGCGGGTGTGTGCTGGAGCCGGCAGCATCCCGCCAACAATTAAAATGCCTATTAAGGCCATTAAGTTAACAATTGACTTTAATTTTCACTGCCCGTTCAACCTAACAGTTGGCAGGCAGTGAAAAGGCCTTTTTGGCAACTTCATCCATGGGCAGGATGAGGTTTCCAAAAGCAAATACAAATAAAGTAAAAGCTTTATTTTTTACTTAAAAACATGGCCCTGCTCATGTGACAGAGTCACATGAGGGGACGTGTTTCGTTACATTTTTCTGCTCTTTGTTATTTTTTTTGAAAATTCTTCATCTCCCTGAAGCAGCTCCGTGCCTCAGGGAGATTATTCTGCACTCTGTCGCGCGCATGTGTGAAGCTCACGCCAGGCGTGCTCGCACTCCCCCATCCGCACAGGCAGCACTCAGTGATGCCACTTGCGTATCATGTTGGGTGGGCCCTAATTGGTCCAATTGCGCAAAATTGCAGGGTGCTACCGATCGGCTGACCACCCCCGCCATTCCCGCACGCCAAGGGCAAAATCCTGCCAATAGTATAGCAATCATATGAACTTTAGCTGCCATCACACAGCATTGAAAGCAGATTATTGGTAAGTTTTGATTTGCTTTATATTGACTGCCCTCAACTGTTTTCATATTTTTCTTTTATCCTTCCGTTTATTACTGATGCATTGCCTCCCTTGAGAGGCACGTTAATTAACGGTCAGGGCTAGGACAACTGTCGGGAAGGCAAAACAGCGTCCTCATTCCCTTATTTCACTCTTAAAATTCATGGGCAGAATCATATCTTCCCCCGTAGGCCGGTTTGTGGGCGGGGTTTTCGCAAAGTTCCTCGGACAGCCTCCCTGCAGGGTTCCCACCTGCCCTGACCACTTTGCAATTTCACGGTGGGATGGGATGGGTGAGGCCTAGGCTGCTCCCCCCCACCGCCTCCCCCCTCCCCCAACCCCCCCACCACCTCCTTCACCATTTGCCCAGTTGAGGCCCTTAGTTAGCCAATTAATGACTGGTTAAGGGCTGTTCCCCACCCGCCCTCAATTTTCAGGCTGGCGGCAGGAGCTCAGGGGCGGGGGAAGCCTGGAAAGTGCCCCTGTTCTGGCTTTGGACGGGAAGGTACTTGTGGCGCCTCCATAAACAGCCTCCTTTCAACATCGGGCAGCATGTCACGGACCAGATAGGTCCTTGGTAACTGTGTGGAATGCTCCTGATTGCCATGCTGGAGCCTATTTAAATGAAATTATGCATATTCATGCGCAAAAACATGCACTGACACACATGTGCATGCACATAAACATGCAAAAACAAATAAAAATCATGGAAAAATTCATATTAATACAGAAGAAAAACTCAAACACGTCTGTCTGACCAGCAGTTATATTTGACCCTATTCCAATTTCCAACCCCTCAGGATGAGATCCAAGTCCCCCAAGAACCTTGTTTGCCAGAAGACACCAAGTTGCTTCATATAGACACCGCCCTTGGCATAAGAAACAACCACTAACATACAGTCTTTTCACATTTACTGGTAAAACATCAAGATTATAAAGTCTGCTTAAACACTTCAAACCAATTCAAACTAATTCCCATTTATTAAAACACAGCCCCATCCAATCATGAAGATTCATAATTAAGTAAAGAATCCTAGAAGAATTTCTGAACAGTAAAAGAGAAACTTTTTTGGGTGTTTTTTTTTGCCTGAGAGCTAGAGAAGAATCTTGCCTTGCAGAGTAAAACTCATATAACAGTAATAATGCCTGGCACTGTGATCTGACCCTTTGGGATGCCGTAACATCAGCACACCAGCTCCAATCAGCCCAGATGTGGCTTTAATACGGTCCCAGCAGCGGATGTTATTGCGAACTTCAGAACCTATTCTGGAACCAATTTAATGCTGGGCTTCATGTCGGATTCTAATGATGTGGAAAATCTCCATTTTTATCAAGGTTAAATGCTTTAAAAAGACAATACGTTAAGACAGTTAGTACAGTATGTGGAGTGTTGACAATATGGTGTCACCTTTTAGATGTAAAAGGACCGATGAGTAATTATGGATAAATAGTCTTGGGTACTTTGCGTATGGTGAATGTGAATGTTTAGTCAGTGCATGAGCTGCGCATTGGGAATTCTAACAGTTAGCTTGGAGGTGTGTTGCATACTTGCATTTTTTTAAAAAAATAAGGAATGGCTAAAATGACAGTACAAATTACTGGAAATGTTTAAGAATACTGAAATGTACTCTTGTCAAGTCACTGGCTAATAAATGTAGATCCTTGCATTAACACCTTTCAATCTTGCTATGCGTAATTTCTCTTATAGCACAGCATTAGCTAGGTAAATTCCATGTACAGTTAATCAAGTGCTATCCATGTACTCCTTCCTGATAACCACTCTATGTACAGTTAATCAAATCTCACCCATATATTCCTTCCCGATAACCACTCTGTGTACAATTAGCTAAATTCCATCTGTATACCCTGTCCCTGTTCTCCATGTACTTACTAGCCTGGTACTCTGCCCATACACAATAAACAACACTGTGGTGTAAAATGGAGCCATCATTCCACCTCAAAACTGCACAGAGCTGTCACTCAATTTTAATAACTGACACGTTATGAGTTATTCAGCTTGAGAACAGGATGTTAATGCATCGCTATGCATGCAAGTAGTGTTTTTTATACAAATGTTTTATCTGCATATAGTATAAGACTGCTATATTATTTAATCTTAGAACGGTATAGTAGCATGACATCAGAACTTGAATACGCCTGAGGAGAATACTACACTACTCTTTTAATTTGATTCATTTTCCTGTGCACTTGCAGCAAGCAAGAGATGCAAGTAACAACTGAAAATAATTGCAATAACTATTGATGGCATCTCTTCTTAAACAAGGATTAAACAGTGGGTTTGGATAAGCAGCAAATGAATGATTGTCATTAATAAAACCAGTAGGGAATTCAGGGGAAAGTTCTTTGCCCAGAAAGTGGTTAAAATGTGGGACTCAGTGCTGGAGGGATTTGTTGAGGAGAATAGCATAGATGCATTCAAAGGGAAATTAGATAAGTACATGAAGGAGAAAGGAATAGAAGGTTATGCTAATAGGATTAGATGAAGTTAGGTTGGAAGTGATTCACGTGGAGCATGAGAAAGTTGGGGCAAATGGTCATTCTGGCTGTAAGTTCTATGCAATATGAATGGACAGCAGCTTTATTTAGTGTAACCCTGAGCTTTTTCTCAAGTTCAAGTATACAACTTGCTATTGAAGATGCGTAAGTGCAAACACAACATTCTGTTTTTTTATACAGGGCTGTCCGTGCCCCTTTTGGTTTCTGAATCCCAGAGATGCTTATCCCATGTGTTCATGGATCTTAAGTATGCGGGATGAATGTTTCCCATTTTCAAAAAATAAGGGAAAAAGGAAGGCAGATCTCAATCCCATTACCTGGCATTTTCACGGAGCTTGTTTTCTTTCAATATTGCAGGTTGCACCAGTAATTAAGGAGAGGATGATGAAGAAAGGCAGCATGATGGTTGGTTACCAGCCTCACCGTGACAAGGTTAACTTCTTCCGTCAAATCATCATCAGCCCCCTGGTCAGCCGTGAGGATATGGACTTTATTCTCAATGAGATCGACAGCCTGGGGAAGGATTTGTAATTTGGATTGAAGGTGTAGATGATAAGATATGTTTACAAGAAAAAGTTTCAAGTTGTTCAGGGTTTAGCTTAGAAAACTAGGCAGAACTGACTTGTACTGTACTCATTTTAGCATGAACAAAATTAACTTTGATGAAGCAGATTTCACCCTTCAGAACACATATACTTGCTTATTTTACAGAACAAATGATGAGGCTTAGTGGAATCTTAGGGAAATATTTTTAACCTATATTTGTATTGAGTTGCTGTTATCTAGTGTTATAATATAAATGCCATGCCTACATAGTAGTGTACATCTTTGCTATCCTGTGTGTGCCTGAACTTCAAAAGGAAAAACTGACCACCTATGAATTTGCCTATTGCTTACAAAATTATGAACATATAGCTCTATGGCTCCCACTTTGAATGCCCCCTTTAATTGTTTTGTTGCTGGAGCCACATGTCCTAAAATATGTTTCATCCCAGCAATGAGCCATGCGCAAGATCAGTGGCCATAATCCAGCAGTAGGAAGGAAGATGTGGCAAATCAGGAAAAGATGTTACCAATGCTACTAGCATGGGAATAAAAAAGTAATTCTTTCAGTTGGAATATTAGATTATATTTGAGAAAAGTAAAAATTATTGTTTAGCATATTGTGTGTTGTCAGTTACAGAGCAATTGTAAGCTTGTCAACTTGTGTTCCTTATATGAAGAAGACAGGGAAACTAGAGTTCGCCAATTGTGCAATATTAAATAGGTACGGTTTTTTGTAGTTAATATAACAGATAATATATTGCCACTGTATTAATAGCAGCAGTGAGGCGGTTGTCACATTAAGCAAAAAGGCAGGGTCACTTCAGTTGTTTCTTGAAATTATTTCTGAAGCTTGTTAGATATTTTACAGAGAAACAATTTTTTTTTGCACTTGAACCTTTTTAAGGAATGGTATAAAAATCTCTTAAAGGGATGCTTTCTCCTAGCAAGCTGGAATTTCTGTTTGTAAACATCCCTCCTCGGGCTGATGGTCATCCAAACATCCAGGTATCTAACTGCCTGCTTGAGGTCCAGTAATAGTACTTCTGACAGTTTTGAATTGCATGCTTTTTACCTAGAATTTTTATTTCAAAACTTTCAAAAGTAGCCTATTATTGGAAAGATCACTGCAGATGAAAGGCGCTGCTATGTTAGATTATGCTGTTTCTTATTAGTAAAATGTGTTGCCTGTAATAAGGTATCACTGTATCATGATGACTCACCCTTTCCATAAGACGAAAGTGCGCCTTTAAAACAGCCATTTTATCAGTGTAATATAAAGTGTTTTTGATTGGCCCAGTGCTAGCTTATACATTACTTACTTTGATCTCCTAAGATCATTCCGGAGATGTGAGCTTTAAACAAAATATTTTGCATATAAGTATACAGGTCAGGAAATGCACTTCAGAAATGTACCAGAGATTAGCCACTAAATTAGAACTTGCTTTCTTTTGTAAAGATTCAACACTTTAGGCTCTTCAGGCCTCGTTAACTCTGGAAACATTAATATTTCTTGAATAGAAGGACAATTCCAACTTTTAAAAGACACCTGAACAAATCTGATGAGTTAGTCAGTTTTAAAAGACAGACCATGTTCACTGGCCTTGATTAGCTGGACCCACAAGCCATCAGAATACCAAGGCAAAGCACTTCTTTGCATATTTTTTTTATTTTCTCTTTAAGTACCTCAACCTTGTTCTAACATTCCTATTATTTCTCTCTCTAAACTACTGGGTCAAGACAATTTGCACCGGAGAGATTAAATTCCATCTCTTCTGACCTTAATGAGAAAAAAATCCCTCAAAGCCTGTTTTACTCACCAGAAAAAAACACATGTTTTAACGGTGAGAAAGGTTTCTTTACCCAGAGGGAAGCGGCTGAGATTATAACGGGAGAGGGATATTGATAACTGATGATCGATCTCCACAGTCCATTTGTTTTAATTCTGACCTTTACCAGCAATCAGTGGTTCTATTTTCATGAGATTATTCTGTTATAATTTATTGATAGGTATGTTGAATTGCTTTCGTTGTCCTCTTGAGAAATTGAGAAAATTGCTCATCAAACAACACATCAGGATTTATTGGCAATAAATCCTATCCATAGTAATGGAGGAAAAAAGGAGAAAAATCAGTTTGTAAATTTTCAGGTAGAATTTATTGATAATATTTTTGACAGAATTCACTGATAAAATCGATTGATTTGGATTCTTAAGAAATCCATCTAGCAAGAGGGTTTTCACTGATTGCTGTTTGTAGCGAGAATTTTAAATGCATGTCCAAAGAACACATTTATGATTCTGCCACAAACAAAACACAGGGAAATCTTCCTCCTTGATGCTGAAAAAAAAGTTGAAATATTTAGCAAAAGATTGGAGCACATCAGCCACCATCATATTAATAGAATCTGTGATTGGTCAGTTATCTCTATGGTTGTCAGTCCTCCTGGATTGTCGTGGAAATTCGAGGAATTAAAGATTAAGCTCCAGGGCACTGCAGCAAGCAAAAACCCAGGAGAAAAATCATTGACACAATTTTAAAAATTGTTTATTTTTTAAAGGTTCTTTGAACGCTTCTGTTTACTAGCTATAAACATATTGAATATGGGAGAAAATGCTGTTTGAATGACAGTTAAAAATCCCCCAATCAATTCACAAAGTGTCTACTCACTTTCCAATTAGCTGTGATGACAGTGCACTATGAGAATGGGCATGATGGGTAGCCAATGGCAGCAGTGTGGGGCAGGGAAGTTGGAGGCAGAAGGTCATGTAATGACGCCTTCGGGTTTATGTCCAACCAAATTTGTCAACCTTAGACCCTTCTTGGTCTCTTAGGTCAGCCATTTTATGTTGTGTTGCTAACATTCGGTTAATGTTGGGGAAATATACCTTTATGATAACAAATAAAACCGAATAATCATCAATTGAGAATAAAACAAATCTGAGAGTAGAATTTTACTGAATAAATGAGGTCACATGATTTCCTTTCTCTAACACTCCATGTATGTGCATGTTGTGTATTGTGCTGCTTTTCTGCTTAATATGATGTCACTGTAGAAAAAGTTGCCACCAGGACTAGACACTACATCTGAAAGTAAAACTGCTTATGAAGTGATTGTTATCTGTGTTTGCAGTGCTACTTAACTCCTAGTTACATTGCGCTATCACTATTGGTGCCAGTGTTTGATTGTCTACGATGTGATGCTGGACTCCACTGAACTACTCTAGTGAACACCTAGAGTGAAACCTTATGGTAACTTTCCTGTATGTAGTGCAGTTTCAGCAGTGTTTTCAAAATGCAGCATTTTAGGTGTTTTGGAACGTTTAGTCTAAAGTAGAACCAAGACATCAATTTTTTTTACACTTAATTTATTGGGCTGAATGTACTTGAATGAGACTAGAGGTGATAACTTATGTTTCGACATATAAAAGTAAGACTTCTGTATTTAATGCGGTGAAATAAAAAGTCTAATTAAGTTCACTTGTGTCTTCTGTTTTGTACAGAGAAATTGTCATTGATTTGTTATTTGGTGTCTGAGAAGCTTACCGTTTTGAGTTGGGGAGTATATCTCCTGCAATAATGCCTCCTCCCATATCTTCAGGGTCACTTCTGGTGTACCCTAAAATTCTGTCTATTCTCATTCATATGCTAGCTCTTGGTGAGCATGGGATTATCTGCCTAGGTAGTCAATGGTTTGTTATCATCATTGTGGGTCTTATATGGGGTTGTCCATGGTCTTGATTTACAGATACTGTTGGAGGCAAGGCTGTTGATAAATTTTACCTTTTATTGAACATTCTGCTATGTACAGAACAAAGCTTAGCACGAGGCTTCACATAGAACTATCTGTCAGCATACTCTGTTGTCATGTGATCTTACATCACTGATGATGTGGACTATCTATTTACATATTTAACATTAACTCTTTGCACTACAAATGGTACCCAACTTCATCTCTGCCCCTACCTTTGCTTCCGTAACTAGAGCTGTGATAGTTGTTCTCTAAGTTGAGGATAAGCCTGTGACTGAGCTTGTGACTCAGGAGGGGAAAACCTGAAGCATCCTGTTCACCCACTGCTGGACATTGCATGACCTAGCTCCAAAATCCATCTCGCCTCCCAGTCCAGATCAATCCTACTCCACCCAGAGCTGAACTTCGAATTCCACATCCAGTCTATCACCAAGTTTGTGTTCTTTCACCTCAGGAACATCACCAAACTCTGTTCTTACCTCATCCCATTAATTCTAAATCCTCATCTACACTTTTTGTTCTAATACCTTCCTTTCTGGACTTCTGCATTCTTACATAAACTCCAATTCATCCAGAACTCCATCATACGCTTCCTATCCTAAACGAAGCACCATCAGTCCACTTTTCATATCCATCAACTTGCAATTCTTGCCCTTGATTTCAAATTCCCTCACCTTGATCTAGGACACATCAATTTGCTTATTGTGTGACAAGTAAATTAATTTACCCTGCAGTAGGGCACGGGTCCTACAAGAAATAGGCACTCCACATGAATTAATGAAAATCTTTTGAGGAGGAAGTATCTGTGAAAAGAAGGTAGGAAAAAGTTATGACAGGCGTGTGATTGTACATTGGGCCTGAATTTCAGAGTCAGGACAGTTGCCGGCTCTACAAACATGACCTGGGAGAAAATGCCCGGGAAGGTTGGATTTTGGATTTGGGGGAAGAGGGTGGGTGCAGGGCAGGTGAAAATGGAAGTTGTGGTGGACGACCCCGGAAACAGTGTGGAAGCTGCTGGGTGCGGAGGCACCGGCACTTTGTCAAAGATATGAAAAAAGAAATAAAATACACAACAGCCCTCCAGCCCTCACCCCTCTGACCCCACACTCCCTATGTCCCATCTGTGCCAACCCATGTCACCTCATGCCCTCCAACCACCCCATGGCCCCTCAAACCCTCCATATTACCTCATACCCCTATGACTATCCTCTTGGCCCCTCATGCCCTCCATGTTACCTCATACCCCTGAGACCACCCTCTTGGCCCCTCATACCCTCCATGCCAATCTATGCCTCTGTACTCTCCCGCAAAGCCCTTCATACCCTCCATGCCATCTCGTCCACCCCCCCACCCCCCAATGGCCCTTTATAGCCAACTTAGTGCCAACTCGACAACCCACAACCCACTTTGCAACTCCGCAAAGTTTAGACCTGCCCCTACCAGGTCTAATCTTCACACGTCGTGTTTCCCACTCCTAACTGACAAAAGTAAGACATGGCTGGAAACAGCTGCTGTTTTATATGGGCAGCTGCCTCTGTGAACCACGGGTGAGCAATTTAGAACCTGCCCCCATTAGCTGCCCTACAAAAATGGTAGGTGCCATGTCTGGGGGCAGGACTGCTGGATTCGGAGCTCCGGAGCCATTTTTGCAACGACAAAGAGCCTGTCCATCTGCGCAAAAATTCAGGCCTTGGAATCTTACAGTGTTCTGCTTGGAGCCCTAGCTACTTAGCAATAAGAAACCTTAATATAAGACTTGCTCTTGGTACAAAACTATTCAGCTAACAGGTGATTTAAAGATCAATGGCATTCGAAGCAATTAAGGGGATGGGCTAAAGAGTGGGATTTTCCGGCCCTGTCCTGACAGGACCCACCGCAGGAGATTCAGCAGCCCAGCCAAAATTCCATTGACTTTCAGTGGGACCGGATGATCTTGGCAGTTGGCGGGGCTGGAACATCCCACCCTAGATTTCAATGTGGGCAAATGTAACTATACACATTGGAATATGAAACATCCATTATCAACTGGCAAAGTGGAAAACTTAGGGGTTTGAGTACAAGTATATTAGCCATACACAAAATGTAGACTTAATTGAGAATATTTTGAAATAATGTGTTCAATAGCATTTGATCACAATTCTGTTCACGTTCTATAAAATCTGGGTCACTGGCGTACTGATATGCAGCATGCAGAGATAGGTGGCTAGCTATCAGTAAGATGTTGATGCATTGAAGAAGCTTCTGAGAACAATCCCAACATCTCAAGTCCCTCTTCATTACTATGGTTTCCCAAG
Organism: Carcharodon carcharias; assembly: GCF_017639515.1. Classification (NCBI taxonomy): domain Eukaryota; kingdom Metazoa; phylum Chordata; class Chondrichthyes; order Lamniformes; family Lamnidae; genus Carcharodon; species Carcharodon carcharias. The sequence continues at coordinate 198,153,252 of NC_054469.1, forward strand.
CCTGGCACACCAACCTGGTAAACCGATGCTGAACCCTTTCTATTGTTTTAACTGCTTTCTATAAAGGAGTGACTAAAACTGCATACCAGTAACTGTAGCCTATTGCCTTACACACATCTTTAGAGAAAGTCAACCCTAACCAGTAACCACAGGACTGACATTACTTCTGTCATTGTCAAGCAGGTGGCATTCCTGAAGCATTCTCCTCTGTTTTTTGGTATATTGAATGTTCTTTCCCATAGTAAATCATAGAAAAACCATTCCCATAACAGCTAATCAGAAATCTACTGACTAGGTCAAGGCATTGTCTCAATTGCAAGTGGGTGGTAGATATCAGCAGGTGATTTGAAGATCAATGGCATTCAAACCAATCTGGAGCAATTAAGGGGATGGGCTAAAGAGTGGGATTTTCTGGCCCTGTCCTGATTTAAAAAAAACCAAGAGGCCCATATAGTTTGCTTTCTACCATCCTGGTAGTTGCAAGATACAACATTAACTCTCCTGACCTCATTACAGCCTTGGTTCAAACATGGACAAAAGAGCTGAACTTCAGAAGTGAGATGGGTGACTGCCCTTGACACCAAGGCAGCATTTGACCAAGTGTGGTATCAAGGAGTCCTAGCAAAACGGGTCAGTGGGAATCAGGGGAAAACGCTCCTCTGATTGGAGTAAAACCTAGCACAAAAGAAGATGGTTGTGGTTGTTGGAGGTCAATCATCTCAGCTCCAGGAAATCACTACAGGAGTTCCTCAGGGTGGTGTCCTAGGCCCAACCATCTTCAACTGTTTCATAAATGATCTTTCTTCCATCATAAGGTCAGAAGTGGAAATGTTTGCTGATGGTTGCACAATGTTCAACGCCATTTGCGACTTCTCAGATACTGAAACAGTCCACCTCCAAATGCAACAAGGTATGGAGAATATCTAGGCTTGGGCTGACAAGTGACAAGTAACATTTGTGCCACACAAGTGACAAGTAACATTTGTGCCACACAAGTGCCAGGCAATGCCCATCTCCAACAAGAGAGAATCTAACCATCTCCCCATGACGTTCAACAGCATTACCATCGCTGAATCCCCCCCACTATCGCCATCCTGGGGTACCAAGACCAGAAACTGAACTGGACTAGCTATATAAATACTGTGGCTACAAAAGCAGGTCAGAGGCTAGGAATCCTGTGGTGAGTAACTCAGCTCCTGGAGTTCACCTACAAGGCACAAGTCAGGAGTGTGATTGAATACTCCCCACTTGCCTGGATGAGTGCAGCTCCAACAACAATCAAGAAGCTTGACACCATCCAGGACAAAGCAGCTCAATTAACCAGTTGATTGGCACCACATCCAGAAACATTCACTACCTCCACCACTGAATCACAGTAGCAGCAGTGTGTACCAACTACAAGATGCACAGCAGGAACTCACCAATGCTTCTTAGACAGCACCTTTCAAACCCCCGATCACTACCATCTAGAAGGACAAGGGCAGCAGATACATGGGAGCACCAACACTGGCAAGTTCTCCTCCAAGCTACTCAGTATCCTGACTTGGAAATATATCCTCAAATCTTCACAATCTTTATGTCAAAGTCCTGGAACTCCCTCCCAAACAGCACTGTGGGTCAACATAGACCACCGCAGGGATTTAAGAAGGCAGCTCATCACCTCCTTCTCAAGGGCAATTAGGGATAGGCAATAAATGCTGACTAGTGAGCAATGCCCACATCCCATGAACAAATAAAAAAAATCATAGCTATCAATCCCTATCAATTAACCTATAACTCTAGCGCAGTAAAGCCCAGTGGTGGAGAGCATTGCGAACCATAGATCCAAAGTCACTTCCTCATTCCTGGGATGTTACACTTACCGCATGTCATGTTGGGATACAGTATGTGTAAATTCAGACACGTTAGATTTGCAGTTAATCTATGTAACTTGCATTTACATGAATAAATATTAATTGTTTCCACCATCTCCCTTGTGGCAACAAGTAGCATTAGAAGGGTTTCAAAAGCACACTACACAAAGAGGAATTTAGAACTTTTCTTTATTTATACAATGAGATGCAAATAATATGTTTAATAGTTTCTTTTTAATATATACAATACTCTCTTTACATTGCAAAGATAATTATTATGTGTGTGCGTTTACACACGTACATATAAGATTGGATATTGCTTTAAACGGTGTAAAATATATTGTTAATCATTCAGATAAAGTTTTCTATTTCCCTGCTGTGCACCAATTTACATTCATTCCTATTTAATGGACTGAAGTCCCAAGTCATAGATTTTGTAACATTTGTCACAAAATAGTTTGTATTTATTACAACAGCCAAAAACTATTAGTGAGCTATTTTTTGTAAATAAATACAGCAAGATGGGATTTTATTCTGAACAGAGTTCCTATTTGAGAAAAGGAGTCTTAAAAATTACTTTCTTCCTTTTGTTGGATGACCCAAGGTTGATGGGGCAAAGTTAATCGGTAAAAGGTTTCATATTGGCTCATGCACAAAACTGAAGCTCAAAAGTGGAAAAACACGGATTTTGTTAGATAAATTAAGTTACTGCGCCCAAGTAATTGTCAATGTGTGTATTCCAAAACAAAAATAAGTAAAAAATTGTTGTGCATATTTGTTCACTCCATTCCTGTTTCACTTTTGAGGTGGTTGGATTCTTAAGGATTCAATTCATGTGACACTTGTACCAATGAAAATTTTGGTAAGTATCCTATATGGAAAACATCAGACATTTAAAAAATTGTACAATATATCAAGCAATATATGGAGAGTGTGCCATTTAATGACTCTCACCAATGACTCTTGTCCTGAGATTGCCTGAAAGTCCCTTTAACATCATCTCAATATAAAAGCTTTCGAAAGACTGTCAGACACATTAATCCTATGAAAAAAAAATCACCTTACATCTTTTTTGCATAAATGTCAATTACTTGTATTAAAACAATTATGTAGCCACTTAATATAAGTTGAGCACTCCAGCATTTACAAAAAGATATAAAAATGAGGATTATATATAGTGACAATTTCATAAAAATACATTCAAGCAGCTTATAGTCCTGAACCTTGATTAATCTCCAAGCCCCACAAAACCAATTAATATAACGGAGCCAGTTTATATAGTCAGTTTTATGTGTGTGCAGCTTAAATTTTGCAATATTCTTAAAAAAAAATCACAGTCTGCAGTGAAGAACTTGCAATATAATATTTCAGTTCCAAGCAACATTAATATGTTAATAGGGTGCGCAAATCCCCAGACAATGGGTTAGGTAATCTTGTTTAATCAAATTCTTTATGGAGCCATAGGAACAAAATAATGGGTCATTTAGCCCTTCAAGCCTGTTCCATCAGTTTGTTAGGCACAGCTGACTTGAATCTTAACTCCATTCACCAGTCTTCATTCTAGGTTCCTTAATACTATTGCCCAATAAAAAGCCAACTATTAAAGTTTTCAATCGACCTAACTTCGAACAGCTTTTTGGAGAAGAGAGAATTACTGATTTCCACTACCCTTTGTGTGAAGAAATGCTTCCTGAATGGTGCAGCTCTAATTTTAAGGGATGCCCCCCTGTTTGAGACCCTTATCCAGAGGAAATAGTTTCTCTCTATCTACCCTATCAAATCTTTTAATCAGGCTAAACACCCCAATCACGTCACCTCATGATTTTTTTTATACTCAAATGAATATAAGTCGAGTCAATGCAACCTGTCCTCAAAATTTAGCCTTTTAGTCTCAATTTCATTCCTAATCTTAATGTAAGATATGGTTTTGGCACAACACAGTATGATCTGAGAATGTCATTCCTGCAGTTGATTTGGTGTTAGAGTAGCACGACATTTTCCTCTGTGTCTTAACAATGACATATTGTTTGCGCACTGTGCCAATTGAGAGGAAAATGCCAAGGATAATTATTTTGTGGGTTGAAGCTAATTGGTTCCAAAACTAGTGGCACCACCTGACCTTTGGAGCCAATCACAATTCCTCCTTGAAACTTATGAATAATTAGTGGAGGTGGCTTTGTCCTTTTAAGCACACTGGTTTCACCACTAACTAATGCTTTGACTGGATTGGTTATGAGAACTGTTATCAAATCTGCAGTGATTGCCTATATTGATTCATATCAGAGCACCATTACAACAAAGAGAGCAGGGGCTAATACATAGGCATTGAGGCCTGGATTTTCGTAGGGGCAGAAATGGGCCCGGGACGGGATTTACGCATGCATGTTACGTGGAGGCAGATGCCCATTTAAATCAGCAGGTGCCTCCACTCAAGTGTGATTTTGGTGAGCCAAGTGTGTGAAGCACGGTGAGCACAGTTAGACTTGGCAGGTGTGAGGCGGGGAGCCCTTTTGGAGAGATATGGTATCCCTTTTGGATATGGTCCAGGGTTACCTCTGAGCGAGGTCAGATGCCCTTTGGGAAGGTCATGTGGCCCTTGAGACAGGTATATGCCCCTTGGGATTGTTAAAATTAGGCATGAATGTGTGTAAAATGTGCAAAAACCCATTAACCGTCTAGCTCATTGAAATGTTAGATGTGTCAAAATGAACTGTCAGAAGCAACTGTCAAAAGTGCCAAAATGAACTCTCAAAGGCAGTTGTCAAATGTGTCAAAATAGATTGTCAAGCTGTCAAGGAATTTAAAATTCCTGTCCTTTAAATCTTTGAAAAAAATTCTGGAGTGTTTAAAAGAATCATTTTTTTTCTGTTTCACTCTGTCTCTTGACATAAGCCTCAAGGCTACCAGTACTTGATTAGTGCTGCATGACTGATTTCGCAATCTTCCATTTTCACAGTAGGGTGCCTTCCATTTCACAGTTTGATTGGCAGCTGCAAGGGGCTATAGACTCTTTGAAGTAGGACTATGAATTCCAATGTTTGTTTTTATAAGGGGTGAAACACTTGAATGGAATGTTTGTTTTTTAATAGTGAATTCATCAATATACAGGGAAATTTATTGCATTTAATCTCAGCATGGGTTTTGACTTCTGCTCATGGTGGAGTGAGTTGGCAAGTTAGATGTAAGGGCAAAGGGTGCTGGGTGGGGCCATGGCTAGGCTAGAGTTAGCACTAAGTTGGCATAGGGACTATAAATACACATGGGGTGGGTAGAGGGGCATAAGTTGGCATGGGTGGTATGAGTGGTTATGAGTGAATGTGTAGGGGCATGGGTTGGCCTGGAGGGTATGAGGGACCATGGGGGTGGGTAGAGGGCATGAGGTGGCATGCAATGGCATGGATGGGGCATGGGCAGCGTGTGGGGGTTGAAGGGGGGCTGAGGGATGAGGGCTGGAGGGACGTTTTTGTTCATTTAAAAAAAAAATCTTGGACAGTGCCAGGGCACAGAGCCTTCTGCACACTCCATCTCTGCATTAGTTCCACAGTGGTAGGCTGGACTCCCAGAGAACCCTGCCATCCTGGAACAAAAATCCCAGCTTCTGGGGCACTTTCGCCCGTGTCAGGTTTGTGGAGCCAGGAAACAGGACGACTCTGTGCTCCCGACCCAGTAGTGAAAATCCAGGCCTGAGTGTCTTTGGTTTAGAAGTGGCCATCAGCCTGACTCTGGGGGACTGTACTTTAGTGAGTTGGGTTAAAGTCAGACATCCGGAACATAAAGATGACAAATTGGAGTCAATGCTCTCATTGCTTACCTCAGCAATTTACAAGTAGATTCCAAGTTACGCCTACTGTTTGCTCAAACAGAATTACTGTATGTGAGAAACTTGGGCTACACAACATTTTATTTATACTAGCTGAAAAATGTTTCCTGTCTTGGAGGTATGACTGACTATAGCTAATATCATTATGCAAACCACATCCTATCTTGCAAGAAATCAGGACTAATGCAGACTTTGGTACAGATCAGAAAGAATTCAGATGAACCATCGCACCCCAGTCAGACCTTTCCTCAGATACTCTCAAAACAGGGTGCACCCAATGCCCTGAATTTAAAAATCTGCGTGGCGACTGGCCTGTCAACAGAGTCCTCATCAGGCCAAATGCAAAAGACAAAGGCTGTGTGTATATGAATGCATATTAGGCAGAATTGTTAGCTTTTTCATCTGCACCACCATGCCCTCTCCTCCCTGCTATAATTGCTGAATGCTCTGATGTAGCTCCATGGCCACCAGCAGTAGTCCTGATCCTCCCATAATTGCCTATTTTATCTGTGAGCCACTATACTGAGTATTGTTGGTGTGAATTGGGCAGTAACAAGGGCCATGAAGCTCTCAGATTGTCATAAATAAACAACTAATGTCCTTTAAGGAAGAAAATCTGCCATCCTTACCCAGTCTGGCCCAACACATGACTCCAGTTCCACACTAATGTACTAATGTGGCTGATGCTTCACTGCCCTCTGAAGTGACCCAGAAGCTACTAGTAGTCTGTACACTGATGATTTTAATTGGTTAGGATGCAGATAATGTGGATTTCAGACAGACAAAGTGTTAAGTCCAAAGTTTCCTGCCTGAGATCTGCCCAATGACCACTTCACAGGCTCCAGATCTGTAGACCTACTGACTAAATGTTTCAGGTTATGTTTGCATACAGGCCAACCAACGTACTCCTGCCACCACTATCATCTGAATGATAATTTCCCTGTCACTTCCGTAAATCAATTATCCCTAGTACACTATCAGACCAGCAAATCAGCAGAACCCACTTTTCCAATGAAATGAACAGATCTGGTTTTACTTTACATTGGCACAGTTTCACACCCCTGAGGGAGGGCAGTGGTGTCCATTAGATTGGCACAGTTTCACACCCCTGAGGGAGGGCAGTGGTGTCCATTAGATCAACAACAGGCATCAGTCTCTAGCTTTAACTGGGCAGGCCCAGACCTGGTTCCTGAAGCTCCCTCCACTTCTGCCCAATCTTAATTTCTCACTTGAACCCATGCAACTGTTTGCCTTCAATCTTTCAATGTAGTCCACCATGTTTTTTTACTTATTTCACAATGACAGCGGAACACTCCAAGAGCACACAAGGTGAATTTGTTCCTATATTATACCAGGCAAGTGAATAAATGAATAAAAACATACATTTGAGGGGTTGGGGAGGGGGGTGCTGGTGGATTTTTAAGCGGTTTGTTGCTGCATACAATTCCTTAATGTCATCAAAGAGGCACCTTTGTTCCTATGAATACCCTTTGAATAGAGATAAGAAACATTGAAAATTCCTTGAAGTATATATATACTTATATATACCAATAAAGTGCAAGGATAAAGGTTACACGATGGAATCTTTGGTTTCCTGAGCAGTTGGTCAGAATTGCAATCCTATAACAAAACTATATCCCACTCTTCTTTTGAGTTCCCAGAACTCCACTCCTTACATGAAGAATGGCCCATCCTTTGTTAAGTGATATGAGAGTTTCTTCTGTGGGAGTGAAGCTAGATTTCCGCCAAACTGCCCGCATCTGACCACAAATTCTTCTTTGTTGTCCACTAGCCACTCTTTATGCCACAGTGACTACCCTCAGGCTCTGTTTGGTCTCACTGACAGAGCAATCTTCCGAAATCTTCTCCTCAGAGCAGCTCCGGCCAGAGAGCTTGTCCATCTGCTCCAGATCATTGAAGCGTTCCACTACACACTGTGCGGTGAGACGTGCTTCTGGATCGTGGTCCCAGCATTCCACAATGATTTCACAGAGCTGCTGCACAAGCTGAAAGACAAAGGGAGAGAACAGTGTTCACATGAATTTTGGGCAAACCGTATACTGACTCCAAGAAAGGCACATGTGGGTGCAGCAACAGCACAAAACTAGCTTCCAGCTAGTAATCAAATTTGCCTCCAATGGTATATTTCACATTCCTCGAGGCTATCGCACAAGTCAAGTTGTAATGTCGAAGCATCCGATGGCTGACACTCCTACAGCAACATCAGACATATCTTACTTGAACTGATGTTCATGAGTACACAGCACCAGCAGCTGTGGAGAGGTCAGAGCAGTGACTGAATCAGCCTCAGTGAAAGCAACGTGTTCCACTTTGGGAAAAAAATTCACCTCAAAGAACGAGAGGAGTAAAACATATATACACTTCCCGTTGCAGGCACTTCCTCCCAACCAGGAACTCACTCCAGTGATAAATCCTCCGTCCTTTGTTTATTAGCTTCATATTCCAATTCTACTGACTGTGCTGATTGTGCCTTAATAGCAAGTGCTGAAGACTAAAATTGTGTTTTTTTTTACCAAGTATTATCAATAAGACTAACCTACTCATCAAGGTGAAAGCTAAATGTAGACTCAAATTTGAGTAAATTCTAATTTTTTCCAGGGAATGGCAAGGGGATTCGGAAGGACACTGGAGAGGTGGGGAGGGAGGGGGGGGGGGGAGGGGAGGAAGGCTCCACTACAAAAGCGATTTGACTGCCAGCCCTTCCTCTCTGGTGTCCTCTCTCCCCCTAGTTGGTCAGTCCTCATTTGGAACTGTTCTTGGAAATGGATGCTAACAGGGGGCAATTTTCATCTTATAGTTGCCTCTTTGACACTCAAAAACAGGATGGGGTCTGGTCTGAAAATAAAGTGGCGTGTATTCATATATAAGCAAGGGCTAGTCATGAGGAATGATATTTAAAAGGGATCCTCAGCTGCTCTCAGGTAACACTGTTTGCACTTTTTGAGACACGTTTTTCCACAGTAGATCAAGTTTATTCTCCATCTTAAAAGGATTTGAAAGTGCTTGTAATTGATGTTGTAGGTTCTGAACTCCTTTTGCTTGCTGCTCCAATGTTGCTTCTCTCCGAGACATGTAGAAAAAAATCATGTCCCCTTTAAGCTGCCACAGCCAACTGGGAAACTGTTACACCACCCAATCTCTTGCTATCAGGTCGATAAGTTGCCTACCAAGAGTGCACAAATGGGCTACTGCATGGAACGTTACAACATTACTTCAATGGCTGAGAAGCACGTTGGGAGGTTCTGAGGATATGAAAGATGCCAAATAAATGTAAGCTCTTTCCTTCAAATAAGCTCACTTCATGCTATCCGGTGAGACCAGCTTGTTTTTCTACCTGGTCAGTGCATGAAGTGGGTGAGATCCCCAATATCAGCTCTACATTGAAGTGGCAGTAATAATAGAGCTGGAGAGCATTATTGGAATAGATAGAGCACACATACATTATTATAAACACAACATTTGGAAGATTGTTATGTTCTGGGATTGTCTCTTTAAGGTAAAATGGAACAGTGACAGGGGTCATGTGACTTGCTCCAAATTCTGCCTCACAACAAGCTTGGGTGGCATGGTTGCTATGGGGACAAGGGGGATCCAGGATGACTTACTGGGAAGAAGGTGCTAGATGTTCACACTGGTGGACAATGGCAATTGCAGCCGTGCTGCCTGTGGGTATTCTGTTAAGGTCAGATTTTTGCAAAGTTGGGTAGTTTCCACAGACATTTAAAAATGGCAGGCAGGACCCAGATCCGGAAGTCTTATCCCCATTTCCGACAGATCCAACTTTCATCGTTAGGGTAAAGATGGCGGGGTATGAATCACACAGGAGGGAAACCCATACCCAGTAGGGCCATTTGAGCTTACTGCTGAGTTCAAACAGACCCCAATTTGGCTGTTGCATGGGCCTTGAAGGGCAAATGCTCTTGAAGGAAAAAAGTGGTCTGTTTAACAGTCATGATCTGAAGCTTTTTTAAATCCCCCACTCTTTAAACTGTAAAAAAAAAATACTGCCTGCAACGGTCAGTGATTGTTTAAAAAAAACTGCTGGACTGCTTTGACTGACGGGCCATCTGTTGTATCATCTGTTAAATAGTTTCAATAGAGTTATTTGTTGGCATTTCCCTAAGAATTATTCATTATGAATGCTTGGCTGAGTTTCAAAAGCTACAATTATCCCAGCAGGGGTTCTGAGCTCACAGTTTGATCGACAGCTTAAATATGTTATTAAAGGATTAAGGGCATAAACAGAATTTTGTTTTTTTTAAGAGATTAGCCACTTGTAGTGATTTAAAAGCTTTGACACTTTCATGGATGTGAGTTTATTAGTCTTTCAAGTGTGACTTAAGCCTGTGTCCTTTTGACTCAAGCCACAGCTGACATTAATATTGAGGATGTGTAGTTGGATGGATTTATACAGAAGGACATGGCCTGATAGATTGAATGGGCTTTTCATGCTGCCAGCTTTCTTGCACTCTTTTGCAATTGGAGAGTGCTATTACTACAAAAGGAAGTCCCTGAAAGAGTCTAACTCTGATGTCTTTACCAAAGCTGAGAAGGAAGTCCTGGATGACCCAGAGCTCAGCTGATTTCTTCATGGGCAAAAAATAAAAAAAGTGAAGGTCAACTTGCTGAATGACATAGCATTATTTACTGGTAACAAGATGGTTAAAGTACCTGGTGATTAAGCCAGCTGTTGGGGATCTCAGGCCTTCCCCGATCTCTCAGGACAACATCCTTCATGCTTTCTACACAGGGATGCTCCCGGACCTTGGAACCAAAGGCAGGCTCATAGTCTTTCACTTCTGTGGAGAAAAATTTCAATAATAAATTAGGGTAGATATGAATAAACTATTTTCTCTGGTGTAAGAATTAAGAACAAGGGCACATGACTCTAAAATTAGAGCTGGGCCATTAAATAGCAGAATCAGGAAAGAGTGGTTACAATTTGGAACTCTCTCCCTTGCTAAAGACTTGAATGCTGGGCTGGGGACAACTGGAGCTTCTAAGTCAGAAGTAGATAGATTTTTGTTGGGTAAGAATATCAATAAATATGGAGAAAGACAGGACAATGAAGTTGAAGTGCAGATCAGCCATTATCTAATTGAACGGCAGAGAAGAATGACTGACCCCTGTTCCTAACACTCCTATATTTCTAGGCCAGGAGGTGAAAGGGGGCACAGTGAGACTTGGTATGGGTACACATATATAGCTTGTTGAAATCACTTCCCCGCTGGCATTTCCAATTGTTACATAACTTTATAAATATTTCTTTATAAAACACTTTTCCAATTTCAGTAAAAATACTGCTCATGTGAAATCATATGAAACCAGGTTTACTTTTAATTGCAGTGAGGGACTGGTGGAAATCACCTCGCTTTATGGTATCATTGCAGTTAGTGAAATGCAAATTTTCTCTCTCTGTTTACAAAACTACCACAACCTAAGAAGCCATGGAAATTTTTTCCACAATTCCCAACTAGAAAAATCATCTCATGCAAGTTTGACCAGGTGTAAAAACTTCCAGTACTGAAGCCCGCATGGCTGGCATTATTCTGAACCACATGCTAGCAGTCTAGCCAACTAACTAGCATCTCTAAAGCTCCTCTATTTCACCTTGATAATATCTTAAGTCAGTTCTCAAAGAATATTTCCACTTTTGTTTCTTCCATACAGCATACAAGGTAATTTGGTCCATTGTGCCTGTGCCTGCTCTTCTGCAGATGTTTTATTTTTAAGTGTACATGCAATTGCCAGCCATCTTTTGAAGTAGACAGCCAATTTAGTACAAGCTTGTGCTGTATTATGGGCAGTTTTAATGATCTGGATTCTCATTTGCAGGAAATTGGAGTGAGGCTGCTCAAACCCAAAGCAAGAGGCTTATCTCATTAGTTAAGGCTGGATTGCAATCCAGTTCTCATGATAGGACAATGCACTAACAACCTCCATCACTCAGTTCCTCTGGGGCTTAAGAGCTAAGAGTGTGTCCTTTTGCAAATGGAGAGTTTTATTAGCATATTAACTTTTCATTAATTATCCATTCTGCAGTAGCTGACCGAGAGGGTTAATATGGAACACAGGGTTCCCATTCAGTGTCTCTGGCCCACTGTAGTCAGCGACAGTTTGATGTTTATAGGTCAACTATGAGCTGGTATCTTTGGCTTTGCTAAATAGCTGGGACAAAGAAAACACTCGCAGGCTTGGTAGAGGCTCCAACATTCCAGAAGAACAGGAGTTTGGTTGATGGTGAGTGTGTTAACACAATATAAAAAATGTGGTGGTTCCCATCTCCACTTGGGTAGAAAATCAATTCATCATGTGCACCAACTTACGTTGAAACCTGCAGTTTACATTTCAGCCTCAAGCATGTGAAGGTAAAAGCTCTCTCCTTTTCTGTGGGAAAGCAAAATGACAGAATCTAGAAGTCTGCCTACCCCCTTTTCCAACATTTATGAAATGCTGTCATGTCCCGCGATCAAAGTAAGCTTGCAGTTTGCTTCCTGAACTTCAGCATCGCACAGTCTTTTTTTGTACCTCAGTAATGTTACCAAACCAAATAACTGAGCAAGTGAATTTATACCTATTTCACTGCTGGCTCTTTCATTAGTGAGAAACAGATTGGATTATAGAGCTCCTGCATCTGGGGAACATCTGTATTGGAGTAAACAGATAGCAACTCCACAAGGAGTAGACCTTATGTGTATTTTAGCTTTGCCACAAAAATGCTTTTAACCAATGATCAGTAGGGAACAGACTAGAATTTTCTTAAAACCATACTGGAATAAAGTGCTAAATTAAGCCAATTTTGGAATAGCCGATATCAGTTTTGTTCTGTCTAATCCCCTTTGTGTACTAGATTGCAGAATGAACAAGGCACCAATGGGAGCAATGGTCACAATATGTGCACTTGCTGGACAAAGAGATTTAGAGATGTTCTTCTGGAATATCAGTCAGCATGTTGTAGAGTAATCACAGTTCCAGCAGCCTTGGTTCAACTAGTGAGCTAATGAAACCACTGCCATACGAGTGACAAAAGTCCAGGTGTCCATCCACAGACAGAATCATTGTGTTTAGCTGTACAGTTACTGAAGTGCAACAGTTGCAGCTCCCAAAGGTCTTGTTTAAGCAGCCTACCACTCAGGACATGACGCTGTCCAAAACCTTGTGACCCATATTCTAATCTACACCAAATCCTGCTCAGCCATGTGCACACTGGCCTACAGTGACTCCCAATTCACAAGCACCTCGGTTTTAAAATTCTCATCCTCATATTCAAACCAAATGATGGCCTTCCCCTTCCCCTTCCCCACATCCGTTTCATCCTCCAAGCCTACAGACCTTCAAAAACTCTGAACTCCTATACACCGCCCACTCCCTTTGCCCCATTATTAGCTGCTGTCCCTTCAGCTAGAAGGTCCAGAATTCTCTCTCTCCTTCTCTAAGATGCTCCTTAAAACCCATCTCTTTAAGCTTTTGGTCTCATATCTTAATATTTTCTTTTATGGCTCAGGGTCCGCTTTTGTCCTATTTTGTTCTATTATGCTCCAGTTAAGTGCCTTGAGAAGTAGTATACTGTGTCATTCAAGTCATTGTTGTCTAATGGCCAGATCATATTTCTCTGACTTTGGAGAGAATGGGATGCAGAATGGAGTACATCAACTTCATCCACTCCAGTGCCCTGCATTGCTTTGGACATGGCTAGCATTTAAGAAATGAAGTGGTTTCCTCTCTGCACAAAATGCTACACAGCAAGATCCAAAGCTCTTCTATTTGATGACAATTTAAGTCTTTAAAATTTAGAACTACCATGATGTGGTTTCCACAGAGCACCCTGTGAACTAACTCATCAACAGAGTAGATTGCAGAACTCTCGCATCTGAAGGCATGGGTTGAACTTATTTTCTCCATATGGAAGTTGGGCGTAAGTGCTCTCTGATCTTAATGTCTTAAAAGATCGCAAAGCCTCAGGAATCTCTCTCGAATACTGTAGAGGACAGACTCATGACTGGACCTGGCTCTGATGATAGGAATAGGGAAACAGGATGAAGTAGGACATTCAGCCCCTTGAGTCTGTTCCACCATTCAATTAGATAATGGCTTAATTGTCTCGTAGCTAGTCTATCTTAACATCCACTAGTCTGTCCATGTTGTATTACAGTAAGGGGAAATGCATAGGTTTTCTCAGCAGTTTGTCAAGCAGCTATGGCATTCCACCAGCAGTAGATTCAGGTTTATAATTTCTGCATGTGTTAGGTTTTGTGCTCACTGGGGGAAAGGATGTCAGCACTGGAAACATATATTTGACGGGCTTGGTAACAAGAAATCCAATTCAAGTATATGATGAGTTAGATAAAAAGTAATGCTCTCTCTGCTCCAACAATGCTCTTTAACTTTAACCCAGGTACAGCAGATCCTACCATTCCAATATTGATATCTGTATTTCTCAGACATAGTACCCTAATGCCTACTCAGCAGCTCGATACCAAAATCTGCCAAGTTCCCAGCACTAGAACGGAACACACTTAGGACCATTAATATCCATCAGAAGAGATTAGGCTAATTGTGCTCTCTGTTTGGGCTGGACTGAACCCATGTCCCAGAGGAGGATGGACAGAGGATAAAAGGCAAAAAAACTGTGGCTGTTTGGAAATCTGAAACAAAAACAGAAAATGCAGGAAACATCCAGGCACTATCTGGAGCGAGAAATAGAATTAACGTTTCAGGTTGAAGATGTTCTGTCAGAATTGGTAAAAGTTAAAACTGTAACAGGTTTTAAGCAATTGAAAGCCAGGAAAGGAGGGAGGAGGGAGAGAGAAAGAGCAACAGGAAAGGTTTATGATAGGATAAAAGGCAGAAGAGATTAAATTGCCCCCTCCCCTGCCTCTGTATCGTTTTAAAACCTGTTACATCTCTAAATTCTTCCTGCTCTGAGGGAAGATTATCAGTCTGAAACGTTAACTCTGTTTATCTCCATTGCTGCTGCCTGACCTGATGAGTATTTCAGCAATTTTCATTTTTATTTCACGACAGAGTTCTAATACTCACTGAGTCATGTAATTTTATTTTTTAAGAGTAACATTACAGTCACATGGGAATAGTTAAAAACAGTTCTAAGTTTCTTGTCAACAGCACAGCATACTGAATAAATCTCAGCATTTCTGTGGGTAACATGAGGAAGCAATGAGCACAACTTGCATTTAACATAGCAAAATGTCCCAAGGTGCTTCGTGGGAGTGTTATCAAACAAAATTTGACATCCAGGCAGAGAGTTAGGTTTTAAAGAAAGTTTTAAAATAAGGGAGAGAGACAGGGAGGCTGGGGGAGGAAATTCCAGAGTTTAAGATTTAGGCAGCTGAAGGCACAGCCATCAATGGTGCAGCAATGAAAATCAGGGATACTTGAGAGGCTAGAATTGAAGGGACCTAGTGATCTTGGAGAGTTGTAAGGAACTAAATACATCAGGTTATGAGATCCACAGGAAAGGCAAAGATAATGGGCAGAATTTTCAAGTGTCTGAGCGGACAATATGGCGGGAATGCCAAAAACTGGTTTCACGATGTCAGAAACCAGTTTGCGATCGCCCCCTCCGCCTGTCAATGGCGGGCCACGTTTCCCGCCACCGCACATCAGGGACTTCATTTTAATACATCTGCATATCATTATAAGCCCTGTTTGCCGGAATTACCTCCCCAAGTTGGATCATCCAGGCACATCGACGTGTGCTTCACAACTGAACATAAGTGATGAGCACCTGGTGAACTGCACTCTGCTTGGGACTTTGAGGTTTGTTTCCCTACTTTGCTTTGGGCAGCACTCACAGTCATCGGCATCAGGCTTCGCACACAGCACCACATCACTTGGGGGAGCTCATGGGCAGGTCTCTACTTATAGTACCTGCCGTAAGGTGGGGGTGGCTTTTCAGCAATTGCCAAGTTAGGGCTTGGTTTGGGAAGAGGGAGAAATTGCCTCGGGCAAGGGAAGAGGCTGCAGGGCTAGGGCTTTACTGGGGAAGGAGGGTATCCCCTTTCACACAGGGTGTGTGTGGAGACACATGCCTCAAGAGGGTGAAGGCTGTGGAGGCAGTTTCCAGAGGAGATGAGGCCAGATGGAGATGTGAGGGTGTGTGTGAGTGAGTGAGTGGTGATGGCACTTGAGCTGGCAGTGAGTGAGATGCCAGTGAATGTGTGATGGGCTTATGAGTGTGTGAGTTTAGAGTGATGAGATGGTTGACTTACCCTGGTGGCACAGATGAGATCATTCATCTTCTATCTGCACTGGATGGCAAACCTCTTCTGTGCAGCATTGGCACTGACCAACACTGCTGGAGTGATGACACTGATAGGCCTCCTGCAGCCAGAGCAGAGATAGAAGGCATCGTGATGGGCTCCAACACTGTCCAGAAGACATTCCAGGGATGTGTAACTGAATCAACGGGCTGCAGTCTTCTTGCCTTTTGTCTTCTGTGCAGCAGTCCTGGGCTGAAAGCACTGAGACGCGTGTGCACGGCTGCAGTTTAAATATCGCACCTGGCGTGAGGAAGTGGTGAGGTGATGGTGTGGTGGGCGAATTGAAGTTGCCTGCCAGTGAAGTGGCGTGTTTCTTGGGAATGAATGATTAATGAGGCAGGATTGGGATGAAACAGAACAAAAACCTACCATTGTGGCCAGCAGGCAAAACGTCCTTTTCCCTGCCCACCACTGCAGTTAGTGCAAATCTGGGATGTTTCTGCCCCTTGTTACAGGTGTAGGAGAAGCCTTAGTGATTTAAGAATGAAATCACTTCCATGGTAAGAAGATACAATGAGAGATAAGAACGTAATGAAGACTTTAAGAGTCTAGAATTAAAAATAAGACAAGGGGAGGGATTCTCCACACCTGCCCACTGCCGGGATCTTCCAGTCCCACCGCAAGTCAATGGACTTCTGGCTGAGGCACCACCTCTCCCGCGGAGGGTCCCGCCCGTGACGGGACCAGAAAATCCCGGCCAACAATTTAAGGCTGTAGTGAGGGTTGTACACAGGTAGCAGCTATGAAGTGGTAGATTATATAAAAAAGGGGAATAGACAAGCATGTAGCAAAGACAGCATAGTTTTATTGCGGATTTTACGTTTCAAATAGATTGGTACAAACAGGGTAGCACGTGTTAGAAAAGTGGTGAATTTCTTGAGTGTGTCTGGGATGGTTTTCTGCAACAATATGTCTTGGAACTAAAGCGGGCAGGCCATATTTTAGATTTAGTAATGAACCAGATTTAGTTGGTGATTAATGTTGTGTGAACATTTATCAAAGAGCAATCATAATACAAATGAGTTCAACATAGTGTTTGAAAGGGAGAATCATGGAAAAACTACTAGGATTTGAGATTTAGCTAAGCAGACTTCAATGGGATGGGACAGGCTGTCCGCAGTAAACTGGAAAAATCTTCAATGAAAATCAGTGGAAAGTGTTCAGAGAAGAATTTGAGAAACAGAACCAGTTTAAACTCCCCAGGGGCAAGAGCTCAACTTGCCAAAAAAAATGCAGTCATGGACAACTAAAAAGGTAAAATAAAAAACATACGAAAAATAGCACAGATCCTGGTGAATGGGAAAGGTACAAAAACAGCAAAAGGTGACAAAACAGAGCTACTAAAAGGGAGTGTGAAAAGAAACTTGCAGAGGAGCATCAAACTCTTTTTTTTACAATTATATAAGGAAAAGAAGGGTGGTCAGGAGCAATCTGGGCCCTTGAAAATTGAGAAGGTTGATATTGTCAATGGAAAAATAAGGAAATGGTGGACATTCTAAGTAATCACGTTGCATCAGTATTTACAGTGGAGGAAGAGATCAACATATAGATATAAAAACAAAAAAACTGCGGATGTTGGAAATCCAAAACAAAAAATAAAAAATAAAAAATACCTGGAAAAACTCAGCAGGTCTGGCAGGTATATCAATCATTTAAATGTGACAAACAGAAGATAATCAAAAAGGCTAATGGAATGCTAGAATTTATATCTAGAGAACTAGAATACAAATGGATAGAAGTCACACTTCAGCTGTATAAAACCCTGATAAGACCACTGCTGGAACACTATAAGCAGTTCTAGGCAAGGATATATTGGCCATGGAGGGAAGGCAGCATAGACTTACTAGAATGATACCTGGACTCCAAGGATTAAACTACGAGGAGAGATTAAACAAACTAGGCTATTTTCCCTGGAATTAGAAGGTTAATGGATGATTTTATAAAAGTTGTCAAGATATTAAGGGAAACAGATAGGCTAGATAGAAAGAAACTCTTTCCACTGGCTGGGGGCTCTAGGACTAGGGGGCAAAGTCAAAAAATTGATCCAGATCTTTGAGGAATGAAACACAAAGGCTGGTAGAAGCTTGGAATTTTCTTCCGTAAATGGAATTGATGGCAGATGGCAAATGGCAATTGATGCTAAATCAATTGTAAATTTTAAAACTGAGGTTAACAGATTTTTGCTAACCAAAGGTATTAAGGGATATGGGGCGAAGGCCCATGGAATTATGGAGATATGGAGTAATATCGCAGATCAACCATGATTTCACTGAATGACTGAATAGGTTTGAGGGGCTAAATGACTCCTTTTGCTATACTTCTACAGAAGCTTACAGAAGTAATGAGGAACAAGCCCATGGTAAGGATTTGAACAAGGCTGAGAATTTTTAAATTGAGGCATTACCAGACCAGCAGCTGATGACAGTCACTGAACGCAAAGAAAGCAGGAGAGTTTTGTAATGAAAGTACAGCTGAGAGCTGTCAATTTTCAAAGCTTAAAGCTATGTGGCCAATTATTCTTTGTCACGTCATCCCTTGTCTCATTGCCAACTCTGCCCTATAAATTATTGGCACCATTGCCAGCAGTTTGTTCAAATAAAAAGCATGTGCCAAAAATTTACCAAACAATTAAATTGTCTCACACTCAAAAGAATAGGTTTTGAGAAGCACAAAGAACCAAAGAAAGCAATCATAGAGACCTAAGTCTCAACACGTTTTAGTTTGTGCTCATTTGTAACTGGAGATCAGCCGATGAGAGCAAGGCTGGAACAGGGAGAAAAACCACAGCAGGAAAGGAAGTTTACTTGTCCCAATGCCAGGACGACAGGAAATGACCATTTTGTGTTTTTTTTGTTGCTGGTGGGAGATAGCTGCTTGAGGTGCAGCAACCCAGATTCAGTTTTAATAGCATTTACCCTAGCTTTGCATTTGTAACAGTTGAGAATGTTCCCTGTCTCCCTGAGGCTCTGGACACAGGCTTCACCTAAAGTATGGTGTAATCCAATTGGAAGCAGAGCAATGCTGGAAAGCGAGCCTTGCACATGTTTTGTTAGCTGATAGCTACTCAGCAGCTTGATTATAATGAAAATATTTGTTTTTAAGAAGGGAAAACGTTCTCGGACATATTAAGTCAATAAAGGATACTTAACAGGAATGAGTGGATTAAGGAGAGATTTTAACTCTCAGGAGGTGGGTGGCTACTGTTAAGCAGTCTCTATCATTCGATGTCGGAATAAAGATTAACCTAAACTGAGTACCAGGCAGAGTGCATCTGTCCAGTCACGGCTGGTCACTGAAGAGCTTCATAGAACAATAACCTCAGTCCTCACTCTCTGAAATGTCAATAGCTCCATTAACAAGGAAATGCCAAGTTAAGACAAATCCGTAAAGTTGACATTTGTTTTTCGGTTTGCTCTCATGAATTAGAAGCATTCTTTCTGAATTTTGTGACACAAACAGCAGGTGCTGTTTTTGAAAAGTTAGGTAACTCTAGTCAACATATAATTATATAGAGTTTAAGCTCTACCCATGGCTTCTCCCATTCTGCTTCGTCCAATCCTATCGGCATGTCCTTCTATTCCTTTCTCCTTCGTCAGCTTATGCAGCTTCCCCTCAAATATATCTATGTTAGTCATCTCAATAGCTCCATGTGGTAGCAAGGCCCACATTCTACTGCTCTTGCGTAATGTAGTTTCTCCTGACAATGCAGTTAATTAGACACTAGGAATATTTTTGTTTCTGTTCAATGTCACACTTTCCCACAACAGACAATAGACAATGAAAACAGAAAGTGTTTGGAAGTGTGCAACACGTAGGGCAGGATTTTGCCCTTGGCGGGTGTGCTTGGCAGGGACCAATTAAGGCCTGCCCTGTGTGGAATGCGAGCGACTGTGCTGAGCGCTGCCTGTGCGGGCGGGGGGAGGAGGGACAGCCGGGCCTAGTGTGCAGTTTGCACATGCGGGTGAAAGAGCGCTCCAATCTCCCTGAGGCAGCTCCGGGCCTCAGGGAGATTGAAGCACTGGGTAAAAAAATTAAGGAGAGAATAAAAATTTAATAAAATGAGTCCCCTCATGTGACTCTGTCACATGAGCTGGGACATGTTTTTAATTTAAAAATAAAGTTTTTATTTAATGTTTATTTGCTTTAGGAAACCTCATCCTGCTCGTGGATGAAGTTTCCTAAAAAATGTAAAGGCTGCTTGGCCTCTTCGCCTGTCTGCAAACCATTAGGTTGGAAGGACATCCTAAATTTGAACTTAATAAGATTGTTAATGGCCTTAATAGGCCTACAATTTATCGGCGGGCGCGCAGCCAATTTCGTCCTGCGCCCGCTGGACGAAATATCGTGAGCCTACGCAATGACGTTGGGATGCACACCTGATGTCATCGCGAGTCATTCTGGGGTGTTGGGCGCGTGCCCGCACGCCCAGCATAATATTCTGCCCTTTAGTGGCTGGGGGTAGAATTTTCTGTCTGTCAGGTGGGCCAGGAGCGGGCATGGGCGGGCACAGAGCTGATTGCCGCCCGTGATTGGCTGCACGCCACCATTTTACATGCACAGGCCAATTAAGGCTCACCCATTGTGATGCACGGCCGGTAGCGCTCAACGTTACCTGTGTGGCCCGGGGGGGTGCGGGGGGGGAGAGGAGGGAGAGTCAAGGCCTGCGCTTTGTCACGCATGCGTGTGAAAGAGCACAAAGCTGCCTCAGGGAGATTAAGTTCATATGGAATGTTTTAAATAAAGAAAGATAAAAATCATTTAGACATGTCCCCTCATGTGACAGCGTCACATGAGCTGGGACATGTTTATGAAAAGTGAATAAATTATTTATTTATTCAACAAAACCCTCGGGAAACCTCATCCCGCCCATTGATGAGGTTTCCTGAAAAACATGAAGGCCGCTTGGGCTCTTCGCCTGCCCACCAACCTTAAGGTTGGATGGGCAGTGTTGATAATTACGTTAACTGGTTTTTTTTATTGGCCTTAACAGGCCTTTGACAGTTTGGCCAGTGCGTGCCTGCCGAGCGAAAGATCGGGATGACACACGGTGATGTCGGGAGGCACGCCCAACATCACCACTTGTCGTTTTACACGTTGGCGTGCTGGGCCCGCCCCCACACTCTGATGTGAAAATTCTGGCCTGGGAAACAGAGATAAGTTAAGCATTTGATAAATCATTTCATCAGGGTTTTCCTAAGTGGCCCCATTCAAAACATTAATCAAACTTTCTATTTTCTGGTCATGACGGAGTTGCCTGTTCAGTTTCAACATTTGTGTTTTTCTATTTGATATGTAAGGCTTCATTTAGTGACAGACTGTCGAATCAATCATATTGTCTGAAGGTTGCACTAGAACACTCAACTTCACATATATACCCAACAGTCCTTCCCCCCCACCCCTCCCCCTTAAACCAGCTTATATTTCACCCCTTTCCTATTTCTACTTAGTTCTGTTGAAGGGTCAAGAGGACTCGAAACGTCAACTTTGTTGTTCTCCGCCGATGCTGCCAGACCTGCTGAGTTTTTCCAGGTATTTCTGTTTTTGTAGCGGAAAGTTTGAGTTTTAGGTTAATGTTTGCTGAGCACATTACAATCAGTAGTTTTAACCAATATAAGGTGACAGATGTAAACAGGCTGGACAGTACAAAATTGTCACGAAAATATCATATTTTTCAGAATATTATTGTAGGCTGATGGGTGTGAGTGTGGATGGTTCTGTCTGTATGACGATTTAATTAGACTAGAGACGTTTAGACTACAAGGTTGAAATTATCGAAAGAGTTAGGTGTAAAACAGACTTTTGAAATGGAGATGGATAAGCTAGGATGAGGATTCCACAGATAGGGAGTGAATGAAATTTGCATTTTCAGATATGTGAAGGGGTTATTTAATTTTCAAAGGGATGGTGTGATATTTACAACTAACAAGATAAGTGAGGCAAAGCAATATGTTTATTTTTCCCAAAAGCAAAAGACCATATTGACAACATGAAAGATTTTTATATCATGGGAAAAGTAAATTTTCAAAGACATGTAGAACAATGGAATTTTACACATTAAAGAGAGAGAAACATATATAAAGAAGGATGGAAGGCTATGTGGGGGTGGCTGTGGAAAATCTGGAAAGGTACACTGGGTGAGACAGACTTGGGAACAGACTCTAGCCACACTGAAGAAGTGCTGCTCCAGTAACTAAAGTTGTATTAAAAGTCTTTGGAATTCCACTGTCGAGTGGGTGGTGTGGTAACCTTGCTGGATTGCTTATTTAAATTTAAAATCTATTTTGGGCTGTTGGCTTAAAGAGGGTGTGCAGTTCAGAGTCAGGTTAATTAAGAATTTTGGGATTTGTTATAATATCAAGTAATTGTAATCTTATGCATGTGTTTAAATTCTTTTATTTTGTTAATAAATATTTTAATTTAATTTTTAAAATCTCTGAAGTTGTTAGTGGACTCATTCCTCCTGAATTCAGTGCACAAATCTTCTAGTAATAAATGCAGATGGTAAAACTGTTGTGATCGCGTGGCCAAGTTTCTCATGTGGATTTGGTCCAACTGGCACATAACACCTGCCACCTCATAACAAATACAATATTCAAATGAAAAAATGTGGATGGGTAAAGCTAAAATATAAACAGAAAATGGTGTAGATAATCAGTAGGTCGGACAGGATCTGTGGAGGAAGAAACAAGTTAATGCTACAGGCTGATGATTATTTGTTAGAACTGGAAACAAGTTAGGAATGTATCACAGGCATGGAAAGTGGGGGAAGTGGAGGAAAGAACTAAAGGGAAGGTCTGTGATAAAGTGAAAGGTCGGAGAGATTAGATGACAAAAGAGGTGATGCTGTAAGGCACAAAGGAGTGGTAATGGGGTTCCACAGATGTTGCCTGACCTACTGAGTATTTCCAGCATTTTTTGTTTCTATAACATTGGAATACATCCTGATGACAATAATGAAGCTATCTTTTAGAAACTATTTTTTGGGGATTATTCCCAATTTGTTTTGGTGATCAGTTGCCATTCAGGCCGATATTTAAACCACTTCTTTGGTGGCATCTCCCTAGTGTGCAACCTCTGTCACCCAGAAGGGCAAGGACAGCAGGCACATAGAAACACCATCATCTCCAAATTCCCATCCAAGTCACACAACATACCAACTTGGGACATATATCTGCTGTTCCTTCACTGTCAATGGGTCAGAATCCACAAACTCTAACTAATGACACTGCAGAAACCACATGGACTGCAGTGTTTCAAAAAGACAGCCCTCAAGGGCAATTAGGGATGGACAGTAAATTCTGGCCTTGCTAGAGTCAGCCATATCCCAAGAATAAACTTTAAAAAGAACATGATTTTCACCATGGAATGATTGAAATCCCCCATGCCACATTTTATAAAGCATGTTTTGAATCTCAATGGTACTTTTAAGTGGGCCAACTAAAGGCAACACATTTCTCTAATACAAGGGCTTCAGGTAATATTGATAGGAGATTTTCTCAGCACTACATGACCATGCACTGCTGATAGGTGTCGATTTTTGCTACAGCTAATCCCTGGACAAATCCTTGTGTACCCTAGAAACAAACAGAACAATAATGGCAGTTCTGATGAGAGGTCATTGCCCAGAAACATTAACACTGTTTCTTGCTCCGTGGATGCTGCCAGACCTGCTGTCTGTTTCCAACAATTTCTGTTTTAATTACAATAATTGCTTTATTGTCCTGGCTTTAGTTGGTGTGTTGGATTTCCTTGGAGTTACTTCCCACGGTAAAGAGAAATGCTTAACATTCAACTTAAAACCATCACCAGGGAAAAGGTACTCAGAAAACTATTAGATGTAAAGCCTGACAAGTCCGCAGGACCAGATGGCTGGCAGCCTAGGGCCTGAAGAGAAGTGGCTGCAGAGATAATAGTGGCATTGGTTATTGGGTTTGCCTTGTTGCCCTTTACTTGTTTTTTGGCTGGGTGAAGTTTCTCTTACTCTATGGGCTGAATTTTCCGTTTGTCGGGCAGGCGGAGCTGACCCAATCGCAGGCGGTTGTGGATGGCGATCGGGGCTGCACTGCCATTTTACGTGGGCGGGCCAATTAAGGCCCACCCAGCGTGACATCCGCCGTGTGGGCAGGGGAAGCCCTAAAATCAAGAGTGCACTCTTTAGCGCACGTGCATGAAAGAACGCAATCATCTCCCTGAGGGAGATTGCCTCGACTTTTAAAAATATTAAAAATAGAAAAAAAAAAATCCCTTACATGTGACAACGTCACATGAATTGGGACATAGTCATAATTTCCATAACAACTTTATTACAATTTTTAAAACCCTACGGGAAACCTCATCCCGCCAGTGGATGAGGTTCCCTGTTTTTTCTAGTTGCCGCTGGGGTTCTTGGCCTGCCTGCCAACCTTAAGGTTGGACAGGCAGGTCCCTTAATTGCTTAATTGATTCTGTCAATGGCCTCAAGTGGCCATTGACAGGTTGGTGGGCCTGCAGCTGATTTTGCTGTGACCCCACCTTCCTGAAAATCTAAATGGGGGATCAGCCCGATGTCATCCCGTGTCATTTTACGCATCAGCGAGCGGGCCCCACCCCCTTGCTGATGGTAAAATCCAGTCCTATGTGTGACTTGGAGATAGTTAATATTAAGTTTTTCTTGAAACTATTTACAACGATTTACGTCCAAGACCTCATGGTAAGTACATTTTCTCTGGACACTGAGTTTTCTGTGTCTTGCTCCCTTGGAGTCTCCAGGTCATCTGACCCTGATGTCATACTTCCATCATCATTAACATCATTAACATAACTATTCACACATTACTCTACAGCAGCTGTGGGCAACCTGCAGCCTTTGGGCTGCATGCAGAGATTCAGGGCTCTGAGTGCAGCCTGCGAGACATTTTGTTGACCGTTGCTCAAGTGCAGGGTTGCTAGGTTCCGCTGGTTTTCGTCCACATAGTTTTTTTTCCACCTGTATTTTTCACCTGATATGCATGTAAAGCAAAGGCACGTGAAGTGAGGTGCATGCTGATTGCACACAACATTAACTGTGAGGGCTGTGCGCTCCCTCTGCATCCAATCAAAGTGCTGCTACGGTTCAACAGGCACGCCCTGCAAATTCTAGGTACACAAGCGCAGTTAGCAAAACTATCTAAGGAAGCTTACGGAGGACAGATCCAACTAGAAGTCACACTGAGTATGATGAAGTGTTTTTACCATTTGAAGTTGATGACAGTTCTATTAATTTGTGAATGATTCATCATTTTCTATAACTTGTTATGAAATATTCAGTGTGTAATAAATGTATTTAATCTTATTCATGGGGTCATGGTTGGTGCACATGCCCGATTTCAATCTTGTGGCTTGCTGAGATGGAGGATCACTCATGTGGTCCACTCACTACCCTAGGTTGTCCATCACTGCTCTATAGTTTGTAATCTTCCAAAATTCCTTAGATTCTGAAAGGGTCCCAGCAGATTGGAAAATAGCAAATGTAACATCTTTATTCAAGAGGGAAACAGAAAGTGGGAAATTATAGGCCAGTTAGTCTCACATCTGTCATAGTGAAATTGCTAGAATCCATTATTAAGGAGGTTTTAGCAGGATACTTGGAAAATCATAGTGGAATCGGGTTGAGTCAACATGGTTTTGTGAAAGGAAAATTGTCTTAACTAATTTATTGGAGCTCTTTGAAAAACTAGGCATGGTGGATAAAGGGGAGCCTGTAGATGCAGTGGTCTTGGATTTCCAAAAGGCATTTTATAAGGGTGTCACATCAAAGGTTACTATATAAAAGAAGAACTCACGGTGTAAGAGTTAACTTTTTAGCATGGATAAAGGACTAATTAGCTAACAACAAGCAGAGAATAGGAAAAATGGGTATTTTTGAGGTTGGCAGCTGTAAGTAGTGGAGTGCCACAGGGATCAGAGCTGGGACCTTAACTACTTACAACCTACATCAACGTCTTGGATGAAGGGACTGAATTTATGGTAGCTAAATTTGCTGATGACACCAAGATAGGTAGGAAAGTAAGTTGTCAGGAGGAGTTAAGTAGTTTACAAAGGGATATGGATAAGTTATGTGAGTGGGCAAAAAAATTGGCAGCTGGAGTATGATGTGGGAAAATGGGAACTTATACAATTTGGCGGAAAGAATAGAAAAGCAGTATACTACTTAAATGGAGAGAGATTGCAGAACTTGATGGTACAGAGGGATCTGGGTGTCCTGGTAAGTGAATCACAAAAAGTTAGCATGCAGCTACAGCAAGTGATTAGGAAGGTGAATGGAATGTTGGCATTTATTTCAAGGGGAATGGAATATAAAAGGTCAGTTTTACTGCAGTTGTACAGGGCCTTGGAGAGACCACATCTGGAGAACTGTGTACAGATTTGGTTTCCTTATTTGAAAAAGGATATAATTACATTAGAAGCAGTTCAGAGAAGGTTCACTCGACTCATTCTTGGGGTGAAGGGCTTATCTTATAAAGAAAGGTTGAACAGGTTGTGCCTTTATCCACTGGTGATTGGAATAATTATGACTGAAACATAAAGGATCCTGAGGAGGCTTGACAGGGTGGATACCAGGTGGTGCTCTCTCTTGTGGGGGAGACTAGAACAAGGGACAGGATTTTCGGGTTGTTGGGCGGGCACAGTGGGTGGGTCTGGGAGTGGCTGGGAAATGGGCCGCCGCCTGCGATTGGCCAGCCAGTGTGAAAGGCGCGCTGAAGAGCTCAGTGCTACTGGGGTGAGTGTGGGAAGAGGGCAAACGCTGAAGTCAACGCGGATGCAGTGGAACGCACAATGTAAGCTCCCTGAACGCAGAGAGCTGCCTCAGGGAGCTGAAGAATTTTAAATCCAAAAGTAAACATTTTGAAATTCCGAAAAGCATTTCCACCCATAAAAATCACTCACTGCAACACACTGACGATAAAGAAAAGTTTTAAAAATTAATATTGGAAACCTCATCCCACCCTTGGATGAGGTTTCCTCAAAAATCCAAATGCTGCCCAGCCGATTCGCCCTCTGGCCAACTGTAAGGTTGGACGGTCAGCGAAAAATCCATCGGGGGGATGTGCAGGGGCAGGCGCGGGAGGGTGGGTTCCTGATCAGCACCTCTGATTGGGGGCACGCCTCCATTTTACATGGACGGGCCAATTAAGACCTGCCCAGTCAGTGTGATGCTTGCCAGGAAGTGTTATGCACTCCCTGTGTGGGCCGGGGGTGGGGGGGGGGTTGGATTTCCCTGAGCTGGGAGTGCGCTCATTCACACATACACGTGAAAGAGTGCACAGGTCTTCCTGAGGCAAAGTGCTGCCTCAGGGAAGTTGGGTCAAATCTGAAAAGCACTATAAACAATAGAAAAAAATTCGGTGCCACATCCCCTCATGTGAGACTGTCACATGAGTTGGGACATGTCCATTGCTTTTATTTTAAAACATTCTAAAATTTTAAAATTCCTCATGAAACCTCGTCCTGCCTGTAGATGATGTTTCATGTTTTTTCAGAAGTCCGCC
Organism: Carcharodon carcharias; assembly: GCF_017639515.1. Lineage (NCBI taxonomy): Eukaryota > Metazoa > Chordata > Chondrichthyes > Lamniformes > Lamnidae > Carcharodon > Carcharodon carcharias. Next base: position 198,180,733 of record NC_054469.1, read on the forward strand.
TGCCCACAAGCCTTAAGGTGGGACGGGCAGGTCCATTCATGATTGCATTTAGATTTTTAATGGCCTTAATAGGCTGACCTGAATATGTAAATGACGCGGGGTGACGTCGGGACTTCCGCTTGACATCACCCCGTGTCATTTTATGCATCGGCGAGCGGGTCTCGCCCCTGCTCGTCGACGGAAAATACAGCCCACTGAAAACCTCCATTGCAACAATGTGACATTTTGCCACTTCCCACAGTAGCCATCTTGTGGCCTTCTCAAGTGAGACTGTGGGCAGAATTTTGGCATTGGCGAGCAGGGGGCGGGGCCCACTTGCCGACGCGTAAGATGACGCGGGAAGACATCGGGGGGGAACTCCCGCCATCATCCCGCCCCATTAAAATTTTCAGGAAGACAGGCTTACAGCAAAATCAGCTGTGCGCCCGCCGACCTGTCAATGGTCAATTGAGGCCATTGACAGGATCAATTATACAATTAAAGGACCTGCCCATCCAACTTAAGGTTGGTAGGCAGGCCAGAAGCCCCGGCGGGGAATAGAAAAAACATGAAACTTCATTTACTGGCGGGATGAGGTTTCAGGTAGGGCTTAAAAATGTTTAATAAACTTATAATGTAAATTATGAACATGTCCCGTCTCATTTGACATTGTCACTTGATGGGGACATGTTAAGGAATTTTTTTTTCTATTTTTAATGTTGTTAAAAATGTCAGCGATCTCCCTGAGGCAGCACTTATCCTCAGGGAGATGTGCGCTCTTTCATGCGCATGCGTGAAAGAGCGCACTCTCGCTTTTGGGGAATCCCCCCCGCCCACACAGGAAGCACATAGTGTTTCCCGCTGGATGTCATGCTGAGTGGGCCTTAATTGGCCCCCCCATGTAAAATGGCGGCAGGGCCCGCTTCTCTGGCAGGGATTGTCTCTCCGCCCGCCAGAGATTGGCTTGGCCTGCCCGCTCGACAGGCAGAAAATTCTGCCCTGTGAATTTAATGTCAAATTAGAAGCAGTTTTGCTGGCACTTTGCCTAATTGCAGCTGCATTGAATCTTCTCAAATTTACAACACATAGGCCTACTAGAGCTAACAAGTAGAAGAGGCTTTCAAGCTAACTCTACTAGTTGTATTCAAATTGGGAACATTCAATCTTTAACACACTACACAACCACATGACCTCTGGGAATGGGATAACTGTAACTCAGATATGATTGCCAGTTCTTAGTCACTTTTACACCTTATCTGAGTTCTGTTAGTGGGTGACATGTGTCACTGTCTGCTGGCTGCACTCAGGAGTATGAAATCCCCAGTGTACAGGGAACTGAAAACATCAATGGGTCCAAGAAAATATGGATCTACAAATACAAGGTTCAGAGTACATATAAAGAGATAATCCTTGTGTTCACACATTGTAAAGCAATTGAATCTTTGTACAAAGATGTGGAACCCAGCATGACTTGCAGTCAGATGAAAATTAAAAGGAAGAGTGTGACACATGAAGGTCAGTCTCCCCTGAGAACAGCAGTGGGACTTCAGCATTATAGAAGCACAAATTGAGTCTTTGATATTGTACTAGGCAGCAAAGCAATTCTAGAGAAATGGCAGGAAACCATGCATCATCAGACCATCAAGTCCAGATTAAACTCATCCTTTCTATGAAAAGGGAGGACTAGTATTTGCATAGACCCTTTCATGACCTCAGGATATTGCAAAACACTCTATGGCCAAGGAAGTACTTTTGAAGTGTAGTTACTGGGAAATGCAGCAGCTAATTTGTGCACAGGAAGTTTCCATAACAGGCAATGAGATATATGATCATTTGATCTTAATTTTTTTACTTCTGTTACACTGATCGAGTAATTGAAGAGGAACTGTTCCACTGGCAAATAGGTCAATAACAGAGGGCACAAATTTAAGATGATTGGCAAATGAACCAGAAGCAATAAGAGGAAAAACTATTTTATGCAATGCATGGTTAGGATTTGGAATGTATTACCTATTAGGGTGGTGGATACAGGTTCAATAGTAGCCATGGAAAGAAAATTGGATGAATACTTGAAGTAGAAAAATTGCAGAGATATGGTGAAAGAGTCGGCAGTGGGTTATAACTGGGTTATTATTCAAAACAACTGGCACAGACTCGATAAGCTAAATGGCTTCCTTCTCTACTGTACTATTCTATGTAGATAGTTTGATAAATATTGGCAAGAAACCCTCTACTCTTCTTTAAAATAGTGCCTTGGGAGCTTTCATAGACACCTGAGGAGGCTGGCAGGGCCTTGGTTTGATGCCTGACTTGGCGAGGAGAGCGCTATCAACTGAACAATGGTTGAAACCCGTGATCATTTCTTCTTAGTTCTCTCCTCCCTGTTGAAATTTCCAAATACTTTACATCAACCGGACTAAATGTGGAGTTTATTGTTAAACAATGTTCTAAAGAGCAGTCTGTTGCAGTTTTAAAATATAGAACTTTAATGCCACTTACCACCAACGGCTGTACATCGTGATGCTATCTCCCACAGAACTAGTGCCATCGAATATACATCAGTCTGTTTAAATGCCTCAATGTCCTCCAAGTTGATCCGAGACTCCAGCACCTCAGGCGCCATATACCTGGCTGTACCAACCTACAAAGTACAAATAAAAAGGTAAGAAATGTCAGGTATTGTACAGCAAAGAGCATCTGACACAACTTGTAGTAAAATCCAACAGAACTGATGTGTCTCAGGTCAAGAACAACAACTTATTTTGTATAGCACCTTTATTTTAACAAAACATCTCAAGGCCCTTCATCTGTGCGTTATAAAGATATTAGGGCAGATGATCCAAAACTTGATCAAAGAGGTGTATTTTAAAGAGCTTCATAAGGGTTGAAAGAGGGGAGGAGAAGTTAAGGGAGCGAATTCCAGAGTTTAAGGTAGAGACAGCCAAAACATACAGCCACCAATTATGGATCAATTAAAATTGGGGATGCTCAAGAGATCAGAGTTAGAGGAGTGCGGATATCTCAGAGGGATGTGGAACTGGAGGAGATCACAAAGATAGGGCAGCATAAGCCATGGATGGATTTGAAAACAAGGACAAGAATTTTAAAACTGAAGCATTGCTTAACCAGGAGCCAACATCGGTCAATGAGCATAGGGGTGATGAGTGAATAGGATTTGGTGTAAGGATATGGGCAACAGGGTTTTGTAAGACTTCAAGTTTACAGAGAGTAGAATGAGAGAAGCCAGCTAGGACTGAGTTGGAATAGTAAAGTCTAGAGGTAATAATGTTGTGAATGACGGTTTCAGTAGCAGATGAGCTGATGAGTGGGCAGAGCTGGGCAATGCCATGGAGGTGGATAAAAACGGTTTTCATGATGGCATGGATATGCAGTCGGAGCTCATCTTGGGATCAAACATGACACCAAAGTTGCAAACAGTCTGGGTGATCCTCAAGACAGTTGTGAAGTGGAGAAAGAGTCAGTAGCTAGAGGATGATGTTTGGACCGAGGACCAAAGCCAATGGCTTCTGTCTTCCCAATATTTAACTGGAGGAAAATTCTGTTCATCCAATACTGGATGTTGGATAAGCAGTCTGATAATTTAGAGACAGTGAAGGAGTCAAGAGAGGTGGTGAAGTGGAGCTGGGTGTCATCAGCTTACGTGTGAAAACTAATGCTGTGTTTTCAGATGATATCAACAAAGGGCAGCATGTGTATGTGAAATAGGAGGGGGGTCAAGGATAGACCCTTGGGGGACACTAAAGGTAATAGTGCAGGAACAGGAATAGAAAACATTACAAGTGATTCTCGACCTATAGTTAGAGAATAATGGAACTAGGTGACAGTAGTCCCACTGGATGTAGGTGAGTTGGAGGAGGATTGTATGGTCAACTGTATCAAAGACTGCAGGCAGGTTGAGGATGTGGAAGGAAGTTCACCTTTTTCACAGCTGCATAGGATGCCATTGTGACTTTAGTAAGAGCCATTTTGGGGGTACTGTTGCGGGCAGAAACCTGATTGGCGCGATTAATATGTAGAGTTCCAAGGAAGTTTGGTGCAAATTTGGGAGGCGACAACACATTCAAGGGCTTTGGAGAGAAAAGGGAGATTGGAGATGGGATGGTGGTTTACAAGGACAGTGTGGTCAAGAATTATTTTTTTGAGAAGGGTTATAATGTTATAAGGGCTACAATAAATAATTTGAAGGAAAAGGGGACAGTATCTAGAAAGAGAGAGAGAACTGTTCGCCTATCAAGTAATATGGGGACCAGCTGGACGGGAAGTTAGGCAGTCGGCAGTTTAATGGAAATAGGATTTAGGGAGCAGGAAGTGGGTCCCATATATAAGATGAACTTGAGGGAAGATGAACTAGAGAGCAACGCGAGTTCAGGGCTAGGGCCGAAGAGACCTTTTGGAGGAATTTTGGCCTGGTGGGCTGGGGAAGGGAGTGAATGGCAGAGGCAGTTGAATGGATGGTGTCAATCTTAGTAACAAAGTAGTCCAATTTTTTTTAAAAAATAACCAGTTGTTTATCTTTAGCTTCAACCAAATGTTTTTCCTCGTTGGTTTCCTTGCCCCAGGCAGTGAAACTATAAGCAACCAGGCATCCCAATGTCCCAGCTATTGAGAAGACAGTGCAACACCAGAGACCACAAGCTAATTGGAGCATTTCATAAATTCTCTCTTATTTCCCATTCCTGTGGGTCGGGTGTGGGTCCAAGGGGAGGCTTCCAACCCCAAGAGCATTTGACATTAGCAATTCTGCAATGAAGAGAGCAGGGAGTTCAAATAAACAGTCTTTAACACACCAAAGTTGGTCAAAAGCGTTGGAAAGAAGGCCAATTTTACAGCAGTACTGTGATATAAGAGTTGCTTTTGTCAGCTCTACAAGTCAACTGGTCTAAGGGTTCAGCTGTAATGAAATTCAAAAAGAGTTATTTGACTAGCAATGAGTAGATTATAGGATTTCCCAATAAACTCAGTTACATCACAAAACTAAAGTATCCCTGGCAAGGGATGAGTGAGGCCTCTATTTTGGAATAAGGGACCTCAAGCTGAATAAGTAATCGTGCAATAATTAGCTTTCTGTCTTTCATTTGAGGGCCATGTTTCCTTGACATTGGGCCTGGTACCAAATATGAAGTGTTCTCTCTGTGGAACAATGTTGACATCACTATGAAGCCAGGATATCTTAAACTTGAAGTTTCTTTCTCCCATGAAGACTGTGACTTTGAGACCAAAAGCTCCAGCCACCAGTTCCCGTGAACAGTTGGGCAAGGCCTGATGAATTGGAGAATTAACCATATTTCCTTACATTTCAAACCTTAGCTTTTTAAAACTCTATTTATTTAAAAAATATATCCTAACTTCACTTTCAGTAGATCCAAGCAATCAGAAAATTAAGCAAAGCTCTATGTTAAGACTGTGAAAATTTCATTAGGCACAGATACTTCTGAAGAGAGTGGGGTGGGGGAAAAACGCTTCACATTTTAACAGCTGTTCAAACTTAATTCATTCTCATCGTAGCCAGTTGTCCAAAAATGATCCAAGTGACATAAAAAAAGACTAATTCACGACCACCCAAAGGAATTCCTTTGTAAGGCAAGTCATAACTTCTTCATGACTATTGTTACAAATGAGGTGTATAAGATTGTTACGTTTAGGGTCTGCATCTTTAATTTAGGATAAAAGGAAAGGCATCATATGACCTGTTCTGATGTCTGCTTAGCAACCGCCCCGGAAGAGGTGGCTGTTAAAGATTAAAGGAAGGTTCGGGTTGTTTTGCTGGAAGGTAGGTGTAAAATGTTCACACTTGGAGACAATGACAGCAGCAATGGATAGACTGGTACTCTCCAAAATCCCAGGAAAGTGTTGAGACTTGTGAACAGTTGTACTCTAAACTGTCCATTTACATCCAAAATAGAATAGAGTTAGAGTTTCAAGGATAGCTAATCAGTATTTCTACCTGGACAAAAGGTCTATGTGATTCACGTTGCCATGGAGATGGGCACTGAAAGGGGGGCGGTTTCTGAGATATCCCTGAAAAATCACAGGATACACAGGTAGTCTGCCAGAATCCGGAAGGGACCAATCAGTGAGAGGAAGAAAGCCTCATTAGGTTGAGCATGTAGGAACACGGTGGGAGTTCAGCATTTGGATTGAAAAGACCACAATTGTGACGATTTGAAATTAGGCTGGAAGATTTGCTTAGCTTGCACTAGCGGGAAAACCACCAGGAAAAACCCTCACCATGAAAGACAGTTCTGAGGTTAAAAGTTACCAGGCTGGAAGGAAAAGAATGAAAGTAAATCCTCGGTAGCTGAGAATCACTTTGGACTGGGTCCGGGGAAAACGGAACGACTACTTCAGGGACTTCAGTGGGTTTTTTGGTTGTAGCAAAGGGGAAAGTTCTGTTTAAGGTATAAGTTGCCTACAAAAATAGCATTTCATCAATAACATTTTTAGTCTGTTTGTTATAGTAAAGTCTTAAAACGTGAAATCTTGTCACGTCAACCTTTCAGCTATCAACTGGAAGTTCGAATTTAAAGAGATCGCTTTAAAGGGATGGTTTTACAAGGGATTGTTTTACAAGGGATCATTTTACAAGGGATCTTAACACTGCCAAGATTTTAAGTTATGAAAGCAGTTTTGTGCATCACAATCTTGCAGCTGACTACCCCAGCCTAATTTCTTCATCACATTAATGACCACTTACTGCTTTTTAGGCTGAAAAAGATGCACACAAAAATAAAGCAAAACACACCCAGGGAGGGCAAGGTGCTTATCCTCGAATCAAAACCTGGCACTATTATGTAATGCAAACAACACATTTTCTTTACTCTGAGGCTACAATAAGCGACCTTATATACCAACATCTTGTGACAATATTGGAGCAAGTTATTAAACTGATAAATAGTTCCATACAGCATAATACTGCCATTAATAAACAAAAAGGTCACACAACTAAGTCACAGGGACATCACTAGTGTCCATGTGGTCTATCTAAGGCTGTGCATGATTGTGGCATAAGCTGGAGTAAAGCTCATTGAACCAAAACTAAAATCCACTTTTGGGGTGAGACATTAAACTGAGGTCCCATCTGTCCTCTCAGGTGGATGTAAAAGAACATATGGCATTAATTTCAAGAACAGCAGGGAAGTTCTTTCTGTTGTCCTGGCTAAAATTTATCCCTTAACCAATGCCGTGAAAAACAGAATATCTTAAAATTTATTTCATTCTTGTTTGCAGGACCTAGTTGTCTTGAAATTGGCTTCCTACATTGCAACAGTGACAACACTTCAAAAGTACAGCTGTAAAGTGTTTTGGGGTCAGGAAAGACTTTATACAATTTTTTTAAAAAATATCTGCGAAACACATACATGCAAATTTTATGCCTATTACAATTCGTACTACATATCCCTATGACAAACTGAGTTGTTTTGGCTCCATTCCATTGCTAAACTTCTGGAATGTAAACTGATTTTGAATTAGGTCTGAATTGACTTTGAAGCTGAGGCTCTTTCCTTCCCAGAGACTCACTCTGCTTTAGTCTGGTGTCAGGTTAGGCTGAGGCTCTATCTACATGACTGGAACATTGGTGTGAAGTGACACCTCTGCATCGACTATGCTTCAGTCACATGCTGAAAGCACTTTTCATAGGCTGTACATAGTAATACCACTATTCTCACTCAGAATGGAGATGATTGAGCAATTCCCCCAACAAACACACCCACACACATACCATACACACACCACCCTTTTCAAACACAGACACACCCCCAACAAATGCACACAGCCCACAAACACGCACCCCTGCCCCCCCCCACCCCCCCCCCCACACACATACAGTTATGAATGTATAATAATTTTCATAATTTTTTTTGGCTTGTTTGTAAAGCAGGTTTATAGGTGTGAATGTAGATTGTTCTGCCTGTGTGATTTAATTACATTTGGAGTCAGGTAGACTGCAAGCTTGAAATTATCAAAAGAAGCTAGATGTAGAAATGTACTTGAAATGCTAATGAGGAAACATGGATGGTGTCTTCGCATGCAAGATGTGAAGGGAATTTACATTTTTAGACAAGTGAAGGGATTGTCTGGATTTCAAAGGGATCTTAGTCTGTTTACAAATAGCCAGATAAGCAAGGCTAAGGAGTGTGTTTATTTTTCCCAAAGTTACTGACAATATTGACAACATGAAAGTTTTTATAATATGGGAAAGGTACAGTTCCAAAGGTATATGGAGTAATGGAATTTGTATATTAAAGAGAGAGAAACATATATAAAGGAGAATGAAAGGCTACCTTGGGGGCTGTGTAAGATCTAACATGAGTGTATGAAACAGCCTTGAAGAAGCCTTCAGCCATTTGTGCACAAGTCTGTTATGTCCAGTAACTAAAGTTGGAGAAAGTCATTTGGAATTCCACTGTCAAGTGGGTACTGTGTTGACTTGCTGGGTTTTTAAAAATCTAAAATCTATTTTGGATTGTTGCCATAAAGTGGGTGTATAACTGGGAGTCAGGTTAATTAGGAATTTTAGGAGTTGTTATAGTATTAAATAATTGTAGTCTCATGTATGTGCTTGAAATCTTTTACTTTGTTAATAAATATTTTAATTTAATTTTAAAAATCTCTAAATGTCTTGGTGGACTCATTACTTCTGAACTCTGCATACATCTTGCAATAAATACAAATTGCAAAACCATTGTGATAGTGTGATCAAGTTTCCTTTGTCAATTTGGTCCACCTGGCACACATCATCTGCCACATCATAACAACACACATCACACACACACACATATTTTCTTTAATTTTATGCAAATAACATTACTTGCCTTTGTATAGCACCTTTAAGGTAGTCCCAAAATGGTGCATCGGATAAATTAACACTGATCCATAGAAGATATTAGGACTGATGACTAGAAGCCTGGGCAAACAGGTAAGTTTTAAGGGGCACCTTAAACAGGAAGAGAGAGGTGGAGAGGCAGAGAGGTTTAGGGAAGGAATTCTAGAATTTAAGATCAACACAACTGAAGGGATGGTTGTTATAATTAGTTATATACACGCATAATGCAATACATATTATATGCTAATCATATGGCCCAGATTTTCACTTCAGGGTTGGGTGAATTCCTGGATCAGTGAACCCAACCTTTAAAAATAGCCACCTGAGGTTGGGATTGTTGTTCTTGGGGTGGGGGCTGAATTAAATGTCAGGCCTGCCAGCCCCAGAATGAGTGTGGATGCCACTGGGTGCGAAGGTGGGCTGTGGGTGGAAGGCCCTTACCCCCTCAATGTCCAACTCGTCTGGTGTCCTTTGACTATTCCTCGACAATTCTCTACCAGTTTGACAGTTCCAATGAATTATGCACATTTTACGCACATTCATGTTTACTTTTAACGATCCCAAAGGGTGCCTCACCTCCCCTAAAAGTGTAAGGGGACCACATCAAAACGGGTTCCTTGTCTCACCAAAGGCATACCCTGGTTATCCAAATGAATCCACCAAGTTCAGACTCTCTCTTAGCTGGTATAATCTGCACACTCCGAGTTTCACACTCCTGGCCTACCAAAATCCCACTTCAGTGGAGGCAGCTGGTGATTTAAATGGCCAGCTGCTGCCACAAACTGCACATGCATGAACCCAGGCCCAACCCCACTCCCACCCTTGTGAAAATTCCTGGCAGGGGGGCTTAGATTTTCTTGCCATTTCTGAGATTTTTGTCATGATGGAGAGCCCCTCTGCTGTGGCAAAAATCTGGGCTTTTGTCTTTTACATTTATTTTTGGGATCCATGTTGGCTAGCAACATCTGTAGTAATCTGATATGTAATATACCTTTAAGACAAGTATTGCAATGTAAGGTCACATGATCTTAATACCCAATATCAGAGTAGCGCAGGTACCTCTCTTTGAGAGAGTCTTGAGCTAGACACTGAAGAGTGAAGGCAGAGTTTTAAGTTATAAGCACACGAGCGTAGCTGCTGAGTTTAGTTTGTAACTCTTTCGAGTACAAACACGTTTCAATCTGTTCCTATTCAGATGAAGTTACATTGTTTCATAGTTTGCCATTGTGAGATTTGAACTCTTGATAATCTTTTAAATGTCATGCATGAAGGACATGTAACTCTTTCGAGTACAAACCCGTTTCCATCTGTTTCAGATGAAGTTACATAGTTTGCCATTGTGAGATTTGAACTCTTGATCTTGGGGTTATAAACCCAGTACCATAACCACTTGGCTATTTAGGCCAAGCTTTTAGATGAAGTTACATTGTTTCATAGTTTGCCAATGTGAGATGTGAACTCTCGATCTTGGGGTTACAAACCCAGTACCATAACCACTTGGCTATTTAGGCCAAGCAAGTTTAGTTTGTAAATAAGCAGCATGTGTTTATTATAATAATGATCTCCTGATGTTCTCTGTTTCTGTACCAACTTGGTCACCCCAAAACAAGTGTGCAACCCGGATCCTTTAGCCCCTACAAACCAAGGGCACTGGGTCCAACACCATCCCTAGTTGCCCTTGAACAGAAGATGGGCTATCTTGCACTCTGTACATCACCTTTTACTCTGCTAGCACCTGCCTTTTTACTATATGTGCTATTCCTTTTGCAGCACATGGTAAAAAAACTCCTAAACACTGAAATCCCAATCGTAGGTTTCAGGTGCAGGAGCATTTGGCCTATCACTGTCTGCAGAGAAATGTGCTACCAGCAAAGTAAAATGAAAGATATTAAATCACCAGAACAGGAGCACTCCGAGATGTATACATCATCCCAGCAGTAATGTTTGTGGGTGAAGGGACTGTGGAGAAGTACTCTTGTTCTTTATGCAATTTCTACTATTCCATGCTTTATTCTGTCCTCTAACAAGCTCCAACACAAATGCAAATTTCACCGATGAAACATCTTCACCCCTGGGATGACACTGGGATGATATTTCTGGTTATAAAAGCACAGAACCTACAGAATCACATTCACTGCATTCGAATCCAAAACAGCAGATTCAATCCAAAAACTGGTTAATCACTAAATTATCTTGATCAATGTGAAGATATAATTCCCTACAAGGGATTGCTACCCCCTACCAGAAAGTGTTTTGGTACAGATTTACATCGAGGACATAAATCAGTTCAGCTGTAATGCACTCAAAGATAAACAGTCTTTGGTTCACATTCACTATTTAGGTTGACACATGAAGAATGAGGCTTAGGGTGCTCCTAGCACCCTGATCCATACCCCAGAAATCAACCCGCAATGCGTACACCAGTGATCAGCCTGCGATCCATACCCCAGCCATCAACCCACTATCTGTACCCCAGCGATCAGCCCGTGATCCATACCCCAGCCATCAACCCACTATCCATACCCCAGCCATCAACCCGCTATCCATACCCCAGCCATCAGCCTGCAATCCATACCCGAGCCATCAACCCACTATCCATACCCCAGCGATCAGCTCGTGATCCATACCCCAGCCATCAACCCACTATCCATACCCCAGCCATCAGCCCGTGATCCATATCCCAGCCATCAACCCACTATCCATACCCCAGCGATCAGCTCGTGATCCATACCCCAGCCATCAACCCACTATCCATACCCCAGCCATCAGCCCGTGATCCATATCCCAGCCATTAACCCACTATCCATACCCCAGCCATCAACCCACTATCCATACCCCAGCCATCAACCCGTGATCCATACTCCAGCACCCACGATCCGTACTCCAACCATCAACCCACGATCCGTACCCTAGTGATCAACCCGCGATCCGTACCCCAGTGATCAACCCACGATCCGTACCCCAGTGATCAACCCACGATCCGTACCCCAGTGATCAACCCACGATCCGTACCCCAGTGATCAACCCACGATCCGTACCCCAGCCATCAACCCGTGTTCCGTATCCCAGCGATTAACCCGCGATCCATACCCCAGCCATCAACCCGCGATCCATACCCCAGCCATCAACCCACGATCCATACCCCAGCCATCAACCCGTGATCTGTACCCCAGCCATCAACCCGCGATCCATACCCCAGCCATCAACCCACGATTCATACCCCAGCCATCAACCCGCTATCCATACCCCAGCCATCAACCCGCGATCCATACCCCAGCCATCAACCCACAATCCATACCCCAGCCATCAACCCGCGATCCATACCCCAGCCATCAACCCGTGATCCATATCCCAACCATCAACCCATGATCCGTATCCCAGCCATCAACCCACGATCCATACCCCAGCCATCAACCCGCGATCCATACCCCAGCCATCAACCTGTGATCCATATCCCAACCATCAACCCATGATCCGTATCCCAGCGATTAACCCGCGATCCATACCCCAGCCATCAACCCATGATCTGTACCCCAGCCATCAACCCGTGATCCGTACCCCAACCATCAACCCGCGAGCTGTACCCCAGCCATCAACCCATGATCTGTACCCCAGCCATCAACCCGTGTTCCGTATCCCAGCCATCAACCCATGATCCGTATCCCAGCCATCAACCCGTGATCCGTATCCCAGCCATCAACCCGTGATCCGTATCCCAGCCATCAACCCATGATCCGTGTCCCAGCCATCAACCCATGATCCGTATCCCAGCCATCAGCCTGCGATCCATACCCCAGCCATCAGCCCGCGATCCGTACCCCAGCCATCAACCCGCGATCTGTAACCCAGCGATCCACCTACGATCCGTACCCCAGCGATCTACCTACGATCGGTACCCCAGCGATCAGCCCGCAATCCGTACTCCAGTGATCAGCCCGTGATCTATAACCCAGCGATCCACCTACGATCTGTACCCCAGCGATCTACCTACGATCCGTATCCCAGTGATCAGCCCGCAATCTGTAACCCAGCAATCTACCTACGATCCGTATCCCAGTGATCAGCCCGCAATCCGTAACCCAGCGATCTACTTACGATCCGTACCCCAGTGATCAGCCCGCAATCCGTAACTCAGCGGTCTACCTACGATCCGTATCCCAGTGATCAGCCCGCAATCCGTAACCCAGCGATCTACCTACGATCCGTACCCCAGTGATCAGCCCGCAATCCGTAACCCAGCGATCTACCTACGATCCGTACCCCAGTGATTAGCCCGCGATCCGTAACACAGCGATCTACCTACGATCCGTACCCCAGCGATCAGCCCGCAATCTGTACCCCAGCGATCTACATACGATCCGTACCCCAGCGATCAGCCCGCAATCCGTACCCCAGCGATCTACCTACAATTCGTACCCCAGCGATCAGCCCGCAATCCGTACCCCAGTGATCAGCCCGCAATCCGTACCCCAGCGATCTACCTACGATCCGTACCCCAGCGATCTACCTACGACCTTTACCCCAGTGATCTACCTACAATCCGTACCCCAGCGATCAGCCCGCGATCCGTAACGCAGCGATCTACCTACGATCTGTACCCCAGCGATCTACCTACGATCCGTAACCCAGCGATCAGCCTGCGATCCATAACCCAGCGTTCTACCTATGATCCGTACCCCAGCAATCAGCCTGCAATCCGTACCCCAGCGATCAGCCTGCAATCCGTACCCCAGCGATCTACTTACGATCCGTACCCCAGCAATCTACCTACGATCCGTACCCCAGCGATCAGCCCGCGATATGTACCCCAGCGATCTACCTACGATCCGTACCCCAGCGATCAGCCTGCGATCTGTAACCCAGCGATCTACCTACGATCCAAACCCCAGCGATCAGCCCACAATCCGTACCCCAGCGATCAGCCCACGATCTGTAACCCAGCGATCTACCTACGATCCGTACCCCAGTGATCAGCCCGCGATCCGTAACCCAGCGATCTACCTATGATCCGTACCCCAGCGATCTACCTACGATCCGTACCCCAGCGATCAGCCCACGATCTGTACCCCAGCGATCTACCTACGATCCGTACCCCAGCGATCAGCCCACGATCCGTACCCCAGCGATCAGCCCACGATCCGTACCCCAGTGATCAGCCCGCAATCCGTACCCCAGCGATCAGCCTGCGATCTGTAACCCAGCGATTTACCTACGATCCGTACCCCAGCGATCAGCCCGCAATCCGTACCCCAGCGATCAGCCCACGATCTGTAACCCAGCGATCTACCTACGATCCGTACCCCAGTGATCAGCCCGTGATCCGTAACCCAGCGATCTACCTATGATCCGTACCCCAGCGATCAGCCCGCGATCTGTACCCCAGCGATCTACCTACGATCCGTACCCCAGCGATCAGCCCACGATCTGTACCCCAGCGATCTACCTACGATCTGTACCCCAGTGATCAGCCTGCGATCCATACCCCAGCGATCAGCCCGCGATCCATACCCCAGCGATCTACCTACGATCCGTACCCCAGCAATCAGCCCGCAATCCGTACCCCAGCGATCTACCTACGATCCGTACCCCAACGATCAGCCCACGATCCGTACCCCAGTGATCAGCCCGCAATCCGTACCCCAGCGATCAGCCCGCGATCTGTAACCCTATGTGGAATGAGAACAATCAGACTAATTGGATAGGCCTTTCAAAGAGCTGGCACAGGCACATCGGGGTGACTGACTTTGTTCTGTCCTCTATGATTCTATGAACTCTTCAACGTGACACTGATACCTAAATTTAAAATAAAATAAAAAAAAACTTTAACTAAAAATTTTGCTTGCCTAACCATAAGTCTGCAACAACTGTCAAAATGCTGCTAACAAGCTACTTGGAGATCTTCTGCTTATTTACTTTTCGGTGGATGGGTTAGTTTTAAGCTCGTGGTGAGCTCCACAAGAATAACACCAGTGACTCATTGTTCCAACGCCAAGCCTATTAAATGGAATTAACCTGCTGGCTGAATGCCCTTTTGCTCTCCTTTATTAGCACGATACAGTAACATCAATTAGGTGTCAAATAACATTCCGTGAATGACAAAGTTAGCTTATTAGAAATGTCAATGTAACATATTGTGTCTATGGACTTAGCGGCGTTTGACCAAGTGTCACATAATAGACTTGTTAAAACTAGAACCCATGCAATTAAAGGGACTGTGGCAGCGTGGATACAAAATTGGTTAAGGGCCAGAAAGCAAAGAGGAGTAGTGAATGATTGTTTTTCAGATGGAAGGGAAGTACACCTTAATGTTCCTCATTGATTGGTATGAGGACCACGGCTCTATTTGATATATATTAATGACCTCTACTTGGGTACACGAAGTACAATTTCAAAAGGTTTGCAGATGACACATAACTCAGAAATATATTAAAGAGTGAGGAAAATATTAACAGACTTTAGGAGGGCATAGGCTGACTGGTGAAATGGATAGACACTTGGTAGATTTAATTTAATGCAAAGAAGTGTGAAATGCTACATGTTGGTAGAAGAATGAGGAGAGGCAATATTAAAAAAGATACAATTTAAGGAAGAGGGGAGGCAGGAACAGAGAGGCCTGGTGTGAATATTCACAAATCTTGGAAGGCGATAAAAAAAAGGGATACTTAGCTTTATTAATAGAGGCAAAGAGTATAAAAGCAAAGAAGTCGAGAATATAATGCATGTCAGGCCTCAGCTGAAGTATTGTATTTAATTCTGGGCACCTCAATTTTGGAAGGATGTCAAGGCCTTAGAGAGTTATTGGTACCGGGGATGAAGGACTTCAGTTCTGCAGAGAGACTGTAGAAGTTAGGGTTGTTCTCCTTGCAGCAGCGAAGGTTAAGACAAAAGTAGAAAGAGGTGTTCAAAATTATGAACAATTTTGACAGGGTAAATAGAAGAAACTGTTTGCAGTGGGAAAAGGTTGGTAACCAGAGGATACAGGTTTAGATGATTGGCAAAAGACATAGAGGTGACATGAGGAAACTTTTATTTTTACACAGCAAGGTGTTGTGAACTGAAACATATTCCATGAAAGGGTGATGGAAGCAGATTACTTTCTAAAAGGGATTTGGATAAATACTTGAAGGGAAAACATTTACAGGGCTGTGGCACAAAAGCAGGGGAATGCAACCAGCTCTACCAAAGAGCCAGCACAAGCTTGATGGGTTTAATGGCCTCCTTCTGTTCCATATCATTATATGATTCCACTAATACTCGCTGATATATTACATTAAAAATGTTATTTAGGATGACGATATTTTAGGAACATGTTTGAGACTTGTTGTTACTTTTGTACACTTACATTGCATTCCTAAAAATATCTGCAGGTATCCCTTTAAAATATTATGTATTGAATAACATACTAATGAGGGGTTTGAAATTTGTCTTGGACTGTTTCTGGATCCAGACTGAGTGATGATCAGGCATCTTAACTGAGATGCTGAGGCAGGCCCAAAATTGGGCCTGAGGCTTCATGAACCCTTTAGGTGCAAACGTCAGGCCACTCCACCGCCAGCAGCTACCCGAAGACAAGTTCTGGAATCGAGTAGTAGCCAGGTCGATGGGGATCACTGTGGAGTTGGGTCAATGATGTGCCTACTCTTCCCATGCCCATAGCGCAGGATTTTAATTTAATTTATCAATAATTGTAAAATTTACCTTTTGTTGGTGCCTGCGGGGGATACTGAAGAATCCTAAGCAGGGAAAGCCCGGCATCGGAAGCAAATTTTCCAAAGATATCCTACAAAAGGTGTCAAATCCCTAATTATATTACGGAAAAGGTCTTCATGTCTGTTTTTGGAGGCAACCAGGAATGCCAAATAAGATGGGCCTAAAGAACACATCAATGGCACAGATTGAGTGTAGGCTGTCCTACTGCTAAATTGGTCACATAGCTCCCGTTTTACATCTGTAAATCAGACACAATGCATACCGATTTCTAGGCTGAGGTGTTGGGAGAATCAAGATATGCTAATAGCACAGCCTAAGTGCACTTCCAAACTGGCTCAGGGAGTCATTGAGCAAGAGGGAAATAATTTTCAGATCTCTATGGGAGGTTAAGCGTCAATCAGCATCATACCCATGCTACTATCATATAGCTACTGGGAGCTGGTTTCAGAGTTGCCACTACAGAAAGCCTGGAGATAAATCCCATGATACCAGCTGGAGGATGGGAGTTAAACAGATTCCCACCAAAATAAATAAGACATTCCATTAACAGTGACAAGAACTATTGCATTATTTCTGTCATCGCTAGCGATGTTTTCATTTGTAGTCGTTCGAAACACAATCAATGCAAGATTGACAAGTGCAGAAAAGTCTCCCAGCTTTCTGTGTTTCAACAATTTGTCTATTCTCCATGAAAATATGGTGAGGACTCCTCAAAACTGTCTCTTCTTCCTTCTAAGCTGCCCTTACACCATCCTACATGGTCTTTCTCCTCTGTGCATCCTCATTATATTGAGCTCAACTCTCCGCAGTCTCTTAGTCATGCTCAATCTTTCTAAATCCTTATACTGCAGGGCTCCTTACTTTCCTGGGCCTTTTCTTCTGCCAAAGGTCTTCATGTTTTTAAAACCCATGTTTGCCATGACTCAATTGCTACTTCCCTAATCTACATCGTCTTCCTTTATCAGTGTGAAAAGTCTTCCCGGTGAACTTTGCCACGTCACCTTGGCTTCTCAGTAAAGAAAACTCATTGATCGAGTGTATGTGATTTGATTACTGCAGGGTCTGTGCAGGAAGAGCAATGACTCACACGCTGAGAGTACTCTCAAAAAAAAGGGTACTATCTCACAGGGTTTGCTCATGTGCCTGGAGCACAGACTGGAACCCTCAATGTTTTATCCTCATAGTAGTGCAGCAGCCATTCAAATGGTAGATTATGTGCTTGGATCTTGCTGTGCACTGTAAAGTATGGTAATCATTTATATATTAAAGCAAGTGGGACTTGGAAGTGGTGGTCTCTGGAGCACACAGGAGATAGGAGGATATGGCATGGCTGGCCATGTGACAAGGTAACCATCTCCTCCAAAGGGGATTAATGAATAACTTATGAGTGGCAAAGGGCATGAAAGGGTCAGTCTTAACTTACACCAGTGTGGAGGCTTAACACTAAAATACTGTGGTATTTCTTCAACTTAGGATCCACAAATTATACAGCACAGGAGGACACCATTTGGCTCATCATGCCTGCAGTGGCTCTTTGAAATAGCTACCAAACTACCCCACTCCCATGCACTTCCCCCATCACCTTGCGAAGTTTCCTTTCCAACTATATATCCAATTCTCTTTTGAAAGCTTCTGTTGAATCTGCTTTTACCACCCTTTCAGGCAGTGTATTCCAGATCGCAACAATCCACTCCTTAAAAAAATTCTTCTCATCTACCCTTTGGTCCTTTCGCCAGATAGTTTAAATTTGTGTCCTCTGGTTACTGACCCTCTTGCCAGTGGAATCAGGTCTTCCTATCACTCTGTTAAAACCCTTTACAATTTTCTACACCCCTATGAAATCTCTCCATAACCTTCCCTGCTCTAAGGAGAACAAGACCAAATTCTCTAGTCTCTTCATGTATGTGAAGTTCCCCATCCCTGGCATCATTCCAGAAAACATCCATTAATAGATAAAGAATCCCTAGGAAGTTTTTTTAAAATTTCAATTAATATTTCTCACCACTTAACTAAAAACCTGAGTGTTGTGTAGCCAATCTGTGACTGTCTGATTAGGATTTGCTTTTTCTGAGTGCGGGGTGATGGTTTCATGCTCGGAGGGAATAAACATCAGAGATGGAGTGACAACAATATAGCCTCAATACTCCCAATGTGTACTCCTGTGTGAGACCAAATTGTCTCTCACTCCAGGACAGAGGGGAACCCTTTGGAAGTTCCATTATTAACAGCAGTCAACAATGACTTACATTCCTATAGGGCCTTTAATATAGAAAAACATAAGTCAAGTCCTTGGAGTAGGATCAAACACTATTTGACACTGAACCATGTTAGGTGTTATTAGGATAGGTGAACAAATACTTGGCCAAAGAAGTAGACCTTAATGAGTGTTTAAAAGGAAGAGGAAGAGGGAGAGAGATAGAGAGATTTAGGGATGAAATTCCAGAACTTGAGGCAACCACCATCATTAGTTGAAGACTAACACTTACCTGCCCACTGTTCGCTAAATCATCCACAGACAGAGATGATTCCAACCTTAAGGATAATCCAAAGTCACACAAACAACATGTCAGGTCATTTTTCACCAGAATGTTGGAGCTTTTCAGGTCCCTGTGGGCAATAGGAATCTTTGGCCTGCCGCATGGGGTGTATTCACTATGTAAGTGCGCAATCCCTCTGGCCAGTGATCCTCCCAGCAGGCACAGGTCCTCCCAGTTCACAACATGCCTCATAAGGTAGTCTTGCAGGTTGCCTTGGGGGTGATAGGCCGTGATCAGCCAGTACTGCTTGCCCATTTCTGTCTCACGTTCCTCTGCTGTCAGGAACTGCAGCACATTTTCATGCTTCAGGTTGACGTCAGAGAAGATTTCCTTCTCGTTCTTCCACGACATGTATTCGTCAAAGTGGAAGATCTTTGCTGCCACTGTCTCGAACTGCTCTGAGGTACTCTGCCTCAGTTTGGCTTTGTAAACCTCGGCGAAGCGCCCCTTGCCCACCACTGTATCAAGCTCCAGGGGCAGCAGCTCAGTATTGTGGTTGATGTTGTTGGCACAGGTGGAGCTGATGTCAGATTGGTCATCGTCGAGGTGCATGGCGCTGCCCTCACTGCGTTCATTTGGAGGCCGGCGCCGACGACCTGGCTTCCTGACCTTTTGATCCTTTGCCCACTCTTTGTTTAGCTTCCTCCGTCTCTGGACCCGATACCAATAGAAGGTAGGGATCACCACGATAGCGATGATAAGTAGTGGGACAAGAGTGACGAGGACAACCTCCAATATCTCTTGCCTGTTGTCCCGTCTAGTATCTAAAGGAGAAAGGCAACATTAGAGTTGTAACAAAGTATGTCAACACACACCAGTCAGATAGAGATCGCAAGATAAATCTTTTGGATGAAAAAACACAGCTGAAAAAACAGTCACTTTACTCTTGTGTCAACTCAGCAATCATTCAATTCAATTTAAACTCCCCTTAAAAAGCACAATCAGAAAGTAAAACAAATGTGACTTATCACACCTTTTATTAATCTATTAGCATGGGGGCGTTACCAAAACTGACCAGCACCAATACTGCTATAGCAAAATGGTTCAGCAGATTGTTGGGTTGTTCAGGTCCCCCTGAGATATAGGGATTTCTGGCCCAGGTGTAGACATGCTACATGCTGAATGGTCCCAGGGCTTGTAGGAATGGTTGAGACAAATAAACTGAGCTTTTAATTGAATTTGATGATCCACGCTAGTTTGCTCTTTTATTTTTCCAATATGTAAATGCTTTTAAAGGAGTGTCAACTCAGTCCATAGTTTTCAGCTGGTGTCTGAAACTATTAATTCTTATGGCATCCTCATTTACATCTACTTCTTTGGATCACAGTCTCTGTCAGCTGTGGTTCAATGGTTGTACCCATACTTCTGAGTCAGGAAAGACATGGGTTCAAATTCCACTCTAGAGACTTGTGCATGTAATCTAGACTGATGCTTCCGGTGCAGTACCAAAGGGAGGGCTGTGCTGCCAGAGGTGTTGTCTTTCCGATGAGATGTTAAACCAAGGCCATGTCAACCCTCACCTGGTGAACTTAAAAGATTCTATGGTACTAATTTGAAGAAGATGGGAGTTTTCCCCAGTATCCTGGTCAATATTTATCCTCAATTAAAATCAGTAAAGCACATATTATCCAGTCATTTATCTCAGTGCTGTTTGTAAGATCTTTCCGTATTCAAATTAGTTGCTACATTTCTCTACTTTAAAATAGTGTCTACACTTCAAAAATGCTCCATTGTCTGAATCAAGCTTTGGGTCGTCCTGAGGCCACGAAAGGCACCATCATAAATGAAAGTGCTTTCTTTAACAGTATGCAAACAGAAATCATATCAATTGTACCAAGAAACTCTCATCAATCTTATTGTTCCAAGCATTTTTCCTACTGTACAACGAAGCACAACTGCACAACCAAGTCTCATCTCATCCAATATTAAGTGGGAGCATCTTCAGGGAAATTAAAAGGGAAGCGCGGGCATAAGACATGGAGATGTGATCTGGATCACAAGGGTATTTACTTGTCACATTCCTGGGTTCTGCAGCAGAATAGTGGGAGCCATCTCCCCAGACTAGTAAAAGCTGGGATTGCTTAGGGCAGCTAATGACATTACAACAGCCTGAGCAGAGACCTTATGAACTGAACTCCCGCTTTTCCCAGTGGCTGAAGTATTTCCCTCTTTCCATTAGGTTCACAATTTGCTGGTGAGCAGTTACATTTTTTTTGTTAAAGTTTAGCATTCAAACTTTAGGGATTAGCATGGATGAACACTGCCAGCAGGTTTACCATAGCAGTGGAAAATATCTGTGTCTGCTGTGAGTTATTTAACTGCTGGCAGTGATCCCATGCTGGCTGCTAACAGGAGTCAGGCCTAATTTGTTATATCTTTGGGATTAGGAGGCACTCAGCTCACCTGCTGTGAACCAGGCATCTCATAATTTCCCCCAAAAAGCTAATCTACTACTTAAAAAATGTGGAGATTTAAAACAAGACAATTGACTAAACCCAGGGATAAGATTGTCAACTCCAGTTTCTACATACTCCCCGAGGTTTCATTACATGACCTCCCATTTCCAACTTCCCACCCAGTCAAACAGTCATTTCCTCCCATCTCCCATATATTTATAATTAATAATCAAACCCAGTCATAGAAAATGAAAAAAAAAGTGCACAATTTTTCCTTGATTGTTTACAGCAATGCCCAGGATATTAATTGTTAATTCATTGGGGACTTTGGGATAATCGCGGAGTTTTGGCAGCCTTCACCAGGGAAATAATTTCTTGAATGAAGCATATCCCATACATCTACCACAACTACATTAATATGAAGGGTGGGAGTGTGCACCTGGGAATTTTTCAGGCCATTATTAAACCACAAACCCTTGGTGTGAAAAGGCATAAAAAAATGACAACAACTTGCTGTTATATCACACCTTTAATGTAATAAAACATCCCAAAACACTCCTCAAAAGCATAATCAGACAAATTTGACACCGGGTCAAGGGAAGCGTCTTTTGGGCAGTTGACCCAAAGCTTGGTCAAGGAGGTAGGTTTTGAGGAGTATCTTAAAGAGGAGAGCAAGGTGAAGAGTTGGAGAGGTTTAGGGAGGGAATTCCAGAGCTTCGAGTCTAAACAGCTGAAGGCACAATGACCGTTTGGGAGAAGGGAAAGGGGGATGTGCAAGAGGCCAGAATTAGGGGAATGCAGAGTTCTCAGGGAGCTGTGGGGCCAGAGAATACTGCAGAGATAGGCAGCCGAAAGGACTTGAACGCAAGAATAGGAATGTTATAAGAGAGGTGCTAGAGGACCAGGAGCCAATGGAAAGGTCAGCCGGCAGATGACTGCTGGGTGAATGAGAAATGGTATGAATTAGGATTCAGGCAGCAGAGCTTTGGTGAGGTGCAATGTTGGCGGTAGATCGCTTAAGCAGGTACTTGGAGAGCTGCTGGGCATGGAAGTTTAGGATGAGCTCAAGTTTATGAAGGGACAATAATAGCATCCAAGCTCAAAATGTCCAACTTTGGCTGGATTCAATTGCCTGCTGATTGAACTAATGCAGCTCAGTCACAAATCAACTGTTTCATTTAAGCAATAAACTGCCTGGGGAATTCCTAGCTGAACTATTCAAACCACTGAGCTGCTTCGAGTTCGACACTACAGCACAGCAAGCTTCCACGATTTTAAAAATGTTTCTTGAGGTGTTTTTTCTCTGCCCACGATGAACGTGCTTCACAAAACTGAGTGGAGAGCCGTCACGACCCTTCTCTCCCTGAGCCAAACTGCACATGTTCGTCTGTTAGAGATTTCATGGGCAGGAATTTCTGGTCATTGGGTGGGCCCCGGAGCAGTTGGGAAATGGTCTGCCCCCAACCGCAATTTCACGCTAGCTGGGCACAGGGTGCAGGAGGAAGGAACGGGAGCACTAAAGTCTGCGCACATGCAGGGGAACATGCACTGATAGCTCCCTGAAGCCACAGAGCTGCTTCAGGGAGCTGAAGATTTGTAGAAAAAGAAACATTTTAAAAGTGAGAGAAACATGTCCCCACATTTGGCTCAGTCACATGAGTAGAGAAATATTAAAAATGTCTAAACATTTTTACATTTTTAAAAATTACTGTTGCAAACTTCACCCTGCCCTATGCAGATTTACTGCCATAAAGGCTTTGCTTCAGATAGCTTATTCTACAGTCAATCTGTCCTGTGGTTTAAACTTACTCTCTGTTCTATCACTATCTTCTATTGCCAGCGTTGACAGCAAGTTTTTTTAGCCAGCACCTGACAGTTTATCGTCCACTCAATTTCCAGAAGAGGGGGAATGTGCCTCATAAATACATTCCTGCACAGAGAGCTGAGAAATCCATACAGAGAGAGAGTGACAGTCAGAGGGGTGGAGGGGTGGCAGGGCAGACAGAGCAGGGTGGCAGGGAAGAGAGAGAGGGTGGGGAAGAAAGAATATACAAACATAAGACATAGGAGCAGGAGAAGGCCATTTCCCCCTTGAGCTTGCTCCTCCATTCAATAAGATCATAGCTGATCTGACTGTGGCCTTGATTGCACTTTCCTGCCAGCACCCCCTAACCATAAAAATCTAACTCGGGCGAGTGAAAGCGTGGGTGAGCAAAAATGGGTCAAGGAGGGGAGAGAAGGGTGACAGAAGGACAGGGGGAGGGTAGGAGTGGAGGGAGGGAAGGAACGAGAGAGGGAGGGCAGCGATTGGGGGGAGATAAGGAGGTGAGATGGAGGAGGAAGGGTGAAAGAAGGTGAATATGGTTAGTGTAGAGGAAGAGAAAGGGGTGAGAGAGAAAGACAGAAAAAGAGATATTGAGAGAGACAGACCAAAAGAGTGGAGAGAGGGATTGCTGAATTTAAAAAGTCAAATTTTAGTATAAGGGTCTGGCACATATAGGGCTAATGTGGGACTGAGCGTAGTACTGCCAACACAGTGATGTAAGAGAACATAGGGTCTGCACCTAGAGGTCAGTTTAGAATTGGACAGAGCTGTGTGCGCAAGCAAGCATGGAGACAGCTCCTAGCTTGAGCCCTTCACTGTAAATATGTACATTGTTCTTGTCATCAGTTAACCTACTTAAGATTATGAAGACTTCATTAAGGCCTACCGAACAGTATTCAACACCCTACAACAAAATTCTTAAAAAACACCTTTTCTGAGGTGGGGTTCAATCCTGTCTCTCCAGCAGTTTAAAAATGTTTGAAAAGTAATCAGTGAGCACAAATCAAGAATGACTAGGCTACTGTAAAAGAAAAAGATTTGAGCTGGGAATAACTTGTTCAGGTCAGGCTTAAGAATTGCAGACAACAAATCAGGATTGTCCATCGATGCTTATGTAAAAGGATCTCAAGAAAGAACCAATTTTTGAGACATTCAACTTGGACACCAGTCAGTTTGCAATAAATGAGTGCAAGCGGTATCTGCTTGTAAACATGGCTTGGGGAGTAGCAGGCTTTGATGTGCTAGTAAATTTAAACACAGACAGGAAACCGCATGTCTGAGATCAGACACACGATTCACTTCCAACCACAGATACAGTACATGACGTGAAAGCAGACAATCTGTTTTCAGTTAATGTAAAGAGAGAAGGGACAGCTGGAATCTTCAAATGGTGATTAAATAGTAACTTCAATCTTATTTTTTGGGGCCATTACAAAAGAATCCAGCCTTTGATGAGTTAAGTTTACACAAGGCAGGCTCCTTCCACTTTCTTGGTGGCTTATATTTAACATAACGCCTTCAGAAGGGTTTCAGACATCAAAGGGCCTTCCTATGAACCACCCACGTTTGTCATCTCCATTGTCTGATCTG
Source organism: Carcharodon carcharias (assembly GCF_017639515.1). Lineage (NCBI taxonomy): Eukaryota > Metazoa > Chordata > Chondrichthyes > Lamniformes > Lamnidae > Carcharodon > Carcharodon carcharias. Next base: position 198,205,615 of record NC_054469.1, read on the forward strand.
TCACGCTGCTCATCCGACAACCATTGTTGCACAAGCAGCAGTTTCTTTCAATCAAATAAAACCAAAGCCATTGTCTTCAGCCCCAACTACAATTTTGTTTATTAGTAACCAACTCCATCCCTCTCCATGATAACTGATGCTGATTCAGACCGTTCATAAGCTAGGCATCTCATTTGAACTAGACCTGAGTTTCCGATCTCCTTTTCTTTCTGTCACCAGGACAGTCTGCTTCCACCTCGGTAACATTGCCTGTCGCTGGCCCTGCCTCAGCTCATCTGACGCTGCTCGTTCTTGTAAATTAGAGTCTACCCAAAACTTTGCTGCCTGTATTCTAACTCACAAAGTTGCATTCACCCAGCACATCTGTGTTTGCTGACATTGAAACCCGTTCTGGAATTGCTTCAAATTTAAAATCCCCATGCTCACTTTCAAATCCCTCTGTGGCTTTATCCTTCCACATCTCTGGAACCTCTTCCAGCTCTACAACCATTATAGGTTGTTGTACTTCTCCAATTCTTCCCTCATGTGTATCCCTGATTCTCTTCATCCCTTTCAAGGGAGGTGATGGCGTAATGGTATTGTTGCTGTCGCTGGACTAGTAAACCAGAGACCCAGGATAATGCTCTGGGGACCTGGGTTTGAATCCCACCATGACAGAAATCAATAACAATCTGGAATTAAAAGTCTAATGATGACCATAAAGATATTGTCAGTTGTTGTTAAAAACCCATCTGATGCCCTTTAGGGAAGGAAATCTGTTGTCCTTGTGACTCCAGATCCACAGCAATGTGGTTGACTCTTAAATGGCCTACCAAAGGAATGAAACTGAATGGATGGACCACCTGGCATTGACCTAGGCACTGGAAACAACAGCAATCTTGACCTTGTCCTTCTTACTAACATCTGGGGGCTAGTACCAAAACTGGGAGAGCTGTCTCCACAGACTAGTCAAGCATCAGCCTGACATAGTCATCCTCATGGAATCGTATCTTACAGGTAATGTCCCAGACTCCACCATCACCGTTCCTGGGCATGTCCTATTCCACAGTGGTATAGAGTCAGGAGGGAGTTCCCCCCTGATGGTCTTCAACATCTGCTCTGGACCACATGAAGTCTCATGGCATCAGGTCAAACATGGGCAAGGAAACCTCCTGCTGAAGGAGGTTATCACGTACTGTCCTCCCTCAGCTGATGAATCAGCGCTCCTCCATGTTGGAACACCACTTGGAGGAAGGACTAAGGGTGCAGAATGAATTCTAGGTGGGGAACTTCAATGTCCATCACCAAGAGTGGCTTGGTAGTACTACTGCTGGCTGAGTCCTAAAGGTCATAGCTGCTAGATTGGGTCTGTGGCAGGTAAAGAAGGAAACACATACTCGGCCTCATTCTCACAAACCTGCCTGCTGCAGCTGCATCTGTCCATCACAGTATTGGTAGTAGTGACCACCGCATTGTGGAGATGAAGTCCCACCTTCACATTGAGGATACCCTCCATTGTGTTGTGTGGCACTACCACCATGCTAAATGGGATAGATTTCAAACAGATCTAGCAACTCAAGACTGGCCATCCATGAGGTGCTGTGGGGCAGCAGAATTGTACTCAAACACAATTTGTAACCTCATGGCCCAGCTCATCCCCCACTCTACCATTAACATCAAGTCAGGAGATCAATCCTGGGTCAATGGAGAATGCAGGAGGGCATGCCAGGAGCAGCATCAGGCATACCTAAAAATGAGGTGTAAAGCTACAGCACAGAAGTACTTGGGTGCCAAACAGCATAAGCAGCAAGTGATAGACAGAGCTAAGTGATCCCACAACCAACGGATCAGATCTAAGCTCTGAAGTCCTGTCACATCCAGTTGTGAATGGCGGTGGACAATTAAACACTCACTGGAGGAGGAGTCTCCACAAATATTCCCATCGTCAATGATGGAGGAGCCCAGCATATCAGTGCAAAAGATAAGACTGAAGCATTTGCTACAATCTTCAGCCAGAAGTGCTGAGTGGATGATCCATCTCGGCCTCCTCAGGAGGTTCCTGGCGTCACAGATGCCAGCCTTCAGCCAATTTGATTCACTCCACGTGATATCAAGAAATGGCTGAAGGCACTGGATCGTGTGAAGGCTATGGGCCCTGACAATATTCCGGCAATAGTACTGAAGACTTGTACTCCAGAACTTGCCGCGCCTCTAACCAAGCTGTTCCAGTACAGTTACAACACTGGCATCTACCCAGCTATGTGGAAAATTGCCAGGTATGTCCTGTGCACAAAAAGCAGGACAAATCCAACCCGGCCAATTACTGCTCCAGCAGTCTACCCTCGATCATCATTAAAGTAATAGAAGGGGTCATCATCAGGGCTATCAAGCGGCACTTGCTTAGCAATAACCTGCTCACTGATGCCCAGTTTGGATTCCGCCAGGGCAACTCAGCTCCTGACCTCATTACAGCCTTGGTTCAAACATGGACAAAAGAGCTGAACTCCCAAGGTGAGGTGGGAGTGACTGCCCTTGACATCAAAGCTGCATTTGACCAAGCATGGCATCTAGCCCTAGCAAAACTGGAGTCAATAGGAATCAGGGGAAAACTATCTGCTGGTTGGAGTCATACCTAACACAAAGGAAGATGGTTGTGGCTGTTGGAGGTCAGTCATCTCAGCTCCAGGACTTCACTGCTGGAGGTTGTCAGGGTAGTGTCCTGGGCCCAACCTTCTTCAGCTACTTCATCAATGACCTTCCTTCCATCATAAAGTCCGAGCTGGGGATGTTTGCTGATGATTGCACAATGTTCAGCACCAATCGCAACTCCTCAAATACTGAAGCAGTCCATGTCTAAATGCAGCAAGACCTGGACAATATCCAGGCTTGGGTTGACAAGTGGCAAGTAACATTTGTGGCACACAAGTGTTAGGCAATGACCATCTCCAACAAGAGAGAATCAAACCATCGCCCCTTGATGTTCAATAGAATTACCATCACTGAATACCCCACTATCAACATCCTGGGGATGTGGTGGCATAGTGGTATTGTCACTGACTAGTATTCCAGAGGCCCCGAGTAATGCTCTGGGAAGCTGGGTTCAAATCCCACCAGGGCAACTAGTGAAATCTGAATTTGATAAAAATCTGGCCGTGAAACCATTGTCGTAAAATCCATCAGGTTTACTAATTACCATGTGACTCCAGGCAATGTGGTTGACCCTTAAAGGCCACCTTATCAAGGGCATAAATGCTCACCAGTGATGCCCACATACCATGAATGAATAAAGGAAAACCCATTGATAAGGCTGAAGCATTTGCTCTACTCTATGGCTGGCCATATAAATACTGTGGCAGGTCAGAGGCTAAGAGTCATGTGTTGATCAACCCATCTACAAGGCACAAGTCAGTCAATGCAGCTTGATTAGCATCACATCCACAAACATTCATTCCCTCTACCACTGTCACATAGTAGCAGCCCTGTGTACCATCTACAAGATGCACTGTAGGGATTCACCTTCCAAACCCATGGCCACTACCATCTAGAAGAACAAGGGCAGCAGATAGATGGAATGCCACTCCCTGATTTGGAAATATATTACAATTCCTTCACTGTCACTGGGTTAAAATCCTGGAACTCCCTCCCTAACAGCACTGTAGATATACCATAGACTGCAGTGTTTCAAGAAGGCAGCTCACCACCACCTTCTCAAGGGCAACTAGGGATGGGCAATAAATGTGGCCCAGCCAGTGAAGCCCACATCCTGTGAATGAATAAATAAAAAAATCACTGAGGACTGTGCCTATAGCTGCCTAGGCCTTAAGTCCTGGAATATCTTCCCTAAACCTCTGCCCCTCCAACACACTCTTCCTTGGTAAGATGCTTCTTAAAACATAATTTTGATCACCTGCTCTAACATCTCCTTACACGGCTCAAAGTAAAATTTGTTTGTAAATTGCTCCCGCAAAGTGCCGTGGGACATTTTGGGTGATGTATTAATGCTTTTTGTTGTTAGAACAGTTACCCAGACTGAAACAACTCTTTTGCCTTTGCAACACTAGGGGCAGAATTTTGCCCTTGGTGGGCAGGCTCGGTGAGCGCAGGCGGTAGGGAAGCCAAATGTCGCCCGCGATCGGCGCTGCACTGTGATTTCAGGCTGGTGGGCCAATTAAGGCCCATCCAGCGTGAAACATGAGCAGTAGCGCTGAGCGCTGCCTGTGCAGGAAGGGGGGAGGGTGGTGGCAGGGGAGTGCGAGCCAATCGAACATGAACTTTGTGCATGTGTGAAAGTGAGCCCTGCATAATCTCCCTGAGGCAGCTCCGTGCCCCAGGGAGATGAAGAGATATCAAAAAATAATTTAAAAAATAAAAATACAATTAAACATATCCCCTCATGCGGCTCTGTCACATGAGCAGGGACATGTAAATAATGAAAATTGAAAGTTTTTATTTGATTTTTATTTGCTTTTGGGAGACTCATCCTGCACTTGAATGAGGTTTCCAAAAAAACGCAAAGGCTGCTTGGCCTTTTCGCCTGCTCGTGAAACCGTTAGGTTGAACGGGCAGAGAAAAATTTGATTTAACTGGTTACTTAATGGTTTTAACAGGCCTCTTAATTGTCGGCGGGGGTGCTACCGGCTCTGCTTGCGTCCGCCGACTGAACTATCATGCGGCTGCGCGTTGATGTCGGCACGCTCAGCCGGCGTCGGCGCGCATCATTTCATGCGCGAGCGGGTCGGGTGCGCGCTTTTCCTTTCAAATGAGAAGCCATGGATTGGAGGGAAAGTTTTCAGCAATAGCAGATCCTGAGATACAGTCTTTTAGAAGCACCACATGCCAAATATGATTAGCTGCATCAATCGCCGAGGCATGAAAAACTCAGTAACTCAGGCAACTGAAGTAAGGATAAGCAGAATTATGGTCAATCATTAACATTTCAAAGACTCAAAAAGGTTCAAATACAAGATTTATTGGTCTAAATTATCAAATAACTGCTTTGGCTTTTCATGCACTCCTTCTGAATCTGGAAATTTTAATTGGGTGCTCATCACCTTGAAATCCTATTTCAAAGACCATTTAACTTAAAAAATTATCAAAAACCTCCAAGCTGCAAAATTTACAAGGAGAACTAGGGGACAGTATAAGATATGTGAGCAGTCATATCTCAGGCCCAGATTTTTGCCACAATGGAGAGCCTTTTGCGAGGGGGCACAGCTTAAAATTTAGGGGTCTCCCATTTTATACTGAGGTTAGGAGATATTTTTTCTGAGGGTCGGTAGTCTGCGGAACTCTCTTTCCCAGAGAATTGTGGGGGCTGGGTCATTGAACATATTCAAGTCTGAGTTAGTTAGATTTTGATTGACAAGGGAGTCAAGGGTTAGGGGGCAGACAGGGAAATGGAGCTGACATCAGCCTTGATCTCATTGAATGATGGAGCAGGCTTGAGGGGCCGAATGGCCTAATCCTGCTCCTAATTATTGTATCATTCTAATTAAAAGCCTGATAGGCCAGTATAGACACAAACACAATCAACAAACAAGTTTCAATTTCAAATCCCACTTACCAACATTGTCAGTAAATATCAGATCTTTGTTGCATTCGTCTTCTGTCGAGCATGAGCACATATAGAACACGGAGCCTGGAACCTTTTTTTCTTTCATCTTGCATTGTGTATTATTGTAGTCATCCAGCAGGTGTCCGTACAGAGGAGTTGCCGGATGATGGCACAGTGTTTCTATGGTTACATTGGCATCTTGCTTTCTCCTAAATTTTAAGGAAAAGCACAGAGTCATAGAGGTCTACAGCACAGAAAAAGGCCATTCAGCCCATCAAGTCTGCGCCAGGCAAACAAGTGCCTAACTATTCTAATTCTATTTTCTAGCACTAGGCCCATAGTTTTGTATGCCATGGCATCGCAAGTGCACATCCAAATATTTCTTCAATGTTTTGAGGGTTTTTGCCTCTACCACCCTTTCAGGCAGTGAGTTCCAGATTCCCACCACCCTCTGGGTGAAAAAATTCTTCCTCACATCCCCTCTAAACCTCCTGCCCCTTACCTTAAATCTATGCCTCCTGGTTAATTTTTCACTCCACCAAGGGGAAAAGTTTCTTCTTGTCTACCCTATCTATGCCCCTCATAATTTTATACATTTCAATCATGTCCCCCCTCAATCTCCTCTGCTCCAGGGAAAATAACCCCAGTCTATCCAATCTCTCCTCATAATTAAAACTCTCCAGCCCAGGCAACATCCTGGTAAATCTCCTCTGCACTCTCTCTAGTGCAATCACATCCTTCCTATAATATGGATTCCAGAATTGCACGCAATACTCTAGCTGTGGCCTAACCAGTGTTTTATACAGTTCCAGCATAACCTTCCTGCTCTTATATTCCATGCAACGGTTAATAAAGGCAAGTATCCCATATGCCTTCTTAACCACCTTACCTACCTGTCTCACTACCTTAAGGGACTGGTGGACATGCACACCAAGGTCCCTCTGATCCTCAGTACTTCCCAGGGTGTGCTTAAATTGAAAGGTACAAGAGAAGCAGAGAAAGGGACTTACTAAGACGTTGTGACGACCAAGTATGGAGTGCACTAGAGGAGGCAAAAGACTTAGTATAACTTCTAGTACAGGTCTCACATATCAAAAGCAAGCAAAACCCCAATGAGCTCTACAGACCTTGGTCTACATTCTCCCGCTAGCAAGTTTAAAAAGATAGAGATTTGATAAGGTAGACCCAGAGAAACTGCTTCCTTTGTTTCATGTATCAAGAACAACGGGGTACAATCTTAAATCTAGAGTTAGGTCATTCAGGAGGCAAAGCTGGAAGCACTTTGTCATACAAAGGATAACGAAAATCTGGAACTCTCTCCTCCAAAAAGGCTGTGGATGTTTGCGATCCACTGAAATTTTCTAGACTTGAGAACAACAGATATTTATTAGATAAGGGTTTCAAGTGATATGGAAAAAAAGTGGGGCAATGAGGTATAGATCTGCCAGAAAATTCCACATCTCCACTAGCCTTTGTGTGGAAAAGTGCTTCCTGATTTCACTCCTAATTGCTCCAGCTCTAATTTTAAGATTGTGCTCCCTTGTTCTGGACTTCCCACCAGAGGAAAAAGACTCTCTGCTTCGATCCTATTGCAACCTGTTATAATTTTAAACCCTTTAATTAGATTACCCTTCAAACTTCAAGCAAAGGAATATAACCTAGCATGGCACAGCTGACATAATTCATTTAGCCTCACAGGGCCTGTGAATTATGTGGTAGGACCTCTTTACTTTGCATAAACTATCAGCCTTTGACAGGTATCTTCTATACAACTGGGATGATGATCTTGGAGCTACATGGTGAGCCTTGGCCCTTCACCGGAGTTACTCAATTTATAAGTAAACAATCAATAATTAATAAGAAATGAATGGGCCTTCAATTATGGCCTGTCTTGTCCCTTGCCTCAGTCTGACTTCACTGGCTACTGAAGATTTCATAACGAAGACTGAACAATTATTACTCACTGCTAGCAAATAACAATGATCCTAATCAAAAAGGAAGAACTAGCATTTATATAACACCTTTCATGAAATCAGGACATCCCAAGCACTTTCCAACCAACTGAGCGTTTTGGAAGCATGGCAGTCAATTTGCACACAGCAATCTCCAAAAATAGCAATGAGATAAATGACTTGATCAGCTACTTAAGGTGTTAGTTGAGCGGTAAATGCTGGCCTGGACTCTGGGGAAAATTCCTCTGCTTTTCCTCAAGTAGCACTGTGAGATCCTCTGAACAGCAATAGATTAAAAAATACCTTAGCGGTGGAGATGCCGAATGTACCGAAATTAGAATGAATTGTGAAGAGGATGGGCCCTTACCAGATCGAGACGCACACTTCTTCCTTATTCTCACAGATGGAGTTAATGCTGCAGTTAACAATGCAGACACCGCTGTTGGTGCAAGAGGTGGGCTCGATGTCACAGAACCGGCAAAGGTTACTCCCCAAATATTTGTTTGAAATCATGAAGTTTTTATCTTTTGTTGGAAAAAAAAAGAGAACAACAAGGTTTAAACTTTCTGATCAAATCAATCTGTACAGACTTCCACAAATAATAGCTCTGTAGACTTTCCTTGGCGTATTCGTTCCTTTAAAAATTATACTTCACCTACAGCTTAGACCAGGCTTGGCCTAAATAGCCAAGTGGTTATGGTACTGGGCTTGTAACCCCAAGATCAAGAGTTCAAATCTCACAATGGCAAACTATGAAACAATGTAACATCATCTGAAACAGATGGAAACAGGTTTGTACTCGAAAGAGTTACAGCTCAGACCATCAACTGGCAGTGAAGGTGCTATTGTATACGGCCACAAGAGAGCTCATTTTGTGACTACCATGTGATCCCTCAGGTTGTCTTGAAGTCCACACAAAAAAAAACTTGCATTTAGAAAGTGCCTCTCATATTCTTAGATCACCCTACAGTACTTCAGAAGCCAAGTTGTACACAGCAAGGTCCCACAGACAAATGATCAGAATGAGCGCAGGTGTCTGTAAATTCTCCAGTCCCTGTGCATGAATGGTGCTCTCCCAATATTAGGCCTTGGGTCTATTGAGCGGCTGAACCTCTGAGAATAGACACTGCTAACATTGCAGCAGCCCTGAGGTAAGTGAGGAGGGTGGGGATGGGGTGGAGGGGGGGGGGGTGCCGGGTGATGGGCAGGTGAGGGGAGTGGGGGAGGCAGTAGGCTAGCAGCACTCCTGCTTCTCTAAGTTTCAGGTTCAAGTAAGCATATTTCTAATACTTAACTTGATGGCTGTGGCTTACAAAGTTTCTTTTTAGGACCAGCTCTTGGGTTATATGTAGAATTGGTTTTCCTGAGTGCATTCGGTGCTGGGTGCATCTGAGGCAAACCAATGTTGCAGTGGGGTTCCCTTATTGGCGTATGCGAAGAGCCCATCACCTGTTTACGGTGTGGGCACTGTGCACAATTTTTTGACCTTTACTAATATGGCTGGCAGTCCACCTCTGGCTTGTAATGACCATCCACTTCCTGCTCTCTGGTCGGGAGGCTTAGGCTGCCCTTTAATGATTGAAAAATCTCCACACCACAATGCCTGTGTTGCCAGAGTATTCATAAGTTCCTATGATGCTATGATTATGAATTGGGGCATAGTGTTGACCACTATTACGATCACCTCAATACAGCAGCAGTTTTGAGTGAGCCGACATTACTCTACCTAAAATTGTGGGATAACTTATATAACTAAAGGCCAAGTAAACATTTTCACACCTGCATCAGTATTAATGGTGACATATTGCGTAATTGTAGGGATATGAAACAAAGGCACAATTTTAGCCAGTACCAGACAGTGCAATTTAAACCACCCAGTCTTAGAAAGATTATTTAACCACATTTCTACCAGACAATCTGCACCATCATATTGAAATTGCACCAATGCATCAGGGAGGACATGACCTCAGAGTTGGAAGTTCAAATAGCCATTGTTTCATTTTTGTGTATTGCTAAGGGGGGCATTAAAATCCATTCCACAGATCTGTTCACAAGTAAAGTTTTCCCAAAAGCAGAAGGGAGGGTAAAATGGTGAGTGTCACATTCCATCTGTTACCCATCCCTCATCAACAACTGCCACATGTTCAATGGCATGAGTGTAACAATGCCCAATTTGGATTTTATATTTATATATATAGAGAGCATGTCCTGTCACAGACAGGATGTGCAGCAACACCTCTGCAGAAAATCTTTCTGTTGCCCTCAAAAGTGAAAGTGCAGCAGTATGACTTATTAGATAGACTGAGTGATTCACTGGTGCGAGAACTCAGGAACAGTTCATTCATCTCTGACACGCATGGTGCACCGGTAATGGGCTTCAGTTACTTTCAAGCAGAGCTTCTTATAATCTTGAAAGTTTTTGGATGTATAATTAATATTTGTATAATCTAAGTCTTAGATGGATAGGATGAGAGGCCTGGATCCCCTAATAACCTGATCCCAGAACCCTTAAGCAGAGCAGTCAAGGTTATATTAAGTAAGGCCTGGTCATGATGAGCTAATTTTACTTTGAACTTTCCCTTGTGTGTCCCATGAAGTGAACCACTGTTTAAAGTTTAATCACACCAAATATACTAAATGTAATGCTGCATACCTGCTACTGCTATTGGGCATCACAAGGCCCCAAGTCCTGAGGGACAACCTCGACAATTCCAGGCCTCCCCACAGCCTGGTGTACAGCACTATTAGATAGATTCTATTCAGCGGTCCACAGTCAATTTCAATGGTCCATTGTCAACCAATTCAGAAAAGATTTTATGATATAAATAACACTAGTTCTATTGCCATAACCATGCTTCACCGAAACCTGGAATGGTCAGGTCACTAGCCTGAGTGACCAACTCAGTGACCAGACAGCTGAGTGTGCAGAATGTCTGAGCACTGGGGGGAAGCAGTTTATGCTGATTGTGAATATTAACCGGCCCTCTTCCTGCTCGCTCACTGAATGAGCAAGATCTTTGCAGGTCATTGGCTAAGTCAAAAGTGACTAAGTCTCATGGAGCTTTTCTTTAAACAGATGACTCCTGACTCTGCATCACTAAAGCTGTAATACTACAAATCATGGTCTCACTTCAGAGAAAACCCAGCTCTAATTTGACAAAACACTCTAAAGAAGAGTCACAAACCATGGGGATATTTGAACCAACTTACACAAGTCATTGAATGGTAGGTTTTCCAGTGGCAGGTTTAATATTAGGATTTCGTGTGGATTTATATTAATTGATCTTCATTTCTTCCATTTCCAATTCTGATTTAAGCTGAAGTTGAAACTTTAGGCAACATATTTTCTGATAGATAACAGCCCTTAGCACATTGCAAATCATTTGTGACTCCTCAACAGAGTAGCCACATAAAGCATTCTGACTTCACCAGATCTCTATATTGCTCCCTACGGAAATAGCATCAGATCGTAAAAAAGAAAGTGAATGAGAGAAAAAGAAATAAAAGAGAAAAAAACCCAAAATTTTTATGGTGCTTTTCATGACCTCAGGATTTCCCAAAAGACTTTACAGCTAAGAGGTGCCAATTGAAGTGTGTTAGGAAAACATGTTTTATGTCAAATAATAATTTTTAATCCATCAGCTGGAAACATGAGCTGAAATTTTAAAAACAGAAGCATTTTAAAAAAGAGACTAAGGCCTGAATTTTCATGCAGATGGAGAGGTTCTCCATCTTTGTGAAAATGGCGCAGGAGACCTGAAATCAGAAGTCCCCACCATGTTTGCAGGGGGTGGGGGGTGGGTTGAACTTTGGATGTCCGTGGTTCACTGAGGCAGCTGCCTTCAGCCAGACCTGATTTTTGCAAGGAGAGAGTGGGAAATACAACTTGTGCACATTAGACCTGGTAGGAGAAGGTCTAAACTTATCAGAGGTCTTTGGAGAGGTATGGTACCATTTGGAGAGGCAAGGTACCCTTTTGAATACATACCCTGTGGGAGAAGTCAGGTGCCCTTTGGGGATTGTTACAACATACATGAACGTGTGCAAAAAGTGCATAAACTCATTGGAACTGTCAAAGGGAGCTGTCAAGGCATTTAAATCTCCGGCCTTTTAAATATTTGGAAACAAACTGTCTCCAGGGTTAAAAAAAGTGCTTTCTATTTTACTCTGACTATTGACATAAACCCTGAGGGCAATCATTATAGGATCAGTGCTGCATGACTGATTTCACAACCTTCCATTGTCAGAATGGCAGTTCACAATTTGATTGACAGCTTCAAGTGCTTATAAAGTATTTGAAGTGGAAATATGAATACAAATGCTTGTTTTTATAGGATTAAAGGAAGTTATATGTCATGAATGTCTTTTTAACAATGAGAGCGGTTTTTTTTAAATAATGAATAGGGGCTATAAAAGGGCCATGGTGTAGAGTGGTATAGGTTGGCATCAAGGGTATGAAGGTCAATGGGGGTGGGTGAAGGGGTGTAATTGGCATGGAGGGTATGAAGAGCCATGGGGGTGGGTGGATACATGAGATGACATGGGTTGGCATGGATGAGGCATGGGAGTGTGTTGGAGGGGGTAGAGTAAAGGGATGGTGTAAAGGGGTGTGACAGGTGAGTGCTGGAGGGCTAGTTTTGGTTTTATTCTTTTCTTTCACGCCTGAGATAAAGTGCTGGAACACTGTGGCAGGCCTTTCGTCCAGCTCACCTCTGCACCCATAGCCCCTGTGGCTCTCTACGAACTCTTTCCAGGGGCGGTGTGACTCCCATAAAACTCAGCCTCCCTGGAATTAAAATCCAAACTGTTGAGGCAATTTTTTAGGAGCCAGGTTTGCAGAGCCTGGAATTCTTCCAACTCTACTTACTCGACACAAGAGCTAAAAGTCTGTCCTAAATGTGACTTGAGATTACAGCAAAAGATGGCTACACAATTTGCATCATTGTACCCTCCAACATGCCAATCCACTGAGCTGGAGACACCACGTCTTTCCAGACATGGATAATGACCTCAGAAGAATATGAGTGAGCCAAAAATCCTGTCCCCATTAGCAAGGCAATTGCCTGGGATATTCAACAGAGGTTTCCCATACATGAATGTATTAAGCTCCAATGGGAAATAAGCTTTAAACCCAATCACTTGAACAATGGAACTCAGGCTGAGAGAGGAGATTCTCAGACGTGAACTGATTAAGTTACAAGGAGGAATACACTGATAATGACCATGTCTGAATCGCTGGGTGACAGTCATGTGACAGGCCCACCTTTTGTTTGTTTGATCTTCTGCTTTCTCTGAAGAGGACAAGCAGCTGAGATGTTGGCAAGAGAAGGCCTGAATGGAGCCCTCCTTTCTCCCTGCTCTCCAACCCGACTTGCAAACTTTCAAACCTTGCTTGCTGACTGTGACCACCCAGGCATGCCCCTGATTCAGACAGAGGCCTCTTGAAGGAAATCATCGCCACACCACTGTCTCCAGGAGAACAGCCAAATCGGCCGTCTACATCTTTAAATCACCATGATGCCAGAAGCATTGGGACCACCAAGGGAAAGTTTCAAGACCACTGAATTCAGCCTGAAGCCAGCCAAGTCATCAACCTCCACAGACCATATACCCCTTTCATTTCTCCACACTCTAATTTGATTAATCTATCACTGCTTCACTGCTCTGTAATCTATTCGTCTGTGTGAACTTTGAGTGTATGTGTGAGTGCAGGAAAGTCAGAGCATACATTATTTTTAGTTATATCAGGTTAAGTATAATAATCTTTGTTAAAACTTAAGAAATCCTGTCTGATTGGTTCTTTTATGATCACCGCATGTAAACAATTAAACATTCACTTATTTAAAAGGATATACTTGCAAATTCAAAGTGTTGGGTCAAACGAGGAGAGGAAAAAGAGAGGAGTCATCCAAGCCCTCCTCACCTGATCTTGGCGAGTGTATTCATTGTTTCATATGTAGGAAAGGTGGCAGCCAGTTTGTGCATAACAAGGTCCCACATATGGCAATGTGACAATAACGTTTTAAACTTTTTCTAAGTGATACTGTTTGAGAGATAAATATTGGCCAGGACACTGGAGAAAACCACCCCGGCTATTATTTGAATAGTGCCATGGAATCTTTTATGCCCTTGACGGAGCAGATGGAGCCTTTGTATAATTTCTCGTCTGCAACAAAGGCATCTTTGACAGTGCAGCATTCCCTCAGTACTGAAGTGTCAACCTAGATTGTGCATACAAGACTCTGGGAGTGCAATTTGAACCTATTCTTTTCTGATGCAGACATCTAAGTGTTACTGTTGAGCCAAGGTTGACAGCAATTGTTCAATTCTGTTCCATCATTTTTGTGAACATTAATTTTTATCTGGGCCTCAAGTTCTGTGGGGTCTAGATCTGATCAGACCATGGTCTCAATGGTCTCAATGGTATCCTTTCCATCAACCTTGAAATAATGTAACTAATTTTCATAACATCCTAATACTGCTGAGATGCTCCATTTACTGATGATTCCCTCATACAAGAAGGTTGCTGTCTGTCATTACTACAGCATGGTTCCCCACAAACATTTACAGGAGGGAGACTGTGGAAAAGATCTACTGCTTTATCCAGCCTGTCCCACACACACCTAATTCCAGAACTTGAGCACAAAAATCTAGGTTGATACGCCATTGAGGTACTGAAGGCATTCTGCACCATTCCAGTTTCCGTCTTTCAGGTGAGACATTAAACTGAAGCACCATCTGCGCTCTCCGGTGTATGTAAAGATCCCACAACACTTTTCCGCAGAAAGGAAGGGGAGTTTGCCCTGGTGTCCTGGTCAATATTTACCCCTCAATCAACATCATAAATGATCACATTGCTGTTTGCACAGATTGGCTGCCACATTCCCTAAATTACAACAGTGAATTCACTTCAAAAGTCCTTTGAGGTGACTGGTCATCATGCAAGGTACCACAGATAAATGGAAGTCTTCCTTTTTTTGTGCATCATAGCACAGAGTCCCCACCCACCCAATGTCCTGAGAGAGGTAAAAATACAACAGATCGAAGGAGTGGGGGAGAAAAATGGGGAGGATCGTGGTCCAAACCACTTAGGCGATCAAAACTAATCAAGAAGACCACTCTGGCCCTGAGTAATGTAACATGGTATCTAGCTCATGCTGATGAAGGAGTTAACAGGTTATCTCTTCTAAAGAAACAGATGGTCTGCTTAAAGTTTGTGACATTGCCCAGGTTGCTGTCTGAAAGTGATACCTTTCCCCTTTGATATATTAATGCTAATGGAAGTGTCTACTGACCACAGACTCTGCCCATTGATCATAATTTTCCTTGAAAAGTCTGTGTATGGGGGTTGAGGTGGGGAGGAGGGCTGGATAGATGTGGGGATAAAAAAAACAGTGCCTGATGTACACTCTCTCTTCAGGGTCCCTGGGATATCAGGCAGTGCTGGTACTCCATGGCCAGAGCCTGACAAACAAGTCAATTCTGTTTTGCTTGCATTCTTTGTGCCGCTCAAAAGATTACTGCAGCTGTCTCCTGTTTGAACAGAGTCAGCAATCAGCAAACAAGCCAGCACAAGTCCCAGAGGAGAAAGCAGAGCTCCAATGGCCTGCTTCAACACAGCAATGGAATGCCTTAAGCGGCTATATATAAATCCTTAGGTGGAAACAACGCCCTGACTGTGTGCCATGTGACACTATCTTCAGATCCAATGCTCTTCTTGTGCAAGTTCTTGCTGAGATGTCAGCAATCTAAAAATCACTAGAATGTCAAAATACAAAAACAAAAAATGTGGTTTTGGGAAATAAAACTAATTTCAACCAGCTTTTTGGTCAGACCCCGATCTCAAGTGACATTTTCAACGAAATCACCAATTAGCAGTTAAAAAAGCAAGTGTTTCTGCAATTCTTAAATAAAAAGTGACAGGCCTACTCATTCTAATTACATCTCACACTTGTTTCCAAAAGATCTGCACTTGGCTTTGCTGCATTTCCCACCTATTTGCTGGGGTTTCTCTGCACTGAAATCTCATTCAATAGGAAAGCAGTAAATGCAAGCTTTAACCAATTTATTACTCCCCCAGTTCAAAATTCATTGATCGGGTACACATTTCCAAAGACATTTGTCAGTATAATCTTCCAGAGGAGTGAACCAGAGGCAAAAATGAAATGGAAGGAGAGATTGAATCGCTTATGGGTCAACAGAGATTGTTGTCATTACATAACCTTTTGCAGAGCATAAAGTCTCTCACCTCTTTAAAATTAAACCATCATAAGAGCAAAGACCTGGATGTCGACCATGGCTTATTTGGTAGCAGCCTTGCCTGTGATTCAAAAGGTTGTGGGTTCAAGTCCCATTCTAGAGGCTTGAGTGCTTCAGTGCACTACAGAGGGAGTGCTGCACTGTTGGAGGTACTGTCTCTTGGATAAGACATTAAATGGAGTCATCTCTTCTTTCTTAGATGGATGAGGTATGATTTCAAAAGGAGATAAGGGAAGTTCTCTCAGGTGGCCTGGCTAATATTAACTCCTCAACCATTATCACTGAAATAGGTTTTCTGATAATGAGCACAATGCTTCCGGTGAACCTTGCTGTCTGCAATTTGGTTGCCGCATATCCTACTTGACAGAGACTATGGGCAGGATTTTGCCATTTGGGTTGGGGCTCTGATGTCAGTGTGATGTAGAGGGTCACTGCACTGGGTGGAATTATCAGATGGGAAGGTGCGGGGAACAGACCTCGACATTTCCCTGCTTCTGCCCCGATTATATCTGGGAAATGAAGGCTCATGGACAGCCTTCCAGCCATGTCACCAATTGGGACCTTTAAGCGGGCAATTAATCCCTACTTCAGGGCCTCATCCTACCGCCAGTGGTATTCAACAGCAGCAGGTGGGACAGTCACCATGGAGGAAGTCCAAAAAGTAAAGCCTGTTGTGCTTGTTGCCTCCTCGGGGTTCTCAAGGCAATTAGTGCCTCATTAAGAGACCTGGCATCGAGAAGCTAGGGGGTGGTGGAGAGGATGGCATTGATAGAGACCCCCCTGCTCTTGCTGCGAACCCTCTTCACCCCATCTGATGATCCTCATTCTGTCCTCACTCACTTGCGGCCTGTGTCCCTTGGCAACCCTAGGTCTCTCTCTGGATGCACTACTGACAATTGCCATCACTTCCACTGACACCGCCTGCAACAGGCAGCTGCTGGCCTCTGATTGGCTGGTGTCTCTCAGGTAGCAGATTTCCGCTCTGGGGTCCTTGATCCCGGGGAAGGCCCACTGCTGGCCACTTAAGTGCCTGAAAGCCGTCCTCAAAGGAAGTAACATGGGCCACCGACCAGCTCTTCAGCCAGCAGATGAGATTCCCCACACCTGCATTAAATACCACCCAGCCACTTGGCAGTGCTCTTTCCCAAATTGGCCAATTAGTGGCGAAAGGTTGGGCTCTCCATCCAATTAAGAACAGTGAGTGAGTTATTGAAGCTGGAGGGACATTGACTGGAGCAGCAGCCTGCAGTTCAGGTAAGAAAGAGAGAGATGTGAGAGCGAGCGGGTGAGACCGAGAGAGCGCCTCCATCTTAAGGCAACCTCCCTGCAACTTTTAAAAGTTTTCCATTAAGAAAATGCCGTCAGCTAGCCCACCATTTTGAAGGGGGCCTCAAGGGGTCCTGGAGCACTGGTCCCCCAGTCTGCCACAAAGTGGCTGTTTTCAGTTAGCTAGCCTAGTTCCCATGCTCTGGGGGACCCACAGGCTGATCAAAAAATTCCAGTTGACCTCTCAGGACAGGCCTTAAGAGGCCATTAGCTCCCATTCTGCCTTCAATTCTGCCTCCGGGAAAAGGGTCTGGGGCGGGAGGGTGCAGGGAAACCAGCATGCCGACCGGTACTGAGAATTTTCATGCCCACCTGCTTTTGTGTTTGTATCCATACATTTCAAAAGCACTTTACTGGCCTGTCATGGTTCTATAAGGTACTATGTAAATGCAAGTCTGTCTTCTTCCTTCTCACATATTTTATGGACACGATCAAAAAATGAGGTTAAAAACAAACAAATCCAATCTCTGCTATCTATTTATGTTACAGGTTATAATTTTAGAAAAATAGAAAGCCCTGCTAAAGTTTCTATTTTATCACAGGAGAGTTTAAATGAGAGAATTACTTTGTATTTCTAATTTCCAATCGCACAAAGAAATTGGGAGCTTCCATATTGCTTTATTAATTAATAATTAAATCTTCTGTATCTGCTCTCACTTCCTGCCAAGTTGGTTCATTATATAAATTCCTATGTCCACATTTATAACGGAAGTTGCCTATGCTAACCCACTGCTTTGTAATGATACCCTCCTGCCAGTTTTTATCCATTAACCAACATGACAAAGCAGATTATCTGGTGACCTATAACATTAGTGTTTGTGGCATCTTACTGTGCTTACAAATTGGTTGCCATGTTCCTACAATGCAACGTATTTTGAGATTAATTTGTTGGCTGTCAAATGCTTTCAGGTATCCTGAGGTCACAAATGGCACTTTATAAATGAAAGTCATTCTTTTACAAAATCTTGAATACTGTTGAAAAGAGAGACATGTTGCTGAAGCTTTTCATCTTGCACTAATCAGGACAAACTCAAGAATTCCAAATTTCAAATGATCACTACAATTTATACTGCAGGAGAAAAAGGGTACTGATTGGTTGGTAATTCAACGCTGATTGGCTGAGGACAAGACAAAAAAGCTTCAGTAGCATTTCTCCCTTTTCAGTAATATTCAAGTTTTCAAAATCTATTGATCTGAAGCTTGAAAATCTCAGGCTAAATCAGAAAGGGCAGACACCAAAATGGCTCAGTAACACAGTGAGCAGCACATTTATCTTCAAAGCTATCAAGTTAGAAAGGCTGCAAATATTACAAACAAGAAACTTGTGGATGCATTCAAGGTGTGACAGATTTCAGAGGTTCCAGTAACATCAGAAACCTCAAGGGGGGTAAGAAAGGAATTCACTGAAGGTTTCACACCCTGAAGGAATATCGCAGCATTTAACATGATCATAGAGACAGATCATTTGATGTTTCAATTCAGTTTTGGATTGCTGCAATCTGCATCATATGGAAAAAAAGGGAAGAATTTGCATCTCATGACATCCCAAAATACTTTACAGCTAAAGATGTACTTTTTGCAGTACAGTCACAGATGTAATGTCAAAGACAAGGCAGCCAGTTTGTGTACAGTCAGCCCCTACAAACAACATATTAATGACCTGATAATCTGTTTTGCTAGTGATGTCAGTTGAGGGATAAATATCGGCCAGGACACAAACCTCCCCAGCTCATCTTCGAAATAGTGCTGGGAGATCTTTTACATATACCTGAGAAGGTAGTCGGATTAATGTCTCATCTGGCTCATGGTGCCACCCCTGAAAGTACAGCACTCCACCAGGACTGCACTGAAGTGTCAGCCTGGATTCTGTACTCAAGTTTCTGGACTGGGGCTCGAATCCACTACCTTCTGGCTTAGGTGAGAGAGCAGGATGTGAGACAGGGCTTGGGCCTTTAACAGTTGGAGTGAGATAAGCAGACAAAAATGAGGGCAATGTCCTATGCTTTACAGAGATAACACTCCTGTATAGGTTATCAAGCTGTAAAGTCTCAACTGCTGAAAAAAATTAAGCACGTAGGATCATATTCAAAAATAAATGATGCCAGTTCATATATGGATTGGAACTGCTGAAAAGTACACAGTCTGCTAGTATCTTGTGGCCTAATGTATACTGAGAAGGTTTTGCTCTATTCATAAGTGACTTGGATCTGACCAAGTGACTTTCTTCAAAACCATTGCATTTACACTATATACATGGTAAGCTACTGGGTAAGTACATCTCTTGTGTACAGACTATTTTCACTAACAGAGTCTTTAGCCCATACTACTGATGTCACTGTTACATCATAATACATATCACTCTTATTAGCATAACTATTAACCCATTATGCTACATCTATCCCCAATTACAATGTTAACTTTTTTAATTGGAATGTAAAACTAGTTCTTAAATGATTTACATTAATTTGTCAAACTTCTGTAGCCTTTTTTATTGTTACAGATTCTATCCAACTCCTACTCCTACGCTCCTTCCCACGCCCCCAGAGGCACTGTCACAAAGGATTCAATCCCCTACAGTCTTCTTGGTTCTCTGGGAGGGTGTTGTGGATGCTCGTGCTTGCTCGTCTTTTAGCTGGAAGACAACGATGTCAGCAAAATGGGACAGCAGCTTTCCAGGACTGCTGGTAGCTGGGGTGTGATCTCCATAATGGCTGAACTTTTGAGGTCACTGGACTAATAATCCAGAGACCCAGGGTAATGGTCTGGGGACTTGGGTCTGAATTCAGCCATGGCAGATGTTGGAATTTGAATTTAATAAAAAACTGGAATTAAAAGTCTAATGATGACCATGAAACTATTGTCGATTGTTGTAAAGACCCATTTGGTTCACTATTGCCCTTCAGGGAAGGAAATCTGCTGTATTTACCTGGTCTGGCCTACATGTGACTCCATACCTGCAGCAATGTGGTGACTCTTAAATGGCCTCTGAAATGGCCTAGCAAGCCAATCAGTTGTATCAAACCACTACAAAGTCACAAAAAAAGGAATGAAGCCGGACAGACCACCCGGCATCGACCTGGGCACCGGAAAAGGCAAAGGCAAACTCAGCACTGTCAACCCTGCAGAGTCCAGCTTATTAACTTCTGGGGGCTAATGCCAAAATTGGGAGAGCTGTCTCACAGACTAGTCAAGCAACAGCCTGACATAGTCATCCTCACAGAATCATACCTTACAGAAAACGTCCCAGACTCCACCACCACCATCCCTGGGTATGTCCTGCCGCACTGGCAGGACAGACCCAGCAGAGGTGGCGGCACAGTGGGATACAGTCGGGAGGGAGTTGCTCTAAGAATCCTCAACATCGACTCCAGACCCCACAAAGTCTCATGGCATCAGGTCAAACATGGGCAAGGAAATCTCCTGCTGATTACCACGTACTGCCTTCCCACAGCTGAATCAGTGCTCCTCCATGTTGAACACCACTTGGAGGAAGCACTGAGGGTGGCAAGGGCGCAGAATGTACTCTGGGTGGGGGACTTCGATGTCCATCACCAAGAGTGGCTCAAGCTGGCCGAGTACTAAAGGACATAGCTGCTAGACTGGGTCTGTGGCAGGTGGTGAGGGAACCAACAAGAGGGAAAAACATACTTGATCTCATCCCCACCAACCTGCCTGCTGAAGATGCATCTATCCATGTCAGTATCGGTAGGAGTGACCACTGCACAGTCATTGTGGAGACAAAGTCCCACCTTCACATTGAGAATACCCTCCATCATGTTGTGCAGCACTACCACCATGTTAAATGGGATAGATTTCAAACAAATCTGGCAGCTCAAGGCTGGGCATCCATGAGGCACTGTGGGCCATCAGCAGCAACACAATCTGTAACCTCATGGCCCAGCATATTCCCCACTCTACCATTACCACAAGCCAGGGTCAACTCTGGTTCAATGAAGTGTGCAGGAGGGCATGCCAGGAGCAGCAGCAGGCATACCTAAAAATGAGCTATCAACCTGGTGAATCTATAACACAGGACCACTTGTGTGCCAAACAGCATAAGCAGCAAGTGAAAGAACTATCCCACAACCAACGGATCAGATCTAAGCTCTGCAGTCCTGCCACATCCAGTCGTGAATGGTGGTGGACAATTAAACAAATCACTGGAGGAGGAGGCTCCACAAATATCCCCATCTTCAATGATGGAGAAGCCCAGCATATCAGTGCAAAAGACAAGGCTGAAGCATTTGCTACAATCTTCAGCCAGAAGTGCCGAGTGGATGGTCCATCTCAGCCTCTTCCAAAGGCCCCCAGCATCACAGATGCCAGTCTTCAGCCAGTTCAATTCACTCCTCATGATATCAGGAAATGGCTGAAGGCACTAGATAGTGAAAAGGCCATGGGCCCTGACAATATTCTGGCCAAAGTACTGAAGACCTGTGCTCCAGAAATTGCTGCACCCGTAGCTAAGCTGTTCCAGTAAAGCTACAACACTGGCACATACCAGGCTATGTAGAAAATTGTTCAGGTATGTCCTGTACACAAAAAGCAGGACAAATCCAACCCAGCCAATTACCGCCCCATCAGTCTACTCTCTATCATCAGTAAAGTAATGGAAGGGGTTATCAACAGTGCTATCAAGTGGGACTTGCTTAACAATAACCTGCTCACTGATGCCCAGTTTGGGTTCCGCCAGGGCCACTCAGGTCCTGACCTCATTACAGCCTTGGTTCAAACATGGACAAAAGAGCTGAACTCCTGAGGTGAGGTGAGAGTGACTGCCCTTGACATCAAGGCTGCGTTTGACTGAGTGTAGCATCATGGAGCACTAGCAAAACTGGAGTCAACATAGGAATCAGGGGGAAACTTTCCGCTGGTTTGATTGACACCTAGCACATTGTGGTTGTTGAAGGTCAGTCATCTCAGCTCCAGGACAACACTGCAGGAGTTCCTTAGGGTAGTGCTCTCAGCCCAACCATCTTCAGCTGCTTCATCAATGACCTTCCTTCCATCATAAGGTCAGAAGTGGGGATGTTCGCTGATGATTGCACAATGTTCAGCACCACTCTTGACTCCTCAGATACTGTAGCAGTCCATGTCCAAGTACAGCAATGTGTGGTCAATATCCAGGCTTGGCCTGACAGGTGGCAAGCAACATTCACGCCACACAAGTGTCTGGCAATGACCATCTTCAGCAAGAGACAATGCAACCATTGCCTGTTGATGTTCAATGGCATTACCATTACTGAATCCCCCACTATCAACATCCTGGAGGTTACCATTGGCCAGAAACTGAACTGGACTAGCCATATAAATACTGTGGCTACAAGAGCAGGTCAGAGGCTGGGAATCCTACGATGAGTAACTCACTTCCTGGCTCCTGAAAGCCTGTCCACCATCAACAAGGCATAAGTCAGAAGTGTGATGGGATACTCCCCACTTGCCTAGATGAGTGCAGCTCCCACAACACTCAAGAGGCTTGACACCGTCCAGTACAAAACAGCCCATTTGATTGGCACTCCATCCACAAACATTCACTTGCCCCACCACTGATGCGCAGTGGCAGCAGTGTGTACCATCTACAAAATGCAATGCAGGAATTCATCAAGGCTCCTTAGGCAGCATCTTCTAAGCCCATGACCACTACCATCTAGAAGGACAAGGGTAGCAGATAGATGGGAACACCACCACCTGGAAGTTCCCCTCCAAATCACTCACCATCCTGACTTGGAACTATATCGCCATTCCTTCAGTGTCGCTGGGTCAAAATCCTGGAACTCTCTCCCTAACAGCACTCTGGGTGTACCTACACCACATGGACTGCGGCAGTTCAAGAAGGCAGCTCACCATCACCTTCTCAAGGGCAATTCGGGATTGGAAATAAATCGACTGATCCGAGAGAAGCTTGCAAGGCCTGGACAATCGCACTCTCTTGAAGAGGAATAGGACAAACTAGTATTCACTCAGGAAACTTTTGCTCCTTCTTTGCTCACTGGAGAAACGCCTGAGAAGATGAAGTGTATTCAACTCCAATGGAGAAATGCACAGCTGCATCATTCACTGCTGCATTGAGGGTGAAAATGGTATTCAATATCTGAGATTTGAACAAAACTGGATGACGAGAAGAATGACAAAATTCCTACAGATATTGCAGGAAAAGAAGAAGAAGCTATGACTTCCCACAATGCCTAGGAAACTACTTTCACTTTCTACAAGTAGTGGTAACATTGCAATACTTGCTACATCTAGACAAAATTCTGTTATCGGAATCTTCAGCTATAAAAGCTCTGTAGTTTTGGCCTCTGCTTCTGCACCGAAGGACAACTTTAGTGGAAGGAAGACTTTCTGCTGAGGCTGAATGTGGATGTCAACTTACTTTCACCCAAACTGATGGGCTCTACTGATGCTCCTGCGGTGTGGTCCACTATGGAATCAAGCATTTTGTGTTCTCTGGACAACTCTCTATCATCAACTAGAGATAAACATTGCATCTCATTGGCAGGGTCAGTGGGACAAAGATACGAATCCTGCTCTTTGGCATCAAACACAGCTGACTCCTCAAAAGAAAAATAACAGACTTCATATGCAGTAGATTGGCAGTAGATTCAAAGACTGTATCAGTCTCTAGGGCCTCACCTTCCAACAGATCACTTGTTACTACAACAGCTTCTTTCTCATAACCTTCTTCAGGAAAGAGCCAGCCTAGGTGTAGAAGGTCCCCTTGTGGATGGTAATGGTCTGCTGCAGTGCCTTCTGTTTCTGCGGCCTAACTTCAAAAAAAACCCTCAATCTCTTCCTGGGGTCCAGCAGATGGTGTCTCTATGATGGAGAATAACCCATAGCACATTTAATAAACATCACCAACTGCTGCTGAATTGAAATCCATTGTTCTGTACCCCACTTTGGAAATTTCTCCAATGAAAAGGTACCCAGCTGCCCCGCTGTAGGATTTTACATGTTAAATATGTAAGTTGATAAATCCCCGGGACCTGATATTCTGCACCCTAGAGTGTTGAAAGAGGCCATTACAGAGATAGTGGATGCATTGGTGATCATTTTCCAAAATTCTATAGATTCTGGGATGGTTCCTGAAGATTGGAAGGTAGTAAATATCACCTGACTATTAAAGAAGGGAGGGAGAGAGAAAACAGGGAACTACAGGCCTGTTAGCCTTACATCAGTAGTAGTAAAAATGCTAGAATCTATTATAAAAGATGTGATAAATGGATACTTGGATAATTATGATCTGATTAGGCATAGTCAGCATGGGTTTGGGAATGGAAAATCATGTTTGATGAACTTGTTGGAGTTTTTTCAGGATGTCACTAACAAAATTAATAAAGGAGAGTCGATGGACATAGGATTTTCAGAAGGCTTTTGATAAAGTCCCCCACAGGAGGTTGATTATCAAAATAAAAGCACGTGGGATAGGAGTCAATATAGTGGCATGGATTAAGGATTGGATAACAGGCACAAAACAGAGAGTAGGACTAAACAGGTCATTCTCGTGTTTGCAGGCAGTGACTAGTGGGGTACCGCAAGGATCAG
Organism: Carcharodon carcharias; assembly: GCF_017639515.1. Lineage (NCBI taxonomy): Eukaryota > Metazoa > Chordata > Chondrichthyes > Lamniformes > Lamnidae > Carcharodon > Carcharodon carcharias. The sequence continues at coordinate 198,230,230 of NC_054469.1, forward strand.
TACTTGGGCCCCAGCTGTTCGCAATATATATCAATGATTTGGATGTGGAAACCAAATGTAATATTTCCAAGTCTGTGGCTGATACAAAGCCAGGTGAGAATGTGTTGTGAGGAAGATGTAAAGCGGCTACAGGAGGATTTGGACAGACTTAGTGAGTGAGCAAGAACGTGATAGATGGAATATAATGTGGAAAAATGTGAGGTTATCCACTTTGGCAGAAGGAACAAATGTGCAGAGTATTTCCTAAAGGGTAAGAGATTAGAAAGTGTAGATGTACAAAGGGATCTGTGTGCCCTTGTTCATAAGTCACTGAAAGCTAACATGCAGGTGCAGCAGGCAATCATGAAGGGTACTGAAATGTTAACCTTTATCACAAGAGGATTTGAGTACAGGTGTAAAAAAGTCTTGCTTCAATTGTATAGAAGCTTGGTTAGACTGCACCTGGAGTAGTGTGTGCCGTTTTGATCCCCTTACCTCAGAATGGATATTATTGCCATAGAGGGAGTGCAACGAACGTTCACCAGACTTGTCCTGGGGATGGAAGGGCTGTCTTATGAAGAGAGATTGGGGAAAGTGGGCCTGTATTCTCTACAGTCTCGAAGAATGAGAAATGATCCCATTGAAACTTACAAAATACTTAAAGGAATAGACAGGGTAGATGAAAGTTAAGATGTTTCTCCTGGTTGGGGAGTCTAGAACCAGGGTACACAATTTCAAAATAAGGGGGGCAGCCACTTAGACCAGATGAGGAGAAATTTCTTTACTCAAGAGGGTGGTGAATCTTTGGAATTCTCTATCCCAGAGGGCTGTAGAAACTCAGTCATTGAGTATGTTTAATGTGGAGATTGATATACTTCTGATTAACAATAACATAAAGGATTCTGGGGATAGGGTGGGTGAAAGGCATTGAAGTATTCGATCGGCCATAATTGTATTGAATGACGGAGCAGGCTCGATGGGCTGAATGGCCTTCTCCTGTTCCTATCTTCCTATTTCTAGAATGCCCAGTTGTATACATGTATTTCCACTCAGTAAAGATATGCTTGATTGAAGATGATATCGAGAGTCTCAACAATCTGTCTCCCCTTGTGGTGAAGGGTGGTAATTATCTCATCTTTTACTCCAAGATCCATACCACCTGGAGCTTGCAATTTAATGGTTGATGGCTGGATGGGTACTGTTTTGAGCCATTCCAGATGATCAGTCAGTACTGTGACGCCAGCTTCGGTATCAAGTTTGAAGTCAGTTTTAAAACCTTTAACTTCCAAAGTGACTGACCTCAATTCTTGTTTGTGATCCTTCACTTCACGTAGGAAACCTGTAATCTCATGCCTTTCCTTATTCCCAATTTCTTGAATTGTCTGCCTTTCAGAGGCATTCTCTTGCTGCCTTCCTTAAATAATTTTTTTTGATTTACCAAACTGCTTGGTGTCTTGTCTTTCCACATTGGAAACACTTTGCGGCCCTTGCAGGCCAATCTTCCCTTCTGTTCTGTTTTTTAGTGCTGAAGTGTAAGCATCTCAAGATGGCGTTGTGGGGTTTCTCGCACTTCTGCCCCTTTTGTGGGCTTTTGCGTGGGGCCAGTTGCCACCTTTGGGCCTCCCAGACTAACAGACTCGCCCGAGGCTTCGGTATCTCAATGGATTATGGACCAATTTTGCTCCCTAAGTTCAGCCTGCCTAGTGTATTGAACCGTTTGATCAAGTGTGAGCTTGCCTTTTTTCAAAACAAAATCCGCCAGCTTTTCATTGTGGACCCTGATGACAATGCAGTTGTGAGTTCATCTTTCAATGCACCAGGCCCGCATCAACTGGCCACCTCTACCGATCTGTAAGAAACAATTTGGCGGATTCCAGTGGTCTTTGAGCCCTCTGATTGGACTCGCTTATGAGTTCTGTTTTGGGCTAAAAAGTACATCAAACACTTTTAGGACAGTTTCGAAGCGTGCAGAGGTCTCTTCTACCTCCTGTCTCAGGAGGACTACATCAGTGACAGGCACCACCGTGTAGAGAAATGAACTAACCTGGTGTTTCTGCTCTATGGTAAGCAAACCTGATGCTGCTCGATACCTCAGGAAGTATTTTTTCCACAACTCCCTACATTGGTCTCTCTGTGGACCTTCAAGGTTTTCAAATGGGCACAGGAGGGGGAGTGACTGCTCGGCCATTGTGGACATTGCTACCAATTCAAAGTGTGCCTCTCACCAAGCTAAGTCTTCGGATTCTCTTTGAAGAAGTCTTCTTCCAATTTCTCGTTATGGGTGTTCTGTCGATGGCACCAAATCGTTGTTAGATTGGTGTTACTACTGTTGTTACCATGTTTTATGATATATCTTGTGGTCTAATCTATACTGGAAAGGTTTCCCTCTACTCACGAGTGACTTAGGTTTGACTCAGATAGGTTTCTTCAAGACTACTTTATTTACACCACATACATAATAAGCTTTAGGTATGTACATTTCTCTTGTGCACAGATTATTCTCTCTTTCTAACAGAGTCTCTAGCACATGATTACAGATGTCACTGTTACATCATGATACACATCACTATCTCACTACCATAACTATTAACTCATTATGCTATATCGCTATCTGCCAACACTGCACTGAAGTATCAGCCTAGATTCTGTGCTCAAGTCTCTGGACTTGGGGCTCAAGTCCTTGGAGGCGAAAGAGTGTAACAATTTGAGGTCTTGGGCCTTGGAGCAAGATCAACAGACAAGATTGGGAGTACTTTACTGGGAGGCAATATCCTCTGCTTTACAGAGATAACACTCCTATATAGATTATCAAGCTGCAGTGCCTCAATTGCTGAAAAAATTAAGCGCATAGAATCATACTCAAAAATAAATGACACCAGTACATATATGGATTGGAACTGCTGCAAAATATATCATGTGCTAATATCATTTATTTAATTGTGAAATATTTGCAAAAAATGCATGGTCTGTTCTGTACTGGAAACTTTGCTACCATATAACTCATTAACATGTTAGAACAGTTCAGGTGGTTTAGATTAGAAACATGTGCATTATTTGTAAGTGTAAGTAGTGTTAACAATCAGGATCTTTCATATTGGAGAATATTACATCCATTATTAAAGAAGTACCCCTTCCACTCACCTCCACCACCTCAATTTATAGAAGGCCCTTTAAATCAAGCGTTAATCAGACAGAGCAAGGCCCAACAAAAAAAAGGGGAATTTCTTTTCCAATATTTGCTGTAGTCACAGAATAAAAAACACGGTCTTGATCAGAAGGGAGCTTTCAAATGATCCTGAGGCTTTCTTTAAAATATGTTTTACAGCATTTGCAAAAGAAAGGGAGGAAAAATGGATTTTTCAAAGTTGAAAGCTGAGTTCATCTCCCATGTCTCTCACGATTTATACGTTTTGAGAAATGTTAGAATGTGAACAAAGAGTGGGGTTGCTTCAATAAATTATATTGATTTTCAAAATATTGAGCCTAAATATACGAGGTCTCAACAAAACAAAACACAGCAAAGCTTTCAGGCCAGTTCTTATAACTCTGTATAAAACTGCTGAGAGTGAATGGGCAGGGTATGTCTTTATACTGGCAATCTTCAAACTGCATCAAATGACATAGAATTTACCGCACTGAAATAGCCCATTCAGCACAGCTGGCACATGCTGATGTTTATGCACCACACATGCCTCCTCTCACCTTACCTCATCTAATCCTATCAGCATATCCTCCTACACATTTCACCCTCCTGTATCAATCTAGCTTACCTTAAATGCACCAATGGCATTTGCTTCAACTACTTCTTGTGGCAGCCAGTTCTATATTTTACACACTCTTGGATTTATTAGTGACTACCTGATGTTAATGTCCTCTAGTTTTGGATTCCCACACATGGGAATATTTTCTCTATGACTACTCCATCAAATCCTTTCATAATTTTAAAGACTTCTATTAGATCACTCCTCGGCCTTCTGTTTTTCCAGAGAAAAGCCCTAACTTGTTCATCCCTTCTGGATCGGTATAACCTCTCAGTTCTGGTATTATTCTTGTATATATTTTTGCACCTTCTCCAGTGCCTCAATATCCTTTTAATAATACAGAGACTGGAACTGTACACTATACTCCAAGCATGGTACCAAATCAAAACACTGCAGACGATCCCTCTCTGGTCAAGTTCCCCTGATATGTCTCGAACTTTTGCTGGAATCTTTTGCAATGCAATGCAACCTAAAGGCAGATTTTCAAAAGCAAGATTTACGTTAAAATATCTCAATTTGCTTCAATGTTGAGGTGCTATCTGCAATAAAAATGGCGCCTGCATTTGTCATGAATGGTTTACATTATGCTGATTGCATGGTGGTTGCCTATATTTATCAAACCATAGCCATATATTATGGCTGCTGAGGTGTTAATGCTTCTGAAAAATAATCAAGGAAAACAATAATAAATTAAATGAGTGGGAGGATTTGTGCAGTTGTATTGACAGCACAATATCCAAAGATTAAGCAAATGAACCTGCATTTCTATAAACACCTTTCCTGCTCTCAGAGTGTCCTAAAACACTTTACAGTCAATGATGTACTTTATGAAGTGTAGTCACTGTTGTAATGTAAGAAATATGGCAGCCAATTTTGCACGCATCAATTTCTCACAAGCAGCAATGTGATAATGACCAGATAATCTATTTTAGTGATGTTGATTGAAGAGCTAACTATTGGTCAAGACAGTAGAGAAAACGCCTGACCTCCTTTGAAATAGTGCCTTGCAATCTTTCATGCTCACCTCATCCAAAGTCATCACTTGACCACTGGGCTGCAGTGCTTAATCCCACAGTGTAGTGTTTAGAAAGGTGGCAGTGTTGCCTAAAGCCTTCAGCTTGTTGGGCTCTTAAAAGACGGGTTTACATCAACAAACTGCTGCCGTGGTAACATTGGGTTAAACATTAACTGTTCACATGTGTTAAGGTCATTTTTAATCAGTGACACTGCATGTGCAATGAAACCACTATATATATATATATATATATATATATATACGTGGTTCATTAATATGCTTTCAATGATATCTCACTCCCATCCAGAGAGACTATCATTTGACCCTCAAAGTGCTAATGTCTGTGTAGTTTTATGCATCAGTTCAACTGAATGTCACTTAAATAGGAGTATGCTTTATTTTTATGATAAATGATTATTTCTTTAAAACAGTTGCACCATTGAATCTCTAACCCAGCTACTGAAATTCCCTCTAGAATAGCAGACGTGTGTGTGTGTGTGTGTGTGTGTGGACTCTTGCATCTGCCATCATCCCATGGACTGCCTGAGAAATGGAAGGACTGGACTGGGGCGAAGGGGAGATTGGCTGTATTTCAGCTGGAACACACAGCTAGAAAACACCCAGGTATGCTAGGTTTTGAATGGCTTTCCCTGGGCACCAGGAGTGTTTCACATTAAATATTCTACAGTCAACTATCTCCATTTATATGGATATGGTTTATTACAACTTGTTGTTGACAGCTGTACCAGGCTGACTAAAATTCGAAAGCAGGTAGTGTCAAATGAATTGCCATCTTTTCTCACCAAAAGAGAATATGGGAGTTACTCAGCTAGAATCCAAAGGACTGGGCTAATACTCCAGAGAAGGTGAAAACTCATATCCCACCATGGCAGTTGGAGAATTTGAATTCAGTTTCAAAAACAAATCTAGAAATAAAGGCCAATAGCAGGCTGAGGTGGCTATGAAACTTCTGATGAAAGGTCATTGACCTGAAATGTTAACTCTGTTTCTCTCCATGGATGCTGCCTGATCTGCTGATCACTTTTCTAACTCTTTTTGTTTTTTTTACCTGAAGCTTCTGATTGGCCATAAACCTCCAACTGGTTCATTACTGTACTTTAGGGAAGGAAATGTGCCAACCTTCCGGCCTCTATGTGACTCTTGTCCAACACTAACAAAGCTGGCTCTTAACTGCCCTCGAAAGTTAGCCTAGCAAGTCACAGTTATAATACCATCTTCTCAGGGCAACAAGCAATGCTGGCCTGACTAGTGCCTCACCAAATCCAGAGATTTTTCTTAAAAGTAAAAGTAAAATAGTAAATTTCCAATGTATATAAGCTTGTCCTTACTTTAGGTGTTCATCTTACAGAAGCACTGATGCTTTCTTAGGATTTCTTGCAACTAGATATAAAGCCGCTTCTGAACAACAGCTTAAATTTATACAGCACCTTCAAGATAGTAAAACATTCCAAGGCGTTTCACACAAAATTTGACACCGAGTCACATAAGGAAATATTAGGACAGCTGACCAAAAGCCTGGTCATAGATGTAGGTTTTAAGATGAGTGTTAAAAGCAGGGGAGGTGAATTCCAAAGTTTAGGGTCTAGACAGCTGAAAGCACAGCCACCAATGGTGGAGCAATGAGAACCAGGGATGCACAAGGGTCTAGAATTGGAGTGATCTGGTATTAATTGTATGTTAATTATATTATCAAGGATACACAGGTGAAGGGCATTGTTTAATTAAGTACCTAGACCACATATAAAGAGAGGCTGCTGGAATGCATCATCAACCCTAGAAACATTATTTTAATTTAATTATTAAGCTTCCTGTAAATTTTCTTTTACAGTGACCCTTTTAAGGGCTGTCAATTTGTTCATGTGATTATTGGTTCATTTGTTTATTTATCTGGTATATTCAAGAGAATGAGTAGAGACTACTGGAGTGTATCATCAGCCCAGGAACATTATTTTAATTTAATTTGTTGAATTTCCTTTAAAGTTCTGTTTTTTTGTTGCAGTGCCCCTTTAAGGGGTTGTTAATTAGTTTATTTGTTTTATTGGTTTGTGCAAAGTAATATAAAAGGAGATTGAGGATAGCAGCTGTGGCTTAGTGGATAGCACTCTTACCTCTGAGTTAGGAAAGTTGTGGGTTCAAGTCCCATGACAGAAACATGAGTGCATTTTGTGTGAGGTTTTATGGTGATTAGTGGGTACTGCAAAGGCTGGAGTGCATTGTCCCTCCCCACAATATTATTTTAATTTAAGCTGTATAAGTTTCCTATAAAGATTTGATTTTTCTTAACAGTGCCCCTTTAAGGGGCTGTTAATTTGTTTTAGTTAATTTATTTATTTGATTTTTACTAAAAATATAAATAGAGACTGATCTCAATCGCTGTGGCACAACTGGTCAGTGTGTTTGGCTGTTAACTGAAAGGTTGGTGGTTCAAGACCACCCATGGGTGAAGCCTTCACTGTTTTCTCCCCATCAGTGTTCATTGCCACACAGCTCTGGATTGCCAATAGGTATTTTGGCTGCAAGAAACTAGCCCCCAAATGTTGCCAGCTCTACTGTTATCCAGTGAGTTCCCACACATACAGTTTCAGAGGGAGGTGTTGGTGTACTGGTAATGTCACTGGACTAGTAATCCAGAAGCCCAGGCTAATGCTCTGGGAACAAGGGTTCAAACCTCACCATAGCAGTTGGTGGAATTTAAAAATATCAAAAAATAAATCTGAACTATAAATAGAGATGGAGGAGATCTTGTGACAACGTCCCTATATCTGGGCCAAAAGCTCTCAGTTCAAGTCCCATGGCAGGGCTTATTAACCACAGAAGGAGCATTCATGGTATGGTTCAATGGGCTGATAATCAGCCTAGGAATTCTTCCATCACTCCCCCACTATTTCACAAAGGGAAAAAAGGTGGATGAAAAGATTTGTTTTAAAACTACAAAAGCTTAAAATATGATTAGAGACTGTTGGGACCTAATGGAGTAGGTAGGAGGCAGACATGTATAATGCTGTATTCTGTAAATAAACCTTTTGCCAAGAAAAGGCTTGGTGTCTAGTTTCCTAATTCATCATCTGGCTTAGGATCGATTTAACATTTGGGAGGATAGTGGGGCTGGAGGTGATTACAGAGATAGGCATAGGTGAGGCCATGGAGTGATTGGAAACAAGGAAGAGTTTTACGACCAAAGCATTGATGGACCGGGGACCAATGTAGGTAAGTGAGTACAGTGGCGATGGCTGACCAGGACTTGGTGCAAGTAAAGATATGGTTGGAAGAGTTTCAGGTAAGTCCAAGGTCACTTCAGATACAGAAAATCTGTATGCGGCTCAGGAGAACTGAATTGACCGTCCTTGATGGTATGAAATGTTACAGCTACAAGGCACAAACACTATAAATGGTCCCTCATCACACCAAGTGTTTTCACAGACAAACACACCTAAAGACATATTGGCACTATGTTATTAGTATGCAGTTTTAGTTTAACTAACTTACTAGAATTCTCTTAACACAAACAAATCGCCTATTGAAACAGACTGAACTTTTCATTTTGATTCCATAAAATGTGTTCCACTGCATTTATTTTAAAAAAGCAAACATTATTTGATTAAAGAAAAGCTGTGCTCCAATTTCCCAATTACTGAAGTGCTTTTCATTATATTGTTTTCTGTTACACAGATGGTATGCATTTCATATTCCACCTTTGTCCTTTCCACTCACTTGCCGACCAAATGATTATTCTTTGCTGGTAGCACAGGATACATAATTAAAAGTGCTGTGTTGCAAATGTCTTCTGAATCAAATACTCTGATCATTGATCATTGCACTGTTGTAATGCAACACCCACTCTCAGTGAAGCTGAAAGGGCAACAGGATGATAGAAATGCTACATTCATTCTTTCTCTGGACAAATGAAATTCTATCAAGCTGGATTCTTGCAGGATTGGCACACACCTAAAACTATTTCTCTTTGGAAATCATACATTTCAGTTACCTAGGACACACACATGCACACGCACGCACACGCACACACAAGACCCAGGCACCAGAGGAATGTAAACCTTTATATTAACCTTGTGAAATATCTGCCTTGCCCAGCTTTACATCAGTCTCGCCATAACATATCTCAACATTAAACACCTCTAAAATCAGTTATTCCCAGTGAACAGAACCCACTTCTGATAAGTTTCCCCAGTAAGAAATCATAGAGTAAACACAGTCCACCTCTACAAATAAGTTTCCTCAGTAAGATATCGTAAAGTAAACACCGCCCACTTGTACAAATAAGTTTTCTCCTGAAGCACAGCTCATTTCAACAAATCAATCACTCCCTATAAATACAGTGACCTTCTACAGGTCAGACACTTCCAATTCTCACAGCCCACCTTCACAATAGTGCCAACACACGCAGCCCACCTCCCCAAAGTGCCAACACATGCAGCCCACATTCACAATAGTGCCAACACAGGCAGCCCAGCTTTCCAATAGCGCTAACACAGGCAACCCACCATCACAATAATGCCAACACATGCATCCTGCTTTCCCAATAGTGTCAACACATTCAGCCCACCTTCACAATAATGCCAACACACGCAGCCCACCTCCCCAAAGTGCCAACACAGGCAGCCCACATTCACAATGGTGCCAACACAGGCAGCCCACATTCACAATAGTGTCAACACATTCAGCCCACCTTCACAATAGTGTCAACACATTCAGCCCACCTTCACAATAGTGTCAACACAGGCAGCCCACCTTCACAATAGTGCCAACACAGGCAGCCCACCTTCACAATAGTGCCAACACAGGCAGCCCACCTTCACAATAGTGCCAACACAGGCAGCCCACCTTCACAATAGTGTCAACACAGGCAGCCCACCTTCACAATAGTGCCAACACAGGCAGCCCACCTTCACAATAGTGTCAACACAGGCAGCCCACCTTCACAATAGTGCCAACACAGGCAGCCCACCTTCACAATAGTGTCAACACATTCAGCCCACCTTCACAATAGTGTCAACACATTCAGCCCACCTTCACAATGGTGCCAACACAGGCAGCTCACCTTCACAATAGTGTCAACACATTCAGCCCACCTTCACAATAGTGCCAACACAGGCAGCCCACCTTCACAATAGTGCCAACACATTCAGCCCACCTCCCCAAAGTGCCAACACATGCAGCCCACCTCCCCAAAGTGCCAACACAGGCAGCCCACCTTCACAATAGTGCCAACACAGGCAGCCCACCTCCCCAAAGTGCCAACACAGGCAGCCCACCTTCACAATAGTGCCAACATATGTAGTCCACCTTCCCAATAGTGCCAACACAGGCAGCTCACCTTCACAATAGTGCCAACACAGGCAGCCCACCTTCACAATAGTGTCAACACAGGCAGCCCACCTTCACAATAGTGTCAACACAGGCAGCTCACCTTCACAACAGTGCCAATACACGCTGCCCACCTTTAGAATATACTCTGCACTCAGTTGCCCACCAATTCCCTGTGCCCAGTCTGCCTCCAGTCAACAGCAGATCCGATGTATATCACCAGCAGTAATATGACAATCCAGGGGTGCAGACAGGAAAGGGTTCTTCACAATTTAAAGGGGCTACACCCTGTGGTGTTTACAGCCTGAAACCGATCACTGTCAGCTCAGCCCATGCCCGGTGCCTTCATCCTTTCGCTCGCCCGCTTTAAACCCCGGGCTTTGAGCGCTGCGATCCGGAGCTGCACTCAACAAACTTACCGGAAGCCTGGAGGAAGTCTGAAAAACCTGAAGCTGTAAATAAAGTGAAGACCCAAAAGGAATCCATTAGTCCCATAGTTTAAAGGTCCCGTCTGAGAGCGGCCGGGGACGATCTGGGGTGAAGAAAACAAGATGCGAAAAAAGTTTCTTAATGAAAGCTTGTCGGTGTCACAACTTTGAATCCTCTCTCCCTCTGTCTGAGAATCAAAAAGCGCCTATGAGTCATTGGTTTATGTACTTAAGGGGAAACAGGAAACTTCAAATTCAGAAAGAGGGCTGGGCTTCCAGTGAGGGAAAGAAGACTCCTCCAGCCAATCACCAGCCTGGCTCAGGTCTTTCCTGCTGGGCAATATGCAATTTTCAAGACAGAGAGAGAGAAAACCACACCAAGTGTGCACACAGCTCAGCGCAGCGCAGGGTAGAAACAACAGTTTCTGATCTTAGCAGAGAGGAAGCTGCCTTGCACATATGTCTGATCTGAAAGTTTAGGGAGGGCTGACTGCCCATTTTCCCTTTTCTCTCACACACAAAAAATGTTTATCAGGCTTTTGGCACTTCCATCTTTCTCACTAGATAGTAATGCTTTTAAAGAAAGGGATTGAAGGGGAATTGGGGCTTGAATTAGCGCTGGAGATGGGCCGAATGGCCTCCTTCTGCACTGTGAACTCTGCAGGGGCCACTTTCCTGTCCTTTGGACACTGAGGCAAAAAGGCCAGGGAGAAAGCAGTGGAGGCTCCGTTTGAGTCAGCCCAGGGTTCCTGGGAACAGAACAGGACTGAGATTCAGCCCCTCCAGTCTGTTCTGCCAGTCCAATAGATCAGGGTCGGTCTGTACCTCAACCCCACTTACCCACCTGGGAGTTTCCAGTAGTGTGGGGTTGTGGGTAAGGGGACTGCTGAACTGATACAGGGCTGACAGAATTAGCTAAATGATGGGGATAATGAGTGTGGGGGAGAGGGGGAGATGGGGTTCCCAGGCACTCATTTCCATTTGGAATGCTTGCTGGAGTACCCAAGTTCAGTTGGCACTGTGGCTGCTCCAAACTACTGCTATCAGAGGATCTGAAGCTGGGGGTGGGTGGTAGTCAGAGGAGGAGGAGGGAAGAGGTCCCAGTGGGCAGGCTCAAGAATGTGTTTATTGGTGTTATTGTAGAGGTGGGCTGTGTTTATTGGGGCTATTTTGAAGGTGGGCTGGGTTTGTTGGCATTATTATAAAGCTGGGGTCCATTTGCTGGCACAGTTGTGAAGGTGGGCTGCATTTGGCACTATTGTGTTTGTTGGCACTATTATGAAAGTAGGCTGTGATAATTGGGAGTGTATGGTCTGTAGGGGTCACTATTTATTGGGAGTGATTGATTTGCTGAGTGAGCTGTACTCCAGGGGAAATCTTATTTGTAGAAATGGGCTCTGTTTATTTTCTGATGTCTTGCTGGGGAAACGTATCAGAAGTGGGTTCAGTTTACTGGGAATGACTGATTCAGAGGTGTTTAATGTTGAGAGATGTTATGGCAAGATTTGTTGCAAGGCAGATTGCTGGAATATTTCACCCTCCAATCCCCAGCTACTGATCTGTAGTGGCAACCAAAAGGTCTCGAGCACCCAGTGGAAGCAACAGGTACATCTAAATTTCCTCTCCCAACTCCTATTGGGTCAATTAAATTGCCAGGGACTGAAAGTAGGGTCATTTCCAAAGCTGAACAGCTTACAATACACTTCAGGTGTGCTTCTCCTGTACAGTGCTCCGATTGAATGGGCCCAGTGTTGCAGTTCATGTGAATGCAGATAATCGATTGGTATTCTAATAAAATTGACAACTTTGATCATAAAAGCAGCACATGGTAACTCTTATGTTTTGAAAAAAAGAGACATCTGTTCCCTGTTAGGATGTACGATTTGTTTGACAGCTACATGGGTCTTTGTCAGGTGAAGGTACTCCCAAGGTTTTGTTAGGTCGCGAGTTCCAGGATTTTGCCCCAGTGACAATAACAGTCAGGATGGTGTGTGATTTGGAGGGGAAATATCAGGTGGTGTTGTTTCCATAAGTCTGCTGCTCTTGCCCTTTCAAATGGTAGAAGTCACTGGTTTGGATGATACCATTGAAGGAGGTTTTCCAAGTTGCTACAGTGCATATTGTAGATGGTGCATACTGTGATGGAGGGACTGAATGTCTGAGGTGATGGATAAGGTGCCAATCTTATGGGTTGTTTTGTCCTGGACAATGTTGAACTTCTTGAGTGTTGTTGGTATTGTGCTGATTCAGGCAAAATGAGAGTACTCTGTCACATTCCTAACTTGTGCCTTGCAGATGGTGGAAATGTTTGGGGAGTCAGGAGGTGAGTCATTTGTGCAGAATTCCCAGCTTTTGACATAATCTTATAGCCACAGTTTTTATGTGGTTGTTCCAATTAAATTTCTGGTCATTCCCCTAGCATATTAATGGTGAGGATTCGACAATAGTAATGTTGTTGAAGTCAAGGGGAGATGGTTAGACGTTCTCTTGTTTGAGATGATCATTGTGTTGCAAATGTTTCTCACCAACATTGCCCAGGTCTTGGTGCATATGGGCGCAGGCAGCTTCAGTATCTGAGGAATTGAAAATGGAACCGAGCAATGTGCAATGATCAGCAAATGTCCCCACTTTTTATCATGGAGTGAAGGTTAATGATGAAGCAACTGAAGATGTTTAAGCCTAGGATGGTCACTGTCACCTCAAATCTGGAATTCAGTTCTTTTGTTCATGTTTTGATCAAGGTTGTAATATGATCTGGAGCTGAATGGCCCTTGTGGAAACCAAATTGAGCATCAGTGAGCAGGTTATTGTGGAGTAAGAGCAGCTTGATAATACTGTCCATGACACCTTCCATCACTTTGCTGATGCTTGAAGGTAAGCTGATGGGGCAGTATTTGACTGGATTGGATTTGTCCTGCTTTTTATACTCAGGACATACCTGAGCACCTAACCAAAAAAGTGGAAAATTGCCCATGTTGTAGCTGTACTGGAACAGCTTGGCTAAGGGTACTGCAGCTGGGATGTTCTCATCATCCATAGCTTTGCTATATCCAGTGCACTCAGGCATTTCTTGAGGTCACATGGAATGATTCCAAGTGACCGAAGACTGCCTTCTGTGATGTTGAGAACCTTAGGAGGAGACAGAGATGGATAATCCACTCGGCACTTCTGGCTGAAGGTGGTTCAGGTTTTGTCTTCTGCATTTGTGCTGGGCTCCAATATTTTGAGGATGGGATTGTTTATGGAGCCTTTTCCTCCAGTTAGTCGTTTAATTACTCACCACCATTAGTGTCTGGATATGGCAAGACTGCAGGGCTTTGATTTGATCGGTTGTTTGTGGGATCACATAGCTCTATAACATGCTGCTTCTGCTGGTCAGCATGCATGTGGTCCAGTGTTGTGGCTTCACAACAATTTGTCTGTATAAATTATGACAGTTGCTCCCTCATTGCTTCCTCATAACTTTATTCCTTAATAGAGGAAATTAAGTATTAAATGAACATTTCATATTAAACTGACAATGTCGTTTAGGGAATTCTCAACACGTACATATATTGATTCAGCCTACTCCTAAGATTCAGTTTAAATGCCATCATGTTGACTGCTGGAGAAAGTTGGTATCGGAGAATGTGCATGATTCTTGTATAAGCAGATGTGATCAGTGGCATAACATTTTATTTAGTCAAAATGTCTCCTTAAAAAGAAAATAAAAAAGGATTCACAGTTATATAGCATTTTTCATGAGTTATATAACATTCTTCATGAAAACCGGACATCTCAAAGTGCTTTACAGTCAAGGAGGTTCTTTTTGAAGTGTACTGAAAAGTACTTTTACACTGTTGTAATGCAGGAAATATGGCAGCTAATCTGCCCTCAGCAAACTCCCACAAACAGAAATGTGGGAGTGACCAGATAATGAGTTTTTTCTGTGATGCTGATTGAGGGATGACTTTTGGCCAGGACACCGAGGATAGCTCCTCTTGCTCTTCTTCAAAATAGTGCCATGGGATCTTTTCCACCCACCCAAGGAGGCAAATGGGGCCTTAGTTTAACACCTCATCTAAAAGATGACAATGCGCCCTCAGTATTGCATTGGAGTGCCACGCAGCCTAGGTTTTTGTGCTGAAGCCCTGGAGTGGGACTTGAATGCAGAACCTTGTTTCAGAAACAAGTGTGCTACCAACTGAGCCATGGCTGACACTAAGAGGCTGAGATGTAATTAGTTTTTCGGTGACTCTTACGTTGGTTCATGTCTTAGTAGGTAACTTAAAAATCTCAAGCTGGGATTTTCTGGCCCTGGCTGCCGCAGGGATCTTCTGGTCCTGCCAAAAGTCAATGGACTTCTGGCTGACGCTGCGTCCCCCCCTTGGCAGGTCCTCCAAGGTGGGGTTGGAAAATCCCAGCCATAATTACAAGGTTATGAATAACATGGTGCACTAGTGATCAATAAGTGAATAAAAATGATCATCATTATAGTGTCACTACACCTTATTGGCTAAAATATGCTTTTGGAAGTCTTGGGGTCATGAAATGTGCCATAAATATGCGGATTCTTTCTTCCTTTGTTTTAAACCATGGAAAGTACAAGACCCCTCATTTGACCTTGACCAGTACTGATTTTAGTTGATCTCAGCTAAGAGATAAGCTGGGATACGGCTTTTCACTTTAGTGCTCCAGGTATTAGAAGTCTTCACATTTATGATCATCCACACTTGAAGAATGGACACATAGGCAAAGGATCGTAACCAGATTCCATGGGAATGTATCCCAGCTAAAAATAGTGCATTTAGGAGTGGAGGGGATGAGGACAAAGATTAAGTGGGGGGTGGGGAAAGCATCCCAGCAAAACCAGAATTGGATCCAAAGGAATTGGTTTCCATGAAGTCTAGGCATAAAAAAATGGAAAACCAAATAGGCACCAATACATGACCATGCTTCACCATGTTGGATTTTCCTTAATGCTCTGTGTCTAGGCAACTCGTTACATCAAACCCAATAAGAGGAAAATTCATTAAACTCAATAAATATTTGGTTCCAATTGGACAATGTTAAAATATCTCCTGAACCATAGAATTATAGAATGGTAAAACACAGAAGGAGCCCTTTCAGCCTATCTGCAGCGGTTCAAAAAGGCAGTTTACCAACACCTTCTCATGGGCAACTAGGTAATAAATGCTGGCCCAGCCAGAGAAGCCCACATACCACGGATTAATAAAAAAAACAACTCAGCTCGCCCCACTCTCATGCCCTTTCAAAGCCCTGCAATTTTTTTTCTCTTCAGTTGCTTATCTAATCCCCTTTTGAAATCCATGATTGAATCTGCCTGCTTTAGACTCCCAGGCAGCACATTCTAGAACCTAACCGCTCAATAAAAGAGCTTTTCCTCATGTTGCCATTGGCTTTTTTGCAAATCACCTTAAATCAGTGCCCTCTGGTCCTCAATGTTTGGGGACAGCTTCTCCCTATCTACTCTGTTGAGAATCCTCATGATTTTGAACACTTCACTCAAATCTCTTCTCAACCTTCCCTGCTCTGAGGTGAATAGCCTTGGCTTCTCATTGAAAGAAATAAACAACTGGATTTACTTAACATCATTCACAACCTTAGGGTATCCTATTAGCTTCCCAGCTAATTAAGTATTGCTGAAGTGTAGCCATTATTGTAATATAGTAAACATGGCAGCCAATTTGTGCACAGCACTGATCCACAAAGAGCAATGTGATAATGACCGTCTGTTTTATAGTGGAGTTTGTTGAATGATAAATAATTGTCAGGTCACTGGAGAGAAGTCCCCTACTCAACTACTGTCACAGGATCTATGTCTACTGGATAGGGCAGATGGAGCCATGGATTAACAATGAACTGAAAGATGGCACCTTCAAAGGTGCATCACTCTTTTTTTTATTGGATTGAAACATCAACTTAAAATATGTGCTCAAGTTTCAAGAGAAACGTGAACCCAATGGTGAGAGTACTACCACTGAACCAAGGTTGATTGCTTAACTACACATTTCCTGAATATTATTAGCCAGTTCCTAATATCTGGTGGGACTTTGAGTTGCAGCTTCTGTTCTCAAATTCACTTGAAATATGTGAAGACCTAATTTGGAATATTGTGGATAACCCTCTGGATTGGATCCCAAAGCATTATTGCAGATTAACATCATTCCCAGATTTAGGGTTCTAAGATACGAGAAGAGTCTGTCAGAGTTGAATTTAATTGGAGAAAGAAAAATGAATGAGGAGATGATCCAGGTCATAAGAATATGAACATAAGAAGAAAAGAAACAGGAGTAGGAATAGGCTATTTGGTGCTTTGAGACTGCTCCACCATTCAATTAGATCATGACTGATTTGAACATGGTTGAATGATGAGAGATTTAGGCATAGTGTAGACTTTGGTATAGTGTAGCATTAAATAGGCTATTGGAATTAAGCTACATGCAGAGCACCATAGGATATTGCTTTATATTTAAATTGCAATTGAGCCAATGTTTAGAACACACCTTTTGCTCAGAGTAGTGGGATACATGGGGCAGAGTCCCATCAAAAGCAGTGGGGTCTGATTCACCAAACATCTTCCAAAAGAAGTTGGATTAAGCAATCAGTTTGGATCAGCTTTGGAGGCTGTAGAGATAAGCATGGGGCAAGTGACTGAATACAGAATAGGACATGGGCCAGAATTTTATGCTCTGCCACCAGGTTTTTAGGCAGTGAATGTGAAATTGCAGGGACAAGATTCATTCAGGGCTCTCGCCTTCCCCAACCATGCAGCGATTGGCAAGGCCTTGGAAGGGAAGCTCACTCTGCCACAACTGAGCCCCTTAAGTGACCAGTTATTGGCCGCTTAAGGGCTATTTCCCGCCCAGCCTCAATTTTTAGGCTGGCAGGAGGATTGACCTTTTATGGGGAGAGCCTGAAAATCAACAGACTTAGATTTCAGGTGGGAAGGGGGTGGTGGGGGGGGGGGGGGGGGGCGCCTCCATCAGAAGACCTCTTCTGAAGTTGGGTCCATTCCCCCCCCCACTCCCCCCCACCACTTTAAGGTCCATTGGCCTCTGGATCTCCCTCCCCCACCTCCCAGCCTCTCCCTCGAGACATCGATAGTCACCCAGTCCTCCATACCCTCCTCGCCTTGGGACCTTTTGTACTTACCTTGGCCTCCGGTGCCCGGGCGTCATCTCAGGAGTCACCATGCAATTCCTCCTCAGTCCACTGCGGCTCTTGTTGCTGCAGGGACTGGAGAGCTGCCGGCCAATCAGATTGGCCAGCAGCTTTCTAAGGCAGGACATCCTCCTGAGTGAGGGGCGGAAGGCCCGCCTGCAGACACTTAATGCTCATTCGAGCACGATATGGCTGCAGGGCACTCGGAGTGTGTTCCCCGCTGACTCTTCAGATGGCGGGAAGGGGAAGCCACCATTCAAAAAATTCAGGCCGTGGAAGTTCTTCTCCTGCTGAGGCTGAGAGATGAAGTGTTCCCTGTGGAGAACAGCAGGCTAGTTACCAGGATGAAGGAATGTTGTGGGAATTTACTCATGACCATTGGAGATCAGGGAATATTTTTGTGAACTTTTCTCAGGTAATACAATGGATTGAGAGAAATCTGGGAGAAGTGAAATTGTATACGCTTTGTGGAGAAGTGGGCTGACGGGTTTTTCTCATTCTATGTTTTTCTGCGTTCTTAAATGAGTTACAGGGGTTTTGTTTGATTTGTTCACGTTAGTTGGGATTATAGGGTCATAACAGACAGACGATATGCATCAGCATGGCTCAGTTTGTAGCATTGTTGTTTCTAAGATCATAATCTAAGTTGACTGACAGAATGCTGTATTGTTGCAGGAGCTGTGCAGGGGTATGGGGAAAGGAGGGAGGGAAATGGGGCTAGTTGAGTTGCTCTTGCGAAGAGCTGGCACAGACACAATGGACTGAATGGCCTCCTTCCATGCTAACCATTCTACAATCCTGTGATCTCATTCCTTTTTGTGGAATCTTTGCGTGCACTTCCTAATTGGCTGCTATGTTTCCCACAACACTGAAAAGAAAAGAAAGACTTGCATTTATATAGTGGTTTTTATGACCACCAAATGTTTCAAAGCACTTTATAGCCAAGGAAGTACTTTTTGAAGTGTAGCCACTGTTGTAATGTTGGAAACACAGCAGCCAATATGCACTCAGCAAACTCCCACAAATAGCAATGTGATAATTAGCAAATAATCCATTTTTTGTATGATGTTGATTCAGGGATAAGTATTGGTCAGTGAAGAAAAATCATATTGGATTTGAAACGTTAACTCTGTTTCTCTCTCTACAGATGCTGCCAGACCTACTGAGCTTTTCCAGCACTTTTTGTTTTTATTTCAGATCTTCAGCATCCACAGTATTTTGCTTTTACTTTAGAAACAACTTACATTTTTTGGCACTATTATGTTACTACAAATTAAAACAAATAGAGAAATTGGAAAACACTGCAAGTTGCTCACCAGTTAAAATCTGTTAGGTCCAGTGTAAATTTACCAAGAAAACACCAGGAAATGTGAGCCCAGTCTTCTCTACCTATTCTGGGCTGTCTGACCAACATCTGGTTTCATTCTGTTGCCAACATGCATGGTTTTGTCGTGATATCATAGATTAAAGCTTCTCATTATAAGTTGCATGGAGTTTTTAAAGCTATGAAATTTGCACAAGCGTACATTCACAAACTCAGGTTACGGATAAACTCAGATTCTTCCCCCTGTAGGCCTGTTTGGATGTTTCAGTCTAAATGCCTCCCTGTTGTTTAATTTCAATAATATTATAAACTCCCTCTTTCACAGCTGTCCCAACATGAGTTAGTTACTGTTTACCTCACAGGCTATCAGTTGACTTGTTAAATAGATGTTCCAGGATATGTTGGCTTGTTGTCTGCAATATTTCAAAGCTATCATAAAATTTGTTGGACTAATATGCCATGGGGCTAAATTGGCCCCCTCCCAAAAATGGGCGTGGGCCTTCTGGTGTGCGATTATTCCACACCTGTTCAATGTGATGAGGGAAGCACGCTAATTTCATGTTTCTTGCTTATTACCATAATTGTAGTGTGTACCCAGTGTGGACTGTGCTGTTGAGTGGTGCATTGAACCTCTGCAGGGCACCCAAAACCGTGAGAGGTGAGCATGAGTTAAAACTAGCCTGCACTTCTTAAGGCCAGCCTCCAGGCCTTAAAGAGAAGTTGCATTGTGGCTGCAGCTGACAATTGAAGTCCTTGCTTAAGTTACCCTGAGATCGAAACATTCCGAATAATGGCTTGGGTGAGAGAGTACTCTAAGCTTCTTGGATGCTGCACTAGAGGCCTCGCTGGAGGAGATGCAAAAGAGAAAAGAAGTGCTCTATTCACAGGCGACCAGGGGGCCATCCCAACAAATAGTGGGGCGGCGGGAAGATAGCCATGGGGGTTAATGCCAGCAGGGGGTTAATGCCAGTTAATGTCTGAGGACCTGGATGCAAAAGGTTCAATGGCCTCACATGAGTCGTCAAGGTCAGTGAATTCACCTTCAAATGCCATATCCCACCAGCTGCACCACACTGTTCAATGCACCGTGCTTACCAACAATCTCTATCAATCAGGACTCTTATCCCCACAGAGCTGTTAATGCTCAACTGGTGAGATCGATAGATTTTTGGATATGAAGCAAATATGGGGAGTTTGGTAAGGGGGTAGTGAGGAAACTGATGGAAGATCAACATGAAGACTTGTGGCATCAGGTCAAACATGGCAAGGAAACTTCCTGCTGAATGCCACCTACCACCCTCCCTCAGCCGATGAATCAGTGCTCTTCCATGTAGTACACTAATTGGAAGGAGCACTGAGGCTGGCAAGGGCACAGGGTGTATTCTGGGTGGGGTCCTTCAATGCCCATCACTAAGACTGGCTAGGTATTACTGACTGAGCTGGCCAAGGCCTGAAGGATGTAACTGCCAGACCAGGGCTGTAGCATGTGGTGAGAGAACCAACAAGAGGGAAGAACCTACTTGAACTCATCCTCACCAATGTACCTGTCGCAGGCACATCTGTCCATGACAGTATTTTTAAGAGTGACCACCACATAATCCTTGTAGAGAAGAAGGCCTATATTCACACTGAGGATATCCTCCATCATGTCAAGTGACACTAGCACCATCCATAAATGGGATAGATTCAGAACTGATCTAGCAGCTCAAAATTGGACATCCATAAGACATTGGGGGCCTTCAGCAGCAGCAGCAGAATTGTATTCAATCCAAATCTGTAACTTCATGACGTGGCTTATCGCTCACTCAGCCATTACCATCAAGCCAGAGGACCAACCCTGGTTCAATGAAGAGTGCAGGAGCAGCACCAGGCACATCTAAAAATGAGGTTTCAACCTGGAACTACAACACAGGACTTACCTGTATGCTGAACAGTGGAAGCAGCATTGCAATAGACAGAGCTAAGTGGTTTCATGACCAATGAGTCAAATCAATGCTCTGCATTCCTGTCACATCCAGTCATGAATAATAGTGCATTCCTGCCACATCCAGTCATGAATAGTGGTTGCCAATTAACCAACTAACTGGAAGAGCAGGCTCCACAACCATCACCATGCTCCTTGATTGAGGACCCCAGCATGTTAGTGCAAAAGACAAGGTTGAAGCATTTGCAACCATTTTCAGCCCAAAGTGTCAAGTGAATCACCCATCTCTGCCTCCTCCTGAGGTCCCCAGCATCTTATATTCCGGCCTTCAGCCAATTCAATTCACTCCATGTGGTATCAAGAAATGGATGAAAGCCCTGGATACAGCAAAGCTATGGGCACTGACCAACATTCCTGTTGTAGTATTGAAGCCTTGTGCTTCCAAACTAGCTGCACCCTTAGCCAGGCTGTTCCAGTACAGTTACAACATTGGCTTCCTCATGGCAATGTAGAAAACTGTCCTGCATGTTCTGTCCACAAAAAGCAGGACAAATCCTATCCTGTCAATTACCACCCATCAAGCCATTCTAGCAAGTGATGGAAAGTATTGTCAACAATGTTATCAAGTGGCACTTATTCAGCAATAACCTGTTCGCTGATGTTCAGCTTTTGTTTCACCAGGACCACTCAGCTCCAGGCCTAATTAAAGCCAGGGGACAAACTTGTGGGGAAGTGTCATGACCACAGATCCTATCCCTGAATTACTTATGGATGTATTAAACTTTTAAGCAAGACGTGCTTTTTTAAAAAAAGGACATATAAGCAAAAGCTAGCTGAGACTGTAAGGTAACCAATTGCTGGAAAATTCCTATGTGGATTACTTGACCAACTAGTTCAGAGAGATCAGAATGTCACATCTTAAAGGTGTGACATGGCTTACTTCAGACAGAGGCACTTCAAAGGAAAAGATACAATGTAAACTGAACTGTAACCTCCTGTCCTTATGGAGCCGAAACCACCTCCTATTGAGTTATATCCCAGACTGTGAACATGAGCTGAGTTGAAAAGAAAACAGATCAGGGTGAAAGACATGTTTGTTTTTATCCTTCGAGGAATACACACGGAAAGATGTTTTAAAAAAGCCAACTGCAACCCTAGTTCTGTGTGCTAGTCTGGTGTTCTGATCTGGTGTGTGGGTGCTGTGAAGGAACACCAACTGGGCATCCCTGTGCTTGCGGGTAAAAAGAAAACTCTCTCTTTGATTGCTGGAAGCAAGTCACAAGCCAGCAAAGCCACAGATAAAAAGAAAACAGGACAACTTATTTCAGCTAACCTGCAAAGCCGAGAATCTCCAACCCAACTGCTCAACTGCCAAAGTCAGTGCTATCGGAATCACCCAACTTAACGGCCACAATGTTTCACCACCTACTGCTCACAGACAAGCAAAAGGACTGATTGGTATATTATTTTTAACTTTTATTTTTGGATTCATTTTCTCATTTCTAATCTCTGTGTATGTCTGTTGCATTTTTATTATTTTTCCCCGCATTTAGGAATTAATAAACTCACTCTTTCTCTGACTCAAGACAGCCTCATTAAATTGGCACCTTTAAAGATATAAATACATTTGGGCTGGGAAAAGGTATCCATGAGGGAAGGGATCCTTTTTAAATTAACCTTGTTGCCAACAACCTAGGGGGTTGAATAAAGAAAAGGGGCCAGTTCATCCATCCTCACCTGGGACCATAACAATTTGGGGTACCTCATCTGGGATCATAACAAATTGGGGGAACTTCACCTGGGGACTGGTCGTAATGTACCACCAATGTATCGTGGCAACAGTGTGTGCCATCTACAAGGTGCACTGCAGCAACTTGTCAAGGATCCTTTGACAACCTGTTCCAAACCCCCGAGATCTACCACATTGAAGGACAAAGGCAACAGATGTATGAGAACACCAACACTGCAAGTTCTCCTCCAAGTCATACACCATCCTGACTTGGAAATATATCACTGTTCCTTCACTGGTTTAAAATCCTGGGAATTCCAGCCCTAACACCACTGTGAGTGTACCTGCGCCAAATGGATTGCAATGGTTCAAGAAGGTGGATTACCACCAACTCCCACCAACCACCAAATTACCAGCAACTTGATTGAAACCTTTAAGATCCTGAGGGGTCTTGATGGGGTGGATATGGAGAGGATGTTGCCTCTTGTGGGAGAATCTAGAACTAGGGGTCACTGTTCAAAAATAAGGGTCGCTCATTTAAGACAGAGATGAGGAAAATATTTTCTCTCAGAGGGTCGTTAGTCTTAGGAGCTCCCTTCCTCAAAAGGCAGTGGAAGCAGAGTCCTTGAATATGTTTAAGGCACAGCTAGGTAAGCAAGGGGGCAAAAGGATATCAAGGGTAGGCGGGAATGTGGAGTTGAGGTTACAATCAGTTCAGCCATGATCTTTTTGAATGGTGGAGCAGGCTTGAGCCTACTCCTGCTCCTAATTCGTATGTTTGTAACCTCTCAAGGGCAAGTGAAATAATTGCTGGCTTTGCCAATGACATTCACATCCAAAGAACACAAAGAAATGAGCTTACTGAATGGTAGAACAGGCCCGAATGGTAGTGTAGGCAACTCCTGCTCTTGTTTTTTATACTCTTATGCAACTAATATTCAAAGCTTCACTGCATCCTCTCACACTTAGCACTGCTGCAAGTCTCACGCATACACATTTCACAGGTTATCCAAGCTGCCATCTGTTCAGTCAGGAGAGCCACATCACTCAAACAGATTGCACATTCACTGACACATTTCTCTCACTCTTGCTGGAGGATGTGGCACACAAACATGGGTAGTAGGAGCTAACCAGTGGTGCCGGTGGGGGGGTGGTGGGGGCAGGTGGGGAGAGATGGTGGAGGGAGAGGTATGCCCACAGGCCTTTAAACCCATGGAAGAGAAAGTGATGGCCCTAATTGGAGCAGCCATTGCAGAGGCTATGGCTAGCGATGGGGCTGAAACCATGGAATATGAAGTTATCTTTCTAATTAATCCTTCTTCTCACATCCCACCCCTCCCTCATCCCACAATCTCACCTGACTTATAAACTGTCGATGGTGGAAGCTTGCAGCTCCTGCTTCTCCGCCACCACCCCCCCCTCCCCCCCCACACCCCTTCCCCCCCCACCCTTACCACAACACAACCTTACCCTTTCTCCTTTCAGGCACCCAGGAAATACAAGCTGACCAGGCAGTAGTGGAAGAGAAAGAGGTGGAAGAGCAACAAGACATGGAAGAAACACCATCACTCAATTTCACACTTGCTTCACAGCCACAAACTCAGCTTCTGACACTGCATAACTTTGAGGACAGCATAGGATCTGCATGTGGTGAGATACTGGGTATGAGTAGCTTGCAGCCAGGGCAGGGGGAAAGGATATAGTGCAGGTGCCAGCTCACCAGAGGGTGAGATTTCACATGAGTTCTGCTGCAGAGGACTCAGATGAGGATTTAGGTGGGATGGCCATAGAAGAAGGCTGGGTAAGTTTGCACAATGCTTAGTGCATTGGCAAGCCTGCTTGCAATGTCAAGGAGTATCAATGAGTCCAACACCAACTTTGCTCAGGACTTTCTGCTTGGAGCCTATCATTTCTGTGTGGATGCAGTGACCAGCTTTATTAGCACACTTGTGGACCCAACCGTGATGCCGCACATGATGGCTGATTTCTCAGCTTCCACTTCAACGCACCCAATATCTGGTTGTAGAAGTGGATGTATAGACTTCTGTCATATGAGTTAAGGTTACAACCACACCAGGTCAGACTGCTCCCATCATAGCTGCCGATACCAGTGTTCAAAAGGGCTTGCAGGCTCACATAGCAGTCCAGCAATCTGCCCTCCAGCAAATTACGAGGATTGCTGAGGCACTGTCCTGGGAAGCGATCATTCTGTGGAGCACAAATCTGCTGTCCTCTATCAGAATGACAGCTATTGTCCTCCCAGTGCTGTGACTCTGCCAGTGTCCCTCTGTTAGACAGCTGTTGCCCATGTTGTAATGTAGCAATCCAAAATAAGGCCTTCTAGGTCCACCCTGGGCAGATATGGCTTCCTGCTGAGAGCCCTTCTCCTCTTCCTCCTCCTCCGTCTTTTGGCAGTTTGCCACACTCTGTGTCTTCTCTGCTTATTTTTCCAGTCATGCCATATTCCAAGGGAAATACCTACTAATGCACCCCACATTTGGGAGCAACTGGTTTGTGGAGAAGCATTGAGTTCTGGACAAAGTCTTTCAGCAGCTGCCACACCACTCACTTTATACTTTAGCAACTTGAAGGAACTCTAGGAAGTACCAAATACTTGTACAATCATAGCAACAGGCAGTAGAAATCAATCAGCAACTAACCTGAAAGTAGTTAATGATCCCTCTAAATAGCACTGGTGGGAGTTCCTTCCTGTTGCTGAGCGATTCTTCAGCTGTGTGAGTTTAAGAAAGTGCGTTAGCTGGAATATTGAGCTCTAAAATAGCAGTGCTGGCATTATATTAGTGTCACCCACTGACTGACATTATGATCTGCCTACTCTGCATATTTCCAGTGAACCCTTACTGCACTTGCACTAACAGCCTCACCATTATGACATTTGGTGTGCTCGCAACAGAAGTGTTCATGTATACCGCAGACACTATTTTAGACCTCTGAGGGCACTCTTAGTGCCCCAAAAATCAATGTTATGGATGCAGATTTTACGTTCCATCTATTTTAAAAAGCTGTGGTCGATTTATTTTCCTTGAAGAGATCTGGTTTACCCCTTTCACTGGGATTGAGTTGTCCTTGGCCATTGGTCATAAATGTTGGGTGGAATTTTCTGAGCCCGTGGGCAGTAGGTGTGATGAGTGGTGTGCGCGGAAAATATGGTGGGACCCACTTCATGACAGCGTGAAGGCAGGTCGCGATCTTCCGCTCAGCCTGCCGACAGCGGGTCGCGTTTCCCACCACCGGCCAGTGGGGAGCTAATTGTAATACATTAGCATATAATTAAAAGGCCACCCCACCAGGCTCTTAAACCTCACCGTATTGACCATCCAGGTCGGCGGGAAAGCACGTTGACATGTTTCACAACTGCACGCAGGCGACGGGCACGCGGCAGCCTTCACTTTGAGGTGAGTGAGCAGGAGCGTTGTCCACAGCTCGCCTGTTGTTTACAGGCCTCAGGGGCGCCGGGGGGCTGGGCAAAACTGATGCCTGGCCCTAGAGGCTACTGCTGAGGCGTGGGGGGTGTTTGGGGGCAAGTGCCGGCCAGCCTCGGAGGAGACTGCTGATGGGGGGAGGATCAAATGCTGCCCTGGTGATGTATCCCACACATAGGCAATTGAGTTGGGGGGGCAGGGTAAGCGAGGGAAGTGGCCACGCATTAGGGATGCCTGTATAACCTGACCATGCCTCTGCAGCTGAGATAGATCAGGCACAGCCACAGTGATAATGATTGGGGTTAGGGTCCTGGCCAGTCCGCCCATGCAAGCACCAAAGGGCCACCAAGCGGTCCATACCTTACACCCCCCTGCCCCCCTCCACCACACCCCCACCCTGGCACAGGATTTGAGTCCACCACTACTTTATTGGACCGCGGAGCAGTTGGACTGCACATGTTGTACAATCTCCTCGCCAATGCTGGCCATGTTAGCAGTCACTGCTGGAGGCGCTCACAACCCCTTGCAATCTCAGCATCTTGGTTTGGAACAGTTCCCCCATGTCACAGGTTGACAGGGCAGCCATGCAGCGCACTCATCTCTGGCCATCTGGGGGGTGACCAGCGCTCTCCGGGAAGCATTAAGGAGCAATCACACAGGGCCAGGAAAGGTGCTAAGTACAGCCATGATAACCACATCTGTCTCTCTCTCTTTCATGCTGCAGGAGGCCCACATCAGGATCACGGATCCTGGTGGCCTAGCTGTATGCCTGATGGCCTACAGAGACCATAGAAGATGGAGGAGAGAGTGACTGAGGCACCTGGCCGCACAAAGGCAGGAGCAGCAACCTCATGAAGAAGGGGCAGCAGGGGCTCCTGCACATGCTGCCCAGGAGTGACAGCGAGTATTGGCTGGTCAGCGCCTAGCGACACCCAGGGTCTATAGACGCTGCTTGCCATTCCTGCAGATGACTGAGAACCAGTGTCGCCGACGACTGCATATGTCAAGGGACCTGGTGGCTCACATCTGCCACTTACTGCAGGACTTGGCGCCAAGGGGACATGGAGGGCATCCACTGCTAGTGGCTGTGAAAGTGACTGCAGCGCTCAATTTCTATCCCAGTGGCTCCTTTCAGGGCTCTACAGGTGACCTCTGTGGGATTTCACAATCCGCCACCCACAAATGCATTCATGAGGTCACGGATGTCATCTTCTCCATGGCACACAACTTTGTGCATTTCGCTTTGAGATCGGGACAGCCAGGATGCAAGGGCCATTGGATTCGCCCTGATCTCAAGATTCCCACAGGTGCAAGGTGCAATTGACTGTACTCATGTGGCCCTCAGATCTCCATCGCTACACTCGGTGGACTTCATCAACTGCAAGGGCTTCCACTCATTGAGCGTGCAGCTGGTATGTGACCACCAGAAATGCATCCTGCAGGTATGTGCACGGTTTCCAGGGAATGTGCACAACACCTACATCCTGAGTCACTTGCAGATCCCTGCAGTCTTCCAGGGTCCACAGAGGATGCAGGGTTGACTCCTTGGGGACAAGGGCTACCCACAGAGCCTGTGGCTGATGACACCTGTGCAGCGGCCTCAGACTGCAGCAGAGCAATGCTATAATGAGGCTCATGCTGCAGCTCGCATCTTGGTAGAGCAGACCATTGGGATGCTGAAGATGCGGTTCCGGTGCCTGGACTAGTCTGGTGGAGCCCTGCAATACAGTCCGCAGAGGATGTCATGCACCATCGTCATCTGCTGCGCCCTTTACAACCTGGCACTGCAATGGGGAGAGGAGCTGGCTGAGGAGGAGATGGAGAAGCTGCACGTCTCCTCCAATGAGGAGGACGCCGATGGGGATGAGGGTGAGGGGGTCCTCGGTGGTGATGACAACAGGGATGAGATTCTCGCACTGGCTAGACAAGGCAGGTGAGCTTGGGAGGTCCTCATAGCTGCCAGAATTGTGGAGGATGATGATGACATGCAGTCCCTGTAGATCCTCACATCACAGTTGTGAATGTTTGATTCCAGTCTGGCTTATGGCAGCGCCAAGACCCTCTGTGAGAATGCTCCTGTTATGGAGATACAGTGGAGGCCCTAATAGTCGCTTGATCACAGTAAGGAAATGACAACACGCAGTGAGGACATTCCATAGATCTTCACATAGCCTCTGTGAATGTCTGACTCCCGTCTGGCTGAGGGCAGCTCGCTTGCGCTCCATGAACAGGGCCATCTCAGAGTCGCAGCCATGAAACTTTAGATGCATCTGATGCTGTGTCCGCCTTCATCACCTCAGCCCTTCAGCAGCTGGTGCACAGCATCACTGGTCACAGATGCTGGTGTGATGGGGGCCAACCCCACTTTAAAGGTGCTGAGAGCACACAGAGATTATGAGAGAACTCTGTAGTGCCTGCCCATTATGTTCTGGCAGCAATGACCAGCACTGCTGAGGTGCAGGCATCAGTAATGTTTCCAGGGAGTGTGAGGCCAGACCATCACTGTGGTCTGAAGACTGCACAGAGCACAGGGAAGAGGCCCTGGACTGAGACACCTGCCTTTATCTTATGTAGAAAGGTTTCACATCTGAGTGACAAGAACACTGCTCATTAGACCAAGGAGCCATAGGCAGGGAGACATCCTTGGGAGTTTATTGACAATAGTGAGCAGCAGGTACAAGTGATTAATACCCGTGGCCAGGCTATGCAACCACTTTTACCTAACTTTCCTAACCCTGCCACTATGTCTTGGTGCTCCCTGCACATCTACAGCAGAGGTGGAGGCAGCCTGCTGACTGTGATGCCCTGCCTGTGATGATTTTGGTGGGTGTCCTCTGGAGGGCTGAGACTTGGAGAGCCCCGGTCTGCTTTCAGGGTCCTGCTGTGTGGCAGTGGCACCCTTCTCGGCTGGTGAAGCTGGATCTGTGGAGGTCACAGGAAGAGGGAATTTGATGGGCCGGTCACTCCCAGAGTCACCTGGGTGGATGGCCCTGGAGTGTGTACCTGCTGATCCTCCTCCCTTTGGGTGCCCGAGGGCCCCTGGCTGACTCCGTGAGCAGAAGGGGTAGCTGGAGTGAGATCGAGCTGCCCTGCACCCCACTCGCATACACACTGTTGGAGGCCAACTATGGCATCATTGATGGAGATGAGCTTGTGCTACAGTGCAGGAGCGATGTCCTGGACAAAGGTCTTCATGGTGGCCGTCATCCTACCAGTGTTGACCTCCGTGTGTTGCAACGCATGGGCCTTCTTTATGCTACAATTAAGGGGCAGTTGAGAATCAATCACATAGTTATGGAACTGGAGACACACATAGTTAAGGATGGCATTTTTTCCCCTAAAGGTCATTATTAAACTAGTTGGATTTTTACAACAATCCAACAACTTCCTTGTCACTTTTACTGAGAGCTTCTTTTTTTAATTTCCAGACTGCCATGATGGGATTTGAACTCCGATTCTCTGGATTTTTAATCCAGGTCTATGGATTTCTCGTTGAGGCTGGTATTTTCCCAGTCCCGCCCGCTGCATCCTGCCCAAAGTCAATGGACCTTTGGCTGGTCCATCAAGTTTTCCGTCCCGCCCATGATGATTCCTGCTGCCGGCAGGACCGGAAAATCCCGGCCCCGGTGACATAGGCAATGACACTGCCATGCCTTTGCTCCGGTGATGGGTTAAGGTTCTGGCTTCATTTCCTGGACTGTTCGGAGTTAGCTAATGTCAGCCAAGGTGATAGCAGGGGCGTCATAATTAGGCTTTGAGTTTCCCCACCCCCTCCATCCCCACCACCTCCCAAGCAAGGGGTGTTAAGTAAATGACCAGAGACACCTGTCCTGATTATCCAAGCAGCCTCTGTGTCTGTGTGTAGTGATCACTGGATCAGGTTCACATATGATGCCCCTGGAGTGCAAATAATCCACTGATACTCGCAGTCAAGGTTTAAGCATTAGTAATGGCCATTTAATAAGGTGCCAGAGGTCAAGCAGTGCTTAAGGATCAGAGGTCAATCAGTGCTTACTCACCAGTGATTGACGAATGCTCATGGTAGCCTGGCCAGTGAAGGAGCCCACAACTTCAGGGCTGAGAGGGGAGATAAGAAAATTGATGCGAAAGATAATCGGTTAATGTGGCCTTGCAAACAGAAAGTTAGGTAAATACAGTCTGAAGCATACTTCACACAAACCCACATCCAGGCTTATTTACGTAGAGACCTAAGCTTTGCAAAGCCACCTTTTTTTGTCACAAGAGTGGGTTTCAGCGTATTTGTAAAGATGCACTCAATTAGTCAGCATTACATTTTCTTAAGATTTCTGAAGGGAATAAGCTGAATTAAGAGACGTCCTGCCATGTATAAAAGGATTTGGTATCAGGAAATAGTTTTAATGAAGTGTTTTCTTTGTGGGGTTTTACTCACCTCTCTTGCACTATGACAAAATCATTATGTTTTCAAAGAAGCCTCAATAATGTGCCTGGAGGCTATTCACTCACATAAGAGAGTGACTGTGAAAATGGCAAGGAGGAAGAATACTGAACATTGGGAAGGTAATTAAAGAAATGAATCTGAATATGTATGGGTCAAGGGGATGGCAAGTCTTCAGTGGAGACACCTGCCAAGTCAGGATCTGAAATT
The DNA here is from genome assembly GCF_017639515.1 of Carcharodon carcharias. NCBI lineage: Eukaryota > Metazoa > Chordata > Chondrichthyes > Lamniformes > Lamnidae > Carcharodon > Carcharodon carcharias. The sequence continues at coordinate 198,260,967 of NC_054469.1, forward strand.
ACTGAGATCCTGATGTATAAAATGGTTAGGGCAAGTTTGAACTCTTCCACTAATCAGGAAGGGATTGTGATCACCTCCCCCAGAAATGTGCATTGTACAACGTGAGCTGTCTTTGGAAAGTCACTTCATGCCATTTCACTCCGCGTGGAGTGACTTTCCTAAATGGGCTGCTCCTAAAGGCTGTCCCTTCCATGTCCTTGTCTTCTATCCAGACAAGCCACTGTGTGTGATCTTGTCATTCAGCAGAGATAAGGTAGGTGGCCCTAGTGGAAGATTCCCCTACCCAACCTCACCATTGGGGATCTGGAGTGGGGAGTGTGTCATGGAGTTGTACCATCGAATAGGTTTTTAAGTTATATTATGGAGCCCCATGCCACTAATAATTTATGCAGCCTGGCCAAGATTGTGTTTTCTACATTTTAGTCCACATTTAATTAAGTGTGGAAAGAGCCCCTGTTTCACCATTTGAAGGTGCTCCTCAACCTCCAGTTCCACTTCAGTTCACGCTCCTGATCTTTGGACATCCAGTGCAGAGACTGAGTGATGGTGAAGACAGAAGATCTCCTCATGGGTCTGCCCCGGGAATGGCCAAGCTATCTACAGCTCCAAGTGGGAGTGGTGACTCTAGTTGCCTGCCTCTCTTCCACAGCCTTGTCTGTTCTCAGGTGAGCCTGCAGAAGGAACATGTGTTGTCCACCGGTATGTGTAAGGCCTTCCACAACGAGAGGGCATCACAGAGAGAGGAGTGGCTAGTGGATATTGATAATAACATGCCTATGCTTCAAAATTTCCGTTGGACCTTTTTGTGGTTTAGCTCTTTATTATTTGTGCTGCTCTAAAAAGGGAAGTTTTTGTTTTTCGTTTGATGGCACTGGATTTATTTAGAAAAGGCATACTGATTGCAAGATTAAACTCCTTATATTTAACTTACTCTTTAAATGGGTCGTGCTTTTAAGAAGTCTCTAGTTAAAGGTTCACAGTTGCAAAGCAGGCTGGGGGGTCAGCATGCAATACCACTGGAACAAAGGAACTCACTTCAATCTTTCACTATGCCAAGTTTTTGATGGAAGACAGACACCTCTGCTTGGGATGGAAGACAATCCGAGGGAGTTTTGCCTCTGGAACATCGTCACATGCCTTCCAGTGGTTGCATGTGGAACCATTTTGTTTATTAGCTCTTAAGATACTGAAGATGGGAAGAAAGTCAGGTTGACTGAGCGGGACAGTTGGAGGATAGAGGCCATATAGTGAAACCTCCAGGAATACATCTACTTGCAATGTCACTCATGGATTATGATGCAACCTGAATTCCAAGATGAACCTGCTACCTTGAGATACACCCCGGACATCTTTCAAGTTGCTGGGTGACCTTGCATGATTTTGACAGCAACTGTTAGCTGTGGATTCCATGTGCTTGTTGATCTACAATCAGAGTATAATATATTGGGGATACAATAGGGGTTGAGGGCAGCATATCGTCATTTGTGGTACTTGCAATTTTCCAAAATTCAATTCAATGGCCAGAAAATTGGGTGCATTACAAATTGGGTACACTGACCTTTGACTTACACAGCCGTTAAATAAATCTCTGCATGAAGAAGGAACCCTGCCTCACAAAAGTGCCCCTTGTATTAGAGGAAGACTTTGGACTTGTTAGTGTGATGCAACAATTATTTGTGCTCCAGTTATTCATTTAAATTCGCCTTCCATCCTGATACTATTGTTAGTAAAGGAGTATTGGGTTTGACTTTCCCTCTTGTTCATTCATTGTTTGCGTGGTACAGTGTGTTACCATCTATGCTGCACTCGAATGAAAAATATCGATATATGAAAGACAGTTTGATTGAGTCAACAATAATAACAATTTGCATTTATAAAGCATCTTTAATGTAGTACAATATCCCAAGTTGCTTCACTGGAGCTAATCAGGTAAAAACCTGATACCTAGCCACATAAGAGGACATTAGGCCAGATGACCAAATACTTGCTCAAAGAGGTGGGTTTGAAGGAATGTCTGAAAGGAGGAGAGAGAAATTAAGTGCTTGAGAATTTTAGGGAGGAATTTCCAGAGCTAAGGGACTAGGTAATTGAAGGCACAACCACCAGTGGTGAAAATCAGGGATGTACAAGACAGAGAGATGGGATGGGATAGAGCACTGTTCTTTCACCTCTCGAAGCTTCAGTATGAATCCAGTTCGATCAACAGGATTAAAGTCTTCTCTTTAGTGGCTGCAGCAACCAGCATAGAAATTTCTATTGTTTGATGCTAGTTTCACAGTGGGTGCAATTTTACTGCGTCCCCACGAGGAGTTGACATGTAGGGGAGCCATAAAATTGGGTGCCATGGCAGTGGCACCATGTCCGTCACCTACCTGTCTCTGCTGGTATTTTACCAGCAGCATGGGAGTTGTCAAGTGTTATTGGGACAATTGAGGCCTTTAAGTGGCCAATCAGTGGTCATTTAAAAGCCTCCTGCTGCTGCAGCTGGTATTTTTAAGACCAGTGGGAGGTATCCATGCCATGTGATGGACCTTTATGAGGGTTGAGGAGGGTTCCCTCCTGTTTGGGCACCCTATGCCCAATGGAGACCCCCTTCTCCCCACAATCTTACCACCCCATATGTTCCATCCCACTGCCCTCCCAAATGCGGTGCCCTACCCCCACTTACTGGGGCCTGCCAGACTGGCCCTGGTGGAAAACCCCAACTCACCTCATCCAGCTCCATCAAGAATCATAGTTGTGGACTGCCTGCAGTCTCAACAATGGCCGCCACTGCTGGGACTAGAGAGCTGCTGGCCAATTGATTGCTGAAGGCTCTCGGAGGCAGGACTTTCCTCCGAGATGGGGTGGAAGTCTCCCCTGCGCCAATTCACCGCCAGGTGGCTGTAAAATGGGCTCGGGGGGAAACTCAGCCAAGCGGAGGTGGGCTCACCTCCAACTTTTCATTGACAGGGCAGGTCCAAGACCTTCACATAAAATTCAACCTAGCGTTACTCAGAAATGGTGTCAAGTTTGGGGAGTGCTGCTGTGGGAACTCTTTTGATACCAAGTTTAAAAATGTATGTTAGGGCAGAGTAAATGGAGCTTTGGAGCTACCTGTGTGGGGTTTACGCAATGTGTCAAATGAGATCTGTGGTAGTACTTCTGGCTCTGACACAAAGGCCAGAATCTTCTGTTCAGCGTGTGGGGGAGGTCCCACGCGCCAACGCGTAAAATGATGTGCAGTGACATCACCGCGCACCATTCCAACCTTTCGCTCGGCGTGCACGCACCGGAGTCGGCTGCTCACCCGCCGAACTGTCAAAGGCCTGTTAAGGCCATTAATAAAACAATTAACCAATTTGACAGGGCTGCCCGTCCAACCTTAAGGTTGGCGGGCAGGTGAAGAGCCCAGGCGGCCTTCGCATTTTTCATGAAACCTCATCCACAGGCGGGTTGAGCTTTCATGAAGGGTTTATTAAATTAATAAATATTTTTTAAACATTTGATAATCATGTCCCAGCTCATGTCACTGTCACATGAGGGGACATGTGTAAATGATTTTTCCTTTTTTTATTTTGAAGTTCGAAATTGAACTTAATCTCCCTGAGACAGCTCTGTGCCTCAGGGAGATTTCTGCACTCCTTCATGCGCATGCATGAAAGAGTGCAGGCCACAACTCTCCCTCCTCCCCCTGCCTGCACAAGTAGTGCTGAGCGCTACTGGGCATGCGTCATGCTGGACGGGCTAATTAAGGCCCACCCACATAAAATGGCGGTGCACAGCCGATCGCGGGTGGCAACTGGCTCTGTGCTCGCCTATGCCCGCTCCCGACTGGCACGCCCAATGGGGAGAAAATTCTTCCCAACAGGTTGCAGGATCAAGCCCAAACCTGGATATAAGTGCAAAAGGTAGGACTGTATGAATGTTAGCAGCAGGCCACTTGAGCCTGGTCCATCATTCAGTTAGATCATGGCTGATTTGCACCTCAACTCTATTCGCCTATCTTTGCTCTATATCCCCTGCTACCCTTACCCAACAAAAATCTATCGATCACTGTCTTAAAAGTTCCATTTGTCCAAATATTCACTGCCTTTTGTGGGGAAGATTCAAAATTTCTTCTATCCTTTGTGTAAAAAGTGCTTCCTGATTTCACTCTTAATGGCCTAATTCTAATTTTACGATCATGTTCCTTGTTTTGGATTCCCTCACCAGAGGAAGTAGCTTCACTGGAATTATCTGATCGAATTCTGTTGTCATTTTAAACATTTTGATCAGATCAACCCTCAAATTCCTATACTCGATGCAACACAAGCAAGTTTATGTTCATAATTTAAGCTTCTGTTCCTTGGTATCGCTCTGATTAATTTGTGCTGCAGTCCCTCCAAAGCCAATATTTCCTTCCCTAGGTGCGCTACCCAAAACTGAATGGAATATTCCAGATTGGCTTGAACCAGAGCTCTGTACGACTATAACAATCTCCTCTAAGAAAAAAGTCAACGTACAATTAGTCTATTTGGTTCTTTTTTGCACCTATCTTCTGATTTTTTTATAGATGTGTGTACTCAAATGCCTTTTCTCCTCCATAGTCCCTAGTTTTGCACTATTTAGAAAATACTCCAATTTATCTTTGAGTGTCTCACACTTGCCCACATTAAACTCCATTCACCATAGTTTTGTCCACTAACTTAATCTGTATGATCTCACTAGGCTATCCAGTGAGATGCTGATCACAGGAATTAAGCTGATATGTCTCAATATTATCTTCACTGCCTTCATTAGCAACATAGGCATGGAAAGGACAGGGCAAATTCTAATAATGTGTTTTATGTGAAACTAGTAGTGGCATCATTGCACTAAAGGGGAAGGTTTAGCTGATTTCACAATTATAATCACATTCCAGCAGGAAAATATTCAACATGAAAGGAAGAGAGAATCTTCATTCATATATGGCATCTTACACTCCTCACTATGTCCTAAAGAGCTTTACAAAAGCAGATTACTTTTGAAGTCCTGTCATGAAGATTGAAGTGGATGGTGTCACACTGGAACAAGGAGATAAGTTTGTCTACTTAGGACAAATGATAACAGAAGATGGTAGATGCAATGCCAAAGTCAGAAGGACAGTGATAGCCAGAAGCATTTTGTGAAAATAGGGAATGTGTTAACAGGAAGAAAACTCAAGCTTGTAACAAGGAAAAAACAATACATTCTATCCACTTACCTGCATGCCTCAGAAATCTGGACAATAAAGAAGGATCTGTGGGAGAAATTAAAGGCCATAGGAATGTGGAAACTAAGACAAACGCTTAAAATTCTATATACAGATCATAAGACAAATGAAGGGGTGCTTGAAAGTGCAAGAGCAAAAGAACTCTTAAAAAGTGAGATCCAGGAAAGAAAATGTCAGTATTTTGGCCATTTGGTCAGAACTGAAAAGCTACAGGGATTTCTCTTGGAGGCCAAGTGGAGGGAAACACAAAGAGGGGTACACCGTGCAGGGTTGGTTGTGGGTTCCTGGGGAGGTCCCTTGTTTAAAAAGGCACTCAGTGCTTGACTGGCTAACTGAGAACCAGGCCTTGCCCTTACTGCCAACTCCCCTCCCCCTCACCCATTACTCACCCCTCCCGTCATCACTCACCTCTGGCCTGGGATCCAGTGACAATCCTAGGCCTCGGCAGGATGTTTTACTGGTAGCAGGCACTGCCTCCATGGTGACGCTGCTATTCAATAGAGCGCAAGCCTCTGATTAGCTGGCAGTTATCTTCAGGCAGGACTTCACCCTCAGGGCCTTGATCCTGGGGAAATGTTAAGCGCCTGAGTGGAACAAGATGCAGTGGATGTTCCAGAAAAGAGGCTGAAACCCTCATCACCTCCACAAGATTCCACCTAAGCTGTGCAATGCATGTACAGGGACAGACAAAAAGAACAGACTAGAAAGAACTAGAAAGGCTTTTGTTCATGTATGATCATTTTCTTAAGGGATGTGGAGTAACTTGTAAACGATGGTGCATGCAATTTTAAAAAATATTTTCATGAAAAGGGGAATGCTTGGATGAATACCTTTGCATAATGTAGCTTGCCATACTCATGTGACCTTGGATGTCATGATATGTAAATGAAGGCTTTTGGGCAGTAGCCATTTTACACACCACATGGAACAGTCACTATTGTAATGTAGAAAATGTAGCAGCCAACTTGCATGCAACAAAGTCCCATAGCCATGAGATAATGACCAGATAATCTGTTTTAGCAATGTTGGTTGATTGATAAATGCTGCCAGGGCACCGGAGAGTACATGCAGGGGAAACCATTTTTCTCATTGTTTCAGTACCAGTTCTTTAGTTGAGCATTCCAAAACTAATCTCACTGCCACCACCCCTCTACCTTGCACCTCTGTTTTGTATTATAAAGGTTAATGTTAAATATGTAAAGATATAGTCTACATCATTCGTGAGGTATGATCACATGACAACAGAGCATGGAGAGAGAGTTCTATATAGATCCTCGTGCTAAGTCTGTATAATATTCAATAAAAGGTAGAGTTTACTAACAGCCTTGCCTCCAGCATTATCTGTAAGCTCAGACTCACGACTATCACATCTAAGAGCCACAACAATAATAAGACGGTGACAGTAGAAAACATGACAGAAGGAGCAATAAGTGAATAGCTCAGTGACTAGAAGAAGCAGCAAGAGGACTGACTGCAGGACAAAGCAGCAAGGGAAAATCTTCAACTGAACGCCAAAGAAGGCAACAGTTAAAGGAAAACATAGGAAAAGTCCAATCTTTGCCAGAGTTCCTTGGCCCGGATCAAGCTGAGAAGTGGCAAAACTGGTGTCGCAGTTTTACCAGGTACTGAAAAGCACCAGGACTAGCAGAGAAGATTAGCAAGGAGCAAGTCAGTACCTTACTCTACCCCACAGGCAGTAGTACAGGCGATGTAATGGCCAAACAGGGCATAAATGAAGACACGGTGGCATATGAAGAAGTTATCAAAACCTTTGATACTTATTTTAATTTTCAAAAGAACACCATTATAGAGAGAGCAAAATTCAATAGGTGCATCCAAATATCAGAAGAAAGAATAGGTTATTTTACTAATGAGTTATATTGATCAGCTGAGAATTGCGACTATGGAGCCCTGAAAGACTAATTAATTCGGTATTGCAGTGCTGTGGGAATCTTAGAAGAGACTTTTTTGGATTTTCTGCAGTCTAGGGAAGGTTTGAACCTGTCGAAGGCTGTGCAGTTAACAAGACAGGCAGAAGTGAGAAAGAAAAACAAAATTTATATGCGAGGTGAAAAAGAAATCTTGTGGAGACAAATGGCTGATACAGTCCAGTTTGTAACATGTAGACGTTGCAGCGCACCTAATCCCAACAGAGAAAAAGTGACGAGGGCCTGGTAACCATCATTATTTAGTGTTCTCGTTGTGGCGGGAGACCTTTTTAAATTAGTTTGCCACAGAAAACAGCTCTTAACTCAAAAATTTAAGAGGAAATAATTAAAATCATGTACCAGTCACGAAGTTGAAGATAATCAAGAAGTTGAAGAAGAAAATGAAATGTCATTCTTGGGAGAAATTCCAGGATCAAATGGCAACTATTGGTCAACAGACATAAAACAAATTTCAAATTGGACATTGGAGCAGGAATTTAAATTCTTTCAGACACAGAACAGTGGTTAAAGCCAGACATCCTCCATCGAACATAAGTCTCCATGGCCCAAGAGACCTTCAACTGAGGATCAAGAGACAGTTGACTACTAAACTCCAGTGCAGAGGAAGAGAAATCGCTGAAACTTTGTATGTGGTCCACAATCAAGAATGTTCACTGTTAAGTCAAAAAGCTTGCACGGATCTACACCTCATCTACAAAGTTGATGAACCTGGAATGGCTCAATAAGAATTCATGTTGACCTCACACAGTTAAAGAAAGCAGTGGAAAGGGAGATCCACCCAATGACATCTGTGGATGAGTGTCTAGCAAAGCTAGCAAGAAGTACCATGTTTATAAAATTGGATGCAAACAGTGGGCTTCTGGCAACTACCTTTGGATGAGGAATCCACACTACTGACTACATTTATCACACACTCCAGGAGATATTATTTCAATTGTCTACCCTTTGGAATCACATTGGCTCCAAAGATTTTTCTGGGAAGAATGAAAAGCATTTTGGAGGGATTAGAAGGTGTCATCTGCCACATGGACAATATCCTGATCCATGGGTCCACAACACAGGAGCATGATACAAGAGTGAGAGCAGTGCTGCAAGCAGGACTAACTGTCAACAATAAGTGTGAGTTCTCACAACCAAACATTAAATTTCTGGGACACATCATTCATGCACCAGGTATCGGGCTGATCCCCAAAAGAACAAGGCAATCAAAGTTTTTCCACCACCCCACAATGTTATGGAGCTTCAGCGCTTCATAGGGATGGTCCATCAGGTAGGGAAGGTCTTCCCGAATCTGGCACATGTGAATGAACCAGTATGACAGTTGCTCTGGCGAAACCGAACATGGTGTTGGGAAGAACGTCAACAAATCTCATTCCAGAATATTAAGAATGTGCTCATTTCACCAGACATATGAGCACACTATGACCCTGAACTGCCCACATTAGTTGATGTGGATGCATCAGTGACTGGACTAGGATCAGTACTCTTTTAAACCCAGAAAGGTGGAACATGAGGCCAGAATATTATACATCTCGGTCACTGACTGAAACAGAAAAACAGTACACTGTAATCGTAAAGAAGGCATTGACAGCCACATGGGCCTGTGAGAAGTTTGCCAACTACGGCTTAGGTCTCCATTTCATCATCAAGACAGACTACAAAAGTCATTGAACACCTTATTAAATACCAAAGAACTAGCAAAGATGCCACCTGGGGTCAAGAGCTCTCGGTTGAGACACATGAGGTTCAATTCCACGAATGAACATAATCGACGCAAACAACAGCAAATGCAATGTCACATTTCCGTTGGGAAGCTTGTACAGGAGGACATAATTCTTGTTGAGAATGTACAGCCATACAGCTCATTGATGACAAAATTCCTACCAGCAGCCACACAGAGGCTGAACGAAATACAACAAGCACAAAAAGCAGATGAAGAATGCGCTAAAATTAGAGAATACAACTAAAATGGATGGCCAGAATATGTTCCAAATAATCTCATCCTGAAATAATGGCCGGAATATTTGGCCTTCATTGGTGTTGGGTATCAGCGGACAATTTGGCGAGAAGGCTATTTGCTTGGGATCAGGAAAGCCAGGAAGCAAGAGCACTGGGAATTGCACAGATCTCTGGTTTCCCACAGGTGCAGGGTGCCATTGACTGCACTTACATGGTGCTTAGATCTCCGTGGCAACAAGCAGTCAACTATGTCAGCCATAAGGGCTTCCACTCACTGAATGTTCAGCTGGTGTGTGACTACCACAAATGTATCCTACAGGTTTGCACACGATTCCCAGAAACGTCCATTACTGCTACATACTTAGCAGGTCTCAGATCCCTGACATCTTCCAGGGTCCAGAGAGGCTGCAGGGTTGGCCCTTTAGGGACAAGGGCCATCCACAGAGGACATGTGGCGGCCTCAGACTGCAGCAGAGCAACGGTATTATGAGGCTCATACTGTGACCCAGACATTAGTGGAGCAAACAATAGGCATATTGAAAATGAGGTTCTCGACAGGTCCAGTGGAACACTGCAATACAGTCCACTGAACGAACTGCACAACTTCATTGCTTGCTGAGCATTCCACAACTTAGTGCTGCAACAGGGGGAGGACCTAGTTGAGGAGGAGATGAAGGAGCTGCACATATCCTCCAATGTTGAGAACGTTGAAGGGGATGATGGTGATGAGGTCCTCAAACATGAGGATGAGGACAATGAGGCCTTCACACTGGCCAGATGAGGCAGGCATGCTTGGGAGGCCCTCATAGCTGCCAGATTCATGGAGGATGATGACAAGATGCAGTGGGGACATCCTGACATCCTCACTTTGCATTGGTAAACATTTGACTCCTGTGTGGCTGGTGTCAGCGCACATATACTCAGTGCTTAGGCTCATGTCATGGAGATGCAGCGGAGGCCCTAATAGTCACTAGATTCCTGGAGGATGATGACGACATGCAATGAGGACACTCCACAGATCTTCACATAGCCTCTGTGAATGCCTGACTCTTTTCTGGCCGAGGCAGCTTGCTCGCGCTCTGTGATCAGGGTCACGTATCATGGCGACACAGCCATGAAACTTTAAATGCACCAGATCTTTTGTCAGCCTTCAGCACCTGTCCCCTCCAGGAGCACAGCATCACTGGTCACAGCTGCTGAAGAGATGGGGGACCAGCCCCACCTCAAAGGTGCTGAGAGCACACAGAGAGAATGACGGAACTCTGTGACACCTGCCCACGACATTCTGGCAACAATGACAAGTGCAGGCATTAGTAATAGATCCAATGAGTGTGAAACCAGATTAGCATTTTGGTCTGAAGGTTACACACGGCACAGGGAAGAGCCTTCGACTGAGCCACCTGCCTTTATCTTGTGCATGGAAGAAGATTTCACATCTGAGTGACGGTATAGGCAATGGGATAGTGGTATTGTCGCTGGACTGGTAATTCAGAGAGCCAGGGTAATGCTCTGGGGACCTGGGTTTTAATCTCACCATGACAGATGGTGGAATTTGAATTCAATAAAAATCTGGAATTAAAAGTCTAATAGTGACCATGAAACCATTGTCGATTGTTGTAAAAACCCATCTTGTTCACTAATGTCCTTTAGGGAAGGAAATCTGCCATCCTTACCTGGTCTGGCTTACATGTGACTCCAGACCCACAGCAATGTAGTTGACTCTTAAATACCCTCTGAACTAGGGCAACTAGAGGTGGGTAATAAATGCTGGCCTGGCCAGTGATGCCCACATCCCATGAACGAATGAAAAAAAAACACTGCTGATCATGAGAAGGAGCCATAGGCAGGGAGGCATTCTTAGGAGTTTATTTACAACAGTGAACATTATGTACAAGTGATTAGCACCCATGCCCAGGGTGTGCAACTATGTCCTCTTAACCTTCCTAACCCTGCTGCTATGCCTGACATCCACAGCGGAGGTGGAGGCAGTCTGCTGACTGCTATGCCCTGTCTGTGATGAACTTGGCGGGTGTTTTCTTGAGGGCCAAGACCTGGAGAGCCCCGGTCTGCTTTCAGGGTTGTGCTGTGTGGCGGTGGCACCCTCCTTGGCCTGTGGAGTTGGAGCTGCTGAAGTCACAGGATGAGGGGATTCAGATGGGTTGGCCACTCTCTGGGTCACCTGGATGGATGGCCCTGGGGTGTGTACCTGCTGATCCTCCTCCCTATGAGTGCCTGAGAGCCCCTGGCTGACTCATTGAGGAGAAGGGGAAACTGGAGGGAGATCAACCTGCCCTGCACTCCTCCTGAATTAACACTGTTGGAGGCCAACTATGGCGTCAGCAATGGAGTTCAGCCCATGCAGCAGTGTAGGACTGATGTCCTGGAACAAGATCTCTATGGTGGCTGCCATCCTACCAGTGTTGACCTCAGTCCGTTGGCATGCCGACTGAAGGCAGACGGACTCCTACATCGTGCCTTGCAATCTGAGGAGTGTAGTGGACATCCTTTCCTGATGTTTCTGAGCTTGCATCTGCAGCTCCAACAACTGAAGTATGACCGAGTCCAGAGGCTCCTCATCTGACTCGGACTCAGTAGATTTCTGACCTCCAGCAGTCTTCTGAATACTGGAAATCTGGGAAGTCCCTGCCACCACCTGCTGTGGATCAGACAGTGTGATGTGCTCACCAGATTGTGACCCTGAGGCTACGCTAGATCTAGGTCCCACCAAGATATGTCTCTGCATTGGTGGAGTGTGTGGGTGAGCGCTGTGACGGGTCTTCAATTAGCGTGTCATCAGATCCCTCTTCCAAGATGACCTTGAGGCTGCAGTTGAGGATCTGGCTCGTGGACCCCCTCGGCTGCTTCCCAGATGTGCCTGCGAAAGCAAGGAGAGATAATTAATGCATGGCAGGAGACTGCACATCAAGGGAACTGACTCACAGCATGGTTGTCAGATGGATGTTTCACTGATGGATCCTCACTTGGATGAGCACTGCTGACCTCACCATCAGCACAGGAATGGTCCAGATCATTGTCAGCCAGCTGATGACTCTTTTTTCAAAGTCTGTGAGGACCTTGATGTCTGGCATTCCTCCAACAATCTGCGACCTCTCCCTTTTGTTGTGTGCCAGATTGTCCTGCATGAATAGAGATGGAAAGAGTGTAAGCAGGATGCCTGCCAGGCCAGATGAGAAGGGTGTCCAGCATGTGTGGGTGGTAAGTGGTGCCATGGACAGGATGAGGACATGATCTGCAGGGCAGGTGAAGGTGTGTGTGAGAGAGTGAATGGTGATGTCCCTTGAGTTGAGGGAATGAGTGAGATCCCCATGGATGTGTGATGGGTTTGTGAGTGTGTGAGTTGAGAGTGATGAGAAGAGTGATTTACCCTGGTGGAATGGAGGAGATCATTCATCCTCTTTCGGCACTGGGTGGCTGTTCTCTTTTGTAGAGCGTTGGTGCTGAACACCTCTGCCACTGCCTCCCATGCTGAATTGGTGACCTTGCTTGCTTGTCTTTAGCCAGAGCAGGGGTAGAGGACATCACGGTGGGCCTCCACTGCGTCCAGTAGGCACCCAAGGGAGGCATCGCGAAATTTGGGGGTGGCATGTTTCCTCCCTTTGGCAGCCATGACTTTTCAGCAGCTTTCAATCCCTTACAGAGAGCTAGCTCTGTGCAGGGAACCCTTTAAATAGAAGTGCCCAAGTTATTGAAGGCCTGAGGGGACAGTGGGGCCAGCGATCCAGCGTGTTTCCCGTGAATGCATTATTAATGAGGCGGGATGAGCCGGGAATGGGTTGATGCTGCGTGAAAACCAGCCATCACGGCTGACGGGTAAAACGTCTTTTTTCCTGCCCACTACCTCACTTAGTGCAAATCTGCGATGATTCCGCCCAATACCTCAAGCAACCCAGACATCCCAGCATTGATGATGACTCATTAATTTACAATGAAAGGTTGCTCATCCCAGAATCCTCAGACTTGAAATCCTTCAAAGAATACATCTAGGCATTACAGGGATACCTAGGCATTACAGGGATACCTAGGCATTACAGGGACACCTAGGCATTACAGGGACACCTAGGCATTACAGAGATACCTAGCATTACAGGGATACCTAGGCATTACAGGGACACCTAGGCATTACAAAGTGTCTCGCAAGAGCGCAAAATTCAGTCTGGTGGCCAGGAATCTCAAAATCAGTGGAGGAAATTATTTCGAGCTGCATCACCTGTGCAACCCATCACGAAGAGCAAAGGAAACTGCTGGTGGTCTCCTCATTTCCATCTAGACCATGGGAACATCTCGGAATGGACATTTTCGAGCTCAAGAGGAAGATACTTCTCATAGCTATTGACTGTTATTCCACCTGGATTGAGATCAAACATCTCCATTGAACAACCTCAGAAGCAGTCCTTAACTTTTGCTGCACATAGAATTCCAGTTCTTATCATTTCAGACAAGGGTCCACAGTTTGTAAATAAAGAGTTCAGAAAATTTACAGAAGACTATGGATTTGTCCTCACAACTAGTTCACCCAGGTAGCCACAAGCAAATGGAGAGGCCGAGAGAGGAGTAAGAGTGGTAAAAACTTTGTTGAAAAAGATTGACAGTGTTAACTTAGCACTCTTGAGCTACAGCTCTCCACCACTTCAGAATGGGTTGGCTCCATCAGAACTTTTGAAGGGAAGGAGACTACAGACTCAACTTCCTGTCATTCTGCATGTAGTCATATCATGTCTTTTGATATCGAAGGAGTAAGGGAGAAGAGAGATGAATATCGTGCAAATTAGACCAGAAACTACAATCATTGCCATAGAGTGCATGATATACCAGGGCCTGAATTTACCGTTTGGCAGGGGAAGGGGTTGCAGAGAGGAAACGGGAGTGGGTGTGGGTGGGCGCAGACCCGATCACCATCAGCGATCAGGTCCGTGCCACCATTTTATGCAGATGGGCCAATTAAGGCCTGCCCAACATATTTCCCAACTCTCGAGCATAGCGGGAGTGTGCGGGCAGCAGTGGGCGTGAACAGACCACCAGGCCCAATGGCGACTCAGCAGTCTGTTTAAATGATGGCCTGGCAGCCTTTTGTAGGCTGCTCACAATGGCAAGTGCTAGGCCTCAGCAGAGAGGTTCAGGTGAGCAGGCCAGGCTGGAGAGTAGGCCAGTGGAGCAGGGCAGGCTGCAGGGTAGGGCAGCAAGGAGCCAGTGCGCCCCTCGTTTTTCTGATGGCTGTCTTGCTGCCCTCCTTTGCTGGGTGGGCGAGCAGATACTGCCCATGCTGAGGTCAGCCTGAGTGGGTCATGAGGGGATGAGTTCTCCCCGCACCATGTGTTGATCTGAGTCCCTCATTACTGGTTTGGGGGAAGCCTGGAGGAGCTGCACCTAGGCGCAGACTCAGAACTCCAGGACAGGTCCTAGTCAGGGTGATGAGATGGTGGAAGGTGAGCCTCAAGGTGTCATGGCAAAGAACCATCTGCTGCCCTCTACACTGCACCTGCTTGAGCCTCCTTGCTATGGGAGGAAATACTGTGTGGTCCCTAATGTGTTGTAGACAACAAGTGTCCAAGGGGGCAGGTGAGGAGCAGGCTCATCTTTGTCTGAGTGATCGGCAGCAGCAGGATGAGGAGGCACTGGAGGCCTGATATGTCCCACTCTGGTTGGGGTGCGCCGTGCGCGAACAGAGTTCATGTGCAATTTGCCCTAATCGATGCTCTTCTCTTTTTGTCAGGACAAGAATGCTCAGAACGCAGCCGAGTGTGTGAGGATTGGAGGCGGCCAGGCACAGCTCTCCATATTAAGCCGCTTCGAGCAGGAGGCCCTGGATCTGGAGAGGCGCCATGCACCCAGGTCTACTAGTGTCGGTGAGACTGGGGTACCATGGCCAGGTATTTATGCCCAACAGTGAGGTCAGCATTGTTCTCCCAACAGCCAAAGCACCGCTGAATGTTAAATTAGTGATTGTTGCAACACTGCTGGGCCATTGGTTATGGGGGGTTGAGCGCATAATGAGCTGGGGGGACAGGGATGAAGTTTGTCATTGTCTGCACGTTAACTGATCCACTGTCCTTGTTCTTCCTTTCAGCATCATCAGAGCAGGGCCAGGAGGAGGAGCAGCAGAGGCCCCCACTCACACCTGAGGGGCCTGAAGTCTCACCAGCGTCGCACTATTTCTGCCAGGCAGGCACCAGCGCAGATACTAGCACCTTGGTGGGAATTTGAACATCGGCTAGTATCCTGGGGCACAGAGGTGAGGGCACTTCACAGTCGCTGGAGGAACTGGGAGAGACAGAGAGTGCCCATGGCGCCAGCAGTCGGAGGACTGCAGAGGACCAGGCACATGCTCAGTCGGTACCTGATGATGTGCCTCTGGCATCGTCCGTGGCACAGCAGGGGCAGGAAATGTGGCTGGGTGTACAGGAGCATCTCAGGGAGATACATGAGGCTATGCTTGGCTTGGTCTCTGTGCTGGAGGAGTCTACATGGACACTCGCTGAAGCAATAAGCCTCATGTCTGAGCGCCATGCGTTCTCCATGGATAGAGAGGCGACTCTCGTGGAGAATGTACTCCAGGAGACCCCACAGGGCTTCCTGGGGATGCGCTCTGACCAGCAAGCCCCAAATCTGCATTAACTCAGCTGGTCACTGCCAGTGTGGGAGATGGTGTGGGCATCAAGCTTCCCAGCTGGTTGCCCATCCATCCACACTGAGCATGGAGGTCTGAAGCAACTCATGTTGGAACAGCAGCTGCCTGTCATCTCTGCGGGCTCCTCTTAAGGTGCTCTGGATGAGGGTGTCAGCTTCTCCGCCGCTCTCCCAGTGACCGTATTATCCGGTGAGGCTATGACGACTGGGGAGATGCCAGCTGTGGAACTGGCAGCTCCCTCCTCAGCAGGGCCAACACAGACTCCACGGGCCAGAGGACGGCCGCCAATGTCATCGAGGCCAACAGGGCAGCAGAGTCAGCAGGCTGTCTCAGATGCTACTCCCAGCGATGGGGCAACACCAAGACGTAGCACCCGGAAACATAAGTATAAGGCACCTTAGGCACACCACGGGTTTCTCACTGATGCTTTTGTGTTGGCCTGAGATGAGGTCCTTATGATTTCTTTTTAATTGTTAACACTATTGTTTTCTCTTTGTGATAGGTTCTTTTGCTTCACACATTAAATGCAGATATGTGACCATGGCTGAGGGTGCCTTGTTTCTTCTGCATGTGTATAGTTGACAAAAGTGTAATGAGTGATTTTTTGGACATTCAGCTTTATGTACAAGGCCCTTAGTTAGCGCTGCTGACCTGGCAGATTTTGCACTCAGGTATCGAGTATCAAGGCAACAGTCCAGGCTTGTCCTGGTGATCCATCTGTGTTGTACTGGCTGAAGGTTCATTGGATTAAAGCATCCCTTGTGTCCCTGCCTCCCTGGAGTATGCCTGGGTCATCGTCTACCCCCTCAGCATTTTCCTGTGTATAGTCATCCTCGAAATCACTGTTGGACTCATCGTGTGCAGCCACAGACACTGTGTCGACGTCTTCATCGTCCACTGCGTCCCTGCTTTCCTGCGCAAGATTGTGGAGAGTGCAGCATGCAACCACTATCACCGGGACATGTTCTGGGGGTTACTGGAGTGCACCCTCTGAGCGGTCCAGGCATCAGAAGCGCATCTTGAGAAGACTGATGGTTCTCTCCACCACGGCCCTTGCGGAACTGTGGCTCCTATTGTACCACTGCTCAGCTTCTGTTCTAGGATGGCGGAGAGGTGTCATGAGCCACCTTCTGAGGGGATAGCCCTTGTCACCCAGCAGCCATCCATCAAGCCAGGCTGGAGCACTGAAAAGCCCCGGCACCTGGGAGTGTCTGAGGATGTAGGCATCGTGGGAGCTGCCTGGGTACCTTGCACAGACTTGTAGAATCAGCATCCTGTGATCACACACTATCTGCATGTTCATGGAGTGGAAGCCCTTCCTGTTGATGAAGGCATCGGGTTCACCTGCTGGTGCCTTGATGGCCACATGTGTACAGTCTATTTCACCCTGGACACGGGGGAAGCCAGCAATGGCCGCGAAGCCTCTGGCTCGCTGTGCCTGACTTGCCTGGCCCCAACAGAAGTGGATGAAGGTCAATGCCCGTCTGAACAGAGCGTCTGTAACCTGCTTGACACAAGTGTGGACAGCTGATTGGGAGACACCACAAAGATCACCCACCGAGCCCTGGAAGGAGCCAGAGGCATAGAAGCTGAGGGCAGCTGTGACCTTCAGAGCCACTGGCATGGGGTGTCCACCCACAGATTTTGGGGAGATCTCAGGTCCAATCATCTGACAGATATAGTTGACTGCCTCCCTTGAGAGACAGAGCCTTCTTTGGCACTACACCTCAGTCATAGCTGTATATCCTGGCAGCAGGATAGTGGCGTCTTCAGTGACCCCTTCCGCCTTGGATTATCTCTTGGCCCTGCACCCCTTGTGCCTGTGCCTGTCCTCCCAAATGTGGTTCCCCTGGAGGCTGAATTTACACTCCTGGTCTCCTCCCCCTTCTAGCCCTCCCTTCCTCCTCAGAGGAGCTGCCTCCAGTGGACAGTTCAGCTCCTATTCCCTGGCTAAGGGAAGGTTTCCAGAAACCTGCAGGCACAGAAAAGATTCCTCACTGCAGAGTGCTGACCTGAAAGTTAAGTTGCTGCAGAAAAAGCAGCTGGGATGTGTTCTGAAGCACTGCAAATCACACAGGCAAGTTTCAAAAACTTACATCAATAAATACTTCACAGAGCAGATTCACGTCCCCACTGAGCTGTCTTATCCCATCCGTGGATGAGATTAATACAAATGTGTCTTACCTGCCTGCCCATTGCGTCCGTGCACCGACCCGAAGATTGCACGGGCACTGAAAATTCGGTGTTGATTAAAGACTAAAGGGCCTTACGTGGCCCGTTAATGGCGGGCGTGCATCAGGCTTCATCGTCCGCCCGCTGACGAAATATCGCGATGGTGCGCGGTGACGTCAGGACACTCGCTCAACGTCACCGTGCGTCATTTTATGTGTGGATGTGCCGAGTCCACTCCCCACATAAATTCTGTCCCAGAACTCCAACCAGGGGAATCAGTATGGATTAGAGACCAGAATAGAGAAGGCCAAGTACTGGAAACAACTCAAAGTCCGAGATCTTATTGTGTAGAGACTGAGAATGGGGCAGTGAAAAGAAATAGAAGGGCACTCACAAGAATGGTTCAATGGAATTGACTAACTACCCATATGATCAGGAAGACAACCTGAACAAAGAACCAATTGTCTCTGAGGATTCAAATGCCACTCTGCAGAGTTCAAGAGAGAACATGGAGAAACTGAATCATATGCAACCTCTGAAAGAGATTAGAGCAAGGTTGAGGTGGTTGGTGAAATCACCACAACGCTCATCTCTGTGAACCAATGATTATAGCAGAGACTTCGGGGGAAGATTGAGGATAAAGTATTGACTGGAGTCAGAGACTTGGGGGAGATGTAGTATAAAGGGATTGTGTTAAATATGTAAACAAATAGTCTACATCATCAGTGATGTAAGATCACATGGCAACAGGGCAGGGAAAGAAATATTTCTATGTAGAACCTTGTGCTAAGTCTGTATTGAACATAGTTGGTATAAAATTCAATAAAAGGTAGAGTTTACTAACAGCCTTGGCTCCAGCAGTATCTGTAAGTCCAGACCCATGACTACCTCATCTAAGACCCAAAACAATAATAACAGATGTTTAAAATATTTATGCAATCTTCCCTTAAAAGACTGTCTTTGTCCTGACTTCTTGTGGTAAAGCATTCCATTCTCTACTAAATCCACTGCATGACACAACCACTCTTAATCTCTCAGTCACCAGAGGAAATAATCTTTCTTTATCTAGTCTGTCAAAATCCACCATAATTTTAAAAAGAACTTCTGTTAAATCCCCTTTCAATTTTCTGTGAAAATAGTCCTAGTGTCTCAAGTTGCCTTTATAACTGTAGTTTCGCATACTTGACATTGTCTTAGTGAATCAATACTATATACTCTCAATGGCTTAAATATTTGTTTCAGAATAGGGCAACCAAAACTGCACATTCAAACTGTAGCCGAATCAACATTTTGTATAAGTTTACCATTACTCCTTCTTTGCTGCACTCTATGGGAAGTTCCTTGGGTGATCAGTTCACCACTATAATTTTGCCAGAATTGCATCACTAATCATGTTTATGTTGCTTTTACAGCAGACTTACAGTGTTCAAGGAGATCCGTAGAAATGGCTTGCAAAACTGAAATGCTGCAAGGCATTCTATTAATGGCTTCATCCAGCAGCACGTACAGTTTCAAGGAATTATGTTGCTCTTTATTTGTTACTTTTAACGAAATTTAAAGCCTAAACCAAGATCTGATATGTTGTTATTCTTATACCATATCAGAAGTCTAGGAGATGACTAAAGGACCAGTGTCCCACTCAGTGAGCTAAATACAGTAATTAGGTTCCTGTTCACCCTGCAGCATTGTTATATAAAATAATATAATATAAAGTTACATTCTGTTTCATGGAGAGATGCATAGGAACAGGAATGGGCCATTCAGCTCCTTGAACCTGTTCACCATTCAGCTAAATCATGGTTGATCTGTCTCTTAATTCCATTTAATCACCTTCATTCCAAGTCCATCGATCTCAATTTTGAAATTTTCAATTGACCTAACTTCAACAGCTTTTTGGGGGGAGGAAATGAGGGAGGGATTGTTTATGGGTGTGGTTTACTGGCATGAAACGTGAGAGAAATGTCAGCATAAAACCTAGAAACACAAAAACTGATTATTTCCTTCCACCTCAGGAAAAAAGCTTGCCAAAGATTTTCACAAGGACAGGTCTGTCTCCACAGTGACATGAGTCTGCTCACTGGAGGAAAGCTATTTTTTTTCATGGAAAAGACAGTTGCATTTAGATGTCTGATCACTTTTTTGATTCTCATTCTACAAAATTGCTTGATATTTTGTAACAAGATAAAGTAGAGCTTTTTTAATAGCTCGTATTGAATTACATATTCATTGGGTCCAATGACAGCTGGATTGTGATGATGAGTTTGTGCATCTGTCAAGGTGCCAGTTTGTCTGGGCAACAAGAGCAAGATGGAAGGTCGTGGAAGACAAAGAGCTGTGCCCTGCTGCCCACACTTAAAATGGCAACCCTGCCAGGATTGTAGGAGCTCTGCTCCATATGAAGCTGGCTTTGTAACAAGAGAAAGACTTTCTGTGGATCTGCTGCCATTGGGATTTTTCTCCTTAAAACAGAGTAGGTGAAGGGGAGATTGAATAGAAATGTTCAGAATTTTGAAGGGCTTTGGTAGATAAAATAAGAAGAAACCATTTCCAATGGCAGAAAGGTCAGTAGCCAAATGTCAAGGAGCAAGATAATTGGCAAAAGAAAAGGGAAGATAAGGAGAATTTTTTTAAACACAGCGTGTTCTAAATATCTGGAATACGCTGTGTGAAAGGCTGCGTGAAAGGGTGCTGGAAGCAGATTCAATAATAAATTTCAAAAGAAACTTGGAAATATACTTGAAAAGGAAAAATTTGCAGGCTATAGGGAAAGAACAGTGGAATATGATGAATTTGGCAGCTCTTTCAAAGAGCCGGTCTGGTCACAATGAACCAAATGGAATTCTTTGGTGTAACATAATTCTATGGGTAAAATTTTTAGCTCGGCGGACACGCACAAGCACCAGACCTGACCGAGCGTAAAATGACGCGTGGTGACATCAGGCGAGCGTCCTGATGTCAAGGCGCAGTCGCGCAATATTTTGTTCAGTGGATGTGCGCCAAAGTCGGCAGCACGCCCGCCGACAATTTAAAGGCCTGTTAAGGCCATTGCATTATCAATAATAAGGTTGGGCGGGCGGGCGAAAAGACCAAGCGGTCATTGCACTTTTTAGGAAACCTCATCCACGAACGGGATGAGGTTTCCTAAAGCAAATAAAAATAAAATAAAAATTTCAAAACTTAATTCATAACATGTCCCCGCTCATGTGACAGAGTCACATGAGGGGACATGTTTCATTACATTTTTATTTTCTTCGTTTTTTTTTAATATAACACTTCATCTCCCTGAGGCAACTCTGTGCCTCAGGGAAATTATGAAGCGCCGACTTGCACACATGCGTGAAGGTTGTGCTTGCCCGGCTCACACTCCCCCACCACCTGCCTGCCCGCATTTCACGCTGGGGGGGCCTTAATTGTCCCGCCAGCGTGAAATTGCCTTCTGGCCCCGATCACAGGCGGTGGTCGACTTCCTGGCCGTCCCCGTCGAGCTCGCCCGACATGGGTGAAATTCTGCCCTGTGATTCGATGAAAGATTATTTGACAGCTCTAACTCAGCTAGTAAGTAGTGCTCCTTTTAAAGCTTGTACACTGATTAGCAGATGGGAGAGATATTAATTCCTTGCATTCAAATCAAAGCCAGTCAGGTCTCCCGTTGATTTTTATTAACACAGTGGAATGGTAGAATGTGAAAGGGTTAACGGCTAACACGCGTGCAACGGAATGCTACACAACAACAAAAGCAGGCCTATAAGTTTATCTCACCTCTGAGAAACACATGTATGACCTGGACCCGCCACTTAAGGCCATTAGGCATTTTAGGAACATTAGGAGCAGGAGCAGGCCATTTAGGTCCTTGGGCCTGCTCTGCCATTTAGTTAGATTATTGATGAGCTGCAGTTCAATTCCAGTTATAACTTTGCTCCATAATCCTTGATACCTCACTAACACAAACCTATTGACACAAAAGCACAATATTGCAGATGCTGGAAACCTGTGATAAAAACAGAAAATGCTGCTAATACTCAGCAGGTCAGGCAGCATTTGTGGAGAGAGAAACAGAGTTAATGTTTCAGGTTGATGACCTTTCATCAGAACCTATTGATTTCAATCTTGAAAGCTTCAAAAGTCTCAGTATCCACAGTCTTTTAGAGGGGAAGAATTCCAGACTTCCACTACCATATATCATTGTGTGGAGACTTGCTTCCTGATTCCGCCCTTGATGGGTTTAGCTCTAATTTTAAGATAATGGGCAGAATTTGTCCGTTGGCGTGCGGGGGTGGGCACCTCACATACGTGTGTAAAATGACACGCGGTGATGTTGGGCAAGCATCCCGATGTCACCGTGTGCCATCGCTGGGCGGGCGTGTGATGATATCCGATGCGCGCCCACCATTAATTAACGGGCCACTTAACGCCCTTCACTCTCCAATCGACGCTGATTTTTCAGCGCCCGTGCAATCTTTGGGTCAGTGAATGGGCGCAACGGGCAGGCGGGTAGGAGACATTTGTATAAACCTCATCCAGGGGTGGGATAAAAGAGCTCACTGCAGTCACGATGTGCACAGTCAAGTATTTATTTATGAAAGTATTTGAACTTGTCTGTGTGATCTGCAGTACTTCAAAACGCATACCAGCTGCTTTTTCTGAACTCTTAACCTTCAGGTCAGCACTCTGCAGCGAGTAATCTTTTCTGGGCCTGCAGGCTTCAGGAAGCCTTCCCTTGGCCAGGGAATGGGAGCTGAACTCTCCACTGTAGGCAGCTCCTCTGAGAAGGAAGGGAGGGCTGGAAGGGGGAGGAAGCCAGGAGTGCATATTCAGCCTCCAGGGGAGCCACCTTAGGGAGGACAGGCGCAAGCACAAGGGGCACAGGGCCAGGAGATAGTCCAAGGCAGAAGGGGCTGCAGAAGACGCCACTATCCTGCTGCTAGGGTTTACAGGCGGCAAAGCAGCTACCTCAATATGTCTGAGGTGCAATGCCGAAGGAGGCTCCATCTCTCAAGGGAGACAGTCACCTCCATCTGTCCGATGATTGGCCCTGAGATCTCCGCTAACATTGTGGGTGGACACCCCATGTCAGTGGCCCTGAAGGTCACAGCTGCCCTCAGCTTCTATGCCTCTGGCTCCTTCCAGGGTTCGGTGGGTGATTTTTGCAGTGTCTCCCAATCAACTGTCCACACGTGTCAAGCAGACGCTCCATTCAGGCGTGCATTGACCTTCAGCCACAACTGTTGGGACCAGGCAAGCCAGACACAGCGAGCCAGAGGCTTTGTGGCCATTGCTGGCTTCCCCCGCATCCAGGGTGCAATAGACTGTATACATGTGGCCATCAAGGTGCCAGCAGGTGAGCCCGGTGCCTTCATCAACAGGAAGAGCTTCCACTCCATGAACGTGCAGGTAGTGTGCGATCACAGGATGCTGATTCTACAAGTCTGTGTAAGGTACCCAGGCAGCTCCCACGACGCCTACATCCTCAGACACTCCCAGGTTCCGGTGCTCTTCACTGCTCCAGCCCGGCTTGATGGATGGCTGCTGGGTGACAAGGGCTATCCCCTCAGAAGGTGGCTCATGACGCCTCTCCACCGTCCAAGAACAGAAGCTGAGCAGCGCTCCAATAGGAGCCATGGCTCCACAAGGGCTGTGGTGGAGAGAACAATCGGTCTTCTTAAGATGTGCTTCCGATGCCTGGACCACTCAGGGTGCGCACTCCAGTACCCCCCAGATCATGTGTTGGTGATAGTGGTTGCATGCTGCGCTTTCCACAATCTTGCGCTGGAAAGGGGAGATGCAGTGGACGATGAAGATGTCGACGCAGTGGCTGCGGCTGCACACAATGAGTCCAGCACTGATTCTGAGGATCAGCATGCACAGGGAAATGCTGAGGGGATAGACGTTGACCTGGGACTACTCCAGGGAGGAGGGACACCAGGGAGGCTTTAATCCAACGAACATTCAGCTAGCACAACACAGATGGACCTCCAGGACAAACCTGGGCTGTAGGCTCGATACTTGATACCTAAATGCAAAATCTGCCAGGTTGTGAACAATCACTAAGGGCCTTGTTAATGAAGCTGAATGTTCAACAAAGCACTCATTACAGTTTTGGAAACCATATACATGCAGAAGAAAAGAGGCACCCTCAGCCACGGTGACATATCTGAATTTATAATGTCAGGTAAACCAACTTATTCCAAAAAAAAGAGAATAATGTTACCAAATAAAACAAATCATAAGGATTTCATCTCGGGCCAACACAAAAGTGCCAGGGAAAAACCCGTGGTGTGCCTAAGGTGCCTTATGTTTTCATTTCCGGGCGCTACGTCATGGCACTGCCCCCTCGCTGGGAGTGGCATCTGAGACAGCCTGCTGACCCTCCTGCCCTGTTGGCCTTGATGACCTTGGTGGTCATCCTCTGGCCTGTGGAGCTTGTGCTGGCCCTGCTGGGGAGGGATCTGCCAGTTCCACAGCTGGCATCTCCCCAGTCATCGCAGCCTCACTGGATGGTATGGTCACTGGGAGAGGGGCGGAGGAGCTGACGCCCTCATCTGGAGCACCCTGAGAGGTCCCCGCAGAGATGCCATGCGGCTGCTGCGCTAACATAAGGACCTCCCTGCTCACCGTGGATGGATGTGCACTGAGCTGGGAAACCTGGTGCCCAGACCATGTCCTACACTGGCACTGACCAGCTGAGGTCAATGCCAATGTGAGGGCTTGCTGGTCAGAGCGCATCCCCAGAAAGCCCTGATGGGTCTCCTGGAGGAGCCTCTCCACGAGAGTTGCCACTCTCTCCATGGAGGACGCATGGCGCTCAGACATGTGGCTCATTGCTTCGATGATCAACCGCGTAAACTTCTCCACCATAGAGACCAAGTCAAGCATAGCCTCATGTATCTCCCTCAGATGCTCCTGCACACCCTGCTGCATTTCCTGCCCCTGCTGTGTCACAGACGACTCCAGAGGCATATCATCAGGCACCGACTGAGCATGTGCCTGGTCCCCTGCAGTCCTCTGACTGCAGGTGCATGGGCACTCTCTGTCTCTGCCAGCTTTTCCAGCGACTGTGAGGTGCCCTTAACACTGTGCCCCGGGACACTAACTGATGTTCGAATTCCCACCTCTGCTGCTCCTCCTCCCGGCCCTGCTCCAGTGATGCTGAAAGGAAGAACAAGGACAGTGGATCAGTTAATGTGGAGACAATATCAATGTGAATCCCTGTCCCCTAGATCATTACGCGCTTATCCTTCCATAACCAATTGTCAAGCCACGTTGCAAAATTAAATTAATGAACATTGAGCAGTGCTATGGTTGTTGGGAGAACAATGCTGACCTCACTGCTGGGCATACATACCTGGCCATGGCACCCCAGCCTCACTGACACCAGTGGACCTAGGTGCATGGCGCCTCTTCAGATCCAGGGCCTCCTGCTCAAAGGGGCTAAGAATGGTGATCTGTGCCTGGCCGCTGCCAATCCTCGCCCACTCTGCCACATTATGAGTATTCTTCTCCTGAAAATTAGAGACGAGCATTGATTAGTGCAAATTGAACATGGACTCTGTTCACGCACGGTCCACCCCAACCAGAGTGGGACATATCAGGTCTCCAGTGCCTCCTCACCCTGCTGCTGCCGAACACTCACACAAAGATGCTAGGCCTGTTCCCCACCCCCCCACACCCTCCCGCACCCTCGCCTCTCCCCCCCACCTCCCCACCCTGCCCCACCTTGGACACTTGCTGCCTACATCACAATAGGCACCACATGGTATATCCTTCCATAGCAAGGAGGCACAAACATGCGGAGCACAGAGCGCAGCAGGTGGTTCGTTGCCGCTTTGAAGCTCCTCTCCCAGCATGTCATCACCCTGCCTTGGACATGTCTTGGAGTTCCAGCACTGCGCCGAGGTGCAGCTCCTCCAGGTTGCCCCCAAAACAGTCATGTGGGACTCAGTGTAACACATGCTGCGGGGGAAAAACACATCTCTTCATCACCCTCTCAGGCTGACCTCAGCATGGGCAGTATCTGCTTGCCCACCCAGTAAAGGACAAATGTCATCAATGATTCGGTGCAGTCACTACAGTCAGACTTCGGGGTTTGGTGGGGGTGGGGGGGGGGGGAGGGAGGGGGAGGCAGAGGTTGGGGTGGTGGTGGGGGGGAGGTGGCAGCAGGGGGGAAAGCCAACCTGCTGGGTTACATGACCAATGCCAACATGGTACTTACCCTGTCAAAACAAAACAAGTTGTTGAAGTGCTTGGGACACTGGATCCAGGTCCACCGCACCACCTCCGCCCCCTCCTACCAGGCACGTTTTGTCATGTTGGGGGGCCTCCTCCTCCCATCCTGGGGAATCAGCACCTCCCACCGTGCTGCCACCTCTATCATGGCCTGTCCCGCTGCCCTACCCTCCAGCCTCGCCTGTTCACCAGAAGCCCTCTGGTGAGCACTTCCACTTGCCATTGTGAGCAGCCCCCGACCCGGCGGACAATGCATTCCCGCTGCCACCTGCCCACGCCCGCTATCCTCGGGAGTCGTGCATTATTCTGGGTGGGCCTTAATTGGCCCACCTGTGTAAAATGGCAGCATGGACCCGATCGTGGGCGACAATCAGGTCCACGCCTGCCTACGCCTGCTCTGCCCCCCCCCCCCCCCCCCACCAACCAGTAAATTCAGCCCAATGTCCCCACATTTATGATGCTGTGGCAGTAGCTGAAGAAGTCTGCGCCTGTGGACCACCGCATAAGTACTCCAGTCTTGAAGGGGACATCTTCAGCTTACTGGGGAATTTTCAGGCAACCTTAGTTGTATGAGTTGGTAGGGTCAGCCTGATTCTTTGCTTGCACACCCTGCTTTTGATGCCTGGAAGTTGAGATGTTGCATTGCAAATGATTTGCGGGGAATTTTCAATGAGAATTTCTTTTCAAAGCTATACTTAGCAATTATTTTTCATTTTTAGTGCAGGTATGATGTATGAAATCAAATTGCCGTTGATCTAAGAGAGATTTTCTCTGCATGCTAAAGTGTGATGAAATCATAATTCACTCTACAGAATTGGATTCATCTTATTGCTCTGTGGTTCATTTGGTAGCACTCTAACGGCTAAGATGCAAGTCTGTGGGTTCAAGTCCAACGGCATGAGCACAAAGCAAAAGCAAAATACTGTGATGCTAAAAATCTGAACTAGAAACAGAAAATGCTGGAAATACTCAACAGATCTGGCAGCATTTGTGGAGAGAGAAACAGAGTTAATGTTTCATGTCAAGGACCTTTCTTCATTAGTAAAACCTTGGTTTAACCTCTTAACCTGAAAGACAACACCTTTGGCAGTGCAGCACTAGCAATGTCAGTTGAAATTATGTGCTCATAATCTATATTTTAAATTGCAGATTTACACTAATGGCTTCAGCAAAGCACATCAGAAATCCAAGGCAGCTGACTCCTGATCAGTATAATTCTTGGCCTATTTATCCAGTGCAAATTCTCACAGGTATAAAGACATCAGAATTTTAAAACTCATGGATGGAATTCTACTGGGCTGCAAACTGGGCTCACCTACCTCAGTGTCCAAACTGCTGACATGATGTCCTATCATATGAAGCAATCAGCTAGAAATTTTTTGCCTTCTGAATCCAGTAAATACTGTCATTTGTTGCTAAATTATAATCTTATTAAAATGAATAATAATGTGTCTACAGATGTTGATAAAAGATGAAACAGGTGTACATTTCAGAACTAGAAAATAAAACAAAAATGAATTGGCTTTATTATATGGTGGTTTGGATCTAGAGATGATAAGTGTTACTGAGCCACTTAGCTATAGCTTAGTGGGTAGTACTCTTGCCTGTGAGTCAGAAGTTTGAGGGTTCAAATTCCACCCTAGAGACTAAAGCATAAATTCCAGGCTGACACCTCAGTGCAGTACCGAGGGACTGCGGCACTGTTAGAGGCTCTGACACATTGTTAAACCTATGCTAGAAGAGCAGGAGAGTTCTCGCTGATGTCTTGGAGTTTTATCCCTCAACTAACCTTAGTTAAAAACGTGTTACCTGGTCATTGTCCGATTCATGTTCCTGAGAACATTGCTGTGTGCAAATTATCTGCCTTTATGAAAGTGGCTACACTTCGAAAGCACTTCACTGGCTGTAAAATGCTTTAGGATATCTTGAGATTGTGAAAGGTGCCATATAAATACAAGTTTTTCCTTTCTTTCCTCTGTCTGCCTCACAGCTGATCTCTCTGGGCTTTATGTGGCACAGGGCACTTTCCCAGTACACATGGAAGCTTTTTGTTCATGCACAGACCCAGTTTCTTCAATCTCTTGTCATGTTTTTCTTGGATGAAAGTGTTCTGTTTGATTTTTGAATGTGATTTTTCAACATCGATGTCAACCATTCAGCCATCTGATCTTCCATGCTGGTGGTAGTGCGTTGCTGTCAACTGGGACACAATAGGATAACTGTATGATAGGAATGGTGGAACTGATAACAGCTTTCTAAAATCATTGCTAATTTATGCTGGCTGCTACATAATAAAGTCTCTTCTGTTTTAATGCCTTGCATTTGTAGGTCTTATCTATTTGTTATTGAACATCTGACTAATCGTTGAAGGGCAGATTTTCAGATCAGCTTTATTTTAATGGCAAAATAAACCATCGTTAAAGTTTAGGTGTGATTGTTGACAATAAGTGTTGACAGGAGATCACAGGCATGTTGAAATGTGTCCTTCCCAGTGGAGATCACTAGACTACTGGTTGGAAGCCCTATTGTTCTTACCCCCTCTTAACCCAGTGACTAGTTGCAGATAATTTCCTTTCATTCAAATCCTAATAAAAAGTACAAAATAAAGAATGAACTTGTATTTATATAGTGCCTTTAAAGGCTTTGGGATGTCTCAAAGCCCTTTTGTTAAATTGTAGGAAGCACGGCTGCTAATTTGCATATGGTAAGGTCCCACAAAGAGAAATGTGGTAATGACCAGCTAATCTTTTTTTTAGTAATGTTGGTTGAGGGACCATTATTGGCCAGGACCCTAGGGAGAAGTTCCTTGCTCTTCTCCCAACTACTGCTTTGGGATCTTTGACATCCACCTGAAAGGGCAGGAGGAGCCTTTGTTTAAAAGCTCATCTGTCAGACTTTTCAATAGGCCCCAATTTTGAAATGTCATTGTAATACAATTTGTCCTTGAGTGTACCCAAAAACCTTGGTGCTGGCCCTTTAACAAAGATTAGTGGGTTACAAGCCCAATCTTTGGGCTTCATCCATGTTCTCCGAATGCTCCTATTGTGATTATAGAATATCACCACCAAATTACAAAACAGACAGCAACTGTGACTTAATCCGGCATTACAGACACATGGACAATAGCTCTATTCACATGGCTTTTATCTTACTGGTGTCCTGAAGTCAACCAATAGCTTGATCACTCCCCCAACCACATTCCCTAGAAGTTAGGGAATTGGCCTCCATTGTAATTATGATTTAAATTGAGGATATCAGGGGAAATTGGCTGTTCGTTTGTGTAGGGGTTGGGGATCCCTCATTCTGGCTGTGGTTGCACAATGTGAAAGTGAATCGAACTGTAAATTACAGATTAAGGCTGCTCAGGGTTTAAAGTATTTAAGATATTTTACCAGATCCATCACAGATACCTGCAGCTGTAAGGCACTGAGTCTCAGGAGGGATTATTCCACATCACAGACAGTGTTCCTGTACTTCCCCTAACTGACTATTCTCCTTCCTCCCTCACTGTGAACCTAAGCTGTGAGAGTACATGGGCTATTGAATAATGGTTGGCATCACAGCCCTGGCCTATAGACACTTGTTAGAGGTTATTTTGATTTTATTTTAATTTAATTCTCACCCTTGTTTTCAAATTCCATCATGGTCTTGCCCCTTTCTTTCTCTACAATCTCCTCAAACACCCAACCCTCCAAGATATCTGCACTCATCTAGTTCTGGCCTCTTATGCAAACCTGATTTTAATTGCTCCACCATTGGTGGTCATGCCTGTAACTGCCCAGGCTGTAAGCTCCATAATTCCCTTGCATAATATCTCTTTATGTGGTTCAGTGTCATACTTTGTTTTATAATGCTCCTGTGAAGCACTTTGAGATGTTTTATTTTGTTAAAGGCCCTAAACAAATATAAATTGTTTTGTTGTTGTTTGGGTGATTGTGTAAAACAAGCAACATCAATCCAGTTGCCTGTTATCCATCTCCCCCGAGGTATCAGCCATAGTTCAGTGAGTAGAGCTCCCCCACTGAGTCAGAAGCTTGTTCAAGTTCCACTCCAGAGGCTTGAACACAAAATCTAGACAGACATGCCACTGCAGTACTGAGGGAGTGCTGCATTGTTGGAGGTACCATTTCTAGGGTGAGGCATTTAGCAGGGTAAGGCATTAAATATCTGCCTGCTCTCTCAGGTGGATGTAAAAGAGTGACTGATCCAATAAGCCTGAAGCAGTCTGACTAAATTCTTCTTAACCTCCTCTGCAGCTGTGTAATTGCCTGGGAGAGACAAAAAAAAAGCAGAGACATTCCCAGGACTGATAAGGAAAACAAATACTCTGGAAAACTCCTTTCCAAGCCCCTCAGGTGATCGAAACCAGCCCAGGAGATCACATGGAGAAAGGAATATTCCTTTGCTGCACTAACTCTGAGGCCACTTCTATCTTATTGTTGTAAGAAAATGTGTACACCTCAAGCTATTCAGAAACCCAGTGCTCTGTCAAGTGCTCTAAACTATGCCCTTGCGATTTTGTTGTGAAATCCAGGTTTGCAAGGATATTATTGTCTTTGCTTCCTGCATTACATTCTGCAGAGGATGATGCCTTTCTCCTGCTAGCTCGTGGCTAACACCGTTCAGCAGCTTCATGAACCAAAGAACTAGTTAATAAAGCAGAGGTGTTTATGAAGAGCATATTATATGCATCTGTAAAATGAAATAAGTGGACATAAGCAGTCTTTAGGATTTAAAGATGTGGCATCCAAAACTAAGATGAGTGACGGAGAGGGCACCAATGTCTACTTGTGCCCGAGAAAGAGCACAGGGAGTGGAATCAGTGACAAGGAAGGACAGGGTTGGGGGGAGTTGGGGGAGGGTGTGTGGCGATGGGGTGGTGGTGGTGTGAGGGCACGAGGATGGAAGGAGATGGTTTATAGCAGGGGAGAAGGCAATAGCTTTGGTCTACTTGAAGTTTGTTTTTCCTGTTGCCAGTTCACTTGCAAGGGTATTTAATAAAATTCTAAATTCTAACAGGAGACAAGGGTATCATTGAGAGATCAACAATTGCATCTAACTGCAGCAAATTTCCTCCTCCCAAGTATCCTGTTGAACCCTAAAGATGACATCTCCAACAGTGCAGCACTCCTTTAGTACTGCAGTGATGTGTCTGCCTAGATTTTGTGTTCAAGCCTCTGGAGTGAAACTTGAACAAGCTTCTGACCCAGGGAGGGAAGCTCTACCTGCTGAACTATGGCATGGGAGATGGCTAACAGGTGGTTGAAGTGATGTTGCTTGTTTTACACAATCACCTGAACAACAACTTATACAATAGGTTCTCTTAGTGAGTCCACCTCAGTCCATTCAGTCAATCTTTGTTACCCCTGATAATTCATTGGTTCCTAATTGGCAAACCGGAGTCTTACCCTTGTGACTTAATCTTTAAATTAATGAAAGCTGCCAAGTTAAATAAAACAAAGAGAGCAGTGATGCTCATTGTGAAAGCTTCAACAAAGCAGAAAGGCAGTGGGCTGAGGAAGCATTTTACAAATACCACTCCAGTTACACATTTGTGAGACTGACAAAGCATCAACATATTCGCACAATTCACTTAACAATACCTAACCACAATTCACTGTGTGGGTGGATAAAACCTCAAACTAATACATTCCTCGTCACTTAACTCAGACTCCAGTCCAATGTTGTCATTTTTGGTTTAGCTTGTTATGTCAAAGGAATAGATTTTTAATAGGTTTAGTATGTTTTTTAAATCTATCCATCTGTCCATCTCCGCCTGTTTATCTCTCTCAGTAGATCTCATAAGTCATTTTATAAAACTATGTACAACAGTAATCAGAAATTATTAGGTAAAACATGGGTCACTGTCATATATTGTCAACTCCACATTTATTGTGTGTGCTGTCACATTAGGATACTGATCCAATGGGTAAGACATTTTAATGGGCTTTAGTTTTCAATTTTTAAAAAAGTCAAAAATGAAGAAATGGAGGACCTCACTCATATGTGTTTATCCATTACAGAAGAGTGCAATAGTTGTGAATCTTGATTTAATATTGTTTAATGATGTTTAATATGTGTTTAAGCTTATTGGACAGAATCCTGTGAGACCTGCAGGGACAGGGCAGGAGTTGGGACCAGGAGGGAAATCCAAAAGATTGCTGTCGGTGGGCTGAGATGTTCCCACCTCTGGGCGATCTAGTTGCAGGTGAGTGCACAGCAGAAATGGTTACCTGCCCTGGTAACTGCAGGTAGCCAATTAGTGAAAATTAGATGGCCATTTGAAGCCAGATTGAGCACGTCAGTGGTGGTGGTCAGGCCCCAGGCTGAAGATGGAATGTCCCTGGAGGCAGCCGTTCAGGGACAGGCAAGGGGCCAGCGAGACCTCCTTTTTTCAATCCCCCTCCTGGAGCCACTTCTGCCAAGGCCCCACCTGGTGGCTATGGCCATAAATAATTTTCATAATTTCATATATCTTCTGAAGGCGTCTCCATCTTGAAGTGCCCTCACATTCTCTTGCCTACCGCAGGAGTGCCCATCTCTCCCAGTGAGGCAGCTGCAGGACCCAGCTGCAGGCTCCGCCCATTGAGACAGTCAGGTACCTGTACCGCCTGCCATCCTTAATTGGACAGTTGTCCTGGAGACAGCCTTTTAATTGGCTGCCTCTGGTCAGGTTGTGAGGGCAGATGGCCAGGCATCACTTTTGGGTCTGTCCTCAGAAAATCTTCGAAGGTGGTAAGATTCCACCTATTGTATTTTAGTGGCTGTGGACTTTACTCTTTCATTTCTGCTTTGAGATCCGAATTTTTGCAGAACTTCACAGATCTGACCCATCTCATCACTCTTTCACTATACTGTTCTTGAACCACATTGCACACCTACTCTTTTGTATTTAGGACCCAATGCCTATCTTGCACAGAAAGTTTTAGAAGATTTTGGGCCCTCTTCAAGTTCCAGCATTCAGGTTTGCACACAGCTGAGCAAGATGGACAAAACATAATTAAAAATATCTAGGTACAGAGCCTCATTAAAAGAAGTAGATACTTGCATTTATATAGCGCCTCCCTCCATCCTGCATTGAAGTGCCAGTCCAGATTCTGGAGCAGGATTTGAACCAACTATCTTTCAATACAAAGAAGGAAAAAGGAAAGAACAACCTTGCATTTACATAACACTTCCATGACACCAGGTCATCCCAAACCAATGAAGTATATTTGATGTGTAGTCATTATTTAGCAATATATTAAATGTGGCTGTCAACTTGCGCATAGCAAACGCCCATAAACAACAATGCGATATTGGCCAAATAATGGACATGATCTGCCCCTGACCGTGATTTCACGTTGGCGGGCCAATTAAGGCCTGCCCAGTGTGAAACACGGCTCATCACTGGTTGGGAAGGGCCAAACGTGGGTGGGTACCTGTCGGCTGCTGGGTTCAATGGCGACCTGGCCGCTGGTTTAAAAATGGCCCAGGCAACCCCTGGAAGGCTGCCACAGAAGAACGTCTCCTCTGTCTCTTCAAAGTTCAAGTTATGGAATCGAGTGCAGCTGGAGACACTGGTGAGCGAGCAGGTCGGGTGGGCACTCGGAACACCACTTTTCAGATGAGGGCCTCGTGGTCCTGCTGGAGGAGGTGGCTGCCAGGAGGGACACCCTTGTCCCCTAGGATGGGAGGAGGAGGTCACTGCACCTCACCAAAAGGGCATGGGAGGAGGTGACAGCGCTGGTGAGCAGCCATGACGTGATGCGGCACACATAGGTGCAGTGTCGGAAGCAGTTCAATGACCTACTGCGCTCAGGAAGGGTGAGTGCCATGTTGGCATGGAGCACTGTGCAGAAGTGTTAATGTGTGGCCATCCCCCCACTGTGGACCTCAGGGGTGTTAGAGTCACCAACTGTCAATGATGGTGGAGCTGGCTAAGGTGGTGAGCCCTGGCTGCTTGGATTGAGTGCCTTGCGGCTCGAGGGCCATTACTCAGATGTGCCCTGTGAGGTTTTCCTCAGGAGGGGTTGGGCAGGCTGCAATGGCGCTGCAGGTAGAGAGTGAACTGATCAATGCTCCTCTGTTCTTTCAGGAGAAGATAAGCCATAACCAAGCAGGTTCGAGCTAGATGCCTGAGAGCTCGAGAGCCAGCACACTCCCCTTGCAACCGGGCGTGGAGAGGCGGGGGTGCCAGACGAAGGTAAGAGTGCAGTACACAGAGGTGAGAGTTCCAGATTGTACCACTATTCTAGCGTAGTCCCTTCATTGATGGGAGCCTCAAACCTGGAGACCCCATTGATTATTGAAAGACGATGGCACCATGATGCAGATCTCCATTGTCTCACCAGGGTGCCTGGCACACACAGTGACAATGTGATGACTTTAACTAATGACATGTCCTTGTTCTCCCTTAGATTCACCAGCACGCACTCACTCTCTGGACTCCGAAGGGCCACACCTGACATTGGAGGGCCACTAGTCTTCACTTGTGTCACACCCGCTCTCTGAAGCAGGCACCAGCACAGATACCAGCACCTCGGTGGGCGTTAGATCGGTGGTTAGAATGTCGGTGCACATTGGTGAGGGCACTTCACACACGCTTGAGGTGTAGGCCAGGACAGAGAGTGCCCACGGCGCCGGCAGTCGGAGGACTGCTGGGGATTGGGACGATGCTGTGTCGAAGACAGATGATGAGCCTCTGGAGTCATCCATTAGGCGGCAGATGCTGGATGTCTAGCAAGATCTGTGGGAGGGTCTGGCGGAGATCCATGATGGACTGCATGCCATGGTCTCCATCGTGGAGGAGTCCATGCAGAGGATGAGCACTACGCTGACCCTCATGGCTGAGCGCACTGCCACCTCCATTGAGAGAGTGGCGACTCTGATGGAGAGGAAGCTCCAGGGACAGAATCAGGGGCTCCTGGGTTTGTGCTCGGACCTGCAAATCCTCATACAGGCACTGACTTCAGATGGTCAGTGCCAGTGTGGGAGATGAATGAGGCACCCAGTATCCCAGCTAGGTGCCCGTACATCAATGGTGAACAGGGTGGTCCAGAGCGACCTCACGTTGGCACATGAGCTGCTTGTCGTCTCTGTGGGCTCCTTTCAGGGCGCTCTGGATGATGGCAGCAGCTCCTCCACCCATCCCTCAGTGACTGTCGCATTTGATGAGGCTCTGATGATTGGGGAGATGCCAGCCATGGCACTGGCCACTCCCTCCCAGGCGGGGCAAGCATAGGCTTCACTGACCAGAGGATGAATGCCAACGTCATCAAGGCCAATCAGACAGCAGAGCCAGCCAGCTGTCTCCAATGCTGGTGCCAGTGAGGGGGTGGGTGGCGGGGGTTGGGGGGGGGGGCGGGGTGTGGCACCAAGGCATAGCACTCGGAAACGTAAGTTAAGGCCACTGTGAGTACACAAGGGACAGGTCACGTGTGATTTTCTGTTCATTTATGTTTGGTTTATCTTTACTGGTCTGGGAAAGAAGAATAGAGGTTATGTAAATTTTTTTAGTTTGTCAAAATGAGAAAAATTTTGCTTTTGTCATAATGCCCTGAGTATGCTTCACATTTTTATTTTTTTGGTGCAGGGCAGGCCAGTATGTAATGCTGGACGCAAATGGCTCTAAACTTTATTGCACAGGCATTGAGTGGACTTTGGTTTTTAATGAAAGGGTCATTTCAGACACCCAGGATGGAGGCAGCAGCTCTGGCATGAGGTGGAAGCAGATCTTTGGTAGCTTAGCTGAAGGAGCATTGGATCAAGGTGTCCCTGCTGTCCCTGCCTCCCTGGAGGTTACCGAGGTCTGCCTCCATGTCCTCAGTGTTCTCCTCATCATGCTCCTCTTCTGACTCACTACTGAACTTGTCATCTGTGGCCTCTGCAGCTGCGTCAAGATCCTCTTCCTCCAGTGGTTCCCCTCTTACCAGTGCCAGGTTGTGGAGAGCGCAACATGCAACCACTATCAGTGTCACCCACTCTGGGGGGTATTGTAGTCCTCCCTCGGAATGGTCCCGGTATCAGAAGCGCATCTTGTGAAGATCTATGGTCCTCTCTATCACTGTCCTTGTGGAGGCATGACTCATATTGTAACGCTTCTCTGCCTCTGTTCTTGAGTGACAGAGAGGTGTCATGAGCCACCTATTCTACAGATAGCCCTTGTCACCCGGCAGCCATCCACCCAGTCGGGCTGGAGCACTGAACAGCCTCGGCACCTGGGAGTATCTCAGGATATAAGCATCACATGCGTGCAGTCAATAGCACCCTGGATACAGGGGGACCCAGCAATCCCTGCAAAACCTCTGGCTCGCTCAGCCTGGCTGGCCTCACCCATATGGTAAAGAATAAAGGTCAGTACCTGCCTGGACAGGGCTTCTGTCACCAGCTTGAAGCAACTGGGGACCACTGATTGGGAGACTCCACACAGATCCCTCACTGACCCCTGGGAAGAGCCAGAGGCATAGAAGTTGAGGGCCACTGTGACCTTCAGAGCCACTGGCATGGGATGTCCACCCACACAGTTAGAGCTGATCTCAGGCCCAATCATCTGACAAATGGAGGTCATTGTCTCCCTTGAGAGGCGGAGCCTCCCTCAGCATTGCACCTTGGACATATTGAGGTAGCTGCTTCGCTGCCTGTAAACCTGGCAGCAGGTTAGTGGAGTCTTCTGCAGCCCCTTCTGCCTTGGACTTCCTGCTGGCCCTGTGTCCCTTGTGCCTGCGCCTCTCCTCCCACAGGTCACTCCCCTGGAAGCTGCAATGAGATACCTGGCCTCCTCTCCCTTCTGCCCCTCTCTTCCTCCTCAGAGGAGGTACCTCCAGTGGAGACCACAATCCCCATTACCAGGATTACAGAAGGCTGTCTGATACCTGGAAGGGGCCACATGGTCTGAATCCTCAGGGGGACTCGGAGGCACCAACGAATCCTGAAATGAATCCTGGAAATGCTAAAAATGAAGACACGAACAGATATGAAGCTGCCAAGTATCAATAAGTCATCAGCAGCAAACTATGTACCAAACTCCCCACTACTGACACTGGCAATGCAGCTCACGCCTTTTATCCTGCCCGTGGATGAGGCTCTTGAAAAGGTCGGCTGGCTGCCTACCCGAGTGTGAAATCGCAAGGGCAATGAAAATCAGCGTCAATTGGCCTTTTAATGGCCTTAAATAGTCTCTTAATTAATGGCGGGCACAGCTCTGGCACCCGCTCACCCTCACTGATCGAAATGTCACACGAGTGCGCGATGACGTTGGAACACTCACCTGACATCATCGCGTGCTATTTTATGCCCGATCAGGTTGGGCACAAGCCTGCCCATGGGATGTAAAATTCTGCCCAATATGTTTTTTAGTGATTTCGATTGAGGCATAGATAGTTGCCAGGACAGCAGGGATAACTCCCCTGCTCTTCTTCAGAGTAATGCCATGGGATCTTTTATGTTCACAGGAGAGAGCAAACATGGCCTCAGTTTAATGCCTCATTTGAAGTGAAACCCTCCCAACAGTACTGCCCTGGAATATCAGCCTGTATTTTTTTACACACTTGGGGTAATGAGTTTTCTAAATATTTAAACAGCTGAGGTATTGCAGAAATTACAAAGACCCCTCGCCACCTCCTATATTGCTGTTCTATTATTTTACACATTGAAAGCTGTTCAGCTGGGTCTTCCCACCTCCACTCCACTCTCGGCCTCTTCACCCCGCTCGAGGCCAGGGTCCTTCAGAAAATCTCCCTCCTGTTCTCCGCTGGTAAATCCATGAATCCCTGGAGTTCACACAGAGCCTCCAGCACCATTTGGATGTTGCCCTTAATCTTGGCTGAGTCTTTCAACAGCTTCTCTGCCAACTCAGTCAGCTGAAGGGGCTTCCTCTCGATAAAGCTCAGCACATTAGGAAATGTGAGCTCGACAAAGAAGCCATATTCCAAAATACACAAACCCTGTGAATGGAAAATGAAATAAGGTTGGGAAATGTTCGCATCAAAGCGGAATTGGAAGATTTGAAACACAAAATTCAAACACATGATAAACTAACCTCTTCAATGAACCAAACTGCTCGAGATCTAAACAAACAAATTTCTGAGGCATCAAAAAGTACCAGGAGAAAATAATAACTCTAAATTACATTGTTGGCAAATCGAAGTGGGAATTGGGAAAACTCAACCAGAAAAACCAGGCACAACAGCAGAAAAGGTACTCAAAGAAATTTCTGCCCTAAGGGATGCTTTGAAGAATCAATATACCCTGGATAAACATGAGGAGTTAAAAAAGTATGTTGAATACCACTTTAGAAAAAGCTGCAATGGAACTCTCGGTAGTAACAAAGCAGTGCACTGAAGTGTAGCGTGAGTTGGCAAGAGGTCAACAAGAAAATAAACAGCTGAAAGAACAGCTAATGGCCCTTCAAGATCAAATGCAAAAGGAGTACATAACACTTCAACAGAATGAAGAAATGAAGACAGCCTTGAACAGCAGAATAGAAGAACAGCAGAACAAAGTCAAGGAGACTCAGTGAAGTTACAAGGAAACTCAGGAGGAAGCAATTGAGCTTCATAAAGAAATGGAAAAACTGTAGAAGGACTTTAACATGCTACAAGGATTCCTCAGGTCAAAGTTTGTTCCTCTGGAAAATTACAAAGAGAAGCAAAATGAATTTAATATCACTCCAAACTATCTGAAGAACCAGTTGGCAGAGAAGGCTCAGCAATGGTCAATATTCCAGAAGGAAGCCAAGAAGTACAAGAAAGAGACTGCAGAGCAGAAGAAAATAGTTGGACATTTGGAAGAAAACTTGGGAAAACATTACATTTCCAAAGATATATACGAAGCGGTAGAAATTAAGGCCAGAATTTTCCGGCCCTGTTGGTGTCAGGCATCATGACGGGCTGGGATGGGGGAGGAACAATATGGCTATATGGCCAAAAATCAGTTTCATGACATTGTGAAACCAGTTTCTGATCCACCCATCAATGGCGGGCCATGTTTCCCACTGCCGCACATCGGGATCCTAATTTCAATACTTTAACACCTCATTATAAGCTCTGCTTTCTGGAATCATCCCCCTACACTGGGTCATCAGGGCACGCCTATGTGTTTCACAACTGTACATAAGCTACATGCAGCTGGCAAGCTGCACTTTGCTTGGGATTTTGAGGTTTGTTTGCCTACTTTGCTTTGGGCAGCACTCGCTGTCATCAGTGCCAGGCTTTGCAGACAGCACCGCATCGCTTTTAGCGGGGTTCATGGGCAGGTCACTACCTACCAGACCTGCTGTATGGAGAGGGTGACTTTTCAATAGCTGCGGGGCTTGCTTGGGTAAGGGGGAGAAATGGCCTCAGACAAGGGAAGAGGCTGCAGGGTGAGGGCTGTACTGGGTAAAGGGGTATCACAGGGTGTGTTTGGGGGCACATATTGACCTGTTCAAGTGGTCTCAAGAGGGTGAGGGCTGAGGAGGCAGTCTCCAGAGGAGATGAGACTGGATGTAGATGTGAAGTTGTGTGTGAGAGAGCGAGTGATGATGTCCCTTGAGCTGGCAGTGAGTGAGATGCCAGTGAATGTGTGACGGTCTTGTGAGTGTATGAGTTTAATGTGATGAGATGGTTCCCATACCCTGGTGGCACAGGTGAGATCATTAATCTGTTTTCAGTACTGGATGGCCGACCTCTTGTGTGTAGCGTTGGCACCGAACACCTCTGCCACCACCTCCTAAGCCAACGTGGTGAGCCTGATGGGCCTCCTGTGGCCAGAGTGGGGGTAGAGGACATCACAGCGGGCCTGCACAGAGTCCAGAAGGAATCCTAGGCATGCATCACTGAATCAGGGGGCTGCACTCTTCTTTGCTTTTGGGGCCATGTCTTCACCGGAGCAGGCCTGGGCTGCAAGCATTGAAAAGTGTGCATGTAGCTGTAGTTTAAATATGGTGCCCGGAGTGAGGAAGTGGCAAGGTAATGGTGTGGCGGGCAAATCGGAGGCCGCCCACCAGCATGTTTCCTGTGGCTGCATAATTAAGGGGCGGGAATGGGACAATATGGTGCAAAAACCTGCCCTTGCGGCTAGTGGGTAAAATGAATTTTTTCCTGCCTGCTACTGCACTTTGTGCAAACGTGGGTCAATTCTGCCCTAAGAAGTTAGAACGGCAAGAACAAGTAGAGCTTCTCAAAAAGAGCATGAAGAGTCTCAAGAACAATTGGCAGAAGTGTGATTACAGAACGACATCTTAAAGGATAGCACAGGGGAACTATGCTCTGCTAAGGGAAGACTGATCACCCTAGAGAACCAAATTTCATGTACAAAAGAGGCGTCTGTAAAAGAAAAATGAGAGCTGATGAGAACACTGGAAAGTCACACAGGAAGTAGTACACTCGAAGGAGGACTTGAAACAGGTAAATGACAAACTTGTAGAAGCAAATTCAACAAAGATAGACCTTCACTTAAAACCTGATCAACTTCAAGCATCAGGCTTCTTTAGTAAGTATTGTGCAAAACCCCAGGAACAGGAAAAAGAATTGCTGATGCACCTGAACATTTGCTTGAAAGCAGAATTAACAACCGAAACTGATGAGTTTCTTGAACTTCAGTCGAATCTGAACAACATGAAGGTTGAGATAACAATGTGGAAGAGCAAATCCAGACTTTGAAAGCAGAAAAGAGAAATTCTACAAAACAGGTTGATGATCGAATGAGTGAATCGAAAGAGTCCGAGGAGCAGTGACCATGGAAGAAAGATTCCGAAAAGAACTGAATGCCCAGGTGAATTTGTCAAACTGATATGAGTTCTGCAGATAACCCTGCATCAAAGACAACTGAACTTACCAGAATAGATGCTGAGCTGAATGAAAAGATTCATAAGCTTGAAAAGCAACTGGAAAAAAAGAAAGTACCCAAACATTCGGGTAAAATTGAGAAATTAGGAGGAACGAGGGTTCCATTCTTGAAACATAAGTAACGATGACCCACACGATGATGGAAGA
Source organism: Carcharodon carcharias (assembly GCF_017639515.1). Taxonomy (NCBI): domain Eukaryota; kingdom Metazoa; phylum Chordata; class Chondrichthyes; order Lamniformes; family Lamnidae; genus Carcharodon; species Carcharodon carcharias. The sequence goes on from NC_054469.1 coordinate 198,302,082, forward strand.
AGCAAAAGAAACAATGAGGAGACAAGCACAAGGTTCGACCAGCCTGCAAGAAAGGATTTAGGCTAGCAACCACTGACTAGCGCAACAGCCAAACCAAATAAACGTGGTTCAACACTAAAGAATGGAAGATAAGGATGAAAACACACCCAGATGCCAGAACAACCTCCAAACCTACAGGAAGAACCAACAGCAACAGAGCCTACCATTCCTGTGACAGTAGTGTGGACGAGATATGGATGGGTTATAAGGCCTCCAGATCACCTAAACCTTTGAATTCAAGGACTTGAAGTGGGGGGGTTGGTGGTGATGGGATGGGGTAGTGATAATGTAGTAATGATAATGTAACAGAATGACAGTAATAACAATGTAAGACATTAGATAAACTATAATCACTTGAAATGGATTGGATAAAGGCTTGTGGGTGCTGTAGTATAAAGATCTGGAATATATGGGTTAATGTGGGACTGGGTACAGTACTGCCCACATGTAAGAGAGCACATGACTTGCACCCAGGGTCAGTCTAGTGTTGGACAGAGCCGTGTGTACCAGCAAGCATGGAGACAGCCCCTAGATTTTGCCCTTTACCGTATCTTTGTAAATAGTTCTAAGAGTCAATAAAGACTTACAGTTAATCTACATAGGACAATGAAAACTGCTTCAGGCCTACTGAGTTTATCCAACATCTACCTTCCACATCATTTCATGTGTTTGTAATGTTCAAATACAACTTCCGTTTGATGGTTCTGACAAAGACTCTGCTGATTTGACAATACAACATTGCATTCTGTTTCCTATGATTGCTACTCCACAAAGCCTCATTCCTTGTTAGGTAATTCATTTAATCTTCTAAAGAGTGATACAATTAGTTGCCACTCCAGCTGGCACAGTGACAAATCTATTAAACGACCCTTACTAAAATGGTATAAAGCTGCTTCATTTCAAAGTGATCTGAGTGTCCAGGCACATAGGCACAAGGGGCTAGATTTAATGGCTGAAAATTAGGTGCTCCTGCCCCCATGACCCCCCAGTGTTTACATAAAATATGGTGGGTCTGCAATCTGACATCATCTCTCCTGTCTGCGATAATATGGAAGGTGAGTGGAGTGAGTCAAAATCGGAAGCCCTTTTGATAAACCAATTATCAAGCTTGCTAAAAAGTCAATCAACTGCAATTTTTTTGTTATCCACTCGATGTTTTGCTAGTCGCAAGGGAAAGCTGTTGGGAATGATTTACACCAGGTATGAGCAGGCAGCACGAAGGTGGATGACAAGGCCTGAAAAGGGATCATGACGCACGTAGCAGCAGAGTTTGCTGCTGAAGGCAGCAGTGTTTGGCTGTTTTTTTTTCAAGTCAAATATTTATTGACAAGGCATATTTCCTGATACAAAACACAATTAATGCAGTTGTTATTCACTGTGGTGCTGGTGAAGTCCAATGGGCATCATGTTTCATTTAAGTTGGCTTCCATCTTTCAAAGTAACCCATTTATTATTGGTCCTAATCTTCACACTGTCACAGTACTATGCTCCTGTGCTATTCCATTACACCAGCTTCTTTGGATTGTTAACAGCAACATGATGGTACAGGACAACAAGGAGGAAAAGGGATACCCCCAGCATGTTGGCAAAGATCTGTACATTTGTGACCATCCTCCCAGGGGTTTATAAATTAGATCCCACTCCAAGTCCTGACTTGAGGCCACATCTCTCGAACATTGTTTGTTCAGTTTTTATAAGCTGACATAGTAATTAAGGTGAGAGTGAGGGGGAAGGGGACCCTTAAATTGGTGGCTGGAACTGACTTCTGGTTCCTGGTCTGGTCCCTTCCCCATTGGATGTCCTGCTCTATTAAGCACAGAGTCTTCTTCACAACAATAATTAGCTGGCATTCTGGTCAGCTGGCTGCTAATTTGCTGGCTGACATTTGGTTAAATGTACTGAAATGGCAGGGGCAGGAACGAACAGACCGCACACTTCCCATTCCATCTCCCTCAACCTCCTGGAAACGTAAGGCAGAATAACTCTATGATGACATCAATGAACTGTGAGCCCAAGGTCACTACTTCTACCATAGTACAACTGACATTGCATTAAAGGCATTGGACATGCAAGACACAACATTAACTGAGTGGCACAAGCTTTGGAAATGTAGAAAAGGACATCTCTGGCATGCAGCAAGCTCTTCCACACTCAGCTGGATATGTCAAACTGAGTGGATCATGTAGCATGTGGTGGTCAGTGAGACAAAAAGGGAAATATAGAAGCATATAGGAGATAATGAGGCTATTTGTTTCATTGTGCCCATGTCTGCTCTATGAAAGTGGCATCTAATTAGTTCCACTTCCCTGCACTTTGCTCACAGCCTAGCCAAATTTTTATTTTTCAAGTATCTATCTAATTCCCTTTTGAAGTTACTGCTGAATTTTCTTCCACTGCCCATTTCAGACGGTACATTCCAGATCATAACAACTTGAAGCATAAAAGCCATTCTCCTCTTCTCCTTCCTGGCCCTTTTGCCAAACCTTACATTTGAATTAAGAGCAGGAGTAGGCCACTCGCCACTGCCTCTGCATCCCCCATACCCCCGAGTCTGCTCCGCCATTAAATAAAATCATGGCTGATTTAATTTAACCTCAACTCCACATTCCTGCTTACCCCAATAACCTTTCACCCCTTTGCTTATCAAGAATCTATCTACTTCTGCCTTAAAGATATTTAAAGGCTCTGCCTCAACCACCTTTTGAGGAAGAGAATTCTAAAGTCTCACAACCCTGAGAGAAAAATATTTTGCCTCATCTGTCTTAAATGGGTGACTCCTTATTTTTAAACAATGACCCCTCGTTCTAGAATCGCCCACAAGAGGAAACATCCTCTCCACATCCACCCTGTCAAGACACCTCAGGATCATATATATTTCAATCAAGTTGCCTATTACTTTTCTAAACTCCAGCAGATACAAGCCTAGCCTGTCCTGCCTTTCCTCATAACTCACCCATTCCAGGTATTAGTCTAGTAAACCTTCACTGGGCTGCTTCCATTGCATTAACATCTTTCTTTAAATAAGGAGACCAATACTGTACACAGTACTCCAGATGTGGCCTCAACATTGCCCTGTATAACAGAAGCATAAATTCCCTACTCTTGTATTCAATTCCTCTCGCAATAAACGATAACATTCTAAAGCAAATCTTAAATCTATCTCTTCTAGTTATTTATACTCTGTTACATTGGAATATAATGGACATCTCTAACAAAGTGCACTATGGAGGATGGATGAGAATATGGGTACATTTCACAAAACGCCATTGCTATAATAACATCTTGAGAGAACATCTATTCCCCATTGTCAAGTACAGGCTTTTCCTGTACTTAGAGAGAGTACTGTCACAGAAACCAAGGCATGGAACTTTCAAACGGGAATTCCCTTCTCTGCTGGTTCTCTTTCTGTGGTCATCTCTCTGGTGGTCACCTTTCTCCTGGTCACCTCTCTGGTTGTTTTCGCTCTAATGTTTCCCTCTCTGCTGGTCACATCTCTACTGGTCCCTGCACTGGTGGTTGCCTCTCTGAAGGTGCCCTTTCTGATAGTCCCCTCACTTGCTGGTTGTTTCTCTGCTGGTCCCATCTCTGCTGGTCCCCTTTCTGTGGTCACCTCTGTGCTGGTCGCCCTTCTGGCGGTTCTCTCTCTGCTGGTCGCCTCTCTGCGAGTTGCTCCTCTTTTTGTTCCCTCTCTGGTGGTTCCCTCTTTAGTAGTCATCTCTCTTCTGGTTCCTTCTCTCCTGGTCATCTCTTTGCTGGTTTCCTCTCTAATGGTTCCCTTTCTGCTGCTCCCCTTTGTGCTGGGCACCTCTCCTCCTGTGCAACTTTAACTCTGTGAGTGATGTTTCTGGTGTTGTTGCTGATCATTCTGGTCCTAATCCAAGGCAGCATATATGGCACCCATCCTGATTTGACAGAACAAACCTCCGAAGTATAGAAAGTAACCTCTCAGCAAAAGTTCTGTGAACAAACCCTTTCCCACCAGGAGGTAAGAAAGCAGATCCAAGTACTGATTATTTATTGACATATTTCCCTGAGGTTGTTTTAGTCCTCAAATACCACTATCTATTCACCTTGCTTTCACTGGTGAATTGCAAGAAGCCTGAGAGAACAATGAACCAGACCTTAAAGTCAAAAGTGTGCTAGGCTATCATTTTAATTGCCTGATTAATATTTGGGAGCTGACAACCTGCCTCTCTTGATGGGATTGCACACACACATCCTAATGAGATGTGGAAATCAGAGGGTTGAAGCCAACTTGGAATTTTCCACTACAGAGAGCTGTGGAGACTCAGTTATTGGCTATATTCAATACTGTGATTGATAGATTTCTAGATATTAAAGATCACAAGTGATATGGGGATAGTGCAGGGTAATGGTGTTGAAGTGGAAGATTAGCCATGACTTAGCTGAATAATGGAACAGGCTTGAGGGGCTGAATGGACTACTCCTGCTCCTATTTCCTATGTTCCTGTGTTCTTATGTTCCTGTGTTCCTGCTGTCAATTCTGCTAGTTTTAACCCCATAACCACTCCAAAACGCACATGCTCCTGTAGATTAAAATTCAGCCCACATTTCAGGATGGCAAACTTTCATCAAATGTGTATTCTTTGTCTGAAATGTAACTTATAGTGTTACTATACAATTGACAACCACAATTCATGCTCAGGCTGGGAGATCATTCTGCAGGAGGTACACTGGAGTAAGTCATTGACTTTCTCAAAACTGAGTTATATGGCACCAAGCTACATGAAGTAACCTCTTTTTGAGTTCGATTCTCCAGTAATAGCCAGAGGATGCTCTAGTTCTACTCATGTTCTAAATATTTAGCATTAGCCGAATTAGGTTGCGACTTTGAAACTTTGATCCTTGATTCTTTCTGGTTTTCCTTTGCTAACTGAGGGCCTCTTTTTTCCCTGAAGCAATAGAATATAACACTGCTGCAAAGAATCACTTTGGCATCCTCCCATAATGTTACTGGCAAGATATCAGGATTCGATTCTGGGGAAGGTTTGTAAATGGCATCCAATTTAGAGAAGGGAGCTTGGATCTTCAAGCAAAGAAACATTCAATTTTCAGGAATGTGTTATGAGGCCATTTAGCAACAAACGGGTAAATATTTAATAGTTCTTTAAAAAATTGTTTGGCCTAACCCAGCCACTCGGTACCTCAGGATCTGCTGCAATGATAGTTGAATTTTGAATTGGAATTGCTTATTCTGTTTAAGTCAAGTACATTAAATATAATAATTCCAATGGGATCCAATGGCAGAAATGAACTCCAAGCTGTATATTGGGGCTTTGGGCCAAGACAAATAAACCTCTGCTATACACTAACTCTGTTGTTCCTGATGACTAAACCCTTTCATTCTGTACTATAAATATATTTGCCTCTAGGATTGAACCAACAAAGGTGCCACAGAGTTTAAAGGGGCAGGGGTTCGGGGAAGGTTTTGGGGGGGGGCGTTGGTGGAGTGAGGGGATAGGTTATCAACTCTTCGGAAAGTTTGCAGGGAGGTCCAGTTCATTATAGTCAGGAAACAATCTGCTTCACAATTCATTTGCTGTGTCATTAAACAGTCACAGGAGAAGGTTTGAGATTGCTGAAGCTGTGTTTTCTGCTCTACAAACTTCTACAATAAGCCTTTCAGGTTTTGGATGTTTTGCTTCATCATTAGATCTAAGCACGTCTCATTTATTTTGTGAAAAGCTAAAGCACTCTCCCTCAAAAAAATGCTGAAGCTAGGTCAATTGAAAACTTCAAAACTGAGAGTGATGATAGTTTTGTTAGGTCAGGGATACAGAAGCAAAGTGGCTAGATGGAGTTAAGATACAGATCAATCATTATCTCATTGAATGGTGCAACATGTTTGTTCCATGTGGTATGGTAAAATGGCTTCTGCCTGAATCTGTTATTCACAAAAGAATGATATTAGAAGTCACATGACTATGGCAAGCCACAGTACACAACTTGCACAGTGCATAAAAGGCAAAGACATTTCTCCAAACATCTCCCTTTTCATAACAAGAAAATCACATTGTAGGTACTATCATTTGCAGTTGCAAGGCACCCACTTGCATGGTCTATAAAGGAAGCCATTACTCACAAACAGAAAACTGTTCTTTCTAGTCTATCTCACCTTCGTCTGTCTCCCTACACATGCATATTGCACATGGAATATTTAATGCATTCAGGTCTTCTAACTGTACATGTGCAGGTTGTTATTGGTTGTTCGCCTGGTGTCTACTGCTTTCTGGGGTGCCACTCTGGGGAATGTTGTTGTAATGGTGATGTTGCTGCTGATTCATTGCATTTGTTGATGAGTGGTCGGTTGACCTCTGGAACTGATGGTTGTTCCATTCCTTGTTCAGTTGGTGAGATCAACCCTTCCTCATCAGCTGTTTGTAGTGAAGGAGCAGCTTCTGTGGTTGCATGAATGTGTTTGTGGTTGCGACAATATATCTGGTTGTTCACTTCCACCATGTATGATCGATGTGACAACCCTTTGTACAGGTTTCAAGTTGCCAGTTGGGCTAACTTTTGTTGAGTGCGTTGAAGGTTTACACTCTAACTGGCTCTCGAACTCTCTACTCTAGCAATGATTTGGCCACTTTCTCAAAGTGAGGTTTGGCTCTCTGTTATTTCACTTCTGTCACTCACTCCTGTTACTACGTCTGGCCTCAGTAGTTTTTTAGCTATTGGAAGAGTCGTCTGGGTGTGACATGATATAAGTTGCTGGACTGGATTACTTTGCATGTGAAACACTGCAGTTCTATTTTAGTACAATGGAGACTTACCGTTCCAAGTTTTGGACTCATTTCAACTGAGATGGGAGGATTTTGTTTACTGTCTACTATTTGGAAATGTTGATCTTCTTTCTTTCCATTACATTGGGCTCTCAGCTTAGTTTGTCCTCTTGGGGTGAGCTTCATTCCATCATATAGCCTCAACTTCTCCTTTGACAGCTTCATTTCTGGGTCACCATCTTGAGCAACTTCACACAAGTCTGAGAAGCTTATGATGTTGCATGTGGCACCGTGTCTATCTGACACTTCATATTAACTCGATGCTCTCCTTCTGCAGTCATCATTCCCCATAGTCACAAGCCACTCTTTACCTTGAGACTTGACATTGCCAACCTGTTCTAGGATTATAGAGTAATCTGTCAGAATCATCATCTGACAGCTCTCCAGCAACCATCCTTAGAGGCTCACTTTTCTTCTTTCCAGCAAAACACTTGTATGCAAAATGATTTAGCTTCTTGAGGTTAGAGCATTGCCTTCCCCCACGCTGGACATGCTTCCTTTTATTTTGTGTCACATCCTTCACAATATTTACATCCGATACTCTGGCCTTGATCTTTCTGCTGGCCCTTCTGTAAATAGTTCTTCCTTTTCTCCATTGTCTTGTGCTTGGAAGGTCTGGACTGCCACTTAGCATAGTGCAAAACCTCATCAGTTCTCCCATCAATACTCTTCAGCTGATGATTAACCACTTGAGAACTTCTGCACATGTCAATAGCTTTCTGTGAGTAAGTTTCTAATCTCTCAGCAGGTGTGCTCTCATGTTCCTAAGACAATCCTATTTCTGATCAGACCATCCTTCAGTTGTTCAAACTCACAAGATTCGATGCCTCCAAAATGTCACAAGACTAGCTTTTCAGCTCCTCACTGAGGTCTAGAGTACAATATTGTTTGTGGCACACTTTTCCCAGCCCTGATAACAGCATTGCTAATCTTATTCATTCAGGTTGCTTGTCTAACTCTGTGGCAATTTCATCGCTCTGCTGTTGAGACTAGAAGAATTTCCAGTTTATTTTAAGATCTCCATAGGATCCAATACTGGAATATTCAATGTCCTATATAAAGTTGCAGATTGAAGTTTTAATTACTCTCTGTTGTTTCTTACAGTGGCTGATTCTCAAACAGCAAACAAAATCCATTCAATTTCAGTTGCACACTCCTGATCCCATATTCCACTTGGCATGGTAAAACGGCTTCTGCCTGAATCCTTAATTCACAAAAAGAATGACATGAGAGGGCACATGACTATGGCAAGCCACAGTACACGACATGCACAGTGCACAAAAGGCAAAGGCATTTCTCCAAACTAGGTTCAAGGGGCTGAATGGCCGAACCCTGTTCCTATGTGTAATAAAAACAAAAATGCTGGAGACACTCAACAAGTCAGGCAACATCCGTGGAGAACGTTTCAGGCTGGTGACCTTTCATCAGAACTGAAGATATAGAAATCTAAGTTTTTAAGCCAGTAGAAGAGGGGAGGGACAGGAAGAACAAAAGGGAAGGTCTATAATAGGGCGATGGGCATGAGACCATTTTTGTTTCTATTTCAGATTTCCAGCAACCACGATGTTTTGCTTTTGTAATCCTGTTCCCACGTTCACATTTTGTATTTTGACACTTCATTCACCTTGACTGCAGTCAACATCTTCCTTAGTTCACTCCCTTAAGCTGGACAAGGCTGTCACCTCTGCTCTTCCACTCTGCATGGCTCAGACTGGGATCATGTTCTTGTTCACTAGTTGAATTATACAGTCGTGGCAGTATTATTCACATAATTTCCCTTATCTGGGTTCACCACTGGAAGACCTTGAATGAGGTAAAAAATATTCTTTCATATGCTCGCTGAAAAGGAGATAATCGACTGGAATTTCCTCAGACCAGCTCCCGTTTCATCACAAGACTGGCTTAGAGAGGGAGAACGTAGGAACCGGAATCGGCCTTCAGCCTATTGAACCTGTCTTGTGTCATTCAATTAGATCATAGCGGATCTGCATCTTGACTCAATCTCCCTCCCTTGCCTCCGTAACCCGCCCTTTCCGAAGAAAAATTTATCAAGCTCAGGGTGGAATTTTCCGTGCCTGCTGGTATCGGGCATCATGGCGGGCATGAGTGGACAATATGGCGGGAAGGTCAAAAATCGGTTTCACATTGTTATGAAAACAGTTTGCAACTGTCCACTCCGCCCATCATTGGCGGGTCTCCTTTCCTGCCACCGGACGTTGGGAACTTCATTGTAATACATCTACATATCATTATAAGGCCAGCTCGGTGGAATAATCCCTCCACGCTGGATCATCTGAGCATGTCAGCATGAATGCACGGCAAGGTCTTTCACAACTGTACATAAACGACGTGCACCTGATGAGCTGTATTTTGCTCGGGACATCAAGGCTTGTTTGCCTACCTTGCTTCAGGCTGCACTTGGGGTCATCAGCACCAAGTTTCGCAGGCAGCACCACATCACTTTTGGGGGGTTCACGGGGAAATGTTTCCTTATCAGACCAGCTGTAAGGCGGGGGTAGCTTTTCAATGGCTGCAGGGTGGGGCTTGCTTGGAGAAGGGGGAGAAGTGGCCTCAGGCAAGGAAAGAGGCTGCAGGGTGAGGGCTGTACTGGGGAAGGGGGTATCCCAGGGTGTGTTTGGGGGCACATGTTGATCTGTATGTGGCCTCAAGATAGTGAGAGCTGAGGAGCCAGTCTCCAGAGGAGATGAGGCCAGATGTAGATTTGAGGCTGTGTGTTAGGGAATGAGTGGTGATGTCCCATGAGCTGGCAGTGAGTGAGATGCCAGTTAATGTGTGATGGGTTTGTGAGTGTGTGAAATTAGAGTAATGAGATGGTTAGATGGTTGTCTTACCCTGGCAGCACACGTGAGATCATTCATCCTCTATCTGCATTGGATGGTCAATCTCTTCTGTGCAGCGTTGGCACTGACCACTACTGCCATCACTTCCCAAGCTGGGGTAGTGAGATTGCTGGACCCCCTGTAGCCAGAGCAGGGGTGGAGGACATCACTGCGGCCTCTGAAAGGCATTCCAGTGACGGGTCATCATACTTTTCTTGGCTTTCAGGGCCATGTCTTCACTGGAGTGGTCCTGGATTGCAAGCATTGAGCACTGTGTGGGCGGCTGCAGTTTAGATATGGCACCCGGAGTGAGGAAGTGATGAGGTAACGGTGTGGTGGGCAATTCAGAGGCCGCCTGCCAGTGAGACGGTATGTTTCCTGTAGTTGCATAATTGAAGAGGTAAGATTGGGATGATACAGTATGAAAAGCTACGTTGGGGCGGATGCGTGGGAGATGGGCTGGACACGGTTGAGGGCCCTGTCAACTACCGTGGGAGGAAAACCTCGGTTAAGGAAGAAGGAGGACATGTCAGAGGAACTGTTTTTGAAGGTAGCATCAACAGAACAGATGCGATGGAGACGAAGGAACTGAGAGAATGGGATGGAGTCCACACCTTCTCCTTCCTTCCAGAACCATGATAGGGTCCCCCTTGTCCTCACTTATCACCCCACCAGCCTCCGCATTCAAAGGATCATCCTCTGCCATTTCCGCCAACTCCAGCATGATGCCACCACCAAACACATCTTCCCTTCACCCCCCCCCGTCGGCATTCCATAGGGATCGTTCCCTCCGTGACACCCTGGTCCACTCCTCCATCACCCCCTACTCCTCAACCCCCTCCTACGGCACTTCCCCATGTGAACGCAAGATATGCAACACCGGCCCCTTTACTTCCTCTCTCCTCACCGTCCAAGGGCCCAACCACTCCTTTCAAGTGAAGCAGCATTTCACTTGCATTTCCTTCAACTTAGACTACTGCATTCGTTGCTCCCATTGCGGTTTCCTCTACATTGGAGAGACCAAACGCAGACTGGGTGACTGCTTTGCAGAACACCTTCGGTCTGTCCACAAGCATCACCCAGATCTCCCTGTCGCTTGCCATTTTAACACTCCATCCTGCTCTCATGCCCACATGTCTGTCCTTGGCTTGCTGCATTGTTCCAGTGAAGCTCAACGCAAACTGGAGGAACAGCACCTCATTTTCCAACAAGGCACTTTACAGCCTTCCAGACTAAATGTTGAGTTCAACAATTTTAGATCTTAAACTCCCTCCTCCATCCCCACCCCTTTCCATTTCTTCCCCATCCTTTTTGTTTTTTCCAATAATTTATATAGATTTTTCTTTTCACACCTATTTCCATTATTTTTAATGTATTCCACTGATCATTTATCTATACCTTTTATGCCCTTTTAGTCTTATTTCACCCCACCCCCACTAGAGCTATCTGTACCTTGCCTGTTCTGCTATCCATTCTTAATTAGCACATTCTTTTAGATAATATCACCACCTTCAACACCTCTTTGTTCTTCTGCCTGTGACATCTTTTGGTTATCTCTTCCAATCACTTTTTGCTTGTCCCAACAACCACCCCCCCTTCTCTCTCTCCCCCCCCCTTAAACCAGCTTATATTTCACCCCTCTCCTATTTTTACTTAGTTCTGTTGAAGGTTCATGAGGACTCGATATGTCAACTGTACTCTTCTCCGCTGATGCTGCCAGACCTGCTGAGTTTTTCTAGGTATTTTTTATTTTTTGTTTTGGATTTCCAGCATCTGCAATTTTTTGTTTTTAGCCCAAGTACCTTCTTACATCACCAGTGGGTGGTCCTGTACTCAGTCCCAGGTTAACCCTTAATGTACCGGGTCCTTCTACTACATTCAGTTTTGAAATTTTCAACTAAGCTCACCTCAACAGCTTTTTGGGAGGGAGAATTCCAGATCTCCACTAGCCTTTGTATGAAGAAATGCTTCTTGGCAACAACCCTGAACAGTGCGGCTCAGATTCTAAGGTCATGCTCCATTGTTCTGGACTCTCCCATCAGAACAAATAGTTTCTCTCTATCTATGCTATCAAATCCTAAAATCACCTTAATCACATCAACTAGCTCAACCCAGAATCATTTATACACAAGGGAATACAGGTCTGGTCTAGGTGGGAATGTGGGGAATGGGGAACTGCAAATCAGTGAGTGTGGGAGCCGTTAATTGGCCAGCCAGCGTGAAGTCACAGTTGGGAGCCAATCGCGGTCGGGAGTCTGTTCCCCGGTCATTCCTCGGCTCGCCAATTGGAGGCACCTGCCAAACTAAAAATCCTGCCCCAAGTGCCCAGTTCACCAAAAATGGCTCAGAGGGAGGCCACTCTCATAGTCCCACTGGGACCTGTCAGCATGTAAACTTGCCTGCTTGCCTGGCACTTGCCTAACTTTTTAATCCTGATTTATTTAGCACTGTTCCTAGCAGGTGCAGAGTTACTCTAGGAGTGCAGGCCTTTAAATCAAGAGGAGTGTCCTCCAGTCACCCCTCCATTTGCACTCACAGCTCACCAGCCCCAGTCACATCCCTGGCTCACTCCCCACCACCACCCCCAACTACCTCCTATCACTTCTGAGGTTTGGGATGGGGTATGATGTGGGGATGCGATGGGGCGGTGGGGATGAGCAGTATCAGGGATGGTGAAAGGAGTGGGTGATGGCACCAGAGAAAGGGTTAAGCATCACCGGAGATGGGGGAGAGTTAGAATGAAGAATTACTTCAAAGTTACTTTGAAAGCACATCAAAGCACTGAACTGAAGGCGTATCCCAGGGGACATGCCTTCGGTACGTGACCACAAAGGGGCATGGTTTTGCTTGAACTATGCTTCACCACTAGACCTCCTGACTCACTTTGATGATTGGTCCACACTGCAGCCTGTTAAAAATGTTATTTAAAATGGAGCCAGCAGCATTAGCCACAGTATGGTGCTGACAGGAATGGTGGGACCTTTACTTTAAATGCTATCAGGCTTACCCAAGAATCTCCGCGAAGTAAAAATTAATCTTGTGGACATTACTGTGAACAACCTTAGGAGAAAAATCACAGAGGTGTTCAAAAAAGGCTGTGGGCGGAATCATCCCAGATATGCACGTTTTACCTGCCGGTTGCTATGGTGGCTTTTCACGGAATATCGCCCCAAATCCACCGCATTAATTATGCATTCCCGGGAAACACGCCATTTACTTGGTGGGCGGGCTCTCATTCGCTCCCATGCCATCACCTCGCCACTTCATCATGCCCGGCATCATATGTAAAGTGCAGCCACACACACGTCTCTCAGATCTTCCAGCCCAGGACTGCTGCCTGGAAGACTTGGCTCCAAAAGGCAAGAAGACTGCGCCCCCAGGTTCAATGACACGTCCCTCAAGTGCCTTTTGGATGCAGTGGAGGCCAGCCAATATGTCCTCTGCCCCTGGTCTAGCTGAAGGATGGGCAGCAACCTCATCAATCTGGCTTGGGTGGCGGTGGCAGTGGTGGCCAGCACCAACACTCTGCAAAAGAGGACAGCCACCCAGTGTCGCACGAGGATGAATGATCTCCTCCATTCCACCAAGGTAAGTCACTCTCCCCGTCACTCTCAACTCATATTCACAAATCCATACAGATCCACAGGGCCTGACAGAGGAGTCTGTCCGCCTTCAGTCTGAGATGATAGCGCCTGCATGCCAACACACTGAGGTCAACACTGGTAGGATGGTGGCCGCCATGGAGACCTTGGTCTGCATGGGCTCAACTTCATCGCTAATGCCATAGTTGGCCTCCAACAGTGTGTACATGAGAGGGATGCGGGGCAACCCAATCTCACTCCAGCTACCCCCTCTCCTCCAGGAGTCGGTCAGGGGCCCTTGGGCACCCATACGGAGGAGGACCAGCTGGTGTACCCCCGGGGCCATCCTTCCAGGGGACTCCAGGAGTGTCCGATCCATCCAAATCCCCTCTTCCTGTGATCTCAGCAGCTCCAGCTCCACAGGGCAAGTAGGGTGCCACTGCCACGCAGCAGGAGCCCAAAAGCAGGCCAGGGCCCGCCAAGTCTCAGCCCTTCATAGGACATCCACCAAGTTTATCACAGACAGGGCATAGCAGTCAGCAGGCTGCCTCCACCTCTGCTGTGGATGTCCGAGGAGCACCAAGGCTCAGAGGCAATGTTAGGAAAGGTAAGAAGATGCAGTTGCACAGCCTGGGCATGGGCGTTAATCACTTGGACATAATGTGCACAATTGTCAATAAACTCCTAAGAATGTTTCCCTGACTATGGCTCCTTGTTCTGATGAGCAGTGTTCTTATCACTCAGATGTGAGACCTTTCTGCACAAGATAAAGGCAGATGTCTCTTCCCTGTGCTTTTTGCAGCCTCCGGAGTGAAGTGATGGTCTGGCCTCACACTCCCTGGACGCATTACTGATGCCTGCATCTCGAAGGTCCTTGTCCTTCGGCTGCCAGAATGTAGTGGGCAGGCGTCACTGAATTCCATCATTCTCTCTGTGTGCTCTCAGCATTCTTAAGATGAATCTGGCCCCCATCTCTTCAGCGTCTGTGACCAGTGACGCTGTGCTCCTGAAGGGCTCAGGTGCTGAAGGTCGACAAAGGATCAGATGCTTCTAAAGTTTCATGCCTGTGTCTCCATGATATGACCCTAATCATAGAGCGCAAGTGAGCTGCCCTCAACCAGACAGGAGTCAGACATTCACCGAGGCTATGTGAAGATCTATTGAGTGCCCTCACTGCATGTCACCATCATCCTCCTGCAATCAAGCGATTATTAGGGCCTCCACTGCATCTCCATGACAGGAGCATTCTCACAGAGGGTATGTGTACTGCCATAATCCAGACTGGAATCAAACGTTCACAGATGCAATGTGGGATCCATGGTGTCTCCTCACTGCATGTCATCATCATCCTTCACAAATCTAGCAGCTATGAGGGCCTCCCGAGCATGTCTGCCTCATCTGTGATAGCCTCATCACTGTGATCTTCACCTTCAAGGACTTCCTCACCCTCATCACTGTCAGCATCCTCCTTATTGGAGGAGACCTCCAGCTCCTCCATCTCATCCTCAGCCAGCCCCTCTCCCCGTTGCAGCACCAGGTTATAAAGGGTGCAGCAGGCAATGCCGATGCATGACGCCCCCTGTGGATTGTATTGCAGGGCTCCACCGGACCGGTCCAGGCACTGGAACCTCATTTTCAGCATCCCAATGGTCTGCTTCACCAAGTTGCAAGTTGCAGCATGAGTCTTGTTATACCATCGCTCTGCTGCAGTCTGAGGCCGCCGCACGTATGTCATCTGCCAGGGCCTCTGCAGGTAGCCCTGGTCCCCATGGAGCAATCCCTGCAGCTTCTGTGGACCCTGGAAGATGTCAGGGATCTGTGATTGACTGAGAATATAGGAGTCGTGCACACTCACTGGAAATCGTGCGCAGATCTGCAGGATGTGTTTGTGGCGGTCACACACCAGCTGCATATTCAGTGAATGGAAGCTCCTCCGGTTGACATAGTTGACCGCTTGTTACGATGGAGATCTGAGCGCCACATGAGTGCAGTCAGTCACACCCTGCACCTGTGGGAAACCCAAGATCTGGGCAAATCCAATTGCTCCTGCATCCTGGCTCTCCTGGCCCCGGGTGAAATGCACAAAGTTGTGTGCCCTCGCAAAGATAGCATCTGTGACCATATGGATGCATTTGTGGGTGGCAGATTGTGATATCCCACAGATGTCACTTGTGGAGCCCTGAAAGAAGTTACTGGCATAAAAGTTGAGCGTCGCAGTCACTTTCACAACCACTGGCAGTGGATGCCCTCCAAGTCCCCATGGCACCAAATCCTGCAGTAGCTGGCAGATGTGACCAACCAGTTCCCTGGACATGCGCCGTCTTCGGCGACACTGGTTCTTGGTCATCTGCAGGAATGAAAAGGAGCATCTATAAACCATGAATCTAGCTAAGCACGGACCAGCAATGGCTCACTGTGACTCTTCAGCAACATGCGTGGGAGCCCCAGCCGCACCTTCTTCCTGAGGGCGTTGCTCTTCCCTCTGCACAGCCAAGAGCCTCCATCACTCTTTTTGCCTCTGTCCCCTCCCTCTGTGAGCCATGAGGCAAAAAGTTAGTTCACCAGGCTCCTGATGTACCCCTCCTGCAGGATAAAAGAGAGAAACGTAGGTTAGCTTGGGTATACGAAGAACCTCTTTTGGTTAAGTCTGAAGGACCCTTAACATATCCCGGAGAGTGCTGGTCACCTTTTGGATGGCCAGACTTTAGTGCACTGCATGGCTGCCCGAAACCTCACCCACCTCTGCCCCATTCCACCTGACCTATTGGTGGCAGCTTCACCCATTGGACTGCACGCTGTGCTCTCAGCTCAGCCACAGGCATTCTCTTAATCCACATTGCAAGGCTGCACTGTTAGCTTGAACCATGGGGCAGACTGGTCCAAATCGGGATGCTGACTTTGCAAGGGGCTGTGAGTGCCTCCACCAGTGACTTTTCCATGGCTAGCTTTAGCAAGGAGATTGTACAACGTGCCCAGTTATCCAATTGTTCTGCAATCTACTAAAATGCTCATTAGTTTGCAAATCTGTGCCCTAGGGGTGAAAAGCTCTGGAGCACTTGGTGGCACTTTCATGCCTCTGTGTTGCTTGAGTGGGCAGATAAGCTAGAGGTCCGACTCCACACATGTCAATGTGACTCTGCCTGGACTGTCTCAACTGCAGAGGAATGGCCACTTTATACAGGATTTTCCTGATGCGTCGCTGCTTCCCTCCCCCCAACTCCTCACCTGCTTGTGCACTGCCTTCAACCACAGGGCAGTCCTTGACCCCACCCTCAAGCCGCTGCAATAGCATAGGGTAACCTTTGCTCCCATGCCTCCAATGCACCTCACCCTTGAAGTCCAACAGATGACCTGGGTGAGCACTGTGCAGCTTTACTATGTACCCACCGCCGAGTTCCCCTCAAAGTGTAGCCCGCCAAATACACGCCTTATATATGCTGCTGTGAAACACGTTGGCGTGATGGACGATCCAGCATGGGGGAATGATTCTGGTGGGCTGGCCTTATAATGATATGTAAATGTATTGCAATGAAGTTCCCAAAGTCCAATGGCGGGAAATGGGGCTTACCATCAATGAGCTCAGCTGATGACCGAAAACTGGTTTCATAACGTCATGAAACTGATTTTTGGCCTTCTCTCCATATTGTCCGCTCATGCCGCTGAGCTCGCCCGACACCAGCAGGCAAAGACGACTTTACCCTGTATTCTTTTTCTTTGAACACTCCTGTTTATTTGTTATTAAAAAAATTGCCGATGAAAGGCTGTTCGACTGGATAGGGTGTTTGAAGACAGCAGGTCATGTGATAACATCTCCAGGAAAACAGCCAACTAGGCTTGGCAACTCCAGACTCCTAATCTTTGTGGGATTTCCATCCCATTGGTGGATACTGGATTTGAATCCAGATGTGAAAGGGCAGTGTCCAACACATTACGCCACCCAGTTCCCTTTTACTGTGTTTTATGTGGTTTGTGGACAGATTGGAAATATACCTCCTACTCAAAGTAGTCATTAAAATTCTTTTGTGCACTGTTTTAATGTAGTTATTAATAGGTTAAAAATAGCACACAGACACTACATCCATTAACCTGCAAATGACCAAATCAAATTCCATCATATGTAGCATGTCAAAACTTTCTCCTACATTCACATGTAGGGCATCTCCACAATGTACCTTCCCACAGGACAGCCTCAACCACACAACACTGAGTGGGAGCAGCAAAGAGGATACTGAAGGCAAAATGCTGCAAAGATTCAGAGCTTTGGATTGCCAGCTCCAGTTGACTACAATACTGGAACTTTTGGCACACGGCCTCCTGCCTCACCTAGTCAAGCAAATTCCCTTCTCATCTTCAATATTTTGGTGAGATTCAGGTGGGGAAGGAGAGGTTAAGTCCCCCTGCTTTGATTCTGCCAGGAGTAGCAGTTAAAATGGGGTGCTTAGCATGGTCTGTCAACACCCTGTGCCAAAATTCACCCACAAATAATGCTAGTTGTGGTATCAGAGGGCACATTGCTGTGGTCTGGCATCCCAGTGTGGAGTCAGAAGCTTTCAGGAGAGCCAGAGAAACATTGACCATTATGGGAATAAAATCATACACACTCTACTTAATAGAGGTGTTCAAAATTATGAAGGGTTTTGGTAGAGTAGTTGGAGAGAAACTATTGCCACTAGCAGGAGTGGGGTAACCAATTGATATAGATTTAACATAATTGCCAAAAGGTCCAGAGGAGAGATGGGCCTTTTTTTTTGTGCAGCAAGTTGTTTTGGGAATGCATGATCTGAAAGGATGCTAGAAGCAGCTTCAATAGTAACATTCAAAAGGGAATTAGAAATATAACAAAAAGTGAAATAAGTACACAATCACGATGAAAAAGCAGAGGGAATTGGACTAATTGAATGTCTATCATAAGCATGATAGGCCAAATGGCCTCCTACAGTGCAGAAATTTCTATGATTCACTCAGGTTTGTGATAATTCAGCAGAATTCACCTTCCCATGTTAAAGAAGAACTGCTGTGGTGTTCCAGATTGTCTGTAATGAGAAGCCCTTTTGTGATCTGTTGTGTGACATCAGTGGAAAACTTTCAAGAGGAAACGGTAGGCAGGTCAGAGCTGGTGTCCCTTGTTTCATTCAGAGGAGCAGAGCATAAGGGACTGAGAGGCAGGATTTAAAGTGACAGGCACACATTTGTTCACATCATTTGTGCTGCTATTTAAAAAAAAGACCTATAAGAAAACCTGGGGGTGTTTCTATAAGATATGCCAGAACATTCCACACAGTCTAGGAGCAACAAAGAGGTGTATTGTTTGATGTAAAATATGTTGCTGTTGTTCGTCTGTTGTTGCAAAAGTTTAATACCTGAGCATTCCTGAGATCTTTTATCCTCTTTTTACAGATGTTAGTCTATCAGGTTCAGCTGAGCTCACTATCAGGTGGCTGCAACTGAGATTGAGTGGATTTTCTTTGAAATCATACCTGTGGTGAGATGCGGGACCCATTAATGAACACTGATTGGAAGATTAGAGATGGCCCTCCCTGTAATTTTCTGACCCATCTATTTTTGTTTCTATTCATTCTTGGCATTTAGGCATTGTTGGTAAGGCTGGCATTTGTTTCCATCATAGTGCAGCTTAATGGCTCACTTAAGAGGGCATTAAAGAGTCAACTGCATTGATGTGGAACTCATATAGAGGCTAGATGCATAAGGTAAGGAGTCCCTGAAGAACATAAGTTAAGATAAAGGCAAAACACTGTGGATGCTGGAAATCTGAAACAAAAACAAAAAATATTGGAAAAACTCAGCAGGTCCAACAGTATCTGTGGAGAGAGAAACAGAATTAAGGTTTTGAGTCTGTATGACTCTTCGGACTCCGTATGACCGTATGACTCTTCTCCATAAGTTATGAGTTAGGTTTTTATAATAATCTAACAGCTTTGTGATCACTTTTCCTCTATCACAGAACCACAGAGTCACAGTGCAGAAGAGGCCCTTCGGCCTATCGAGTCTGTACCAATACGTGAGAAACACCTGACCTACCTACCTAATCCCATTTACCAGCACTTGGCCCATAGCCTTGAATGTTATGACATGCCAAGTGCTCATCCAGGTACTTTTTAAAAGATGTGAGGCAACCCGCCTCCACCACCCTCCCAGGCAGTGCATTCCAGACCGTCACCACCCTCTGGGTAAAAAAGGTTTTCCTCACATCCCCCCTAAACCTCCTGCCCCTCACCTTGAACTTATGTCCTCTCGTGACTGACCCTTCAACTAAGGGGAACAGCTGCTCCCTATCCACCCTGTCCAAGCCTCTCATAATCTCAATCAGATCGCCCCTCAGTCTTCTCTGCTCCAACGAAAAGAACCCAAATCTATCCAACCTCTCTTCATAACTTAAATGTTTCATCCCAGGCAAATCCTGGTGAATCTCCTCTGCAACCCCTCCAGTGCAATCACATCCTTCCTATAATGTGCCGACCAGAACTGCACACAGTACTCCAGCTGTGGCCTCACCAAGGTTCTATACAACTCCAACATGACCTCCCTACTTTTGTAATCTAGGCCTCGATTGACAAAGGCAAGTGTCCCAAATGCCTTTCTCACCACCCCACTAACATGCCCCTCCGCCTTCAGAGATCTATGGACACACACGCCAAGGTCCCTTTGTTCCTCAGAACTTCCTAGTGTCATGCCGTTCATTGAATACTTCCTTGTCAAATTACTCCTTCCATAGTGTATCACCTCACACTTTTCAGGGTTAAATTCCATCTGCCACTTATCTGTCCATTTGACCATCCCGTCTATATCTTCCTGTACCCCAAAACACTCAATCTCACTGTTAACCACCTGGCCAATCTTTGTTTCATCTGCAAACTTACTAATCCTACCCCCCACATAGTCATCTATGTCATTTATATAAATGACAAATAATAGGGAACCCAGCACAGATCCCTGTGGTATGCCACTGGACACTGGACACTCTATCAGCTATTTACTTTCAACTTTTTGAAACCTAGACCAAATTCTGATGAAGGCTTTATACCTGTGATGCTAACCTGCCTAATATCTTTACAGATAGGTCCTGATCTGTACTTCCATCTGTACTTTCTGTGTTTAATTCTAATGTAGGTTATTCACCCTCACGGAAGTACCAAAAGTTCTTCAGAATTTTAATCTTGGAAAATGACTTAATGCCAAATATTGTTGATATAGGTCAATTCCTAATACAGTCTAGAATCTTTAGAATGATCGACCTAAACGGAGTTGGTGTATTTGGTGACCACTTTCATGCCTTTGGAGATGGCGTGTTTGGCCGGTTCCCTGGCAGCATGAGGTGGACGGCGCTCTGGACCTCCCTGGCCGAGATGGTGTGGCGCTTGTTGCAGTGAATGAGGTGTGAGGCCTCGGAGGCGATGCGCTTGAAAATGTCGACAGTGAAGGAATTCATAACACTCATGGCTTTGGACGAGATCCTGGTGGAAGGGTGGGCCTGGGTCAGCACCCTGTACACGTAAGTGGAGTAGCTCTGCTTGTGAGATTTCCTCCGCTTCTTGGGCGGATTCTCATTGGCTTTGATCAGCGGCTGTTTTGATGCCCTGCAGGATGCGCCACCCTTAGCCGCAGCCACCACCTCAGGCATTCCGCTTGAATTGGACCAACTAATATAGCCTATAGTGAACTCTGAACTCATGGCTGGACAATACTCTAAATACCACTTATTAGGGGGAAGCTTAACTCCCACTTGGCTGGTGGAATACGAGTGAGACCTGCAAGTGGGATGTGGGGGCCTGGGTATGGTAGTGGGGAGGGGAAACCCTGCTGCATTTTAATGACTGGGCCTCATTTGCATGTAGTCACCCAGAATGGACTTCCGCCGTGAATTCTTATTTTGCTAATTCATTAAAATAGCTCCAGGGTTCTCGTGGAGTAACCCAATTTTCAAAAGTTCACAGGGCACCTGTCCTGGCCCAAATCAGGCGGACACCTCAGTCTCCCGATTTCAAATTGCTACGGGTGGGAGGATGGGGGGCTGGGGAGGGGCGTGGAGGGGCCTCGGTGGGGGGGCCTGGTGGGAGGGCCAGGGAGAGGCTGGGTGGGAGTTGGTGGGGTGGTGCGGGGGGGGGTGGGGTGGAAGGGCCAGGGATGGTCTGGGTGGGGGTGCAGGGAGGGATGGGGGGGACTGGGGGGTGGGGTGGGAGGGCCAGGGAGGGGCTGGGTGGGGTTTGATACAGGTGAGGTGCAGGAGGGCGTGGGGTGTACTGGGGGGGTAGGGTGGGGGTGCTGGTTTGGGGGGGGTGGGGTGGGGGGGGGTGGGGGCTAGATGGGGGTTGGTGGTGGAGGCGGGGCATGGGGGCGTCAGGGGACTGCGGGTGTGGGGTGGGGTGCTGGAGTGGGGAGAGGGGGGCGGTGCAGGGGGATTACGATGATGGGGGGGCATGGTGCAAGGCAATGAGGGTGAGGGTGTAGGGTGCACCACTCAGGTACGAAGTCCTGACCTCTCGGGCAGAGGAAGTTAAAATCTCCCAGCTCCTGGAGTAATATTTTCTTTTCTTCACTGAGATGCCTGGATGAATTTTTTCATGCACTTTTCACACTTTATAATTTTGACATCTTTGTAAGTGCAACAATCATTTCAGCACCAGCACGGTTGAAAAGAAATAAACCACATCCCTCTCAGAAAAGCGTTCATTATCAGTTCAATCAAGTTCAACATCTCCCACCCCTGCTACTTCACTACAGGAAGCCATAGTCAATGCGAGAAAAAGGACTGTAAATATGTTTTACTTGCATCACTTTTACAATTTACTGTTACAACCCACAATACAAAAGTGACATAAACAACCACAACCGATTGTATCTCATGAACATGAAAGCAAATTCAGGTTTGAATTTCACATGATTCACAGTAAGACTTCAAAGTATGCCTCTTATTCCAATTATTAATTACAAATGTTAGAAGCCATCAACAATTCAAAGACAATGTTTATGACATTTTAGCTTAGCGGTGAGAACTGACTTTCTTGCATTAGAATTTGGGCAATGTGCTGTTAGTTCTTAGGAGAAAGCTAGTTTCACAATAGAAATGTTTGTTTCTTAATCTCCTTCTACAGCCAATTTTCCCTCTCCCACTTCTCCTCCTCCCCTCCTGAAGGCATTGACTCCTGGTTAGAATAAAGAAAGACAGACTTGCATTTATATAGCCCCTTTCCCGGTCTCAGGATGTCCCAGAGATGCCAGCAAACAATGAAGTAATTTTGAAGTATAGGCGCTGGTGTAATGTAGGAAAGACTATAGGAGGTTTCACTGTTTCTCCTGGTTGGCGATCAGTAGATTTGGAAGTACTAAGGGGATGCTGGGGGAAGGAAGTAGAAAAAATGTTTTCACAATTGGCTATTAGAACATGGAGTACACTTCCACAAGAAACTACGGGCAGAATTTTCCATCTGGCGGTGGGGGGTGGGGGGGTGGGGGTGAGGTGGGGTGCGGAGCGGGAACGGGCGGGGGTGGATCTGATCACCGCCTGCGATCGGGTCCGTGCTGCCATCTTATGCTGACGGCCCAATTAAGGCCACTCAGCATATTTCCCAACTCCCGAGGATAGCAGGAGTGTGTGAGCAGCAGTGGGCCTGCACAGACCACCGGGTCCAATGGCGACCCGGCAGCCTGTTTAAATGAAGGCCTGGCAGCCTTTTGTAGGCTGCTTACAATGGCAAGTGCTAGGCCGCAGCAGAGGGGCTCGGGTGACCAGGCCAGGCTGGAGGGTAGGCCAGCGGACCAGGGCAGGCTGCATGGTAGGGCAGCAAGGGGCCAGTGTACCCCTCGTTTTTCTGATGGCTGTCTTGCTGTCCTCCTCGAGAAGGTGGCAGCATGGCAGGAGGTGTCGGTCCCCCAGGATGGGAGGAGGAGGCCCCCCCACATGACGAAACGTGCCTGGGAGGAGGTGGCGGAGGTGGTGAGCTCCCCCGACGTGGTGCGATGCACCTGGATCCAGTGTCACAAGCGCTTCAACGATTTGTTGCGCTCTGGCAGGGTGAGTACCATGTTGGCATTGGGCATTTAACCCAGCAGGTAGCCTTATCCTCTGTGGCCCCACACCCACCCCCCCAAGTCTTACTGTCGTGACTGCATTGAATCATTGATGACATTTTTCCTTTGCTGGGTGGGCGAGCAGATATTGTCCACGCTGAGGTAGCCTGAGTGGGTCATGAGGGGATGAGTTCTCCCCCGCACCATGTGTTGATCTGAGTCGCACATGACTGGTTTGGGGGCAACCTGGAGGAGCTGCACCTAGGTGCAGACTCAGAACTCCAGGACATGTCCTAGTCAGGGTGATGAGATGGTGGAAGGGGAGCCTCAAGGTGTCATGGCGATGAAACATCTGCTGCCCTCTACACTGCACTTTGCTTGCGCCTCCTTGCTATGGGAGGAAATACCGTGAGGTTCCTAATGTGATGTAGACAGCATGTGGCCAAGGGGGCATAGGAGGGGTGGGGAGCAGGCCTAGCATCTATGCCTGTGTAATTAGCAGCAGCGGAGTGAGGAAGCACTGGAGGCCTGATATGTCCCACTCTGATTGGAGTGGGCCGTGTGCGAACAGAGTTCATGTGCAATTTGCCCTAATCATTGTTCTTCTCTCTTTTTCAGGAGAAGAATGCACAGATCATGGCCAAGTGTGTGAGGACTGGAGGCAGCCAGGCATAGCTCTCCATATTAAGCTGCTTCGAGCAGGAGGTCCTGGATCAGGTGAGGCGCCATGCACCCAGGCAGGGGTACCACGGCCAGGTATTTATGTCCAACATTGAGGTCAGCATTGTCCTCTCAACAGCCAAAGCAGTGCTAAATGTTAAATTAGCGATTGTTGCAACATTGCTGGGCCATTGGTTATGGGGGGTTGAGCGCATAATGAGCTGGGGGGACAGGGATGAAGTTTGTCATTGTCTGCATGCTAACTGATCCACTGTCCTTGTTCTTCCTTTCAGCATCATCAGAGCAGGGCCGGGAGGAGGAGCAGCAGATGCCCCCTCCCACACATGAGGACCCTGAAGTCTCACCAGCGTCGCACTATTTCTGCGAGGCAGGCACCAGCACATGTACTAGCATCTCAGCGGGAATTTGAACATCGGCTTTGTCCCAGGGCACACCGGTGAGGGTACTTCACAGTCGCTGGAGGAGCTGGGAGAGACAGACAGTGCCCATGGCACCAGCAGTCGGAGGACTGCAGAGGACCAGGCACATGCTCAGTCGGTGCCTGATGATGTGTCTCTGGAATCGTCCGTGATGCAGGAAATGTGCAGGAGCAACTGGGGAAAATACATGAGACTATGCTTGGCTTGGTCTTCATGGTGGAGGAGTCTACGTGGACACTCGCCAAAGCAATGAGCCACATGTCCAAGCACCATGTGCCCTCCATGGAGAGAGTGGCAACTCTTGAGGAGTGGCTACTCCAAGAGACCCGCCAGGGCTTCCTGGGGATACGCTCTGACCAGCAAGCCCTCACATCGGCAATGACTTCAGTTGGTCACTGCCAGTGTGGGAGATGGTGTGGGCATCAAGCTTCCCATCCATCCACAGTGAGCAGGGAGGTCCAAAGCGTTGGTGCAGCAGCTGCCTGTCATCTCTGCGGGTTCCTCTTAAGGCGCTCCGGATGAGGGTGTCAACTTCTCCGCCGCTCTCCCAGTGACCGTAGCATCCAGTGAGGCTATGACGACTGGGGAGATGCCAGCTGTGGAACTGGCAGCTCCCTCCTCAGCAGGGCCAACACAGACTCCACGGGCCAGAGGACAGCCGCCAATGTCATCGAGGCCAACAGGGCAGCAGAGTCAGCAGGCTGTCTCAGATGCCACTCCCAGCGATGGGGCAACACCAAGACGTAGCATCCGGAAACGAAAAAATAAGGCATCTTATCCACACCACGGGTTTCTCACTGGTGCTTTTGTGTTGGCCTGAGATGAGGTTTTTATGATTTCTTTTTAATTGTTGACACTAATGTTTTCTCTTTGTGATAAGTTCTTTTGCTTCACACATTAAATGCCAGATGTGTGACAATGGCTGAGGGTGCCTTGTTTCTTCTGCATGTGTATGGTTGCCAAAAGTGTAATGAATGATTTTTTGGACATTCAGCCTTATGTACAAGGCCCTTAGTAAGTGCTGCTTAGGTGTTGAGTATCGAGGCGACAGACCAGGCTTGTCCTGGTGATCCATCTGTGTTGAGCTAGCTGAAGGTTTGTTGGATTAAAGTGTCCTGGGTGTCCCTGCCTCCCTGGAGTATGCCCGGGTCATCGTCTACCTCCCCAGAATTTGCCTGTGCAAGCTCATCCTCAGACTCACTGTTGGACTCATCGTGTGCATCCGCAGCTATTGCGTCAATGTCTTCATCGTCCACTGCGTCCCCCCTTTCCAGCGCAAGATTGTGCAGAGCACAGCATGCAACCACTATCACCGAGATGTGTTCTGGGGGATACTGGAGTGCACCATCTGCGTGGTCCAGGCATCAGAAGCGCATCTTGAGAAGGCCGATGACTCTCTGCACCACAGCCCTTGTGGAGGCATGGCTTCTATTGTACTGCTGCTCAGTTTCTATTCTTAGAAGGTGGAGTGGCGTCATGAGCCACCTTCTGAGGGGATAGTCCTTGTCACCCATCCATCAAGCCGGGCTGGAGCACTGAAGAGCCCTGGCACCGGGGAGTGTCTGAGGCTGTAGGCATCATGGGAGCTGCCTGGGTACCTTGCACAGACTTGTAAAATCAGCAACCTGTGATTACACACTATCTGCACGTTCATGGAGTGGAAGCCCTTCCTGTTGACAAAGGCACTGGGCTCACCTGCTGGCACCTTGATGGCCACATGTGTACAGCCTATAGCACCCTGGATGCGGGGGAAGCCAGCAATGGCCGCGAAGCCTCTGGCTCGCTGTGCCTGACTTGCCTGGTCACAGTGGAAGTGGATGAAGATCAATGCATGCCTGAACGGAGCGTCTGTAACCTGCTTGATACAAGTGTAGACAGCTGATTGGGAGACACCGCGAAGATCACCCACTGAGCCCTGGAAGGAGCCAGAGGCATAGATGTTGGGGGCTGCTGTGGCCTTCAGTGCCACTGGAATGTCCACCCACACAGTTAGCAGAGACCTTAGGCCTTATCATCTGACAGGTATAGTTGACGTCTCCCTTGAGAGACAGAGCCTCCTTCGACACTGCACCTTAGACATATTGAGGTAGCTGCTTCATCACCTGTATAACCTGGCAGCAGGATAGTGGCGTCTTCTGCGTCCCCTTCCACCTTGGACTACCTCTTAGCCCTGCACCCCTTGTGCCTGCGCCTGTTCTCCCAAATGTGGCTCCCCTGGAGGCTGAATGTGCACTCCTGGCCACCTCCCCCTTCTAGTCTTCCCTTCCCCCTCAAAACAGCTACCTCCAGTGGACCATTCAGCTCCCATACCCAGGCTAAGAGAAGGTTTCCTGAAACCTGCAGGCCCAGAAAAGATTCCTCACTGCAAAGTGCTGACCTGAAGGTTAAGAGTCCAGAAAAAACAACTGAGATGTGTTCAGAATTACTGCAAATCACACAGGCAAGTTTGGAAAATTTTCAACAATAAATACTTCACAGAGCAGGTTCACAACCTCACAGAGCCCTCTTATTCCGCCCGTGGATGAGGTTAATACTAATGTCTCCTATCCACCTGTCCATTGCACTCGTGCGCCTAAAGATAGCACAGGCGCTGAAAAATCAGCAGCGATTGAGCATGAAAGGGCCTTAAGTGGCCCGTTAATTAATGGCGCGAAATATCGTGATGGAACGCAGTGACATTGGGACGCTCGCCCAATGTCACCGTGCATCGTTTTACTTGCAGGTGTGCGAGGCCCACCCCACTGCACCTCAAACTGAAAATTCTGCCCTATGAATGCAGAGACATCAATCAAAAGGAATTAGTCAACTATATGAAAAAGAAGAATATAAAATGATACAGGGAAAGGAGATTAGAGTAAATGCACCATTGGTCATGAGGAGCCAAAGAGATAAAATTCCTTTCATGCAATTTTTATGATTCTACATGGACCTTCAGACCAAGCTTGAGCTTAACATTATCTGAGAGCCATATGCTTTCCAGACACTTGAACACAAAATCTAGGCTGACATTCCAGAAAAGCATTCAACAAGTGTCCGGTAAGAGGTGTTATCCTTAAACAGAGGCCCTGTCTGTCTGCACAGGTGAACATAAAAGATCTCATGGCATAATTCAAAAGCAGCCCTGTTGTCCTGGTCAATATTCACCCTTCAACAAACATGAACTGGCCATTATCTCATTGCTGTTTATGGGATTTTGCTATGCACAAATTAGCAATTTGAAGTGACCGCAGCTCAAAAGTACAACACTGGCTGTAAAGTACTTTGGGATGTTCTGAGCTCATGAAAGGTGATATATAATTGCAAGTTTTTTCTTTGTTTATATCAGCTTATTGAAGGCTTGCTTTTCAGGTTGAAGGAAATAAACAGTGCACGTTCAAAAGCTAAAAGTGACATGGTAGGTGGTACAAACAGAATATCCCCATATTCTCCTTTTCCTCCCGGTTTTCTCACTTGAGCCTGGCTTTGCTCTGCTTCTTTTCTGAAAGTGTTGACAACAACTTCTTGCTATCTCCTCTGTAAAATCTGACTACTTTGGGTAGGATCCTCCAATGTCCAAACACAGGTTGAAGGAATGCAGTCAGTTGACAAGGAGATCAAAGGCCTTTCTTGTTCACTTGTCTTCCTGCTTGAGGTCATTTCTTTGAACCACTATGTAGCATTTTCCTATAGATGTAACTTCCACTGGGAAGTCAAATTATCATCATTCAAACAATTTCACTTGTGAGTTATGAAAGATGTTTCTCCTGTCCTTTTTAGGAAAGAGATTCTGTCTCCCTCTCTCAAAGAGTAACCATTTCAATGGTCCCACACATGCAACATCTGTAGGGAATTTTCTGTGCTAATTGTTGATTTGATCAGGAAATGTCTTCAGTTAATGCATGGTGTGGGACTCTGATATTTCCTTTTAATAGATAAGTCAGAACTACCAATAACACACAGTTCAGCTTTAATAATTACTGGTTTGTAATATATAAAATGTTTTATAAGACACTAAGGAGCTCACAAGCTAGTTGTGATGATTAAAAGAATTCAACCTAATGTTATGTTGTTATTTCTCACATACCTTATTAGAGTTGAGGTAACAATCAGATCAGCCATGATCTTATTGAATGGCAGTAAAGGTTTGAGGGGCCGAGTGGCCTACTCCTGCTCCTAATTTGTACGTTCGTATGAGAAGAGCATGAAGCAGTGGATGGATTAGCAGGGTAATTCAGTCTGACAGGTTATGGCATGAATGCCTCTTCAGTGACCATAATCAACTTGTAGTAGCCAGTAGGGTTGTTAATCCTGAAGGTTGGGGGTGATCTATGGGCTCCCATTACCTGTACAATGAGGAACAGGAGGAACAGGAGGGGGGGGCTTCACTCAAGCCTACAGGATGTGAATATCCCAAAATCCAGAGCCAGAGATTTGGTCACTCACCTCTGGGACTATGTTGCAGGTTTCCAACCCTGCATCTTGTGACTCAGTGGTAGGAATGCTAACCATTTAGCTAAAAGCTTACTCCTAACTAATGCTAAGCGTGGTTTGGTTAGTGAGATGGTGATGAACCTTGTCACATTGGAGGTACTGATAAGATGCTCAGTGAACTCCAGCATGGGAGTAAAGCCCCTCCCCTCCTTAATTTACACTCCAGTAAACAGGCCTGGGAATAAATAGTATGGAGGTTAAATGTGTCTTGACCTGCAGTAGGTCACAAAACAATATGAGGATGTACAAAAAGATAAGTAAAGATAGTGATCAATTTCTAGGCCAGGAAGACAATTGAGGGAAGTCACCTTAAATAAAAGTTCTCACACAGGCTGTGGAGAGTTGATGTGGATTCCACTAGTAAGTACAAATGCTTGCTGTGTGATATTGTTCATTTCTTCTTCCTTCACATGTGCTCTACTCAAAGGCAGGTCCTTTGCTCATTGTTTTCTGATGCTTCATTCTGAGCTATTTTGCTTGACAAGTTTTGTCAGTGGTGGCTTACCATCATCTCCCACTCTCAGGGCCAGGGTAGGCAGCTGAGGTCCACCTCAGCTGGAGCAGGAACCAAACCTGTGAATCTGAATCACATGCTAGCCATCTAGCCAACTGAGCCAAGCAGCCCCATACAATTGGAAAACACATTAGTGCCGATTTCCTCAGGAAAAGGAATAGTATTCATAGCCCTTGATTCTCTGTCATTGTAAGGGCATCAGGCGTAACAGGCCTGTGATTTCCCAACTAGCAACCCCTCCTGGTATTGCTCACCTCAGTTCCTGTCTGATCAGGAAATTGGACCTCACGTTACCTAGAACAGTTTGCTTCACACATTTTTTTACCTTTTGGTGCTTTCAGATATGCGGTACTTTTAACTATGGGCTGGTGCTAGAAAATGGCCACGAGAAGGCTGCTGAATTGCCATAAAAACTGAACTAATTCCCAGTAGAGAAGGTCACCTGGCACCCACACTACCCCATTTGGCCTGCTTGTGACTCCAGTCCCACACTTCATGGTCAACTATTACTGACCCTCAACAAGAGATGGGCAATAAATACCACTCACGTTGCAAGAACAAATAAATAAACAGTTTGGTGAGTCACAACTAACATCAGTCTGTTTCTACCTTGCTTTATCTGGAATAATCACCTTGCATGTGTGCAGGACACACTGTCCAGACCATTCTTTCTGTCACACTCATTTGTACAATTGGCTACATAGTTTCTCTCATATGCGCTGGCACAAAAGCATGGGATACATAAACTAGTTCATGCGCAACAGCTTTAGCTATGGCTCAATGTATTTCACTCTTGCTTCTTTGAACTAAAAGATTGTGTGCTTAATTCCTGCTGCAGAGACTTGACCACAAAAACTGTCATTCCCAGTGCAGTATTGCCAGAGGTGCCATTCTTCAAATAAGACATTTAACCAAAGTCCTGCCTGCCCTCTGTGGGAATATAAAAGACACTTGGTTGTTTATGAAAAAGAACAACTGGAATTATTCAATGTCCTTAGCCAATGTTTAACACATCTTGTTCAGGGAGATGGTGGTAAAGTGGTAATTTCTAGTAGCCTCCAATAATCCAGAGGCCCAGGCTAATGCTGTGGGGGCAGGGGTTCAAATCCCACCACAGTAGCTGGTAGAATTTGAACTTAATTAATAAAAATTAAAAGCTAGTCTTAATAATTGTGACTATGAAACTGTAGTCACTTGGCATAAAAATCCATCTGATTTCTTAGGGAAGGAAATCTGCTGTCTACCTTATCTGGCCTACCTGTGACTCCAGACCCCAGCAATGTTGTTGACTTTTAACTGCCATCTGAAATGGCCTAGCAAGCCACGCAGTTCAAGGGCAATTACGCATGGGTAACAAATGTTGGCCTTGCCAGTGATGCCCATGACAGGATTAAATTTTTTTAAAAATCCAGCACCATCAAAACTGTTTAATTTATCATTTATCTCACTTGTTGGTTGTGGGATCTCTTTGTAGTTTCCCTATATCACAACATGTGAGAAGTAATTCATTGCTTATGAAATACTTGGGACATTCTGAGGTTATGAATAGCTCATTATAAATGCAAATGAACTCTTCTTCTTCTTACAGGTGCACATTGACGCCCGCATAGCAACACACAGAGCGGAGCACATAGAACCACACAAACAATGACACAGGCAGTGATTCTGTTAGCTCACTTTGCTGTCCGAGTTACTTCAGCAGCCCATGTAATACAGTAAATAAATGAATAGACACATTGGCTTCAAATGTGAGGAAAAAGCCATTGTGAGAAGGCAGGAAGGGTCACAGCATTAAATCAACTGGCAAACACCCACAACATGACTGTAGTTTGCTTGTTGCCATGGTTACAGATAAATTAATAAATCTGTTCTCAGTTGCCATTGCAAATGAACTCTGCTCGGCCTTTTGCTGTAGGATTTCATGTCCTCAGCGAGAAACAAGATCTGCCACTTCAGCGATTTTCAGTTTTGTTTCAGCCGGTTGGTTCAGACTATTTGACAGCACCATGGGAAAGTTAGATATTATGAAGGAAAAGAGCATCCCTGGAAGAACTGAACACAATGCAAGGTTCCCGGGCGGTTGGGCAGAGGGCCTGCCTCGGGACTCCAGTACTGTGTCCACAGTTTAAAAATAAAGATTAAAACATGAAGCAGCCCTCGTCCCTCAGCCCCTCATGCACTCCCCATGCCCCATCCATGCAGACTCATGCCCCTACCCATAACCCCTTGCACCCTCCATGGTGACCTATGTCTCTCCGCCCACCCCCTCAGGACCCTTTATAATCTCTTATGGCAATGTATACCCTTCCATCCACCCCCATATCCCTTTATATCCCATGCCAACTTAGTGCCAACCCATGCCAACCCATGTCTCCCTTTGCCCTTACACCTATCATGCCAACTCATCTGGCATCCATCATGGATAGACCTCCAGATCTATGCAGAGATGAGATAAAATAAAGTTCTAAGTGTCTAATGCAGTCTTCACTATATTAAAAAATCACTCATTCATAAAAATCTATTTACTAGTGCAGTCATGAGAGGAGTGTAGGCTCACTGACAGCAACTTCTGGGTCTCCATGTTTAACTGCGCATATCCAACTGAAACCAGGGGGCAGAATTTTACGTTCCGCGGGTGGGTGTGCACCTGACCCGAACGGGCATAAAAGCGCACGAGGTGACGTTGGGAGAGCGTCCCGATGGCATCGCGCACCTCGCACAATATTTTGCTCGGTGGATGCACACAACAGTCGGAAGCGTGCCCACCGAGATTAAGCGGGGGATTGAGCCCATTAACGACGCAATTGCCAGTGATTTTTCCTGGGCCGTCCATCCACATGGTTGGCGGACTGGCCAGCCCGGCCTCTACATTTTTGATGAACCCTCATCCAGCGGCAGGCTGATATCTCCATTTGGAAACAAAATAAAATGAAATATCTGGGGGCCAGCTTTTTTTTATGAGGTATGCTTTCAGATGCTTGGACATATTTTTGCGGCTTTTTTGTGCTTTGTTTTATTCTGTGGAGGCCTGCAGCTCCCTGAGGCAGTGGTCTGCCTTCAGGGAGCTCAGTGGAAGCGCTCACCAGCGCCCGCGGTGACGTCAGCGCCCACCCTTTCCCCTCCCCCAACCTGGCAGTGCTGACCTTTTCAGTGCGCGGTTCACGCTGGTTGGCCATCAGTTGGCCAGCCAGGGCCAAATCGTGGTCAGCGGCCTACTGCAGTCAGGGGCCCGTTTCCCAACCACTCCCGGGTCCGCTGATCGCACGCACCCAATGAGGGAAAAATTCAGGCCCTGAAGTTGCTGCCAGTTTAGTGGAATGTGACTGTAAACATTAACAGCTTCACTGTCATTACCACACCAAACACCTCCAGGAGTGGAGGTTCCTCGAGGTCTTTGTGTTTGAGCTGGAGCCTGCCTCGTACTCAGCATTCACCTTGTGTGAGCATCGGACTTGAAATTACCTGATGTCAAGATATATTGACCTTGATGTTGAGGATAACAGTGAGGCTATTGGTGCTCATTGTTATTAAGGAGCAAATCGGACAGCAAATTTTATCTTCCCATGCAGAGACATGGGAAGTTGCTGTCCAAGAAGCCCAATTCCTGCAGAAATTTCAATATAACTGTATCTTGCGAGAGCCTTACCATTCACATATGTGGAAGACGCTGAATGCAATACTAAAGTGTTGCATAACCACAAAACATGCCAATAAAAGTTAGCACTTGTCCATACAAGTGTTCAGTGAATTTTTAACAGCAATAAGTGTCCTGACTATTGCCGATCAATCTCCCTGGCACTGAACGTTTACTTTCAGAAGTGTGTAATCCCAACTTTCTTACCCCCTCTTTAATTTGCTTTTAGCTCATGAATTAACGTTGAACATAAGAACTTAGGGTGGAATCGTCCCAGATTTGCACAAAGTGCGGTAGTGGGCGGGAGAAAATGACGTTTTACCCACTGGCCACAATGGCAGGTTTTTGCGCCATATCCGAGTGCGTCCGACCACATTAACGATGCATTCACCGGATCGCTGGCGCGCAGGCTCGGATTTTCCTGCCCCACCGTGACCTCGGCGCTTCCTTGCTCCGGGTGCCAATTTTAACACGCATCAGAGCGCTGGTGGCAGCAGCTAGAAGAAGTGTTAGGCCCAGAAAAGTCAAGAAATTCTGATCACAAGTGGTTGCATCTGTGAACACATCTTGTCACTTTATAATGTGAAAATAAATTCACTTTCACTGAATATTGTGTAATGGTGTCTTTCAGCTTCATTTACAGGGTTCGTAAGTCCACCCACTCCATTCCGCCTCCATCACCCTCCCAACCCCCTCCCTGTCCTCTGCCATTAGCAGTTTGGCTGCACGCAACCGGGACATGAGTGATTCTTGAGGGAGAAGTGTGTGTGTGGCAGGGTCTTTCGGAGCCTAGTGCAAAAATTCTCCCATGCACGTGGAGTTTACATCCATCACACTCATCTCACTGTCCTGAGCATTTTTAATGCTGCCGTCTGGGTTTCTCTTTTTGTTGTCCATCTGAGCTGACCTTCATCTCTGCCCACCCACTGATCTCATTCCCATGCAGCGCCTGTGCCTGACCAGCACGAGGCTCCTCTCGTTTTCAATAGCCATGAGAGTCGTTAAGTTTCCGATCAGCTTCCCTGTCCTTTCCACTTCTCAACTCACCCATGTCCTTTCCCCCATTATTGCCACACACCCAGCATCACCTTTCACCTCCCCACTGTCGCCAATCAACCCGAACCCTTTTTTTCCCAGGATGTCCAGGTGAATGTGCACATTCCCTACCTTCCTGAGAATCCTAACCCCATCCACACTGACTGCCCTGACCTGCTCCTTCCCAACCCCAGGGTCTGTGTCTGCCTCCAAGTCCCAACCAACCAACCTCACCAACCCTTCATCCCTTCTACCGCTACCGACACACCCTCACCCTCCTACCCTTCTGGCTCCCTCTGCTCCCTCTCATACTCACCCTTCTCTCCTACTGTGCCCACCCTCAGTTCGCTTCACAGGAGGCAGTCATTGACTCTACAGACCCCTCTCTTGCACGTTCACCAGGACATTCTCCTACTCCCTCCTACCTTACTCCCTCCTCCACCCTTACTCCCTCCTCCACCCTTACTCCCTCATCCCCCTGGACACCTTCCTCTCTTGGACTCCTTCCCTCCTCCAAATTCCTTTGTCCCCCACGGACTCCTTCCTCCCTGACTCCTTCCCCACTCCAAGCTCCTTCCTCGTCCCGGACACCTTCCTCTCCCTGGACTCCTTCCCCACTCTGAACTCCTTCCCTCTCCGAACTCTTTCTCTTACACCTTCTTCTGCCTTACACCTACTTCCCCACTTGCTGCATTCCCCCCCATTACACCCTCCTCCCCCATACTACCTCCTCCCCACTCCCAACCTTACTCCCCTCCCCCGATACCTTCAACCCCTCTCTCCCAACCTCATTCCCACCTCCCCCCACACCGAGCACACGTTCCTCTCCCAGTTAGACCTAGGCCTTCCTTTCCCACTCATAATTGGACCTTCCTTCATTTCACCCACCCCCACTGGTGTATGGTAAATTGGACGTGGGGGTACGACTCCAGATGGGACTTACTTCGCACCGCATTAATGAGATGCAAAGCATGTTCATGTCGGCCTCCAACAGGATTGGTGTTCTGCCATGGTGGACACCATCGGATGATCCCGCTGCGCTTTCACAACAGCATCAAAATCGATTTTTGGCCTTCTCACCATATTGGCCCCCTCTGCCCACCAAGGCGCCTGACGCCAATGAGGTTGCCTGAGTATTCTACTCTATACTTCCTGGTTTAGACTCTGTGGGTGGAATTTAATGCTCTCCTCTAAGGTGGTAGGAAAATTTGATTGGATGGAAGGGTCCGGGTTGCTGACCCTGCCACCTTCCTGCCTCTGCCCTGACTTAGTCCGGGGTGGGAAGGCTCATGGAATGCCTTCCTGCCCTGACCACAACTAAGGCCCTTAAGTGGGCAATTAATAACCACTTAAGGGTCTAATGCCGCCACCATAGGTATTCTATCAATGGCGGGAAGGGGAATCGCCTCATGGGAATCCTAAAAAGCAAACCTTTGTCGTGTTTGTTTGTGGGCCTCCAGGAAGGGGGTGTCCCTTGTTGTCAGGCACCTAGTGCCTGATCAAGGAACCTGTCACTGGAAAGGGAAGGCCCACTGAGAACCAATCCCCAGCATTTCTCCTGATGCCCTCACCTCATTCCAGCTAATGACCCTCCTTCCGTGACCTCCATCTTGCCCTCACTTTCTTGGGTTCTGGGTCCCTTGCTGTTCCTGGGCCTCTGTTGCTGCATTGCCAGCAGCTACCACCGTTTCTGGTGGCACCATCATCCCTGCCTTCCTATTCTCTTTCAGGGCCCACCTACACATCCTTGCTAACTAAAAGTGGGAGAGCACATGGCTGCTTTTAAATGTAGTGTTCAGCCATCAAGGCGATTGCTTCATCAATGCTTCTCAAGTTGTATGGAAGCCATTGTTGTGCACCTGCACCCACTTGTTGGCCTGCCACATCTGACTCTCCCTGAGGTTGGCCACTCTTACAATGGAGGTTGTCAAGCACTAATAAGCCAAAAACATCATGGCACTTGTGGCTAAGATGTACTCTATCTTCAAACCAAGTTACTGCCTCTGGGAACTCTGACAGGTAACCAAGCCTTTCCATTTCTCCACAAGCACCTGATCAGCTTATGTCCCACCCCTACCCCCTCCAGCCCCTGAATCTAGCTGAGCATAGCTGGGTGCTTCCTCAGGTCTCTGATGGACACCCTCCACAGCGGTCTCTGCCTCCAGCAAGCCCTCCTGCTCACATGTGAAATGTTCTTCAGCTTGCGCTACCCTCTCTACCTGTGTTGCTGAACCCACCCACTTGTGTGTATTTGCGCGAGTGAAGTCGGTGCATGAGTCAAAGAACAAAGGACAAGGAACAAAGAAAAGTACAGCACAGGAACAGGCCCTTCGGCCCTCCAAGCCTGCGCCTGCACTGATCCTATTGCCTGTCAGCTAAAACATTTTGCACTTGCGGGGTCCGTATCCCTCTATTCCCATCCTATTCATATATTTGTCAAGCTGCCTCTTAAACACCACTATCATACCTGCTTCCATCACCTCCTCTGGCAGTGAATTGCAGACAATCACTACCCTCTGCATAAAAAACTTGCCCCGCACATCTCCTCTATAGTTTTCTCCTCTCACCTTATATCTAAGTCCCCTAGTAATTGACTCTTCCACTCTGGGAAAAAGCTTCTGACTATCTACTCTGTCCATGCCACTCATAAGTTTGTAAACTTCTATCAAGTCGCCTCTCAATCTCTGTCACTCTAGTGAGAACAATCCAAGTTTCTCCAACCTCTCCTCATAGCTAATAACCTCCAGACCAGGCAGCATCCTGGTAAACCTCCTCTGCACCCTCTCTAACACCTCCATATCCTTCTGGTAATGTGGTGAATTGCATGAAATATTCCAAGTGTGGCCTAACCAAGGTTCTATACAGCTGCAGCATGACTTCCCAGCCTTTATACTCAATACCCCTGCCAATGAAGGCAAGCATGCCATATGCCTTCCTGACTACCTTATCCACCTGCTTTGCCACTTTCAGTGACCTGTGGACCTGTACACCCAGATCCTTCAGCCCATCAATGCACTTAGGGGTTCTGACATTTGCTGTATAATTCCTGCCTGTATTAGACCTTCCAAAATGCATTACCTCGCATTTGTCCAGATTAAACTTCATCTGCCATTTCTCCGCCCAAGTCTCCAACCGATCTATATCCCATTGTATCCTTTGACAATCCTCTTCACTATCTGTAACTCCTCCAACCTTAGTGCAAACTTACTAATTAGCCCAGTTACATTTTCCTCCAAATCATTTATGTATACTACAAACAGCAAAGGTCCTAGCACTGATCCCTGCGGAACTCCACTAGTCACAGCTGTCCATTCAGAAAAGCACCCTTCCACTGCTACCCTCTGTCTTCTATGACCAAGCCAATTCTGTATCCATCTTGCCAACTCACCTCTGATCCTGTGCGACTTTACCTTCTGTACCAGTCTGCCATGAGGGACCTTTTCAAAGGCCTTACTGAAATCCATGTATATAACATCCACTGCCCTTCCATTGTTGATCATCTTTGTCACTTCCTCGAAAAACTTATAATGGTGCTTTTTCGGAGTCTTGTTCCTCCTCTGTGGACTGCACTGCCTTCTACATCATCTCTCATTACACCTCTGGCAATGTCCCTGCACGATGCCCCTGCAGGGGACATCCTTTAGTGCTGTATATAGGTGACAGAGGGATCAATACCTAGTATTCTGCGGACCACCAGATTTAATATTTTGGTGATAACAGCTCTACGTAAGTGCATAAGTCAGTGCCAAGTGCCAGTGTGATATTTAATGCTGTCACCTGGTCTCTGTGCCACCCTATCTCTCCATTGGCAACAGCATGCACTGCTGCCACCCTGCCAATTTCTAGGGCATCCACCTCCATTGCTCTCAGCATGGTCAAGAATGCAACTCCCCCTCTGCATCTCCAGCTCTCTCTTGAACTGTGGGCTCTGTTCTCCTGCAGTGAGAAAGTGCAGAGAGTTTGGACAATGAAGAAGTATGGTCTTTGCTCAGGGATGAGGCACAACATTTGAGGGTGGGGGTCACTGTGGGATGGGGGGGGGGGGCACTTTCAGGACACTGTTGACATCATCCAAAGCTCAAGATCATTTCACAGTTATGTGAAATCTGACCCAGACCAGCTCCTGCAGCCAATGGAGCTTATTTTTGTCAGCATATAGGCATTACCCATTTGGATTGATAACTACAGTAGGGGCCTTTATGTGACAGGAAGTGGAAGAAAAGCAGAGTTTTGCAACACTTCCTGTAGCTAGTGGTAGCAAGCTCACCTCAGAGATTGTGGGTTCAAGACCTTCTACTGAGGTTTGAGCACAAAATCTTGGCTGTTAAAATTTTGGACCTCTTGGTGGTACTGTCTTTCAGGTAAACTAAGACCCCCGTCTGCCCTCTCAGGTAGACGTTAAAGATCCTAAGGCACTGTTTCAAAGAAGAGTAGGGGAGTTGTCCCCAGTGTCTTGGCAAATATTTATCCCTCAACTAATAGCATTAAAACAGAATACCTAATCATTATTTCCATTATTTATAAATCTATACCTTTTATGCCTTGTTAGTCTTATTTCACCCCACCCCCATTAGAGCTGTACCTTGTGTGTCCTGCCATCCATTCTTAATTAGCACATTCTTTTAGATAATATCATCACCTTCAATACCTCTTTGTTCTTTTGTCTGTGACATCTTTTGATTATCTGCTTCTATCACTGCTTGCTTGTCCCTACAACCACACCAACACCCCACTTCTCTCCTCCCACACGCACCCCCCCCACCTTAAACCAGCTTATATTTCACCCCTCTCCTAATTTTACTCAGTTCTGTTGAAGGGTAATGAGGACTCGAAACATCAACTTTGTTCTTCTCCACCGACCTGCCAGACCTGCTGAGTTTTTCCAGGTAATTCTGTTTTTGTTTTGTACCTAATCATTTGTCTGATTGCTGTTTCTGGCACCTTGCTGTGTGCAAGTTGAAAGCCGCATTTCATACATCACAATAGTCTTTACACTTCATAATTACTTCAATAGTTGTAAAGTGCTTTAGGAGGTTCTGAAGTCATAAAAGGTACTATATAAATACAAGTCTTTATTTCTTGTTATAGACATTACTCAGTATTACAGCGCAATTAAACAGTTGTTTATTTTAATAGTCCAATGTTATCCCTATGCTAAATGATGGACATCAAAATACTGCAGACATGTAAAACAAAGCATGATCCATATAATTTCTTGGCAACTTATTTGTGTGTTTATCAGGATTCAAGTGCCTTGAATGATTGAATCTGTGTGATAGCTCTTTGCCTGCTCCACCTTCCCTTTCTACTCCCATCACTTGGTGCTCCCTCATTCACCCTTGGCATGGGATGACTCACCCATTGATTTGTATCATATTCAAACCTTTGTCTTCCTTATCATATCCTCATTCCTGGTGCCAGCATGCCGCTTCCATCAAGCAAGTATAAAAACTTTATATGGTGTTTAAAAAAATAATATTGGCGGCAGATTAAAGGGACATTCTCATTCATTAAACTGTTACCAGGCAGGTTCAGGTTCTCCAACTTAAAACTCACCCTGTTGTTAAAATCCATGTACACTCTTTCCCCTCTCTTTCACTGTACCCTCCAACAGCGCAAAAAAAAAATCCCTCCAAGATCTTTGCTTTCCTCCAATTCCAGCCTCTTGTGCATCCCTGATTCCCTATGCCTGGTAATTGGTGGTGGTGTCTTCAGCTGTCTAGGGCCTAAGCTCTGGAGTTCCTCCCTAAGTCACTCCTACTCTCTGCTCTTTTTACTCGCTTCTTAAAACCTTTCTCTTTGATCACATTAATGTGGCTCGGTGATGAATTTTGTCTGTTGATGCTCCTGTGAAGTGTCTTTGGGGTGTTTAACTATTTAAAAACTATTTGGTTCAACAAAAGCTGCCCCCAAATATCCACCCTCATGTTGGTCTTTCAGCTTCCCTTTGGTCAATGTTCTTGTCTGCTGCCTTTGCTCACACCTTCTCAGTTTTCACTGTAACATTTAATTAAAGCAAAGACACTAAAGAATCATTAAGAATAGGCATAATCTGCTGACATCATGGTGTTGCCGCAGGGACATTATTCTTCTTGTGATAAGATTTTTTGAAGAAGTTTTTACTTCGTGGCCTTGCTTCCTTCAGATGTAAATTTGCCATTCTGATCTTCAGTCAAGGACACATTTGCCACTATGGACTGGAGTTACAGCCAGGGTCAAGCCTTTTTTGAAACAAACATGGCTGTCCCTTCACAGCCATCAGTTCTTAACACTTTGCCATGACATTGGGACATTTTGTAGATATTTTGGCAGATTTCACGATTCTTGCCTTTACTGAACACATTAAGAATGTTTTAGCAATCTTTTACTCCCTTCAGTTCTCCTGACAAATTAGGATGAAAGAAAGTTATAGAGGCAGCTTCCTGAGTTTGCCTGATTGACGACTTTTACAATTTGGGCGAATTCACGTTTTTATTCATGGTCTCTGAAAAATTTCAGCCTTCCTTAGTGAATCTACACTTTGACATGTCAGAACTTGACCGAATGCCAAGTTATCTAGGATAGAATTGATACAGGGATGTACACGGGCAATGATATGGTCAATGCAACGTATGCTGCAGATTTATTTGTAACAGCAGAAAATATGACCAGACTATATGCTTCAGGCTGAAAACTAGTAAATCACATTTATCTGGGAGTCAA
Organism: Carcharodon carcharias; assembly: GCF_017639515.1. NCBI lineage: Eukaryota > Metazoa > Chordata > Chondrichthyes > Lamniformes > Lamnidae > Carcharodon > Carcharodon carcharias. The sequence continues at coordinate 198,342,826 of NC_054469.1, forward strand.
TTGTGCAGAAGCAAAAAATAATGCTAGGCAATAATACTTTAGCTAACTTTCACTAATACTTCAAACTAAAAAACAAAGATTTTTGAGATACTGCAAATTTGGGCATTGATACATAAATAGCAATAGTTCAAACAGTGATTGCTGGGAAATCCTATTCACTATTTCTCCCATCCTGATATAACACCTCTAACGCAGTGCTTCTCATGATGCCAAATTAATGCTTCAAAACTGGTGCGACCACAGAGTGAGAGGGGGGTTGGCAGTGAGGGCTGGGGGAAGATGGTTGAGCAGGCGGAGAGTTATTAATTGGAGGGGGAGCTGTTGATCTCGGGCAGTGGGGGTGGAGTTGTTTAGCGGGGGCCAATGGTTTTTGTCCACAAATGTTTTGGTGGGGCCTAGAAGTGAAGAATCATGCACGGTCATGTAATGGAGTCTCGGCACCAATCCTAGGATTGTCCCGTCATTCGCCACAGCATATGTTTGAAGTATCTCCAAGCGATGCATTCAAAGTACTTCCTCCATTGCGAGCACGTCCATGGAAGTTTTGAGTTGGCTGTTCAGTTCAGTGCTCCAATTGGCTTATCAGGGCACTTACATAATGACCAATCAGGGTAGCAAAAGGCTATCCCATTGACAAAGCATTTGGGAAAAAAGAAATGGGGGTCCAGCCAGAGTCTCCATTCAACAGTCATATTTGCTGCATTAGAGCCCACAGCCTCAAATGATTAGCCCATGACCCCAATGGGGCTTGCAACTGACAATTGGGTACCCCTGGTCTAGTACTCCATCATTACTGCGCTGGAGTGGCAGTCTTGATTGTTGTGCTCAAGGCCTGGAGTGCACTCCATGACCACACACTCTGGTGGGCACCATCAAGATGTAGGTGACATGAGGACGAGGGATTCTGACCTCCCTCCTAGTGCACCATCTCCTGCAAGAGTCAGGGCGGGGTCCTCGGGCACCCACAGGGAGGGTGAGTATCAGCCAGACACCCCTGAGCCTCCTCTCAGGACACTCTAAGGGTGTGCAGCTGCTCACAGAGCCGTCTGCCTCTAACCCCATCCACTCCAGTTCCTTCTGCCCCTGAGCAGGTGCCCCTTATCAGGTTGGGGTCCTCCAGACTTCGGGCCACTAGAGGATGTCCACCAAGGTAGTGACAGACATCAGGACGTAGCAGTCAGCCTCGACCTCTGCTGTGGATGTCAGGGCTACACCCAGGCATAGCTCTGGAGTTCGGAAAGTTAAGAAAAATTGATGTCACTTGTGTACCACGGGTGTGCTAGACATGTAAAGAAATTAGACTTTTGTGAATACATTTGATAGTTCTGTGAATGATTTGGGCAACTGAAGGCATTGTGACTTGGTATTTTGGGGTCCTCTTCTTTCGAGGTTTAGCCTTCCTCCCACTCAGTGATAACGTCTCACTGTGAGAGTCACCTTCCTGTGATGTCAACCTCAGTTGAACTAGTCTCCACACCCTTGTGTGATGTCAAGGAGATGTGTTTAAATCTCTATTTGAAGTGTGTGATTTAAGCATTTCTCACTCTCCTTCCTCAAGGAACACCATTGAGTGAGGGCAATTATTCAGCATTGATAATCTAGCGGCATTTGTGTCTCCTCAGTGGTACTGGCAGAAGAAAAGACATGCACAGGAGGAGGAAGGAGATCCCTCGGCCTGTCCACATATCAGTTGCAGCAGTGTTTGTATCATTAGATGGCGGTGCAGGCTTCAAATCTTCTCTCGCATCGCACTTGTTCCTCAGAGGACTCTCAGTTCCCAGAGTGAACTCACTCATGGGGCCTGAAGGACTAAAGCAAAGATCATAGCCTGGCGGTTCATGAGATCAGAATGCACAAGTGTGATTGCAGGACTCATTCTTGCAAGTGGGTGGACATCCCTTGAGATGAAAGTAATGGCATTGTGGGCTAGGAGGGATGTGGCCATATGCCCTCACTTGACTTTACTCTTCCTGGAACCTGTCAGCGGTTAACGTATCATGGGCATGTCTCCCATGTCTTCCTTCCTCCATGGTGTGATCACGCTCATACTGACCCTCAGCATCCTCCTGAGGTTCCTGGGCCTCTGGATCTTCATCTTCTGATGAGCTCTCATCCTCCTCCAGCTTATTCTGTGGCAGGGATTCACCTCTTTGCATAGCCAGGTTGTGAAAGGCACAACACACTGCGATGATGTGGGAAACCCTGTCGGGAGTGTAATGGAGTAAGCCACCTGAGCAGTCCAAGCATCTGAAACACATCTTCAGAAGTTCTATGGTCTGTTCTATAAGGGAGCATGTGGACCTGTGAGCAGTGTTGTACCTCTCCTGGGAACGACCCTGAGGGCAACACACTGGTGTCATCAGCCAGCATTTCAGTGGGCACCCCTTATCCTCAAGTAGCCATCCCTACAGACATAATGGTCCCTCAAAAATCTCAGGCACCTGGGAGTGACTCAGGTTGGAGGAGTCATGGCAGCTCCCAGGGTACCATGCGCAAATGTGCAGTATGTGCTTCTGGTGATCACACACCAGTTGTACATTGATGGAGTGATAGCCCTTGCAGTTTATAAAGGTTAGGGCCTACTAGTGGAGGCCATATAGGCACATGGGTGCAGTCTATTGCACCTGCATTCTTGGGAAGCTGGCAAAGCCAGTGAATCTCACAGCCTGGTTATCTTCGTCCAGGGCAAACCTGACATAACGATGGGCCTTCCAGTAAAGGGCATCTGTGACCTCTTTATGCAGCAATGTGTCACAAACTGGGAGATGCTGCACAGGTCCCCTGTTGGTCCTTGGAAAGAGCCAGAGGCTAAGGAATTGAGGGCAGCGGTCACCTTCAAAGCCACTGGCAGGGGATACCCTCCAACTCTACATGGCGCCAAGTCTTCACGAAGAATGAGGTATATGTGATGTACCAGATCTCGGGACAAGTGCAGACGTGCACGGCATTGCCTCTCACTCATTTGTAAATAGGAGACTCTTGGACGATAAACCTTAGGTCTGGCAAGTCGCCCTCATTGTCTGGGTTTCTCCTCCTAACCCTCCTATTCATGCTGTGGCTCCACTTGACCATGTCCCTCCTGCTGGAGCTCTGCACTGATTTGCTTCTCCCTCCTTTGCTTCTCTCTCCTTCACCTCCTCCATTGCATGAGGACCCTGACAAAGGCAGCATTGAGCGATGGATCCATATCTGCATTTGCCTTTTCTTGGAAAAGAAACATTGAAGACATTAAAGATTCAAGGGGCAAGAAAGTGAAGCTCAGAAGATGAAACATATGGAAACTGTAAGGGTCCATAGTTTTTCCAGCTCCACTTGCATGGTGGCTGATGCCACCTTGTCCCTGAGACACTAGCACACACATCGAGGTGACCAAAATGGCATCACAGATATATAACATCTTGAGCCCTGCGTAGGATGCTGATATTTAATTGAGGTGTGATCCGACCTAGCTCTGTGCTCCAATCTCTGATGTGGCATATTAATGACCAATCAGTCTTTTTTTGAGTCATTTACAGGATGTGAGTATCATTGGCTAAGCCAAAATTCATTGTCCATCCCTAATTGAGAAGGTGGTGTTGAGCTGCCTTCTTGAACGACTGCAGTCCCTGTAGTATAGGTACATCCATGGTGTTGTTAGGGAGGGAGTTCCAGGATTTTGACCCAATCATAGTGAAGGAACGGCGATACATTTCAAGTCAGGATGGTGAGTGGCTTGGAGGGGGACTTCTAGGTGGTGTTCCCTTGTGCCCTTGTTCTTCTAGATGGTAGTGGTCATGGGTTTGGAAGGTGCTGCCTAAGGAGCCTTGGTGAGTTTCTGCAGTGCACCTTGTAGATGGTATTTCAGCCATTTTCTATTTTTATTTCTGATTTCTTACATCACAGTTTTTATTTATTTATCTTTTTAGCATGGTAGGGTTTGCTGAAAATCGTAACCTTAAGCTTTTAGTAATAGATAATAACCTGCGCTAGACTGAGGACTTTAGTTGGCTACAACAAAAACAAAAACAAAAATAACTGGAAAAACTCAGCAGGTCTGACAGCATCTGTGGAGAGGAACACAGTTAACGTTTTGAGTCCATATGACTTCATCAGAACTAAGGAAAAATAGAAGAGAGGTGAAATATAAGCTGGTTTAAGGAGGGGGTGGTGGTGGGACAGATAGAGCTGGATAGAGGGCAAGTGATAGGTGGAGATTGCCAAAAGATATCATAGACAAAAGGACAAAGAGGTGTTGATGGTGGTGATATTAGCTAAGAAATGTGCTAATAGGTGACATTAAAGGTAGAAAGCAGGACGAGCAAGGTACAGATAGCCCTAGTGGGGGTGGGGTGGGGGAAGGGATCGAAATAGGCTAAAAGATAGAGCTAAAACAATGGATGGAATTACATTTAAAAATAATGGAAATAGGTGGGAAAAGAAAAATATATATAAATTATTGGAAAAAAGGGGGATCTGAAAGGTGGTGGGGATGGAGGAGAGAGTTCATGATCTAAAGTTGTTGAACTCAATATTCAGTCCGGAAGGCTGTAAAGTGCCTAGTCAGAAGATGAGGTGCTGTTCCTCCAGTTTGCATTGAGCTTCACTGGAACATTGCAGCAGGCCAAGGACGGACATGTGGGCATGAGAGCAGGGTGGAGTGTTGAAATGGCAAGCGACAGGGAGGTCTGGGTCATGCTTGCGGACAGACCTCCCCAGAAGGAGCAGAGGATGGAGTGTGAGCAACATGACAGATGAGATGGTGATGATGTGAACATCTCATTGACAGAACGAGTGTTGGCCTGTGTCCCCCACTAATGGTTGTGTGAGATCCCTGAAGAGAGTAGCTGTTTGAGTGCATGATGCCATGATGAGAGTTTGATATTAGAGGGAGTTGAAGGGTGACTTACCCTGGTGGAGCAGAGGAGATCATTCATCCTCTTCCTGCACTGGGTGGCGCTGCAGGCGCGGTTGCCAGCCACGCTGACCTGCTCTGTGATGGCCTCCTAGGTCAGCGAGGTTAGGCTGCTTTGCTTCCTGGAGCCATCTCTGGGATGCAGGACAGGCCAGTGTGCCTGCACTCCTCTGATCAAGGCTGGAGGGCTAGGTGGGTTAAGCAGAGGTGCTGCCTTCTTGAAGCTCTCTGCCCTCTTCTTCTGGCTGAAAGACATCTCTGCACCTGTCCGGAAGACCGGTGGGCTGGAGAGAGTGAGAGGATGTGCTGGACTATTGTTTAAATATGGCACCTGGACCTTTTTCCGTGCCAGCTGATGGTGGGCTGACGAATCAGCCAGATGGTTCGGCTCGATACTCGCCTGTGCATAATTAATGACCCTCCAAGTGCGGAATCCAGCACGAGTTCCAGCCATTCCGGCCAATGGAGTGGCGAAACTGCTCACCAGCACACACAGTCTCATAAATGCAAAATTCCACCCAGTAGAACTGAATTTCAACAGGCCACAAAACTGTGTTTTTAGCTGTCAACTGTGATTGAATGGTCACACTCTCACCTCCTTGCCTGCCCAGCACCGGGAACTGATGGAGGGACCCAGAAAATTAGCCCCCACATATTTATTTGACCCTAAGGGTTGTTTTAAATTCAGTTTGATTGTTATTTAATGCTTTTTAGATATTTATTTATGCACAATTTCTCTCTTTCCTGTTTTCTCTTTTCACTCTAAGCCATATCGTACATTCTTGGTTTGAGAACTAAAAAGGAACTTATTGGCTTTGTCAAAGAGCAGCCATTTGGAAAAAGCCGGAAGTTAGAAAAAATTAGCAGAGGTACTGTATGGGCGATCACGTACTCTCCTGTAAATGAGAAGGATTTTTAAGTGATTCCGGCAGACTTGGTCCGAAAAGGGAAGTGGCCATTATCCTGTGTCATAATCAGATCCAGTAGTCAGAAGGAAATGCCATTGCTGAGCTTTTAGCTATAATAGAGGACAAACTGCTTTCAGAGTGGTGAGAGGTGTCACAGCAAGGATTTTCCCCATAGAAAATTTGTAACTGGAGCCCCATCAAGAGGCTACTTGGGTATTGTGTCAAGTAGAACTTCTGGTTGCAGTTATATCAATGTTTTCACATGGATGTAAAATGTTTTATGTGGTGTGAGATTTTATATCATGCACTTGTCGCTTCAAGTCTTTGACTCAATTGTTGTTTGTACCTGGGGATATGTCCCATTGCCACTAACCACCTCTGAATTTGCATGAAGCATTGAGCAATTCATTGGCAGTGTTAACAGTTGGGCAAATAAGATGGTTCACATTGGGCTATGGCCCCAAGATGTTTGCGGCTGTCACTTGCCAACAGACTTGGCTTTATATGTGCCCTCACTTATTTTGCCTTTACTTAACTCTATGGCTGTAAAGGTATTTTAAAATAGTTTCAGTTTCTATACTGGTCAAACAACCTTTGTCGTTCAGGGCTGCTGCCTCGGGTAATTTTCTACGCTCCACTTTCTGGAAGGAAAGTCCCTATTGATCAGACGACTGTGCTAAACAGCCATTTTTGGCAAGGGTAGCCTCAAACAGTAGCTCTCCTAATACCTCAGGTATGAAGAGTGGGAGAGGAATAAGATCTGGAGAAACAAATTGGCCAAAGAGTGGAAAGGGCAGCAGAGAGAGAAATGGTAATATACTAGGAGATTATAATGAATTAAATAAACAATACCTCAGGATCCCTTTCTGCCAGCCAAGGTTTGGCAGAACAGACACCCTTCTGCCCAAGTTCAACAATCTTGCATCCTATTCCAAAGTCCAAGACGTTGGTAAATCATGTCAGCAAGGGCACTTCAAAGCAGCCTGAACCACTGATTGGATCGTCAAATGGCTATCATGCCAAAAGATCAGGACAGCCTGATGAAAATCTCTTTGGCCTATCAACGGAACAGCAGACATCTTTGTAAAACCCTCAGGGGAACTGTCACTGCCTCTCAGCTGTGAGATCCCTTGAGGCATTATAAGGGTGGAATTTCCTGATGGGGCCTGGATCTCCCCAGACTACTAGTCGAATGGAATGCAGATAGAAAATCTGCCAATTCAACCTCAGTGAAATTTGCAGGGGAATTTCGGTCATGGCGGAATCCTGGCAGGGGGGAGTTCCAGTCCAAATTCCCTGCCCCAGGCAGAAATTTTTGTTTCTGCCCTTACCAAACTCAGGGGCCATGGAATGAATGGTTTAAGGTTTGCTTGTTGAATAACATCGCAGGGAGAAGGGATTTGTGCACAGAAGTTTTACAAGCTTCTATGGTTATGGTTATTTTTGCTGCAGTGCATTGGTTGGTACTTATGGAATGTAGAAAAAATATCACACGCACAATTAGCTTTCTTTGGAACTGCATAATGATGCTCTAAGAAAGTTGCCAGGTTTGTAAGGACAGATATTATAGTCTGATGGAATGTTGCACTATTGGAGGTGCTGTCTTATGAATGAGACTTTATACCAAGGCCCCATCTGCCCTCTCAGATGGAGGTCAACAATTCGAAGAAGAGCAGGGGAATTCTTCCTCGCTAATATTAATCCTCAGCCAACATTACTGAAACAGACTATCTGGACATTATTACATTGCTGTTTGTGGGACCCGGTTGTGTGAAAGTTGGCTGATGTGTTTCCTACATTACGAAAATAACTGAGCTTCAACAGTACTTAATTGGCTGTAAGATGCTTTGGGACCTCCTGAGATCATTCTTTCTTTCCAGCCTACCGATACAGAGGTGTGCGTCCTCACGATGCTTTTCCACTGGAGAACTAAATTGGAGTTCAAGCCTCATAGTTCTGATCTGAATTAACATACGAATTATTCCTGCAGTTATCCATTCGTGTCCTTCAGTTTAAGATGACTGGCCACAGCTTGTAGTGGAAGCTGAAGTTAAAACTTCTCTCAAAAAACCTGTGGGTTATGCAGTTTTATCTGAATCTGAGCAAGTTGGCATTTAATCGATTGAAAAGATAGCAAATCAAGTTTAAAAAAAAGTGCCGCAAAAATATTCTTGATCATAAATATAAAAAATCTGTCTACATTCTCCAATTATTTATGCAAAATGAATCAGTGAAATGCATTTTCGGTTCACCTGAATGTCTGCTTGAACTATTTCATTTGGTTTCTGGTTCAAGTATTTGACTTTCTTTTGCCCGCAGTCTTCCTTTTCATGAAGACTTTCATTATTCTCATTTTAAAGTAACCCATTTTTCCCCACAGCTCTCGGACGATAACTCAATGACACTTGTCAGATGCTTGATGCTGATCCAGCTAACAGGTCTGAGGCAGTGGATTGACAACTTTCCAGTTGGCTCACAAAGGAACGCACTGTTTCACAGATTTCAGTGGTAAGACTACAGCTCTTCTCGTGTTTATCGAGGTGTCTTGAAATACAAAGCATATTTTTGACACATGCTCCTTTCAAATAGCCTTTTCACCCTTTTTGAGTTTCTGTTTGGTTCCCCTGCCTTCACCTCCTCTTCTGTAAGGACTCTTTGGGATTGCACAGTCTGCGTGGTGTACTTAGGAAGCTCTCCATTTTATGCAAAGCTGTTGCTGGATTTTGACTGGATGAGTGCTTGATTTTGCATTGCTCAGGGGCATCTTTCCTGCTCAGTGGAATTAGTTTAAGTGATCGGTTTGGCAAATAGTTCAAATGATTGCCGTACCTGACTGATCACTGCGGGCAACACCCCAAGTCTACTCTAGTGCTGCTTAGTGTCAGTAGGTTCCTAAGGAGTGGCCTGCTTAAGGGGGTCAACATTGGGCTGAAAATGAATGAAACAACAAAGAAAGAGGATGCACTGGGTAAGAAGCTGAGCAGCTCTTTGCTTCTTAGTGCTTAAAGTACCTGACTCCAGTGAAGAATGCTGCTCATTTGTTCAACCAAACTGAGGATTCCAGCACAAAACCAGGAGAATCGCTAACCTTCCAAGGACAATTCTCATGAGGTCACATAATTTGACCCTCTGATGCAAGACTTATAGGTGCATTGGCCAACCATCATTTTCACATAGGAAGTGCCTTTGTTCATGTCACTGATATGGAACTAAAGGCAATTCACTAAGACGGAAATTGAATGCGACTTCATGGAACTGAGGGACAAGATGGGAGATAATTGCAGGAGTGTGGCATTTGGTATCCTTGAATAAATTCGGGACATTGCATCAAATCGATGAGCTATTCAATACCTGAGACTTTGAGGAATAAAAGCGAAATACATTGGCAAAGGTGAAAAATATACACAGTGACTGAACACTCGTGCCACCATTGTGCATTCACAACTTCTTAATTATCCTTACTTTATCGCTATGTCTTGGTGCATCCCTGAATTCCATAGGAAGGTGGAGGCAGCCTGCTGACTGCTATGCACTGTTGACTGAGATGGCTTTGGTGGGCATCCTCTGATGGCCTGAGGCCTGGAAGGCTCTGGCTTGATAGGGGTCTCCTGCTCTGGAGCAGTGCACCTTCCTCAGCCTGGCTAGCTGGAGTTAATGGGGTCACAGGTAGAGGGGATTTGGGGCAGCAGGACGGCCTTGGAGTGTCCTAGGTAGATGGCCCCTGGGTGTCTGGCTGACGGTCCTCCTCCCTATGGGTGCCCAAAGGCCTCTGCCTGACCCCCTGAGGAGAAGCGATATCAGAAAGGAGGTCGAGGTGGTTGGGGACCCACTTGCCTAGCCACTGCTGGAACACACCCATGGCTAGAGCAATGGGGTGCAAATCTGGAAAAAAACTGCTAGACCTGGGTCACCAACATGACTGCCACCATTCCAATGGAGACTTCACTGCGCTCACATCAGAGAGACGTGGACGGACTCCTCCATCTTTCATTCCAGTCTGGTGCAGCCTCTGGCAACTCTGTCTGATGGTCCCCTACCTATCTTTACATCTACAACATTTCTCTCATGGCTGATTGCAGAGGCTCATCATTGGACTTGGACTTTGCAGGGGCTTCGTCTCCAACCGTCTTCCGAGAATCAGAGACCTCGGCTGTCAGTGCCTCCACCTGCTGCAGAGCTGTGTCTGAGGTGTTCACCAGATGGTGACCCTGAGCCTACTCTACAATTAGTGTGTATCTGCGCTGGTGGAGCGTGCAGATGAATGCAGTGACGGGCCTTCATCAGATGGTTGGTCTGCTTCCCCTGAGGTGGCCTGGAGGCTGAGGCCAAGAGCTCTGGAGGACGTCCTTTGCCTTTTTTTTCAGGCTGCTGGAATAAATAAGGGAGATAATTAGGGATTGTTGGGCAGGTTCCTGCACAATAGATCACTCACAGTCATTGTCCCCAAGTGACCGATGTATTCTGGATGGACCCTCAGTGGTTTCTTTGGGGAGGCCGATCTCGCCTTCTACACAGGAACAATCTCCGTCCTATTCAGTGAGCTCTGCAGCCTGCTCCTCATACCGGGAGAGTCCTCAGCTCTGGGGTCCCCCTTCCAGTCTCTGACCTCTCCCTTTCATTGTGGGAAATCTTGTCCTGCATAAAGATAGACGGATTGACTGTGAGCACTATGGATGAAAGAGAATTTCAGAAGCATGCATGAATGCTGTGTGTGCTGAGTCCTCCCCAGTACTGGATGAGGATGCCATTTGTGCAGGACCTTACATTAGATGGAGTTCTTAAAGTGGCTGGCAGACATTCAGTGCTAATATCCCATCTACTGGTTGTATGTGACATCCCTGTGTACTCTAACCCTTAGACTGCCTGATGTCCTTATCAGAGTAAGAGCTTAGAGTGACGAGAAGGTTCACTTATCCTGCCAGAGAAGATCAGGTCATTTGTATTTGTTCAGCACTGCAGGGCAGTCTTTATTGTGGCCCATGGGTGGTGACCTCCTTCCAGGCCGGCAGTCAGGCTGGTGGACCTCCTGCTCCCATCCCTTGGAAAGAGGACCCTCTGCCTTTCCTGGACGTCCTGGAGGAGTTTCCCCAGGGAGGCCTTGCTGATCCGTGGAGCGGAGGGTTTATTTCTTTTGGACTCCATGCTAATTTAAGCCTTCAGCCCACACCTAGCCTGCAGTGAGTGAATGTGTGTGCGGGTGCTTTTTAAATATGGGCCAGGAGCTGTGACCCCATGAGGTAACGACGCGGCAGATGAATCCCTGCCCACCTTGCGACGAGATTCAATGAGCTCCTCACTGATATGTAATTAATGAGCTGAAGAGTGGAAAATCTGGTGTGAAAATCCGCCCCACCACCCAACGGGAATCACGCCGACTTTTCCATCTGCCACCAGACTTAGTATCCAGAATGGAAAATTCCACTTGTTACCTTGTAGCATTGATATTTATAATAGGAAGATGTCTATTCTTTTATTTCTGGCAATAATTAATAATTTAATAAAATATTTAATAAAAACATATAATGCACATAAGTTTATTACATTCCCATTCATTCTGATGAGTTTTCTTGAGGTGGCAGGTGAAAGTGGGTGGGGCAGGACTGGTAGGTGATCCATTGGGTCTTTTGCCCCCACTATGTGATCTCTGGATGAAAAAGTTTGCGAACTGGTACCCTAGTGTAATGGGTGCAGTAAAAGTCCATGCTGGAGAATGTAGGGCAGAATTAACATTGCTAGTACCTAGTGTAACAGGTGCAGTAATAGTCCATGCTGGAGAATGTAGGGCAGAATTAACATTGCTAGTACCTAGTGTAACAGGTGCAGTAATAGTCCATGCTGGAGAATGTAGGGAAGAATTAACATTGCTAGTACCTAGTGTAACAGGTGCAGTAATAGTCCATGCTGGAGAATGTAGGGCAGAATTAACATTGCTAGTACCTAGTGTAACAGGTGCAGTAATAGTCCATGCTGGAGAATGTAGGGCAGAATTAACATTGCTAGTACCTAGTGTAACAGGTGCAGTAATAGTCCATGCTGGAGAATGTAGGGCAGAATTAACATTGCTAGTACCTAGTGTAACAGGTGCAGTAATAGTCCATGCTGGAGAATGTAGGGCAGAATTAACATTGCTATTACCTAGTGTAACAGGTGCAGTAATAGTCCATGCTGGAGAATGTAGGGCAGAATTAACATTGCTAGTACCTAGTGTAACAGGTGCAGTAATAGTCCATGCTGGAGAATGTAGGGCAGAATTAACATTGCTAGTACCTAGTGTAACAGGTGCAGGAATAGTCCATGCTGGAGAATGTAGGGCAGAATTAACATTGCCAGTACCTAGTGTAACAGGTGTAGTAATAGTTCATGCTGGATAATGTAGGGCAGAATTAACATTGCCTTCAGTTGAAACAATTTCTTATTGTTACGTGTATTCCATTATAAAACTTCAAATAAAGCTGGTTTTCTTTTACTTTTGCAGTTTGTCTGCAAGCTTGTAAAACATTAACGTTTGCAGATTTATCCATTAATGAGAATTTATTGCCATGATAAAGTTTTTAAGCACCATGCTCTACAAGCCTAAAACGTAAATTCTTAAATTGTGGTGTGGAGGTTGATAGATATAATTTGACCCATAGATCCCATTCTGATACCATGAATCTCCAAAGGCCAGTGATTTTTGATGCAGCTTTGTACAGCAGCTAGTTATTGCCCCTTCATTTAGAAGCTTTTTAATAATCTGACCCACCATACTTTAATTCTGAGGTCAGTCCTGTAATTAAGGTCATGTATTTATAGCTCTGTACAATAAGGAGGACCACTTCATCCATAACTGTATTTTTTTTTACTATTTTTCTGGTTCTCTCCCTCAGTTGTAGCTATTTCACTTGCGAGTTTTGACCTGTGTAAAATTCCTCACCCAATTCCACTTGCAACATTACTGTGACATGTATTTAAGTCATACAGCACATTTGGTCTAGCTGGGCATACACAGACATATGCACATGAGTGCACAAACACACAAGTGTGCATGCATGTGCACATGCACATGAAGTGCACATGGTTTGAAAATGGTAGCATGAAGTGCACATTGGACTCATGCAATTGGTTCTCAATTTGTTCCCTTGGCCTTGACAACTGAAGCCAAGTTCTTCAGTGTGGTCGCTGTTCCTCCCAACGCTCCATTTCAATGCCATCAACTGCCATTCAGCACTTGTTTGGGACTTACAAAGAATGAAGAGAGCCTGACTGTAGAGAGACGTGGACAGAATCTGTCTTCAATTCGTAATGCCTGCCAAGCTGAGGAGGAATGTTGCAACCTGGATGGGTTAGGACCACTGGCATACAGAACACTCTGGAACTGTTGATCAATAATAATGAACAAAATGATTCTGAATTTTATCAGACCTTTCTCCATCTCATTAGTAAACAGCAACTGACCCTGAAGCTTTTGCAGAATAATTGTAGCTCTCAAACCACATGAAACAATAAAGGGCTGAGGCTGGCAGCTCTCCCAGTTACTAGTCTATTTATGTTAGACAGTTATTAGAACAAAAATCACTCAGCCACAAAAATGCCCAGAACCCACTACAGATCTTTAGTAAAGATATCCCCATTATTAGATTTAACCTTGGAACACTTACATGAAAATTTTTCTTAGTACCATAAAAGTGCATGCAAAGACCTTAGGAGTAATAGTTTATCATCAAACTTGTAAGTTGAAATAAAGTGACACACTGTGGTTCCTGAATTTTCTAGCTACCATCTTACTTCCTCCGCTCTACTGAAAGCAGTAGCTTCTCAAAACACAATGTATTGAGAACGAAATCACCAGGCCCAATGATACTTCTGGCCCTGTAAATCAGCTATTAGGTCTCTAGTTTGACACTAATTGAATTAAGGGGTGCTCGGCTTTTATTTCAATTAGGATTGGAGGAGCAAGTAGACTATCTGACTTTAAGTTGGATTCCCCGTTACCCAAATGATTCACAAAAGAATTAAGTGCTCATCTTCCTGAAACCAGAAAGCTGGTTATGATGGGATGATGTACTTGAATCCTTGAATGCATAGATTGATTTTCATACTGTGTTATGGGACAAAGAGACAGCAGTGGCTCAGTAGTAGCTCTCTTGCCTCAGAGTCAGACGGTTGTAGATCCAACCCCCTCCAAAGCTGTGGTTGACACTCCAGTGCAGTCTTGAAGGAAAGTTGTGGATGCGATCTCAAGGCAAGGCCCCTCCATCTTATTGATGTAAAAGATCCTATGACACTATTTAGAAAAAGAACGGGGAAGCCTGGTGCCTTAGACAGTATTCATCCATCAACCACCACCATAAATGGGGGAAAATTGCTTTAAGCCCATCATTGGGCCCACATTGGATATTGCATCCAACGCGCACTCATGTTGAGGCAGACATAAGACAAACGTTTGTCTGCTCAACTCCCTTATTGTACTTTGCAGTTCAACACGGAAGGTACTGCTGACAGACTGAACATTCAGCAGGGTGCACGGCTAGCATGAGGTGCAGTTAGCCTGGACCCCTGAACGGTAGCCAGCACTTCTTAAAGGCAAGCTGCACTCATGCTACAGGAGCATCTTGAACAGTCTGAGCAAGGCATTGGTGGAAGAAATAGGACAGCAAATGGTGCAATGGGGCAGAGAGAGGGATCCCAGGTTTCCGGATCCATGCTGAAGGCATTAGAGATGGAAAGGAAAGACGCCAATCTCCACAAGGGACCAGGAGACCCTTCAAGGCACACCCTGAGAAAAGAATGGGAGCAGCTGGCCACAGAGGTCAATTCCTGAAGTCAAGGTCAGTGAACCCCAACTCATCATGCAATCTGGTATTAAATTCAAGCTGCAGATGATATGAGCATAGCTCTCTTTCTTTCTGCCCCACCTCCCTTCCCTCACCTCAACTCTCCATTTCTGTATTCATGCTTTAGACATGCAAAGTCCAAAATGTCAGATCCTGTGCCAGATCAGCATTAGAATGTTTGACATCACAATCCACCCACTCTACATGCTTTAGGTGCATACATGGCACTCCCGTGTTACTGCCCTTACAGTCAAAATGTGCAGCATGGGCTGTACTAGAAGTTTCCGGAATTATTCTGGCCAACATTTTATGAGTTTCAGGCTTCTGTAGTGCTTGTACCAGCCACACCTCTGAGCCAAAATTGTGGTCATGAACTTGTCATTATCACATTGCTGTTTTTAGAATGTTACTGTGGTAATCAGAGGTGCAATACATCTTGAAGAGAATATGAGCACATTGATTATGTGACTGTATGACCCAATAGCTGTGTAGCATGGGTTACAATGTTAAAGGTTAGCCTACAGTAGGGTCCGGTTGGAGAATCACACATCATGTTATTGCTCTGTTTTCTGTGTGAATAGATGGGATGTGCTTCATTTCATATCGGTCTCTGTGTCTGCAGTATATTGTTATCGACTCACCCACCGACAGATGAGCATACAACCAGTTCGAGAGCAAAGCGACCCTGCAGTAGAACATAACAACTGGGGACGAGGCAAAACATGACCAGTTGATGACACCAAGGAGATCCATGAAAACTCAATGGAAGTAAATCAGCCATGTCTTGCAGGCCAATTGTAAGTACAGCCCTCACCATACTCATCGAAGTTATCTCCCTCCAGTATGCCATATTTGGCCGCATTGAACCATATGATCGGACCACCAGTGACCACTGGTCACATTGTATTGAAAGCCTCAAATTGACTCAGTCGTGAACACCGGTGATGTCATTTCTCGGTGCTTTGTTTCTCTCCTCCTCACATGATCCACATGTTTCCGTATAGCTCAGTCTTCCACTTTCATATGGTATGGAAGGGTCACTGTAGTGACTGTCACTGCACTGCACTTATTTCTCCCGATAACCACTTGGGTCCTTCTCCAAAATTCTTCACATATACCGTCTCTCCTACGGTAAACTTCCTGTCACGACTATGCCAGTCATGTCCAGTTTTCTTACCTCCCTGACTCCTTTCCACCTTCCCCCATAAATTTGACATTATTAAGCTCAATCTCATCATGAGATGGTGTTTAATCAACAATTCCACAAATGTGACACTTGTTGTGTGAGGGGCGGTTCTATAATGAAAAAGGAAACATGCTAGCTTGGTCGCTATGGAATCTCCAGTTAATTTGTTCATGCCAGTCTTCAACATTTGAACTGCTCTCTTGGCCAGTCCATTTGAGGAAGGGTGGTACAGTGAAGTTTTTACATGATTGATACCGTTGAGGCTGATAAACTGTTGAAACTCAGCACTCATAAATTCCCGTGTCCTTATCTGATATGATCACTTCTGCTAGTCTGTTGATGGTGAAACTTTGACGTAGTTTGTCAATTGTAGCAGAAGATGTCGATGACTTCACTTCATATATGTCCATCCATTCTGAGTGCGCATCAACAATAAACAGAAACATGGTTCCCATGAAAGGTCCCACATAGCCAATGTATAATCACACCCATGGCCTTCCTGGCCACTCCCAAGGATGTAATGGAGCTGTTGGAGGTAACTTTCGCACTTGCTGACAATGCATACGACTCCTCACTAATCTCTCTATTTCTCTATCCATCCCAGGCCACCGTAGATAGCTGCGTGCTATGTTCTTCATTCTGAAAATTCCTGGATGTGCACTATGTAGTTCAGTTAACAATGGCTTTTGTCCTTTTGGAAGAACAATCAATTCCCACAATAAGATACCTACCTGGCTAGTTATTTCATATCTTCTGTGAAAATACAGTTTCATTTTGTCAGATTCCTGCTCTTGTGACCAACCATGAAGAACTTGTTCTTTGGATAAGACTGGGTCTCGACTTGTCCAATCTCTGATCTGTCTAGCACATACCGGTGATGAATCTAAGTTCAATAATAAAATGAGTTCTTTAGGGACTGAGGTGTATTTTTGTAGTAGCTCAGATAGCCCACTGGCTCTCAGCTGGACGTTTTCAGCCCATTCCAATTTATTTTCCTTCAGTGAATTTTGTCCAAAGGGGATTAGCCCCTCACCTGCTATCACCATCAAGGGTGGTTTTACTGATTGGCTTCCATACAATAATGTCTTATGCCTTTGACTTTGATGTCTTCTCTCATGTAAGTTTTCAATTTGGCATCTGTTCCTTCCAAATGTAATTTATGTTCCCCATGATTCAACTATTTGAAAGTATGTTCACCAATTACTGTGGTGGAAGCTCCTCTGTCCACCTCCGTTCTAATAGGTCTATAGTTCACTCTCACTGTTACATTAATTGGTTCTGTTCTTCCCACCTTCAAGTTATACAATGAATAAATACCTGAATCCATTACTTCAGGCTCTTCTACCTTGTGGATCTCATGGGTATTTACTTTTGTTTGAAAGTCTGCCTGATTCTATCCATGCAATGTCTCATGAGGTGCCCGTTTCGATGACAGTAAAAACATTTGATGTTTTTAAACTTCCATTCATTACAAGGTTGTCTGCTTCCACCTCTGTTACCATTATTCCATGTTTTCGCTGCTAAGTTATTTCCTTTTATTTGTCTGCTAGCAGTGGCTGCTCACCACTTCTCAGCAGAGCCTTGCATTTTCGTGCCCTTTTTGGCTGGGGCTTCCCACCCAATGTGGAGGATGGCACCATTTTGCACTCCCTGTACGGCTTCCGAATCCCTTACGGCATTTTCCATGTCCAGTGCTATCGCTAGCGCCTTCTTAAAATCCAAATTTGTTTTGGACAGTAATCTCTTCTGAATTGTATCTTCATTTAACCCGCACGCCAAACGACCTCTAAGCATATCATTTATAGATGTACCAAACTCACAATGTTCTGTTAGCTGTTTCAGATGTGCCACATAACAAGGCCCCCCCCACCCCCCCCACCCCACCTCCCCCACCGGGGCTCTATTTCTTGAGTTAAATTGAAATGTTGCATCGTTACTGAGGGCTTTGACTGGTAATGTCGCTTTACAAGGTTCACTAAGTCACCAAAACTTCTAAATTGCAGCATGCTTTGAGGGGATTGCTTCAACAATTCAGATGGAAATTCTCTACTTACAATTACCTTGTGAGGTACGGCCCACTTTTGTTACTCTTTAGGCAGAATTTTCTGTTTGATGTGCGGGGGACAGGCCCCGCAAGTCTGCGTGTAAAATAACACGTGGTGACGCCGGGCGAGCGTCCCGACCTCACTGCACATCATCATGTCATTTCGCTGGGCGCGTGCGCAATGAAGTCCAATGTGTGCCCGCTATTAATTAACGGGCCATTTAAGGCCCTTTAATCTTCAGCTGACGCCGGTTTTTCGGTGCCCGTGCGATCGTCGGGCGGGTGCATTGGTGCAATGGGCAGGCGGTTAGGAGACATTAGTATTAATCTCATCCATGGGCGGGATAAGAGGGCTCAGTGGGGATGGGAATCTGCTCTGTTAAGTATTTATTGGAGAAAGTTTTTGAAACTTGCCTGTGTGATCTGCAGTACTTCAGAAACCATCCCAGCAACTTTTTCTGGACTCTTAACCTTCAGGTCAGCACTCTGCATAGAGGAATCTTTTCTGGGCTTGTAGCTTTCAGGAAGCCTTCCCTTAGCCTGGGTATGGGATCTGATCTGTCCACTGGAGGCAGCTCTTCTGAGGAGGAAGGGAGGGCTAGCAGGGGGAGGAGGCCAGGAGACAAGGGGTGCAGGGCCAAGGGGTAGTCCAAGGTGGAAGGGGACGCAGAAGATGCCACTATCCTGCTGCCAGGGTATACAGGCGACGAAGCAGCTACCTCAATGTGTTTGAGGTTTAGTGCCGATGGAGGCTCTGACTGTCAAAAAAGATTGTGAACTATATCTGTCAGATGATTGGCCCTGAGATCTCCCCTAACTGTGTGGGTGGACACCCCATGTCAGTGGCTCTGAAGGTCACAGCTGCCCTCAACTTCTATGCCTCTGGCTCCTTCCAGGGCTCGGTGGGTGATCTTTGCGGTGTCTCCCAATCAGCTGTCCACAATTGTGTCAAGCAGGTTACAGACGCTCTGTTCAGGCATGCATTGACCTTCATCCACTGTGACCAGGCAAGTCAGGCACAGCGAGCCAGAGGCTTCGCGGCCATTGCTGGCTTCCCCCGCGTCCAGGGTACAATAGACTGTACACATGTGGCCATCAAGGCGCCAGCAGGTGAGCCCGGTGCCTTCGTCAACAGGAAGGGCTTCCACTCCATGAACGTGCAGATAGTGTGTGATCACAGGATGCTGATTCTACAAGTCTGTGCAAGGTACCCTGGCAGTTCCCATGACGCATACATCCTCAGACACTCCCAGGTGCCGGGGCTTTTCAGTGCTCCGGCTCAGCTGGATGGATGGCTGCTGGGTGACAAGGGCTATCCCCTCAGAAGGTGGCTCATGACACCTCTCCACCATCCAAGAACAGAAGCTGAGCAGCGCTACAATAGGAGCCAGGCCTCCACAAGGGCTGTGGTGGAGAGAACCATCGATATTCTCAAGATGCGCTCAGGGGGCGCACTCCAGTACCTCCCAGATCGTATATCGGTGATAGTGGTTACATGCTGCACTCTCCACAATCTTGCGCTGGAAAGGGGGGGGTGCGCAGTGGATGATGAAGACGTCGACACAGTGTCTGCGGCTGAACACGATGAGTCCAGCAGTGATTTTGAGGATGAGCATACACAGGCAAATGCTGAGGGGGTAGACGCTGACCTGGGACCACTCCAGGGAGGCAGGGACACCCGGGATGCTTTAATCCGACAAACCTTCAGCCAGCACAACACAGATGGACCTCCAGGACAAGCCTGGGCTGACACATCCATACTCAGCACCTAAGTGCAAAATCTGCCAAGTCATCAGCACTAATTAAGGGCTGTGTAAATAAAGATGAAAGTCCAAAGAAACATTCATGACACTTTTCTTGAACATACACATGCAGGAGAAATGAGGCACCCTTAATCATGTTCACACATCTGCATTTAATGTGTGAATCAGAAGTTCTCACAATTATTAAAGAATACTGTCAACAATCAAAACGAAATCATAAGGACCTAATCTCAGGCCAACACAAAAGCGCCAGGGAAAAACCCGTGATATGCCTAAGGTGCCTTATGTTTTCGTTTTCAAGTGCTACGTCTTGGTGCTGCCCCCTCGCTGGCACTGGCATCTGAGACAGCCTGCTGACTCTGCTGTCCTGTTGGCCTTGATGACCTTGGCGGACGTCCTCTGGCCCGTGGAGCCTGTGTTGGCCCCACCGGGGAGGGAGTGGCCAGTTCCACAGCTGTTATCTTCCCCGTCATCACAGCCTCACTAGATAATATGGTCACTGGGAGAGGGGCGGAGAAACTGGTGCCCTCATCTGGAGAGCCTTGAGAGGAGCCCGCAGAGACGACAGGCAGTTGCTGCACCAATGTGAGGTTGCCTTGGGCCTCCCTGCTCACCGTGGATAGATGTGCAATGAGCTGGGAAGCTCGATACCCATACCATTTACCACACTGGCAGTGACCAGCTGAGGTCAATGCCATTGTGAGGGCTTGCTGGTCAGAGCGCATCCCCAGGAAACCCTGTGGGGTCTCCTGGAATAGGCTCTCCACGAGAGTCGCCACTCTCTCCATTGAGGACGCATGGCACTCAGACACGTGGCTCATAGCTTCGGCGATTGTCCGTGAAGACTCCACCACGGAGACCAAACCAAGCATAGCCTCACGTAACTCCCCGAGATGCTTCCGCACACCCGACCGCATTTCCTGCACCTGCTGTGTCGCGGACGACTCCAGAGACACTTCATCAGGCACCAACTAAGCATGTGCCTGGACCCCTGCAGTCCTCCAACTGCTGGCGCTATGGGCACTCTCTGTCTCTGCCAGCTCCTCCAGCGACTGTGAAGTGCCCTCACCACTGTGCCCCGGGACACTAGCCAATGTTCAAATTACCATCGAGACACTAGTATCTGCGCTGATGCCTGCCTGGCAGAGATGGTGTGATGCTGGTGAGACTTCAGGTCCCTCAGTGTGAGAGGGGCCTCTGCTGCTCCCTCCTCCCGGCCCTGCTCCGATGGTGCTGAAAGGAAGAACAAGGACTGTAGATCAGTTAGCGTGCAGACAATGACAAACTTCACCCCTGGCCCCCTGGCTCATTATGCGCTCAACCTTCCATAACCAATGCCCCAGCAATGTTGCTACAAAAACTAATTTAACAATCTTTAGTGCTGTGGATGTTGGGAGGACAATGCGGACCTCATTTTTGGCCTTAAATACCTGGCTGCGCACCCCAGCCTCACCGGCACCAGTAGACCTGGGTGCATGGCGCCCCTCCAGTTCAAGGGCCTCCTGCTCGAAAGGGCTTAGTATGGAGAGCTGTGCCTGGCCGCCTCCAGTCCTCACACGTTCGGCTGCATTATGAGCATTCTTCTCTTGAAAAAGAGGGAAGACCATTGATTAGGGCAAATTGCACATGGACTCACTTCGCACACGGCTCACCCCAAACAGATTGGGACATATCAGGCCTCCAGTGCCTCCGCTCCCACCTGTTGCTGATCACTCAGACAAAGATGCTAGGCTGCTCCTCACCCCGCCAATGCCCCCTTGGCCACATACTGCCTACATCACATTAGGAACCTCACGGTATTTCCTCCCATAGCAAGGAGGCACAAGCACGTACAGTGTAGAGGGCAGCAGATGGTTCATTGCCATGACACCTTGAGGCTCCCCTTCCACCATCTCATCACCCTGACTAGGACCTGTCCTGGAGTTCTGAGTCTGCGCCTAGGTGCAGCTCCTCCAAGTTGCCCCCAAACCAGTAATGCAGGACTAAGTTCAACACATGGTGCGAGGGAGAACTCATCCCCTCATGACCCACTCAGGCTGACCTCAGCATGGGCAGTATCTGCTCGCCCACCCAGCAAAGGAAAAATGCCCTAAATGATTCAATGCATTCACGTCAGTAAGACTTTAGTGGGGAGGGGGGGTGGGGGGGTGGGTGGTGTGGGAGGGGGGGGGTGGTGGGAGTGGGCGCAGAGGGTAAGGCTACCTGCTGGGTTAAATGCCCAATGCCAACATGGTGCTCACCCTGCCAGAGCTTGCGGCCACCGGATCCAAGTGCGTCGCACCTCATCGCGAGATCTCACCACCCCCACCACCTTCTCCCAGGCACGTTTCGTCATGTGGGGGGGCCTCCTCTTCCTGTCCTGGGGAACCAACATCTCCCGCCGTGCTGCCACCTCCTCGAGGAGGGCAGCAAGGCAATCATCAGAAAGACGAGGGGTGCACTGGCCCCCTGCTGACCTACCCTGCAGCCTGCCCTGCTCCTCTGACCTAGCCTGTAGCCTGCCCTGCTCCTCTGACCTACCCTGCAGCATGCCCTGCTCCTCTGACCTACCCTGCAGCCTGCACTGCTCCTCTGACCTACCCTGTAGCCTGCACTGTTCCTCTGACCTACCCTGTAGCCTGCCCTGCTCCTCTGACCTAACCTGTAGCCTGCCCTGCTCCTCTGACCTACCCTGCAGCCTGCACTGCTCCTCTGACCCACCCTGCAGCCTGCCCTGCTCCTCTGCCCTACTCTGCAGCCTGCCCTGCTCCCCTGACTTACCCTGCAGCCTGCCCTGCTCCCCTGACTTACCCTGCAGCCTGCACTGCTCCTCTGACCTAACCTGTAGCCTGCCCTGCTCCTCTGACCTACCCTGCAGCCTGCACTGCTCCTCTGACCCACCCTGCAGCCTGCCCTGCTCCTCTGCCCTACTCTGCAGCCTGCCCTGCTCCCCTGACTTACCCTGCAGCCTGCCCTGCTCCCCTGACTTACCCTGCAGCCTGCACTGCTCCTCTGATCTACCCTGCAGCCTGCCCTGCTCCTCTGACCTACCCTGTAGCCTGCCCTGCTCCTCTGACTTATCCTGCAGCATGCCCTGCTCCTCTGACCTACCCTGCAGCCTGCCCTGCTCCTCTGACCTACCCTGCAGCCTGCACTGCTCCTCTGACCTACCCTGCAGCCTGCCCTGCTCCTCTGACCTACCCTGCAGCCTGCACTGCTCCTCTGACCCACCCTGCAGCCTGCCCTGCTCCTCTGCCCTACTCTGCAGCCTGCCCTGCTCCCCTGACTTACCCTGCAGCCTGCCCTGCTCCCCTGACTTACCCTGCAGCCTGCACTGCTCCTCTGACCTACCCTGCAGCCTGCCCTGCTCCTCTGACCTACCCTGCAGCCTGCCCTGCTCCTCTGACCTACCCTGCAGCCTGCACTGCTCCCCTGACCTACCCTGCAGCCTGCCCTGCTCCTCTGCCCTACTCTGCAGCCTGCCCTGCTCCCCTGACTTACCCTGCAGCCTGCACTGCTCCCCTGACTTATCCTGCAGCCTGCACTGCTCCTCTGACCTACCCTGCAGTCTGCCCTGCTCCTCTGACCTACCCTGCAGCCTGCACTGTTCCTCTGCCCTACCCTGCAGCCTGCACTGCTCCTCTGATTTACCCTGCAGCCTGCCCTGCTCCTCTGACCTACCCTGTAGCCTGCACTGCTCCTCTGATCTATCCTGCAGCCTGCCCTGCTCCTCTGCCCTACTCTGCAGCCTGCCCTGCTCCTCTGACCTACCCTGCATCCTGCCCTGCTCCTCTGACCTACCCTGCAGCCTGCACTGCTCCTCTGACCTACCCTGCAGCCTGCCGTGCTCCCCTGGCCTTCCCTCCAGCTTGGCCTGCACATACAAACCCTTCTGGTGAGGCCTGGAACTGGCCATTGTGAGCAGCCTACAGGAGGCTGCCAGGCCTTCCTTTAAGCAGACTGCCGGGTTGCCACTGGACCCGGTGGTCTGTGCATGCCTGCCGCAGCCCGCCTACTCCCGCTATCCACGGGAGTCAGCAAATACGCTGGGTGGGCCTTAATTGGCCTGCCCGCATAAAATGGCGAAGTAGACCCCATCGCAGGTGGTGATTGGGTCCACGCCCTCCTGCTCTGCTTCCGCTCCCCTCCCCCGCCCCAAACGGATATTCCTGGCCTTTATTTCCTTCATTAACTTGTTTTATTCTCGAAGGTGGCTTACTGTATTTTCCGTTTTTTCTCACTTTTTCTCATCCTTCCTTGTTTTTTCCTGCTTTTTCCTCGTAGCCAGCTTGTTGGATCCTAGTCACTGGTTTGGTTGGACATATGGATCCTTGTTTTGGGATGGTCGAGTTGGTACCATAGACAGATCGGATCAGCAGACGGTTCTTAGGTAGACCACATTCTATTTATTTACCAAGAAACTCAGCAGGTACATTTTTTGTCCTTACAACTCAAACGCTATCTCTACATTACAGACTCTAACTACAGACTACTGACTATTGACGACTGAGGTAGCCCGCGCTACAATGACGTTGGATACTAAAATCATGTGATTGTCCATTATAACATTCTTCTTAAAGGTATATTACACATCAGATTACCACACCTACCTATGAGCAAAATTTTGGTTACCTGTCCTATATCTCCTTATGTGGTTCAGTATTATTATTTTCTTTCCACTTGTGTTTTCCTATATTTTCTCTATGGTTTTCATATTTGTCCATAAAAGCAAAAACTTTCAGAATAAAGGGAATAGCAAGCACTGAAAAGTGAAGCCATTTTGTTTATTAATAAAGAAGTCCTTCATTAGGACCGCCACATCTCTTTAACCCACAACTTCCACTTCCAGTGGTTTACGTATGAACAATAATGGATCAAAACAAAATCAAAATACCGCAGATGCTGGAAATCTGAAACAAAAACAGAAACTGCTGGAAAAACTCAGCAAGCCCAACAGCGTCTGTGGGGAGAAAAAAAAACAGAGTTAACCTCTCGAGTCCATATGATTCTTCTTCGGAGCTAAAGAGAAGTAAAAATGTGCTGAAATTCATGCTGTTTAAGGGGGGTTGGGAAGGGCGGCGGGGAGGTGTTGGAGCAGGTGAAGCTGGATAGAAGGCCAGCGATAGGTGGAGGCAAAGTAGAGATTGGCAAAGATATCATAGACAAAAGGACAAAGGGGTGTTAATGCTAAAGGAGGTGCTGATAGCGGCATTGAGGTCAGAAAGTGGTAATAGCAGGACAAGGATAAGAACTCAGAAAGGAACAATATGAACAAGTGACAGATGGCCCTAGTTGGGCTGGTGTGGGGGGAGGGGACGGTGGTGGGGAAAAAGATTGAAAATAGGATAAAAGGTGAGAATAAAACAATGGCCAGAATGTTCTCATCCTATAAAATGACGCGCAGTTACATCGGGAGAATGTCCCAATGTCACCGTGTGCCATCGCAATATTTCGGTGGGTGGGCGTGCGATGATCCCTGATGCAGCAATTGATTTCTCAGGGTTGGCGTATGGGCGCAACAGGCAGGCGGGCAGGCCACATTTTTATAAACCTCATCCATGGGCAGGATAAGAGGGATGATTGGGGTCGTGAGTGTTATTTGTCAGACATTTAATGCTTTAAGTTACTGATACTTGCCTGTGTGAGCAGAAATACTTCAAAACTCTTCGCAGCTGTTTGGACAAGAGTAACAGGCTTCAGATCAGAACTCTGGAGCAAACATTATTTCTGGGGCCATGCTGGTTTCAGGAAGCCTCCTTAGCCTGGGAATGGGGGCTGTGCTCTCCATTGGAGGCACCTCCCCTGAGGAGGAAGGGAGGACCAGAAGGGGGCGGAGGCCAGGAGTCCATATTCAGCCTCTAGGAGAGCCATCTTTGGAAGGAGAGGTGCAGGCATAAGAGGCGCAGGGCCAACAGGAAGTCCAAGGTGGAAGGGGCTGCAGAAGATGCCACTATCCTGCTGCCAGGGTATACAGGTGGTGAAGCAACTACCTCAATATGTCTGAGGCGCAGTGCCGAAGGAGACTCTCATGGGAAGCAGTGACCTCTAGTTGTCAGATAATAGGCCCTGAGATCTGCACCAACTGTGTGGGTGGACACCCCATGCCAGAGGCTGCCCTCAACCTCTATGTCTCCGGGTCTTTCCAGGGGTCAGTGGGGAATCTCCTAGTCAGCTGCCCACACTTGTGTCAAGCAGGTGACAGATGCGCTGTTTAGGGGTGCATTGACTTTCATCCATTACCACTGGAATGAGGCCAGCCAGACACAGCGAGCCAGAGGCTGCGTGGCCATTGCTGGCTTCCCCTGCGTTCAGGGTGCAATAGACTGCACACATGTGGCAATCAAGGCGCCAGCAGGTGAGCTTGGTGCCTTCATCAACAGGAAGAGCTTCCACTCCATGAACATGCAGATAATGTGTGAGCACAGGATGCTGATTCTACAAGTCTGTGCCAGATACCCAGGCAGCTCCCACAACACCTACATCCTCAGACACTCCCAGGTGCTGAGGCTTTTTGGTGCTCCAGCCTGACTGGATAGATGGCTGCTGTGTGACAAGGGCTATCCCCTCAGAAGGTGGTTCATGACGCCTCTCCACTGTCCAAGAACAGAAGCTGAGCAGTGGTACAATAGGAGCCATGCCTCCACAAGAGCTGTGGTGGAGAGAGCTAACAGTCTTCTCAAGATGCGCTTCCAAAGCCTGGACCATTTAGGGGACGCACTGCAATACCACCCAGATTGTGTGTTGCTGATAGTGGTTGCATGCTGCACTCTCCACAATCTTGCGCAGGAAAGGGGCAATGCTGTGGACAAAGAAGATGCAGACGCTGTTGCTCTGGCTGCAGACGATGAGTCCAGCAGTGAGTCCGAGGATGAGCACGCTCAGGAGAACACTGAGGGTGTTGACGCTGACCCAGGGATACTCCAGGGAGGCAGGAACATCTGGGAGACTTTAATCCAATGAACCGCCAGCTAGCACACGACAGATGGACCTCCAACACAAGCCAGGGCTGCAGGCTCCATACTCAATACCTGAGAGCAAAATCTGCCTGGTTAGGAACATTAACTATGTGCTTGTCAATAAAGCTCAACAACAAACAAATCATAATAACATCATGGGTTTGCGTCCACCTGCAGAAGTAAGGAATCACCCTGACCAATGGGCACATATCAAAATTTAATGAATTAACAAAACGAAGCAGAAAATAAAATGAATGCAAAGGTGTTACACATCACACCAACTTGTCATCAACTAATAACGGGGCAACATAAAACCACCAATGAGAAGCCCATGGTGTGCCTAAGGTGCCTTAAGCTTATGTTTCTGGGTGCTACTCCTAGGTGCTCCTCCCTCGCTGGCACTGGCATCTGAGACAGCCTGCTCACTGTGCTGTCCTGTTGGCCTCAATGACCTTGGCAGGCGTCCTCTGGCCTGTGGAGCCTGCGGCCCTGCCTGGGAGGGAGTGGCCAGTTCCTCAGCTGGCATCTCTCCAGTCACCACAGCCTCATTGGATCCCACGGTCACTAGCAGAGGGGTGGAATAGCTGCTGCCTCATCCGGAGTGCCCTGAGAGGAGCTCGCAGAAACCACAGGCAGCTACTGCACCGATCTGATGTCACTTCGGACCTCCCTGCTCACCATTGGTGGATGGGCACTGAGTTGGCATACTTGGTGCCCAATCCATCTCCCACACTGGCACTGACCAGCTGAGGTCAATGCCAATTTGAGGGCTTGCAGGTCCAAGCGCAACCCCAGGGAGCCCAGATTGGTCTCCTTGAGGAGCCTCTCCACGAGAGTCGCCACTCTCTCCACGGAGGAAGCATGGCGCTTGGCCATGAGGCTCATTGCATTGGTGATGCTCCGTGTGGACTCCTCCAGCATGAGCACCATGCCACGCAAAACCTCATATATCTCCACCAGATCCTCCTGCCTACCCTGCTGCACTTTCAGCATTTGCTGCCTCACGGACAACTCCAGAGGCACATCATCAGTCACCGACTGAGCATGTACCTGGTCCCCAGCAGTCCTTCAATTGTCAGTGCCATGGGCACTTTCTGTCTCAGCCCGCACCTCAAGCGAGTGTGAAGCACCCTCACCGTTGTGCCCTGGGACACTAACCGATTACTAATTCCCACTGAGGTGCTAGTATCTGCACCGGTGCCTGCTTGGCAGAGATGGTGTGATGCTGGTGAGTCCAATTGTTCAAGGCCCTCAGGTGTGAGAGATGGCCCCTCTGCCTCCTCCTCCTGGCCCTGCTCCAGTGATGCTGAAAGGAAGAACAAGGACATTTGATTAGTTCAGGTGGAGACAATGTCAATGTGCGTGCCTGTCCCCTGGATCAGTATGAGCTCATCCTTCCATAATCAATGGTCAACCCATCTTGGAAGCTTCAATCACTGAACATTCAGCAGTGCCATGGCTGCTGGGACACACATAGTGACCTCAGTGCACAGCAATCTTACCTCCCCGTGGCACCCCAGCCTCACCACCCCCGGTCAACCTGGATGCATGGTGCCTCTCCAGATACATCCCCTCCTGCTTGTATATGGTGATTATGGCCAACTGGGTCTGGTCTCCACCAGTCTGCATCTGCTTGGTGGTTTTGTGTGTGGACTTCTCCTGAAAAGGAGAGAGGAGCCTTGATTAGTCCACCCTGTACCTGGATTCCCATTGCGTCCCTGCCAACCCAGCCAGAGTGGGACATTGCAGGACTCCAGTGCTTCATCACCCTGCAGCTGCCATACACTCACACAAAGAAGCCAGGGCTGACCCCACCCCCCTTGCCCACATGCTGCCTCCATCACATTTGCAACCACATGGTCTAACTTTGCAAAGCAAAGATAGCATATGCATGTGGAATGCTAGGGCAGCAGATGGATTGGTGCCTCGCCACCTGGAAGCTCCCCTCCCAGCATGTCAGCACCCTGACTTTGACATGTTTTGCAGTTCCAGCACTGCGCCCAGGTGCAGATCCTTGAGATAGCCCCCAAAACAGTACTCTGGGTGTCAGTCTAACACATGCAATGGGTGCAGAACCCATCTCAGCACTACCCTTTCAGGGTGAACTCAGCATGGGCAATATCTGCTGGCCCACCCAGCGAGGGAAACATGCTGTGATGGATTCAATGCTGTAATTGCGCTCAGAGTTGTGGGGGAAATGGGGTGCTGGGGGGAAAGGTTACCTGCTGTGTTAAGTGACCTCTGCCAACATGGTACTCACCCTTCCTGAGCGTAAGAGGTCGTTGAATCACTTGCGGCACTGGGCCCATGGGCGTTGTACCACGTCATGGGAGCTGACTATCTCTGCCACCTCCTCCCAGGCATGATTGGTCAGGTGGGGGGGGGGGGCCTCTGCCTCCCGTCCCTCGGAACGAGGACCTTCCGCCATGCTGCCACCTCCTCCAGGAGGGCAGCTAGGCATTCATCAGAAAACCGAGGGGCACAAAACCAAGGGTCCCTTACCCTCCTGCCTGGCCTGCTCTCCAGCAGCGCTCTGGGGAGCCCTTCTACTGGCCATGATGAACACCCTTTGCAAGGCTGCCAGAGCTCTATTTGAACAGGCCACCGGATTGCCAGTGGACCCGGCAGTCATTGCACTCCCACCGCCGCCCGCCCACTCCCGCTGTCCTCGAGAGCCATGCTTCACATTGGGTGGGCCTTAATTGGCCCGCCAGCATAAAATGGCAGTGCGGAGCCAATCACAGGTGGCGATCGGCTCCACGCTTGCCCGCGCCTGCTCCCTAACGGCCCACCCAACGAGGAGAAAATTCTCCCCAATGAATAAAAATGAAAATAAATAAAAATAAGTGGATATAAAATAAGAATTAAAAAAATTATAAAAATAAAATTAAAAAATGAAAATGAATATTGAAAAGAGGGGATAAAAAAGGTGAGGATTGTTGAGAGAGTACATGATCTAAAATTGTTGAACTCGATGTTAAGTCCGGAAGGCTGTAAAGTGTCTAGTCAGAAGATGAGGTGCTGTTCCTCCAGTTTGCGTTGAGCTTCACTGGAACATTGCAGCAAGCCAAGGACAGACATGTGGGCATGAGAGCAGGGTGGAGTGTTGAAATGGCAAGTGACAGGGAGGTCTAGGTCGTGCTTGTGGACAGACTGAAGGTGTTCCACAAAGCGGTCACCCAGTCTGCGTTTGGTCTCTCCAATGTAGAGGAAACTGCATTGGGAGCAGCGAATGCATTAGACTAAAATGAGGGAAGTGCAAGTGAAATGCTGCTTCACCTGAAAGGAGTGTTTGGGCCCTTGGATGATGAAGAGGGAGGAGGTAAAGGGGCAGATGTTGCACCTTCTGCGATTGCATGGGAAGGTGCCATGGGATGGGGATGAGGTGTTGGAGGTGATGGAGGGATGGACCAGGGTGTCCCAGAGGAATTGGTCCCTATGGAATGTCAACAGGGGAGGGTGAAGGGAAGATGCGTTTGTTGGTGGCATCATGCTGGAGCTGGCGGAAATGGCGGAGGATGATTCTTTGAATGTGGAGGCTGGTGGGGTGAAAAGTGAGGACCAGGGGGACCCTATCATGGTTCTGGGAGGGAGAGGGAGTTGTGAGAGCAGAGGCACGGGAGATGGGTCAGACACGGTTGAGGGCCCTGTCAATTACAATGATGGACCCATTGGTCCATCCAGCCTATCCCACATGCCTTATGTGTCACACATACATACGCCTTTCCCCTAGATGAAAGTCATGTGATCCCCTGGGGGAGGCAAAAAATGAGATGAAAACCCAGGCCAACAAAGGTGGGCGGGCTGGAGGATGGCAGCATGCAGGAAGGAGAAAATCTGGAAAATTCCCCTCCAACCACATTAGGTGATAGAAACTAGTCAAGAGACCTCTCTGTTCCTGAGTAATGCCATACAGTATCTACCTTTTAAACAAGGTGTTCATAAACGTGGGTTACAGTCTAAACCAGAATACACACCTCTCCAAAACCCCTATTTTAAAGATCCCTTCAGCCCATGAATGGAGGGTTAATTGAAACCAAGGCATTCTCTGACCCTCATCTCCTAAGGGATTTTGCAGATTTACCTTCTCTTTTTGTCATATGCAGTTAAATATCAGCAGAGAAAGTTCCTGTAGAACAGAACTGTGCCAACCAACATTGAGGAGAGCTAAAAATTGGCCCTGGTGACTACTGGGACAGTAAAGTGTCCAGCAAATTTATAACAATCAGAATCAAAATTAAATCAAAAGTAATTTTTGAACCGGCAAATAATTAATAGCAGTAACTGGCAATAATAACATTTATCTTGTAATTGTAGAATCCAATCCAATGGAAGTACATGGTCCCCAACACCCTCTTTTGGCCCCCTGACCTAATCTATCTTGAAATAACTTGTTTGATAATGCTGTTGCGAGGTACCTTGGGACATTTTTACTATGTTGAAGGTGTTAACTAAATGCAGGTTGTTGTTGGTGTTGTAATTAGCAACAAAAGGATATTTATTGTCTAATTATACTATAGCATTTTATTCCAAATGTGAATCATAACTAACTTAAGAAGCATGTGGTCTATCTCATTGCAGGGAATAGTGACGTCTCTTTTAGAGAATTTCCTGATCTCAATGTGCCATGAATTAGTAGTGTTCAGTTAGGGAAATGTTGCGCAGTTTGTTTGTAATTACAAAACACAGTGTTTTAAATGCTTGGTTGGGAAAGAAATATTGCATCTCCTTTTCCTTTCAGTGTTTGTTCCATTAGGAATCACAGCTGATGGCAAAGCAAGACATCTTGTTGACTCACAGACTGAGTGCAGACAAAAACATGCGACAATGGAGCCAAGAAGTTAGAGGAGCATCTGTTTCTCTGTTAGTTGTCAGCAAGAATCAGCATTAAACCATGGATAAAGATGTTATCAACATCAGCTGCTCACATAGCTTAATTACAAAACCAGAACTCTCAGTGAGTCCCTGCAGATCAGAAGTAGGCTTTAGACTATTTTTTCTCTGAATTTGCAAAAAAAATACTTATATCAAGAGTAAAATGGAAGTGGGTTTTAACTTGCTTGTGGCACCTTACGGTTAGTGGCCTTTACATTTGTCGTGAAACCTAATCCAAGCGCGGGATGAGGTTTCCGTTATGAAGTAAAATAAAAATAAAAATCTATGGGCAGCATTTATTTTCAGGTTCCTCATTGTGATGCTCAGACTTTTTTCTTTCTGCATTTTTTAAAACTTTAGTGGAACATTTTCAGGTCTGCAGCTCCCCGAGGCAGCTCTCTGCTTTCAGGGAGCTTTCTCTCAATGCCCGCCCAAATTGACATCATCATCTGCCCTCTTCCCAACCCCCACCCCGGCAGCGCTGAGATTCTCAGCATGTGCTTCACGCTGGCTGGCTGTTTTTTGGCCGGCCAGAGTGAAATCGTGGCTGGGGGCCGATCGCAGTTGGCAGTCTGTTTCTTTGCCAGTCCCAGGCCTACCAACTGCATCCGCCTGCTGAACTAAAAATTCAGGCCCTTGTTTTTTTACAGTAAGAACTCTAGGGAGACCACTTCACACCAAATAACAATGACTTAATGTCCGCCAGTAGTTGGATTGAAAGCCTTCACTACCCATTGAAATGAAAAGCACTTATATGAGTATCAGTGATATTTTTGAGATCCCACAGATACAAACATTGCACATTGCAGGCTCAATTGCTGTCAGTGCTTTCAATGCCAGCTCAGGCTTCCAAAGGACTCTTTAAATAGTTCTGGCCATGGAGGTAAAGTAAACACATATTTGCAAACTAGAGAGAAGTTCCAGAACAATAGTTTGAATGGTAAAGAGAAACTATTTCCTCTGGTGGGGGGGATCAGAACAAGGGAGCATTACCATAAAATTACAGTGGGCAGTTCATGGGTCTTGCCAAGAGGCACTTCTTCACACAAAGGGTAGTGGAAATCTGGGACTTACTTGTTCAAAATGCTGTTCAGCCTAACTCAATTGAAAATTTCAAAAACTGGGATTGAGAGATTTTTGTTTGGCAAGAATAATAAGGGTTAGGAAACCTAGATGGGTAGTTAGAGTTGAGATGAGATCAGCCATGATCCAACTGAATGGTGGAACAGGTTGAATGGCTGACTCTTGTTCCTATCTTCTGCCTTTAACACATTCCTTAAAATTTACCTCTTTAACTAAGCTTTAGTTACCCATCCTAATTTTTTTTTATGTGGCTCAGTGTCAAATTTTGTCTGATTAGACCCCTTGGGATATTTTGCAAAGATAAACATTCTATGTAAATGCAAGTTGTTGTTGTGCTCCAGCAAGGAGCAGTGTTATTCATTGGAAATAATTAAAAATATACAATGGTTATGATCCATTATCCAGTTACGCAAGTATAAGAAGCATTCAGTTAACGTTGAGCACCTTGGGACACTGAATAGAAACTTTTGGAATACAATGGAGGCAAGTTGTCAAATGAGAGAATGCTCTTGGGTCTCTAATTGGATGACACATCTGTGTAAACCTGTGATTCAACAACAAATCCAATATTTTAGAGCAGAATTGGAACACTTTAGGGAGTGGCGACGATGATACAAGTAATTGGCTTGGAATGGGTCACACAGACATGAGTAGCTGGGGAGAATGGGACGTAGTATTCTTGTTTATTTTAAGTGCTGAAAGTAATTTAAAATGCCTAGGGGTGGGGAGGGGGTGTGATTATCAACTCTGCTTTACCCTGGATAGGAAAAGAGCACATGCCAAGCTTGTGCCCTCTTGCCCCCATAGCCCCTATCCCATCACCATTCTGATCTGCCTGGTGACATCTTCATTGAGGTTTCACTGAGGCTTCAGGTAGGAGACTATGCCAATCAGGCTGCAGGGCCCTCCTGCAATTTGCAGATAGCAAATCATGGATTATGCACCGGAATGCTCCATTGATTTGGAGCATTAATCAAGCAACCTAAGCAGGAGGCCTTAAAGGGAAAGTTGCAGAAAGCCAGGTAAGTTCCTGTTTTTTCTTTTAAATCACAGATCTTTATGCATAAATGCTCTGCCTAGCTCAATATGAATCCTCTGATCCATCTGCACATGCTGTCTCTCCCACCTCCCGCTTTAAACAATGAACATCCAGCTCAGCTGGCAAACTGACTCAGAATGCTTGTTCAACCACGTTCATTTCTCATGGAAGGTAAAAATCAACACCCCTGTCCCGAAACAACTTATTTTTAAGAGAGATGTCTTTGGATGGTTCGCAATGGATTAGCACATCCCAGCAAGTTAAGCAAAGACCAGAGAAGCAAATAAGATCATAAGTAAATTCATAAGGTCAAAAGAAATAGGAGCAGGAGTAAGCCATTCAGTCCATCAAGCCTGCTCCACCATTTGATAAAATTGCTCCATCATTTAATCCGACTGTGGACTTAACTCCACATTCCTGCCTGTCCCCTATCACCCTTAATAGCTTTGTCAATCAAAAATCTGTCTAATTCTTGCTTGAATGCTCTGTGGAAGAGAATTCCAAAAACTAACAACCCCTGAGATAAGAAATTCTGCCCCATCTCCATCTGAAATAGGAGATTTCTTATTTTTTAAACTGTCTCACCTAATTTTAGATGCCCCCTTGAGAGGAAACATCCTCCCTGTCAAGCCCCCTTAGAATTTTATATGTCTCAATAAGATCGCTTCTCATTCTTCTAAACTCCAATGAGTTTAGGCCCAACCTTTCCTCAAAAGACAACCCCTTAATCCCAGGAATCAGCCTCGTGAACCTTCTCTGAGCTGCTTTCATGCAAGTATATCTCTCCTTAAATGAGGAGACCAAAACTGTACACAGTACTACAGGTATGATCTCACCAATTCCTTATTCAGCTGTAGGAATACCTCTCTACTTTTATACTGCAACCCCCTTGCAATAAAGGCCATCACTCCATTTGCGTTCCTAATTACTTACTGTACCTGCATTCGGACTTTTTGTGATTCGTGTACAAGGATACCTGGAACCCTCTGTAATGCAGCATTCTGCACTCTTGCTCCACTTAAATAAGGTTCTATTCTTCCTCCTCACACTTTCCAACATTATACTCCATCTACCAAATTTTTTCCAGCTACTTAACCTACCTAAAACCATTTGCAGACTTTTTTTGTAACCTCCTCATAAGTTGTTTTCGTATACCTATCTTTGTACCATCCACAAATTTGGCTGCAATATAGTTGGTCCCTTCATCCAAGTCCTTAATATCGATCGCAAATACTTGAGGCCCCAGCACTGATTGTTGTGGCACTCTGCTAGTTACAGTTTGCATCTTGAAAATGGCCCATTTATCCTGACGTTCTGTTTCCTGTTAGTTGGCGAATACTCAATAATGCTAACATATAACTTCCAAAACCGTGAGACCTTATTTTGTGCAGTAATCTTTCAATGTGGCACCATATTGAATGCCTTTTACAAATCCAAATACTCTATGGCCAGAATTTTCCGCTCGTCGGGTGGGCATGTGCCCGACCAAATGAACACAAAATGACGCGCAATGACTTTGGACGAGCGTCCCGATGTCATCGCTCACTCACGCGATATTTCAGTCAGTGGGCACACGTGGGAGTTGGCAGCGTACCCACCTACAATTAAAAGACCTATTAAGGCCATTAAAGTAATATTTAAGTTCAGTTTTCGCTGCCCGTTCAACCTTAGGGTTGGCGGGCAGGCGAAAAGGCCAAGCGGTCTTTGCATTTTTTAAGAAAACTCATCCACGGGCAGGATGAGGTTTCCAACAGCTATTAAAAATTAAATAAAAATTTTAATACTTCATTAATAGCATGTCCTTGCTCATGTGGCAGAGCCACCTGAGGGGACATTTTTTTTAACATTTTAAAATCTTTATTTTTAGTTTCTTAAATCTTCATCTCCCTGAGGCAGCTCTGTGGCTCAAAGAGCTTTCCTGCGCACACCTGTGGGCATACATGAAGTTCCCTGCTCACCCTCCTTCTCCGCCCCCACAGGCAGTGCTGCAGTGAGCGTTTCACACTGGGTGGGCCTTAACTTGGCCCGCTTGCCCCTGCCAAACCCGCCCGACGATGGCAAAATTCTACCTAACATCTACTAATTCCCCTTTATCCACACTGCTTGCTACACCCTCAAAGCACTCTAATAAATTTGTCAAACGCTATTTCCCTTTCACACAACCATATTCAGTCTGCCTGAATGTATTATAATTTTCTGCTCCTTCCTCCTTAATAATAGATTCAAGCATTTTACCAAGGACAGATGTTATGTTAACTGGCCTGTAGTTTCCTGCTTTCTGTTCCCTCCTTTCTTGAATAATGGCATTACATTTGTGGTTTTCCAGTCTGCTGGGTCCTTTTCAGGATATCAAGAATTTGGGAAGATTTTATAACCAACGCCTCCGTTATCACAGCCGCTTTTCTTTCAGGAATGCCTACCTTGAAGAAGTACTGCTCTTCTCTCCGACAAGATTTCCATTTGTCTCTTTTGATGCCACTATCAGCACCCTTTTTCGCCCTTAGCACTACCATTAGTATTCCCTTTGTCCTTTAGTTTATGACATCTTTGTCAATCCCCCCTTTGCCCCCACCTATTGCTGGCCTTCTATCCAGCTTCACCTGCCCCACCCTCCTTAAACAGTATAAATTTCATCACATTTCCACTTCTTTTCAGTGCTAAAGAAGCGTCATATGGACTCGAAACGTTAACTCTTTCTCTCTCCACAGATGCTGTCGGACCTGCTGAGTTTTTCCAGCATTTTCGGTTTTTGTTTCAGATTTCTAGCATCTGCAGTATTTTGCTTTTATCTTAATGTTTAATTGACTGCCACTTCTCTTCCAGGAATGCCTACCTTGAAGAAATGCTGCTCTTCTCTTCGACAGGATTTCCGTTTGTCTCTTTTGATGCCACTATCAGCACCTTTTTTCGCC
This sequence comes from Carcharodon carcharias, assembly GCF_017639515.1. NCBI lineage: Eukaryota > Metazoa > Chordata > Chondrichthyes > Lamniformes > Lamnidae > Carcharodon > Carcharodon carcharias. The sequence continues at coordinate 198,379,275 of NC_054469.1, forward strand.
CTTACCACTACCTAGACACTCCCTTTGTCTTTTAATTCATTATATCTTTGTCAATACCTCTTTTGTCCTCACCTATCGCTGGCCTTCTATCCAGCTTCACCTGCTCCACCCCCCTTAAACAATATAAATTTTCATCACATTTCCACTTCTCTTCAGCTCTGAAGAAGGGTCATATGGACTTGAAACATTAAAATCTGTTTCTCTTATCACAAATGCTGTCAGACCTGCTGAGTTTTTCTGTTTTTGTTTCAGATTTCCAGCATCTGCAGTATTTTGCTTTTATTTTCTGTTTGCATCCATTATCTCTGCAGCCACTTCCTTTAAGAGCCTAGGATGCAAGCCATCAGGTCCAGGGACTTGTCATTCTTTAGTTCCATTAGTTTTCCTGGTATCTTTTCTCCAGTGATCATGATTGTTTCAAGTTTCTCCCTCCCTTTTCCCCTTGATCCTCCACTATTTTTGGGATGCTTTTGGAGTTATCTAACATGAGGGCAGATACAAAATGCATGTTCAAAGTCTCTACCATTTCCTTGTTTCCCATTATTAATTCCCCAGTCTCGCCCTCAAAGGGACCAACTTTAGCTACTCTCTTCCTTTTCATATACTTGGAGAAGCTTTTACTGTCTGCTTTTACATTTCTTTCTAGCTTTCTCTCATTCACCAATTTCTCCCTCTTTATTTTTTTTAGTCACCCGTTGCTGATTTCTAAAATTTTCCAATCTTCTGGGTTACCACGAATCTTTGTAGCATTATACATATTTTCTTACAATTTGATACCATGCTTAACTCCCTTTGTTAGCTATGGATGATGCATCGTTCTCGTAGCATCTTTCTATCTCAATGAAATATACCTTTGTTGAGAGTTTTAAAATATCTCCTTAAGTAAATGCCAATAATTCTCCGATGTCTTAGCTTTTAAACTATTTTCCCATTCCACTTTAGCCAACTCTGTCTTCAGACCTTTGTAATTGTCTTTATTTAAGTTTAGGACATGAGCTTCAGGCCCAAATTTCTCACCTTCAAACTGAATGTGAATTTCATCATGTTATAATCACTCTTACCAAGAGAATCCTTTACATGAATTAATCCCAGCCCTTAAACATTACCAGGTCTCTAATAGCCTGTTCCTTGGATGGTTCCAGAATTGTTTAAGAACTTGTTCCAAATGTTCTCCATGAACTCATCTTCCAGGCTACTTTTGCCAATTTTGTTCGTCCAATCTATACAAAGATTAAAATCTCCCATGATTATTGCAGAACTTTTCTTACAAGCCCCCATTATTTCTTGATTTCTACTGTTTCCAACAGTGTGATTATTGTCAGGAGGCCTATAAACTACTCCCACTCCCAAACTTCTTTCCTTTGCTATTTCTTATTTCCGCCCAAACTGATGCTATGGGCAGAATTTTCCCATTAGGAAATGAAGTGCAGTGGTGGGTGATTTCAGCAGTGCCTAGCCTGCTGTCCATAATGGTGGCAACCTGCGCCTGATTCTGCACTTGGAGCCTCATTAATTATGCAGAGGCGCGTATCGGCCCAAATGATCTATGGGTCGGAAGCTGATTCATCCGCCCAATGTCAACTGGGTGCAATATTTAAAAGCCAGTCCAACACACAATCTCACTCTCTCCAGGACATCAGAGACGTATGGCAGCTAGAAAAGGAAGGCCGAAACCCTGAACAGGAAGTCAGCACCGCGCTTCATGCACCGGGCCCTCCAGGCCTTGATCAGAGGGGTGCAGGCCATCCCAGGGATTGCTGCAGGAAGCACAGCAGCCTCACCTCTCTGGCTTGGGAGGGCATCGTGGAGCAGGTCAGCGCAGCTGACACATGCGCCTGCAGCGCCACCCAGTGCAGGATCAGGGTGAATGATCTCCTCTGCTCCACCAGGGTAGGTTCTCCTTCAACACCCTCCAATATCAAACTCTCGTCATGGCATCATGCACTCAAACAGCTACTCTCTTCAAGGATCTCACACAACCATAAGCAGGAGACACATATCAACACTTGTTCTCTCACCGAGACGTTCACATCGTCACCATCTCGTCTGTCATGTTACTCACACTCCGTCCTCTGCTCCTTCTGGGGAGGGCTCACCACACACAGGGGACATGCATCTCACCCAACCTCTGCTGTATTGATTCTCATCACATGCCTTTCTTTCTTCTTCATACAGGCCATGCTGGTGAACAACAGGCACAAGACAGTGCAGGCCGGGGGAGGGATGACTGACATCCTTGCCCTCACTGAGTTTGAGGAGGCTGCAGCCGAGCTGGCTGGGGAGGACAGGGATCGCTCCTATGGGGAAGAGGAGATCGGCCTCTCCCAGCAACCAAGCACGGATCACAGCTCCATCACTTGATCAAATCCTAACATTCACAGTGAGTCACATGCAGACTTATCTAGCTCACGCTCATTAACTGAAACTCTCTTTTCTATTTTCTCAGCACCAGCCGATCGAGGCCCCCAAGGCAGCCGAGCACCTGTGCGAGCTCCTAGGCCAAGCCCAAAGAGGAAGCTATGGAAGAACAGTCATGGCCCTCACCACCCCTCCACCAGCTCAGAGACATACATGGCGGTGGGGCACAGCTGTAGGGCAGAATATTGCCCTCGGATGGTGTGCGGGCCCCACCAGCTCGGTGGCGGGCGGACAGCGACCCCTGTCACCGAAACGGGGCCCGCCGCCATTTTGAGTGGGCGGGCCAATTAAGGCCCACCCAGCGGCCTGCCCGACGGGAAGCGCTATGTGCTTCCTATGTGGGGGGGAAGGGATTCCCCATCTGTCAAAGTGCGCTATTTCACGCATGTCCCGGAAAGAGCACACTTCTCCCTGAGGCAAAGTCCTGTCTCAGGGAGAATAGTGACAGATACGAAAAGTCAACAAATAGAAAAATTAAAAAATTATTAACATGTCCCCCTCATGTGAAAATGTCACACGAGATGGGACATGTTAATAAAAATGATATAAACTTTATTATACTTTTTAAAAACGGACATGAAACCTCATCCTGCCAATGAATGAGGTTTCATGTATTATCAGAAGCCCGCTGGGGCTCCTGGCCTGCCCACCAGCCTTAAGGTTGGACAGGCAGGTCTTTAATCATCTTAGTTAGCCTGTCAATGGCCTCAATTGGTCATTGACAGGTTGGGGGGCGGACAGCTGATTTCGCTGTCCACCCGCCTTCCTAAAAATTTAAAGGGACCGGGATGACGTCGGGGGTTTCTCCCGACGTCACACCGTGTCATTTTCCCCTCGGCGAGTGGGCCCTGCCCCCAAATCACCGACAGCAAAATTCAGGCCGTAGAATAGGCTCGGCTCAATTTCTGGGGAACACCTCAGTGACACGTCCCAGCAGCAGTCGGGGTCAGGGACAGCCCAGGTCTCTGTCACTCAGAGGGCTGCTGGAGACCAGTCACCTGCTCAGTCTGAGTCAGAAGATGAGCCTCTGGAAGTGGGCGTCAACTCAATGCTGGAGATGCAACAACAGGTGGCAGGATATCAGGCAGAGATTTGAAAGTCACTCAGCAGACTAGAGCGAAGGTTGGAGGAGTTCATCCATGTTCTGTCTGATGTCGTGTCTTCGACATGCGAGCACCTAGAGGTCACCATGGGAAGGCTGGCGATCACCCTAGAGACCGGGGTCCAGCAGCTCTTGCTGGATTTGCGCTCTGCCCTGCACTCCATGGCCACATACACTGGTGGGCACCATCATGGTGTTGGCGACCTGGCGACAAGGAAACTTGATCCCTCCCCAGATGCATCATCTCCTGCAGGAATCAGGGCAGAGCCCTTGGGCACCCACAGGGAGGATGAGCATCAGCTGGACACTCCATAGGCCTCCTCTCAGGACATTCTTCAGGATGAGTAACTCACTTCCTGACTCCCCAAAGCCTGTTCACCATCTACAAGGCACAAGTCAAGGGCATGATAGAATACTCTCCACTTGGCTGAATGAGTGCAGCTCCCACAACACTCAAGAAACTTGACACCATCCAGGACAAAGCAACCCGCTTGATTGGCACCCCATCCACAAACAGTCACTCCCTCCAGCACTAATGCACAGTAGTAGCAGTGTGCACCATCTACAAGATGCACTGCAGGAATTCACCAAGGCTCCTTAGGCAGCACCTTCCAAACCCATGACCGGTAGCATCTAGAAGGACAAAGGCAGCAGATAGATGGGGACACCACTACCTGGAAGTTCCCGCTCCAAGTCACTCACAATCCCGACTTGGAAATATATCGCCGTTCCTTCACCATCTTTGGGTCAAAATCCTGGAACTCCCTCCCTATCAGCACTGTGGGTGTACATACATTACAGGGGCTGCAGTGTTTCAAGAAGGCAGCTCACCACCAACTTCTCAAGGGCACTAAAGGATGGGCAATAAATGCTAGCCCAGCCACAGACACCCACATCCCATGAATGAATTTAAAAATCTCCAAGGGTCTGCAGCCGCTCATAATCACGTCTGCCTGTGACCCCATTCAGACCAGCTGCACAGGCTGCCGAGGGTGTTTCTGCCCATGAGCAGGTGACCCGTGTGAGGCCCTCCAGACCACAGGGCACAAAGGATGTACGCCAGGGTGATGGTAGACATCAGGACGAGGCAGAGAGCCTTGATTTTTGCTGTGGACATAGGGGCTGTGGATATCGGCGTTGTGGATGTCGGGGCTGTGGATGTCGGTGCGGTGGATGTAGGGGCTGTGGGTGTCAGGGCTGTGGCTGTCGGGGCTGTGGGTGTCAGGGCTGTGATGTCGGTATTGTGGCTGATGGGGTTGTGGATGTTGATGTTGTGGATGTCGGGGTGGTGGATACCAGGGTAGTGCATGTCGGGGTTGTGGATGTTGGGATAGTGGATGTTGGGGCTGTGGATGTCGGAGTTGTGGATTTCGGGGTTGTGGAGGTCGGGGTTGTGGAACTCGGGGTGGTGGCTGTCAGGGTTGTGGATGTTGGGGTTGTGGTTGTCGGGGTTGTGGATGTCGGGGTTGTGGAACTCGGGGCTGTGGATGTAGGGGTTTTGGATATCGGGGTTGTGGCTGTCGGGGTGGTGGGTGTTGGGGTTGTGGATGTCAGCGTTGTGGATGTCGGGATTGTGGATGTCGGGGTTGTGGATGACGGCATTGTGGATGTCAGGGCTGTGGATGTCGGGGCTGCGGATGTTGTGGTTCAGGATGTGGAGGCTGGGGATGTCGGGGTTGTGGATATCGGTTTTGTGGATGTCGGGGTTGTGGATGTCAGTGTTGTGGATGTCGGTGTTGTGGATGTCGGTGTTGTGGATGTCAGGGCTGTGGATGTCAGTGTTGTGGATGTTGGTGTTGTGGATGTCAGGGCTGTGGATGTCGGTGTTGCGGATGTCGGTGTTGTGGATGTCAGTGTTGTGGATGTCGGGGCTGTGGATGTCGGGGCTGTGGATGTTGAGGCTGTGGATGTCGGGGTTGTGGATGTCGGTGTTGTGTATGTCGGTGTTGTGGATGTCAGGGTTGTGGATGTCAGGGTTGTGGATGTCGATCTTGTGGATGTCGGGGCTGTGGATGTCGGAGTTGTGGATGATGGGGTTGTGGATGTCGGTGCTGTGGATGTTGGGGTTGTGAGTGTCGGGGCTGCGGATGTCGGAGTTGTGGATGTTGGGGCTGTGGCTGTCGGGGCTGTAGATGTTGGGGTTGTGGGTGTCGGGGCTGCGGATGTCGGAGTTGTGGATGTTGGGGTTGTGGATGTCAGGGCTCTGGATGTCGGCGTTGTGGATATCGCGGCTGTGGATGTCGGGGCTGTGGATGTCACGGTTGTGGATGTCGGGGCTGTGGATGTCACGGTTGTGGATGGCGGGGTTGTGGATGTTGGGGCTGTGGATGTTGGGGCTGTGGATGTCTGGGTTGTGGATGTCGGGATTGTGGATGACAATGTTGTGGATGCCGGTGTTGCGGATGTCAGTATTTTGGATGTTGGGGTTGTGAATGTCGGGATTGTGGATGTCGGAGTTGTGGATACCAGGGTAGTGCATGTCAGGGCTGTAGCTTTTGGGGTTGTGGACGTTGGTGCTGTGGATGTCGGTGTTGTGGATGTCGGGGTTGTGAATGTCGGGATTGTGAATGTCAGAGTTGTGGATATCAGGGTCTTGGATGTAGAGATTGTGGATGGGGGGCTGTAGATGTTGGGGATGTGGATGTCAGGGCTGTGGATGTTGAGGCTGTGGATGTCGGGGTTGTGGATGTCGGGGTTGTGGATGTCGGTGTTGTGGATGTCGATCTTGTGGAAGTCGGGACTGTGGATGTCGGGGTTGTGGATAACGGGGTTGTGGATGTCGGCGTTGTGGATGTCTGTGCTGTGGATGTCGGGGTTGTGGATTTCGGGGCAGTGGATGTGGTGCCTGTGGATGTCGATATTGTGGATGTCCGGGTTGCGGATGTGGAGATTGTGGATGACGATGTTGTGGATGTCGGTGTTGTGGATGTCAGCGCTGTGGATGTCGCAGTTGTGGATGTCGGTGTTGTGGATGTCAGGGCTGTGGATGTCGCAGTTGTGGATGTCGGTGTTGTGGATGACGGGGTTATGGATGTCGGGATTGTGGATGTTGGGGCTATGGATGTTAGGTTTGTGGATGTCAGGGCTGTGGATGTCAGGGCTGTGGAGGTCGGGGTTGCGGATGTCGGGACTGTGGATGTCGGGGTTGTGGATGTCAGGGTTGTGGATGTCGGCGTTGTGGATGTTGGGACTGTGGCTGTCGGGGCTGTGGATGTTGGGGTTGTGGCTGTCAGGGTTATGGATATCAGGGCTGTGGATGTCGGGGCTGTGGATGTCGCGGTTGTGGATGCCAGGGCTTGGGATGTCGGGGATGTGGATGTCGGGGTTGTGGTTGTCGGGGCATGGGATGTCGGGGTTGTGGATGTCTGTGCTGTGGATGTCGGCGTTGTGGATGTCGGGGTTGTGGATGTCGGTGTTGTGGATGTCGGGGTTGTGGGTTTCGGGGCAGTGGACGTGGTGCCTGTGGATGTCGATGTTGTGGATGTCCGGGTTGCGGATCTGGAGATTGTGGATGACGATGTTGTGGATGTCGGTGTTGTGGATGTCGGTGTTGTTGATGTCAGGGCTGTGGATGTCGGGGTTGTGGATGTCAGTGTTGTGGATGTCGGGGTTGTGGATGTCGGGATTGTGGATGTTGGGGCTGTGGATGTTGGGGCTATGGAGGTTAGGTTTGTGGATGTCAGGGCTGTGGATGTCAGGGCTGTGGATGTCGGGGTTGTGGATGTCGGGGTTGTGGATGTCGGGCTTGTGGATGTTGGGGTTGTGGATGTCGGGGCTGTGGATGTCGGCATTGTGAATGTAGGGGCTGTGGCTGTCGGGGCTGTGGATGTCGGAGTTGTGGATGTTGGGGTTGTGGATGTCGGGGTTGGGGATATCAGGGCTGTAGATGTCGGGGCTGTGGATGTTGCGGTTGTGGATGTTGGGGTTGTGGATGTCGGCGCTGTGGATGTCGGGGCTGTGGATGTTGCGGTTGTGGATGTCGGGGATGTGGATGTCGGGGTTGTGGTTGTCGGGGCTTGGGATGTCGGGGTTGTGGATGTTGGGGTTGTGGTTGTCGGGGCTTGGGATGTCGGGGTTGTGGATGTTGGGGTTGAGGATGTCGGGGCTGTGGACGTCGGGGTTGTGGATGTCGGTGTTGTGGATGTCGGTGTTGTGGATGTTGGGGTTGTGGATTTCGGGGCAGTGGATGTGGGGCCTGTGGATGTCAGGGTTGCGGATGTTGGGATTGTGGATGTCGGTGTTGTGGATGTCGGGGTTGTGGAAGTCGGGGTTGTGGATGTTGGGGCTGTGGATGTCGGGGCTGTGAATGTCGGGGATTGTGGATGTTGGGGCTGTGGATGTCGGGGTTGTGGATGTCGGTGTTGTGGATGTCGGGATTGTGGATGTTGGGGCTGTGGATGCCGGGGCTGTGGATGTCGGGATTGTGGATGTTGGGGCTATGGATGTTAGGTTTGTGGATGTCAGGGCTGTGGATGTCACGGCTGTGGATGTCGGGGTTGTGGATGTCGGGCTTGTGGATGTCGGGGCTGTGAATGTCGGGGATTGTGGATGTTGGGGCTGTGGATGTCGGGGTTGTGGATGTCGGTGTTGTGGATGTCGGGATTGTGGATGTTGGGGCTGTGGATGTCGGGGCTGTGGATGCCGGGATTGTGGATGTTGGGGCTATGGATGTTAGGTTTGTGGATGTCAGGGCTGTGGATGTCACGGCTGTGGATGTCGGGGTTGTGGATGTCGGGCTTGTGGATGTTGGGGCTGTGGACGTCGGGGCTGTGGATGTTGCAGTTGTGGATGTCGGGGCTGTGGATGTCAGGGCTTGGGATGTCGGGGATGTGGATGTCGGGGTTGTGGTTGTCGGGGCTTGGGATGTCGGGGTTGTGGATGTCTGTGTTGTGGACGTCGGTGTTGTGGATGACGGGGTTGTGGATTTCGGGGCAGTGGATGTTGGGCCTGTGGATGTCTGGGTTGCGGATGTCGGAATCGTGGATGTCGGTGTTGTGGAGGTCGGTGTTGTGGATGTCAGGGCTGTGGATGTCGGGGATGTGGATGTCGGTGTTGTGGATGTTGGTGTGGTGGATGTCGGGATTGTGGATGTCGGGGATGTGGATGTCGGTGTTGTGGATGTTGGTGTGGTGGACGTCGGGATTGTGGATGTCGGGGTTGTGGATGTCGGGTTTGTGGATGTCGGGATTGTGAATGTCGGTGTTGTGGATGTCGGGATTGTGGATGTCAGTGTGGTGGAAGTCGGGATTGTGGATGTCGGGGTTGTGGATGTTGGGATTGTGGATGTCGGGGTTGTGGATGTCGGTGTTGTGGATGTTGGGGTTGTGGATGTTGGGGTTGTGGATGTCGGGGTTGTTGTTGTTGGGGTTGTGGATGTTGGGGTTGTGGATGTCAGGGTTGTGGATGTCGGGATTGTGGAGGGCGATGTTGTGGCTGTCGGGGCTGTGGATGTTGGTGTTGTGGGTGTCGGGGCTGCGGATGTCGTAGTTGTGGATGTTGGGGCTGTAGATGTCGGGGTTCTGGATATAGGGGCTGTGGATGTCGGGGTTGTGGATGTCGGGACTGTGGATGTCGGGGTTGTGGTTGTCGGGGCTGCGGATGTCGGAGTTGTGGATGTTGGGGTTGTGGATGTCGGGGTTGTGGATGTCGGGGCTGTGAATGTTGGGATTGTGGATGTCGGGGTTGTGGATGTCGGGATTGAGGATTTTGGTGCTGTGGGTGTCGGGGCTGTGGATGTCGGGATTGTAGATGTTGGGGCTGTGGATGTTAGGTTTGTGGATGTCAGGGCTGTGGATGTCAGGGCTGTGGATGTCAGGGTTGTGGATGTCGGGACTGTAGATATCAGGGTAGTGCATGTCGGGGCTGTGGATATCGGGGTGTGGATATCGGGATTGTGGATGTTGGAGTTGTGGATGTCAGGGTTATGGATGTAGAGATTGTAGATGTTGGGGCTGTAGATGTTGGGGATGTGGATGTCGGGGCTATGGATGTTAGGTTTGTGGATGTCAGGGCTGTGGATGTCACGGCTGTGGATGTCGGGGTTGTGGATGTCGGGCTTGTGGATGTTGGGGCTGTGGACGTCGGGGCTGTGGATGTTGCAGTTGTGGATGTCGGGGCTGTGGATGTCAGGGCTTGGGATGTCGGGGATGTGGATGTCGGGGTTGTGGTTGTCGGGGCTTGGGATGTCGGGGTTGTGGATGTCTGTGTTGTGGACGTCGGGGTTGTGGATTTCGGGGCAGTGGATGTTGGGCCTGTGGATGTCCGGGTTGCGGATGTCGGGATCGTGGATGTCGGTGTTGTGGAGGTCGGTGTTGTGGATGTCAGGGCTGTGGATGTCGATCTTGTGGATGTTGGGTTCTGTGGATGTCGGGGTTGTGGATGTCGCGGTTTTGGATGTCGAGGCTGCGGATGTCGGAGTTGTGGATGTTGGGGTTGTGAATGTCGGGGCTGTGGATGTCGGTGTTGTGGATGTCGGGGGTGCGGATGTCGGAGTTGTGGATGTTGGGGTTGTGGATGTTGGGGTTGTGGATGTCGGGGTTGTGGATGTCGGGATTGTGGAGGGCGATGTTGTGGATGTCTGGGTTGTGGATGTCGGCGTTGTGGATGTTGGGGCTGTGGCTGTCGGGGCTGTGGATGTTGGTGTTGTGGGTGTCGGGGCGGCGGATGTCGTAGTTGTGGAAGTTGGGGCTGTGGATGTCGGGGCTGTGGATGTCGCGGTTGTGGATGTCGGGGCTGTGGATGTCAGGGCTTGGGATGTCGGGGATGTGGATGTCGGGGTTGTGGTTGTCAGGGCTTGGGATGTCGGTGTTGTGGATGTCGGGGTTGTGGATTTCGGGGCAGTGGATGTGGCACCTGTGGATGTCGATGTTGTGCATGTCCTGGTTGCGGATGTGGAGATTGTGGATGACGATGTTGTGGATGTCGGTGTTGTGGATTTTGGGGTTGTGGATGTTGAGGTTGTGGATGTCGGGGTTGTGGATGTTGGGGCTATGGATGTTAGGTTTGTGGATGTCGGGGCTGTGGATGTCGGGGTGTGCATGTCGGTGTTGCGGATGTCGGGACTGTGGATGACGATGTTGTGGATATCAGGGTTGTGGATGTTGGGGCTCTAGATGTCAGGTTTGAGGATGTCGCGATTGTGGATGACGATGTTGTGGATGTCGGGGTTGTGGATGTCGGTGTTGTGGATGTCGGGGCTGTGGATGTCTGGATTGTGAGTGTTGGGGCTGTGGATGCCGGGATTGTGGATGTTCAGGTTGTGGATGTCAGGCTTGTGGATCTCAGGGCTGTGGATGTCGGGATTGTGGATGTCGGGGCTGTGGATGTCGGGATTGTGGATGTTGGGGCTGTGGATGTCAGGGCTGTGGATGTCGGGGTTGTGGATGTCGGGACTGTGAATATTAGGGTTGTGGATGTCAGGGTTGTGAATGACGGTGTTGTGGATGTCGGGATTGTGGAGGACGATGTTGTAGATGTTGGGGTTGTGGATGTCGGGTTTGTGGATGTCGGGGCTCAGGATGTCGTGATTGTGGATGTCGGGGTTGTGGATGTTTAGGTTGTGGATGTCGGGGCTGTGGATGTTGGGCTTGTGGATATCGGGGTTGTGCATTGTGAGGCTGTTGATGTCGTGGCTGTGGATGTCGGGGCTTTTGATGTCGGGATTGTGGATGTCGGGGTGTGGATGTCGGGGTTGTGGATGCCGGGGTGTGGATGTCGGGGTTGTGGACGTCGGGGTTGTGGATTTCGGGGTTGTTTTTTTCGGGGAAGTTGACATCAGGGTTGTGGATGTCGGGGTTGTGGATGTCGGGGTGTCGATTTCGGGGCTGTGGATGTCGGTGTTGTGGATGTCAGTGCTGTGGATGTCGGGGCTGTTGATGTCGGGGTTATGGATGTCGGGGCTGGGGATGTCGGGGCTGTGGATGTTGGGGTTGTGGATGTCAGGATTGTGGATGGTGGGGTTGCGGATGTCGGGGTTGTGGATGTCGGTATTGTGGATGTCGGGGTTTTGCATGGTAAGGCTGTGGATATCGGTGATGTGGAAGTAAGGGCTGTGGCTGTCGGGATTGTGGATGTCGGGTCTGTGGATTTCGGGGTTTTGCCTGGCGAAGCTGTGGTTATCGGTGTTGTGGATGTCAGGGCTGTGGCTGTCGGGGTTGTGGATGTCGGGATTGTGGATGTCGGGGTTGTGGATGTCGGTATTGTGGATGTCGGGGCTGTGGATGTCAGGGCTGTTGACGTCAGGGCTGTGGATGTCGGGGCTGTCGATGTCGGTGCTGTGGATGTCGGGGTTGTTGATGTCGGGGCTGTCGATTTTGGGGCTGTGGATGTCGGTGATGTGGATGTCAGGGCTCTGGATTTCGGTGTTGTGGGTGCAGGGCTGTGGATGTAGGGGCTGTGGATGACGGGTCTGTAGATGTCGATGTTGTGGATGTCAGTGCTGTGGATGTCGGTGTTGTGGATGTCGGGGCTGTGGATGTCGGAGCTTTTGATGTGAGTGTTGTGGATGTCGGGGACGTGAATGCCGGGACTGTGGATGTCGTGGTTGTGGATGTCGGGGATGTGGATGTCGGGGTTGTGCATGTCAGGTTTGTGGATGTCGGGGCTGTGGATGTCGGGGATGTGGATGTCGGGGTTGTGGATGTCGGGGTTGTGGATGTCGGGGTTGTGGATGTCGGTTTTGTGGATGTCGGGGCTCAGGATGTCATGATGTGGATGTCGGGGTTGTGGATGTTTAGGTTGTGGATGTCGGGGCTGTGGATGTTTAGGTTGTGGATGTCGGGGCTGTGGATGTTGGGCTTGTGTATGTCGGGGTTTTGCATGGTGAGGCTGTGGATATCGGTGTTGTGGAAGTAAGGGCTGTGGTGTCGGGGTTGTAGATGTCGGGTCTGTGGATTTCGGGGTTTTGCCTGGCGAAGCTGTGGATATCAGTGTTGTGGATGTCAGGGCTGTGGCTGTCGGGGTTGTGGATGTCGGGGATGTGGATGTCGGGGTTGCGGATGTCGGGGTTGTGAAGTCGGGGCAGTGGATGTCGAAGTTGGGCATGGCGAGGCTGTGGATATCGGTGTTGTGGATGTCAGTGCTGTGGATGTCGGGATTGTGGATGTTGGGGCTGTGGATGTTGGGGCTGTGGATGTTGGAGCTTTTGATGTGAGTGTTGTGGATGTCGGGGACGTGAATGTCGGGACTGTGCATGTCAGGATTGTGGATGTCGGGGTTGTGGATGTCGGGGCTGTGGATGTGGGGGATGTGGATGTCGGGGTTGTGGATGTCGGGGTTGTGGATGTCGGGGCTGTGGAGGTCGGGGATGTGGATGTCGGGGTTGTGGATGTCGGGGTTGTGGATGTCGGGTTTGTGGATGTCGTGGCTCAGGATGTCGTGATAGAGGATGTCGGGGTTGTTGATGTTTAGGTTGTGGATGTCGGGGCTGTGGATGTTGGGCTTGTGGATATCGGGGTTGTGCATTGCGTGGCTGTTGATGTCGTGGCTGTGGATGTCGGGGCTTTTGATGTCGGGATTGTGGATGTCGGGGTGTGGATGTCGGGGATGTGGATGTCAGGGTTGTGGACGTTGGGGTTGTGGATTTCGGGGTTGTTGATGTCGGGGAAGTTGACATTAGGGTTGTGGATGTCGGGGTTGTGGATGTCGGGGCTGTCGATTTCGGGGCTGTGGATGTCGGTGTTGTGGATGTTGGGGTTGTGGATGTCGGGGCTGTGGATGTCAGGGCTGTGGATGTCAGGGTTGTAGATGTCAGGATTGTGGATGGTGGGGTTGTGGATGTCAAGTTTGTGGATGTCTGTATTGCGAATGTCAGTGCTGTGGATATCGGGTTTGTGGATGTCGGGGTTGTGGATGTCGGTATTGTAGATGTCGCGGTTGTGGATGTTAGGGTTGTGGATGTCGGGGTTGTTGATGTCGGGGCTGTGGATGTCGGGGCTGTGGATATCGGGGATGTGGATGTCGGGGTTGTGGATGTCGGGGTTGCGGATGTCGGGGTTGCGGATGTCGGGGTTGCGGATGGTGGGGTTTTGGATGTCGGGGTTGTGGATGTCGGGGTTGTGGATGTCGGGGTTACGGATGGTGGGGTTGTGGATGTCGGGGTTGTGGATGTCGGGGTTGCGGATGGTGGGGTTGTGGATGTCGGGGTTGTGGATGTCGGGGTTGTGGATGTCGGGGCTGTGGCTGTCGGGGTTGTGGATGTCAGGGTTGTGGATGTCGGGGTTGCGGATGTTGGGGCTGTGGATGTTGGAGCTTTTGATGTGAGTGTTGTGGATGTCGGGGACGTGAATGTCGGGGTTGTGGATGTCGGGGCTGTGGATGTGGGGGATGTGGATGTCGGGGTTGTGGATGTCGGGGTTGTGGATGTCGGGGCTGTGGAGGTCGGGGATGTGGATGTCGGGGTTGTGGATGTCGGGGTTGTGGATGTCGGGTTTGTGGATGTCGTGGCTCAGGATGTCGTGATAGAGGATGTCGGGGTTGTTGATGTTTAGGTTGTGGATGTCGGGGCTGTGGATGTTGGGCTTGTGGATATCGGGGTTGTGCATTGCGAGGCTGTTGATGTCGTGGCTGTGGATGTCGGGGCTTTTGATGTCGGGATTGTGGATGTCGGGGTGTGGATGTCGGGGATGTGGATGTCAGGGTTGTGGACGTTGGGGTTGTGGATTTCGGGGTTGTTGATGTCGGGGAAGTTGACATTAGGGTTGTGGATGTCGGGGTTGTGGATGTCGGGGCTGTCGATTTCGGGGCTGTGGATGTCGGTGTTGTGGATGTTGGGGTTGTGGATGTCGGGGCTGTGGATGTCAGGGCTGTGGATGTCAGGGTTGTAGATGTCAGGATTGTGGATGGTGGGGTTGTGGATGTCAAGTTTGTGGATGTCTGTATTGCGAATGTCAGTGCTGTGGATATCGGGTTTGTGGATGTCGGGGTTGTGGATGTCGGTATTGTAGATGTCGCGGTTGTGGATGTTAGGGTTGTGGATGTCGGGGTTGTTGATGTCGGGGCTGTGGATGTCGGGGCTGTGGATATCGGGGATGTGGATGTCGGGGTTGTGGATGTCGGGGTTGCGGATGTCGGGGTTGCGGATGTCGGGGTTGCGGATGGTGGGGTTGTGGATGTCGGGGTTGTGGATGTCGGGGTTGTGGATGTCGGGGTTGCGGATGGTGGGGTTGTGGATGTCGGGGTTGTGGATGTCGGGGTTGCGGATGGTGGGGTTGTGGATGTCGGGGTTGTGGATGTCGGGGTTGTGGATGTCGGGGCTGTGGATGTCGGGGTTGTGGATGTCGGGGCTGTGGATGTCGGGGTTGTGGATGTCAGGGCTGTGGCTGTCGGGGTTGTGGATGTCGGGGTTGTGGATGTCAGGGCTGTGGCTGTCGGGGTTGTGGATGTCAGGATTGTGGATGGTGGGGTTGCGGATGTCGGGGTTGTGGATGTCGGGGCTGTGGATGTGGGGGATGTGGATGTCGGGGTTGCGGATGTTGGGGCTGTGGATGTTGGAGCTTTTGATGTGAGTGTTGTGGATGTCGGGGACGTGAATGTCGGGACTGTGGATGTCGTGGTTGTGGATGTCGGGGATCTGGATGTCGGGGTTGTGCATGTCAGGATTGTGGATGTCGGGGCTGTGGAGGTTGGGGATGTGGATGTCGGGGTTGTGGATGTCGGGGTTGTGGATGTCGGGTTTGTGGATGTCGGGGCTCAGGATGTCGTGATTGTGGATGTCGGGGTTGTGGATGTTTAGGTTGTGGATGTCGGGGCTGTGGATGTTGGGCTTGTGGATATCGGGGTTGTGCATTGCGAGGCTGTTGATGTCGTGGCTGTGGATGTCGGGGCTTTTGATGTCGGGATCGTGGATGTCGGGGAGTGGATGTCGGGGTTGTGGATGTCAGGGTTGTGGACGTCGGGGTTGTGGATTTCGGGGTTGTTGATGTCGGGGAAGTTGACATCAGGGTTGTGGATGTCGGGGTTGTGGATGTCGGGGCTGTCGATTTCGGGGCTGTGGATGTCGGTGTTGTGGATGTTGGGGTTGTGGATGTCGGGGCTGTGGTTGTCGGGGCTGTGGACTTCGGTGTTGTGGATGTCAGGGCTGTGGATGGTGGGGTTGTGGATGTCGGGGCTGTGGATGTCAGGGCTGTGGATGTCAGGGTTGTAGATGTCAGGATTGTGGATGGTGGGGTTGCGGATGTCGGGGTTGTGGATGTCGGTTTGTGGATGTCGGGGTTGTTGATGTCGGGGAAGTTGACATCAGGGTTGTGGATGTCGGTGTTGTGGATGTCGGTGTTGTGGATTTCGGGGCTGTGGATGTTGGGGCTGTGGATGTCAGGGTTGCGGATTTCGGGGCTGTGGATGTCGGGGCTGTGGATGTCGGGATTGTGGATGTCGGTGTTGTGGATGTCTATGCTGTGGATGTCAGGGCTGTGAATGTTGGGGTCGGGGAAAGCAGGTTTGTGCATCTCAGGGCTGTGGATGTCGGGGCTGTGCATTTCGGGGTTGTGTATGTCAGGGCTGCGGATGTCGGGGTTGTGGATGCCAGGGTTGTGAAGTTGGGGCAGGAGATGTCGGGGTTGTGCGTGGCGAGGCTGTGGATGTCGTGGCTGTGGATGTCGGGGCTTTTGATGTCGGGATTGTGGATGTCGGAGCTGTGGTTGTCGGGGCTGTGGACTTGGTGTTGTGGATGTCAGGGCTGTGGATGGTGGGGTTGTGGATGTTGGGGTTGTGGATGTCGGGGTTGTGGATGTCGGTGTTGTAGATGTCAGGGTTGTGGATGGTGGGGTTGCGGATGTCGGGGTTGTGGATGTCGGTATTGTGGATGTCGGGGCTGTGGATGTTAAGGCTGTTGACGTCAGGGTTGTGGATGTCAGGGCTGTGGATGTCGGGGCTGTCGATGTCGGTGCTGTGGATGTCGGGGTTGTTGATGTCGGGGAAGTTGACATCAGGGTTGTGGATGTCGGGGTTGTGGATGTCGGGGCTGTGGATGTCAGGGGTATGGATGTCGGTGTTGTGGATGTCAGGGCTGTGGATGTCGGGTTTATGGATGTCGGGGTTGTGGATGTTGGGGTTGTGGATATCGGGGCTGTTGATGTCAGGATTGTGGATGTCGGGGCTGTGGATGTCGGGAGTGTGGATGTCGGGGCTGTGGATGTCGGTGTTGTAGATGTTGGGGTTGTGCATGTCGGGGTTGTGGATGTTGGGGTTGTAGATTTCGGGTTTGTTGATGTCGGGGTAGCGGATGTCAGGTTATTTGATGTCGGGGTTGTGGATCTCGGGATTGTGGATGTCAGTGCTGTGGATGTCGGGTTTATGGATGTCGGGGCTGTGGATGTCCGGGATAGTGGATGTTGGTGTTGTGGATGGCAAGGTTGTGGATGTCCGTACTGTGGATGTCAGGGCTGTGTATATTAGGTTTGTGGATGTTGGGGCTGTGGATGTCGGTGTTGTAGATGTCGCGGTTGTAGATGTTGGGGTTGTGGATGTCGGGGCTGTGGATGTCAGGATTATGGATGTCGGGGCTGTAGATGTCGGGGCTCTGGATGTCAGGGCTGTGGATGTCGGTGTTGTGGATGTCGGGGCTGTGGATGTCAGGATTATGGATGTCGGGGCTGTGGATGTCGGTGTTGTGGATGTCAGGGTTGTGGATGTCGGGGCTGTGGATGTCAGGGCTGAGAATGTCGTGGTTGTGGATGTCAGGGCTCTGGATTTCTGTGTTGTGGATGTCATGGCTGTGAATTTAGGGGTTGTGGATGTTGGCACTGTGGATGTCGGGGTTGAGGATGTCGGTGTTGTGGATGTTGAGGTTGTGGATTTCGGGGCTGTGGATGTCGGGGTTGTGGATGTTGAGGTTGTGGATTTCGGGGCTCTGGATGTCGAGGTTGTGGATGTCGGGGTTGTGGGTGTTGAAGTTGTGGATGTCGGGGTTGTGGATGTTGAGGTTGTGGATGTCGGGGTTGTGGATGTCGGGGCTGTGGATGTCAGGATTATGGATGTCGGGGCTGTAGATGTTGGGGCTCTGGATGCCCGGGCTGTGGATGTCGGTGTTGTGTATGTCGGGGCTGTGGATGTCGGGTCTGTGGATGTCAGGTTTGTGGATGTCGGGATCGTTGATGCCGGTGTTGTGGATGTCGGGGCTGTGGATGTCGGGGCTGTGGATGTCGGTGTTGTAGATGTCGGGGTTGTGGATGATGGGATTGAGGATGTCGGGGTTGTGGATGTCACTGCGTGGATTCGGCGTTGTGCAAGTCAGGGCTGTGGATGTCAGGGCTGTAGATGTTGCTGCTGTTGATGTCGGGATTGTGGATGTCGGGGCTGTGGATGTCGGTGTTGTGGATATAGTGTTTGTTGATGTCAGGGTAGCGGATGTCGGGGTTTTGGATGCCGGGGTTTTGGATGTCAGGGCTGTGGATGTCGGGTTTGTGAATGTCGCGGCTGTGAATTTCATTGTTGTGGATGTCAGAGCTGTGAATCCAGGGGTTGTGGATGATGGGGCTGCGGATGTCGGGGTTGTGGAAATCGGGTCTGTAGCTGTCGGTGTTGTGGATGTCGGGGTTGTGGATGTCCGGGTTGTGGACGTCAGGGCTATGGATGTTGGTGATGTGGATGTCGAGGCTACGGATGTCGGTTTTGTGGATTTCGGTGTTGTGGATGTCAGGGCTATGAATGTAGGTGTTGTGGATGTAGGTTCTGTAGATGTCAGTGTTGTGGATGCTGGGGCTGTGGATGTTGGGGGTTTTGATGGCAGTGTTGTGGATGTCAGGTCTGTGGATGTCGGGAATGTGGATGTGGGGCTGTGGATTTCAGTGATGAGAATGTCGGGGTTGTGGATGTCAGGGCTCTGGATTTCGGTGTTGTGGATGTCAGGTCTGTAGATGTCGGTGTCGTGGATGTCGGGGCTGTGGATGTTGGGGCTTCTGATGTCAGTGTTGTGAATGTCGGTGCTGAGAATGTCGGGATTGTGGATGTCAGGGTTGTGGATGTCGGGGTTGTGGATGTCGGATTTGTGGCTGTCGAGGTTGTTGATGTCGGGATTGTGGATGTCAGGGTTGTGGATGTCGGGATTGTAGATTTTGGTGTTGTGGATGTCGGGGCTGTGGATGTCAGGGCTCTGGATGTCGGGGCTGTTGATGTCGGGATTGTGGATGTCGGGGCTGTAGTTGTCGGGATTGTGGATGTCGGTGATGTGGATGTCGGTGCTGTGGATGTGGGGGCTGTGGACGTCAGGGTTGTGGATGTCGGGGTTGTAAATGTCAGGGCTGTGGATTTCGGGTTTGTGGATGTCGGGGCTGTGGATGTCAGGGCTGAGAATGTCGTGATTGTGGATGTCAGGGCTCTGGATTTCTGTGTTGTGGATTTCATGGCTGTGAATTTAGGGGTTGTGGATGTTGGCGCTGTGGATGTCGGGGTTGAGGATGTCAGTGTTGTGGATGTTGAGGTTGTGGATTTCGGGGCTGTGGATGTCGGGGTTGTGGATGTTGAGGTTGTGGATTTCGGGGCTCTGGATGTCGAGGTTGTGGATGTCGGGGTTGTGGGTGTTGAAGTTGTGGATGTCGGGGTTGTGGATGTGGAGGCTGTGGATGTTGGGGCTGTGGATGTCGGTGATGTGGATGTCAGGGCTGTGGATGTGGGGTCTGTGGAAGTCAAGGTTGTGGATGTCGGGGTTGTAAATGTCAGGGCTGTGGATTTCGGGTTTGTGGATGTCGGGGCTGTGGATGTCAGGGCTGAGAATGTCATGGTTGTGGATGTCAGGGCTCTGGATTTCTGTGTTGTGGATGTCATGGCTGTGAATTTAGGGGTTGTGGATGTTGGCGCTGTGGATGTCGGGGTTGAGGATGTCGGTGTTGTGGATGTTGAGGTTGTGGATTTCGGGGCTGTGGATGTCGAGGTTGTGGATGTCGGGGTTGTGGGTGTTGAAGTTGTGGATGTCGGGGTTGTGGATGTGGAGGTTGTGGATGTCGGGGTTGTGGATGTCGGGCTTGTGGATGTCGGGGTTCTGGATGTGGGGTTGCGGATGTGGGGGTTGTGGATGACAGGGTTGTGGATGTCGGGGCTGTGGATGTCCAGGCTGTGGATGTCGGGGATGTGGATGTCGGGGCTGTGGATGTCGGGCTTGTGGAACTCAGGGTTGTGCATCTCGGGGCTATGGATGTCGGTGCTGTGGATGTTGGGGTTGTGGATGTCGGGGTTGTGGATGATAGGGTTGTGGATGTCGGGGCTGTGGATGTCCAGGCTGTGGATGTCGGGGATGTGGATGTCGGGGCCGTGGATGTCGGGATTGTGGAACTCAGGGTTGTGCATCTCGGGGCTGTGGATGTCGGTGCTGTGGATGTCGGGGCTGTGGATGTCGGGGTTGTGGATGTCGGGCTTGTGGATGTCGGGGTTGTGGATGTCGGGGTTGTGGATATCGGGGTTGTGGATGTCAGGGCTGCGGATGTCGGTGTTGTGGATGTTGAGGTTGTGGATGTCGGGGCTGTTGATGTCGGGGCTGTGGATGTCGGTGCTGTGGATGTCAGGACTGTGGATGTTGATGCTGTTAATGTCGGGATTGTGGATGTCGGGGCTGTGGATGTCGTTGTTGTAGATGTCGGGTTTGTGGATGTTGGGGCAGTGGATGACAGGGCTGAGAATGTCATGGTTGTGGATGTCAGGGCTCTGGAACTCTGTGTTGTGGATGTCATGGCTGTGAATTTAGGGGTTGTGGATGCTGGGCTGTGGATTTCGGGATTGAGGATGTCGGTGTTGTGGATGTTGGGGCTGTGGATGTCGAGGTTGTGGATATCGGGGTTGTGGATGTTGAAGTTGTAGATGTCGGGGTTGTGGATGTCGGGGTTGTGGATGTCGATGCTGTGGATGTTGGGTTTGTGGACGTCAGGGTTGTGGATGTCGGGGTTGTGGATGTCGGGGCTGTGGATGTCAGGGCTGTGCATGTCAGGGCTGTGGATATCGGGTTTGTGGATGTCGGGGCTGTGGATGTCGGTGTTGTAGATGTCGGGTTTGTGGATGTCGGGGCTGTGGATGACAGGGCTGAGAATGTCGTTGTTGTGGATGTCAGGGCTCTGGAACTCTGTGTTGTGGATGTCATGGCTGTGAATTTAGGGGTTGTGGATGCTGGGGCTGTGGATGTCGGGATTGAGGATGTCGGTGTTGTGGATGTTGGGGCTGTGGATGTCGAGGTTGTGGATATCGGGGTTGTGGATG
The DNA here is from genome assembly GCF_017639515.1 of Carcharodon carcharias. NCBI lineage: Eukaryota > Metazoa > Chordata > Chondrichthyes > Lamniformes > Lamnidae > Carcharodon > Carcharodon carcharias. Next base: position 198,399,973 of record NC_054469.1, read on the forward strand.
TTGAAGTTGTAGATGTCGGGGTTGTGGATGTCGGGGTTGTGGATGTCGATGCTGTGGATGTTGGGTTTGTGGACGTCAGGGTTGTGGATGTCGGGGTTGTGGATGTCGGGGCTGTGGATGTCAGGGCTGCGCAAGACAGGGCTGTGGATATCGGGTTTGTGGAAGTCGGGGCTGTAGATGTTGTTGCTGTTGATGTCGGGATTGTGGATGTCGGGGTTGAGGTTGTCGGTGTTGTGGATGTTGAGGTTGTGGATTTCGGGGCTGTGGATGTCGGGGTTGTGGATGTTGAGGTTGTGGATTTCGGGGCTGTGGATGTCAGGATTATGGATGTCGGGGCTGTAGATGTTGGGGCTCTGGATGTCCGGGCTGTGGATGTCGGTGTTGTGGATGTCAGGGTTGTGGATGTCGGGATCGTTGATGCCGGTGTTGTGGATGTCGGGGCTGTGGATGTCGGGGTTGTGGATGTCGGTGTTCTAGATGTCGTGGTTGTGGATGATGGGATTGAGGATGTCGGGGTTGTGGATGTCACTGCGTGGATTCGGCGTTGTGCAAGTCAGGGCTGTGGATGTCAGGGCTGTAGATGTTGCTGCTGTTGATGTCGGGATTGTGGATGTCGGGGCTGTGGATGTCGGTGTTGTGGATATAGTGTTTGTTGATGTCAGGGTAGCGGATGTCGGGGTTTTGGATGCCGGGGTTTTGGATGTCAGGGCTGTGGATGTCGGGTTTGTGGATGTCGCGGCTGTGAATTTCATTGTTGTGGATGTCAGAGCTGTGAATCCAGGGGTTGTGGATGATGGGGCTGCGGATGTCGGGGTTGTGGAAATCGGGTCTGTAGCTGTCGGTGTTGTGGATGTCGGGGTTGTGGATGTCCGGGTTGTGGACGTCAGGGCTATGGATGTTGGTGATGTGGATGTCGAGGCTACGGATGTCGGTTTTGTGGATTTCGGTGTTGTGGATGTCAGGGCTATGAATGTAGGTGTTGTGGATGTAGGTTCTGTAGATGTCAGTGTTGTGGATGCTGGGGCTGTGGATGTTGGGGGTTTTGATGGCAGTGTTGTGGATGTCAGGTCTGTGGATGTCGGGAATGTGGATGTGGGGCTGTGGATTTCAGTGATGAGAATGTCGGGGTTGTGGATGTCAGGGCTCTGGATTTCGGTGTTGTGGATGTCAGGTCTGTAGATGTCGGTGTCGTGGATGTCGGGGCTGTGGATGTTGGGGCTTCTGATGTCAGTGTTGTGAATGTCGGTGCTGAGAATGTCGGGATTGTGGATGTCAGGGTTGTGGATGTCGGGGTTGTGGATGTCGGATTTGTGGCTGTCGGGGTTGTTGATGTCGGGATTGTGGATGTCAGGGTTGTGGATGTCGGGATTGTAGATTTTGGTGTTGTGGACGTCGGGGCTGTGGATGTCAGGGCTGTGGATGTCGGGGCTGTTGATGTCGGGATTGTGGATGTCGGGGCTGCAGTTGTCGGGATTGTGGATGTCAGGGCTGTGGATGTCGGGGCTGTTGATGTCAGGATTATGGATGTCGGGGCTGTGGATGTCAGGGCTGTGGATGTCGGGGCTGTGGATGTTAGGGCTGTGGATGTCGGTGTTGTGGATGTTGGGGTTGTGGATGTCGGGGCTGTGGATGTCAGGATTATGGATGTCGGGGCTGTAGATGTCGGTGTTGTGGATGTCGGGGCTGTGGATGTCGGGTCTGTGTATGTCAGGGTTGTGGATGTCGGGATTGTTGATGTCGGTGTTGTGGATGTCGGGGCTGTGGATGTCGGGTCTGTGGATGTCGGTGTTGTGGATTTTGAGATTGTGGATGTCGAGCTGTTGATGTCGGGGTTGTGGATGTCGGGTCTGTGGATGTCGGGGCTGTGGATATCGGTGTTGTGGATGTCAGGGCTGTAGATGTCGGGATTGTTGGTGTCGGAGTTGTGGATGTCAGGTTTGCGGATGTCGGGATTGTTGATGTCGTGGTTGTGGATGTCAGGGCTGTGGATGTCGGGATTGTGGATGTCAGGTCTGTGGATGTTAGTGCTGTGGATGTCAGGGTTGTGGATGTCGGGAATGTTGATGTCGGGGTTTTGGAGGTCAGGGTTATGGATGTCGCTGCTGTGGATGTCGGCATTGTGCATGTCAGGGCTGTGGATGTTGGGGCTGTGGATGTCGGTGATGTGGATGTCGGGGCTGTGGATGTGGGGGCTGTGGACGTCAGGGTTGTGGATGTCGGGGTTGTAAATGTCAGGGCTGTGGATTTCGGGTTTGTGGATGTCGGGGCTGTGGATGTCAGGGCTGAGAATGTCGTGGTTGTGGATGTCAGGACTCTGGATTTCTGTGTTGTGGATGTCATGGCTGTGAATTTAGGGGTTGTGGATGTTGGCGCTGTGGATGTCGGGGTTGAGGATGTCGGTGTTGTGGATGTTGAGGTTGTGGATTTCGGGGTTGTGGATGTCGGGGTTGTGGATGTTGAGGTTGTAGATTTCGGGGCTCTGGATGTCGAGGTTGTGGATGTCGGGGTTGTGGGTGTTGAAGTTGTGGATGTCGGGGTTGTGGATGTTGAGGTTGTGGATGTCGGGGTTGTGGATGTCAGGCTTGTGGATGTCGGGGTTCTGGATGTGGGGTTGTGGTTGTGGGGGTTGTGGATGACAGGGTTGTGGATGTCGGGGCTGTGGATGTCCAAACTGTGGATGTCGGGGATGTGGATGTCGGGGCTGTGGATGTCGGGATTGTGGAACTCAGGGTTGTGCATCTCGGGGCTATGGATGTCGGTGCTGTGGATGTTGGGGTTGTGGATGTCGGGGTTGTGGATGTCGGGCTTGTGGATGTCGGGATTGTGGATGATAGGGTTTTGGATGTCGGGGCTGTGGATGTCCAGGCTGTGGATGTCGGGGATGTGGATGTCGGGGCTGTTGATGTCGGGATTGTGGAACTCAGGGTTGTGCATCTCGGGGCTGTGGATGTCGGTGCTGTGGATGTTGGGGTTGTGGATGTCGGGGTTGTGGATGTCGGGCTTGTGGATGTCGGGGTTGTGGATGTCGGGGTTGTAGATATCGGGGTTGTGGATGTCAGGGCTGTGGATGTCGGTGTTGTGGATGTTGAGGTTGTGGATGTCGGGGCTGTTGATGTCGGGGCTGTGGATGTCGGTGCTGTGGATGTCAGGACTGTGGATGTTGATGCTGTTAATGTCGGGATTGTGGATGTCGGGGCTGTGGATGTCGGTGTTGTAGATGTCGGGTTTGTGGATGTTGGGGCTGTGGATGACAGGGCTGAGAATGTCGTGGTTGTGGATATCAGGGCTCTGGAACTCTGTGTTGTGGATGTCATGACTGTGAATTTAGGGGTTGTGGATGCTGGGGCTGTGGATGTCGGGATTGAGGATGTCGGTGTTGTGGATGTTGGGGCTGTGGATGTCGAGGTTGTGGATATCGGGGTTGTGGATGTTGAAGTTGTAGATGTCGGGGTTGTGGATGTCGGGGTTGTGGATGTCGATGCTGTGGATGTTGAGTTTGTGGACGTCAGGGTTGTGGATGTCGGGGCTGTGGATGTCGGGGCTGTGGATGTCGGTGTTGTGGATGTAGTGTTTGTTGATGTCGGGGTAGCGGATGTCGGGGTTGTGGATGTCGGGGTTTTGGATGTCGGGGTTGTGGATGTCGGTGTTGTGGATGTCGGGGCTGTGGATGTCAGGGTTGTGGATTTCGGGGCTGTGGATGTCGGGGCTGTGGATGTCGGGATTGTGGATGTCGGTGTTGTGGATGTCTATGCTGTGGATGTCAGGGCTGTGAATGTTGGGGTCGGGAAAAGCAGGTTTGTGCATCTCAGGGCTGTGGATGTCGGGGCTGTGCATTTCGGGGTTGTGTATGTCAGGGCTGCGGATGTCGGGGTTGTGGATGCCAGGGTTGTGAAGTCGGGGCAGGGGATGTCGGGGTTGTGCATGGCGAGGCTGTGGATGTCGTGGCTGTGGATGTCGGGGCTTTTGATGTCGGGATTGTGGATGTCGGAGCTGTGGTTGTCGGGGCTGTGGACTTCGGTGTTGTGGATGTCAGGGCTGTGGCTGTCGGGGTTGTGGATGTCGGGATTGTAGATGTCGGGGTTGTGGATGTTAGGCTTGTGAAGTCGGGGAAGTGGATGTCGAAGTTGGGCATGGCGAGGCTGTGGATATCGATGTTGTGGATGTCAGTGCTGTGGATGTCGGGATTGTGGATGTTGGGGCTGTGGATGTTGGAGCTTTTGATGTGAGTGTTGTGGATGTCGGGGACGTGAATGTCGGGACTGTGGATGTCGTGGTTGTGGATGTCGGGGATCTGGATGTCGGGGTTGTGCATGTCAGGTTTGTGGATGTCGGGGCTGTGGATGTGGGGGATGTGGATGTCGGGGTTGTGGATGTCGGGGTTGTGGATGTTGGGGTTGTGGATGTCAGGTTTGTGGATGTCGGGGCTGTGGATGCTGGGGCTGTGGATGTCGGGATTGAGGATGTCGGTGTTGTGGATGTTGGGGCTGTGGATGTCGAGGTTGTGGATATCGGGGTTGTGGATGTTGAAGTTGTAGATGTCGGGGTTGTGGATGTCGGGGTTGTGGATGTCGATGCTGTGGATGTTGGGTTTGTGGACGTCAGGGTTGTGGATGTCGGGGTTGTGGATGTCGGGGCTGTGGATGTCGGTGTTGTGGATGTAGTGTTTGTTGATGTCGGGGTAGCGGATGTCGGGGTTGTGGATGTCGGGGTTTTGGATATCAGAGCTGTGGATGTCGGGTTTGTGGATGTCGCGGCTGTGAATTTCGTTGTTGTGGATGTCAGAGCTGTGAATCCAGGGGTTGTGGATGTTGGGGCTGCGGATGTCGGGGTTGTGGAAATTGGGTCTGTAGCTGTCGGTGTTGTGGATGTCGGGGCTGTGGATGTCCGGGTTGTGGATGTCAGGGCTGTAGATGTCGGTGTTGTGGATGTCGAGGCTACGGATGTCGGTTTTGTGGATTTCGGTGTTGTGGTTGTCAGGACTACGAATGTAGGTGTTGTGGATGTCGGGTTTGTAGATGGCGGGGCTGTGGATGTCAGTGTTGTGGATGTCGGGTTTATGGATGTCGGGGCTGTGGATGTCGGTGTTGTAGATGTCGGGTTTGTGGATGTCGGGGCTGTGGATGACAGGGCTGAGAATGTCGTGGTTGTGGATGTCAGGGCTCTGGAACTCTGTGTTGTGGATGTCATGGCTGTGAATTTAGGGGTTGTGGATGCTGGGGCTGTGGATGTCGGGATTGAGGATGTCGGTGTTGTGGATGTTGGGGCTGTGGATGATGGGATTGAGGATGTCGGGGTTGTGGATGTCACTGCGTGGATTCGGCGTTGTGCAAGTCAGGGCTGTGGATGTCAGGGCTGTAGATGTTGCTGCTGTTGATGTCGGGATTGTGGATGTCGGGGCTGTGGATGTCGGTGTTGTGGATATAGTGTTTGTTGATGTCAGGGTAGAGGATGTCGGGGTTTTGGATGCCGGGGTTTTGGATGTCAGGGCTGTGGATGTCGGGTTTGTGGATGTCACGGCTGTGAATTTCATTGTTGTGGATGTCAGAGCTGTGAATCCAGGGGTTGTGGATGATGGGGCTGCGGATGTCGGGGTTGTGGAAATCGGGTCGGTAGCTGTCGGTGTTGTGGATGTCGGGGTTGTGGATGTCCGGGTTGTGGACGTCAGGGCTATGGATGTTGGTGTTGTGGATGTCGAGGCTACGGATGTCGGTTTTGTGGATTTCGGTGTTGTGGATGTCAGGGCTATGAATGTAGGTGTTGTGGATGTAGGTTCTGTAGATGTCAGTGTTGTGGATGCTGGGGCTGTGGATGTTGGGGGTTTTGATGGCAGTGTTGTGGATGTCAGGTCTGTGGATGTCGGGAATGTGGATGTGGGGCTGTGGATTTCAGTGATGAGAATGTCGGGGTTGTGGATGTCAGGGCTCTGGATTTCGGTGTTGTGGATGTCAGGTCTGTAGATGTCGGTGTCATGGATGTCGGGGCTGTGGATGTTGGGGCTTCTGATGTCAGTGTTGTGAATGTCGGTGCTGAAAATGTCGGGATTGTGGATGTCAGGGTTGTGGATGTCGGGGTTGTGGATGTCGGATTTGTGGCTGTCGGGGTTGTTGATGTCGGGATTGTGGATGTCAGGGTTGTGGATGTCGGGATTGTAGATTTTGGTGTTGTGGATGTCGGGGCTGTGGATGTCAGGGCTCTGGATGTCGGGGCTGTTGATGTCGGGATTGTGGATGTTGGGGCTGTAATTGTCGGGTTGTGGATGTCAGGGCTGTGGATGTCGGGGCTGTTGATGTCAGGATTATGGATGTCAGGGCTGTGGATGTCAGGGCTGTGGATGTCGGGGCTGTGGAAGTCAGGGCTGTGGATGTCGGTGTTGTGGATGTTGGGGTTGTGGATGTCGGGGCTGTGGATGTCAGGATTATGGACGTCGGGGCTGTAGATGTCGGTGTTGTGGATGTCGGGGCTGTGGATGTCGGGCCTGTCGATGTCAGGGCTGTGGATGTCGGGTTTGTGGATGTCAGGGCTGTGGATGTCGGGTCTGTCGATGTCAGGGCTGTGGATGTCGGGTTTGTGGATGTCAGGGGTGTGGATGTTGGTGTTGTCGATGTTGGGGTTGTGGATGTCGGGGTTGTGGATTTTGAGGTTGTGGATGTCGAGCTGTTGATGTCGGGGTTGTGGATGTCGGGTCTGTGGATGTCGGTGTTGTGGATTTTGAGGTTGTGGATGTCGAGCTGTTGATGTCGGGGTTGTGGATGTCGGGTCTGTGAATGTCGGGGCTGTGGATATCGGTGTTGTGGATGTCAAGGCTGTAGCTGTGGGGATTGTTGGTGTCGGAGTTGTGGATGTCAGGTTTGCGGATGTCGGGATTGTTGATGTCGGGACTGTGGAAGTCAGGGCTGTGGATGTCGGTGTTGTGGATGTTGGGGTTGTGGATGTCGGGGCTGTGGATGTCAGGATTATGGACGTCGGGGCTGTAGATGTCGGTGTTGTGGATGTCGGGGCTGTGGATGTCGGGTCTGTGTATGTCAGGGTTGTGGATGTCGGGATTGTTGATGTCGGTGTTGTGGATGTCGGGCCTGTCGATGTCAGGGCTGTGGATGTCGGGTTTGTGGATGTCAGGGCTGTGGATGTCGGGCCTGTCGATGTCAGGGCTGTGGATGTCGGGTTTGTGGATGTCAGGGGTGTGGATGTTGGTGTTGTCGATGTTGGGGTTGTGGATGTCGGGGTTGTGGATTTTGAGGTTGTGGATGTCGAGCTGTTGATGTCGGGGTTGTGGATGTCGGGTCTGTGGATGTCGGTGTTGTGGATTTTGAGGTTGTGGATGTCGAGCTGTTGATGTCGGGGTTGTGGATGTCGGGTCTGTGGATGTCGGGGCTGTGGATATCGGTGTTGTGGATGTCAGGGCTGTAGATGTCGGGATTGTTGGTGTCGGAGTTGTGGATGTCAGGTTTGCGGATGTCGGGATTGTTGATGTCGTGGTTGTGGATGTCAGGGCTGTGGATGTCGGGATTGTGGATGTCAGGTCTGTGGATGTTAGTGCTGTGGATGTCAGGGTTGTGGATGTCGGGAATGTTGATGTCGGGGTTTTGGAGGTCAGGGTTATGGATGTCGCTGCTGTGGATGTCGGCATTGTGCATGTCAGGGCTGTGGATGTTGGGGCTGTGGATGTCGGTGATGTGGATGTCGGGGCTGTGGATGTGGGGGCTGTGGACGTCAGGGTTGTGGATGTCGGGGTTGTAAATGTCAGGGCTGTGGATTTCGGGTTTGTGGATGTCGGGGCTGTGGATGTCAGGGCTGAGAATGTCGTGGTTGTGGATGTCAGGACTCTGGATTTCTGTGTTGTGGATGTCATGGCTGTGAATTTAGGGGTTGTGGATGTTGGCGCTGTGGATGTCGGGGTTGAGGATGTCGGTGTTGTGGATGTTGAGGTTGTGGATTTCGGGGTTGTGGATGTCGGGGTTGTGGATGTTGAGGTTGTAGATTTCGGGGCTCTGGATGTCGAGGTTGTGGATGTCGGGGTTGTGGGTGTTGAAGTTGTGGATGTCGGGGTTGTGGATGTTGAGGTTGTGGATGTCGGGGTTGTGGATGTCAGGCTTGTGGATGTCGGGGTTCTGGATGTGGGGTTGTGGTTGTGGGGGTTGTGGATGACAGGGTTGTGGATGTCGGGGCTGTGGATGTCCAGGCTGTGGATGTCGGGGATGTGGATGTCGGGGCTGTGGATGTCGGGATTGTGGAACTCAGGGTTGTGCATCTCGGGGCTATGGATGTCGGTGCTGTGGATGTTGGCGGTTGTGGATGTCGGGGTTGTGGATGTCGGGCTTGTGGATGTCGGGGTTGTGGATGATAGGGTTTTGGATGTCGGGGCTGTGGATGTCCAGGCTGTGGATGTCGGGGATGTGGATGTCGGGGCTGTTGATGTCGGGATTGTGGAACTCAGGGTTGTGCATCTCGGGGCTGTGGATGTCGGTGCTGTGGATGTTGGGGTTGTGGATGTCGGGGTTGTGGATGTCGGGCTTGTGGATGTCGGGGTTGTGGATGTCGGGGTTGTAGATATCGGGGTTGTGGATGTCAGGGCTGTGGATGTCGGTGTTGTGGATGTTGAGGTTGTGGATGTCGGGGCTGTTGATGTCGGGGCTGTGGATGTCGGTGCTGTGGATGTCAGGACTGTGGATGTTGATGCTGTTAATGTCGGGATTGTGGATGTCGGGGCTGTGGATGTCGGTGTTGTAGATGTCGGGTTTGTGGATGTTGGGGCTGTGGATGACAGGGCTGAGAATGTCGTGGTTGTGGATATCAGGGCTCTGGAACTCTGTGTTGTGGATGTCATGACTGTGAATTTAGGGGTTGTGGATGCTGGGGCTGTGGATGTCGGGATTGAGGATGTCGGTGTTGTGGATGTTGGGGCTGTGGATGTCGAGGTTGTGGATATCGGGGTTGTGGATGTTGAAGTTGTAGATGTCGGGGTTGTGGATGTCGGGGTTGTGGATGTCGATGCTGTGGATGTTGAGTTTGTGGACGTCAGGGTTGTGGATGTCGGGGTTGTGGATGTCGGGGCTGTGGATGTCAGGGCTGCGCATGTCAGGGCTGTGGATATCGCGTTTGTGGATGTCAGGGCTGTAGATGTTGTTGCTGTTGATGTCGGGATTGTGGATGTCGGGGCTGTGGATGTCAGTGTTGTGGATGTAGTGTTTGTTGATGTCGGGGTAGCGGATGTCGGGGTTGTGGATGTCGGGGTTTTGGATGTCGGGGTTGTGGATGTCGGTGTTGTGGATGTCGGGGCTGTGGATGTCAGGGTTGTGGATTTCGGGGCTGTGGATGTCGGGGCTGTGGATGTCGGGATTGTGGATGTCGGTGTTGTGGATGTCTATGCTGTGGATGTCAGGGCTGTGAATGTTGGGGTCGGGAAAAGCAGGTTTGTGCATCTCAGGGCTGTGGATGTCGGGGCTGTGCATTTCGGGGTTGTGTATGTCAGGGCTGCGGATGTCGGGGTTGTGGATGCCAGGGTTGTGAAGTCGGGGCAGCGGATGTCGAGGTTGTGCATGGCGAGGCTGTGGATGTCGTGGCTGTGGATGTCGGGGCTTTTGATGTCGGGATTGTGGATGTCGGAGCTGTGGTTGTCGGGGCTGTGGACTTCGGTGTTGTGGATGTCAGGGCTGTGGCTGTCGGGGTTGTGGATGTCGGGTTTGCGGATGTCGGGGTTGTGGATGTTAGGCTTGTGAAGTCGGGGAAGTGGATGTCGAAGTTGGGCATGGCGAGGCTGTGGATATCGATGTTGTGGATGTCAGTGCTGTGGATGTCGGGATTGTGGATGTTGGGGCTGTGGATGTTGGAGCTTTTGATGTGAGTGTTGTGGATGTCGGGGACGTGAATGTCGGGACTGTGGATGTCGTGGTTGTGGATGTCGGGGATCTGGATGTCGGGGTTGTGCATGTCAGGTTTGTGGATGTCGGGGCTGTGGATGTGGGGGATGTGGATGTCGGGGTTGTGGATGTCGGGGTTGTGGATGTTGGGGTTGTGGATGTCAGGTTTGTGGATGTCGGGGCTGTGGATGCTGGGGCTGTGGATGTCGGGATTGAGGATGTCGGTGTTGTGGATGTTGGGGCTGTGGATGTCGAGGTTGTGGATGTCGGGGTTGTGGATGTTGAAGTTGTAGATGTCGGGGTTGTGGATGTCGGGGTTGTGGATGTCGATGCTGTGGATGTTGGGTTTGTGAACGTCAGGGTTGTGGATGTTGGGTTTGTGGATGTCGGGGCTGTGGATGTTGGTGTTGTGGATGTAGTGTTTGTTGATGTCGGGGTAGCGGATGTCGGGGTTGTGGATGTCGGGGTTTTGGATATCAGGGTTGTGGATGTCGGGTTTGTGGATGTCGCGGCTGTGAATTTCGTTGTTGTGGATGTCAGAGCTGTGAATCCAGGGGTTGTGGATGTTGGGGCTGCGGATGTCGGGGTTGTGGAAATTGGGTCTGTAGCTGTCGGTGTTGTGGATGTCGGGGTTGTGGATGTCCGGGTTGTGGATGTCAGGGCTGTAGATGTCGGTGTTGTGGATGTCGAGGCTACGGATGTCGGTTTTGTGGATTTCGGTGTTGTGGTTGTCAGGACTACGAATGTAGGTGTTGTGGATGTCGGGTTTGTAGATGGCGGGGCTGTGGATGTCAGTGTTGTGGATGTCGGGTTTATGGATGTCGGGGCTGTGGATGTCGGTGTTGTAGATGTCGGGTTTGTGGATGTCGGGGCTGTGGATGACAGGGCTGAGAATGTTGTGGTTGTGGATGTCAGGGCTCTGGAACTCTGTGTTGTGGATGTCATGGCTGTGAATTTAGGGGTTGTGGATGCTGGGGCTGTGGATGTCGGGATTGAGGATGTCGGTGTTGTGGATGTTGGGGCTGTGGATGATGGGATTGAGGATGTCGGGGTTGTGGATGTCACTGCGTGGATTCGGCGTTGTGCAAGTCAGGGCTGTGGATGTCAGGGCTGTAGATGTTGCTGCTGTTGATGTCGGGATTGTGGATGTCGGGGCTGTGGATGTCGGTGTTGTGGATATAGTGTTTGTTGATGTCAGGGTAGAGGATGTCGGGGTTTTGGATGCCGGGGTTTTGGATGTCAGGGCTGTGGATGTCGGGTTTGTGGATGTCACGGCTGTGAATTTCATTGTTGTGGATGTCAGAGCTGTGAATCCAGGGGTTGTGGATGATGGGGCTGCGGATGTCGGGGTTGTGGAAATCGGGTCGGTAGCTGTCGGTGTTGTGGATGTCGGGGTTGTGGATGTCCGGGTTGTGGACGTCAGGGCTATGGATGTTGGTGTTGTGGATGTCGAGGCTACGGATGTCGGTTTTGTGGATTTCGGTGTTGTGGATGTCAGGGCTATGAATGTAGGTGTTGTGGATGTAGGTTCTGTAGATGTCAGTGTTGTGGATGCTGGGGCTGTGGATGTTGGGGGTTTTGATGGCAGTGTTGTGGATGTCAGGTCTGTGGATGTCGGGAATGTGGATGTGGGGCTGTGGATTTCAGTGATGAGAATGTCGGGGTTGTGGATGTCAGGGCTCTGGATTTCGGTGTTGTGGATGTCAGGTCTGTAGATGTCGGTGTCATGGATGTCGGGGCTGTGGATGTTGGGGCTTCTGATGTCAGTGTTGTGAATGTCGGTGCTGAGAATGTCGGGATTGTGGATGTCAGGGTTGTGGATGTCGGGGTTGTGGATGTCGGATTTGTGGCTGTCGGGGTTGTTGATGTCGGGATTGTGGATGTCAGGGTTGTGGATGTCGGGATTGTAGATTTTGGTGTTGTGGATGTCGGGGCTGTGGATGTCAGGGCTGTGGATGTCGGGGCTGTTGATGTCGGGATTATGGATGTCAGGGCTGTGGATGTCAGGGCTGTGGATGTCGGGGCTGTGGAAGTCAGGGCTGTGGATGTCGGGGCTGTGGATATCGGTGTTGTGGATGTCAAGGCTGTAGCTGTGGGGATTGTTGGTGTCGGAGTTGTGGATGTCAGGTTTGCGGATGTCGGGATTGTTGATGTCGGGGCTGTGGAAGTCAGGGCTGTGGATGTCGGTGTTGTGGATGTTGGGGTTGTGGATGTCGGGGCTGTGGATGTCAGGATTATGGACGTCGGGGCTGTAGATGTCGGTGTTGTGGATGTCGGGGCTGTGGATGTCGGGTCTGTGTATGTTAGGGTTGTGGATGTCGGGATTGTTGATGTCGGTGTTGTGGATGTCGGGCCTGTCGATGTCAGGGCTGTGGATGTCGGGTTTGTGGATGTCAGGGCTGTGGATGTCGGGTTTGTGGATGTCAGGGGTGTGGATGTTGGTGTTGTCGATGTTGGGGTTGTGGATGTCGGGGTTGTGGATTTTGAGGTTGTGGATGTCGAGCTGTTGATGTCGGGGTTGTGGATGTCGGGTCTGTGGATGTCGGTGTTGTGGATTTTGAGGTTGTGGATGTCGAGCTGTTGATGTCGTGGTTGTGGATGTCGGGTCTGTGGATGTCGGGGCTGTGGATATCGGTGTTGTGGATGTCAGGGCTGTAGATGTCGGGATTGTTGGTGTCGGAGTTGTGGATGTCAGGTTTGCGGATGTCGGGATTGTTGATGTCGTGGTTGTGGATGTCAGGGCTGTGGATGTCGGGATTGTGGATGTCAGGTCTGTGGATGTTAGTGCTGTGGATGTCAGGGTTGTGGATGTCGGGAATGTTGATGTCGGGGTTTTGGAGGTCAGGGTTATGGATGTCGCTGCTGTGGATGTCGGCATTGTGCATGTCAGGGCTGTGGATGTTGGGGCTGTGGATGTCGGTGATGTGGATGTCGGGGCTGTGGATGTGGGGGCTGTGGACGTCAGGGTTGTGGATGTCGGGGTTGTAAATGTCAGGGCTGTGGATTTCGGGTTTGTGGATGTCGGGGCTGTGGATGTCAGGGCTGAGAATGTCGTGGTTGTGGATGTCAGGGCTCTGGATTTCTGTGTTGTGGATGTCATGGCTGTGAATTTAGGGGTTGTGGATGTTGGCGCTGTGGATGTCGGGGTTGAGGATGTCGGTGTTGTGGATGTTGAGGTTGTGGATTTCGGGGTTGTGGATGTCGGGGTTGTGGATGTTGAGGTTGTAGATTTCGGGGCTCTGGATGTCGAGGTTGTGGATGTCGGGGTTGTGGGTGTTGAAGTTGTGGATGTCGGGGTTGTGGATGTTGAGGTTGTGGATGTCGGGGTTGTGGATGTCAGGCTTGTGGATGTCGGGGTTCTGGATGTGGGGTTGTGGTTGTGGGGGTTGTGGATGACAGGGTTGTGGATGTCGGGGCTGTGGATGTCCAGGCTGTGGATGTCGGGGATGTGGATGTCGGGGCTGTGGATGTCGGGATTGTGGAACTCAGGGTTGTGCATCTCGGGGCTATGGATGTCGGTGCTGTGGATGTTGGCGGTTGTGGATGTCGGGGTTGTGGATGTCGGGCTTGTGGATGTCGGGGTTGTGGATGATAGGGTTTTGGATGTCGGGGCTGTGGATATCCAGGCTGTGGATGTCGGGGATGTGGATGTCGGGGCTGTTGATGTCGGGATTGTGGAACTCAGGGTTGTGCATCTCGGGGCTGTGGATGTCGGTGCTGTGGATGTTGGGGTTGTGGATGTCGGGGTTGTGGATGTCGGACTTGTGGATGTCGGGGTTGTGGATGTCGGGGTTGTAGATATCGGGGTTGTGGATGTCAGGGCTGTGGATGTCGGTGTTGTGGATGTTGAGGTTGTGGATGTCGGGGCTGTTGATGTCGGGGCTGTGGATGTCGGTGCTGTGGATGTCAGGACTGTGGATGTTGATGCTGTTAATGTCGGGATTGTGGATGTCGGGGCTGTGGATGTCGGTGTTGTAGATGTCGGGTTTGTGGATGTTGGGGCTGTGGATGACAGGGCTGAGAATGTCGTGGTTGTGGATATCAGGGCTCTGGAACTCTGTGTTGTGGATGTCATGACTGTGAATTTAGGGGTTGTGGATGCTGGGGCTGTGGATGTCGGGATTGAGGATGTCGGTGTTGTGGATGTTGGGGCTGTGGATGTCGAGGTTGTGGATATCGGGGTTGTGGATGTTGAAGTTGTAGATGTCGGGGTTGTGGATGTCGGGGTTGTGGATGTCGATGCTGTGGATGTTGAGTTTGTGGACGTCAGGGTTGTGGATGTCGGGGTTGTGGATGTCGGGGCTGTGGATGTCAGGGCTGCGCATGTCAGGGCTGTGGATATCGCGTTTGTGGATGTCAGGGCTGTAGATGTTGTTGCTGTTGATGTCGGGATTGTGGATGTCGGGGCTGTGGATGTCAGTGTTGTGGATGTAGTGTTTGTTGATGTCGGGGTAGCGGATGTCGGGGTTGTGGATGTCGGGGTTTTGGATGTCGGGGTTGTGGATGTCGGTGTTGTGGATGTCGGGGCTGTGGATGTCAGGGTTGTGGATTTCGGGGCTGTGGATGTCGGGGCTGTGGATGTCGGGATTGTGGATGTCGGTGTTGTGGATGTCTATGCTGTGGATGTCAGGGCTGTGAATGTTGGGGTCGGGAAAAGCAGGTTTGTGCATCTCAGGGCTGTGGATGTCGGGGCTGTGCATTTCGGGGTTGTGTATGTCAGGGCTGCGGATGTCGGGGTTGTGGATGCCAGGGTTGTGAAGTCGGGGCAGGGGATGTCGGGGTTGTGCATGGCGAGGCTGTGGATGTCGTGACTGTGGATGTCGGGGCTTTTGATGTCGGGATTGTGGATGTCGGAGCTGTGGTTGTCGGGGCTGTGGACTTCGGTGTTGTGGATGTCAGGGCTGTGGCTGTCGGGGTTGTGGATGTCGGGTTTGCGGATGTCGGGGTTGTGGATGTTAGGCTTGTGAAGTCGGGGAAGTGGATGTCGAAGTTGGGCATGGCGAGGCTGTGGATATCGATGTTGTGGATGTCAGTGCTGTGGATGTCGGGATTGTGGATGTTGGGGCTGTGGATGTTGGAGCTTTTGATGTGAGTGTTGTGGATGTCGGGGACGTGAATGTCGGGACTGTGGATGTCGTGGTTGTGGATGTCGGGGATCTGGATGTCGGGGTTGTGCATGTCAGGTTTGTGGATGTCGGGGCTGTGGATGTGGGGGATGTGGATGTCGGGGTTGTGGATGTCGGGGTTGTGGATGTTGGGGTTGTGGATGTCGGGGTTGTGGATGTTGGGGTTGTGGATGTCAGGTTTGTGGATGTCGGGGCTGTGGATGCTGGGGCTGTGGATGTCGGGATTGAGGATGTCGGTGTTGTGGATGTTGGGGCTGTGGATGTCGAGGTTGTGGATATCGGGGTTGTGGATGTTGAAGTTGTAGATGTCGGGGTTGTGGATGTCGGGGTTGTGGATGTCGATGCTGTGGATGTTGGGTTTGTGGACGTCAGGGTTGTGGATGTCGGGGTTGTGGATGTCGGGGCTGTGGATGTCGGTGTTGTGGATGTAGTGTTTGTTGATGTCGGGGTAGCGGATGTCGGGGTTGTGGATGTCGGGGTTTTGGATATCAGGGCTGTGGATGTCGGGTTTGTGGATGTCGCGGCTGTGAATTTCGTTGTTGTGGATGTCAGAGCTGTGAATCCAGGGGTTGTGGATGTTGGGGCTGCGGATGTCGGGGTTGTGGAAATTGGGTCTGTAGCTGTCGGTGTTGTGGATGTCGGGGCTGTGGATGTCCGGGTTGTGGATGTCAGGGCTGTAGATGTCGGTGTTGTGGATGTCGAGGCTACGGATGTCGGTTTTGTGGATTTCGGTGTTGTGGTTGTCAGGACTACGAATGTAGGTGTTGTGGATGTCGGGTTTGTAGATGGCGGGGCTGTGGATGTCAGTGTTGTGGATGTCGGGTTTATGGATGTCGGGGCTGTGGATGTCGGTGTTGTAGATGTCGGGTTTGTGGATGTCGGGGCTGTGGATGACAGGGCTGAGAATGTCGTGGTTGTGGATGTCAGGGCTCTGGAACTCTGTGTTGTGGATGTCATGGCTGTGAATTTAGGGGTTGTGGATGCTGGGGCTGTGGATGTCGGGATTGAGGATGTCGGTGTTGTGGATGTTGGGGCTGTGGATGATGGGATTGAGGATGTCGGGGTTGTGGATGTCACTGCGTGGATTCGGCGTTGTGCAAGTCAGGGCTGTGGATGTCAGGGCTGTAGATGTTGCTGCTGTTGATGTCGGGATTGTGGATGTCGGGGCTGTGGATGTCGGTGTTGTGGATATAGTGTTTGTTGATGTCAGGGTAGAGGATGTCGGGGTTTTGGATGCCGGGGTTTTGGATGTCAGGGCTGTGGATGTCGGGTTTGTGGATGTCACGGCTGTGAATTTCATTGTTGTGGATGTCAGAGCTGTGAATCCAGGGGTTGTGGATGATGGGGCTGCGGATGTCGGGGTTGTGGAAATCGGGTCGGTAGCTGTCGGTGTTGTGGATGTCGGGGTTGTGGATGTCCGGGTTGTGGACGTCAGGGCTATGGATGTTGGTGTTGTGGATGTCGAGGCTACGGATGTCGGTTTTGTGGATTTCGGTGTTGTGGATGTCAGGGCTATGAATGTAGGTGTTGTGGATGTAGGTTCTGTAGATGTCAGTGTTGTGGATGCTGGGGCTGTGGATGTTGGGGGTTTTGATGGCAGTGTTGTGGATGTCAGGTCTGTGGATGTCGGGAATGTGGATGTGGGGCTGTGGATTTCAGTGATGAGAATGTCGGGGTTGTGGATGTCAGGGCTCTGGATTTAAGTGTTGTGGATGTCAGGTCTGTAGATGTCGGTGTCATGGATGTCGGGGCTGTGGATGTTGGGGCTTCTGATGTCAGTGTTGTGAATGTCGGTGCTGAGAATGTCGGGATTGTGGATGTCAGGGTTGTGGATGTCGGGGTTGTGGATGTCGGATTTGTGGCTGTCGGGGTTGTTGATGTCGGGATTGTGGATGTCAGGGTTGTGGATGTCGGGATTGTAGATTTTGGTGTTGTGGATGTCGGGGCTGTGGATGTCAGGGCTCTGGATGTCGGGGCTGTTGATGTCGGGATTGTGGATGTTGGGGCTGTAATTGTCGGGTTGTGGATGTCAGGGCTGTGGATGTCGGGGCTGTTGATGTCAGGATTATGGATGTCAGGGCTGTGGATGTCAGGGCTGTGGATGTCGGGGCTGTGGAAGTCAGGGCTGTGGATGTCGGTGTTGTGGATGTTGGGGTTGTGGATGTCGGGGCTGTGGATGTCAGGATTATGGACGTCGGGGCTGTAGATGTCGGTGTTGTGGATGTCGGGGCTGTGGATGTCGGGTCTGTGTATGTCAAGGTTGTGGATGTCGGGATTGTTGATGTCGGTGTTGTGGATGTCGGGCCTGTCGATGTCAGGGCTGTGGATGTCGGGTTTGTGGATGTCAGGGCTGTGGATGTCGGGCCTGTCGATGTCAGGGCTGTGGATGTCGGGTTTGTGGATGTCAGGGGTGTGGATGTTGGTGTTGTCGATGTTGGGGTTGTGGATGTTGGGGTTGTGGATTTTGAGGTTGTGGATGTCGAGCTGTTGATGTCGGGGTTGTGGATGTCGGGTCTGTGGATGTCGGTGTTGTGGATTTTGAGGTTGTGGATGTCGAACTGTTGATGTCGGGGTTGTGGATGTCGGGTCTGTGGATGTCGGGGCTGTGGATATCGGTGTTGTGGATGTCAAGGCTGTAGCTGTGGGGATTGTTGGTGTCGGAGTTGTGGATGTCAGGTTTGCGGATGTCGGGATTGTTGATGTCGTGGTTGTGGATGTCAGGGCTGTGGATGTCGGGATTGTGGATGTCAGGTCTGTGGATGTTGGTGCTGTGGATGTCAGGGTTGTGGATGTCGGGAATGTTGATGTCGGGGTTTTGGAGGTCAGGGTTATGGATGTCGCTGCTGTGGATGTCGGCATTGTGCATGTCAGGGCTGTGGATGTTGGGGCTGTGGATGTCGGTGATGTGGATGTCGGGGCTGTGGATGTGGGGGCTGTGGACGTCAGGGTTGTGGATGTCGGGATTGTAAATGTCAGGGCTGTGGATTTCGGCTTTGTGGATGTCGGGGCTGTGGATGTCAGGGCTGAGAATGTCGTGATTGTGGATGTCAGGGCTCTGGATTTCTGTGTTGTGGATTTCATGGCTGTGAATTTAGGGGTTGTGGATGTTGGCGCTGTGGATGTCGGGGTTGAGGATGTCGGTGTTGTGGATGTTGAGGTTGTGGATTTCGGGGCTGTGGATGTCGGGGTTGTGGATGTTGAGGTTGTGGATTTCGGGGCTCTGGATGTCGAGGTTGTGGATGTCGGGGTTGTGGGTGTTGAAGTTGTGGATGTCGGGGTTGTGGATGTCGGGGTTGTGGATGTCGGTCTTGTGGATGTCGGGGTTCTGGATGTGGGGTTGCGGATGTGGGGGTTGTGGATGACAGGGTTGTGGATGTCGGGCTGTGGATGTCCAGGCTGTGGATGTCGGGGATGTGGATGTCGGGGCTGTGGATGTCGGGATTGTGGAACTCAGGGTTGTGCATCTCGGGGCTATGAATGTCAGTGCTGTGGATGTTGGGGTTGTGGATGTCGGTGCTGTGGATGTCAGGACTGTGGATGTTGATGCTGTTAATGTCGGGATTGTGGATGTCGGTGTTGTAGATGTCGGGTTTGTGGATGTTGGGGCAGTGGATGACAGGGCTGAGAATGTCATGGTTGTGGATGTCAGGGCTCTGGAACTCTGTGTTGTGGGTGTCATGGCTGTGAATTTAGGGGTTGTGGATGTTGGCGCTGTGGATGTCGGGGTTGAGGATGTCGGTGTTGTGGATGTTGAGGTTGTGGATTTCGGGGCTGTGGATGTCGGGGTTGTAGATGTTGAGGTTGTGGATTTCGGGGCTCTGGATGTCGAGGTTGTGGATGTCGGGGTTGTGGGTGTTGAAGTTGTGGATGTCGGGGTTGTGGATGTCGGGGTTGTGGAACTCAGGGTTGTGCATCTCGGGGCTGTGGATGTCGGTGCTGTGGATGTCGGGGTTGTGGATGTCGGGGTTGTGGATGTCGGGCTTGTGGATGTCGGGGTTGTGGATGTCGGGCTTGTGGATATCGGGGTTGTGGATGTCAGGGCTGCGGATGTCGGTGTTGTGGATGTTGAGGTTGTGGATGTCGGGGCTGTTGATGTCGGGGCTGTGGATGTCGGTGCTGTGGATGTCAGGACTGTGGATGTTGATGCTGTTAATGTCGGGATTGTGGATGTCGGGGCTGTGGATGTCGGTGTTGTAGATGTCGGGTTTGTGGATGTTGGGGCAGTGGATGACAGGGCTGAGAATGTCATGGTTGTGGATGTCAGGGCTGTGAATTTAGGGGTTGTGGATGCTGGGCTGTGGATTTCGGGATTGAGGATGTCGGTGTTGTGGATGTTGGGGCTGTGGATGTCGAGGTTGTGGATATCGGGGTTGTGGATGTTGAAGTTGTAGATGTCGGGGTTGTGGATGTCGGGGTTGTGGATGTCGATGCTGTGGATGTTGGGTTTGTGGACGTCAGGATTGTGGATGTCGGGGTTGTGGATGTCGGGGCTGTGGATGTCAGGGCTGTGCATGTCAGGGCTGTGGATATCGGGTTTGTGGATGTCGGGGCTGTGGATGTCGGTGTTGTAGATGTCGGGTTTGTGGATGTCGGGGCTGTGGATGACAGGGCTGAGAATGTCGTGGTTGTGGATGTCAGGGCTCTGGAACTCTGTGTTGTGGATGTCATGGCTGTGAATTTAGGGGTTGTGGATGCTGGGGCTGTGGATGTCGGGATTGAGGATGTCGGTGTTGTGGATGTTGGGGTTGTGGATGTCGATGCTGTGGATGTTGGGTTTGTGGACGTCAGGGTTGTGGATGTCGGGGTTGTGGATGTCGGGGCTGTGGATGTCAGGGCTGTGCATGTCAGGGCTGTGGATATCGGGTTTGTGGAAGTCGGGGCTGTAGATGTTGTTGCTGTTGATGTCGGGATTCTGGATGTCGGGGCTGTGGGTGTCGGTGTTGTGGATGTCGGGGTTTTGGATATCAGGGCTGTGGATGTCGGGTTTGTGGATGTCGCGGCTGTGAATTTCGTTGTTGTGGATGTCAGAGCTGTGAATCCAGGGGTTGTGGATGTTGGGGCTGCGGATGTCGGGGTTGTGGAAATTGGGTCTGTAGCTGTCGGTGTTGTGGATGTCGGGGCTGTGGATATCCGGGTTGTGGATGTCAGGGCTGTAGATGTCGGTGTTGTGGATGTTGAGGCTACGGATGTCGCTTTTGTGGATTTCGGTGTTGTGGTTGTCAGGACTACGAATGTAGGTGTTGTGGATGTCGGGAATGTGGATGTGGGGCTGTGGATGTCGGGTTTGTAGATGGCGGGGCTGTGGATGTCAGTGTTGTGGATGTCGGGTTTATGGATGTCGGGGCTGTCGATGTCCGGGATTGTGGATTTTGGTGTTGTGGATGGCAAGGTTGTGGATGTCCGTATTGTGGATGTCAGGGTTGTGAATATTGGGTTTGTGGATGTTGGGGCTGTGGATGTCGGTGTTGTAGATGTCGCGGTTGTAGATGTTGGGGTTGTGGATGTCGGGGCTGTGGATGTCAGGATTATGGATGTCGGGGCTGTAGATGTCGGGGCTCTGGATGTCAGGGCTGCGGATGTCGGTGTTGTGGATGTCGGGGTTGTGGAAATTGGGTCTGTAGCTGTCGGTGTTGTGGATGTCGGGGCTGTGGATGTCCGGGTTGTGGATGTCAGGGCTGTAGATGTCGGTGTTGTGGATGTCGAGGCTACGGATGTCGGTTTTGTGGATTTCGGTGTTGTGGTTGTCAGGACTACGAATGTAGGTGTTGTGGATGTCGTGTTTGTAGATGGCGGGGCTGTGGATGTCAGTGTTGTGAATGTAGGGTTTATGGATGTCGGGGCTGTGGATGTTCGGGATTGTGGATGTTGGTGTTGTGGATGGCAAGGTTGTGGATGTCCGTATTGTGGATGTCAGGGCTGTGGATATTGGGTTTGTGGATGTTGGGGCTGTGGATGTCTGTGTTGTAGATGTCGCGGTTGTAGATGTCAGGGTTGTGGATGTCGGGGCTGTGGATGTCAGGATTATGGATGTCGGGGCTGTAGATGTTGGGGCTCTGGATGTCCGGGCTGTGGATGTAGGTGTTGTGGATGTCGGGGCTGTGGATGTCGGGTCTGTGGATGTCAGGGTTGTGGATGTCGGGATCATTGATGTCGGTGTTGTGGATGTCGGGGCTGTGGATGTCGGGGCTGTTGATGTCGGTGTTGTAGATGTCGGGGTTGTGGATGATGGGATTGAGGATGTCGGGGTTGTGGATGTCACTGCGTGGATTCGGCGTTGTGCAAGTCAGGGCTGTGGATGTCAGGGCTGAGAATGTCGTGGTTGTGGATGTCAGGGCTCTGGATTTCTGTGTTGTGGATGTCATGGCTGTGAATTTAGGGGTTGTGGATGTTGGCGCTGTGGATGTCGGGGTTGAGGATGTCGGTGTTGTGGATGTTGAGGTTGTGGATTTCGGGGCTGTGGATGTCGGGGTTGTGGATGTTGCGGTTGTGAATTTCGGGGCTGTGGATGTCGAGGTTGTGGATGTCGGGGTTGTGGGTGTTGAAGTTGTGGATATCGGGGATGTGGATGTTGAGGTTGTGGATGTCGGGGTTGTGGATGTCAGGCTTGTGGATGTCGGGGTTCTGGATGTGGGGTTGTGGATGTGGGGGTTGTGGATGACAGGGTTGTGGATGTCGGGGCTGTGGATGACCAGGCTGTGGATGTCGGGGATGTGGATGTCGTGGCTGTGGATGTCGGGATTGTGGAACTCAGGGTTGTGCATCTCGGGGCTATGGATGTCGGTGCTGTGGATGTTGGGGTTGTGGATGTCGGGGTTGTGGATGTCGGGCTTGTGGATGTCGGGATTGTGGATGATAGGGTTTTGGATGTCGGGGCTGTGGATGTCCAGGCTGTGGATGTCGGGGATGTGGATGTCGGGGCTGTTGATGTCGGGATTGTGGAACTCAGGGTTGTGCATCTCGGGGCTGTGGATGTCGGTGCTGTGGATGTTGGGGTTGTGGATGTCGGGGTTGTGGATGTCGGGCTTGTGGATGTCGGGGTTGTGGCTGTCGGGGCTGTGGATGTCGGGGTTGTGGATGTCAGGGCTGCGGATGTCGGTGTTGTGGATGTTGAGGTTGTGGATGTCGGGGCTGTTGATGTCGGGGCTGTGGATGTCGGTGTTGTAGATGTCGGGTTTATGGATGTTGGGGCTGTGGATGTCGGTGCTGTTGATGTCAGGACTGTGGATGTTGATGCTGTTAATGTCGGGATTGTGGATGTCGGGGCTGTGGATGTCGGGGCTGTGGATGTCAGGGCTGTGGATATCGGGTTTGTGGATGTCGGGGCTGTGGATGTCGGTGTTGTAGATGTCGGGTTTGTGGATGTTGGGGCTGTGGATGACAGGGCTGAGAATGTCGTGGTTGTGGATGTCAGGGCTCTGGAACTCTGTGTTGTGGATGTCATGGCTGTGAATTTAGGGGTTGTGGATGCTGGGGCTGTGGATGTCGGGATTGAGGATGTCGGTGTTGTGGATGTTGGGGCTGTGGATGTCGAGGTTGTGGATATCGGGGTTGTGGATGTTGAAGTTGTAGATGTCGGGGTTGTGGATGTCGGGGTTGTGGATGTCGATGCTGTGGATGTTGAGTTTGTGGACGTCAGGGTTGTGGATGTCGGGGTTGTGGATGTCGGGGCTGTGGATGTCAGGGCTGTGCATGTCAGGGCTGTGGATATCGGGTTTGTGGATGTCGGGGCTGTAGATGTTGTTGCTGTTGATGTCGGGATTGTGGATGTCGGGGCTGTGGATGTCAGTGTTGTGGATGTAGTGTTTGTTGATGTCGGGGTAGCGGATGTCGGGGTTGTGGATGTCGGGGTTTTGGATATCAGGGCTGTGGATGTCGGGTTTGTGGATGTCGCGGCTGTGAATTTCGTTGTTGTGGATGTCAGAGCTGTGAATCCAGGGGTTGTGGATGTTGGGGCTGCGGATGTCGGGGTTGTGGAAATTGGGTCTGTAGCTGTCGGTGTTGTGGATGTCGGGGCTGTGGATGTCCGGGTTGTGGATGTCAGGGCTGTAGATGTCGGTGTTGTGGATGTCGAGGCTACGGATGTCGGTTTTGTGGATTTCGGTGTTGTGGTTGTCAGGACTACGAATGTAGGTGTTGTGGATGTCGGGTTTGTAGATGGCGGGGCTGTGGATGTCAGTGTTGTGGATGTCGGGTTTATGGATGTCGGGGCTGTGGATGTCCGGGATTGTGGAGGTTGGTGTTGTGGATGGCAAGGTTGTGGATGTCCGTATTGTGGATGTCAGGGCTGTGGATATTGGGTTTGTGGATGTTGGGGCTGTGGATGTCTGTGTTGTAGATGTCGCGGTTGTAGATGTTGGGGTTGTGGATGTCGGGGCTGTGGATGTCAGGATTATGGATGTCGGGGCTGTAGATGTCGGGGCTCTGGATGTCAGGGCTGTGGATGTCGGTGTTGTGCATGTCGGGGCTGTGGATGTCAGGATTATGGATGTCGGGGCTGTGGATGTCGGTGTTGTAGATGTCAGGGTTGTGGATGTCGGGGCTGTGGATGTCAGGATTATGGATGTCGGGGCTGTAGATGTTGGGGCTCTGGATGTCCGGGCTGTGGATGTCGGTGTTGTGGATGTCGGGGCTGTGGATGTCGGGTCTGTGGATGTCAGGGTTGTGGATGTCGGGATCATTGATGTCGGTGTTGTGGATGTCGGCGTTGTAGATGTCGGGGTTGTGGATGTCGGGGCTGTGGATGTTGGGGCTGTGGATGTCGGGGCTGTGGATATCGGTGTTGTAGATGTCGGGGTTGTGGATGTCGGGGCTGTGGATGTCGGTGTTGTAGATGTCGGGGTTGTGGATGTTGGGGTTGTGGATGTCTATGCTGTGGATGTCAGGGCTGTGAATGTTGGGGTCGGGAAAAGCAGGTTTGTGCATCTCAGGGCTGTGGATGTCGGGGCTGTGCATTTCGGGGTTGTGTATGTCAGGGCTGCGGATGTCGGGGTTGTGGATGCCAGGGTTGTGAAGTCGGGGCAGCGGATGTCGAGGTTGTGCATGGCGAGGCTGTGGATGTCGTGGCTGTGGATGTCGGGGCTTTTGATGTCGGGATTGTGGATGTCGGAGCTGTGGTTGTCGGGGCTGTGGACTTCGGTGTTGTGGATGTCAGGGCTGTGGCTGTCGGGGTTGTGGATGTCGGGTTTGCGGATGTCGGGGTTGTGGATGTTAGGCTTGTGAAGTCGGGGAAGTGGATGTCGAAGTTGGGCATGGCGAGGCTGTGGATATCGATGTTGTGGATGTCAGTGCTGTGGATGTCGGGATTGTGGATGTTGGGGCTGTGGATGTTGGAGCTTTTGATGTGAGTGTTGTGGATGTCGGGGACGTGAATGTCGGGACTGTGGATGTCGTGGTTGTGGATGTCGGGGATCTGGATGTCGGGGTTGTGCATGTCAGGTTTGTGGATGTCGGGGCTGTGGATGTGGGGGATGTGGATGTCGGGGTTGTGGATGTCGGGGTTGTGGATGTTGGGGTTGTGGATGTCAGGTTTGTGGATGTCGGGGCTGTGGATGCTGGGGCTGTGGATGTCGGGATTGAGGATGTCGGTGTTGTGGATGTTGGGGCTGTGGATGTCGAGGTTGTGGATGTCGGGGTTGTGGATGTTGAAGTTGTAGATGTCGGGGTTGTGGATGTCGGGGTTGTGGATGTCGATGCTGTGGATGTTGGGTTTGTGAACGTCAGGGTTGTGGATGTTGGGTTTGTGGATGTCGGGGCTGTGGATGTTGGTGTTGTGGATGTAGTGTTTGTTGATGTCGGGGTAGCGGATGTCGGGGTTGTGGATGTCGGGGTTTTGGATATCAGGGTTGTGGATGTCGGGTTTGTGGATGTCGCGGCTGTGAATTTCGTTGTTGTGGATGTCAGAGCTGTGAATCCAGGGGTTGTGGATGTTGGGGCTGCGGATGTCGGGGTTGTGGAAATTGGGTCTGTAGCTGTCGGTGTTGTGGATGTCGGGGTTGTGGATGTCCGGGTTGTGGATGTCAGGGCTGTAGATGTCGGTGTTGTGGATGTCGAGGCTACGGATGTCGGTTTTGTGGATTTCGGTGTTGTGGTTGTCAGGACTACGAATGTAGGTGTTGTGGATGTCGGGTTTGTAGATGGCGGGGCTGTGGATGTCAGTGTTGTGGATGTCGGGTTTATGGATGTCGGGGCTGTGGATGTCGGTGTTGTAGATGTCGGGTTTGTGGATGTCGGGGCTGTGGATGACAGGGCTGAGAATGTTGTGGTTGTGGATGTCAGGGCTCTGGAACTCTGTGTTGTGGATGTCATGGCTGTGAATTTAGGGGTTGTGGATGCTGGGGCTGTGGATGTCGGGATTGAGGATGTCGGTGTTGTGGATGTTGGGGCTGTGGATGATGGGATTGAGGATGTCGGGGTTGTGGATGTCACTGCGTGGATTCGGCGTTGTGCAAGTCAGGGCTGTGGATGTCAGGGCTGTAGATGTTGCTGCTGTTGATGTCGGGATTGTGGATGTCGGGGCTGTGGATGTCGGTGTTGTGGATATAGTGTTTGTTGATGTCAGGGTAGAGGATGTCGGGGTTTTGGATGCCGGGGTTTTGGATGTCAGGGCTGTGGATGTCGGGTTTGTGGATGTCACGGCTGTGAATTTCATTGTTGTGGATGTCAGAGCTGTGAATCCAGGGGTTGTGGATGATGGGGCTGCGGATGTCGGGGTTGTGGAAATCGGGTCGGTAGCTGTCGGTGTTGTGGATGTCGGGGTTGTGGATGTCCGGGTTGTGGACGTCAGGGCTATGGATGTTGGTGTTGTGGATGTCGAGGCTACGGATGTCGGTTTTGTGGATTTCGGTGTTGTGGATGTCAGGGCTATGAATGTAGGTGTTGTGGATGTAGGTTCTGTAGATGTCAGTGTTGTGGATGCTGGGGCTGTGGATGTTGGGGGTTTTGATGGCAGTGTTGTGGATGTCAGGTCTGTGGATGTCGGGAATGTGGATGTGGGGCTGTGGATTTCAGTGATGAGAATGTCGGGGTTGTGGATGTCAGGGCTCTGGATTTCGGTGTTGTGGATGTCAGGTCTGTAGATGTCGGTGTCATGGATGTCGGGGCTGTGGATGTTGGGGCTTCTGATGTCAGTGTTGTGAATGTCGGTGCTGAGAATGTCGGGATTGTGGATGTCAGGGTTGTGGATGTCGGGGTTGTGGATGTCGGATTTGTGGCTGTCGGGGTTGTTGATGTCGGGATTGTGGATGTCAGGGTTGTGGATGTCGGGATTGTAGATTTTGGTGTTGTGGATGTCGGGGCTGTGGATGTCAGGGCTGTGGATGTCGGGGCTGTTGATGTCGGGATTATGGATGTCAGGGCTGTGGATGTCAGGGCTGTGGATGTCGGGGCTGTGGAAGTCAGGGCTGTGGATGTCGGGGCTGTGGATATCGGTGTTGTGGATGTCAAGGCTGTAGCTGTGGGGATTGTTGGTGTCGGAGTTGTGGATGTCAGGTTTGCGGATGTCGGGATTGTTGATGTCGGGGCTGTGGAAGTCAGGGCTGTGGATGTCGGTGTTGTGGATGTTGGGGTTGTGGATGTCGGGGCTGTGGATGTCAGGATTATGGACGTCGGGGCTGTAGATGTCGGTGTTGTGGATGTCGGGGCTGTGGATGTCGGGTCTGTGTATGTTAGGGTTGTGGATGTCGGGATTGTTGATGTCGGTGTTGTGGATGTCGGGCCTGTCGATGTCAGGGCTGTGGATGTCGGGTTTGTGGATGTCAGGGCTGTGGATGTCGGGTTTGTGGATGTCAGGGGTGTGGATGTTGGTGTTGTCGATGTTGGGGTTGTGGATGTCGGGGTTGTGGATTTTGAGGTTGTGGATGTCGAGCTGTTGATGTCGGGGTTGTGGATGTCGGGTCTGTGGATGTCGGTGTTGTGGATTTTGAGGTTGTGGATGTCGAGCTGTTGATGTCGTGGTTGTGGATGTCGGGTCTGTGGATGTCGGGGCTGTGGATATCGGTGTTGTGGATGTCAGGGCTGTAGATGTCGGGATTGTTGGTGTCGGAGTTGTGGATGTCAGGTTTGCGGATGTCGGGATTGTTGATGTCGTGGTTGTGGATGTCAGGGCTGTGGATGTCGGGATTGTGGATGTCAGGTCTGTGGATGTTAGTGCTGTGGATGTCAGGGTTGTGGATGTCGGGAATGTTGATGTCGGGGTTTTGGAGGTCAGGGTTATGGATGTCGCTGCTGTGGATGTCGGCATTGTGCATGTCAGGGCTGTGGATGTTGGGGCTGTGGATGTCGGTGATGTGGATGTCGGGGCTGTGGATGTGGGGGCTGTGGACGTCAGGGTTGTGGATGTCGGGGTTGTAAATGTCAGGGCTGTGGATTTCGGGTTTGTGGATGTCGGGGCTGTGGATGTCAGGGCTGAGAATGTCGTGGTTGTGGATGTCAGGGCTCTGGATTTCTGTGTTGTGGATGTCATGGCTGTGAATTTAGGGGTTGTGGATGTTGGCGCTGTGGATGTCGGGGTTGAGGATGTCGGTGTTGTGGATGTTGAGGTTGTGGATTTCGGGGTTGTGGATGTCGGGGTTGTGGATGTTGAGGTTGTAGATTTCGGGGCTCTGGATGTCGAGGTTGTGGATGTCGGGGTTGTGGGTGTTGAAGTTGTGGATGTCGGGGTTGTGGATGTTGAGGTTGTGGATGTCGGGGTTGTGGATGTCAGGCTTGTGGATGTCGGGGTTCTGGATGTGGGGTTGTGGTTGTGGGGGTTGTGGATGACAGGGTTGTGGATGTCGGGGCTGTGGATGTCCAGGCTGTGGATGTCGGGGATGTGGATGTCGGGGCTGTGGATGTCGGGATTGTGGAACTCAGGGTTGTGCATCTCGGGGCTATGGATGTCGGTGCTGTGGATGTTGGCGGTTGTGGATGTCGGGGTTGTGGATGTCGGGCTTGTGGATGTCGGGGTTGTGGATGATAGGGTTTTGGATGTCGGGGCTGTGGATATCCAGGCTGTGGATGTCGGGGATGTGGATGTCGGGGCTGTTGATGTCGGGATTGTGGAACTCAGGGTTGTGCATCTCGGGGCTGTGGATGTCGGTGCTGTGGATGTTGGGGTTGTGGATGTCGGGGTTGTGGATGTCGGGCTTGTGGATGTCGGGGTTGTGGATGTCGGGGTTGTAGATATCGGGGTTGTGGATGTCAGGGCTGTGGATGTCGGTGTTGTGGATGTTGAGGTTGTGGATGTCGGGGCTGTTGATGTCGGGGCTGTGGATGTCGGTGCTGTGGATGTCAGGACTGTGGATGTTGATGCTGTTAATGTCGGGATTGTGGATGTCGGGGCTGTGGATGTCGGTGTTGTAGATGTCGGGTTTGTGGATGTTGGGGCTGTGGATGACAGGGCTGAGAATGTCGTGGTTGTGGATATCAGGGCTCTGGAACTCTGTGTTGTGGATGTCATGACTGTGAATTTAGGGGTTGTGGATGCTGGGGCTGTGGATGTCGGGATTGAGGATGTCGGTGTTGTGGATGTTGGGGCTGTGGATGTCGAGGTTGTGGATATCGGGGTTGTGGATGTTGAAGTTGTAGATGTCGGGGTTGTGGATGTCGGGGTTGTGGATGTCGATGCTGTGGATGTTGAGTTTGTGGACGTCAGGGTTGTGGATGTCGGGGTTGTGGATGTCGGGGCTGTGGATGTCAGGGCTGCGCATGTCAGGGCTGTGGATATCGCGTTTGTGGATGTCAGGGCTGTAGATGTTGTTGCTGTTGATGTCGGGATTGTGGATGTCGGGGCTGTGGATGTCAGTGTTGTGGATGTAGTGTTTGTTGATGTCGGGGTAGCGGATGTCGGGGTTGTGGATGTCGGGGTTTTGGATGTCGGGGTTGTGGATGTCGGTGTTGTGGATTTCGGGGCTGTGGATGTCGGGGCTGTGGATGTCGGGATTGTGGATGTCGGTGTTGTGGATGTCTATGCTGTGGATGTCAGGGCTGTGAATGTTGGGGTCGGGAAAAGCAGGTTTGTGCATCTCAGGGCTGTGGATGTCGGGGCTGTGCATTTCGGGGTTGTGTATGTCAGGGCTGCGGATGTCGGGGTTGTGGATGCCAGGGTTGTGAAGTCGGGGCAGGGGATGTCGGGGTTGTGCATGGCGAGGCTGTGGATGTCGTGACTGTGGATGTCGGGGCTTTTGATGTCGGGATTGTGGATGTCGGAGCTGTGGTTGTCGGGGCTGTGGACTTCGGTGTTGTGGATGTCAGGGCTGTGGCTGTCGGGGTTGTGGATGTCGGGTTTGCGGATGTCGGGGTTGTGGATGTTAGGCTTGTGAAGTCGGGGAAGTGGATGTCGAAGTTGGGCATGGCGAGGCTGTGGATATCGATGTTGTGGATGTCAGTGCTGTGGATGTCGGGATTGTGGATGTTGGGGCTGTGGATGTTGGAGCTTTTGATGTGAGTGTTGTGGATGTCGGGGACGTGAATGTCGGGACTGTGGATGTCGTGGTTGTGGATGTCGGGGATCTGGATGTCGGGGTTGTGCATGTCAGGTTTGTGGATGTCGGGGCTGTGGATGTGGGGGATGTGGATGTCGGGGTTGTGGATGTCGGGGTTGTGGATGTTGGGGTTGTGGATGTCGGGTTGTGGATGTTGGGGTTGTGGATGTCAGGTTTGTGGATGTCGGGGCTGTGGATGCTGGGGCTGTGGATGTCGGGATTGAGGATGTCGGTGTTGTGGATGTTGGGGCTGTGGATGTCGAGGTTGTGGATATCGGGGTTGTGGATGTTGAAGTTGTAGATGTCGGGGTTGTGGATGTCGGGGTTGTGGATGTCGATGCTGTGGATGTTGGGTTTGTGGACGTCAGGGTTGTGGATGTCGGGGTTGTGGATGTCGGGGCTGTGGATGTCGGTGTTGTGGATGTAGTGTTTGTTGATGTCGGGGTAGCGGATGTCGGGGTTGTGGATGTCGGGGTTTTGGATATCAGGGCTGTGGATGTCGGGTTTGTGGATGTCGCGGCTGTGAATTTCGTTGTTGTGGATGTCAGAGCTGTGAATCCAGGGGTTGTGGATGTTGGGGCTGCGGATGTCGGGGTTGTGGAAATTGGGTCTGTAGCTGTCGGTGTTGTGGATGTCGGGGCTGTGGATGTCCGGGTTGTGGATGTCAGGGCTGTAGATGTCGGTGTTGTGGATGTCGAGGCTACGGATGTCGGTTTTGTGGATTTCGGTGTTGTGGTTGTCAGGACTACGAATGTAGGTGTTGTGGATGTCGGGTTTGTAGATGGCGGGGCTGTGGATGTCAGTGTTGTGGATGTCGGGTTTATGGATGTCGGGGCTGTGGATGTCGGTGTTGTAGATGTCGGGTTTGTGGATGTCGGGGCTGTGGATGACAGGGCTGAGAATGTCGTGGTTGTGGATGTCAGGGCTCTGGAACTCTGTGTTGTGGATGTCATGGCTGTGAATTTAGGGGTTGTGGATGCTGGGGCTGTGGATGTCGGGATTGAGGATGTCGGTGTTGTGGATGTTGGGGCTGTGGATGATGGGATTGAGGATGTCGGGGTTGTGGATGTCACTGCGTGGATTCGGCGTTGTGCAAGTCAGGGCTGTGGATGTCAGGGCTGTAGATGTTGCTGCTGTTGATGTCGGGATTGTGGATGTCGGGGCTGTGGATGTCGGTGTTGTGGATATAGTGTTTGTTGATGTCAGGGTAGAGGATGTCGGGGTTTTGGATGCCGGGGTTTTGGATGTCAGGGCTGTGGATGTCGGGTTTGTGGATGTCACGGCTGTGAATTTCATTGTTGTGGATGTCAGAGCTGTGAATCCAGGGGTTGTGGATGATGGGGCTGCGGATGTCGGGGTTGTGGAAATCGGGTCGGTAGCTGTCGGTGTTGTGGATGTCGGGGTTGTGGATGTCCGGGTTGTGGACGTCAGGGCTATGGATGTTGGTGTTGTGGATGTCGAGGCTACGGATGTCGGTTTTGTGGATTTCGGTGTTGTGGATGTCAGGGCTATGAATGTAGGTGTTGTGGATGTAGGTTCTGTAGATGTCAGTGTTGTGGATGCTGGGGCTGTGGATGTTGGGGGTTTTGATGGCAGTGTTGTGGATGTCAGGTCTGTGGATGTCGGGAATGTGGATGTGGGGCTGTGGATTTCAGTGATGAGAATGTCGGGGTTGTGGATGTCAGGGCTCTGGATTTAAGTGTTGTGGATGTCAGGTCTGTAGATGTCGGTGTCATGGATGTCGGGGCTGTGGATGTTGGGGCTTCTGATGTCAGTGTTGTGAATGTCGGTGCTGAGAATGTCGGGATTGTGGATGTCAGGGTTGTGGATGTCGGGGTTGTGGATGTCGGATTTGTGGCTGTCGGGGTTGTTGATGTCGGGATTGTGGATGTCAGGGTTGTGGATGTCGGGATTGTAGATTTTGGTGTTGTGGATGTCGGGGCTGTGGATGTCAGGGCTCTGGATGTCGGGGCTGTTGATGTCGGGATTGTGGATGTTGGGGCTGTAATTGTCGGGTTGTGGATGTCAGGGCTGTGGATGTCGGGGCTGTTGATGTCAGGATTATGGATGTCAGGGCTGTGGATGTCAGGGCTGTGGATGTCGGGGCTGTGGAAGTCAGGGCTGTGGATGTCGGTGTTGTGGATGTTGGGGTTGTGGATGTCGGGGCTGTGGATGTCAGGATTATGGACGTCGGGGCTGTAGATGTCGGTGTTGTGGATGTCGGGGCTGTGGATGTCGGGTCTGTGTATGTCAAGGTTGTGGATGTCGGGATTGTTGATGTCGGTGTTGTGGATGTCGGGCCTGTCGATGTCAGGGCTGTGGATGTCGGGTTTGTGGATGTCAGGGCTGTGGATGTCGGGCCTGTCGATGTCAGGGCTGTGGATGTCGGGTTTGTGGATGTCAGGGGTGTGGATGTTGGTGTTGTCGATGTTGGGGTTGTGGATGTTGGGGTTGTGGATTTTGAGGTTGTGGATGTCGAGCTGTTGATGTCGGGGTTGTGGATGTCGGGTCTGTGGATGTCGGTGTTGTGGATTTTGAGGTTGTGGATGTCGAACTGTTGATGTCGGGGTTGTGGATGTCGGGTCTGTGGATGTCGGGGCTGTGGATATCGGTGTTGTGGATGTCAAGGCTGTAGCTGTGGGGATTGTTGGTGTCGGAGTTGTGGATGTCAGGTTTGCGGATGTCGGGATTGTTGATGTCGTGGTTGTGGATGTCAGGGCTGTGGATGTCGGGATTGTGGATGTCAGGTCTGTGGATGTTGGTGCTGTGGATGTCAGGGTTGTGGATGTCGGGAATGTTGATGTCGGGGTTTTGGAGGTCAGGGTTATGGATGTCGCTGCTGTGGATGTCGGCATTGTGCATGTCAGGGCTGTGGATGTTGGGGCTGTGGATGTCGGTGATGTGGATGTCGGGGCTGTGGATGTGGGGGCTGTGGACGTCAGGGTTGTGGATGTCGGGATTGTAAATGTCAGGGCTGTGGATTTCGGCTTTGTGGATGTCGGGGCTGTGGATGTCAGGGCTGAGAATGTCGTGATTGTGGATGTCAGGGCTCTGGATTTCTGTGTTGTGGATTTCATGGCTGTGAATTTAGGGGTTGTGGATGTTGGCGCTGTGGATGTCGGGGTTGAGGATGTCGGTGTTGTGGATGTTGAGGTTGTGGATTTCGGGGCTGTGGATGTCGGGGTTGTGGATGTTGAGGTTGTGGATTTCGGGGCTCTGGATGTCGAGGTTGTGGATGTCGGGGTTGTGGGTGTTGAAGTTGTGGATGTCGGGGTTGTGGATGTCGGGGTTGTGGATGTCGGTCTTGTGGATGTCGGGGTTCTGGATGTGGGGTTGCGGATGTGGGGGTTGTGGATGACAGGGTTGTGGATGTCGGGCTGTGGATGTCCAGGCTGTGGATGTCGGGGATGTGGATGTCGGGGCTGTGGATGTCGGGATTGTGGAACTCAGGGTTGTGCATCTCGGGGCTATGAATGTCAGTGCTGTGGATGTTGGGGTTGTGGATGTCGGTGCTGTGGATGTCAGGACTGTGGATGTTGATGCTGTTAATGTCGGGATTGTGGATGTCGGTGTTGTAGATGTCGGGTTTGTGGATGTTGGGGCAGTGGATGACAGGGCTGAGAATGTCATGGTTGTGGATGTCAGGGCTCTGGAACTCTGTGTTGTGGGTGTCATGGCTGTGAATTTAGGGGTTGTGGATGTTGGCGCTGTGGATGTCGGGGTTGAGGATGTCGGTGTTGTGGATGTTGAGGTTGTGGATTTCGGGGCTGTGGATGTCGGGGTTGTAGATGTTGAGGTTGTGGATTTCGGGGCTCTGGATGTCGAGGTTGTGGATGTCGGGGTTGTGGGTGTTGAAGTTGTGGATGTCGGGGTTGTGGATGTCGGGGTTGTGGAACTCAGGGTTGTGCATCTCGGGGCTGTGGATGTCGGTGCTGTGGATGTCGGGGTTGTGGATGTCGGGGTTGTGGATGTCGGGCTTGTGGATGTCGGGGTTGTGGATGTCGGGCTTGTGGATATCGGGGTTGTGGATGTCAGGGCTGCGGATGTCGGTGTTGTGGATGTTGAGGTTGTGGATGTCGGGGCTGTTGATGTCGGGGCTGTGGATGTCGGTGCTGTGGATGTCAGGACTGTGGATGTTGATGCTGTTAATGTCGGGATTGTGGATGTCGGGGCTGTGGATGTCGGTGTTGTAGATGTCGGGTTTGTGGATGTTGGGGCAGTGGATGACAGGGCTGAGAATGTCATGGTTGTGGATGTCAGGGCTGTGAATTTAGGGGTTGTGGATGCTGGGCTGTGGATTTCGGGATTGAGGATGTCGGTGTTGTGGATGTTGGGGCTGTGGATGTCGAGGTTGTGGATATCGGGGTTGTGGATGTTGAAGTTGTAGATGTCGGGGTTGTGGATGTCGGGGTTGTGGATGTCGATGCTGTGGATGTTGGGTTTGTGGACGTCAGGATTGTGGATGTCGGGGTTGTGGATGTCGGGGCTGTGGATGTCAGGGCTGTGCATGTCAGGGCTGTGGATATCGGGTTTGTGGATGTCGGGGCTGTGGATGTCGGTGTTGTAGATGTCGGGTTTGTGGATGTCGGGGCTGTGGATGACAGGGCTGAGAATGTCGTGGTTGTGGATGTCAGGGCTCTGGAACTCTGTGTTGTGGATGTCATGGCTGTGAATTTAGGGGTTGTGGATGCTGGGGCTGTGGATGTCGGGATTGAGGATGTCGGTGTTGTGGATGTTGGGGTTGTGGATGTCGATGCTGTGGATGTTGGGTTTGTGGACGTCAGGGTTGTGGATGTCGGGGTTGTGGATGTCGGGGCTGTGGATGTCAGGGCTGTGCATGTCAGGGCTGTGGATATCGGGTTTGTGGAAGTCGGGGCTGTAGATGTTGTTGCTGTTGATGTCGGGATTCTGGATGTCGGGGCTGTGGGTGTCGGTGTTGTGGATGTCGGGGTTTTGGATATCAGGGCTGTGGATGTCGGGTTTGTGGATGTCGCGGCTGTGAATTTCGTTGTTGTGGATGTCAGAGCTGTGAATCCAGGGGTTGTGGATGTTGGGGCTGCGGATGTCGGGGTTGTGGAAATTGGGTCTGTAGCTGTCGGTGTTGTGGATGTCGGGGCTGTGGATATCCGGGTTGTGGATGTCAGGGCTGTAGATGTCGGTGTTGTGGATGTTGAGGCTACGGATGTCGCTTTTGTGGATTTCGGTGTTGTGGTTGTCAGGACTACGAATGTAGGTGTTGTGGATGTCGGGAATGTGGATGTGGGGCTGTGGATGTCGGGTTTGTAGATGGCGGGGCTGTGGATGTCAGTGTTGTGGATGTCGGGTTTATGGATGTCGGGGCTGTCGATGTCCGGGATTGTGGATTTTGGTGTTGTGGATGGCAAGGTTGTGGATGTCCGTATTGTGGATGTCAGGGTTGTGAATATTGGGTTTGTGGATGTTGGGGCTGTGGATGTCGGTGTTGTAGATGTCGCGGTTGTAGATGTTGGGGTTGTGGATGTCGGGGCTGTGGATGTCAGGATTATGGATGTCGGGGCTGTAGATGTCGGGGCTCTGGATGTCAGGGCTGCGGATGTCGGTGTTGTGGATGTCGGGGTTGTGGAAATTGGGTCTGTAGCTGTCGGTGTTGTGGATGTCGGGGCTGTGGATGTCCGGGTTGTGGATGTCAGGGCTGTAGATGTCGGTGTTGTGGATGTCGAGGCTACGGATGTCGGTTTTGTGGATTTCGGTGTTGTGGTTGTCAGGACTACGAATGTAGGTGTTGTGGATGTCGTGTTTGTAGATGGCGGGGCTGTGGATGTCAGTGTTGTGAATGTAGGGTTTATGGATGTCGGGGCTGTGGATGTTCGGGATTGTGGATGTTGGTGTTGTGGATGGCAAGGTTGTGGATGTCCGTATTGTGGATGTCAGGGCTGTGGATATTGGGTTTGTGGATGTTGGGGCTGTGGATGTCTGTGTTGTAGATGTCGCGGTTGTAGATGTCAGGGTTGTGGATGTCGGGGCTGTGGATGTCAGGATTATGGATGTCGGGGCTGTAGATGTTGGGGCTCTGGATGTCCGGGCTGTGGATGTAGGTGTTGTGGATGTCGGGGCTGTGGATGTCGGGTCTGTGGATGTCAGGTTTGTGGATGTCGGGATCATTGATGTCGGTGTTGTGGATGTCGGGGCTGTGGATGTCGGGGCTGTTGATGTCGGTGTTGTAGATGTCGGGGTTGTGGATGATGGGATTGAGGATGTCGGGGTTGTGGATGTCACTGCGTGGATTCGGCGTTGTGCAAGTCAGGGCTGTGGATGTCAGGGCTGAGAATGTCGTGGTTGTGGATGTCAGGGCTCTGGATTTCTGTGTTGTGGATGTCATGGCTGTGAATTTAGGGGTTGTGGATGTTGGCGCTGTGGATGTCGGGGTTGAGGATGTCGGTGTTGTGGATGTTGAGGTTGTGGATTTCGGGGCTGTGGATGTCGGGGTTGTGGATGTTGAGGTTGTGAATTTCGGGGCTGTGGATGTCGAGGTTGTGGATGTCGGGGTTGTGGGTGTTGAAGTTGTGGATATCGGGGATGTGGATGTTGAGGTTGTGGATGTCGGGGTTGTGGATGTCAGGCTTGTGGATGTCGGGGTTCTGGATGTGGGGTTGTGGATGTGGGGGTTGTGGATGACAGGGTTGTGGATGTCGGGGCTGTGGATGACCAGGCTGTGGATGTCGGGGATGTGGATGTCGTGGCTGTGGATGTCGGGATTGTGGAACTCAGGGTTGTGCATCTCGGGGCTATGGATGTCGGTGCTGTGGATGTTGGGGTTGTGGATGTCGGGGTTGTGGATGTCGGGCTTGTGGATGTCGGGATTGTGGATGATAGGGTTTTGGATGTCGGGGCTGTGGATGTCCAGGCTGTGGATGTCGGGGATGTGGATGTCGGGGCTGTTGATGTCGGGATTGTGGAACTCAGGGTTGTGCATCTCGGGGCTGTGGATGTCGGTGCTGTGGATGTTGGGGTTGTGGATGTCGGGGTTGTGGATGTCGGGCTTGTGGATGTCGGGGTTGTGGCTGTCGGGGCTGTGGATGTCGGGGTTGTGGATGTCAGGGCTGCGGATGTCGGTGTTGTGGATGTTGAGGTTGTGGATGTCGGGGCTGTTGATGTCGGGGCTGTGGATGTCGGTGTTGTAGATGTCGGGTTTATGGATGTTGGGGCTGTGGATGTCGGTGCTGTTGATGTCAGGACTGTGGATGTTGATGCTGTTAATGTCGGGATTGTGGATGTCGGGGCTGTGGATGTCGGGGCTGTGGATGTCAGGGCTGTGGATATCGGGTTTGTGGATGTCGGGGCTGTGGATGTCGGTGTTGTAGATGTCGGGTTTGTGGATGTTGGGGCTGTGGATGACAGGGCTGAGAATGTCGTGGTTGTGGATGTCAGGGCTCTGGAACTCTGTGTTGTGGATGTCATGGCTGTGAATTTAGGGGTTGTGGATGCTGGGGCTGTGGATGTCGGGATTGAGGATGTCGGTGTTGTGGATGTTGGGGCTGTGGATGTCGAGGTTGTGGATATCGGGGTTGTGGATGTTGAAGTTGTAGATGTCGGGGTTGTGGATGTCGGGGTTGTGGATGTCGATGCTGTGGATGTTGAGTTTGTGGACGTCAGGGTTGTGGATGTCGGGGTTGTGGATGTCGGGGCTGTGGATGTCAGGGCTGTGCATGTCAGGGCTGTGGATATCGGGTTTGTGGATGTCGGGGCTGTAGATGTTGTTGCTGTTGATGTCGGGATTGTGGATGTCGGGGCTGTGGATGTCAGTGTTGTGGATGTAGTGTTTGTTGATGTCGGGGTAGCGGATGTCGGGGTTGTGGATGTCGGGGTTTTGGATATCAGGGCTGTGGATGTCGGGTTTGTGGATGTCGCGGCTGTGAATTTCGTTGTTGTGGATGTCAGAGCTGTGAATCCAGGGGTTGTGGATGTTGGGGCTGCGGATGTCGGGGTTGTGGAAATTGGGTCTGTAGCTGTCGGTGTTGTGGATGTCGGGGCTGTGGATGTCCGGGTTGTGGATGTCAGGGCTGTAGATGTCGGTGTTGTGGATGTCGAGGCTACGGATGTCGGTTTTGTGGATTTCGGTGTTGTGGTTGTCAGGACTACGAATGTAGGTGTTGTGGATGTCGGGTTTGTAGATGGCGGGGCTGTGGATGTCAGTGTTGTGGATGTCGGGTTTATGGATGTCGGGGCTGTGGATGTCCGGGATTGTGGAGGTTGGTGTTGTGGATGGCAAGGTTGTGGATGTCCGTATTGTGGATGTCAGGGCTGTGGATATTGGGTTTGTGGATGTTGGGGCTGTGGATGTCTGTGTTGTAGATGTCGCGGTTGTAGATGTTGGGGTTGTGGATGTCGGGGCTGTGGATGTCAGGATTATGGATGTCGGGGCTGTAGATGTCGGGGCTCTGGATGTCAGGGCTGTGGATGTCGGTGTTGTGCATGTCGGGGCTGTGGATGTCAGGATTATGGATGTCGGGGCTGTGGATGTCGGTGTTGTAGATGTCAGGGTTGTGGATGTCGGGGCTGTGGATGTCAGGATTATGGATGTCGGGGCTGTAGAT
Organism: Carcharodon carcharias; assembly: GCF_017639515.1. Lineage (NCBI taxonomy): Eukaryota > Metazoa > Chordata > Chondrichthyes > Lamniformes > Lamnidae > Carcharodon > Carcharodon carcharias. Next base: position 198,437,988 of record NC_054469.1, read on the forward strand.
GTTGGGGCTCTGGATGTCCGGGCTGTGGATGTCGGTGTTGTGGATGTCGGGGCTGTGGATGTCGGGTCTGTGGATGTCAGGGTTGTGGATGTCGGGATCATTGATGTCGGTGTTGTGGATGTCGGCGTTGTAGATGTCGGGGTTGTGGATGTCGGGGCTGTGGATGTTGGGGCTGTGGATGTCGGGGCTGTGGATATCGGTGTTGTAGATGTCGGGGTTGTGGATGTCGGGGCTGTGGATGTCGGTGTTGTAGATGTCGGGGTTGTGGATGTTGGGGTTGTGGATGTCGGGATTGTGGAACTCAGGGTTGTGCATCTTGGGGCTGTGGATGTCGGGGTTGTGGATGTTGGGCTTGTGGATGTCAGGGCTGTTGATGTCGGGATTGTGGATGTCGGGGCTGTGGATGTCGGGGTTGTGGATGTCGGTGTTGTGGATGTCGGGTTTGTGGATGTCGGTGTTGTCGATGTCGGTGTGGTGGATATCCGGGCTGAGGATGTCGTGATTGTGGGTGTCGGGGTTGTGGATGTCGGGGTTGTGGATATCGGGGTTGTGGATGTCGGGGCTTTTGATGTCGGTGTTGTGGATGCCAGGGTTGTGGATGTCGGGGTTGTTGATGTCGGGGTTGTGGATGTCGGTGGTGTGGATTTCAGGACTGTGGATGTTGATGCTGTTAATGTTGGGATTGTGGATGTCGGGGCTGTGGATGTCGGTGTTGTAGATGTCGGGTTTGTGGATGTTGGGGTTGTGGATGTCGGTGTTGTGGATGTCGTGTTTGTTGATGTCGGGTTAGCAGATGTCGAGTTTTTTGATGTCGGGGTTGTTGATGTCGGGATTTTGGATGTCAGGGTTTTGGATGTTGCTGCTGTGGATGTCGGCATTGTGCATGTCAGGGCTGTGGATGTCTGGGCTGTGCATGTCGGGGCTGTGGATGTCGGGGCTGTGGATGTCGGGGCTATGGACGTCAGGGTTGTGGATGTCGGGATTGTGGATGTCGGGGCTGTGGATGTCAGGGCTGTGCATGTAAGGGCTGTGGATGTCGGTGTTGTGGGTGTCGGGGCTGTGGATATCGGGCTTGTGGATGTCGGGGCTATGGATGTCAGGGCTGAGAATGTCGTGGTTGTGGATGTCAGGGCTCTGGATTTCTGTGTTGTGGATGTCATGGCTGTGAATTTAGGGGTTGTGGATGTTGGGGCTGTTGATGCCGGGGTTGTGCATGTTGGGGTTGTGGATGTTGGGGTTGTGGATATCGGGTTTATTGATGTCGGGGTAGCGGATGTCAGGTTTTTTGTTGTCGGGGTTGTGGATGTCACGTGTGTGCATTCATTGTTGTGCAAGTCAGGGCTGTGGATGTCGGGCCTGTCGATTTCAGGGCTGTGGAAGTCGGGGTTGTGGATGTCGGGGTTGTGGATGTCGGGGTTGTGGATATCGGGGTTGTGGATGTCTGGGCTGTGGATGTCGGTGTTGTGGATGTTGAGGTTGTGGATGTCTGGGCTGTTGATGTCGGGGTTGTGGATGTCAGTTTTGTGGATGTCGGGATCGTTGATGTCGGGTTGTGGATGTCGGGTCTGTGGATGTCGGGGCTGTGGATGTCAGGGTTGTGGAAGTCGGGATTGTTGATGTCGGGGTTGTGGATGTCGGTGCTGTGGATGTCGGGGCTGTGGATGTTGGGGCTGTGGATGTCGGTGTTGTAGATGTCGGGTTTGTCGATGTTGGGGTTGTGGATGTCGGTGTTGTGGATATCGTGTTTGTTGATGTCGGGTTAGCGGATGTCGGGTTTTTTGATGTCGGGGTTGTTGATGTCGGGGTTTTAGATGTCAGGGTTGTGGATGTCGCTGCTGTGGAGGTCGGCATTGTGCATGTCAGGGCTGTGGATGTCAGGGCTGTGGATGTCGGGGCTGTGGATGTCAGGGCTGTGGATGTCAGGGCTGTGGATATCAGGTTTGTGGATGTCGTGGTTGTGGATGTCAGGGCTGTGAATTTAGGGGTTGTGGATGTTGGGGCTGTGGATGTCGGGGTTGAGGATGTCTGGGCTGTGGATGGCGAGGCTGTTGATGCCGGAATTGTGGATGTCGGGGCTGTGGATGTCAGGGATGTGGATGTCGGGGCTGTGGATGTCAGGGATGTGGATGTCGGGGTTGTGGATGTCGGAGCTGTGGATGTCAGGCCTGTGGATATCGGTCTTGTAGATGTCGGGGTTGTGGATGTCGGGGCTGTGGATGTCAGGGATGTGGATGTCGGGGCTGTGGATGTCGGGGCTGTGGATGTCGGGGATGTGGATGTCAGGGCTGAGAATGACTGAGTTGTAGATGTAAGGGCTGTGAATGTCGGAGTTGTGGATGTCAGGGCTGTGGATTTCGGTGTTGCGGATGTCAGGGTTGTGAATGACGGGACTGGGGATGTCAGGGATGTGGATGTCAGGGCTGTGGATGTTGGGGCTGTGGATGTCGGGGCTATGGACGTCAGGGTTGTGGATGTCGGGATTGTGGATGTCGGGGCTGTGGATGTCAGGGCTGTGCATGTAAGGGCTGTGGATGTCGGGGCGGTGGATGTCAGGGCTGTGGATGTCGGGGCTGTGGATGTCAGGGCTGTGGATGTCTGGGCTGTGGATGTCAGGGCTGTGGATATCAGGTTTATGGATGTCGGTGCTGTGGATGTCAGGGCTGTGGATATCAGGTTTGTGGATGTCGTGGTTGTGGATGTCAGGGCTGTGAATTTAGGGGTTGTGGATGTTGGGGCTGTGGATGTCGGGGTTGAGGATGTCGGGGCTGTGGATGTCGGGGCTGTGGATGTCGGGGCTGTGGATGTCGGGGCTGTGGATGTCATGGCTGTGGATATCAGGTTTGTGGATGTCGTGGTTGTGGATGTCAGGGCTGTGAATTTAGGGGTTGTGGATGTTGGGGCTGTGGATGTCGGGGTTGAGGATGTCGGGGCTGTGGATGGCGAGGCTGTTGATGCCGGAATTGTGGATGTCGGGGCTGTGGATGTCAGGGATGTGGATGTCGGGGTTGTGGATGTCGGAGCTGTGGATGTCAGGCCTGTGGATATCGGTGTTGTAGATGTCGGGGTTGTGGATGTCGGGGCTGTGGATGTCGGGGCTGTGGATGTCGGTGTTGTAGATGTCGGGGTTGTGGATGTCGGGGCTGTGGATGTTGGGTCTGTGGATGTCGGGGCTGTAGATATCGGTGTTGTAGATATCGGGGTTGTGGATGTCGGTGTTGTAGATGTCGGGGTTGTGGATGTTGGGGTTGTGGATGTCGGGATTGTGGAACTCAGGGTTGTGCATCTTGGGGCTCTGGATGTCGGGGTTGTGGATGTTGGGGTTGTGGATGTCAGGGCTGTTGATGTCGGGATTGTGGATGTCGGGGCTGTGGATGTCGGGGTTGTGGATGTCGGTGTTGTGGATGTTGGGTTTGTGGATGTCGGTGTTGTCGATGTCGGGGTGGTGGATATCCGGGCTGAGGATGTCGTGATTGTGGATGTCGGGGTTGTGGATGTCGGGGTTGTGGATATCGGGGTTGTGGATGTCGGAGCTTTTGATGTCGGTGTTGTGGATGCCAGGGTTGTGGATGTCGGGGTTGTTGATGTCGGGGTTGTGGATGTCGGTGGTGTGGATTTCAGGACTGTGGATGTTGATGCTGTTAATGTCGGGATTGTGGATGTCGGGGCTGTGGATGTCGGTGCTGTGGATGTCGGTGTTGTAGATGTCGGGTTTGTGGATGTTGGGGTTGTGGATGTCGGTGTTGTGGATGTCGTGTTTGTTGATGTCGGGTTAGCGGATGTCGGGTTTTTTGATGTCGGGGTTGTTGATGTCGGGGTTTTGGATGTCAGGGTTTCGGATGTTGCTGCTGTGGATGTCGGCATTGTGCATGTCAGGGCTGTGGATGTCGGGGCTGTGGATGTCGGGGCTGTGGATGTCAGGGCTATGGACGTCAGGGTTGTGGATGTCGGGATTGTGGATGTCGGGGCTGTGGATGTCAGGGCTGTGCATGTAAGGGCTGTGGATGACGGTGTTGTGGGTGTCGGGGCTGTGGATATCGGGCTTGTGGATGTCGGGGCTATGGATGTCAGGGCTGAGAATGTCGTGGTTGTGGATGTCAGGGCTCTGGATTTCTGTGTTGTGGATGTCATGGCTGTGAATTTAGGGGTTGTGGATGTTGGGGCTGTTGATGCCGGGGTTGTGCATGTTGGGGTTGTGGATGTTGGGGTTGTGGATATCGGGTTTATTGATGTCGGGGTAGCGGATGTCGGGTTTTTTGTTGTCGGGGTTGTGGATGTCACGTGTGTGCATTCATTGTTGTGCAAGTCAGGGCTGTGGATGTCGGGCCTGTCGATTTCAGGGCTGTGGAAGTCGGGGTTGTGGATGTCGGGGTTGTGGATGTCGGGGTTGTGGATGTCGGGGTTGTGGATATCGGGGTTGTGGATGTCTGGGCTGTGGATGTCGGTGTTGTGGATGTTGAGGTTGTGGATGTCTGGGCTGTTGATGTCGGGGTTGTGGATGTCAGTTTTGTGGATGTCGGGATCGTTGATGTCGGGTTGTGGATGTCGGGTCTGTGGATGTCGGGGCTGTGGATGTCAGGGTTGTGGAAGTCGGGATTGTTGATGTCGGGGTTGTGGATGTCGGTGCTGTGGATGTCAGGACTGTGGATGTTGATGCTGTTAATGTCGGGATTGTGGATGTCGGGGCTGTGGATGTTGGGGCTGTGGATGTTGGTGTTGTAGATGTCGGGTTTGTCGATGTTGGGGTTGTGGATGTCGGTGTTGTGGATATCGTGTTTGTTGATGTCGGGTTAGCGGATGTCGGGTTTTTTGAAGTCGGGGTTGTTGATGTCGGGGTTTTAGATGTCAGGGTTGTGGATGTCGCTGCTGTGGATGTCGGCATTGTGCATGTCAGGGCTGTGGATGTCAGGGCTGTGGATGTCGGGGCTGTGGATGTCAGGGCTGTGGATGTCAGGGCTGTGGATATCAGGTTTGTGGATGTCGTGGTTGTGGATGTCAGGGCTGTGAATTTAGGGGTTGTGGATGTTGGGGCTGTGGATGTCGGGGTTGAGGATGTCGGGGCTGTGGATGGCGAGGCTGTGGATGTCAGGGATGTGGATGTCGGGGCTGTGGATGTCAGGGATGTGGATGTCGGGGTTGTGGATGTCGGAGCTGTGGATGTCAGGCCTGTGGATATCGGTCTTGTAGATGTCGGGGTTGTGGATGTCGGGGCTGTGGATGTCAGAGATGTGGATGTCGGGGCTGTGGATGTCGGGGCTGTGGATGTCGGGGATGTGGATGTCAGGGCTGAGAATGACTGAGTTGTAGATGTAAGGGCTGTGAATGTCGGAGTTGTGGATGTCAGGGCTGTGGATTTCGGTGTTGCGGATATCAGGGTTGTGAATGACGGGACTGGGGATGTCAGGGATGTGGATGTCAGGGCTGTGGATATCGGGGTTGTGGATGTCAGGGCTGTGAATGTAGGGGTTGTGGATGTCGGGTCTGTAGATGTTAGTGTTGTAGATGTTGGGGCTGTGGATGTTGTGGCTTTTGAAGTCAGTGTTGTGGAAGTTGGGGCTGTGGGTGTCGGGGTTGCGAATGTCGGAACTGTGGATGTCGGGGTGCTGGATGTCGGGGCTGTGGATGTTGTGGCCTTTGATGTCAGTGTTGTGGAAGTCGGGGCTGTGGATGTTGGTGGTTTTGATGTCAGTGTTGTGGAAGTCAGGGCTGTGGATGTCGGGGCTGTGGATGTCGGGGCTGTGGATGTCGGGGCTGTGGATGTTGGGGTTGTGGATGTCGGGGCTGTGGATGTCGGACCTGTGGATGTCAGGGCTGTGGATGTTGGTGTTGTGGATGTTGGGGTTGTGATTGGCGAGGCTGTGGATGTTGGGGTTGTGGATGTCGGGATTGTGGAACTCAGGGTTGTGCAACTTGGGGCTGTGGATGTCGGGGTTGTGGATGTTGGGGTTGTGGATGTCGGGGCTGTTGATGTCGGGATTGTGGATGTCGGGGCTGTGGATGTCGGGGTTGTGGATGTCGGTGTTGTGGATGTCGGGGCTGATGATGTCGGGGTTGTTGATGTCGGGGCTGGTGATGTCAGGGCTGTGGATGTCAGTGTTGTAGATGTCGCGGTTGTGGATGTCGGGATTGTGGATGTCGGTACTGTGGATTCAGCATTGTGCAAGTCAGGGCTGTGGATGTCGGGCCTGTTGATGTCGGGGCTGTGGATGTCGGGCATGTGGACTTCAGGGATGAGAATGTCGGGGTTGTGGATGTCAGTGCTCTGGATTTCGGTGTTGTGGATGTCAGGGTTGTGAATGTAGTGGTTGTGGATGTCAGGTCTGTAGTTGTCCGTGCTGTGGGTGTCAGGGCTGTGGATGTCGGTGCTGTGGATGTTGGTGTTGTGGATGTCGGGGTTGTGGATGTCGGTGCTGTGATGTCAGGGTTGTGGATCTCGGGGTTGTTGATGTCGGGGTTGTGGATGTCGGTGCTGTGGATGTTGGGGTTGTTGATGTCGGGGTTGTGGATTGCGGGGCTGTGGATATCGGTGTTTTGGATGTTGGGGCTGTGGATGTCAGGTTTTTGGATGTCGGGATTGTTGATGTCGGGATTGTTGATGTCAGGGTTGTGGATGTTGAGTTCGTGGTTGTCGGGGATGTGGATGTTGGGGTTGGGGATGTCAGGTTTATTGATTTTGGGGTTGTGGATGTCATGGCTTTGGATGCCGTGGTTGTGGATGTCAGGGTTCTGGATGGCAGGGCTGTCGGTGTCAGGGCTGTGGATGTCGGGGTTGTGGCTGTCGGGATTGTGGATGTCGGAATTTTGGATGTCAGGGTTGTTGATGTCGTGTTTGTGGATGTCGGGGCTGTGGATGTCGGGGTTGTGGATGTCGGTGTTGTGGATGTCGGTGTTGTGGATGTAAAGGTTGTGGATGTCGGGGTTGTGGATGTCGGTGTTGTGGATGTCAGGGTTGTGGATGTAGGTTCTGTGGATGTCAGGGCTGAGAATGTCGGAGTTGTGGATGTCAGGGCTCTGGATGGCAGGGCTGTCGGTGTCAGGGCTGTGGATATCGGGGTTGTGGTTGTCGGGATTGTGGATGTCGGAATTTTGGATGTCAGGGTTGTTGATGTCGTGTTTGTGGATGTCGGGGCTGTGTATGTCGGGGTTGTGGATGTAAAGGTTGTGGATGTCGGGGTTGTGGATGTCAGGGTCGTGGATGTAGGTTCTGTGGATGTCAGGGCTGAGAATGTCGGAGTTGTGGATGTCAGCGCTCTGGATTTCGGTGTTGCGGATGTCAGGGCTGTGAAAGTAGGGGTTGTGGATGTCAGGTGTGTAGATGTCGGTGTTGTGGATGTCGGGGCTGTGGATGACAGGGCTGTGGATATCAGGGCAGTGGATGTCGGGTTTGTGCATGGCGGGGCTGTGGATATCGGTGCTGTGGATGTCAGGGCTGTGAATGTCAGGGTTGTGGATGTTGGGGCTGTGCATGTCAGGGTTGTGGATGTTGAGATTGTTCATGTCGGAGCTGTTGATGCCAGGGTTGTGGATGTTGTGTCTGTGGTTGTCGGGGATGTGGATGTCGGGGATGTGGATGTCAAGGCTGTAGATTTTGGTGTTGCGGATGACAGGGCTGTGAATATAGGGGTTGTGGATGTCGGGTCTGTAGATGTCGGTGTGGTGAATGTCGGCACTGTGGATGTTGTGGCTTTTGATGTTAGTGCTGTGGATGTCGGGGAGGTGGATATCAGGGTTGTGGATGTCGGTGTTGTGGCTGTCAGGGCTGTGGATGTCAGGGATATGGATGTTGGGGCTGTGGATACTGGGGTTTTGGATGTCGGTGTTGAGGATGTCGGGTTTGTGGATGTAGGGACTGTGGATTTCGGTGTTGTGGATGTCGGGGCTGTCAATTTGTGGCTTTTGATGTCACTGTTGTGGATGTCGGGGCTGTGGATGTTGGTGTTGTGGATGTCGGGGCTGTGGATGTCAGGGATGTGGATGTCGGTGTTGTGGATGTCAGGGCTGTGAATGTCGGGGCTGTGGATGTGCTGTGCATGTCAGGGTTGTGGATGTCGGGATTGTTGATGTTGGGATTGTTGATGTCAGGGTTGTGGATGTTGAGTCTGTGGTTGTCGGGAATGTGGATGTCGGTGCTGTGGAGGTTGGTGTTGTGGATGTTGGGGTTGTGGTTGGCGAGGCTGTGGATGTTGGTGTTGTGGATGTCGGGTTATGAATATCGGTATTGTGGATGTCAGGGCTGTGGTTGTCGGTGTTGTGGAAGTCAGGGCTGTGCATGTCAGGGTTGTGGATGTTGAGATTGTTCATGTCGGAGCTGTTGATGCCAGGGTTGTGGATGTTGTGTCTGTGGTTGTCGGGGATGTGGATGTCGGGGAAGTGGATGTCAGGGCTGTAGATTTCGGAGTTGCGGATGACAGGGCTGTGAATATAGGGGTTGTGGATGTCGGGTCTGTAGATGTCGGTGTGGTGGATGTCGGCACTGTGGATGTTGTGGCTTTTGATGATAGTGCTGTGGATGTTGGGGAGGTGGATGTCAGGGTTGTGGTTGTTGGGGTAGTGGGTGTCAGGGCTGTGGATGTCAGGGATATGGATGTTGGGGCTGTGGATACTGGGGTTTTGGATGTCGGTGTTGAGGATGTCGGGTTTGTGGATGTAGGGGCTGTGGACTTCGGTGTTGTGGATGTCGGGGCTGTGGATGTCGGGGTTGAGGATGTCAGGGTATGTGGATGTCGGGGCTGTGGATGTCGGGGTTGTGGATGTCGGGGTTTTGCGTGGCGAAGCTGTGGATATCGGATTTGTGGATGTCATGGCTGTGAATGTAGGGGTTGTGGATGTCGGGGCTGTGCAGGTCAGGGTTGTGGATGTCGAGATTGTTCATGGCTAGTTTGTTGATGTCGGGGATGTGGATGTCGGTGTGGTGGATGTCGGGACTGTGGATGTTGTGGCTTTTGATGTCAGTGCTGTGAATGTCGGATATGTGGATGTCAGGGTTAGGGATGTCGGGTTTGCGGATATCAGGATGTTGATGTCGGTGTTGTGGATGTCGGTGTTGTGGATGTCGGAGTTGTGGATGTCAGGGTTGTGGATTTCGGGGCTTTGGATGTCGGGGCTGTGGATGTCGGGGCTGTGGATGTCGGGGTTGTGGATGTTGGGTTTATTGATTTCGGTGTTGTGGATGTCGGTGTTGTGGATGTCGGGGTTCTGGATGTCGGGTTTGTTGATGTCGGGGTTGTGGAAATCTGTGCTGTGGGTGTCAGGGCTGTGGATGTCGGTGCTGTGGATGTTGGTGTTGTGGATGTCGGGGTTGTGGATGTCGGTGCTGTGATGTCAGGGTTGTGGATCTCGGGGTTGTTGATGTCGGGGTTGTGGATGTCGGTGCTGTGGATGTTGGGGTTGTTGATGTCGGGGTTGTGGATTTCGGGGCTGTGGATGTCGGTGTTGTGGATGTCAGGGATGTGGATGTCGGGGTTTTGGATGTTGGGGCTGTGGATGTCAGGTTTTTGGATGTCGGGATTGTTGATGTCGGGATTGTTGATGTCAGGGTTGTGGATGTTGAGTTCGTGGTTGTCGGGGATGTGGATGTTGGGGTTGGGGATGTCAGGTTTATTGATTTTGGGGTTGTGGATGTCATGGCTTTGGATGCCGTGGTTGTGGATGTCAGGGTTCTGGATGGCAGGGCTGTCGGTGTCAGGGCTGTGGATGTCGGGGTTGTGGCTGTCGGGATTGTGGATGTCGGAATTTTGGATGTCAGGGTTGTTGATGTCGTGTTTGTGGATGTCGGGGCTGTGGATGTCGGGGTTGTGGATGTCGGTGTTGTGGATGTCGGTGTTGTGGATGTAACGGTTGTGGATGTCGGGGTTGTGGATGTCGGTGTTGTGGATGTCAGGGTTGTGGATGTAGGTTCTGTGGATGTCAGGGCTGAGAATGTCGGAGTTGTGGATGTCAGGGCTCTGGATGGCAGGGCTGTCGGTGTCAGGGCTGTGGATATCGGGGTTGTGGTTGTCGGGATTGTGGATGTCGGAATTTTGGATGTCAGGGTTGTTGATGTCGTGTTTGTGGATGTCGGGGCTGTGTATGTCGGGGTTGTGGATGTAAAGGTTGTGGATGTCGGGGTTGTGGATGTCAGGGTCGTGGATGTAGGTTCTGTGGATGTCAGGGCTGAGAATGTCGGAGTTGTGGATGTCAGCGCTCTGGATTTCGGTGTTGCGGATGTCAGGGCTGTGAAAGTAGGGGTTGTGGATGTCAGGTGTGTAGATGTCGGTGTTGTGGATGTCGGGGCTGTGGATGACAGGGCTGTGGATATCAGGGCAGTGGATGTCGGGTTTGTGCATGGCGGGGCTGTGGATATCGGTGCTGTGGATGTCAGGGCTGTGAATGTCAGGGTTGTGGATGTTGGGGCTGTGCATGTCAGGGTTGTGGATGTTGAGATTGTTCATGTCGGAGCTGTTGATGCCAGTGTTGTGGATGTTGTGTCTGTGTTTGTCGGGGATGTGGATGTCGGGGAAGTGGATGTCAAGGCTGTAGATTTTGGTGTTGCGGATGACAGGGCTGTGAATATAGGGGTTGTGGATGTCGGGTCTGTAGATGTCGGTGTGGTGGATGTCGGCACTGTGGATGTTGTGGCTTTTGATGTTAGTGCTGTGGATGTCGGGGAGGTGGATATCAGGGTTGTGGATGTCGGTGTTGTGGCTGTCAGGGCTGTGGATGTCAGGGATATGGATGTTGGGGCTGTGGATACTGGGGTTTTGGATGTCGGTGTTGAGGATGTCGGGTTTGTGGATGTAGGGGCTGTGGATTTCGGTGTTGTGGATGTCGGGGCTGTCAATTTGTGGCTTTTGATGTCACTGTTGTGGATGTCGGGGCTGTGGATGTCGGTGTTGTGGATGTCGGGGCTGTGGATGTCGGGGTTGTGGATGTCGGGGCTGTGGATGTCGGGGCTGTGGATGTCAGGGCTGTGGATGTCGGGGTTGAGGATGTCAGGGTATGTGGATGTCGGGTCTGTGGATGTCGGGGTTGTGGATGTCGGGGTTTTGCATGGCGAGGCTGTGGATATCGGATTTGTGGATGTCATGGCTGTGAATGTCGGGGTTGTGGATGTCGGGGAAGTGGGTGTCAGGGCTGTAGATTTCGGAGTTGCGGATGACAGGGCTGTGAATATAGGGGTTGTGCATGTCGGGTTTGTAGATGTCAGTGTGGTGGATTTCGGCACTGTGGATGTTTTGTCTTTTGATGTTGGTGCTGTGGATGTCGGGGAGGTGGATGTCAGGGTTGTGTTTGTAGGGGTTGTGGATGTCAGGGCTGTGGATGTCTTGGATATGGATGTTGGGGCTGTGGATACTGGGGTTGTGGATGTCGGGGCTGTGGATGTCGGGGTTGTGGATGTCGGTGTTGTGGATGTCGGGGCTGATGATGTCGGGGTTGTTGATGTCGGGGCTGGTGATGTCAGGGCTGTGGATGTCAGTGTTGTAGATGTCGCGGTTGTGGATGTCGGGATTGTGGATGTCGGTACTGTGGATTCAGCATTGTGCAAGTCAGGGCTGTGGATGTCGGGCCTGTTGATGTCGGGGCTGTGGATGTCGGGCATGTGGACTTCAGGGATGAGAATGTCGGGGTTGTGGATGTCAGTGCTCTGGATTTCGGTGTTGTGGATGTCAGGGTTGTGAATGTAGTGGTTGTGGATGTCAGGTCTGTAGTTGTCCGTGCTGTGGGTGTCAGGGCTGTGGATGTCGGTGCTGTGGATGTTGGTGTTGTGGATGTCGGGGTTGTGGATGTCGGTGCTGTGATGTCAGGGTTGTGGATCTCGGGGTTGTTGATGTCGGGGTTGTGGATGTCGGTGCTGTGGATGTTGGGGTTGTTGATGTCGGGGTTGTGGATTGCGGGGCTGTGGATATCGGTGTTTTGGATGTTGGGGCTGTGGATGTCAGGTTTTTGGATGTCGGGATTGTTGATGTCGGGATTGTTGATGTCAGGGTTGTGGATGTTGAGTTCGTGGTTGTCGGGGATGTGGATGTTGGGGTTGGGGATGTCAGGTTTATTGATTTTGGGGTTGTGGATGTCATGGCTTTGGATGCCGTGGTTGTGGATGTCAGGGTTCTGGATGGCAGGGCTGTCGGTGTCAGGGCTGTGGATGTCGGGGTTGTGGCTGTCGGGATTGTGGATGTCGGAATTTTGGATGTCAGGGTTGTTGATGTCGTGTTTGTGGATGTCGGGGCTGTGGATGTCGGGGTTGTGGATGTCGGTGTTGTGGATGTCGGTGTTGTGGATGTAAAGGTTGTGGATGTCGGGGTTGTGGATGTCGGTGTTGTGGATGTCAGGGTTGTGGATGTAGGTTCTGTGGATGTCAGGGCTGAGAATGTCGGAGTTGTGGATGTCAGGGCTCTGGATGGCAGGGCTGTCGGTGTCAGGGCTGTGGATATCGGGGTTGTGGTTGTCGGGATTGTGGATGTCGGAATTTTGGATGTCAGGGTTGTTGATGTCGTGTTTGTGGATGTCGGGGCTGTGTATGTCGGGGTTGTGGATGTAAAGGTTGTGGATGTCGGGGTTGTGGATGTCAGGGTCGTGGATGTAGGTTCTGTGGATGTCAGGGCTGAGAATGTCGGAGTTGTGGATGTCAGCGCTCTGGATTTCGGTGTTGCGGATGTCAGGGCTGTGAAAGTAGGGGTTGTGGATGTCAGGTGTGTAGATGTCGGTGTTGTGGATGTCGGGGCTGTGGATGACAGGGCTGTGGATATCAGGGCAGTGGATGTCGGGTTTGTGCATGGCGGGGCTGTGGATATCGGTGCTGTGGATGTCAGGGCTGTGAATGTCAGGGTTGTGGATGTTGGGGCTGTGCATGTCAGGGTTGTGGATGTTGAGATTGTTCATGTCGGAGCTGTTGATGCCAGGGTTGTGGATGTTGTGTCTGTGGTTGTCGGGGATGTGGATGTCGGGGATGTGGATGTCAAGGCTGTAGATTTTGGTGTTGCGGATGACAGGGCTGTGAATATAGGGGTTGTGGATGTCGGGTCTGTAGATGTCGGTGTGGTGAATGTCGGCACTGTGGATGTTGTGGCTTTTGATGTTAGTGCTGTGGATGTCGGGGAGGTGGATATCAGGGTTGTGGATGTCGGTGTTGTGGCTGTCAGGGCTGTGGATGTCAGGGATATGGATGTTGGGGCTGTGGATACTGGGGTTTTGGATGTCGGTGTTGAGGATGTCGGGTTTGTGGATGTAGGGACTGTGGATTTCGGTGTTGTGGATGTCGGGGCTGTCAATTTGTGGCTTTTGATGTCACTGTTGTGGATGTCGGGGCTGTGGATGTTGGTGTTGTGGATGTCGGGGCTGTGGATGTCAGGGATGTGGATGTCGGTGTTGTGGATGTCAGGGCTGTGAATGTCGGGGCTGTGGATGTGCTGTGCATGTCAGGGTTGTGGATGTCGGGATTGTTGATGTTGGGATTGTTGATGTCAGGGTTGTGGATGTTGAGTCTGTGGTTGTCGGGAATGTGGATGTCGGTGCTGTGGAGGTTGGTGTTGTGGATGTTGGGGTTGTGGTTGGCGAGGCTGTGGATGTTGGTGTTGTGGATGTCGGGTTATGAATATCGGTATTGTGGATGTCAGGGCTGTGGTTGTCGGTGTTGTGGAAGTCAGGGCTGTGCATGTCAGGGTTGTGGATGTTGAGATTGTTCATGTCGGAGCTGTTGATGCCAGGGTTGTGGATGTTGTGTCTGTGGTTGTCGGGGATGTGGATGTCGGGGAAGTGGATGTCAGGGCTGTAGATTTCGGAGTTGCGGATGACAGGGCTGTGAATATAGGGGTTGTGGATGTCGGGTCTGTAGATGTCGGTGTGGTGGATGTCGGCACTGTGGATGTTGTGGCTTTTGATGATAGTGCTGTGGATGTTGGGGAGGTGGATGTCAGGGTTGTGGTTGTTGGGGTAGTGGGTGTCAGGGCTGTGGATGTCAGGGATATGGATGTTGGGGCTGTGGATACTGGGGTTTTGGATGTCGGTGTTGAGGATGTCGGGTTTGTGGATGTAGGGGCTGTGGACTTCGGTGTTGTGGATGTCGGGGCTGTGGATGTCGGGGTTGAGGATGTCAGGGTATGTGGATGTCGGGGCTGTGGATGTCGGGGTTGTGGATGTCGGGGTTTTGCGTGGCGAAGCTGTGGATATCGGATTTGTGGATGTCATGGCTGTGAATGTAGGGGTTGTGGATGTCGGGGCTGTGCAGGTCAGGGTTGTGGATGTCGAGATTGTTCATGGCTAGTTTGTTGATGTCGGGGATGTGGATGTCGGTGTGGTGGATGTCGGGACTGTGGATGTTGTGGCTTTTGATGTCAGTGCTGTGAATGTCGGATATGTGGATGTCAGGGTTAGGGATGTCGGGTTTGCGGATATCAGGATGTTGATGTCGGTGTTGTGGATGTCGGTGTTGTGGATGTCGGAGTTGTGGATGTCAGGGTTGTGGATTTCGGGGCTTTGGATGTCGGGGCTGTGGATGTCGGGGCTGTGGATGTCGGGGTTGTGGATGTTGGGTTTATTGATTTCGGTGTTGTGGATGTCGGTGTTGTGGATGTCGGGGTTCTGGATGTCGGGTTTGTTGATGTCGGGGTTGTGGAAATCTGTGCTGTGGGTGTCAGGGCTGTGGATGTCGGTGCTGTGGATGTTGGTGTTGTGGATGTCGGGGTTGTGGATGTCGGTGCTGTGATGTCAGGGTTGTGGATCTCGGGGTTGTTGATGTCGGGGTTGTGGATGTCGGTGCTGTGGATGTTGGGGTTGTTGATGTCGGGGTTGTGGATTGCGGGGCTGTGGATATCGGTGTTTTGGATGTCAGGGCTGTGGATGTCGGGGTTTTGGATGTTGGGGCTGTGGATGTCAGGTTTTTGGATGTCGGGATTGTTGATGTCGGGATTGTTGATGTCAGGGTTGTGGATGTTGAGTTCGTGGTTGTCGGGGATGTGGATGTTGGGGTTGGGGATGTCAGGTTTATTGATTTTGGGGTTGTGGATGTCATGGCTTTGGATGCCGTGGTTGTGGATGTCAGGGTTCTGGATGGCAGGGCTGTCGGTGTCAGGGCTGTGGATGTCGGGGTTGTGGCTGTCGGGATTGTGGATGTCGGAATTTTGGATGTCAGGGTTGTTGATGTCGTGTTTGTGGATGTCGGGGCTGTGGATGTCGGGGTTGTGGATGTCGGTGTTGTGGATGTCGGTGTTGTGGATGTAAAGGTTGTGGATGTCGGGGTTGTGGATGTCGGTGTTGTGGATGTCAGGGCTGTGGATGTAGGTTCTGTGGATGTCAGGGCTGAGAATGTCGGAGTTGTGGATGTCAGGGCTCTGGATGGCAGGGCTGTCGGTGTCAGGGCTGTGGATATCGGGGTTGTGGTTGTCGGGATTGTGGATGTCGGAATTTTGGATGTCAGGGTTGTTGATGTCGTGTTTGTGGATGTCGGGGCTGTGTATGTCGGGGTTGTGGATGTAAAGGTTGTGGATGTCGGGGTTGTGGATGTCAGGGTCGTGGATGTAGGTTCTGTGGATGTCAGGGCTGAGAATGTCGGAGTTGTGGATGTCAGCGCTCTGGATTTCGGTGTTGCGGATGTCAGGGCTGTGAAAGTAGGGGTTGTGGATGTCAGGTGTGTAGATGTCGGTGTTGTGGATGTCGGGGCTGTGGATGACAGGGCTGTGGATATCAGGGCAGTGGATGTCGGGTTTGTGCATGGCGGGGCTGTGGATATCGGTGCTGTGGATGTCAGGGCTGTGAATGTCAGGGTTGTGGATGTTGGGGCTGTGCATGTCAGGGTTGTGGATGTTGAGATTGTTCATGTCGGAGCTGTTGATGCCAGTGTTGTGGATGTTGTGTCTGTGTTTGTCGGGGATGTGGATGTCGGGGAAGTGGATGTCAAGGCTGTAGATTTTGGTGTTGCGGATGACAGGGCTGTGAATATAGGGGTTGTGGATGTCGGGTCTGTAGATGTCGGTGTGGTGGATGTCGGCACTGTGGATGTTGTGGCTTTTGATGTTAGTGCTGTGGATGTCGGGGAGGTGGATATCAGGGTTGTGGATGTCGGTGTTGTGGCTGTCAGGGCTGTGGATGTCAGGGATATGGATGTTGGGGCTGTGGATACTGGGGTTTTGGATGTCGGTGTTGAGGATGTCGGGTTTGTGGATGTAGGGGCTGTGGATTTCGGTGTTGTGGATGTCGGGGCTGTCAATTTGTGGCTTTTGATGTCACTGTTGTGGATGTCGGGGCTGTGGATGTCGGTGTTGTGGATGTCGGGGCTGTGGATGTCAGGGATGTGGATGTCGGTGTTGTGGATGTCAGGGCTGTGAATGTCGGGGCTGTGGATGTGCTGTGCATGTCAGGGTTGTGGATGTCGGGATTGTTGATGTTGGGATTGTTGATGTCAGGGTTGTGGATGTTGAGTCTGTGGTTGTCGGGAATGTGGATGTCGGTGCTGTGGATGTTGGTGTTGTGGATGTTGGGGTTGTGGTTGGCGAGGCTGTGGATGTTGGTGTTGTGGATGTCGGGTTATGAATATCGGTATTGTGGATGTCAGGGCTGTGGTTGTCGGTGTTGTGGATGTCAGGGCTGTGGATGTCGGGGTTGTGGAAGTTGGGGTTGGGGATGTCAGGTTTGTTGATTTCGGGGTTGTGTATGTCAGGGTTCTGGATGTCAAGGCTGTGGATATCAGTGCTGTGGATGTTGGGGTGGTGGATGTTGTGGCTGTGGATGTCGGGATTGTGGATGTCGGAGTTGTGGATGTCAGGGATGTGGATGTCGGGATTGTGGTGTCGGAGTTGTGGATGTTAGGGTTGTGGATGTCGGTGTTGTGGACGTCAGGGTTGTGGATATCGGGGCACTGGATGTTGGGGCTGTGGATGTCGGGGTTGTGGATGTCAGGTCTGTGGATGTTGGGGTTGTGGATGCCGTGGTTGTGGATGTCAGGGTTCTGGATGGCAGGGCTGTCGCTGTCAGGGCTGTGGATGTTGGAGTTGTGGTTGTCGGGATTGTGGACGTCGGAGTTGTGGATGTCAGTGTTGTGGATGTCGGGTGTGTGGATGTCTGGTCTGTGGATGTCGGGGTTGTGAATGTCGGTGTTGTGGATGTCAGGGTTGTGGATGTTGGGTTTGTGGATGTCGGCCTTGTGGATGTCGGTGTTGTGGATGTAAATGTTGTGGATGTCAGCGTTGTGGATGTCAGGGCTGAGAATGTCGGAGTTGTGGATGTCAGGGCTCTGGATTTCGGTGTTGCGGATGTCAGGGCTGTGAATGTAGGGGTTGTGGATGTCAGGTCTGTAGATGTCGTTGTTGTGGATGTCGGGGCTGTGGATGTCAGGGCTGTGGATGTCGGGTTTGTGCATAGCGGGGCTGTGGATATCGGTGTTGTGGATGTCAGGGCTGTGAATGTCAGGGTTGTGGATGTCGGGGCTGTGCATGTCAGTGTTGTGGATGTTGAGATTGTTCATGTCGGAGCTGTTGATGCCAGTGTTGTGGATGTTGTGTCTGTGGTTGTCGGGGATGTGGCTGTCGGGGAAGTGGATGTCAGGGCTGTAGATTTCGGAGTTGCGGATGACAGGGCTGTGAATATAGGGGTTGTGGATGTCGGGTCTGTAGATGTCGGTGTGGTGGATGTCGGCACTGTGGATGTTGTGGCTTTTGATGTTAGTGCTGTGGATGTCGGGGAGGTGGATGTCAGGGTATTGCTTGTCGGGGTTGTGGATGTCAGGGCTGTGGATGTCAGGGATATGGATGTTGGGGCAGTGGATACTGGGTTTGTTGATGTCGGTGTTGTGGATGTCGGGGTTGTGGATGTCGGGGCTGTGGATGTCGGGGTTGTGGATGTCGGGGCTGTGGATGTCGGGGCTGTGGATGTCAGGGCTGTGGATGTCGGGGTTGAGGATGTCAGGGTATGTGGATGTCGGGGCTGTGGATGTCGGGGTTGTGGATGTCGGGGTTTTGCATGGCGAGGCTGTGGATATCGGATTTGTGGATGTCATGGCTTTGAATGTCGGGGTTGTGGATGTCGGGGCTGTGCATGTCAGGGTTGTGGATGTCGAGATTGTTCATGTCGAGTTTGTTGATGTCGGGATTGTTGATGTCAGGGTTGTGGATGTTGAGTCTGTTGTTGTCGGGGATGTGGATGTTGGTGCTTTTGTTGTCGGGGTTGTTGATGTCAGGGATGTGGATGTCGGTGTGGTGGATGTCGGGACTCTGGATGTTGTGGCTTTTGATGACAATGCTGTGAATGTCAGATATGTGGATGTCAGGGTTCTGGATGTCGGGTTTGCGGATATCAGGGCTGTTGATGTCGGTGTTGTGGATGTCGGTGTTGTGGATGTCGGAGTTGTGGATGTCAGGGTTGTGTATTTCGGGGCTTTGGATGTCGGGGGGTGGATGTCGGGGCTGTGGATGTCGGGGTTGTGGATGTTGGGTTTGTTGATGTCGGTGTTGTGGATGTCAGGGTTGTGGATCTCGGGGTTGTTGATGTCGGGGTTGTGGATGTCGGTGCTGTGGATGTTGGGGTTGTTGATGTCGGGGCTGTGGATGTTGGGGTTGTTGATGTCGGGGTTGTGGATTGCGGGGCTGTGGATATCGGTGTTTTGGATGTCAGGTCTGTGGTTGTTGGGGTTGTGGATGTCAGGGTTGTGGATGGTGAGGCTGTGGATATCGGTGTTGTGGATGTCGGGGCTGTGGATGTAGGGGCTGTGGATGTCGGGGCTGTTGACATCAGGGTTGTGGATGTCGGGGTTGTGCATGTCGGGACTGTGGAGGTCGGTGGTGTAGAGGTCGGGGTTGTGGATGTTGGGGTTGTGGATGTCGGGGTTGTGGATGTCAGGGCTCTGGATTTCGGTGTTGCGGATGTCAGGGCTGTGAATGTAGGGGTTGTGGATGTCAGGTCTGTAGATGTCGGTGTTGTGGATTTCGGGGCTGTGGATGTCAGGGCTGTGGATGTCGGGTTTGTGCATGGCGGGGCTGTGGATATCGGTGCTGTGGATGTCAGGGCTGTGAATGTCAGGGTTGTGGATGTCGGGGCTGTGCATGTCAGGGTTGTGGATGTTGAGATTTTTCATGTCGGAGCTGTTGATGCCAGGGTTGTGGATGTTGTGTCTGTGGTTGTCGGGGATGTGGATGTCGGGGAAGTGGGTGTCAGGGCTGTAGATTTCGGAGTTGCGGATGACAGGGCTGTGAATATAGGGGTTGTGGATGTCGGGTCTGTAGATGTCGGTGTGGTGGATGTCGGCACTGTGGATGTTGTGGCTTTTGATGTTAGTGCTGTGGATGTCGGGGAGGTGGATGTCAGGGTTGTGCTTGTCGGGGTTGTGGATGTCAGGGCTGTGGATGTCAGGGATATGGATGTTGGGGCTGTGGATACTGGGTTTGTTGATGTCGGTGTTGTGGATGTCGGGGTTGTGGATGTCGGTGTTGTGGATGTCGGGGTTGTGAATGTCTGTGCTGTGGATGTCAGGGCTGTGGATGTCGGTGCTGTGGATGTTGGTGTTGTGGATGTCGGGGTTGTGGATGTCGGTGCTGTGATGTCAGGTTTGTGGATCTTGGGATTGTTGATGTCGGGGTTGTGGATGTCGGTGCTGTGGATGTTGGGGTTGTTGATGTCGGGGCTGTGGATGTTGGGGTTGTTGATGTCAGGCTTGTGGATTGCGGGACTGTGGATATCGGTGTTTTGGATGTCTGGGCTGTGGATGTCGGGGTTGTGGATGTTGGGGCTGTGGATGTCAGGTTTTTGGATGTCGGGATTGTTGATGTCGGGATTGTTGATGTCAGGGTTGTGGATGTTGAGTTCGTGGTTGTCGGGGTTGTGGATGTTGGGGTTGGGGATGTCAGGTTTATTGATTTCGGGGTTGTGGATGTCATGGCTTTGGATGCCGTGGTTGTGGATGTCAGGGTTCTGGATGGCAGGGCTGTCGGTGTCAGGGCTGTGGATGTCGGGGTTGTGGTTGTCGGGATTGTGGATGTCGGAATTTTGGATGTCAGGGTTGTTGATGTCGTGTTTGTGGATGTCGGGGCTGTGGATGTCGGGGTTGTGGATGTCGGTGTTGTGGATGTCGGTGTTGTGGATGTAAAGGTTGTGGATGTCTGGGTTGTGGATGTCTGGGTTGTGGATGTCGGTGTTGTGGATGTCAGTGTTGTGGATGTAGGTTCTGTGGATGTCAGGGCTGAGAATGTCGGAGTTGTGGATGTCAGGGCTCTGGATTTCGGTGTTGCGGATGTCAGGGCTGTGAATGTAGGGGTTGTGGATGTCAGGTGTGCAGATGTCGGTGTTGTGGATGTCGGGGCTGTGGATGTCAGGGCTGCGGATGTCGGGTTTGTGCATGGCGGGGCTGTGGATATCGGTGCTGTGGATGTCAGGGCTGTGAATGTCAGGGTTGTGGATGCTGGGGCTGTGCATGTCAGGGTTGTGGATGTTGAGATTGTTCATGTCGGAGCTGTTGATGCCAGGGTTGTGGATGTTGTGTCTGTGGTTGTCGGGGATGTGGATGTCGGGAATGTGGATGTCAAGGCTGTAGATTTCGGTGTTGCGGATGACAGGGCTGTGAATATAGGGGTTGTGGATGTCGGTTCTGTAGATGTCGGTGTGGTGGATGTCGGCACTGTGGATGTTGTGGCTTTTGATGTTAGTGCTGTGGATGTCGGGGAGGTGGATGGCAGGGTTGTGGATGTTGGGGTTGTGGCTGTCAGGGCTGTGGATGTCAGGGATATGGATGTTGGGGCTGTGGATACTGGGGTTTTGGATGTCGGTGTTGAGGATGTCGGGTTTGTGGATGTAGGGGCTATGGATTTCGGTGTCGTGGATGTCGGGGCTATCAATTTGTGGCTTTTGATGTCGGGGTTGTGGATGTCGGGGCTGTGGATGTCGGTGTTGTGGTGTTGGAGATGTGGATGTTAGGGTTGTGGATGTCGGTGTTGTGGACGTCAGGGTTGTGGATATTGGGGCACTGGATGTTGGGGCTGTGGATGTCGGCGTTGTGGATGTCAGGTCTGTGGATGTTGGGGTTGTGGATGTCAGGGTTGTGGATGGTGAGGCTGTGGATATCGGTGTTGTGGATGTCAGGGCTGTGGATGTCGGGGTTGTGGATGTCGGCGTTGTGGATGTCGGGGCTGTGGATGTAGGGGCTGTGGATGTCGGGGCTGTTGACGTCAGGGTTGTGGATGTCGGGGTTGTGCATGTCGGGACTGTGGAGGTAGGTGGTGTAGGGGTCGGGGTTGTGGATGTCGGTGTTGTGGATGTCAGGGTTGTGGATGTAGGTTCTGTGGATGTCAGGGCTGAGAATGTCGGAGTTGTGGATGTAAGGGCTCTGGATGGCAGGGCTGTCGGTGTCAGGGCTGTGGATGTCGGGGTTGCGGTTGTCGGGATTGTGGATGTCGGAATTTTGGATGTCAGGGTTGTTGATGTCGTGTTTGTGGATGTCGGGGCTGTGTATGTCGGGATTGTGGATGTCGGGGTTGTGGATGTAAAGGTTGTGGATGTCGGGGTTATGGATGTCAGGGTCGTGGATGTAGGTTCTGTGGATGTCAGGGCAGAGAATGTCGGAGTTGTGGATGTCAGGGCTCTGGATTTCGGTGTTGCGGATGTCAGGGCTGTGAATGTAGGGGTTGTGGATGTCAGGTGTGTAGATGTCGGTGTTGTGGATGTCGGGGCTGTGGATGTAGGGGCTGTGGATGTCAGGGCTGTTGACGTCAGGGTTGTGGATGTCGGGGTTGTGCATGTCGGGACTGTGGAGGTCGGTGGTGTAGAGGTCGGGGTTGTGGATGTTGGGGTTGTGGATGTCGGGGTTGTGGATGTCGGGGTTTTGGATGTCAGTTTTGATGATGTCGGGGTAGTGGATCTCGGGTTTGTAGATGTCGGGGCTGTGGATGTTGTGGCTTTTGATGTCAGTGTTGTGGAAGTCGGGGCTATGGATGTCGGGGTTGTGGATGTTGGGGTTGGGGATGTCAGGTTTGTTGATTTCGGGGTTGTGTATGTCAGGGTTCTGGATGTCAAGGCTGTGGATATCAGTGCTGTGGATGTTGGGGGTGGTGGATGTCGTGGCTGTGGATGTCGGGATTGTGGATGTCGGAGTTGTGGATGTCAGGGATGTGGATGTCGGGATTGTGGTGTCGGAGTTGTGGATGTTAGGGTTGTGGATGTCGGTGTTGTGGACGTCAGGGTTGTGGATATCGGGGCACTGGATGTTGGGGCTGTGGATGTCGGGGTTGTGGATGTCAGGTCTGTGGATGTTGGGGTTGTGGATGCCGTGGTTGTGGATGTCAGGGTTCTGGATGGCAGGGCTGTCGCTGTCAGGGCTGTGGATGTTGGAGTTGTGGTTGTCGGGATTGTGGACGTCGGAGTTGTGGATGTCAGTGTTGTGGATGTCGGGTGTGTGGATGTCTGGTCTGTGGATGTCGGGGTTGTGAATGTCGGTGTTGTGGATGTCAGGGTTGTGGATGTTGGGTTTGTGGATGTCGGCCTTGTGGATGTCGGTGTTGTGGATGTAAATGTTGTGGATGTCAGCGTTGTGGATGTCAGGGCTGAGAATGTCGGAGTTGTGGATGTCAGGGCTCTGGATTTCGGTGTTGCGGATGTCAGGGCTGTGAATGTAGGGGTTGTGGATGTCAGGTCTGTAGATGTCGTTGTTGTGGATGTCGGGGCTGTGGATGTCAGGGCTGTGGATGTCGGGTTTGTGCATAGCGGGGCTGTGGATATCGGTGTTGTGGATGTCAGGGCTGTGAATGTCAGGGTTGTGGATGTCGGGGCTGTGCATGTCAGTGTTGTGGATGTTGAGATTGTTCATGTCGGAGCTGTTGATGCCAGTGTTGTGGATGTTGTGTCTGTGGTTGTCGGGGATGTGGCTGTCGGGGAAGTGGATGTCAGGGCTGTAGATTTCGGAGTTGCGGATGACAGGGCTGTGAATATAGGGGTTGTGGATGTCGGGTCTGTAGATGTCGGTGTGGTGGATGTCGGCACTGTGGATGTTGTGGCTTTTGATGTTAGTGCTGTGGATGTCGGGGAGGTGGATGTCAGGGTATTGCTTGTCGGGGTTGTGGATGTCAGGGCTGTGGATGTCAGGGATATGGATGTTGGGGCAGTGGATACTGGGTTTGTTGATGTCGGTGTTGTGGATGTCGGGGTTGTGGATGTCGGGGCTGTGGATGTCGGGGTTGTGGATGTCGGGGCTGTGGATGTCGGGGCTGTGGATGTCAGGGCTGTGGATGTCGGGGTTGAGGATGTCAGGGTATGTGGATGTCGGGGCTGTGGATGTCGGGGTTGTGGATGTCGGGGTTTTGCATGGCGAGGCTGTGGATATCGGATTTGTGGATGTCATGGCTTTGAATGTCGGGGTTGTGGATGTCGGGGCTGTGCATGTCAGGGTTGTGGATGTCGAGATTGTTCATGTCGAGTTTGTTGATGTCGGGATTGTTGATGTCAGGGTTGTGGATGTTGAGTCTGTTGTTGTCGGGGATGTGGATGTTGGTGCTTTTGTTGTCGGGGTTGTTGATGTCAGGGATGTGGATGTCGGTGTGGTGGATGTCGGGACTCTGGATGTTGTGGCTTTTGATGACAATGCTGTGAATGTCAGATATGTGGATGTCAGGGTTCTGGATGTCGGGTTTGCGGATATCAGGGCTGTTGATGTCGGTGTTGTGGATGTCGGTGTTGTGGATGTCGGAGTTGTGGATGTCAGGGTTGTGTATTTCGGGGCTTTGGATGTCGGGGGGTGGATGTCGGGGCTGTGGATGTCGGGGTTGTGGATGTTGGGTTTGTTGATGTCGGTGTTGTGGATGTCAGGGTTGTGGATCTCGGGGTTGTTGATGTCGGGGTTGTGGATGTCGGTGCTGTGGATGTTGGGGTTGTTGATGTCGGGGCTGTGGATGTTGGGGTTGTTGATGTCGGGGTTGTGGATTGCGGGGCTGTGGATATCGGTGTTTTGGATGTCAGGTCTGTGGTTGTTGGGGTTGTGGATGTCAGGGTTGTGGATGGTGAGGCTGTGGATATCGGTGTTGTGGATGTCGGGGCTGTGGATGTAGGGGCTGTGGATGTCGGGGCTGTTGACATCAGGGTTGTGGATGTCGGGGTTGTGCATGTCGGGACTGTGGAGGTCGGTGGTGTAGAGGTCGGGGTTGTGGATGTTGGGGTTGTGGATGTCGGGGTTGTGGATGTCAGGGCTCTGGATTTCGGTGTTGCGGATGTCAGGGCTGTGAATGTAGGGGTTGTGGATGTCAGGTCTGTAGATGTCGGTGTTGTGGATTTCGGGGCTGTGGATGTCAGGGCTGTGGATGTCGGGTTTGTGCATGGCGGGGCTGTGGATATCGGTGCTGTGGATGTCAGGGCTGTGAATGTCAGGGTTGTGGATGTCGGGGCTGTGCATGTCAGGGTTGTGGATGTTGAGATTTTTCATGTCGGAGCTGTTGATGCCAGGGTTGTGGATGTTGTGTCTGTGGTTGTCGGGGATGTGGATGTCGGGGAAGTGGGTGTCAGGGCTGTAGATTTCGGAGTTGCGGATGACAGGGCTGTGAATATAGGGGTTGTGGATGTCGGGTCTGTAGATGTCGGTGTGGTGGATGTCGGCACTGTGGATGTTGTGGCTTTTGATGTTAGTGCTGTGGATGTCGGGGAGGTGGATGTCAGGGTTGTGCTTGTCGGGGTTGTGGATGTCAGGGCTGTGGATGTCAGGGATATGGATGTTGGGGCTGTGGATACTGGGTTTGTTGATGTCGGTGTTGTGGATGTCGGGGTTGTGGATGTCGGTGTTGTGGATGTCGGGGTTGTGAATGTCTGTGCTGTGGATGTCAGGGCTGTGGATGTCGGTGCTGTGGATGTTGGTGTTGTGGATGTCGGGGTTGTGGATGTCGGTGCTGTGATGTCAGGTTTGTGGATCTTGGGATTGTTGATGTCGGGGTTGTGGATGTCGGTGCTGTGGATGTTGGGGTTGTTGATGTCGGGGCTGTGGATGTTGGGGTTGTTGATGTCAGGCTTGTGGATTGCGGGACTGTGGATATCGGTGTTTTGGATGTCTGGGCTGTGGATGTCGGGGTTGTGGATGTTGGGGCTGTGGATGTCAGGTTTTTGGATGTCGGGATTGTTGATGTCGGGATTGTTGATGTCAGGGTTGTGGATGTTGAGTTCGTGGTTGTCGGGGTTGTGGATGTTGGGGTTGGGGATGTCAGGTTTATTGATTTCGGGGTTGTGGATGTCATGGCTTTGGATGCCGTGGTTGTGGATGTCAGGGTTCTGGATGGCAGGGCTGTCGGTGTCAGGGCTGTGGATGTCGGGGTTGTGGTTGTCGGGATTGTGGATGTCGGAATTTTGGATGTCAGGGTTGTTGATGTCGTGTTTGTGGATGTCGGGGCTGTGGATGTCGGGGTTGTGGATGTCGGTGTTGTGGATGTCGGTGTTGTGGATGTAAAGGTTGTGGATGTCTGGGTTGTGGATGTCTGGGTTGTGGATGTCGGTGTTGTGGATGTCAGTGTTGTGGATGTAGGTTCTGTGGATGTCAGGGCTGAGAATGTCGGAGTTGTGGATGTCAGGGCTCTGGATTTCGGTGTTGCGGATGTCAGGGCTGTGAATGTAGGGGTTGTGGATGTCAGGTGTGCAGATGTCGGTGTTGTGGATGTCGGGGCTGTGGATGTCAGGGCTGCGGATGTCGGGTTTGTGCATGGCGGGGCTGTGGATATCGGTGCTGTGGATGTCAGGGCTGTGAATGTCAGGGTTGTGGATGCTGGGGCTGTGCATGTCAGGGTTGTGGATGTTGAGATTGTTCATGTCGGAGCTGTTGATGCCAGGGTTGTGGATGTTGTGTCTGTGGTTGTCGGGGATGTGGATGTCGGGAATGTGGATGTCAAGGCTGTAGATTTCGGTGTTGCGGATGACAGGGCTGTGAATATAGGGGTTGTGGATGTCGGTTCTGTAGATGTCGGTGTGGTGGATGTCGGCACTGTGGATGTTGTGGCTTTTGATGTTAGTGCTGTGGATGTCGGGGAGGTGGATGGC
Organism: Carcharodon carcharias; assembly: GCF_017639515.1. NCBI lineage: Eukaryota > Metazoa > Chordata > Chondrichthyes > Lamniformes > Lamnidae > Carcharodon > Carcharodon carcharias. The sequence continues at coordinate 198,463,938 of NC_054469.1, forward strand.
AGGGTTGTGGATGTTGGGGTTGTGGCTGTCAGGGCTGTGGATGTCAGGGATATGGATGTTGGGGCTGTGGATACTGGGGTTTTGGATGTCGGTGTTGAGGATGTCGGGTTTGTGGATGTAGGGGCTATGGATTTCGGTGTCGTGGATGTCGGGGCTATCAATTTGTGGCTTTTGATGTCGGGGTTGTGGATGTCGGGGCTGTGGATGTCGGTGTTGTGGTGTTGGAGATGTGGATGTTAGGGTTGTGGATGTCGGTGTTGTGGACGTCAGGGTTGTGGATATTGGGGCACTGGATGTTGGGGCTGTGGATGTCGGCGTTGTGGATGTCAGGTCTGTGGATGTTGGGGTTGTGGATGTCAGGGTTGTGGATGGTGAGGCTGTGGATATCGGTGTTGTGGATGTCAGGGCTGTGGATGTCGGGGTTGTGGATGTCGGCGTTGTGGATGTCGGGGCTGTGGATGTAGGGGCTGTGGATGTCGGGGCTGTTGACGTCAGGGTTGTGGATGTCGGGGTTGTGCATGTCGGGACTGTGGAGGTAGGTGGTGTAGGGGTCGGGGTTGTGGATGTCGGTGTTGTGGATGTCAGGGTTGTGGATGTAGGTTCTGTGGATGTCAGGGCTGAGAATGTCGGAGTTGTGGATGTAAGGGCTCTGGATGGCAGGGCTGTCGGTGTCAGGGCTGTGGATGTCGGGGTTGCGGTTGTCGGGATTGTGGATGTCGGAATTTTGGATGTCAGGGTTGTTGATGTCGTGTTTGTGGATGTCGGGGCTGTGTATGTCGGGATTGTGGATGTCGGGGTTGTGGATGTAAAGGTTGTGGATGTCGGGGTTATGGATGTCAGGGTCGTGGATGTAGGTTCTGTGGATGTCAGGGCAGAGAATGTCGGAGTTGTGGATGTCAGGGCTCTGGATTTCGGTGTTGCGGATGTCAGGGCTGTGAATGTAGGGGTTGTGGATGTCAGGTGTGTAGATGTCGGTGTTGTGGATGTCGGGGCTGTGGATGTAGGGGCTGTGGATGTCAGGGCTGTTGACGTCAGGGTTGTGGATGTCGGGGTTGTGCATGTCGGGACTGTGGAGGTCGGTGGTGTAGAGGTCGGGGTTGTGGATGTTGGGGTTGTGGATGTCGGGGTTGTGGATGTCGGGGTTTTGGATGTCAGTTTTGATGATGTCGGGGTAGTGGATCTCGGGTTTGTAGATGTCGGGGCTGTGGATGTTGTGGCTTTTGATGTCAGTGTTGTGGAAGTCGGGGCTATGGATGTCGGGGTTGTGGATGTTGGGGTTGGGGATGTCAGGTTTGTTGATTTCGGGGTTGTGTATGTCAGGGTTCTGGATGTCAAGGCTGTGGATATCAGTGCTGTGGATGTTGGGGTGGTGGATGTCGTGGCTGTGGATGTCGGGATTGTGGATGTCGGAGTTGTGGATGTCAGGGATGTGGATGTCGGGATTGTGGTGTCGGAGTTGTGGATGTTAGGGTTGTGGATGTCGGTGTTGTGGACGTCAGGGTTGTGGATATCGGGGCACTGGATGTTGGGGCTGTGGATGTCGGGGTTGTGGATGTCAGGTCTGTGGATGTTGGGGTTGTGGATGCCGTGGTTGTGGATGTCAGGGTTCTGGATGGCAGGGCATTCGCTGTCAGGGCTGTGGATGTTGGAGTTGTGGTTGTCGGGATTGTGGACGTCGGAGTTGTGGATGTCAGTGTTGTGGATGTCGGGTGTGTGGATGTCTGGTCTGTGGATGTCGGGGTTGTGAATGTCGGTGTTGTGGATGTCAGGGTTGTGGATGTTGGGTTTGTGGATGTCGGCCTTGTGGATGTCGGTGTTGTGGATGTAAATGTTGTGGATGTCAGCGTTGTGGATGTCAGGGCTGAGAATGTCGGAGTTGTGGATGTCAGGGCTCTGGATTTCGGTGTTGCGGATGTCAGGGCTGTGAATGTAGGGGTTGTGGATGTCAGGTCTGTAGATGTCGTTGTTGTGGATGTCGGGGCTGTGGATGTCAGGGCTGTGGATGTCGGGTTTGTGCATAGCGGGGCTGTGGATATCGGTGTTGTGGATGTCAGGGCTGTGAATGTCAGGGTTGTGGATGTCGGGGCTGTGCATGTCAGTGTTGTGGATGTTGAGATTGTTCATGTCGGAGCTGTTGATGCCAGTGTTGTGGATGTTGTGTCTGTGGTTGTCGGGGATGTGGCTGTCGGGGAAGTGGATGTCAGGGCTGTAGATTTCGGAGTTGCGGATGACAGGGCTGTGAATATAGGGGTTGTGGATGTCGGGTCTGTAGATGTCGGTGTGGTGGATGTCGGCACTGTGGATGTTGTGGCTTTTGATGTTAGTGCTGTGGATGTCGGGGAGGTGGATGTCAGGGTATTGCTTGTCGGGGTTGTGGATGTCAGGGCTGTGGATGTCAGGGATATGGATGTTGGGGCAGTGGATACTGGGTTTGTTGATGTCGGTGTTGTGGATGTCGGGGTTGTGGATGTCGGGGCTGTGGATGTCGGGGTTGTGGATGTCGGGGCTGTGGATGTCGGGGCTGTGGATGTCAGGGCTGTGGATGTCGGGGTTGAGGATGTCAGGGTATGTGGATGTCGGGGCTGTGGATGTCGGGGTTGTGGATGTCGGGGTTTTGCATGGCGAGGCTGTGGATATCGGATTTGTGGATGTCATGGCTTTGAATGTCGGGGTTGTGGATGTCGGGGCTGTGCATGTCAGGGTTGTGGATGTCGAGATTGTTCATGTCGAGTTTGTTGATGTCGGGATTGTTGATGTCAGGGTTGTGGATGTTGAGTCTGTTGTTGTCGGGGATGTGGATGTTGGTGCTTTTGTTGTCGGGGTTGTTGATGTCAGGGATGTGGATGTCGGTGTGGTGGATGTCGGGACTCTGGATGTTGTGGCTTTTGATGACAATGCTGTGAATGTCAGATATGTGGATGTCAGGGTTCTGGATGTCGGGTTTGCGGATATCAGGGCTGTTGATGTCGGTGTTGTGGATGTCGGTGTTGTGGATGTCGGAGTTGTGGATGTCAGGGTTGTGTATTTCGGGGCTTTGGATGTCGGGGGGTGGATGTCGGGGCTGTGGATGTCGGGGTTGTGGATGTTGGGTTTGTTGATGTCGGTGTTGTGGATGTCAGGGTTGTGGATCTCGGGGTTGTTGATGTCGGGGTTGTGGATGTCGGTGCTGTGGATGTTGGGGTTGTTGATGTCGGGGCTGTGGATGTTGGGGTTGTTGATGTCGGGGTTGTGGATTGCGGGGCTGTGGATATCGGTGTTTTGGATGTCAGGTCTGTGGTTGTTGGGGTTGTGGATGTCAGGGTTGTGGATGGTGAGGCTGTGGATATCGGTGTTGTGGATGTCGGGGCTGTGGATGTAGGGGCTGTGGATGTCGGGGCTGTTGACATCAGGGTTGTGGATGTCGGGGTTGTGCATGTCGGGACTGTGGAGGTCGGTGGTGTAGAGGTCGGGGTTGTGGATGTTGGGGTTGTGGATGTCGGGGTTGTGGATGTCAGGGCTCTGGATTTCGGTGTTGCGGATGTCAGGGCTGTGAATGTAGGGGTTGTGGATGTCAGGTCTGTAGATGTCGGTGTTGTGGATTTCGGGGCTGTGGATGTCAGGGCTGTGGATGTCGGGTTTGTGCATGGCGGGGCTGTGGATATCGGTGCTGTGGATGTCAGGGCTGTGAATGTCAGGGTTGTGGATGTCGGGGCTGTGCATGTCAGGGTTGTGGATGTTGAGATTTTTCATGTCGGAGCTGTTGATGCCAGGGTTGTGGATGTTGTGTCTGTGGTTGTCGGGGATGTGGATGTCGGGGAAGTGGGTGTCAGGGCTGTAGATTTCGGAGTTGCGGATGACAGGGCTGTGAATATAGGGGTTGTGGATGTCGGGTCTGTAGATGTCGGTGTGGTGGATGTCGGCACTGTGGATGTTGTGGCTTTTGATGTTAGTGCTGTGGATGTCGGGGAGGTGGATGTCAGGGTTGTGCTTGTCGGGGTTGTGGATGTCAGGGCTGTGGATGTCAGGGATATGGATGTTGGGGCTGTGGATACTGGGTTTGTTGATGTCGGTGTTGTGGATGTCGGGGTTGTGGATGTCGGTGTTGTGGATGTCGGGGTTGTGAATGTCTGTGCTGTGGATGTCAGGGCTGTGGATGTCGGTGCTGTGGATGTTGGTGTTGTGGATGTCGGGGTTGTGGATGTCGGTGCTGTGATGTCAGGTTTGTGGATCTTGGGATTGTTGATGTCGGGGTTGTGGATGTCGGTGCTGTGGATGTTGGGGTTGTTGATGTCGGGGCTGTGGATGTTGGGGTTGTTGATGTCAGGCTTGTGGATTGCGGGACTGTGGATATCGGTGTTTTGGATGTCTGGGCTGTGGATGTCGGGGTTGTGGATGTTGGGGCTGTGGATGTCAGGTTTTTGGATGTCGGGATTGTTGATGTCGGGATTGTTGATGTCAGGGTTGTGGATGTTGAGTTCGTGGTTGTCGGGGTTGTGGATGTTGGGGTTGGAGATGTCAGGTTTATTGATTTCGGGGTTGTGGATGTCATGGCTTTGGATGCCGTGGTTGTGGATGTCAGGGTTCTGGATGGCAGGGCTGTCGGTGTCAGGGCTGTGGATGTCGGGGTTGTGGTTGTCGGGATTGTGGATGTCGGAATTTTGGATGTCAGGGTTGTTGATGTCGTGTTTGTGGATGTCGGGGCTGTGGATGTCGGGGTTGTGGATGTCGGTGTTGTGGATGTCGGTGTTGTGGATGTAAAGGTTGTGGATGTCTGGGTTGTGGATGTCTGGGTTGTGGATGTCGGTGTTGTGGATGTCAGTGTTGTGGATGTAGGTTCTGTGGATGTCAGGGCTGAGAATGTCGGAGTTGTGGATGTCAGGGCTCTGGATTTCGGTGTTGCGGATGTCAGGGCTGTGAATGTAGGGGTTGTGGATGTCAGGTGTGCAGATGTCGGTGTTGTGGATGTCGGGGCTGTGGATGTCAGGGCTGCGGATGTCGGGTTTGTGCATGGCGGGGCTGTGGATATCGGTGCTGTGGATGTCAGGGCTGTGAATGTCAGGGTTGTGGATGCTGGGGCTGTGCATGTCAGGGTTGTGGATGTTGAGATTGTTCATGTCGGAGCTGTTGATGCCAGGGTTGTGGATGTTGTGTCTGTGGTTGTCGGGGATGTGGATGTCGGGAATGTGGATGTCAAGGCTGTAGATTTCGGTGTTGCGGATGACAGGGCTGTGAATATAGGGGTTGTGGATGTCGGTTCTGTAGATGTCGGTGTGGTGGATGTCGGCACTGTGGATGTTGTGGCTTTTGATGTTAGTGCTGTGGATGTCGGGGAGGTGGATGGCAGGGTTGTGGATGTTGGGGTTGTGGCTGTCAGGGCTGTGGATGTCAGGGATATGGATGTTGGGGCTGTGGATACTGGGGTTTTGGATGTCGGTGTTGAGGATGTCGGGTTTGTGGATGTAGGGGCTATGGATTTCGGTGTCGTGGATGTCGGGGCTATCAATTTGTGGCTTTTGATGTCGGGGTTGTGGATGTCGGGGCTGTGGATGTCGGTGTTGTGGTGTTGGAGATGTGGATGTTAGGGTTGTGGATGTCGGTGTTGTGGACGTCAGGGTTGTGGATATTGGGGCACTGGATGTTGGGGCTGTGGATGTCGGCGTTGTGGATGTCAGGTCTGTGGATGTTGGGGTTGTGGATGTCAGGGTTGTGGATGGTGAGGCTGTGGATATCGGTGTTGTGGATGTCAGGGCTGTGGATGTCGGGGTTGTGGATGTCGGCGTTGTGGATGTCGGGGCTGTGGATGTAGGGGCTGTGGATGTCGGGGCTGTTGACGTCAGGGTTGTGGATGTCGGGGTTGTGCATGTCGGGACTGTGGAGGTAGGTGGTGTAGGGGTCGGGGTTGTGGATGTCGGTGTTGTGGATGTCAGGGTTGTGGATGTAGGTTCTGTGGATGTCAGGGCTGAGAATGTCGGAGTTGTGGATGTAAGGGCTCTGGATGGCAGGGCTGTCGGTGTCAGGGCTGTGGATGTCGGGGTTGCGGTTGTCGGGATTGTGGATGTCGGAATTTTGGATGTCAGGGTTGTTGATGTCGTGTTTGTGGATGTCGGGGCTGTGTATGTCGGGATTGTGGATGTCGGGGTTGTGGATGTAAAGGTTGTGGATGTCGGGGTTATGGATGTCAGGGTCGTGGATGTAGGTTCTGTGGATGTCAGGGCAGAGAATGTCGGAGTTGTGGATGTCAGGGCTCTGGATTTCGGTGTTGCGGATGTCAGGGCTGTGAATGTAGGGGTTGTGGATGTCAGGTGTGTAGATGTCGGTGTTGTGGATGTCGGGGCTGTGGATGTAGGGGCTGTGGATGTCAGGGCTGTTGACGTCAGGGTTGTGGATGTCGGGGTTGTGCATGTCGGGACTGTGGAGGTCGGTGGTGTAGAGGTCGGGGTTGTGGATGTTGGGGTTGTGGATGTCGGGGTTGTGGATGTCGGGGTTTTGGATGTCAGTTTTGATGATGTCGGGGTAGTGGATCTCGGGTTTGTAGATGTCGGGGCTGTGGATGTTGTGGCTTTTGATGTCAGTGTTGTGGAAGTCGGGGCTATGGATGTCGGGGTTGTGGATGTTGGGGTTGTGGATGTCGGGGTAATGGATGTCGGGTCTGTGGATGTCGGGGTTGTGGATGTTGTGGTTGTGGATGTTGGGGTTGTGGATGGCGAGTCTGTGGATGTCGGGGTTGTGGATGTTGTGGTTGTGAATGTCGGGGTTGTGGATGTCGGGGCTGTGGATGTTGGGGTTGTGGATGTCAGGGTTGTGGATGGTGAGGCTGTGGATATCGGTGTTGTGGATGTCAGGGCTGTGGATGTCGGGGTTGTGGATGTCGGCGTTGTGGATGTCGGGGCTGTGGATGTAGGGGCTGTGGATGTCGGGGCTGTTGACGTCAGGGTTGTGGATGTCGGGGTTGTGCATGTCGGGACTGTGGAGGTCGGTGGTGTAGAGGTCGGGGTTGTGGATGTTGGGGTTGTGGATGTCGGGTTTGTGGATGTCAGGGCTCTGGATTTCGGTGTTGCGGATGTCAGGGCTGTGAATGTAGGGGTTGTGGATGTCAGGTCTGTAGATGTCGGTGTTGTGGATGTCGGGGCTGTGGATGTCGGGGTTGTGGATGTCGGGGCTGTGGACGTGGGGGCTGTGGATGTCGGGGTTGAGGATGTCAGGGTATGTGGATGTCAGGGCTGTTGACGTCAGGGTTGTGGATGTCGGGGTTGTGCATGTCGGGACTGTGGAGGTCGGTGGTGTAGAGGTCGGGGTTGTGGATGTTGGGGTTGTGGATGTCGGGGTTGTGGATGTCAGGGCTCTGGATTTCGGTGTTGCGGAGGTCAGGGCTGTGAATGTAGGGGTTGTGGATGTCAGGTCTGTAGATGTCGGTGTTGTTGATGTCGGGACTGTGGATGTCAGGGCTGTGGATGTCGGGTTTGTGCATGGCGGGGCTGTGGATATCGGTGCTGTGGATGTCAGGGCTGTGAATGTCAGGGTTGTGGATGTCGGGGCTGTGCATGTCAGGGTTGTGGATGTTGAGATTGTTCATGTCGGAGCTGTTGATGCCAGGGTTGTGGATGTTGTGTCTGTGGTTGTCGGGGATGTGGATGTCGGGGAAGTGGGTGTCAGGGCTGTAGATTTCGGAGTTGCGGATGACAGGGCTGTGAATATAGGGGTTGTGGATGTCGGGTCTGTAGATGTCAGTGTGGTGGATTTCGGCACTGTGGATGTTGTGGCTTTTGATGTTAGTGCTGTGGATGTTGGGGAGGTGGATGTCAGGGTTGTGCTTGTCGGGGTTGTGGATGTCAGGGCTGTGGATGTCAGGGATATGGATGTTGGGGCTTTGGATACTGGGGTTGTGGATGTCGGGGCTGTGGATGTCGGGGTTGTGGATGTCGGGGCTGTGGATGTCGGGGCTGTGGATGTCAGGGCTGTGGATGTCGGGGTTGAGGATGTCAGGGTATGTGGATGTCGGGTCTGTGGATGTCGGGGTTGTGGATGTCGGGGTTTTGCATGGCGAGGCTGTGGATATCGGATTTGTGGATGTCATGGCTGTGAATGTCGGGGTTGTGGATGTCGGGGAAGTGGGTGTCAGGGCTGTAGATTTCGGAGTTGCGGATGACAGGGCTGTGAATATAGGGGTTGTGCATGTCGGGTTTGTAGATGTCAGTGTGGTGGATTTCGGCACTGTGGATGTTTTGTCTTTTGATGTTGGTGCTGTGGATGTCGGGGAGGTGGATGTCAGGGTTGTGTTTGTAGGGGTTGTGGATGTCAGGGCTGTGGATGTCTTGGATATGGATGTTGGGGCTGTGGATACTGGGGTTGTGGATGTCGGGGCTGTGGATGTCGGGGTTGTGGATGTCGGGGCTGTGGATGTCGGGGCTGTGGATGTCGGTGTTGAGGATGTCAGGTTATGTGGATGTCGGGGCTGTGGATGTCGGGGTTGTGGATGTCGGGGTTTTGCATGGCGAGGCTGTGGATATCGGATTTGTGGATGTCATGGCTGTGAATGTCGGGGTTGTGGATGTCGGGGCTGTGCATGTCAGGGTTGTGGATGTCGAGATTGTTCATGTCGAGTTTGTTGATGTCGGGATTGTTGATGTCAGGGTTGTGGATGTTGAGTCTGTTGTTGTCGGGGATGTGGATGTCGGGGCTTTTGTTGTCGGAGTTGTGGATGTCAGGGATGTGGATGTCGGTGTGGTGGATGTCAGGACTGTGGATGTTGTGGCTTTTGATGTCAGTGCTGTGAATGTCGGATATGTGGATGTCAGGGTTCGGGATGTCGGGTTTGCGGATATCAGGGCTGTTGATGTCGGTGTTGTGGATGTCGGTGTTGTGGATGTCAGGGTTGTGGATTTCGGGGCTTTGGATGTCGGGGCTATGGATGTCGGGGCTGTGGATGTCGGGGCTGTGGATGTCGGGGTTGTGGATGTTGGGTTTGTTGATGTCGGTGTTGTGGATGTCGGTGTTGTGGATGTCGGGGTTGTGGATGTCGGTGTTGTGGATGTCGGGGTTGTGGATGTCTGTGCTGTGGATGTCAGGGCTGTGGATGTCGGTGCTGTGGATGTTGGTGTTGTGGATGTCGTGGTTGTGGATGTCGGTGTTGTGGATGTTGGGGTTGTGGATGTCTGTGCTGTGGATGTCAGGGCTGTGGATGTCGGTGCTGTGGATGTTGGGGTTGTTGATGTTGGGGCTGTGGATGTTGGGGTTGTTGATGTCAGGGTTGTGGATTGCGGGGCTGTGGATATCGGTGTTTTGGATGTCAGGGCTGTGGATGTCGGGGTTGTGGATGTTGGGGCTGTGGATGTCAGGTTTTTGGATGTCGGGATTGTTGATGTCGGGATTGTTGATGTCAGGGTTGTGGATGTTGAGTTTGTGGTTGTCGGGGATGTGGATGTTGGGGTTGGGGATGTCAGGTTTATTGATTTCGGGGTTGTGGATGTCATGGGCTTTGGATGCCGTGGTTGTGGATGTCAGGGTTCTGGATGGCAGGGCTGTCAGTGTCAGGGCTGTGGATGTCGGGGTTGTGGTTGTCGGGATTGTGGATGTCGGAATTTTGGATGTCAGGGTTGTTGATGTCGTGTTTGTGGATGTCGGGGCTGTGGATGTCGGGGTTGTGGATGTCGGTGTTGTGGATGTCGGTGTTGTGGATGTAAAGGTTGTGGATGTCGGGGTTGTGGATGTCTGGGTTGTGGATGTCGGTGTTGCGGATGTCAGGGCTGTGAATGTAGGGGTTGTGGATGTCGGGGCTGTGGATGTCAGGGCTGTGGATGTCGGGTTTGTGCATGGCGAGGCTGTGGATATCGGTGCTGTGGATGTCAGGGCTGTGAATGTCAGGGTTGTGGATGTTGGGGCTGTGCATGTCAGGGTTGTGGATGTTGAGATTGTTCATGTCAGAGCTGTTGATGCCAGGGTTGTGGATGTTGTGTCTGTGGTTGTCGGGGATGTGGATGTCGGGGAAGTGGATGTCAGGGCTGTAGATTTCGGTGTTGCGGATGACAGTGCTGTGAATATAGGGGTTGTGGATGTCGGGTCTGTAGATGTCGGTGTGGTGGATGTCGGCACTGTGGATGTTGTGGCTTTTGATGTTAGTGCTGTGGATGTCGGGGAGGTGGATGTCAGGGTTGTGGATGTTGGGGTTGTGGCTGTCAGGGCTGTGGATGTCAGGGATATGGATGTTGGGGCTGTGGATACTGGGGTTTTGGATGTCGGTGTTGAGGATGTCGGGTTTGTGGATGTAGGGGTTGTGGATTTCGGTGTTGTGGATGTCGGGGCTGTGGATGTCGGGGTTGTGGATGTTGGGGCTGTGGATGTCAGGTTTTTGGATGTCGGGATTGTTGATGTCGGGATTGTTGATGTCAGGGTTGTGGATGTTGAGTTCGTGGTTGTCGGGGTTGTGGATGTTGGGGTTGGGGATGTCAGGTTTATTGATTTCGGGGTTGTGGATGTCATGGCTTTGGATGCCGTGGTTGTGGATGTCAGGGTTCTGGATGTTGGGGCTGTGGATACTGGGGTTTTGGATGTCGGTGTTGAGGATGTCGGGTTTGTGGATGTAGGGGTTGTGGATTTCGGTGTTGTGGATGTCGGGGCTGTCAATTTGTGGGTTTTGATGTCGCTGTTGTGGATGTCGGGGCTGTGGATGTCGGTGTTGTGGATGTCGGGGCTGTGGATGTCAGGGATGTGGATGTCGGTGTTGTGGATGTCAGGGCTGTGAATGTCGGGGCTGTGGATGTGCTGTGCATGTCAGGGTTGTGGATGTCGGGATTGTTGATGTCGGGATTGTTGATGTCAGGGTTGTGGATGTTGAGTCTGTGGTTGTCGGGAATGTGGATGTCGGTGCTGTGGATGTTGGTGTTGTGGATGTTGGGGTTGTGGTTGGCGAGGCTGTGGATGTTGGTGTTGTGCATGTCGGGGTTATGGATATCGGTATTGTGGATGTCAGGGCTGTGGATGTCGGTGTTGTGGATGTCAGGGCTTTGGATGTCTGGGTTGTGGAATTTGGGGTTGGTGATGTCAGGTTTGTTGATTTCGGGGTTGTGTATGTCAGGGTTCTGGATGTCAGGGCTGTGGATATCAGTGCTGTGGATGTTGGGGTTGTGGATGTCGTGGCTGTGGATGTCGGGATTGTGGATGTCGGAGTTGTGGATGTCAGGGCTGTGGATGTCGGGATGGTGGTGTCGGAGTTGTGGATGTTAGGGTTGTGGATGTCGGTGTTGTGGACGTCAGGGTTGTGGATATCGGGGCACTGGATGTTGGGGCTGTGGATGTCGGGGTTGTGGATGTCAGGTCTGTGGATGTTGGGGTTGTGGATGTCAGGGTTGTGGATGGTGCGGCTGTGGATATCGGTGTTGTGGATGTCAGGGCTGTGGATGTCGGGGTTGTGGATGTCGGCGTTGTGGATGTCGGGGCTGTGGATGTAGGGGCTGTGGATGTCGGGGCTGTAGATTTCGGAGTTGCGGAATGACAGGGCTGTGAATATAGGGGTTGTGGATGTCGGGTCTGTAGATGTCGGTGTGGTGGATGTCGGCACTGTGGATGTTGTGGCTTTTGATGTTAGTGCTGTGGATGTCGGGGAGGTGGATGTCAGGGTTGTGCTTGTCGGAGTTGTGGATGTCAGGGCTGTGGATGTCAGGGATATGGATGTTAGGGCTTTGGATACTGGGGTTGTGGATGTCGGGCTGTGGATGTCGGGGTTGTGGATGTCGCGGCTGTGGATGTCGGGGCTCTGGATGTCAGGGCTGTGGATGTCGGGGTTGTGGATGTCGGGGGTTTGCATGGCGAGGCTGTGGATATCGGGTTTGTGGATGTCATGGCTGTGAATGTCGGCATTGTGGATGTCGGGGCTGTGGATGTAGGGGCTGTGGATGTCGGGGCTGTTGACGTCAGGGTTGTGGATGTCGGGGTTGTGCATGTCGGGACTGTGGAGGTCAGTGGTGTAGATGTCGGGGTTGTGGATGTTGGGGTTGTGGATGTCGGGGTTGTGGATGTCAGGGCTCTGGATTTCGGTGTTGCGGATGTCAGGGCTGTGAATGTAGGGGTTGTGGATGTCAGGTCTGTAGATGTCGGTGTTGTGGATGTCGGGGCTGTGGATGTCAGGGCTGTGGATGTCGGGTTTGTGCATGGCGGGGCTGTGGATATCGGTGTTGTGGATGTCAGGGCTGTGAATGTAAGGGTTGTGGATGTCGGGGCTGTGCATGTCGCGGTTGTGGATGTTGAGATTGTTCATGTCGGAGCTGTTGATGCCAGGGTTGTGGATGTTGTGTCTGTGGTTGTCGGGGATGTGGATGTCGGGGAAGTGGGTGTCAGGGCTGTAGATTTCGGAGTTGTGGATGATAGGGCTCTGAATATAGGGGTTGTGGATGTCGGGTCTGTGGATGTCGGTGTGGGATGTCGGCACTTTGGATGTTGTGGCTTTTGATGTTAGTGCTGTGGATGTCTGGGAGGTGAATGTCAGGGTTGTGCTAGTCGGGGTTGTGGATGTCAGGGCTGTGGATGTCAGGGATATGGATGTTGGGGCTTTGGATACTGGGGTTGTGGATGTCGGGGCTGTGGATGTCGGCGTTGTGGATGTCGGGGCTGTGGATGTCGTGGCTGTGGATGTCGGGGTTGTGGATGTCGGGGTCTTGCATGGCGAGTCTGTGGATATCGGATTTGTGGATGTCATGGCTGTGAATGTTGGGGTTGTGGATGTCGGGGCTGTGCATGTCAGGGTTGTGGATGTCGAGATTGTTCATGTCGAGTTTGTTGATGTCGGGATTGTTGATGTCAGGGTTGTGGATGTTGAGTCTGTTGTTGTCGGGGTTGTGGATGTCAGGGATGTGGTTGTTGGTGTGGTGGATGTCGGGACTGTGGATGTTGTGGCTTTTGATGTCAGTGCTGTGAATGTCGGATATGTGGATGTCAGGGTTCGGGATGTCGGGTTTGCGGATATCAGGGCTGTTGATGTCGGTGTTGTGGATGTCGGTGTTGTGAATGTCGGAGTTGTGGATGTCAGGGTTGTGGATTTCGGGTTTTTGGATGTCGGGGCTGTGGATGTCGGGGCTGTGAATGTCGGGGCTGTGGATGTCGGGGCTGTGGATGTCGGTGTTGTGGATGTCAGGGCTTTGGATGTCGGGGTTGTGGAAGTTGGGGTTGGTGATGTCAGGTTTGTTGATTTCGGGGTTGTGTATGTCAGGGTTCTGGATGTCAGGGCTGTGGATATCAGTGCTGTGGATGTTGGGGTTGTGGATGTCGTGGCTGTGGATGTCGGGATTGTGGATGTCGGAGTTGTGGATGTCAGGGCTGTGGATGTCGGGATGGTGGTGTCGGAGTTGTGGATGTTAGGGTTGTGGATGTCGGTGTTGTGGACGTCAGGGTTGTGGATATCGGGGCACTGGATGTTGGGGCTGTGGATGTCGGGGTTGTGGATGTCAGGTCTGTGGATGTTGGGGTTGTGGATGTCAGGGTTGTGGATGGTGCGGCTGTGGATATCGGTGTTGTGGATGTCAGGGCTGTGGATGTCGGGGTTGTGGATGTCGGCGTTGTGGATGTCGGGGCTGTGGATGCAGGGGCTGTGGATGTCGGGGCTGTAGATTTCGGAGTTGCGGATGACAGGGCTGTGAATATAGGGGTTGTGGATGTCGGGTCTGTGGATGTCAGTGTGGTGGATGTCGGCACTGTGGATGTTGTGGCTTTTGATGTTAGTGCTGTGGATGTCGGGGAGGTGGATGTCAGGGTTGTGCTTGTTGGGGTTGTGGATGTCAGGGCTGTGGATGTCAGGGATATGGATGTTAGGGCTTTGGATACTGGGGTTGTGGATGTCGGGCCTGTGGATGTCGGGGTTGTGGATGTCGCGGCTGTGGATGTCGGGGCTCTGGATGTCAGGGCTGTGGATGTCGGGGTTGAGGATGTCAGGGTATGTGGATGTCGGGGCTGTGGATGTCGGGGTTGTGGATGTCGGGGGTTTGCATGGCGAGGATGTGGATATCGGATTTGTGGATGTCATGGCTGTGAATGTCAGCGTTGTGGATGTCGGGGCTGTGGATGTAGGGGCTGTGGATGTCGGGTCTGTTGACGTCAGGGTTGTGGATGTCGGGGTTGTGCATGTCGGGACTGTGGAGGTCGGTGGTGTAGAGGTCGGGGTTGTGGATGTTGGGGTTGTGGATGTCGGGGTTGTGGATGTCAGGGCTCTGGATTTCGGTGTTGCGGATGTCAGGGCTGTGAATGTAGGGGTTGTGGATGTCAGGTCTGTAGATGTCGGTGTTGTGGATGTCGGGGCTGTGGATGTCAGGGCTGTGGATGTCGGGTTTGTGCATGGCGGGGCTGTGGATATCGGTGTTGTGGATGTCAGGGCTGTGAATGTCAGGGTTGTGGATGTCGGGGCTGTGCATGTCGCGGTTGTGGATGTTGAGATTGTTCATGTCGGAGCTGTTGATGCCAGGGTTGTGGATGTTGTGTCTGTGGTTGTCGGGGATGTGGATGTCGGGGAAGTGGGTGTCAGGGCTGTAGATTTCGGAGTTGTGGATGATAGGGCTCTGAATATAGGGGTTGTGGATGTCGGGTCTGTGGATGTCGGTGTGGGATGTTGGCACTGTGGATGTTGTGGCTTTTGATGTTATTGCTGTGGATGTCGGGGAGGTGGATGTCAGGGTTGTGCTTGTCGGGGTTGTGGATGTCAGGGCTGTGGATGTCAGGGATATGGATGTTGGGGCTTTGGATACTGGGGTTGTGGATATCGGGGCTGTGGATGTCGGCGTTGTGGATGTCGGGGCTGTGGATGTCGTGGCTGTGGATGTCGGGGTTGTGGATGTCGGGGTTTTGCATGGCGAGTCTGTGGATATCGGATTTGTGGATGTCATGGCTGTGAATGTTGGGGTTGTGGATGTCGGGGCTGTGCATGTCAGGGTTGTGGATGTCGAGATTGTTCATGTCGAGTTTGTTGATGTCGGGATTGTTGATGTCAGGGTTGTGGATGTTGAGTCTGTTGTTGTCGGGGATGTGGATGTCGGGGCTTTTGTTGTCGGGGTTGTGGATGTCAGAAATGTGGTTGTCGGTGTGGTGGATGTCAGGACTGTGGATGTTGTGGCTTTTGATGTCAGTGCTGTGAATGTCGGATATGTGGATGTCAGGGTTGTGGATTTCGGGTTTTTGGATGTCGGGGCTGTGGATGTCGGGGCTGTGAATGTCGGGGCTGTGGATGTCGGGGCTGTGGATGTCGGTGTTGTGGATGTCAGGGCTTTGGATGTCGGGGTTGTGGAAGTTGGGGTTGGTGATGTCAGGTTTGTTGATTTCGGGGTTGTGTATGTCAGGGTTCTGGATGTCAGGGCTGTGGATATCAGTGCTGTGGATGTTGGGGTTGTGGATGTCGTGGCTGTGGATGTCGGGATTGTGGATGTCGGAGTTGTGGATGTCAGGGCTGTGGATGTCGGGATGGTGGTGTCGGAGTTGTGGATGTTAGGGTTGTGGATGTCGGTGTTGTGGACGTCGGGGTTGTGGATGTCTGTGCTGTGGATGTCAGGGCTGTGGATGTCGGTGCTGTGGATGTTGGTGTTGTGGATGTCGGGGTTGTGGATGTCGGTGCTGTGATGTCAGGGTTGTGGATCTCGGGGTTGTTGATGTCGGCGTTGTGGATGTCGGTGCTGTGGATGTTGGGGTTGTTGATGTCGGTGCTGTGGATGTTGGGGTTGTTGATGTCAGGGTTGTGGATTGCGGGGCTGTGGATATCGGTGTTTTGGATGTCAGGGCTGTGGATGTCGGGGTTGTGGATGTTGGGGCTGTGGATGTCAGGTTTTTGGATGTCGGGATTGTTGATGTCGGGATTGTTGATGTCAGGGTTGTGGATGTTGAGTTCGTGGTTGTCGGGGATGTGGATGTTGGGGTTGGGGATGTCAGGTTTATTGATTTCGGGGTTGTGGCTGTCATGGCTTTGGATGCCGTGGTTGTGGATGTCAGGGTTCTGGATGGCAGGGCTGTCAGTGTCAGGGCTGTGGATGTCGGGGTTGTGGTTGTCGGGATTGTGGATGTCGGAATTTTGGATGTCAGGGTTGTTGATGTCGTGTTTGTGGATGTCGGGGCTGTGGATGTCGGGGTTGTGGATGTCGGTGTTGTGGATGTAAAGGTTGTGGATGTCGGGGTTGTGGATGTCTGGGTTGTGGATGTCGGTGTTGTGGATGTCAGGGTTGTGGATGTAGGTTCTGTGGATGTCAGGGCTGAGAATGTCGGAGTTGTGGATGTCAGGGCTCTGGATTTCGGTGTTGCGGATGTCAGGGCTGTGAATGTAGGTGTTGTGGATGTCAGGTCTGTAGATGTCGGTGTTGTGGATGTCGGGGCTGTGGATGTCAGGGCTGTGAATGTCAGGGTTGTGGATGTTGGGGCTGTGCATGTCAGGGTTGTGGATGTTGAGATTGTTCATGTCGGAGCTGTTGATGCCAGGGTTGTGGATGTTGTGTCTGTGGTTGTCGGGGATGTGGATGTCGTGGATGTGGATGTCAAGGCTGTAGATTTCGGTGTTGCGGATGACAGGGCTGTGAATATAGGAGTTGTGGATGTCGGGTCTGTAGATGTCGGTGTGGTGGATGTCGGCACTGTGGATGTTGTGGCTTTTGATGTTAGTGCTGTGGATGTCGGGGAGGTGGATGTCAGGGTTGTGGATGTTGGGGTTTTGCATGTCGGGACTGTGAAGGTCGGTGGTGTAGAGGTCGGGGTTGTGGATGTTGGGGTTGTGGATGTCGGGGTTGTGGATGTCAGTTTTGATGATGTCGGGGTAGTGGATCTCGGGTTTGTAGATGTCGGGGCTGCGGATGTTGTGGCTTTTGATGTCAGTGTTGTGGAAGTCGGGGCTGTGGATGTCGGGTTTGTGGATGTTGGGGTTGTGGATGTCGGGGTTGTGGATGTCGGGTCTGTGGATGTCGGGGTTGTGGATGTTGTGGTTGTGGATGTTGGGGTTGTGGATGGCGAGGCTGGGGATGTCGGGGCTGTGGATGTCGGGGCTGTGGATGTCGGGGTTGTGGATGTCAGGGCTGTGGATGTCGGGAATGTGGATGTCGTGGCTGTGGATGTCGGGGCAGTGGATGTCGGGGCTGTTGATGTCGGGGTTTTGGATGTCAGGGCTGTGGATGTCGGAGATGTGGAAGTCGGGGCTGTGGATGTCGGTGTTGTAGATGTCGGGGCTGTGGATGTCAGGGTTGTGGCTGTCTGGGCTGTGGATGTCGGGGTTGTGGATGTCAGTGTGGTGGATGTCGGGGCTGGTGATGTCGGGTCTGTTGATGTTGGGGTTGTGGATGTCAAGGCTGTGGATGAAGGGGTTGTGGATGTCGGTGTTGTGGATGTCGGGGCTGTTGATGTCGGGTCTGTTGATGTCGGGGTTGTGGATGACAGGGCTGTGGATGACAGGGCTATGGATATCAGTGTTGTGGATGTCGGGGCTGTGGATGCTGGGGCTGTGCATGTCGGGGCTGTGGATGTCGGTGTTGTAGAGATCGGGGCTGTGGATGTTCGGGTTGTGGATGTCGGGGTTGTGGATGTCAGTTTTGTTGATGTCAGGGTAGTGGATGTCAGGTTTGTTGATGTCGGGGTTGTGGATGTCTGTGCTGTGGATGTCAGGGCTGTGGATGTCAGTGCTGTGGATGTTGGTGTTGTGGATGTCAAATCTGAAGATGTCAGGGCTGTGATGTCAGGGTTGTGGATCTCGGGATTGTTGATGTCGGTGTTGTGGATGTCGGGGCTGTGGATGTCGGGATTGTTGATGTCGGTGTTAGTTGATGTCGGGGTTGTGGATGGCGAGGCTGTGGATATCGGTGTTGTGGATGTCAGGGCTGTGGATGTCGGGTTTGTGGATGTGGGGGCTGTGGCTGTCGGGGCTATGGATGTCAGGTTTGAGGATGTCGGGGCTCTGGATGTCAGGGTTGTGGATGTTGAGTCCGTGGTTGTCGGGGATGTGGATGTTGGGGTTGGGGATGTCAGGTTTGTTGATTTCGGGGTTGTGGATGTTAGGGCTGTGGATGTCGTGGTTGTGGATGTCAGGGTTCTGGATGTCAGTGCTGTCAGTGTCAGGGCTGTGGATGTCGGGGCTGTGGATGTCAGGGTTGTGAATGTCAGGAATGTGGATGTCGGGGCTGTGGATGTCGGGGTTGTGGATGTCGCGGTTTTGCATGGCGAGGCTGTGGATATCGGTGTTGTGGATGTCATGGCTGTGCATGTCAGGGTTGTGGATGTCGAGATTGTTCATGTCGAGTTTGTTGATGTCGGGATTGTTGATGTCAGGGTTGTGAATGTTGAGTCTGTGGTTGTCGGGGATGTGGATGTGGGGGCTATTGTTGTCGGGGTTGTGGATGTCGGGGATGTGGATGTCGGGGTTGAGGATGTCAGGGTATATGGATGTCGGGGCTGTGGATGTGGGGGTTGTGGATGTCGGGGTTGTGGATGGCGAGGCTGTGGATATCGGGACTTTGGTTGTCGGGGCTGTGGATGTCGGGGATGTGGATGCCGGTGTGGTGGTTGTCGGGACTGTGGATGTTGTGGCTTTGGATGTCAGTGCTGTGAATGTCGGATATGTGGATGTCAGGGTTCTGGATGTCGGGTTTGCGGATATCAGGGCTGTTGATGTCGGTGTTGTGGATGTCGGAGTTGTGGATGTCAGGGTTGTGGATTTCAGGGCTTTGGATGGCGGGGTTGTGGATGTCGGGGCTGTGGATGTCGGGGCTGTGGATGTCGGGGCTGTTGATGTCGGGGTTGTGGATGACAGGGCTATGGATGACAGGGCTATGGATATCAGTGTTGTGGATGTCGGGGCAGTGGATGCCGGGGCTGTGCATGTCGGGGCTGTGGATGTCGGTGTTGTAGAGATCGGGGCTGTGGATGTTCGGGTTGTGGATGTCGGGGTTGTGGATGTCAGTTTTGTTGATGTCAGGGTAGTGGATGTCAGGTTTGTTGATGTCGGGGTTGTGGATGTCTGTGCTGGGGATGTCAGGGCTGTGGATGTCAGTGCTGTGGATGTTGGTGTTGTGGATGTTGGTGTTGTGGATGTCAGAATTGAAGATGTCAGGGCTGTGATGTCAGGGTTGTGGATCTCGGGATTGTTGATGTCGGTGTTGTGGATGTCAGGGCTGTGGATGTCGGGATTGTTGATGTCGGTGTTAGTTGATGTCGGGGTTGTGGATGGCGAGGCTGTGGATATCGGTGTTGTGGATGTCAGGGCTGTGGATGTCGGGTTTGTGGATGTCGGGGCTGTGGCTGTCGGGGCTATGGATGTCAGGTTTGAGGATGTCGGGGCTCTGGATGTCAGGGTTGTGGATGTTGAGTCCGTGGTTGTCGGGGATGTGGATGTTGGGGTTGGGGATGTCAGGTTTGTTGATTTCGGGGTTGTGGATGTCAGGGCTGTGGATGCCGTGGTTGTGGATGTCAGGGTTCTGGATGTCAGTGCTGTCAGTGTCAGGGTTGTGGATGTTGAGTCTGTGGTTTTCGGGGATGTGGATGTGGGGGCTATTGTTGCCGGGGTTGTGGATGTCGGGGATGTGGATGTCGGGGTTGTGGATGTCGGGGCTGTGGATGTCGGGGCTATGGATGTCAGGTTTGTGGATGTCGGGGCTGTGGATGTCGGGGTTGAGGATGTCAGGGTATATGGATGTCGGGGCTGTGGATGTGGGGGTTGTGGATAACGGGGATTTGCATGGCGAGGCTGTGGATATCGGATTTGTAGATGTCATGGCTGTGAATGTCGGTGTTGTGGATGTCAGGGTTGTGGATTTCAGGGCTGTGGATGTCGGGGCTGTGGATGTCGGGGCTGTGGATGTCGGGGCTGTGAATGTCGGGGCTGTGGATGTCGGGGTTGTGGATGTTGGGTTTGTTGATGTCGGGGTTGTAGATGTCTGTGCTGTGGATGTCAGGGCTGTGGATGTCGGTGCTGTGATGTCAGGGTTGTGGATATCGGGATTGTTGATGTCGGGGTTGTGGATGTTGGGGTTGTTGATGTCGGGGTTGTGGTTGTCGGGATTGTGGATGTCGGAGTTGTGGATGTCAGGGTTGTTGATGTCGTGTTTGTGGATGTCGGGGCTGTGGATGTCGGGGTTGTGGATGTCGGGGTTGTGGATGTCGTTGTTGTGGATGTAAAGGTTGTGGATGTCGGGGTTGTGGATATCGATACTGTGATGTCAGGGTTGTGGATCTCGGGATTGTTGATGTCGGGGTTGTGGATGTCGGGGCTGTGGATGTTGGGGTTGTTGATGTCGGGGTTGTGGATGTCGGGGCTGTGGATGTCGGGGCTGTGGACGTCGGGGTGGGGGATGTTGGGTTTGTTGATGTCGGTGTTGTGGATGTCGATTTTGTGGATGTCGGGGATGTGTATGTCGGGTTTGTTGATGTCGGGGTTGTAGATGTCTGTGCTGTGGATGTCAGGGCTGTGGATGTCAGTGCTGTGGATGTTGGTGTTGTGGATGTCGGGGTTGTGGATGTCGGTGCTGTGATGTCAGGGTTGTGGATATCGGGATTGTTGATGTCGGGGTTGTGGATGTTGGGGTTGTTGATGTCGGGGTTGTGGTTGTCGGGATTGTGGATGTCGGAGTTGTGGATGTCAGGGTTGTTGATGTCGTGTTTGTGGATGTCTGTGCTGTGGATGTCGGGGTTGTGGATGTCGGGGTTGTGGATGTCGTTGTTGTGGATGTAAAGGTTGTGGATGTCGGGGTTGTGGATATCGATACTGTGATGTCAGGGTTGTGGATCTCGGGATTGTTGATGTCGGGGTTGTGGATGTCGGGGCTGTGGATGTTGGGGTTGTTGATGTCGGGGTTGTGGATGTCGGGGCTGTGGATGTTGGGGTTGTTGATGTCGGGGCTGTGGATGTTGGGGTTGTTGATGTCGGGGTTGTGGATTGCGGGACTGTGGATATCGGTGTTTTGGATGTCAGGGCTGTGGATGTCGAGGTTGTGGATGTTGGGGCTGTGGATGTCAGGTTTGTGGATGTCGGGATTGTTAATGTCGGGATTGTTGATGTCAGGGTTGTGGATGTTGAGTCCGTGGTTGTCGGGGATGTGGATGTTGGGGTTGGGGATGTCAGGTTTATTGATTTCGGGGTTGTGGATGTTGGGGCTGTGGATGCCGTGATTGTGGATGTCAGGGTTCTGGATGTCAGGGCTGTCGGTGTCAGGGCTGTGGATGTCGGGGTTGTGGTTGTCGGGATTGTGGATGTCGGAATTTTGGATGTCAGGGTTGTTGATGTCGTGTTTGTGGATGTCGGGGCTGTGGATGTCGGGGTTGTGGATGTCGGTGTTGTGGATGTCGGTGTTGTGGATGTAAAGGTTGTGGATGTCGGGGTTGTGGATGTCGGGGTTGTGGATGTCGGTGTTGTGGATGTAAGGGTTGTGGATGTAGGTTCTGTGGATGTCAGGGCTGAGAATGTCGGAGTTGTGGATGTCAGGGCTCTGGATTTCGGTGTTGCGGATGTCAGGGCTGTGAATGTAGGTGTTGTGGATGTCAGGTGTGTAGATGTCGGTGTTGTGGATGTCGGGGCTGTGGATGTCAGGGCTGTGGATGTCGGGTTTGTGCATGGCGTGGCTGTGGATATCGGTGCTGTGGATGTCAGGGCTGTGAATGTCAGAGTTGTGGATGTTGGGGCTGTGCATGTCAGGGTTGTGGATGTTGAGATTTTTCATGTCGGAGCTGTTGATGCCAGGGATGTGGATGTTGTGCCTGTCGTTGATGGGGTGTGGATGTTGGGGATGTGGATGTCAGGGCTGTAGATTTCGGTGTTGCGGATGACAGGGCTGTGAATATAGGGGTTGTGGATGTCGGGTCTGTAGATGTCGGTGTGGTGGATGTCGGCACTGTGGATGTTGTGGCTTTTGATGATAGTGCTGTGGATGTCGGGGATGTGGATGACAGTGTTGTGGATGTCAGGGCTGTGTGTGTCAGGGTTGTGGATGTCAGGGTTGTGGATGTCAGCGTTGTGGATGTCGGGGCTGTTGATGTCGGGGTTGTGGATATCGGTGTTGTGGAAGTCGGGGCTGTGGATGTCGGGGTTGTGGATATCGGTGTTGTGGATGTTGGGGTTGTGGATGTTGTGGTTGTGGATGTTGGGGTTGTGGATGGCGAGGCTGTGGATATCGGGGTTGTGGATGTCGGGGCTATGGATGTCGGGGTTGTGGATGTCGGGGCTGTGGATGTGGGGGTTGTGGATAACGGGGTTTTGCATGGCGAGGATGTGGATATCGGATTTGTGGATGTCATGGCTGTGAATGTTGGGGTTGTGGATGTCAGGGTTGTGGATTTCAGGGCTTTGGATGTCGGGGCTGTGGATGTCGGGGCTGTGGATATCGGTGTTGTGGATGTCGGGGCTGTGGATGTCGGGGTTGTGGATATCGGTGTTGTGGAAGTCGGGGCTGTGGATGTCGGGGTCGTGGATATCGGTGTTGTGGATGTTGGGGTTGTGGATGTTGTGGTTGTGGATGTTGGGGTTGTGGATGGCGAGGCTGTGGATATCGGGGTTGTGGATGTCGGGGCTATGGATGTCGGGGTTGTGGATGTCGGGGCTGTGGATGTGGGGGTTGTGGATAACGGGGTTTTGCATGGCGAGGCTGTGGATATCGGATTTGTGGATGTCATGGCTGTGAATGTCGGGGTTGTGGATGTCAGGGTTGTGGATTTCAGGGCTTTGGATGTCGGGGCTGTGGATGTCGGGGCTGTGGATGTCGGGGCTGTGGATGTCGGGGTTGTGGATGTTGGGTTTGTTGATGTCGGTGTTGTGGATGTCGATTTTGTGGATGTCGGTGTTGTGTATGTCGGGTTTGTTGATGTCGGGGTAGTGGATATCTGTGCTGTGGATGTCAGGGCTGTGGATGTCGGTGCTGTGGATGTTGGTGTTGTGGATGTTGGGGTTGTTGATGTCGGGGTTGTGGATGTCGGGGTTGTGGATGTTGGGGTTGTAGATGTCGGGGCTGTGGATGTTGGGGTTGTTGATGTCGGGGTTGTGGATTGCGGGGCTGTGGATGTCGGTGTTTTGGATGTCAGGGCTGTGGATGTCGGGGTTGTGGATGTTGGGGCTGTGGATGTCAGGTTTGTGGAAGTCGGGATTGTTGATGTCGGGATTGTTGATGTCAGGGTTGTGGATGTTGAGTCCGTGGTTGTAGGGGATGTGGATGTTGGGGCTGGGGATGTCAGGTTTATTGATTTCGGGGTTGTGGATGTCAGGGCTGTGGATGCCGTGGTTGTGGATGTCAGGGTTCTGGACGTCAGGGCTGTCGGTGTCAAGGCTGTGGATGTCGCGGTTGTGGTTGTCGGGATTGTGGATGTCGGAGTTGTGGATGTAAAGGTTGTGGATGTCGGTGTTGTGGATTTCGGTGCTGTGATGTCAGGGTTGTGGATCTCGGGATTGTTGATGTCAGGGTTGTGGATGTCGGGGCTGTGGATGTTGGGGTTGTTGATGTCGGGGTTGTGGATGTCGGGGCTGTGGATGTTGGGGTTGTTGATGTCGGGGCTGTGGATGTTGGGGTTGTTGATGTAGGGGTTGTGGATTGCGGGATTGTGGATATCGGTGTTTTGGATGTCAGGGCTGTGGATGTCGAGGTTGTGGATGTTGGGGTTGTGGATGTCTGTGCTGTGGATGTCAGGACTGTGGATGTCGGTGCTGTAGATGTCGGTGTTGTGGATGTCGGGGTTGTGGATGTCGAGTTTGTTGATGTCGGGGTTGTGGATGTCGGTGCTATGGATGTCAGGGCTGTGGATGTCGGTGCTGTGGATGTTGGTGTTGTGGATGTCGGGGTTGTGGATGTCGGTGCTGTGATGTCAGGGTTGTGGATCTCGGGATTGTTGATGTCGGGGTTGTGGATGTCGGGGCTGTGGATGTTGGGGTTGTTGATGTCGGGGCTGTGGATTGCGGGGCTATGGATATCGGTGTTTTGGATGTCAGGGCTGTGGATGTCGGGTTTGTGGATGTTGGGGTTGGGGATGTCAGGTTTATTGATTTCGGGGTTGTGGATGTTGGGGTTGTGGATGTCAGGTTTGTGGATGTCGGGATTGTTGATGTCGGGATTGTTGATGTCAGGGTTGTGGATGTTGAGTCCGTGGATGTCGGGGATGTGGATGTTGGGGTTGGGGATGTCAGGTTTATTGATTTCGCGGTTGTGGATGTCAGTGCTGTGGATGCCGTGGTTGTGGATGTCAGGGTTCTGGATGTCAGGGCTGTCGGTGTCAGGGCTGTGGATGTCGGGGTTGTGGATGTCGGGATTGTGTATGTCGGTGTTGTGGATGTCAGGGTTGTTGATGTCGTGTTTGTGGATGTCGGGGCTGTGGATGTCGGGGTTGTGAATGTCGGTGTTGTAGATGTCTGGGTTGTGGATGTCGGGGTTGTGGATGTCGGGCTTGTTGATGTAGGGGCTGTGGATGTCGGTGTTGTGGATTTCGGGGCTGTGGATGTCAGGGATGTGGATGTCGGTGTTGTGGATGTCGGGGCTGTGGATGTCGGAGTTGTGGATGTTGGGGCTGTGGATTTCAGGTTTGTGGATGTCGGGATTGTTGATGTCGGGATTGTTGATGTCCGGGTTGTGGATGTTGAGTCCATGGTTGTCGGGGATGTGGATGTTGGGGTTGGGGCTGTCAGGTTTATTGATTTCGGGGTTATGGATGTCAGTGCTGTGGATGCCGTGGTTGTGGATGTCAGGGTTCTGGATGTCAGGGCTGTCGGTGTCAGGGCTGTGGATGTCGGGGTTGTGGATGTCAGGGTTGTGAATGTCAGGAATGTGGATGTCGGGGATGTGGATGTCGGTTTTGTGGATGTCAGGGCTGTGGATGTCGGGGTTGAGGATGTCAGGGTATGTGGATGTCGGGGCTGTGGATGTCGGGGTTTTGGATGTCGGGGTTTTGCATGGCGAGGCCGTGGATATCGATGTTGTGGATGTCATGGCTGTGCATATCAGGGTTGTGGATGTCGAGATTGTTCATGTCGAGTTTGTTGATGTCAGGATTGTTGATGTCAGGGTTGTGGATGTCGCTGCTGTGATGTCAGGGTTGTGGATCTTGGGATTGTTGATGTCGGGGTTGTGGATGTCGGGGCTGTGGATGTTGGGGTTGTTGATGTCGGGGCTGTGGATGTCGGTGCTGTGATGTCAGGGTTGTGGATCCCGGGATTGTTGATGTCGGGGTTGTGGATGGCGAGGCTGTGGCTATCGGTGTTTTGGATGTCAGGGCTGTGGATATCGGGGTTGTGGATGTTGGTGCTGTGGATGTCAGGTTTGTGGATGTCGGGATTGTTGATTTCGGGATTGTTGATGTCAGGGTTGTGGATGTTGAGTCCGTGGTTGTCGGGGATGCGGATGTTGGGGTTGGGGATGTCAGGTTTATTGATTTCGGGGTTGTGGATGTCAGGGCTGTAGATGCCGTGGATGTGGATGTCAGGGTTCTGGATGTCAGGGCTGTCGGTGTCAGAGCTGTGGATGTCGGGGTTGTGGTTGTCGGGATTGTGGATGTCGGTGTTGTGGATGTCAGGGTTGTTGATGTCGTGTTTGTGGATGTCGGGGCTTTGGATGTCGGGGTTGTGAATGTCGGTGTTGTGGATGTCAGGGTTGTGGATGTAGGGGCTGTGGATGTCAGGGCTGAGAATGGCGGAGTTGTGGATGTCAGGGCTCTGGATTTCGGTGTTGCGGATGTCAGGGCGGTGAATGTAGGGGTTGTGGATGTCAGGTCTGTAGATGTCGGTGTTGTGGATGTCGGGGCTGTGGATGTCAGGGATGTGGATGTCGGGGTTGTGGATGTCAGGGCTGTGTATGTCGGGGTTGTGGATGTCGGGGCTGTGGATGACGGGGCTATGGATGTCAGGTTTGTGGATGTCGGGGCTCTGGATGTCAGGGTTGTGGATGTTGAGTCCGTGGTTGTCGGGGATGTGGATGTTGGGATTGGGGATGTCAGGTTTGTTGATTTCGGGGTTGTGGATGTCAGGGCTGTGGATGCCGTGGTTGTGGATGTCAGGGTTCAGGATGTCAGGGCTGTTGGTGTCAGGGCTGTGGAGGTCGGGGTTGTGGATGTCAGGGTTGTGAATGTCAGGAATGTGGATGTCGGGGATGTGGATGTCGGTTTTGTGGATGTCAGGGAAGTGGATGTCGGTGTTGAGGATGTCAGGGCTGTTGGTGTCAGGGCTGTGGAGGTCGGGGTTGTGGATGTCAGGGTTGTGAATGTCAGGAATGTGGATGTCGGGGATGTGGATGTCGGTTTTGTGGATGTCAGGGAAGTGGATGTCGGGGTTGAGGATGTCAGGGGATGTGGATGTCGGTGTTGTGGATGTCATGGCTGTGCATGTCAGGGTTGTGGACGTCGAGATTGTTCATGTCGAGTTTGTTGATGTCGGGATTGTTGATGTCAGGGTTGTGGATGTTGAGTCTGTGGTTGTCGGGGATGTGGATGTCGGGGCTTTTGTTGTCGGGGTTGTGGATGTCGGGGATGTGGATGTCGGTGTTGTGGATGTTGCGGTTGTGGATGTCAGGGCTGTGGATGTCGGGGTTGTGGATGTCAGGGTTGTTGATGTAGGGGCTGTGTATGTCGGTGTTGTGGATGTTGCGGTTGTGGATGTCGGGGCTGTGGATGTTGGGGTTGTGGATGTCAGGGTATGTGGATGTCAGGGCTGTGAATGTAGGGATTGTGGATGTCAGGTCCGTAGATGTCGGGGTTGTGGATGTCAGGGCTCTGGATGTTGGGGCTTTTGAAGTCAGTGTTGTAGAAGTCGGGGTTGTGGATTTCGGTGTAGTGGATTTCGGGGCTGTGGATGTCAGGGATGTGGATGTCGGTGTTTTGGATGTCGGGGCTGTGGATGTCGGTGTTGTGGATGTCCGGGCTGTGGATGTCAGCGATGTGTATGTCGGGGTTGTGGATGTCGAAGTTGTTGATGCTGTTGTGGATGGCAGTGTTGTGGATGTTGTGGTTGTGGATATCGGTGTTGTGGATGTCAGGGCTGTGAATGTTGGGGCTGTGGATGTGCTGTGCATGTCAGGGTTGTGGATGTCGGGATTGTTGATGTTGGGATTGTTGATGTCAGGGTTGTGGATGTTGAGTCTGATGTTGTCGGTGATGTGGATGTTGGGGTTGTGGATGTCAGGGTATGTGAATGTCGGGGCTGTGGATGTCGGGGTTGTGGATGTCGGGGTTGTTGATGTAGGGGCTGTGGATGTCGGTGTTGTGGATATTGCGGTTGTGGATGTCGGGGCTGTGGATGTTGGGGTTGTGGATGTCAGGGTATGTGGATGTCAGGCTGTGAATGTAGGGATTGTGGATGTCAGGTCTGTAGATGTCGGTGTTCTGGATGTCGGGGCTGCGGATGTTGGGGCTTTTGAAGTCAGTGTTGTGGAAGTCGGGGCTTTGGATGTCGGTATTGTGGATGTCGGGGTTGTGGATGTCGGGGTTGTGGATGTCGGGGTTGTGGATGTCAGTTTTGATGATATCGGGGTAGTGGATGTCAGGTTTGTAGATGTCGGGGCTGTGGATGTTGTGGCTTTTGATGTCAGTGTTGTGGAAGTCGGGGCTGTGGATGTCGGGGTTGTGGATGTCGGGGTTGTGGATGTCGTTGTTGTGGATGTAAAGGTTGTGGACGTAGGGGTTGTGGATGTCGGGGTTGTGGATGTCGGTGTTGTGCATGTAGGGGCTGTGGATGTCAGGGCTGAGAATGTCGGAGTTGTGGATGTCAGGGCTCTGGATTCCGGTGTTGCGATGTCAGGGCTGTGAATGTAGGGGTTGTGGATGTCAGGTCTGTAGATGTCGGTGTTGTGTGTTGTGGATGTCGGGGCTGTGGATGTCTGGGCTGCGGATGTCGGGTTTGTGCATGGCGGGGCTGTGGATATCGGTGTTGTGGATGTCAGGGTTGTGGATGTTGAGATTGTTCATGTCGGAGCTGTTGATGCCAGGGATGTGGATGTTGTGTCTGTGGTTGTTGGGGATGTGGATGTCGGGGAAGTGGATGTCAGGGCTGTAGATCTCGGAGTTGCGGATGACAGGGCTGTGAATATAGGGGTTGTGGATGTCGGGTCTGTAGATGTCGGTGTGGTGAATGTCGGCACTGTGGATGTTGTGGCTTTTGATGTTAGTGCTGTGGATGTCGGGGAGGTGGATGTCAGGGTTGTGGATGTCGGGGTTGTGGATGTCAGGGCTGTGGATGTCAGGGATATGGATGTAAGGGCTGTGGATACTGGGGTTGTGGATGTCGGGGCTGTGGATGTCGGGGCTATGGATGTCAGGTTTGTGGATGTCGGGGCTCTGGATGTCAGGGTTGTGGATGTTGATTCCGTGGTTGTCGGGGATGTGGATGTTGGTGTTGGGGATGTCAGGTTTGTTGATTTCGGGGTTTTGGATGTCAGGGCTGTGGATCCCGTGGTTGTGGATGTCAGGGTTCAGGATGTCAGGGCTGTTGGTGTCAGGGCTGTGGAGGTCGGGGTTGTGGATGTCAGGGTTGTGAATGTCAGGAATGTGGATGTCGGGGATGTGGATGCCGGTTTTGTGGATGTCAGGGAAGTGGATGTCGGGGTTGAGGATGTCAGGGGATGTGGATGTCGGTTTTGTGGATGTCAGGGCTGTGGATGTCGGTGTTGTGGATGTCATGGCTGTGCATGTCAGGGTTGTGGACGTCGAGATTGTTCATGTCGAGTTTGTTGATGTCGGGATTGTTGATGTCAGGGTTGTGGATGTTGAGTCTGTGGTTGTCGGGGATGTGGATGTCGGGGCTTTTGTTGTCGGGGTTGTGGATGTCGGGGATGTGGATGTCGGTGTTGTGGATGTTGCGGTTGTGGATGTCAGGGCTGTGGATGTCAGGGCTGTGGATGTCGGTGTTGTGGATGTTGCGGTTGTGGATGTCAGGGCTGTGTATGTCGGTGTTGTGGATGTTGCGGTTGTGGATGTCGGGGCTGTGCATGTTGGGGTTGTGGATGTCAGGGTATGTGGATGTCAGGGCTGTGAATGTAGGGATTGTGGATGTCAGGTCCGTAGATGTCGGGGTTGTGGATGTCAGGGCTCTGGATGTTGGGGCTTTTGAAGTCAGTGTTGTAGAAGTCGGGGCTGTGGATGTCGGTGTAGTGGATTTCGGGGCTGTGGATGTCAGGGATGTGGATGTCGGTGTTTTGGATGTCGGGGCTGTGGATGTCGGTGTTGTAGATGTCCGGGCTGTGGATGTCAGCGATGTGTATGTCGGGGTTGTGGATGTCGAAGTTGTTGATGCTGTTGTGGATGGCAGTGTTGTGGATGTTGTGGTTGTGGATATCGGTGTTGTGGATGTCAGGGCTGTGAATGTTGGGGCTGTGGATGTGCTGTGCATGTCAGGGTTGTGGATGTCGGGATTGTTGATGTCGGGATTGTTGATGTCAGGGTTGTGGATGTTGAGTCTGATGTTGTCGGGGATGTGGATGTTGGGGTTGTGGATGTCAGGGTATGTGAATGTCGGGGCTGTGGATGTCGGGGTTGTGGATGTCGGGGTTGTTGATGTAGGGGCTGTGGATGTCGGTGTTGTGGATATTGCGGTTGTGGATGTCGGGGCTGTGGATGTTGGGGTTGTGGATGTCAGGGTATGTGGATGTCAGGCTGTGAATGTCGGGGTTGTGGATGTCAGGTCTGTAGATGTCGGTGTTCTGGATATCGGGGCTGCGGATGTTGGGGCTTTTGAAGTCAGTGTTGTGGAAGTCGGGGCTTTGGATGTCGGTGTTGTGGATGTCGGTGTTGTGGATGTCGGGGTTGTGGATGTCGGGGTTGTGGATGTCAGTTTTGATGATATCGGGGTAGTGGATGTCAGGTTTGTAGATGTCGGGGCTGTGGATGTTGTGGCTTTTGATGTCAGTGTTGTGGAAGTCGGGGCTGTGGATGTCGGGGTTGTGGATGTCGGGGTTGTGGATGTCGTTGTTGTGGATGTAAAGGTTGTGGACGTAGGGGTTGTGGATGTCGGGGTTGTGGCTGTCGGTGTTGTGGATGTCAGTGTTGTGGATGTAGGGGCTGTGGATGTCAGGGCTGAGAATGTCGGAGTTGTGGATGTCAGGGCTCTGGATTTCGGTGTTGCGATGTCAGGGCTGTGAATGTAGGGGTTGTGGATGTCAGGTCTGTAGATGTCGGTGTTGTGGATGTCGGGGCTGTGGATGTCTGGGCTGAGGATGTCGGGTTTGTGCATGGCGGGGCTGTGGATATCGGTGTTGTGGATGTCAGGGCTGTGAATGGCAGGGTTGTGGATGTCGGGGCTGTGCATGTCAGGGTTGTGGATGTTGAGATTGTTCATGTCGGAGCTGTTGATGCCAGGGTTGTGGATGTTGTGTCTGTGGTTGTCGGGGATGTGGATGTCGGGAAGTGGATGTCAGGACTGTAGATTTCGGTGTTGCGGATGACAGGGCTGTGAATATAGGGGTTGTGGATGTCGGGTCTGTAGATGTCGGTGTGGTGGATGTCGGCACTGTGGATGTTGTGGCTTTTGATGATAGTGCTGTGGATGTCGGGGTTGTGGATGTCAAGGCTGTGGATGTCAGGGATATGGATGTAAGGGCTGTGGATACTGGGGTTGTGGATGTCGGGGCTGTGGATGTCGGGGTTGTGGATGTCGAGGTTGTGCATGTGAGGGCTGTGGATGTCGGGGTTGAGGATGTCGGGGTTGTGGATGACGGGGTTGTGGATGACGGGGTTGTGGATGTTGGGGTTGTGGATGTCGGGGTTGTGGATGACGGGGTTGTAGATGTCGGGGCTGTGGATGTTGAGTCTGTGGTTGTCGGGGATGTGGATGTCGGGGCTTTTGTTGTCGGGGTTGTGGATGTCGGGGATGTGGATGTCGGTGTTGTGGATGTTGCGGTTGTGGATGTCAGGGCTGTGGATGTCAGGGCTGTGGATGTCGGTGTTGTGGATGTTGCGGTTGTGGATGTCAGGGCTGTGTATGTCGGTGTTGTGGATGTTGCGGTTGTGGATGTCGGGGCTGTGCATGTTGGGGTTGTGGATGTCAGGGTATGTGGATGTCAGGGCTGTGAATGTAGGGATTGTGGATGTCAGGTCCGTAGATGTCGGGGTTGTGGATGTCAGGGCTCTGGATGTTGGGGCTTTTGAAGTCAGTGTTGTAGAAGTCGGGGCTGTGGATGTCGGTGTAGTGGATTTCGGGGCTGTGGATGTCAGGGATGTGGATGTCGGTGTTTTGGATGTCGGGGCTGTGGATGTCGGTGTTGTGGATGTCCGGGCTGTGGATGTCAGCGATGTGTATGTCGGGGTTGTGGATGTCGAAGTTGTTGATGCTGTTGTGGATGGCAGTGTTGTGGATGTTGTGGTTGTGGATATCGGTGTTGTGGATGTCAGGGCTGTGAATGTTGGGGCTGTGGATGTGCTGTGCATGTCAGGGTTGTGGATGTCGGGATTGTTGATGTCGGGATTGTTGATGTCAGGGTTGTGGATGTTGAGTCTGATGTTGTCGGGGATGTGGATGTTGGGGTTGTGGATGTCAGGGTATGTGAATGTCGGGGCTGTGGATGTCGGGGTTGTGGATGTCGGGGTTGTTGATGTAGGGGCTGTGGATGTCGGTGTTGTGGATATTGCGGTTGTGGATGTCGGGGCTGTGGATGTTGGGGTTGTGGATGTCAGGGTATGTGGATGTCAGGCTGTGAATGTCGGGGTTGTGGATGTCAGGTCTGTAGATGTCGGTGTTCTGGATATCGGGGCTGCGGATGTTGGGGCTTTTGAAGTCAGTGTTGTGGAAGTCGGGGCTTTGGATGTCGGTGTTGTGGATGTCGGTGTTGTGGATGTCGGGGTTGTGGATGTCGGGGTTGTGGATGTCAGTTTTGATGATATCGGGGTAGTGGATGTCAGGTTTGTAGATGTCGGGGCTGTGGATGTTGTGGCTTTTGATGTCAGTGTTGTGGAAGTCGGGGCTGTGGATGTCGGGGTTGTGGATGTCGGGGTTGTGGATGTCGTTGTTGTGGATGTAAAGGTTGTGGACGTAGGGGTTGTGGATGTCGGGGTTGTGGCTGTCGGTGTTGTGGATGTCAGTGTTGTGGATGTAGGGGCTGTGGATGTCAGGGCTGAGAATGTCGGAGTTGTGGATGTCAGGGCTCTGGATTTCGGTGTTGCGATGTCAGGGCTGTGAATGTAGGGGTTGTGGATGTCAGGTCTGTAGATGTCGGTGTTGTGGATGTCGGGGCTGTGGATGTCTGGGCTGAGGATGTCGGGTTTGTGCATGGCGGGGCTGTGGATATCGGTGTTGTGGATGTCAGGGCTGTGAATGGCAGGGTTGTGGATGTCGGGGCTGTGCATGTCAGGGTTGTGGATGTTGAGATTGTTCATGTCGGAGCTGTTGATGCCAGGGTTGTGGATGTTGTGTCTGTGGTTGTCGGGGATGTGGATGTCGGGAAGTGGATGTCAGGACTGTAGATTTCAGTGTTGCGGATGACAGGGCTGTGAATATAGGGGTTGTGGATGTCGGGTCTGTAGATGTCGGTGTGGTGGATGTCGGCACTGTGGATGTTGTGGCTTTTGATGATAGTGCTGTGGATGTCGGGGTTGTGGATGTCAAGGCTGTGGATGTCAGGGATATGGATGTAAGGGCTGTGGATACTGGGGTTGTGGATGTCGGGGCTGTGGATGTCGGGGTTGTGGATGTCGAGGTTGTGCATGTGAGGGCTGTGGATGTCGGGGTTGAGGATGTCGGGGTTGTGGATGACGGGGTTGTGGATGACGGGGTTGTGGATGTTGGGGTTGTGGATGTCGGGGTTGTGGATGACGGGGTTGTAGATGTCGGGGCTGTGGATGTCGGGGCTGTGGATGTCGGGGTTGTGGATGTCGGGGCTATGGATGTCGGGGCTGTGGATGTCGGGGCTGTGGATGTCAGGGCTGTGGATGTCGGGGTTGTGGATGTCGGGGCTGTGGATGTCGGGGTTGTGGATGTTGAGGTTGTGCATGTGAGGGCTGTGGATGTCGGGGTTGAGGATGTCGGGGTTGTGGATGACGGGGTTGTGGATGTCGGGGTTGTGGATGTCCGGGTTGTGGATGTCGGGGTTGTGGATGTCGGGGTTGTGGATGACGGGGTTGTAGATGTCGGGGCTGTGGATGTCGGGGCTGTGGATGTCGGGGTTTTGGCTGTCAGGGCTGTGGATGTCGGGGCTGTGGATGTCGGTGCTGTGGATGTCAGGGCTGTGGATGTCGGGGCTGTTGATGTCGGTGTTGTGGATGTCGGTGTTGAGGATGTCGGAGTTGTGGATGTCAGGCTTGTGGATGTCGGGGTTTTGGATGTTGGGGTTGTGGATGTTGGTGTTGTAGATTTCGGGGTTGTGGATGTCAGGGTTGTGGATGTCGGGTTTGTTGATGTCGGGGTTGTGGATGACAGGGTTGTGGATGACAGGGCTGTGGATGTCAGGTTTGTGGATGTCGGGGTTGTGGATGTCAGGGTTGTGGATGTCAAGGCTGTGGATGTCAGGGATATGGATGTAAGGGCTGTGCATACTGGGGTTGTGGATGTCGGGGCTGTGGATGTCGGGGTTGTGGATGTCGAGCTTGTGCATGTGAGGGCTGTGGATGTTGGGGCTGTGGATGTCAGGTTTGTGGATGTCGGGATTGTTGATGTCGGGATTGTTGATGTCAGGGTTGTGGATGTTGAGTCCGTGGTTGTCGGGGATATGGATGTTGGGGTTGGGGATGTCAGGTTTATTGATTTCGGGGTTGTGGATGTAGGGGCTGTGGATGCCGTGGTTGTGGATGTCAGGGTTCTGGATGTCAGGGCTGTCGGTGTCAGGGCTGTGGAGGTCGGGGTTGTGGATGTCAGGGTTGTGGTGGTCGGGATTGTGGATGTCGGTGTTGTGGATGTCAGGGTTGTTGATGTCGTGTTTGTGGATGTCGGGGCTGTGGATGTCGGGGCTGTGAATGTCGGTGTTGTGGATGTCAGGGTTGTGGATGTAGGGGCTGTGGATGTCAGGGCTGAGAATGTCGGAGTTGTGGATGTCAGGGCTCTGGATTTCGGTGTTGCGGATGTCAGGGCTGTGAATGTAGGGGTTGTGGATGTCAGGTCTGTGGATGTCGGTGTTGTGGATGTCGGGGCTGTGGATGTCGGGTGTATGGATGTCAGGTTTGTGGATGTCGGGGCTCTGGATGTCAGGGTTGTGGATGTTGAGTCCGTGGTTGTCGGGGATGTGGATGTTGGGGTTGGGGATGTCAGGTTTGTTGATTTCGGGGTTGTGGACGTCAGGGCTGTGGATGCCGTGGTTGTGGATGTCAGGGTTCAGGATGTCAGGGCTGTTGGTGTCAGGGCTGTGGAGGTCAGGGTTGTGGATGTCAGGGTTGTGAATGTCAGGAATGTGGATGTCGGGGATGTGGATGTCGGTTTTGTGGATGTCAGGGAAGTGGATGTCGGGGTTGAGGATGTCAGGGGATGTGGATGTCGGTTTTGTGGATGTCAGGGCTGTGGATGTCGGGGCTGTGGATGTCGGGGTTGTGGATGTCATGGCTGTGCATGTCAGGGCTGTGGACGTCGAGATTGTTCTTGTCGAGTTTGTTGATGTCGGGATTGTTGATGTCAGGGTTGTGGATGTTGAGTCTGTGGTTGTCGGGGATGTGGATGTCGGGGCTTTTGTTGTCGGGGTTGTGGATGTCGGGGATGTGGATGTCGGTGTTGTGGATGTTGCGGTTGTGGATGTCGGGGCTGTGGATGTTGGGGTTGTGGATGTCAGGGTATGTGGATGTCAGGGCTGTGAATGTAGGGATTGTGGATGTCAGGTCCGTAGATGTCGGGGTTGTGGATGTCAGGGCTCTGGATGTTGGGGCTTTTGAAGTCAGTGTTGTAGAAGTCGGGGCTGTGGATGTCGGTGTAGTGGATTTCGGGGCTGTGGATGTCAGGGATGTGGATGTCGGTGTTTTGGATGTCGGGGCTGTGGATGTCGGTGTTGTGGATGTCCGGGCTGTGGATGTCAGCGATGTGTATGTCGGGGTTGTGGATGTCGAAGTTGTTGATGCTGTTGTGGATGGCAGTGTTGTGGATGTTGTGGTTGTGGATATCGGTGTTGTGGATGTCAGGGCTGTGAATGTTGGGGCTGTGGATGTGCTGTGCATGTCAGGGTTGTGGATGTCGGGATTGTTGATGTCGGGATTGTTGATGTCAGGGTTGTGGATGTTGAGTCTGATGTTGTCGGGGATGTGGATGTTGGGGTTGTGGATGTCGGGGTTGTTGATGTAGGGGCTGTGGATGTCGGTGTTGTGGATATTGCGGTTGTGGATGTCGGGGCTGTGGATGTTGGGGTTGTGGATGTCAGGGTATGTGGATGTCAGGCTGTGAATGTAGGGATTGTGGATGTCAGGTCTGTAGATGTCGGTGTTCTGGATGTCTGGGCTGCGGATGTTGGGGCTTTTGAAGTCAGTGTTGTGGAAGTCGGGGCTTTGGATGTCGGTGTTGTGGATGCCGGGTTGTGGATGTCTGGGTTGTGGATGTTGGGGTTGTGGATGTCAGTTTTGATGATATCGGGGTAGTGGATGTCAGGTTTGTAGATGTCGGGGCTGTGGATGTTGTGGTTTTTGATGTCAGTGTTGTGGAAGTCGGGGCTGTGGATGTCGGGGTTGTGGATGTCGGGGTTGTGGATGTCGGGGTTGTGGATGTCGTTGTTGTGGATGTAAATGTTGTGGACGTAGGGGTTGTGGATGTTGGGGTTGTGGCTGTCGGTGTTGTGGATGTCAGTGTTGTGGATGTAGGGGTTGTGGATGACGGGGTTGTAGATGTCGGGGCTGTGGATGTCGGGGCTGTGGATGTCGGGGTTTTGGCTGTCAGGGCTGTGGATGTCGGGGCTGTGGATGTCGGTGCTGTGGATGTCAGGGCTGTGGATGTCGGGGCTGTTGATGTCGGTGTTGTGGATGTCGGTGTTGAGGATGTCGGAGTTGTGGATGTCAGGCTTGTGGATGTCGGGGTTTTGGATGTTGGGGTTGTGGATGTTGGTGTTGTAGATTTCGGGGTTGTGGATGTCAGGGTTGTGGATGTCGGGTTTGTTGATGTCGGGGTTGTGGATGACAGGGTTGTGGATGACAGGGCTGTGGATGTCAGGTTTGTGGATGTCGGGGTTGTGGATGTCAGGGTTGTGGATGTCAAGGCTGTGGATGTCAGGGATATGGATGTAAGGGCTGTGCATACTGGGGTTGTGGATGTCGGGGCTGTGGATGTCGGGGTTGTGGATGTCGAGCTTGTGCATGTGAGGGCTGTGGATGTTGGGGCTGTGGATGTCAGGTTTGTGGATGTCGGGATTGTTGATGTCGGGATTGTTGATGTCAGGGTTGTGGATGTTGAGTCCGTGGTTGTCGGGGATATGGATGTTGGGGTTGGGGATGTCAGGTTTATTGATTTCGGGGTTGTGGATGTAGGGGCTGTGGATGCCGTGGTTGTGGATGTCAGGGTTCTGGATGTCAGGGCTGTCGGTGTCAGGGCTGTGGAGGTCGGGGTTGTGGATGTCAGGGTTGTGGTGGTCGGGATTGTGGATGTCGGTGTTGTGGATGTCAGGGTTGTTGATGTCGTGTTTGTGGATGTCGGGGCTGTGGATGTCGGGGCTGTGAATGTCGGTGTTGTGGATGTCAGGGTTGTGGATGTAGGGGCTGTGGATGTCAGGGCTGAGAATGTCGGAGTTGTGGATGTCAGGGCTCTGGATTTCGGTGTTGCGGATGTCAGGGCTGTGAATGTAGGGGTTGTGGATGTCAGGTCTGTGGATGTCGGTGTTGTGGATGTCGGGGCTGTGGATGTCGGGTGTATGGATGTCAGGTTTGTGGATGTCGGGGCTCTGGATGTCAGGGTTGTGGATGTTGAGTCCGTGGTTGTCGGGGATGTGGATGTTGGGGTTGGGGATGTCAGGTTTGTTGATTTCGGGGTTGTGGACGTCAGGGCTGTGGATGCCGTGGTTGTGGATGTCAGGGTTCAGGATGTCAGGGCTGTTGGTGTCAGGGCTGTGGAGGTCAGGGTTGTGGATGTCAGGGTTGTGAATGTCAGGAATGTGGATGTCGGGGATGTGGATGTCGGTTTTGTGGATGTCAGGGAAGTGGATGTCGGGGTTGAGGATGTCAGGGGATGTGGATGTCGGTTTTGTGGATGTCAGGGCTGTGGATGTCGGGGCTGTGGATGTCGGGGTTGTGGATGTCATGGCTGTGCATGTCAGGGCTGTGGACGTCGAGATTGTTCTTGTCGAGTTTGTTGATGTCGGGATTGTTGATGTCAGGGTTGTGGATGTTGAGTCTGTGGTTGTCGGGGATGTGGATGTCGGGGCTTTTGTTGTCGGGGTTGTGGATGTCGGGGATGTGGATGTCGGTGTTGTGGATGTTGCGGTTGTGGATGTCGGGGCTGTGGATGTTGGGGTTGTGGATGTCAGGGTATGTGGATGTCAGGGCTGTGAATGTAGGGATTGTGGATGTCAGGTCCGTAGATGTCGGGGTTGTGGATGTCAGGGCTCTGGATGTTGGGGCTTTTGAAGTCAGTGTTGTAGAAGTCGGGGCTGTGGATGTCGGTGTAGTGGATTTCGGGGCTGTGGATGTCAGGGATGTGGATGTCGGTGTTTTGGATGTCGGGGCTGTGGATGTCGGTGTTGTGGATGTCCGGGCTGTGGATGTCAGCGATGTGTATGTCGGGGTTGTGGATGTCGAAGTTGTTGATGCTGTTGTGGATGGCAGTGTTGTGGATGTTGTGGTTGTGGATATCGGTGTTGTGGATGTCAGGGCTGTGAATGTTGGGGCTGTGGATGTGCTGTGCATGTCAGGGTTGTGGATGTCGGGATTGTTGATGTCGGGATTGTTGATGTCAGGGTTGTGGATGTTGAGTCTGATGTTGTCGGGGATGTGGATGTTGGGGTTGTGGATGTCGGGGTTGTTGATGTAGGGGCTGTGGATGTCGGTGTTGTGGATATTGCGGTTGTGGATGTCGGGGCTGTGGATGTTGGGGTTGTGGATGTCAGGGTATGTGGATGTCAGGCTGTGAATGTAGGGATTGTGGATGTCAGGTCTGTAGATGTCGGTGTTCTGGATGTCTGGGCTGCGGAGGTTGGGGCTTTTGAAGTCAGTGTTGTGGAAGTCGGGGCTTTGGATGTCGGTGTTGTGGATGCCGGGTTGTGGATGTCTGGGTTGTGGATGTTGGGGTTGTGGATGTCAGTTTTGATGATATCGGGGTAGTGGATGTCAGGTTTGTAGATGTCGGGGCTGTGGATGTTGTGGTTTTTGATGTCAGTGTTGTGGAAGTCGGGGCTGTGGATGTCGGGGTTGTGGATGTCGGGGTTGTGGATGTCGGGGTTGTGGATGTCGTTGTTGTGGATGTAAAGGTTGTGGACGTAGGGGTTGTGGATGTTGGGGTTGTGGCTGTCGGTGTTGTGGATGTCAGTGTTGTGGATGTAGGGGCTGTGGATGTCAGGGCTGAGAATGTCGGAGTTGTGGATGTCAGGGCTCTGGATTTCGGTGTTGCGATGTCAGGGCTGTGAATGTAGGGGTTGTGGATGTCAGGTCTGTAGATGTCGGTGTTGTGGATGTCGGGGCTGTGGATGTCTGGGCTGTGGATGTCGGGTTTGTGCATGGCGGGGCTGTGGATATCGGTGTTGTGGATGTCAGGGCTGTGAATGTCAGGGTTGTGGATGTCAGGGCTGTGCATGTCAGGGTTGTGGATGTTGAGATTGTTCATGTCGGAGCTGTTGATGCCAGGGTTGTGGATGTTGTGTCTGTGGTTGTCGGGGAAGTGGATGTCAGGGCTGTAGATTTCGGTGTTGCGGATGACAGGGCTGTGAATATAGGGGTTGTGGATGTCGGGTCTGTAGATGTCGGTGTGGTGAATGTCGGCACTGTGGATGTTGTGGCTTTTGATGATAGTGCTGTGGATGTCGGGGAGGTGGATGTCAGGGTTGTGGATGTCGGGGTTGTGGATGTCAAGGCTGTGGATGTCAGGGATATGGATGTAAGGGCTGTGGAAACTGGGGTTGTGGATGTCGGGGCTGTGGATGTCGGGGTTGTGCATGTGAGGGCTGTGGATGTCGGGGTTGTGGATGTCGGGGTTGTGGATGTCGGGGTTGTGGATGACGGGGTTGTGGATGTCGGGGTTGTGGATGTCGGGGTTGTGGATGTTGGGGATGTGGATGTCGGGGCTGTGAATGTTGGGGTTATTGATGTCGGGGTTGTGGATTGCGGGGCTGTGGATATCAGTGTTTTGGATGTCAGGGCTCTGGATGTCAGGTTTGTGGATGTCGGGGTTGTGGATGTCGGGGTTGTGGATGTTGGTGTTGTAGATTTCGGGGTTGTGGATGTCAGGGTTGTGGATGTCGGGTTTGTAGATGTCGGGGTTGTGGATGTCAGGGCTGTGGATGTCAGGGCTGTGGATGTCAGGTTTGTGGATGTCGGGGTTGCGGATGTCAGCTTTGTGGAGGTCGGGGCTGTTGATTTCAGGGTTGTGGGTATCGGTGTTGTGGATCTCAGGTCTGTGGATGTTGGGGTTGTGGATGGCGAGGCTGTGGATGTCGGGGCTGTGGATGTCGGGGCTGTGGATGTCAAGGCTGTGGATGTCAGCGCTGTGGATGTTGGGGCTATTGATCTCGGGATTGTGGATGTCGGGGCTGTGGATGTCAGGGTTGTTGATGTCGGGATGTTGATGTCGGGGTTGTGGATGTCAGGGCTGTGGGTGTCGGAGCTGTGGATGTCGGGGCTGTTGATGTCGGGTCTGTTGATGTCGGGGCTGTTGATGTTGGGGTTGTGGTTGTCAGGGCTGTTGATGTCGGGGTTGTGGATGTCGGTGTTGTTGATGTTGGGGCTGTTGATGTCGGGTCTGTTGATGTCGGGTCTGTTGATGTCGGGGTTGTGGATGTCGGGGGTATGGATGTTCGGGTTGTGGATTTCGGGGTTGTGGACGTCGGGGTTGTGGATGTCAGTTTTGTTGATGTCAGGGTAGTGGATGTCAGGTTTGTTGATGTCGGGGTTGTGGATGTCTGTGTTGTGGATGTCAGGGCTGTGGATGTCAGTGCTGTGGATGTTGGTGTGGTGGATGTCGGGATTGTGGATGTCGGAGCTGAAGGTTTCAGGGCTGTGATGTCAGGGTTGTGGATCTCGGGATCGTTGATGTCGGTGTTGTGGATGTCGGGGCTATGGATGTCGGGATTGTTGATGTCGGGGTTAGTTGATGTCGGGGTTGTGGATGGCGAGGCTGTGCATATCGGTGTTGTGGATGTCAGGGCTGTGGATGGCGGTGTTGTGGATGTGGGGGCTGTGGATGTCGGGGCTATGGATGTCAGGTTTGTGGGTGTCGGGGCTCTGAATGTCAGGGTTGTGGATGTTGAGTCCGTGGTTGTCGGGGATGTGGATGTTGGGGTTGGGGATGTCAGGCTTGTTCATTTCGGGGTTGTGGATGTCAGGGCTGTGGATGCCGTGGTTGTGGATGTCAGGGTTCTGGATGTCTGGGCTGTCGGTGTCAGGGCTGAGGATGTCGGGGCTGTGGATGTCAGGGTTGTGAATGTCAGGAATGTGGATGTCGGGGATGTGGATGTCGGTTTTGTGGATGTCTGGGCTGTGGATGTCGGGGTTGAGGATGTCAGGGTATGTGGATGTCGGGGCTGTGGATGTCAGGGTTGTGGATGTCGGGGTTTTGCATGGCTAGGCTGTGGATATCGATGCTGTGGATTTCATGGCTGTGCATATCAGGGTTGTGGATGTCGAGATTGTTCATGTCGAGTTTGTTGATGTCAGAATTGTTGATGTCAGGGTTGTGGATGTTGAGTCAGTGGTTGTCGGGGTTGTGGATGTCGGGGATGTGGATGTCGGGTCTGTGGATGTCGGGGCTGTGGATGTCGGGGCTGTGGATGTCGGGGCTGCGGATGTCGGGGCTATGGATGTCAGGTTTGTGGATGTCGGGGCTCTGGATGTCAGGGTTGTGGATGTTGAGTCCGTGGTTGTCGGGGATGTGGATGTTGGGGTTGGGGTAGTCAGGTTTGTTGATTTCGGGGTTGTGGATGTCAGGGCTGTGGATGCCGTGGTTGTGGATGTCAGGGTTCTGGATGTCAGGGCTGTCGGTGTCAGGGCTGTGGAGGTCGGGATTTTGGATGTCAGGGTTGTGAATGTCAGGAATGTGGATGT
Source organism: Carcharodon carcharias (assembly GCF_017639515.1). NCBI lineage: Eukaryota > Metazoa > Chordata > Chondrichthyes > Lamniformes > Lamnidae > Carcharodon > Carcharodon carcharias. The sequence goes on from NC_054469.1 coordinate 198,504,933, forward strand.
CGGGGATGTGGATGTCGGTTTTGTGGATGTCAGGGCTGTGGATGTCGGGGCTGTGGATGTCAGGGTTGTGAATGTCAGGAATGTGAATGTCGGGGATGTGGATGTCGGTTTTGTGGATGTCAGGGCTGTGGATGTCAGGGTTGAGGATGTCAGGGTATGTGGATGTCGGGGCTGGGGATGTCAGGGTTGTGGATGTCGGGGTTTTGCATGGCGAGGCTGTGGATATCGATGCTGTGGATTTCATGGCTGTGCATATCAGGGTTGTGGATGTCGAGATTGTTCATGTCGAGTTTGTTGATGTCGGGATTGTTGATGTCAGGGTTGTGGATGTTGAGTCAGTGGTTGTCGGGGTTGTGGATGTCGGGGATGTGGATGTCGGGGTTGTGGATGTCGGGGCTGTGGATGTCGGGGCTGTGGATGTCGGGGCTGCGGATGTCGGGGCTATGGATGTCAGGTTTGTGGATGTCGGGGCTCTGGATGTCAGGGTTGTGGATGTTGAGTCCGTGGTTGTTGGGGATGTGGATGTTGGGGTTGGGGTAGTCAGGTTTGTTGATTTTGGTGTTGTGGATGTCAGGGCTGTGGATGCCGTGGTTGTGGATGTCAGGGTTCTGGATGTCAGGGCTGTCGATGTCAGGGCTGTGGAGGTCGGGATTGTGGATGTCAGGGTTGTGAATGTCAGGGCTGTGGATGTCGGGGATGTGGATGGCGGGTTTGTTCATGTCAGGGTTGTGGATGTCTGTGCTGTGGATGTCAAGGCTGTGGGTGCCGGTGCTTTGGATGTTGGCATTGTGGATGTCGGGGTTGTGGATGTCGGTGCTGTGATGTCAGGGTTGTGGATCTCGGGATTGTTGATATCGGGGTTGTGGATGTCGGGGCTGTGGATGTTGGGGTTGTTGATGTCGGGGTTGTGCATTGCGGGGCTGTGGATATCGGTGCTTTGGATGTCAGGGCTGTGGATGTTGGGGTTGTTGATGTCGGGGCTGTGGATTGCGGGGCTGTGGATATCGGTGTTTTGGATGTCAGGGCTGTGGATGTCGGGGTTGTGGATGTCGGGATTGTTGATGTCAGGGTTGTGGATGTTGAGTCCGTGGTTGTCGGGGATGTGGATGTTGGTGTTGGGGATGTCAGGTTTATTGATTTCGGGGTTGTGGATGTAGGGGCTGTGGATGCCGTGGTTGTGGATGTCAGGGTTCTGGATGTCAGGGCTGTCGGTGTCAGAGCTGTGGATGTCAGTGTTGTGGTTGTCGGGATTGTGGATGTCGGAGTTGTGGATGTCAGGGTTGTTGATGTCGTGTTTGTGGATGTCGGGACTGTGGATGTCGGGGTTGTGAATGTCGGTGTTGTGGATGTCGGTGTTGTGGATGCAAAGGTTGTGGACGTAGGGGTTGTGGATGTCGGGGTTGTGGATGTCGGTGTTGTGCATGTAGGGGCTGTGGATGTCAGGGCTGAGAATGTCGGAGTGGTGGATGTCAGGGCTCTGGATTTCGGTGTTGCGGATGTCAGGGCTGTGAATGCAGGGGTTGTGGATGTCAGGTCTGTAGATGTCGGTGTTGTGGATGTCGGGGCTGTGGATGTCAGGTCTGTGGATGTCGGGTTTGTGCAGGGCAGGGCTGTGGATATCGGTATTGTGGATGTCAGGGCTGTGAATGTCAGGGTTGTGGATGTTGGGGCTGTGCATGTCAGGGTTGTGGATGTTGAGATTGTTCATGTCGGAGCTGTTGATGCCAGTGTTGTGGATGTTGTGTCTGTGGTTGTCGGGGATGTGGATGTCAGGGCTGTAGATTTCGGTGTTGCGGATGACAGGGCTGTGAATATATGGGTTGTGGATGTCGGGTCTGTAGATGTCGGTGTGGTGGATGTCGGCACTGTGGATGTTGTGGCTTTTGATGATAGTGCTGTGGATGTCGGGGAGGTGGATTTCAGGGTTGTGGATGTCGGGGTTGTGGATGTCAGGGCTGTGGATGTCAGGGATATGGATGTAAGGGCTGTGGATACTGGGGTTGTGGATGTCGGGGCTGTGGATGTCGGGGTTGTGGATGTCGAGGTTGTGCATGTCAGGGCTGTGGATGTCGGGGTTGTGGATGTCGGGGCTGTGGATGTCGGGGTTGTGGATGTCGAGGTTGTGCATGTGAGGGCTGTGGATGTCGGGGTTGTGGATGTCGGGGTTGTGGATGTCGGGGTTGTGGATGACGGGGTTGTAGATGTCGGGGCTGTGGATGTCGGGGCTGTGGATGTCGGGGTTTTGGCTGTCAGGGCTGTGGATGTCGGGGCTGTGGATGTCGGTGCTGTGGATGTCAGGGCTGTGGATGTCGGGGCTGTTGATGTCGGTGTTGTGGATGTCGGTGTTGAGGATGTCGGAGTTGTGGATGTCAGGCTTGTGGATGTCGGGGTTTTGGATGTTGGGGTTGTGGATGTTGGTGTTGTAGATTTCGGGGTTGTGGATGTCAGGGTTGTGGATGTCGGGTTTGTTGATGTCGGGGTTGTGGATGACAGGGTTGTGGATGACAGGGCTGTGGATGTCAGGTTTGTGGATGTCGGGGTTGTGGATGTCAGGGTTGTGGATGTCAAGGCTGTGGATGTCAGGGATATGGATGTAAGGGCTGTGCATACTGGGGTTGTGGATGTCGGGGCTGTGGATGTCGGGGTTGTGGATGTCGAGCTTGTGCATGTGAGGGCTGTGGATGTTGGGGCTGTGGATGTCAGGTTTGTGGATGTCGGGATTGTTGATGTCGGGATTGTTGATGTCAGGGTTGTGGATGTTGAGTCCGTGGTTGTCGGGGATATGGATGTTGGGGTTGGGGATGTCAGGTTTATTGATTTCGGGGTTGTGGATGTAGGGGCTGTGGATGCCGTGGTTGTGGATGTCAGGGTTCTGGATGTCAGGGCTGTCGGTGTCAGGGCTGTGGAGGTCGGGGTTGTGGATGTCAGGGTTGTGGTGGTCGGGATTGTGGATGTCGGTGTTGTGGATGTCAGGGTTGTTGATGTCGTGTTTGTGGATGTCGGGGCTGTGGATGTCGGGGCTGTGAATGTCGGTGTTGTGGATGTCAGGGTTGTGGATGTAGGGGCTGTGGATGTCAGGGCTGAGAATGTCGGAGTTGTGGATGTCAGGGCTCTGGATTTCGGTGTTGCGGATGTCAGGGCTGTGAATGTAGGGGTTGTGGATGTCAGGTCTGTGGATGTCGGTGTTGTGGATGTCGGGGCTGTGGATGTCGGGTGTATGGATGTCAGGTTTGTGGATGTCGGGGCTCTGGATGTCAGGGTTGTGGATGTTGAGTCCGTGGTTGTCGGGGATGTGGATGTTGGGGTTGGGGATGTCAGGTTTGTTGATTTCGGGGTTGTGGACGTCAGGGCTGTGGATGCCGTGGTTGTGGATGTCAGGGTTCAGGATGTCAGGGCTGTTGGTGTCAGGGCTGTGGAGGTCAGGGTTGTGGATGTCAGGGTTGTGAATGTCAGGAATGTGGATGTCGGGGATGTGGATGTCGGTTTTGTGGATGTCAGGGAAGTGGATGTCGGGGTTGAGGATGTCAGGGGATGTGGATGTCGGTTTTGTGGATGTCAGGGCTGTGGATGTCGGGGCTGTGGATGTCGGGGTTGTGGATGTCATGGCTGTGCATGTCAGGGCTGTGGACGTCGAGATTGTTCTTGTCGAGTTTGTTGATGTCGGGATTGTTGATGTCAGGGTTGTGGATGTTGAGTCTGTGGTTGTCGGGGATGTGGATGTCGGGGCTTTTGTTGTCGGGGTTGTGGATGTCGGGGATGTGGATGTCGGTGTTGTGGATGTTGCGGTTGTGGATGTCGGGGCTGTGGATGTTGGGGTTGTGGATGTCAGGGTATGTGGATGTCAGGGCTGTGAATGTAGGGATTGTGGATGTCAGGTCCGTAGATGTCGGGGTTGTGAATGTCAGGGCTCTGGATGTTGGGGCTTTTGAAGTCAGTGTTGTAGAAGTCGGGGCTGTGGATGTCGGTGTAGTGGATTTCGGGGCTGTGGATGTCAGGGATGTGGATGTCGGTGTTTTGGATGTCGGGGCTGTGGATGTCGGTGTTGTGGATGTCCGGGCTGTGGATGTCAGCGATGTGTATGTCGGGGTTGTGGATGTCGAAGTTGTTGATGCTGTTGTGGATGGCAGTGTTGTGGATGTTGTGGTTGTGGATATCGGTGTTGTGGATGTCAGGGCTGTGAATGTTGGGGCTGTGGATGTGCTGTGCATGTCAGGGTTGTGGATGTCGGGATTGTTGATGTCGGGATTGTTGATGTCAGGGTTGTGGATGTTGAGTCTGATGTTGTCGGGGATGTGGATGTTGGGGTTGTGGATGTCGGGGTTGTTGATGTAGGGGCTGTGGATGTCGGTGTTGTGGATTTTGCGGTTGTGGATGTCGGGGCTGTGGATGTTGGGGTTGTGGATGTCAGGGTATGTGGATGTCAGGCTGTGAATGTAGGGATTGTGGATGTCAGGTCTGTAGATGTCGGTGTTCTGGATGTCTGGGCTGCGGATGTTGGGGCTTTTGAAGTCAGTGTTGTGGAAGTCGGGGCTTTGGATGTCGGTGTTGTGGATGCCGGGTTGTGGATGTCTGGGTTGTGGATGTTGGGGTTGTGGATGTCAGTTTTGATGATATCGGGGTAGTGGATGTCAGGTTTGTAGATGTCGGGGCTGTGGATGTTGTGGTTTTTGATGTCAGTGTTGTGGAAGTCGGGGCTGTGGATGTCGGGGTTGTGGATGTCGGGGTTGTGGATGTCGGGGTTGTGGATGTCGTTGTTGTGGATGTAAATGTTGTGGACGTAGGGGTTGTGGATGTTGGGGTTGTGGCTGTCGGTGTTGTGGATGTCAGTGTTGTGGATGTAGGGGTTGTGGATGACGGGGTTGTAGATGTCGGGGCTGTGGATGTCGGGGCTGTGGATGTCGGGGTTTTGGCTGTCAGGGCTGTGGATGTCGGGGCTGTGGATGTCGGTGCTGTGGATGTCAGGGCTGTGGATGTCGGGGCTGTTGATGTCGGTGTTGTGGATGTCGGTGTTGAGGATGTCGGAGTTGTGGATGTCAGGCTTGTGGATGTCGGGGTTTTGGATGTTGGGGTTGTGGATGTTGGTGTTGTAGATTTCGGGGTTGTGGATGTCAGGGTTGTGGATGTCGGGTTTGTTGATGTCGGGGTTGTGGATGACAGGGTTGTGGATGACAGGGCTGTGGATGTCAGGTTTGTGGATGTCGGGGTTGTGGATGTCAGGGTTGTGGATGTCAAGGCTGTGGATGTCAGGGATATGGATGTAAGGGCTGTGCATACTGGGGTTGTGGATGTCGGGGCTGTGGATGTCGGGGTTGTGGATGTCGAGCTTGTGCATGTGAGGGCTGTGGATGTTGGGGCTGTGGATGTCAGGTTTGTGGATGTCGGGATTGTTGATGTCGGGATTGTTGATGTCAGGGTTGTGGATGTTGAGTCCGTGGTTGTCGGGGATATGGATGTTGGGGTTGGGGATGTCAGGTTTATTGATTTCGGGGTTGTGGATGTAGGGGCTGTGGATGCCGTGGTTGTGGATGTCAGGGTTCTGGATGTCAGGGCTGTCGGTGTCAGGGCTGTGGAGGTCGGGGTTGTGGATGTCAGGGTTGTGGTGGTCGGGATTGTGGATGTCGGTGTTGTGGATGTCAGGGTTGTTGATGTCGTGTTTGTGGATGTCGGGGCTGTGGATGTCGGGGCTGTGAATGTCGGTGTTGTGGATGTCAGGGTTGTGGATGTAGGGGCTGTGGATGTCAGGGCTGAGAATGTCGGAGTTGTGGATGTCAGGGCTCTGGATTTCGGTGTTGCGGATGTCAGGGCTGTGAATGTAGGGGTTGTGGATGTCAGGTCTGTGGATGTCGGTGTTGTGGATGTCGGGGCTGTGGATGTCGGGTGTATGGATGTCAGGTTTGTGGATGTCGGGGCTCTGGATGTCAGGGTTGTGGATGTTGAGTCCGTGGTTGTCGGGGATGTGGATGTTGGGGTTGGGGATGTCAGGTTTGTTGATTTCGGGGTTGTGGACGTCAGGGCTGTGGATGCCGTGGTTGTGGATGTCAGGGTTCAGGATGTCAGGGCTGTTGGTGTCAGGGCTGTGGAGGTCAGGGTTGTGGATGTCAGGGTTGTGAATGTCAGGAATGTGGATGTCGGGGATGTGGATGTCGGTTTTGTGGATGTCAGGGAAGTGGATGTCGGGGTTGAGGATGTCAGGGGATGTGGATGTCGGTTTTGTGGATGTCAGGGCTGTGGATGTCGGGGCTGTGGATGTCGGGGTTGTGGATGTCATGGCTGTGCATGTCAGGGCTGTGGACGTCGAGATTGTTCTTGTCGAGTTTGTTGATGTCGGGATTGTTGATGTCAGGGTTGTGGATGTTGAGTCTGTGGTTGTCGGGGATGTGGATGTCGGGGCTTTTGTTGTCGGGGTTGTGGATGTCGGGGATGTGGATGTCGGTGTTGTGGATGTTGCGGTTGTGGATGTCGGGGCTGTGGATGTTGGGGTTGTGGATGTCAGGGTATGTGGATGTCAGGGCTGTGAATGTAGGGATTGTGGATGTCAGGTCCGTAGATGTCGGGGTTGTGGATGTCAGGGCTCTGGATGTTGGGGCTTTTGAAGTCAGTGTTGTAGAAGTCGGGGCTGTGGATGTCGGTGTAGTGGATTTCGGGGCTGTGGATGTCAGGGATGTGGATGTCGGTGTTTTGGATGTCGGGGCTGTGGATGTCGGTGTTGTGGATGTCCGGGCTGTGGATGTCAGCGATGTGTATGTCGGGGTTGTGGATGTCGAAGTTGTTGATGCTGTTGTGGATGGCAGTGTTGTGGATGTTGTGGTTGTGGATATCGGTGTTGTGGATGTCAGGGCTGTGAATGTTGGGGCTGTGGATGTGCTGTGCATGTCAGGGTTGTGGATGTCGGGATTGTTGATGTCGGGATTGTTGATGTCAGGGTTGTGGATGTTGAGTCTGATGTTGTCGGGGATGTGGATGTTGGGGTTGTGGATGTCGGGGTTGTTGATGTAGGGGCTGTGGATGTCGGTGTTGTGGATATTGCGGTTGTGGATGTCGGGGCTGTGGATGTTGGGGTTGTGGATGTCAGGGTATGTGGATGTCAGGCTGTGAATGTAGGGATTGTGGATGTCAGGTCTGTAGATGTCGGTGTTCTGGATGTCTGGGCTGCGGATGTTGGGGCTTTTGAAGTCAGTGTTGTGGAAGTCGGGGCTTTGGATGTCGGTGTTGTGGATGCCGGGTTGTGGATGTCTGGGTTGTGGATGTTGGGGTTGTGGATGTCAGTTTTGATGATATCGGGGTAGTGGATGTCAGGTTTGTAGATGTCGGGGCTGTGGATGTTGTGGTTTTTGATGTCAGTGTTGTGGAAGTCGGGGCTGTGGATGTCGGGGTTGTGGATGTCGGGGTTGTGGATGTCGGGGTTGTGGATGTCGTTGTTGTGGATGTAAAGGTTGTGGACGTAGGGGTTGTGGATGTTGGGGTTGTGGCTGTCGGTGTTGTGGATGTCAGTGTTGTGGATGTAGGGGCTGTGGATGTCAGGGCTGAGAATGTCGGAGTTGTGGATGTCAGGGCTCTGGATTTCGGTGTTGCGATGTCAGGGCTGTGAATGTAGGGGTTGTGGATGTCAGGTCTGTAGATGTCGGTGTTGTGGATGTCGGGGCTGTGGATGTCTGGGCTGTGGATGTCGGGTTTGTGCATGGCGGGGCTGTGGATATCGGTGTTGTGGATGTCAGGGCTGTGAATGTCAGGGTTGTGGATGTCAGGGCTGTGCATGTCAGGGTTGTGGATGTTGAGATTGTTCATGTCGGAGCTGTTGATGCCAGGGTTGTGGATGTTGTGTCTGTGGTTGTCGGGGAAGTGGATGTCAGGGCTGTAGATTTCGGTGTTGCGGATGACAGGGCTGTGAATATAGGGGTTGTGGATGTCGGGTCTGTAGATGTCGGTGTGGTGAATGTCGGCACTGTGGATGTTGTGGCTTTTGATGATAGTGCTGTGGATGTCGGGGAGGTGGATGTCAGGGTTGTGGATGTCGGGGTTGTGGATGTCAAGGCTGTGGATGTCAGGGATATGGATGTAAGGGCTGTGGAAACTGGGGTTGTGGATGTCGGGGCTGTGGATGTCGGGGTTGTGCATGTGAGGGCTGTGGATGTCGGGGTTGTGGATGTCGGGGTTGTGGATGTCGGGGTTGTGGATGACGGGGTTGTGGATGTCGGGGTTGTGGATGTCGGGGTTGTGGATGTTGGGGATGTGGATGTCGGGGCTGTGAATGTTGGGGTTATTGATGTCGGGGTTGTGGATTGCGGGGCTGTGGATATCAGTGTTTTGGATGTCAGGGCTCTGGATGTCAGGTTTGTGGATGTCGGGGTTGTGGATGTCGGGGTTGTGGATGTTGGTGTTGTAGATTTCGGGGTTGTGGATGTCAGGGTTGTGGATGTCGGGTTTGTAGATGTCGGGGTTGTGGATGTCAGGGCTGTGGATGTCAGGGCTGTGGATGTCAGGTTTGTGGATGTCGGGGTTGCGGATGTCAGCTTTGTGGAGGTCGGGGCTGTTGATTTCAGGGTTGTGGGTATCGGTGTTGTGGATCTCAGGTCTGTGGATGTTGGGGTTGTGGATGGCGAGGCTGTGGATGTCGGGGCTGTGGATGTCGGGGCTGTGGATGTCAAGGCTGTGGATGTCAGCGCTGTGGATGTTGGGGCTATTGATCTCGGGATTGTGGATGTCGGGGCTGTGGATGTCAGGGTTGTTGATGTCGGGATGTTGATGTCGGGGTTGTGGATGTCAGGGCTGTGGGTGTCGGAGCTGTGGATGTCGGGGCTGTTGATGTCGGGTCTGTTGATGTCGGGGCTGTTGATGTTGGGGTTGTGGTTGTCAGGGCTGTTGATGTCGGGGTTGTGGATGTCGGTGTTGTTGATGTTGGGGCTGTTGATGTCGGGTCTGTTGATGTCGGGTCTGTTGATGTCGGGGTTGTGGATGTCGGGGGTATGGATGTTCGGGTTGTGGATTTCGGGGTTGTGGACGTCGGGGTTGTGGATGTCAGTTTTGTTGATGTCAGGGTAGTGGATGTCAGGTTTGTTGATGTCGGGGTTGTGGATGTCTGTGTTGTGGATGTCAGGGCTGTGGATGTCAGTGCTGTGGATGTTGGTGTGGTGGATGTCGGGATTGTGGATGTCGGAGCTGAAGGTTTCAGGGCTGTGATGTCAGGGTTGTGGATCTCGGGATCGTTGATGTCGGTGTTGTGGATGTCGGGGCTATGGATGTCGGGATTGTTGATGTCGGGGTTAGTTGATGTCGGGGTTGTGGATGGCGAGGCTGTGCATATCGGTGTTGTGGATGTCAGGGCTGTGGATGGCGGTGTTGTGGATGTGGGGGCTGTGGATGTCGGGGCTATGGATGTCAGGTTTGTGGGTGTCGGGGCTCTGAATGTCAGGGTTGTGGATGTTGAGTCCGTGGTTGTCGGGGATGTGGATGTTGGGGTTGGGGATGTCAGGCTTGTTCATTTCGGGGTTGTGGATGTCAGGGCTGTGGATGCCGTGGTTGTGGATGTCAGGGTTCTGGATGTCTGGGCTGTCGGTGTCAGGGCTGAGGATGTCGGGGCTGTGGATGTCAGGGTTGTGAATGTCAGGAATGTGGATGTCGGGGATGTGGATGTCGGTTTTGTGGATGTCTGGGCTGTGGATGTCGGGGTTGAGGATGTCAGGGTATGTGGATGTCGGGGCTGTGGATGTCAGGGTTGTGGATGTCGGGGTTTTGCATGGCTAGGCTGTGGATATCGATGCTGTGGATTTCATGGCTGTGCATATCAGGGTTGTGGATGTCGAGATTGTTCATGTCGAGTTTGTTGATGTCAGAATTGTTGATGTCAGGGTTGTGGATGTTGAGTCAGTGGTTGTCGGGGTTGTGGATGTCGGGGATGTGGATGTCGGGTCTGTGGATGTCGGGGCTGTGGATGTCGGGGCTGTGGATGTCGGGGCTGCGGATGTCGGGGCTATGGATGTCAGGTTTGTGGATGTCGGGGCTCTGGATGTCAGGGTTGTGGATGTTGAGTCCGTGGTTGTCGGGGATGTGGATGTTGGGGTTGGGGTAGTCAGGTTTGTTGATTTCGGGGTTGTGGATGTCAGGGCTGTGGATGCCGTGGTTGTGGATGTCAGGGTTCTGGATGTCAGGGCTGTCGGTGTCAGGGCTGTGGAGGTCGGGATTTTGGATGTCAGGGTTGTGAATGTCAGGAATGTGGATGTCGGGGATGTGGATGTCGGTTTTGTGGATGTCAGGGCTGTGGATGTCGGGGCTGTGGATGTCAGGGTTGTGAATGTCAGGAATGTGAATGTCGGGGATGTGGATGTCGGTTTTGTGGATGTCAGGGCTGTGGATGTCAGGGTTGAGGATGTCAGGGTATGTGGATGTCGGGGCTGGGGATGTCAGGGTTGTGGATGTCGGGGTTTTGCATGGCGAGGCTGTGGATATCGATGCTGTGGATTTCATGGCTGTGCATATCAGGGTTGTGGATGTCGAGATTGTTCATGTCGAGTTTGTTGATGTCGGGATTGTTGATGTCAGGGTTGTGGATGTTGAGTCAGTGGTTGTCGGGGTTGTGGATGTCGGGGATGTGGATGTCGGGGTTGTGGATGTCGGGGCTGTGGATGTCGGGGCTGTGGATGTCGGGGCTGCGGATGTCGGGGCTATGGATGTCAGGTTTGTGGATGTCGGGGCTCTGGATGTCAGGGTTGTGGATGTTGAGTCCGTGGTTGTTGGGGATGTGGATGTTGGGGTTGGGGTAGTCAGGTTTGTTGATTTTGGTGTTGTGGATGTCAGGGCTGTGGATGCCGTGGTTGTGGATGTCAGGGTTCTGGATGTCAGGGCTGTCGATGTCAGGGCTGTGGAGGTCGGGATTGTGGATGTCAGGGTTGTGAATGTCAGGGCTGTGGATGTCGGGGATGTGGATGGCGGGTTTGTTCATGTCAGGGTTGTGGATGTCTGTGCTGTGGATGTCAAGGCTGTGGGTGCCGGTGCTTTGGATGTTGGCATTGTGGATGTCGGGGTTGTGGATGTCGGTGCTGTGATGTCAGGGTTGTGGATCTCGGGATTGTTGATATCGGGGTTGTGGATGTCGGGGCTGTGGATGTTGGGGTTGTTGATGTCGGGGTTGTGCATTGCGGGGCTGTGGATATCGGTGCTTTGGATGTCAGGGCTGTGGATGTTGGGGTTGTTGATGTCGGGGCTGTGGATTGCGGGGCTGTGGATATCGGTGTTTTGGATGTCAGGGCTGTGGATGTCGGGGTTGTGGATGTCGGGATTGTTGATGTCAGGGTTGTGGATGTTGAGTCCGTGGTTGTCGGGGATGTGGATGTTGGTGTTGGGGATGTCAGGTTTATTGATTTCGGGGTTGTGGATGTAGGGGCTGTGGATGCCGTGGTTGTGGATGTCAGGGTTCTGGATGTCAGGGCTGTCGGTGTCAGAGCTGTGGATGTCAGTGTTGTGGTTGTCGGGATTGTGGATGTCGGAGTTGTGGATGTCAGGGTTGTTGATGTCGTGTTTGTGGATGTCGGGACTGTGGATGTCGGGGTTGTGAATGTCGGTGTTGTGGATGTCGGTGTTGTGGATGCAAAGGTTGTGGACGTAGGGGTTGTGGATGTCGGGGTTGTGGATGTCGGTGTTGTGCATGTAGGGGCTGTGGATGTCAGGGCTGAGAATGTCGGAGTGGTGGATGTCAGGGCTCTGGATTTCGGTGTTGCGGATGTCAGGGCTGTGAATGCAGGGGTTGTGGATGTCAGGTCTGTAGATGTCGGTGTTGTGGATGTCGGGGCTGTGGATGTCAGGTCTGTGGATGTCGGGTTTTTGCAGGGCAGGGCTGTGGATATCGGTATTGTGGATGTCAGGGCTGTGAATGTCAGGGTTGTGGATGTTGGGGCTGTGCATGTCAGGGTTGTGGATGTTGAGATTGTTCATGTCGGAGCTGTTGATGCCAGTGTTGTGGATGTTGTGTCTGTGGTTGTCGGGGATGTGGATGTCAGGGCTGTAGATTTCGGTGTTGCGGATGACAGGGCTGTGAATATATGGGTTGTGGATGTCGGGTCTGTAGATGTCGGTGTGGTGGATGTCGGCACTGTGGATGTTGTGGCTTTTGATGATAGTGCTGTGGATGTCGGGGAGGTGGATTTCAGGGTTGTGGATGTCGGGGTTGTGGATGTCAGGGCTGTGGATGTCAGGGATATGGATGTAAGGGCTGTGGATACTGGGGTTCTGGATGTCGGGGCTGTGGATGTCGGGGTTGTGGATGTCGAGGTTGTGCATGTCAGGGCTGTGGATGTCGGGGTTGTGGATGTCGGGGCTGTGGATGTCGGGGTTGTGGATGTCGAGGTTGTGCATGTGAGGGCTGTGGATGTCGGGGTTGTGGATGTCGGGGTTGTGGATGTCGGGGTTGTGGATGACGGGGTTGTAGATGTCGGGGCTGTGGATGTCGGGGCTGTGGATGTCGGGGTTTTGGCTGTCAGGGCTGTGGATGTCGGGGCTGTGGATGTCGGTGCTGTGGATGTCAGGGCTGTGGATGTCGGGGCTGTTGATGTCGGTGTTGTGGATGTCGGTGTTGAGGATGTCGGAGTTGTGGATGTCAGGCTTGTGGATGTCGGGGTTTTGGATGTTGGGGTTGTGGATGTTGGTGTTGTAGATTTCGGGGTTGTGGATGTCAGGGTTGTGGATGTCGGGTTTGTTGATGTCGGGGTTGTGGATGACAGGGTTGTGGATGACAGGGCTGTGGATGTCAGGTTTGTGGATGTCGGGGTTGTGGATGTCAGGGTTGTGGATGTCAAGGCTGTGGATGTCAGGGATATGGATGTAAGGGCTGTGCATACTGGGGTTGTGGATGTCGGGTCTGTGGATGTCGGGGTTGTGGATGTCGAGCTTGTGCATGTGAGGGCTGTGGATGTTGGGGCTGTGGATGTCAGGTTTGTGGATGTCGGGATTGTTGATGTCGGGATTGTTGATGTCAGGGTTGTGGATGTTGAGTCCGTGGTTGTCGGGGATATGGATGTTGGGGTTGGGGATGTCAGGTTTATTGATTTCGGGGTTGTGGATGTAGGGGCTGTGGATGCCGTGGTTGTGGATGTCAGGGTTCTGGATGTCAGGGCTGTCGGTGTCAGGGCTGTGGAGGTCGGGGTTGTGGATGTCAGGGTTGTGGTGGTCGGGATTGTGGATGTCGGTGTTGTGGATGTCAGGGTTGTTGATGTCGTGTTTGTGGATGTCGGGGCTGTGGATGTCGGGGCTGTGAATGTCGGTGTTGTGGATGTCAGGGTTGTGGATGTAGGGGCTGTGGATGTCAGGGCTGAGAATGTCGGAGTTGTGGATGTCAGGGCTCTGGATTTCGGTGTTGCGGATGTCAGGGCTGTGAATGTAGGGGTTGTGGATGTCAGGTCTGTGGATGTCGGTGTTGTGGATGTCGGGGCTGTGGATGTCGGGTGTATGGATGTCAGGTTTGTGGATGTCGGGGCTCTGGATGTCAGGGTTGTGGATGTTGAGTCCGTGGTTGTCGGGGATGTGGATGTTGGGGTTGGGGATGTCAGGTTTGTTGATTTCGGGGTTGTGGACGTCAGGGCTGTGGATGCCGTGGTTGTGGATGTCAGGGTTCAGGATGTCAGGGCTGTTGGTGTCAGGGCTGTGGAGGTCAGGGTTGTGGATGTCAGGGTTGTGAATGTCAGGAATGTGGATGTCGGGGATGTGGATGTCGGTTTTGTGGATGTCAGGGAAGTGGATGTCGGGGTTGAGGATGTCAGGGGATGTGGATGTCGGTTTTGTGGATGTCAGGGCTGTGGATGTCGGGGCTGTGGATGTCGGGGTTGTGGATGTCATGGCTGTGCATGTCAGGGCTGTGGACGTCGAGATTGTTCTTGTCGAGTTTGTTGATGTCGGGATTGTTGATGTCAGGGTTGTGGATGTTGAGTCTGTGGTTGTCGGGGATGTGGATGTCGGGGCTTTTGTTGTCGGGGTTGTGGATGTCGGGGATGTGGATGTCGGTGTTGTGGATGTTGCGGTTGTGGATGTCGGGGCTGTGGATGTTGGGGTTGTGGATGTCAGGGTATGTGGATGTCAGGGCTGTGAATGTAGGGATTGTGGATGTCAGGTCCGTAGATGTCGGGGTTGTGGATGTCAGGGCTCTGGATGTTGGGGCTTTTGAAGTCAGTGTTGTAGAAGTCGGGGCTGTGGATGTCGGTGTAGTGGATTTCGGGGCTGTGGATGTCAGGGATGTGGATGTCGGTGTTTTGGATGTCGGGGCTGTGGATGTCGGTGTTGTGGATGTCCGGGCTGTGGATGTCAGCGATGTGTATGTCGGGGTTGTGGATGTCGAAGTTGTTGATGCTGTTGTGGATGGCAGTGTTGTGGATGTTGTGGTTGTGGATATCGGTGTTGTGGATGTCAGGGCTGTGAATGTTGGGGCTGTGGATGTGCTGTGCATGTCAGGGTTGTGGATGTCGGGATTGTTGATGTCGGGATTGTTGATGTCAGGGTTGTGGATGTTGAGTCTGATGTTGTCGGGGATGTGGATGTTGGGGTTGTGGATGTCGGGGTTGTTGATGTAGGGGCTGTGGATGTCGGTGTTGTGGATATTGCGGTTGTGGATGTCGGGGCTGTGGATGTTGGGGTTGTGGATGTCAGGGTATGTGGATGTCAGGCTGTGAATGTAGGGATTGTGGATGTCAGGTCTGTAGATGTCGGTGTTCTGGATGTCTGGGCTGCGGATGTTGGGGCTTTTGAAGTCAGTGTTGTGGAAGTCGGGGCTTTGGATGTCGGTGTTGTGGATGCCGGGTTGTGGATGTCTGGGTTGTGGATGTTGGGGTTGTGGATGTCAGTTTTGATGATATCGGGGTAGTGGATGTCAGGTTTGTAGATGTCGGGGCTGTGGATGTTGTGGTTTTTGATGTCAGTGTTGTGGAAGTCGGGGCTGTGGATGTCGGGGTTGTGGATGTCGGGGTTGTGGATGTCGGGGTTGTGGATGTCGTTGTTGTGGATGTAAATGTTGTGGACGTAGGGGTTGTGGATGTTGGGGTTGTGGCTGTCGGTGTTGTGGATGTCAGTGTTGTGGATGTAGGGGTTGTGGATGACGGGGTTGTAGATGTCGGGGCTGTGGATGTCGGGGCTGTGGATGTCGGGGTTTTGGCTGTCAGGGCTGTGGATGTCGGGGCTGTGGATGTCGGTGCTGTGGATGTCAGGGCTGTGGATGTCGGGGCTGTTGATGTCGGTGTTGTGGATGTCGGTGTTGAGGATGTCGGAGTTGTGGATGTCAGGCTTGTGGATGTCGGGGTTTTGGATGTTGGGGTTGTGGATGTTGGTGTTGTAGATTTCGGGGTTGTGGATGTCAGGGTTGTGGATGTCGGGTTTGTTGATGTCGGGGTTGTGGATGACAGGGTTGTGGATGACAGGGCTGTGGATGTCAGGTTTGTGGATGTCGGGGTTGTGGATGTCAGGGTTGTGGATGTCAAGGCTGTGGATGTCAGGGATATGGATGTAAGGGCTGTGCATACTGGGGTTGTGGATGTCGGGGCTGTGGATGTCGGGGTTGTGGATGTCGAGCTTGTGCATGTGAGGGCTGTGGATGTTGGGGCTGTGGATGTCAGGTTTGTGGATGTCGGGATTGTTGATGTCAGGGTTGTGGATGTTGAGTCAGTGGTTGTCGGGGTTGTGGATGTCGGGGATGTGGATGTCGAGGATGTGGATGTCAGGGTTGTGGATCTCGGGATTGTTGATGTCGGTGTTGTGGATGTCGGGGCTATGGATGTCGGGATTGTTGATGTCGGGGTTAGTTGATGTCGGGGTTGTGGATGGCGAGGCTGTGGATATCGGTGTTGTGGATGTCAGGGCTGTGGATGTCGGGGCTGCGGATGTCGGGGCTATGGATGTCAGGTTTGTGGATGTCGGGGCTCTGGATGTCAGGGTTGTGGATGTTGAGTCCTTGGTTGTCGGGGATGTGGATGTTGGGGTTGGGGTTGTCAGGTTTGTTGATTTCGGGGTTGTGGATGTCAGGGCTGTGGATGTCGATGGTTGTGGATGTCGGGGCTGTTGATGTCGGGGTTGTGGATATCGGTGTTGTGGATCTCAGGTCTGTGGATATTGGGATTGTGGATGGCGAGGCTATGGATGTCGTGGCTGTGGATGTCGGGGCTGTGGTTGTCGGGGCTGTGGATGTCAGGGCTGTGGATGTCGGGGCTGTTGATGTCGGGATTGTGGATGTCGGGGCTGTGGATGTCAGGGTTGTTGATGTCGGGGATGTTGATGTCGGGGTTGTGGATGTCAGGGCTGTGGATGTCGGAGCTGTGGATGTCGGGGCTGTTGATGTCGGGTCTGTTGATGTCGGGGCTGTTGATGTTGGGGTTGTGGATGTCAGGGCTGTGGATGTCGGGGTTGTGGATGTCGGTGTTGTTGATGTTGGGGCTGTTGATGTCGGGTCTGTTGATGTCGGGTCTGTTGATGTCGGGGTTGTGGATGTCGGGGCTGTGGATGCCTGGGCTGTGCAGGTCGGGGCTGTGGATGTCGGTGTTGTAGAGATCGGGGGTGTGGATGTTCGGGTTGTGGATTTCGGGGTTGTGGATGTCGGGGTTGTGGATGTCAGTTTTGTTGATGTCAGGGTAGTGGATGTCAGGTTTGTTGATGTCGGGGTTGTGGATGTCTGTGCTGTGGATGTCAGGGCTGTGGATGTCAGTGCTGTGGATGTTGGTGTGGTGGATGTCGGGATTGTGGATGTCGGAGCTGAAGGTTTCAGGGCTGTGATGTCAGGGTTGTGGATCTTGGGATTGTTGATGTCGGTGTTGTGGATGTCGGGGCTATGGATGTCGGGATTGTTGATGTCGGGGTTAGTTGATGTCGGGGTTGTGGATGGCGAGGCTGTGGATATCGGTGTTGTGGATGTCAGGGCTGTGGATGTCGGGGTTGTGGATGTGGGGGCTGTGGATGTCGGGGCTATGGTTGTCAGGTTTGTGGGTGTCGGGGCTCTGGATGTCAGGGTTGTGGATGTTGAGTCCGTGGTTGTCGGGGATGTGGACGTTGGGGTTGGGGTAGTCAGGTTTGTTGATTTCGGGGTTGTGGATGTCAGGGCTGTGGATGCCGTGGTTGTGGATGTCTGGGTTCTGGATGTCAGGGCTGTCGGTGTCAGGGCTGTGGAGGTCGGGATTGTGGATGTCAGGGTTGTGAATGTCAGGAATGTGGATGTCGGGGATGTGGATGTCGGTTTTGTGGATGTCAGGGCTGTGAATGTCGGGGCTGTGGATGTCAGGGTTGTGAATGTCAGGAATGTGGATGTCGGGGATGTGGATGTCAGTTTTGTGGATGTCAGGGCTGTGGATGTCAGGTTTGTTGATGTCGGGGTTGTGGATGTCTGTGCTGTGGATGTCAGGGCTGTGGATGTCAGTGCTGTCGATGTTGGTGTTGTGGATGTCGGGATTGTGGATGTCGGAGCTGAAGGTTTCAGGGCTGTGATGTCATGGTTGTGGATCTCGGGA
This sequence comes from Carcharodon carcharias, assembly GCF_017639515.1. NCBI lineage: Eukaryota > Metazoa > Chordata > Chondrichthyes > Lamniformes > Lamnidae > Carcharodon > Carcharodon carcharias. The sequence continues at coordinate 198,522,395 of NC_054469.1, forward strand.
TTGTTGATGTCGGTGTTGTGGATGTCGGGGCTATGGATGTCGGGTTTGTTGATGTCGGGTTTAGTTGATGTCGGGGTTGTGGATGGCGAGGCTGTGGATATCGGTGTTGTGGATGACAGGGCTGTGGATGTCGGGGTTGTGGATGTCGGGGCTGTGGATGTCGGGGTTGTGGTTGTGGGGGCTGTGAATGTCGGGGCTATGGATGTCAGGGTTGTGGATGTTGAGTCCGTGGTTGTCGGGGATGTGGATGTTGGGGTTGGGGATGTCAGGCTTGTTGATTTCGGGGTTGTGGATGTCAGGGCTGTGGATGCTGTGGTTGTGGATATCAGGGTTCTGGATGTAAGGGCTGTCGGTGTCAGGGCTGTGGAGGTCGGGATTGTGGATGTCAGGGTTGTGAATGTCAGGAATGTGGATGTCGGGGATGTGGATGTCAGTTTTGTGGATGTCAGGGCTGTGGATGTCAGGGTTGAGGATGTCAGGGTATGTGGATGTCGGCTCTGTGGATGTCGAGGTTGTGGATGTCGGGGTTTTGCATGGCGAGGCTGTGGATATCGATGCTGTGGATGTCATGGCTGTGCATATCAGGGTTGTGGATGTCGAGATTGTTCATGTCGAGTTTGTTGATGTCGGGATTGTTGATGTCAGGGTTGTGGATGTTGAGTCAGTGGTGTCGGGTTTGTGGATGTCAGGGATGTGGATGTCGGGGTTGTGGAAGTCGGGGCTGTGGATGTCGGGGCTGTGGATGTCGGGGCTGCGGATGTCGGGGCTATGGATGTCAGGTTTGTGGATGTCGGGGCTCTGGATGTCAGGGTTGTGGATGTTGAGTCCGTGGTTGTCGGGGATGTGGATGTTGGGGTTGGGGATGTCAGGTTTGTTGATTTCGGGGTTGTGGATGTCAGGGCTGTGGATGCCGTGGTTGTGGATATCAGGGTTCTGGATGTCAGGGCAGTCGGTGTCAGGGCTGTGGAGGTGGGGATGGTGGATGTCAGAGTTGTGAATGTCAGGAATGTGGATGTCGGGGATGTGGATGTCAGTTTTGTGGATGTCAGGGCTGTGGACGTCGGGGCTGTGGATGTCAGGGTTGTGAATGTCAGGAATGTGGATGTCGGGGATTTGGATGTCGGTTTTGTGGATGTCAGGGCTGTGGATGTCGGGGCTGTGGATGTCGGTGTTGTGGATGTCGGGGCTGTGCATGTCAGGGTTGTGGATGTCGAGATTGTTCATGTCGAGTTTGTTGATGTCGGGATTGTTGATGTCAGGGTTGTGGATGTTGAGTCTGTGGTTGTCGGGGATGTGGATGTCGGGGCTTTTGTTGTCGGGGTTGTGGATGTCGGGGATGTGGATGTCGGTGTGGTGGATGTCGGGACGGTGGATGTTGTGGCTTTTGATGTCGTTGCTGTGAATGTCGGGGATGTGGATGTCAGGGTTCTGGATGTCGGGTTTGCGGATGTCAGGGCTGTTGATGTCGGGGCTGTTGATGTCGGTGTTGTGAATGTCGGTGTTGTGGATGTCGGAGTTGTGGATGTCAGAGTTGTGGATTTCGGGGCTTTGGATGTCGGGGCTGTGGATGTTGGGGCTGTGGATGTCAGGGCTGTGTATGTCGGGGTTGTGGATGTCGGGGTTGTTGATGTAGGGGCTGTGGATTTCCGTGTTGTGGATATTGCGGTTGTGGATGTTGGGGCAGTGGATGTCAGGGTTGTGGATGTCAGGGTATGTGGATGTCAGGGCTGTGGATGTAGAGCTTGTGGATGTCGGGGTTGTTGATGTCGGGGCTGTGGATGTCGGTGTGGTGGATGTTGCGGTTTTGGATATCGGTGTTGTGGATGTCAGGGCTGTGAAAGTCGGGGCTGTGGATGTGCTGTGCATGTCAGGGTTGTGGATGTCGGGATTGTGGGTGTCGGGATTGTTGATGTCAGGGTTGTGGATGTCGAGTCTGTGGTTGTGGGGATGTGGATGTCGGGGCTGTTGATGTCGGAGATGTGGATGTCGGTGCTGTGAATGTTGGTGTTGTGGATGTTGGGGTTGTGGTTGGCGAGGCTGTGGATGTTTGGGTTGTGGATGTTGGGGTTATGGTTGTCGGGGTTGAGGATGTCAGGGCTGTGGATGTCGGCGTTGTGGATGTCAGGGCTGTGGATGTTGTGGTTGTGAATGTCGGGACTGTGGTTGAACGGGATGTGGATGTCAGGGTTATGGATGTTGGAGTTGTGGATGTCGGGGCTTTTGATGTCAGTGTTGTGGAAGTCGGGGCTGTGGATGTCGGGGTTGTGGATGTCGGGGTTCTGGATGTCGGGGTTGTGGATGTCGAGATGGTTCATTTCGGAGCTGTTGATGTCAGGGTTGTGGATGTTGATTCTGTGGTTGTCGGGGTTGGGGATGTCGGGGATGTGGATGTCAGGGCTGTGGATTTCGGTGTTGCGGATGACAGGGCTGTAAATATAGGGGTTGTGGATGTCGGGTCTGTAGATGTCGGTGTTTTGGATGTCGGGGCTGTGGATGTTGGGGCTTTTGATGTCAGTGTTGTGAATGTCGGGGACGTGAATGTCGGTGTTGTTGATGTAGGGGCTGTGTATGTCAGGGCTGAGAATGTTGGATTTGTGGATGTCAGGGCAGTGGATTTCGGTGTTGCGGATGTCAGGGCTGTGAATGTAGGGGTTGTGGATGTCAAGTCTGTAGATGTCGGTGTTGTGGATGTTGGGGCTGTGGATGTCAGGGATGTGGATGTCAGGGCTGTGTATGTCGGGGTTATGGATGTCGGGTTGTTGATGTAGGGGCTGTGGATGTCGGTGTTGTGGATGTTGTGGTTGTGGATGTCGGGGCTGCGGATGTTGGGGTTGTGGATGGCAGGGTATGTGGATGTCGGGGCTGTGGATGTCAGGGGTGTGGATGTTGGGGTTGTTGATGTAGGGGCTGTGGATGTCGGTGTTGTTGATGTTGCGGTTGTGGATGTTGGGGCTGTGGATGTTGGGGCTTTTGATGTCAGTGTTCTGGAAGTCGGGGCTGTGGATGTCGGTGCTGTGGATGTCGGGGCTGTCGAAGTTGTGGCTTTTGATGTCAGTAATGTGGAAGTCGGGGCTGTGGATGTCGGGGTTGTGGATGTCACGGATGTGGATGTCGGTGTTGTGGATGTCGGGGCTGTGGATGTCACGGATGTGGATTTCGGTGTTGTGGATGTCAGCGCGGTGGATGTCAGGGATGTGTATGTCGGGGTTGTGGATGTCGGGGTTGTTGAAGTAGGGGCTGTGGATGTCGGTGTTGTGGATGTCAGGTTTGTAGATGTCGGTGTTGTGGATGTCAGGGCTGTGTATGTCGGGGTTGTGGATGTCGGGGTTGTTGATGTAGGGGCTGTGGATGGCAGTGTTGTGGATGTTGCGGTTGTGGATATTGGTGTTGTGGATGTCAGGGCTGTGAATTTTGGGGCTGTGGATGTCAGGGCTGTGCATGTCAGGGTTGTGGATGTCGGGATAGTTGATGTCGGGATTGTTGATGTGAGGGTTGTGGATGTTGAGTCTGTGGTTGTCGGGGATGTGGATGTCGGTGTTGTGGATGTTGGTGTTGTGAATGTTGGGGTTGTGGTTGGCGAGGCTGTGGATGTTGGGGTTGTGGATGTCAGGGTTATGGTTGTTGGGGTTGTGGATGTCAGGGCTGTGGATGTCGGGGTTGTGGATGTTGGGGTTGGGGGTGTCAGGTTTGTTGATTTCGGGGTTGTGGATGTCAGGGTTGTGGATGCCGGGGCTGTGGATGTCGGGATCGTGGATGTTGGAGTTGTGGATGCCAGGGTTGTGGATGTTAGGGTTGTGGATGTCGTTGTTGTGGATGTCAGGGTTGTGGATATCGGGTTTGTGCATGTTAGGGCTGTGGATGTTGGGGTTTTGGATGTCAGGGTTGTAGATGTCAGGGCTGTGGATATCGGTGTTGTGGATGTCGGGGTTGTGGATGTCGGTGTTGTGCATGGCGAGGCTGTGGATATTGGTGTTGTGGATGTCGGGGATGTGGATGTCGGGGCTGTGCATGTCAGGGTTGTGGATGTCGAGATTGTTCATGTCGAGATTGTGATGTCAGGGTTGTGGATGTTGAGTCTGTGGTTGTCGGGCATGTGGATGTCGGGGCTTTTGTCGTCGGGGTTGTGGATGTCGGGGCTGTTGTTGTCGGGGTTGTGGATGTCGGGGATGTAGATGTCGGTGTGGTGGATGTCGGGACTGTGGATGTAGTGGCTTTTGACGTCAGTGCTGTGAATGTCGGGACTGTGGATGTCAGGGTTCTGGATGGCGGGTTTGTGGATGTCAGGGCTGTGGATGTCGATGTTGTGGATATCGGAGTTGTGGATGTCAGGGTTGTGGTTGTCGGGATTGTTAATGTCAGGGTTGTGGATGTCAGGGCTGTGGATGTCAGTGTTGTGGATGTCGGAGTTGTGGATGTCAGGGTTGTGGTTGTCGGGATTGTTGATGTCAGGGTTGTGGATGTAAGGGTTGTGGATTTCGGGGATGTGGTGTCGGGGCTGTGGATGCCGGGGCTGTGGATGTCGGGGCTGTGGATATCGTTGTTGTGGATGTCAGGGCAGTGGATGTCAGGGTTGTGGATGTCGGGGCTGTGCATGTCAGGGTTGTGGATGTTGAGATTGCTAATGTCAGAGCTGTTGATGCCAGGGTTGTGGATGTTGTGTCTGTGGTTGTCGGGGATGTGGATGTCGGGGAAGTGGGTGTCAGGGCTGTAGATTTCGGTGTTGCGGATGACAGGGCTGTGAATATAGGGGTTGTGGATGTCGGGTCTGCAGATGTCGGTGTGGTGGATGTCGGCACTGTGGATGTTGTGGCTTTTGATGTCAGGGCTGTGGATGTCGGGGCTGTGGATGTCGGGGTTGTGCATGGCGGGGCTGTGGATATCGGTGTTGTGGGTGTCAGGGCTGTGAATGTCAGTGTTGTGGATGTCGGGGCTGTGCATGTCAGGATTGTGGATGTTGAGAATGTTCATGTCGGAGCTGTTGATGCCAGTGTTGTGGATGTTGTGTCTGTGGTTGTCGGGGATGTGGATGTCGGGGAAGTGGATGTCAGGGCTGTAGATTTCAGTGTTGCGGATGACAGGGCTGTGAGTATAGGGGTTGTGGATGTCGGGTCTGTAGATGTCGGTGTGGTGGATGTCGGCACTGTGGATGTCATGGCAGTGGATGTTGGGGTTTTGGATGTCGGGGCTGTGAATGTCGGGTCTATGGATGTCGGTGTTGTGGATGTCAGGGCTGTTGATGTCGGGGTTGTGGATGTCGGCGTTGTGGATGTCGGGTCTGTGGATGTCGGGGTTGTGGATGTAGGGGTTGTGGATGTCGGGACTGTTGATGTCAGGGTTGTGGATGCCGGGGCTGTGCACGTCGGGGCTGTGGATGTCGGTGGTGTAGAGGTCGGGGTTGTGGATGCTGGGGTTGTGGATGTTGGGGTTGTGGATGTCAGTTTTGATGATGTCGGGGTTGTGGATGTCAGGGTTGTGGATGTCAGTTTTGATGATGTAGGGGTTGTGGATGTCGGAGTTGTGGATGCTGGGGTTGTGGATGTCAGGGTTGTGGATGTCAGTTTTGATGATGTAGGGGTTGTGGATGTCGGGGTTGTGGATGTCAGAGCTGTGGATGTTGGGGCTGTGGATGTCAGGGCTGAGAATGTAGGGGTTGTGGATGTCAGGTCTGTAGATGTCTGTGCTGTGGATGTCAGGGCTGTGGATGTCAGGGATGTGGATGTCGGGGTTGTGGATGTCAGGGCTGTGTATGTCGGGGTTGTGGATGCAGGGGTTGTTGACGTAGGGGCTGTGGATGTTTCGTTTGTGGATGTCGGGGCTGTGGATGTTGGTGTTGTGGATGTCAGGGTATGTGGATGTCAGGGCTGTGAATGTAGGGGTTGTGGATGTCAGGTCTGTAGATGTCGGTTTTGTGGGATGTCGGGGCTCTGGATGTTGGGGCTTTTGAAGTCAGTGTTGTGGAAGTTGGGGCTGTGGATGTCGGTGTTGTGGATGTCGGGGCTGTGGATGTCAAGGATGTGTATATCGGGGTTGTGGATGTCGGGGCTGTTGATGTAGGGGCTGTGGATGTCGGTGTTGTGGATGTCGGGGCAGTGGATGTCGGCGTTGTGGATGTCAGGGATGTGGATGTCAGTGCTGTGGATGTTGGGGTTGTGGATGTCGTGGCTGTGGATGTCGGGATAGTGGATGTCGGAGTTGTGGATGTCAGGGCTGTGAATGTCGGGGCTGTGGATGTGCTGTGCATGGCAGGGTTGTGGATGTCGGGATTGTTGATGTCAGGGTTGCGGACGTTGAGTCTGTGGTTGTCGGGGATGTGGATGTCGGTGTTGTGGATGTTGGGGTTGTGGTTGGCGAGGCTGTGGATGTCGGCGTTGTGGATGTCAGGGCTGTGGATGTCGGGGTTGTGGATGTTGGGGTTGGGGATGTCAGGCTTGTTGATTTCGGGGTTGTGGATGTCAGGGTTGTGGATGTCAGGGATGTGGATGTCAGTGCTGTGGATGTTGGGGTTGTGGATGTCGTGGCTGTGGATGTCGGGATAGCGGATGTCGGAGTTGTGGATGTCAGGGTTGTGGATGTTGGGTTTGTGGATGTCGGGGCTGTGGATGTCTGTGTTGTTGATGGCGGTGTTGTGGAGGTTAGGGTTTTGGATGTCGAGGTTGTGTATGTCAGAGCTGTGGATGTTGGGGCTTTTGATGTTAGTGTTGTGGAATTTGGGGACGTGAATGTCGGTGTAGTGGATGTAGGGGCTGTGGATGTCAGGGCTGTGTATGTCGGGGTTGTGGATGTCGGGGTTGTTGATGTAGGGGCTGTGGATGTCGGTGTTGTGGATGTCAGGGTTGTGGATGTTGGGGTTGTGGGTGTCAGGGTATGTGGTTGTCAGGGCTGTGGATGTTGGGGTTGTGGATGTCGGGGCTGTTGATGTAGAGGCTGTGGAGGTCGGTGTTGTGGATGTCAGGGTTGTGGATGTTGGGTTTGTGGATGTCGGGGCTGTGGATGTCTGTGTTGTTGATGGCGGTGTTGTGGAGGTTAGGGTTTTGGATGTCGAGGTTGTGTATGTCAGAGCTGTGGATGTTGGGGCTTTTGATGTTAGTGTTGTGGATGATGGGGACGTGAATGTCGGTGTAGTGGATGTAGGGGCTGTGGATGTCAGGGCTGAGAATGTAGGGGTTGTGGATGTCAGGTCTGTAGATGTCTGTGCTGTGGATGTCGGGGCTGTGGATGTCAGGGATGTGGATGTCGGGGTTGTGGATGTCAGGGCTGTGTATCTCGGGGTTGTGGATGCAGGGGTTGTTGACGTAGGGGCTGTGGATGTTGCGTTTGTGGATGTCGGGGCTGTGGATGTTGGTGTTGTGGATGTCAGGGTATGTGGATGTCAGGGCTGTGAATGTAGGGGTTGTGGATGTCAGGTCTGTAGATGTCGGTTTTGTGGGATGTCGGGGCTCTGGATGTTGGGGCTTTTTAAGTCAGTGTTGTGGAAGTTGGGGCTGTGGATGTCAGTGTTGTGGATGTCGGGGCTGTGGATGTCAAGGATGTGGATGTCGGTGTTGTGGATGTCAGGGCTATGGATGTCAGGGATGTGTATATCGGGGTTGTGGATGTCGGGGCTGTTGATGTAGGGGCTGTGGATGTCGGTGTTGTGGATGTCGGGGCAGTGGATGTCGGCGTTGTGGATGTCCGGGCTGTGGATGTCAGGGATGTGTATGTCGGGGTTGTGGATGTCAGGGTTGTTGATGTAGGGGCTGTGGATGTCAGGTTTGTTGATTTCGGGGTTGTGGATGTCAGGGTTGTGGATGTCAGGGATGTGGATGTCAGTGCTGTGGATGTTGGGGTTGTGGATGTCGTGGCTGTGGATGTCGGGATAGTGGATGTCGGAGTTGTGGATGTCAGGGCTGTGAATGTCGGAGCTGTGGATGTGCTGTGCATGGCAGGGTTGTGGATGACGGGATTGTTGATGTCAGGGTTGCGGACGTTGAGTCTGTGGTTGTTGGGGATGTGGATGTCGGTGTTGTGGATGTTGGGGTTGTGGTTGGCGAGGCTGTGGATGTCGGCGTTGTGGATGTCAGGGCTGTGGATGTCGGGGTTGTGGATGTTGGGGTTGGGGATGTCAGGTTTGTTGATTTCGGGGTTGTGGATGTCAGGGTTGTGGATGTCAGGGATGTGGATGTCAGTGCTGTGGATGTTGGGGTTGTGGATGTCGTGGCTGTGGATGTCGGGATAGTGGATGTCGGAGTTGTGGATGTCAGGGCTGTGGATGTCCGGAGTGTGGATTTCGGACTTGTGGATGTAAGGGTGGTGGATGTCTGTGTTGTCGATGTCAGGGTTGTGGATATCAGGTTTGTGGATGTCGGGGCAGTGGATGTTGGGGTTGTGGATGTCAGGGCTGTTGATGTCAGGGCTGTGGATGTCGGCATTGTGGATGTCGGGGCTGTGGATGTCGGGGTTCTGGATGTAGGGTTTGTGGATGTCGGGGCTGTGGATGTCGGGGCTGTTGATGTCGGGGTTATGGATGTTGGGGCTGTGCATGTCGGGGCTATGGAGGTCAGTGGTGTAGAGGTCGGGTTAGTGGATGTCGGGTTTGTAGATGTCGGGCTTGTGGAAGTCGGGGCGGTGGATGTCGGTGTTGTGGATGTCAGGGATGTGGATGTCAGTGCTGTGGATGTAGGGTTTGTGGATGTCGGGGCTGTAGATGTCGGGGCTGTTGATGTCAGGGTTGTGGATATCGGGGCTGTGCATGTCGGGGCTGTGGATGTTGTGGCTTTTGATGTCAGTGTTGTGCAAGTCGGGGCTGTGGATGTCGGGGTTGTGGATGTCGGGGTTGTGGATGTTGGGGTTGTGCATGGCGAGGCTCTGGATATCGGTGTTGTGGATGTCAGGGCTGTGAATGTCGGGCTTGTGGATGTCGGGGCTGTGCATGTCAGGGTTGTGGATGTCGGAGCTGTGGATGTGCTGTGCATGGCAGGGTTGTGGATGACGGGATTGTTGATGTCAGGGTTGCGGACGTTGAGTCTGTGGTTGTTGGGGATGTGGATGTCGGTGTTGTGGATGTTGGGGTTGTGGTTGGCGAGGCTGTGGATGTCGGCGTTGTGGATGTCAGGGCTGTGGATGTCGGGGTTGTGGATGTTGGGGTTGGGGATGTCAGGTTTGTTGATTTCGGGGTTGTGGATGTCAGGGTTGTGGATGTCAGGGATGTGGATGTCAGTGCTGTGGATGTTGGGGTTGTGGATGTCGTGGCTGTGGATGTCGGGATAGTGGATGTCGGAGTTGTGGATGTCAGGGCTGTGGATGTCCGGAGTGTGGATTTCGGACTTGTGGATGTAAGGGTGGTGGATGTCTGTGTTGTCGATGTCAGGGTTGTGGATATCAGGTTTGTGGATGTCGGGGCAGTGGATGTTGGGGTTGTGGATGTCAGGGCTGTTGATGTCAGGGCTGTGGATGTCGGCATTGTGGATGTCGGGGCTGTGGATGTCGGGGTTCTGGATGTAGGGTTTGTGGATGTCGGGGCTGTGGATGTCGGGGCTGTTGATGTCGGGGTTATGGATGTTGGGGCTGTGCATGTCGGGGCTATGGAGGTCAGTGGTGTAGAGGTCGGGTTAGTGGATGTCGGGTTTGTAGATGTCGGGGTTGTGGAAGTCGGGGCGGTGGATGTCGGTGTTGTGGATGTCAGGGATGTGGATGTCAGTGCTGTGGATGTTGGGGTTGTGGATGTCGTGGCTGTGGATGTCGGGATAGTGGATGTCGGAGTTGTGGATGTCAGGGCTGTGAATGTCGGGGCTGTGGATGTGCTGTGCATGGCAGGGTTGTGGATGTCGGGATTGTTGATGTCAGGGTTGCGGACGTTAAGTCTGTGGTTGTCGGGGATGTGGATGTCGGGGCTGTTGATGTAGGGGCTGTGGATGTCGGTGTTGTGGATGTCGGGGCAGTGGATGTCGGCGTTGTGGATGTCAGGGATGTGGATGTCAGTGCTGTGGATGTTGGGGTTGTGGATGTCGTGGCTGTGGATGTCGGGATAGTGGATGTCGGAGTTGTGGATGTCAGGGCTGTGAATGTCGGGGCTGTGGATGTGTTGTGCATGGCAGGGTTGTGGATGTCGGGATTGTTGATGTCAGGGTTGCGGACGTTGAGTCTGTGGTTGTCGGGGATGTGGATGTCGGTGTTGTGGATGTTGGGGTTGTGGTTGGCGAGGCTGTGGATGTCGGCGTTGTGGATGTCAGGGCTGTGGATGTCGGGGTTGTGGATGTCAGGTTTGTTGATTTCGGGGTTGTGGATGTCAGGGTTGTGGATGTCAGGGATGTGGATGTCAGTGCTGTGGATGTTGGGGTTGTGGATGTCATGGCTGTGGATGTCGGGATAGTGGATGTCGGAGTTGTGGATGTCAGGGCTGTGGATGTCCGGAGTGTGGATTTCGGGCTTGTGGATGTAAGGGTGGTGGATGTCGGTGTTGTCGATGTCAGGGTTGTGGATATCAGGTTTGTGGATGTCGGGGCAGTGGATGTTGGGGTTGTGGATGTCAGGGCTGTTGATGTCAGGGCTGTGGATGTCGGCATTGTGGATGTCGGGGCTGTGGATGTCGGGGTTCTGGATGTAGGGTTTGTGGATGTCGGGGCTGTGGATGTCGGGGCTGTTGATGTCAGGGTTATGGATGTTGGGGCTGTGCATGTCGGGGCTATGGAGGTCAGTGGTGTAGAGGTCGGGTTAGTGGATGTCGGTGTTGTGGATGTCAGGGATGTGGATGTCAGTGCTGTGGATGTAGGGTTTGTGGATGTCGGGGCTGTAGATGTCGGGGCTGTTGATGTCAGGGTTGTGGATATCGGGGCTGTGCATGTCGGGGCTGTGGATGTTGTGGCTTTTGATGTCAGTGTTGTGCAAGTCGGGGTTGTGGATGTCGGGGTTGTGGATGTCGGTGTTGTGCATGGCGAGGCTCTGGATATCGGTGTTGTGGATGTCAGGGCTGTGAATGTCGGGCTTGTGGATGTCGGGGCTGTGCATGTCAGGGTTGTGGATGTCGAGATTTTTCATGTCGGAGCTGTTGATGTCAGTGTTGTGGATGTTGAGTCTGTGGTTGTCGGGGATGTGGATGTCGGGGCTGTTGTTGTCGGGGTTGTTGATGTTGGGGATGTGGATGTCAGGGCTGTGGATTTCGGTGTTGCGGATGACAGGGCTGTGAATATGGGGTTGTGGATGTCGGGTCTGTTATTGTCGGTGTGGTGGATGTCGGCACTGTGGATGTTGTGGCTTTTGATGTTAGTGCTGTGGATGTCGGGAATGTGGATGTCAGGGTTGTGGATGTCAGGGCTGTGGATGTCAGGGATGTGGATGTCGGTGTTGTGGATGTCAGGGTTGTGGATGTCGGGGTTTTGCATGGCGAGGCTGTGGATATCGATGCTGTGGATTTCATGGCTGTGCATATCAGGGTTGTGGATGTCGAGATTGTTCATGTCGAGTTTGTTGATGTCGGGATTGTTGAAGTCAGGGTTGTGGATGTTGAGTCAGTGGTTGTCGGGGTTGTGGATGTCGGGGATGTGGATATCGGGGTTGTGGATGTCGGGGCTGTGGATGTCGGAGCTGTGGATGTCGGGGCTGCGGATGTCGGGGCTATGGATGTCAGGTTTGTGGATGTCGGGGCTCTGGATGTCAGGGTTGTGGATGTTGAGTCCGTGGTTGTCGGGGATGTGGATGTTGGGGTTGGGGTAGTCAGGTTTGTTGATTTCGGGGTTGTGGATGTCAGGGCTGTGGATGCCGTGGTTGTGGATGTCAGGGTTCTGGATGTCAGGGCTGTCGGTGTCAGGGCTGTGGAGGTCGGGATTGTGCATGTCAGTGTTGTGAATGTCAGGAATGTGGATGTCGGGGATGTGGATGTCGGGGTTGTGGATGTCAGGGCTGTGGATGTCGGGGCTGTGGATGTCAGGGTTGTGAATGTCAGGAATGTCGATGTCGGAGATGTGGATGTCGGTTTTGTGGATGTCAGGGCTGTGGATGTCGGGGTTGAGGATGGCAAGGCTGTGGATGTCAGGGCTCTGGATGTCGGGGTTGTGGATGTCATGGCTGTGCATGTCAGGGTTGTGGATGTCGAGATTGTTCATGTCGAGTTTGTTGATGTCGGAATTGTTGATGTCAGGGTTGTGGATGTTGAGTCTGTGGTTGTCGGGGATGTGGATGTCGGGGCTTTTGTTGTCGGGGTTGTGGATGTCAGGGATGTGGATGTCGGTGTGGTGGATGTCGGGACTGTGGATGTTGTGGCTTTTGATGTCATTGCTGTGAATGTCGGGGATGTGGATGTCAGGGTTCTGGATGTCGGGTTTGCGGATGTCAGGGCTGTGGATGTCGGTGTTGTGGATGTCAGAGTTGTGGATGTCAGGGTTGTGGATGTTGAGTCTGTGGTTGTCGGGGATGTGGATGTCGGTGCTGTGGATGTTGGTGTTGTGGATGTTGGGGTTGTGGTTGGCGAGGCTGTGGATGTTGGGGTTGTGGATGTCGGGGTTATGGTTGTCGGGGTTGTGGATATCAGGGCTGTGGATGTAGGCGTTGTGGATTTCAGGGCTGTGGATGTCGGGGTTGTGGATGTTGGGGTTTGGGATGTCAGGTTTGTTGATTTCGGGGTTGTGGATGTCAGGGTTGTGGATGTCGTGGCTGTGGAAGTCGGGATTGTGGATGTCAGAGTTGTGCATGTCAGGGCTGTGGATGTCGGGATTGTGGATGTCAGGGCAGTGGATGTTGGGGTTTTGGATGTCGGGGCTGTGAATGTCGGGTCTATGGATGTCGGGGCTGTGGATGTCAGGGTTGTGGATGTTGAGGCTGTGGATATCAGTGTTGTGGCTGTCAGGGCTGTTGATGTCGGGGTTCTGGATGTCGGCGTTGTGGATGTCGGGTCTGTGGATGTCGGGGTTGTGGATGTAGGGTTTGTGGATGTCGGGGCTGTTGATGTCAGGGTTGTGGATGCGGGGGCTGTGCATGTCGGGGCTGTGGAGGTCGATGGTGTAGAGGTCGGGGTTGTGGATGTTGGGGTTGTGGATGTCGGGGTTGTGGATATCAGTTTTGATGATGTCGGGGTTGTGGATGTCGGGTTTGTAGATGTCGGGGCTATGGATGTTGTGGCTTTTGATGTCAGTGTTGTGGAAGTCGGGGCTGTGGATGACGGGGTTGTGGATGTCGGGGTTGTGGATGGTGAGGCTGTGGATGTCGGGGTTGTGGATGTTGGGGTTGTGTACGGCGAGGCTGTGGATAACGGTGTTGTAGATGTCAGGGCTGTGAATGTCGGGGTTGTGGATGTCGGGGCTGTGCATGTCAGGGCTGTAGATTTCGGTGCTGCGGATGACAGGGCTGTGAATATAGGGGTTGTGGATGTCGGGCCTGTTATTGTCGGTCTGGTGGATGTCGGCACTGTGGATGTTGTGGCTTTTGATGTTAGTGCTGTGGATGTCGGGGATGTGGATGTCAGGGTTGTGGATGTCAGGGCTGTGGATGTCAGGTTTGTGAGTGTCAGGGATGTGGATGTCGGTGTTGTGGATGTCGGGTTCGTGGATGTAGTGGCTGTGGATGTCGGGGCTGTGGCTGTCAGGGATGTGGATGTCGGTGTTGTGGATGTCAGGGCTGTGGATTTCGGTGTTGCGGATGTCGGGGCTGTGAAGGGAGGGGTTGTGGATGTCAGGTCTGTAGATGTCGGTGTTGTGGATGGCGGTGCTGTCGATGTAGGAGTTCTGGATGTCAGGGTTTGTGGATGTCGGTGTTGTGAATGTCAGGGCTGTGTATGTCGGGGCTGTGGATGTCGGGGTTGTTGATGTCAGGGTTGTGGATGTTGGGGTTGTGGATGTCAGGGTATGTGGTTGTCAGGGCTGTGGATGTCGGTGTTGTGGATGTCGGGGTTTTGGATGTCAGGGATGTGGATGTCGGTGTTGTGGATGTCAGGGCTGTGTATGTCGGGGTTGTGGATGTCGGGGTTGTTGATGTAGGGGCTGTGGATGTCGGTGTTGTGGATGTCAGGGTTGTGGATGTTGTGGTTGTGGATGTCAGGGCATGTGGTTGTCAGGGCTGTGGATGTCGGGGTTGTGGATGTAGAGGTTGTTGATGTAGAGGCTGTGGATGTTGGTGTTGTGGATGTCAGGATTGTGGATGTTGGGTTTATGGATGTCGGGGCTGTGGATGTCTGTGTTGTTGATGGCGGTGTTGTGGAGGTTAGGGTTTTGGATGTCGGGGTTGTGTATGTCAGAGCTGTGGATGTTGGGGCTTTTGATGTCAGTGTTGTGGATGTTGGGGACGTGAATGTCGGTGCTGTAGATGTCGGGGCTGTGGATGTCAGGGATGTGGATGTCGGGGTTGTGGATGTCAGGGCTGTGTATGTCGGGGTTGTGGATGCAGGGGCTGTTGATGTAGGGGCTGTGGATGTTGCGGTTGTGGATGTCGGGGACGTGGATGTTGGTGTTGTGGATGTCAGGGTATGTGGATGTCAGGGCTGTGAATGTAGGGGTTGTGGATGTCAGGTCTGTAGATGTCGGTGTTGTGGATGTCGGGGCTCTGGATGTTGGGGCTTTTGAAGTCAGTGTTGTGGAATTTGGGGCTGTGGATGTCGGTGTTTTGGATGTCGGGGCTGTGGATGTCAAGGATGTGGATGTCGGTGTTGTGGATGTCAGGGCTGTGGATGTCAGGGATGTGTATATCGGGGTTGTGGATGTCGGGGCTGTGGATGTCAGGGATGTGGATGTCGGTGTTGTGGATGTCGGGGCTGTGGATGTTGGGGCTGTTGATGCAGGGGCTGTGGATGTCGGTGTTGTGGATGTCGGGCTGTGGATGTCGGTGTTGTGGATGTCCGGGCTGTGGATGTCAGGGATGTGTATGTCGGGGTTGTGGATGTCGGGGTTGTTGATGTAGGGGCTGTGGATGGCATTGTTGTGGATGTTGCGGTTGTGGATATCGGTGTTGTTGATGTCAGGGCTGTGAATATCGGGGCTGTGGATGTGCTGTGCATGTCAGGGTTGTGGATGTCGGGATTGTTGATGTCGGGATTGTTGATGTGAGGGTTGTGGATGTTGAGTCTATGGTTGTCGGGGATGTGGATGTCGGGGTTATGGTTGTCGGGGTTGTGGATGTCAGGGCTGTGGATGTCGGGGTTGTGGATGTTGGGGTTGGGGATGTCAGGTTTGATGATTTCGGGGTTGTGGATGTAAGGGTTGTGGATGTCAGGGATGTGGATGTCAGTGTTGTGGATGTCGGAGTTGTGGATGTCGTGGCTGTGGATGTCGGGATTGTGGATGTCGGAGTTGTGGATGTCAGGGCTGTGGATGTTGGTGTTGTGGATGTAGGGTTTGTGTATGTCGGGGCTGTGGATGTCGGGGCTGTTGATGTCAGGGTTGTGGATGTCGGGGCTGTGCATGTCGGAGCAGTGGAGGTCGGTGGTGTAGAGGCCGGGTTTGTGGATGTTGGGGTTGTGGATGTCGGTGTTGTGGATGTCAGATTTGATGATGTCGGGTTAGTGGATGTCGGGTTTGTAGATGTCGGGGTTGTGGATGTCGGGGCTGTCGACATTGTGGCTTTTGATGTCAGTGTTGTGGAAGTCGGGGCTGCGGATGTCGGTGTTGTGGATGTCAGGGCTGTGGATGTCGGGGATGCGGATGACAGGGCTGTGGATGTCAGGTTTCTGGATGTCGAAATTGTTCATGTTGGGATTGTTGAAGACAGGGTTGTGATTGTTGAGTCTGTGGTTGTCGGGGATGTGAATGTAGGGGCTCTTGTTGTCGGTGTTGTGGATGTCGGGGCTGTGAATGTTGGGGTTGTTGATGTCGGGGTTGTGGATTGCGGGGTTGTAGATATCAGTGTTTTGGATGTCAGGGCTATGGATGTCAGGTTTGTGGATGTCGGGGTTTTGGATGTTGGGGTTGTGGGTGTTGGTGTTGTAGATTTCGGGGTTGTGGATGTCAGGGTTGTGGATGTCGGGTTTGTTGATGTCGGGGTTGTGGATGAAAGGGTTGTGGATGTCAGGGCTGTGGATGTCAGGTTTGTGGATGTCGGGGTTGTGGATGTCAGGGTTGTGGATGTCGGGGCTGTTGATTTCGGGGTTGTGGATATCGGTGTTGTGGATCTCAGGTCTGTGGATGTTGGGGTTGTGGATGGCGAGGCTGTGGATGTCGGGGCTGTGAATGTCGGGGCTGTGGATGTCGGGGTTGTGGATGTCAGGGCTGTGGATGTCGGGGCTGTTGATGTCGGGATTGTGGATGTCGGGGCTGAGAATGTCGGAGTTGTGGATGTCAGGGCTGTGGATTTCGGTGTTGCGGATGTCAGGGCTGTGAATGTAGGGGTTGTGGATGTCAGATCTGTAGATGTCGGTGTTGTGGATGTCGGGGCTGTGGATGTCAGGGCTGTGGATGTCGGGTTTGTGCATGGCGGGGCTGTGGATATCGGTGTTGTGGATGTCAGGGCTGCGAATGTCAGGGTTGTGGATGTCGGGGCTGTGCATGTCAGGGTTGTGGATGTTGAGATTGTTCATGTCGGAGCTGTTGATGCCAGGGTTGTGGATGTTGTGTCTGTGGTTGTCGGGGATGTAGATGTCGGGGAAGTGGATGTCAGGGCTGTAGATTTCGGTGTTGCGGATGGCAGGGCTGTGAATATAGGGGTTGTGGATGTCGGGTCTGTAGATGTCGGTGTGGTGGATGTCGGAACTGTGGATGTTGTGGCTTTTGATGATAGTGCTGTGGACGTCGGGGAGGTGGATGTCGGGGTTGTGGATGTCAGGGCTGTGGATGTCAGGGATATGGATGTAAGGGCTGTGGATACTGGGGTTATGGATGTCGGGGCTGTGGATGTCGGGGTTGTGGATGTCGAGGTTGTGCATGTCAGGGCTGTGGATTTCGGGGTTTTGGATGTCGGGGCTGTGGATGTCGGGGTTGTGGATGTCGAGGTTGTGCATGTGAGGGCTGTGGATTTCGGGGTTGTGGATGTCGAGGTTGTGGATGTTGGGGGTGTGGATGGCGAGGCTGTGGATGTCGGGGCTGTGGATGTCGGGGTTGTGGATGTCGGGGTTGTGGATGTCGGGGTTGTGGATGGCGAGGCTGTGCATATCGGTGTTGTGGATGTCAGGGCTGTGGATGGTGGGGTTGTGGATGTGGGGGCTGTGGATGTCGGGGCTATGGATGTCAGGTTTGTGGGTGTCGGGGCTCTGGATGTCAGGGTTGTGGATGTTGAGTCCGTGGTTGTCGGGGATGTGGATGTTGGGGTTGGGGATGTCAGGCTTGTTGATTTCGGGGTTGTGGATGTCAGGGCTGTGGATGCCGTGGTTGTGGATGTCAGGGTTCTGGATGTCAGGGCTGTCGGTGTCAGGGCTGTGGATGTCGGGGCTGTGGATGTCAGGGTTGTGAATGTCAGGAATGTGGATGTCGGGGATGTGGATGTCGATTTTGTGGATGTCAGGGCTGTGGATGTCGGGGTTGAGGATGTCAGGGTATGTGGATGTCGGGGCTGTGGATGTCAGGGTTGTGGATGTCGGGGTTTTGCATGGCGAGGCTGTGGATATCGATGCTGTGGATTTCATGGCTGTGCATATCAGGGTTGTGGATGTCGAGATTGTTCATGTCGAGTTTGTTGATGTCGGAATTGTTGATGTCAGGGTTGTGGATGTTGAGTCAGTGGTTGTCGGGGTTGTGGATGTCGGGGATGTGGATGTCGGGTTTGTTGATGTCAGGGTTGTGGATGTCTGTGCTGTGGATGTCAGGGCTGTGGGTGCCGGTGCTTTGGATGTTGGTATTGTGGATGTCGGGGTTGTGGATGTCGGTGCTGTGATGTCAGGGTTGTGGATCTCGGGATTGTTGATGTCGGGGTTGTGGATGTCGGGGCTGTGGATGTTGGGGTTGTTGATGTCGGGGTTGTGCATTGCGGGGCTGTGGATATCGGTGCTTTGGATGTCAGGGCTGTGGATGTTGGGGTTGTTGATGTCGGGGCTGTGGATTGCGGGGCTGTGGATATCGGTGTTTTGGATGTCAGGGCTGTGGATGTCGGGGTTGTGGATGTTGGGGCTGTGGATGTCTGGTTTGTGGATGTCGGGATTGTTGATGTCGGGATTGTTGATGTCAGGGTTGTGGATGTTGAGTCCGTGGTTGTCGGGGATGTGGATGTTGGGGTTGGGGATGTCAGGTTTATTGATTTCGGGGTTGTGGATGTAGGGGCTGTGGATGCCGTGGTTGTGGATGTCAGGGTTCTGGATGTCAGGGCTGTCGGTGTCAGAGCTGTGGATGTCAGGGTTGTGGTTGTCGGGATTGTGGATGCCGGAGTTGTGGATGTCAGGGTTGTTGATGTCGTGTTTGTGGATGTCGGGACTGTGGATGTCGGGGTTGTGAATGTCGGTGTTGTGGATGTCGGGTTTGTGGATGTCGGGGTTGTGGATGTCGGGGTTGTGGCTGTCGGTGTTGTGGATGTCAGTGTTGTGGATGTAGGGGCTGTGGATGTCAGGGCTGAGAATGTCGGAGTTGTGGATGTCAGGACTCTGGATTTCGGTGTTGCGGATGTCAGGGCTGTGAATGTAGGGGTTGTGGATGTCAGGTCTGTAGATGTCGGTGTTGTGGATGTCGGGGCTGTGGATGTCAGGGCTGTGGATGTCGGGTTTGTGCATGGCAGGGCTGTGGATATCGGTGTTGTGGATGTCAGGGCTGTGAATGGCAGGGTTGTGGATGTCGGGGCTGTGCATGTCAGGGTTGTGAATGTCAGGAATGTGGATGTCGGGGATGTGGATGTCGATTTTGTGGATGTCAGGGCTGTGGATGTCGGGGTTGAGGATGTCAGGGTATGTGGATGTCGGGGCTGGGGATGTCAGGGTTGTGGATGTCGGGGTTTTGCATGGCGAGGCTGTGGATATCGATGCTGTGGATTTCATGGCTGTGCATATCAGGGTTGTGGATGTCGAGATTGTTCATGTCGAGTTTGTTGATGTCGGAATTGTTGATGTCAGGGTTGTGGATGTTGAGTCAGTGGTTGTCGGGGTTGTGGATGTCGGGGATGTGGATGTCGGGTTTGTTGATGTCAGGGTTGTGGATGTCTGTGCTGTGGATGTCAGGGCTGTGGGTGCCGGTGCTTTGGATGTTGGTATTGTGGATGTCGGGGTTGTGGATGTCGGTGCTGTGATGTCAGGGTTGTGGATCTCGGGATTGTTGATGTCGGGGTTGTGGATGTCGGGGCTGTGGATGTTGGGGTTGTTGATGTCAGGGTTGTGCATTGCGGGGCTGTGGATATCGGTGCTTTGGATGTCAGGGCTGTGGATGTTGGGGTTGTTGATGTCGGGGCTGTGGATTGCGGGGCTGTGGACATCGGTGTTTTGGATGTCAGGGCTGTGGATGTCGGGGTTGTGGATGTTGGGGCTGTGGATGTCTGGTTTGTGGATGTCGGGATTGTTGATGTCGGGATTGTTGATGTCAGGGTTGTCGATGTTGAGTCCGTGGTTGTCGGGGATGTGGATGTTGGGGTTGGGGATGTCAGGTTTATTGATTTCGGGGTTGTGGATGTAGGGGCTGTGGATGCCGTGGTTGTGGATGTCAGGGTTCTGGATGTCAGGGCTGTCGGTGTCAGAGCTGTGGATGTCAGGGTTGTGGTTGTCGGGATTGTGGATGCCGGAGTTGTGGATGTCAGGGTTGTTGATGTCATGTTTGTGGATGTCGGGACTGTGGATGTCGGGGTTGTGAATGTCGGTGTTGTGGATGTCGGGTTTGTGGATGTCGGGGTTGTGGATGTCGGGGTTGTGGCTGTCGGTGTTGTGGATGTCAGTGTTGTGGATGTAGGGGCTGTGGATGTCAGGGCTGAGAATGTCGGAGTTGTGGATGTCAGGACTCTGGATTTCGGTGTTGCGGATGTCAGGGCTGTGAATGTAGGGGTTGTGGATGTCAGGTCTGTAGATGTCGGTGTTGTGGATGTCGGGGCTGTGGATGTCAGGGCTGTGGATGTCAGGTTTGTGCATGGCAGGGCTGTGGATATCGGTGTTGTGGATGTCAGGGCTGTGAATGTCAGGGTTGTGGATGTCGGGGCTGTGCATGTCAGGGTTGTGGATGTTGAGATTGTTCATGTCGGAGCTGTTGATGCCAGGGTTGTGGATGTTGTGTCTGTGGTTGTCGGGGATGTGGATGTCGGAGATGTAGATGTCGGTGTGGTGGATGTCGGCGCTGTGGATGTTGTGGCTTTTGATGATAGTGCTGTGGATGTCGGGGAGGTGGATGTCAGGGTTGTGGATGTTGGGGTTGTGGATGTCAGGGCTGTGGATGTCAGGGATATGGATGTAAGGGCTGTGGAGACTGGGGTTGTGGATGTCGGGGCTGTGGATGTCGGGGTTGTGGATGTCGAGGTTGTGCATGTCAGGGCTGTGGATGTCGGGGTTGTGGATGTCGGGGCTGTGGATGTCGGGGTTGTGGATGTCGAGGTTGTGCATGTGAGGGCTGTGGATGTCGGGGTTGTGGATGTTGGGGTTGTGGATGACGGGGTTGTGGATGTTGGGGTTGTGGATGGCGAGGCTGTGGATGTCGGGGCTGTGGATGTCGGGGCTGTGGATGTCGGGGTTGTGGATGTCGGGGCTGTGGATGTCGGGGCTGTGGATGTCAGGGATGTGGATGTCGGGGCTGTTGATGTCGGTGTTGTGGATGTCGGTGTTGAGGATGTCGGAGTTGTGGATGTCAGGGTTGTGGATTTCGGGGCTTTGGATGTCGGGCTGTGGATGTCGGGGCTGTGGATGTTGGGGCTGTGGATGTCGGGGTTGTGGATGTCGGGTTTGTTGATGTCGGGGTTGTGGATGTCTGTGCTGTGGATGTCAGGGCTGTGGATGTCAGTGCTGTGGATGTTGGTGTTGTGGATGTTGGGGTTGTGGATGTCGGTGCTGTGATGTCAGGGTTGTGGATCTCGGGATTGTTGATGTCGGGGATGTGGATGTCGGGGCTGTGAATGTTGGGGTTGTTGATGTCGGGGTTGTGGATTGCGGGGTTGTGGATATCAGTGTTTTGGATGTCAGGGCTGTGGATGTCAGGTTTGTGGATGTCGGGGTTGTGGATGTCGGGGTTGTGGATGTTGGTGTTGTAGATTTCGGGGTTGTGGATGTCAGTGTTGTGGATGTCGGGTTTGTAGATGTCGGGGTTGTGGATGTCAGGGTTGTGGATGTCAGGGCTGTGGATGTCAGGTTTGTGGATGTCGGGGTTGTGGATGTCAGCTTTGTGGAGGTCGGGGCTGTTGATTTCAGGGTTGTGGGTATCGGTGTTGTGGATCTCAGGTCTGTGGATGTTGGGGTTGTGGATGGTGAGGCTGTGGATGTCGGGGCTGTGGATGTCGGGGCTGTGGATGTCAGCGCTGTGAATGTCAGCGCTGTGGATGTTGGGGCTATTGATGTCGGGATTGTGGATGTCGGGGCTGTGGATGTCAGGGTTGTTTATGTCGGGATGTTGATGTCGGGGTTGTGGATGTCAGGGCTGTGGATGTCGGAGCTGTGGATGTTGGGGCTCTTGATGTCGGGTCTGTTGATGTCGGGGCTGTTGATGTTGGGGTTGTGGTTGTCAGGGCTGTGGATGTCGGGGTTGTGGATGTCGGCGTTGTTGATGTTGGGGCTGTTGATGTCGGGTCTGTTGATGTCGGGGTTGTGGATGTCGGGGCTGTGGATGCCTGGGCTGTGCAGGTCGGGGCTGTGGATGTCGGTGTTGTAGAGATCGGGGGTGTGGATGTTCGGGTTGTGGATTTCGGGGTTGTGGATGTCGGGGTTGTGGATGTCAGTTTTGTTGATGTCAGGGTAGTGGATGTCAGGTTTGTTGATGTCGGGGTTGTGGATGTCTGTGCTGTGGATGTCAGGGCTGTGGATGTCAGTGCTGTGGATGTTGGTGTGGTGGATGTCGGGATTGTGGATGTCGGAGCTGAAGGTGCCAGGGCTGTGATGTCAGGGTTGTGGATCTCGGGATTGTTGAAGTCGGTATTGTGGATGTCGGGGCTATGGATGTCGGGATTGTTGATGTCGGGGTTAGTTGATGTCGGGGTTGTGGATGGCGAGGCTGTGGATATCGGAGTTGTGGAGGTCAGGGCTGTGGATGTCGGGGTTGTGGATGTCGGGTCTGTGGATGTCGGGGTTGTGGATGTCGGGGCTGTGGATGTCGGGGCTATGGATGTCGGTGTTGTGGATGTCGGAGTTGTGGATGTCAGGGCTGTGGATGTCGGAGTTGTGGATGTCAGGGCTGTGGATGTCGGGGTTGTGGATGTCGGGGCTGTGGATGTCGGTGTTGTGAATGTCGGGGCTGTGAATGTCGGTGTTGTGAATGTCGGGGCTGTGGATGTGCTGTGCATGTCAGGGTTGTGGATGTCGGGATTGTTGATGTCGGGATTGTTGATGTCAGGAGTGGATGTTGAGTCTGTGGTTGTCGGGGATGTGGATGTCAGGGTTAAGGATTCCGGGGCTTTGGATGTCGGGGCTGTGGATGTCGGGGTTGTGGATGTCGGGGCTGTGGATGTAGGGGTTGTGCATGATGAGGCTGTGGATATCGGCGTTGTGGATGTTGGGTTTGTTGATGTTGGTGTTGTGGATGTCTGTGCTGTGGATGTCAGGGCTGTGGATGTCGGTGCTGTGGATGTTGGTGTTGTGGATGTCGGCGTTGTGGATGTCGGGTTTGTTGATGTCAGGGTTGTGGATGTCTGTGCTGTGGATGTCAGGGCTGTGGGTGCCGTTGGTTTGTATGTTGGTATTGTGGATGTCGGGGTTGTGGATGTCGGTGCTGTGATGTCAGGGTTGTGGATCTCGGGATTGTTGATGTCGGGGTTGTGGATGTCGGGGCTGTGGATGTTGGGGTTGTTGATGTCGTGGCTGTGGATTGCGGGGCTGTGGATATCGGTGTTTTGGATGTCAGGGCTGTGGATGTCGGGGTTGTGGATGTTGGTGCTGTGGATGTCAGGTTTGTGGATGTCGGGATTGTTGATGTCGGGATTGTTGATGTCAGGGTTGTGGATGTTGAGTCCGTGGTTGTCGGGGATGGGGATGTTGGGGTTGGGGATGTCAGGTTTATTGATTTCGGGGTTGTGGATGTAGGGGCTGTGGATGCCGTGGTTGTGGATGTCAGGGTTCTGGATGTCAGGGCTGTCAGTGTCAGGGCTGTGGAGGTCGGGGTTGTGGTTGTCGGGATTGTGGATGTCGGTGTTGTGGATATCAGGGTTGTTGATGTCGTGTTTGTGGGTGTCGGGGCTGTGGATGTCGGGGTTGTGAATGTCGGTGTTGTGGATGTCAGGGTTGTGGATGTAGGGGCTGTGGATGTCAGGGCTGAGAATGTCGGAGTTGTGGATGTCAGGGCTCTGGATTTCGGTGTTGCGGCTGTCAGGGCTGTGAATGTAGGGGTTGTGGATGTCAGGTCTGTGGATGTCGGTGTTGTGGATGTCGGGGCTGTGGATGTCAGGGATGTGGATGTCGGAGTTGTGGATGTCAGGGCTGAGAATGTCAGAGTTGTGGATGTCAGGGCTCTGGATTTCGGTGTTGCGGATGTCAGGGCTGTGAATGTAGGGGTTGTGGATGACAGGTCTGTGGATGTCGGTGTTGTGGATGTCGGGGCTGTGGATGTCGGGGCTATGGATGTCAGGTTTGTGGATGTCGGGGCTCTGGATGTCAGGGTTGTGGATGTTGAGTCCGTGGTTGTCGGGGATGTGGATGTTGGGGTTGGGGATGTCAGGTTTGTTGATTTCAGGGTTGTGGATGTCAGGGCTGTGGATGCCGTGGTTGTGGATGTCAGGATTCAGGATGTCAGGGCTGTTGGTGTCAGGGCTGTGGAGGTCGGGTTGTGGATGTCGGTGTTGTGGATGTCATGGCTGTGCATGTCAGGGTTGTGGACGTCGAGATTGTTCATGTCGTGTTTGTTGATGTCGGGATTGTTGATGTCAGGGTTGTGGATGTTGAGTCTGTGGTTGTCGGGGATGTGGATGTCGGGGCTTTTGTTGTCGGGGTTGTGGATGTCGGGGATGTGGATGTCGGTTTTGTGGATGTCAGGGCTGTGGATGTCGGGGCTGTGGATGTCGGTGTTGTGGATGTCATGGCTGTGCATGTCAGGGTTGTGGACGTCGAGATTGTTCATGTCGTGTTTGTTGATGTCGGGATTGTTGATGTCAGGGTTGTGGATGTTGAGTCTGTGGTTGTCGGGGATGTGGATGTCGGGGCTTTTGTTGTCGGGGTTGTGGATGTCGGGGATGTGGATGTCGGTGTTGTGGATGTTGCGGTTGTGGATGTCAGGGCTGTGGATGTCGGGGTTGTGGATGTCGGGGTTGTTGATGTAGGGGCTGTGTATGTCGGTGTTGTGGATGTTGCGGTTGAGGATGTCGGGGCTGTGCATGTTGGGTTTGTGGATGTCAGGGTATGTGGATGTCAGGGCTGTGAATGTAGGGATTGTGGATGTCAGGTCCGTAGATGTCGGGGTTGTGGATGTCAGGGCTCTGGATGTTGGGGCTTTTGAAGTCAGTGTTGTAGAAGTCGGGGCTGTGGATGTCGGTGTAGTGGATTTCGGGGCTGTGGATGTCAGGGATGTGGATGTCGGTGTTTTGGATGTCGGGGCTGTGGATGTCGGTGTTGTGGATGTCTGGGCTGTGGATGTCAGCGATGTGTATGTCGGGGTTGTGGATGTCGAAGTTGTTGATGCTGTTGTGGATGGCAGTGTTGTGGATGTTGTGGTTGTGGATATCGGTGTTGTGGATGTCAGGGCTGTGAATGTTGGGGCTGTGGATGTGCTGTGCATGTCAGGGTTGTGGATGTCGGGATTGTTGATGTCGGGATTGTTGATGTCAGGGTTGTGGATGTTGAGTCTGATGTTGTCGGGGATGTGGATGTTGGGGTTGTGGATGTCAGGGTATGTGAATGTCGGGGCTGTGGATGTCGGGGTTGTGGATGTCGGGGTTGTTGATGTAGGGGCTGTGGATGTCAGGCTGTGAATGTAGGGGTTGTGGATGTCAGGTCTGTAGATGTCGGTGTTCTGGATGTCTGGGCTGCGGATGTTGGGGCTTTTGAAGTCAGTGTTGTGGAAGTCGGGGCTTTGGATGTCGGTGTTGTGGATTTCGGGGTTGTGGATGTCGGGGTTGTGGATGTCGGGGTTGTGGATGTCAGTTTTGATGATATCAGGGTAGTGGATGTCAGGTTTGTAGATGTCGGGGCTGTGGATGTTGTGGCTTTTGATGTCAGTGTTGTGGAAGTCGGGGCTGTGGATGTCGGAGTTGTGGATGTCGGGGTTGTGGATGTCGTTGTTGTGGATGTAAAGGTTGTGGACGTAGGGGTTGTGGATGTCGGGGTTGTGGCTGTCGGTGTTGTGGATGTCAGTGTTGTGGATGTAGGGGCTGTGGATGTCAGGGCTGAGAATGTCGGAGTTGTGGATGTCAGGGCTCTGGATTTCGGTGTTGCGATGTCAGGGCTGTGAATGTAGGGGTTGTGGATGTCAGGTCTGTAGTTGTCGGTGTTGTGGATGTCGGGGCTGTGGATGTCTGGGCTGCGGATGTCGGGTTTGTGCATGGCGGGGCTGTGGATATCGGTGTTGTGGACGTCAGGGCTGTGAATGGCAGGGTTGTGGATGTCGGGGCTGTGCATGTCAGGGTTGTGGATGTTGAGATTGTTCATGTCGGAGCTGTTGATGCCAGGGTTGTGGATGTTGTGTCTGTGGTTGTCGGGGATGTGGATGTCGGGGAAGTGGATGTCAGGGCTGTAGATTTCGGTGTTGCGGATGACAGGGCTGTGAATATAGGGGTTGTGGATGTCGGGTCTGTAGATGTCGGTGTGGTGAATGTCGGCACTGTGGATGTTGTGGCTTTTGATGATAGTGCTGTGGATGTCGGGGAGGTGGATGTCAGGGTTGTGGATGTCGGGGTTGTGGATGTCAAGGCAGTGGATGTCAGGGTTATGGATGTAAGGGCTGTGGATACTGGGGTTGTGGATGTCGGGGCTGTGGATGTCGGGGTTGTGGATGTCGAGGTTGTGCATGTGAGGGCTGTGGATGTCGGGGTTGTGGATGTCGGGGTTGTGGATGTCGGGGTTGTGGATGACGGGGTTGTGGATGTCGGGGTTGTGGATGTCGGGGTTGTGGATGTCGGGGTTGTGGATGTCGGGGTTGTGGATGTCGGGGTTGTGGATGTCCGGGTTGTGGATGTCGGTGTTGTGGATGTCGGGGTTGTGGATGACGGGGTTGTTGATGTCGGGGCTGTAGATGTCGGGGCTGTGGATGTCAGGGTTGTGGTTGTCGGGGCTTTGAATGTCGGGGTTGTGGATGTCGGGGCTGTGGATGTCAGGGCTGTGAATGTCGGGGTTGTGGATGTCGGGGCTGTGGATGTCGGGGTTGTGGATGTCGAGGTTGTGCATGTGAGGGCTGTGGATGTCGGGGTTGTGGATGTCGGGGTTGTGGATGTCGGGGTTGTGGATGACGGGGTTGTGGATGTCGGGGTTGTGGATGTCGGGGTTGTGGATGTCGGGGTTGTGGATGTCGGGGTTGTGGATGGCGGGGTTGTGGATGTCGGGGTTGTGGATGTCGGGGTTGTGGATGACGGGGTTGTGGATGTCCGGGTTGTGGATGTCGGGGTTGTGGATGACGGGGTTGTGGATGTCGGGGTTGTGGATGATGGGGTTGTAGATGTCGGGGCTGTGGATGTCGGGGCTGTGGATGTCGGGGTTGTGGATGTCAGGGCTATGGATGTCGGGGCTGTGGATGTCGGGGCTGTGGATGACGGGGTTGTGGATGTCCGGGTTGTGGATGTCGGGGTTGTGGATGTCGCGGCTGTGGATGACGGTGTTGTAGATGTCGGGGCTGTGGATGTCGGGGCTGTGGATGTCAGGGTTGTGGATGTTGAGATTGTTCATGTCGGAGCTGTTGATGCCAGGGTTGTGGATGTTGTGTCTGTGGTTGTCGGGGATGTGGATGTCGGGGAAGTGGATGTCAGGGCTGTAGATTTCGGTGTTGCGGATGACAGGGCTGTGAATATAGGGGTTGTGGATGTCGGGTCTGTAGATGTCGGTGTGGTGAATGTCGGCACTGTGGATGTTGTGGCTTTTGATGATAGTGCTGTGGATGTCGGGGAGGTGGATGTCAGGGTTGTGGATGTCGGGGTTGTGGATGTCAAGGCAGTGGATGTCAGGGTTATGGATGTAAGGGCTGTGGATACTGGGGTTGTGGATGTCGGGGCTGTGGATGTCGGGGTTGTGGATGTCGAGGTTGTGCATGTGAAGGCTGTGGATGTCGGGGTTGTGGATGTCGGGGTTGTGGATGTCGGGGTTGTGGATGACGGGGTTGTGGATGTCGGGGTTGTGGATGTCGGGGTTGTGGATGTCGGGGTTGTGGATGTCGGGGTTGTGGATTGCGGGGCTGTAGATATCAGTGTTTTGGATGTCAGGGCTATGGATGTCAGGTTTGTGGATGTCGGGGTTTTGGATGTTGGGGTTGTGGATGTTGGTGTTGTAGATTTCGGGGTTGTGGATGTCAGGGTTGTGGATGTCGGGTTTGTTGATGTCGGGGCTCTGGATGTTGGGGCTATGGATGTCAGGGTTGTGGATTGTGGGGCTGTGGATGTCGGGGCTGTTGATGTCGGGTCTTTGGATGTCATGTTTGTTGATGTCGGGGCTGTGGATGTCAGGGCTAGAATGTCGGAGTTGTGGATGTCAGGGCTGTGGATGTAGGGGTTGTGGATGTCGGATCTGTAGATGTTGGTGTTGTGGATGTCGGGGCTGTGGATGTTGTGGCTTTTGATGTCAGTGTTGTTGAAGTTGGGGCTGTGGTTGTTTGGGTTGTGAATGTCGGGACCGTGGATGTAGGGGCTGTGGATGTCAGGGCTGTTGATATCGGGGCCGTGGATGTCGGGTTTGTTGAAGTCGGGGCTGTGGATGTTGGGGCTGTTGATGTCGGGGCTGTGGATGTCGGGTTTGTGGATGTCGGGGCTGTGGATGATGGTGTTGTGGATGTCGGGGTTGTGGATGTTGTGGCTTTTGATGTCAGTGTTGTGGAAGTCGGGGCTGTGGATGTCGGGGTTATGGATGTCGGGGTTGTGGATGTCAAGGTTGTGGATGTCAGTGTTGTGGATGTCAGGGTTGTGGAGTACAGGGTTGTGGATGTCGGGGTTGCGGATGTTGGGGTTGTGGATGTCAGTGTTGTGGACGTCAAGGTTGTGGATGTCGGGGTTGTGGATGTTGGGTTTGTGGATGTGGGGGCTATGGATGTCAGGGTTGTGAATGTCGGGACCGTGGATTTCAGGGCCGTGGATGTAGGGGCTGTTGATGGCAGGGCTGTGGATGTCGGGGCTGTGGATGTCGGGTTTGTGGATGTCGGGTATGTGGATGTTGGGTTTGTGGATGTCGGGGCTATGGATGCCTGTGTTGTTGATGTTGGTGTTGTGGATGTTGGGGTTTTGGATGTCGGGGTTGTGTATGTCAGAGCTGAAGATGTTGGGGTTGTGGATGTCAGGGCTGTTGATGTCGGGTATGTTGATGTCGGGTATGTTGATGTCGGGGTTGTGGAAGTCGGGGTTGTGGATGACAGGGCTATGGATATCAGTGTTGTGGATGTCGGGGTTGTGGATGTTGGTGTTGTGGATGTCTGTGCTGTGGATGTCAGGCTTGTGGATGTCGGGGCTGTGCATGTCGGGGCTGTGGATGTTGGTGTTGTAGAGGTCGGGGTTGTGCATGTTGGGGGTGCAGATGTCGGGGTTGTGGATGTCATTTTTGTTGATGTCGGGGTTGTGGACATCTGTGCAGTGGATGTCGGTGTTGTGGATGTCAGGGCTGTGAATGTCGGGGTTGTGGATGTCGGTGCTGTACATGTCAGGTTTGTGGATGTTGGGATTGTTGATGTCGGGGCTGTGGATGTTGGGGTTGTTGATGTCGGGGTTGTGGATGGCGAAGCTGTGGATATCGGTGTTGTGGATGTCAGGTCTGTGAATGTCGGGGTTGTGGTTGTCGGGATTGTTCATTTCGGGATTGTTGATGTCAGGGTTGTGGATGTTGAGTCCGTGGTTGTCCGGGATGTGGATGTTGGGGTTGGGGATGTCAGGTTTGTTGAATTCGGGGTTGTGGATGTCAGGGCTGTGGATGCCGTGGTTGTGGATGTCAGGGTTCTGGATGTCAGGGCTGTCGGTGTCAGGGCAATGGATGTCGGGGTTGTGGATGTCAGGGTTGTGGATGTTGTGGTTGTGGATGTCGGGGTTGTGGATGTCGGGGCTGTTGAGGTCGCGGTTTTTGATGTCGGGGCTCTGGATGTCGGGGCTGTGGATGTCGGGGCTGTGGTTGTTGGGGCTGTGGATGTCGGGTTTGTGGATGTCGGTTTTGTAGATGTCGGGGTTGTGGATGTCGAGGCTGTGGATGTCGGGGCTGTGGATGTCTGTGTTGTTGATGTCGGTGTGGTGGATGTCGGGGGTGTGGATGTCGGGGTTGTGGCTTTTGATGTCAGTGGTGTGGAAGTCGGGGCTGTGGATGTCGGGGTTGTGAATGTCGGGACTGTGGATGTCAGGGTTGTGGATGTTGGGGTTGTGGATGTCGGGGTTGTGTATGTCAGAGCTGAGGACGTTGGGGTTGTGGAAGTCGGGGCTGTGGATGTTGGGTTTCTGAATGTCGTGACTGTGGATGTCGGTGATGTGGATGTCGGGGCTGTGGATGTCGGGGATGTGAATGTTGGGACTGTGGATGTCGGGGATGTGGCTCTCGGTGTTGTGGATGTCGTTGCTGTGGATGTCAGGGCTGTGGATGTCGGGTTGTGGATGTCGGGGCTGTGGATGTCGGGTTGTGGATGTCGGGGTTGTGGATGTCAGGGCTGTGGATATCGGGGTTGTGGATGTCAGGGCTGTGGTTGTCGGGGTTGTGGATGTCAGGGTTGTGGATGTTGTGGTTGTGGATGTCGGGGTTGTGGATGTCGGGGCTGTTGAGGTTGGGGTTGTCGATGTCGGGGCTCTGGATGTCGGGGTTGTGGATGTCGGGGCTGCGGATGTTGGGGCTGTGGATGTCGGGTTTGTGGATGTCGGTTTTGTAGATGTCGGGGTTGTGGATGTCGGGGCTGTGGATGTCGGGGCTGTGGATGTCGGGGCTGTGGATGTCTGGGCTGTGGATGTCGGGGCTGTGGCTGTCAGGGCTGTGGATGTCGGGGTTGTGGATGTCGGGTTTGTGGATGTCGGGTTTGTGGATGTCGGGTATGTGGTTGTTGGGGTTGTGGATGTCGGGGCTATGGATGTCTGTGTTGTTGATGTCGGTGTTGTAGATGTTGGTGTTTTGAATGTCGGTGTTGTGTATGTCAGAGCTGAGGATGTTGGGGTTGTGGATGTCAGGGCTGTTGATGTCGGGTATGTTGATGTCGGGTATGTTGATGTCGGGTATGTTGATGTCGGGGTTGTGGATGTCGGGGTTGTGGATGTCAGGGCTGTGGATATCGGGGTTGTGGATGTCAGGGTTGTGGATGTTGTGGTTGTGGATGTCGGGGTTGTGGATGTCGGGGCTGTTGAGGTTGGGGTTGTCGATGTCGGGGCTCTGGATGTCGGGGTTGTGGATGTCGGGGCTGTGGATGTTGGGGCTGTGGATGTCGGGTTTGTGGATGTCGGTTTTGTAGATGTCGGGGTTGTGGATGTCGGGGCTGTGGATGTCGGGGCTGTGGATGTCGGGGCTGTGGATGTCGGGGCTGTGGATGTCGGGGCTGTGGCTGTCAGGGCTGTGGATGTCGGGGTTGTGGATGTCGGGGCTGTGGATGTCGGAGATGAGGATGTCGGAGTAGTGGATGTCGGGTTTGTGGATGTCGGGTTTGTGGATGTCGGGTATGTGGATGTTGGGGTTGTGGATGTCGGGGCTATGGATGTCTGTGTTGTTGATGTCGGTGTTGTAGATGTTGGTGTTTTGAATGTCGGTGTTGTGTATGTCAGAGCTGAGGATGTTGGGGTTGTGGATGTCAGGGCTGTTGATGTCGGGTATGTTGATGTCGGGTATGATGATGTCGGGTATGTTGATGTCGGGGTTGTGGAAGTCGGGGTTGTGGATGACAGGGCTATGGATGTCAGTGTTGTGGATGTTGGGGCTGTGGATGTCGGGTTTGTGGATGTCGGTTTTGTAGATGTCGGGTTGTGCATGTCGGGGCTGTGGATGTCGGGGCTGTGGATGTCGGGGCTGTGGATGTCGGGGCTGTGGATGTCGGGGCTGTGGCTGTCAGGGCTGTGGATGTCGGGCTGGTGGATGTCGGGTTTGTGGACGTCGGTGTTGTGGATGCCAGGGTTGTGGATGTCGGGTTTGTGGATGTTGGGGCTGTGGATGTCGGGGCTGTGGATGTCGGAGATGTGGATGTCGGTGTTGTGGATGTCAGGGTATGCGGATGTCGGTGTTGTGGATGTCAGGGTATGTGGATGTCGGGGTTGTGGATGTCGGGGCTGTGGATGTCGGAGATGAGGATGTCGGTGTTGTGGATGTCAGGGTATGCGGATGTCGGTGTTGTGGATGTCAGGATATGTGGATGTCGGGGCTGTGGATGTCGGGGCTGTGGATGTCGGGGCTGTGGCTGTCAGGGCTGTGGATGTCGGGGTTGTGGATGTCGGGTTTGTGGACGTCGGTGTTGTGGATGCCAGGGTTGTGGATGTCGGGTTTATGGATGTTGGGGCTGTGGATGTCTGTGTTGTTGATGTCGATGTTGTGGATGTTGGGGTGTTGGATGTCGGGGTTGTGCATGACAGGACTGTAGATGTTGGGGTTGAGGATGTCAAGGCTGTGGATGTTGGGGCTGTGAATGTCGGGTCTGTGGATGTCAGGGTTGTGGATGGCGAGGCTGTGGATAACGGTGTTGTGGATGTTAGGGCTGTGGATGTCGGGGCTGTGGATGTCGGAGATGTGG
The DNA here is from genome assembly GCF_017639515.1 of Carcharodon carcharias. Classification (NCBI taxonomy): domain Eukaryota; kingdom Metazoa; phylum Chordata; class Chondrichthyes; order Lamniformes; family Lamnidae; genus Carcharodon; species Carcharodon carcharias. Next base: position 198,554,167 of record NC_054469.1, read on the forward strand.
ATGTCGGTGTTGTGGATGTCAGGGTATGCGGATGTCGGTGTTGTGGATGTCAGGGTATGTGGATGCCGTGGTTGTGGATGTCAGGACTGTGGATGCCGTGGTTGTGGATGTCAGGGTTCTGGATGTCAGGGCTGTCGGTGTCAGGGCTGTGGATGTCGGGGTTGTGGATGTCAGGGTTGTGGATGTCGGTGTGGATGTCAGGGTTGTGGATATCGGGGTTGTGGATGTCAGGGTTGTGGATGTTGTGGTTGTGGATGTCGGGGTTGTGGATGTCGGGGCTGTTGAGGTTGGGGTTGTCGATGTCGGGGCTCTGGATGTCGGGGTTGTGGATGTCGGGGCTGTGGATGTTGGGGCTGTGGATGTCGGGTTTGTGGATGTCGGTTTTGTAGATGTCGGGGTTGTGGATGTCGGGGCTGTGGATGTCGGGGCTGTGGATGTCGGGGCTGTGGATGTCTGGGCTGTGGATGTCGGGGCTGTGGCTGTCAGGGCTGTGGATGTCGGGGTTGTGGATGTCGGGGCTGTGGATGTCGGAGATGAGGATGTCGGAGTAGTGGATGTCGGGTTTGTGGATGTCGGGTTTGTGGATGTCGGGTATGTGGATGTTGGGGTTGTGGATGTCGGGGCTATGGATGTCTGTGTTGTTGATGTCGGTGTTGTAGATGTTGGTGTTTTGAATGTCGGTGTTGTGTATGTCAGAGCTGAGGATGTTGGGGTTGTGGATGTCAGGGCTGTTGATGTCGGGTATGTTGATGTCGGGTATGATGATGTCGGGTATGTTGATGTCGGGGTTGTGGAAGTCGGGGTTGTGGATGACAGGGCTATGGATGTCAGTGTTGTGGATGTTGGGGCTGTGGATGTCGGGTTTGTGGATGTCGGTTTTGTAGATGTCGGGTTGTGCATGTCGGGGCTGTGGATGTCGGGGCTGTGGATGTCGGGGCTGTGGATGTCGGGGCTGTGGATGTCGGGGCTGTGGCTGTCAGGGCTGTGGATGTCGGGCTGGTGGATGTCGGGTTTGTGGACGTCGGTGTTGTGGATGCCAGGGTTGTGGATGTCGGGTTTGTGGATGTTGGGGCTGTGGATGTCGGGGCTGTGGATGTCGGAGATGTGGATGTCGGTGTTGTGGATGTCAGGGTATGCGGATGTCGGTGTTGTGGATGTCAGGGTATGTGGATGTCGGGGTTGTGGATGTCGGGGCTGTGGATGTCGGAGATGAGGATGTCGGTGTTGTGGATGTCAGGGTATGCGGATGTCGGTGTTGTGGATGTCAGGATATGTGGATGTCGGGGCTGTGGATGTCGGGGCTGTGGATGTCGGGGCTGTGGCTGTCAGGGCTGTGGATGTCGGGGTTGTGGATGTCGGGTTTGTGGACGTCGGTGTTGTGGATGCCAGGGTTGTGGATGTCGGGTTTATGGATGTTGGGGCTGTGGATGTCTGTGTTGTTGATGTCGATGTTGTGGATGTTGGGGTGTTGGATGTCGGGGTTGTGCATGACAGGACTGTAGATGTTGGGGTTGAGGATGTCAAGGCTGTGGATGTTGGGGCTGTGAATGTCGGGTCTGTGGATGTCAGGGTTGTGGATGGCGAGGCTGTGGATAACGGTGTTGTGGATGTTAGGGCTGTGGATGTCGGGGCTGTGGATGTCGGAGATGTGGATGTCGGTGTTGTGGATGTCAGGGTATGCGGATGTCGGTGTTGTGGATGTCAGGGTATGTGGATGCCGTGGTTGTGGATGTCAGGACTGTGGATGCCGTGGTTGTGGATGTCAGGGTTCTGGATGTCAGGGCTGTCGGTGTCAGGGCTGTGGATGTCGGGGTTGTGGATGTCAGGGTTGTGGATGTCGGTGTGGATGTCAGGGTTGTGGATGTTGGGTTTGTGGATGTCGGGGCTGTGGTTGTCTGTGTTCTTGATGTCGGTGTGGTGGATGTCGGGGCTGTGGATGTCGGGGTTGTGGCTTTTGATGTCAGTGGTGTGGAAGTCGGGGCTGTGGATGTCGGGGTTGTGAATGTCGGGTCTGTGGATGTCAGGGTTGTGGATGTTGGGGTTGTGGCTGTTGGGGCTATGGATGTCTGTGTTGTTGATGACGGTGTTGTGGATGTTGGGGCTGTGGATGTCGGGTTTGTGGATGTCAGGGCTGTGGATGTTGACATTGTGGATATTGGGGCTGTGGATGTCGGGGTTGTGGATGTCGGGGTTCTGGATGTCGGGGCTGTGGATGTCGGTGTTGTGGATGTCGGGACCGTGGATGTCGGGGATGTGGATATCAGGGTTGTGGATGTTGGGGCTGTGAATGTCGTGACCGTGGATGACGGTGTTGTGGATGTCGGGGTTGTGAATGTCGGGACCGTGGTTGTCTGGGCTGTGGATGTTGGAGCTGTTGATGTCGGGGCTGTGGATGTCGGGTTTGTTGATATCGGGGCTGTGAATGTCGGGGCTGTTGATGGCGGGTTTGTGGATGTCGGGTATGTGGATGTTGGGGTTGTGGATGTCGGGGCTATGGATGCCTGTGTTGTTGATGTTGGTGTTGTGGATGTCGGGTTTGTGGATGTCAGGGCTATGGTTGTCGGGATTGTTGGTGTCGGGGTTGTGGATGTCAGGGCTGTGGATCTCGGTGTTGTGGATGTCGGGGCTGTGGATGTTGGGGTTGTGGATGTCGGGGTTGTCGATGTCCGGGCTGTGGAAGTCAGGGTTGTGGATGTCGGGGTTGTGGATGTCCGGGCTGTGGAAGTCGGGGTTGTGGATGTCGGGGTTGTGTATGTCGTGGTTGTGGATGTCGGGGTTGTGGATGTCGGGGTTGTGGATGTCGGGGCTGTGGATGTCAGCGTTGTGGATGTCGGGGTTGTGGATGTCCGGGCTGTGGATTTCAGGGCTGTGGATGTCGGGGTTGTGGATGTCAGGGTTGTGGATGTCGGGGTTGTGGATGTCCGGGCTGTGGAAGTCGGGATTGTGGATGTCGGGGTTGTGGATGTCGGGGTTTTGGATGTCGGGGTTGTGGATGTCCGGGCTGTGGAAGTCGGGGTTGTGGATGTCGGGGTTGTGGATGTCGGGGTTGTGGATGTCGGGGTTGTGGATGTCGGGGTTGTGGATGTCGGGGTTGTGGATGTCGGAGTTGTGGATGTCGGGGCTGTGGATGTCAGCGTTGTGGATGTCGGGGTTTTGGATGTCCGGGCTGTGGAAGTCGGGGTTGTGGATGTCGGGGTTGTGGATGTCGGGGTTGTGGATGTCGGGACTGTGGATGTCGGGGTTGTGGATGTCCGGGCTGTGGAAGTTGGGGTTGTGGATGTCGGGGTTGTGGATGTCGGGGTTGTGGATGTCCGGGCTGTGGAAGTCGGGGTTGTGGATATCGGGGGTGTCGATATCAGGGTTGTGGATGTCGCGGTTGTGGATGTAGGGTTTGTGGATGTCGGGGCTGTGGATGGCGAGGCTGTGGATATCGGTGTTGTGGATGTCGGGGTAGTGGATGGCGAGGCTGTGGATATCGGTGTTGTGGATTTCAGGGCTGTGGATGTCGGGGTTGTGGATGTCAGGGTTGTGGATGTCGGGGTTGTGGATGTCGCGGTTGTGGATGTCGGGGTTGTGGATGTCAGGGCTGTGGATGTCAGAGTTGTGGATGTCGGGGCTGTGGATGTCGGGGCTGTGCATGTCGGGGCTGTGGATGTCGGTGTTGTAGAGGTCGGGGTTGTGCATGTTGGGGTTGTGGATGTCGGGGTTGTGGATGTCTTTTTAGTTGATGTCGGGGTTGTGGATGTTGTGCTGTGGATGTCATGTTTGTTGATGTCGGGGCTGTGGATGTCAGGGCTAGAATGTCGGAGTTGTGGATGTGAGGGCTGTGGATGTAGGGGCTGTTGATGTCGGGTCTGTGGTTGTCATGTTTGTTGATGTCGGGGCTGTGGATGTCAGGGCTAGAATGTCGGTGTTGTGGATGTTGGGATTGTGGATGTCGGGTCTGTAGATGTTGGTGTTGTGGATGTCGGGGCTGTGGATGTTGTGGCTTTTGATGTCCGTGTTGTTGAAGTTGGGGCTGTGGTTGTTTGGGTTGTGAATGTCGGGACCATGGATGAAGGGGCTGTGGATGTCAGGGCTGTTGATGTCGGGGCTGTGGATGTCGGGTTTGTTGAAGTCGGGGCTGTGGATGTCGGGGCTGTTGATGTCGGGGCTGTGGATGTTGTGGCTTTTGATGTCAGTGTTGTGGAAGTCGGGGCTGTGGATGTCGGGGTTATGGATGTCTGGGTTGTGGATGTCAAGGTTGTGGATGTCGGGGTTGTGGATGTCGGGGTTGAGGATGTCAGTGTTGTGGATGTCAGGGTTGTGCAGTACGGGGTTGTGGATGTCGGGGTTGCGGATGTTGGGGTTGTGGATGACAGTGTTGTGGACGTCAAGGTTGTGGATGTCGGGGTTGTGGATGTCGGTGTTGTGGATGTCAGGGTTGTGGAGGTTGGGTTTGTGGATGTCGGGGCTATGGATGTCAGGGTTGTGAATGTCGGGACCGTGGATGTCAGGGCCGTGGATGTCGGGGCTGTTGATGTCGGGGCTGTGGATGTCGGGGTTGTGGATGTCGGTGTTGTGGATGTCAAGGTTGTGGATGCCAGGGTTGTGGATGTCGGTGTTGTGGATGTCGGTGTTGTGGATGTCTACAGTGTGGATGTCGGTGTTGTGGATGTCAGGGTTGTGGATGTCTGTGTTGTTGATGTCGGTGTTGTGGATGTTGCGGTTTTGGATGACGGGGTTGTGTATGTCAGAGCTGTGCATGTTGGGTCTGTGGATGTCGGGGCAGTGGATGTCAGGGCTGTGGATGGCGAGGCTGTGGATATCGGCGTTATGGATGTCAGGGCTGTGGATGTCGGGATTGTGGATGTCAGCGTTGTGGATGTTAGGGTTGTGGATGTCGGGATTGTGGATGTCAGCATTGTGGATGTTGGGGTTGTGGATGTCGGGGATGTGGATGTCATTTTTGTTGATGTCGGGGTTGTGGATGTCTGTGCTGTGGATGTCAGGGCTGTGGTGTCGGGACTGTGGATGTCGGGACTCTGGATGTCGGGGCTATTGATGTCAGGGTTGTGGATTGTGGGGCTGTGGATGTCGGGTCTGTTGATGTCGGGTCTGTCGATGTCATGTTTGTTGATGTTGGGGCTGTGGATGTCAGGGCTAGAATGCCGGAGTTGTGGATGTGAGGGCTGTGGATGTTGGTGTTGTGGATGTCGGGGCTGTGGATGTAGTGGCTTTTGATGTCAGTGTTGTGGAAGTTGGGGCTGTGGATGTCGGTGTTGTGAATGTCGGGACCGTGGATGTCGGTGTTGTGGATATCAGGGTTGTGGATGTTGGGGCTGTGAATGTCGTGACCGTGGATGACGGTGTTGTGGATGTCGGGGTTGTGAATGTCGGGACCGTGGATGTCTGGGCTGTGGATATCGGGGCTGTTGATGTCGGGGCTGTGGATGTCGGGGCTGTTGATGTCGGGTCTGTGGATGTCAGGTTTGTTGATGTTGTGGCTGTGGATGTTGGGCCTGTGGATGTTGGGGCTGTGGATGTCGGGGCTGTGGATGTCGGGTTTGTGCATGTCGGGGCTGTGGATGTCAGGGCTGAGAAGGTCGGAGTTGTGGATGTCAGGATTGTGGATGTCGGGTCAGTAGATGTTGGAGTTGTGGATGTCGGGGCTGTGGATGTTGTGGCTTTTGATGTCAGTGTTGTGGAAGTTGGGGCTGTGGATGTCGGTGTTGTGAATGTCGGGACCGTGGATGTCGAGGATGTGGATATCAGGGTTGTGGATGTTGGGGCTGTGAATGTCGTGACCGTGGATGACGGTGTTGTGGATGTCGGGGTTGTGAATGTCGGGACCATGGATGTCTGGGCTGTGGATGTCGGGGCTGTTGATGTCGGGGCTGTGGATGTCGGGTTTGTTGATATCGGGGCTGTGGATGTCGGGGCTGTTGATGGCAGGGCTGTGCATGTCGGGGCTGTTGATGTCGGGTATGTTGATGTCGGGTATGTTGATGTCGGGGTTGTGGAAGTCGGGGGTTTGGATGACAGGGCTATGGATGTCAGGGTTGTGGATGTTGGGGCTGTGGATGTCGGGTCTGTGGATGTCGGTTTTGTAGATGTCGGGGTTGTGGATGTCGGGGCTGTGGATGTCGGGGCTGTGGATGTCGGGTTTGTGGATGTCGGGGCTGTGGATGTTGGTGTTGTGGATGTCTGTGCTGTGGATGTCAGGGTTGTGGATGTCGGGGCTGTGCATGTCGGTGATGTGGATGTCAGGGTTGTGGAGGTCGGTGCTGTGGATGTCAGGGTTGTGGATGTCGGGGCTGTGCATGTCGGGGCTGTGGATGTTGGTGTTGTAGAGGTCGGGGTTGTGCATGTTGGGGGTGCGGATGTCGGGGTTGTGGATGTCATTTTTGTTGATGTTGGGGTTGTGGATATCTGTGCTGTGGATGTCGGTGTTGTGGATGTCAGGGCTGTGAATGTCGGGGTTGTGGATGTCGGTGCTGTGCATGTCAGGTTTGTGGATGTTGGGATTGTTGATGTCGGGGTTGTGGATGTCGGGGCTGTGGATGTTGGGGTTGTTGATGTCGGGGTTGTGGATGGCGAGGCTGTGGATATCGGTGTTGTGGATGTCAGGGCTGTGAATGTCAGGTTTGTGGATGTCGTGATTTTTCATGTCAGGATTGTTGATGTCAGGGTTGTGGATGTTGAGTCCGTTGTTGTCGGGGATGTGGATGTTGGGGTTGGGGATGTCAGGTTTGTTGAATTCGGGGTTGTGGATGTCAGGGCTGTGGATGCTGTGCTTGTGGATGTCAGGGATCTGGATGTCAGGGCTGTCGGTGTCAGGGCAGTGGATGTCGGGGTTGTGGATGTCAGGGTTGTGGATGTCGGTGTGGATGTCAGGGTTGTGGATGTTGGGTTTGTGGATGTCGGGGCTGTGGTTGTCTGTGTTGTTGATGTCGGTGTGGTGGATGTCGGGGCTGTGGATGTCGGGGTTGTGGCTTTTGATGTCAGTGGTGTGGATGTCGGGGCTGTGGATGTCGGGGCTGTGGATGTCGGGGCTGTTGTTGTCGGGTCTGTGGATGTCAGGTTTGTTGATGTTGTGGCTGTGGATGTTGGGGCTGTGGATGTCGGGGCTGTGGATGTCGGGTTTGTGGATGTCGGGGCTGTGGATGTCAGGGCTGAGAAGGTCGGAGTTGTGGATGTCAGGATTGTGGATGTCGGGTCAGTAGATGTTGGAGTTGTGGATGTCGGGGCTGTGGATGTTGTGGCTTTTGATGTCAGTGTTGTGGAAGTTGGGGCTGTGGATGTCGGTGTTGTGAATGTCGGGACCGTGGATGTCGGGGATGTGGATATCAGGGTTGTGGATGTTGGGGCTGTGAATGTCGTGACCGTGGATGACGGTGTTGTGGATGTCGGGGCTGTGGATGTTGTGGCTTTTGGTGTCAGTGTTGTGGAAGTTGGGGCTGTGGATGACGGTGTTGTGAATTGTCGGGACCGTGGTTGTCGGGGATGTGGATATCAGGGTTGTGGATGTTGGGGCTGTGAATGTCGTGACCGTGGATGACGGTGTTGTGGATGTCGGGGTTCTGAATGTCGGGATCGTGGATGTCTGGGCTGTGGATGTCGGGGCTGTTGATGTCGGGGCTGTGGATGTCGGGGCTGTTGATGTCGGGTCTGTGGATGTCAGGTTTGTTGATGTTGTGGCTGTGGATGTTGGGGCTGTGGATGTCGGGGCTGTGGATGTCGGGTTTGTGGATGTCGGGTTTGTGGATGTCGGGGTTGTGGATGTCAGGGCTGAGAAGGTCGGAGTTGTGGATGTCAGGATTGTGGATGTCGGGTCAGTAGATGTTGGAGTTGTGGATGTCGGGGCTGTGGATGTTGTGGCTTTTGATGTCAGTGTTGTGGAAGTTGGGGCTGAGGATGTCGGTGTTGTGAATGTCGGGAGCGTGGATGTCGGGGATGTGGATATCAGGGTTGTGGATGTTGGGGCTGTGAATGTCGTGACCGTGGATGACGGTGTTGTGGATGTCGGGGTTGTGAATGTCGGGACCGTGGATGTCTGGGCTGTGGATGTCGGGGCTGTTGATGTCGGGGCTGTGGATGTCGGGTTTGTTGATATCGGGGCTGTGGATGTCGGGGCTGTTGATGGCAGGGCTGTTGATGTCGGGGCTGTGGATGTCGGGTTTGTGGATGTCGGGTATGTGGATGTTGGGGTTGTGGATGTCGGGGCTATGGATGCCTGTGTTGTTGATGTCGGTGTTGTGGATGTTGGGGTTTTGGATGTCGGGGTTGTGTATGTCAGAGCTGAGGATGTTGGGGTTGTGGATGTCAGGGCTGTTGATGTCGGGTATGTTGATGTCGGGTATGTTGATGTCGGGGTTGTGGAAGTCGGGGTTGTGGAAGTCGGGGTTGTGGATGACAGGGCAATGGATATCAGTGTTGTGGATGTCGGGGCTGTGGATGTTGGTGTTGTGGATGTCTGTGCTGTGGATGTCAGGGTTGTGGATGTCGGGGCTGTGCCTGTTGGGGATGTGGATGTTGGTGTTGTAGAGGTCGGGGTTGTGCATGTTGGGGGTGCAGATGTCGGGGTTATGGATGTCATTTTTGTTGATGTTGGGGTTGTGGGCATCTGTGCTGTGGATGTCGGTGTTGTGGATGTCAGGGCTGTGAATGTCGGGGTTGTGGATGTCGGTGCTGTGCATGTCAGGTTTGTGGATGTCGGGATTGTTGATGTCGGGGCTGTGGATGTTGGGGTTGTTGATGTCGGGGTTGTGGATGGCGAGGCTGTGGATATCGGTGTTGTGGATGTCAGGGCTGTGAATGTCGGGGTTGTGGATGTCGGGGCTGTGCACGTCAGGTTTGTGGATGTCGGGATTGTTCATTTCGGGATTGTTGATGTCAGGGTTGTGGATGTTGAGTCCGTGGTTGTCGGGGATGTGGATGTTGGGGTTGGGGATGTCAGGTTTGTTGAATTCGGGGTTGTGGATGTCGGGGTTGTGGATGTCAGGGCTGAGAAGGTCGGAGTTGTGGATGTCAGGATTGTGGATGTCGGGTCAGTAGATGTTGGAGTTGTGGATGTCGGGGCTGTGGATGTTGTGGCTTTTGATGTCAGTGTTGTGGAAGTTGGGGCTGTGGATGTCGGTGTTGTGAATGTCGGGACCGTGGATGTCGAGGATGTGGATATCAGGGTTGTGGATGTTGGGGCTGTGAATGTCGTGACCGTGGATGACGGTGTTGTGGATGTCGGGGTTGTGAATGTCGGGACCATGGATGTCTGGGCTGTGGATGTCGGGGCTGTTGATGTCGGGGCTGTGGATGTCGGGTTTGTTGATATCGGGGCTGTGGATGTCGGGGCTGTTGATGGCAGGGCTGTGCATGTCGGGGCTGTTGATGTCGGGTATGTTGATGTCGGGTATGTTGATGTCGGGGTTGTGGAAGTCGGGGGTTTGGATGACAGGGCTATGGATGTCAGGGTTGTGGATGTTGGGGCTGTGGATGTCGGGTCTGTGGATGTCGGTTTTGTAGATGTCGGGGTTGTGGATGTCGGGGCTGTGGATGTCGGGGCTGTGGATGTCGGGTTTGTGGATGTCGGGGCTGTGGATGTTGGTGTTGTGGATGTCTGTGCTGTGGATGTCAGGGTTGTGGATGTCGGGGCTGTGCATGTCGGTGATGTGGATGTCAGGGTTGTGGAGGTCGGTGCTGTGGATGTCAGGGTTGTGGATGTCGGGGCTGTGCATGTCGGGGCTGTGGATGTTGGTGTTGTAGAGGTCGGGGTTGTGCATGTTGGGGGTGCGGATGTCGGGGTTGTGGATGTCATTTTTGTTGATGTTGGGGTTGTGGATATCTGTGCTGTGGATGTCGGTGTTGTGGATGTCAGGGCTGTGAATGTCGGGGTTGTGGATGTCGGTGCTGTGCATGTCAGGTTTGTGGATGTTGGGATTGTTGATGTCGGGGTTGTGGATGTCGGGGCTGTGGATGTTGGGGTTGTTGATGTCGGGGTTGTGGATGGCGAGGCTGTGGATATCGGTGTTGTGGATGTCAGGGCTGTGAATGTCAGGTTTGTGGATGTCGTGATTTTTCATGTCAGGATTGTTGATGTCAGGGTTGTGGATGTTGAGTCCGTTGTTGTCGGGGATGTGGATGTTGGGGTTGGGGATGTCAGGTTTGTTGAATTCGGGGTTGTGGATGTCAGGGCTGTGGATGCTGTGCTTGTGGATGTCAGGGATCTGGATGTCAGGGCTGTCGGTGTCAGGGCAGTGGATGTCGGGGTTGTGGATGTCAGGGTTGTGGATGTCGGTGTGGATGTCAGGGTTGTGGATGTTGGGTTTGTGGATGTCGGGGCTGTGGTTGTCTGTGTTGTTGATGTCGGTGTGGTGGATGTCGGGGCTGTGGATGTCGGGGTTGTGGCTTTTGATGTCAGTGGTGTGGATGTCGGGGCTGTGGATGTCGGGGCTGTGGATGTCGGGGCTGTTGTTGTCGGGTCTGTGGATGTCAGGTTTGTTGATGTTGTGGCTGTGGATGTTGGGGCTGTGGATGTCGGGGCTGTGGATGTCGGGTTTGTGGATGTCGGGGCTGTGGATGTCAGGGCTGAGAAGGTCGGAGTTGTGGATGTCAGGATTGTGGATGTCGGGTCAGTAGATGTTGGAGTTGTGGATGTCGGGGCTGTGGATGTTGTGGCTTTTGATGTCAGTGTTGTGGAAGTTGGGGCTGTGGATGTCGGTGTTGTGAATGTCGGGACCGTGGATGTCGGGGATGTGGATATCAGGGTTGTGGATGTTGGGGCTGTGAATGTCGTGACCGTGGATGACGGTGTTGTGGATGTCGGGGCTGTGGATGTTGTGGCTTTTGGTGTCAGTGTTGTGGAAGTTGGGGCTGTGGATGACGGTGTTGTGAATTGTCGGGACCGTGGTTGTCGGGGATGTGGATATCAGGGTTGTGGATGTTGGGGCTGTGAATGTCGTGACCGTGGATGACGGTGTTGTGGATGTCGGGGTTCTGAATGTCGGGATCGTGGATGTCTGGGCTGTGGATGTCGGGGCTGTTGATGTCGGGGCTGTGGATGTCGGGGCTGTTGATGTCGGGTCTGTGGATGTCAGGTTTGTTGATGTTGTGGCTGTGGATGTTGGGGCTGTGGATGTCGGGGCTGTGGATGTCGGGTTTGTGGATGTCGGGTTTGTGGATGTCGGGGTTGTGGATGTCAGGGCTGAGAAGGTCGGAGTTGTGGATGTCAGGATTGTGGATGTCGGGTCAGTAGATGTTGGAGTTGTGGATGTCGGGGCTGTGGATGTTGTGGCTTTTGATGTCAGTGTTGTGGAAGTTGGGGCTGAGGATGTCGGTGTTGTGAATGTCGGGAGCGTGGATGTCGGGGATGTGGATATCAGGGTTGTGGATGTTGGGGCTGTGAATGTCGTGACCGTGGATGACGGTGTTGTGGATGTCGGGGTTGTGAATGTCGGGACCGTGGATGTCTGGGCTGTGGATGTCGGGGCTGTTGATGTCGGGGCTGTGGATGTCGGGTTTGTTGATATCGGGGCTGTGGATGTCGGGGCTGTTGATGGCAGGGCTGTTGATGTCGGGGCTGTGGATGTCGGGTTTGTGGATGTCGGGTATGTGGATGTTGGGGTTGTGGATGTCGGGGCTATGGATGCCTGTGTTGTTGATGTCGGTGTTGTGGATGTTGGGGTTTTGGATGTCGGGGTTGTGTATGTCAGAGCTGAGGATGTTGGGGTTGTGGATGTCAGGGCTGTTGATGTCGGGTATGTTGATGTCGGGTATGTTGATGTCGGGGTTGTGGAAGTCGGGGTTGTGGAAGTCGGGGTTGTGGATGACAGGGCAATGGATATCAGTGTTGTGGATGTCGGGGCTGTGGATGTTGGTGTTGTGGATGTCTGTGCTGTGGATGTCAGGGTTGTGGATGTCGGGGCTGTGCCTGTTGGGGATGTGGATGTTGGTGTTGTAGAGGTCGGGGTTGTGCATGTTGGGGGTGCAGATGTCGGGGTTATGGATGTCATTTTTGTTGATGTTGGGGTTGTGGGCATCTGTGCTGTGGATGTCGGTGTTGTGGATGTCAGGGCTGTGAATGTCGGGGTTGTGGATGTCGGTGCTGTGCATGTCAGGTTTGTGGATGTCGGGATTGTTGATGTCGGGGCTGTGGATGTTGGGGTTGTTGATGTCGGGGTTGTGGATGGCGAGGCTGTGGATATCGGTGTTGTGGATGTCAGGGCTGTGAATGTCGGGGTTGTGGATGTCGGGGCTGTGCACGTCAGGTTTGTGGATGTCGGGATTGTTCATTTCGGGATTGTTGATGTCAGGGTTGTGGATGTTGAGTCCGTGGTTGTCGGGGATGTGGATGTTGGGGTTGGGGATGTCAGGTTTGTTGAATTCGGGGTTGTGGATGTCAGGGCTGTGGATGCCGTGGTTGTGGATGTCAGGGTTCTGGATGTCAGGGTTGTGGATGTCGGTGTGGATGTCAGGGCTGTGGATGTTGGGGCTGTGGATGTCGGGGCTGTGGATGTCGGGTTTGTGGATGTCGGGGTTGTGGATGTCAGGGCTGAGAAGGTCGGAGTTGTGGATGTCAGGATTGTGGATGTCGGGTCAGTAGATGTTGGAGTTGTGGATGTCGGGGCTGTGGATGTTGTTGCTTTTGATGTCAGTGTTGTGGAAGTTGGGGCTGAGGATGTCGGTGTTGTGAATGTCGGGGCTGTGGATGTTGGGGATGTGGATGGCTGTGTTGCTGATGTCGGTGTTGTGGATGTTGGGGTTGTGGATGTCGGGGTTGTGTATGTCAGAGCTGAGGACGTTGGGGTTGTGGAAGTCGGGGCTGTGGATGTCGGGTTTCTGAATGTCGTGACTGTGGATGTCGGTGATGTGGATGTCAGGGTTGTGGAAGTCGGGGCTATGGATGTCGGGGATGTGAATGTCGGGACTGTGGATGTCGGGGATGTGGATCTCGGTGCAGTGGATTTCGGTGCTGTGGATGTCAGGGCTGTCGGTGTCAGGGCAGTGGATGTCAGGGTTATGGATGTCAGGGTTGTGGATGTCGGTGTGGATGTCAGGGCTGTGGATGTTGGGGCTGTGGATGTCGGGGCTGTGGATGTCGGGTTTGTGGATGTCGGGGTTGTGGATGTCAGGGCTGAGAAGGTCGGAGTTGTGGATGTCAGGATTGTGGATGTCGGGTCAGTAGATGTTGGAGTTGTGGATGTCGGGGCTGTGGATGTTGTTGCTTTTGATGTCAGTGTTGTGGAAGTTGGGGCTGAGGATGTCGGTGTTGTGAATGTCGGGGCTGTGGATGTTGGGGATGTGGATGGCTGTGTTGCTGATGTCGGTGTTGTGGATGTTGGGGTTGTGGATGTCGGGGTTGTGTATGTCAGAGCTGAGGACGTTGGGGTTGTGGAAGTCGGGGCTGTGGATGTCGGGTTTCTGAATGTCGTGACTGTGGATGTCGGTGATGTGGATGTCAGGGTTGTGGAAGTCGGGCCTATGGATGTCGGGGATGTGAATGTCGGGACTGTGGATGTCGGGGATGTGGATCTCGGTGCAGTGGATTTCGGTGCTGTGGATGTCAGGGCTGTGGATGTCAGGGCTGTGGATATTGGGGTTGTGGATGTCAGGGCTGTGGATGTCGGGGTTGTGGATGTCGGGTCTATGGATGTCGGGGTTGTCGATGTCGGGTTTGTAGATGTCGGGGTTGTGGATGTCGGGGCTGTGGATGTCGGGATTGTGGATGTCGGGTCTATGGATGTCGGGGTTGTGGATGTCGGGTTTGTGGACGTCGGTGTTGTGGATGCCAGGGTTGTGGATGTCGGGTTTGTGGATGTTGGGGCTGTGGATGTCTGTGTTGTTGATGTCAGTGTTGTGGATGTTGGGGTGTTGGATGTCGGGGTTGTGCATGACAGGACTGTAGATGTTGGTGTTGAGGATGTCAGGGCTGTGGATGTTGGGGCTGTGAATGTCGGGTCTGTGGATGTCAGGGTTGTGGTTGGCGAGGCTGTGGATATCGGTGTTGTGGATGTTAGGGCTGTGGATGTCGGGGCTGTGAATGTCGGAGATGTGGATGTCGGTGTTGTGGATGTCAGGGTATGCGGATGTCGGTGTTGTGGATGTCAGGGTATGTGGATGTCGGGGTTGTGGATGTTGGGGTTGTGGATGTCGGGTTTGTGGATGTCGGGGCTGTGGATGTCTGTGTTGTTGATGTCGGTGTTGTGGATGTTGCGGTTTTGGATGACGGGGTTGTGTATGTCAGAGCTGTGCATGTTGGGTCTGTGGATGTCGGGGCAGTGGATGTCAGGGCTGTGGATGGCGAGGCTGTGGATATCGGCGTTATGGATGTCAGGGCTGTTGATGTCGGGGCTGTGGATGTCGGGTTTGTGGATGTCGGGTATGTGGATGTTGGGGTTGTGGATGTCGGGGCTATGGATGCCTGTGTTGTTGATGTCGGTGTTGTGGATGTTGGGGTTTTGGATGTCGGGGTTGTGTATGTCAGAGCTGAGGATGTTGGGGTTGTGGATGTCAGGGCTGTTGATGTCGGGTATGTTGATGTCGGGTATGTTGATATCGGGTATGTTGATGTCGGGGTTGTGGAAGTCGGGGTTGTGGATGACAGGGCTATGGATATCAGTGTTGTGGATGTCGGGGCTGTGGATGTTGGTGTTGTGGATGTCTGTGCTTTGGATGTCAGGGTTGTGGATGTCGGGGCTGTGCATGTTGGGGCTGTGGATGTTGGTGTTGTAGAGGTCGGGGTTGTGCATGTTGGGGGTGCAGATGTCGGGGTTGTGGATGTCATTTTTGTTGATGTTGGGGTTGTGGACATCTGTGCTGTGGATGTCGGTGTTGTGGATGTCAGGGCTGTGAATGTCGGGGTTGTGGATGTCGGTGCTGTGCATGTCAGGTTTGTGGATGTCGGGATTGTTGATGTCGGGGCTGTGGATGTTGGGGTTGTTGATGTCGGGGTTGTGGATGGCGAGGCTGTGGATATCGGTGTTGTGGATGTCAGGGCTGTGAATGTCGGGGTTGTGGATGTCGGGGCTGTGCACGTCAGGTTTGTGGATGTCGGGATTGTTCATTTCGGGATTGTTGATGTCAGGGTTGTGGATGTTGAGTCCGTGGTTGTCGGGGATGTGGATGTTGGGGTTGGGGATGTCAGGTTTGTTGAATTCGGGGTTGTGGATGTCAGGGCTGTGGATGCCGTGGTTGTGGATGTCAGGGTTCTGGATGTCAGGGCTGTCGGTGTCAGGGCAGTGGATGTCGGGGTTGTGGATGTCAGGGTTGTGGATATCGGCGTTATGGATGTCAGGGCTGTGGATGTCGGGATTGTGGATGTCAGCGTTGTGGATGTTAGGGTTGTGGATGTCGGGATTGTGGATGTCAGCGTTGTGGATGTTGGGGTTGGGGATGTCGGGGATGTGGATGTCATTTTTGTTGATGTCGGGGTTGTGGATGTCTGTGCTGTGGATGTCAGGGCTGTGGTGTCGGGACTGTGGATGTCGGGGCTCTGGATGTCGGGGCTATGGATGTCAGGGTTGTGGATTGTGGGGCTGTGGATGTCGGGTCTGTTGATGTCGGGTCTGTGGATGTCATGTTTGTTGATGTCGGGGCTGTGGATGTCAGGGCTAGAATGTCGGAGTTGTGGATGTGAGGGCTGTGGATGTTGGTGTTTTGGATGTCGGGGCTATGGATGTTGTGGCTTTTGATGTCAGTGTTGTGGAAGTTGGGGCTGTGGATGTCGGTGTTGTGAATGTCGGGACCGTGGATGTCGGTGTTGTGGATATCAGGGTTGTGGATGTTGGGGCTGTGAATGTCGTGACCATGGATGACGGTGTTGTGGATGTCGGGGTTGTGAATGTCGGGACCGTGGATGTCTGGGCTGTGGATATCGGGGCTGTTGATGTCGGGGCTGTGGATGTCAGGGCTGTTGATGTCGGGTCTGTGGATGTCAGGTTTGTTGATGTTGTGGCTGTGGATGTTGGGCCTGTGGATGTTGGGGCTGTGGATGTCGGGGCTGTGGATGTCGGGTTTGTGGATGTCGGGGCTGTGGATGTCAGGGCTGAGAAGGTCGGAGTTGTGGATGTCAGGATTGTGGATGTCGGGTCAGTAGATGTTGGAGTTGTGGATGTCGGGGCTGTGGATGTTGTGGCTTTTGATGTCAGTGTTGTGGAAGTTGGGGCTGTGGATGTCGGAGTTGTGAATGTCGGGACCGTGGATGTCGGGGATGTGGATATCAGGGTTGTGGATGTTGGGGCTGTGAATGTCGTGACCGTGGATGACGGTGTTGTGGATGTCGGGGTTGTGAATGTTGGGACCATGGATGTCTGGGCTGTGGATGTCGGGGCTGTTGATGTCGGGGCTGTGGATGTCGGGTTTGTTGATATCGGTGCTGTGGATGTCGGGGCTGTTGATGGCAGGGCTGTGCATGTCGGGGCTGTTGATGTCGGGTATGTTGATGTCGGGTATGTTGATGTCGGGGTTGTGGAAGTCGGGGGTTTGGATGACAGGGCTATGGATGTCAGGGTTGTGGATGTTGGGGCTGTGGATGTCGGGTTTGTGGATGTCGGTTTTGTAGATGTCGGGGTTGTGGATGTCGGGGCTGTGGATGTCGGGGCTGTGGATGTCGGGTTTGTGGATGTCGGGGCTGTGGATGTTGGTGTTGTGGATGTCTGTGCTGTGGATGTCAGGGTTGTGGATGTCGGGGCTGTGCATGTCGGTGATGTGGATGTCAGGGTTGTGGAGGTCGGTGCTGTGGATGTCAGTGTTGTGGATGTCGGGGCTGTGCATGTCGGGGCTGTGGATGTTGGTGTTGTAGAGGTCTGGGTTGTGCATGTTGGGGGTGCGGATGTCGGAGTTGTGGATGTCATTTTTGTTGATGTTGGGGTTGTGGATATCTGTGCTGTGGATGTCGGTGTTGTGGATGTCGGGGCTGTGGATGTTGTGGCTTTTGATGTCAGTGTTGTTGAAGTTGGGGCTGTGGTTGTTTGGGTTGTGAATGTCGGGACCATGGATGTAGGGGCTGTGGATGTCAGGGCTGTTGATGTCGGGGCTGTGGATGTCGGGTTTGTTGAAGTCTGGGCTGTGGATGTCAGGTTTGTGGATGGCGAGGCTGTGGATATCGGTGTTGTGGATGTTAGGGCTGTGGATGTCAGGGCTGTGGATGTCAGGGTATGTGGATGTCGGTGTTGTGGATGTCGGGGTTGTGGATGTCGGGTTTGTGGATGTCGGGTATGTGGATGTTGGGGTTGTGGATGTCGGGGCTATGGATGCCTGTGTTGTTGATGACGGTGTTGTGGATGTTGGGGTTTTGGATGTCGGGGTTGTGTATGTCAGAGCTGTTGATGTCGGGTATGTTGATGTCGGGTATGTTGATGTCGGGGTTGTGGAAGTAAGGGTTGTGGATGACAGGGCTATGGATGTCAGGGTTGTGGATATCGGGGCTGTGGATGTCGGTGTTGTGGATGTAAGGCTAGTGGATGGCGAGGCTGTAGATATTGGTGTTGTGGATTTCATGTCTGTGGATGTCGGGGTTGCGGATGTCGGCATTGTGGATGTCGGGGCTGTGGATGTCATGGTTGTGGATGTAGGGTTTGTGGATGTCGGGGTTGTGCATGTCAGGGCTGCGGATTTCGGTGTTGTGGATGTCGGCGTTATGGATGTCGGGGCTGTGGATGTCGGGGCTGTGGATGTCGGTGTTGTGGATGTAAGGGTAGTGGATGGCGAGGCTGTAGATATCGGTGTTGTGGATTTCATGTCTGTGGATGTCGGGGTTGCGGATGTCGGCGTTGTGGATGTCGGGGCTGTGGATGTCATGGTTGTGGATGTAGGGTTTGTGGATGTCAGGGCTGTGGATGTCGGGGCTGTGGATGTCGGGGTTGTGGATGTCAGGTTTGTGGATGTCGGGGTTGTGGATATCAGGGTTGTGGATGTCAGAGATGTGGTGTCGGTGCTGTGGATGTCGGGGCTCTGGATGTCGGGACTGTGGATATCAGGGCTGAGAATATAGGCGTTGTGGATGTCGGGTCTGTAGATGTTGGTGTTGTGGATATCGGGGCTGTGGATGTTGTGGCTTTTGATGTCAGTGTTGTGGAAGTCGGGGCTGTGGATTTCCGGGTTCTGAATGTCGTGACTGTGGATGTCGGGGATGTGGATGCCAGGGTTGTGGAAGTCGAGGCTGTGGATGTCGGGGATGTGGATGTCGGTTTTGTGGATGTCGGTGTTGTGGATGTCAGGGCTGTGGATGTCGGGGTTGTGGATGTCGGGGCTGTGGATGTCGGGGTTGTGGATGTCGGTGTTGTGGATATCGGTGTTGTGGATCTCAGGTTTGTGGATGTCAGGGCTGTGGATATCGGGGTTGTGGATGTCAGGGCTGTGGATGTCGGGGTTGTGGATGTCAGTGTTGTGGATGTTGTGGTTGTGCATGTCGGGGCTGTGGATGTCGGGGCTGTGGATATCGGGGTTGTGGATGTCGGTGTTGTGGATGTCAGGGCTGCGAATGTCGGGGTTGTAGATGTCGGGGTTGTGGATCTCATGGCTGTGAATGTCAGGGCTGTGGATTTCAGTGTTGTGGATGTCGGGGTTGTGGAGGTCGGGTTTGTGGATGTCGGTGTTGTTGATGTCGGTGTTGTGGATGTTGGGGTTTTGGATTTCGGGTTTATGTATGACAGGACTGTGGATGTTGGGGTGTGGATTTCAGGGCTGCGGATGTCGGGGTTGTGGGTGTCAGCGTTGTGTATGTCGGGGGTGTGGATGTCGAGGTTGTGGATGTCCGGGCTGTGGATGTCGGGGTTGTGGATGTCGGGGGTGTCGATATCAGGGTTGTGGATGTCGCGGTTGTGGATGTCGGGGTTGTGGATGTCGGGGTTGTGGATGTAGGGTTTGTGGATTTCGGGGCAGTGGATGGCGAGGCTGTGGATATCGGTGTTGTGGATTTCAGGGCTGTGGATGTCGGGGTTGTGGATGTCGGCGTTGTGGATGTCGGGGCTGTGGATGTCATGGTTGTGGATGTAGGGTTTGTGGATGTCAGGGCTGTGGATGTCGGGGCTGTGGATGTTGGGGTTGTGGATGTCGCGGTTGTGGATGTCGGGGTTGTGGATGCCAGGGCTGTGGATGTCGGTGTTGTGGATGTCAGGGCTGTGGATGTCGGTCTTGTGGATCTGGGGGTTGTGGATGTCAGGGTTGTGGTTGTCAGGATTGTTGATGTCGAGGTTGTGGATGTCGCGACTGTGGATGTCGGGGATGTGGATGTCGGGGTTGTGGATATCGGGGCTGTTGATGTCGATGTTGTGGATGTCAGGGTTGCGGATGTCGGGGTTGTGGATAATGGGGGTTGTGGATGTCAGGGTTGTGGTTGTCAGGATTGTTGATGTCGAGGTTGTGGATGTCGCGACTGTGGATGTCGGGGATGTGGATGTCGGGGTTGTGGATGTTGCGGTTGTGGATTTCGGGGTTGTGGATGCCAGGGCTGTGGATATCGGTGTTGTGGATGTCAGGGCTGTGGATGTTGGGGCTGTGGATGTCGGGGTTGTGGATGTCGCAGTTGTGGATGTCGGGGTTGTGGATGCCAGGGCTGTGGATGTCGGTGTTGTGGATGTCAGGGCTGTGGATGTCGGTGTTGTGGATCTGGGGGTTGTGGATGCCAGGGTTGTGGTTGTCAGGATTGTTGATGTCGGGGTTGTGGATGTCGCAACTGTGGAGGTCGGGGATGTGGATGCCGGGGTTGTGGATATCGGGGCTGTTGATGTCGATGTTGTGGATGTCAGGGTTGCGTTTGTCGGTGTTGTGGATATCGGGGCTGTGGACGTCGGGGCTGTGGATGTTGGAGTTGTGGATGTCAGTGCTGTGGATCTCGGGGTTGTGGATGTCGGGGCTATGGATGTCAGGTTTGTGGATGTCTGTGTTTTTGATGTCGGTGTTGTGGATGTTGGGGTTTTGGATGTCGGGGTTGTTGGTGTCGGGGTTGTAGATGTCAGGGTTGTGGATGTTGAGTCCGTGGTTGTCGGGGATGTGGATGTTGGGGTTGTTGATGTCGGTGTTGTGGATGTCAGGGCTGTGAATGTTGGGATTGTTGATGTCGGGATTGTAGATGTCAGGGTTGTGGATGTTGAGTCCGTGGTTGTCGGGGATGTGGATGTTGGGGTTGTGGATGTCAGGTTTGTTGAATTCGGGCTTGTGGATGTCAGGGCTGTGGATGTCGGTGTGGATGTCAGGGTTGTGGATGTTGGGTTTGTGGATGTCGGGGCTGTGGTTGTCTGTGTTGTTGATGTCGGTGTGGTGGATGTCGGGGCTGTGGCTTTTGATGTCAGTGTTGTGGAAGTCGGGGCTGTGGATGTCGGGGTTGTGAATGTCGGGACTGTGGATGTCAGGGTTGTGGATGTCGGTGTTGTGGATGTTGGAGTTGTGTATGTCGGAGCTGAGGACGTTGGGGTTGTGGATGTCGGGTTTGTGGATGTGGGGGTTGTGGAAGTCGGGGCTGTGGTTGTCAGGGATGTGAATGTCAGAACTGTGGATGTCGGGGTTGTGGATGTCAGGGTTGTGGATGTTGTGGTTGTGGATGTCTGGGTTGTGGATGTCGGGGCTGTGGATATCGGGGCTGTGGATGTCGGTGTTTTAGATGTCGAGGTTGTGCATGTCGAGGTTGTGCATGTCGGGGTTGTGGATGTCGGGGCTGTGGATGTCGAGGCTGTGGATGTCGGGGTTGTGGATTTGGGGTTGTGGATCTCATGGCTGTGAATGTCGGGGTTCTGCATGTCAGGGCTGTCGATTTCGGTGTTGTGGATGTCGGCGTCGTGGATGTCGGGGCTGTGGATGTCGTGGATGTGGATGTCGGTGTTGTGGATGTCGCGGTTATGGATGTCGGGGTTGTTGATGTCGGGGTAGTGGATGTCGGGTTTGTTGATGTCGGGCTTGTGGATGTCGGGGCTGTGGATGTCGGGGCTATGGATATCAGGTTTGTTGATGTCGGGGTAGTGGATGTCGGTGTTGTGGATGTCAGGGTTGTGGATGGCGAGGCTGTGGATGTTGGGTTTGTGGATGTCGGGGTTGTGGTTGTCGGGGTTGTGGATATCGGTGTTGTTGATGTAGGGGCTGTGGTTGTCGGGGTTGTGGACGTCGGGACTGTGGATGTCGGGGTTGTGGATGTCGAGGTTGTTGATGTAGGGGCTGTGGTTGTCGGGGTTGTGGATGTCGGGACTGTGGATGTCGGGGCTGTGGATGTTGGGGTTGTGCATGGTGAGGCTGTGGATATCGGTGTTATGGATGTCGGGGTTGTGCATGTCAGGGTTGTGGATGTCGGGATTGTTGATGTCGGGATTGTTGAAGTCAGGGTTGTGGATGTTGAGTCTGTGGTTGTCCGGAATGTGGATGTCGGGGCTGTTGATGTCGGGGTTGTGGATGTCGGGGATGTGGGTTTCGGTGTTGCGGATGTCAGGGCTGTGAATATAGAGGTTGTGGATGTCGGGTCTGTGGATGACGGTGCTGTGGATGTCAGTGCCGTGGATGTTGGTGTTGTGGATGTCGGGGTTGTGGATGGCGAGGCTGTGGATGTTGGGTTTGTGGATGTCGGGGTTGTGGTTGTCGGGGTTGTGGATATCAGGGCTGTGGATGTTGGGGTTGTGCATGTCGGGGCTGTGGATGTCGGTGCTGTGGATGTTGGGGTTGTGGATGTCGGGTTTGTGGTTGTCGGGGTTGTGGATATCGGTGTTGTGGATGTCGGGGCTGTGCATGTCAGGTTTGTGGATGTTGGAATTGTTGATGTCAGCGTTGTGGATATCGGGGCTGTGGATGTTGGGGTTGTTGATGTCGGGGTTGTGAATGTCGGGGCTGTTGATGTCGGGGTTGTGGATGTCGGGGTTGTGGATGTCAGGGCTGTGGATGTCGTGGTTGTGGATGTCAGGGTTCAGGATGTCAGGGCCGTGTATGTCAGTGCTGTGAATGTCAGGGTTGTGTATGTCAGGGCTGTGGATGTTGGGATTGTGGATGTTGGAGTTGTGGATGACAAGGTTGTGGATGTCGGGGTTATGGATGTCGGGGCTGTGGATGTCGGTGTTGTGGATGTTGGGGTTGTGGATGTTGGGTTTGTTGATGTCGGGGCTGTGGATGTCTGTGTTGTTGATGTCGGTGTTGTGGATGTTGGGGTTTTGGATGTTGGGGTTGTGTATGTCAGGGCTGTGGATCTTGGGGTTGTGGTGGTCAGGGCTGTGGTTGTTGAGGCTGTGAATGTCGGGTCTATGGACGTTGGGTGTCGGGGCTGTGGATGGCGAGGCTGTGGATATCGGTGTTGTGGTATCAGGGTTGTGGATGGTGAGACTGTGGATATCGGTGTTGTGGATGTCAGGGCTGTGGATGTCGGGGTTGTGGATGTCGGCGTTGTGGATGTCGGGGCTGTGGATGTAGGGTTTGTGGATGTCGGGGCTGTGGATGTCAGGGCTGTGGATGTCAGGGCAGTGGATTTCGGTGTTGCAGGTGTCAGGGCCGTGTATGTAGGGGTTGTGGATGTCGGGTCTGTAGATGTCGGTGTTGTGGATGTCGGGGCTGTGGATGTTGTGGCTTTTGATGTCAGTGTTATGGAAGTCGGGGCTGTGGATGTCAGGGGTGTGGATGTCGGTGTTGTGGATGTCAGGGCTGTGGATGTCGGTGTTGTGGATATTGCGGTTGTGGATGTCGGGGCTGTGGATGTTGGGGTTATGGATGTCAGGGTATGTGGATGTCGGGGTTGTGGATCTCGGGGTTGTGGATGTCGGGGCTGTGGATGTCGGGGCTGTGGATGTCATGGTTGTGCATGGCGAGGCTGTGGATATCGGGGTTGTGGATGTCAGGGCTGTGAATGTTGGGGTTGTGGATGTCGGGGCTGTGGATGTCGGGGCTGTGGATGTCATGGTTGTGCATGGCAAGGCTGTGGATATCGGGGTTGTGGATGTCAGGGCTGTGAATGTTGGGGTTGTGCATGTCAGGGTTGTGGATGTCGGGATTGTTGATGTCGGGGTTGTGGATGTCAGGGTTGTGGATGTTGAGTCTGTGGTTGTCGGTGTTGCGGATGTCAGTGTTGAGGATGGCGAGGCTGTGGATATCGTTGTTGTGGATGTCAGGGCTGTGGATGTCGGGGCTGTGGATGTCGGGGTTGTGGATGTCATGGCTGTGGATGTCGGTGTTGTGGATGTCGCTGTTGTTGATCTCGGGGCTGTGGATGTCGGGGCTCTGGATATCGGTGTTGTGGATGTCAGCGCTGTGGATGTCGGTGTAGTGGATGTCGGGGTTGTGGATGTCAGGACTGTGGATGTCGGGGTTGTGGATGTCGGGATTGTTGATGTCGGGGTTGTGAATGTCAGGGTTGTAGATGTCGGGGCTGTGGATGTCGGGTTTGTGGATGTCGGGGCTGTGGATGTCAGGGCTGTGAATGTCGGGGTTGTGGATGTCACGGCTGTGGATTTCGGTATTGCGGATGTCAGGGTTGTGGATGTCGAGGCTGTGGATGTCGGGTCTGTGGATGTCGGTGTTGTGGATGTCAGGGCTGTGGATGTTGGGGTTGTTGATGTCGGGGTAGTGGGTGTCGGGTTTGTTGATGTCGGCGTTGTGTATGTTGGGGCTGTAGATGTCAGGGTTGTGGATGTCACGGCTGTGGATTTCGGTATTGCGGATGTCAGGGTTGTGGATGTTGGGGTTGTTGATGTCGGGGTAGTGGGTGTCGGGTTTGTTGATGTCAGGGTTGTGTATGTTGGGGCTGTAGATGTCAGGGTTGTGGATATCGGGGTTGTGGATGTCGGGACTGTGGATATCGGTGTTGTGGATGTCAGGGCTGTGGATGTCGGGGTTGTTGATGTCGGGGTAGTGGATGTCGGGTTTGTTGTTGTTGGGGTTGTGGATGTTGGAGCTGTGGATGTCGGGGTTGTGGATGTCGGGATTGTGGATATCGGTGTTGTGGATATCAGGTTTGTGGTTGTCAAGGTTGTGAATGGCGGGGTTGCAGATGTCAGGGCTGTGGATGTGAAGGCTGTGGATGTCGGGGCTGTGGATGTTCGGGCTGATGATGTCGGGGTTGTGGATGTCAGGGTTGTGGATGTCGGGGCTGTGGATGTCGGGGCTGTGGATGTCAGGGCTGTGAATGTCGGGGTTGTGGATGTCACGGCTGTGGATTTCGGTATTGCGGATGTCAGGGTTGTGGATGTCGGGGCTGTGGATGTCGGGTCTGTGGATGTCGGTGTTGTGGATGTCAGGGCTGTGGATGTTGGGGTTGTTGATGTCGGGGTAGTGGGTGTCGGGTTTGTTGATGTCGGCGTTGTGTATGTTGGGGCTGTAGATGTCAGGGTTGTGGATGTCACGGCTGTGGATTTCGGTATTGCGGATGTCAGGGTTGTGGATGTTGGGGTTGTTGATGTCGGGGTAGTGGGTGTCGGGTTTGTTGATGTCAGGGTTGTGTATGTTGGGGCTGTAGATGTCAGGGTTGTGGATATCGGGGTTGTGGATGTCGGGACTGTGGATATCGGTGTTGTGGATGTCAGGGCTGTGGATGTCGGGGTTGTTGATGTCGGGGTAGTGGATGTCGGGTTTGTTGTTGTTGGGGTTGTGGATGTTGGAGCTGTGGATGTCGGGGTTGTGGATGTCGGGATTGTGGATATCGGTGTTGTGGATATCAGGTTTGTGGTTGTCAAGGTTGTGAATGGCGGGGTTGCAGATGTCAGGGCTGTGGATGTGAAGGCTGTGGATGTCGGGGCTGTGGATGTTCGGGCTGATGATGTCGGGGTTGTGGATGTCAGGGTTGTGGATGTCGGGGCTGTGGATGTCGGGGTTGTGGATGTCAGGGTTGTGGATGTCAGGGCTGTGGATGTCGGAGTTGTGGATGTCGGGGTTGTGGATGTCGGGGTTGTGGATGTCGGGGTTGTGGATGTCGGTGTTGTTGATGTCGGGGTGGTGGATGTTGTTGCTGTGAATGTCGGGGTTGTGGATGTTGGTGCTGTGGATGTCGGAGTTGTGGATGTCGGGGCTGTGGATGTTGGGGCTGTGGATGTCGGGGTTGTGGATGTCGGGGTTGTGGATGTTGTTGCTGTGGATGTCGGGGTTGTGGATGTTGGTGCTGTGGATGTCGGGGTTGTGGATGTCGGTTTTGTTGATGTCGGGTTTGTGGATGTCGGGGTTGTGGATGTTGGTGCTGTGGATGTCGGGGTTGTGGATGTCGGTTTTGTTGATGTCGGGTTTGTGGATGTCGGGGTTGTGGATGTTGGTGCTGTGGATGTCAGGGTTGTGTACATCGAGGCGTATCTCTAGAGTTCGGAAAGTTAAGAAAAATTGATATCGCTTTGTGTCACGGCTGTGCTAGACATGTAAAAAGCTGGACTCTTGTGAATACATTTGATGGTTCTGTGAATGAGTTGGGCAACTGAAGGCATTGTGATTGCGTATTTTGGAGTCGTCTTTTTTCGAGGTTTAGCCTTCCTCCCACTCAGTGATAACGTCTCACTGTGAGAGTCACCTTCCTGTGATGTCAACCTCAGTTGAACTAGTCTCTGCACCCTTGTGTGATGTCAGGGAGATGTGTTTAAATCTCAGATTGAAGTGTGTGATGTAAATGTTTCTCACCCCTCTTCCTCAAGGAACACCATTGAGTGAGGGCAATTATTCAGCATTGCTAATCTAGCGGCACATGTGTCTCCTCAGTGATAGTGGCAGAAGAAAAGACATGCACAGGAGAAGATCCCTAGGCATGTCCACATCTCAGATACATCAGTGTTTGCATCATTAGACTGCGGTGCAGGCTTCAAGTCTTCTCTTGCATCGCTCTTGTTCCTCAGAGGACTCTCAGTTCCCAAAGTGAGCTCACTCACAGGGCCCCACAGACTTAAGCAAAGATTATGGCCTGGCGATTCACGAGGCAAGTGTGAATGCAGGCCTTATTCCCGTGCAATTGGGTTTTTCATCCGAGTTAAAAGAAAATGGCATTGTGGGCTAGGAGAGATGTGACCGTATTCCCTCATTTGACTTTACTCTTCCTGGAACCTGTCAGCGATTAGTATATCACAGGCACGTCTCCCAAGTCTTCCTTCCTCCATGGCGTGATCGTGCTCATACTGACTCTCAACAGCCTCCCAATGTTCCTGGGCCTCCGGATCTTCATCCTCTGATGAACTCTCAAACTCCTCCAGGTCATCCTCTGGCATGGATTCACCTCTTTGCATAGCCAGATTGTGAAGGGTGCAATACAAGCGATGATGTGGGAAACCCTGTCAGGAGTGTATTGGAGTGAGCCACCTGAGCAGTCCTAGCACCTGAAACACAACTTCAGAGGTCCTGTGGTCTGCTCTATAAGGGAGAGTTTGGAGCCTAGAGAAGTATTGTACCTCCCCTTGGAATGACTCTGAGGGTGACGCACTGGTGTCATCAGCCAGTGTTTTATTGGGTTCCCTTTATCCCGAAGCAGCGATCCCTGCAGATGTAATAGCCCCTTGAAAATCTCAGGCACCTGGGAGTGACTCAGGATGCAGGAGTCATGGCAACTCCCAGGGTACCCTGCATAAACGTGATCACACACATTGATGGAATGATAGTCCTTGCGGTTTATAAACATTAGGGCCGCTACTATGGAGCCTGTGTATCCACATGGGTGCAGTCTATTGCACCTGTGCTCTTGGGAAGCCTGAGATGGCGGTGAAGCCAGTGAATCTCACAGCCTGGCTGTCTTCATCGTGAGCAAACCTGACATAATGATGGGCCTTCATGTAAAGGGCATCTGTGACCTCCTTTATGTATTGATGTGTTGCGGACTGAGAGATGTCACACAGGTCCCCTGTTGACCCTTGAAAAGAACCAGAGGCCAGGAAATTGAGCGCAGTGGTCACCTTCAAAGCCACTGGCAGGGGATACCCTCCAACTCCACATGGTGTCCAGTCTTCACGAAAAATGTGGCATATGTGATGTACCAGATCTTGGGACAAGTGCAGATGTGCACCACATTGCCTCTCACTCATTTGTAGATAGGAGACTCTTGGACGATAAACCCTAGGTCTAGCAAGACACCCCCGTTGCCTGGGTCTCTCTTCCTGACCATCCTGTTCATTCTGTGGCTCTGCTTGACCATGTCCTTCCTGCTGGAGCTCTGCGCGCATAGCTGCCTCTCCCTCTTTCACCTCCTCCATTGCATTCAGACCCTAACAAAGGCAGCATTGAGCCCTAGATCCATATGTGCTTTGGCCTTTTCTTGGAAAAGAAACATTGAAGACATTAATGATCCAAGGGACAAGAAAGCGATTGTAAGGGTCCATAGTTTTTCCTGTTCTACTTGCATGGTGGCTGATGCTGCCTTGTCCCTGAGACACTAGCACATACACATCGAAGTGACCAGGACGGCATCACAGATATGTAACATCTTGAGCCCTGTGTGGGATGCTAAAGTTTAGGTGAGATGAGTGACCCAACCTAGCTCTGTGCTCCAATCTCTGGTGTGGTATATTAATGACCCATCAGTTGCTCATGGTCAATGAGTGGATGCCCTTTGGCCCATTAGGAGTGTCACATCTGGTAAACACATGACAGGCCTTCATTGATGGAATGCCATATATGATACAGCTGTGCCTCCCTCACTATTGCCTGCATTCTCAAATTCTACATTCCTGTGTGTTACACTTGAGATGCAATGACTGTGATGTGAAGTCACTGAGTTCTGAATAGTCTTTTAACAGTGCTAATGAAGCCATTGGCTTTAAGTGGCTTTCATTGCAAGGGGGTATTCCTCCTTTCTTTCAAAGCAGACTCCTGCTCACTCATGCAGCAACAAGAGTTTAGAGGGTGACCCCGGAAAGGCCCCCATAGTGTTCCCCCTTCTCTCACTGCCATTCCACACCCTTCCCTCCCTATTGTCATCCTCGTGTTTGCCCTTCCCCCTGACAGCCATTCCACTGCCTTCCCTCCCATTTGCTGCCATTGTATTCGTCAACCCGACCCTCGCCTCACAATCCACCCCCAGTTGAAGTGCTAGTCTCTGAAAGTGGAGGCCTGCATGACTACCACAGCACACTGGTGTTCCTCGACATAATGAAAGCAAAAGGGATGGGCAGTCTAACCCTACAGCATCAACAGAGTGGCATTCATCACTACAAGACTAGGACAGCGCTTCCACTTACCTTGAAGTTACCAGCAAACTGAGGTCCAACTTGCGCACGCCACCCTTTTTCAAATGGGTTTGAGGCTGAGCTAATTTCCTGCTGGCCTGGTGGAAGATTGAAAGGTATGGCAAGATTCCGGCGGGCAGCTGTTTTAATACATATTCATGACATCTTAACAAATGCAAATGGTGTTCACACCACTAGTTGATGGGATAACCGACCCGCCATGAACACACAGCTGGGAGAGTTGTGACTTGCTTTTATGACGATAGATTTGTGACTTTTGCCTGCCGCTGGATGCTCTGCTCCAGCCTACCATGAAACCCACCATTGGCGGGATGGGAAAATACCACCCTATGTTTTGATCCTCCGATCCAAGATCATTTCTCACCAGTGAGCTGATCTCACCCTTTATTAACAGAGCTACCCCACCCCCTTCTCCTTTCTTCCCGTTCTTTTGAAATGTCAACTGCCCTTGAATATTCAGGTCCTGGCTGTGGTCACTTTGCAACCGTGTCTCTGTAAAAGCTATCATATCATACTCATTTATTTCTATTTGTGCTATCAGTTCATCCATCTTGTTATGAATACTGCATGTATTCAGTTAAAGAGCGTTTAATTCTGTAAATACCATAAGGTTGATCTGTCTTTTCAAAACATAAAAGGAAGTGGCTGGTAAGAAAATGATAAGCTTTCAACAACCAATTCCTGTTTTTTTTGTGCAAGCTAAATGTGAGGTGAAACAGGAAATGCAAAAAAATGAAGCAGCATTTGATGAGAAATATCTGAGAAGGCAGAGAACACAATTCATGTCAAGGATGAAAACCAAATGGTATATGATCCAAGGCTCACCTCTGTGAATGATAATCTGTGTGAGTGTCCACACACCCACAGGAAATTTCAGTCAAAGGAACCATCAGGAACAGAATGGATGCGACTGACCTTCACTCACCATCTTTTCCTTATGACCCAAATAAGAATCCATGACATCTGTTACATCATTACTTGGGATAAATGCTAAGGATGGCTGATATATCCAGTGCATGAATAATTGCAACTTGACTCTTGTGAGTTTACTCCATACTGATTTTCAATATGATTAGCTGATTGTGATGCCCGGGGTCCGTATAATAATAGTCAGGAGGAAGTTTCCAGAAATTCCTTCCACAGCCACCTAATGGCCAGAGCATGCACCTCCATTGTGACAGTTGACAGAGCATCATTTAAACGTTGGCATAGCAAATTATGATGATGGTGCAAACAAAAGCCTTGACAATAGGAAGTAAGGTTTGTGGACATTTAATGCACAGTCTGCACAAGATTAATATATGAGCTGTGCACATATTGAGCCAAAACATTTGCTGTTATTAATATACAAAACAAACAGCAAGTTCAGGGGGTGAAGAAATACACCGTAGCCTGAACCTTTTGGTCATCGGGTGCACGCGATTGGTGGGCTCAGGAGTGGGTGGGAAATGTGCAATTGGGCCCCGACCGCGATTTTACGCTGGCTGGTCAATTAACAGCCAGCCGGTGTGAAACAAGTGTTGAGCTGCTCAGCGCTGCTGGGGTGGGGATGGGAAGAGAGTGGGTGCCAACGTAACTAAGGATGCGGGTGAGCACTTCGAGAGAGCTCCCTGAAGGCAGACAAGCTACACCAGGGAGCTGCAGACCTCCACAGACTAAAGGACACAACAAAAACGCTGCACGATAAGTCCATGTAGCGCGATCAAGCAACTGAAAGCACGCCCCATAAAAAAACGGTACCCAGGTATCACTTTTTATTTTGTTCCCCCACGGAGATTTCATCCGGCCCTGGATCGAAGTTTGAACAAAAATGTGAGAACGGCCCGTCCGCCAACCGTAAATGTGGACGAGCCACATAAAATCGCTGTTGATTGCATCGTTAATTGCGAAATATCACGCGAGTGCCAATGACATCGGGACGCTCGCCCAACGTCTTCTTGTGCTATTTCACGTCCGTTCAGGTCAGGTGCACACCCGAGAAGTGTAAACTCCTGGCCCATGGCTTAAGAATCTCCAGAATTTGCTGGTTGATTTATACTGCTCTGCCATTTGCTTCACACAAACTGCATCTCATCTTTCACCTCCCTGTTATTTTTAAAACTTGCTGCACTTTCACATTAGTTACCCATTCAACTTGTTGCAGAAAGTTTGTGCTCATAAATAACAGGGCAAGTAAACTTTTAACGATGTAACAATTATTATTGGAATTCCAACCAATCTCTCTGACTCAGAAAGGGAACTATTTAAACGATTGAGTCTCATTCCTGCATGGAATAAATTCTTGAGATTTAAAACATTTCCAATTTTAAATTACTTTTTCTTAATTTTCCTTTCTCTTTTTTTCCTCTATTAGTACATTCTTTTATTCCTTAATTTTATTTATCTTTCTGTACCTGATTTGATTCTAATTGACTGTATTTCCTTCTCCGTCATTCCTGTTTCTTTCTTTGTTAGACTGTTGGACACATCGTTCACTAAGGTCCCAGATGTCCTGCTACCTTTGCCACACTGTTATCAACTTGCTTTTCCTGCTATTTATGGCATAAATCTGGAGGGTGCAGGAAAACGAGTAATAGAAAGGGAGCATTGCCAAGTCCAAGGAAGTTATTGGAAAGTTAACAGGAGGAGAGTCATTCCGTGCCCCATCCCACTTCCAGGGAAATGGCCCAGGGATGGGATGGTTCAAGGGAACTGGCAGGCAAGCTGGCAACACTATTTTTAGTACCCACCTGCCTCCATGCCTGAACCTGTTGGGATCCTAAAATCCAACTCCAGAAATCTCAGGAATGACAATCTCTGATATTTGTAGCCACGTTGATTTTATTTTCTTTGTAGAATATTCATGATGAATCCAATATTTTAGTTCTTGAAAATAGCACTTGATGGAGGTGGACAGGGTTCCTCTTTGGTGGACTGACGTGTCATGTACTGCTTGAGGTTGATGGTTACTCGTCTGCGACAAGTGCTTAAAGCGGAATCTATCGAGGGAAATTCAACCCCACCTGTTAATTAATTCTGAATCCAGATGGTGAAGTAGGAAACCAGACGCCAAACTCTTACTTAATACTAGATTTATTAACAGAATGCAACATTACAAATGTATACCTCATCCCTAACAAACATCCTGGTACAGGTTTTTGTAGAGTCGTTGTGACTCTGGAGCTATTTCAAAATGAGAGGCTGGACCAAATTCTGGATTCTTGTCCCCATTCCCAGCACCCCCAATTTTCACTGGCATGGGATAAGCATTGTGGGTAGTGTGCCTTAAAGGATTATCCAAGTGGACAGCTGGAAAGGATTGTTGACTTTGCTTGATTGACATCTTTATGTCATTATAATAAGTTATTTTTTCAGTGATCTGTTTTCTCAATGTCTCAATGTTTATTTGCACAGGATTAAGAGGTGTGAATTGGTTAAACCTTATTGATACTTTAATGGTCTGTTTTACTGACACTTTCATAGGGTTATAGGAACAGCAGTGCTTTTCAAAAAAATTTTGGATGCGATTTTTTCTAAGCAATTCCATACATGCTATTGTTACTATAGGGTTCATTGGTTCTGAAAATAGAGTATACTGGGTGAATGGGCATAGAAGGACATGAGTTGGCATGGAGGGTATGAGTGGCCATTGGGGGTGGACAGGAGACATGAATTGGCATTGAATTGGCATGGGGCGCTATAAGGAGCCATGGGGAGTGGGTGCGTGGGATGAGAGGCTGCGAGGGTTGAGGGCTAGAGGGACTAACAACCTTTAACAAAACTGGGAGAAAGTCCCAGAAAACCAATGTGGGCCTTTTAACCAGCTCACCTTGGCATTCAGCCACCCCTATGGCCAACTCCGATTTGCTTCCAGGATAGCAGGTCCAACTCCATCTTGAACCCCACCCCCAGAGCAAAGATCGCGCCATTCAGGAGCCTTTCCACCAAGGCGAATTGGATGCACTGAGCCTGGTGATTTCCCAACTCAAGCTACCTGCCTCGGTAGCAAAAATCTAGGCCCAAGTGTCCCGGTAGTCTCTCTTTACATATGCCAAAGCACTTAATCAATCAATGCCCTCCACCTGTAAATCCCTAATCTTAATAACAAAATTAACATCCTATTAACACCATGCATGCATGTGTATTGATGAGCCTTGCCCTTAAGGTGTTTGGCTATGCCTTCTGCGACCCTTGGCATTTGCTAAGTATTGACTGATTTATTAATTTTACAGAGCATATTGGTTTAGGTAGATACAGTTTTCACAGATCTCTGAAAACTTTCACAATGGCTGGGATTTTCTTGCCCTGCCCCAGCTGGCCTGTTGCATCCCCCACCGTGCGTTCCACCACGGCAGGGCTGAAAAGTCCCAGCCAATAGCTCAGAACCATAAGACAGAGAAATCAGAATTGTAGCAGGGGCAGAAAAGCCAGAAGCACATTCCAACGACATGTTTCAGTCTTAAGTTAATCTCAGGAGATCACCAGCAACAAATGAAGAAAGAACAGTTGAGTTCAATGAGTTGGCTGTAAGGAGAGTTTTTAGTTACTTCAAACACTGCCTGCCATAAAGAATATGCACATTTGTAACACTGAGAGCCATGAATGCTTGGAAACAATAAGGAAGATGCCTTTATTGTAGCACCACTATTGACCAAGCTGGCTGAGTCCTAAAGGATATAGCTGCTAGACTGGGTCTGCAGCAGGTGGTGAGGGAACCAACAAGAGGGAAAAACGTACTTGACCTCACCCTCATCAACCTGCCTGATGCAGATGCATCTGTCCATGACTGTATTGGTAGGTGTGACCACCACACAGTCCTCGTCGAGATGGAATCCCGCCTTCACACTGAGGATACTCTCCATCATGTTGTGTGGCAATGCCATTGTGCTAGCTGCGATAAATTTTGAATAGACCTAGCAACTCAAAACTGGGCATCCATAAGGTTCTGTGGACCATCAACAGCAGCAGACCTGCATACAACCACAATTTGTAACCTCATGGCCTGGCATATCCCCCACTCTACAATTACCATCAAACCGGGGGATTAACCCTTGTTCAGTCAAGGAGTAGCACCAGGCATGCCTAAACATGAGGTGTCAACCTGGTGAAGCTATAATACAGAACTACTTTCGTGCTAACCAACAGAAACAGCATGGAATAGACAGAGCTAAGTGAGCCCACACCAATGGATCAGATCTAAACTCTGCAGTCCTGTCACACCCAGTCAGGAATCCAGTCACAACTGTAGGAATAGGCTCCACAAATATCCCCATTCTCAATGGTGTGGGAGTCCAGGACATCAGTGCAAAAGATAAGGCTGAAGCATTTGCAACAATCTTCAGCCAGAAGTGCTGAGTGGATGATCCATCTTGGCCTCCTCTGGAGGTCCCCAGCATCACAGATGCCAGTCTTCAGCCAATTTGATTCACTCCACTTGACATCAAGAAACAACTGAAGGCACTGGATACTGCAAAGGCTATGGGCCCTGACAATATTCCGGCAATAGTACTGAAGACTTGTGCTCCAGAACAAGATGCGCCCTTAACCAAGCTGTTCCAGTACAGCTAAACACTGGCATCTATTCGGCAACGTGGAAAATTGTCCAGGTATATCCTGTAAACACAAAGCAGGACAAATCCAACCTGGTCAATTACTACCCCATCAGTCTACTCTCGATCATCATTAAAGTGATGGAAAAGGTTGTTGACAGTGCTATCAAGTGGCACTTACTCAGAAACAACCTGCTCACTGACGCTCAGTTTGGGTTCCACTAGGACCACTCAGCTCCTGACCTCATTGCAGCCTGAGTTCAAACATGGACAAAAGAACTGAACTCAAGAGGTGAAGTGAAAGTGACTGCCCTTGACATCAAGGCTACATTTGACTGAGTATAACATCAGGGAGCCCTAGCAAAACTGGAGTCAATGGGAATTGGGGGGGAAAACTCTCCCCTGTTGGAATCATACCTAACACAAAGGAAAATGATTGTGATTGTTGGAGATCAACTATCTCAGCCCTGAGATATTATTGTAGTAGCTCCTTAGAGTAGTGTCCTAGGCCCAACCATCCTCAGCTGCTTCATCAATGACCTTCCCCCCATCCTAAGGTCAGAAGTGGGGATGTTTGTTGATGATTACACAATGTTCAGCACCATTCGCAACTTCTCAGATGCTGAAGAAGTCTATGTCCATATGCAGCAAGACCTGGACAATATTCAGTCTTGGGCTGACAAGTGGTAAGTAACATTTACGCCACACAATTGCTAGACAATGGCCACCTCCAACAAAAGAGAATCCAGTCATCTCCCCAAGAATGGCTTTACCATCGCTGAATCCCCCACTATCAACATCCTGGGGGTTACCATTGACCTGAAACTGAACTGGGCTAGCCATATAAATACTGTGGTTACAACACCAAGCCAGAGGCTGGAAATCCTGCAGTGAGTAACTCACCTCGTGACTCCACAAAGCCTGTCCACCATCTGCAAGGCACATGTCAGGAGCGTGATGGAATACTCACCACTTGCCTGGATGAATTCAGCTACAACAACACTCAAGAAGCTTGACACCATCCAGGACAAAGCAGCCTGCTTGATTGGCACCTCATCTACCACTTCCAACATCCAGTCCCTCCACCACCGACACACATTGGCAACAGTTTGTACCATCTACAAGATGCATTGCAACAACACACCAAGGCTCCTTCAACAGCACCTTCCAATCCATGACCTATACCTCCAGAAGGACAAGGGCAGCAGATGCATGAAAACACCACCACCTGCAAGTTCACCTCCAAGGAACTATATCACTGTTCCTTCACTGTCATTGGATCAAAATCCTGGAGCTACCTCTCAAACAGCACTGTGGCTGTACCTGCACTCCATGGATTGCAACGGTTCAAGAAGGCAGCTCACCACCACCATCTCAAGGACAATTGAGGATGGACACTAAAAATGCTGGCCTAGCCAGCGATGGCCACGTCCTGTGGAAAAATAGAAGAAAACAATTATCTGATAACTTGAGTTAAGATTACAGCATTGAAATTATGCTGGCATACTTATGATTGCATATTTTTCTTCAATTCTCTTTCTTTACCCTCTCCCTTCCTCTTTTGAAAGGGGTTAATCACACTGGGCCTCTGGTTCCATGATGTTTTCAGCCCTCCTTCATACATGTTGTGGTCCTTTGCATGATGTCTGGTTATCTTTTACACCAATTTGAGAAGAGAGCATCAGTATTTGGAAACAGAAAAACCTGCACTGGGCACGACAGAGGCAATGGGGGTTAAATCACCTTGGGTGTTAAATGGGCAATAATGGATTGACAGTCTGTTTTAGACCCTGCCTGAATTTCTTATCTATTCGTATTGATGGGGACGAATATTGAATGGAGTGTAACAGGTCCTTGTTTCATCATCACCTGTTTTGGGTCATTGCCCAAGGCAAATTTCATTTAGTTTCCAGCTCAGATCAGTATGGTGGTCGTGCCCTTTCCTATACAAGCAAGGTTTGCAGATAGCATATAATACATGCCTCCGTACCACTTTGCACAAGGCGTGTACAGCACATTACTTTTCATTAAAGTGAATGTTTGAAGCGAGCTTCACCTGGATTTCACACTGGTCTCCTGGCCATTTTGATTTTGTATCATGCCAATGTATGAAGATAAAACTTGCATTTATATGTCACCCTTTCACAACTTTAGGACGTCCCAAAGTTCTTTACAGCCAATGAAATACTTTTGAATTACAGATACTTTCGTTACAGGGAATGCGATAGCCAATTTGCAAACAGCAAAGTCCCACAGACAACAATGTGATAGTGGACAGAATATTTCATCCTGCGGGCAGGCACGCGCCCAACCCAACCGGGAATAAAATAGTGCGCGATGATGTCAGGCGAGTGTCCCGACGTCACCGCACCCTCACATGATATTTTGGCTGGTGGGTAGGTGCGAGAGTCCGCAACATGCCCGTTGACAATTAGGAGGCCTATTAAGGCCCTTAAGCAAGAAATTAAGTAGAATTTTTCGCTGCCCGTCCAACCTTACAGTTGGCGAGCGGGTGAATGGGCCAGGTGGTCTTTGCATTTTTTGCAAAACCTCATCCATGGTTGGTATGAGGTTTCCAGCAGTAAATTAAAAACAACACCATTTTCCTGCACTATCTCCATATCCCTTGATGTTTTTAATATGTAGAAATCTATCAATTTCAGTCTTGAACATACTCAATGACTGAGCCTCCACAGCCCTGTGGGGCAAGGATTTCCAAAGATTCATCACCCTGTGAGTGAAGAAATCCTCCTCGTCTCAGTCCTCAATGGCCTACCTTTTATTCTGAGATGGTGCCCCCTGATTCTAAATACCCCAACAAGGGGGAAACATCCTTCCTGCATCTACCCTGTCAAGCTCCGTAAGAATTTTGTATGTTTGAATGAGATCACCTCTCATTCTTCGAAATTCCAGAGAATACAGGCCTAGGCTATTTAATCTTTCCTCATGGGACAATCCCTCCATCCTGGGAATTAATTTGGTGAACCTTCATCACACTCCTTCTAATGGCAAGTATATCTTTCCTTAGGTAAGGAGACCAAAACTGCACACAGTGCTCCAGGTATGGTCTCACCAAGGCAGTATAAAATTACAGTCAGACACCTTTACTCCTATACTCTTGTAATAAAGGCCAACTTGCCATTTGCCTTTGTAGTTGCTTGCTGCACCTGCATATTAGCTTTCAGTGACCAGGATTTTCCTGCCCCACCCACTGCAGGACTGGAAATTCCTGCCTGAATTTTCCGTCTTGCCTGTGATGCTTCCTGCTGCAGGCAGGACCAAAAAATCCTAGCCATTGACTAACGAACAAGGACACCCAAGTCCCTTTGAAGTTTAACACTTCCCAGGCACTCACCATTTTAAGAAATACTCTGCATTTCTGTTTTTCCTACCAAAGTGGATACCCTCACATTTCTCCGCGTTGCCAAGTTTTTTTGCCCACTCACTTAGCCTCTCCAAATCTCCTTAAAGTGTCTTTGCATCCTTCTCAAAACTCACACTTCCACCTGGTTTTGTATCATTTGCAAACTCGGAAATATTACATTTAATCTCCATATCCGAATGATGGATATAGATTGTGAACAGCTGGGGCCCAAGCACTGGTCCTTGCGGTACCCCACTAGTCACTGCCTGCCAACCTGAAAATGACCCATTTATTCCTCTTCTGTTTTCTGTCCATTAACCAGTTCTCAATCCACGCCAGTATACCATCCCCCACCCCCCCCCCGGCCCACCAATCCCATGTGTTCTAATTTTGTTTACTGACCCCTTGTGTGGGACCTTATCAAAAGCTTTCTGAAAATCTAAATATACCACATCCACTGATTCCTCCTTATCTGTTCTGCTAGTTACAATGTCAAAAAACTCCAGTGTTAAACATGATTGCCCTTTCGTAAATCCATGTTGACTCTGCTCAATTCTATCATTATTTTCGAAGTGCCCAGTTATCACATCCTTTATTATAAATTCTAGCATTTTCCCTACTACTGATGTCAGGCTAACAGGTCTGTAGTTCCCTGTTTTCTCTCTCCCTCCTTTCTTAAATAGTGGGGTTACATTTGCCACCTTCCAACCTTCAGGAACCATCACAGGATCTATGGAATTTTGGAAGATGACCACCAATGCATCTACTATCTCTACAGCCACCTCTTTCCCCTGAGTTGTATAATATCAGGTCCAGGGGATATATCTACTTTAAGTCCCATTAATTTCTCCAGTACTTTTTTAAACTAATATTAATATCTTGCAGTTCCTTGTTTACACTAGTCCCTTGATTCTCCATAATGCCTGGGAGGTTTTTGGTATTTTCCTCTATGAAGGCAGACATGAAGTATTTATTTAGCTTCTCTGCCATTTCCTTATTCTTCATTATAAATTCTCCTGACTCCACTTATAATGGACCCACATTTGCTTTTGCTAATCTTTTCCTTTTTGCATATCTATAGAAGCTTTTACAGACCTTTTTTATGTTTCTCACTAGTTCACTATCATATTCTATTTTCACTTTCTTAATCTTTTTCTTGGTCCTCCTTTGCAAAATTCTAAAACATTCCCGATCCTCAGGCTTACCTTTTTTGGCAACTTTATGCACCTCTTCCTTTGATCTGATACAACCCTTGATTTCTTTTGTTAGCCACGATTGGAAAACTTTCCTTGCTGGGTTTTTTCCCATTAATGTAATGTATTTTTGTTGTAAATTATGTATTAGTTCTTTTAATCATTGCTGGTCTACCATCATTCCTTTTAATAGCTTTCCAGTCCATCATGGCCACTTGCTCCTCATACCTTCATAGTTTCCTTTGTTTAAACTTAAGATCCTAGTTTATGATTAAACTACATCACTTACAAATTTAATGTAAAATCCCAGCATGTTATGGTCGCTCTTTCCTAAAGGCTCCTTTATAGCAAGATTATTAATTATCCCTTATCAGCTCAGCTTTGAATGTTCAGTACTTGCTCAGAGGGTTGATAATCTTTTGAATTCTCTACCCCAAAGAGCAGTGAAAGCTGAGTCATTGAATATATTCAAGGTTGAGTTAGATTTTTGATTGGCAAGTGAGTCAAGAGTTTTGGGGGCAGGCAAGAAATTGGAATCAGATGAGCAATGATCTAATTGAATGGCAGAGCAGGTTCGAGGGGCCAAATGGCTTACTGCTGCTCCTATTTCTTATATTCTTCCTTATATGGGTGCAGACTGCTTCATTAACTAAGCAGTTGTGAATGGCATTGTGCAGTCATCAGCAAACATTCCCAATTCTGTCCTTAAGTTGGAAGGAAGGTCATTGATGAAGCTGCTGAAGATGGGTGGGTCTAGAATAGTCCCCTGAGGAAATCTTGCAGCAATATCCTGGGGCAGGATTAATTCATCTCCAATGACCACAACCATCTCCTTTTGCACTTGGTATGATTCCAGCCTGTGGAGAATTTTACCTCCATTCCCATTGACTTCAATTACGCTGGGGCTTCATGATGCCATGCTCAGTCAAATGCTGCCTTGATGCCAAGGGCAGTCACTTTCACCTCAACTCTGGAATTTAATTCTTTTGTATATGTTTGGATCGAGGCTGTCGCCAGGTCTAGGGTCTATTGCAATCTGAACTGATCATTGGTGAGCAGGTTATTGCTAAGTAGGTGCTACCTGATGGTACTGTTGATGGCATCTTCCATCACTTTGGGGATGATTCAGTGTAGGCTAATGAGGCAGTATTTGGGGAGATTGAATTGGTCTTGCTTTTGGTGGACAGGGGCTCCCTGGGCAATTTTCCACATGGTCAAGTAGACGTTAGTGTTATAGCTGTACTGGAATAGCTTGACTAGTTATGGCACACAAGTCATTGGTACCACAGGTCACACTACAGTGCAAGTTCATGATCAAAAATAGGTCCTGCACATTCAAATTCTTGAGCTTAAAGTATCAACTAAAACAGGAGTATACTTCCAGTTATGAGAAAGAGAGCAGGAATAGGTCATTTGGCCATTTAAGCCTTCTGTGCCATTCAATATGATCATGGTTTGATAGTCTATGTCAATTCCATTTTCCCGCATTATCCCCATATCTTTTAATTCCTTAGTATCTTAAAGTCCATGGATCGCTGTCTTATAAAATATTTAAAGATTGATCATCCGCAGCTCTCTGGGGTAAAAAAATTCTTCAGATCTGCAACCCGCAAAGTGAAGAAATTTCTCCTAAACTCAGTGCTTAATGGCTGATCACTTATGCTGAGACTGAAAATGACTTGTTCATTCCTGCTGTGTGTTTTAGGAAAATAGGGAATAAGTGCAGGAACAGGCCATTCAGCCCCTCGAGCCTGCTCTGCCATTCAACTACCTTAACACCATTTTCCTGCACTATCGCCGTATCCCTTAATATCTTTAATATATAGAAATCTATCATCTCCGTCTTGAATATGCTCATTGACTGAGCCCTCTGCCTGTTTTCTTGACATCTGTGCAGTACAAGACAACTTCTGTAGTATTCTGTAATCTACACTTCTTGTCTTTTTTTAATATGCAATGTAAAGTCTGAACATTCGTCCTTTTAGACTCTGCTCAATATGAAAGAATTTCACTCCTCCAAGTCAGTCTGGCCAAGCAAAGCCCCTGGGTCAGTATAAGAATTTCCTGTGTTGCATGCATTTTTCCTTCTGGTCTGTGGTATGGATGGGAGTGTGTTTGCCCTGCACAATGTTTGTGTGAGGATTCAGTTCTGCTGAGATATAAAGGAGAGCAGTCATCCGCAGGGCCATTGTGTTGCCATGGCAACAGCTTGGGACAGCATAATGTCGACAGTAGTACTGTTGGCACTTTACGATATTGAGGCAGGTTTGATCCAACCACTTCTAATGCTGCTGTCTTTTGAAGCATTTTAAATAACTGAATCTGCCTACATGTAATGGCAGCTGAGAGGGTGCCAATATCCTCATGGATTCACACCATCTTGGGAATGTTTCAATAAGTGGCTTACTCATAGTGCAATCTTCTGGCGACAGAGGAATGGTATTCTGCTAGGGCCACTTGGCTCCAGGCCTTATTGCAGTCTTGGTCCAAACACGAATAGAAGAACTTAATTCTAGGGTTGATGTGGGAGTGGCCACATCAAAGCAGCATTTGACAGAGTGTGACATCAAGGAGCCCTAGCAAAATTGAAATCAATGGGAATCTGAGGAAAACTCTCCACTGGCTGGAGTCCTACCTAGCACAAAGAAAGATGGTTGTGGTTGTTAGAGGCCTATCATCACCATACAGTTTGCACCTGGCTTTTCACCGGATAAAGATCTTCAGGCCCACAAATCCTTTGGTGCAGATCTTGCACCAGGACCTCTGCATACTTAGTAACATGGTGTAAATCAGTGCTCAGTGAGTAGCACTCATACCTCTGAGTCAGAAGATTTGTGAGTTCAACTCCCCTTTCAGGGAGCAATATGTATCATTTTGGCTGACATTCTAGTGCAGTACTGAGGAAGTTCTGCCCTGTTGGGGGTGTCATTATCTTGATAAGATGTTAAATTGAGGCCCCTTCTGCCTTCTCAGATAGATCAAAAAGATCCCAAGACCTTTTTTTTAAAAAAAAGAGTTCTTCCCAGTGCCTGTGCCAATACTTATCCTTCAACAAACATCAAACAGATTATCTTGTTGTGGATGCTCGCTGTGTGCAAATTGCCTGTGGTGTTTCTGACATTACAAGAGTGACAACACTTCAAAAATACTTCGTTCCACTCACCGATAACAGATATACAATGACGGACATAAGTAGCTCTCTTTAAGGATCAGTTGTTGCTGTGATTCACATTTAAGATTGTCTGGGAGTGATTTCAGAAACCTGCTTACTCTGGTCTGGAGTCATTCGGCAAAACCAGAACCTTTCCTGTTGCACAACCCCTGAAATCTTGCCATCAGCCTGCATGTGTTTTCAATCCCTGGAAGATAAGTGAAACCCCCAGAAGCTTCGTTGGTATGTACCAGTTGAGAAAGCTGTTAGTTATTCTAATATAAATGCTACGGGATATGCTGCAAAAAAAACTGTAAAATCTTTCTGATGCTTTGCTGTGGTCTTGCATTTATCAGAGCAGTACTGTTGAAGTAAATGTCATCTCAGTCCCACATAGTGCTAAAGAGGACCACTGAAGGAACAAGAACCCATTGTGTCTGCTCTGTACTTTTGCTGCAGCAATCCAAAACTAATCCCACACTCACCCCATAGCTCTCTTTTGAACCTTTACGCACTTTTCCCTTCATGGGTTCTTAGCAAGTAGCTTTCCCAGGCCCATAGAGGCATGGTGGAGGTGTGGGGTGCCAGAAAAAATTTGAAAAATTGTCCTCAGGCAGGTATGCTGGCGTGCCCCTGCCTCCTCCTGCTTTTCCCGAAGGAGGCTAGAGTGAGCTGCCAACAACCCACCTGGCAGCAGTGGGAGACCAATTGAGCTTGGTAATGGCTCAATTATCAGCCATTTTATAGGGGCAATGGGATCTTACTAGCACCTCACTGAACCCATATACTGTTTTCTACTTGTCAACTCACAGGAGGTGAGTGCATAGCAGGAGGTTGAAATGGCAGGAAAGCGATATGCAATCTTAACGTTAAGTGGGGCAAACAGCCAGCCTGAGGTCATCTGCAGACTGAGGCGTGCCATTGGAGGGGAAGCTCCTGGAGACTGCTTTCATAGATAGTGCTGGGGCGCAGAAATGGCTGCCAGTTTCTCCAGCCTATTATCTCACATCCACTTCACTTCACCCTGTTTTATCCCACTTACCTTAGTAGCGCTCTCACTGCAGCCACAGTGAAAGCTGCTGGCTGCCCTTTCAACAGCACGTGCTGAATCACCCTCCCAACTCTTCAAACCACCTTCTTCCCCTAATTGGATGGCAATCCAGGAAGCGGGTTCTTGGTTGGATGTCTTCCAGAAGGTTGAACCAGAAGGTATGCACCTTCCGGCTCCAGGTTACAAACCTGGAAATAAAGTTGCTTTATGTTTAAAAACTAAAGTAGGAAAATTCATCCCATAGCTTCTGCCTCAGTCACTTCCTGGGCCAATTCATTAAGTGCTCCAATATCTCTCTGCTTCTTCTAGTTGGTGAGGTGCCTGAGAATATAAACTAACAGAATTGCTACATCTTTTCTAATGTCATTTGTGGCTCTGTGGTGGTGCTCTCACTGACTAAGCTAGAAGATTGTATGTTCAAGACCCTATTCCAGAGAGCACAAAATTTGGATTGACACTTCCGTTCAACACTGAGGGAGTGCTGCACTGCCAGAGTATGCCATCTTTCAGGTGAGATGTTGAGCTGAGGCTGCATCTTCCTTGCCCTGAGGGATGTAGAAGATCCCAAACACTATTTGGAAAAAGAGCAAGGGAGTTCAAACAATATTTATCCCTTTGAAAATATTATTTAAAAATGCATGCTCAGGATTGCATTGCTGTTTGTGGGGCTTTGCTGCTGTATGCAAATTAGCTGTTGCAAGAGTGACTATAGTCTTCAAATGTACTTCATTGGCCCGCATTTGTGATGATCACAGGTTGTGAAAGGTGCTATTTCAATCGTTTTTTTTTCTCTTCAGGTCATGCTATTGCATTAAATGAATTAAGTTAATCTGAAAAGTAAAACACAATAGACAAGATGAAATAATCTTCCTCACTGATGAAAGAAAAACAGTGGAGCTCCTCCAAAATTAATGGTTTGCTTAGCCTAACCTTCCCAGCTGCAAATTTTTGCATCTTCCGCACATGTGGGGGATGTGGCCTCCCGGCAAGACCGGACAATCCCGGCGGCAGGTGGGTCCAGAAAACCCCACCCAATATGCTGGTTTTTCCTCCATCACTGCTTCCCCTCCCAGTTAGTCAACCGGATCTGTTCTATTCTCTGTGGTAAACAGGGCGGGATAGTCCAACTAACCCATGGGCAGGATCTTTAGGTCGGCAAGTGGGGGGGCGGGGCCCACTCACCGACACGTAAAACGATGCGGGATGACATCAAGTGGAACTACCCATGTCACCCCACGTCATTTCCATTTTCAGGTCAGTGGGGGCGCAGCCGAGTCAGCCGTGCGCCCGCCGACCTGTCAACGGCCTATTGAGGCCATTAGTACCCCAATTTAGGTAATTGACAGGGCTGCCCATCCAACCTTAATGTCAGAGGGCAGGCCGGGAGCCCTGGTGAGCTTAAGAAAAAGCATGAAACCTCATCAATGGGTGGGATAAGGTTTCATGAGGGTTTTAAAATATTTAGTAAAGGTTTGAGTTAAAGCGATGGACATGTCCCAACTCATGTGACAGTGTCGCATGAAGGGGCATGTCAGGGAAATTTTTTAAACATTTACCTTAAAAGTTTTAATTCTGAGCCGATCTCCCTGAGGCAGCACTTAGCCTCAGGGAGATCAGTGTGCTCTTCTGCGCACACATGTGAAACAGCGCACACCCGGCTGAGGGAATCTCCCTCCCCATAGTGCTTCCTGGCAGACGTCATACTGGGCGGGCCTTAATTGGCCCACCCACTTAAAGTGGTGGCACGCCCCCAATCGAGGGGCCGCTTGGATGCATGTCTGCCCGCCTCCACTCCTGCACTTCCCCCCTGACTGGGGGAAAAATTTTTCCCTATATGTCTATGAGTTTTATGAATGCTGTGGTTATCAGTGAAGCCTAAAGGGACGTTCCCGCCCTCGCTGATAACCAGAATTGCCAACTCTTCTCAAATGTATTCCTGGGGTTTCATCACATGACCTCCTGCCTCCAGTTGCCCTGCCCCCACCTATGATAAGCTAACACATGCATCGCCATGGCACACTGCCTTCCCACACCAATTAGGCAGTGAATAAACTCTTCACTACCTAAAGCAATGATTC
The DNA here is from genome assembly GCF_017639515.1 of Carcharodon carcharias. Taxonomy (NCBI): domain Eukaryota; kingdom Metazoa; phylum Chordata; class Chondrichthyes; order Lamniformes; family Lamnidae; genus Carcharodon; species Carcharodon carcharias. The sequence continues at coordinate 198,598,608 of NC_054469.1, forward strand.
TTAATTAGGTGATTTTTGACTGCCAGTAAAGTAGCTTCTTTTTCATCTCTTAATATCTTAATAACTCATAAATTAATGCTTTCAAAGAAAATGAGAGAAACATCCCTCGGATTTTTTCACCCTGGTATTATGCAGCAGTGTCCCAGGATTAATCTTCAAGCTCTGTTAACTCAAGGCCAATTCTGGATGCTTGACAACCCTACTGACACCCGGCATTTACATTTAGACCACACAATTGGAAGCCTAAGCAATGAGCTGTAACTCTATCTGAGTCTTTCATGATCTCTATATCTTTATCAATTATTATAAAGGATATTTTAAGCTTTCTGAAGGTGGCATTGGGGGATGGGAAGTACCTGGTTGAAAATCAAATAAATTGAGAATTAAGGGATTTGGGGATGGGGTGCAAATATGAAGTTGAGGTAGAGGATTAGCAATGATAATTCAATGGCGGAGCAGACCTGAAGGGTTGTGTGGCCTATTCCTGCTTCTATTTTTTATGTTCTTAGAAGAAGAAATACATAATAAATCATCCTCCCACCTTGTCCCACAACCCCATTTGATGACTGGCAAATTGGAGCAGCTGTGCCAAGGGATGTGGCACTGGCTGGCATTCCAAAGCAGTGGAACAGACCTGGCGGAGGCAATTGGCAGGCTCAACCCTGTGCATGCTACCTGTGTAACGTGGGAACAGAGTTACAAGAATATGGCAAAGTTGGAAGTTTTCAAGAGTAAAAATACCCACCAATGATCCTCAGGCCATCAACATTTGAAAAGTCAACTGGGTGTTTTGGTAGCTGTGGTTTAGTGGGTATAACTCGTGCCTTTAAGTCTGAAGATTGTGGGTTTCAGACCCACTCCAGGGACTTAAACATATAATCCAAGCTATTACTCTAAGTGCAACCCCAGAGAAAATAGTATACAGTCAGAAGAGCCACCCTTGATGAAGGCTCTGTCTGCTCTCTCATATAGATGCAAAAGATTTCAAGTCACTATTTTGAAGAGAACAGAGGAGTTGTCCCTGATATCCTGGCTAATAATTATCACTCAACCAAAATCACATAAAAAACAGATAGTTATGCCATTTATTACATAATTCTATGCAAATTGACCGTTTTGTTTCCTACATTACAACAGCAATTGCACAGCAAAACTAGATAATTGGCTGCAAATGCTTTAAGACATCCTTGTCATGATAATAACTGATTCTTGTTGTGATCAGTATTAGAAACTATACGTTACTCTGTACTATATATGGGGTCACCTGACCTGGGGTTTGAAGGTCATATAGCACATGTTGGATCCTGTCTCGACAGAGCTCAGGCACTGCAGATATGTGTTCGTGTCAGGAAAATGTATTATCAATAAAGTTAGCTTAGTTACAATGTCGACGTCGGGCCTGTGTGCATCGTCAAAAAAAGAAACCAGGAACAATACAATCCTGAGATTGTGAAAGGTGCTACAAAAACATGTGTTTCTTCTTTTTCTTAATTCTGCTTTTATTTATCCAAATCATGATAAATGTGGGAATGGTTATTGAGGTAAAGATTGCCACACAGATTACAATTATTCTGCAATTATAAACTCTTTGGTGACCCATATAAGACCAAAGTTTGAAAAATTATTCACAGCACAATATACCTTTTCACTATTACATGACTTCACTCAGGCAACAGCGCTGCTCAAAAAAATATCAAGCAGGAAATGTTTTTAATATCAAAAAGGCCCCACAAGGACACAATGTGTTAAGGGACATTAGGAACATAGGAACATAGAAAAATGGGCGATATTCAACCCCTTAGTCTGTTCTGCCATTCAGTTAGGTCATGGCAGTTCGGTATTTTAACTCCATTTACCTGCCAAAGTTCCATATTCTTTAATAGTATTGCCTAACAGAAAGCTACATATTGAAATTTTCAGTTGACTTGGCCGCAGCTTTTTTGGGAGATAGTGTTCCAAATTTCCATTACCATTGTGTGAAGAAATGTTTCCTGATACCACCCTTGAAAAGTCTAGCTCTAATTTTAAGATAATGTCCCTTGTTCTGGATTCCCTCATCATGTTGATGTGATTAATATTCCCCAAAGCTATGTTGATAATCTTGTAAAATAGTGCTACCTGGGCAGTTGCAACAAAATTAGTGCAGTGTTGAGCACTTCAAAGAATGCAATGAATTGTGAGACCAGAGATCAGAAGTGAAGGTTTCTTTTATCCTGCCTGATTCAGCTGTTATGAATATTCAAAATTCAGGTCCCACTGACATTCAAAATGAAAGCAAACATTATGTTGTGAGTGGAAAAAAGAAAGTTCTGGAAAAATTCAACAGGTCTGGCAGCCTCTGTGAAGCGAGTTAATGTTTCGACTATTCTTCTGAATTTTGGCCTTTTATTTTATTGTTGTGTGGCGATGAATTGTACTCATACTACATAGTGCTGACCATTCACTATGCACTACCTAGAGTAAACTAACATGAGTAGATATATAGGCCCAGCTCTGTTCCATGAAGAAGAGGCTGTATGTCATAATGAAAATAGCAGAGATGCCAAAACATCATAAATTCTGCTCCCAAACAAGCACTTGCCGTTTTCACAGGATGGGGAATGGGGCGTTGTTTTGTACATATGTGGTTTACAGAGGCAGCTGGCCATTTAAATCATTAGCTGCCTCCACTGAAGTGGGATTTTGGTAGGCCAGGATTGTGAAACCCGAAGTGTGAAGATTGGACCAGCTAAGAACAGACCTGACCTAAGTGGTTTCATTTGGATAGCCAGGGTACCCCTCTGGAGAGGTAATGTACCCCTTTGGACCTGGTCCTGGAGTCTTTTGGGTGAGGTAAGGTGACCTTTGGTGTAGGTCAGGCGACATTTGGAATTGTTAAAAGTTGGCATAAATATGTGTAAAAAAGTGCATCAAATTATTACTCTCAAGCTCATTTGAACCATCTACAGGCCTGTCAAAATCTATTGACAAAACTTTCAGAAGCCCCTGTCAAAGGGAGCTGTCAAAAGGGCCCGTAAAGCTGACACAGCATTTAAAAGTCTAATCCTACAAATCTATGGAAAAAACCTGCCGTGTTAGAAAAAATGATTGCTTGCTATTTCACTCTGTCTGTTAACATAAGCTTGAGAGTTTTGATTATTAGATTACGGCTGCATGATTGATTTCACAACCATCCTTTATCACAGGGTGCCTTCTATTTCACAGTTTGATTGACAGATACAAGTGGTTATACGTTGCTGTGGGGCTATGAATTCCAATGTTTGTTGTTATTAGGGATTGTGCACTTGAATGAAATGTTTGTTGTTATATGGCTTTATTTAGCTGAAGGAATGTAAATTTAGTAGATGTGTTTTTATAAATGAGTGAGAGTTTTTTCAATTTATGGAAGTCTGCAAAAGACACTTAGAACTTTATTTTATCTCATCTCTGCGTGGGTCCTGAGGTCTGCTCATGGTTGATACTAGGTGAGGTGGCATGGTACATGTAAGGGCAAAGGGTGGTGGGCATGGGTTGGCATGAGTTGGCACTAAGTTGGCATAGAATCTATAGAGCCATGGGGAGGTACAGAACATAGGCTCGCATGAGGGTATAAGGGGCCATGGAGGTCCAGGAGCATAGGGGCTATAAAGTACCACAGTGGGGTGGAGGGGTGGATACAGCAGTGTAGGTTGGCATGAGGGCATGAGGATCCATGGGGAGTGGGTACAAGCATGAGGTGGCATGGGTTGGCATGGACAGGCCATGTGAAGTGTGTGGGGTGGTGAGGGGGTATGAGAGGTGAGGGCTGGAGGGATGTTTCATGTTTTAATCTTAATTTTTTATTTTTGGACACAGTGCAAGAGACCTGAGGCAGGCGTTCCACCCAACCCGCCTCTGTACCTGGCAGCCTCCTCACTTCTGGGATTGCATGCCACAACTCCTATTCTGACCCACCCCTGGACTGAAAATCCAACGTTCGGGCAGCCATTTTTCAAGGAGGGGTTTGTGGAGCTGTGAACGCCCTTGACGCTGTGCACCCAACCCAGGAACGAAAATCTGGACCATATTGTTTAAAAGAAAGAAATAAAGACTTGCATTTAAATAGCACCTTTCACATATGCCAATGTGCTTTATATTCAGTTAACTACTTTTTTAAAGTAATACAGTGAATGCACCAGTTAATTTGTGCACAGCAAGGTCCCACGAACAGAAAAGTAATTATGACTAGATAATCTGAGTTTAGATATTGGTTTAATGATAAACATTGACCAGGACAGCTGCACTGTTCCCCATGCCTCCAGTGACCTGGAGGTCAACTAGAAAATTCCAGTCAGCCTCTGACAATAGGCCCTAGTAGGCCATTAACTAGCTGAACAGGCTGCCTAGCACTTGTTCCTACTGTGAAGTGGTTTGCATGTAAAGTGAAATAATTAACACCACTCACTGGTTTGGATGCAGTAATGATATTTATATGATCCCTTGTCATGCTGGAACATCTTCAGGAGCCGTACAGAATGAGTTAGAGTGCAGCAATTATTCTTACTTCAAGAAACACAGCACGAGCAATGTCCCACGAGCTTCAATGAGATGAATAACCAGCCTTCTGATTTTTTTTCAGTGCGATTGGTTGAGTGAGAAACATTGACCAGGGTACAGAGTACTGTGCTCAGTTCTGGGCAGTGCACCTCATGCAGTATATGTTGGCTGTGTGAGGGTCCAAAATGATTAATTTATGAGGCCAGATTGTACAGTCTAGGGTTGTGTTCCCTTGAGCATAGAAGATAACGGGGTGGTTTAATTGATGTGTTTAAGATGATTAAAGGATTTAATTGATTAAGATAAAAATAAACTATTCCCTCTAGTGAGGGAGTCAGACCTGGGGGACATTCCCTTAAAATTAGAGCTGGGCTTTTCAAGGGTGATGTTAGGAAGTAATTCTTCACCAAAAGATTGCGAAAATCTGAAAAAAAAACCCACCTCCCCCTCAAAATAAAAATGCTGCAGAAGGTTAGGTCAATTTCAAACTGAGAAATATTGATTTTTCTTCAGCAAGGATATTTAGGGCGATGGAGCCTAAATGGGCGGATGGCTTTAAGATGGCAGATCAATCATGATCCAATTGACTGGAGAAACAGACTTGAGGAATCACATGGATTCAAGCCAACTCTGTGGTACAAAACCAACATGTTAAAAGAAGTGATAAGGGCCCACAATATTTACAAAGCTCAAAAACTGTGTACAGGAACAAGAGATATGTGCTGGAAACAGAGGGTGAGAAATCTTGGCTCTCCAGTTTGATTTATGCACTATTAGTTGGTAATTCTCTAACCCCCATGAGAGGTTAAATGTTTCACCCAAGAAAAACACAATACTCATACTATTACTGTAAACCTTTCAGTGATTGCAGGAAACCATAAAGGAGTATTCTCATTGGTGTTGTAGAGGAAGAAGCAGAATTGTGGGCTATTTTTGTTGGGCCAGAGGACACATAGGCATAATTTCCTATCCCAAAGTAATGCTTTGAGACAATTTAATTGCACTATCTATTGGTGCAAATGGGAAAAAAGGAATGCCAAATGTTTTCTCCTTCAGACTATGCTTCTTTAATGACTCACTCCTTGAAGAATTAAAACTGCTTTTTGTCATATTCCAGCCTCACTCTAGCATTTGTCCCTGAAAATCAATCTCCGAGTTGTTACCATTTTCAACATATGGGCCTGAATTTCATGTTTGACGTGCACGCTGAGTCGGTGGGAGGGAAGCAGATGTGGAATCCGCTCCCGACTGCGGTCTCGTTACAAAGGCGATTTCACGCTGGACGGCCAGTTAAGGTCCGCCCAGCATGAAACGCGCCCTCTCAATGGTCAGTAAGGGCCGGGCGGGGGCAGGAGCCTGCCGGTCGCCAGGTCCAATGGCGATCCAGCGGGCGTATTGAAAATGGCAGAGGCAGCTCCCTGAGAGCTGCCAGGGGAGAATCTTTGGAGCCTGTCCAGGAAACTGGAACAATGGCCTTACTAATGACTGGAAAAGCCGGCTAATCTTCTCTGGATAACTACTCCGGGAACATACCAAAATGCTACTGTACCCTTGATGAACCCCAAAGATCAAGAATTTTCTCAGTGCGGCTCTCACTCTGCTGCCATGCCTCTTACTGCAAGTGTGGCAGAAATCCTATTTCTTCTCTTTGAATAATTCCCCCTTCATGTCTTTTCTTTAGTTGCCATATTCTCTATTTTACCACCAAAACATTGCAAATCACATTTGTACAGCCTTGCTACTATTTGTTAGAACAGAAAATTTACTACTTATTGTAGTAATTTAAACTCTGGTGAAATTAAATCTTTGGTCTAATCATTCAGCCATTGGTTACTGAAGCAAAGCTAACAAAAGTGCCTTACTCTTAAGTTTTTTCCCCATGAAGCTTAAGGATGTATAAAGTGTTGAGTTTGGTTCTACCTGTTTATGTTAAACATGGAGACACTCTGTTCTTCCATGTTTTGTTAATATGTTTACTGGTGTGACCATTACCACATATGTTGTTATGTTCATTTGGTGTGAGGGCCAACATGATATCAATTTTGCTTTTGCCTTAATAGCCTGAGCATGCTTCACTTGTTTTGTAGGTGCAGGGTAGACGAGTATGTAATGCTGGACATGAGTGGCTCTAAACTTTATTGCACAGACATTGAGTGGACTTTGGGTTCAAAGGAAAGGGTCATTCCAAACATCTGGGTTGGAGGCGGCACTTCTGCCATGAGGTGGAAGCATATCTTTGGCAGCCTAGCTGAAGGACCGTTAGATTAAGGCATCCCTGGTGTCCCTGCCTCAATGAAGGAACCAGAGATCTGTCTCCACATCCTCACTGTGCTCCTCACGCGGCTCCTCTTCTGACTCACCATTAGATTCAACATCTGTGGTCCGTGGAGCTGCCTCAAGATCCTTGTCCTCCAGTGGTTACCCCCTTGCCAGAACCAGATCGTGGAGAGCGCATCATGCAACCACGACCATTGACACCTGCTCTGGGGGGTATTGTAGTGCTCCCCCTGAACAGCCTAGGCATTGGAAGTGGATCTTCAGAAGACCTATTGTCCTCTCTATCACTGCCCTTGTGGATGCATGGCTCCTATTATAACGCTGCTCTGACTCTGTTCTTGGGTAGCAGAGAGGCATCAGAAGCCACCTTTTCAACGGATAGCCCTCGTCACCCTGCAGCCATCCACCCAGCTGAGCTGGAGCAGTGATGAGCCTCAGCACCTGTGAGTGTCTGAGGATATAGGCACCATGGGAGCTGCCAGGGTACCTTGCACAGACTTGTAGAATCTGCGTCCTGTGGTCACAAACTGTCTGGATGTTCATGGAGTGGAATCCCTTCCTATTGACAAAGGCAGCCGGCTGATCTGCTGGTGCCTTGATAGCCACATGTGTGCAGTCAATTGCACCCTGGATGTGGAGGAACCCAGCAATTGCTGCATAGCCTCTGGCTCACTCAGCCTGGCTGGCTTCTGTCACCAGCTTGATGCAACTATGAACAGCTGATTGGGAGGCTCCAGGCAGATCCCCCACTGAGCCCTGGAAGGAGCCAGGGGCATAGAGGATGAGGGCCACTGTGACCTTCAGAGCCGCTGACACGGTGTGTCCAACCACACAGTAGGAGGTGATCTCAGGGCCTTTCATTGGACAAATGGAAGTCATTGCCTCCCTGGAGGGGCGGGGTCTCCATCGGCATTGCACCTCAGCATATTGAGGCAGCTGCTTCGCCACCTATAAACCCTGGCAGCAGGGTAGTGGCCTCTTCTGCGGGCCCTTCTGCCTTAATCTACCTGCTGGCCCTGTGCCCCTTGTGTCTGCACCTCTCCTCCCACAGGTTACTCTGCTGGAAGCTGCATTGGGACATATGGCCCCCTCTCTCATCTGCCCCTCTCTTCCCCCTCAGAGGAGGTGCCACCAGCGGAGATCACAACTCCCATTACCAGGGTAACAGAAGGTTGTCTGGTGGAAGGCTCCACACTGTCATATCCTCCAGGGGCCTTGGGGGACATTCAAGTTCAAACAAGCAACCAGCAGCAAACTATCTCCTACACTCCTCACTACTCACAATGGCAATGCTTCAGATCCATTTTATCCTGCCCTTGGATGAGGTTTTGTTAAAAGTGTGCTGCCTGCCTGCCCGTTTTGCTCGTGCAGCGAGCATGAAATCACATGGCAATGTAAAATCGATTACAAGTGTCTTTTTAATGGCTTTAAGTGGGTGTTGGAGTCACGCCCACCGACCTGAAGATTGCTTGCATGCAGGATGACATCGGGGCGCTCGCCTGATGTCATCTTGCACCATTTCACATTGGTTCAGGTTGGGTATGCCCCCGCCCACGAGAAGTAAAATTCTAGCCATAGTGTCTATGTTTGTTCTTACTGACAAAGTGATGACTAATTTGTTACCGGCCATAAACTGTGAATGAGCTGGTGGGTAATCTGTTGTTGATTACGGAACTTATGAAACCGTGTTGAGGGCAGCAAAATGACTCTACTTTCTGAAAACTTAAAGTGGTCCACAATGTCAGATTTTCCAGAATTACCTAATGTGGATGGTTATTTTCAAATCTGCCTATAATAATTCAGGCACCTTGAGAATTTGACCTTTGCCCATATTATGATTTATGGTGCTTGCCAGACTCAATCCCAAAACCAGTGCCAATTATGCATGTCGACTCTTGCAGATTTTTAGGCTGAAGGAGCCACAATTGCATTCTTTCCTATTGTATAACACTGTGCCGCCCAGTACATTCCCCTACCCATTGGCTTGTACTTTGGTTAGAGAAAACAGTCTCTACCATTGGATTGTTTGGAATTAGTACTTGTAGAATGGTTATCCATACTTAGCTTATGCTTTGCAGTTGATCCAATCCATGGGGCAACATTTTCTCCCTGTCGGGGGAATGTGTGGGAGCGGGCACGGGCGGACTGGTTCCCAAATTCCCCCAATTAAGGCCCGCCCAGCTCAGAAATGCTATGCGGGAGGAGTGATTCCCTGAGTCGGGGCCTGCGCTCTTTCACACATGCATTCAAAAGGGCACTCGGATCCCCTTGAGGCAAAGTGCTGCCTCAGGGAGATCGGCTCAAATGTGAAAAGCAGCTTAAAGAATAGAAAGATTTTTACTGACATGTCCCCTCATGTGACACTGTCACATGAATTGGGACATGTCCATAACTTTTATTTTAAAATATTTTGAAATATTTAAACCCCTCATGAAACCTCATCCCGCCCTTGGATGAGGTTTCATGCTTTTCTGGAAGCCCACCTGGGCTCCCGGCCTGCCTCCTGACCTTAAGGTTGGACGGGCAGGTCCATTAATTGGTTTAACTAGTTCTTCAATGGCCTTAAGTGGCCATTGACGGTTCACCGGGTGCACAGACGACTCGGCTGCACGCCCGCCGAACTGAAAATCTAAATGACACAGGGTGACGTTGGGACGCACGCCCGAAGCACCCCCAAGTAATTTTACGCATTGGCAAGGGGCCCCACCCCCTACGCGTTGGCAGTAGCCCCCCCCCCCCCACCCCCCCGCCCCCGCTTGCCGACCGGAAATTGCAGCCCATGGTTCATTTTAACTCTGGTCCATGCTTTGTAATTGATGTAATCCACTAGGTGATTGAATAGTACCGGCTTTTTAATAATTCATTTTCGGGATGTGAGCGTCAATGGTCAGGCCTGCATTTAGTTGTACTGAGCAGGTGGCTCTGGTCTTCCTTCTCGAATCGCTGATAGTAAGCTTGATTTCCACTTTCTTTAAGCTGAAAAATTTTATTTACAGTGGGTTTCCTCCTTCACAGTCCAGAAACGGGTAATATATTCATTGGTAGACCGTCACAATAGACTCAACACCACTCCATCTGATATTCTCTTCTCCCACCTGAAACATAATTAACCCCATGCAAATTTAAGGCCACTAACTTCTGGGCTGTAAGCAATCTTTCCTGCCATGTCCTGCAGAATAGGTAGTGAGGAATCTAGTGTTATAGTATCAGTATTATCACACGCTACATTTTCCTGTATTAGTTTAGCACTTCTCTTTAAATAAGAGCAACCGTTTCACTAATCATAGTGGCCAGAATTTTATGGCCCCGTTGCAGTGGGTACGGTAAAATGCAGCAAGCCATTCTAAACTCCATTGACTTCGGCAGGACCGTAAAATCCCGCTGGCTTAAAATTCCGCCCACTGGGTGGGAATATACAGCATGTTTGTTAGTCTGATAACTTTCACCACCCTCCCGCCCCGTATTTTAAATTCATTACCCCGCCAGCACTGTCGATAACAAACTATCTGTAGCATTACCTGCAATTCTCCCTGCAAACCATGTGACTGGAGGCTATGGCTTGGATTTTCGTTATGAAGGCAGATAGCTCAAGCCGGGGTGGTGGGGGGGATCAGTGGGGGGTGGGGGGGGGGCATCGGTGGCTGAGGATGGCGGGTGAGGTGGGATAGAGCCACTCCTGGAAGCAGAGCATAGGCAGCCATGGAAGCAACTGCGTACTGAGGCTGGCTGGTTAGAGGCCTCCCTTCGTCCTCTGGGACTTTTTCTCAGTTCTATTAAAGGCTATAAGGGTCCCTAGCCCTCACCCCTCACACCCCCTCACCACCCACTCTCCATACCACCTCCATGCCAACTCATGTCCCCATCCAACCCCTCTTGGACCTCGGTCTTTCTTCTTTGCAATTCCTATGTTTCTAGCGATTTATTAGATTACAGGGCCACGTCCCACTGCACTTTTGGTTTTACTTCTTGATTTTAGTATTGCTGAAAAAAAAGACATGCTGTCGAAGCTTTTTGTCTTGCACTTATCAGGACCAATAAGCAAGAATACCAATTGTAAAGGGAACCACAATTTATACTGCAGTAGAAGAGAGATTTATTGGCAAGTGGACTCTGAGTAGTAGAGGCATTTCCATGGCGAATGCACCAGGAACGCTGTCTCCTAAGCTTTTGTTTAGTTGAAAAAGGTTCAATGCATGGATATGCTCCTTCTGTCTGCAAAGGACAAGACCCCCGTGTGAGAATATATAGCTTCTAGCACATGTAAGTGAGCCACACTGTGAGCCTGACTGATAATTCTAAATTGGTTGTCAGTGTAATTCTTAGCACAATCAGGATTGTTTAGCAAGTGCTGTCAAATCATAGAATCACATCTGACATTGGACACTGTGGCTGGGATTTTCCATGAAACACACTAAGTACATTAGCAGGTATAAAAAAATGACATTCCACCCGTCGGCTGCAATGGCAGATTTCCATGCCATATCATGAGCTTCAGACTGCATTATTTAATGATTCACTCACCCCATTGTGACCTCAGCACTCCCTAACTCTTGGGGCCATACTTAAATGGTGCCCCTGCCTCATTCTTGCACTCCTTACAGCCCAGGACATCTCCAGTGAAGTCATGGCTTCCAAAGACAGAAAGCATGTTGCACCCAAATTCAGTGAGGCCTCACTGGTGCACCAGTTGGATGCAGTTGAGGCCCACCGCAATGTTCTATACACCTGGTCTGGCTGCAGGATGTCCACCAAGGTGACCAATCTGGCTTGGGAGACGGTCGCAATGATGGTCAGTGCAAACACCCTGCAGAAGAGGTCAGCTACCCAGTGCAGGAAGAGGATGAACAATCACCTCCGTTCTGCCAGAGTGAGTCAACCATCTCATCGCTCTCAACTCTCACACTCTCAAGCCCATCACACATTCACAAGGATCTCACTCACTACCACCTCAAGGGACATCACCAATCACTCTCATATACCTGACATCTCCATCTGGCCTCATCCCCTCTGGAGTTTGCATCCTAATCCTGTCCAAGGCTCCACTTGCCACCCGCACATGCCAGGCATCCTTATCATCTGCCCTTACATGCATCTTACTCACAGTGTCTCCATCTGTCTTCATGCAGGACAAGCTGACTCATAATAAGAATTATTATGAGAGGTCCCAGACTGAGGATGGAGTTCCCGAGATCATGGACTTCGAGAACAGAGCCATAGAGCTGGCCGGAGAGGACATAGCTCGTGCTTGCGCTGGCCATGAGGTTGGTGGTGCACACCCAAGTGAGGAAACTGCACTGCAACATCCATCAGACAACCACACTGTGAGTAATTTCTCCTGTATCAGAGTCACCTGCCACACACAAATTATCTCTCCTTTCTTTCGTAGGCAGTTCTGGGGAGCTGCCAAAGTCATCCATGAGCCAGTCCTTCAACTCCAGCCCCAATGACAACTCGGATGAGGAACCTGAAGACAGCACCTTTGAAGGCCCATCACAGCACTCACCCACATTCTCCACCAGCACAGAGACGCACATCTCAGTGGCACCTAATTCTAGATTAGCTAAAGGGTCACAATCTGGTGAGCACAGCACGCAATCTGGTCCACAGCAAGTGGAGGAAGGGACATCAGAGATCGCGGCACTCAGTGGCCTGCTGGGGGCCACAATTCTGCTGAGCTCATGTCCGATGACGAGCTTCCAAACTCAGTCTTAAATCAGTTTCTCGAGCTGCAAAGACAAGCATGGGAGGATCAGGAATGGGTGACAGCTGCACTCCTTACATTGCAAGGCACGATGGAGGAATCCATCCGCCTTCAGACTGAGGTGATAGCGCTGGCACAGCAATGCACCGAGGATCACACTGGTAGGATGGCGACTGCCATGGAGACCTTGGTCAAGAACATCGGCCCTGATCTGTTGCAGGAGCTGATCTCCATTGCCTTAGCCATTGGTGGCATCCATCAGTGTTAACGCAAGAGGGCTGTGGGCTCCTCGATCTCACTCCAGCTGCCCCTTCTCCTTAAAGAGTCAGCCAGGGGCTCTTGGTAACCCATAGGGAGGAGGACCAGCAGCTGAACACCCCAGGGCTATCCACCCAGGTGACTCTGGGAATGTCTGGCCAATCCAAATTCCCCCTTCCTGTGACCCCATTAGCTCTAGCTCCACAGGCTGAAGTGGGTGCACCTGCCCCACAGCAGGACACCCAAAGCAGGCTGGGGCCCACTAGGTCTCAGCCCTCCAGAGGACACCCGTTAAGGTAATCACAGACAATGGGGTGTAGCAGTCAGCCGGCTGCCTCCACATCCACTGTGCATGTCGGGGAAGCATCAAGACGCAGGGTTAGGAAAATGAAGAAAGTGTATTTGCACAATGTTGGCACAGGAATTAACCACGTGTATATAAAGTTCACAAATGTAAATAGACTCACAATAATTTCATATCTCCTCTTGTCTATGCCTTTTTCTGATGAGCTGTGTTACTGTCAATCACGTGGGATCTCTTGGTTCTTGCAACCACTTATAACAATAGCCTCTATCCTAGGCCTCTCTTCTGTGCAGTGTGCTACCATCTCAGCACGGTGAGCAGTCCATTTCAACATAATTCTCCATATCAGTAATGCCTGCACTTTCATGTGAAGTGTGCTTATGGAACAAACCTCATTCCAATGCCTCATAGGGTCCTGTCATGTGCATTCTTGGCTCTTGAGGCAGGGTAGTGTCCCCATCTTGGCTGCATTACTGAAAGGTGAAGGTGTTGTGTTTAAGGGGAGAGGTGCTCACACATGGAGAAGGCTCATGTACTGTCCAACTCCATCTGCCTGCAGGCTCTCAGCTGGGTTTTGATGATATGAGCCTATATTCAGAGTTGATGTGCGCTGCCCTCAGCCTGACAGTTTCCGATGTTCCTAGTGTCAATCTGCTGAGCTCAGCAAAAAGTAGGAGCACTGTAAGCATTTCTAACCCTGTAGCCTTGACTATTGTGAGGAGAAGGGTCTCATTGCAGAGGTGATAAACAGCGCTGTGTGTCCAATCGCTTTGACACTCCAAGAGATTACTGATGCTGCTTCCAAATGGTAATTTCTGGAGGCTGAAACAGCCTTTAAGCATGCTATGGAATCGCACATAATTGCTTCAGACAATGTGGGGGGGAGCAATGGAATAGGAGTGAGTATGGGATGAAGCAGAACAGCACTCCTTGTTAACAATGGTGCATGCCCTTGAGGGCTTTATGTTTTCTGATCATGTTGGATTTTACTAGGGCCAGGGCTGGCCATGAGGGCACACTGGGTGTGTGTAAGAGGAGGCATCTCAATATCAGGCAGCCAAGTGTCATACCTCGTCATGCTCAGGTGCTCCGCCTCCATATTAGGGTGAGGAGAAATGCAGCCCAGGTCCCTAACTTAAACTGCAGGATGTCAGTGTCATTTCGGGGAGTGTACCACAGCCGACTGAGCCATCTCTAAGTGCAGTCACAGCAGTGGCATTTCATCGGCTGCCTTGTCCCAAGTTTTATGTTTCTGCTTCACCATTGATGTAACACTTCATGTGTGGCTACTTTGGTTCCTATAGATCTCCTTGTGGAGCCTTGCCAGATTGAAGGCATGCAGTCACTAGCCCACTGAGGATCGTGCAAGTGCCCCTGTGTCTTGTAGGGTGCTGTTGCGACTAGGGTGCTGGATGGACGTGTGAAAAGGCAGTACTTGCTGATGTCTGATGCCAGAACACCCTCCTCCAGGTAGCACCTCATCTCAGCACAGACACTTGCCCTTGAGGCTTGCTCATCCTTCACAGCATCAGGGCAATGTGAGTATGCTGTGCAATCATGCACTGTCATCTGGAAGTTCATGGGTGAAATTAGAGGAGTAGCTATGCTGGTGGTCATGCTCACACATGATGGAGGAGAGTTGTTGAGGAGGTCCTCAATGCATCCCTTCATCCTGCTCCTGAAATTTGCTGGCATAAGGCCTCATGAGCACACCTGCCTCATTTGGTCCATGCAATGGCCTCCTCGTCTGCATCCTCGGCTTTCAAGACTCCATCACCATCACTCCCTTTGAGGCCCTTCTCATCGGAGGAGACGTGCAGCTCCTCCATCTCGTCATCTGCCAAGTCCTCCCCACTCTGCGGTGCCAGGCTGTGCAGCGTGCAGCAAGCCACAATGATGCATGAGACCCTCTGGGGCATATACTGGAGTCCTCTGGCAGATCTGTCCAGGCATCGGAATCACATTTTCAGGACCCCGATGGTGTGTTCCACCAATGTCCAGGTTGTGGCATAAGCCTCATTATAAGTTTTCTCAGCGGGAGTCTGAGACTGTCACATGGACGTCATCAGCCACATCCTTTGTGGGTAACCCTTGTCCCCCAGGAGCCAGCCCTGCATCCTGTGTGGTCCCTTGCAGGTATCAGGGACATCAGACCTACCCCGGATGTGCTGGTCGTAGACACTACCTGGGAATCTGGCGCAAACCTGCATGATAAGTTTGTTACGGTCACACGCCAGCTGCGCATTGAGCAAGTGGTAGCCTTTCTGGTTGACATACTGGACTTCCTCTTGTCAGGGAGCTTTAATGGTACCTTTCATCTGTGGGAATCCTGCTTTTTCGGCCTGACTTGCTTGATCTCTGTTGATGTTGATAAAATTGTGCGCCTTTGAAAAAATGACATCTGTGACCTCCTGGCTGCGTTTGTGGGTGGACTCTTGGAAGATCCTGCAGAGGTCCCTAATGGAGCCCTGAAAGGAGCCACTGGTATAGAAGTTGGCTGTAGTGGTTACTTTCACAGCCACTGGCAATGGATGCCCTCCCAGTCCCCATGGCACCAAATCTTGCAGAACATGGCAAGTGTGAGTCACCAGATATCTTGACATGTGGAGGCATCTGTCACACTGGTTCTCGCTCATCTGCAGATAACGCATGTGACGTCTATACATCCTGGGTCTAGCAAGATGCCTAGGAATGACAGCTCTCTGAGGATCATCCTCTGCATCCGCAGGGGGACCTACTGTCCCCTGGTCTTGAGGGTTCTGTTCCTCCCTTTGGCAAGCCAGGCACCTCCATCGCTTTCTTCTCTCCTGCCTATAAGCAATAATGCAGGCAGCAATAACATCAGGCTCCATCTTCCTGATGGTGTCCTCACTGCAGTATCAATGAGAAATGGGCAAGAGTCAGCATTTGTTTCCAAATGTCCACTTTCTGTCAAGGAATCGTTAGTGATTGTGGGCTCAAGGCCTTTTTATGCACGCCAGAGAGTACTGACCCCTGAAATGATGCCCAGTGCAGGGTGCGCATGAACATTCACCACAACACCCCACCCCCAGATCACATGACTGACAGCTGACAGCTTTGGTCACATGTCTGGATGTTCTGCTTTCAGCCCAGGTGCTGGGATCATCATTACCTGCACTCCAAGACTGTGCTGTTTGGACTAAACATGAGGGTGAATGTTTAGGGTCTACATGAGATTAATTTAGGGGGTCTGGAAGCTTCTCTGTGAGTGGTACATGGCCACATTTCCAAGGGGGTTCTCAAGATTGTCTAGTTGCCCAATAGTCCTGAAGTTCCATAATACTCTGGCGAATTTGAAGGCTGCAAGCGAGGGGTAATAACTAGGGAAATAATCATTGCCACTTTTAGGGTTTAGTGTTGCATGAGTGGGCCTTATTTCTTACTTTGCTTACTCCTGCATGTCAAATGAATGCTGCTAAACTGTCTCAACTGTGCCTCTGTTCTCATTTTGAAACTACCATTTCAGTTGGGTGGCCCTTTAGTGCCACCACCCACCAACTACCCCCAAACCACCCCCCCCAAGTCATGTGCCTCAGTGCAACCTGCCCCGCTCGCTAAGCCCAGTGGAGCTCTTTCCCTATAACCCATTCCCTTCCCTCAGCCCTGTCTGAACCCTCCCCCAATGGAGTCGTCGCCCTGCAGCACAGTAAAAGCCACCTCCGCCTTAACCCTGGTGTGGTGGCTGTAGAGACTTGCCTGTGAGACCCCCTGAAACCGATGCAGGGCAGCTGATGAAGTCTGGTGCTGAGCCCCGGCAGTGCTGCACGATGCAAGTTATGGAAATTAACCTCGGCGTTTTGAGCCAAGTGCAGGTCACCAGATGCACATTGTTTAAATCCTGTTGCGAAACATGTCTTTCTAATTGCACGCAGACATGGGTTCTTAATCCAACGTGGAGGGATGACTCCGGTCAGCAGTGTCACAATGAGATGCTGATTTATGCTAATGATATTCATGATGCTGGGCAGCAGGAAACGCGGCCTGCCATTGACAGCTGAAGTGTATAATCACTTCCTCGTTATACATGGTCATAAAACCGGTCTTGGGCCTTCTTGAGAGATTTAGCTCTCACGCCTGCCATGACGCCTGCCACAATCGGGAGCAGAAAGCCCTGCCATTTGTTTTGAGTTTTGCAAGCATGGGCTTTGCGATTCCCTGTGGCAAAAACTTGACCAATCAGAGTTGGCCTGCCTGTTTTGAATTTAAACAGAAGCTTGGCAGTTAACTGTTCCCAAGTGCATTCTCGAGGCAATGCCTCTACCAATCAGAGTCCACTCGTCAATACGCAAGTTCTGCACTGCCAAATGACTACTCTTGATTTTACTTGTCATCAGACCTATATTCGGGTTCATTTTTTTTTCTCAGCTCTTACTGGGGAGGTATCAGCTTTTACGACTTTGAGGTCTGCGTGTATGCCTTTATCAAACAGCAGCCCCAGTTTTGGATGGTGTTTCAGTGAGTTCAACTTCTGTAGCCACGAGTGTTCAGAACATCACAACACAAATTGCATACAAACTGCTTTCCCATTGAATAACCTGTCAAGGTTATAATCAGATCTCAACCATAATAGATTAATCGGTCATCTCATTGCTGTGTTATTAGTCCACTTGCAAGCATGGTTTACTGCTGTGTTAGATTACTCTCAGAGGAATCCTGCTCGGAATGTAACTTCACACTAAGATTGCCATTTTCTGCATGATAGTACTTAGTGTTAAAATTACTGCCCAGAGGGAAATCATCTCCCACAGAATTCAAAGTCAGAAATGCAAAGAAAAACATACGACTGCCGCAGAAGAGTGACAAAATCTGGCCTTTTGGCATCTTAACAAGATGGCTGTGGGTAGCTGTTTTACATTCCAGCAGAGTTTCATGACCCACTAGAGATTATACAGCTGCACCCTGAGCTGTTCGTCACTCACACAGACAGCATCAAAGAATTTGCAATGTATCAGGCCAACTTGCACCAGGCACCAGCACAAAATATGGAAGACAGATGTGCCTTTTGTCAAGACACCTTTCAACAATTGTCTGTGCACTGGCCTGTGGGTCCTGGTGATGGGGAATGGGATTCCTTGCCTGAGTCCCTGCAAATACTGACAGGCGTGTGGGGACTTACTATAAACACTGACAGATTCCTTGGGGTTGACTGTAAATACTGATACACCCCTGGGTGCAGCGGTGGCAGGGTGGCAGCATGTGTACCTTCTACAAGGTGCACTGTAGCAACTCACCAAAGCTCCTTAGATAGCACCTTACAAACTGTGACCTCTACCACCTAGAAGGACAAGGGCAGCAGACACATGGGAACACCACCATCCGGAAGTTCCCCTCCAAGCCACTCACCATCCTGACATGGAACTATATCAATGTTCCCTCAATGTTGCTAGGTCAAAATCCTGGAACTCCCTTCCTAACACCACTGTGGGTGATTCTAAACCACATGGACTGCAGCGGTTCAAGGAGGCATCTCGCTACCACCTTCTCAAGGGCAATTTGGGATGAGCAACAAATGGTGGCCTTGCCAGTGAAGCCCACATCCAATGAATGAATAATCAAAAAAAAAAACACTGCTGGGAACTCTCTGCATTTACTGACAAACACTTGGGGACCCCCTGTAAATATTGACACATTATTGGGCACTCCCTGTAAATGCTAACACACTCCTGGGAATTCATTGTTCATATTGACACACTCTTGGACATTCCCTGTAAATACTAACATACTGCTGAGGACTCATTGTAAATACTGACACAGTCCTGGAGGCTTACTGTAAATATTGGATCCCTCTGTTTCCTCTATTTGCAAGTTCTCCCCGTCACCCCCAAATTACATCTCTCTCTCTCTCTGGAAAACAGAGAACTACCCCTCCCCCGGCATTGAGTTTTGCATTATCACTGACCGGAGAATAGCATATCCATATGCAGTCCAATCCCGTCAATTTCATGATATATCTCAAATTAAGTTAGATTTTTCAACAAGAGAGCACTTGGAGGTGCAATAGGAGTGTTTGGTGATACTCCGCAAAACCTAAAGTTAAGAACAGGGAAAAAAAGAATTACTGACAAAACTTTAATGTCTCCTCCTCACTGAAAAGAATGGCAGAATATTTTTTTTCTCCCCCCAAGAACGACTAATACTATAGAGTTAGTCATTCCCAGGGCAATGATCTTTTTGAGCAGTCAATCCCATAATTCAGTTATGCTCAGCAAATTTATTGCTTACTTCCTGTTTTTGAGTATCATGACATCTGCTAAATGACTCTGGCTCCACTGACTGTGAGACAGTGATATTACTAATGGGTAGGATTTTGGCAGGAGGAGGGGTTGGGGAGTAGAGAGAGAGAGAGAGAGGAACTGATAGAGAAAGTGACAGAAAGAAAGGAAGATACAGTGCCAGAGAGAGAGGACAGAGATGGACAGAGAGACAAAGGTTAAGTGATAGTGACATAGAAAGATGGACAGAGAGAGTGACAGAAAAAGAAAGAGAGAGACATGGACAGACAGACAGAAAGAGAGAGAGAGACAGAGAGAGAAAGGGTGGGATTTTTAGCTGCGCCAGGGTGGGAATAAAGGTAGGTTGGCACCAAAAATAGTGCCAACAGCCAATGTGCCAGTTTCATGTTGCCATTCTTGCCCTGGCAACCCTCTGTCATTCTGCATGGAGGCCAATTAAAACAGTTAATGAGCTCATTGAGAGCTTGTTAAGGGCCAGTTGAGATTTTGATGGGGGTGCACAGGTTACACACTGGACTGGCTTGGCCTAAATAGCCAAGTGGTTATGGTACTGGGTTTGTTAACCCCAAGATCAAGAGTTCAAATCTCCCAATGGCAAACTATGAAAAAATGTAACTTCATCTGAATAGGAACAGATGGAAATGTGTTTGTACTTGAAAGTGTTACAAATTCCATCCAGTAACCAAGAATTGACACAATAGGAAATTGGTGCAAAAACATTAAATTTATGCTTGGCCTAAATAGCCAAGTGGTTATGGTACTGGGTTTGTAACCCCAAGATCAGGAGTTCAAATCTTGCAATGGCAAACTATGAAACAATGTAACTTCATCTGAAACAGATGGAAACGTGTTTGTACTCGATAGAGTTACACTAGCCAAGTGGTTATGGTACTGGCCTTGTAACCCCAAAAACTCAAAAGAGTTACACACTGGATCAGGGACAGACCAAGTGCATGGAGGCAGCAATATTGCAGGGAACCAGTCATGGTGGTACCATCGACTTAAGTGGGCCCATAAAAGGGAGTATTGCTGAGATGGTCACCTGTGTGCCTCAATGGCTGAGTGACATCAGATGTGTTGAGGTTGCAGGGAGAGTGGTCAGTACATGCTCAGGCAGTGCACAAGAACACAAGGAAAAGAAGCAGAAGTAGACCATGTGGCCCATCGAGCCTGCTCCAGCATTAAATACGATCATGGCTGACCTTGGATTTCAACTCCATTTTCCCACCCACTCCCTGTATCTGTTAATTCCCTGAGAGACCAAAAATCTGTCTACTCCGGCCTTAAATGTGTTCAACGATGGAGCATCCACAACCCTCTGGGGTAGAGAATTCCAAAGATTCACAACACCTTGGGTGA
The DNA here is from genome assembly GCF_017639515.1 of Carcharodon carcharias. Taxonomy (NCBI): domain Eukaryota; kingdom Metazoa; phylum Chordata; class Chondrichthyes; order Lamniformes; family Lamnidae; genus Carcharodon; species Carcharodon carcharias. The sequence goes on from NC_054469.1 coordinate 198,619,276, forward strand.
AGAAATTTCTCCTCATCTCAGTCGTAAATAATTGACTCCTTATCCTGAGACTGTGCCCTTCCAATCTTTTAAAGTCCCCAATTCAGCAAACACCCTATCAAACCAGAATCTTGCATATTTCAATGAGATCTCCTCCCATTCTTCTAAACTCCAGTGAATATAAGCTCAATTTATATAGTGTCTCATCATAGGACAACCCCCTCATCCCAGGGACCAATTTAGTGAACCTTTGCTGTACCACTTCCAATGCAGAGACCAAATCTGCACACAGTACTCCAGATGCAGTCTCACCAAACCCTATACAATTGTAGCAAGATGTTTATATTACTGTACACCAGTCTATTTGCAATAACAGGCAATATACCATTTGCCTTCCTAATTGCTTCTGCACTTGCCTGCTAACTTTCTATGTTCCTTTTATGAGCACACCCAGGTCTCTTTGAACATCAACAATTACAAGTTAATCACCTTTTAAAAAATATTCTGCTTTTCTGTTCTTACAACCAAAGTGAATAACTTCACATTTCCCTACATTATGCTCCATCTGCCACTTTGTTGCCCACTCACTTAACCTGTCTATATCTCTTTGCAGACTCCCTGTATCCTCCCCACAGCTTACCTTTCCACCTAACTTTGTATCATCAGCAAACATAGATACATTACTCTCTGTCTCTTCATCTAAGTCATTAACATAGATTGTAAAGCAATTATAGACGAATCAGTTTAACTTCAGAGGTGGGGAAGCTTCTAGAAAGAATTATTCGGGATAGAATTAGTAGTCACATGGAAAAATATGGAAGAGCCAACATGGATTTCTAAAGGTGAAATCATGTTTAACTAACTTGTTGGAGTCTTTTGAAGGGGAAAGAGAGAGGGTTGATGAGGGTAATGCTGTTGATGTGGTGTACGTGGACTTTCAAAAGGCATTTGATACAGTGCCACACAACAGATTTGTGAGCAAAGTTATAGCTCATGGAATAAAAGGAACAGTGACAACATAGATACAAAATTGGCTGAGTAATAGGAACCAGAGGGTAATGGTCCATGGATATTTTTTGGGCTGGAGGAATGTTTTAAGTGGAATTCCCCAGGGTCAGTATTGGAATCCTTGTTTTTCCTAATATCTATTAATGATCCAGATCTTGGTGTGCAGGGGTGTGCAGGGGATAATTTCAAAGTTTGTAGATGATAAGAAACTTGGAAGCATAGAAGTATAGAACTTCAAATGGACATAGACAAGTTGGTGGAGTGGGCAGATGAAGTTAAATGTGGAGAAGTGTGAGATGATGCATTTTGGTAGGAAGAACATGGAGAGACAATATAAAGTAAGGGGTACAATTCTTAAGGGAATGCAGGAGCAGAAGGACCTGTGTGTATATGTGCTTAGAGCATTGAAGGTGGCAGGACAGGTGGAGAGAGCAGTTAATAAAGTGTTCATTATCCTGGGCTTTATTAATAGGGGTATAGATTACAACAGCAAGGAGATTATGCTGAGTTTATATAAGACACTAGTTAGATATCAGCTGGACTATTGTGCACAGTTCAGGGTGCCACATTATAGGAAGGAAGTGGATGCATTGGAGGGAGCGTAGGCGAGGTCTACAAGAATTTTCCAGGGATGAGAAACTTCAGTTATGAAAATGGATTGGAGAAGTTGGGACTGTTCTCCTTGGAGATGAGAAGGCTAAGAGGAGATTTGATAGAGGTGTTCAAAATCATTAGGGGGCTGGATAGAGTGGAAAGGGAGAAACTGTTCCCACTCGTAAAAGAATCAAGGAAGAGAGGGCACAAATTTAAAGTGATTTGCAAAAGATTCAAATGTGATGTGAGAAAAAACTTTTTCACACAATGAGTGGTTCGAATCTGGAATGCACTGCCTGGAAGTGTGGCAGAGGCAGGTTCAATCAAAGTGTTGAAGAGGGCATTAGATGATTATTTGAATAGAAAGACTGTGCAACGGTACAGGGAAAAAGCAGGAAAATGGAACAAAATCATAATGCTCATTCGGAGAGCCGGTGCAGTCACGATGGGCTGAATGGCCTCCTTCTGTACCATAACAATTCTGTCATTCTGTGAAATAGCAGAGGCCCCAGTACTGATCCTTGCAGAACTCCACAATTCACTGCCTGCCAACTTGAAAATGCTTCGTTTGTGGCCACTTTCTGCTTCCTGTCCATTAACAGTGGTCATCACTTTCCAGGTATTGTGGGGGTATGAGAAAGGGGTAAGGCTTCTAGACAATACAGGGAGCACAAGGAAGGTAATAGCTGAAAATGGGAGGGCGACTGTTAGGTTCTGGGTTTAGTGGTGATGAGCATCAACAGCCTCAGCAGCAGAGACAGATGCCCAGGCATGAGGAGGACAGTAGAGATGGATGAGAGGAAGGAAGACAACGGAGGCCATACCCTAAGATGGAGCTATCTGGACATGTTGGAGGACCAGTGCAGCAGGAGGCTGCGCCTGTCCAGGCAGGTGGTCACTGAGATTTGTACTCTCATTGTGGAAGATCTCATGCCATGCAGCACTGCTCGCCATTCCCTGCCTGTAGTCATCAAAGTCACTGTAACCTTGAATCCCTTCACCCCTGGCTCCTTCCGGGGACCAGCAGCTGACCTGGGTGGTATCTTGCCAGTGGCTGCTCATCACTGCATCTCACAGGCCACTGCTGCCTTATTTGTGAGAGCTGGATACTACATACAGTACATAGGCACAAAGGGCAGCAGGATATTCTCTCCCATCACTGGATTCCCCAGGTACAGGGCATCACTGATTTTATCCACATGGCCATTCAAGGTACCAAGTGACCGCCCAGAAAGATTCGTGAACAGAAAGGACTTCCACTCCCTCAACATTCAGCTGGGCGGCGACCACAAACAAGAGCTTCCTTCATAAGTACACTCACTTACCTGGTAGCTGCCATAACTCCCTCATCTTCTGGCAGTCAAGAATACCACAGCTCTTTATTCCGTCCCCCCCAAACTTTCTTGGACACAAGGGTTAATCTTTGAAAGGATGGCTACTCACTCCTTCACGTGACCCCGAGACGGAGCCACAAACAAGATATAACCAGTTATCTGCTCACAAGGACCACCTTGCAGGAGTGGAAGAGGAAGAGGATTAGGACGAGAAGGAGGGAGATACAGAACTCAGAGGTGCCCCGGGCTTCACAAGGAGGTGGCCAGGGCCACTGAAGGACATGATGTTCTGATCAGGTTGTCATCAACATCAGGGAGCATCTGACCCAGGAATGTTTTGGCTGAGCCTTTTGAACCCACAATGACTGGAACTCACTTTGAGAGCATTTCCACTGAAAACCCCCCTTAAATAGATCAACTCTAACCACCAATGAATGATCTACATCTGTCCAGAGGTCTCACTGTCCCCCTTCAAGGACCTTTGCTACCCTTCACGACCGCTTCCCTCTTTTCCAGTTTCACTGTTAAAGAATGAAAGCTCACATGTTTGGCATCATGTGTCATAATTTACATTGTGCTGAGTGAGAGAAAAAGTATACACATGCAGGTGAAATAACCCCAATGAACCAATCAGTGTTCTGACCAGGCAGTGGCCTCAGCTCTCAGCCACTCCTACAAGGTGCTCCATGTGGCCTTGGATGAGGTGGAGGCAGCCTGCTCCCTTGTCTCTGCCTGTGACTGAGATGCACAAGGCGGTTGTCCTCATTGTGGAGGTGCCAGTGGGAGCACCACCAGAGGCCATTGCACCAGTGTCAATGCAGAGTTAGCCTCCACCTCAAGGCCCCGCTGAATAGATGGTCCCTCAGTTAGTGGGGCCAAGGAGACCAATGTTGATGACGGTGCCCAATGAGAGGTAGCACTCTCATCCTGGTTGCTGACTGCTTCTTGGATGGTGCTCTGAATGGCTGGAGGGGAACACCACCTGAGGTGGAACTGACATCCACTCCAAACAGCTCTGCACCACCAATGCCGCTGACCAGTCAATGCTACAGAGTGTTGCATGCACTCTGTGCATGTTAGTGCAGTGTTCCTGTATCCGCTCTAGGTGTTGCCACATGTGGCTCTCCATGAGGTTGGCCGCTTGCTCAATGGAGGAGTTTATGCACTCGAAACTCTGGACCATGGTGGCAGACATGAGTTGACGTTCTCAGCCCATGACCCCTTACTGCCTCAAGGAACTCTGACATGCAGGAACAATCTGCTGGTCTAGTAAAGTCTCCTTTCTTGTGACTCCTGAGGCCCTGCCTCTGCCCCCAGCTAAACATGGCTGGAAATGTCTTCCATTCTCTGAGGGGGATTGCCCAAAGCTGCTTCTGCTGCTCTCACCTCCTCCTGCTCATCAGTGTTGTGGTCTTCTCCCAGTACCAACGTAACTATCGCACATGAGGACCCACTGACATGAGTATATCAGTGCAGCTGGAAAGTAACCTTGTCAGATGTGATGGTACTGGTTCTGTTGTCTCTGATACCAGCACTTGCTCTGGTCCAAGTAAAGAACATCTCCCTCCACTTCACAACCTGTGGGAGACACAAGAAGGGATGATAAGAACTAGCCTTGGAGAGCAGAAGCCTCTTCCATGCTGAGGTTTCTCAGTGCAGCTGATATTTTTGGGATGCTGACAGAGGGAATGTAGTGCTCTCCATCCCATTCAGCTGCAGATTGCAATGTCATTTCAGTCTGTCCAGGAATGGACATCTCACTTTCCCTGACTTGTTCCTATGGGTTTTGGAAGTGTGGGTGGGGGGTACCCTGGTGATTCCTATTGCTCTCTCCTCCATGACAGTGGGGATGTGCAGATGGGGCACTCCTCCTCCTGTCAGCACCCTTTCCCGGACATTACGAGCCCTTTTCTCCTGAAAGGACAAAAGAGAGACAGGCCTATACATGTGTCTTATTCGCATAAGAAACTGCATGTATCAGTGCTGGCAAATCTTCAACAGCACTAGGACTCTGAGCCTCCCTGAGGAGTCAGTAAGTACCCTGGATAAACATTACTCCCATGTTCAGGAGCAGCATGCATTCTCAGGCTCCTCAGCGAGGCGTGTCTTTTGGAGGTTGAGTACTCAAAGGCCTTTCCTGGTGGTCTGGAGTTACACTCACCTTGCCAGAGCAAATAAGATCATTTAATCATTTCCGGAACAGGACCCAGTTCCTCCTGAGCACTCTTCACTTCCTAACTTAGCCACCTGAATCCATGTATGTTTGCTTTGTGAGGATGGCCCTCTTCTGCCACCCTCCAGAAAGAGGAACTCCCTTCTCTTCCTCACTGCCTTAAGGAGGACCTTCAGGTCCGCATCAGTGAAGTGTATGGTGGCCCTGCCCCGGATGCCAGCCCTCTGTCTGCCTCTCCTATCACTGCTGCTTCCATTTTCTCATTCAAACAGAAGTCACAGTAATGGCTGCCTTGGTGATGTGTTTAAATTGCATTTGCACCGTCCCATCTCAATTCTAGCTGCTGCCAAGAATTGGCTGCCCAGCCCACCCTCCAGCCAATTAGCAACCCACCTCTGTGAAATCTGGGGGCTGTGACTACTACATCCCAGAAATGGCCCCAGCAGGAGGAAACTCAGGCCTACAGAGCCAGAGAGAAAGAGAGAGAGACAGAAATTAGAGAAGAGCCAGCGACACCTAGAGTGGGAGACAAAGAGTGAGGGAGAGACATGTATTGAGAGGGGGTGGGAGAGAGAGAGAGAGAAGTGAAAGGGATGAGAAAAGCTCATTCCAGATAGATGCAGACTGTCTGAAATTTGACAGTTCTGCCTTCTCTCTCCCTCTAGTTGCGATCGACTAAACAAATCTGTTTAAAATCAATCAGACTCAGCAGCAGATTAGGTTTTCAGGAGAAGTTGTAACTGCTTTAAGAAGGTTTAACTGGTAAACTGCCCATGCTGTGTAAATCTCTGTTGACAGCACAGGTATTACCAGCATTTATGGGACTTGACAATTCTAACAGACTAGGGGCATAGATGAGGGGCATGGATAAGGTAGATAGGAAGAAACCTTTCCCCTTAGTGGATGTGTCAATAACCAGGGGGCATAGATTTAAGGTAAGGGGCAGGACATTTAGAGGAGATGTGAAGAAAAACTTTTTCACCCAGTGGGTGGTTGGGATCTGGAGCACACTGCCTGACGGGGTGGAAGGGGTATGAACCCTCACAACATTTAAGAAGTATTTAGATGAGCACTTGAAGCAACATAGCATACAGGGCTATGGGCCAAGTGTTGGAAAATGGGATTAGAATAGATAGGTGCTTGATGGCCGGCATGGACATGATGGGCCGAAGGGCCTGTTTCTGTGCTGTATAACTCTATCGGAAGAATATTCCCATTGGTGAGCGGGCAGGGGCCTGCTCGCCGACCCGTAGAATGACGCACGATGATGTAGGGCGGGTGTCCCGACATCACCACGTGTCATTTAGATTGTCAGTTCGGCTGTGCGCCCGCCGAACTGCCAAAGGCCGAGTAAGGCCAGTAACAAAGTAATTAAAGTGGTTAAGAATGCTACCCGTCCAATGTTAAGGTTGGCGGGCAGGCCAAGAGCCCAGGCGGCCTTCGCATTTTTCATGAAAACTCATCCACGGGCGGGATGAGGTTTCATGAAGGGTTTATTATTTAAATAAAAACTTTTGAAAAAGTTAATGGACATGTTGCAGCTCATGTGACAGTTTCACATGAGGGGACATGTCCTTAAAATTTTTTTTCACCTTTATTAAATATTCCAGAATTTCAACTGATTTGCCTCAGGGAGATCTCTGCGGTCTTTCATGCCCGCCCACATAAAATGGTGGCGCGCACCCGATTGGGGGCGCCAATCGGATTCGCACTCACCCCCGCACAACCCCCTCTCGAAGGTGGGAAAATTTTTCCCTTTGTCTCTATGACTAGACAGCAGTGCTATCTCCCTCGGTTGCTGCCATCGCTCCAACTTTATTTTGAGTAAATATCAAAAACACAAGCCGGGACTTTCCGTGTCCGCTGGCCTTGGGTGTGTTCGGTGGCGTGAGCAGACAATGTAGCGCAATCGGTTTAACGATGGCGGGAACCTCATTGTAATACATCAGCATATCATTATACGGCCAGCCTGCCGGACTCAACCCCATCCCCCCACTGTTGGATTGTCCGCGCATGTTGGCAGGAAAACACGGTGATGTGGTTCACAACAGCACACAGGCGAGGTGCACTTGGCAAGCTGCACTTTGCTTGGGACTTCAAGGTTTGTTTGCCTACCTTGCTTTGGGCAGCACTTGCAGTCATCAGCACCACATCACTTTTAGGGCAGTTCACGGTAGGTCTTTAGCTGCCAGATCAGCCATATGTGGGTGGCTTTTCAATGGCTGCAGGGCTGGGGCTTGCTTGGGGAAGGGGGAAAAGCGGCTTCAGGCAAGGGAAGAGGCTGCAGGACGAGGGCTGTACTGGGGAAGGAGGGTATCTCAGGGTGTGTGCGGGGGCGCATGTTGATCTGTGCAAGTGGCATCAAGATGGTGAGGGCTGAGGAGGCCGTCTCCAGAGGAGATGAGGCCAGATGGACATGTGAGGTTGTGTGTGTGAGAATGGGTGGTGATGTCCCTTGAGCAGGTAGTGAGTGAGATGCCAGTGAATGTGTGATGGGCTTGTGAGTGTGTGAGTTTAGCGTGATGAGATGGTTGCCTTACCCTGGCTGCATGGATGAGATCATTCATCCTCGATCTGCATTGGATGGCCAACCTCTTCTGTGCAGCATTGGCACTGACCACTGCTGCCACCTCCTGCCATGCTAGATTGGTGATGCTGCTATCCGTCCTGCAGCCACAGTGGGGGTAGAGGGCATCATGGCGGGCCGCCATGGCATCCAAATGGCATTCCAGTGACACGTCATTAAACCTGGGGCTGCAGCATTTTTGCCTTTTGTGGACATCCTCCCTGCTGTAGTCGTAGCCTGGGAGCACTGAGGTGGGTGCGCATGACTGGATTTTAAATATGGCGCCCAGCGTGATGAAGTGGCGATGTGATGGCGTGGCGGGCGAATGAGAGCCTGCCCGCCATTGAAATGGCATGTTTCCCGGGAATGCATAAATAACGCGCTGGGTTTGAGACAATACAGTGTGAAAACCTTCCATTGCAGCTAGCGGGTAAAACATCGTTTTTCCAGCCAGCTACTACACTTAGTGCAAATCTGGGACCATTCCACCCACAGTGTCAGATATGATTCACTTGAGTCTCTTATCTACAAACTGCCCATGAAAAGAAAATCTTTCTCCCCATCACTGTTCATTTTTACCATTTCAGTCACGCAATACCAGTCTTAAATTTCATCCAACTTCCATTCTTGGTTTCTTTTCCCTCTCCTGCCTCAAGGTGAACCTGTAAGGCCTCTTGTTTACCTGTGCAAAGTGGAAAAAACCTGCTTCAGATATTTAGAGCCAGGTTTTTAGTGAACTAATCAATGGCATTAGGAACTGCTGCAGGCTGCTCCACATCCAGATAAGGTTTGATTTATTTTTACAACAGATTTTTGTGGGGTCAGGAAATGTATCAGTGGGAGCTTTGTCCATCCCCCATACACCATGCACCCTCCGTAGACATGAACTCAACCAAATTTCTCCTGTCCTTATCCTAACTAAAACCAGGCCCAAATTCATATCTCAGCCCTCGCTGGCCTATATTGGCTTTCATTCCAGCAATACCCCCACTTTAAAATTCACATCCTTGCAATCAGATCCCTTCACAGCCTCATTCCTCAGCGTCTTAGTAAACTTCTCCAGCCTTACAATTCTCCGAGATATCTGCCCTCATTCTCTCACGCATCCGCAATTTGCATTGCTCTAGCATGGCGGCCATGCCTCCAGGTTCCTAGGCCTCAAACTCTGGAATTCCCTCCCTAAATTTCTCAGTCTCTCTTTCTCCTCTTTTAAGACATTCCTTAAAACCCATCCCCTTGTCCAAGCTTTTGGTAACCTGTCCTAATGTCTCCTTATGTTGCTCAGTGTCAGTTGTATTTGATAATGTTCCCATGAAGTATTCGTACTTTTGGAGATTTTATGACATTGACGGTGCTATTTAAATGTAAGTTGATATTATATCATTGAGCCGCAGGGCATTTAACTTCCTGATGTGTGTCACCAGCCTTCAGCATTCATAACATGGGCCTTTGTAGGTAGAATTTTTTGCGAAGAAAAGATTTAGACACAGAAGTGAAAAAAAGGGAAGAAACTAGCAATGAAAACTTAAAGAAAACAACATTGATTTTGAGCAGTTCACAAGTATTTACAAAGGATCTCTTCTCCGGATATTTTTTTCACACAGTGCCCAAAACTGTAAGGCTTGCCATTAGGTTTTTGGTGTATCAAATTTTCCAGCTTTCTGAAACAGGGCCCACTATCATCTCAGACATGACTGAAATGGTCAACAGCCAACAGAATACAACCCAGGAACAGAGGCCTCTGAGCACAGAACTATCTATCAAGTCAGGTCAAAGGATATCCTTTGCAACAGGCTCATTCAGTGGACCAGATTTTCACAAAGTCGTGATGGCTCTGAAGCCATTTAAAGATGGTGGACGGGATCCAATTTGGGATTCCCGCCACTATTCACAACACCGGGAATTTTTGCCAGCCTGGGTTAAGCATGCAGGCACTGAGCACTCCTGGCCTGGCTAGCTCCATTGCAGGGGTAGACTTCTCCCAGCCCCCTGCAATTTTTGTGGAGTCAGGCCAGTTTCTTCATGACTTGTGGTTCACTGGTCCCAGAGAAGTCAAGAACCATTGTCTAAATTTGGGAACCTTTTAAAAGGTCATGTCCCACAGCCACTCCCCACGGCTCCTCACACCCTCCGTACCAACTCAATGCCAACTCATGTCCCCAGCCTCTCCCCATGGACCCCCATAAACTCCCTGCCAACCCAATGCCACCTCATGCACCTTTCATGCCTTTCATCCAGTATACACTATGTACATAACCAATAAGTCACTTAATAACAATGGCAAGTATGGACTGCTGAGAATAGGCATCTATTCAGAAATGTTCCTTGAAAAAACTGCTGTGCCCTATAAAACCCTACAACCCTAATCCTATAAAACCCCATATAACTCTATAAAAGTGTGAATGAAATGGACCATTAAAGTATCAATTACAGAGGCTTCAATCACTTCTGGCCTCTTAATCTTGTCCAAGTAAACAGTGAGTCATTGACAAAAGACAGCGCAGAAAGACTAACTTATTATAACCACTTAAAGGTGTCAATCAAGCAAAGTCAACAATTCACTTCACTTGTTAAAACAGATTCCCTGCTGAGTTAATGCTTTTATTGGTCTGGTCCCTCAGCCAAGCATGCATAAGAAGAATATTTGGAAACAGATTGGATAGAGGGAGGCAGCAGTCCCACCCTTCTGGATCAGGAAGCCCTTCCTGAAGCCTCTTATTGGCTAGCAGCTCTCCGTTACCTTGGGATAGAGGCGTGCAGCATTGGATCAGGATTTAGGTAAGTGTTTGCAGGTCTTGCTGGGTGCCAAGCTGGCAGACTCCAGTTAATGGCGGGGGGGAGGGGGTAAGAGGTGGGGGCCCTGGTGGGAGGCTGGGGTTTGAAAGGCCCTGCAGATGGAGAACCAGGGGGAGGGTAATGGTAACTCCTTGGAAGGCCCTCCAATGGGCCAAGAGGGCATATTATGGAGGGACCAACCCTGCCTGCGACCACCCCGTGCAGGGAAACTACTTGGCACGGGCCTCTCCTGCCATTGGTCAAAACCAGCTCTTGTCGGAATTAATTGCCCACTTAAGGAGCTCAATTGGTCCACTGGCGGGCAGACCAGCTAAAGCCACCCACGCAGTGGGTAAAATTGCCTTGGGGGCAGGGAGGGGCAGGCAGGTGGTGGGCAAGCTTCCCCCTCACCCCCACCACCAGCCTTTAAACCTGCTGGGTAGGGTGGTGTAAAATCTAGCCCAGTGTTTCAGGCCTGTGACCTTTCCATGGATTTCTGATTGAACATCTCAGACGTGAAACATTCACTCTATTTCTCTCTCAACACATGCTGCCTGACCTTCCATTTTTATTATTTTGCATTTTCTATTTTTATTACTTTATGTTAGAGATTGAGTTCTGCACTCATCTCTAATCACTGTACTTTTTGTGGCAGTTCAGAAAACTTTTACAACACAAAATGTATGACTAAACTGACTGATTGACACAATAACTACTTTAAACGGAATACTATGGCATATTTCTAATTACTCATTTCCCTTTTGCTGCATACCAAAGTCATGTTGAAGTCAGGCATTCATGACAAGACCAGAATGCTCACTTTTTTTTGCAACCTTTTCCATTTACCACTTCTCAGCTTGATTCTGGACCATGTAGGAAGACATCAGGAGACCCTCCTATTTTATATATATATGAGTGTTCTGAATTATGATAGAAGTCAAGGAAATTAAACAAAAGGGGAAAGAAAGGCTTGCATGTATATAGTGCCTTTCACAACTTCAGGCTGCCCCAAAGTACTTTACCAGCAATGAATTATTTTTGAAGGACAGTCACTGGTGTAATGTAGGAAGCACAGCAGTCAATTTTCACACAGCAATCTCCCACAAACGGCAGTGTCATAATGACCAGGTCATCTATTTTAGTGAGGTTGGTTGACCATAATATTGCTCAGGACGTCTTGCTCTTTTTCGGACCATTTTGATTGTGGGATCATTTACCTCTGCTCGAGAGGGCAGATACATCCTCGGGCTGACGTCTCATCCTCAAGATAGTGCCTCCGAGGTCATTGCTGCAATACAGTGTCAGCTTGGATTATATGTACAAGTCTCTGAAGTATGACTTAAACCCACAACTTTCTGACTGAAAAGGGGTGAGTACCTGTACTACTGTCACCAAAGAGAATGGCAGAAGCTTCCTATGAAACTCTACTTGCCATTAGAGAACGAGAAGGAACAAAATGTCCTTCTCGGAAATATCCTGAAGGATTTAGTCTAAGCACACTTTAGTGATTGTAAGTAAAACTTTTCATTCTGTTTTGGGGATCATATGACTGCAGATGAACCAGCTGGGTAATCTTAAGGGTGGAGCTTTTTATTAATGGCCTTGGTTCAAGCATGTAGCTTCGTCAGGAGCTCTGTAAATAAAGTTTACTGTTTCTAACAAGAAATCTGTCCCACGCACCAAGTTTATTACAATTGGTGACAAGGTTAAATAGCTCCGATGCTGCATCTCACTTCCTGAAAGTGAGTATTTTGATTTTTAAGGAAAGAAAGAAAAGTATACTCACCAGACATGCCACTCTTTGGCAGAATTGACTCGTACAACTCAACCATGGAAGACTGGAGTCAGGGCATAGAGTGCCTAGGTTTCTACTTTGTGGCGAGCGAAAAAACTACGCAGGAGAAACAGAAAGTGTCAGTGGGAGCAAGACAGAAAACCTCATCCATAGTCTGGTGGCCCCGAACGCGCCCAATTCCAGTTCTTTTAATGAACTAGTAGATCTCATGAAGGCACATTTTCAATTAGAATTCCTGAGCTGTTAAAAAGTATGACTGCGTATTTCATGATGCATTGGGAAAGATAAAAGGCCTACAAGCAAAAATGTATGTAGATTCAGAGGCAACCCCAGTTCTTTAAGGCCAGATCTGTGCCTTATGCCCCAAAGGAGAAGGTGGATGCAGAATTGTGCCACTTAGAGAAGTTAGGAATAATCCAGCCAGTCCAATTTTCATAGCCTATAGTCCCAGTGATGAAACCTGATCAAACAATTCATATTTGCAGGGAATGTAAATTAACTGTGAACAAATCTGCTAAATTAGACAAATATTCATTCCCAAGGATTGAAGATCTGTATGCTAGGCTTGCAGGAGGGAAATCCTACACCAAACTGGACATGAGCCATGCTTACCAACAGCTAGAGCTTGACAGCACATCTAGAGGGTATGTAACCATCAGCATGCATGATGGCTTGTACCAATATATGCACCTACCTTTGGTAGGGTGGACTCCAGTTAATGGGGGTGGGGGGGGGGAAGAGGTGGTGGTGGGGGAGGTGGCTTTAGCTGGTCTGCCTGCCAGTGGACCAATTGAGCTCCTTAAGTAGGCAATTAATTCCGACTTAAGAGCCTCATTTCTGCATGTGCAACTTTCCAAAGAACCATGGAAAGTGTACTACAAGGGCTTCCCCAAGTTGTAGTGTACCTGGATGGCTTCCTGATCACAGGATCAACAGAAGCCAAACATTTGGCCAACCTAGAAGAGGTTTTGAGGAGAGTTTTTGGAGGTTGGTGTATGATTGATAAAATGGAAGTGTACTTTCCAAGCAACTGAAGTCATTTATTTGGATCATCGAGTGGATGCCCAGGGGTTGCTTCCAGTAGAGGAGAAAGTCAGGGCAATCAAGGAGGCACCCTCTCTTACCAGTGTCACTGAACCCAAGTCGTTTTTGGGCATGGTAAATTATTACGGTCGCCTTCTGACTAATTTGTCTACAGGCATTAGCCCCTTTACACTTATTATTGAAGAAGAACCACAAATGGTCTTAGAAGGCACAACAACAAGAAGCCTTCATAAAAGCCAAGAAGCTATTACGCTTGTCATGTCTGCTAGTACACTATGACCCATCAACGGAATTAATATCACCCTGTGATGCATCACCTTATGGTGTGGGAGCAGTGTTGTCACATAAGTTGGAAGATGGAAGAAAGGCCAATAGGATATGTCTCCAGAGCCCTTGCTGCAGCTGAGAATGATTACTCACAACTTGAAAAAGAAGGCTTATCTGTAATATTTGGAGTAAAGAAGTTCTGTCAATATTAGCATGATTGACATTTCACCATACTGTCAGATCACAAGTCACTAATGGGTTTATTTAGTGAAGATAAAGCAATTCTGCCGATAGCCTCTGCTAGAATTCAGAGAAAGGCTTTGATCTGGTTGGTGTACAAGTACACCTTTATGTGACGTCCGGGTGTGTACTTAACAAATGCAGACGCTGTCAGTCGTCTTCCTCTGCCAGATAGCATCACACATGTTCCAGTGCCTCAAGAAGTTGTGCTTGTGTTAAATTTCCTGGACTCCTCACCGGTCTGTGCGAAGCAGATAAAGAATTGGACAAACTGGGATCTAATTTTATGAAGAGTCTGAGAATAGGTATTGCAAGGATGGTCAAATGTATATGCCTCTGAAGTGTTAAAACCATTCCATGCCCGTAAAACTGAATTGTGTTGTCAAGATAGTATCTTATTTTGGGGATCAAGAGTCGTTGTCCCTTCGCAAGCAAGAGAACCACTCTTGACAGAGCCTCACACGGCTCATCCAGGCATTTTGAAAACAAAGATGCTCGCACGAAGCTATATCTGGTGGCCAAGTATAGATAGGCAGTGATATAGAAAACACAGCTAATCACTGTCTCCAGTGTCAGCAACAATGGAAGCTGCCCATTTCAGCTCCACTGCATCCGTGGAAATGGCCTGATCAACCCTGGTTAGACTACATATAGAGTATGTAGGTCCATTTTTAGGCACTATGTTTTTAGTGATCATTGACGCATGTTCTAAGTGGATGGATGTGTATGAAGTTAGATCACCGACATCGTGTGCAACTATTGAAAAGCTGCGCCAATGTTTTAGTGTACATGGCCAACCAGAAGTCATTGTGTTGGATAACGGTACCGCTTTCACTAGTACGAAATTGCAGAGATTCATGAACCTAAATGGGATTAAACATGTCAAAACAGCACCATATTATCCCTCATCCAATGGGTTAGCAGAAAGATCAGTACAAACCTTTAAACAGGAATGAAGAATGAAAGGAATGTTGGAAACACGAATTTCAACATTTCTTCTCAACTATCGCATGACTCCTCATGTAACTGCAGGTTCAACACGGTCTGAATTACTAATAAAACTCTGCCTTCATACAAGATTGAGTTTGGCGTTCGCTAACTTAGAGGGGAAGGTGGAGCAGAACCAGAGTAGTCAGAAAGTGAATCATGATATTCACAGTAAAGATCAAAAATTTACTGTGGGAGAGACAGTTTTTGTGTGAAATCTTGGAACTGGACCTAGATCAGTTCCTTGTTTCTGAAACAGGACCTTTGTCATACCAAGTGGACGTGGAAAACAGGATTGCTAGGAAACATGCGGATCGTCTAAGAAACAGAGAGACACTCCAACAAATAGTTACTCCACCTGAAATTGAAGTTGAAATTTTGATCCCTGAGGTACCAGATCGACATAGAATAGCCATACCTAATGTCTCTGTTAAAGTCAATAATTCTGAACTACCATTGTGTAAGGATGTCCCTGATGCTGCAGTTCCTGGTCAAGTTGATCCAGTAGTAGAATCTCAAGTTATAGAGTTACAAATCACAAAAACCACCTCAAAGACTTAATCTATAATTGCATGAACTGTATATATTTGTATAGGTTATAGATTAAAATATTCTTGTAAATAAGGGATGTAAAACAAAATTAAAGTTGGGGGGGGGGTGAAATGTAGTGATTGGAAGTAAAACTTACTGTTTTGAGGATCTTGTGACTGTACAGATGAATCGGCCCTAAACCAGGGTAATTTTAGGGGCGGAGCTTTCTAGTCATGGCCTTGGTTCAAGCATGTAGCTTCATCAGGAGCCCTGTAAATAAAGTTTACTGTTTCTAACAAGAAACCTGTCTGGTACACCAAGTTTATTGCACTCATGTTGGCATCTTTGGGACAGATGTACCCTGGATCTTCTAAACAATATCTTTTAAGTTCTTCTGGGCCATATAAAACCATTACACTCTACCCAAGGGTACCCACTGCAAAATTCAATTCATTAGCCCATTGTTCAAGAGGGAGGGAGTGCACTAAGTTTTTAAGGCAGTGTAGCAAAACATGATGTAACCCTTAAAAAAGCAGTAATGTAATCAATGTCACAGAGAACTCAAACACACCAACAGTCAATTAACCGTGGCAGGCCATTCTTGAAGGTATTCAGATAGGACCTTTCACATCTTCAGAATGTCCCAAATCAGTTTATGTAAATTGAAGTGCTTGAGAATTATAGTCACTATTGTAATTTAGGAAATGTGGCTGCCAATTTTCCTGTTTGGGGGTTCAAGTATCACTCAGAGATTTGAGCACAAAAATCAGGGTGTTGATCCCAGCGCAGTACCGAGAGAGTACTGCACTGTCAGAGGTTCTGCCTTTCAGATGAGATATTAAACTGCAGTCCCTTTGCCCTCTTAGGTATGTCCAATGCTGCTATCTCAGAGAAGAGCAGGGGAGTTCTCCCCAGTGTTCTGGCCAACATTTATCCCTCTAACATCATTGAAAAAAGATCATTGCATTACTATTTGTGATAGTTTTCTGTTAAAGTCAGGCGTTCATAACAAGACTGGAGCAGTCATCTTTTTGCTACAACTTTCCTGACCATTTACAGCTTGATTCTGGATCATATATAGAATCATAGGGCGGAATCATCCCAGATATGCACGAAGTGCGGAAGTGGGTGGGAAAAAGAACGTCTTACTTGTCAGCTCCAATGGCGGCATTTCATGCCGTATCATCCCAATACAGCCTCATTAAGCGTGTTCCTGGGAAACATGTCGTTTCGATGGTGGGCAGGCACTCATTTACCCACCGTGCCGTCACCTCGCTGCTTCCTCACGCTGAGTGCCATATTTAAACTGCAATTATGCACACACCTGTAAGTGCTTCCAGCTAGGACTGCTGAGCAGAAGACATAGTCCCGAAAGGCAAGAAGACTGCAGCCCTCTGATTCAGTGACACATCCCTGGAATGCCTTTTGGACACCATGGAAGCCCACTATGATGTCCTCTACCCATGCACTGGCTGCAGGAGGTCCAGCAATCTCACCACTCCAGCTTGATAGGCAATGGCAGTGGTGATCAGTGCCAATGCTGCACTGAAGAGGTTGGCCATCCAGTGTTGAAAGAGGATGAATGATTTCATCCGTGCCACCAGGATAAGGCAGCCCTTCCTTTTCACTCTTAACTCACATGTTCAAGCCCATCCCACGTTCACTGGCATCTCACTCACTGCCAGCTCAAGGGGCATCACCACTCACTCTCACATACACCCTCACATCTCCATCTAGTCTCATCTCCTCTGGAGACTGCCCTCTCAGCCCTCACCATCTTGAGGCCACTTGCACAGATCAACACGTGCCCCCACACACACCCTGGGATACCCTCCATCCTCAGTGCAGCCCTCACCCTGCAGCCTCTTCCCTTGCCTAAGGTCAATTCTTCCCATTCCTCAAGCAAAACCCACCCTGCAGCTGTTGAAGAACCACCCCCACCTTACAGCTGGTCTGGTAGGGAGAGACCTGCCCATGAGCCCCCCCCTTAAAAGTGATGTGGTGCTGTCTGCTTAGCTTGGCGCTGATGACTGCGAGTGTTGTCCGAAGCAAAGTGGGCAAACAAACCTTGAAATCCCGAGCGAAGTGCAGCTCGCCAGGTGCACGTCGCTTATGTACAGTTGTGAAACAAATCATGCCGACATGCTCAGATGAGCCAGCGTGGGACAATGATTCCAGCGAGCTTGGCTTATAATGGTAGGCAGATGTGTTACAATGAAATTCCCGAGGTCAGGAAGCACAGCCCGCCATCGATGAGCAGTGCGCATTATTGCAAATTTATTGTTTCTATTGTCCTAAAACCGATTTTTGGCCTTCTCGCCATATTGTCCTCTCATGCTGCCAAACATTTCCGCCCTAGAATAGTTACAGCACAGGAGGAGGTCATTCAGCCCCTCATGCTCATGTCAGCTCTCTGCAATAGCATTTCACGTAGTCCCACTCCCCCAGCTTTTCCCTTTAGCCCTGCAAATTATTTCTCTTCAGATAATTGTCCAATTACCTTCTGAAAACCACAATTGCACCTGCCTCCACCACATTGTCAGGGACTGTATTCCATATCTTAACTACTTAATCGTAAAAGGTTTTTCTTTCATGTCACCGCTTCTTCATTTGCCAATCACTTTAAATCAGTGTCCTCTGGTTCAGGATCCTTCCACCAATGGGAACAATTTCTCTCTATCTACTTTGTCCAAACCCCTTATGATTTTAAACACCTCCATCAAATCTGCTCTTAATCCTGTTTTCCCCCAGGAGAATAGCGCCAGATCCTCCCATCCATCCACACGACTGAAGTCCATCATCCCAGGACCATTCCCAGAAATATTTTCTGCACCCTCTTTAATACCTTCATAGGGAGGCACCCATTGTCTGCGTGAGTGTCCTGAATTATGGTGAGAGAAAAGAAAATGAAACAAAAAGGGAAAGAAAGAACCTACATCCTTCCTCGTTCAGAAGCTGCTGCTGAGCAATGGCTAACTTTAGGGTGGTTGGCTGTAAAAATTGCAAATTCCCCAGTGTAAGCCCTTTTAAGTCTTTTAGTTTGAAATCACACAGTGATATTAGAATTGAATGCATTTAAATGAAATATTTTTGTCAGCTGATTAATAAAACTTTAACCCATTTATCTTAAAACAGATGCACTCTTTCATTAAACATTCTGCTCATTACTAATATGATATATCATAATTCCAACCTTTTTAAAAAATATTTGGTGTAATTTCCAAATGATTCCCTTGTGCTCCTTTTCTTTCAGTTGGGTGCCTGTTTTCAATCACTTTAAACATTTTTTAATCATGCACAAGACCAAGCTATTAATATCTTTCCTTGTATAATATGACAAACTTGTGATTTAGTGGCAACAACGTTGAGACTTACACACCATCTGTAATTACTTAAGCATTGGCTGCACCTTTTTCAAAAACAACCATTACCATGGTAACTGTCAAGAGTGCTATAGAATGATACAGCGCAAAAAAAAGGCCATTTGGCCCATTCTCCCCATGCTGGCTCTTTGAAAGAGCCATCAGTTAGTGCTGCTTCCCTGCCCTTTGCCCATATCCCTAAAAACTTTTCCTCTTCAAGGGTTTGTCCAATTTCCCTTTGGAAGTTGCTGTTAAAAGTGCATTCCATGCTATGTAAAAAAGCTCCCCACACCTTGCCTTTAGTTCTTTTACCATTTAACTTAAATACAAATAAGACAACAGCAGATACGCCACCAGATTGCTAGGCTTCTCAAAAAAAAATTCAGATACATAAAGCAAAAGCAAACATGGATTTAGATAGTGCCTTTAATATCCTCAGAATTCCCCAAATTGTTTCACAGCCAATGCATTGCGGCTAAAGTGTAACCACTGTTGTTAAATGGGCAAACAATGCAACTGATATGCGTACAGGCCTTGCAAGCAGCAAATGAACAAATGAGCAGTTAATCTGCTTTTCATGGTGTTAGTTGTGGGCAGAAATATTGGCCAGGGCTTTCGGAAAACTTCCTGTCTGCAAATAGTTCCATGGGATCTTTATATCCATCTGATAAAGACAGATGGTTCTTCAGCTGAGTGCCTCAATCAAAAGTTGCTATTTCAGAAAGTGCAGCACTCCCTCAGTACTGACGTGCCAGCCCAGATTATACCCTTAAGGATTAGTGTGAAGACGGAACCACCTCCACCCTCTCATGCCCCCTTCGCACCCCCTCCTGACAGATGGAGAGGGTCAGGAGGTTAAAAATGTTAAATTTGTGACATCCAATCCCAACTGCTACCCACCATGTGTCTGCCTGTCCTCAATAGTTCCCAGCTGTGGTTCTCTACCACTGGCTTTCTCATCCAGCAGCTGGTCATCTTGACAATTTGGCTGGATGCCGGGTTGGAAATGAATAAATAAAATGATAATTGGGTCCTGCCATTAAATTCGGCAGGATCTCTGCCGAAATCAGGTCAACATGCCTCAGTGTTTTGGCATGTAGGTTGATGATATTTAATTTTGAACCAGCTAGCTGGGAGGTCTCATTCTCTCCATCTCCAAAAGTCAGAGATGCTGAGATGTCTCTGATTCTCAGCGCTTCCTCCTTTATTGCTATCAGCTGTACCTTCAGTCTGTTGCTCTCCCTAGTCTTCCGTTCTCTGTCCCCCTGCAATGGGAAAAGAGCAGACCTATTAAGTTCAGCTGGAACATGAGAAGGATGATGGCGAACGGAAACATAGAAGTGGGAACTTGACTCAAGGTGTTCCCATTGCACATTATCCAACCAGCTAGCTCCTCTCCGATGGGCGAGTCTGTACCTGCACAGGTACAGGCGGAGCAGTCTTTGGCAGGGCCCTCGAGGACTCTTACGCTCAGAGGTCATCACCCAAGAGCATCTCAACGTTCAAGATGTGACCTGAGCAGCTTGCCACTAGCTCTGCTGAAGACGTTGCTGTTGCATTATGTAGGAGCAGGAGGTAAATGAAGAATAAAAAGTAAAGGGAAAACATGGTCTATCACAGGTTGAAAACATCATGGGCAGTTCCCTAGGAATTTGAAACGTGCCTGCACACCAGCTGAACATTGATGGAATGGAAGCTCTTGCAGCTTACGAATACTCCTGGTTGGCCTGGGGTCACACAGATTGCCACGTGTGTGCTGTTAATGACATCCTGCACTTGTGGGAAGCCAGTCAGAGACGGAAAATTGAGTGCTCTCTCATTCTGACTGTTGTCATCACAGGTGAAGTTAACATAATTTCAGGCCCTGGCAAACATTTCCTCAGTTACTTGCTTCATGATAGTTATGTGCAGCTGACTGGGTGATATCTGCTGGAGATATCTGCTGTAGAGTCCTGGAAGGATGCAGAGGCAAAGAGCTGAAGGTAGTGCTTACTTTCATGTTCACCGGTAATGCATGGCCACCAGACCCACAGAGAGCAGGTCTTCCTTTAGGAGGCTGTGGATGCCTGTCACTACCTGACATGTCAAATGACACTGCTCCTCTGAGAAGTCAAGAAAGCTGAGCCTTTGTTTTACATCATTCCAAGTTTAACAACATGGATGGTGCCTACTGCGAAATGGGACCCTTGTTGCTCCCCTCTCTGCCCAACGCCTGTGGGTTTCTCCATGTTAGACTCTTGATGCTGCAATGGTCATCTTCCTTCTCAGCCAAGGTCCAGTTTTGCCACCCATCCTGACCTGGAGTCTCAATGCTTCCAAAAAGGCCAGGAGCCTCTCCTCACTGGTACACCCAACAAATCTTTTCTCAGTGAGAGGTAAGGAAGCATTTGTGAGCTATGAGTATGTATTGCTGTTGTGTGCCTGGTTGTTAACGAGCCCCATGAATGGCATTTCTCTTCTTGCCTTAGTTTCAATGATGAACTTTAGGAAGACCGGGAACTGTGCACGTGATGTGAGAAATTTAAATACCGGTTAGAGTATCACTGTAATATATTGATAGAAATATTGAAACCCTTAACTTGTCACTTCTGTGTGGGTTATGTGCACACAGCCAAACATACCTGAGTTACATGAGGGAGTCAGCACTTTGGAAAAGACTTCCAGATACATGCAGATTTTTGACAAATTTTAATTCCCAACCACACTCTAAACCCACATGGTCTTCAATGTTTGAACTCCCCCAATGTCATGGTACAATGTGCAGAGGAATTCTCACACACCCACAATTGTTTTTAAAATATTGTACAAATCAGCAAGGAAATTTACCCCCATGATAAAGAAAGAAATCCATACCATGATTGATTACTGTTAGAAAAAGTTTAGTTTCTTGTCTATTTCTCATTGCAATTAGGGACCCATTAACAGTGTTTGTCAGTATGGGTGATGTGGCAGACGTTACTCTGCTCTCATTGCTATTGTCAGTCACTTCCACCAATTATTCAACTGATTTCCTTTTGCTGGTTTTTATTTGGTCTGAATTACTCACTTACGCCATCAATGTTTCCCTCTGCCCTGAAATCTCTCTGTGGTGAACGACAGTGCCATATGTTCATGGTTCATTCTGTGTGAACCGTTTCCTCGCTACAATGGTAACTTATTCTTCCATTGGTATTGCAGTCAACTTCCTTCAAAGTACATTTCCTAGTTAACTATAGCTGGCTTACAGCCAGTTGTGGGTATGCAGGTTATATCATGTTTGGCAAGGGTATTGATTCTCAAGAGGTTTCTGCCTGGCCTGTGGCAAGCAGAAAATTGGAACTAGGATAAACAACCTAGATTTCTGTTAAATTCTGACCAGTTAGAAGTATTGGCCCTGTGTTTATGTGGGCACAATAACTCTTGTGCCCAGCTGTGCCAAATTTAAAGTAGGAATTTTTTGGATACAAGCTTTAGAACTTTTAAGATAATTACAAAAAATGGCCTATTGCTCTTTGACCTCAGCCCATATACCCACATTTCTTAATCTGTCTTTTTTCCAGATGCAAATTGAGTTTGAATCCATTTATTTAATTCACTTCCATGAAGTACCCTGTTAACATATTTTCCATTGTTACATTATCCTACACAACTTATAGTCTTCGATTTTGAAGGCTAGAAGAGCAATTCATGACCAACCACAGTCCACACTAGGGAAAGTGACCGTATTGGGTGCCAATGCAATCTCCATTGCCACATCATTGGAGGACTGCGTAGTAGAGGCTGTCTGATTTGTGTACTGTGAGTCATTTTTCACCTGAATGGTCATAATGTTTCCTCTGTTTAAATGTCAATCTTCATGTTGCAACATGTACTATTCATTAGTCTTAAGATTAAGGCCTGGATTTTCGCTCCCAGGCCAGGAGCACAGAGTCGGGACGGAAGGCCTGCCTTGGTGCACTGGCACTGTATCAAAGTTGTAAATAAAGACAAAAACATAAAATAGCCCTCCAGCCCTCACCTCTCACAACATCCTTAACCCCCACACACTCCCCATCCTCACCTATGCCAACCCATGCTGCTTCATGTCCCCCACCAAACCCCATGTCCCTTCGTACCCTCCATGCCAATGTATGCCTACCCTGCATGGCCCTTTTTGACCACTATGCCAACTTAGTGCCAACTCATGCATTCAATCAACACCCTTTGCCATTACACCTACAATGCCAATTCACCCAGTATCCACCATGGGCAGACCTCAGGACCCATGCTGAAATTAATTAAAATAAAGTTCCACTTGTCTATTGCAGGCTTTATTTTAAAAAAGGCTCTCGTTCATAAAAAACCCACTTGCTACATTTACATTCCTTCAACTACATTATCCCTTATACCAATAAATATTCCGTTCAATTGCAAAATCCTTATAAAAACAAGCTTTGGAATTCATTACCCAACTTCAAGAGTCCATAACCACTTGGAACTGTCAATCAAACTGTGAAATGGCAGGCATCCTACAGTGATTTTGGGCCATTGTGAAATCTGTCATACAGCACTAATCCAGTAATGGCAACCCTATGGTTTATGTCAACAGAGTGAAATAGCAAGCAATCTTTTCTTTTAAAGACGTAAAAGGCAGGAGTTTTGAATGCCTTGACAGCATGACAACTCTCTTTTACAGTTGATCTTGACACTTTTGACAGTTGTTTTTGATAGTTCCAATGAGCTTCACAGTTCTAATAACTTTATGCACTTTTTATGCATATAAATGCCCACTTTTAGTTATCCCAGAGCGAATCTTACCTCTTCCAAAGGGCACTTGACTTTTCCCCAAGGGGACATTAACTCTTCCAAAGGGCAGCTTTCCTCCCCTAAAGGTGTCCTGGGACCATATGCAAAGGGGTACTTTACCTCTCCAAAAGCGTACCCTGGCTATCCAAACAAATCCACAAAGCTTACACCTGCTTCCGACCAGGTCTATTCTGCACCCATCAGGCTTCAGACACCTCTCACACCAAAATCTCACATGAGTGGAGGCAGCTGCTGCTGATTTCTATAGGCAGCTGCCTCTGCGAAATGTGCATGCGCAGACCCTGACCCTGGCCCATTCCTGCCACTGCAAAAATGGTAGGTGCCATGTTCAGGGGTGGTGATTCCAGATTGAGGCCTCTTCCGCTATTTTTTCCATGATGGAGAGGCTGTCAGTCATGGGGAAAATTCAGACCTAACTGCGCACACCGAGGTCCCTGCAGTTGGGGAGTCAGCTAATTAGTGGATCAGCTAGTTTTTTGAGATGTAGCTAACTTACTCCTCTTAATTGTTTAGTTTGGATTTTATGAATACCATATCCTTTGCAAATGTAGGGTCAGCAATCAATCATTTGCTGTATCTCTTAAAGTATAGGCCAGAATTTTTAGGATTGTAGGGGCCGAGCCCCCGCATTCCGAAGAGTTGGAGGGGAAAACATCCCCATTCTTATTTTAGGCTCTAATGAGCATTGATTGGCAGTAAGCAGGACTTCCACCCTGCCTTTGAAGAACTGCCAGCCAATCCCCCCCTGTTCCCACCTCACAGAATCCCATGTGGGGAGTTGGGGGGGGTGTTCATGGTGGAGTGGGGTGGGGGGAGGGTTTGGGGGGGTGGGGGTGGAGGGGGGGTGGTGTGGGTGGCGTAAAATTCTGACCATAGGTTTCAAACCAACATATGTTTCCAAACATTGTTGGGTTTTAATGCTCTGCACAGCTTCTATTCCACCCTGGGTCACTGTTCCCTGGCACCTCATTGGCTTCAGCTACATGTATTGGCATCACCTTCATTGCAGTATTTCGTAATCTCATCATACTCAACTACCCATAACATACTGTTATTGTATTGCAAAATGGGCATTCACTAATCTCCAAAGAACTCCTTTATGAACTGTTATGTTGTTGATTTGCCTACTGAGAGATTAAAATGGTCAACATTCCAGCCAGCCAGCCTTGTCCACCTGTTGCCAAAGAAACATTTAATGAGGTTGCTATAGCAGCGAGTGTTTGTTTTGTAAGCGTTACTGAATGATCACAGGATAATCACCATAGGCCAAGCTTAAATCCATCATTCCTGCTACAGAAACAAGTGGTATAATTCTGCACCAAATGACACAATAAAGTTCTGCATTATTTTTGGTTCTTCAGCCCTCAAATTATGCAACAGGGCATGAGTGTGCAACACCAACTTGCATTTATATAATGCCTTTAACATTGTGAAATGTCCAAAGGCATTTCACCTTATCAAACAATTTTTAACACCAGGCTACACAAAAAGACATGTTAGGGCAGGTGTACCAAAGGTTTGGTCAAAGTGGTAGGTTTTATGGAGGAGAGAGGTGGGCAGGTTTAGAAAGGAAATTCCAGAACTCAGGGCCCAGGCAGCTGAAGGCACAGCCATCATTAGAGAGGCAAAGGAAATCAGGAACGCACAAAATTGCAAGAGTGAAGGGATCTTGGAGGGTTGTGGAATTGGAAAATTTTACAGAGATTGGGCGGGGAGGGGGCAGGCAAGACCATGGAAGCATTTGATTCCAAGAATGAAAATTTTTCCAATCCAAGTATTGACAGACCAGGATCATTGCAAGTCAGCAAACTCAGAAGATTGAGCAGGACTTGTAGCAATGCATTCATTGTTTTAAGACTGTGGCCATGGGTGCTTGAATGCCTGCATTGCAATAGGTGGCTGAGATGGGGCGATAATTGACTGCATTGGATTTGTCCTGCTTTTTGTGAACAGGACATACCTGGGCTACTTTACACATTGTCAGTATTGGCACAGCTTGGCTTTGGGCCATGGCTAGCTCTGGAACACATACCTTCAGTGCTACTGCTGGGATATTGTTGGGGTTCATAACCTTTGCTATGTCCAGTGGGTTCTCAGCTTGTTTATGTTTGAAGTTATTTGGAGGACATGGTGGAACAGTTAACACACTATCCTTTGACCATTGACTTGGATTTGAATTAATTCCAGACTGTTTGACCAGAGTCTCTTCTCTGTTTTAGCTGTAAGGTTCCTCTATAAAATGAGATAGGGCCAGCTCTTTTCAGATGGCGGAGTTACCCTTCCCGCCATCTGAGGAGTTGGCAGCGAACATAGCCCTGTCTGCCCCGCAATCATTTAATGCTCCAACAAGAATTAATTGGCTGGAGGCAGGATTTCTGCCTTTTGCTCAAGAGGAAGTGCTGCCTCAGAGAGCTGCTGGACAATCTGTTTGGCCAGTAGCTCTCTAATCCCTACAGTGTTAGAAGCTGCAGTGGACAGTCCCCAGAATCCAAGTCCTGAGAGTGCAGGACCAGGTGAGTTTTGGGAATTTTGGGACAGGGAGGGGAGGTGAGTCCAGGGGGTTGATAGAGAGGGATGGGGGTGTTGGTGGAGAGGCCAGAGGAGGAAGAAGCACCCGAAGCAGCCAGTTTTTAGGGGCAACGTCCAGTGTTGAAAAGAGGTCCCCACTTTCCACTCGATCTAAGCAGGGTTATTTTTCAGGCTGCTCCCCTGCACCTGAACTTCTCCCGCTGGCCTGAAAATTGAGGCTGACTAGGAAACAACCCTTAAGTGGTTATTTATTGGCCACTTAAGGGCCTCAATTGGGGAAAGGGCTTGGGAGAAGGGGTCAGGTACTGGCCGGAGCCTCACTCGTCCCACTGTAAAATTGCAGAGAGGTCGGGGTGGTCGGCAGCTCAGTGGGAAGATTATCTGAAGAATTTTACAGCCACCCCCCCACCTCCCACCTACAAACCTGCCAGTGGGGGAACGTAAAATATTGCCTGGGGTTATTTTAACTTGAGTTCCTGGTGGATGTTGGCCTACAGTATAAAATTGCCAACAAGTTCGCAATCTGATTGTGAGAGGTCATGAGCTTCGTGGAAGAAACACAATTGTGCATCAGGTGATGCTCTCCTGAGCTTGGAATTAAACAATATTGCTGTGAGAGAGCAGAGGAGACTTTATTCCGCATTTAGCTTAGGGCCACTTAATGCCGAATTAGTTTGTTTTTATCGAGTTAGCTCCTCCTTCTCTCTAGATCTACCTGAGGATAACTGCCAGGGACATAATGGCTCCAAATTTAAATGTTCTTGCCAACCAGCTGCCTGTGGTCACCCAACAGGTGTCTCCAGCTCGCTGGTATGTTGCCAAATGAGGCCTGAGGTGCCATAACAGTTGGGCCTCGGGCCTATCTCTTCCGGCATCGGGATCGGTCTAGTTCTAGGTCATAAATGATTCAGTCTATACTAAGAATATTCAGCTAATTATTGCACAATACAAATACATAATAACGGGAATGAGGCTTGTTTCTACATGAGTAGAAGAAAATAAAGTATGCACTAATGTGTGTGATAATCTTAGATCTTTCAGCACAAGTAATTTGGCAAAATCCTGTTATTCTTGGGATGATAGGAATTGGAGCAATGCACAAACTGTACTTGAATGCGCAATAAAATCAACTTCCCTCAGTTACTGAATATAACGAACACACTTGGCAGCATCTTGGAATGTGAATAGTGCAAGTGGGAGACGCGTAAGTCATCCAGATATTTTATGAAATTATGAAAATCAGCATTATTATTATAACCCCAGACCTACCAAGTGAACCAGAGGCTAAACATGGATTCATCTTAAATGAAACGTAACATGATTTGAGGAGCATCAGTATGAGATTGGATAGAGGAAACATTGACAATGACAACACATTTGATCAATTCACTAATTGATGTGGATGGGAAAGCATCCTGTTTAGCACTGAAAATTGCTACAATGCAAAGGAAAAAACATCCTGTAATGTCCATACTGTGTTGAGAGTTCAGGGGAGAAAAGGCCTTGTGGGGAGCATGTCATTAGATAAAGTGTGTTACACAATTTCCCAGTCTGCATTTGCAAGGGACTACTTGTGATCTTTCTCTGGAAAGAATCAAAGTTATTCAAGTAGGTTCTAACAAAGTGCATAGGAATGTAAGAAACAGGAGCAGGAGTAGACGACACGGCCTGTCGAGCCTGCTTCGCCATTCAATACGATCATGGCTGACCTTGGGCTTCAACTCCATTTTCCAGCCAGCTCCCCACATCCCTTGATCCCCTGAGAGACCAAAAATCCCAGCCTTACCTGTATTCAACGTTGGAGCATCTGCAACCCCCTGGGGTAGAGAATTCCAAAAATTCACAACCTTTTGGGTGAAGTAATTTCTCCTCAAGCATCTCGAAGTGATAGGCCCTGTATCCTAAGACTGTGCTCCCTGCGTTTTGGGTTCAGTATGAGTTACTGATTCTGGGTTTCAGCAAACATAGGAGGCAGCAGAAAGATACACAGGACCCATTTCCAAACGTCGAATGTGAAGAGTTGTTTTTAAAAAAGCCAGTACAGAAGCTAAGGGATGTCGAACAGAACTCCACAGTCTCCACTATGGGCAGAATTTTCTGTGCCTGCTGACATTGGCATCATGGAAGGTGGGAGCAGACAATATAGCGAGAAGGCCAAAAATTGGTTTCACAAAGTTGTGAAGCCAGCTTTCAATCACTGACTCTACCCGTCAATGGCAGGCTGTGTTTCCAGCATGTCGGGAATTTCATTGTAATACATTATAAAACATAATTGCATATCATTATAAGCCCAGCTCACCAGAATCATCTTCCCCCCACGTTGGATCATCTGGGCAATCATGCCGACGTGTTTCACAACTGTACATAAGTGACATGCACCTGGCGCGCTGTACTTCGTTCAGGACTTTGAGGTTTGTTTGCCTACCTTGCTTTGGGCAGCACTTGCATTCATCAGTGCCAGACATTGCAGGCAGCACCACATCGCTTCTGGAGGGACTCAGAGGCCGGTCTCTACCTGCAGATCAGCCATAAGCCGGATGGCTTTTCAATAGATGCGGGCTATGGCTTGCTTGGGGAAAGAGGGGAAGTGGCCTCAGACAAGGGAAGACGCTGCAGGGTGAGGGCCATACTGAAGAAGGAGGATATCCAGGGTGTGTATGGCGCACATGTTGATCTGTGCTAGTGCCCTCACAAGGATGAGGGCTGAGGAGGCAGTCTCCAGAGGACAGGAGGCCAGATGGAGATGTGAGGGTGTGTATGAGAGAGTGAGTGGTGATGTCGCTTGAGCTGGCAGTGAGTGAGATGCCAGTGAATGTGTGATGGGCTTGAATGTGTGAGTTTAGAGTGATGAGATGGTTGCTTTACTCTGGTGGAATGGATGAGATCATTCATTCTCTTTCTGCCCTGGACTCTTGGCACTGACCACCACTGTCACCACATCCCAAGCCAGAGTGGTGAGATTGTTGGACCTTCTGTGGCCAGAGAAGGGGTGGAGGACATCACAGCGGCCTCTGAAAGGCCTTGCAGTGACGGGTCACTGAACTGTTCTTGGCTTTCAAGGCCATGTCTTCACAGGATCAATCCTGGACTGCAAGCATTGAGCACTGTGTGGGCAGCTGCAGTTTA
Source organism: Carcharodon carcharias (assembly GCF_017639515.1). NCBI lineage: Eukaryota > Metazoa > Chordata > Chondrichthyes > Lamniformes > Lamnidae > Carcharodon > Carcharodon carcharias. The sequence continues at coordinate 198,648,371 of NC_054469.1, forward strand.
GATATGGCACCCGGAGTGAGGAAGTGATGAGGTAAGGGTATGGCAGGCAATTCCAAATTATATATATATATGTGGTTATATATGTATATACTATTAAAAAATCTTGTATCTCTGTGTATGTCCTGTCCATATTTTACATTCTAAATTTCTATCCCCACATTTATAATGGAGGCAGGGATGTGAAATGTCAGTTAATTAGGGCGATTGCTCTTCTTAGAGTAGAGAAAGTTAAGGGTAGTTTTAATGGGGGTGTTTAAAATTATGAACGGTATTATTAGGTAAATAAGGCGAAACTATTTCTGGTGGAAGTAACCAGAGGACACAGATTTAAGGTAATTGGCAAAAGAACCAGAGGATAGCAGATTTGTAGACCCAGCAAAAACTTGATCGACAATTCCACTGTGGACAAGGGGTTGAAATATTGAAGCATAAAGTCTGCTACCTGCAGTGAGCCCCACGTATGTATGACTGAAGATCTCCGCAGCAATCTTGGTTTAATATTTTGAGATAGGCATCTCAGTGATTAGTTGTTTATACACTTCAAAAAATATGAGTTGAAAAAGCATCTTCTGTTCCTGTCAGGGGGGCAGCTACGGTTTGGATTTTTGGAAGAATGATGATGAATTTAACAGGGAGTGAGGAGTCTGTGGTTTTAGTAAGGGTGTTGTGTTTTGAGAAAATGGAAAACTAGGAACGCTTTCCCTAACAGGTGTGGAAAAATCATTTACAGCTTGGGCATACTCGAATAATGAGGGATTACCACGTGCATGGAACAGACTACAGATTCGCTTGGTAGCACTTCTCTTAAAATGTGCCCTGAGGCTATTAAATCCCAGCTCTAGCAATGATAGGTAGAGAGAGGATACAGATCACTGTACTCCCCAGAAGATGTGGTAACGGCCTCTGAGATGCCTTTTGGTCTCTACACATTTTCTTTCTCTTTCCATTTCTGTTTTTCCCTTGGTGGTCCTTACAATATCATATTGTAAATTAGAGTAAAACAGCATTTATATTGACAAGAGAAAAGTAAAATACTGCAGATGATGGAAATCTGAAATTAAAAAAAAAGATGCTGGAAATACTCAGCAGGTCAGGCAATTTTTGTGGAAAGAGAAAAAGAGCGACATCAGATTTTGATGCCATACCACAATGTAGGACAAAATATATAAGAAGAAATATTAGGTGCTTGTGATAAAGAGATGGCTATAACCATGGGTGATTTTAATCTACGTATAAACTGGAAAAATAAGATTGGCAGTAGTAGCTTGGGTGAGGAGTTCATAGAATGCTTTCGAGATAGTTTCTTACAGCAGGATGTTCTGGAACCAATCAGAGAGCAGGTTATATTAGTCTTGATATTGTGTAATGTGACAGGATAAATTAAAACCTCAGAGTGAAGGAACCCCTAGCTAGCAGCAACCACAATATGATTGAATTTTGCATCCAATTTGAAAGGGAGAAGAGTGGGTCTAAGACTAGTATTTTAAACTTAAATAAGGACAATTATGTGGGGATGAAAGCTGAACTAGCTGAAGTGAATTGGGATACTAGGCTAGGGGATGGAACAATAAAGAAGCAGTGGCAGATATTTAAGAGGATATTTCAGAATACTCAGAATAAGTATATTCTCACTAAAAATAAAAATTCTAAAGGGAGGATCCACCATCCATGGTCAACTAAAGAAGTTAAGGAAAGCATCAAACTTAAGGAAAAAGCATATAACTGCACAAAGATGAGTGGCAGGTCAGATGATTGGTCAGAATATAAAGAATGCAGAGAATGACTAAAAGGTTAATCAGGAGTAAAAAATTAGAGTATGAGAGGAAGCTAGCCAGAAATGTAAAAACAAATAGCAAAAGTTTCTACAGGCATTTAAAAAGGAAAAGAGTAAGTAAAGTGAGTGTTGGTCCTCTAGAGAGAAACAGTCAGGAGTTAATAGTAGATAATAAGGAAATGGCAGATGAAATGAACAAATATTTTGCTTCAGTCTTCACGATAGAGGATACAAAAAACTTTCCAGCAATAGCTGTAAATCAGGAGGTGGAGGGGAGAGGGCAACTTGGCGAAATTACAATCACTAGGGAAGCGGTACTGAACAAACTGATGGAGCTGCAGGCTGACAAGTCTCCGGGTCCTGATGGACTTCACCTTAAAAGAGGTGGCTAATGAGGTGGTAGATGCCTTGGTGTTAATTTTCCAAAATTTGTCAGATTCTGGAAAGTTTCCATCAGACTAGAAAGTAGCAAATATAACCCTTCTATTCAAGAAGGGAGGGAGGCAGAAAACAGGAAACTATAGCCCAGTTAGCTTGACGTCTACTATGGGGACAGTGTTAGAATCGATCATTAAGGAGTCGGAAAGAGTCAGCTTAGTTTTGTGAAAGGGGAATCATGTTAACCAATTTATTGGAGTTATTTGAAGGAGTAACATGTGCTGTGGATAAAGGGGAGCCTCTAGATGTGCTGTATTTGGATTTCCAGAGAGTATTTGATAAGGTGCCATATCAATGGCTATTGAGGAAAATAAGAGCTCATGGTGTAGGGGGTAACATATTAGCCTGGATAGAAGACTGGCTGGCTGGCAGTAAACAGAGAGTATGCATAAATGAGTCTTTTTTCGATTGGCAGGATGTGACGAGTGGAGTCCTGCAGGGGTCTGTGCTGGGGCCTCAACTTTTTACAGGACATACCTGAGGGTGGTGATGGAGGAGTCTGACTGAAAGGTGTTATCCTGTGAGATTGACTATGTTGGACTGTTGCTTGACCAGTTTATGGGACAGCTCTCCCAATTTTGGTATGAGTGCTCTGATGTGGTTTGCAGTTTTGCCTGGACTGGGCATGCCCTTTTCGTGCCTAGTGCCTATGTCAATGTTGGGGATCCATCTGGTTTTATTCTTATCGTTTTTGTTTTTGATTTGATGCAACTGAATGTCTTGCTGTGCCCTTTCAGAGGCAATTAAGAGTCAACCACATTGCTGTGGGCCTAATGTCACATGTAGGCAGGTAAGGAGGGCAGATTTCCTTCCCAATAGGACATTAGTGAACCAGATGAGTTGTTATGACAATCTGGTTGTTGCATGGTCACCATGACTGATATTAGTTTTTTATGGCAGATTTTATTTAATGAACTGAATTTTAAATTCCCCAGCAGCCGTGGTAGGATTTGAACACATGTCAGTAAAGACCTTGATTGGAAAACTGGTATTGGTATGATCAAAATGGAGCTGAGATGAATTGGATACATGACCATAAGGGTGGAAGTCTTACATCTGTTTTGCTCAAATGATAGGTTACTACAACAGCAACAATTTTTTATATTCTTGGTCCTTAGTGAAAAATTGCTGTCTCACACTGTCACAAAATATTTGTGAGTGACTTATTTCATAGCAAACCTTTCGAACCTGGCTCTTTGTTGAGTAGCATGGCATTAAGATCTATTATATGTGACCTGCCTATTCAATAAATTTATAAAAGAGACCAAAAATGAAGAAATTGAGATAGGGAAAATGAGACACACTTACACATCAATTTAGAAAACCATTAGTTAAGCTTGAAGACACACTTGATGGAAGGAAGGAAAGTTGGTATAAATAGACAACATAAAACCATAGGGCTTCATGGGCATGGATCTCTGAATGTGGCAGAACATTTTGACAGGGTAGCTAGCAAAGCATATAGTGGGCTTCATAAGTATATGTGTTGAGCACAAAAGCAGGGAAGTTATGCTGAGCCTTTATAAAGCTCTGGTTAGACCACAACCAGACTATTGTGTCCAGTTTTGGTCACCACACTTTAGGAAGGATGTAAGGGTCTTTGAGAGGGTGTATGGAAATTTACCAGAATTGTCCCGGGGCTGAGGGATTTTTGCTACAGGCTGGAGGAGCTTGAGTTTTTCCTCTTGGAACAAGAGAGATTAATGGATGATTTGATAGAGGCATACACGATTATGATGGGTTTAGAAAAGGTAGACAAAGAAATGCTCTTCTATTAGTTGATTATACAAGGACTAGGAGACATAGTTTTAAGGTTGGGGACAAAAGATGCAGGAGGATGTGAGGAAGAGCTTTTTTTTTTACACAGTGAATGGCAATGCCCGAGAACTCGCTGCACACAAGGGTGATGGAAGCAGAAACAATGAATGATTTCAAAAGGAAATTGGGTGGGCACTTGAGGAAAATAAACCCTGCAGGGCTATAAGGATGGAGCAGGGGTATGGGACTGATTGGATTGCTTTACAGAAAGCTGGCATGACCTGGATGGACTGAATGGCCTTCTTTTGTACTGTAATGACTCTGTGACTTTATGACAAAGGTCTTATATTCAAGAGGGACACTGCTACGATGAACAAGAAAACTTAATTTCTATAAACTCTCATGTGCAATAGGATCCATCTAAAGACTTCAAATTGTGATGGACAAAAGAGTAGATATCAATCAGAAGGAAGATGAGTGAAATGGAACAGATTAAAGTACAACTGAAGAGAAGGGTTTTGAGAAGATCTTTGAAAACAAGGAAGGAGGAGGCAAGGATCAGGAGAAAGAGTTCCAGAGGGGTGTAGCGTAATGGCTAAAAATGGTAAAGCAGAGGGAAACAGGACAACAAAGGACCCAGTTCTAATTATGTGAACATGGCTGGGTTTTGAATGAAGATCTTGCTCAAAGAATCTCCTGGTGTGAAGAGAATGAAGGATTGATCTAGGTTTGCAAGCCTGAAGGAGATCACTAAGGGGACTAATTAATGAAAATTAGGGAAAGAGTTTTGATGTTAGTTCAATAGAACAAAAGGGAGCCAGTGAAGCCTGTAGATGGGGCAGCATTTTCCAGTCAGTGAGTGGGGGCAGGGCCCGCTTGCCAACATGTAAAATGACACGGGGATATGTTGGGCGTGCATCCTGACATCACCCCGCAAATCGGCTGCTCGCCTGCTGAACCGTCGATGGCCTGTTAAGGCCATTAAAAAACTAATTAACATGATTGATGGACCTGCCCATCCAACCTTAAGGTCAGCAGGCAGGCCGGGAGCCTAGGTGGGCCTCGGAAAAAGCATGAAACCTCATCCACAGGCGGGATGAGGTTTCATGAGAGTATTTAAATTTTTATGAAAGGTTTCAATAAAAGTTATGGACATGTCCCAACTCATGTGACACTGTCACATGAGGGGACATGGCAGGGAAATTTTTGATAACCTTTATTAAAAGTTTTAAATCGGAGCCAATCTCCCTGAGGCAGCACTTTGCCTCAGGGAGATCTGTGTGTTCTTACACACATAGCGCTTCCTAGCGGGCGTCACGCTGGGTGGGCCTTAATTGACCCGCCCACATAAAATGGCGATCAGAAGGCTGCCTGCCCATGCCCACTCCCGTACTTCTCCCATGACAGGGGGAAAATGTTGCCTCGTGGTGTTTGGTATAAAACTCAGGAAGTGAGGATACTTTGAATGTGTTGTATTTTATGAAGGATGAGGAGGATATTCACAAAGGAGACATACTAATAAGGAAGCAGTATGGCATCAGTGGAGAATAACCTGCATCATACATGTTAACAAGTTGAGATAAACTAACCATTCGCTTCACTCATGTGTGCTGTGGTAAAGTCTTCAATAAAAGTTGTGGTGATATATATTGGGTCAGATCTTGCTAAAGCAAAGCACGATTTTTTCTCTGCATCCTTCTTGACAAATTTTTGTGTGTTAATTTGCTTGAAGTATGAGCTGATGAGAACCTGGTGAGGGCAATGGGTATCTGGGACATCAATGAACAGGGGTGCTCCTTAACTATTAAGATTCAAGGATTGAGAAACAGCAGTATAATGAAGAAGGAGGGTGAATTGAAATGCGTAAAGTGGAGTCAAATCAGATACAAAAAGGGAAATAAAGAGATTGAAAGAAAAATTAGATAGAGAGATAAAACTCAAAGGAAAGGAAAATATTTAAAAAGTAATACCTGAATTTTAAAAAATCTCTAACAACAATTATCTACAGGCAGGAATGAGATTGCACAGTTTATATTATTTATATTTCATCTAGTCCAGAGGGCTTCAATGGCATTGCATTAACAATAATCACATTGACAAAAGTGCACTTGCACTCTTAATTACCAGACTTAAATTCTGCAGAGTTTAATAGGTAACTATTGTGCAATTCCAACAATTTCTTAAAATAGAATTGGGATGTTCAGGGTGGTATGTTACTGTGCTAGGCAAAAGTGGGAATGACATAAATCAACCAGAAAGCGATGGAAATTTGCAATTCGTGGTGTATCTCTTATTCCCCTGAATTTGCTGGCCAGTTGGCGAGTGTCATTAATATGCCGTTATTTTTCCAGCAAAATCTAGCCCATCATTGCTGTGCACTCAGTGTTTGCAATCAAAGTATTGCAATTATAATGTGTTTCATCATTTAAAAACAGGGTATAAACTACAGATAAATATAGATTGTATGTTGGTAAACTAAAGTCTGCTGTAAGACTAACACTTACAGTCATAAAAGTTCTGATGACTGTCATGATACTGATTCAAGTAGTCTAAATTGTATATAGTTTGGCTACACTAAGCTTAAATAAATAAGGTTTGATTACATAGAACAGGACTGTGTATGCACGCGAGTTCTGGTGCGTGTATGCATGTAGCATGTGAAGGAATGGGAAAATGTTATTTTTCTATAGCATTTGGGCATTGTAAAAAGTACTACTGTGATGCTTATAACTTCTACTGAAGAGTAAGCCATCACAGATATATTAGGTTCCAAAACCAGTACATTGGAGATTACTGTCTACAATAGGCCCTCCAAAGATACAGTTAGGTACATTTGAATGCACACACTAACCAATCAAAGGGTTGTGGTTTTCTTTTATACAGATGAGGCCATTAATACTACAGCCAGTTTCAGGGAAAATCTCGGGCTGCTCAGTATGTCATGAATTTAGGTAAATTCATGGAGAGTGCAAAAAATGTAAGTTTGGTTAAAGTAGTCAAGATTACACTTTCAAGCTGACTTATGAGCAATACAGCAGACAGTCATTTAGCTAGGTAATCATACCAACGTAAATTGTTCTGATGAAGAGTCATACGAACTTGAAACGTTAACTGTATTCCTCTCAGCAGATGCTGTCAGACCCGCTGAGTTTTTCCAGGTATTTTTGTTTTTGTTTCAGATTTCCAGCATCTGCAGTATTTTGCTTTTATCTAAATTGTTTGCAACAGTTTATCATGTATGCAATGTATGCACTCATTATATAAAGACAGATAGGTAGCTCATACTTTCTGTGACAGTTACAATCAGATATGACTGAAAATTCAGCCTATTGTGTGACAGATGTTACAGGCAGGGAGAGGAGGTGGTGGGATAACTTTTCCCCTTCTCCCTTACCACTCGGTTGTCCACAACAAGATGCATATTTTTAGAGGGAGTGTTTTGAAACCCTTTTGGGGGTTTCTAATAATAGTCTCGAAACAGGTTTTCTGGTAAGTTTAAATCAGAAGAAAGGATAAGCACAATATTCACACAATACCCAGAATGAAAACACAACGAAACTCTCACTCCCTCAAACATATAGACGCATTCACTCTAGAAGAGTTGAGTTTTTACAGATGTCACGCACACTTGGGTTAATAACAGAATAGCAAGAAAACAAATCATGTATTACAATTAGCCCTTTAAGATGACCTTGTTGCAAGCCTGGAGGGGTGGGGGGGGGGGGGGGTCCTCTCTCATGGTTCATTGAAGGTGAATGGAGGTTGAAAGTCTATGGGTTTTCAGGTGAAGTTGCAGCCGAGCTTCTATCAGAAAAGAGATATACTTTTGTTGCAGGTGGAAACACATTAGCCTCTCTCTCACTGCAGCGGTTGACTGGTTGTTGGGCAGGGTTCTGTCTTCTTGCTGGAGGAATGGTCCCTCTTGTGTCCTGTTGGTCTCCAGGCTGACTTGCCCCTGGCCTGGTTCCCTGGAATTATAAGCTGCGTTATCTGAAGTCAGTTTTGATCATGTGACACATGATCAATACTTCTATTGTCCACACAAATGACTCAAAGTTAGAAGCATTGCTATGCAATGGTGGATGAATGGTAGTCATTCACAGCTGCAAGTGATAAACTGGTTTTTCCCCACCTCTCTTGGTTAAGTTTTGAGTTTGCAGACATAGAGAGGTGTGGTTAGTGGTGATGGAGGAAACCATTGAAGTGAATTTCAGTTACTTTGAATCTCTAGACAATAGGAGTTGTAAATTCACAAATGATTTTGTATCCAGAATGCCTTTTCAAAGGAGGGGACTCCACCCATGGTCATTGCCATTTTAATAACGTTCCAGAAGCATGTTCAGACTTGAGTTAATCCTTGTCTGTCTAGAAACGACAAACAGTAGTTACCTGACTTTCTGGCAGCTGTCTTGGGAAAGTACATTGTCCATTATTCCATGTTGCTTCCTTTCCTTTTTTGAAAATTACAATTGAGTTCATATCTTAAAAGTTATAAAATATGACATGCCTTCACTAGGCATGTCACCGTTGTTCTTGTGTACAGATTGTTAGAACTCTCTGTGAATGAACCTTAACCTGTTGCTCAAGGGGATTGTACCTGATTTCTGATTTTATACAGAATGTATAAAATATATATACTAAATTTGCATGAACCAGGCTTTCTCTTTGCTGTGATAAAAACAAAAAACTGTGGACGCTGGAGATCCAAAACGAAAACAGAATTACTGGAAAAGCTCAGCAGGTCTGGCAGCATCAGCGGAGAAGAAAAAAGTTGACGTTTCAAGTCCTCATGGCCTTTCCACAGAACTCAAACAGAACCAGTTCTGTTGAAGGATCATGAGGATTCGAAACGTCAACTTTTTTCTTCTCCGCCGATGCTGCCAGACCTGCTGAGTTTTTCCAGGTAATTCTGTTTTTGTTTTCTCTTTGCTGTATTTGTTTTTAATATATTCTTAATTCTTTAATATATTCTTTCATGGGTCCTGGGCAGACAAGGTTTAACTCAAGTCAGAAGATGCTTCTGGAAAGTTATTAAAATGTAAATGACTATGGTTGGAGTCCCCTCCTTTGAAAAGGCATGATGGATATGGAATCACTTGTGAATTTACAACCCCTATTGTCTGGCGATTCAGAGAAACTGAAATTCAATTCAGTGGTTTCCCCCACTGCCACCAGCCCGACCCCCACCCCATGTCTGAAAACTTGATACTTAACAAAGAGAGGTGTGGAGAAACCAGTTTATCACAAACAGGTGTGAATGACCACTATTCATCCCCCATCGCTGGCAAGGCCAACATTTATTGCGCATCCCTATTTGTTTTTGAGGATATAGTGGTGAGCCTTCTTGAATCACTGTAGTTAGCATGGTAAGGTATGCCCATTTATTATAATGTAGGGCTTTCCAAGATGTTGAACAATGACAACGTTGGAACAACCATAGATGTCCAAGTTAGGATGTTTTGTGGTTCAGCAGGGAACTTGGAGGTAAAGGTGTCTCCATACACTTTATGTCCTTGCCTTTCAGTTGATGGAAGTCACAAGAATGAGACGCTGTCAAAGAAACCTTGGTGAGCTGCTGCACTGCTTCCTGTAGATCAGTCCTGTCTAACATTTTCAGTTGTTGGGGGATGGTGCGGGTGTGGGGGGGGGCAGGACATTTCTATTTTCTTCTCACTTAAGGGGCAAAGGAGAAAATTTCAGAAAGATAAGGTTTGGCAGAACATTAAACATGCATTTCAAAATAAAGTTAAGGCACGCAGAAAAGAAGTAACTTGTTGAGCAAAAATAAAGCAATGTCAAAGCAATAAATTGATAATTAAAGAGTGAGTAATAAAGATCACCATGAGAGTGTGAGAGGGACAGAGTCTGTTTGTCTGGCTCACTCCCAATCTCTTGATGCTCACTCCCTCACCCTCACTCAGTGTGTGAGTGGGTGTGTTTGGGCGTTGGTGTGTGCGGCTGAGGGTGAGGGGGAGAGGGTGAGACTGTGAGTAAGCCACACACACACACTCACTCACTCACTCACTCCCACACTCCCTCTCTCCCAGACCCCTGGGCAGCGACATCATCAACACCATTTACCCCCCAACAGTCCACTCGCGCCACCGCATCGAGCCTCTTCAGGCCCAGCAAAGAGCCTATCTTTCCCCCACCCAGCCTGGCCCTGCCTGGAGTGAGTCTCTGCTCCCCCCACCCCCGCCAACCCCAACCAACCCAGCCTAGCCCAGTAGCGAATCTCTCCTTTCACCACCTGGCCCAGCCCAAAGTGGGTCTGTCCTTCCCAACCCGGTCCAGCCCTGCTCAGAATGAGCCTCTGCTGCCACCCACCCCACCCACCCCCCAATCCAACCTGGCCCATAGCGAGTCTCTCCCGCCCCCACCCAGCCCGGTCCAGCATGAAGCGAGTCTCTCCCTCCCCCACCGAGCCTGCTCCAGTATGAAGCGAATCTCTCCCTCCCCCACCCAGCCCCACCCAACATGAAGCGAGTCTCTCCCTCCCCCACCCAGCCCCACCCAACATGAATCGAGTCTCTCCCTCCCCCACCCAGCCCCACCCAACATGAATCGAGTCTCTCCCTCCCCCACCCAGCCCCACCCAACATGAAGCGAGTCTCTCCCTCCCCCACCCAGCCCCACCCAACATGAAGCGAGTCTCTCCCTCCCCCACCCAGCCCCACCCAACATGAAGCGAATCTCTCCCTCCCCCACCCAGCCCCACCCAACATGAAGCGAATCTCTCCCTCCCCCACCCAGCCCCACCCAACATGAAGCGAGTCTCTCCCTCCCCCACCGAGCCCGCTCCAGTATGAAGCAAATCTCTCCCTCCCCCACCCAGCCCCACCCAACATGAAGCGAGTCTCTCCCTCCCCCACCCAGCCCCACCCAACATGAAGCGAGTCTCTCCCTCCCCCACCCAGCCCGCTCCAGAATGAAGCGAGCCTCTCCCTCCCCCACCTGGCCCAGCCCAGCCCAGCCCAGAGTGAGTCTCTGCCTCCTCCACTCGGCCTGGCCCAGCATAGAGTGAATCTCTCCCTCCTCAACCTGGCCCAGCATTGATTCTCCCTCTTGCTCTCTCCTTAATACCCTCTGTTTCAGGAGCTCACTCGATGCCACCGGTGTTGCTCACTCGCGAGCCTATCAGCAGCAAATGTGGGAGAGGAACAGCCTGTGGTTGAAGGAGCAGTTTCTTTATGAATTTCCATTGCACTTACTGGCATTTTGAAAATTACCTCCAGGGGCCACATTAGGGGGCTTTGCGGGCCACAGACAGCCCGCGAGCAGGACGTTGGACAAGCCTGCTGTAGATAATACACACATCAGCCACTATACTGACCTAAATTTCCCAGTACTGAAAATCAGAGGAGCTGTGTAATACTTTTACCGCCAGAACATTGCATACAGGTTATGCAAAGATGCTTTCAGAAGCACTCATTTTGTTATAACAACTAATACAAGTTCAGGGAGAATTAATTTAAAGTGTGTGCCATGTTCAAGTGAACTCTTAAATTACAGAAATCCAAAACAAGGATTAGACTTTGAAAGATTAGGAGGTGAAACTGGAAGATGAACCAGTAATGCTTATGTTCTTAGATGTCCCAATAGCATACAAAATGTTATGTGGAGTTGGGCCAATTAATGACAAAGTGAAGCTCTCTAGGGAGTTAGTGAATGACTTCCCTTTTTATTGGCTCAAAGAGAGGTGCTAATTGTTTTTTGAGTCTGGGCACTTCGCTATCTCTGGCAGTGGGTCCAGTTCGATGGTAACCATGGTGATGGACTTTGATAAACAACAACACAGAATGTGTAAATCATTGGAATGAAACTTCTGGCACAATGTAATTGGTGGGCTGGATGCAGAGTTGCTACCTTTTGTCTCCTTGCAGATATTCTCTCAGAGAAAAGCCAACAAATACACAATGAAGCTTGCATTTCACTTTATCTTTCACCAGCTGTAGCCTGAAACCTGAGAACATGTACAACTATAACCGGAAATGTGTGTGACATATAGAAATGGGACGCCAACAATGAGTTATGGGTTCCATAAAGGATTGCCAACTCTGGGCATATTCCTGGATTTGCCATCATGTGACATCCTGCCTTGCCCCACGTGACTGCCATTGATTGCCTTGTGGTGTTTCACCTTCCTGTACCAATTGGAAAGGAAACAGACTCCTCATTATCTGATTGGATGATTCTTAACCATCAGTCTAGCAACCGCTATTCCCATGAATGTTATTTTTATAACCAATAAACAAACAAGCTCAAAGGGCTTATGGTGGTGGCGTAGTGGTATTGTCACTGATATAAGTATTCCAGCAACCCAGGGTAATGATCAGGGGAACAAAAACAGAATTACCTGGAAAAACTCAGCAGGTCTGGCAGCATCGGCGGAGAAGAAAAGAGTTGACGTTTCGAGTCCTCATGACCCTTCGACAGAACTTGAGTTCGAGTCCAGGAAAGAGCTGAAATATAAGCTGGTTTAAGGTGTGTGTGTGGGGGGGGCGGAGAGATAGAGAGACAGAGAGGTGGAGGGGGTTGGTGTGGTTGTAGGGACAAACAAGCAGTGATAGAAGCAGATCATCAAAAGATGTCAACGACAATAGTACAATAGAACACATAGGTGTTAAAGTTAAAGTTGGTGATATTTTCTAAACGAATGTGCTAATTAAGAATGGATGGTAGGGCACTCAAGGTATAACTCGTGGGGTTTTTTTTTAATAATGGAAATAGGTGGGAAAAGGAAAATCTTTATAATTTATTGGAAAAAAAAAGAAGGGGGAAACAGAAAGGGGGTGGGGATGGGGGAGGGAGCTCACGACCTAAAGTTGTTGAATTCAATATTCAGTCCGGAAGGCTGTAAAGTCCCTAGTCGGAAGATGAGGTGTTGTTCCTCCAGTTTGCGTTGGGCTTCACTGGAACAATGCAGCAAGCCAAGGACAGACATGTGGGCAAGAGAGCAGGGTGGAGTGTTAAAATGGCAAGCGACAGGGAGGTTTGGGTCATTCTTGCGGACAGACCGCAGGTGTTCTGCAAAGCGGCCGCCCAGCTTACGTTTGGTCTCTCCAATGTAGAGGAGACCACATTGGGAGCAACGAATGCAGTAGACTAAGTTGGGGGAAATGCAAGTGAAATGCTGCTTCACTTGAAAGGAGTGTTTGGGTCCTTGGACGGTGAGGAGAGAGGAAGTGAAGGGGCAGGTGTTGCATCTTTTGCGTGGGCATGGGGTTGTGCCATAGGAGGGGGTTGAGGAGTAGGGGGTGATGGAGGAGTGGACCAGGGTGTCCCGGAGGGAGCGATCCCTACGGAATGCCGATAAGGGGGGTGAAGGGAAGATGTGTTTGGTGGTGGCATCATGCTGGAGTTGGCGGAAATGGCGGAGGATGATCCTTTGAATGCGGAGGCTGGTGGGGTGATAAGTGAGGACAAGGGGGACCCTATCATGTTTCTGGGAGGGCGGAGAAGGAGTGAGGGCGGATGCGCGGGAGATGGGCCGGACACGGTTGAGGGCCCTGTCAACGACCGTGGGAGGAAAACCTCGGTTAAGGAAGAAGGAGGACATGTCAGAGGAACTGTTTTTGAATGTAGCATCATCGGAACAGATGCGACGGAGGCGAAGGAACTGAGAGAATGGGATGGAGTCCTTACAGGAAGTGGGGTGTGAGGAGCTGTAGTCGAGATAGCTGTGGGAGTCAGTGGGTTTGTAATGGATATTGGTGGACAGTCTATCACCAGAGATTGAGACAGAGAGGTCAAGGAAGGGAAGGGAAGTGTCAGAGATGGACCACGTGAAAATGATGGAGGGGTGGAGATTGGAAGCAAAATTAATAAATTTTTCCAAGTCCTGACGAGAGCATGAAGCGGCACCGAAATAATCATCGATGTACCGGAGAAAGAGTTGTGGAAGGGGGCCGGAGTAGGACTGCAACAAGGAATGTTCCACATACCCCATAAAGAGACAGGCATAGCTGGGGCCCATGCGGGTACCCATAGCCACACCTTTTATTTGGAGGAAGTGAGAGGAGTTGAAGGAGAAATTGTTCAGCGTGAGAACAAGTTCAGCCAGACGGAGGAGAGTAGTGGTGGATGGGGATTGTTCGGGCCTCTGTTCGAGGAAGAAGCTAAGGGCCCTCAGACCATCCTGGTGGGGGATGGAGGTGTAGAGGGATTGGACGTCCATGGTGAAGAGGAAGCGGTAAGGGCCAGGGAACTGGAAATTGTTGATGTGACGTAAGGTGTCAGAGGAATCACGGATGTAGGTGGGAAGGGACTGGACAAGGGGAGAGAGAAGGGAGTCAAGATAACGAGAAATGAGTTCTGTGGGGCAGGAGCAAGCTGAGACGATCGGTCTACCGGAACAGTTCTGTTTGTGGATTTTGGGTAGGAGATAGAAGCGGGCCGTCCGAGGTTGGGCGACTATCAGGTTGGAAGCTGTGGGAGGGAGATCCCCAGAGGAGATGAGGTCAGTGACAGTCCTGGAAACAGTGGCTTGATGTTCAGTGGTGGAGTCATGGTCCAGGGAGAGGTAGGAGGAAGTGTCTGCGAGTTGACGCTCAGCCTCCGCGAGGTAGAGGTCAGTGCGCCAGACAACAACAGCATCACCCTTGTCAGCGGGTTTGATGACAATGTCAGGGTTGGACCTGAGAGAATGGAGTGCAGTAAGTTCAGAGAGAGACAGGTTAGAATGGGTGAGAGGAGCAGAGAAATTGAGACGACTAATGTCGCGCCGACAGTTCTTAATGAAAAGATCGAGAGAAGATAAGAATCCAGAGGGAGGGGTCCAGGTGGAGGGAGAATATTGGAGATGGGTAAAAGGATCCGTTGAACTGGGAGAGGACTCCTGCCCAAAGAAGTGAGCCCGGAGACGAAGACGGCGGAAGAAGAGTTCAGTATCATGCCGAGCCTGAAATTCATTGAGGTGAGGGCGTAAGGGTATGAAACTAAGTCCTTTGCTGAGCACTGAACGTTCAGCATCGGAGAGGGGAAGGTCAGGGGGTATAGTGAATACACGGCTGGGGTTGGGACTGGAAGAAAGGGTGGGGACGGAGGGACAGGCAGGGGTGGAGGGTCCTAGATGGGTGTTGGTGTCGATGAGTTGTTGGAGCTTGCGTTCCTTAGCACTTGAGAGAAAGAGAAAAAGTTTCTTGTTGAGGCGTCGGATGAGCCGAAGGATAAAATGAAACTGGGGGCACGCGCAGCTTTGAAAAAGGGTACGGCGGTGCTGCTGGAGGGAGAGGTCGAGTGTGTTCATATGGCGGCGCATGGCACTGAGAGTGGATTTCAGAATGTGACGGGAACA
The DNA here is from genome assembly GCF_017639515.1 of Carcharodon carcharias. Classification (NCBI taxonomy): domain Eukaryota; kingdom Metazoa; phylum Chordata; class Chondrichthyes; order Lamniformes; family Lamnidae; genus Carcharodon; species Carcharodon carcharias. Next base: position 198,663,637 of record NC_054469.1, read on the forward strand.
GCAGTCCGAGAAACGTTTTATGTCCCGGAGATACCTGTAATCCTGGGTGGGTTCGAAACATGAGGGGTGGAATTTCAGTTGAAATCCACGTGGGGTAAGTCGGAGACGGAGACAGTCACTGAGAAAGGAGATATGGCTGTGAAAGCGGGTTTTAGTAAACACCTTGTCAAACATTAGGAGAGAAATGGAAAGCAATGAAGGTGAACAAGGCAACAGAGAGATCCGGAAATCTTGTCGCAGAGAGGAACAGAACTTCTTCAAGGAGGTAGGCATTTCTTGAAGAGCAGTGGCAGTCAATTAAACACAGAGATAAAAACAAAAAAACTGCAGATGCTGGAAATCCAAAACAAAAACAGAATTACCTGGAAAAACTCAGCAGGTCTGGCAGCATCGGCGGAGAAGAAAAGAGTTGACGTTTCGAGTCCTCATGACCCTTCGACAGAACTTGAGTTCGAGTCCAGGAAAGAGCTGAAATATAAGCTGGTTTAAGGTGTGTGTGTGGGGGGCGGAGAGATAGAGAGACAGAGAGGTGGAGGGGGTTGGTGTGGTTGTAGGGACAAACAAGCAGTGATAGAAGCAGATCATCAAAAGATGTCAACGACAATAGTACAATAGAACACATAGGTGTTAAAGTTAAAGTTGGTGATATTATCTAAACGAATGTGCTAATTAAGAATGGATGGTAGGGCACTCAAGGTATAACTCTAGTGGGTTTTTTTTTAATAATGGAAATAGGTGGGAAAAGGAAAATCTTTATAATTTATTGGAAAAAAAAAGAAGGGGGAAACAGAAAGGGGGTGGGGATGGGGGAGGGAGCTCACGACCTAAAGTTGTTGAATTCAATATTCAGTCCGGAAGGCTGTAAAGTCCCTAGTCGGAAGATGAGGTGTTGTTCCTCCAGCTTGCGTTGGGCTTCACTGGAACAATGCAGCAAGCCAAGGACAGACATGTGGGCAAGAGAGCAGTGTGGAGTGTTAAAATGGCAAGCGACAGGGAGGTTTGGGTCATTCTTGCGGACAGACCGCAGGTGTTCTGCAAAGCGGTCGCCCAGCTTACGTTTGGTCTCTCCAATGTAGAGGAGACCACATTGGGAGCAATCTTTTGATGATCTGCTTCTATCACTGCTTGTTTGTCCCTACAACCACACCAACCCCCTCCACCTCTCTGTCTCTCTATCTCTCCGCCCCCCACACACACACCTTAAACCAGCTTATATTTCAGCTCTTTCCTGGACTCGAACTCAAGTTCTGTCGAAGGGTCATGAGGACTCGAAACGTCAACTCTTTTCTTCTCCGCCGATGCTGCCAGACCTGCTGAGTTTTTCCAGGTAATTCTCTTTTTGTTTTGGATTTCCAGCATCCGCAGTTTTTTTGTTTTTATCTCTGTGTTTAATTGACTGCCACTGCTCTTCAAGAAATGCCTACCTCCTTGAAGAAGTTCTGTTCCTCTCTGCGACAAGATTTCCGGATCTCTCTGTTGCCTTGTTCACCTTCATTGCTTTCCATTTCTCTCCTAATGTTTGACAAGGTGTTTACTAAAACCCGCTTTCACAGCCATATCTCCTTTCTCAGTGACTGTCTCCGTCTCCGACTTACCCCACGTGGATTTCAACTGAAATTCCACCCCTCATGTTTCGAACCCACCCAGGATTACAGGTATCTCCGGGACATAAAACGTTTCTCGGACTGCTGTTCCCGTCACATTCTGAAATCCACTCTCAGTGCCATGCGCCGCCATATGAACACACTCGACCTCTCCCTCCAGCAGCACCGCCGTACCCTTTTTCAAAGCTGCGCGTGCCCCCAGTTTCATTTTATCCTTCGGCTCATCCGACGCCTCAACAAGAAACTTTTTCTCTTTCTCTCAAGTGCTAAGGAACGCAAGCTCCAACAACTCATCGACACCAACACCCATCTAGGACCCTCCACCCCTGCCTGTCCCTCCGTCCCCACCCTTTCTTCCAGTCCCAACCCCAGCCGTGTATTCACTATACCCCCTGACCTTCCCCTCTCCGATGCTGAACGTTCAGTGCTCAGCAAAGGACTTAGTTTCATACCCTTACGCCCTCACCTCAATGAATTTCAGGCTCGGCATGATACTGAACTCTTCTTCCGCCGTCTTCGTCTCCGGGCTCACTTCTTTGGGCAGGAGTCCTCTCCCAGTTCAACGGATCCTTTTACCCATCTCCAATATTCTCCCTCCACCTGGACCCCTCCCTCTGGATTCTTATCTTCTCTCGATCTTTTCATTAAGAACTGTCGGCGCGACATTAGTCGTCTCAATTTCTCTGCTCCTCTCACCCATTCTAACCTGTCTCTCTCTGAACTTACTGCACTCCATTCTCTCAGGTCCAACCCTGACATTGTCATCAAACCCGCTGACAAGGGTGATGCTGTTGTTGTCTGGCGCACTGACCTCTACCTCGCGGAGGCTGAGCGTCAACTCGCAGACACTTCCTCCTACCTCTCCCTGGACCATGACTCCACCACTGAACATCAAGCCACTGTTTCCAGGACTGTCACTGACCTCATCTCCTCTGGGGATCTCCCTCCCACAGCTTCCAACCTGATAGTCGCCCAACCTCGGACGGCCCGCTTCTATCTCCTACCCAAAATCCACAAACAGAACTGTTCCGGTAGACCGATCGTCTCAGCTTGCTCCTGCCCCACAGAACTCATTTCTCGTTATCTTGACTCCCTTCTCTCTCCCCTTGTCCAGTCCCTTCCCACCTACATCCGTGATTCCTCTGACACCTTACGTCACATCAACAATTTCCAGTTCCCTGGCCCTTACCGCTTCCTCTTCACCATGGACGTCCAATCCCTCTACACCTCCATCCCCCACCAGGATGGTCTGAGGGCCCTTAGCTTCTTCCTCGAACAGAGGCCCGAACAATCCCCATCCACCACTACTCTCCTCCGTCTGGCTGAACTTGTTCTCACGCTGAACAATTTCTCCTTCAACTCCTCTCACTTCCTCCAAATAAAAGGTGTGGCTATGGGTACCCGCATGGGCCCCAGCTATGCCTGTCTCTTTATGGGGTATGTGGAACATTCCTTGTTGCAGTCCTACTCCGGCCCCCTTCCACAACTCTTTCTCCGGTACATCGATGATTATTTCGGTGCCGCTTCATGCTCTCGTCAGGACTTGGAAAAATTTATTAATTTTGCTTCCAATCTCCACCCCTCCATCATTTTCACGTGGTCCATCTCTGACACTTCCCTTCCCTTCCTTGACCTCTCTGTCTCAATCTCTGGTGATAGACTGTCCACCAATATCCATTACAAACCCACTGACTCCCACAGCTATCTCGACTACAGCTCCTCACACCCCACTTCCTGTAAGGACTCCATCCCATTCTCTCAGTTCCTTCGCCTCCGTCGCATCTGTTCCGATGATGCTACATTCAAAAACAGTTCCTCTGACATGTCCTCCTTCTTCCTTAACCGAGGTTTTCCACCCACGGTCGTTGACAGGGCCCTCAACCGTGTCCGGCCCATCTCCCGCGCATCCGCCCTCACTCCTTCTCCGCCCTCCCAGAAACATGATAGGGTCCCCCTTGTCCTCACTTATCACCCCACCAGCCTCCGCATTCAAAGGATCATCCTCCGCCATTTCCGCCAACTCCAGCATGATGCCACCACCAAACACATCTTCCCTTCACCCCCCTTATCGGCATTCCGTAGGGATCGCTCCCTCCGGGACACCCTGGTCCACTCCTCCATCACCCCCTACTCCTCAACCCCCTCCTATGGCACAACCCCATGCCCACGCAAAAGATGCAACACCTGCCCCTTCACTTCCTCTCTCCTCACCGTCCAAGGACCCAAACACTCCTTTCAAGTGAAGCAGCATTTCACTTGCATTTCCCCCAACTTAGTCTACTGCATTCGTTGCTCCCAATGTGGTCTCCTCTACATTGGAGAGACCAAACGTAAGCTGGGCGGCCGCTTTGCAGAACACCTGCGGTCTGTCCGCAAGAATGACCCAAACCTCCCTGTCGCTTGCCATTTTAACACTCCACCCTGCTCTCTTGCCCACATGTCTGTCCTTGGCTTGCTGCATTGTTCCAGTGAAGCCCAACGCAAACTGGAGGAACAACACCTCATCTTCCGACTAGGGACTTTACAGCCTTCCGGACTGAATATTGAATTCAACAACTTTAGGTCGTGAGCTCCCTCCCCCATCCCCACCCCCTTTCTGTTTCCCCCTTCTTTTTTTTTCCAATAAATTATAAAGATTTTCCTTTTCCCACCTATTTCCATTATTAAAAAAAAACCCCACGAGTTATACCTTGAGTGCCCTACCATCCATTCTTAATTAGCACATTCGTTTAGAAAATATCACCAACTTTAACTTTAACACCTATGTGTTCTATTGTACTATTGTCGTTGACATCTTTTGATGATCTGCTTCTATCACTGCTTGTTTGTCCCTACAACCACACCAACCCCCTCCACCTCTCTGTCTCTCTATCTCTCCGCCCCCCACACACACACCTTAAACCAGCTTATATTTCAGCTCTTTCCTGGACTCGAACTCAAGTTCTGTCGAAGGGTCATGAGGACTCGAAACGTCAACTCTTTTCTTCTCCGCCGATGCTGCCAGACCTGCTGAGTTTTTCCAGGTAATTCTGTTTTTGTTTTAGATTTCCAGCATCCGCAGTTTTTTTGTTTTTATAATGATCAGGGTTCAAATCCCACCATAGCAGATGATGAAATTTAAACTCAATTAAATTTAAGTCTGGAATTAAAAGTCTGATGATGACCATGAAACCATTGCTGATTGTCATAAAAACCCATCTGATTCACTAATGTCCTTTAGGGTAGGAAATCTGCTGTCCTTACCTGATCTGGCCTACATGTGACTCCAGACCCACAGCAATGTGGTTGACTCTAAAATGCCCTCTGAACAAGGGCAATTAGGACAAGGCAATAAATGCCTAACCAGTGACACCTGCATCCAATGAATTTAAAAAAAAACATGTTATAAGATTCAATCTTTAATTCCCTTGTGATTTTTCACTTATTTTTCATGAAACCTCATCCATGGGTGGGATAAGATTTCATGAAGGGTTCATTAAATTAATACATTTTTATAACCAATAAACAAACAAGTTTAAAGAACCTATGGTGGTGGCATTGTGGTACTGCCACTGGATAACAATTCCAGAGACACCAGGATAATGATTAGGGGATCTGGGTTCAAATCCCACCATGGCAAATGACTAAAGTTAAATTCAGTTAAGTTTAAGTCTGGAATTAAAAGTCTGATTATGACCATGAAACCATTGTGCAGGCCCTGACTCTCCCTCTTCCTGCCTGCACATGTAGTGCTGAGCCCTACTGGGCAGATCTTTAATTGGCCCACACATGTAAAATAGCAGCACTCAGCAGATTATGATGAGCTCTGTGCCTATTCCTACTGGCCTGCCTGATGAGTATTTGTCCAATCAAAAGTGCATCTGAGGAATTAATAAAGGAAAATAAGGAGATGGCAGATGAATGGAACAGGTATTTTGCATCAGTCTTCATTATAGAGGAGGCAAGTATCAATGCCAGAAATAGCTATAAATCAGGAATTGGAAGGGAGGGAGGAACTCAGGATAATTAGAATCATGAGGGAAGTCGTACTTAGCAAATTGTTGGAACTGTGGGCTGACATCCGGGTCCTGATGAATAGTGTCATGGTGTCTTAAAAGAAGTGGCTAGTGAGATAATTGTTGCGTTGGTTTTAATTTTCCAAAATTCACTACATTCGGGGAAGGTTCCATTAAATTGGAAAATAACTAATGTAACTCTTTTATTCAAAAAGGGAGGGAGACAGAAAGCAGGAAACTTCAGGCCAGTTAGCTTAACATTTGTTATAGGGAAAATTTTAAAGGTAATATTAGACTGTTATAACAGGGCCCTTAGATAAATTCAAGGTAATCAGGCAGGGTCAACATGGTTTTGTGAAAGGGAAATCATGTATAACCAATTTATTGGAGTTCTTTGAAGGAGTCACATGTGCTGTGGACAAAGGAGAACTGGTGGATGTTCCATACATAGATTTCCAGAAGGCACTTGCTAAGGTGCTACACCAAAGTTTATTAAGAAAATAAAAGCCCAGGGGTAACATATTGGCATAGACAGAAGATCGGCTAGCTAACAGGAAACAGAAAGTAGGCATAAATGGTTTTCTGGTTGGCAGGATGTAACAGGTGATGTGCCACAGGGATCAATGCTAGGGTGTCAACTTTTTATAGTTTATATAAATGACTTTAATGAAGGGACTAAAAGTATGGTTGCTAAATTTACTGATGACACAAAGATAGGTGGGAAAGTAAGGGCAGAATCTTCTGGTCAGCGTGCGTGGGCGGGCCCAACACACCGACGCATCCCGACATAATTGCATGTCATCTCGATATTTCATTCTCCCGCCGAAATGTCAATAGCCTATTAAGGCCATTAAGAAAGTAATTAAAGTAGTTAGGAATGCTGCCCATCCAACCTTAATGTTGGTGGGCAGGCGAAAAGCCCAAGCGGACTTCACGTTTTTCAGGAAACCTCATCCGTGGGCGGGATGAGATTTCCTGAAGCTTTTATAAAATAAATGCACAAATTTTCCCACCTTTACAAACATGTCCCAACTCATGTGACACAGTCACATGAGGGGACATGTTTGAATAAATTTTTAAATCTATTCTTTATTAATTTTTATAACCAATCTCCCTGAGGCAGCTCCGCTGAGCGCTACCAGCCGCGCGTTACGCTGGGCGGGCCTTATTTGGCCCGCCCACATAAAATGGCGGCGCACAGCCGATCGCTGTCGTCAGTGTTCTCACTATGTGAGGGGATGGTGCTGCCAGTGAGGGGTCCAGTACTGTCACTGTGCAAGGGGGCCGCCACTGTCATTGTGTGAGGGGAGTGCACCTGTCCCCTGCCCGCTCCCACCTAGCCTGCCCGCCATAGGAAAATTCCAGGCCTAAAATTGTGAAGAGAACATAAGGAGGCTACAAAGGTTTATAGAAAGGTTAGCTGAGTGGGCAAAGATTTGACATATGGAGAATAGTGTGGGAAAATGTGAAATTGCCCATTTTGGCCGGAAGAATGAAAAAGAAGCACATTATCTAAATGGCGAGAGATTGCAGAGCTCAGAGACTTAGAGGGATCTGGCTGTCCTCGTGCATGAATTGCAAAAGGTTAGTCTGCAGGCACAGCAAGCAAGTAGAAACGCTAATAGAATGTTATCATTTATTGTTAGGGGAATTGAATACAAAAGCAGGGAAGTAATGCTTCAGTTATATAGGGGCATTGGTGAGACCATGACTGGAATTTTCCAGCCCTGCCCATGGGGGGTTCCTGTCACAGGCTGGAACTGAAAATTTAGAGAGCCAGCCAAAAGTCCATTGACTTTCGGCGGCACCACAAAATCCCAGCCGCAGGTGGAGTTGGAAAATCCCGGCCCACATCTGGAGTACTGTGTATGGTGTTTGGCCTCCTTATTTAAGGAAGGATGTAAATGCATTGGAAGCAGTTTAGAGAAGGTTGACTAGATTAATACTGGAATGGGTGGGTTGTCTTATGAGGAAAGGTTGGACAGGCTAGGCTTGAGTATCTGTTGGAGTTTGGAAGAGTAAGAAGCAACTTGATTGAAACATATAAGATCCTCAGGGGCCTTGACAGGGTGGATGTGGAAAGGATGTTTCCTCTTGTGGGAGAATCTAGAACCAGGGGCCAATGTTTAAAATAAGTGGTCAACCATTTAAGACAGAGATGAGGAAACATTTTTGTCTGAGGGTTGTGAGTCTTTGGAACTCTTCAAAAAGTGGTGGAAGCAGAGTCTTTGAATATTTTTAAGGCAGAGGTAGATAGATCCTTGATAAGCAAGGGGGTGAAGTGTTATTAGGGGTAGGCAGGAGCAAAATCAGATCAGCTGTGATCTTATTGAATGGCAGAGCAGGCTTCAGGGGCTGTGTGGCCTAATCCTGCTCCTAATATGTATGTTCTTATGATTTTACCAGCCCCCGAGGAGGGAGGGCTGGAAAATAGCAGCAGAATGCAACAGGAGGGCAGGCGGCCAATTAATCCAAGTAACTGGCCTAATAATGGCCATTTAACACACCCGTCAGCATTTTATCAGCTTTGGAATGGCCCCCTTTCACACGGGCAGATTGCCAGGTACATTGAGGCAGCCTCCCAGTGGATTCCTGAGGAGGGCTTTCCTTCTTGGAGGTTCCATGCCCCATGGAGGGGCTCGCCCATTGGAAACAGTCATCCCACCATGGCTCTAATGCCACCACTGGAGGATTTAACCTCCCCGATCACCAGGGCCTGCCTGCCTGGCCCTGGCACCAAAGAAATTTCCTACCTGTCCTTCAAGGCACCTCCACATGGAGGCACCATCTCCTCTCTGCAGTCTCAGCAGTGGCCATCTCTATCGGTGCCACTGTCAAGGTTGTAGGGCTGTCAGCCCTCTGATTGGGCAGGCAGCCGAGATAGGCAGGCCACTGTCCTGAACAGGACAGCGGCCCTGACAGTGGCCTATAACTGACCGCCACCAGTCTGTTCTCCCACCGTTCACCCACACTGGCTCGGGACTCACATTTGGTCTTGGTGCTGGGATCCATGCCGTGCTGATAAAATTTCAACCAACATTTCAGGTCAAAGGTCTTCCGCTGGAAGTGGAAGATTGGAAAGACAAACAGTGTTTCAGCAAATACGGTGCCAGGGAAAACAGGGTCGGAGCGGGTGGGGGATAAGTGGGGAGCTGTAGAGGAGGAGGAAGCAAAGAGGGAAGGACCTGTGATTGGATGGAAGGTAGGAATGATTAAACAGTGAAATGGTGCAAGGCAAAATGGGGTAATAATGGGAGAAGTAAAGAAAAGGTGGCTGCACAAACAACAAATGTGATGTCTAGCCGGATGATTTGTTTCTGGTGTTGTTGGTTTGGGGAGAAACGTTGACTGAGACACTGGAGGAAGCCCCTCCTCTGGGAAATCTAGCAGGATAACTTACATCCCCACCTGAACTGACAGGAGGAGCCTCAGTTTACCATCGCAGTTGAAAGACAGTAACACTGACAATACTGCACACCTACAGCGCATGCTTAGATCGTGTAATCAAGTCCTGGGCTAGAATTTTATCATCTTGGCGGGGGCCTTGATGACAGGCCCAAAAGCTGGAGTGAATTCACCTCAGCTTTTGCATTTTACAGAGGTCAGAAAATTAACTGGTTGCCCTCAGGGCTGCTGTCACTTTAAAGGACAGCTGACTGCACCCAAGAACTGCAAATCAATCGGATTGCCAGCAGCTCAGCAGCGCCACTTGGAGCAGTGGCCACTGCCATTGCTGCATATGGGAAAAAACGATGCCATTATAGGAAGGATGTGATTGCACTGGAGGGGGTGCAGAGGAGATTCACCAGGATGATGCCTGGGGATGAAACATTTAAGTTATAAAGTGAGGTTGGAAAGACTTGGGTTGTTTTCGTTGGAGCAGAGAAGACTGAAGGGCGACCAGATTGAGGTGTACAAGATTATGAGGGGCATGGACAGGGTGGATAGGGAGCAGCTCTTCCCCTTAGTTGAAGGGTCAGTCACGAGGGGACACAAGTTCAAGGTGAGGGGCAGGAGGTTTAGGGGGGATGTGAGGAAAAACTTTTTTACCCAGAGAGTGGTGATGGTCTGGAATGCACTGCCTGGTGGAGGTGGGTTGCCTCACATCCTTTAAAAAGTGGCTGGATGAGCACTTGGCATGTCATAACATTCAAGGCTATGGGCCAAGTGCTGGTAAATGGGATTAGGTGGGTAGGTCAGGTGTTTCTCACGTGTTGGTGCAGACTCGATGGGCCGAAAGGCCTCTTCTGCACTCTGTGGGCAGAATTTTACGGCCCCGTTTCAGCAGGGGCGGGGGGATGTAAAATGCGGCAGGCCATTATAAATGCCATTGACGACAGCGGGAATGTAAAATCCCGCTGTTGTAAAATTCTGCCCTGTGATTCTGTGAACAGGGTCCTCCCAACCGAGTAAGGTGGCTCTAGGGGTGCTGGGGCCATTCTGGCAGGACCCAGCAAAAGACAAGGTGGGGAATGTTGGTTCGGGTGTGTGCGCCATTGCTGTGGGGATGGCCATTGCTGCTGGGGTGTCCCATCCTGGGAACAAAGAATGCCCTTATAGGAGGCTCTCCCAAGCCTGCTAGTAGGCCACAGGATTTAACTACTGGTCTTCCCACGTGGCAGAGGGCCCACCTGCTGCTAGTAAATTGCCAGAGACAGATGGAAAAGTCCCTTAATTAATCACTTCAGCGGCTCAATTGGCTTCTGGGCAGGAGGGCCACCGTCCACCTTCCCTGCCTCTGGTAAAATGCCATAGCTGGTGAAGGGCACTTCAACCCTGCCTTCCCTTGCCATTTTAAGTGCACCCTGTTGCCCAGGTTGCTTTAATTGCCCACTTAAGAGCCTCAACTGGCATCCGGACTGGAAAGCTGCCTCTAATCGTGGTCCCACCCTGCTCTCTCTCACCTGATTAAGTGTCACCACTTCCACCACCCCCACCATCAAATCTGAGGGAGGCATTAAATTCTGCCCTTGATTTTAACAATCTCCCCAGAGCGCTTCCACCCTTCCACTAGTATTGTTCCTGCCAGGTGAGTTAGATTAAAACAAGGCCCTTGTTCCTCGCATTGAAAAGGTGCGAGGAAAGTATGAAACACACACAGGTGATAAAAAAGAAACTGGCATGTAGAAAGAAAGATGGAGTGGGAGGGTTTATAAGGAGCCAGACTTGCATAAATAGAGACAGATGGCTGGAAAGATAGAAGGAGAGATACACTGAAAGACAGAAAGCATTTAGCTGATGGAGGGAAAGACAGGAATTATATGAGAGGCAAAGAGAAGACAGACATAAGAGACTAACGTATAGGGAGAGTAAGTGAGATAGAGTCAGAGCCAGAATCAGAGCCCAGTTGAGAGATGCAGAGTGATACGGTGAGACACACAGTGAGATAAAGGAAGAGAGAGATAGAGAGAGAGAGAGAGAGACAGTGATTAGCCCAGACCTCCACACGGGTAAAACAAAATGTTTTCCTGTATTGGTTGCATTGCTAGCAGGTTGATTGGATGTTGACTGACTGCTGGAGTGAGGCGTATTCCAAGTTTCCATGGGTATGGAAAAACAGATGCCAAGGAGGTGACTGGCTGTCTCATGTAAGTGAGGTGCCCTCCCACTGACTGCAAACTCCAGACTGGCCATTATTAGAGGGCACTGTCAAGTGATAAAAAAACAAAAACAGAATTACCTGGAAAAACTCAGCAGGTCTGGCAGCATCGGCGGAGAAGAAAAGAGTTGACGTTTCGAGTCCTCATGACCCTTCGACAGAACTAGTCAAGTGATATCCTGATGTAACCATGGCGATCACATTCTGAGAAGAGTGGGGGGTGGGCACTATCCCTACTTTGAAATCGTGGGGCTGGAAGGACAGAGTAAGGGGGGAAATCGTGTTAAAATAAACTGTCTTTGAATGTGTGCAGAATCCTGAAGGAAATGCCTCTAAATTAGGTGTTAAATATTAGAATATAAATGTATTCATATGCCATTGTCTAGTCTGCTGTTTTAATAGAAATGTCAACCTTTTTATTTTCTATAGGTTAACACCATTGCTAAAACATTGAACAAAGGAACGTTATATGGACAAGTGAATGTGCTATTATTCAACTAGTCCAATTTTAGGCCAAAAATCTCACCATCAAAATGAAAACGAGTTATTTGCTTTTCCTCCTGTCCTGCTATCTCAGCTTGGAACATAAAAGAAGCCTCATAGATCTTGTTTCAAAATATAAAAAGCCATGATTCTGAATCACTGATAATTGTAACAAGGGTTTGTTTTTCTCTCCGGTCTCCTGGCAAGATGGTGCGGGCCCTATTGAATAGGATTATGTTCCGAAAGCAGTCATAACAGGTCAACATGATGCATATCACACTGTTGGCCCATACATTTCAGAGTTAAGTGTTCAGTTCCTTACTAAACCACTGTGTGAGTGTAAACAGTAAAAGAAATCTGTTTGGGGTATGTATTCAGTTCACTATTGTTCCTGCAAAATACTTAACATGTCTGTACCAAACCACTCAAAAAATTGCAGACTCATTACTGCCAATTTTAAAAGAGCACACAGAGAGATTTAGTGTGGGTATGTAAAGTCTGCCCGCAGTAGATATACTGGATTACTGGATCATCTTTGTGAACAGCATATTGTTGTAACTGTTCTTATCCCAACTCCAACAGCCGATAATGAACAGTCCAGGACAGACAGCAAAAAGGGATTTTATAATTGTCAGCTGCAGACCAGCCTAAAAAGGTCGAGAAGTTAAAGATTTTCGGAAGTGAAGTAAATACTAAAATGACCTGTTAAACAGAAAAAGCCCGAAAGATTATGCTGTTGCCTAGCAACAGGAGGCTCCACAGAACTGGAAAAGTAGTCTTAATTCAGTTGAAGCCAGGATTCCAGAGAGACTGGACAGCAGATGGACAGATAGCAAGTTCCAAACTGAAGTTGAAGCCAGATCTCAGGAGAAGCTGGACACAGGAGAAGCAACTGCAGAAGCAGATTCCAGAAACTAAAGAAGAAATTCCCAAAATCCAGGGGAGTGGAATAGGGAAGGTCCAAAAGGACAGCCTGGTCAAAGGACGAAGTTAGGAATCTGGAAATGGTCCTGTTCTGTGGAAATGAAAGTAAGGAGCAGAGAGAAAAGTTCCAAGCTTCAAGCTTAAAGAGAAGAAAGCTGCAGAAAGCAGACTCAAAGCAAAATTGAAGCCAAAAGATCCAGGGAGACAGCTGTAGGTCTGTAACTCTTTATTGACAGGTGAAGCAGTGGTGTTCTGTTGGCATGGCTGAGTCAGTGAGAGAGAGAGTGCATGGAAGAAAGCTTGAATGCATATGGAGGAGAGGAACATTGGAAGGAGAGTTCGAAACCCAGAAGGTGGAAGACATCTGAGAGAAAGCATTGTTTGGGAGAATGTCTCAGAGCAAGTTCTTTTAGAGTGGAAGCCCTCGCGTGACAGAGAGAGTTCAGTGAGACCGGTTGGCTCACGGTAGATGCTTGATTAACAATAGGGTGAAAGTTTATCTGGGGTAGGCAGGAATGTGGGGTTGAGGTTACATTCAGTTCGGCCGTAATCTTATTGAATGGCTGAGCAGGCTTTAGGGGCTGAGTGGCTTATTCCTGCTCCTAATACGTATGTTTGTATGTACAGTATGACAGGTGTCTGAAGGAAGTCAAAGAGAGATTCATAGCATCTGTTTGGCATGGCTTCTATCACTTGGTTTCAGAGTGTGGTGTGTCTGACCACAGGTTGCTTATTGGTTTACATGGACTGCGTACCCACTGTGAACATCAGAGTATCAGATAGCTTTTGTAACTTTTGTTATCCTTACAAATCTGTTTATATCTGTGAAGGTATAATTGTGGGTGAAGGAGTAATGTAATATTGTTCATTTCTTCTAGTTTAATAAATGTGTTATTCTTTTGTTAAAAGTTCATCATCTGACTCCTGTGACTCTGTTCAGTAGCCACTCTCCACATATCTAAACAAAAAAGTTAGGGCCTATCAAGTCGGTTCCACCTGGAATCTGACTTGACCAGTAGTAACATCAGCTGGGATCATAACAAAGTGGAATTGCCTGTAGGTTTGTAGTGTTGAATTTTGATCTTTGGAGGGAAGAATTAATCAGCCACTGAGGAGGATGCAAGAGAGGCCTAGGAAAAGCTTTTTATATTCAATGTCCTTCACTGGCTTTCACTTTCAGCAAGTGATGACAAGAAAGATTGGAGGGGCGGGATTTTGTCAATACCATGCTGATCCTGACGGCTCCAGCCAAAGTGTGCACCACTTCCGCTCTTTCACCTTTTGCCATTTCACACACTATTACAATTAAAATTTAAAGTGCAGGTGCAGGTACGACTTGGTGATGGGATAAACTCCTCATTGGTGAAACCCACCATCAGCTGACAATGCTGCAGCTATGGATGGCTATTAAAGGCCCTCTGTAGGGACCCTCAGGGAAGCTGTGCTTCGCTGCCAGGATACTGACGTTTTCTCCGCAAGACCACCCCCTCCATAAAATTCCTCATGCTAGATCATTGACAAAGCACTGCCCCATGGTCAACAGTCATGTTGTGTTTGCCACAATTTGATGGTTACAGAGGAGATGGGGAAATAGACATTCCCCCTGAAGAGATGTATGGTGTTTTTGTGCAATCTTTACTGAATATTCATGCAAATTGTACTTCTGTGATAATATTTCTGCGGAACATGTTTAAAATGTAGGCTCAACTGCTTCCCGTTCTATACACTCTTTAGGTGGTTGGCCCAGAAATGCTCTCAGTGGAATAACTGAGACAAGGTGCATTTGCACTCATGCACTTTAAAGATGGTGCTGGATCAGAATAATTGGACAAAGTATGCTGTTACATGCAGGTCCAAGTGCCCCAAAGATATCCTCAGTACCAGCACACAGTAGCAAGTATGTGTGACAAAGCTCTACTCCCCGATCTATTCTAGGTGATAGAGGACACAGATAACTACATAAAGGAGGATGGCAGGGCTAGGCCTATATTCCAGGAAGGTGATGGAGCTCTGGGAATGGAGTGATTGTCATGCAGATGTGTTATAATTATGCAAACCTTGTGTAGATCAGGTTATCTCTGGCATCCTTGCACATCCTTCCATGCACATCCTGGCATCCATGAAAGGCTCATTCACATTTATAGTCTCTTCCTCATGCTCCCATAAATCTTCTTCATCTGAGGAGGGCTGATCTTTCTCACACTCCTCCTATTGCAACATGCATCCATGTTGCAGTGCACTGCAGACCACTACTATTTGTGACTCTCTGGGCTGCATATTGCAGAGCTCATCCAGACCAATCAAGGCAGGTGCATTCTAAGGAGCCCAATTGTGTATTCGATGATGGCTCTGGTGGATGCATGAGCTTGATTGTAGCACTCCTCTGCCACACTCTGCGGATGTCTCACTGGTGTCATCAGCCATGTATGCAGGGGATAGACCTTGTCACTGAGGATTGACCTGGGCTGGGGCTTCAAAAAGCTCTGGGAGCTGTGAGTTGTGCAGGATGTAACTGGTGTGACACCTCCCTGAGAAGCAAGCACAGTCCTGCATTACTCTTCTCCTGTGGTCACACACCATCTGTATTTTCATTGAGTGAAACTCTTCATGATATACAAATGCAGCAGGCTAGTCTCAGGGAGCTCTAATGGCCACATTGGTACAGTCGAAAACACCTTGCACTCTGGGAAACACAGCAATCACACTGAAACATAGCTGACCTTGCAGTCTGGATGTCTTCATTAGTGGGGGAGTAGATAATTCATTGGCACAACGGAATAGGGCATTAGTCACTTCCTTCATGTACCTATGTGTGGCAGCTTGTGAGATGCCACATGTGTTGTCCGTTGCACCCTGGGAGCCACTGCTGGTGTGGAAATTAAGCATTGCTGTAACCTTGAGGGTCACACATGGGATTCCCATCAAATCCACTTGGCTACGTATCTTGATGAACAATCCGACATATCTCAGTGACCATTTCCCACGACATCCTCATCACCTCTCTGACATCGGGAGGTAGTTTTTTCTTGTCTTCTGGGTGTGTTGACGTGCCAGTGCCCATGTTTGCTGATGCCTTCCACTCTGGTGCTGCCTGCTGTTGGCCTCTGTTGTTGGACAGCAAGAACTCTCCTCCTTTGCATTCTGTCCTCCTGCTCCTGAGATTGCAGGAAAATCGGATGAATGAGACCCGTGGTTATGGCAGCTATTAAAATGTGTGAAGAGGGCAGGCATACATGTGAGAGCATGCTCATCCATGGTTCTTATACTCCACCCATCCAAGACAGTCCTCCTCCCACTGGATTTCTTGCATGTAGCATCCACTAAATGGTGCGTATTACCTCCTAAAACTGTTCCTGTACCTTCCAGCCTCCTCCTCTCATAATCACACTTACCCCATCACCCTTAACCCATCCAAAATAACCTTTCACCTTCCCTCTGTGACTCTTGAACCTCCCCCTGTTACCCTGGACCCTATCACTATTTCTAATGACATGCTATCTCTCCCCCCGTGCCCATCCAAATGCCCACTTTAACCCTGAACCCTCCTGTTATCCTCCTCAATTCTTACATCTACTCCCATGAATCACCCCACGAGACATTTGAATACCTGTTCCTGACACTGAGCTTGCCTCCCCCGCTATCAAATCCAGCTCCCCCCCTCTTAACGTGCCTGTTCCCTCTGCCACCCAGCATCCTCAATTTGACCCACAGGACCCCAACACTGATAGCACCAACCCTGCCCTTTAGGACTATCATTCACCTTACCATCCCTAGCTGGAATGGACCGCCACTCCTCTACAGGACTGCCACACTAGGACACTAGGCCCTTCCCTCCTCCACACTTCCCTGTAACTGAACACCACCCTATGTCCTCCTTTCCTTCCTTCCTCCACAGCTCCCTGCACCTGAATGCCTCCCTTTCAACACCCCCTCCACCTGTGCCACAGAGTTCACAATGGACAACTGCTCACTTCAGACAGAACTGCAGAAAGCTAATTGCTGTTCACCGCCCTTATAAGACCATGACTTGTTGCCATATGATTCTCATGTGCCGCAGACTTTATACTGAGGGTAGGACTTTATTGAAAACTGTTTCAACCTAATGATTATTAGGTTGAGTATTAAGTATGAATTTGCCACAGGACGGCATGAGGCCCAACCCCGCAAAACACTCCGCTGAGTTTATCGTTTCATCTCAACTCACCATCAGGAAATCGAAATTTCACATCCTGCCTAATTTAGTCACCCCGCATGCTGCATTTTCCACTCTTGCAGGTTTCAAAAAATCCCTGCCACCCTCCACCAAGTCTTCAATTATGTTTTGGAAATATCGATGTGCTACAGCCATCAATCCCCTCTATCATGGATGCAATATTTGTTGAAATCTGGCAATTTTAACCGTTTTTTTCATTAATCCCTTGAGGGTTTGATACTAAGTTATAGATAGACTTATTGTGGTTAGTTGTTCAGAAAGAATTCTCTTATTTGACAATCATGAAATTGAGACTAACACCTCAAAAAGACGAAGATGACGTTGGTCATTATCAAGTGAAAACCACTAATCAACAATGTTTTTCTCAAATCTTTGACTCATAAGGCCATTAATTGAAAGAAAAATCCATCCATTGCCTTGGTTTTTCTATATTTGGTATATGTTCCCTACTTCATAGCTACTTTAGCAACCTATTGATGCCATTGGGAGATCGGAGAAACTTTGTGGTATAGAACACTGTTGTATAGGTACTAAATAATACCTGTATTTACATCCATCTTAACACAATGAAAACATATTAAAGCATTACAAGCGCCTGGATTACTTTATTCTTGAAGTCCAGTGATTTAAGTTGGCAAAGGTAACAGCCATGTTTCTCCAGCAACAATGAGATGTTTTTTCTTTGAGGGGTTTGTTCAAGGAGGAACATTAGTGAGGGCATTAGGAAAACTCCATGCTCTTCTTCAAATAGCTCCATATGGTCCTTCACATCCATTTGAACAATTTGATCAGGATGGGACATCAGCTAACACTTCATCTCTTGCAATGCTATTTCCATTCTGTGCTGGGGACTTGCCATGGGGTTTAAACCAACAACCTTTTAATCCAGCATTGACAATGTTGCTTTCGAGCCAAGGCAACACAATTAATAACATTGCAAATTGTCACTTGGTAGTACAGAACTTGAGTATTGCTGAATAAAGAGGCATATCAAAGCTTTTTGTCTTGCACTCATCAGGACATTTCACAAGAATACCAATATAAGGGGGAAAACTACAATTTATATTGTATGACAAGGGAGTGCTGATTGGTTGGCAAGTGGACTCTGATCGGTAGAGATGTTGCTATGGAGAAAGCACCAGTGATGGTGACTGACAATTTTCTGCCAAGCATTGTTTGAAATTTAAACCAGGCAGCTTGACTCTAATTGATCAAGGAATTGCCCTGAGCAATGATTTAGTGAATGGCTGTCACTTAGTTTGGTTAGCTGAAAGAGGCGCAATATGTGTACATGCTCTTTCTGCCTGCAGCGAACAGGGCCCTGTGTATTAATATATGTAACTTCCAGTACACGCAATGGGCCATACAGCAAGCCCAACTGATAATCTTAAATTGGTTGTCAGCGTAATTCTTAGCACATTGAGGATTGTGTAGCAAATGTCCAATAGCAGAATTGCATCTAATGTTGGACATTGTGTTTTGAGTAATGCAAGCATGGACTGGTTGGGTACGTTCTGTACCCTGCCCATTGCGAACAGCAGCTGGGACATGCTGTTTGATATGACCCGCCAGTCTTTGGGATGTACAGCCTACATACCGAGCATCACACTGGCACTGAATGCAAAGTTATGAACAGGCCTAAGGCCATCACTTTTGCCCCTGAAAAGTGCCCAGCCTATCTCAGATTACCCTGGAAGGGCAAGGTATCTCAAAAATTTGAGCAACAGGTGGGGTTAGCTGATTCGCGCTGCTAGTATGCAGTAGCAACATGAATGATATTCACCACTAACAGGATGCTGCTGTCAAGCCAAAAAGATATCTGCCTATCACACAAATGAGCAAAGCGGCATATGAATTTCAGTGCCAGTGTGATGCTCGGTATGTAGGCTGTATGTCCCAATGACTGACAGACCGTACCCAACCAGTCCGTGCTTGCAAAACTCAAAACATAGTGTCCAACATTAGATGTGATTCTGCGATTGGACAACTTTTGCTAAATAATCCTCAGTGTGCTAAGAATTATGTTGATAACCAATTTAAGATTGTCAGTTGGGCTTGCAGTGTGGTGCATTTGCGTGTACTGTAAGCTACATATATTAATAAACAGGGCCCTGTTCACTGCAGACAGAAAGAACATGTACACACAATGCACCTGTTTCAGCTAAATACAATAGTGACAATTCATTCCTCAGGGCAATACCTTGACCAATCAGGGTCAAGTGGCCTGGTTTAAATTTCAAACAATACTTGGCAGTTCACTGTCAGTCACCATCACTGGTGCATTCTCCATGGCAATGCATCTAACAGTCAGAGTCAACTTGCCAACCAGTCAGCATTCTCTTCTAATGTTGTATAAATTATTGCTTTCTCCTTATATTGGTATTCTTGCGAAGTGTCCTGATGAGTGCAAGTTCAAAAAGCTTTGACATGTCTCTTTTTTCAGTAATACTCAAATAACATTGCATCAGTATTCACTGGGCTACACTGCACATCCTCATCCTATGGTTAATTTATACATTGCTCAATGTGACCATAGGCACTCAATGGTAAATCTTAGCCACAGCTAAATCAGAGACAATGAAATAGCTTTCTCAAGCGGTATTTAACTGACTATCTTGGATACCGACATAAAAAGATACCTATATTGGTAGGGCAATCGTGCTGGTGGAAGTGTTCCTGTACTCCCCTTGTAACTTTGCTAAAAATGTGCTAGATTACGTGTGCATATGTGATTTCATCACACTTACAGCAAAGTTAGGTTGCCATGGTTGAACGGGAACAGATCAGAGAAAATTGTAGTTTTAAGAAAGTGCATAAAGTTGCCAGAATTTTTTTTTAATTGACTGGATTCAAGATAATACACAACAAAAAAATGTTCTGGAATGGGAAGCACATGAAGGCAATCCTTCCATAATTAGAAAATCAATTATTAACCTGTTCAACTCTTTGGTGAAGGAGGCAACACATCACAATGTTTCGATGCCGGAAAGGGATTCGTAAGTTTTAGAAAATCTATTCCAATAATTCAACATTCAAAACCTTTTCCAAATAATATTTCATAAAACTCTTCAAATTCTCAGTCATAATACTCTGTTTCTGTACTTTGTTGTGCTTGTTGAAAATAAATTGTCTTCTTGATTCTAAAGTTTTTGCTTGACCCTTTGTATCAACGCTTTGGAATTCTTCAAAATTGCCAACATTACCTTGATAAAGGGGTGAAGATAAAGGACCCAACAATGATTTGTCCACTGAATGAAAGCCTGACACAGTGCCCACAGGCAAAGGTGTGGACAGCCAGACAAAAAGGTTACAGCACCAGGTCCCTCATCTGTGGCCCATTGGGTAAATACCGGTGTTGAGCCATATAGATCAGGGGTCCTAGGTTCCATACTTATTCTGCATGAAGTACTTGATCTTATTTGGGATGTTAATCATGCCACTGTCACCCCAGCATCACCTGTTCAAGGATGGGTTCTCATTACTACCTGATGTTCACTGATATAAGTGAGGAGAACTGGTGAAGAGAACTCATTTCCTCTTATCCCACAATATGAATATACAAACAATGGTGGCCAGATAGTGATCCTCTAATCACTGCTTGCTTGTCCCTACAACCACACCATCCACCCACCCCCACTTCTCCCCCACCACCCAACCACCACCCCCCCCCCACCCCCCCACCACCTTAAACCAGCTTATATTTCACCCCTCTCCTTAGATTCACTCAGTTCTGTTGAAGGGTCATGAGGACTCGAAATGTCAACTCTTTTCTTCTCCGCCGATGCTGCCACACCTGCTGAGTTTTTCCAGGTAATTCTGTTTTTATTTTGGATCCTCTAATCCATCCAGGCTGCCCCACACAACTGTGATACCTTGTGTGTCATTATGTATACATTTACATCTGACCCAAAATGATCTGATCTCCTGATAGAGGCGAAAAGTTGGATAAAAACCCAGGCTAATTTGGGGGGAAAAAATCTAAGAAATTCCTGACTTCTATGTTTGAACAGTCTGCTGTAAGATACAGTCTGGATTTGTATAAAGGATAGTCACTGTATTGGGCTAACATCTATAATGCTGCATGAGTTAAGGAGGGGGAAAAAATGTTTTTATTTAAATATTTATTTAGTTCCTTAAAGGAATTTTCTTTGCTTTTTCATTTTGATTTTGTACATTTTCATACATCTGGTTGCAGAAGAATTTCTTTAAAATGTATTACTTAAGTTGTTTCCTTTTTCCTGTCTCCAGCCATCCATTTTGGAGGTGGATGCAAGTTTTGAGAAAAAGATGTCAAACCTCTGATCGGCTGAAGATGGGAGTCAAAACAAATCAAACCCTCAGACTGGAAAGATTGAAATAATCCCTTCAACATGATGTGATTTAACCCATCAAGAGGAAGAAAATAATCTGATATGTTGCCAAAACTTGGCAACAGCTGATAAGAGCCCAATAGGTAAACTGACACATGGAGAGCCAGGCACTGCTCCACAATCATGGCTATATTAGTGCCTTTAGTTCCATCATGTTAAACACTTACAGCTGTATTAACCCCACATTAAATATGTGATATAACACTGACACTTCTAAAAGTGCTCGCAAGCACCTAGAGTACAACTTTCCACTTTGGAGTAGTTAGGTGGTATAGTCCGAATATCTTTTCTATGCTTCAAGCATGCTCAAGTGGAGCAACGTTTTAAAATGTAGCTCAACCTGTGAATGGACTAGACATGTTCCTTCCTGGCCTACAGTGAAAAATAATAAACCACAAGACTTAAATTCAGACCATGTGCAATGGCTTTAAATTTGCCAGTCATATAGAATGGTTAAAAAGCTTCCTCAGGCTTTTTCTTTTTATTGCCCAACCATGTTCTAATTGTGCGAACACTTCCTAATTAACCTCAGTTCTATGCAATTTTGATCTCATAAACCTTATCGTCTGGCAGCTATTTGGCTCAGGGTATACTTTCCCTTTGCTGCCTTAGAAAGAGCAGCTGCTGCCATAAGCACACCCAGAGGATCTACCCTGGGGACAAAGAATTGCAGCACTCATCAGCTTTTCTAATTCTTCTTGCTTGAAGGGAGAGCTTCTCTCATTCTAAAGCATTAATGATAGCTTCTGGTGGAAATCAGAAATGGAAGTAGGCCATTCAGCCCCTCAAGTCTGTTCTGCCATTTCTTTTATTCATTCATGGGAAATAGGCTTCACTGGCTATGCCAGCATTTTTTGCCCATCCCTAATTTCCCTTAAGAAGGTGGTGGTGAGCTGCCTTCTCGAACCACTGCAGCCCCTGTGGTGTAGGTACACCCACAGTGTGGTTAGGGGGAAAATTCCAGGATTTTGGCCCAGCGACAGTGAAGGAACAGCAATATATTCCCAAGTCAGGATGGTGAGTGGCTTGGAAGGCTACTTCCAGGTGGTGGTGTTCTCATGTGTCTGCTGTCCTTGTCCTTCTAGATGTTAATGGTCGTGGGTTTGGAAGGTGCTGTCTAAGGAGCCTTGGAAAGTTCCTGCAGTGCATCTTGTATATGGTACACACTGCTGCTACTGTGCATCAGTGGTGGAGGGAGTGAATGTTTGTGGATGTGACGCCAATCAAGCAGGCTGATTTGTCCTGGATGGTGTCAAGCTAATTGAGTGTTCTTGGAGATGCACTCATCCAGGCAAGTGCAGAGTATTCCATCACGCTCCTGACTTGCTCTTCGTAGATTATGGGCGGGTTTGGGGAGTGAGGAGGTGAGTTAATCACCGCAGGATTCCCAGTCTTGCTCTTGTAGCCACAGCATTTAATATGGCTAGTCCAGTTCAGTTTCCAGTCAATGGTAACCCCCAGGATGTTGATAGTGAGGGTTTCAGTGATGGTAATATCATTGAATGTCAAGGGGTGATGGTTAGATTCTCTCTTGTTGGAGATGACCATTGCCTGGCGCTTGTGTGGCGCAAATGTCACTTGCTGCTAGTCAGCCCAGGCCTGGATGTTGTCCAAGTCTTGCTGCATTTGGACTTGGACTGCTTCAGTATCTGAGGAGTCATGAATGTGCTGAACATTGTGCAATCATCAGCAAACATCCCCACTTCTGACCTTATGATGGCAGGAAGGTCATGGACGAAGCAGCTGAAGATGTTTGGGCTTAGGACCCTACCCTGAGGAACTCCTGCAGTGATGTCCTGGAATTGAGATGACTGACCTCCAACAACCACAACCATCATCCTTTGTGCTAGGTATGCCTCCAACCAGCGGAGAGTTGTCCCCCGATTCGCATTGACTCCAAGTTTGCTAAGGCTCCTTGATGCCACACAGTCAAATGCTGCCTTGATGTCAAGGGCAGCCTCTCTTACATCACCCCTGAAGTCCAGCTCTTTTGTCCATGCTTGAACCAAGGCTGTAATGATAAAAAGGAGCTGAGTGACCCAGGAGAAACTCAAACTGAGCATCAGGAAGCAGGTTATTGCTAAACAAGTGCCACTTGATAGTACTGTTGATGGCCCCTTCCATCACTTTACTGATGATTAGAGTAGACTGATGGGGTGGTAATTGGCTGGGTTTGAGTTGCCCTGCTTTTTGTGTACAAGACATACCTGGACAATTTTTCAAATTGCCAAGCAGATGCTAGTGTTGTAGTTGTACTGGAACAGTTTGGCTAGGGGTGCGGCAAGGTCTGGAGTACAATTCTTCAGTACTATTGCCGGAATATTATCAGGGCCCATAGCCTTTGCAGTGTCCAGTGCCTTCAGCCATTTCTTGATATCAGGTGGAGTGAATCAAATTGGCTGAAGGCTGGCATCTGTGATGCTGGGGACATCTGAAGGAGGCCAAGGTGGGTATCCACTCGGCACTTCTGGCTGAAGAGTGTTGGAAATGCTTCAGCCTTATCTTTTGCCATTCAAGTAGGTCCTGATTGATACATATCTTAACTCCATTTATCTGTATTCCTAATCTCAGTTTTGAAATTATCACTGGACATAGCCTCAACATATTCCTTTGGGCAGAACCATCCCAGAATTGTACAAAGTGTGGTAGCGGGCGTGAAAAACAACGTTTTACCTGCTGACTGCAATGGCGGATTTTTGCACTGCAATGTCCCCTTCCTGCCTCATAAATAATTTGCCCACCATGCTATTACCTCGCCGCTTCCTCACTCTGAGCGCCATGTTTAAACTGTAGCCACATGCACAGTTATCAATGCTTGCAGCCCAGGACTTCTCCAATGAAGACATGGTTCCAAAATCCTAGAAGAGTGAAGCCCTCTGATTCAGTAACGCATCCCTGGAAGGTCTTTTTGGATGCTGTGGAGGCACACTGTGATGTCCTCTAGCCAAGCTCTGGCCACAGGAGGCCCATCTGGTTTGGAAGGCGGTGGCAGAAGTGATCAGTGCCAACACTGCACACAAGAGATCGGCCATCCAGTGCAGGAAAGTGGTGAATGATCTCATTCATGCTGCCAGGGTAAGGCAGCCATCTCATCACTCTCAGTCCACCCACTCACAAGCTCATCACACATTCACTGGTATCCCACTCACTGCCACCTTAAGGGACAACACCGCTCACTCCCACACACACACCCTCACATGTCCACCTGGCCTCATCTCCTCTGGAGACTGCCTCCTCATCCCGTCTATGGCTCCACTCAGCACCCCTGGCATCCTTCTCATTTGGCCTGACATGTGCCTTGCTTGCACTCTCTCCATCCTGTCTTTATGCAGCACAAGATCATGCACAATCAATGGGAGAGATCTCAGACCGGGGGTGGAGTGCTGGACATCAAGGTCCTCCCTCTGTTCAAGAGTCACACATTGGACCAGGCCAGAGAGGACGTGGACCCCCGTTCCTGCGAGCATCCATGTGAGGATTCTGCACCAGATCATCCCTCTGTCAAAGCTACTCTGAGTCCACTGTTCTGTGTGTAAAGTGAATGGCAAGCACTAATAATCCTCTCTTTCTCTCCTAGATACCTCTGCCACAATGCCCTCATGCAATCTTGACCCTGACCCCAGCGCCGAGAGCACATCAGATGAGGACCCTGAGGGCAGCACCATTGAAGACCTGTCATGACGCTCACCCACACCCTCTACCAGCGCAGTGACACTCACCCTCCTGGGACCTAGATGTAAAGCAGCCTCGAGATCACAGTCTGGTGAGCAAAGCCCACAATTTGTTCCACAACAGACAGATGCAGGGACATCTTGGAGGACTGCACTCAGAGGGCTGCTGGAGGCAAGGAATTTGCTGATTCCGAGTCAGATGATGAGCCTCTGGACTCAGTCCTCAATCAGTTGTTGGAGCTGCAAAGACAATGATGGGAACATCAGGAAGAGATGTCTGGTCTACTCCTCAGATTGCAAGGGACAAAGGAGGATTCTGTCCGCCTTCAGTCCGAGGGGTTCACACCATCATGCCAATGCACCAGAGTCAACACTGGCAGGATGGTAGACGCCATGGAGACCTTGGTCCAGGACAACAGATCGCTGACGCCATCATTGGCCTCCAACAGAGTCAATGAGAGAGCAGTGCGGGGCAGCTTGATCTCACTCCAGCTTCCCCTTCTCCTCAAGGAGTCAGCCAGGATCTATAAGGCACCCATAGGGAGGAGGACCAGCATCTCAAAACCCTGGGGCCATCCACCTAGGTGACTCTGGGAGATTCCCCTCTTCCTGTGACCCCAGCAGCTCCAGCTCCACAAGCTGAGGAGGTGCCACTGCCACACAGCAGGACCCCAAAAGCAGGCAGGAGCCCTCCAGGACTCAGCCCTCCAGAGGACGCCCGCCAAGGTCTTCACAGATTTGGCATCGCAGTCAGCAGGCTGCCTCGTCCTCTGCTGTGGATGTCAGAGGAGCACCAAGAAGGTTCAGAAGGTATAGTTGCACAGCCTGGGCACAGGTGTTAATCACTCATACATAATGTTCACTATTGTAAATAAACTCCCTAGAATGTCTCCATGTCTATGACTCCTTGTTATGATGAGCAGTGTTTATGTCACTCAGATGTGAGACCCTAGTTCCTGTGCAAGGTGTCTCAGTGCAGTGCCTCTCCCCTGTGCTGTGTGTAACCTTTATAGCAAATTGATGGTCCGCTTTCACACTTTCTGGACACATTAGTGATGCCTGCATCTCGATGGTGCTTATCATTGCTGCCAGAATGTAGTGGGCAGGTGTCACAGAGTTCCATCATTCTGTCTGTGTGCTCTCAGCACCATTGAGTGGGGCTGGCCCCCATCTCTTCAGCATCTGTGACTGGTGATGCTGTGCTCCTGAAGGGGTCAGGTGCTGAAGGTCGACAAAGAATCAAGTGCAATTAAAGTTTCATGGCTGTGTCTCCATGATATCCGCCTGATCGCAGAGCGCAAACGAGCTGCCCTCAGCCAGACAGGAGTCAGACATTCACAGAGGCTATGTTGGATCCATGGAGTGTCGTCACTGCATGTTGTTATCATCCCCCTGGAACCCTGTGACTTCGCTGCGTCTCCATGACATGAGCCTGAGCACTGAGGGTATGTGTGCTGACATCAACCACACAGGAGTCAACCTCCAAGATGCAGATGTCAGGGCTATCCTCACTGCATCTCATTGTCATCCTGCCTGAATCTTGCGGCTATTAGGGCCTCCCGAACTCAGCGGCCTCTTGTGGCCAGTGCGAAAGCCTCATCGCCAGCATCCTTGCCTTTGAGGACCTCATCACCCACACCCTCTTCGACGTCCTCCTCATTAGAGGAGGTGCAACTCCTCCATATTCTCCTCAGTCATGTCATCCCCATGTTGCAGCACCAGGTTATATAGCGCACAGCAAGCTACAATGATGCACGACACCCTCTGGGGACTGTATTGCAGTGCTTCACCAGACCTGGAGTGGCACTGGAACCTCATTTTCAATATGCCTATCGTTTGCTCTACCAAAGCCCAGGCTGCAGGATGAGCCTTGTTATAGCGATACTCTGCTGCAGTCTGAGGCCACCGCAAAGGTGTCATCAGCCATGTCCTCTGTGGGTAGCCATAGTCCCTGAGGAGCCAACCCTGCTGCCTTTCTGGGCCATAGGAGATGTCAGGGATCTGAGACCTGCTGAGGATGTAGAAGTCGTGGACGCTCCCTGGGAATCGTGCATAGACCTGCAGGATGCATTTGCGGTGGTCACAGACAAGCTGAACATTCAGCGAGTGGAAGCTCATGCGGTTGACGTAGTGAGCTGCTTGTTGCCATGGAGATCTAAGTGCCTCATGAGTGCAGTCGATGGCACCCTGCACCTGTGGAAATCCTGAGATCTGCACAAATCCCAGTGCTCTTTCTTCCTGGCTTTCCTGAACCCGGGCGAAATGCACAAAGTTCTATGCCTTCGCAAAGATGGTGCCTGTGACCTCCTGGATACACTTGTGCATGGACATTTGCAAGATCCCACACAGTTGACCTGCAGAACCCTGGACGGAGCCATTAGTGTAAAAATTGATCGCCATGGTTACTTTCACAGCCAATGGCAGTGGATGCCCTCCATGTCCCCGCGGCACGAAATCCTGCAGCGGGTGGAATTTGTGACCGACCAGTTCCCTAGACATATGCAGTCTTCAGTGATACAGGTTCTCAGTCATCTGCTGGAATGACAAGCGCCGTCTAAATACCCTGAGTCGAGCGAGTGACAGTTCTCTGTGGATCTTCAGCTGCATGCGCAGGAGACCCTGTTGCACCTTCATCTAGAGGAAGGTGCTCATCCCTTTGCCGAGACAGGTGCCTCCGCCAGACTCTTCTTCCCTGCTCTCTGTAAGTAGTGAGGCACACCACTAAATCACCAGACTCCATGATCCTGATGCTCTCCTCCTGCAGGATCAAAGAGAGACACACGTGGGTTAGCATATGTGTTCTAAGAATCTCTCTTGGTTAAATCTGAAGGCTCCTTCACCCATGCAGGAAAGTGCTGGCCAGCTCTTGGGTGGTCAGTGTGTAGTGCGCTCTTTGGCTGTCCGAAACCCCACCCACCAGCTTCGGCCACTGGGCTGCATGCTGTGCTCTCAGCTCAGGTGCAGGCATTCTCCTAACCCACACTGCAAGGCTGAGCTCTTAGCTTGAATCAAAGGGACACTGGTCCAAACCTGAATAAAGACATTGCAAGGAACTCTGAGTGCCTTCACCCATGACTATACCATGGCTGCCTTTCGCAAGGGGATTCTACAAATTGCTCATCGGCCAATTGTTCTGCAACCCCACAAAAAAGCATTCTGCATCCAAGGGGTGAAAAGTTCTGGAGCATTGGTTGAATTTCTTCATTCATGCTTTTGTTCAGAAATGGAGGTACTGAAAGACCAAGGATGTGTTGAAATCCCTTGTGCTTTGTTCTTCCCATAGCTATCATAAGCATCTGCACAAACTCACCCAGCAACCAATGATACCTACAAATACAGGAATGCATGCATTGTGAAAAAAGTCTGAGTATATTGGTATTATTCTGAAGAAAATTCTCCACATTAACTGAGATTGGGATTAATTTCAACCCACTCAGCTGACACAATCAGATTGGCTGTCTGTTTTGTACTCTGTCCAATTTTACTTCCTATCGATCTAAAATGGTCAGTATTTCCACTAGACAGATTAGATTATTATTAACCCCATAGTGATATAAAGCATTAAACAGATGCTCTTTTTTTGGAGGAACTGGAAAACCATTTAAAAGAATGAACTCCAGAGAAAAAAAAAATTGGAAGAAGGAAGGAAGGAAGGAACTTGTGTTTATATAGATCCTTCCAAAACCTCAGGATATCCTAAATTTTTCACAGCTAATTAAATACTTTCTGAAGCATCACTACTGTTATAATGTAGGCAATGTATCAGTGATTTGTACACGGCAACTCCCACAGTAGTCATGAGATAATAGCCAGTTCATCTATTTTCAGCCGCGGGATATGTATAACAGGATACCAGGAGAACTCCCCTACTTTTCAAATAGTGAGACGGGGCATCTTACACCCACTAGAGAGGGCAGCGTCTCATCTGAGTTGGCACCTCTGACAGTGCAGAGCACCCTCAATACTGCATTGGAGGATTAGTCTGGATTCTGTGCTGAAGGCTTTGGAGTCACAGTGAGACCTGTACCTATGAACTCTGAGGTAGGAGTGATACCATCGAGGCATAACTCACACCTGAGTAAAGAGGTTAGAGCTAGAAAAAACATACAACCTCATAAAAATTATACAATTCTGGGGAAAAAAACTAACAAACATGCCCATGTACTCACCTAGGGACAAACAGGGACAGCTTACATTTTACAAGAACCAAATCGAAATCTGATGAATTTGAACGCCTGTGGGTAGCGTGTTTGGGAGAAGAGAAAGATCCAAGATGAGAGTTTTAAGCCCTGCGATGGGTTTCATGGTGGGTGGGGGTGTGAAAATGCAGCGAGACTAAAAAAAATCAATTTTCATGCCGGAATAAAATGAAGGCGGGGATCTTCCGCTCCCACCTGCCATGGCGGGTTGCAATTCCCGCCGGAGGTCGGCGTAAAACTGATTTGTGTCCTGCTAATGGGATGAAGGTGAAGGCCCAACTGGAATCGCTTCCCCCACCCACCTGATCGTCCACGCCACCAGCAGGAAATCATGCTGGTCCAGAACATGTTTGGACCAACATGGTCTGTACATGTCGGCATTTACCTGAAGAAGGCCTGGGGCAGCTTGCAGCAATGAGGAGAAGACGGAGGCCCCCCCCACTCCTTGCCCTAGTAACCGGGCCCTGGAACACCGCGTGCAGCATTGGGTGGCTGGAGCTTCACCCACGTGAGTTTTCTCTGCGCAGCAGTATCTGGGTGATGGCTGTTCTCGGCATAGCAACATCTTCCAGGGTTCAGATCTTCAAGCTGCAGGTGAAAGGCTGGTACTGGTGGGCAGTAAGGGTCTGTTCTTGTATGGGTGGGGGTGGGGGTGGGGGAGGGGGGTGTGGGAATTATACGGGAAGGAGTTGAGGTGGGGCGCGTGTGGAGACCTAGCGGGAGAGGTTGGATGTGGTAGGGAAGATAGAGAGATCCTGTGGCGGTTGCAGAATGGATGAACTGGTATGGAGCAGGAGGGTGGGAAGGGCTGTGGTAGAATGCGGGCAGTGGGGGGGGTTGTGCAGGTGTGAAGGGGCATGGGGGGGTTGTGCAGGTGTGGGTATGGGGACATGTAGAGCTGTGGTTGAGCATGGGGGGGATTGCATACGGGAAAGGGGTTCGGGGGTGGGGTCAGGGGAGTAAATGGAGGATTCTTGGGGGCACACTGAGGGTACCAGTGGTAGGACGGGATAGTAAAAGCAAACAAACTCGGATGCTGGAAATCCAAAACAAAAACAGAAACAGAAATACCTGGAAAAACTCAACCGGTCTGGCAGCATCGGCGGAGAAGGGTCATGAGGACTCGAAACGTCAACTGTGCTCTTCTGCCCCAATGCTGCCAGATCTGCTGAGTTTTTCCAGGTATTTCTGTTTCTGTTTTTGTGTAGGACGGGATGGTGACAGGTTAAAGGGGGTAGTGCAAACTGGTAGGGTGAGGGTGCTGCGATGTCGAGCAAAGGGGCGCTGAGGGTTGTTGTAGGGGATGCAGAAGGTGACATGGATTTGGGGATCGGCAGGATGAGGGGGGCGTGTCTATTGTAACCGGAGTGGACTCTCCGGGAAGGTAGGGGACTTCTACATTTACCTGTATGGGACAGAAGTGATGGGGGAAGGTTGAAGGGTGACCATGGGGAGGTCAAAAGTGATTCCTGGGGGGGTGTCAATGGTTATGGGAGGGATGGTGTGGGTGATGGGGGGAGCGGGAATGGTATTGGACTCAACTTCTAACGTTATGAGCATCATGGCTGCTCACAAATATGCAGAGCCTTGTGCTGGAGATCTCGAGGTGCTGCATGGGAGTTGGTCATTGGGGGTGGGTGGAGATGCAGATCAGCTCAACTTGACAACTGAAGGGGAACCCCAGCATGTAGCACTTACAATGCTAGGACCCTAGGACAGATAAGCATGTGAAGGGCAAAAGCTCAGCGTGCACAGGAGTCTCCTCAACATGGCTCACAATGACCATGGTAAATACCTTTGGCTCACTGCATATACATAATCCTGGAGGACATGGGGTGTCCCTCACATGATGGTGGTGGGGTTGGGGGGAAGGCTTAAGGACCATCGCAAATAAACCACATCAGACATGATTAAAGTGCAAGTGAACTATACTTTCAAAAATGTGACATGAATAACAATCATAGTGCCCCCAGGCAAACAGTTGTGAATTCAGAACTTCATTTTTCTTTCCCTGCCACTTCTCCTAGGTGTTCCCCCAACATCCATAGCAGACTTGGAGGCAGCCTTGTGACCAGTTTGCCCTGTTGTCTTTGATGACCTTGGCATTTGATGATCTCATCTGGAGACTCGAGACCTGGAGGACCCCAGCTTACTTTGGCTGTCCAGTTGTGGGGCAGCTGCTCCCTCTGCAATCACACTGGATGAGGCTCAAGGGGTCATAGGCAAAGGGGATTCCGAAGTGCCAGGCACCCTCAGAGAGTCTGGGGTGGAGGTCCTTGAGATGTCCTACAGCAGCTCCTCCTCCTATGGGTGTCCAAGGATCCCTGCCTGACTCCTTGAGGATAATGGGCACCTGGAGGGAGGTCGAGATGCCCCGTCTCCTTCCCCTGTAGCCGCTACAGAAGCTCATCCATGGCTACAGCGATGGAGTGCAGATCTCCGCACATCTCTGGCAGAATCTGCTGGACCCAGTTCTCCGTGGAGTCCGCCACCAACCCCCCCCCGCCACCACACCCCCCCCCTCCCCCCAATGGAGACCTTCCTGTGAGCACAGGTTGGCAGGTTGGAGCCATTTCATCACCAGTAGGTGGATGGATTCCTCCGCCTCACATGCCACTCTGATGAAGGTCTCCAATGTCTCTGCCTGATTCTCCCCTGTCTCTTACAAACTCTCTCTTTGAAGTGACTGCATGAGCTGCCTCAACATGGAGACAGCCTTGATTTTAGGCTTCTATGACTTGCATGGATCCTTACTGGATGTAGACCGCAAACCAATCTCTTCATCTCCGATGGATCTGTCCTGCTGCACTCCTGCCAGCTGGGCTGCCCAGTCCTCAAAGCTGGTCAGTTCTTTTAAGTGTGGTCGGCCCCCTCCTGTCTTCTCCCTCTCTCTTCTATAATGGTTTAACTTCTCCTGCACAAGGAGAGAAGATGGGGTTGAGAGGAATTGGGTTTCATGTATTTTTCTCATGCTTCCAGTCTTACAGATAACCCACTGGATTGTGTGCCATGTGACTGATGCACTGCGGGCTATCCACAAGGGTTCTGGGACAGCACCCTCCAGTGCGGTGAGCCCATGCAAATAGAAGGATAAAGCTCAGAGAGGCATGTCATTAGTGGTGCTTGTTGGTGCCTTCAATGCCTGAGCTCATTCCCCCCACCTCCACCCTTATCGCCACAGGCAGCACGTGACCTCTCTGTGTGGGAGGGTGAGGGACCTACAGGGGCCTCTCCATCTGCAGAGTAGATAGGCTGCAGTGGGGATATGAGGCATCACTTCATCAAGTTGATACTGAGGCTCATGTGCCCTGTACCATTCATTGAGGTGAGTGTGAGCCGTTGAGGGTTCACTTATCCTGGCGGCACAAATGAGGTCATTCAGCTTTTGTTGTCACTGCAGGGCAGTCCTCTGTTGGAGGCCCTGGGCACGACTGCCCTGAAATCTTGGTCCCATGCAGGGTTCGTCTCCCTGCTTGGCCTCCCCCTCCCATCCGGTATATAGAGGGCATCACTCATGACCTCCACTTGATTGAGCAGGATGCCCATGGAGACATCGCTGAGTTTGGGCACCAGAGCTCCCTGTCCTCTTTAGGCCACCTCCAAAATCAGCTTCGTGTAGGTTGCTGTCCGGGCACCTTTTAGATATGGCGCCTGGATATGAAGGCAGGGCATGCGCCGTCCAACTCTACCTACCGCGCAAAACCTCTGGGACTTAGTCCTGGAAGGGAAAATTCTGTCCTTAGTTTTCACCTGCCCCTTCTGACCTTCAGCAGAATAATAGCCCAGGCACAATGGTTATCAATTAATAAAGACACAGTCAAGTAAGAACAATAATTAAAGTTCATTTTCAGCTCTTTGTGTGCTAAAACATGAGTTGTGTTTTTTGGGATTAGATTTTGTCTCCTCTTCTTTGTCATTGCTGAAAATGGCTATGAAAAAATCTATTGTAAACCATTTATTAGTTTCATTGGTGAGCACTGGGTAGTTTCTTAGTAAATTAAGTATTTTTTTGATATGAAAAGCCTTCTGAAGCATGGCGACTAGTGCCTGCAGGCTGAAGAAAATGAGCACAGTTCCCCAACGAGCACAATTGGCAGAATCTTGCCATTTCCACCTGGGATGTGGCCAGAATTGTGGATGGGCCTTTGTTCCGGATGAATGGTATCTTGAAGCAGTGCCAAAGATCGCGGAAAACATGAATGTGAGGTTTTCGGGCAAACTGCGCGTTTAAAATTCCCTAGTCTTCTGCACTGATTTTGACTGATAATGCCAGCACAGACAAACAGAAACTCCCCCAAGATAGTGACTAATAATGAATTCCAATAGGGGATTCAAGAGACATACTTTCGCCAGAGAATGGTTAGAATGTGGAACTTGCTGCCACAAGGAGTAGTTGAGGCAAATATCATAGATGAATTTAAGGGGAATTTGGATAAGTGCACAAGGGAGAAATAAATTGAAAAAAAACAAAAATACACTGATTTTGTTAGATGAGGTTGGGTTGGAGGAGTAGAAGCACCAGCATTGAGCAGTTGAGCTGATTGGCCTGTTTCTGTGCTGCAGATTCTATTTAATTCCATGGGCAGAATCTTTAGGTCGGTGGGTGGGCGCAATCGGCGGGTCCGGGATCGGCCAGACAACAGACCGCCGACCATGATCGGCCCCTGGTCGCCAATTAAAGGCCAGCCAGCGTGAAACTCACACTGAGAAGCTCAGCGCTGCCAAGGTGGGGGTGGGTGGAGGGCGGGTGCTGATGCCAGCGCAGGCGTGGGCGAGCACTGGCAGAAAGCTCCCTGAAGGCAGAGCTGTCTCAGGGAGCTGAAGACCTGAAAAGCATTAAATAAAGGTTTGAAATCAGGATAAATGTGTCCAAGCATCACAGTCAGTCACCTGAACAAATACATGATAAAAATGCTGTCCATAGATTTTTATTTTTCTTTCATTTAAAAATGGAAACCTCATCCAGCCCTTGGATGAAGTTTCATGAAAAATGCAAAGTCTGCCTGGCCGATTTGCTCGTCCGCCAACCGTAAGGTTGGACACACCATGAAAAATTGGAGACAATTGCATCTTTAATTACCTCAATTTGCCTCTTAATTGTCGGCGGGCGTGCTTCCAACTTTTGTATGCGCCTGCCGACCGAAATATCGCGCAAGCGTTGGATGACTTTGGGATGCTTGCCCAACTTCGCAATTTCGTGTCTGATCGGGTCGGACTCACACCTGCCCAATCAGCATAAAATTCTGCCCCATGTGTGTAACCATTGGATCCAGGCTCCATGTAGATGCCCATGCTCTTGCCTAGCTATATGGCATATTAAAAATGTTGGAATTGCTAGACAATATAGAAACATGGTCCATTTTATTCATTTTCTACCATCCTGCTAGTTACGTGATACAATAATGGAGATTTTGATTAATTATGGCAATCAATCTCTATCCATCAGTTTACAACAGATCCAGAGGCAAGAAATCCGCACCGCCCCCCCCACCCCCCACACTCAGTGGTGGAAAGTAATGAGAACTGGAGTTGTCTAAAAGTGTCTCCAATTATACTGTAATGTTAATATCCATCAACTTGTTCCTTCTGTTATGGATTGCACGGAATAACCTACTGATGGTTATGTGAAGGATCCAGTCACCAGTATCTAGCACTGTTTCGTGAAGTGAAATGTCACAGTAATCATGTTCAACTTTTCAATCCGTGCAGTTGCCTCTCACAGTATCTGTAATCCCAACAAGAAAAGAACAGGATTCATTGAAATCTTGCTCATTAACCTCTGCTATCATCCTTATGATCTTTAACCCTGTTGGTAAGCAAATGTTTATACAGCTCTCTTAAAGGAGCAAATCAACATAATATTAACAGTCCTTGTTGGGAGTCTACTCCATTCATTTATTATTCTGTGGGGAAAAAGATATATTCCAATCTCTTGATGTTCTTGAGGGTTGATTTAATACTATCATTACAGTCTAAGTTAAATGAACTGCTTTTATATATTATCTGTGCCACATTTTATAAGGCTTGATTATCCCCTCTTCTCAATTTTGCTGTTCTCAGGATATGCAAGTTTTACTTCCGTGAATTTCTCTTTATAATGTTGAAGGATAAGTGCCAGACCATTTCTTCTCTATCCCCCTTGAATGCCTTGACATCCTTTTGAAAATGGCATAGCATAGTAGAATCATTGGGCTGGATTTTACAGCACCCAGGGGTGGGTTTGGTTGGCAGGCAAATGGGCTGTAAAATTGGACACCATGCCATTGGTGCCATTCCTGGCTCCTACCTGCCCACTTCGCCACAGTTTTACCAGCGGTGGGTTAGGCATTTCGAGGCCCACCTACTCATGGGTCAAGAGAGCCCCTTGTGGCCACTTAATGACCACATAAGGGTCTCCTTCTGAGCCACAGGGATTTAGCCCATGGTGGGAGAGGGCCATGTCATGTGTGAAGCCCGGCAGCATTCACTGTTCGGGCTGGTGGCTGGTCAAGGCGGTGGTGGGAGGGGTGGGGGGAAATGCCTCCTTTATGAGTCGCCTGTGCCCTTTGGAGGCTCCCCATAAGGTCTTCTCATCCCCATGTTTCCCTTCTCTCTCTGGCCTGTCCAGCTTTGCCTCCACATCTCCTCACCCTGGCTTGCCAGCCACATTTACCTTTACCTTTGCATCCTGCTCCATCAACAATTGCTACCGGGGACTGGATGCAGTTCCAGCTGTGGCCACAGCTCCTGGTGAGTTATTTTCCATTTGATTGTCCAGCAGCTCTCGGTAGCAGGGCTTCCTCCCAGATGGGGGTGGAAGTCTCACCTCAAGCCATTTATCAGCCTAACAGCCGTTAAATGTCTGCAGGGCACGGCAGCCAAGCAGGGGCGTACTTGGTCCTGACTTTCACAACAGGGGGCAGTGACCAACCACCCCACTCCACTTTAAAATCCAGCCCATAGAATTATAGAATGGTTGCAACATGGAAGGAGGCCACTTGGCCCATTGTGACCATTTTTTCTCTCTGCAAGAGCAACTCAGCTAGTTTACCCACCTTCACCCATAGTCTTGCAAATTTTTTCTCTTTTGGCCAAAAATGGATGATCAATCCTGCGGGAACCTTAATGCTTGAATTCTCAATATACTCTCCACCTGGGAGTATGAATTTGCCAAATCTCCTCACAATATTTTAAGTATGGCCTTGCCAATTGTTAATAGATTTTAAGATAATTTGGCTTGACTGTAATTGAATAACCTTGAGATGCAGTCAGCTGCATGATTATGATTACCTTGGTTGAATGCCTTCAATGAAGAATTAATCATCCTTTCCCTATTTTTCTTCATGGTTATTCATTAAGTTCATATCTCCTGTATCTATATGCATCGCTTTCTATTTATCCAACCTGTATTCTCTTAATACTTTGCATCAAAATATAGTAATAGCTAGATAAGGAGAGGCCAAGATCCATCAACTTGGCCATGATTCAGCGATAAAGGATTGCTAATAAATCAATTCCTATCAATTAGCCTACACTAGGCCCAGATACGGGAGGAGGAAACCCCAAGTGGTGGAGACCTTGGGGGATTGTAGCTGTAAGGTCAACGGTTCCTCCAGAGAGAACAGATTTTTGTTCTATGAATCTTGTTTTATAATGTTGAGGGGTAAGTGTCAGAATCATTTTCCTCTCATCCTCTTGAATGCCTTGATGCCCCCTTGACATGTAACACTACATGTCATGTATTACAATGTTTATATATTCTGTCCCAACATATTATTTTCTGAGAGAAACCTGGTTTTCAAATTTTTCTTTGAATCAACAAACACTATCTGCTTTCACCTATCCTTTCATTTGTCCAGCTGCCTTTCAACGCCACTAATTTTCCCTATGCTAGTCAGGCAGCCACCAGGGTTGGTACTGTCAGCACATTTATAACATTACTGGGAGTTCTTCGCTCTCATATTGTTTATGGATAGATTCAACACTGGAGAAGCAAAATGGTCCAATCCCCATTGCTGTTTATAAATAGTCTGAATATCACAGGACCTAGAGCAGATCTCAGCAAAACTCCATTAGTCACTGCTCTAGACAGAACCTGTTCCATTTATCATTGTGTTCTGCCACTGTTGCCAAGGCAGTTTTCCATCCAGCTGGCTAATTTGCTATTATAATCTAATGCAGTGCTCAAAGATTAAAAGAGTCATAACTTTACAATTGATACTTCGGGTTTAGAAATTTGCAGTTTGTTTGGAAACATTATTTTGGCAATAAAATAGCTGAACAATATTTCAGTGATGAATTAATTTTATACATTTGGCAGCTTTCGGCATGTAAGGTACGCTCCATAGGTTTGACCTATACAGGTACAATGCTTCCATTTTAGGTAATGCTTGAGGTTCCATATGCTCGCTAGTTAATGCTGATCTGTAAGGCTTGTGTACTGCTTGAAACAGATTACACGGAAATCTCATTATTGGCCAGGCCCCAAATACCATAAGGAAGCAGTAATGCATGTTTGCTTGCCATAACTTACTCAGAGGTCAGAGAGCGAATGGAAAATAAATGCAAAAAAAATCCCTCCACACTTTAAAAAGTATGCACACTAGCTGTTGATGTTGCTGTGCTGCTCAGTTAATATACTTTGTGTCATTCACAGTTACAGGAAGCCCTCCCCGCCAAATTTGCACTTACATCCTCTTCATACAATATGAGGTATGCTTCTCTTTGCTTTTTTAGCCTTTATCTCAAGGGGGCTGCAATACAAAAGAATGGAAGTTATATTACAGCTATATAAAGCTCTGGTTGGACCCTGGAGTACTGTGTTAGTTCAAAACAGCGCACATCAGCAAGTATATATTGGCCTTGATGGGGATGAAACACATTTTCACCAGAAGTGATACCGAGGCTAAAAAGATTAAATCATGAGGGCAGATTTCATAGATTTCTTGTATTCCCTTGAGTGTAGAATATTAATTGACTTGTTTAGAGATGTTGATGGGATAGATAAATAAACTATTTACTATGATGAGGGAGTCCAGAAAAAAAGGGGAGATAACCTTAAAATTAGGGCTAAGCCATTCAGGGGTGATATCAGGGAGCGTTTCCTCACACAAAGGGTGGTGGAAACCTGGAATTGTCTCCCCCCCAAAAAAACTGCTGAGGTTGGTTAATTAAAAATTTCAGAATTCAGATTGATAGCTTTTTGCTAGACAAGGCCATTAATGGTTACCGAAGCATGGCTTGTAGATGAAATTAAGATACAGATCAGCCAGGCTCCAATTGAATGGCAGAATAGGTTCTAGGGGCTGACCGGCCTACTCCTGTTCCTATCTTCTGTTGATTCTATCTTAATAAGTAAAGCACCAATCCACAAGACGAGTTTCCCATGGGAATTATCCGCTATATTATCAAGTGCAAGCCTACTTTCTGACAGTAGGCATCAGCACATCCATGCCCATGCTTCCTCATCTGATTTCCAAACACATGTGCTCTAACACTGATGAACAGATAACATGTATGAGTAGGAATTCTGCCCACTTTGCCACCCCATAACCATGCCACTGCCAAATAACTGTGGTTCAGTGGGTAGCAGTATCACCTATGAGTCAGAAGGTCATAGGTTCAAGTTCCACTCCAGAGACTTGAACACAAAGTCTAGACTTCCAATGTTGGAAGTGTTGTCTTTCAAATGAGACGTTAAACTGAAGCTGATCTATCATCTCAGTCAGATGTAAAAGGTCCTGTGGCAGTATTTCAAAAAAGAGCAGAGAAGTTCTCCCACCAATCCCCACCCCCATGTCCAGGCCTATATCTATCACTCAATCAACATCACTAAAAACAGGTTTTCTGGACATTATCACATTGCTGTATGGGGACCTTGCTATATGCAAATTGGCTGCCACATTTTCTAAATTATAAGCAATGATTACACTTCAAAATTGCTCCATTGGCTAGGAATTGATTTTGGGCATTCTGAGGTGAAAGGTGCCATGCCTTTTGTTTGTAGATCCCCCACCACAACCCTGCCTGAGATGAGCTAACTCAGCACAGACTTCTTCAGTTGTTTCGGCATCACTTGTAAAAATCCATTCTCCCCCAACATTTTTTGTGTGAATGAAACAGCAATGTGGTAATCTGTCTTTTTTGTGTGTGTGATGTTGACTGAGGCATCGACATTGGCCAGGACACCGGGCTAAGTCCTGTACTCTTCTTTGAAATAGTGCCATGGGATCTGGCAGGCAGACAGGACCTCGATTTAACATCTCATCAAAAAAAAAACACTTGCAACAATGCAGTGCACCCTCAGTACTGCACTGGAGTGTCAGCCTTGCTTTCTTTTACTCAGGCCCTGGAGTGAGAGTTGAACCTAGAACCTTATGATTTAGAGGTGGCTGTGCTGCTAATTAAGCCTTGGCTGACACAGCCTGGAGCTACAACGTACTGATCTTAAATCTCCAGGACATACGTGCATACATTTCTGTTGAGCATCTGAATTGGAAGCTGCAGGAATAAGATTCTGCCTTTATTTTTGGCTCCTCTGGTGAAGTTTCTGGTGTTCTAGTTTTTTCCTTTGCTTTCAGGCTCCCTTTCCTCTTCACAGAAAAACTGATTTACTCAAACAATTATGACCTCAGAATGATGATACTATACAGCTAGAAATTGGTGCCTTGCTCATTTTATTTTTCCCTCAGTTGTTCAGCTTTAATGACTAAACCAACCTTTGGCCAGTTGTTGTTCAAATGGCTTTCTCAAATATTGTTATCCACTGAAAAAAAATGAAAGATTTGCATTTCATGACTTCAGGAGGTCCCAAAATATTTTATTGCCAATGAAATACTTTAGAAGTATACTCACTATAGTATTGCTGGATATCTGGCAGCAAATCTGTGTACAGCAAGGTCCCACAAACAACAACGAGATAAGTGACCAGAGTATCTGTTTTAGTGATATTGGTTGAGTCATAAATATTGGCCAGGACACAGAGGAGAACTCTACCGCTCTCCTTCGATATAATACCTTGGGATCTTTTACATCCACTTGAGAGGTCAGATGGTAATATGGTTTAAACTCTCACCTGAAAGTTGACACTTCTGACAATGAAGCAGTCCCTCCGTACTGACATTGGGAATGTCACCATGGGTTCTATGCTCAAGTCTCTGGAGAGGTCCCTGTACCAATGGTCTACAGACTCAGTGGTTTCAGTGCTCAAAATACCGAAGTAAATAAGGAACATCTGTTCCTGAAATTGATGGGGATAGTGGTGGTCGGGGGTGAGGAGGTGAAGCAGAAGTGATGGGTAAAGTAGCATGAACTGAGGGTGAGGTGAGAGAATAGAAATGCATCTGTGAAACAGGGAACTGAGAGTAGGAAGTGGAAGTGGTGACATCCGTAAAAACTATCTTAAAACTATTTCAACATCAGATTTAATAATGGAGAGTATCAATTTATGATGGCCATAGTATGTAATATCTCTGCAAGAAATTGCAGAAAATCCCCATAGACTTTACCACAACCTTCCCTTAATCAAGTGATAGACTACTGGGTATATCTACCATTAAAGTAATTCCAAGCAGTTTCAATCTAACTTTATGGCAGGTTGCCTTTGAGGTTAGCCCAGCTTCAGTGAGGCTTTCGCTCAATTTCCAGGTCAAGGGCCCATGATATTGGGAGAGAGGAAGGAAGGGAACAAAATCCCGACCGTCCATGGCACTCTATGGCTACAGGCCTGAATCATTAAAATCAACTGGCAGCACAAGTATTGTCTGCTGTCTGCATTGGGAGCTCAGTCACTTAAGTGCCTACTTATGAATGTGATTCGATTACTAGGCCCTTATCTGAGAGACAGCACTTCCAACAATGTTGCGCTCCCTCAGTATTACTTGTCAGCCTAAATGACATACGTAAGTCTGCAGTTGGGACTTGAATGTGAAGACCTCTTAATTCAAAGGCATCATCACTGAGCCAAGCTGACACAGTTAAAGACAACAGAGTCCCCTCTCTCATTAGATAGAGACAACTGGTGGTGAGTTTAACCTGACAGCCACCATACCTCAGGCAAGGGGCAAGTTTAAGAAGGCAAAGCCTTTGTGGATGACCTTAGCTAATACAGGAATTGAACCCACACTGTTAGCATCACTCTGAATTACAAAATTAGCCATCCAGCCAGTTGAGCTAACCAACCACAAACAAAGGGTGCATGTTAATTTCAGCCCAATTAATTTTGAAGCTGGCTAATTTACTAGGGAGTAAAGGCCAACTCCAGCAGGGGGCCTGCAATGTGGGTGCTGGTGGTTTGCCCATTTATTACATGTCCTACCTGATCATCCTTCATGATCATTTTGAAGGAAGGGGAAAATAGGGCGGACTTTAAGGGGTGGTTGATATGCTTGTGCCCCTCCCCCACCTAAGGCTCATTTTGTCTTCACCGTTGGGAGTTGTTCAAAAAACCGCACGACTTTGTGAGATTATCAGAAATGTGTGATTAAACAAAATCCTATACTCATTCTCAGCTTGGGCCCCCTCTGTATTACTCTCTTTCAGCCGCTTCTGCAATTGTGATGCTAAGTGCCCACCTTCTGCTGCTGCACAATCATTTCAGAAATCACAATATGATGGGGCCGGGAGGAAGTTGTCTTTGGATGAGCTAACAGGTGTGCCTCTCTCAATTTCTATTGTTGTGTGAGTTTGATTGAAGAGGGTCCTGGTGGTTTCGGAGTGCTAGTCAGCACTCGCTCAAAACTGGTCATTGCTAATATTAGTTTCACAAGGTTATACATAAATAGTGCACGCAGGCTCCTTTCCTGTTGAGTTTACATTGCAACATTCTCAGGATTCTTCTATGTCCCTTCTCCCAGGGGCTGTAGGAATTAATGGCATTCAACGTTAACAAGAGGCTCTTTATGCTAAGTGAATGTCAAGTTTATAAGCTCTGTGACAAATCTGCATAGAGTCACATTCGCTATGAGGTCAAGCTCTTTATGAAGTTAAACATTAAGTTCCTTGAGACGAAAGAGCTTCTCGAACTAACAGTCATTTTTGAGAGTGGTAGTCGGACTTAAGAAAGAACTTGCTTTTGTGTGGCAGGTTTCTTGTGTCTACCAAAGCAAATTGGCAGCCATGCATTAATTTTGAAGTGCAGTCACTGTTATTGTTTCAAGTCGACGAGGCAGGCAATTTGTGCAGA
Source organism: Carcharodon carcharias (assembly GCF_017639515.1). NCBI lineage: Eukaryota > Metazoa > Chordata > Chondrichthyes > Lamniformes > Lamnidae > Carcharodon > Carcharodon carcharias. The sequence continues at coordinate 198,705,857 of NC_054469.1, forward strand.
CGATGGCTCCTCGAAACAGTGAGTGAGATAAATGATCAGTTAACCTGCCCTTGATGTTATTGATTTAGGACTGACTCGTGTAGAGTAAAGAGTTAGCATCAGGAGCACCTGATGCTGATGTAACTGATGATGTAGCTATGATGCAATGTCACAAGACAAAGAGACTGAGATCTGGAGGGAAGCAGAAGTATAACAGCTTGTGGAGTCCTGTGATGTACATAGAGCTGTAAATAAACAAGAATGGTTTTTATGAATAACAGTCTATTGTAGCATTCTTAGGGTAACAAGCAAACCCTAAAGAATTCCTATCTAGACCTTGAACCCAAGACAAAACATGGTGGCAGCTGCTGATCTCTGTCAACTGTTGATATGCACCATCCAAAACATGTTGGCAGCAGACAGAGCGTAAAGATCCAGAAAAACTTGGGACAGCATTTTCACCCCTTTGGGGGTGGGGGGTGGGATGTGTGGGAGTGGGAGTGGGCAAACGGGTTCCTGATCGGCACCTCCAATTGGGGGTGCGCCACCATTTTACATGGGCGGGCCAATTAAGGCCCACCCAGCGTGACGTCCACTCGGAAGTGCTGTGTGCTCTCTGTGCAGGCAGGGGTGGATTCCCTGAGCCGGGAGTGCGCTTTTTTGCACATGCGTGTGAAAGAGTGCACAGGTCTCCCAAGGCAAAGATCAGAGAGATCGATGGAAGTTATGAAAATTTTTTGAAGGGTAGAAAAAATTTTCCTGACATGTCCCCTCATGTGACACTGTCACATGAGCTGGTACATGTCAATTTCTTTCATTTAAACATTTTATAAAAATGTTAATACCCTCATGAAACCTCACCCCACCTGCAGATGAGGTTTCATGTTTTCTCTGAAGGCCGCTTGGGCTCTTTGCCTGCCCGCCAACCTTAAGGTTGGATGGGCAGGTCCATTAATCAATTAAATTACTTTTTTAATGGCCTTAATAGGCCTTTGACAGTTTGGCAGGCGCGCAACCGATTTGGCTGTGTGCCCGCTGAACTGAAACTCTAAATGACGCAGAGTGATGTCGGGACGCACGCCCAGTGTCACCCTGCATCATTTTACGTGTTGGCGAGCTGGCCACGCCCCCTGCTTGCTGACTGGAAGATGCAGCCCTAAGTGAAGATTGCAGACCTGAAAGACCTAAAAACTCCTGGAAAAAGGACAAGAAGAAAAAAGATTGAAGACTCACCTGATAATGGAGCATTGTGGATGCTGCAGATGCAAGTAGACACACAGACCCAGATTCCAGAATGCAGTGAGTACAGATCACAACCTACAAGCCAAATTACTGACATAACAACAAATCCAGAGTCTAGAGTAAGCATGGAGTCTACATTGTCACTCCCAGAACCATTCCAGAGTGAGAAAGCCTCACAACAGGCTCAACAGTGGGACAATTGGAGCAAGTGATTCTCTAGATACAGAGCAGCTTCGGGTTTGAATAAGAAGGAACAGAAGGATCAAGTCAGTAAAGTCAGTAATTTACTCTATGCAGTAGGAGCCATTGAAGATGAGGTTAATGCAAGACATGGCTTCGATGAGGCTTTGAGCTCTATGAGGAAGTCCTCCAGGCATTAGATTTGTAATTTAGTGTTCGAAAAAATTTGATCATCGAGTGAGCAAAATTTATTAAGAAGAGGAGATGGGGAGGTGATGGCATAGTGGTATTGTTGCTGGGCTAGAGATCTGGGTAATGATCTGGGTTCAAATCCTACCACCATAGCTGGTGGAATTTGAATTCATTAAAAGTCTGATAATAACAGTGAAACTATTGTTGTAAAAACCCATCTAGTTCACTAATTAGAGAAGGAAATCTGCTCTCCTTACATGGTCTGTTTTATATGTGACTCCAGACCCACAGTAAAGTGGTTGACTTTTAAATGCCCTGAACAAGGCCAATTACGGAACAGCAATCATAGTCTGGCCTTGCCAGTGACATCCACATCCAATGAATAAAAAAAGCAAGCCTGTACAGATTTGGGGAGAATTACAACAATGGGATCCTCAGGGATTAATTAATTCATGATTGTATAGTGATTGGTTTCTTGCATGAAACTCTATTCAACCTTTTGCAAATCAGGGAAGATTTAACTCTCACAAAACCAGCACAAATGGCGTTACAGACCGAACTTGGGAAGCAAAACAGAACGGTTGTTTGTGGGGAAAGTGATGTCCCTTGGGGGAAAAAAATGAGTGAAGCCATTCAATATGTCAGACAGAAAAGAGAAAGTGCAGTGAAGCAAAAGTCCATGAAAATGGGAGTGAAAATAATGTTTATTTGAAGATGGGACTATATATAGGTAGTGTTAACAGGGAGACTATAGATAGTGCATCTAATCTCAATTGCTGCTGCTTATGTGTTGAATACAAGTCATGGTACTAATACATTACATACTGTGTTGAGGTGTTAGTTGAGTGGCAGCAGTTGAAGATATGTTCCCTTAAGGGTACATGTACATTATATTGCAACATGTCCCTTTTTTTCTAACTAGAGATTTACCTTTAGAGAATCAAACTATTTACAACAGCAAAAGAAGATAGCATTGCATTTGAGTAAACCATTATAAAAAGCAATAAATTTACCAGGCTCTGAAATGTACCGGTGGTTTATTTATCCATCCAGACTTAGTTATGGTGATCTTTGCTGGAGGTTGTTATATATTTTCAGAATGCTGGTTAGGGGTGCTTTGTTTGTGTTGCAAGTTAGATCATGTTCTACTTGCAATAGGATTACTTGTATTTTCTGGTTATGTTATTGTTCTGATTTGGCTTCTGTTTTGTCACACTGCCATGCCATTTGGTGTTCATACTTGATACGATCTTGGTTCTGGGCATATTCTGATGATTTCTGCTGGATTTTAGGTGCCAACAGTTGGATGTTGTACTTGGACTTTCTGTCTGTAATTTATTACCCACATACCAGTCATGGGCATCTTTCTTCTTCACCTGTTTTTTGATTAATGCGTCTTGTACTCACGGGAGTATCAATGAGTGGGTAGTGTTATATGCACTTGTCTGCTGAATAGTAATTTCACATTGGGTCTGCAGTACAATGAAGTTTGAAAGTTCAGAATGGGTATACATATTCGTTTCCAACTGTGCCATTATAATCTGGATGGTGGCAAAAGTTTCTGTTGTTACCACTATGCCAGTGCATTTTTTGATGTTCACATTGCTGAATGTCTGCTCACTTTTTGTGTATTGATGGTCTGGTCATCCTCATCATTTGACAGTATATTTTGGCTAGACATTTTGTGGATCTTATCTTGACGCTGTTTGGTATGCACTCTTGGTTGGTTGAAATGCTTTACCTGTTGGGCTTTTGGTTGTGGCTTTTCATGGTGTTGAACCACTTGTTTTGGCTTTGCTTTCTGCATTGGTGCTTCCAATATCTTCGCGTGCCATACGCCTTGCATACTGATTTAAATGCTAGACATTTTCTGGGTGCATGTATGAAGCCGCATCACCCACATTGCTTACAAGACTTGCCTATGTTGCATAGTGCCAATAGTGGATGTATTATGCACAGCCCGTATACTCTGTCTACCCAGTAATATGGCTTCATAACAGCATCTGCTTTGCAGTAATGCTTCCACACTATAAACTTTGGGTTGGTCCAAGGTGTCTTTTTGGAAAACTTCTATTGGGATGGACGCTTTCAAGAACCTGATTATTCTTTTGACTATCTCTGCTGCTGTAAAGTTGCAATCACGCCTTTTGTCTCTGCATCTACATATGAATCAATCAATGGTCTCTGTCAGTTGTTGTTGAAAAGATATGAATTCCGGATGGTGTATTCGGAAGTTGAGCTTCACTTGTAATTGATCCTTCAGTGTTGATCATATTTTATTTGGATTTTTAAGATGGTTGTCAGAAGGATCTGATATGGTTGGTCTGTGGAAACCTTCATTGCCTAAAGCAATTTTAATCTTAATGGCTTGTTTATCTGGTTTGGAGAGATTGAGATCCAGAAAACACAGCTCAGTGCATTATTGGAACAAGGTAAACTAAGATAGGAGGTCTTCTGCCTTCCAATTGATTGGTGGAAGTTTTGTAGTCATCTTGTATCTTTTTGCAGGATTGTTAGGACCTTATCTGAAACAGGGCAGCTATCCAGGCTGTTTGGCTCCGAGTTGCAGTACCTTAAATGGCCACCAACTTAGCCAATAATCAGCTGTTGCTTGACTGCAATGGTGGCACTGTTGAGCTCTTTCTTCTTTCCCTGGTTTACTCTAAAGTCTGCCCACAAAAAAGTGATTTAAGTGTGAAAATGCACTGCAAGCTTCATATGAATTAAACAGTGAAAAAAGACTTTTTACTGTCTTCTTTCAGCTGTTGGAAGCTGTTACTGCATGGACTCTATTTCCCAGCCCAGTCTTCAGTGTTTAATTTTCCCCTGGCTTCCTGAAGAGCAGCAAGCAGCAGCAATAAATTCTTCTGTCTGAGAGATTGGCTTCAAGGCAGACCACCTGAAACCTGCTGTTTAATCTCTTTTCCTGCACCAGCTCTGCAACAGGTAAACTTGTACTATTTAAGCGCTCCCAAATTTGAACAATCTTACTGGGACCCAGTGCCTGCTGGCTGAAGCTGGGAGCAACAATATCCCAGAATGAAAGTACAGGGTGTAGGATCAGTACAGAACTGCAAGATAATTTACAAATGGTGAATTCTGTATAGTTGTTTTGCTTGCATGCCAGTTCTTCTGCTGGGTGTGGAAGGGTTGAGGTTTTTATACTTCTCAGTCAAATCTTCAAAAGCCATGCTGCCACCATGTTACCTTCTTCTATTTGACATAAATGAATGTATCATATAACAAGGACTGGTAAATAACAATGTGGGTTCTTTATTTGAAGATATATACAGATATTGTTAACTGGGAGACTATGGATAGTAAATCTGATCTTGACTGCTGCTGTTTGTAGGCTGAATACAAGTCATGTGACTAATACATCACACGCTGTGTCAAGGTGGTGGTGTGGCAGCAGCTTAAGATATGCACCCTTAAAGGTACATATACTTCATATTACAACAGTGTCCTCAGGTCCTTGAATTGGGCCTTGAGCACATTATATTCTGACTCCTCAGCAGGAGATCTATCACTGAGTCAAAAAGACAGTCCTCCAAATAGAGTGAGATTTTATAGCAGCTGAAAGGAACATATTTTGCACACTTCACATTCTTGCAAAATATGTACTGACAATATTTACCTTATGTATGTGAAAGGATGCTTATCTCATTCTAAGGTTCAGTAGATAAATGTTAAGTTCTGTGCTACTGTGTGGTATTGTTTCATATAAAAAGATAAAGAAATAAATACTTTCATTGATATAGCACCTTCCATGTCCACAGGATATCCAAAAGTGCTTTAGAAAAAAGTTAAGGTACTGTTGTAATATAGGAAATGTGGCAGCCAATTTGCTTACAACCATGTGTCACAAACAGCAATGTGATAGTGAGCAGATAATTATTTCTTTTAGTGATGTTGCTGAAGGATTAATATTGGCTAGGACACCAGGGAAAACTCTCTTGCTCTTCTAGTCTTCATGGAGAAATACATTTAAAAAACCTCCCAGAAATAAGGGAAAATCAAAGGGCTAGTGTAAACAAGGAACTGCAAGATATTAGCATTGGTCAAAAAATAGAGATGAGAAATTAAAGAGATTTAAAATAAATAAATCCCCTGGACTTGACAGTCTATATCCCAGAGTGTTGAAAAAGGTGGCTGTACAGGTAGTAGATGCATTGTGGCCATCTTTCAAAATTCTGTAGACCCTGGAATGGTTCCTGCAGATTGAAAGGTGGAAACTGTAACCCCACTATTTAATGAAAGAGGGAGAGAGAAAATGAGGAACTACAGACCTGTTAGCCTGACATCAGTAGTAGGGCAAATGCTAGAATCTATAATAAAGCTTGTGATAACAGGAAACTTAGAAAATAATGATAGGATTGGGCAGAATCAACATGGATTTATGAAAGGGAAATCATGTTTAACAAACCTGTTGGAGTTTTTTGAAGAATTAGCTAGCAAAATAGATAAGAGGGAACCAATAGATGTAGCATATTTAGATTTTCAGAAAGCCTTTGATGAGGTCCCACACAAGAGGTTAGTAAACAAAATTAGAACACATTGGATTGGGGGGTAACATACTGACATGCATTGAGAACTGGTTAATGGACAGAAAACAGAGAGTAGGAATAAATGGGTCACTTTTAGGTTGGCAGTCTGCGACTAGTGGGGTGTTTCAAGGATCAGTGCTTGGGCCCCAGCTGTTCACAATCTATATCAATGATTTGGATATGGGGGTTAAATGTAATATTTCCAAGTTTGCAGGTGACACAAAGCTAGGTGGAAGTGTGAGTTGTAAGAAGGTTGCAAAAACACCTCAAGGGGATTTAGAGAAGCTGAGCGAGTGAGCAAAAAATTGGCAGATGGAATACAATGTGGAGAAATGAGAGGTTATCCATTTTGGTAGGAAAAACAGAAATACAGAATATTTTTTAAATGGTGGGAGGCTGGGAAATGATGACCTTCAAGGCGACTTGGGTATCCTTGTTCATGAGTCACTGAAAGCTAGCATGCAAGCACAGCAAGCAATTAAGAAGGCAAATGGTATGTTGGCCTTTATTACAAGACGATTTGAGTGTAGAAGTAGAGATGTCTTACTGCAATTATAGAGATCCTTGGCGAGACTGCACTATTGTGTGCAGTTTTGGTCTCCTTACCTAAGGAAAGATATGCTTGCCATAGAGGGAGTGCACTAAATTAATCCCTGGGCTTGAGGTATTGTTCTCTGAGGAAAGATTAAATAGATTGAGCCTTTATTCTCTTGAGTTTAGAAGAATGAGAGGTGATCTCATTCAAACATACAAAATTCTTACAGGGTTCAACAGGGTAAATGGCTGGGGTGCCTAGAACCAAGGAATACCATCTCAGAATAAGGGGAAGTCATTGAGGACTGAGACAAGGAGGAATTTCTTCTCTCAGAGGGCAGTGAATCTTTGGAAATCCCTGCCACCCCCCCCACCCCCCGGCCTCCCCAGGGCCGTGGAGGCTCAGTCGTTGAGTATGTTCAAGACTGAAATTGATAGATTTCTACATATTAAGGACATCCAGGAATATGGGGATAGTGCAGGAAAATGGCATTGAAGTAGATCAGCCATGATCTCATTGAATGGTGGAGCGGGCTGAAAGGGCTGATTGGCTCCTATTTCTTATGTTCTTTGAAATAGTGCCACACAATATTTTATGTCCACTTGAGGGGCAAAGGGGCCTGGGTTCACCGTCTCACCCGAAAGCTGGCACATACCTCTGACAGTGCCACACATTCTCAGCACTGCAAGCAGGGTTTTGTGCATAAATCATTGGAGTAAATGTAAATCAAGTCTGTATTTTGTGGCTCAGACCAGATGTGAATAGAATTCTCTGGCTGAACAGTAGGACTCCAAACAGGGCAATAACTATGGAATTTTCTACCCCCACTTCCTTTCATCCTGAACCAGAAAATATTTTCTAGAATGCCATCAATTTCAATTCATCTGTTTGTTTTTTTCACGACACTAAATAATAGTCTGTTTTTGCTCCTTTTTCATTATTTATATTTAAAGTAATCAAATGGTTGTATTGTATACAAAAGTGAGGAAAGGATACTCCAGAGCCTTGGTCAGACTGGAGTACTGAATTCAGTTTCTGGCACCAAACCTGAGGAAAATTATATTGGCCTTGGGTGTGGTGTAAATTCACTGCAATGGCATTAGGGATTAGAGAGTTATATTATGAGGACGGATGTAAAAACAGTAAGATGCAATGTTCCAGTGGAACTCAACGCAAGCTCAAGGAACAGTATTTCAACTTCCAATTAGGCACTTTCCAGCCTTCTGGACTCAACATTGAGTTCAATAATTTCAGGCCATGAAAGCTTTCCCCCATTTTGATTCTGTTCTTTTTGTCATGCACCAGTTGAATCTTGTTTTTCATGTTTTTGCTTTTGGACAGAGCTGTTCATTATTCTGGCATTTACACTCACTCTAGACAAATGCTCCGTCTCTTTACTACAACTATTACCACCCCCTTGCCTTTTGTTCCAGGGCATCTTTGTCATTATGTCTGGCAGCACCTGTGGAAAGAGAAACAGAGTTAACGTTTCAAGTCCATATGACTCTTCTTCAGAAATTCAAACCATTAACTCTGTTTCTCACTCCACAGATGCTGCCAGACCTGTTGAATTTTTCAGATTTCCAGCATCCGCAGTGTTCCCTTTCGTTCTTCCTCCCCCTCCCCCATTTTAACATCATGAAACCCATCACATTCCTACCCTTTTTCAGTTCTGAAGAGTCCTATTCGAGTTGAACCGTTGACTCTATTTCTTTCTCCACAGGTGCTGCCTTAAGTTTGGAAGGTTGAAGGGTGATCTGATTGCTGTTTTTTTTTAATTCTAAAAGAATTTAATTAAGTAGATGCAGGTAAACTATTTCTCCTGGTGGGGCAATCAAGGATGAGGGGACATAATCTTATAACTAATTTGTTTAAGAGGGAAAGCGGGAAGCATTTTTTCCCCAAAGGGGTATAGAAATTTGGAATTCTCTCCTCCAAAAGGCGTTAGATGTTGGGACAATTTGACCTTTTCAGCCTGAGAATGGTAGATTTTGTTTGGGTAAGAGTATTAAAGAATTTGGAAATAATTCAAGTAAATTGAATTGAGGCATCGATCAGCCATGGTCTGGGACAGCTTCGATGGGTTGAATGGTCTACTGTTTCTATGTTAGGCTTTAACCTTAGCTGTTGTCATGTTCAATTATTAAAATCTTCCCTGGTCTCTGTTACTTCATTTTCTACCACAAGCAACTGCATGCCTTTCTTAGCTCTTGTCTTTATTGCTCTCTATTACTCCAGTATGCCTTTTGTCTTTGCTGGGTTTTTTGCTTGCCTCCCACCCTTTAATTTTTCCTTGTCTTTTAGGAAAAGGATTGCCGACTCTCCCATCGTGCTTTTACCCATTGTTTGCATTGTTTTTATTATCAACAAATTTACTCCATGACTTCAGGTTTACCCAATAGTCAAACTACCACTGAGACAAGTGGACACAGCCAACAGGTCTAGACAAACTCCATGTGGCAGTCACTGTAAATGCATCCAGATGTGGTAATCCTGGCTTGTCCTAAGTGTAAACATCTGGTATGCAAAATGTTGAAAATAGTAGAAAAGAGGCCTATGGAAAGAGAACAGTAGATTCATGAAAAAAGATGTATCATACTACCTTCATTTGCTCATTCTTGTTCCACTTTTGCTGAAAATCTATTGACCCAATTGGTAATGCTGCTAGCACAAGTAGTGTTACTTCCTTATGTTGTTTGGACCCTAAATGAAGTACTTAAATGATGAAATTTATATATACTTCAGTGCCTGTAATGTATAAATGGTTTGTAGATTTAATTTAATTTTAATTCAATATTCTTTTGTTTGATATCCCATCCATCATTTCCACGTTACCTGTTGAACTTGTTTGTCTATTTTGTTACTACATGATTGTCACATGTTTCCATGTTTTCAACCAGACTTAGGGTGGGATTGTCCCAGATTTGCACAAAGTGCAGAAACGGGCAGGAAAAAGGACGTTTTACCTGCCGGCCGCAATTGTGGCTTTTTGCGCCATGTCGTCCCATTCCCGCCTCGTCCCACCTCATTGATAATGCATTCCCGGGAAACACACCGATCACTGGCGGGGCGGCCTCTGATTTGCCGTCACCTCAGGTCTTCAATAATTGGCACACTATATTTAAAGGGGGGCCCTGCACAGTGCTAGCTCTCTCTAAGGCATTGGAAGCTGCTGGAAAGTCACGGCTGCCAAAGGGAGGAAACATGCAGCCTCCAGATTTAGCAATGCCTCCCACAGGCACCTACCAGATGCTGTGGAGATCCGCTGTGAAGTCCTCTACCCGCACTCTGAGCAAAGACCAGCAAGTAAGGTCACCAATCCAGCATGGGAAGCAGTGGCAGTGGCGATCAGTGCCAACGCCCTGCAAAGGAGGACAGCCACCCAGTGCCAAGAGAGGATGAATGATCTCCACCGTTCTGCCAGGGTAAGTCACTCTTCTCATCACTCTCAACTCTCACACTCACAAACACATCACACGTCCACAAGGATCTCATTCACTGCCAGCTCAAGGGACAACACTATTCACTCTCTCATACACACCTTCATCTGCCTTGTGGATCATATCTTCATCCCATCCATGGTACCACTCACCACCCACACATGCCAGGCATTTTTATCATCTGGCCTGGCAGACATCCTGCTTACACTGTCTCTAACTCTATTCTTGCAGGGCAAGCTGACATGCAACAAAAGAGAGATGCCGCAGTCCGGTGGAGGAATGACTGACATCAAGGTCTCACAGACTTTGAAAATAGAGTCACCCAGCTGGCCAATGAGGACCTAGACCCTTCCTGTGCTGATGGTGAGGTCAGTGGTGCTCAACCAAGTGCGGATCCATCAGTGCAACTTCCATCAGGCAACTATGCTGTGAGTGAGTTCCCCTATTCCGCAGTCACCTGCTATGCACTAATTATCCCTCCTTGCTTTTGCAGGCATAAGTTCTTCTATTAAAGCCCTGATTGCACCTCGGATGAAGAATCTGATGACAACCTAATTGAAGACCTGTCGCCCACACCCTCCACCAGCGCAGAGACACCCACCTCAGTGGGACATAGTTCTAGAATAGCTGCAGGATCACAATCTGGTGAGCACATCACACTGCCTGATCCACAGCAAGGACTTCCCAGGTATCTGGCACTCGGAGGACTACTGAAGGCTAGGAATCTGCTGAGTCCGAGTCAGATGATGAGCCTCTGGACTCAGTCATGCCTCAATTGCTGGAGCTGCGAAGGCAAGCTTAGGAACATCAGGAAGCGATGTCTGCTACACTCCTCAGATTGCAAGGCACAATGGAGGAGTTCACCCACCTTGGGGCTGAGGTGATAGCGCTGGTATGCCAACGCACTGAGGTCAATACTGGTAGGATGACAGCTGCCATGGAGACCTTGGCCCAGGACATCGGTCCTGCACTGCTGCACGGGCTGAACTTCATTGCTGACGCCATATTTGGACTCCAACAGTTTCAAAGTGAGAGGGGTGCAGGGCAGCTTGATCTCACTCCGGCTTTCCCTTCTTCTCAAGGAGTCAGCCTGGGGCCCTCGAGCACCCATGGGGAGGAGGATCAACAGGTGCACAGCCCAAGGCCATCCACCCACGTGACTCTGGGAGTGTCCAGACAATCCCCTCTTCCTGTGACCTCAGCAGCTCCAGTTCCAGGCTGAGCAAGACCCCAAAAGCAGGCCGGGGCCTTCCAGGTCTCAGCCCTCCAGAGGTTGCCTATCAGGTTCATCACAGACAGGGCGTAGCAGTCAGCAGGTGGCCTCCACCTCTGCTGTGGATGCCCGGGGAGCACCAAGATGTAGCGACAGGATTATGAAGGTTAAGAAGATGTCATTGCACATATTGGGTGTGGGTGTGAATCACTTGAACATACTGTTCACTATTGTAAATAGACTTCCAAGAATGTCTCCTTGCCTATGGCTCCTTGTTCTGATGAGCAGTGTTCGTGTCAGCCAGATGCAAAACCTTGGTTTGTGCACAAGATAAAGGAAGGTTTCTCTGTCCAGCGCCTCTTCCCTGTGCAGTGTGTAACCTTCAGACCAAAGTGATGATCCGACTTCACACTCACTGGACACATTCGTGTTGCTTGCATCTTAGTGGTGCTTGTCATTGCTGCCAGAATGTCGTGGGCAGGCATCACAGAGTTCTGTTATGCTCTGTGTGTGCTCTCAGCACCTTTGAGGTGGGGCTGGCCCCCGTCTCTTCAGCAGTTATTGGAGACAGTGCATTCCTGAAGGGGTCAGGTGCTGAAGGCTGATAAAGGATCAGGTGCATTTAAAGTTTCACGGCTGCATCTCCATGATATGACCCTAATCTCAGAGCACGAGCAAGCTGCCCTTAACCAGACATGAGTTAAGTATTCACAGAGGCAATGTTGAGATCTATGGAGTGTCCTCACTGCATGTTGTCATCATCCTCCTGGACTCTAGCGATGATTAGAGCCTCCACTGCATCTCTCTGACATGAGCCTGAACACTGAGTCTATGTGCACTGACATCAGCCACACAGGAGCCAAACGTTTACAAATGCAAGGTGAGGATGTCAGGACTGTCCTCACTGCATCTTGTCATCATCTTCCACGAATCTTGCAGCTATGAGGGCCTCCTGGGCATGCCTGCCTTGTCTGGCCAGTGGGATGGCCTCATCACCAGCATCCTCACCTTTGAGGACCTCCTCACCCTCATCCCCCTTGATGTCCTCCTCATCAGAGGATTCGTGCAGCTCTTCCATCTCCTCCTCAACCAGGTCCTCTCCCCTTAGCATCGCAGGTGGAGTGCGGAGCAAGTGGCGATGATGTGCGACACCCTCTGAGAACTGGATTGCCGTGCTCCACCAGCCCTGTTGAGGCACTGGAACCTCATTTTCAAAATGCCTATCGTTTGCTCCACCAAAGTCCGGGTCACGGCATGAGCCTTGTTATTCCGTCACTCTGGTGCATTCTGAGGCTGCCGTGAGGGTCTCACCAGCCATGTCCTCTGTGAGTAGCCCCTGTCCTCGAGGAGCCAACTCTTCAGCCTCTCAGGACCCTGGAAGATGTCAGGGATCTAAGACCTGCTAAGGATGTAGGAGTCATGGACACTCCCTGGGAATCATGTACAGTCCTGTAGGATGCATTTGTGGTTGTTACAGACCAGCTGAGCGTTCAGTGAGTGGAAGCTCTTGCGGTTGACATACTGGACTGCTTGTTGCCATGGAGATTTAAGTGCCACGTGAGTGCAGACGATTGCACCTGCATCTGTGGAAAAGCAGAGATCTGTGCAAATCCCACCCCTCTTGCTTCCTGGCATTCCTGATCCTGGGCAAAATGCACAAAGTTTGTGCCTTATTGCGGTTGGCGTCCATGACCTCCTGGATACACGAGTGTGTGGAAACTTGCAAAATCTCATACAGGTCATCTGTGGAAACCTGGAAGGTGCCACTGACGTAAAAATCTAACGCCATGGTCACTTTCACGGCCACTGGCACATGCCCTCCATGTCCCCATGGTGCCAAATCCTGCAGCAGGTGGTCTATGTGGCTGACCAGTTCCTTAGACATGTGCAGTCTTTGGTGACATTAGTTCTCAGTCATCTGCAGGAGTGACAGGTGTCTTCTATAGTCCCTGGGTCTAGCGAGGCGCCTATGAGCAATGGTTCACTGTGGACCTTCAGCTGTGTACACAGCAGGCCCTGCTGCCCCTTCAGTTTGAGGGTGTTGCTCCTCCCTTTGCTGAGCCAGGTGCCTCTACCGCACTCTTTTTCTTCTTCTCTGTTCCCTGTAAGCCATGAGGCACACCGTTAAATCACCAGACTCCATGATCCTGATGTTCTCCCCCTGCACGAACAAAGAGAGGCACGTGTGGGTTAGCATATGTGTCCTAAGAACCTTTTTTGGTTAAGTCTGAAGGTCCCTTCACCATGCAGGGGAATGCTAGCCACCACTTGGATGGCCAGTGTGCAGAGTGCTTATTGGTTGTCTGAAACTCCACCCACCTCCACCCAACTCCACCTGACCGATTGGTGGCAGCTTTGCCCATTGGACTGCATGCTGTGCTCTCAGCTCAGGCACAGGCATTCTCCTAACCCACACTGCAAGGCTGGGCTGTTAGCTTGAACCGTCAGGGATACTGCTCTACACTTAATAAAGACATTGATAGGGGCTGTGAACACCTCCACCAGTGACAGCAGCCTGGCCACCTTTCAGAAGGGGATTCTACAACTTGCCCTGTCAGCCAATTGCTCTGCTACCCCTTAAAATGCACATTAGTTTGCAGCCTGCACCCAAGGGGTGAAAAGTTCTGGAGCATTTGGTGGCAATTCCATGTTTTTGCCTTGCTTGAGTGGGCAGTAAAGCTTCAGAGGCCTGACCCCAAGCATGTCAATGGAGCTGCTGCTGAATGGTCTCAGCTGCAGAAGAATGTTCACTTTTGACAAGCTTTTCCAAATGCGTGGCTGCTTCCCTCAGCCCCCCGCTCCCCACACCACACCCCCAACATCTACCCAGCACCAGCATGTGCTTGAGTCCTTCCCTCAGTCTGTCTGTGCTGCCTTGTGACTCCTTACCCCACCCACCCTCACCCACAGCCTGACCCACACTCGAGACCTTGCCCCGGCACTGTAGTGAAAGCCAGCCAAGAAAAAGCAACTTCCCTGTCCACCAGCCCACCCACCCCCCCCACCCCCACCCCCCCACCGACAAGTGTGTACCACCTCATCCTCGATGCCTTGTGGGTGATGCTTGCGAGCACTGCATGAGGTTGTGTGCACTCGCCTCCAAGTGCCCCTCGATGTTCAGGTCACCAGGCACATGCCTTTTAAAGGCCGTCATGAAGCACACCGTTCTGAGGTCACGTCAATGTGGGCGGTAAATCTGATGAAGGGGATAATTCCGGTGAGCAGGGCTTATAATTTGGTGCAAATGTATTAAAATGACATTCCCGATGTCTGGCAGTGGGAAACATTGACAGGTGGAGCACTCAACCACAAACTAGATTCACAATAGCGTAAAACCGGTTTTTGGCCTTCTTACCATATTGTTTTCCACATTTACCATGGTGCCTAATGCCAACAGGGCCAGAAAATTCCGGCCTTAGTTTATATATTATTGTTTTAATGTAAGTCACACTGCAATTCATCCTTTGAGCTGCGAACCTGTGGCTCAGATAAAGAACTATTATCATACCAATATTGGTGAGGAAGCAAAACAATGAGGCTCATGTAGTATTTCATAGAATCTGACAGCACAGAATGAGGCCATTTAGTTCATTGTAAATGTCGGCTCTTTGAGCGGTTATAGTCCCAATATATCCGACTACTTTATCCCCATTACCATGCAATCACCTTTTCTATTCAAGCATGTATCAAGTTACCTTCCAAAAGTTACTATTGAGTTTGCTTTCACCACCCTTGAGGAAGTGCATTCCAGATCTTAACAACTCATTGCATAAAAAGAGATTCTCCTCACCACTGCCTCTTGTTTTGCCAATTGCCTTAAATCTGTTTGGTTATCGAATCTCCCACCAATGGAAATGCTTGCTCCTCATTTATTGAAATTAAAATCAAACTCAAATTTATTTGAATGTAAAAGTGTTCTGACCAAATGTGTTTCCAATACTGATGGGAAAAAAACTCAGTCAGAGGAAATCTTCTGTCTGTGCCAAAATATGCTCATGAGAAGAATTTTTTCTTTTGGAAGATCCCTGCTCCCCCAACCCACCCCAAGAGTTCAAATCAATAAAATATCCTTGCGACATTGTCCAGGTAGTGACAAAATGATGACAAAAAAATTGAGTAAAGTTAGGTGGAGAGCAGGTGACCGGGCAGCACTATTCCTACCTAAAAGACATTTTCAGTTTTTAACACCCTGAGTTCCATTTTAACCTGAAACTGCTCTCTCACCTTTGGGCCAGAAATTCATGGGTTCAAGCCCAACTCAAGGACATGACCCATGCTGATTCTCCCAGTGCAGTTCTGAGAGAGTGTTGTGCTATTGGCGGTACTGTCCTTCGGATAAGACATTAAGCTAATGCCCCATCCGCCCTCTCAGGTGGATAAGGTCCCCCAGAAGAACAGCAGGGGAATTCTCCCTGGTGAACCCATCAGTATTTTATCCTCAACCAAGTACACAACAAGCAGCTTATGCGACCATTTATTTCATTGGTGTTTGTCAAAGTTTGCTGTGCACATATTGGCTGCCGTATATCCTATATTACAACAGTGACTACACATCGCCTGTAAAGATCTTTGGTTTGTCCCAAGGTGGTAAAATACGATATATAAATGCGCATTATTTCTTCTTTAATGCTGCTGGCAGATTTCTTCAGATTTAATGTTGATGATCAGTTAGGATCATAGGAATATGAGTAGGCCATTCACGAGTCTTGCCATCATTCATTGAGATCATGGCTGATCTGCAACTTAATTCCATCCACCAACCTCACTCCATATCTTTTTGTAACCCTAGCCTAGCAAAAATCTACCAATCTCAGGTTCCGCATGATTAATTGAGCTATGAAAGGAGACCCTGTAGTGCAGTGCTATCATCTCTGTCTCTGAGTCAGAAGCTCTAGGTTCAGGTCCCACTTCAGAACTTGATGGCTATGGAAGGTGCATTCATAACTGTAGAATAAGGGTCTGGCATAGAAATAGTTAATGTGGGACTAGGTACAGTACTACCCACAGCGTGATGTAAAGGACCACATGACCCGAGCCAGAAGGGTAATCTTGTACTGGGCAGAGATGTGTGTAGAGGCAAGCATGGAGATGGCTCCTAACTTAGACCTTATACTGTGTAAATGTATATAGTTACAAGTAGTTAATAAACATTTACTATTAAACTATACAAGACTCAGAACCTCTTCATGAGACTGACTGAACTTTATATCTTACAACAATAATGTGGCCAAACAGATTGATAATCAGCCTGTAAATCCTTCCAATGTGTCTGATGGCAGGTGGTAAGAGCAGGAGAATTTCCTGGCCAGCCATACTGCAGTATTTTGCCAAGCAAAATCATTGACCAATCCAATGGAAGTTCAGGATTTCCGATACCTTCTTAGGGCATGGTACCTGGAGGAGGAGGAGGAATTGAGCTATATAACACCTACTGTTTTTTGTGGAAGAGAGTTCCCCGTTATTATCATGCTTTGCCTGGGAAAGAGCTTCCTAACTTCTCTCCTGCATGCTGTGCTCTAATTTGGAGGTTATGTGTCCCTGTCCTAGACTCCCCCAACAACAGAAAAGTTCCTCTCTATCTATTTTATCAATTCCTTTCAAGATCCTAAAAACCTCAATCAAATCACCCCTTAACTTTTTGTATTCTAAGGAATAAAGAATGTCATCAAATCAACTAACTTCCTAATGACTTGAGAAGAAAATACATTATAATCTTGTTACATATTTGATTGTGGTGCAGAAATGGGCTGACAGCTCATTCTGCCCATTAATTTCTCCACAGGAACAAGGCATGAAAATTAAGGTGCAGATGCTCAATGTCAGTCAGCTGTCAGAATTGGAAGTAGTTGAAGCAAATAACATAAATGCATTAAAGGGGAAGCTAGATAGGTCCATGATGGGAAAGGAATAGGAGGATTTGCAGGTGAGGTTAGATGAAGAGAGATGGGAAGAGGATCATGTGGAACTGAATGTCCAGTTGCTATATTGTACCTCCCATTTAATTCTGTGCAAGTTGTTATTATGCATTGAATCAACTGAGAAAGATTTGAGTAGTGGAATCAAATTTACTGCTCATTCTACCTCTTCCACCTCAGCAACAGTTCCCTCCCAAGTCTAAGAAGCAGCCAGGAAAGGTCAGGTTTGTTTTTTCTTTTCCTGTGGGCAAGGAGAGAGGAGGGAATCAGCACTCTTGTAATTAAGTACTAAATGAGCAAAGATACCCTGGGAGACACCTTCACAGAGAGTACTGGAGAAGAGTGGCTTTTTATCTCAAATTTAAAAAGAAAACTATTCAGGGTCCTTGAAGTTCTTTGAGTTTCCTTTGATGGCAGCTGTTCTTTAATCAGTGACAAACCTTGAGCCTAATTGTACAGCAAGCACATTACTTTCATCTTGAGCCAAGCTTACAACTGCTCATCTTACATTAACCTGTAAGTGCTTGAAACTGGATTTATTTGGATAATTTGTATTTAATAAAGTGAAATGCACTTCTGCGCTGTGCAGAATACTGATAGGCCGTGCCACTGCCAAGGCTGTTGAGCTCTCTGATTGGGTCCACAGCTTTGGAAAGTGAGCCGCCATATTCAATTGGCAAGCCCTTGAGTGGCTGCGACTGATAAAATACCACCCCAGGATCCCGCTGTCCATCAATGCGGGCTCCTACTTTCAGTCCCAGCAGTGGGACATCTTCAATGGTGATAAAATTCAGCCCCAGGCCTAATGCATTGTGGTAATTAGTTTTGTATTCTCCCACAACTGTCACTACAAGATTGAGGGGTTGAGTGTGGTGGTGTAGAAGGTATTTCCTAGCACTTTCTCCTGCTACACTGGAGTCATTTTGTGGAAACCCTGCTCATGCATGTACGGGGCTTCCATCAAAAGCGCTGAAAAAGCTTAATTCTCAAAGACTGAAACCATATAGAGGCAGTGAATAGCATTAGGTTGCCAAGCCTCCAGGATTGGCTTGGAGTCTCCAGGAATTGAAGATCAATCTCCAGGAGACTGCTGTGAGCAATCCTGAAGAAAAATCTTTGGGGCGTTAAAAAAGAGACAGTTTTTAAATCATTTTCTTTGAACATTTCTCTTTACCAGATATAAAAGTATTGAAAATAGGGGGAAAAGACTCTTTGGCTGACAGTCAAGCATCATCCAATTGGGCAATGAGTCCTTTGGTTTTCTAATTGGTGTAGGAAGGCAGTCTGTCACAAGGATGGTTGTGTTGGCCAATGCATGGCTGGACTGTGGGGCAATTCATGTGATGAAACCTCCTGGAATACATCTCATCACAGTTGGCAGCCTCATGATAGCAAGGCACCTGAAATAATCCACCTGCTACTTCCTGTGGATCGCTTTCTATTGTCTCAAGTCATAGGTCCAGGACACTGCAAGCACTGGTCAGCTGGATGCATATGCTGAACTTTGAGGGTCATCCATGTAAACTACACTTCTGGAGCAGCAACAGGTAATACGTGTGCTTCTGTCAGCATTTCCAGAGGCAGAGAGTGTGGAGGAGTCCATCTCTACTATGAGTGATATGATGTCTCTGGCTTTTGTGCTGACGTCCCACACAGTGGCTGCCATCATGGAGGATCAGATGCAGCAGACAATTGAGTGCATTCTGACTCTCACCCAGTCTGCCACTTTAAACAGGTTGCAGGATGGCTCAACACCTCACTGAAATGCAGTCAGGTCCTCTCCAGCTCACATCTAGCAGAGCTGTGCAGATGGGCTATGAGAGGGAAGATGGATCGAGAAAGGGCACATGTGCTCCCTTGCCCCATCCCACCCACCTCAGTCAGAGTCACACACGCTGCCTCCTGTCCCGATCACTTAGTCTGCCCCTACACAGGAGCAGGTTGGGCAGGCATTGGCGAGGCCTTCACAGGCTCCAAAACCCAGAGGGTGTCCACCATGGACACCTGATGTGTCAGAGTAGGGGAGTGACAGCTTGTTTCCAACTCAACTGAAACCATAGGGTTTGCGTGTAGGAGTAATAGGAAAAGGATGAGAAAGGTTTATTACTTGCACAAGTTGCACTTGGCTGTGTATAACAATGCTCAAGTTATTTTGTAAATGCCAATATTAACTGAATTAAAATTAAATAATTTGCTTGAACTCTTCATTCTCGTGTCATCTACCTTGTTTCATCCAGATTCCAAATGGACAGTGAATGTGATGGTTGGATCTTTGACTGTGGGAATGATTTGTGTTGGGAGGGGTGAGAGGGCAGATGGTTCAGTATTGCAGTGTTGCACAGCCAATATGGCCTTGTGCACTCAGATTAGCTGAAAGGTGCTTGCAACATTCGCAACATTCTCAGGCAGCCAGATGAGTGGCTGCAGTCATCCTGGCCACACCTGATTCCTCCTCCTTCTCCTCTTCTTCCTCCTCTTCCTCTTCTGAGGATGCTGAGCCATCTATACCTTCCTCCTCCTGCAGCTCCTCACCACAGTGCAGACTACTACCATTCTGCAGTGCAGACCACTACCAGTCTGGACACCCTTGCTGGTACTTACTGAAGAGCACCCCCAAATCTGTCAAAGTACCAGAATCGCATCTTCAATGATGCAATGTCTTGCTCACCGATCGCCCTTGTGGTTATATGGCTTTTGTTGTACTTCTCCTTTGCACCCATGGGCTCCTTACTGGTGTCATCAGCCAGGTCTATACAAGTGGCCCTTGTATTTAAGAAGCTACCCGCTGACTGCCTAGAGGGCCACAAACCTGTGGGAGATGTGATTTTCTCAGAATGAAGACAACAATGGTTGTTTGTGGAATATTTTACACAGACATGTATGAAAACCTTCCAGTGGTCACATACCAGTTGAACATTGATGGAGTGGAGTCCTTTCTGATTGATGATCACTGCTGGTTGATCTGAAGGTGCCTTGATTGCCCCCCACATGTGTACAGTGTATGACTCCCTGTACCTGTGAGAATCCAGTCACTGCCGTAAAAGCAAGAGCCCTCTGGTTCTGATTGACCACTTTTCTATTGATGAGGATATAATTAACCCTGGTTAATATAGCACTGGTCATCTGGGAGATGCAGTTATGTGCAGCTGATTATGAGATCCTGTAACTGTCACCAGATGATCCCTGGAAGAAAATGGAGGTGAAGAAACTCAGGATTGTGGTGGCCTTGACAACCACTGGTAACGTGTGTCCACCTGGTCCACTGGAAAGAGGACTTGTTCCAGGAGACTGCAGATGTCAACTACCATATGCCCCAGAAGTTGAAACTCCTGAAGCACTGCCACTCCATGTCAAGGAAGCCGATCCTTTGCCTGTACAGCCTGTGGCAAGGGCATTGTCTCCTTCGAGCTGGAGAAATACCTTGTGCAGCAGCTTGTGGATGATGAGAAGACAGCTACTGTTGATGTTGGTGTGGCTCCTGCTGCTGCTGGTATGGCTCCTGGTGCTGTTGGTATTGGTCTGGTGGCTCCTCTTGTTCCTCACCAGGGTCCATAGTGTTGCTGTATAAGCTGCTTCCATGCTGCAGTGAATGCTGACAGCAAGGAAGATCAGATCAAGGTGAGTAAAGACCAAGGTAGGTGAAATCACTTCCAAAACAGTTGGAAATCATCTACAAAGCAGTGAAATCAGGCTCTCAGGATAAGCCTTTCACATAAGCAGGACAGCAGCAATGCATTTCCATTGTTTAAAGGCTTTCCAGACTGTCAGTATCATTGATCAACAAGTGAGGAGGGCACTCAGTGGAGGGCATACCTCCACCATTCTGTGTTAACTCAGTGTTATAACAATTATGCACCTCACCCTTGAGGCTTTTCCCTGGTCTTGTTGATGCTTTGTAACTACAAAGCTGAAAAAAATAAATATTTTTATTAAGATCTTTCAATTTGCCCTACCTCCAAATGTAAGGGATCCTTTTAAAAATTCCAGGATCCAGAACCGTATCTTCGCCAAAAAACAATCAGTTCTTCATTGGGCCACAGCCTTTCTGTGTACCTATCTTCACTGAAATCCATCCATTAGTTTTTGAGATATATTGTTTACAGGCAAACAGACTAACAGGGGTGACAATGTTACCTCAGCCCACCTTCAGTGATGGAGATATTTACTCCCTGCTGTGTTCTCACCTTGTTAACCCTGTTGAGTTCCACACAGTTTGGGAAATCCGTGTTGGCTGTTAAAGTCAGAATCCAGCATTAAAGCCACTATTAATGGTTTGTTGTATGTTTAAATCACTGACTCGACAGCTCCAACTGAGTTTCCTATTTGCCTCAGATCGTGCTCTGGTAAAACCTGGAACTGGGTGGGATCATGTCAGGTTTCTGACACATCGACATTTTTCAGGCATTTAACTCCCCCATTGCCTGCACCCAAACCTGCATCTCCCAGCACCTTGGCAGTTCAAAATCTGTCCTTTATTTCTGTTTCTGAATCTGATTGGTTCTAATTCACCCTCCTCTGTTGTTCCTCATTTTCTTTCTCAATCCTTAAATCTCATTGGTTAAGGAGATAGACTATTGATCTTAACATTCACTGAGGTCCAAGATGCCCTGTTGCCCTTGCACTTCCAACAAGTTAAATTCAAGCTGGAGTGTGCAGGAGAATGGCTGCCCAGGGTCGAATTTTCCATGCCCGCTGGCATCAGGCGAGCTCAGCGGCGAAGGCAGACAATATGGTGAGAAGGCTAAAAATTGGCTACACGACTTCGTGAAACCAGTTTGCAGTCGCCTGCCAGCCTGTCGATGGCAGGCCTCATTTCCCGCCATGGGAGCCTCATTGGAACACATCTGCAAATCATTAGAAGGCCAACCCACCAGACTCATCCGCCCCTGCTGGACCGTCCGCCTGGTGTTTGACAGCTGCACATAAGTGATGTGCACTTGGCTGCACTTTGCTCAAGACTTTGAGGTTTGTTTGCCTACCTTGCTTTGGGCACCACTCGAGGTCATCAGCACCAGG
The DNA here is from genome assembly GCF_017639515.1 of Carcharodon carcharias. Taxonomy (NCBI): domain Eukaryota; kingdom Metazoa; phylum Chordata; class Chondrichthyes; order Lamniformes; family Lamnidae; genus Carcharodon; species Carcharodon carcharias. Next base: position 198,728,116 of record NC_054469.1, read on the forward strand.
CCACACAAACAGCACCACGGCACTTTTAGGGGACTCACGGGCAGGTGTCTATCTACCAGATCAGCCAGAAAGCAGGGGTGGCTTTGTACGGCTGCAGGGCTAGGGCTTGCCAGGAGGAGGGGGAGAAATGGCCTCAGGTAAGGGAAAAGGCTGTAGGGTGAGGGCTGTACTGAGGAAGGAGGGTACCCCAGGATGTGTGTGGGGGCACATGTTGACCTGTGCAAGTGGCATCAAGATGGTGAGGGCTGAGGAGGTGGTTTCCAGAGGAGATGAAGCCATATGGAGATGTGAGGATGTGTTTGAAAGAGTGAATGGTGATGTTCCTTGAGCTGGCAGTGAGTGAGATGCCAGTGAATGTGAGTTGGGCTTGAGTGTGTCAGTTTAGATTGATGAGATAGTTGCCTTATCCCGGCAGCACAGAATAAATCATTCAGCCTCCATTTGCATTGGATAGCCAACCTCTTCTGTGCAGCATTGGCACTGATCACCACTGCCATCGCCTACCAAACCAGAGTGGTAATGTTGCTGCCCCTCTTGCGGCCAGAGCGGGGGTAGAGGACAGCACGATGGGCCTCCACAGTGTCCAAAAGGTGCTCAAAGCACGTGTCACTAAACCTGGGAGCTGCAGCCTTCTTGCCTTTCGGGGCCATGTCTTATTTGCAGCAGTCCTGGGTTGGAAGCACTGAGGGATGTGCACGCAGGTATACTTTAAATGTGACGCCTGGCGTGATGAAGCGGTGAAGTGATGGCGTGGCTGGCGAATTGGAGCCAGCTCGCCATTGAAGCGGCATGTTTCCTGGGAATGCATAATTAATGTGGCGGATTTGGGATGATACACCACGAGAAGCCGCTTTTGAGGCTGGCGTATAAAACATTGTTTTTCCTGTTTGCTTCCGCACTTAGTGCAAATCTGAAACAATTCCGACCCCAATGGCATACACATGACATGAGATGCTCTGTTTCAGCAGCACATCATCAGATCAATCCATGCAAGCTAAAACTACTTAGCTTTGTTTATTTACCGGCTAAATGATATCCTTTTCAGTATCTGCTTTTTAGAATCTGGTAGCAAGACTTTTGGATGAATCCAGTCAGATTGGCAGACTTCAAGGTGTGATGATGTCTGAGGATGACATATGTTCCAGTTCATCTACGGAGTTCACCATTTGACAGAACTAAAGCTGTGTAAACAGAGCTGTGATTTATATTCTCTGTTACAACCATTTCCTTGACAAAATAATGAGCAGAACTCACACTTTATGAAGTAAGGTGTAAATGTTTGGAGATTGGTGCTTCCTCCTTTAATGTTTCAGCACTGAAAAAGATTAAAATCATCTATTTCACAGTCTATTGAGCTGCACGTGTAAACGTCTCAAATATCGTGCTCAATTTTTACTGTTCCGGCCCACTGGGACTTTAGGGTGGTGGTGGTGGGAGGAGGGGGTGTGTGGTTCAGAAAGTTGTGGGGAAGTCCAGAGTCACCCATACTAACTCCTCAGGATGTTACTGATTGGATGGGCTTGGCTTTTAGTTAGGCAGAGGACCAGTTGGTACAGGCCACAGGATCAGGTAAGTCCACGTCGAGCGCTGAGGGGGATGGGGCGGTGGGGGGGGGGGGGGGGATGTAGTTAGTCAGGATTCAATAGGGGGGAGGGAAGGGTAGCCAATTAGGGATGGAGGGGGGGTCAGTCAGGCAGGGAGGGGGGAGCCACTCCGGTTGGGGTTTGTGGGGTCAATCAGGTGGGTGGAAGGGAGGTCAATCCCAGTGTAGGAGTGGAGGTTCACTGGGTCAGCTGCCAATCCCAGGGTCTTAGGGGGAAACAGAGGTTGGGGAGATATCATGACGAGTGCTGGAGAGATGGCAGGTGGAGGTCATGGGCCTATGGTATGACAGAGGCTTTGTAGGATGAAGGGGAGGGGCCTGAGGTGGGAAATCAGAAACTTGGGGAGGAGGTCAGGGTTTAAGGTTTTCAGAGGTTTGAGGCCTCGGGGGAAGGGCTTCGAGATAAGAGGGTCAAAGGTCTTGGGGGGAAGCCCAGTGGAGGATGTGCCCAATCACAGGGGTTGCTCGGGCAGGCACAATGGATTCAGGATGTAGGTGTAAAGGAACTCACCCCCTGGATCTGCCCAGTCCTCACCTGGATGTAGCTACTGGATTTCCTGACGCTTGGGAAATTTACCAATCAGAGTCAATGCTGTTTAGCTAAATGACAATGAGGCTCATTATAACATTTAAAGTGTCAACCCACCTCCTTAGTGTGTGTTGGTCACCCAGGGTACCTTCCAACCTCATTTAAAAGCAGAAATGGACGGTTTGAAGATAGGTTTCAATTGGAAATCAGATCTTTTAAGACTTTAACACCCATCACCATGCACCCCACCCGTCCCCCCCTCCACCTACCAGACCCAACCCACCTACGTTTTACATTAAAATTCTCCCCACGATTCCAGTCTATTGAATTAAATTATTTTCTAAACCAAAGCATTGAAATAATAGAGAAAATCCACTTTAGATGGATGTTTCCATGGAACAGACTGACTGAGACATATCTTCATCTTCAATGCCCGGGTGTGAATCTGGGGTGTGGACTACCTGCCAATTATAGGACCCATCCAATTTTCATTCCATTGAAATCATCATCCATGCGGATAAAACCCAAGTAATGGAAAATTTTCCACACAATGTCTGATTGTACGCAGCCAGGTACTGGCCACAACTGCCACAAACATAGGGATCTGGCTGCAGACATTTTAAAATCAGGTTTATGCAAGCAAAACACAAAACCAAACAGAGACCCCTTTCTGTCTGTGCCAGGTACCGAAATCTCCATTTCCCACCACTGCCGGCCTCTGGAAGAAACTGTGATGAGAATCCACTGACCAAGAGCTTACTTATATATGTTGAACAATTGTTTGCTTCACTTTGATATGCACAGATGCATCCAAGGGAAAGCTACATGAACACAGGAGGAAGAAAGAAACAGAGGTTCTGCTGACAGGGTTAGATAAAGGTGGTTAGATTGAGAGGAAGCTCGTGTGCAGCGTGAACACCAGTATGGACCAGTTGGGCTGGGTGGCCTGTTTGTGAGCTGTACATTCAATGTAACCTTATGCAATATTGCTGAACCTTGCTACCCCTGTTAACAGAGTGAGGGTCATTTAGAAGTAAATTTGCCAGAGAGTAATACTTACTTATGATTTGTTGTAATAAACAGAGCATGTGATATAAGCAAAAATGTCAGTGAACTCAGTTGCCTATCAAAACCTATACCAAACTGAATCAGCTCTCCTTAACTTATGACATTTTCTTTATTCGTATTGCTGTAGTTATATGTCTGAAATTTCTCAGTTGTTTATTTTTACTAAACTGAGTCCCTTAAGTATATAAATATTGGATAATGTTTTACTTGTGCCAGGAACTGCGGTAAAATAGCTTGGCTATAAACCAGCTCCACATCATGTACAGGACATAATGTTACATGCTCTATAATGTAATGCTAGTCTGCAGCTGGTGGAAAACTAAGGCAACAAACCCAAATGGACTGTTCAATAGTCACAGCCATTCTTGGCTTCATGCTCAGACTCCATTAGACTGTTGAAACAGCTGAGCCCCAGGACACAAGATAAAGAGGTTTCAAGTGCGTGCAGTTTCTGCTATTGATGCTTCAAAGAGTCTGGATGATTGACACTTTTGGCTTGTAATGAAAGGAGTTTTTTTAAGGAAGTGGAAAGTTATGAACGAATTACCTTTTTAAAGCTTCTTTTATACCAAATCCTATTGCCATTATAGGGTTCTACACAGAGTACATTGTGGGTGAATAGGCATGGAAGCACCATAGCTTGACATGGAGGATATAAGGAGCCACGGTTGAAGGATAACTTGACATTGGGCTATAAAGGGCTGTGGGGCCATAGCTTGTCATGGGTCTATGAGGGGCCATGGAGGTTGGTGGAGGGCATGAGGTGGCATGGGGGCATGAGGAACAGCTTTTGAACTTACCTTTTAAAAAATTCTCTCATACAAAGTATGGTTCACAATATCCCTGGGGTACCATGAACCACAAGTCCTTTAAAAGCTGGCCTGACTCAATGAAAATTGTGGGAGACTAGGACATGTCTATCCCTGAATGGAGCCAATCAGGTCAGGTGTGCAGGATGTGGGCTTGCAACCCAAACCAGCCCACATCCTTAAATGGCACTGTTAAAAATCAGAAACCCCAGGGCTTGGGAATTCCAGAATTGGGTCCTGGCCGCCATTTTCACCCCTTCACAGGGTCTCCCCAACTTCATGAAAATCCAGTCCAATACTTCAATAGTCACCTAATCAGTGTTTCATATAGGTTTGGCTTAACTTCTCTGCTTCTTTTCCAAATGTCTCTAATTATGAAGCCCATGATCCCATATGCTCTGCTAACTATTCTCACATTATATCTTGCTACCTTCAAAGATCTATGCAAAAACAGGTTCAGGTCATCCTGCCCTGCACACCCTTTGAAATTGTGCTAAGTCTATATCGTCTCTCATTAATCCTTCTCTAAAATGCATCACCACCCACTTCTCTGTATTAAATTCCATCTGCCAGTTGTCTGCCTATTATGCTAGCTTATCCACCTCATGTTGCAACCAACTAATGTCATCCTCACTGTTTGCTACTCCTCCAAGTTTGGTATAATTGGCAAATTTTGAAATTTTACTCTTTATTCCAATATGCTGGTCATTCATCTATGGCAAAAAAGAGGGCCATAGTCCTAGCAATGGCCCTTGGGGCATACCCTAGCTGATCATCCTCTGGTTTGAAAAATAACCATTTACCATGACCCACTGTCTTGTCCTTAACCTTCCTATTCCATGAGCCACAATTTTGTTAACCAGCCTTTTACATGGTACTTTGTCAAACACTTTCTTAAAATTCATACAGACCACGTCCCCTGCATTCCATTCATCAATCCTTCCTGTTACTTCATGAAAAAATTCAATTAAATTAGCCAGGTATGATCTGTCTCTTATAAATCCCTACTGGCTCACAATTATTGTTTCTATAATTTTATGAACAATTGATGCTAAAGTAACTGAACTTACACTCTCTTGTGAATAAGGGAATCACATCTGCCACTGTCCAATCGTCTGGCATTTCCCTGGACAAGATTGAAAAATTAACGCACTTCCCCAACCTCCCTGAACTCCCCAACACTTCCTTTAGCACCCCAGCTCGGATGCAAGCCATCCAGTCCAGGTAACATATCCACTCTAAGCATGGCCAGCCTTTCCAGTGCTTTCTGTCTTTTAATTTTCACTTCATTACCTCTACCATCTCGGCTTCTACTAGTATTTTGTCATATTCCTCCTTCTCAGGAAACGCCAATGCAAGGTACTCATTACATATTCTTGCCTTGCCTTGTGCTTCTAGGCGTATACCACCCCTTTTGTCCCTAATGTCCAACTCCTATTTGCAATCTGGTAGAAGATTTTTGGGTTCCTTTTTTGTTGTCTCCCATCTATCCTCATATTTTCTTTTTGCCAATCTTACTTTCCTCTTAACTTATTGTGTTGGACCTGGTTCTCTCTTCTTTGTTTTGCTTCCTTTCTGTCTCTCCTTTTCTCTCTCTCTCTCTCTCTCTCTAACTTTCCCTCTTTTTCTCATTCTTCTGCTCTTTTTTGTCAATTCCAAAAAAAAGCACACAAAATGCACAGGCCAACAATATGTCATCAAATGCACAGAACACTCAATCAAAACTTTCCATGCTTCTTGTTCTCATTGCTCTTATGAATGGAGTCATTTTAGTTTCAATCTGAATTAGAAAAAAACCCAAAATATTATGAAGTCCATGATGTAATGGCAGCATATGAATTGAGGCTTTGAACTGTAACAGTGAGGGGCCTATCTCTGTTTCAAAGTATGCCAAAATAACGACTGAATCTGAATCATAGGAACAGGAGTAGGCCATTCTGCACCTTTTGTCATCTCTATCACTTAATTAGATCACACCAATTTAAGCCTTAACCCTTATCAGTCGAATAGCAATTGACAATTAGGAACAAAAACAGAATTACCTGGAAAAACTCAGCAGGTCTGGCAGCATCGGCGGAGAAGAAAAGAGTTGACGTTTCAAGTCCTCATGACCCTTCGACAGAACAGTTCTGTCGAAGGGTCATGAGGACTCGAAACGTCAACTCTTTTCTTCTCCGCCGATGCTGCCAGACCTGCTGAGTATTTCCAGGTAATTCTGTTTTTGTTTTGGATTTCCAGCATCCGCAGTTTTTTTGTTTTTATCTCTGTATTGACAATTAGGAGTTGGTTTTTCAGCTTATCTTCCTTGGTGTCAGCATTGATCATAACGGGAAAGGGTACACTAGTGTTAATGTGATTTGCCTGTTATAAACAGCAATCAGTTAAATCATAGTAGGTTGAATAACATGCACTTATATACTACATTTAACATAATAAAACATCTCTAGGTGCTTTACAACAGCAGTATTTACATAATCTGACACCAAGTCAGCATGCGGAGGCATTTGATCGGGCGATCAACAGCTTGGTCAATGTGATAGCTTTTAAGGAGTGTCTTAAAGGAGTCGAGAGAGAGGTAGAGGAATTTGTCAATGGTGAAGTGTAGAAAATGATGGATGCTCAAAAGCCAGAACTGGAGGAACACAAAGTTCTCAGAGGTTGTTGGGCTGAAGTAGGTGACAGAGAGGAGGCAGTACAAAGTCTTGAAGGGATTTGTTCAGAAAGACTGAAGTTAGCTAACATATTCAGGTGCTGATGAATAAATGGCAGTCTGTGAATTCCAGTCAGTTGATTCTCTCCCATTTCACAGTTCTCTTTTGATATCTTTTGTCACCAACACAGTGGTTAATAAATTATCACTTTATCCAAAAGCCTGTTGAGTGTACCCAGCATTCTCTGTATGTATTTCAAATTTCTAGAATCTGCATTATTTTGCTTTGGTTTTAGCGCAGAACCTATCGAGCTGTGAACCTCCCATGATAGCCAGTGCGCTTAATACAGTTTAAGCGGCGCCTTTGGGTAATTGGAGACTATAGTTAGTGCCATTTTCTCATTACAACTAGTTGCTGGTGGTAAAAGGTGTAAATAGTGGGAATGGTACTGCATTTTTCCAGCTGTTGAAGCTCAGGAAGATTTAAAAGGCACATATCAAAATCCAAGCATCTGTGACAATAGTAGAATGTCAGGACTCGCAGCTCAATGCTAGGAATATGGCTAGGAACATTGTCAATTTGTGTTATTCCAGATAATCGCCTTCACCACCAAAGGTAGTGTTTTCCCCCTGTTAGACTATTTGTCTATAAACAATATAGGGGGGATTTAACACCTCTCCAGCCAATGTATTTGCCTATCTAAAATAGGCTGGGCGGCTAGCCTCTGGCCTTCTTGCCCACCCCCAAGCTGTCCCCCATAATAAGGTGGGCAGGTAAGGCATCAGCTAGCCCACCCACCCTTAGGCCTATTAAGGCCCTTAACTGGCCAATTAATGAACAGTTAAGGTCATGTTTCCACCCCAGCCAAAATAATATAGTGGGCAGAGGAAGGCGGGAAAGAAGGGGGTGCCTCCTATGTCCATCAGGGGCACCCCGACCGCCAACCACCTCCCCCCCCCCCACCCAAGATGTTACCTACTTTGTAGCTCCCCCACTTGGCCTCCAACACCCAAACCCCCACACCCCTCCGCCACCCCCAGAGCCTCTAATCTCTCCCCAGCCAAAAACGCAGAATTTACCTGAGTCTGGTTTCCATGTTGCCTTATCCTCAATAAGATTGGTCGGCAGCTCTCAAGGGTGGAACTTACTGTCCCTGAGGGGCAGAAGTCCCACAATTACCTTATTAATCTGCTCCCAGCATATTATCACTGTGGGGCAGCCTTTACTAAAGGCAGTTGCCTCACGACCGACTTTTTTACCAGCTGATGGTGGATGTGAGCAATATGCCCTGCTGCAAATTTCAGCCCTATATCTCAAACTAATGGATGAATTACAACAAAACTTGGTACACATATAGGACATGGCCCAGGAAAAATCCGAATAGCTTTTTAGTGAAGATGCGGATCCAGGTCTTGGAATTTTTTTAAAGGATTCGTTAACGTTAGGAGATAGGGTGAATTGACATTTTCTTTTAGAATGTTGAGCATTGTTTTATTTAGAATGTTGTTGATTGTTTTAGAGTGCTCTGGATTGTCTCAGCTGCTGTGTTGGAATTTTTCACAGCTGTTAAAATGCAAGCAGAGTTTTCACAGCAGGTTGTTGGGTGTGGATTGATCTGAAGCTTCCCCAGTGAAATGGAAGCTCTTAATAAAAATGTTTCTTTTTTCAGCCTTCAACCAGGCAGGAAAAAGTCTCAAGGAAGAGCTGCATAATTGTGATCATGTTGAGTTAACACAACATGGCAGAGGTATGTGCTATACTAAGTACCCTCTTCACTTGTTGTTCCCTCTTTTCCCAATAGAACATAATATGCATTTCCAATCCATTAAAAAACAAGATATTAGGAATTTTATTTCCCACCTTACTTTTCTAGTTTTTCAGCAATTTTTCCATCATATCTCTATGGTTTTCTCTTTGAAAATATTACTTGATTTCAAAACTTTCACAAATTGGTCTGTTCCCTGAACCAATTTTGATACAAAATTCAAATACAGATCTAAGATAATTGGCAAAAGAGTCGGCGAGGAGATGAGGAAAATTTCTTTTCATGCAACGAGTTGCTATGATCTGGAACTCACTGCTTGGAAAGAGAAGCAAATCAATCATAACTTTCACAAAAGGAATTAGATAAATACTCAAAAGTAAAAATTTACAGGGCTACAGGGAAAGAGCAGATGGAACGGGCTGAACTGAATAGCTGTTTCAAAAAACCGGCACAGGCATAGAAACATAGAGAACAGGAGCAGGAGTAGGTCACTTGGCCCTTTGAGCCTGCGCCGTCATTCAATATGATCATGGCTAATCCTCTATCTCACCAGCATACTCCCACATTCTCCCCATACCCCTAACGCCTTCAGAGTCCAGACATCTATTTCCCTCTTAATTATATTCAGTGACTTGGCCTCTACAGCCTTCTGTGGTAGAGAATTCCACAGGTTCACCGCCCTCTGAGTGAAGAAGTTTCTTCTCATCTCAGGCCTAAATGGGTGACCCCAGATCCTGAGACTGTGACCCCTTGATCTAAACCTTCAGCCAAAGGAAACATCATCCCTGCATCCAGTCTGTCCATCCCTGTCAGAATTTTATATGTTTCAATGAAATCCCATCTCACTCTTCTAAACTCCAGTGAATACAGGCCTACTCAACCCAATCTTTCCTCATATGACAATCCTGCCATCCCAGGAATCAGTCTGGTGAACCATCGCTGAATTCCCTCTATGGCAAGTATATCCTTTCTTAGGTAAGGAGACCAAAACTGCACATAACACTCCAGGTGTGGTCTCACCAAGACCCTGTACTGCTGCGGTAAGACATCCTTGCTCCTGTACTCACGTCTTCTCACAATGAAGGCCAACATACCATTTGCCTTCTTAACTGCTTACTACAGCTACATGTTTGCTTTCAGTGATTGGTGTACAAGGACATCCAGGCCCCTTTGTACATCAACAATTCCCAATCTATCACCATTTAAGTAATACTCTGCCATTCTATTTTTCCTACCAAAGTGGATACCTTCACAGTTGTCCACAGTATACTACATCTGCCATGTATTTGCCCACTCACTCAACCTGTCTAAATCACCTTGAAGCCTCTTAACACCCTCCTCACCACTCACATTCCCATCAAGTCTCGTGTCATCAGCAAACTTGGAAATATTACATTTGGTTCCCTCATCCAAATCATTAATATATATTGTAAATTGCTGGGGACCCAAGACCACTGATCCCTGCAGTGCCCCGCTAGTCACCGCTTGCCTCTAAGAAAAAGACCCATTTATTCCAACTCTCTGTTTCCTGTCTATTAACCAATTCTCAATCCATACCAATATATTACCCCCAATCCCATGTGCTTTAATTTTACACACTAACCTCTTATGTGGGACTTTGTCAAAAGCTTTCTGAAAATCCAAATACATCACATCCTTATCTATTCTGTTAATTGCATCCTCAAAAAGCTCCAGCAAGTTTGTCAAACATGACTTCCCTTCCATAAATCCTTGTTGACTTTATTTAATCCCATTGATATTTTCTAAGCGTCCTATTATCACATCCTTTATAATAGAGTCTAGCATTTTCCCTACTACTGATGTTAGGCTAACTGGCCTGTAATTCCCTACTTTCTCCTTCCCTCCTTTTTTAACTAATGGGGTTACATTTGCCACCCTCCAATCTGCTGTTCCAGAATCTCCAGAATTTTGAAAGATGACAATCAACGCATCCACTATTTCCATAGCCACCTCCCCTAGTACCCTGGGATGTGGCTTTTCCTGCCCTGGGGATTTATCAGATTTCAGTTCCATTAATTTCTCTAGCACTATTTATATAGTAATAATAATTTCCTTCAATTCTTCCTTCTTACTAGACTCTTGGTTCCCTAGCATTTCTGGGAAGTTATTTGTGTCTTCCTCTGTGAAGACAGAACTAAAGTAGTTGTTTCATTGCTCTGCCATTCCCTTGTTCTCTGTTACAAATTCTCCCTTTTCGGACTGTAAGGGACCTACATTTGTCTTCATTAATCTTTTTAGTTTTACATATTTATAGAAGCTTTTACAGTCTGTTTCTATGTTCCTTGCAAGTTTACTCTCATGCTCTATTTTTCCCCCCTTAATCAATCTCTTGGTCCTCCTTTGCTGAATTCTAAACTGCTCCCAATCCTCAGGCTTACTGATTTTTCTAGCAACTTTATATGACTCCTCTTTGGATAGGATACTATCTTTAATTTCTTTTGTTAGCCATGGTTGGGCCACTTTTCCTGTTGTATTTTTGTGCCAGGAAGGAATGTATAACTGTTTCAATGCATACATTCGTTCCTTAAATATTAGCCATTGCCTATCCACTGTCATGCCTCTTAATGAAATTCTCCAATCTATCTTAGCCAACTCGTGCTTCATACCTTTGTAGTTTCCTTTGTTTAGATTTAGGACCTGAATTTCGGATCGGACTATTCACTTTCCATCCTAATGGAGAGTTTTTTCATGTTATGGTCACTGTTCCCTAAAGGGGAATGCGCAACAAGATTATACGTTAACTCCTTCTCATTGCATAATACCAAATCTAGATACCCTGTTTCCTAGTTGGTTCCTCAATGTACTGGTCTAAAAACTTGTACACACTCCATGATGGGCCAAATGGCCTCCTTCTGTGCTGGAAGATTCTATGATTCTAATCGATGAACACAACTGTTTCCTGGACTTCAATGGAACTGAAAGTTAAGACAGAAAGTTGTTGGTACAGAATTTCTCCCATTGTCTCTCCTCCCTTTTTATTTTACCGCACTGAAATAATAGTTAAATGAAGTTGTTGATAAGATTCACTTGCATATAACATGGGATAAACATCTCAATAGGAATTTCAGGCCCAAGGGCAGTTCTGTTCTTGGTTTTCAAAATGTCCAAAATACAACAGAGCCTCCATTTTCTGTACTCTTGTTATCTGCATTCTTGATTGCCCACAATCATTTTTACGGATACTAGGATATCAGCAAGAATCAGAACTGGCAGAATTTCCTGCAGATCACAGTTGTTCTGCAAGAAAGATCAAGCTGGAGGCTGAAAACTTCCCACTGCCACCTTCCCTGCCACACATGAGACATGCACCCAAGACCCAGCTGCTTATTTTTCATGGGGTGTTCATGGGGCCGCTGGCAAGGCCAGTATTTGTTAGTCATCTCTCTTTGCACTTTGAGAAGGTGGTGATGAACCACCTCCTTACTTACCATAAAAGGAAAAATTTTGGATTTATATAGCACTTTTCATGACCTGAAGACATCCCAAAGTACTTAATGAACAATTCAGTGCTTTCCACTTTCCACTTCCTTCTTCATAAAATAAAGAAGTTTCAAGTGCTTGCAGTTTCTGCTATTGGCACTTTAAGGAGTGTGAATGACTGACACTTTTATTGGCCTGTTTAAAAAGGGAGCTTTTCTTTAAGAAAATGGAAAGTTAACAATTAATAATTTGTTTAAAGTATTTCTACATATCTTATTTTCACCAAAGGGTTCATTCATTTTATATAGTATCCAGTGGGTGAATGGGCATGTAAGTGCCATAGGAGGTGAGTGTGGGGCATTCCTTGGCATGCGGGCATAAAGAGGACCTTGCGATCTTACCTTTCAAAAGGATCTTCATGCAGACTATGGGTGGAATCATCCCAGATTTGCACTAAGTGCAGCAGTGAGTGGGGAAAACAATGTTTTACCCGCCAGCCGTGATGATGGATTTTCATGCCAAATCGTCCCAAACCTGCCAAATTAATTATACACTCCCAGGAAACACGCCCTTTCCAATGGCGGGTGGGCTCTCATTTGCCCAGCTGCCATCACCCCATCGCTGCATCGTGCCAGGTGCCACATTTAAAGTCCAGCCGCAAGTTCACATCTCAGTGCTTCCAGGCCCCCATTGCTGCACAGAAGATATGGCCCTGAAACTGAAGAAGACTGCAGCCCCCAGCTTCAGTGACGCATCCCTTGAGCATCTTTTGGATGCCGTGGAGGCCCACCGGGACGTCCTCTACCCATGCTCTGGCAGTAGGATGGACAGCAACAGCAATAACCTGGCTTGGGAGGTGGCGGCAGTGGTGGTCAGTGCCAGTGCCCTTCAAAAGTGGACAGCTGCCCAGTGCCACAAGAAGATGAATGATCTCCTTCGTTCCTCCAGGGTGAGTCACTCTTCTCATTCTCAACTCACACACTGTCACACCTATCACACATCTACAGGGCCCTCACTCACTGCCAGTTCGAGGGACATCACCATTTATTCTCTCACACACACTTTCATTGCCCTCATCCAGTCCATGGCACCACTCACCACCCACACACACCAGGCATAATTATCATCTGGCCTGGCAGGCATCCTGCTTACACTCTATCTCTATTCATGCAGGACAAGCTGGCATACAACAGCAGGGAGAGGTTGCAGACCGGTGGAGAAATGCCTGAGATCAAGGTCCTCACCGACTTTGAAAACAGAGCCATCCAGCTGGCCGGTGACAATCTGGATCAGTCCTGTGGTGGCTGTGAGGTCGCTGGTGCTCTACCAAGTGAGGGCCCAGCACTGCAACACCCGTCAGACAACCATGATGTGGGTAATGTATCCTATTTCACATGCCACTGCCATGCAGCAATTATCTCTCCTTGCTTTCACAGGCACATCTGGGAAACAGCCAAGAGAGTCCATGACCCAAAGCCTCCAGTCAAGCCCCGAAGAAACCTCGGAGGAGGAATCTGAAGGCACCCTTCTTTAAGTCCCATCACAGCACTCACCCAAACCATCCAACAGTGCAGAGGCACACACCTCGGTGGGACTCAGTTTTAGAATAGCCTTAGAATCACAATCTGGTGAGCACATTGCACAGTCTGATCCACAACAAGTGATGACAGGGACTTCCCAGGTGTCCAACACTAAGAGGACTGCTTGAGGCTAGAAATTTGTTGAGTTCAAGTCAGATGATGAGCCTCTGGACTCAGTCATGTCACAGTTACAGGAGCTGCAAAGGGAAGCTCGGGGACATCAGGAAGGGATGCCTTGTGCACTCCTCAGATTGCAAGGCATGATGGAGGAGTCCGTCTGCATTCAGGCTGAAGTATTAGCGCAGGCATGCCAATGCACCAAGGTCACCACTGGCAGGATGGTGGCTGCCATGGAGACCTTGGTCCAGGATGTCACTCCTGCACTGCTGCACGGGCTCAACTCCATCCCTGAGGCCATAGTTGGCCTCCAACAGTGTGTATGCAAGAGGGGTGCAGGGCAGCCTGATCTCACTCCAGCTACCCCTTCCCTTCAAGGAGTCAGCCTGGAGCCCTCAGGCACCCATAGGGAGGAGGATCAGCAGTTGCACACTCTGGGGCCATCCACCCAGGTTACTCCGAGAGTGTCCGGCCCATCCAAATCCCCTCTCCCTGTGGCCTCAGCAGCTCCAGCTCCACAGGTTGAGGAGGATGCCACTGTCACACAGCAGGACCCCGAAAGCAGGCCAGAGCCCTCCAAGTCTCAGCCTTCCAGAGGTAGCCCACCAAGGTCATCACAGATGGGGTGTTGCAGTCAGCAGGCTGCCACCACCTCTGCTGTGGATGTCCAGAGAACACCAAGATGTAGTGGCAGAGTTAGAAAAGTTAAGAAGAATTAGTTGCAACACCTGGGCATGAGTGTTAATCACTTGTACCTAATATTCACTATTTCCAATAAACTCCCAAGAATATCTCTCTGCCTATGGCACCTTGTTCTTATGAGCAGTGTTCTTGTCACTCAGATGTGAAATCTTTCTGCAGAAGATAAAGGCGGGTGTCTCAGTTCAGGGCCTCTTCCCTGTGCATTTTGCAGCCTTCAGACCAAAGTGATGATCTGACCTCACATTTCCTGGAAACATTACTGATGCCTCCACCTCGGCGGTACTTATCATTGCTGCCAGAATATAGTGGGCAAGTGCTAGAGTTCTCTCATTCTCTCTGTGTGCTCTCAATACCTTTAAGGTGGGCCTGGCCCCCATCTCTTCAGCATCTGTGACCAGTGACACTGTGCTCCTGAGGGGCTCAGGTGCTGAAGGTGGATAAAGATCAGATGCTTCTAAAATTCCACGGCTGCCTCCCTATGATCTGACCCTGATCATGGAGTGCAAGTGAGCTGCCCTTGACCAGAAAGGAGTCAGACATTCTCAGAGGCTATGTGAAGATCTATGGAGTGTCTTCACTGCTTGTCATCATCATCCTCCTGCAATTGAGCGATTAATAGGGCCTCCACTGTGTCTCTATGACAGGAGCATTCTCACAGGGGGTACCTGCACTGCCATAAACTAGATTGGAGTCAAACATTCACAGATGCAAAGTGAGGATCTATGGGGTGACCTCACTGCATGTCATCATCATCCTCCTGAAATCTAGCATCTATGAGGGTGTCATGAAGCTATTAATGTATATATTGCTTTTGGAAATTTTTTAAAAAAATACAGCTATAATCTGTGGATGTGTCTGTGTGTTTTAATTGGATTAAAGCCAGCTAGTCTGGGTGCTTCGATGTATCATAGTTTTGAGATGTAAACAGGGATTGTAGAGGTACATTTGCAATTTGTTGAATAGAGCATTCAAGAGTGGGAATAAAATCTTTCAACTAGCTAAGAGACACCAAGCAATGTTTATATTACTAATAAAATTGGTACTATGAAAGGCGTTCAAAGGGTCTGGTGATACAATGAGAATTTACATTCAATGAGAAGTGCTGGGTATAACTTGAAAGGAGCTTGTGTGTGCAGGCCAGAAGCATGTAAGATCAAAGCCTATAAGCCTACGGCTGCCTGCAAAGGAACCAAGTTGAAAGGAACCTCATTTTTAATTTGTAAGGTGAAAATGCTTTGCCTGGTGTCTGCTTAAAGTCTATGGGTTGTTGTTGCCTTAATGGAGATTAATTTGGGAATTTGTTAAAAAGTTATGATAGTAGTAATTTGTAGCCATGTGTATATGTTTAGTTTGTTGTAAATTAAAACATGGTTCATTTAGTTTGATATAAAAACTTTTCGAGAACTGCTGGTCTTATTCATGAATTCAGAGCTGCATCTCAAACATAGCAATTGAAAATATAGGTAATGACAGTTGTTTAAAGTTTCCCTCTGGGATTTTAAATAACAACCTTTACCAACTGCTGTGTCATAACAATTGGGGCTTGTCCTTGATTGGTTTGACATTGGTGAATCTTAAGGTTACGAGTATGAGAAGTATTTTGAATTCAGGAGTTGGTGTGGTATTTTAGAAGTGGTGAGACTGCAAAATGGTTATGGCAATTGCTAAAACTTGTCTGGGAGTAAAAGATATAACTCTGGGTGAGAAAAAATAACCAACAGTAAGTTAATAGAGCTGGAAAATAAGTTAAAATTGGGGTTAACTGAGGGTGCTAGGAAATCATATCTAAGTAAAAGTATAGCACAGCATCTACAGTTGGAAGTGAAACTTGACACTAGTGAGTCACAGCTGGAGGTGGTGAGACTTCAGTTAGAAATGAAGACGTTTGAATTTGAACAAGCAAAGAAACTAAAAAATCTTGAATTAGAAGCAAAAGACAGAGAAATGGCTTTTAATATGAAACCAGAAGAAAGGCAGGAAAGAGAAAGAAAACAGGAAATGGAATTAGAAATTGTGAAGATAGAAAGGGAGGAAAGAGAAAAAAAGAGAGAGAGAATTCCAACTGAAAATGTCGGCAGTTAAAAAAGAGACACCAGTAGGTGAGGAAGGACTTATCTCCAGAGTAGAACACAGTGGGGAGATGTTTAAATTTACGCAAGCTCTTCCAAAGTTTGAGGAAAAAGATATTGAAGCATTCTTTATTTCATTTGAGAAGCTAGCTAAGCAGATGAAATGGCCACAGGAAAATTGGACATTATTATTGCAGACTAAGTTGCTAGGTAGAACACATGAGGTTTATGCTTCGCTATAAGAAGAAATATCAGTGAGTTATGATGTGGTGAAAAGACTATTTTAAATGCATATGAGTTAGTTCCTGAAGCATACAGGCAGAAATTTAGGAAAATGAGAAAACAGCCGGAGCAAACTTATACTGAGTTTGAAAGAGTAAAACAAAATAATTTTGATCAGTGGATATGGGCATTAAAAACAGAGACAACATATGCAGCACTTAAGGAAGTAATTCTTTTGGAAGAATTTAAAGATTCAATCCCTTCAGTAGTGAGAACTTGTGGGAAGGAACAGAGGGTTGATTATGTAAGATAAGCAGCAGAGATAGCTGATGATTATGAGTCAGTTCATAGAGCTAAACTTTTTCTTCGTCACCCTTTCAAATCTGAAAAGGATAAAAAGTTGGAAGGTGAAAGGAAGATAGGTAGTCAGGGAAGAAAGGAGTAGATGGAAGTTCCCAGGAAGTTTTTTCTCAGAATGAAAAGGAAAGATTCTGAAGGTAGAAGTGACAATCAAAAATTAAGGTGTTTTCATTATAATAAAGTGGGGCCCAGGAAGTCAGTGTGTTGGAAATTGCAGGAAAAATCTGTTGGAATTATTGGGGTACAGAAAAGCTCTGGAAGTAAAAATTCTGTGGGTTCTGAGGTTCAGGCACAGGAGAAACCAATTGTTTGTGTACAGGTGAAACAGGAAGAATCAGTGATAGCTGAAGAAGTGGGAATGTATTCATAGTTTACTCAAGAGAATTCTGAGGAGCAGGTTGCAAAAATGTTTAAAGATTGTATGTGAAGGGAAAGTCTTTCCAAATGTATAGGGTGGAGTAGGTAAAGATGTTAAAATTTTAAGAGACACAGGGGTTAGTCAATTCTTAATGTTGTGAGATAGTGATATTTGTTATTCAAAGGGAGTATTGCAGGAGCAGGTAATAACAAGTGGGATTCAGGGAGATGTTAAATCTATTCCATTGTGAAAGGTAAATTTAAAGAGCAATTGGAAGTCAGGTGAAGTTACAGTCAGAGCGGTGGAAAAATTGCCCATTGCAGGGGTTCAATTTATACTGGGTAATGATATGCTGGATCGCATATGTGGGAGATGCCCATGATAGTTGAGCAGCCCATAGAATATTTTCAACAGAGGTGCTACAGAAGGAGCATCCTGGCTTATTCCTGACTGTGTTGTAATGAGATCAAAGGCTATTTTTACTTATTCATTTTTACTTAGTTCTGCTGAAGAGTCATACGGACTCAAAACGTTAACTGTGTTCCTCTCCGCAGTTGCTGCCAGACCTGCTGAGTTTTTCCAGGTATTTTTATTTTTGTTTTGGATTTCCAGCATCCGCAGGTTTTTGCTTTTATCAAAGGCTCAGAGGGAAGAACAAGGAAAGCGAGAAGGGCAGGCAGTTCAAAGGCAAGAAGAAGGTGTCGAAATCCAATTAGCTGGCAATGTGTTTGATAACATTGCTTGGGAGGAAAGAATACAAGACAATTCAGCTCAAGTGTTTAGCTCACAAGGTTAGTGGAGTTACAGAAAAATTATTTTCAATTAAAACACTTGTATCAGAAGGCTTATTCAGAAACAGAAGCAAAATGTATTCCAGTTTGTTATTACCTTCAGGGAGATATTTTAATGAGAAAGCAGAGGTTGGATCATGTCTCAGCAAATGAAAGCTGGAGGGGAGGTGCATCAGATTATTATCCCTGTATAAAAATGATATTCTGAGGATTGCTCATGAAATTCCAATGGGGGTGGGGGGAGGGGGGTGCTGCAGGGAGGGTTCATTTAGGAATTAGGAAAATACAGGAAAAGATACAGTGGTTTTTATTTCTGGCCAGGATTGCATAGGGATGGAAGCAAATTCTGCAGAACTTGTCATACATGTGAAGTAACAGGAAAATCACAAGCAGTGATTAAGCCAGCACCTTTAATCCCAATATCAACATTTGAAGAACCTTTTACCAGGGTCATGACTGATTGTGTAGGACCCCTCCCTAAGACTAAAAGTGGAAATCAGTATTTAATGACAATAATGGATGAGTCTACCAGATTTCCTGAAGCAATACCTTTAAGAAATATTACAACTAAGAAGATTGTGGAGGAGTTAATTAAATTTTTTACAAGGTATGGTTTACCTAAAGAAATACAATCAGATCAGGGGTCAAATATCATGTCACAGCTGTTTAAGCAAGTAATGAATGGTTTGGGGATAAAACAGTTTAAGTCAACAGCTTATTATTCGGAGTCACAAGCAGCTCTGGAAAGATGGCATCAAACTTTAAAAACTGAGATCAGAGCATACCATCAGGATTATCCAGACGTTTGGGATACATGAATTCCATTTTTGTTATTTGCTATTAGAGACGCTGCTAATGCATCGACTGGTCATAGCCCTTTTGAACTAGTTTATGGTCATGAGGTAAGGGGACCACTGAAATTGATTCATGAGATTGTACTGGGTCAAAATTCAGAAACTATTCTCCTGGATTACATAGCAAATTTCAGAGAAAGATTGAACAGGGCATGTGAGTTGGCCAGGGAACATTTAAAGACATCACAACAAATGTTGAAAGTGAAGGCAGATAAGAAAGCTAAAACTTGCAGTTTTGTTTCTGGAGAGAAAGTATTAGTTTTGTTATCAGGACTAGGTGATACATTAAATCAAGATTTAGTGGGCTTTACAGGGTTGAAAATAAATTGAGTGAAGTAAATTATTTAACAAATATTCCAGATAGAAGAAAGAAGCAGAGGGTGTGTCATGTAAATGTGCTTAAAATGTACTTTGACAGGGAAGAGGAACAAAAAAAGTTATTATTAATGGCAGATGATAGGAAAGAGATAGAAGTGCAGGACTCTGAAATAGATTTTCCTCTAAGCAAATAGGGTAAGGGAGTGCTTGAAAATTTAAGTGAAATATTGACTTACCTTCCAAGCAAGTATCAAAGTGATTTGGAAAAACTCTTGCAGTCACACAAACCGATTTGTGGAAATAAGTTGGGATAGACACATTTAGCTATACATAATGTATGTATAGAAATTTCATCTTCAATAAGGCAATATCCTTATAGGCAAAGTTATCACAAATACTAAAAGAAATTGATTTTGTGCTTCAAAATGATATTTTGATGAGTCTAGTTGCAGTAATTGGAGTTCACCTATTATACTAGTACAGAAATTGAATGGAACACAAAGACTGTGTGTGGACTATCAAAAAGTGAATGTAGTGACAAAAATGGATTCATATCCTATACCTATACACAGTTGGAAGATTGCATTGAGAATGTGGGATAGTCAAAATTTATGACAAAGGTTGACTTGCTAAAAGGATATTGGTAGGTACCGTTGTCAGAGAAAGCAAAGGAGATATCAGCTTTTGTAATGCCAGGTGGACTATAGGAGTTTAAAGTCATGCCATTTTGTATGAAGAATACACCTGCAAAATTTCAAATGCTGACAGACAAAGTAATTGCAGGTCTAAGCAATTGCTCTGTTTATATTGATGATCTAATCGTTTTCAGTCAGACATGGGAGGAGCATTTACAGAGTCTGGAGGAATTATTTACTTGATTCCAAGAAGCTAATTTGGTGATGAACTTGGCTAAAAGTGAATTTTCAAAAGCGTAAGTTACATATCTAGGCCATACCATTGGACATGGCAAGATGGCTCCAACAGATGTGAAAGTCACAGCTATCATGGATTTCCCAATGCCTACAACAAAACGAGAAGTTTTGAGATTTCTGGGCATGAGTGAGTTTTACCGGAAATTTGTACCAAATTTTAGCAAAGTAGATGCTCCACTGACTGAACAATTAAAAAGAACAAGAAGCTTCAATGGACACTGGAGTGTCACAAGTTATTCAATAGTTTGAAAACTGTATTAATTATGACACCAGTTTTGGTAGTATCCAATTATGCCAAGCAATTTAAGTTGGCCAATAACGCAAGCTTTATAGGCATTGGGGCTATACTGCTGCAAGAAGATGACACTGGAATTGAAAAACCGATATTGTATTTTTCACAGAAGATGAATGTACAACAGAGAAGATATTCAACGATCGAAAAAGAGACTTTGGGTTTGGTGTTAGCATTGCAGCATTTTGGAATTTATGTTGCAAACAATTCATCAGAAACAATTCTTTATACAGACCACAATCCTTTAAAGTTTCTGGACAAATTTCGAGACAAAAATGTAAGACATTTCAGATGGAGTTTATTGTTACAACCATTTAATCTGCATATTATACATATTTCTGGAAGAGAAAATCTGTTTGCAGATGCGTTATCAAGAGTTTGAAGCTTAAAGGAAAATTGGACATTTTTAAAAAACCTTGACACTGAATTGGAGTGATTTCTGCTGATACCAAGGGCTTGTGTATATATATATATATATAGTTATGTTAATGCATGCAGCTAGTAATGTAATAGTGTAATAAGTATATGAGATAGTGTGAGATAGGTTATTAAAAAATGAAGCCGTCTTTTAGAATTATGACGGTTCATTTTTTCAATAGGAAGGAGGATGTCATGATGTATATAATGATACTGGAAATTTTTTTTTAAATAGAGCTATAGTCTGTGGGTGTGTCTGTGTGTGTTTTAATTGGATTAAAGACAGCTAATCTGGTTGCTTTGATGTATAGCAGTTTTGAGATGTAAACAGGGGTAGAGGTACATTTGCTGTTTGTTGAATAGAGCATTCAAGAGTGGGAATGAGAACTTGCACCTAGCTAGGAGGCACCAAGCAATGTTTATATTACTAATAAAATTGGTACTTTGAAAGGAATTCAAAGGGCCTGGCGATACAATGAGAAATTACATTCAGTGAGAAGTGCTGGGTATAACCTGAGAGGCATTTGTGTGTGCAGGGCAGAGGCATCTATCATCAAAGCCTGTAAGCCTACAACTGCCTGCAAAGGAACCAAATTGAAAGGAACCTAATTTTTAATTTGTAAGGTGAAAATGCTTTGCCAGGTGTCTGCTTAAAGTCTATGGGTTGTTATTGCCTTAGTGGAGATTAATTTGGGACTTTGCTAAAAAGTTAAGATGGTAGTCATTTGTAGCCATGTGTATACATTTACTTTGTTGTAAATTAATAAATGTCTCATTTAGTTTGATATAAAAACCTCTTGAGAACTGCTGGTCTTATTCCTGAATTTAGAGCTGCATCTGAAACTTGAAAATATCGGTTATGACAGTTGTTTAAAGTTTCCCTCTGAGATTTTAAATAACAATATTTACCAACTGCTGTGTCATAACAGGAGGCCTCCTGAATGCACCTACCTCGTCTATCTAGTGCAAGGGCCTCATCCGCATCATCGTCACCTCCAAGGACCTCCTCACCCTTATCCCCATTTGCATCCTCCTCATCAAAGATGCATGACACCATCTGTGGACTGTATTGCAGGGCTCCACCAGACCAATCCAGATCTTCAGCATCCTGATGGTCTGCTGCACCAAGTTGCGAGCTGCAACATGAGTCTCATTCAAGCGTCACTCTGCTGCAGTCTGAGGCCGCCGCATGGGTATCATCAACCACGGACTCTGCAGGTAGCCCTAGTCCCTAAGGAACCTCTGTGGACCCTGGAAGACCCCAGGGATCTGTGACTGACTGAGGATTAGGTGCTGTGCACAGTCCCTGGAAACTGTGCACACACCTGCAGGATGCATTTCTGGTGGTCGCACACCAGCTGCACATTCAGCGAATGGAACCCCTTATAGTCGATGTAGTCCACCGTCTGTTGTAACAGAGATCTGAGTGCCACATGAGTGCAGTCAATCGCACCCTGCATCTGTGGAAAACCAGAGGTCTGGGCAAAACTAACCGCTCCTACATCCTGATTGTCCTGGTCCCGGGTGAAATGCGCAAAGTTGTGTGCCCTCACAAAGATGACATCCATGACCTCATGGATGCATTTGTAAGTGGAGGCTTGTGAGATCCCACAGAGGTCACCTGTGAAGCCCTGAAGGAGCCACCGGCATAGAAATTGAGCATTGTGGTCACTTTCATGGCCACTGGCAGTGGATGCCCTCCATGTCCCACAGGCACCAAATCCTGCAATAACTGGCAGATGTGACCAACCAGTTCTCTAGACACACGCAGATTCAGCGACACTGTTTCTTTGTCATCTGGGCCCTAAGCTCTGGAATTACCTCCCTAAACCTATCCCTCTTCCTCACTTTCCTCCTTTAAGGCACTACCTAAAAATGATCTCTTTGACCAAGCTTTTGGGTATCTGCTTGATGTTACATTTTGTTTTATGATACTGATGTGGTGTCTTTGACAAATAGACCACAGGAGTCTCAGGTACAGGTTTCAATCATTTATTCAAGCAATTGCAAGGAGAGCACCATCTCAATGCAGCTTGAGACAGTACTTTGCTAAATTACAAATGTTCAACATATTTATACATTATTGGTCACATACAAGAACAGTTTCCAGATTCCGATCTCATCAACATATAGGTTTACATTAAACAGACATCTCTGGTAACAGGTACCTGCATCATACGTCCCTATTTTTTACCCAGGCAGAGACCTTCCCTCCTACCTAAACTGGGACCATCTGTCCTTCCCCTATCTCCCTATCTGTTGAAGAGCACACTTAATCTTAGTTGTTTTCCAACCTAAGTCTCCAATCTAACTCCCAGGACCTTGCTGGTGATTGCAAACCCTGAGGGTGTACAAAGTTTGAGAGTGTATAAGGTTCATCTGGTTTAACTGTTTAATTGTTGATTTACTGGTTTGCGCTGGCCTACCTATAGATTCTAATTTAAGTAATTCGTTTCCTTATAATGAATTCTCCCTTACCATAAATTCTCAATTACTTTCTTCCCGCTAACAGTCCCCCCTTTTGGCCCTTGGCCTAGCCCAAGGTAGCCAACTATAGTGGTACTGTCCATCCCTTTACACACCGTCGCCCATTGATGCTGGCCAGTCATCCAGCTTTGGGTTGTAAAAGGCACTGTCAGACCACCTGTGTCATCTGGCCCTTCAATTCAGGCCTCAAGCTTACTAAATTTCTTCTCCACCTGTTAAAACTCCCCCAGCGCCACCTCTTTTGCCACCTTCGGGTACAATGAATCAAGTTTGTTAAATATATAACAAGTATCAGCCGAATCACAACCACAGCATAGGAAATAATCCGAATCCACAGGTGTATTTGTACTTCTGAATTCCAGTTCTGCCACCACCATGTGGAGGAACCTATTTGCTCGATATCCTCTTTTAAGGCTCTAACCTGTTGCTGCAGTGTATAGTAAGTTCTGTATATTTGCTGAGCCCGTCTCCAAATCATGGTTAGGTGCTCGGGTAATAAGGGAATTTCATAGGACAGCTGGTTCAAATACTGTGTCAGGTTATCCTTAACGCTTTCCTTGACCTGAACAGTAGTCATTCCTCTCTTATATATTTCACCCATGCTTGCCGGCACCTTTGGGTGTAGGCACACCGAATGATTGTAGATGGGGCATACCCGGTTGCTCCCGTACGGGATTCTTTCCTGCCACATGGTGGTACAATATCTTCCATTCCCTGTATATGCAACATGGGTCAGTTCTTTTGCAGCCCATATAGTTTCCATTGTAAAGTTTGTTGCTGCTTTAAATCCACACTTTGCTTCTTCCGTCTCATATATTGGGTGTGCACATACAGCTGCGGTGGCCTTTATGCTAAACCCTTCTAATGTGGTGCTAACTATATTTCCTTCTATGTCTACTGCATATGGCAGAATATTGTGGTAGTTAATATAGTAATTTCCCCCACACCACGTATAACCCCAATATTTTCTACTCTATATAATGTCCTACCGGGTGTTGACATAGGTATGACAGGTATTACTAATACAATGCCTATTAGCATATTATTATTCACTATACATTCAACATTCATTCTATATATGCATGATAAACCTCTGAGCTTGCAAACAGTCAAGCCATGACCCTTGTGTCATGAAAGATTAAATAAATGTTCATTAGTTACCCATAAAGGAACTACCCCTTCATTAATCTGTCTTAAATTCTCTCGGGCTTGTTCCAGTGCCCAAGATCTATAGGTGCTGTAAACATCATTTCTGCTTGCTTCGTCTGAAATATTTTTCCTTATTTCAATCAGTTAGTTGATGGTCCCTGCATGACTTTTGAGCACGGTAGCCAGGCCTTGGATTAACCGTGTCATGTCCTGGTCTGTCTTTAACTGGGTGTCATGAATTCCCTGTCCCCGCTCTAAAATCTTCTTAAGCTTAAAGCTCAGGGTACGGACTTTCTGATCAACAGTTGCTAGGTCGATGGAATTAACTATTGATGTCCCTGTTTTGAATATCATCACAGCGTCATTCATCAGGCTGCGCTTATTTCGCTTTCCTTCTAGACTTGATTGCATCCCACCGTTGAACTGAGATCCATCAGTCATCAACTGGCCCATTAGA
This sequence comes from Carcharodon carcharias, assembly GCF_017639515.1. NCBI lineage: Eukaryota > Metazoa > Chordata > Chondrichthyes > Lamniformes > Lamnidae > Carcharodon > Carcharodon carcharias. The sequence continues at coordinate 198,753,087 of NC_054469.1, forward strand.
GCAGTATATAGTGCTCAGATATGGGTTGAGTACCACTGGGGCGGGGCAATTCCGGATATGTTCAAGACTAAGGGTACCGGCTCGTGGTGTACATTATCATACAAAACTTCTGATTAACCAGTATCAAACCATTTGTCGGTCCTGGATGCATAGTCGGACAAGATGGGTCAGTCAATGTAGTTTGAGAGGTTTCAATTATCTCTACTCGGACTGTGGAAGTAGACATGGAAGGTAGCTGGGTAGTGGCTGTTTTGGGCAGACCTCCCACGCCCGATCTGAATCAAACCCTTACTACAATTCAAAAGCACTTGTTCTCCTACTGTTACATTTATCATTCCCCGTTACGTGTCATATTCGGCACTGTCCATGTTGTACCAAAGGTCCTCCTGCGTTTCGGGATGAGCAGTGATGATCCCCGACTTTGTTGCCAGTACTGATATGCCCACAACCAGGATCGTAGATCTGTGGAGACATTAACATCGGCTCCCATTCTCCGGGTTACCACTTGGTCAATTTTCATGTATCTTTAACTGTGTGCAATGCCTTCATTTACGTCCCGTTCTCATATCTACAAGTGCGCATGTGCCACCTGTCATAATTACCTCGTATGATCCATGCCTGTTCACTCGGAGCTCACCTTGACTATCATCTTATTCCCCACTTGGTCCATTATTGCTCTTTGGATTTGCCTGATTCCATATCCTTAATCACCTGTTGGTCTCTGACTCCCTTCCTTAACTAATGCAATTGCTTACTTATTTCCTTCACATAGTCTTGCATCCTTCCATTTAGTGGTCCTACATCTCCCACTCCTACTATGATTCCCTCCGGTAACTGCATCGCTCTCCTTGTCATTATTTCAAATGGGGTGAACCCGGTGGTCCTGCTTGGGGTAACCCTAAGGCGCATTAGAATATTGGGCTGTTCCCTGTCTCTTGAATTGCTTTTGTGATTGATGGTTTTTTTTTAAAAGTTCAGTTCATCCTTTCCACCTCCCCGAGCTCTGTGGCTGGTCGGGAATGTGGAATTTCTGTTTAAATGTAAATTTATACATTTCTTTAATGACTCTTCCTGTGAAATGAGTTCCCTGATCTGAATCCATCTGGATAGGCGCCCTCCACTCCGTCCAGTCTACTGTCTCCTGCTGCTGTCCGACGTTGGACCTCAATTCCTTAAACTGCCGACACAAATTTACAATGCACCTTTTTATCCTATCTTTCAATGGCTCAGTATCTTCACTTCCAGTGACGGTTCTCTCTGGGAGCCACTTTACTCAATCTGTCTTCATAGTGTTAGTCCTGTGGTTTTACTTTTGTAGCTCGCAGGCACATTAATACAATTAGTAATATATCTATTTAGCCTTTTTCCAGCTGTCCCTTTCCCTGTATTTATCTTGTGGTAAATTGTTATTAAATATTATTTCTCATTACTTTTCAGTTGCCTGAATTATAGATTCCACTTAGTATCACCTCTAAGTTTTTTTTTCCCTGACCATGATCATCCTAAGATTCTCTTGAGTTCAGTTTCTCTATTATCTTGATCGTTTAAAATGTTTCCTTACTCTTTAGGCCCTATTAACTATTCCGTGTCAATGAGAATATATGTCTCTAGATCTTTGCTTATCTCCCTCTGTGCATTTCCAATGTCTCAGTTGATGGTCAGATTATCAAATTCAGTTCCCTTAAGCAAATTTGTATACTTCTCCGTCTCCGACTTAACCCACGTGAATTTCAACTGAAATTCCATCCCTCTTGTTTCGATCCCACCCAGGATTACAGGTATCTCCAGAATATAAAACGTTTCTCGGACTGCTATTCCCATCGCATTCTGAGATCCACACTCAGTGCCATGCGCCGCCATATGAACACACTCGACCTCTCCCTCCAGCAGCACCGCCGCACCCTTTTTCAAAGCTGCGCGTGCCCCCAGTTTCACTTTATTCTTCGTCTCATCCGACTCCTCAACAAGAAACTTTTTCTCTTTCTCTCAAGTGCTAAGGAACACAAGCTCCAACAACTCATTGACACCAACACCCATCTAGGACCCTCTACCCCTGCCTGTCCCTTTCTTCCAATCCCAGCCCCGGCCGTGTATTCACTATACCCCCTGACATTCACCTCTCCGACGCTGAACGTTCAGTGCTCAGCAAAGGACTTAGTTTCATACCCCTACGCCCTCATCTCTATGAATTTCGGGCTCAGCACGATGCTGAACACTTCTTCCGCCGTCTTCGTCTCCAGGCTCACTCCTTTGGACAGGAGTCCTCTCCCCGTTCAACGGATCCTTTTACCCACCTCCAATATTCTCCCTCCACCTGGAGCCCTCCCTCTGGATTCTTACCTTCTCTTGATCTTTTCATTGAGAACTGTCAGCGTGACATTAGTCATCTCAATTTCTCTGCTCCTCTCACCCATTCTAATCTGCCTCTCTCTGAACTTGCTGCACTCCATTCTCTCAGGTCCAACCCCAACATTGTCATCAAACCCACTGACAAGGGTGGTGCTGTTATTGTCTGGCGCACTGACCTCTACCTCACAGAGGCTGAGCGTCAACTCGCAGACACTTCCTCCTACCTCTCCCTGGACCATGATCCCACCACTGAACATCAAGCCATTGTTTCCAGGACTGTTACTGACTTCATCTCCTCTGGAGATCTTCCTCCCACAGCTTCTAACCTGATAGTCGCTCAACCTCGGACGGCCTGCTTCTACCTCCTACCCAAAATCCACAAACAGGACTGTACCGGCAGACCGATCGTGTCAGCCTGTTCCTGCCCCACGGAATTCATTTCTCGTTATCTTGACTCCCTTCTCTCTCCCCTTGTCCAGTCCCTTCCCACCTACATCCGTGATTCCTTTGACCCCTTACATCACATCAACAATTTCCAATTCCCTGGCCCCAACCACTTCCTCTTCACCATGGACTTCCAATCCCTCTACACCTCCATCCCCCACCAGGATGGTCTGAGGGCCCTTAGCTTCTTCCTCAAACAGAGGTCCGAACAATCCCCATCCACCACTACTCTCCTCCCTCTGGCTGAACTTGTTCTCACACTGAACAATTTCTCCTTTAACTCCCCTCACTTCCTCCAAATAAAAGGTGTGGCTATGGGTACCCACATGGGCCCCAGCTATGCCTGCCTCTTTATGGGGTATGCGTAACATTCCTTGTTCCAGTCCTACTCCGGCCTCCTTCCACAACTCTTTCTCCGGTACATCGATGATTACTTCGATATTGCTTCATGCTCTCGTCGGGACTTGGAAAAATTTATTAATTTAGCTTCCAATCTCCACTCCTCCATCATTTTCACATGGTCCATCTCTGACACTTCCCTTCCCTTTTTTGACCTCTCTGTCTCAATCTCTGGTGATAGACTGTCCACCAATATCCATTACAAGCCTACCGACTCCTACAGCTACCTCGACTACAGCTCCTCACACCCCGCTTCCTGTAAGGACTCCATCCCATTCTCTCAGTTCCTTCACCTCCGTCGCATCTGTTCTGATGATTCTACCTTCAAAAACAGTTCCTCTGACATGTCCTGACATGTTCTGACATGTCAGAAGGATGTCCTCCTTCTTCCTTAACCGAGGTTTTCCACCCACAGTCGTTGACAGGGCCCACAAACATGTTCGGCCCATCTCCCGCGCATCCACCCTCACGCCTTCTCCTCCCTCCCAGAAACATGATTGGGTCCCCCTTGTCCTTACTTATCACCCACCAGCCTCCGCATTCAAAGGATCATCCTCCACCATTTCCGCCAACTCCAGCATGATGCCACCACCAAACACATCTTCCCTTCACCCCCCCCGGTGGCATTCCGTAGGGACTGTTCCCTCCCGGACACCCTGGTCCATTCCTCCATCACCCCCTACTCCTCAACCCCCACCTATGGCACCTCCCCATGCCCACGCAAAAGATGCAACAGCTGCCCCTTCACTTCCTCTCTCCTCACCGTCCAAGTGCCCAAACACTCCTTTCAAGTGAAGCAGCATTTCACTTGTATTTCCCCCAACTTAGTCTACTGTATTCGTTGCTCCCAATGTGGTCTCCTCTACATTGGAGAGACCAAATGTAAACTGGGTGACCGCTTTGCAGAACACCTGCGGTCTGTCCGCAAGAAAGACCAAACCCTCCCTGTCGCTTGCCATTTTAACACTCCACCCTGCTCTCTTGCCCCAATGTCTGTTCTTGGCTTGTTGCATTGTTCCAGTGAAGCCCAATGCAAACTGGAGGAACAGCACCTCATCTTCCGGCTAGGCACTTTACAGCCTTCCAGACTGAATATTGAATTCAACAACTTTAGATCTTGAACTCCCTCCTCCATCCCCATTTCTTCCCCCTTCCTTTTTTTTTCTTTTCCAATAATTTATATAGATTTTTCTTTTCCCACCTATTTCCATTATTTTTAAATCTATATCTTTTATGCCCTGTGAGCCTTTCCACCCCACCCCCACTAGAGCTGTACCTTGAGTGTCCCCCTGCCATCCATTCTTAATTAGCACATTCGTTTAGATAATATCACCACCTTCAACACCTCTTTGTTCTTCTGTCTGTGACATATTTTGATTATCTGCTCCAATCACTGCTTCCTTATCCCTACAACCACCCCCCCACCACATGTTAATAAAAAGGACATAAACTTTATTAAATTTTTAAAAAACGGACATGAAAACTCATCCCGCCAGTGGATGAGGTTTCATGTATTATCAGAAGCCCGCTGGGGCTCCTGGCCTGCCCACCAGCATTAAGGTTGGACAGGCAGGTCTTTAATGATCTTAATTAGCCTGTCAATGGCCTTAATTGGCCATTGACAGGTTGGCAGGCGCACAGCTGATTTCGCTGTCCCCCCTGCCTTCCTGAAAATTTAAAGGGACCGGAATGACATCGGGGGTTTCTCCCGACGTCACACCGTGTCATTTTCCCCTTGGCGAGTGGGCCCCGCCCCCAAATCACCGACGGGAAAATTCTGGCCTTAATCTTAGTTGTTTTCCAACCTAAGTCTCCAGTCTAACTCCCAGGACCTTGCTGCTGGTGATTGCAAAACCTGAGGGTGTACAAAGTTTGAGAGTGTATAAGGTTCATCTGGTTTAACTGTTTAATTGTTAGTTTACTGGGTTGCGCTGGCCTGCCTATAGATTCTAATTTATGTAATGCGTTCCCTTATAATAAATTCTCCCTTACCATAAATTCTAACTTACTTTCTTCTCACTAACAATACCACTGTGAAGTGCCCTAACACATTCATAGAGGGTAGCTAATTAAGATATTTAAAATGCCAATTTCACGCAGTACTGAAATTTTACAGAAGATGCATGGGCCCCGCACTGTGTCAGGAGACCGGCAACATATTGGAGGCGGGAGCTCAGAGGGACATTGGAGGCAGCCATCCATGCCAATATCACAAAGCTGAAACAGGCAAACATTTCCACAGTGCCGCCATTTCGAGCTGCCCCCGTGTTTTCCATTTGCCTCAACAACATCCGCTCACCCAGTGGTGCTGCCAGCCAGACCGTAGGGTGGGTTGGGGGGGGGGGGGGGGAAATGATTCTCCCATAGGGCTTCCTGTGTGCGTATGCCACTCACTGCCCTTAATTGGTTGGTGAATGCAGAGTGTCGGCCAACCCATAAGATTGCGCCTCAGAGCTCAGCTCCCCCACGAGCTGGATGGGGAAACGCCAATGGCCCCAACACCTGGAAATGTTTAAATGGAGAAAATTCTTTGCTTGCCTTCCCTAAACGCTGGAATTGCCTCCCTAACCCTCTTTACTTCTCTCTACACCTTTAAGATGTTCCATGAAACCACCCAGTTTGACTAAGCTTTTGGTAACATGTCCTAAAATCTTACATGGGTCAGTGTCAAACTTCGTCTGAAAACACTCCTGTGAAGCACCTTGGGATGATTTACTATGTTACAGATGATTTATAAATGCAATGGTTCTGTTTGTTGTTAAATGCCACTGTGGAATGACCTTATGTTCACGTGGTAAGTTGATGCTCCTACCTGGCTTGTCCAGGTGCTTCATCACAAGAGGAGGAATAACCAGAAGGGTAATCGCTCTGTCTAATCTTGTGCTATTCCTAATGGTTGCCTTGGGAACTTTATAACCAAAGGTCCGGGGGCAATTGACCAAATCTACATGTCCTCTACACCAGTGAAAGGCAGTATAGCCAGAACATGAACAGGTTGTCACTCTACCAACACACTTTCAGTCATGGAAAGATCAGGAACATTTTCAGTGAATCTTGTGCATTTTAAAGATGATTCTAGGTTATTATACGAAAGCTACAATAGTCCAGTATTATAGCTACTTAACAGAGAGTAGATGGGAGCTACAGGTCTAGTTTGTAGCTTAAATACCCTAAATGCTATTACAAGCGGCTAATGAGTTTAAACACCTTTGAATAGATATATTTGAGAAGAGGGAAAGTAAAGTACAAGATGACATGCAAATGCTATATTGCTTGGACTTCAAAAAAGGTCTCAGGAAGGCAGAGAGCGAATAGAATAACATCAAATTGGACAGCAACAAGTGAGATGTGAATGGAAGAGGACTGGCAGGAGAATGGAATTACTAACATCCGAGATAGTTTAAATCAATGTTCAGACCAGTGGGTTAGTGGAAAGTGCTCAGAAGAGAAAGATGAAATATTGTTCTTGGAGTTTGCACTGAGCAACATTGAAGGCCAAATACAGGGATCATAAAATGGAACTTGCTCAGAATGCAGACAAACAGGGCAGACACCAAAGCGAATTAATCACATCAAGGGAACACAGTGCAGAAAAAATAAATTGCCTCATTGCCCAGATGTTTTTATGTAGCAGCTGCATTATATAACTGATAGTATTTGCATAAAGCTATAATTTTGATGTTTCAGACAGTGCTGGCTGCAAATTGACAATAAAGAAAAGCAGCCACGCAATTCTAATGCCATTAATGTAATGAGTGACAGTTGAAGTGGGATTAGTGTAAATTAATGTGTTGTGATGTAACAGGAAATATGAATGGGGCCTCCATAAATTTGTATTGATCTTCTCAGCTCTATTCTATATCATGTAAATAAACATAAATGTTTAAATTATGCAATTGAGGTGCAACACTTTACAGCGCACAAAAATAGCAGAGCCAAAAGTCAGCAAGATTGCTGGACTAACCCCAAAGTAACTATGGCAGGAATGGGTAGAAGGGCCACAATTAAACCAGGCCACAGGTATTCCTTTCTTAAGGCAACCCTTTCTCAGCTGCCCTTTGTCAATTAGATTCGCAGAAATTAAAGATATTTAACCATCCTTAACCACTCAGAAAATAATCAACTAAGCAACATAACATTTTTAATGCAAAGTTTCACTTCCTTTCTCACAATATGACCCCTGATGCCTGGTTCCTGGGGAAGAGTAGTGATGGAAGCATTTGGTATTGTCTTTGCTTTTGATGGAGGTAAGATGCTTTGATCCATGAGATCGAACATGTCCCATCGAGCACCAACGACAAAATACATTGAAACTCAAAAAGCAAAAGCTGGAATGCTCTGGGACAGCTCTGGAATTTGGACCTGAAGGTCTGGATTTTACATGGAGGACATGGTCTTGCCCATTGGCTGAAAAGTCAGGGGCAAGCTCGCCTCCACTGGCCCAGAAAGCCACGACCAGATTTTATGGTCGTCAGGCAGTTAATTGCCTGAGGTCATGGCTTCTGCCCCATGTGGCAGAATGTCTTCCTTCCAGGAGCTCCCGCCCAATCAAATGCTCAGCAGCGCCACTGGGAGCGATGGCCACTGCTGGGACTGCAGTCAGCCCCTGATGAGGAGTCATTGAGGAAGCCAGGCTGGCAGGTAAGTGGGTTGGCCTCACCAAGGCTGGTCAGGTTGGCTCCAGTGAGGGAGCCCGGGGTGGATTCAAGCGGGGATGGCCCTTCCTGTTGGGGAGGCCATTCATTCGCCACTTAAACCTTATTTGGCCCAAGGGCAGGCAGTCTGATACGTACCCAGCTGCTGGCAAAATATCAGAAGACGTGGATAGGCATTGGGCAAGATGCCCTCTGCCATTTCACTTGATTTTACGCTGCCCCCACCCCCCTGCCTGCTAGACTGTTTCAGGGGGTGGGGAGTGAAGTAAGGGGATTGCTTTTTATTATTCATTCTCGGGATAAGGGCATCTCTGTCAAGACCTGCATTTATTGTCCATCCCTAGTTGCCCTTGACAAGGTGGCAGTGAGCCTTCTTCTTGAACTGCTGCATTCTGTACAGTGAACGTACTCCCATAGGGTGTTCCAGTGTTTTGACTCAATGACAATGAAGGAATGATATGTCCCCAAGTTGTGATTCTTGGAGGGGAACTTGGAGGTGATGGGGGTTCCCATGCGCCTGTTGCCTCTGTCCGTTTAGGTACTGGAAGTTGCAGATTTTGGAGGTGCTATGTAACAGCGTCTAAGTCCGTATGCTATCAGACCAGTTTATCTCCCGCTATGAATCCAAGTGGAAAACATTTGGATCTGCTTGAATTCATTTAAGGAAAAGAAAACGCCTTTACTGATGTGGTGTATCTGCTAAGTTATATTAGTGAACGCTGTTGAGAGTTTCCAACTTTGCTTAGGTTTTTTTAACAGTGTTGGCAGGGTGGCTAATTTTTGCGGTATCATTTCATATTTCTAAAAATGTTTGCCAGCTTTATGTGTTGAGGCAACAAGTGTATCTTTGTTCTCACACACGTCCATTTCCCGCTTGCCAAAACAACCAATGTCTGTTTGGTTGTAATTGACAGAAGGGAGTGGTGTTGCCAAGACGCAGCAGTGCCAAAGTGCAACTGAGCCAATGGGCTGTTTTGAAGCTTAACATTTCATTCGTGGGCTGCAGCACATTTGCCCTTTCTTTCTGTTGCTCTATCATAACTACCCACCATGCTTTCAAAAAGGCATAAGTAGCCCTTATTGCTTCTGTCTCCTCATAATCTTGCAGCTTTCATTGGACATTAAAAGAGAATGGCTGATATTGTGGGGACCTGAGCGTGTAAGGTGTTTATTTTGGCCCTGCATTGTCAGACAGCCTATAATGGATACTGGATTAATGGTTCTGTATGATCTCTTGCATTAAAAAAATAGTTTTATATAACCTTGACACATTCCAGAAGAGACTTTCTCCCTCGTGATTGTCAGACAAAAGCAAACCAAACATTAAAATACAAATGCTGGTAAAAGCTTCCTCTAGCCAAGAGTCATTTTCAAACTCATGATAGATCTGTCTAGAGTAATTGTGATGGTGCAGGTGAAATTTTACACTCTTGGATAATATCAAAAATGTCCCTGTACTTCCAACCTCATGAAGCCATGTTTATATTAACCTATTGAGTACAAAAACCTTTCAGCAAATGTTTTTGTGTTTATCTAGCTGGATGGAATTGAACATTTACCTATTTGGATATTTAGGACTATGTTTTCTGGTTTTCATTAACTTGCGCAAAAAGAGAAATTGCAGATAAACAGTCACATAATATTAAGAGACATTCTAATAGAACATTTCTCTACGTCCATTGCTGCTCTGAGTATTCCTGTTCCCGCAAAATGGAGCCAATTTTTCTTCTTGCTACTCATTAATGTTGATCCTGTGCAATATTCAGCAGCTGCCAAGTTACATAAGGAAAAAGGAAGAACTTGCATTTATATAGCGCCTTTCATGACATCAGGTTGTCCCAAAGCATTTACAGGCAATTGAGCACTTTTGAAATATTTCTGAAAAAAGGGCCATACTGTTGAAGATTTCCATCTTGCTCTCTTCAGGACAGACACAAGAATGCCAAATTTCAAAGGGAACAACTGTGTGCCTCTGTCCTGATGAGTGCAAGATGAAAAGCTTCAACAGCTATCTCTTTTTCAGCAATACTCAATCTCTGTTCTACCAAGTGACTACTTTTAATATGTGGTCACTGTTGTAATGTAGTAAATGCAGCAACCAATTTGTTCACAGCCAGGACCCACAATCGGGAATGATGCAAAAGCCAGGTAATCTTGTTTGGTGATGTTGGTTCAGCGATAAATAATGGTCAGGACACCAAGTGAATTCCCATGCTTTTCTACGATTAGTGGCATGGGATTTTTTTTATATCCGTCTGAGAGGTAGGCAGGGCATCTGTTTAAAATCACAACTGAGAGATAGCATGTCTGACAGTGCTGCACTCCTTCAGCACTACACCAGTGTTAGGCTGAATTTTGTGCTCAAGTCTCCAGAGTGGTACATGTGAAAGTTTCCTTGGGGTCCGATCCATCCAAAAACTGTAAATATGACAGAAACCTATGTTAACTCACTGATTCGGTGTTTCTGCCAAACAGCCACTGTAGTTACAACAGCAAACTGGGAGGAAATTCACCCCCCCCCCCAAGTGTCTTGCTTCAGATCAGACCTTGACTTAGTGACCTTGATATCTTACAGCCGGAAGGTGGGGGGGCCTCATTGTCTTGCAAAGTAGTTTTGTCAGAGATGGAGAGAATCCCCATGGATCTTCAGGGCTACTAAAGATAACAAAGTGGAAGATTATTTTTAAGTATCACCAAAGCAGTGGACAACATGAATAGCTTGAGACAGTCAGCAGTTGATGGATGTATCAGCTGGGAGTAAGAGATGAAGAAGGAGAAGGTAGCTTAGGAGAACAGAGTACATTGACTACCAAACACAGCTAGCTGCGCTTTCAGAAAAATAAGACCACTGAGCTCACAAAGAAGTATAAACTCAGCAGGGAGACTACGGCTGGGATTTTCTGTGCCCGCTGGCATTGAGCGGTTGAGCGGTGTGAGCGGTGTGAGCGGTTGAGCGGTGTGAGCGGTGTGAGCGGTTGAGCGGTGTGAGCGGATGATATGGCAGGAAGGCCAAAAATCGGTTTCACGACGTTGTGAAACCAACTTGCGATTGTCCGCTCTGCCCACAAATGGTGGGCCGCGTTTCCTGCCATCAAACGTTGGGAACCTCATTACAATACATCAGCACATCATTATAAGGCTAGCCCTCTGGACTCACTCCCCCCACCTCCCTCCACTGCTGGATCATCCGCTCACGTCGGCAGGAAAACACGTTAATGTGTTTCACAACAGCACATAAACGGCTTGCACTTGGTGGGCTGCACTTCGCTCGGTCAGGATGTCAAGGTTTGTTTGCCTACCTTGCTTTGGTCAGCACTCGTAGTCATCAGCGCCAGACTTCACAGACAGCACCACATCACTTTTAGGGGGGCTCACGGGTAGGTCTCTACCTACCAGATTGACCATATGTGGGTGGCTTTTCAACAGCTGCAGGGCAAGGTCTTGCTTGGGGAAGGGGGATAAATGGCCTCAGACAAAGGAAAAGGCTGCAGGATGAAAGCTGTAATGGGGAAGGAGGGTATCCCAGAGTGTGTATGGGGCACATGTTGATCTGTGCAAATGGCCTCAAGATGGTGGGGGCTGAGGAGGCAGTCTCCAGAGGAGATGAGGTCAGATGGGCATGTGAGAGCATGTGTGTGAGATGGTTGGTGATGTCCCTTGAGCTGGCAGTGAATGAGATGCCAGTGAATGTGAGATGGGCTTCAGTGTGTGGGTTTAGAGTGATGCGACGGTTGCCGTACCCTGACTGCATGGATGATATCATTCATCCTCAATCTGCATTGGATGGCCAAACTCTTCTGTGCAGAATTGGCACTGACCCACCGCTGCTACTGCCTGCCATGCTGAATTGCTGATGCCGCTGCCCGTCCTGCGGCCACAGCAGGGGTAAGGACAGCATGGCAGGCCTCCATGGCATCCAAATGACATTCCAATGACGTGTCATTAAACTTGGGGGTTGCAGTCTTTTTACCTCTCGTGGACATCTTCCCTGCAGTAGACGTGGGCTGGAAGCACTGAGATGTGTGCATGCAGCTGGACTTTAACTATGGCGCCCGACATGATGAAATAGTGAGGTGATGGCGGTTGGGTGAATGAGAGCGTGTTTCTGGGAATGCATAAGTAAGGTGCTGAGTTTAGAATGATACAGCATGAAAAGCTGCCATCGCAGCCGACAGGTAAAATATCGTTTTACCCACCTGCTACTGCACTCAGTGCAAATCTGGGACAATTCTGCTCTATGACACATGATCATGAAAGACTCTTGAAGACCTGTTCAGATAGGCAAACATCTGTCCGACATAACCAGTGGCAGTAAAGCTCGCCACTGGATTTTCTCCAGTACTGTGCCCACTGTAGGCTCATTGTTTTCAGGAGCAATGTGCAGGGACACTTGCTCAGGTTTATATGAATGTTAATGCATTGTTAGTATACTTTTCCACCATCATCTCAAAAGTTCAATGAGCAGTGTGCACCCAGGATCTTGTGAAATCCATGCCTTGGGCTGCATTTTACGTGCCCACTAGGCATGTTTCCAGCAGTAAAGTGGGGTGGGTGCCCACCTCATCACCTTCCACCCCACCCCCAAGCTTAACCCCATGATACGTGGAGGGAGGGGGGCTGGTGGAAGGATGCCAAAATCGGCAGCCCGCCCGCAATATTCAAATAAATAATCAAGGGTCAATTAGGCTTGTTACCAAGCCAATTGACACTAATAATACACTGCCCGCACCATAAAATGTTTGGCAGGGGCAAATAGGTGGGAACGGGCAACCAGATTATTTTTAAATGGAATCTTTAACGGGCAGGAAGGAAATGGGGTGGAGGTTTGATCTTCGGGAGCTGCCCTCTGCCGATCAGTGTGGTGACCCTCCCCTAAGATCGAATCCCCCCTTTCTTCATAACCCCACGCAGACTTAAACCCAATCTCCCAACTCCACACTGACTAGCCGTAACCTTCCCTGCTCAAGACCCCATGCTTACTGGTCCTGTGGATCTATTGGGTTGCCTTACACATCTTCTTGCAGTCCTGGTAGCAGACACTATTGCGCACTTGGTGCTGCTGGGGCTGATGGAGCAACCATCCAATCAAATTGAGGGGTGGAGGTCCCACATTGACCTTGTTAAGCCCACCTACAGTGCTTCATGGCTGCGGAATGGGCCAGCATGAAATGTCAGCTCCACACTGACATTACTTCTGAAGGGGGTGGGCGAGCCATTTCCCCTCCCACCCACCCATCCACCCCCCCACCCATTCCCCCCCCCCAACTATAAAATCCTCCCCCATCATTAGTTCCTTATTGCAAATACAATGTTTATAAGTTTGTTATGTTTTGGGACTGTCTATTTAATTTAAGGTAAAATTTAGTTGTGAACAGGGTCATGTGACCTGATCTGAGTTCTACAGCCTGGGTGTCTTGGTTGCTAAGGGGATAGTGAGGCCCAGATTGATTTACTGGGAAGAAGGTGCGAAATGTTCACAGTTATGGACAAAGGCAAGGGCATCTGTAATGACTTTGGGTAGACAGTTAGTTTCCCAAATCTCACACTGATGTATTTAGAATGACAGGTTTTGTAAATGGTGATACTTTAGACTATTTAATTTCAAGATAGAATGGACTTGGGGGTTTAAAGGATAGCTAATTAGCATTTCTACTTGAATACAAGGTCCATATGATTCACATTGCCATAGAAATGGACTTTGGGAAGGGAAAAGTCCATATCAAGCTATTGTAGTACTGGGTTAAAGTGTTTTTCTTAAGATATCCCTGAAACTTACAGACAAGTCAGTCTACAAGAATCTGTGAGAGAGAGGGAGAGAGCAGTGAGATAAAGGCAGCCAGTCTCTATTGTTCGCTATGCAGAATGTGAGTAGGAGCTCATGCTCAAATTGAAGAAACCAAGTTTGTGAGGTTTTAAAAAAAGCTGTAAGATTCACCTAGCTTTGGCTACAGGGAGGAATTTCCATGGTAACCTCACCATGAAAGTCAGTTCAGGGATTAGACGTTATCCACCTGGAAAAGTAAAAAGAAAACAAGCCATTCTGAGCTGCAAATAGTTTTAGATAGTTTCATAGAGATGGAGTTGTGCCCTTAAAGGACAAAGTAGAGCATAACCATGGAATGGAATTTTTGATCTTTTGAAAAGTTAAATGGGGGATTTTTTTCTGTAGCTTAGAGCATAAATTGGATGTTTGGACTTTAATGTTACAAAGTATCCTGACAGGTACAACTATGTGAACACCAATCTATCAGAAGAGCAATCTGCGGACTATGAAGCAGTTAAAAGGGCAATATTTAATGCTTATGAGCTTTTCCCTGAAGCTTATCAATCAAAGGTTAGAAACATAAGGAAAACGCCTAATCAGACAATTTGCAAGAGAGAAAGAAATGCTTTGGGACCAATGGTTTTGCTCATTAAAATTGGAACATACTTTTATTAACAGGCCACTATGAGGAAAATTATGATTATGGAAGAATCCCAAAATAGTGTTCCAGTAACCATTAAGACTTATTTAGATGAGCACAAATATCAAAGGTAGGAGAAATGGAAGTTTTGGCTGATGCATATGATACCTCACACAGACAGTTAAATGGGGGCAAATGGTCACGTCAGAATCAACAGGGAAATTGGAATAATTGTAAATCTAGTGATGGATAAGGTACTAGTTTTGGGGAGCAGATAGAAGGATGCTAAACCGATAAAGGAGATAGGCTAGAACCTAAAAGTGATGTCAAGAAAATAGTATGTTTCCATTGCAACAAAACTGTATATACAAAAGCTAATTGCTGGAAAATAAATTGGGAGATCTATTGTAGTAATAAGGATGCCTAAAGAATCTTTAGGAAAAATTAACTTAGGGAAGGAAGTAAGTGACAAAACACTAGCCATACTGCAAGTGCAAAGTGAAGGTTCAGAATCTACCAAAGAAAAGCAAATTGTGGAAGGGTTAAAGAATTTGTTTATAGAGGTGAGATGTTTCCTTATTCTTCTAATCAAGGAGATAAACCTCTAATACATTGAGAAACACTGGAGAAAGTCAGTCACTGACCTTGGTGGATACAATTTGTCTTCCAGAGAGGTTAATGAAGGAAAAGATATTAATTGGATGTTATAAACCATTCCATTATATAGCGTTGGATTAAAGGGTGATTTAGTAAATGGAGAGATTACAGTTGGAATGGTGTGTAAAATGCCTGCAGCAGGAATTTATTTTATCTTGGGAAATGTCCTGGTTGGCTGAAAAATATTAGCTTCACCGGCTGTGTTGGAGCAACCAGTGGAAGTGAAAGAAACTGAAATGCTACAGGAGGAACATCCTGGATTGTTTCCTGACTGTGTAGTGACTAATTCTCAGGCTCATAAAAATAGCCAGGAAGAGGAAGAATCTATGACAAAGGGAGATGAAGTAGAAATTCAGTTATCTGACACTATTTTCAAAAATCTGAGCAAAATGAGGCTAACAGGTTTAGCCCATCTTCTTTCGTAGAAATGCAAACGACTAATCCTGAGTTGGGAAAACTCTGTCAAGCAGCCTACTCAGGGACTGAATCAGAACCAATACCTCTGAGTGTTATTATTTAAAAGACAAAGTACTAATGAGGAAATGGAGACTATCTCAAATACCAGCCGATGAGGAATGGGCAGTAGTTCATCAGTTGGTAGTTCCATCTGGGTATCATAACAAAATTTTACGAGTGCCTCACAAAATTCCAATAGCATGTCATTTCAATATTAGGAAAACACAGGCTAAAATAAGGAAACATTTTATTGGCCAGGATTACATAAAGACATGCTTAAATTCTGCCAGGCATGTCATACATGTCAGGTAGTGGTGAAACCTCAATCATCAATTAAACCTGCACCTTTAATTCCGATACCAGCTTTTGAACAACCGTTTAGCAGGGTCTTAATAGATTGTGTAGGACCCCTACCTAAAACTAGAAGTGGGAATCAATACCTTTTAACAATTATGGATGATTTGACAAGACTTCCTTAGGCCGTGCCTTTGGGGAAAATTATGACAAAAGTGATAGGGGAAACGTTAGTTCAATTTTGTACAAGATATGGATTATCTAAGGAAATATAATCAGATCAAGACTCAAATTTTATGTCACAAATATTCAAAGATATAATGGGCAGAATTTTACATTGCCCCGCTGATGGGTTTGTAGGCAGTGGGTGAGTGTAAAATTTCTTGAGTGGCCTTCCCGTCAAATTTCCGCCCACCCCAAGCTCTCTGCAATTTTACATTTGGATGGGTAAGGCCCTCCCACCCTTGCTTCAATTGAAGCCCTTATGTAGCCAATTATTAACCACTTAAGGGTCATTTCCCACCCACCCTCAATTTTCAGGCTGGCAGGAGGAGTTCCGGGGTAGGAGGAAGCCCAGAATTAACCAGGTTCAGGCCTTGAGGGTGGGGGGTGGTGCTGAGGGGGGTTCGTCCATCAGCAGCTTCCTTTTAACATTGTGCGCCCCCCGCAACCAAGAAGTCCAGTCCATGCAGGTTCTCTTTCCCCACTGGCCTCTCCACCCCCACCCCTCCCAAACACTCCCTTGGGCCTCACCTCCCCTCTCCACTCTGAGACCCCCAAAACTTACCTGGTCCTGGAATCCCAGGGCTTAGACTCCGCTGCATGCATTCCCAGTCCTGTCCGCTGCAGGGACTAGAGAGCTGTCGGCCGATCAGATTGGCTGGCAGCTCTCCCAGGCAGGGCTTCCTCCCAATTGAGGGGCGCAAGTCCCATCTCCAGCTAATTAACACTCATTGGAACGTGAAATGACTACAGGCAGCCAGTATGGGTGAGGATATGATTGTTGCTGACTCATGGGAGAGTGGGAAGGGAAACTCCACCGAGTGCTCCCCCTGCATCCCCCCCCACCACAAGCAGCTTAGGTGCACACAACTGAAGCACGAGTGATTCTGGAGGGAGAAGTGTGTGTGTGGTAGGGCCTTTCAGAGCCTCATGCAAACACTGTCCCATGCATGCGGAGCCTTCCTCCATCACACTCATCTCACTGTCCCGAGCATTTTCACTGCTGCCTGCTGAGTTTCCCTTTCAGTTGTCCATGTGAGCTAACCTGCATCTCCGCCCACCTATTGCGCTCTCATGCAGCACCTGTGCCCGACCAACATGAGGCTCTGTCCGCTTTCCATTTCAGAGGCATGGTCACTGTAAGGTTTGTTTTCAGCCTCCCTGTCCTTTCCCCTCCCCCAGTCACCCATGCCCTTTCTCCCATCACTGCTGACCCCATGGCATCACCTTCCACCTCCCTAATGTCTCCTACCAACCAGAATCTTTTGGCTTCCCGGGTGTCCAGGTGAATGTGCACATTCCCTATCTTCCCAAGAGTCACACCCCCATCGTTATTGACCTCCCCAACCTTCTCCTTCCCACCCCCAGGGTCCATGTCTTCCTCTAAGTCCCCACCAACCACCTTCACCATCCCTTCTACCGCTACCATCGCACCCTCACCCTCCCACTGTACGGGCTCACTCTGCCCTCTCTCATACTCACCATTTGCTCTTCTATTGTCCACCCTCAGTTCGCCACCCAGGAGGCAGCCCTAGACTCCACAGGTCTTTCCCTTGCAAGGACATCGACGCCTTACTCCCTCCTCTACCCGAGTCCTTCCTTCACCCTTTCCTCTGCCTCCACCCTTACTCCCTCCTCTCCCAGACTCCTTCCCCCCTTGGAATTCCTTCCTCCCTCCAAATTCTTTCCACCCCCCAGACTCTTTCTCCCCTCTGGGTTCCTTCCTCCACCTGGATTCATTCGCTGCTCTGAACTCCCTCCACCTCCTGCACTCCTTCCTCCTCCTGGACTCCTTCCCCACTTCGAACTCCTTCCACCCTCTGAACTCCTTCCCTCACACCTTCCTCCTCCCTTACACCTACCTCCCCAGGTACCGCATTCTCCCCTGTTACACCGTCCTCCCCCCCCCACTCCCTCCTCCCACAACTTTGCCCTCCTGACACCTTCGTTCCCACCTTCCCAATCCCTTCACCTCCCGGGTACACCCTCCTCTCCCAGTAAAACCTAGACCTTACTCTCCCGCCCTCCACACCCCCGCACCAACCCCCCTACCCACCGCCCCCTCCCCCCACCCCCCCAGCCCCCACCCCCGGTACACCTTCCTCTCCCACTCTCAGCTGGCATTTCCTTTCCCCCAACTTGATGATCATCCATGGCAGCCCATGGCCAAGTCCCTGATGTCCCGAGGCAGACCCCAGACATCAATGGTGACCTTCCACCTTCCGTGAGCTGCTTTGTGGCAGAGCCATGTCCATGAAAATCCACCCAGCATGCAATACATGTGTTCATCCAGGGTCCAGAAGCTGTAGGTCTCCAGCATCTTCTGCTCCTTGGATGTCTGTGATGTGAGCAAAGCCCTGACAGTTAGTCCCGACTTCTGCACATCACACTTGTCAAGAAGTGTTCTGGGCCGGCATGTTTTCCTGTGGACGTGGGTGGTAAATTTGACATGGGGTTTGATTCTGAAGAGCGGGGCTTATAATTAGATGCAGATGCATTAAAATGACTTTCCCAACATGCATCGGCAGGAAACACAGCCCGCCATTGACAGGCGAAGTGGGCAATTGCAAACTGGTTTCACGATGGCATGAAACCAATATTTGGCCTTCTCACCATACAGTCCGCTCACGTCCACCATGATGCCAATGGGGACAGAAAATTCTGGCCACACAGCAGATACTTTATCAGGAGTTTAAATGTGGAGGAACATGGATGTCATGATCAGAATGGATTTGTGTGAAATATAATTTTTATCGAAAGGTCAGGTATCCTTGAATATTTGATGTAAGTACATTGTTACTACTAGAGCAAGAGGTGTTGAATTAAGATAGAAATTATAAGAAGGGATTGTTTAATAAAAAAGAAAACTCCTCTTAAAGATATCTTTTCATTTTTTTTTCTGTGTGGAGCTGTTATGAACAATGTACAATTTTAAGTTGTATTGATATATATATACTTGTGTTAAAAAAGACCAAAATGCTTTCAGTTTTATTTAGGTTTTGTCTATGAACCTTGGTATCTGGGAGTCTGAATACATTTGTGACTAAAAGGTTTCAGGTCTTTTGGGTTTGTTTGTATATATACAGTTTTAATGAGGTCTTACAACCCCTGAAGATAAAAAGATGGGTTGAAAAGAGTTGAAAGTTCAATGATCCTGAAAAATATGTAGAAACGCTTTACTGTTGCTTAATGACAGTGGACCAACGACACTGACACAGAAGAGACAGGAGTTGAGAAATGGGTGCTCACAGTGTGTGTCAAAGAGAAGACAGATTTTAAGTTCTCTGGGAAGAAAAACTGAAAGGCTAGTGGGGCAGTGGTTCACTGGATAATCAGTAATGGGACTCAGTAAAGTGATCACTTTAGGGGAGGTGCTACTGGAAGACTGAGTTTAGGGAACTCATTTGTTTGCTCTGCAGTTGAAGAGACATTGAGTTTAGAATGCGGTTTTAGGTGTCTCAGGGAGAGATACAATTTGGGTGAAAAGTATCAAATGAATGTTCAGGAATTCACCGGAAGAAAACCGTTTGCAACTGTGCCAGTCCCAAGCAAAAAGCCTTTGTGTCAAGCTAGTGGTAACTCTTCACCGGTTCATGTGTCTGTGGGCTAAAGAAATAATGGGAATTTGAATCATCTTCTTGTATTTTTACTGAGATCTTCCCGATCTTTTTGTCTGGTATAATATAGTTCACTTGTCTTGTTTTGATAAATATTTTATCCTTTGAATTAAACAGCAGCAGACTCATGTGAATTTGTCCTCCACAGCTTCTAAAAAAAAAAGTTAGGATCTATCAAGCCAAGTTTCACTCTGGGGTCTGACTTGTCCAGTATTACCAGCAGCTGCGATTGTAACATGGGTTAATGTCAACTGTTTCTCTTCCTGTTGCTCACTATTCCCATGGATTATGTACAATGTTTCCCTTGCATGGGGATAGAATGTTTGACTTTCAGTCACAAGTAGATTTATCTGATAACAACTGGATAATTTGGTTTACTTGTCTTATAGTATTGTCACAGTAAAAATTATTCTTCAAAAGGAAATTCATACCACGTAAGATGTTTTTGGATGACAAGTTATTTGTTCTAATTGTACAGCTCTTTTAGTGCAAATGCTCATACCCTTCAGTTTGTTGCTGAATATTTATGCCTAATATTGGTCTGTAGTTTAAAAATGGTGAGAGCTGTTACCCTTACCTTTGCTGACCATGTGAGGTCATGAAACTCCTTACTTTACAGGAAAGTCCCAAACATTAGGGGATTGCTATGTGGTGGTTTCTCCTTAAATTGATTCTAGCTGTTGTATTGAAAGGTCGTTGCCATGTCTTTCTGCCACTGCAACACCCCGTCCCCACCATGAATCCTGTTATTCACCCTTTGATTTTAAGGCTCTCTTGTGGAGGCTGCTCTTGTAGAAATGTTTTCAGTTGTCGTGTGTTGGTTCCACTTTAAGATCAGCTTTACTTTAAATGTGACACTCCTGTCCTTATAGGGGCTTCCTTAGTCCCGTTCCCATATGTACACTCCCAAGACTCCCTGCCAGAAATGACCTATTGCTGGGTGGACCAGCACCATCATCCCACCTCGTAATAATCCAATGAGTGGTCGGGTGATGGGAATGCATAGGACTCTTGCCCTGCAATACATACAGCAGCAGATCACAGGACTCCAGTCTTCACTGCCCAAGTGCTCCTTTAAATTGGATAATGACAATGATAACATAAATTTTCTCAGGTGCAAGATAACTCTGTAGCTTATTAGTCCAGTAGGAAATGCCTCTCAGGAAAAACATACTTTAATTCACTGGTCAGTTGTTGACAGATGTCAGAAGGTTTCCCTCCCACCTCTCAACCAGAGGAATGGGCTGTACATCCTCAATTTTCGTCGCTGCACCATTGGTAACTGTGCCTTCAGATATGAAGGCTCTGAAGTCTCTTTGACCACGATTTTTGTCATCTCTCCTCATCTCTTTAGGTTGTTTAGTGCAAACTTTTGTCTGATGATGGGTACATTTTACTATGTTAAAGGTGCTATATAAATGCATGTTGCTGGTGTGGTAACACAACAACAACAAATTATATTTATACAGTGCCCTTAATGTAACAAACTGTCACAAGGTGGTTCACAGGAGCATTATAAAACAAAGTATGATACCGAGCCACACACCTGGAAATCTTTTAAATTCACTTAAATGATTCCTAGTGATTCAGACTCGAGCATATTCTCCAAATGCATTTCTATTATTCAGACACAAATAGTATAATAACGATGACTGTTATACAATAGAATCATGCAACCTGGTTTCCTGCAGACCCAAGGCCTCCAAAGGTGCTGGACCTCTGACTGTCCCATGAGCTCTGACTGAAGAAGGCCATCGCTTGATTTTTTTTTTGTGGGTCATATCACATGATGCCTAGAATGAATATTAAAATGCAGTTCCTACTTGCCAATCCTCTGGGCTACACCTGATAATTGCACCTTACAGGGGAACACATCTGCTAGTTGCCATAAAGATAGGGAGGGGCGAGGTCATGGAAGGATTTGAAAACAAAGGTGAAAATTTTAAAGTCAAGGCAACCTGAACAATTGAAGCACTTTTTTTTAGGAATCTGTCTTAAAAGATTAGATTCCAAGCATGTAATTCAAAGGGACACAGAGGTTCCTCTAAATTAGCAGAGGATATGGTACCATCTGATAACAGCCTCCCATGAAAGGAGAAAGTTGGCAGACGTTACAAGCAGGTGTGTTTTCCTGCCCTTGGAATGCAGAGCATTGTGTAACTGAATTCCTTTTCCTCACAGACAATCCTATTTTCAGGCTTTTTTCTTTGGTGCACTCTATTCTTTAACTATAAAAACATGTGCTGTTTCCATAAACGAACCAATGGCTTTTCATCCCTCAAGAGGATTGAATTTATTTTCTTGCTGTTCCCACAGTGACGCACTTTGTCAAGATGTATAAAGGGCTGTAGATTTAATGTTGCGGTTAGGAAATATGTTTATATAAACAAAGGAACAGACTGATTCAACACTTTAAGACATACGCTGGTCTTGTTTTAAAGAGGAAGCACTTAGTTGAAAGCGTGTTGCAAAAATGCGTTACAAACCAAACCCAAGGAGCCTCATCTTATCTCATCTCCCAACCTTGTCGTGGAATCTAGGGTAATTGTTGAACTGTGGAAATACTGATGGTGGAGCAAAGTCTGGATAGTTGTCATATGAGGGAAAGACATAGGACCAAAACCATGAAAGGCCCCTTTCGAATCTTTTAGGCCTCAATCTCCAAAGCATTCTTCCCTCTCAGTGTTCTCCCCAATCCATTTGTAGCCACTTTTGTGCCTCAGTTAATCCCACCAGAAATTTTCTGTTATCAGCTTTTAAGTTTAAATTTTCTGTTTCTTAAAATTGAGGGGCGGAAAGGTTATGGGGAGGATTTTCCCTTTGTTGGGCAGGTGTGGCGGGCGGGTCGGGGAGTGCCCGGGAAACAGGATGCTGCCCGCGATCAGGTCCTGACTGCAATTTCTTGCTGGCGGGCAAATTAAGGCCCATCCAGCATGAAACATGGCTCCGCCGGGTCCAATGGCGACCCAGCGGCTTGTTCAAAAGCGGCCCAGGCAGCCCCTTGAAGGCTGCCACAGAGGATGTCCCCTGAGTCGACACTATGGACCCAAGTGCAACTGGACATAGCAGGTGAGAGGGCAGGTCAGGTGGGCAGTCACCCCCCACCCCCCGCTTCTCTGATGAGGGCCTCGTTGTCCTCCTGGAGGAGGTGGCTGCCAGGAGGGACACCCTTGTCCCCAGGGATGGGAGGAGGAGGTCACCACACTTCACCAGGAGGGCATGGGAGGAGGTGGCAGTGCTGGTGAGTAGCCGTGACGTGGTGCAGCACACCTGCCTCCAGTGCTGGAAGCACTTCAATAGCTGCTGTGCTCAGGAAGGGTGAGTACCATGTTGGCATGGGTCAGTGTGCAGGTGTGTTAAGATGCAGCCATCCTGCCCTGGACCTTAGGGGTCCTAGAGCCTGAGTGCCGACTGTCAGTGGCGCCGGAGCTGGCCAAGTGAGTGAGCCCTGGCTGCTTGGACTGAGTGCCTTGCGGCTTGGATATGCCCCGCAAGATGTTCCTCAACTGGGGATGGCCAGGCTGTAATGGCGCTGCAGGTACAGAGTGGACTAATCAGTGCTCCTCTTCTGTTGTTCAGGAGAAAATGGCCCACTGCAATATAGAAAGGTCGCAGACTGGCGGAGGCCACACTAGCCCCCTAATCCTCTCGAGATATGAGCAAGACGACCTGGAGGTCGAGAGCCAGCATGCCCCACGTGCAACTGGGAAAGGCAAGGGTGCCAGACAAAGGTAAGAGCGCAGTGCATAGAGATGAGACTTTTGTATTGTGCAACCATTCTAGTGCAGTCTCCTCATTGATGTGAGCCTCGAACCTGGAGTCCCCATGATGCACCATGATGCAGATCTCCATTGTCTCGCCAGGGTACTTGGCACGCACAGTGACAGTGTGATGACTTTAACTAATGACATATCCTTCTTCTCTCTTTTAGGTTCACCAGCAGGCGTTGGCTCTCCGGACCCCGAAGGGCCACTCCTGACACCGGAGGACCACTGGGCGTCATTTGCGCCCGAGTCACACCCGCTCTCTGAAGCAGGCACCAGCGCAGATACCAGCACCTCAGTGGGCATTAGATCAGAGGCTAGTATTTCGGTGCACATTAGTGAGGGTACTTCACACTCGCTTGAGGTGCAGGCGGAGGTAGAGAGTGCCCAAGGTGACAGCAGTCAGAGGACTGATGGGTACCAAGACGATGCTCACTTGACGGCTGATGATAAGCCTCTGGAGTCATCTATTAGGCGGCAGATGCTGGATGTCCAGCAGGGTGTTTGGGAGCATCTGGTGGCGATCCATGAGGGTCTGTAGGCCATGATCTCCATGACGGAGGAGTCAATGTGGAGCATGAGCACTGCGTTGACCATTATGGCTGAGCGTACTGCCTCCTCCATTGAGAGAGTGGCAACTCTCATGTAGTGGCAGCTCCTAGGACAGAATGGGCTTGCACTCGGACCTGCAAGCCCTCACACAGGCACTGACCTCAGGCAGTCAGTGCCAGTGTGGGTTTAGATGAGGATGAGGCCCCAGCTAGGTGCCCATCCATAATGGTGTGCAGCGAGGTCCAGAGCAACCTCACATTGGCGCACGAGCTGCTTGTCGTCTCTGTGGGCTCCTCTCAGGGAGCTCTGGATGATGGCAGCAGCTCCTCCACCCCTCCACCAGTAACAGTGGCATTTGATGAGGCTATGGTGACTGGGGAGATGCCAGCCGTGGCACTGGCCGCTCCCACCCAGGCGGGACCAGCTTAGACTCCACTGACCAGAGGACGATCGCCAAGGTCATCAAGGCCAACAAGACAGCAGAGTCAGTAGGCTGTCTTCAATGCCAGTACCAGTGAGGGGAAAGCACCTAGATATAGCACTCAGAAATGTAAGTTAAAGGCATCATGAGCACAAGAGGGATAGTTCACGAGTGATTTTATGTTCATTTATGTTTACTTTATGTATACTGGTCTGATGCTGAATACCAGAAATGTTTCTGTTAAGATTATTGAACTGTCAGAATGACATAAATTGTGCTTTTGTCATCATGGCCTGAGTATGCTTCACCTTTTTAATTCATTGGTGCAGGGAATGCCAGTATCTAATGGTGGACGTAAGTGGCTCTGAACTTTATTACACGGGCATTGAGCGTTTTTTGGGTTCAAATGAAAGGGTTTATTCAGACATCCGGGATGGAGGGGGCAGCCCTGGCAGACATTTGAAGCTGATCTTTGGTAGCCTAGCAGAAGGAGTGTTGGATCAAGGTGTCCCTGGTGTCCCTGCCTCCCCGAAGGTTACCGAGGTCTGCCTCCATGCCCTCAGCATTCTTCTCATTGTGCTCATCTTCCAACTCACCACTGGACTCACCATCTGTGGCCTGTGGAGCTACATCAAGATTGTCTTCCTCCATTGGGTCCTCCCTTGCCAGTGCCAGATTGTGGATTGTGCAGCACCCAACCAGGATCATTGACACCTGCTCTGG
The DNA here is from genome assembly GCF_017639515.1 of Carcharodon carcharias. Classification (NCBI taxonomy): domain Eukaryota; kingdom Metazoa; phylum Chordata; class Chondrichthyes; order Lamniformes; family Lamnidae; genus Carcharodon; species Carcharodon carcharias. Next base: position 198,778,044 of record NC_054469.1, read on the forward strand.
GGGGGTATTGTAGTGCTCCCCCGGAACAGTCCAGTCATCGGAAGCACATCGTGTGAAGACCAATGGTCCTCTCTACCACCTCCCTTGTGGAGGCATGACTCATATTGTAACACCTCTCTGCCTCTGTTCTTGGGTGGCGGAATGGTGTCATGAGCCACCTTCTGAAGCGAAAGCCCTTGTCACCCAGCAGCCATCCAGCCAGTCAGCCTGGAGAACTGAAGAGCCTTGGCACCTGGGAATGTCTCAGGATGTACGCATCATGGGAGCTGCCAGGGTACCTTGCACAGACTTGCAGAATCTGCATCCTGTGGTCACACACTATCTGCACGTTCATTTAGTGGAATCCCTTCCTGTTGATGAACGCACCCGGCTGACCTGTTGGTTCCTTGGTGGCCACATGTGTGCAGTCGATTGCACCCTAGATGTGTGGGAACCCAGCAATCGCTGCAAAGCCTCTGGCTTGCTCAGCCTGGCTGGCCTCCTCCATACAGTAAAGAATAAAGGTCAGTACCTGCCTGAACAGAGCTTCTATCACCAGCTTGAAGCAACTGTGGTCAGCTGATTGGGAGACTCCACACAGATCCCTCACTGACCCCTGGAAAAAGCCAGAGACATAGAAGATAAGGGCCAATGTGACCTTCACACACAGTCAGAGCTGATCTCAGGCCCAATCATCTGGCAAATGGAGGTCATGCTCTGAATTGAGAGGCAGGGCCTCCCTCGGCATTGCGCCTCAGACATATTGAGGTAGCTGGATCACCACCTGTAAACCCTGGCAGCAGGATAGTGGCGTCTTCTGTGGCCCCTTCCGCCTTGGGCTACTTGCTGGCTCTATGTCTTTGTACCTGCACCTCTCCTCCAACAGGTCCCTCACCTGGAAGTTGCATAGGGAAACCTGGCCTCCTCCCCCTTCTGCCCCTCTCTTCACCCTCAGAGGAAGTGCCTCAGCAGAGACCACAATCCCCATTACCAGGGTAAGGGAAGGCTGCCTGATACCTGGAAGCGTCCAGATAGTCTGAATCCTCCAGGGGCCTGGCAGACAGCAATGAGTCCTGAAATGAAACCTAGAAATGCTAAGAATGAAGCCCCGACCAGAGATGAAGCTGCCAAGTTCAAATAAGCAACCAGCTGCGAACTATCTCACTACTCACACTGGCAATGCTGCTGACCCTTTTCTCCTGCCCTTGGATGAGGTTTGTGAAAATGTTGGCCGGCTGCCTGCCCATTTTGCCCATGCGTTGAGCAGAAAATCGCACGGGCAAGGAAAAAATGACAATCAATTGGACTGTTAAGTGCCTTAATTGGGTGCTTAATTAATGGTGGGCACCGCTCCGGCATCGGCGTGTGCCCGCTGAGTGAAATATCACGCGTGTGCGATGACGTTGGGACGCTCGCCCTAGGTCATCGTTCATTACTTTACTCCCGATCGGATTGGGGGCACGCCCACCCGCTGGATGATAAATTCTGCTCTATGAGTGGGGAGTGCGCAATTTCCTGTTATATCCTTCCATCATGCGCCAGAATGCAGAATTATCACATTTAGTTGCTTTATTAGTGAGATTGATGACTTATTAAGGTAGAAATTGGATCTCATTGTGTCCACTTTCCAGGCGGAGAAACGAGGACAATAAGGACCAAATGCAGGGTGCACCCTGAACCTGCCTTACGGGTGCTGCAACATCGGTAAAGGCAGTTTTTCAGGCCTCCTGGGTTGTTGCTTAAAACATGCTGTGCATTTTTTACACATGTTATTGAGAGGCCAAACAACTGTATTTGAGGCCACTTGCAGAAACTGATTTTGATTAAGGCAGCAGGAGCCAGGCCTGTTCCATTTGGATTCTTTTACTGTGGGCCGAGTTGAACTGTACGCTATCCAATTCCAAACATTTTATGTAAATATTTTTGCATGAGCTTTCTAATTCTGTACATCCATTATCCTGTCCTTCCCCTCAATGTTTGCCATAGAATGTTTCAGGATTCTTTAGCCTATCGACACCTGCTGACAAATTGTTTCCTTAGAAATGTGAAAACTACGGGTCGAGGGGGGGTGGGGGGAAGAGTCAGACTTTGTTGACTTTGTTTTCCTGCATTTAGATTCTGAATTTAGTAGTTTGCGGGAATGAAAAGTATATATCTTGAACAGTGCTGACCCAAGGAAATAATCCAAACAACTAAAAGAATGTGACGTAAAGCTGTCAAAAAATTCCTACTCAGCCAGAATGAACTTGTTGCTCTCCAGTGTGTACAGTTCAGTTTCCTCTTACTCACATTAGCCAGAAAGTACTCATTAGATTCACAATGTGAGATCCATCCTGTTTCTTTTTAAATACAGAAAATAACAAGCTGGTTTCCAAAGTAAGGTAACCTGGTTGTAATGCTGAGGAAGATCTTAAATACTGAGGAAAATTTTAACTGACTTGTCACTGATTGGAACATACAGCGTGCAAGCAAGTTTTGAAACTATTGCTGGTGGATTTAGATGTCCACAAAGGAGGCTCAGACAGGCTCATAGCTACATCAGTGTCACTGTTTTACAAATCAACTGAATCTCAGTGTTTTCACATTACATGAGGTATTTCTGTAATATATTAACTAACATTTGTCTTCTTGCAATAAATAAAATGCAAAGCTGTCAAATACTGTTGGGATCATGTTGAAGAGCACTGTACATGGGATACATAATGAGGAATTTGTGTTTCACCATTAGTGCAGCAGGCGAGAATTTTGTATATTCTGGTCCATTTGCACTGCTTCCTTGTTGAAAGGCCTGTTCAGCTTACTGGGAGTAGCCTGTGCCCTCAACAATCTGTGCAACAACACTCAAAAAAGCTCACTACCATGCAGGACAAAGCAGCCCATTTGATTAGCACCCATCCACCATCTCAAACATCCATTTCCTCTACCCAACTGCTCCATGTGGCTGCAGCCTGCACTATCTACAAGATGTACTGCAGCTTGGTGCCAAGGCTTCTTCGGCAGCATCTCTCAAAATCATCACCCTCCCAAATCTCAAAGGGCAAAGACACCAGGCCCATGGGAACACCATTAATTACAAATTTCTCTGCAAATCACACAACACAATTTGGACATATATCACCATCCTTTCATTATCACTGAGTCAAAGTTCTGGAATTCCTGTCATAGGAATCATCTTACCATCAAATTAATAATTGATACCATATTTGAAATGAAGTACTGAGCAGTGTGAGAAACTTCGGTTGAGAATCCTTCAAAATACTATAATCCTTGTGCTGCCACAACCTGCCGCAATTAATAGGTACTATACAAGGAACAACTTGGAGAATATGAAAGCTGAACATATGAACAGGAGTTGGCTATTCATTCCCTTGAGCCTGTTACACCATTCAGTTAGATCATGGGTGATCAATACCTCAATTTCATTTACTTGCCTTTGCTCTATTTCCTTTAGCCTTCTTATCCATCACCGAGCAATCTCAGTCTTGAAAGTTCCAATTGATCTCCAGCATTCACAGAATTCTGGGTGAGAGAATTTCAGATTTCTACCACCCTTTGCATGTAAAAGTGCTTCTTGAGTTCCCTCCTAAAGGTCTTGCTCTAATTTCAATATTGTGCCCCTTTGGTTTGGTTTCTCCCAGGAAATAAATTCTCTGCATCTATTTTCATAGTTTTCTGAAGTTTAGACAATGAAGGGTGATCTTCAAACTAAACCCAAAAATCCAACCTTGTCAAAGTTCCCCTTTTGGGTTAGCATGAAAGTTACCATAATCCCAGAGGATGCTCTCTCATTAGAGTGAGACAACTGGTGGTGAGTTTAACCTGAAGGTCACCACACCTTTGGCAAGGGGTGAGGTTGGGCCTTCATGGATGATCTTAGCCAGTAACAGGAATTGAACCCACACTGTTGGCGTCACTCTGCATTATAAATTGGCCATCCAGTCAACTGAGCTAACCCTTGAACTAAACCCCCCCTGCCTTGACTCATGTTCTAAGATGTCTCCATGCTACAACGAGAAAAACCAACTTTGTTCAGCTATATTATTTGGCCATTATCACAGTACCGTTTGTGGGAGTTTGCTGTGTGCCTGCCATGTTTCCTTTGTCAAAACAGTAACTACAGTTCAGAAGCACTTCATTCACGGTAAAACGCTTTGTGATGCCAAAGGCACTGTATAAATTTAAGCTCCTTTTTATTCCCTTTATCTGAAATATCAAAGTTCACCATTAACAAACATGTTGGGGGTGAAATTGGCTTTCGTCAGTCATGTCAGACTGGCTCTTACTAATCATTCACCTATTTTACATCGTAAATGATTTCCACAATGGAAAAGAAACTGTGTTATGGTGAAATAGAGACTGCTGATCACTACAACCTTGCTTTGTGGTACTGGCGATGTACAATTTAACCAACTTGAGCACTGTGTGACCAGTTTGGCAGTTTCCCGATTTAACAGTGTTGACAGTGGTGTAATTGGCAAAAGAACCAGACGTGAGAAATGAGAAGAATTTATTTTAATCAGCGAGTTGTTATGATCTGGAATGCACTGTTTGAAGAGCTGGTAGAAATGATTCAATAATAACTTTTAAAAGGAAAATGAATAAATACTGGAGAGGGATAAAATTGCAGGGCTATGTGGAAAAAGCAGAGCAACGGGACAAAGTCGATAGCGCTTTCAAAGAGCCAGCATAGTCACTGTGACCCAAGTGACCTCCTTTTATGTTGTAAGATTCTATGGTGTCCTTCTTTCTTATTCCCCACATTCACTTCAAGTGTAGCATAAGTTGTCTTTAGCTCCAGTATCGAAGACCGTGTTGGATTAAGCCAACTTTTTGTTCTTTTCTAAACAAGCAGCTTCAGTGGGGGCTCTGATGGTTACTTCAAAGCTCTCCCTTGCTTCTGCAACCAATCGTAACATCAATAAACTATGATTCTAAGAAATGCTGATATAATCATGTAGTAGAAGTCCTGGACCTATAATCTTGAATAAACCACCTACACAGAATACAGAGCCTGGCGCTTGCCAGTCTGGCTGTAATATAATCGTTACAATAATTTTGTGTGATGAATTGCTGAGGTTTTATTGAGTGCAGAGCTGAGGGAGTATTGCATTGTTGAAGGTGCCAAGTTTTGGTTGGGGTGTTAAACCAAGGCCTATCTGCCCTGTTGGTTGGACATAAAAGATCCTATGGCATTATTGGAACAAGGGCAGGGAAGATTCCGACCCCTCACTCTGGGTCCCTGCCAATATTTATCCCCAATCAATTACACTAAAACGGATAATCTGGTCATTTATTTCACTGCTTTTTGTCGTAGTTTGCAGTGATGGAATCAGGTGTCTTTCAGGCACTTAAGTGGCTACTGTCAGACCTTCCCCGCGATTGAGGTTCCCGGTGGTGGATGTCCCACCTACTGGGAGTTGCAGATCAATCGGAGGCCGGCAGCTCCTCATGCTACCAGTGCAGGAGCCGTGGCTTTTCTTACATTCCAACAACAACTATACTTCATTGGTTGTAAAGTGCTTTGAGCTCTGAAAAGGCACTACATAAATGCAAGTACATTCTTTCTTTCTTTGTGTGATCAGTTGGTTGAGTCGAGGAACATGAGAGATTTTGCTTGACGGAAGGTATTAAGATATGTGGTGTTATAATATGCCTTTAAGGGTTTTGAGCATGACATCACTAGAATGGAAATGTGTCATATGATCCAATCTTAGGTTGGAATTTTCCAGCCCCATTAGCGTCGGACGTCATGGTGGGGGATGGGGGATGTGCAATATGGCAAGAAGGCCAAAAATCAGCTTCACGCCAGTGTGAAAGCACAGCAGGGTCGTGCAATGGTGTCTGCCATGGCGGAACACCAATATGATCGTTACAATAATTTTGTGTGATGAATTGATGAGGTCTTATTGAGTCCAGAGCTGAGGGAGTATTGCGTTGTTAAAGGTGCCAAGTTTTGGTTGGCGTGTTAAACCAAGGCCTATCTGCCCTGTTAGGCAGACATAACCCGCTTTGCATCCCATTAATGTCCAGAAGGCAGGACTTATCATTAGGGCCTTGCTCAGATCACGGACATCTGAGGAGCAGAAGATGCTGGAGCCTTACAGCTACCAGACCCTGGAGGAACACATGCATCGCATGCTGGGTGGATTCACATGGCGATGGCTCCGCCGTGAAGCAGCTCATGGAAGGTGGGAGGTCTCTGCTGGTGTCTCAGGTCTGCTTCAGAACATCTCAGTCCTGACGATTGGCTATGAACTGCTATGGATGATCGGCGCGGGGTGGGGAGGGGGAGGTCCAGCTGTGAGTGGGAGAGGATGGCGAACCGAGGGATGGGGGATGTTGGTTTGGAAGAGGAAGGTCTAGGTCTGAATAGGAGAGGAAGATGTACTGGGGGGGAGTGAGCTTGGGAGAGAGGGAGGATTGTGTCAGGGGAGGTGATTTTGAGAGTGGGGGGGCCAAGATTCAGGGGGGTGAGGTTTGGCGTGGGGTGGAGGGAGTATTGAGGCAGGAGGGTGTAGCGGGGGAGAATGTGGCAAGTGGGGAGGTAGGTGTAAGGAGGAGTTTGGAGGGGGGAAAGAGTTTGGAAGGGGAAAGGAGATCGGAGGGGGAAGGAGTCCGAAGGGAGGAAGGTGTCGGGGAGGTGGGGGTAAGGAGCTCGCAGTGGAGAAGGAGTCCGGGGGAAGGAAGGTGTCCGAGGGTCAGGAAGGAGTTTGGAGTGGGGAAGGAGTCCAATGGGAGGAAGGTGTGTCGGGGGAGAAAGGAGTAAGGGTGGAGGAGGGAGTATGGGGGGATATCCATGTGAACATGCAAGGGAGGGGTCTGTGGAGTCAATGACTGCCTCCTGGGAGTGAACTGAGGGTGGGCATGATAGGAGGGAATGGTGAGTATAAGAGGGGCAGAGTGAGCTGGAAGGGTGGGAGGGTGAGGGTGTGACAGTAGTGGCAGAAGGGGTGACGAGGGTTGTTGGTGGTGACTCGGAGGCAGACACAGACCCTGGAGGTGGAAAGGAGGAAGTTGGGGAGGTTAATGTGGATGAGGTAGGGATTGTCAGGAAGGTGGGGAATGTGCATTATCATCTGGACATCCTGGAATGACAAGAGTTTGGACTGGTATATGATGGTGGGGAGGTGGAAAGTGATGTCGGGGAGTCAAGAGTTGGGGGAAAGGATTGTGAAAGGATGGGGGACCTGATCAGAAACTTACCGACTACCATGGCTGTCAAAATCAAAAGTGAGCGGAGCCTCGTGTTGGACGGGCACAAGTGTAGCATGGGAATGTGGTCAGTGGGTGGGCGGAGATGCAGATCAACTCAGATGGACAACTGAAAGAGAACCCCAACAGGCAGCATTGAAAATGCTCAGGAGATGAGCGTGATGGAGGAAAGCTCCACATGCGTGGGAGAGTGTTTGCACAAGGCTCCGAAAGGCCCTGCCACACACACACTTCCCCCACCAGATTCACTTGTAGTCCGGCTGTGTGCAGCTACACTGATAGGTGATGAGGGGTGAGGGGGTATGCAGACGGAGCATTCGTGAAACCTGTCAATGAAGCTAAAAGACATCATTACACATTACCCTGTGAAAGTGAATATATTTTCAGATTATGAGGTGACAAAATGTGTTCACGCATGCAACTACTTGTGATCAGAATTTCTTACCTTTTTTAGACCTACCAATTCTTCTAGGTGCTGCCCTGATCCACAGCAGGGGTGGAGGGCCTGTGCAATGATTGGCCTTATTACCTCTGATGACTTTGGCATGCGTCCTCTGAACAGCCAAGGCCTTGAGGGCCATGGCTTGCTTTGGCTGTCCTCCTGTGGGCTAGCTGCTCCCTCTGCAGCCTCAGTGGGCAAGGTTGAGAGGGTCACAAGCAAAGGGGACTCGGAGGGAGAGGACAGCATCTGAGATTCCTGAGTGGATGCCCCAGGGATGTCCAGCTGCTGCTCATCATCCCTTCGGGTGCCTAAAGGCCCTGGTTTACTTCTTCTGAGGAAGAAACACCTGAAGGGGTATCAGGTTACCCTGTTTCACTCTTGCCTTGCCACTGCAGGAACTCACCCATGGCTACCGCAATGGAGTGCAGGTCTGCACGCATCTCTGCATTCTGCTGGATTACAGCCTCCATGGCATCCGCCATCCCTCTCATGGAGAGTTACATACATGCACGTGGGTACCACTTCATCAGAGAACAGGCGATCGCACTCCTCCAAGTCATATGCCACTCTGATGAGGTCTTCCAACAGCTCTGCATGATTTTGCCATGCCTTCTGTTGATTCTCCACAATGAGTTGGAAGGCTAAATCCAGAGGCTCATCATCAGACTCGGACCTCACAGATGCCTCTTCTGCAGAAGTCCTCTGGGGAGCTCGGCTGTACCTGCCTCCTCCTGCTGTGACACATCTCTGTGCAGCTACCACCAGATTGTGAGCCCAAGCCTGCTCTAGGTCTAGGTCCCACTGAGGTCTGTGTCTCTGAGCAAATGGAGGGTATGGGTAAGCACTGTGATGAGTCTTCCAGGCTGCTTTTTTTCCAACTCTTCAATGGACAAGGTGTCCTTGGCTGGAGGTAAGGATATGGATGGAGCTGATGGACTGGCTGGCTGAGGGCCTTGGTCGCTTGGCAGGGCTCCCTGTGAACTAAAGTTGAGATAATTAGTGCATGAAGCAGAGTCAAAAGCAGGAGAGAGAACAGTTACCGTTACGTTGAGGGGGGGGCGGGGGGGGTGTGGGCGGTGATGTGGTGCAGAATCCTCACGTGGGTGTTCATCACTGATCTCATCATTGTCGTAGGCACAGTCCACATCCTCACAAGTTAGCGCGGTGGCATGCTCCTCAAAGTGAGCCACTTCACCCCCGGTTTGGAACCCCTCCCTGCTGCTGTGAGCTGGCTTCTCCTGCATAAAAACAGATGGAGAGAGTGTGAGCAGGACATATAGCACTGCCTGGAATGTTTGTGTGATGAATGGAGACATGGATGAGATGAGAACATGAGCTCCAGGGGATATGAGCCTGATGGAGATGTGAGGGTGTGTGTGAGAGTTAGTGGTGTTGTCCCTTAAGGTGTGAGACCCCTATGGATGTGTGGTAGGTTTGTGAGTGTGTGAGTTGAGAGTGATGAGGTAGTTGACTCACCCTGATGGAATGGATGAGATCATTCATCTTCTTCCAGCGCTGTATGGCTGACTTCCTCTGTGCTGCAGTGGCACTGATCACTGCTAATTGCCTCCCAGGCCAGATTGGTGATTCTGGTGGACCTCCTGTGGCCAGATTGGGGATAGAGGAAATCTCTGTCCAGCAGGCACCCCAGAGATGAGTGACTAAATTTGGGGGCTGCCGGTCTTCTTTGCTTTTGGGGCCATCTGACACCTGGAGCAGTCCTGGCCTGTTGACATGAAGTAGGCTGCGCTATGGTGGGCTTTAAATATAATGCCCAGAGCGAGGAAGCACTGAGGTCACAACGTGGTGGGAAAATCCGAGCCCGCCCACCAGCAAGCCAGCGCGTGGCCCTTGAATGCATCATTAATGAATGGGACGCGTCAGCAATGGGAGGATACGGTGCAAAAACCTGCCATTGCTGCCAGCGGGTAAAATGTCCTTTTTCTCACTCAATACCGCACTTTGTGCAAATCTGGGATGATTCCACCCTTAGTTTTGCTTTGAGCAGAGCACATATACACACAGCTCTGATGTCTTTAAGCTTTATACTTAGGTATAACTGTTCCTATGTGCCTAATCTTAATGAATGAGCCCACAATGTGTTTACCAAATCCCTTATGAGCGATTGGTGCCTTGTGTCTTATACAGTAGATAAGTCCAAGGCTTTATATCATTATAATAACATGACATGGTGATCAGCAATGGTCAGATAGGTGGCAGCAAGATTAAGTACAACATGGAGAACAGCCTTAGATTGTGCTACATGACATGAGAAGACCCTTGACAATTTGGTCAGACTGCAACAAAGTCACATATTTGGAGAGTGTTGAAAATGCAGTGTCGTGACTGCAAGGAAAAGCTTGGAGACACAGTGCTGAGTTTGTGCTCAAATAAAGAGCTGGTAAGCAGATAGATCCCTCGTGGTGAGATTGCAGTGCAGAGCCTGTCAGTTCTGTGAGTGGGACAGCCCTTTGAGAGGACCAGCACCAGGGTAGTTCAGTCGGGAAAGACGAGTGACCAAGGTATGAGCCAGATCGATAACGAGAGAGCCAGACAAAAAAAAGACCATCAGAAAAATCGGCCCAGAGAAGTTTGCAATTATAACGGGTAGCTTCAGGAGTTGCTGAATAGTAATTCGAATAGAAAGCAAAGTTGCCGTTACACCATGTTGCATTCCCACCACAACGTATTGTCATGGGCAGAGCTTCAGAAAAGCACACGAAAGCAGCTACAATGACACTCATCCCAGGTGCTACAAAGAAGGATGGTCAAAGGGATATTGTCAGGATGTCCAAAGAATTCTCCAGTTTGAATTGGGATGAAGCCAACCTACGATCCGAATTCAAAATGTTTAAATAAAATGTTTCTAGCATACAGAGCTATAGTTTTTTGATTCAGGTCTGTCTGAACCAGACAAGCAAGCCATAAAAATTTGCCTAGCAATTGGGAATGAAGGTCTACAAAGGCTAAGCATGTCAGGATTAACAGCAGAAGTGCTAAAGGATCCCGAAAAGACAAGAACTACATTAGAAGACGGCTTCAAAATCAAGTTAAACTTTGTATTCATCGACTAGAGTTCATGGCATTTCGACAACAGCCCACAAAATCCACAGTTCACTTTGTCAGCAGATGCAGCGTAAAGGGTGCATACTGTGATTTTCCAAATGCATAGCTTGTAGACAGAATTGTTGAGTTAGTGATCACATCCACTCCCATAGAAACTTCCAAAAAGATCTGCTATAGAAGCCCAAAACATATAGCATCAAAGGGCTACTCAAGGATGGACATAAATACGATGTGATCCTCGCAGGTCAGCAAAGCTCACAGATCCTAAGTATTCCAATTGCTGATGCACTCACTGAACACCTAAACCTAGCAAGACATTTGGAAGGTGTGCATGCACCAATGAAATGCCCAGCTTCTCGTCCAGTCTGCAAAGTGTGCAGCAGAAAGAGCCTTTGGCAGCAGCAGTGCACTGGAGCAAAGGCTGATGCAGCTACAAAGAGCCACGCACTGATTCAAACAGACCATACACAACAGGAACCTTCAAGCAATAAGAATGATCATCCGGTATTCCGGGAAGAAACATATACATGAGGCGATTAACAAACTAGAAAATGACGATCATGTGCACAACAAAGCGCACAGCGGTAAACAAACATTTCTCATCGAGTTAACATTTCGAGCCCTCAGCTCTGAAGATGAGTCATACGGACTCAAAACGTTAACTCTGTTTCTCTTTCCATAGATGCTGTCAGACCTGCTGAGATTAACCAGCTTTTTCTGTTTTTATTTCAGATTTCTAGCATCCGCAGTATTTTGCTTTTAACATATTTCTCACTGTTAAACCCATCTAAAACATAAATCCCATCACACTCATCTGAAGTGTTTGTCAAGAATTGAATTATCTGCCCTAAGAAAGTTGGTAACTATTCATTATTGCCCAAGATTGACACAGAGGCAAGTGCAAACGTACTACCTTTGAGAATTCTAAAATTCATGTGTCCAGAGATATGGAAGGCCATGACGAAACTTACTGTTGTGAAACTTTCAGCATACAGCTGCTCACTAATCCCATGTGCAGGATTCATAGTCCTTGAGTGCAAGTGCAATTAATCCTCTTTGTGCCACAGATGTTCTGCATCATGGAAACTAAAGGCCCGACGATTACAGGTCCACTGGCATCTCATGCTCACATTAATAACAATCCATGGAATCAGTCAAACATAAAAAGGCAGATCAAGCTCAGAAACCACTCCTATAATCTCAGCCCATGACCTAACATCGAAATATCCAGAATGTTTCTACAAAATTGGCAGTTTTAAGGGAGATGCAACATTACACTTGCAGCCAAATGCAAGTCCATCAATTGATCCACCATGTAAGTGCAGCATCCACTTACAAGATAAATTTAAGGTCAAATTAGACAAAATGGAGAAGGACAGGATCATTAGAAGAGTACAAGAACATACAGCTTGGTGCAGCTCAATCACATATGCTATAAAGAAGGACGAATTATTGAAAGAATGCCTTGACTCACAACATTTAAATGCAGCTTTGAAACATTGCTCTTACAAAATATCCACATTAGAAGAGTTAAATCCGAGATTTGTAGGTACAATCTTCTTCTCGAAGCTTGATGCCAAGTATGGTTGCTGGTCAGCACATCTTGCGGAGAAGTCCCAAGAGCTTATTACATTTCATGCTCCATTCAAGCTATACTGCTTTCAATGACTCCCTTCCAAGCTATCTATTAGCCAGGATCTCTTTCAACCTTAGATGGACCACATTACATGCACTCTACCAGGATGCATCTGTATCGCAGGTGACATAGCTGTTTTGAGAAGAATGAAGCAAGAACATGATTGCACTTCTTGATGCAAGCGACACATAATGAAAAATTGGTATTCAACAGTATGAAATGTGCATCAATGTGCAGCAGATAAGGACGATCTTTGAAGATGTCCAGGTCTCTTTAATTTCTCGTCTCCCTACATTCCCAATTTCCCTCAGAAATTGTCATCACTGGGGGAATTGTTGAGAAAGGATGTGCCTTTCCTGTGGCACGAAGACCATCAATACCCCTTTGAAGCACTGAAATAGTCATTCACAGGATCATCGACATTGCCATGTTACTATCCTAGGGAGACAACTACCTTGGAGATAAATGCCTTACAGAAAGGTCTGCGAGCATGCATGCTACCAAAAGGCAAACCGATTGCATTTGCTTTAAAATCTGTGTCCGGAACACAGTCCAACTACACCAAAGGTGAACAGGAAACATTAACTTTAGTGTTTGGAATCATGCATTTTCATACCTATCTATTTGGCAAAAGATTTGTGGTAGAGACTGGCTACAAGCTGCTGGAGATGATTTGGCAAAAACCAGTGCACCACCAAGATTGCATCGTCTCTTGATAAATAGTCAAGGTTATGACTGTGAGATTAGGTACAAACTTGATAGTCGCATCAGATACACTTAGCAGTTTGCCTAACCCAGCAAAAGCAGAAGATATATCCTTAGATCTACAAGTTGCCTTCATTGACATTGAACTTGAAGATGTTCTCCAAATTGATCTAGTACATAACCCACAATGCAAATGCCAGCAGCTACAAGAAGAAATGGTGAAAGGTTCTATACTACTGAAACTGTGGAGAACCATCATCGAAGGATGGCCTGATTCATTTCAGCATGTCCACGAATACGTTGGACCATTTTGGCCTTATCGGGGTGAACTAGGCATCTCCTGGGGAGTCATTTTTAAAGGCAGGCAGGTCATAATACTGGAATCTTTGCAACCTGTTATTCTTCAATAACTTCATCTCTCACACATGGGAATAAATTGGACAAGAAGATTGATAAGAGAGACAGTCCATTGGCCAGTTATGAACAATTACATTGAAGTCATTGTCAAGACATGAGAGGCATGTCAAAATCATATGCCAAGACAGCACAAAGTACTACTGATTCCACATGAAGTTCCTACCCATCCTTGGTCCAAAATCACATCCAAACTCCAGTGATCCAAATCCAGTGTCTTTGACACTGACTTCATCGTCATCACTGACTACTTTAAGAAGTACTCCATTATTCGGCAATTGCACAATGCGTCAAGCACAACTGTTGCACACACTCGAAGTGCTATTTTCAGATTACTTGGTGTGCTTGGAGAGATAATTACGGATAAAGGTCCGCAATTTATTGGTAAGCCACTTCAGGATATGTGTGGGAAGTGGAATATCGATCACATTACTTCTTTTCATTACCCTACATCTAACAGCCTCGCTGAACAAATGATTCTCACAGTGAAATCTCTAATTCTCAAATGTGGACAGGCCAAGCAAGATCTACACATTGCAATGTTATATCTGAGAGCAATACCTTTAAGTGCAAATGGTAGAGCTCATGTTTGGCAGACCAGTGCGTCCTAATTTACCTATTCTTACCCATTCTATTCTCTCAGAAAGTAGAGAGCAACTTTTAAAACAGAAAGGATTACCAAAGTAAAAACCCCAGTACAGAATTGCCAAGTTTACAGTTGGGACAGTAAGTTCACATCCTTTATCCCACAGCAGGTGCATGGCAGCCAACCAAGTTGACATGAATCTGTACGGAACCAAGATCCTGTGAAGCTATAACACACAAAGGCACAACAGTGAGGCATAACTGAGGACAAATCAGATCCAATGCAGCTCCTCAACCACCACACAGTCCTATTACATCTAGGACAAGGTCCCAAATGCAACCAGGAACAACATCCGAGAATGACAATCTGACAGTCACTGTGAGCAATTAAAAACTCCTTCAGACAAGGTTACCATTACAAGGTCTGGGCGTACCAGCAGATGTCCTCTATGCTCTAGAAGCTCAAAAGATTCCTCAGTTCTATACACTTATGTAATGGTAACTGAACATTAATATGTATTATCTATAGTTCTACTCCTTTGGAAGTGGGGGAAGCATCTTTAAAAAGAAAAGGTGATGTTGTAATATGTCTTTAAGAGATATCAACATGACATCACTAGAATGGAAATGTATCATGTGATACAGTCTTAGTTTTACTTTTGCTTTAAGCAGAGCACACACACAAACACAAACACACACACACAACTCTAATGTCTTCAAGCTTTATACCTAGGTATAACTTTTCTCATGTGCTTAGTCTTAATGAATGAACCCACAACATTTTTTTATACTCGTTCATGGGATGTGGGTGTCACTGGCTAAGCCAGCATTCATGTCCATCCCTAATTGCCCTTGTTCAGAGAGCATTTAAGAGTCAACCACATTGCTGTGTGTCTGGAGTCACATGTAGGCCACACCAGGTAAAGATGGCAGACTTACTTCCTTAAAGGACATCAGTGAACCAGATGTGCGATTGGTGCCTTGGGATAAGCTGCAAGGTATTATATCATTATAACACAACATGCAGGACAAAGGAAGTTATAGGGCTGAATTTTGCCCTCATCAAGCAGGCGTGGCGGGTGGGTCTGGGAGCAGCTGTAAAACCGATCACTGCCCACGATCAGGCCCCCACCACGATTTCACCCTGACGGGCCAATTAAGGCCAGTCCAGCATGAAACACGACCCATCACTGGCCAGGAAGGGCCAAGCGGGGGCGAGGGTGTGTTAGCTGCCAGGTCCAATGGCACCCAGCGTCTGGTATAAAGAAGGCCCAGCCAGGCCCAGAAAGGCTGCCAGCAAAGGAGATCTGGCTTCCGTTCGGAACATACAGTTGAGTGCTGCAGCAAACGCCAGGCAGGAGGGTAGGTCGGGTGGGCATTCGGCCCACTGCTTTACTGATAAGTATCTCGCTGTCCTGCTGGAGGAGGTGGCTGCCAGGAGGGACACCCTTGTCTCCAGAGATGAGGGGAGGAGGCCACTGCACCTCATCAAGAGGGCATGGGAGGAGGTGGCAGCCCAGGTGAGCAGCCATGATGTGGTGCAGCACACATGGGTGCAGTGCCAGAAGTGCTTCAGTGACCTGCTGCACTCAGGAAGGGCAAGTACTGTGTTGGCATGGGTCAGTGTGCAGAAATTTAAGGTGTGGCTGTCCCCTCATGGACCTCAGGGGTGCTAGAGTCTGAGTGTCAATTGTGAATCACGCCAGAGCTGGCCAAGGGGGTGAGCCCTGGCTGCTTGGGCTGGTTACCTTGTGGCTTGAGGGCCACGACTCGGATGTGCCCTGTAAGGTGTTCCTCAGCTGCGGCTGGCCAGGCTGCAATGGCACTGCAGGTAGAGAATGGACTAATCAATGCTCCCCTGTCCTTTCAGGAGGAGGCAAGCCATAACCAGGCAAAGGGCGCAAGTACAGGCAGCGGGCAGCCCAACCTGCTGCTGCTGTCCCGGTTCGACCAGGATGCTCTTGAGCTCGAGTTCTGGTACGCCCCACGTGCAACCAGGCGTGAAGAGGAGGTGCAGTGCATAGAGACGAGACTCTCGGATTGTGCAACCATTCTAGTGCAGTCTCTTCATTGATGTGAGCCTTGAACCTGGAATCCCCATTGACCATTGGAAGACGAGGGCACCATGATGCAGATCTCCATTGTCTCACCAGGGTGCCTGGCATGCACAGTGACAGTGTGATCACTTAAACTAATGACATGTCCTTCTCCCTTTTAGGTTCGCCAGCAGGTGCCCATCTGCAGATCCCAAAGACCACCCCTGATGCCAGAGGACCACCGGCCATCACTGTCACCTGCGGTACATCCACTCCCTGAAGCAGGCACAAGAGCGGATACCAGCACCTTGGCGGGCATAAGTTCAGCAGCTATTATCTCGGTACACATTAGTGAGGGTACTTCATATTTGCTTGAGGTGCAGGTGGAGGCTGACAGTGTCCAGGGCGCCTGCAGTCAGAGGACTGCTGAGGATTGGGATGATGCTGAGTCGAAGGCTGATGATGAGCCTCTGGAGTCGTCCATTAGGTGACAGACGCTGGATGTCCAGCAAGATGTGCGGGAGGGTCTGGCAGAGATCCATGACGGTATGCATGCTATGGTCTCTGTGATGGAGGAGTCCATGCAGAGTGTGAGCACTGCATTGGCTGTCATGGTTGAGCACACTGCCTCCTCCATTGGGAGAGTGGCGACTCTCATGGAGAGGAAGCTCCAGGGACAGAATCGGGATCTCTGGGGTTGCGCTCAGACCTGCAAGTCCTCACACAGGCACTGACCTCAGGCGGTCAGTGTCAGTGTGGGACATGGATGAGGAACCCAGTATCCCAGCTAGGTGCCCGTCCATCAATGGTGAGCAGGGAGATACACAGCAACCTTACATTAGCATATGAGCTGCTTGTCGTCTCTATGGGCTCCTCTCAGGACACTCCGAATGATGGAGCAGCTCCTCCTCTCCTCTGCCAGTGACCATGGAATCTGATGAGGCTGCGGCAACTGGGGAGATGCCAGCCGTGGCACTGGCCACTCCGTCCCAGGTGGGGCCAGCACAGGCTCCACTGGCCAGAGGACGACTGCCAAGGTCATCAAGGCCAACAAGACAGCAAAGTCGCAGGCTGTCTCCAATGCTGGTGTTAGTGAGCAGGGAGCACCAAGACGTAGCACTCGCAAGCATAAGTTAAAGGCACCATGAGGTCACGAGTGATTTAATGTTTATTTATGTTTAGTTAATGTATACTTGTCTGGGACTTAAGACCAGAGAAGCTGTACATGTCAAATTATATAAATCTAGTTTTGTCATCATGGCCTGAGTATGCTTCACCTTTTTATTTTATTGGTGCAGGGTACGCCAGTATCTAAGGTGGATGTAAGTGGCTCTGAACTTTATTACACAGGCACTGAGTGTTCTTTCTGTTCAATAGAAAGGGTCCTTTCAGACATCTAGGATGGAGGAGGCAGCCCTGGCATGCATTTGATGCTGATCTTTCGTAGGCTAGCTGAAGGAGCATTGTATCAAGGTGTCCCTGGTGTCCCTGCTTTCCTGGAGGTTACCGAGGTCTGCCTCCATGTCCTCAGCATTCTCCTCACTGTGCTCATCTTCCGACTCACTACAGGACTCATCATCTGTGGCCTGTACAGCTGCGCCAAGGTCCTCTTCCTCCAGTGGGTCCTCCCTTGCCAGTGCCAGATTGTGGAGAGTGCAGCATGCAACCAGGATCATTGATACCCACTCTGAGGGGTATTGTAATGCTCCCACTGAATGGTCCATTCATCAGAAGTGCATCTTGTGAAGACCTATGGTCCTCTCTACCACTTCCCTTGTGGAGGCATGTCTCGTACTGTAATGCTTCTCTGCCTCTGTTCTTGGGTGACGGAGAGGTGTCATGAGCCACCTCCAAAAGATAGCCCTTGTCACCCAGCAGCCATCCATCCAGTTCGGCTGGAGCACTGAAGAGCCTTGGCACCTGGGACTGTCTCAGGATGTACGCATCATGGGAGCTGCCAGGGTACCTTGCACAGACTAGCAGAATCAGCATTCTGTGATCACACACTATCTGCATGTTCATGGAATGGAAGCCCTTCCTGTTGACAAAGGCACCGGGCTGACCCACTGGCGCCTTGATGACTACATGTGTGCAGTCAATGGCACCCTGGACGCAAGGGAACCCAGCAATCGCTGCAAAGCCTCTGGCTCGCTCAGCCTGGCTGGCCTCGCCCATATGGTAAAGAATAAAGGTCAGTGCCTGCCTGAAGAGAGCTTTTGTCACCAGCTTGAAGCAACTGTGAACGGCTGATTAGGAGAGTCCACACAGATTCCCAACTGACCCCTGGGAAGAACCGGAGGCATAGAAGTTGAGGGCCACAGTGACCTTCAGAGCCACTGGCATGGGGTTACTACCCACAACTGGGAGTTGATCTTAGGCCCAATCATCTGGCAAATGGACATGGTGGTTACCCTTGAGAGGCAGAGCCGCCTTTGGCACTGTCCCTCGGACATATTGAAGTAGCTGCGTTGCCTGTGAACCCTGGCAGCGGGATAGTCGTGTCTTCTGCAGCCCCTCCCAGCTTGGACTACTTGCTGGCCCTGTGCCTGTGTCTCTCCTCCCACAGATCCCTCCCCTGGAAGCTGCATAGGGACACCCGGCCTCCTCTCCCTTTTGCCCCTCTCTTCCTCCTCAGAGGAGGTGCCGCCAGGAGAGACCACAACCTCCATTACCAGGATCAGGGTAGGCTGTCTGATAGCTGGAAGGGTTCACACGGTCTGAACCCTCTGGAGGCCTTCGAGACACCGATGAGTCCTGAAATGAGGCCTGGAAATGCTAAGAATGAAGCCCCGAACAGAGATGAAGCTGACAAATAACAATAAGCAACCAGCTGCAAACTATCTCCAAAACTGCTCACTACTCACACTGGCATTGCTGCTGACCCTTTTTATCCTGCCCTTGAATGAGGTTTGAGAGGTGTTGGCTGGCCGCCTGCTTGTTTTGCCCGTGCGCTGAGCAGCTGATTGCATAGGCAACGAAGAGTCTCAGACAATTGCATTGTCAAAGGCCTTAAGTGGCCTGTTAATTAATGGCGGGTGCTGCTACGGCACCTGTGCACACCCACTGAGCGAAAGATTGCGAGAGTGTGTGATGATGCTGGGACGCTCGCACAATGTCATCGCGCACTATTTCACTCTCATTCGAGCCCACTATTAAGGATGAGATTTCAAAATACTTGGAAGTGCATGGTAAGATAGGGCTAAGTCAGCATGGTTTCATCAAGGGGAGGCCATGCCTGACAAATCTGTTAGAATTCTTTGAGGAAGTAACGAGTATGTTAGACAAAGGAGAGCCAATGGATGTTATCTACTTGGACTTCCAGAAGGCCTTTGACAAGGTGCCGCACAGGAGGCTGCTCAGTAAGATAAGAGCCCATGTTGTTAGAGGCAAGGTGCTAGCATGGATAGAAGATTGGCTGTCTGGCAGGAGGCAGAGAGTGGGGATAAGGGGGTCCTTCTCAGGATAGCGGCCGGTGACTAGTGGAGCTCCGCAGGCGTCAGTGTTGGGGCCACAACTTTTCACTTTATACATTAATGATCTAGATGAAGGAACTGAGGGCATCCTGGCGAAGTTTGCAGATAATACAAAGATAGGTGGAGGGACAGGTAGTATTGAGGAGGCGGGGAGGCTGCAGAAGGATTTGGACAGGTTAAGAGAATGGGCAAAGAAGTGGCAGATGGAATACAACGTGGGGAAGTGTGAGGTCATGCACTTTGGTAGGAAGAATAGAGGCATAGACTATTTTCTAAATGGGGCAAGAATTCAGAAATCTGGAGTGAAAAGGGACTTGGGAGTCCTAGTCCAGGATTCTCTTAAGGTTACCTTGCAGGTTGAGTCGGTAGTTAGGAAGGCAAATTCAATGTTGGCATTTATTTCGAGAGGACTAGAATATAAAAGCTGGGATGTGCTGCTGAGGCTTTATAAGGCTCTGGTCAGACCACATTTAGAATATTGTGAGCAATTTTGGGCCCCGTATCTCAGGAAGGATGTTCTGGCCCTGGAGAGGGTCCAGAGGAGGTTCATGAGAACGATCCCAGGAATGAAAGGCTTAGCATATGACGACTCTGGGTCTATACTCGATGGAATTTAGAAGGATGAGGGGGGATCTGATTGAAACTTACAGAATACTGAAAGGCCTGGACAGAGTGGACCTGGGGAAGATGTTTCCATTAGTAGGAGAGACTAGGACCCAAGGGCACAGCCTCAGAATAAAGGGAAGACCTTTTAGAACAGAGATGAGAGAAACTTCATTAGCCAGAGTGAGGTGAATCAATGGAATTCATTGCCACAGAAGGCTGTGGAGGCCAGGTCATTGAGTATATTTAAGACTGAGATAGATAGGTTCTTGATTGGTAAGGGGATCAAAGGTTATGGGGAGAAGGAGGAGAATGGGGTTGAGAAACTTATCAGCCATGATTGAATGGTGGAGCAGACTCGATGGGCCGGATGGCCTAATTTCTGCTCCTATGTCTTATGGTCTTATGGCCCTCTGTTCCTAAGCCAATCCACTTCTGTCCACTTCCTATTTATGGGCTATCAGTTTTCGCTTGTTCAACCAACTGCCATTGTTTGGCTCCTTCATCACATCAGTCATCTGTAATTCCTAATGATGATCAAATACATCTACATCATAAAACAAAATCATGGATTATCTTTCTCAATTTTGCATGCAGTTACTGTTGGCTGCTGGAATGAAGTGCGTCATGGTAACCATAGTTACTGTTACAACTGTGTTGTTTTGTGTGATGTTGTTTTAAGATCTTTGGTTAAAAGCAATGGAGCCGAAGATAAATTGTTTTGCATTTCGAAATCCCCTTTACATTACAAATATCTTATCTGTTTAACATTCTATTTAACCCAATCAAACCTTCCTAGTTTTTTGCTTTTTTTAAATGATGAATACCAAACGTTTTGCAAGGAATTAAATTCCACAGTTGACTACGCTACTGACATTCACTGTTGATGCTCACCAATAAAGAAAGAACACTTGAATAAGATGCATGAAGACTGCCCCCTGTACCAATAGGAATCACTGCCTTCAGGAAATAAAGGCAAAAACTGAACCACATTTAACTTTGTCTGAAAGTCTGAACGACTGTCACAATTTGTAAACCTTTTGCTAAAGGTACATCTTGCTATCCTTGTTTAGTTCTTTAACATGCAATACACATCTTTGAGTCTGTACTGTGCCAGAGGCAGTACCATGCAATATTTGGTGCGTGGTACATTTGTTTGGGCTGCTAATTGTAAAAGGAAGAAGCTCCCAGGTGGAGGATGTTAATGACGTGCAGTGAATAGAAAAGCTACAGGAACTATTGAATGATGGTCTTGGTAAATTTGTCGTATTTTTGTGAATTGTTGAATTTATTTTTATTATTGGACAAATATTTTGGGGGGTTTACAGTAAGAAGGGTCATTGTGGCTTTGTTTTGAAAAAGGTTGTTTCTGGTGGATTGTAATTGTTTTTTTGGGAGTTTTTTTTAATGGAATTGGCCATCTTTTTTTCCAGTATGTGATTGGTTCACACTTACTCAAACAAAAAGAGAAAGCATGAGCTTATATTGGCCCATCAGAAACCTTTGGTTAGGCAGATAGAAGAGGCATGAAGAATATTGTGTTCATGGATGCATTATATTATGTATGTCTGCTTTTATATATGTGTCTGCTTTTGCATTCTCCTGTTCCATACCTTATAATTGAAATACGGTACTCAGATCCCCCATGACATATGGACACCAGCCAGAAGTGGAGAAATTGGTGGAACGCCAGGAAATAAAATGAACATCTCTAATAGTATACATGGGAATAGCTGCCGGGCTGCACTGTGCCAGATAATGGAGACACATGCATGTGCATGCACACAGATTCATACATCAGTCAGCTGAATGTGGTTAAACAATTTCTCTATTCAACCCCCTCTATTCATGCCACAGTTAGTGGCATTGAGGCCGGGCAGCACATCAAACGCTCCTTACCTGAAATATCTGCTTCGAGTTTTTGTAGCTTAAAAGGAGTGATATATCACACGGAAGATGAATTTAATTTTCATCATTTTTTCCTTTCCCAATACATCTGCAACAATACTCAATACAACTTAAAGACACTGGTTAAATATCATGTTAAATAAACACATTCTACTTAAATAAGCGTATTAAATTCAGGACTTTTACTCAGCACGTCCTTCCAGATTTGGACTTCCAAACATATGCCCTACCATACAACCAAACGCATCTGTATAACTGAGTTTAATGAGGAAGGCAAGAAAGGAACAGAAGAAAGAGGAGAAAATGCTGTTTGGGGGAAAAAGGATTATGAACGTTTGATATATTTTATAAATGCAATTTTTAACTTTAACTAATATTCCGCACATTTTGGCATTTATGCTTTTTGACTATGGCTATACAGTCATTCCTGTATGTCTTTCTATCACACAGATTTCTGATTTACTCAGTGCGCTTTCCAACACTATAGAAACATATGGCATCCAGTTTCAATGATACACTTATGAGAGGACTTTAAGACTTGGTTTAAATATTGCATAATATTTCAATGCATGTTGAAAGTGCAGCAGGGATTCTCTTGAAGTAAAATCCAACCTGTAATTCTATCATTTAATTTTTTTCCCATATCCCAACATTCAAGAAAGGAGTGAGACTTGGCTAAAGAAATTAGGCTCCTGTTAATCTATGAGTGTTAGCAGAGAAAATGCTTTTACTGTTCCCCCAAAGAACGTAGAGGCCATAAGTAGCATGGATTCATCTTGTCCGTCAAATTGGCTGGAATTTTTTGAAGGGGTAAACTAAATGAGGGAGAAAAGGCCATCTGACAGATATCATTTATTTTAACTTTCAGCAGGCATTTGATCGAGGTTGGCACTGAAAGATTAAGGTTTTATGGAGTTAATTGTAAATTTGCTAGCTGTGTTTCGAAGTGATTTGGGAGTAGGAAGCAGAAGTTGAGGATGAATGGAAAGGGTTCCATCTTGGGAACAGTAATTACATGTTGCACAGAATTATCCACTACCATTCCTCACTGGATGTGGCAGGATGGCAGGGCATTGATCTGATTCATTGGTTGTGGGATCACTTATTTCTTTCTATTGCATGCTGCTTCTGCTGTTTTGCATGCAAGTAGTCCTGTTTCAAGTCGGATGGTGTACAATGTGTCACATTCTATTCTTTTGCGTTATGTGCCAATTTTTTATTCAGTGTAAGAGCAGAGAGGACTGGACATGATGATTTGGCCATGGAATTCCTTCCTGCAGTACATTCTCTTGCCATCATGGCATTTATATTGTAATTTATATAAACCTACCATTTTCAATTTGATTGCCTTATTTATGGCAACCTCACTAACATTCCTCTTAGACCAGTAATTTTTGCATTTATCTTTAACTACTCCAACTTCCCTTCTTGTCTATTATGTCCTAAGCCTGTACTTAATACTTGCACTTCTGCTACTGTTCCTCTCTTCTTTAAGTTGTGCACACCTTCTTCTAGGCCTGCTGCCAGATCCCCAACACACAGGGACAATTTACCCCATTTGTTGCCATCTTGGTTGCACTTGGGAGCTGCCTTCAACATCCAAGAAGCTAATGTCAATGATTCATTTGAGAGTTTTTGTCTGGCCATCAATTTAAACGTTCCTTAATCTTCCTTAGGCAATATGTCCAAATAATGTCACTCGATGGTGAAACTAACACAGCAGCAGTAAGGCTCTCCTGCCTGCCTAAGTGTTAAGGGAACATTATTGCAGGTGGATTATTTTCACATTAATGCTAATGAAGTTGCTTTCTTAAGAATGTTTCAGCACTCTGCAATCTCGCAACTTGAATAATGGACAATGAGGGCTCCTTCAGATTTATTAAGATATAACCCCTTTGCTGAAAAGACATCACAAGATCCAGAATAGATTTGAATCCTTATCATGTTAGTTGCAGGCATTGGCAAAAGTAATACATTAAGAGCTGTTTGTTTTTTATTTCCCCAGTCTTTCCTGCAGGCAATGTTGCACACAGCACAGTCCCACAAATAGCAAGGTGATCATAACCAGATAATGTTTTTATTGATGTTGATTAAATGATAAATGTTGGTTGAGGGAAAACTCTCCCCCCTCCTCTTCAAATGACAGGGCCTTGGGTTGGAGGCTGGCAGAGGTGAGTGCACATTCTGGGCAGGCAAGCTTGGCAGGTGATGTAATACCA
Source organism: Carcharodon carcharias (assembly GCF_017639515.1). Lineage (NCBI taxonomy): Eukaryota > Metazoa > Chordata > Chondrichthyes > Lamniformes > Lamnidae > Carcharodon > Carcharodon carcharias. The sequence continues at coordinate 198,802,322 of NC_054469.1, forward strand.
GTAAGGGAGGTGCCTCTTTCCTGTGCAAAACGATTAAAAATTAGGTTGTCTCTGGCAGCCCCTGCGACATCTCTCCTCGCAACTTGCAAAGGTGCCACGACATTTCTGGCCTCTTCCTCATATTCCTGCTGTCATCTTCATCTGAGGAGGAGAGTAGCTTCTTCATGTCGTCGTCTAGCAATTCATCTCCCCGTTGCAAGGTCACATTGTGCAAATCACAGCAGACCACAACAATCCAGGATACCCTCTGTGGTGCGTACCATAATGCTACACTGTACCAGTCAAGGCAGCCGAAGCACATTTTCAGCAAGCGAATGGTCTGCTCTATGACTGCCCTTGCATGTGCTGCATTGTAATGTGGGGCTGCTACACTGGTGTCATGAGCCACATCCTGAGGGAATAGACCTTGTCGCCCAGGATCCAGCTTTGCATTTGGGCAGTGGCCTCAAATATCTCTGGGAGATTGGAAATGAGCACACACCTGCAGCTGCAGACTAGTTGTAAGTTAAGGGAGTGAAATCCCTTGTGGTTCGCAAATGCAGTTGGCTATTCCCAAGGAGCTCTAATGTCGCATGAATACAGTCAATGATGTCCTGCATTTGAATCGTGCTATGGCCTTGAAACCAGCTGCCCATGTGGTCTGGCTCTCAACATCGATTTTGCACTTACAAAATGATTGGGCCTGCTGAACAGGGCATTGGTCACCCTGATGCATCTATGTGTTACAGCCGGGGATATAAGCCACACATGTCCCCCATGGAATGAACAGGTGGCATAGAAATTCAGTACTGTAGTTACTTCGAGGGCAACTGGCATCGTGTTTCCCCCAAATCTACAAGGCTGCAAGTCTTATTGAAGGATCACACACAGGTTAATGACCGCCTCTCAGGATAGCCTCAGTTAGAAACATAAAAACATGGAAAATAGGAGCAGGAGTATTTCATTCGGCCCTTTGAGCCTGCTCTGCCATTCAATATGATCCTGGCTGATCCTCTATCTCAAAGCCATACTCTCGCTCTCTCCCTATACCCCTTGACACCTTTAGAGTCTAGAAATCTATCTATTTCCTTCTTAAATATATTCAGTGACTTGACCTCCACAGTCTTCTGTGGCAGAGAATTCCATAGGTTCACCATCCTCTGAGTGAAGAAGTTTCTTCTCATCTCAGTCCAAAATGGCCGACCCCATCATTGCCTCTCAGACAGTTGAAGATAGTTGGTGCATGTTCTGAACATGCACTGACGTGCCAATGTTTGTTGATGACAATGATGGTTTTGGTTGTCAATGTGGCAAATGCCTTGTTAAAGACACTTGCTAGTTAAACAGGTGATGGGCATTGATTAAATATAATAAAAAGATACAGCTGGAACATTGTGTGGAAGCTACTCGGAAGTCAGTAGCATTGAGGAGTTGTCTTGAAAATAAACCAGCTTGAACCAAAAGACCAGCCAAGATTAATTCTTCCACTACAACCTTTTACTGTGAATAACACTGGTTGTCTTCCTTCTGACCAGCACCCCCCTCTGAGTGCCTGTTGGTGGTCTAGTGGCCTATGTTGCTGTACAACCATGGCCCTCCTCTGGGGAATTCTCTCCTCCTCCACCCAAGGTTGCAAAAAGACTGGATGTATGAAGTCCATTGCAAATCCATGAAGTAAAACCGTGTGAAGAAGATATGAGCATCTCTGTACACATGGCCTTCATCCCTAAAGCAGCTGCAGTTGACCATTGAAAGTGCCTGACCCTCCCTTGGGCCACACCCAGAACACCACCTCCCGAAAGAAGCCTTCTCCCACAAGAACCTGACCTCCTGCTAGCTCAACCTGTGCTGGCGGGGATATCCATGGACACGTCCAGTGGAACCCTGCAAATGCCAGGCATCCATTTCCACCCTCCTTCCTCAAGCTTCTGCCCATCACCCTTGACCCTCTCAACATCACCCAGAACCTACCCTCATTCATCTTCTGACCTCCCACCATCACCTTTGATCCAGTGTCAGTGACCCTTGACCTTCCATCTTTTACCCTCGACCTGCCTGCTGAGCCTAATGCCTCCCTCCACCATCCATGAACTGCCCTGGGTGGCCCTCGACTCACCCTCAGACACCCTTGACCTGCTCTCCCTCAAGCTGGACCTGCCCTCCCTCAAGCTTGATACCTCCACTGTAAATGCGGACCTTCCCTGTGTCTCTGTTGGACCCAACCTCAGAAAGGACACATCCTGCCCAAAGGCAAAAGCCTTGCTGCAGTCAAGTAATTACCCACCCCACCCTGGACCTCCCCAACATGCCAAAATCTTGCTGTATCACTGTAAATGCCCCGACCACTGCCTCCCCTGCCAAGTCCGATAGTTGCTCCGTTTGATGCCTCAATGCCCCCACACCCCTTTTGTGCCTGACTGTTGCACTATTTGATGCCCGAATACTCCCGATCAACTATCTTTTTGCCCTTGCCACTACCGGACTGTGCAGCTACACGAGGCTTCTCCTGCTCCCCTCCCCTGTGCTGCTGAGTTAAGACGACAGTTCACATGAAATCCAAAGAACAAACAAACCTCGCCTGGTGCAAACCAGCTTTAAGCAGTCATGAAACAAGAGGTGCGAGTTTCCTGTGTATTACTGATTTAATCTGAATATTCATGGATGCAAATGTGTGGAAAAGAGGTGTAGAAGCAAAACACTTTGGATGCTGGGAACCTGAAATAAAAACAAAAAATGCTGGAAATACTCAGCACATCAGGCAGCATCTCCTTCTGTTCTGTTGAAACGTCATTGACCTGAAACGTTGACTCTGTTTCTCTCCACAGATGCTGTCTGGCCTGCTGAGTATCTCCAGATGCCATGAGGTTTGATCTGCCACTGAAAGGCCACCAACTTAATTTCAAAAACTCAACCCACAGTTGGGAACCTGAAATTTTGGCTTACCCCCAACAAATTAATTCCACCCCCCAGCTGCAGCTTTTCCCATGCGAAGAGGCCCCATTAAATTCCACCCTCTGAGTCAGAAGTCTGTGTGTTCAAGCGCCACCTCTGTCAGTTGAGCGCTGCTCCGGTGCAGTACTGAGGGAGTGCTGTAATGTGGTTTGGAAGAGACGTCAAACTGAGACCCATCTGCCATCTCAGGTTAACTTACAGGATGTCACAGCTCTATCTGTAGTGCAGGGGAGCCCCAGTGCCCCGGCCAACATTTATCACTCAACCAACAGGTAAAACAGATGATCTGGTCATTCATTTAGTTGCTGTTTGTGGGAGTTTGCTATGCAGAGTATTGCCTGCCGTGTTTCCTACATTGTAACAGTGACTACACTCTCAAAGGTACTTCATTAGGCGTAAAGTGATTTGGGGCATCCTGGTTGGGGAGACCCAAACACAGACTGGGTGACCGCTTTGCGGAACACCTTCAGTCTGTCCACAAGCATGAACCAGGCTTCCCTGTCGCTTGCCATTTCAACACATCGCCCTGCCCTCATGCCCAAGTGTCCGTCCTTGGCCTGCTGCAATGTTCCAGTGAAGCCCAATGCAAACTGGAGGAACAGCACCTCAACTTCCAATTAGGCACTTTACGGTCTTCCGGACTGAACACTGAGTTCAACAACTTCAGACCATGAATTCTCTCCTCTATCTTCACCCCTTTTTTAATTCCTTTTTAAAAATGTTTAAAAATTTTTTATTCACTTATTTGAATTAATTTATTAATTGTTTCACCCCCCCCCTTTTTTAAATCCCTTTTTCTATCCTTTTTCCCCTACCTCCACCCCCTCCCCTACCCCCTCCTCTCAAAAGGGCCATCTGTCACTTATTCTATGTTGTTTCACAGCGTTGACTCTTGTTCTGCTATTAACACATTCTGCTTTCTTACCTTTATGCCAATATCAGCATCTTCTTAACTCTTTCCCCGCCATTAACATTCCCTTTGTCTCGTGTCCACGACATCTTTGTCGATCACTCCTCAGCCCCCACCTGCTATCCAGCTTTACCTGCTCCACCCCCCTTAAACAGTATAAATTTCATTACATTTCTACTTCTCTTCAGCTCTGAAGAAGAATCATACGGACTCGAAATGTTAACTCTGTTTCTCTTTCCACCAATGCTGTCAGACCTGCTGAGTTTTTCCTGCATTTTCTGTCTTTATTTCAGATTCCCAGCATCCGCAGTGTTTTGCTTTTATGTTTGCTTAGCATTTCTGAGAGGTATTATGTTTTGCGAACATATAAAATGCGACCTTCTACTGGGAGTTTCATATACGCTGTCAAAAGATGTAATATAATTTACATATATAAAGGTAGAAGACACTCTTGCATCAAGCAAAACATACGAAGAACCCACAGATTAATATCCCAACTTCATTCAACATTAAAGATTCCTGGTTTCACATCTAGGGAGTCAGACAAACAAACAAATATCTTACAAATGGTTAGCAAAAGAGACCCAAAGTTAATATTGACAGGATGTGTTAGAGTTCTCCAACACCTCATTCCATGTGTCAACGGCTTGGAACAGTTTTCATGAACAGACTGAGCTTCCAGTAAACTGAAAGCTTGGTATTTATCCTCTATTGAATTAAGGTAGCATAATGCAGATCTGGTACTGGAGTAAATGTGGTGCTTATTAGTCCAGATCTTCTGATCTCCAGGTGGTCGTACGCTGGAGGTAAGCCCCCCTACCCCCCAGATGCGCTGGGGACCCCTCAGAAATGCTGCCGCACTGACTACACGGAAAATGCCCGGGATGCTTGGACTTCCGATGAGTAATTACCCTGTGTCTGGAGCCCTTCAAAATGCTGAGATAGAGTCGAAGACTTCGGATAGATACTCACTTACCAAAATAGTTACCCAGGAAAAATTAGAAGGATTAAAACCAGTTCTAAATCCTGGGTAACTATGCTACTGGCTCCCCAATCCACACTGAAGCTACTGACTAACCCCCCCCCCCCCCCCCCCCCCCCCCCCCCCACCCCCCCCCCCCCCCACCCCCCGACCCTCCAACTAGTCTCCTGATCCCCCGACTAACCCCCAACTACCCTCCCGACCCCTCGACAAACGCTCCCAACTACCTGACTACCCCCCCAACCAGCCAACTACCCCGCTGACCTCCCAAGTACCCCCTGACCACCTGAGTACCCCCCTGATCACATGACTAACCTCCTGACCCTCCCCCCCCGACTACCCTGCAACCTCCTGACTACCACCCAAACACATGGCTCCCGGACCCACCCTACCCCCTCACCCAGATGCCACCTTACTCTCTCCCCCACCTGGCACCCTACTCCCTTCCCCACCTGATACCTTATCTCCTCACCCACCTACCTGCCACCCTACCCTCTCACCCACCCACCTGCCACCCTACCCCGTCACCCATACACCAGCCACCCTACCCCCTCAACCATTCGCCACCCTATCCCCATTCACTTATTTGCATCCTACCCCCTCACCCGCTTACCTTACACACTTACCTTCTCTCCATAGCTTCTCAAAGTGGCTCTGGGACCTTTAAACCTGCCGGAATGCAGCAGCTAGTGCTGTAAAAAGGAAGCGTGCCTTGTCTTCCCCTGACAATCCTGCATTACAAAGAAGGAGTCCGAAAACAGGTACGCTCCCCATTTCTGAGGGGGCCTGATTCGGAAGTCCGGGAAAGAAATGTGGAGCTCCACTGTAAGGTAAGAAAATAAGAGCGGGATGGCAATCCGATGATGACTGGGCCCATTATGTTTTGCTTGATGATAAATTGTTGTAATAATACTGGGCACAAAGGAGCCAATATAAACAATAAAGAAAAATGGAAAATGTTGATAGGTGTGTTGGACAAGAGAGAAAAGCTCAAATTTAGTCACAATCACATTAATAAGCATGAAATAGATCCACCCATTACTAAGCTAAAGCATACTTCCACTATGGTTACAGAGATGCTTAACTTCTAACAAGAGCTCTAGTGAGACCTATTGGCTAAATACTAGTACTACACCTAATACTTACATTTTGTTTATGTCAATAAATAATCGGGCTCCTAGCAACCATTCTCCTAGATAAGGGAAAAAAAGATAAATTTGGCAACTGCTTGAGAAATCTCATTCAACTGCCCGCAAGCTCTAGATCCCATTGGTCACTTACCGGAGGCAACCACTGGTGTTTACCAGCAGACGTTCCTGTGCCTTGGATGTGTGCCTCTTTGCGGAGAGCCAGGGATATGTAATTTGGAAAAAGAGCACATTAAGTTATAAATGGAGGAGATGGGTGCCAGTTCCTAGTGGAGAGCAGCTGGTTACTTTGACAGCTATTGTTGAACATGCAAGCCCATTCTGTCCTTGAAACATAAGTTAAAAGATAGACATTTAGCAGATGAAGTATGACAATTGCGAAGATCACAGGGATAATTTTAAAAACTTAGAATTGTTCATCTTCAGAGTTAAAGGAACGCAGAGCTCTTGGGAGTACTGCAGGATTGAAGGAGCTTCACAGATAAAGGAGTGAGGCTATGGAGAGATTTGATTGCAAAAATGAACATGCTCTGTTTCTATTACTGAGCAGATTTTACGTTCCTGTTGTTCAGACAGGGGGACAAAGACATGCCTGGAAGCCGCTCCAAGGCCAGAGGCCTGAGGTTACATTAGTGGTTTGTCGTCCATTCTAAGAATCTTTTATATATCTCTGTATTTAATGTCAATTTGCAACAGTACAGTTTCTGTGTGCTCTGCTATGTGTAATCTTGTTCCCATAATAAGATTAATAATTCTAACTTTATTGTCACACATAATAATCTGTGGTTAATTGTTGGGGAAAAATCTATGCAGGAAGCAATTCACTAGCAACTAATTGAACTCAGAGCCACTGCTAGTAAGAAATTTGTTTGTCCCAATTTTTGAGCACATGTGCTGCAACTCAAGACCTGCCCATGCCCATTGGAAATGAAGTGGAAGTGAAATGGGCAGCACAAAAACTTAGGAAGCCACCTCAGTTCTCTGATTGTGGTGTGGCTACAAGCAGCTCCAAGGCTACCCTGGTCTCTATGGTGTTGGCCACAACCTCTGCCCACCACAGGGAACAAAGTTTGGCATTGTGAAGAAAGTACATGCTCCAAGCAGCCTTCCCTTTTCAAAGGTGCAGTCCCTAAACAGTAAAAGAGAAGTTGCAGCAATGCACTGCAGGCTCCTGAAGAATCTGCTGGAGGATAGGGGCACTAAGGGAGAAGGAGGATGGCACAGTTGGCAAAAGAAAGGACTCCCTGCTTTAATGATGACATCCTGGATGCACTAGACGCGAGATGGGGGCCTGAATGAAAGCCATGTTTCCGCTGAGGCGGGGGCAGGGAGTTTTCAAGATTAAACCTCCACAGCGAGCATGTGGCAAGGGTGGTTAATGCCCAGAGTATGGCTCCCAGTTCATGGTAGCTGTGTCGAGAAAGGATTAATGACCTCACTCAGGTGGTCAAGGTGAGAAAATGCATCTGCTCATTACATCTCACACCACAACCTCTCACAGTGCTCAATGCACCACACCCTCATCACTCATCCAATAGCACACCTTGACACTCAGGACTCAATCTTAACATCCTTATACTGCAGCTCACAAACACACACCTTTCATTCATATCAGGTGCACTCACACACCTACATCCCTCCCTAAATCAAAATTATTCATTTATGTCAGGCACGTTACCCAACTACACTGACAAACAGCCATTGACTTTCTGCCCTCCCTTTTGTTAATTCACTTACGGGATGTGGGCTTCACTGGCTGGGCCGGCATTTATTACCCATCCTTGGTTTCCCTTGAGAGGGTGGTGGTGAGCTGCTTTCTTGTTCGCTGCAGTCCATAATGGCCCACAACAAGATGGAGACCCAAAACAAGATGGAGGACCAGCACACAACGCTTAAGCTGCCGAGGCCATCCAGAATTATGGTAGTTGTTGCCTTGTGGATCTTCTCTACTCACTCTTCACTCTCATCCTGAAAGGTGCCAGGAAGTGGAAACTGCTGATGGAGTGACTATGAATCTCCTGTTTTCCTCCCTACCCACCCACCCACTCCACCTTCCTTTACCCCTCCCCTCCCCTTATACTTTGGTACTTTGCAATAGTCAAGGGCCACCGTCTGTTCAGCCACCACATCCTCAGGCAGAAACACGAGAGGAAGAGCAGAAGTTTGAAGAAGAAGCACCATCACTTGACTTTACAGTGGCAGCCATCAGCTCAGATACTGGCATTGGCCTACTTGATGCCTGTATAGAATCAAGATCCAGATGTGTTGAGTCACCATGCATGAGTGGGCTACGCCTGGAGAGGGGGTAGGTCAGCTGCTCAGGTCAAATTCAGAACAGATCTAGCAGCTCAAAACGGAGCATCCATGAGGCCATCATCATCAGCAGAATTGTATTCCACCATAGTCTGTAATCTCGTGGCCCGGCATCTCCTAAAAATGAGCTGCCAACCTGGTGAAGCTACAACACATGACCATATACATGCTAAACAGCGAAAGCAGTATACAATAGACAGAGCTAAGTGATGCCACAGCCAATGGATCCAAGCAAACCTCCTCAGTCCTGCCACATCCAGTCATGAATGTTGGTGGACAGTTAAACAGCTAACTGGTGGAGGAGGCTCCACAAACATCCCCATCCTCAAGATGACAGAGCCTATCACATCAGCAAAAGACAAGGTTAAAGCATCTGCAACCGTCTTCAACCAGAAGTGCTGAGTAAATGATCCATGGCGGTCTCCTGCTGAAGTCTCTAAAGGGAGATGATCGTGGTTTTTGGATGTCAATCATCTCAACCCCAAGACATCACCACAGGAATTCGCCAGATAGTGTCCTAGGCCCAAGGATCTTCAGCTGCTTCTTCAATGACCTTCTTTGTAATATAAAGTTAGAAGTGGAATGTTTGCTGATGATTGCTCGGTGTTCAGTACCATTCACAACTCCTCAGATAATGAAGCAGTCCATGCCCACATACAGCAAATTCAGGACAACATCCAGGCTTGATAATGTAGCAAGTAGCATTAGCACACCACAACTGCCAGGCAATGACCATCTCCCTCTTATTTCCCTTTTTTCACCCTCTCCTAAGCCTTCACATCCTTCCTAAATCTCCAACAAGATGGAATCTAACAATCTCACTTTGACATTCAACAACATTACCATCATTAAATCCCTCACAGTCAACATCCTTGGGGTTTACCATTGACCAGAAACATAACTGGATCAGCCATATAAATACTGTGGCTACAAGAGCAGATCAAGGCAATTCTGCAGCAGATGAAATTTAATGCAGCAAAGTGTGAAGCGTGAAATGACTCATTTTTGTAGGAAGAAAGTGGAGAGGAAATCTAAACAAAAGGGTGCAATTCTAAAGAGGGTGCAGGAGCAGAGGGACCTGGGGCTTTCTGTGCACAAATCATTGAAGGACAGGTTGAGAGAGTGGTTAAAAAAGCATACAGGATCTGGAACTTTATAGATAGGGGCATAGAGTATTAAAGCAAGTAAGTTATGGTAAATTTGTACACAACACTAGTTTACTCTGAAGAAGGGTCATATGGACTCGAAACGTTAACTTTGTTTTTCTCTCTCCACAGATGCTGTCAGATCTGCTGAGTTTTTCCAGCATTTTCTGCTTTTGTTTCAGATTTCCAGCATCCACAGTATTTTGCTTTTAACTAGTTTGCCCTCATCTGGAGTGTTGTCCCCAGTTCTGGGCACCACACTTTAGGAAGGATGTGAAGGCTTTGGAGAGGGTGAAAAAATATTCACGAAAATAGTTCTAGGGATTGGTGAACCTGGGATTTTCTCCCTGGAGCTGAGAAGGTTGAGAGGAGATTTAATAATGGTATTCAAAATCATGAGGGGGCTGGATAGAGTAGCTAGGGAGAAACTGTTCTCTGGGGTGGAAGGATCAAGAACCAAAGGGCACAGATTTAAGGTAATTGACAAAATAAGCAAAGGCCATATGAGGAAAAACATCTATAAGTATCAAGTGATTAGAATCTGGAATGCCCTGCCAGAGTGTGGTGGAGGCAGATTCAATCATAGTATTCAAAAGGAAATTGGATTATTACCTGAAAAAGAAAAATTTGTAGGGTTATGGGGAAAAGGCAGGGGAGTGGGACTAGGTGAATAACTTTTGTAAAGAGCCTGCATGGAGATGATGGGACGAATGTCCTCCTACTGTGCTGTAACTATTTTAAGCATTGGATTTTAGTGAAGGAGGAGTCAAGAATTTACTGCAAACCTGTCTCAGTTAAGGAGGCCTCGTCTGCCATATTTCCATTCTGGGGAGGTTGGGCGGGATAGAGTCCAGAGGCTAACCTGAGCTGGCAACGAAGGCAGGCAGATGGTGAGAATGGCAGGCTCGAAGGTCTGCCTCCGTTTAGTGGAATCTCAACTCAGTAGGGATGATGACTGTCAGGCCTCCTTATGAATGCTTGACTGAGCTGCAAGAATGCCTAATGTACTCAGCTCAACAGGTGATGTTGACACAGCTTGCAGGGGAGCAATGGCACAAGTCAGGGGTATGATGGAATGCTCTCCCAACTCCATGAAAATCTGGGGCCTCAGATTCTATTCCATGATTCGAGAAGTAACTCACCTCTTGACTCCACATAGCCTCTCCATCACCTGCATGTCAGGAGTGTGATGGAATCGTCTCCACTTGCTTGGATTAGTGCTCAAGAACACTCAAGAAAGATCAACTCCATCCAGGACAAACTAGCCTGCTTGATTGGCACCCTATCTACAACCTTAAACATTCACACCCGATGTATAGTGGTAGCAGTGTGTACCATAAACAGGATGCATTGCAGCACCTTCCAAACTGCAGCCTCTACCCGCAGGACAAGGGCAACAGTTGCATGGGAACACCACCACCTGGAGGTTCCCCTCCAAATCACACACCATCCTGACTTGGAACTATATTGCCGTTCCTTTACTGTGGCTGGGTCAAAATCCTGGAACTCCCTTCCTAACAGCACTGTGGGTATTCCTACACCACATGGACTGCAGCGGTTCAAGAAGGCAGCTCACCACCACCTTCTCAAGAGCAATCAGGGATAGGCAACAAATGTTGGCCTAGTCAACGGCTCCCAAATCCCATGAATGAATAAAAAAATTGCTTGTGTGTAAACTCCCCGGCGGGTAAAGTCACACACCATTTCTGCTGCAGGGGACTCAGGTGAAGACCTTTTAGAGCTGAATTACAGGGAAATGCTGATGATGATGCAGACCAAGGTGCTTGGTACATTGGTAGGTCTGCCAGATAGTCCATAATCACTGTCTAAGAACATGGAGGTGTCTGGCTGCACCATGGCACACGGCATCCTGCAGAGCGAGGGGCTTTTCCGTTCCCAGCACCTCCGTGGGAGCACTGCCCGACTGACTCATGCTGGAGTATCTTCTAGCTGCTATCTCAGTTTCCACTGCAATACAGGCAGAGATACCCCCCCACCCCATGCATCAGTGCTGCACTGGAAGCTCATGATAGAGGTCATGCAGTCCCTTTTTCATACCGTCCAGGCACAGACAGCTGCCACTGTGGATGTGGGTCTCATTGGTCCACGGGTCATGCAGGCTCTCACAGCAGTTCTGCAATTTGTCTTCTAGCAATTACTGGATTGATGAGGTGCCAACCCCTAGAGGTACCAGCAGCTCTGTGGGGCCTGAAGCTGCTGTCCTTTCTCAGGATGATAGAATTTGTGGTCCCAACACTATCACACTGCCAGTGTACTTGCTGTTGTCCGTCAGTCAACCAGACAGCTCAGACTGTTGTCACCCATGCTCGTGAGGTGCAGTCCAAAGCCGGACACTCAAGGCCAAGAGTTACTTGAGGGCATGCTCCAAGGCCATCTGCAGTCTCCCACATTAAAAGACAGCCGCTTCCATTGGTCATGCTGCATTCACTGGAGTAACATTGCCTAGGAACCCTAGATTAGGCAAGGTCACCCACAAGGCTGACATTAAGGGGATGAAAAGAGTGATTATTTCTGTATATTTTTGTATTATTGATATGATGCTGGATAAAGTTGCCAAGTGAAGGTTTTCGTTGTTGGTTTTTATTGAATGACATAGGCCAAGGAACTTTGCGCGCCTGACCCGAACAGGAGAAAAATAGTGTGCCATGATGTCGGGCAAGCATCCCAATGTCATCGCGCACTCACATGATATCTCGGTCGGTGGGCACAAGTGAGAGGAGGCAGCTCCCCCGCCGACAATTAAAAGGCCTATTAAGGCCCTTAATCAATGAATTGAATTATATTTTCCGCTGCCTGTCCAACCTTATGGTTGGTGGGTGGGCGAATAGGCCAAGCAACCTCTGCATTTTTTGCAAAAGCTCATCCACAGGCAAGATGACCATTGATTAAAAAAAATTTTTTAACTAATTTTTAACACGTCCCTGCTCATGTGACAGAGTCTTGCAACCATGCAACCGCAGAACCCATGCAACCGCAGAACCCATGCAACCACAGAAGGTGCAACACCTGCCCCTTTACTTCCCCTCTCCTCACCGTCCAAGGGCCCAAACACTCCTTTCAAGTGAAGCAGCATTTCACTTGCACTTCCCTCAATTTAGTCTACTGCATTCGTTGCTCCCAATGCGGTTTCCTCTACATTGGAGAGACAAAACGCAGACTGGGTGACCGATTTGTGGAACACCTTCGGTCTGTCCGCAAGCATGACCCAGACCTCCCTGTCGTTTGCCATTTCAACACTCCACCCTGCTCTCATGCTCACATGTCCATCCTTGGCCTGCTGCATTGTTCCAGTGAAGCTCAATGCAAACTGGAGGAACAGCACCTCATCTTCCGACTAGGCATTTTACAGCCTTCCGGACTGAATATTGAGTTCAACAATTTTTGATCAAGACCTCTCTCCCCCATCCCCACCCTGTTTCCGATCCCCCTTTTTTCTAATAATTTATATAGATTTTTCTTTTCCCACCTATTTCCATTATTTTTAAATGTATTTCCATCCATTGTTTTATCTCTGCCTTTTCGCCTATTTCGATCCCTTCCCCCCAACCCACCCCCACCAGGGCCATCTGTACCTTGCTCGTCCTGCTTTCTACCCTTAATGTCACCTATTAGCACGTTCCTTAGATAATATCACCAGCTTCAACACCTCTTTGTCCTTTTGTCTATGACATCTTTTGGCAATCTCCACCTATCACTGGCCCTCCATCCAGCTCTACCTGTCCCACCACCGCACCCCCCCCCACCCCACCACCACCACCACCACCCCCACCCCCCCCACCCTTAAACCAGCTTATATTTCACCTCTTTTCTATTTTTCCTTAGTTCTGTTGAAGAGTCATACGGACTCAAAATGTTAACTGTGTTCCTCTCTGCAGATGCTGTCAGACCTGCTGAGATTTTCCAGGTATTTTTATTTTTGTTTTGGATTTCCAGCATTGGTAGTTTTTTGCTTTTATCACATGAGGGGACATGTTTTCCTTATTTTTCCAGTCTTTATTTTTCATGTCAAAAATTTTCAGCTCCCTGAGGCTGCTCTGTGCCTTCAGGGAGCATTCACTGAGTACAGCTGTGTGCATGCGCTGACTTCTGCACCCGGTCTCCTCCACCCCTCCGCCCCCCCCCCACCCCCACCCCCCCCCCCCCCTCCCCCACCCACAAGCGTTTCAGCGCGCAGTTCATGCTGCCTGGCTCGATCGCGGGCAGCAGTGGGTTTCGTGGCTGCTCCCGGGCCAGCCCGCTTTGCCTACCCGACGAGTGTCCTTTGTCCTGGGGAGTCTGAAATGGACGTACTATTAGGAAATGGTGGGTCCATGTTACGAGTGGGCAAGTTCCTATCGACTGAAGCAAAGCCTCACAATGTGGCCCCTTTTGCTTATTTCAGTTGCATGTGGTGCATGTGATCTCCTCCCCTCCTCCTCCCCTTCCTCACCCTCTACCTTCTGCTCCCAAACTCACCTCCCGATCCCAGGAGATAATGGCTGAGCCCTCATACATGCAAAGTTGTGGAGGACACAGCACAACACCATAAACGTGCGCATACCCCCTTGGGCATGTACCGCAGAGATCCCACCAACCCATCTAAACAGCAAAACCTGTTTCTCCAGCAGACTGATGGCTTATTCCATGGTGTTACATGTGGTTCCATGGCTTTCATTGAAGCTTTCTGACCCCATTGGCAGAAGGGGGTCACGAGCCATGTGTAGAGGGGCTATATCTTGTTGCCGAGCATCCACCCTGCCATGTATGTTAGAGGCCTGAAGAGGGTTGGTATTGCTGGCATCATGCCGGTAGCACATTGCTGATATCGCTGGCTCCCACCTGGAAGGATCCTATGATGTAAAATGTAAGGCATGTAATCACAGCCAATGGGAGGGTTGTACTTGCCCTGGTTTGAGGCCCCAGGTCATCATAAAGGAGGTGGTATGACTCTGTCACTACCTCCTTTGTGAATTGTAGCCTCATGAGGCACTGCTCCCTGAAGACCCTTTTTGGGTAGGGCCTTCTAAGGAGACCTTTTATCCTTCTCCTCCCTCCTTGTTAAGGTTCCCCTCTCTGCACATCCTATTCATGTTGCAGAGCTAGTTACACCACAATTACTGCCTCTATACTTATACAAAGTAATGTTATTTTCTGCCTTCCTGTGAATCTCAAATTCCTCCAACAAACTCACCATAGTGCACCCACAAACCTTGCCGGAGCATGAGCAAATCAAAAGTACCTCAGCTGTAACGTGTTTAGAGGCCCTTCAAATAGCTCCAGAACAGGGCCCATCTTGCTTCATGCTTGTTTCAGAAGTGAATAAGGGAGGCACTGCCTGCACATTCATTGACCAATTTTGGTATCCTGAATTATGTCAATGATTTTCACCATCCTCGAGTGTACACACCCGAGTGTATCAGTCCAGTTCATTAAAAACACCTGGATTTGGCCAGCTGTGTTTCATGTGCTTGAAAACAACAGTCAGGCTTTTGTAGTGCCACCAGTGGTGTTACGCCAGTGAATTTCACACCCCCTAATGTTTATATTAAAATTAAAAAGATAAAGGATAAAGGATTCATTGATAACATGATGACTTATTAGATCCAGAACATCCCAACTGCCACTTGGTACAAACTGAATTTGCAGCGAGATTGTTCCTAGTACATCAACGGCAGGCAACAGGGCATGAGGTCAGATTTAGCGGCCATTCTTAATGGGTTAATGATTAATTTTTCATAGATCCAGGGTGGAATTGTCCCAGATTGGCAGTAGAGAGCATGAAAAATGATGTTTTACCCGTGGGCCACAATGGTGGATTTTCATGCCATTCCGTCCCCTTCCTGCCTCATAAATTATTCAGTTTCAGGAAACACGCCAGAACACTGGTGGCTGGCCTCTGGTTTGCCCGCGACGCTGTTGCCTCGCTGCTTCCTCACCCCCGGCACCATATTTAAACTGCAGCTGCATGCAGACTTCTCAGTGCTTGCACCTAGGTCTGCTCCAGTGAAGACATGGCCCCAAAACCCAAGAAGAGTGCTCCCCCCTGATTCAGTCAGGGAGGCCCATCAATCTCAGCCCTCCGGCTTAGGAGGCATTGGCAGAAGTGGTCAGTGCCGACACTGCACAAAAGAGGTCGGCCATCCAGTGCAGGAAAGGGATGAATGATCTCATCCATGCCACCAGGGTAAGTCAACCATCTCATCATCTCAACTCACACACTCACAAGCACATCACACATTCACTGGCGTCTCATGATCTGCCAGCTCAAGGGACGTCACCACTCGCTATCTCACACACACCTTCACATTTCCTAATGCACTCATCTCCACTGGGGGGCGCCTCCTCATCCCATCCATGGCTCCACTCAGCACACACACAAACTTAGCATCCTTCTCATTTGACCTGGCATGTGCCTTGCTTGCACTGTCTCCACCTGTCTTTATGCAGGACAAGATTGTGCACAATCAATAGGGGTGGAGTGCCGGACATCAAGGTCCTCACTCCATTCGAGATGCACGCATTGGAGCTGGCCAGAGAGGACATGGACCATCCCTGTAGCAACAGTGAGGTCGGCAGCAAGCATCCATGTGAGGATCCTCTCTCTCTCAATGCTACTCTGAGCCCACTGTTCTGTGTGTAACAAGGCTGCCAAGCACTAATAGTCTCCACTTTCTCTCCTAGATACAGCTGCCACATCACCCGCATGCAACCTCGATCCTGACTCCTGCATCGAGAGCATCTCGGATGAGATCCCTGAGGTCAGCACTGTTGAAGACCCATCACAGTGCTCACCCACACCCTCCACCAGTGCAGAGATGCTTACCTTGATGGGATCTAGATGTAGAGCAGCCTCGGGATCACAATCCGGTGAGCACAGCGCACAACTTGTTCCGCAGCAGGTGGAGGCAGGGACGTTATTGGTCGCCGGCACCCAGAGGACTGGTGGAGGCAAGGAATCTACTGAATCTGAGTCAGATGATGAGCCTCTGGACTCAGTCCTCAATCAGTTGTTGGAGCTGCAAGGACAATCACAGGAACATCAGGAAGAGATGCCTGGTGCATTCTTCAGGTTGCAAGGGATGATGGAAGAGTCCGCCCGCCTTCAGTCTGCGGTGATAGCACCAACATGACGATGCACTGACAGAATAGCGGCTGCCATGGAGACTTGATCCAGGGCATTGATCCTACACTGCTGCGCAGGCTGAATGCCATCACTGACACATAGTTGGCTTCCAACAGTGTCAAAATGAGAGGAGCGTGGGGCAGCTTGATCTCATCCCAGCTGCCTCTTCTCCTCAAGGAGTCAGCCAGGGGCCATTGGATAGCCAGAGCAAGGAGGACCAGCAGCTCCAGGCCATCTGCCCAGGTAATTCTGGCAATGTCTGGCCGATCCAAATCTCGTCTTCCTGTGACCCCTTCACTTGCAGCTCCACAGGCCGAGGAGGGTGCACCTGGCCCACAGCAGGATGCCCAAAGCAGGCCATGGGCCTCCAGGTCTCAGCCCTCCAGAGGATGCCCACCAAACTTATCACAGACAACAGGACATAGCAGTCAGCAGGCGGCCTCCACCTCCACTGTGGATGTCAGGGGAGCATCAAGACGTAGCGGCAGGGTTAGGAAGGTTAAGAAGATGTAGTTGCATCATGTGGACACAGGTGTTAACATAATGTTTACTATTGTAAATAAACTCCCAAGGATGTCTCATTGTCTATGGCACCTTGTTATGATGAGCAATGTTTGTGTCATTCAGATGTGAAACCTTGGGCTTGTGCGCAAGATAAAGGCAGGTGTCTCAGTCCAGGGCTTCTTTCCTGTGTAGTGTGTAACCTTCAGAGCAAAGGGATGGTCCAGCTTCACACTCACTGGACACATTAGTGATGCCTGTACTTCGATGGTGCTTGTCATTGCTGCCTGAGTTCTGTCATTTTCTCTGTGTGCTCTCAGCACCTTTGAGCTGGGCTGGCCCTCATCTCTTCAGCATCTGCGTCCGGTGACGCCGTGCTCCTGAAGGGGACAGGTGCTGAAGGCTACTAAAGGATCAGGTACACTTAAAGATTCATGCTACATCTCCATGATATGACCCTGATTACAAGGTGCAAGTGAGCTGCCCTCAACAGACAGGAGTCAGATATTCACAAAGACTAGGTGAAGATCTATGGAGCGTCCTTACTGCATATCGTCATCATCCTCCTGGAATCTTGTGACTATTAAGGCCTCCGCTGCGTCTCCATGACATGAGCCTGAGCACTGAGGGTATGTGCCCTACCATCAGCCACACAGGAGTCAAATGTTCAGAGGCGCAAGGTGAGGATGTCAGGACTGTCCACGCTGCATCTCGTCATCATCCTCAATTAATCTTGCAGCCATTAGGGTCTCATGAGTGCACCTGCCTTGTCTAGGCAGTGTGATGCCCTCATTACTGGCACCGTGAGCACTCACCTCCAGGTTCCCTTCAAATTTCAGCTCGCCAGGTGCACGCCTTTTAAAGGCAATTGTAAATCACGCTGCTCTGAAGTCACGCCAATGTGTGAAGTAAACTTGAGGTGGGGGGATGATTCTGGCATGCGGGCACAATGATGAGATGCACATGCATTAAAATTAAGTTCCCGACGTTGGACGGTGGGAAACACAGCCTGCCATTGACAGGCAGAGTGGGCAAGCACAAACTGGTTTCACGACAGTGTAAAACCGATTTTTGGCTTTCTAGCCATATTGTCCGCTCACTCCTGCCATGACACCTGCTGCCAATGGAAGGGGACGATTCCAGCTCCAGGCTAATTGGCATCAAGCAGAATTGGTTCTGCGATGGACTGTAATGTCCTGCTGCAACCCAACAACATGTTCACACAAGTGGGCTCCTCAGAGGTGATTTTACAATTACACACAACCAGCATAGAGCCTTACCTGAGAGAGCATACATCACTATGTAATTAACCATCAAACAATTACACGTATGCAATTTCCAGTACGATGTCTCAGCAGTAAAAGCTCCACACCTGGATCATGCACTTGTAAAATTGGTTCATAAGTTTCACCTGTATGGGCCTGTGGCTCTGCTCTTTGGATATCCTGTTGTTACAATGATCCAAGTAATATAGAAGCCCAAGGACAGAATAAAGTTTTGGGAATGAAAGGGGTGGAACAAAGAGACAGGAGTAGGCCACTCAGCCCCTCAAGCCTCTTCTGTCATTCAATTGAATTGTGGCTGATTTCTCCTCAACTATCTTTATCCCTGTGATCTATATCCCTTGATACCCATATCTATGGAAAGATGAAGTGGAAGTCATGGAGGGGTGGGGGTTGGGGGGGTGGGGGCAGATTATCTTTGCAGACAGAATAAAGGTGTATGGCAAGGCAGTTATCTAACCCACACTGGATCTCTCTAAAAATAGAGTCCACTTTGAGAGGCAAATACAAAGGGCTCAACTGAAGGAGATAACAAAAACAAATACAAGAAAGACCTTGGGGTGTATTTGTTGCATTTTGCTTACTTGTATCATCTAATATGCAGGAATTATACATAATAGTCAACTCCAAGAATGAGCCTGGTTCACAGTAAAATATCATTAAGTAAAGTAACTTCAGCAACTACTGTACATCTAACAATAATCTGAATCCTGGCTACGTGTCCAAAAAATTCTGAGGTTTTCTTGATCCTCCGGGATATATTGGAAACGTCAACTCTTTTCTTCTCCGCCGATGCTGCCAGACCTGCTGAGTTTTTCCAGGTAATTCTGTTTTTGTTTTTGTTTTGGATTTCCAGCATCTGCAGTTTTTTTGTTTTTATTAATGCCGTGAGTGATGTGTCCTGTTTCACAGCCCACTGCCATGCACTAATTATCTCCCCTTGCTTTCACAGGCACATCTACCAAACAGCCAACAGAGTCCATGACCCAGGGCATCCAATCAAGCTCCAAAGAAGCCCCTGAAGAGGAATCTGAAGGCACCCTCCCTGAAGTCCCGTCACAGCGCTCATCCACACCCTCCACCAGTGCAGAGACATACACCTCAGTGGGACCTAGCTTTAGGATAGCCCCGGGATCACAATCTGGTGAGCACATTGCACTTTCTGATCCACAGCAGGTGGAGGCAGGGACTTCCCAGGTCCCCGGCACTCGGAGGACTGCTGGAGGCTAGAACATTGCTGAGTCCGAGTCAGATGACGAGCCTCTGGACTCAGTCATGTCACAGTTGCTGGAGCTGCAAAGACAATCTAGGGAACATCAGGAAGGGATGTCTACTGCACTCCTCAGATCGCAAAGCACAATGGAGGATTCTGTCTGTCTTCAGGCTGAGGTGATAGCACTGGTATTGCAATGTACTGAGGTCAACACTGGCAGGATAGTGGCCACCATGGAGACCTTGGTCCAGGACATCAGTCCTGCACTGCTGCACGGGCTTAACTCCATTGCTGATGCCATAGTTGGCCTCCGATAGTGGATACGTGAGAGGGGTGCGGGGCAGCTCGATCTCACTCCAGCTACTCCTTCCGCTCACAGAGTCAGTCAGGGGCCCTTGGGCACTCTCAAGGAGGAGGATCAGCAGGTGCACTTCCGGGGCCAACCACCCAGGTGACTCTGGGAGTGACCGGCCCATCTGAATCTCCTCTTCCTGTGGCCTCTGCAGATCCAGCTTCACAGGCCAAGGAGGGTGCCACTGCCACACAGCAGGACTCCGAAAGCAGGCCGGGGCCCTCCAAGTCTCAGCCCTCCAGAGGACACCCGCCAAAGTCATCACAGACAGGGCATCACAGTCAGCAAGCTGCCTCCAGTGGCAGAGTTAGGGAAGTTAGGCAAAAGTAATTGCACAGCCTGGGCACAGGTGTTGTTTACTGATACATACTGTTCACTATTAACAATAAACTTCAAAGAATGTCTCCCTGCCTGTGGCTTCTTGTTCTGATGAGCAGTGTTCTTGTCACTCAGATGTGAAACTTTTCTGCACAAGATAAAGGCAGGTGTCTCAGCCCAGGGCCTCTTCCCTGTACTCCCTGCAGCTTTCAGATCACAGTGATGGTCTGGCCTCACACTCCCTGGAAACATTACTGATGCCTGCACCTCAGCAGTGTTGGTCATTGCTGCCAGAGTGTAGTGGGCAGGCGCCACAGAATTCTCTCATACTCTGTGTGCTCTCAGCACCTTTAAGGTGGGGTTGGCCCCCATCACACCAGCATCTGTGACCAGTGATGCTGGACACCAGTTCCTGAAGGGCTGTGGTGCTGAAGGCGGACACAGCATCAGATGCATCTAAAGTTTCATGGTTGCGACTCTGAGATGGCCCTGATCATGGAGCGCAAGCAAGCTGCCCTCAGCTGGATGGTAGTCAGGCATTCTCAGAGGCTATGTGAAGATCTATGGAGTGTCCTCACTGCGTGTTGTCAACACCCTCCTGCAATCGAGTGACCTTAGGGCCTCCACTGCATCTCCATGACAGGAGCATTCTCACAGAGGGTCTTGGCACTTCGATAAGCCAGACTGGAGTCAAACATTCACAACTGTGATGTGAGGATCTAAAGGGACACCTCACTGCATGCCGTCATCATCTTCCACAAATCTGGCAGCAATGAGGGCCTCCTGAGCTCGCCTGCCTCATCTAGCCAGCGCAAGAGTCTCATCACCATTATCGTCACCACCGAGGACCCCCTCACCCTCATCCCCATCGGCGTCCTCCTCATTGGAGGAGATGTGCAGCTCCTCCATCTCCTCCTCAGCCAGCTCCTCTCCCCATTGCAGTGCCAGCTTGTAAAGGGCACAGCAGACAATGATGATGAGTGACACCCTCTGCGGACTGTATTGCAGGGCTCCACCAAACCGGTTCAGGGACCAAAACCACATCTTCAGCATCCCAATGGTCTGCTCCACCAAGTTGCGAGCTGCAGCATGAGCCTCATTATAGCGTCGCTCTGCTGGAGTCTGAGGCCGCCACACGGGTGTCATTAGCCACGGCCTCTGCCCTTGTCCCCAAAGAGCCAACCCTGTAGCCTCTGTGAACCCTGGAAGACTGCAGGGATCTGCGAGCGACTCAGGGTGTAGGTGTTGCGCACGCTCCCTGGAAACCGTGCGCACACCTGAAGGATGCATTTCTGGTGGTCACATACCAGCTGCTCAATGAATGGAAGCCCTTGCAGTTGATGAAGTCCACCATGTGTAGCAACGGAGATCTGAGCGCCACATGAGTACAGTCCATCGCACCCTGCACCTGTGGGAATCCTGAGATCAGGGCAAATCTAATGGCCTTTGCATCCTGGCTGTCCTGGTCCTGGGTGAAATGCACAAAGTTGTGTGCCACGGAGAAGATGGCATCGGTGACCTCATGGATCCTTTTTTGGGTTGTGAAATCCCACAGAGGTCACCAGTAGAGCCCTGAAAGGAGTCACTGGCATAGAAATTGAGTGCCACAGTCACTTTCACAGTCACTGGCAGTGGATGCCCTCCATGTCCCCTTGGTGCCAAGTCCTGCAGTAAGTGGCAGATGTGAGCCACCAGGTCCATTGACATGTGCAGTCGAAGGCAACACTGGGTCTCAGGCATCTGCAGGAATGGCAGGCAGCGTCTATAGACCCTGGGTGTCGCTAGGCGCTGACCAGCCACTGTTTGCTGTCGCTCCTGGGCAGCGTGTGCAGGAGCCCCTGCTGCCCCTTCTTCATGAGGTTGCTGCTCCTGCCTTTGTGCGGCCAGGTGCCTCAGTCTCTCTCTCCTCCATCTTCTATGGTCTCTGTAGGCCATCAGGCATACAGCTAGGTCACCAGGATCCATGATCCTGATGTGGGTCCTTCTACAGTAAGGTATGGAGCGCTTGGTGGCCCTTTGATGCCTCTGCATTGCTTACATCTCACTGTGGCTGTGCCTGATCTGTGTTAGCTGCAGTGGCATGGTCAGGTTATACAGGCGTCCCTAATGCATGGCCACTCCCCTCGCTTACCCTGCCCACCACCCCCCCCCCGCCCCGCCCACCTCAATTGCCTGTGCACGGGATGCAGCGCCAGGGCAGCACTTGATGCCCTCCACCTCAGCAGTTGCCTGCAGGGCCAAGCATCAGTTTCTCCAGCGCACCCCGTGCCCGCACACCCCTGCGCCCCTGAGGCTTGTAAACAACAGGTGAGCTGTGGAGAACGCTGCTGCTCACTCACCTCAGTTCCCCCAAAGTGAAGGCCACCAAGTGCCTGTCGTCTGCGTGCTGTTGTAAAACACCACAACGTGTTTTCCCGCCAACGTGGACAGACGATATGATAGGTTCCAAGAGCCTGGTAGGGAGGCCTTTTAATTACATGCGAATGTATTACAATTAGCTCCCTGCTGACCAATGGCAGGAAACACAGCCAGCTGTTAACAGGCTGAACAGACAATCGCGACCTGTCTTCACACCGTCGTGAAACAGGTCGCACCATGTTTTCCACGCACGCCACTTATCACACACCACCTATCACACACCACCTATCACACGCCACCTATCACACACCACCTATCACACACCACCTATCACACACCACCTATCACACGCCACCTATCACACACCACATAACCACCTATCACACGCCACCTATCACACACCACCTATCACACACCACCTATCACACACCACCTATCACACGCCACCTATCACACATCACATAACCACTTATCACACGCCACCTATCACACACCACCTATCACACGCCACCTATCACACAACATATAACCACCTATCACAAGCCACCTATCACACACCACCTATCACACACCGCCTATCACGCGCCACCTATCAAACACCACCTATCATACACCACATAACCACCTATCACACACGACCTATCACACACCACATAACCACCTATCACACACCACCTATCACACACCACATAACCACCTATCACACAACACCTATCACACACCACCTATCACACGCCACCTATCACACGCCACCTATCACACGCCACCTATCACACGTCACCTATCACACACCACCTATCACACACCACCTAACCACCTATCACACACCACGTATCACACGCCATCTATCACACACCACCTATCACATAACACCTATCACACACCACCAATCACACACCACCTATCACACACCACCTATGACACGCCACCTATCACATAACACCTATCACACACCACCTATCACACGTCACCTATCACACACCATCTATCACACACCACCTATCCACCTATCACACTCCACCTATCACTCACCACATATCACACACCACCTATCACACAACACCTATCACACACCACCTATCACACACCACCTATCACACGCCACCTATCACACACCACCTATCACGCACCACCTATCACGCACCACGTATCACACACCACCTATCACACACCACCTATCACACGCCACCTATCACAGACCACCTATCACACACCACCTATCACACGCCACCTATCACACACCAACTATCAGACGCCACCTATCACACACCACCTATCATACACCACCTATCACACACCACCTATCAGACGCCACCTATCACACACCACCTATCACACACCACCTAACCACCTATCAGACACCACCTATCACACACCACCTATCACACACCACCTATCAGACGCCACCTATCACACACCACCTATCACACACCACCTAACCACCTATCACACACCACCTATCACACACCACCTATCACACGCCACCTATCACACACCAACTATCAGACGCCACCTATCAGACGCCACCTATCACACACCACCTATCACACACCACCTATCACACACCACCTATCAGATGCCACCTATCACACACCACCTATCACACACCACCTAACCACCTATCACACACCACCTATCACACACCACCTATCACACACCACCTATCAGACGCCACCTATCACACACCACCTATCACACACCACCCAACCACCTATCACACACCACCTATCACGCACCACCTATCACACACCACCTATCACACGCCACCTATCATACACCACATAACCACCTATCACACACCACCTATCACATGCCACCTATCACACGCCACCTATCACACGCCACCTATCACACACCACCTATCACACGCCACCTATCACACGCCACCTATCACACGCCACCTATCACACGCCACCTATCACACACCACCTATCACATGCCACCTATCACACACCACCTATCACACACCACCTATCACACATCACCTAAACACCTATCACACACCACCTATCACACGCCACCTATCAAACACCACCTATCACACATCACCTAACCACCTATCACACACCACCTATCACACGCCACCTATCACACACCACCTATCACATAACACCTATCACACGCCACCTATCACACACCACCTATCACACGCCACCTATCACACACCACCTATCACGCACCACCTATCACGCACCACGTATCACACACCACCTATCACACACCACCTATCACACGCCACCTATCACACACCACCTATCACACGTCACCTATCACACACCACCTATCACACACCACCTATCACACACCACCTATCACACGCCACCTATCACGCACCACCTATCACGCACCACATATCACACACCACCTATCACACGCCACCTATCACACACCACCTATCACATGCCACCTATCACACGCCACCTATCACACACCACCTATCACACGCCACCTATCACACACCACCTATCACACACCACCTATCACATGCCACCTATCACACACCTACTATCAGACGCCACCTATCACACACCACCTATCACACGCCACCTATCACACACCAAATATCAGATGCCACCTATCACACACCACCTATCACACACCACCTATCAGATGCCACCTATCACAAACCACCTATCACACACCACCTAACCACCTATCACACACCACCTATCACACGCCACCTATCAGACGCCGCCTATCACACACCACCTATCACACACCACCTAACCACCTATCACACACCACCTATCACACGCCACCTATCACACGCCACCTATCACACACCACCTATCACACACCAGTTATCACACACCACCTAACCACCTATCACACACCACCTATCACACACCACTTATCACACGCCACCTATCACACACCACCTTTCACACACCACCTATCACACACCACCTATCACGCGCCACCTATCACGCACCAGCTATCACACACCACCTATCACACACCACCTAACCACCTATCACACACCACCTATCACACGCCACCTATCACGCACCACCTATCACACACCACATATCACACACCACCTAACCACCTATCACACACCACCTATCACGTGCCACCTATCACAAGCCAACTATCACACGCCACCTATCACACACCACCTATCACACACCACCTATCACACACCACCTTTCACACACCACCTATCACACACCACCTATCACACGCCACCTATCACACACCACCTATCGCACACCACCTATCACATACCACCTATCACGTGCCACCTATCACACGCCACCTATCACACACCACCTCTCACACACCACCTATCACACACCACCTATCCACCTATCACACGCCACCTATCACGCACCACCTATCACACACCACTTATCCACCTATCACACGCCACCTATCACATGCCACCTATCACACACCACCTATCTCACACCACCTATCCACCTATCACACGCCACATATCACGCACCACCTATCACACACCACCTATCACACACCACCTATCACACACCACCTATCACGCACCACCTATCACGCACCACCTATCACGCACCAACTATCACACACCACCTATCACACACCACCTAACCACCTATCACACACCACCTATCACACGCCACCTATCACACACCACCTATCACACACCACCTATCACACACCACCTAACCACCTATCACACAGCACCTATCACACACCACCTAACCAACTATCACACACCACCTATCACACTCCAACTATCACACACCACCTATCACACACCACCTAACCACCTATCACACACCACCTATCACACGCCACCTATCACACTCCAACTATCACACTCCACCTATCACACACCACCTAACCACCTATCACACACCACCTATCACGTGCCACCTATCACGCGCCACCTATCACGCGCTACCTATCACACACCACGTATCACACACCACCTATCACACACCACCTAACCACCTATCACATGCCACCTATCACACACCACCTATCACGCGCCACCTATCACGCGCTACCTATCACATAACACCTATCACACGCTACCTATCACACACCACCTAACCACCTATCACACACCACCTAACCACCTATCACACACCACCTATCACACACCACCTATCACGTCCCACCTATCACACACCACCTAACCACCTATCATACACCACCTATCACACACCACCTATCACACACCACCTATCACACACCACCTAACCACCTATCACACGCCACCTATCACACACCACCTATCACACACCACCTATCACACACCACCTATCACACACCACCCATCACACACCACCTATCACACGCCACCTATCACACACCACCTATCACGTGCCACCTATCACACACCACCTAACCACCTATCACACACCACCGATCACACGCCACCTATCACACACCACCTAACCACCTATCACACACCACCTATCACACGCCGCCTATCACATGCCACCTATCACACACCACCTATCACACACCACCTATCACACACCACCTATCACACGCCACCTATCACACACCATCTATCACGCACCACCTTAAAACCTATCAGACGCCACCTATCACACGCCAACTATGACACACCAGCTATCACACACCACCTAACACATGCCACCTATCACATACCACCTTCACACACAACCTATCACGCACCACCTATCACACACCACCTATCGCACACCACCTATCACACACCATCTATCACGCACTACCTATCACACACCACCTATCACACACCACCTATCCACCTATCACGCGCCACCTATCACACACCACCTATCACACACCACCTATCATGCACCACCTATCACACACCACCTATCCACCTATCACGTGCCATCTATCATGCACCACTTATCCACCTATCACACGCCACCTATCACGCATCACCTATCACACACCACCTATCACACACCACCTGTCACACACCACCTATCACACACCACCTATCCACCTATCACGCACCACCTATCACGCACCACCTATCACACACCACCTATCATACATCACCTATCACACACCACCTATCACACACCAGCTATCACACACCACCTATCCACCTATCACACACCACCTATCACACACCACCTATCACACACCACCTATCCACCTATCACGCACCACCTATCACGCGCCACCTATCACACACCACCTATCCACCTATCACGCGCCATCTATCAAACACCACCTATCACACACCACCTATCACACACCACCTAACCACCTATCACACTCCCCCTATCACACACCACCTATCCACCTATCACACACCGCCTATCACACACCACGTATCACACTCCACCTATCACACACCACCTATCACGCACCAGCTATCCACCTGTCACACGCCACCTAACACACACCACCTATCACACACCACCTATCCACCTATCACACGCCACCTATCACTCACCACCTATCACACACCACCTCTCACACACCACCTATCACACACCACCTATAACACACCACCTATCACACGCCACCTATCATACACCATCTATCACACACCACCTAACCACCTATCAGACGCCACCTATCACACGCCACCTATCACACACCACCTATCACACACCACCTATCACACGCCACCTATCACACGCCACCTATCACACACCACCTATCACACACCACCTAACCACCTATCACACACCACCTATCACACACCACCTCTCACACACCACCTATCACACACCACCTCTCACACACCACCTAACCACCTATCACACACCACCTATCACACACCACCTCTCACACACCACCTATCACACACCACCTCTCACACACCACCTATCACACACCACCTATCACACACCACCTATCACACACCAACTATCACACACCACCTAACCACCTATCAGACGCCACCTATCACACGCCAACTATGACACACCACCTATCACATACCACCTATCACGTGCCACCTATCACACGCCACCTATCACACACCACCTCTCACACACCACCGATCACACACGACCTAACCACCTATCACACACCACCTATCACGTGCCACATATCACACACCACCTATCACACACCACCTATCACGTGCCACCTATCACACGCCACCTATCACACACCACCTATCACACACCACCTATCACACGACACCTATCACACAACACCTATCACACACCACCTAACCACCTATCACACACCACCTATCACACGACACCTATCACACACCACCTATCACACACCACCTATCACACACCAGCTAACCACCTATCACACACCACCTATCACACACCACCTAACCACCTATCACACACCACCTATCACACGCCACCTATCACACACCACCTATCACACACCACCTAACCACCTATCACACACCACCTATCACGTGCCATCTATCACGCGCCACCTATCACGCGCTACCTATCACACACCACCTATCACACACCACCTATCACACACCACCTAACCACCTATCACATGCCACCTATCACACACCACCTATCACGCGCCACCTATCACGTGCTACCTATCACATAACACCTATCACACGCCACCTATCACACACCACCTATCACACACCACCTAACCACCCTTCACACACCACCTAACCACCTATCACACACCACCTATCACACACCACCTATCACACACCACCTCTCACACACCACCTAACCACCTATCACACACCACCTATCACACACCACCTATCACACACCACCTATCACACACCACCTAACCACCTATCACACACCACCCATCACACACCACCTATCACACACCACCTATCACACGCCACCTATCACACACCACCTATCACGTGCCACCTATCACACACCACCTAACCACCTATCACACACCACCTATCACACACCACCTATCACACACCACCTAACCACCTATCACACACCACCCATCACACACCACCTATCACACACCACCTATCACACGCCACCTATCACACACCACCTATCAAGTGCCACCTATCACACACCACCTAACCACCTATCACACACCACCTATCACACACCACCTAACCACCTATCACACACCACCCATCACACACCACCTATCACACACCACCTATCACACGCCACCTATCACACACCACCTATCACGTGCCACCTATCACACACCACCTAACCACCTATCACACACCACCTATCACACACCACCTATCACACACCACCTATCACACACCACCTAACCACCTATCACACACCACCCATCACACACCACCTATCACACACCACCTATCACACGCCACCTATCACACACCACCTATCAAGTGCCACCTATCACACACCACCTAACCACCTATCACACACCACCTATCACACACCACCTATCACACACCACCTAACCACCTATCACACACCACCTATCACGTGCCACCTATCACACGCCGCCTATCACACGCCACCTATCACACGCCACCTATCACATGCCACCTGTCACACACCACCTATCACACGCCACCTATCACGCACCATCTATCATGCACCACCTGACAACCTATCAGACGCCACCTATCACACGCCAACTATGACACACCACCTATCACACACCACCTATCACACACCACCTATCACACGCCACCTATCACACACCACCTATCACACGCCACCTATCACACGCCACCTATCACACGCCACCTATCACACACCACCTATCACACGCCACCTATCACACGCCACCTATCACACACGACCTATCACACACGACCTATCACACGCCACCTACCACACGCCACCTATCACACACCACCTATCACACACCAGCCATCACACACCACCTATCACATACCACCTATCACACACCACCTATCACACACCACCTATCACACGCCACCTATCACACACCACCTATCACACACCACCTATCACATACCACCTATCACGTGCCACCTATCACATGCCACCTATCACACACCACCTATCACGTGCCACCTATCACGCGCTACCTATCACACACCACCTATCACGCGCCACCTATCACGCGCTACCTATCACACACCACCTATCACGTGCCACCTATCACACGCCACCTATCACACACCACCTATCACACACCACCTAACCACCTATCACACACCACCTATCACACACCACCTAACCACCTATCACGCGCCACCTATCACATACCACCTTCACACACAACCTATCACACACCACCTATCACACACCACCTAACCACCTATCACGCGCCACCTATCACATACCACCTTCACACACCACCTATCACACACCACCTATCCACCTATCACGCGCCACCTATCACACACCACCTATCACACACCACCTATCATGCACCACCTATCACACACCACCTATCCACCTATCACGTGCCACCTATCATGCACCACTTATCCACCTATCACACGCCACCTATCACGCATCACCTGTCACACACCACCTATCACACACCACCTATCCACCTATCACGCACCACCTATCACGCACCACCTATCACACACCACCTATCATACATCACCTATCACACACCACCTATCACACACCACCTATCACACACCACCTATCCACCTATCACACACCACCTATCACACACCACATATCACACACCACCTATCCACCTATCACGCACCACCTATCACGCGCCACCTATCACACACCACCTATCCACCTATCACGCGCCATCTATCAAACACCACCTATCACACACCACCTATCACACACCACCTAACCACCTATCACACTCCCCCTATCACACACCACCTATCCACCTATCACACACCGCCTATCACACACCACGTATCACACTCCACCTATCACACACCACCTATCACGCACCAGCTATCCACCTGTCACACGCCACCTATCACACACCACCTATCACACACCACCTATCCACCTATCACACGCCACCTATCACGCACCACCTATCACACACCACTTATCCACCTATCACACGCCACCTATCACATGCCACCTATCACACACCACCTATCTCACACCACCTATCCACCTATCACGCACCACCCATCACGCACCACCTATCACGCACCACCTATCACGCACCAACTATCACACACCACCTATCACACACCACCTAACCACCTATCACACACCACCTATCACACGCCACCTATCACACACCACCTATCACACACCACCTATCACACACCACCTAACCACCTATCACACAGCACCTATCACACACCACCTAACCAACTATCACACACCACCTATCACACTCCAACTATCACACACCACCTATCACACACCACCTAACCACCTATCACACACCACCTATCACACTCCAACTATCACACACCACCTATCACACACCACCTAACCACCTATCACACACCACCTATCACACGCCACCTATCACACTCCAACTATCACACTCCACCTATCACACACCACCTAACCACCTATCACACACCACCTATCACGTGCCACCTATCACGCGCCACCTATCACGCGCTACCTATCACACACCACGTATCACACACCACCTATCACACACCACCTAACCACCTATCACATGCCACCTATCACACACCACCTATCACGCGCCACCTATCACGCGCTACCTATCACATAACACCTATCACACGCTACCTATCACACACCACCTAACCACCTATCACACACCACCTAACCACCTATCACACACCACCTATCACACACCACCTATCACGTCCCACCTATCACACACCACCTAACCACCTATCATACACCACCTATCACACACCACCTATCACACACCACCTATCACACACCACCTAACCACCTATCACACGCCACCTATCACACACCACCTATCACACACCACTTATCACACACCACCTATCACACACCACCCATCACACACCACCTATCACACGCCACCTATCACACACCACCTATCACGTGCCACCTATCACACACCACCTAACCACCTATCACACACCACCTATCACACGCCACCTATCACACACCACCTAACCACCTATCACACACCACCTATCACACGCCGCCTATCACACGCCACCTATCACACGCCACCTATCACATGCCACCTATCACACACCACCTATCACACACCACCTATCACACACCACCTATCACACGCCACCTATCACACACCATCTATCACGCACCACCTAACAACCTATCAGACGCCACCTATCACACGCCAACTATGACACACCAGCTATCACACACCACCTAACACATGCCACCTATCACATACCACCTTCACACACAACCTATCACGCACCACCTATCACACACCACCTATCGCACACCACCTATCACACACCATCTATCACGCACTACCTATCACACACCACCTATCACACACCACCTATCCACCTATCACGCGCCACCTATCACACACCACCTATCACACACCACCTATCATGCACCACCTATCACACACCACCTATCCACCTATCACGTGCCATCTATCATGCACCACTTATCCACCTATCACACGCCACCTATCACGCATCACCTATCACACACCACCTATCACACACCACCTGTCACACACCACCTATCACACACCACCTATCCACCTATCACGCACCACCTATCACGCACCACCTATCACACACCACCTATCATACATCACCTATCACACACCACCTATCACACACCAGCTATCACACACCACCTATCCACCTATCACACACCACCTATCACACACCACCTATCACACACCACCTATCCACCTATCACGCACCACCTATCACGCGCCACCTATCACACACCACCTATCCACCTATCACGCGCCATCTATCAAACACCACCTATCACACACCACCTATCACACACCACCTAACCACCTATCACACTCCCCCTATCACACACCACCTATCCACCTATCACACACCGCCTATCACACACCACGTATCACACTCCACCTATCACACACCACCTATCACGCACCAGCTATCCACCTGTCACACGCCACCTAACACACACCACCTATCACACACCACCTATCCACCTATCACACGCCACCTATCACTCACCACCTATCACACACCACCTCTCACACACCACCTATCACACACCACCTATAACACACCAACTATCACACGCCACCTATCATACACCATCTATCACACACCACCTAACCACCTATCAGACGCCACCTATCACACGCCACCTATCACACACCACCTATCACACACCACCTATCACACGCCACCTATCACACGCCACCTATCACACACCACCTATCACACACCACCTAACCACCTATCACACACCACCTATCACACACCACCTCTCACACACCACCTATCACACACCACCTATCACACACCACCTAACCACCTATCACACACCACCTATCACACACCACCTCTCACACACCACCTATCACACACCACCTCTCACACACCACCTATCACACACCACCTATCACACACCACCTATCACACACCAACTATCACACACCACCTAACCACCTATCAGACGCCACCTATCACACGCCAACTATGACACACCACCTATCACATACCACCTATCACGTGCCACCTATCACACGCCACCTATCACACACCACCTCTCACACACCACCGATCACACACGACCTAACCACCTATCACACACCACCTATCACGTGCCACATATCACACACCACCTATCACACACCACCTATCACGTGCCACCTATCACACGCCACCTATCACACACCACCTATCACACACCACCTATCACACGACACCTATCACACAACACCTATCACACACCACCTAACCACCTATCACACACCACCTATCACACGACACCTATCACACACCACCTATCACACACCACCTATCACACACCAGCTAACCACCTATCACACACCACCTATCACACACCACCTAACCACCTATCACACACCACCTATCACACGCCACCTATCACACACCACCTATCACACACCACCTAACCACCTATCACACACCACCTATCACGTGCCATCTATCACGCGCCACCTATCACGCGCTACCTATCACACACCACCTATCACACACCACCTATCACACACCACCTAACCACCTATCACATGCCACCTATCACACACCACCTATCACGCGCCACCTATCACATGCTACCTATCACATAACACCTATCACACGCCACCTATCACACACCACCTATCACACACCACCTAACCACCCTTCACACACCACCTAACCACCTATCACACACCACCTATCACACACCACCTATCACACACCACCTCTCACACACCACCTAACCACCTATCACACACCACCTATCACACACCACCTATCACACACCACCTATCACACACCACCTAACCACCTATCACACACCACCCATCACACACCACCTATCACATACCACCTATCACACGCCACCTATCACACACCACCTATCACGTGCCACCTATCACACACCACCTAACCACCTATCACACACCACCTATCACACACCACCTATCACACACCACCTATCACACACCACCTAACCACCTATCACACACCACCCATCACACACCACCTATCACACACCACCTATCACACGCCACCTATCACACACCACCTATCAAGTGCCACCTATCACACACCACCTAACCACCTATCACACACCACCTATCACACACCACCTATCACGTGCCACCTATCACACACCACCTAACCACCTATCACACACCACCTATCACATGCCACCTATCACACACCACCTAACCACCTATCACACACCACCTATCACGTGCCACCTATCACACGCCGCCTATCACACGCCACCTATCACACGCCACCTATCACATGCCACCTGTCACACACCACCTATCACACGCCACCTATCACGCACCATCTATCATGCACCACCTGACAACCTATCAGACGCCACCTATCACACGCCAACTATGACACACCACCTATCACACACCACCTATCACACACCACCTATCACACGCCACCTATCACACACCACCTATCACACGCCACCTATCACACGCCACCTATCACACGCCACCTATCACACACCACCTATCACACGCCACCTATCACACGCCACCTATCACACACGACCTATCACACACGACCTATCACACGCCACCTACCACACGCCACCTATCACACACCACCTATCACACACCAGCCATCACACACCACCTATCACATACCACCTATCACACACCACCTATCACACACCACCTATCACACGCCACCTATCACACACCACCTATCACACACCACCTATCACATACCACCTATCACGTGCCACCTATCACATGCCACCTATCACACACCACCTATCACGTGCCACCTATCACGCGCTACCTATCACACACCACCTATCACACACCACCTAACCACCTATCACATGCCACCTATCACACACCACCTATCACGCGCCACCTATCACGCGCTACCTATCACACACCACCTATCACGTGCCACCTATCACACGCCACCTATCACACACCACCTATCACACACCACCTAACCACCTATCATACACCACCTATCACACACCACCTAACAACCTATCACGCGCCACCTATCACATACCACCTTCACACACAACCTATCACGCACCACCTATCACACACCACCTATCACACAACACCTATCACACACCATCTATCACGCACTACCTATCACACACCACCTATCACACACCACCTATCCACCTATCACGCGCCACCTATCACACACCACCTATCACACACCACCTATCATGCACCACCTATCACACACCACCTATCCACCTATCACGTGCCACCTATCATGCACCACTTATCCACCTATCACACGCCACCTATCACGCATCACCTGTCACACACCACCTATCACACACCACCTATCCACCTATCACGCACCACCTATCACGCACCACCTATCACACACCACCTATCATACATCACCTATCACACACCACCTATCACACACCACCTATCACCCACCACCTATCCACCTATCACACACCACCTATCACACACCACCTATCACACACCACCTATCCACCTATCACGCACCACCTATCACGCGCCACCTATCACACACCACCTATCCACCTATCACGCGCCATCTATCAAACACCACCTATCACACACCACCTATCACACACCACCTATCCACCTATCACACACCGCCTATCACACACCACGTATCACACTCCACCTATCACACACCACCTATCACGCACCAGCTATCCACCTGTCACACGCCACCTATCACACACCACCTATCACACACCACCTATCCACCTATCACACGCCACCTATCACGCACCACCTATCACACACCACTTATCCACCTATCACACGCCACCTATCACATGCCACCTATCACACACCACCTATCTCACACCACCTATCCACCTATCACACGCCACCTATCACGCACCACCTATCACACACCACCTATCACACACCACCTATCACACACCACCTATCACGCACCACCTATCACGCACCACCTATCACGCACCAACTATCACACACCACCTATCACACACCACCTAACCACCTATCACACACCACCTATCACACGCCACCTATCACACACCACCTATCACACACCACCTATCACACACCACCTAACCACCTATCACACAGCACCTATCACACACCACCTAACCAACTATCACACACCACCTATCACACTCCAACTATCACACACCACCTATCACACACCACCTAACCACCTATCACACACCACCTATCACACGCCACCTATCACACTCCAACTATCACACTCCACCTATCACACACCACCTAACCACCTATCACACACCACCTATCACGTGCCACCTATCACGCGCCACCTATCACGCGCTACCTATCACACACCACGTATCACACACCACCTATCACACACCACCTAACCACCTATCACATGCCACCTATCACACACCACCTATCACGCGCCACCTATCACGCGCTACCTATCACATAACACCTATCACACGCTACCTATCACACACCACCTAACCACCTATCACACACCACCTAACCACCTATCACACACCACCTATCACACACCACCTATCACGTCCCACCTATCACACACCACCTAACCACCTATCATACACCACCTATCACACACCACCTATCACACACCACCTATCACACACCACCTAACCACCTATCACACGCCACCTATCACACACCACCTATCACACACCACCTATCACACACCACCTATCACACACCACCCATCACACACCACCTATCACATACCACCTTCACACACAACCTATCACGCACCACCTATCACACACCACCTATCGCACACCACCTATCACACACCATCTATCACGCACTACCTATCACACACCACCTATCACACACCACCTATCCACCTATCACGCGCCACCTATCACACACCACCTATCACACACCACCTATCATGCACCACCTATCACACACCACCTATCCACCTATCACGTGCCATCTATCATGCACCACTTATCCACCTATCACACGCCACCTATCACGCATCACCTATCACACACCACCTATCACACACCACCTGTCACACACCACCTATCACACACCACCTATCCACCTATCACGCACCACCTATCACGCACCACCTATCACACACCACCTATCATACATCACCTATCACACACCACCTATCACACACCACCTATCACACACCACCTATCCACCTATCACACACCACCTATCACACACCACCTATCACACACCACCTATCCACCTATCACGCACCACCTATCACGCGCCACCTATCACACACCACCTATCCACCTATCACGCGCCATCTATCAAACACCACCTATCACACACCACCTATCACACACCACCTAACCACCTATCACACTCCCCCTATCACACACCACCTATCCACCTATCACACACCGCCTATCACACACCACGTATCACACTCCACCTATCATACATCACCTATCACACACCACCTATCACACACCACCTATCACACACCACCTATCCACCTATCACACACCACCTATCACACACCACCTATCACACACCACCTATCCACCTATCACGCACCACCTATCACGCGCCACCTATCACACACCACCTATCCACCTATCACGCGCCATCTATCAAACACCACCTATCACACACCACCTATCACACACCACCTAACCACCTATCACACTCCCCCTATCACACACCACCTAACCACCTATCACACACCACCTATCCACCTATCACACACCACCTATCACACACCACCTATCACGCACCAGCTATCCACCTGTCACACGCCACCTAACACACACCACCTATCACACACCACCTATCCACCTATCACACGCCACCTATCACTCACCACCTATCACACACCACCTCTCACACACCACCTATCACACACCACCTATAACACACCACCTATCACACGCCACCTATCATACACCATCTATCACACACCACCTAACCACCTATCAGACGCCACCTATCAGACGCCACCTATCACACACCACCTATCACACACCACCTATCACACGCCACCTATCACACGCCACCTATCACACGCCACCTATCACACACCACCTATCAAACACCACCTATCACACGCCACCTATCACACGCCACCTGTCACACACCACCTATCAAACGCCACCCATCACACGCCACCTATCACACACCACCTATCACACGCCACCTATCACACACCACCTATCACACGCCACCTATCGCACACCACTTATTGCACACCACCTATCGCACACCACCTATCACACACCACCTATCACATACCACCTATCACACACCACCTATCACATACCACCTATCACACACCACCTATCACACACCACCTATCACACGCCACCTATCACACACCACCTATCACACACCACCTATCAAATACTCCCTATCACGTGCCACCTATCACACGCCACCTATCACACACCACCTATCACGTGCCACCTATCACGCGCTACCTATCACACACCACCTATCACACACCACCTAACCACCTATCACATGCCACCTATCACATGCCACCTATCACGCGCCACCTATCACGCGCTACCTGTCACACACCACCTATCACAGCCACCAATCACACGCCACCTATCACACACCACCTATCACACACCACCTAACCACCTATCACACACCACCTAACCACCTATCACACACCCCCTATCACACACCACCTATCACGTGGCACCTATCACACGCCACCTATCGCAAACCACCTATCACACACCACCTATCACACACCACCTATCACACACCACATAACCACCTATCACAAACCACCTATCACACGCCACCTATCACACACTACATAACCACCTATCACACACCACCTATCACATAACACCTATCACACGCCACCTATCACACACCATCTATCACACACTACCTATCAGACGCCACCTATCACACACCTCCTATCACACACCACCTATCCACCTATCACGCGCTACCTATCACACACCACCTATCACACACCACCTAACCACCTATCATACACCACCTATCACACACCACCTAACCACCTATCACGCGCCACCTATCACATACCCCCTTCACACACAACCTATCACGCACCACCTATCACACACCACCTATCACACAACACCTATCACACACCATCTATCACGCACTACCTATCACACACCACCTATCACACACCACCTATCCACCTATCACGCGCCACCTATCACACACCACCTATCACACACCACCTATCATGCACCACCTATCACACACCACCTATCCACCTATCACGTGCCACCTATCATGCACCACTTATCCACCTATCACACGCCACCTATCACGCATCACCTGTCACACACCACCTATCACACACCACCTATCCACCTATCACGCACCACCTATCACGCACCACCTATCACACACCACCTATCATACATCACCTATCACACACCACCTATCACACACCACCTATCACCCACCACCTATCCACCTATCACACACCACCTATCACACACCACCTATCACACACCACCTATCCACCTATCACGCACCACCTATCACGCGCCACCTATCACACACCACCTATCCACCTATCACACGCCATCTATCAAACACCACCTATCACACACCACCTATCACACACCACCTATCCACCTATCACACACCGCCTATCACACACCACGTATCACACTCCACCTATCACACACCACCTATCACGCACCAGCTATCCACCTGTCACACGCCACCTATCACACACCACCTATCACACACCACCTATCCACCTATCACACGCCACCTATCACGCACCACCTATCACACACCACTTATCCACCTATCACACGCCACCTATCACATGCCACCTATCACACACCACCTATCTCACACCACCTATCCACCTATCACACGCCACCTATCACGCACCACCTATCACACACCACCTATCACACACCACCTATCACACACCACCTATCACGCACCACCTATCACGCACCACCTATCACGCACCAACTATCACACACCACCTATCACACACCACCTAACCACCTATCACACACCACCTATCACACGCCACCTATCACACACCACCTATCACACACCACCTATCACACACCACCTAACCACCTATCACACAGCACCTATCACACACCACCTAACCAACTATCACACACCACCTATCACACTCCAACTATCACACACCACCTATCACACACCACCTAACCACCTATCACACACCACCTATCACACGCCACCTATCACACTCCAACTATCACACTCCACCTATCACACACCACCTAACCACCTATCACACACCACCTATCACGTGCCACCTATCACGCGCCACCTATCACGCGCTACCTATCACACACCACGTATCACACACCACCTATCACACACCACCTAACCACCTATCACATGCCACCTATCACACACCACCTATCACGCGCCACCTATCACGCGCTACCTATCACATAACACCTATCACACGCTACCTATCACACACCACCTAACCACCTATCACACACCACCTAACCACCTATCACACACCACCTATCACACACCACCTATCACGTCCCACCTATCACACACCACCTAACCACCTATCATACACCACCTATCACACACCACCTATCACACACCACCTATCACACACCACCTAACCACCTATCACACGCCACCTATCACACACCACCTATCACACACCACCTACCACACGCCACCTATCACACACCACCTATCACACACCAGCCATCACACACCACCTATCACATACCACCTATCACACACCACCTATCACACACCACCTATCACACGCCACCTATCACACACCACCTATCACACACCACCTATCACATACCACCTATCACGTGCCACCTATCACATGCCACCTATCACACACCACCTATCACGTGCCACCTATCACGCGCTACCTATCACACACCACCTATCACACACCACCTAACCACCTATCACATGCCACCTATCACACACCACCTATCACGCGCCACCTATCACGCGCTACCTATCACACACCACCTATCACGTGCCACCTATCACACGCCACCTATCACACACCACCTATCACACACCACCTAACCACCTATCATACACCACCTATCACACACCACCTAACAACCTATCACGCGCCACCTATCACATACCACCTTCACACACAACCTATCACGCACCACCTATCACACACCACCTATCACACAACACCTATCACACACCATCTATCACGCACTACCTATCACACACCACCTATCACACACCACCTATCCACCTATCACGCGCCACCTATCACACACCACCTATCACACACCACCTATCATGCACCACCTATCACACACCACCTATCCACCTATCACGTGCCACCTATCATGCACCACTTATCCACCTATCACACGCCACCTATCACGCATCACCTGTCACACACCACCTATCACACACCACCTATCCACCTATCACGCACCACCTATCACGCACCACCTATCACACACCACCTATCATACATCACCTATCACACACCACCTATCACACACCACCTATCACCCACCACCTATCCACCTATCACACACCACCTATCACACACCACCTATCACACACCACCTATCCACCTATCACGCACCACCTATCACGCGCCACCTATCACACACCACCTATCCACCTATCACGCGCCATCTATCAAACACCACCTATCACACACCACCTATCACACACCACCTATCCACCTATCACACACCGCCTATCACACACCACGTATCACACTCCACCTATCACACACCACCTATCACGCACCAGCTATCCACCTGTCACACGCCACCTATCACACACCACCTATCACACACCACCTATCCACCTATCACACGCCACCTATCACGCACCACCTATCACACACCACTTATCCACCTATCACACGCCACCTATCACATGCCACCTATCACACACCACCTATCTCACACCACCTATCCACCTATCACACGCCACCTATCACGCACCACCTATCACACACCACCTATCACACACCACCTATCACACACCACCTATCACGCACCACCTATCACGCACCACCTATCACGCACCAACTATCACACACCACCTATCACACACCACCTAACCACCTATCACACACCACCTATCACACGCCACCTATCACACACCACCTATCACACACCACCTATCACACACCACCTAACCACCTATCACACAGCACCTATCACACACCACCTAACCAACTATCACACACCACCTATCACACTCCAACTATCACACACCACCTATCACACACCACCTAACCACCTATCACACACCACCTATCACACGCCACCTATCACACTCCAACTATCACACTCCACCTATCACACACCACCTAACCACCTATCACACACCACCTATCACGTGCCACCTATCACGCGCCACCTATCACGCGCTACCTATCACACACCACGTATCACACACCACCTATCACACACCACCTAACCACCTATCACATGCCACCTATCACACACCACCTATCACGCGCCACCTATCACGCGCTACCTATCACATAACACCTATCACACGCTACCTATCACACACCACCTAACCACCTATCACACACCACCTAACCACCTATCACACACCACCTATCACACACCACCTATCACGTCCCACCTATCACACACCACCTAACCACCTATCATACACCACCTATCACACACCACCTATCACACACCACCTATCACACACCACCTAACCACCTATCACACGCCACCTATCACACACCACCTATCACACACTACCTATCACACACCACCTATCACACACCACCCATCACACACCACCTATCACATACCACCTTCACACACAACCTATCACGCACCACCTATCACACACCACCTATCGCACACCACCTATCACACACCATCTATCACGCACTACCTATCACACACCACCTATCACACACCACCTATCCACCTATCACGCGCCACCTATCACACACCACCTATCACACACCACCTATCATGCACCACCTATCACACACCACCTATCCACCTATCACGTGCCATCTATCATGCACCACTTATCCACCTATCACACGCCACCTATCACGCATCACCTATCACACACCACCTATCACACACCACCTGTCACACACCACCTATCACACACCACCTATCCACCTATCACGCACCACCTATCACGCACCACCTATCACACACCACCTATCATACATCACCTATCACACACCACCTATCACACACCACCTATCACACACCACCTATCCACCTATCACACACCACCTATCACACACCACCTATCACACACCACCTATCCACCTATCACGCACCACCTATCACGCGCCACCTATC
Organism: Carcharodon carcharias; assembly: GCF_017639515.1. NCBI lineage: Eukaryota > Metazoa > Chordata > Chondrichthyes > Lamniformes > Lamnidae > Carcharodon > Carcharodon carcharias. The sequence continues at coordinate 198,846,561 of NC_054469.1, forward strand.
ACACACCACCTATCCACCTATCACGCGCCATCTATCAAACACCACCTATCACACACCACCTATCACACACCACCTAACCACCTATCACACTCCCCCTATCACACACCACCTATCCACCTATCACACACCGCCTATCACACACCACGTATCACACTCCACCTATCATACACCACCTATCACACACCACCTATCACACACCACCTATCCACCTATCACACACCACCTATCACACACCACCTATCACACACCACCTATCCACCTATCACGCACCACCTATCACGCGCCACCTATCACACACCACCTATCCACCTATCACGCGCCATCTATCAAACACCACCTATCACACACCACCTATCACACACCACCTAACCACCTATCACACTCCCCCTATCACACACCACCTAACCACCTATCACACACCACCTATCCACCTATCACACACCACCTATCACACACCACCTATCACGCACCAGCTATCCACCTGTCACACGCCACCTAACACACACCACCTATCACACACCACCTATCCACCTATCACACGCCACCTATCACTCACCACCTATCACACACCACCTCTCACACACCACCTATCACACACCACCTATAACACACCACCTATCACACGCCACCTATCATACACCATCTATCACACACCACCTAACCACCTATCAGACGCCACCTATCAGACGCCACCTATCACACACCACCTATCACACACCACCTATCACACGCCACCTATCACACGCCACCTATCACACGCCACCTATCACACACCACCTATCAAACACCACCTATCACACGCCACCTATCACACGCCACCTGTCACACACCACCTATCAAACGCCACCCATCACACGCCACCTATCACACACCACCTATCACACGCCACCTATCACACACCACCTATCACACGCCACCTATCGCACACCACTTATTGCACACCACCTATCGCACACCACCTATCACACACCACCTATCACATACCACCTATCACACACCACCTATCACATACCACCTATCACACACCACCTATCACACACCACCTATCACACGCCACCTATCACACACCACCTATCACACACCACCTATCAAATACCACCTATCACGTGCCACCTATCACACGCCACCTATCACACACCACCTATCACGTGCCACCTATCACGCGCTACCTATCACACACCACCTATCACACACCACCTAACCACCTATCACATGCCACCTATCACATGCCACCTATCACGCGCCACCTATCACGCGCTACCTGTCACACACCACCTATCACAGCCACCAATCACACGCCACCTATCACACACCACCTATCACACACCACCTAACCACCTATCACACACCACCTAACCACCTATCACACACCCCCTATCACACACCACCTATCACGTGGCACCTATCACACGCCACCTATCGCAAACCACCTATCACACACCACCTATCACACACCACCTATCACACACCACATAACCACCTATCACAAACCACCTATCACACGCCACCTATCACACACTACATAACCACCTATCACACACCACCTATCACATAACACCTATCACACGCCACCTATCACACACCATCTATCACACACTACCTATCAGACGCCACCTATCACACACCTCCTATCACACACCACCTATCCACCTATCACGCGCTACCTATCACACACCACCTATCACACACCACCTAACCACCTATCATACACCACCTATCACACACCACCTAACCACCTATCACGCGCCACCTATCACATACCACCTTCACACACAACCTATCACGCACCACCTATCACACACCACCTATCACACAACACCTATCACACACCATCTATCACGCACTACCTATCACACACCACCTATCACACACCACCTATCCACCTATCACGCGCCACCTATCACACACCACCTATCACACACCACCTATCATGCACCACCTATCACACACCACCTATCCACCTATCACGTGCCACCTATCATGCACCACTTATCCACCTATCACACGCCACCTATCACGCATCACCTGTCACACACCACCTATCACACACCACCTATCCACCTATCACGCACCACCTATCACGCACCACCTATCACACACCACCTATCATACATCACCTATCACACACCACCTATCACACACCACCTATCACCCACCACCTATCCACCTATCACACACCACCTATCACACACCACCTATCACACACCACCTATCCACCTATCACGCACCACCTATCACGCGCCACCTATCACACACCACCTATCCACCTATCACACGCCATCTATCAAACACCACCTATCACACACCACCTATCACACACCACCTATCCACCTATCACACACCGCCTATCACACACCACGTATCACACTCCACCTATCACACACCACCTATCACGCACCAGCTATCCACCTGTCACACGCCACCTATCACACACCACCTATCACACACCACCTATCCACCTATCACACGCCACCTATCACGCACCACCTATCACACACCACTTATCCACCTATCACACGCCACCTATCACATGCCACCTATCACACACCACCTATCTCACACCACCTATCCACCTATCACACGCCACCTATCACGCACCACCTATCACACACCACCTATCACACACCACCTATCACACACCACCTATCACGCACCACCTATCACGCACCACCTATCACGCACCAACTATCACACACCACCTATCACACACCACCTAACCACCTATCACACACCACCTATCACACGCCACCTATCACACACCACCTATCACACACCACCTATCACACACCACCTAACCACCTATCACACAGCACCTATCACACACCACCTAACCAACTATCACACACCACCTATCACACTCCAACTATCACACACCACCTATCACACACCACCTAACCACCTATCACACACCACCTATCACACGCCACCTATCACACTCCAACTATCACACTCCACCTATCACACACCACCTAACCACCTATCACACACCACCTATCACGTGCCACCTATCACGCGCCACCTATCACGCGCTACCTATCACACACCACGTATCACACACCACCTATCACACACCACCTAACCACCTATCACATGCCACCTATCACACACCACCTATCACGCGCCACCTATCACGCGCTACCTATCACATAACACCTATCACACGCTACCTATCACACACCACCTAACCACCTATCACACACCACCTAACCACCTATCACACACCACCTATCACACACCACCTATCACGTCCCACCTATCACACACCACCTAACCACCTATCATACACCACCTATCACACACCACCTATCACACACCACCTATCACACACCACCTAACCACCTATCACACGCCACCTATCACACACCACCTATCACACACCACCTATCACACACCACCTATCACACACCACCCATCACACACCACCTATCACATACCACCTTCACACACAACCTATCACGCACCACCTATCACACACCACCTATCGCACACCACCTATCACACACCATCTATCACGCACTACCTATCACACACCACCTATCACACACCACCTATCCACCTATCACGCGCCACCTATCACACACCACCTATCACACACCACCTATCATGCACCACCTATCACACACCACCTATCCACCTATCACGTGCCATCTATCATGCACCACTTATCCACCTATCACACGCCACCTATCACGCATCACCTATCACACACCACCTATCACACACCACCTGTCACACACCACCTATCACACACCACCTATCCACCTATCACGCACCACCTATCACGCACCACCTATCACACACCACCTATCATACATCACCTATCACACACCACCTATCACACACCACCTATCACACACCACCTATCCACCTATCACACACCACCTATCACACACCACCTATCACACACCACCTATCCACCTATCACGCACCACCTATCACGCGCCACCTATCACACACCACCTATCCACCTATCACGCGCCATCTATCAAACACCACCTATCACACACCACCTATCACACACCACCTAACCACCTATCACACTCCCCCTATCACACACCACCTATCCACCTATCACACACCGCCTATCACACACCACGTATCACACTCCACCTATCATACATCACCTATCACACACCACCTATCACACACCACCTATCACACACCACCTATCCACCTATCACACACCACCTATCACACACCACCTATCACACACCACCTATCCACCTATCACGCACCACCTATCACGCGCCACCTATCACACACCACCTATCCACCTATCACGCGCCATCTATCAAACACCACCTATCACACACCACCTATCACACACCACCTAACCACCTATCACACTCCCCCTATCACACACCACCTAACCACCTATCACACACCACCTATCCACCTATCACACACCACCTATCACACACCACCTATCACGCACCAGCTATCCACCTGTCACACGCCACCTAACACACACCACCTATCACACACCACCTATCCACCTATCACACGCCACCTATCACTCACCACCTATCACACACCACCTCTCACACACCACCTATCACACACCACCTATAACACACCACCTATCACACGCCACCTATCATACACCATCTATCACACACCACCTAACCACCTATCAGACGCCACCTATCAGACGCCACCTATCACACACCACCTATCACACACCACCTATCACACGCCACCTATCACACGCCACCTATCACACGCCACCTATCACACACCACCTATCAAACACCACCTATCACACGCCACCTATCACACGCCACCTGTCACACACCACCTATCAAACGCCACCCATCACACGCCACCTATCACACACCACCTATCACACGCCACCTATCACACACCACCTATCACACGCCACCTATCACACACCACCTATCACACACCACCTATCACACACCAACTATCACACACCACCTAACCACCTATCAGACGCCACCTATCACACGCCAACTATGACACACCACCTATCACATACCACCTATCACGTGCCACCTATCACACGCCACCTATCACACACCACCTCTCACACACCACCGATCACACACGACCTAACCACCTATCACACACCACCTATCACGTGCCACATATCACACACCACCTATCACACACCACCTATCACGTGCCACCTATCACACGCCACCTATCACACACCACCTATCACACACCACCTATCACACGACACCTATCACACAACACCTATCACACACCACCTAACCACCTATCACACACCACCTATCACACGACACCTATCACACACCACCTATCACACACCACCTATCACACACCAGCTAACCACCTATCACACACCACCTATCACACACCACCTAACCACCTATCACACACCACCTATCACACGCCACCTATCACACACCACCTATCACACACCACCTAACCACCTATCACACACCACCTATCACGTGCCATCTATCACGCGCCACCTATCACGCGCTACCTATCACACACCACCTATCACACACCACCTATCACACACCACCTAACCACCTATCACATGCCACCTATCACACACCACCTATCACGCGCCACCTATCACATGCTACCTATCACATAACACCTATCACACGCCACCTATCACACACCACCTATCACACACCACCTAACCACCCTTCACACACCACCTAACCACCTATCACACACCACCTATCACACACCACCTATCACACACCACCTCTCACACACCACCTAACCACCTATCACACACCACCTATCACACACCACCTATCACACACCACCTATCACACACCACCTAACCACCTATCACACACCACCCATCACACACCACCTATCACATACCACCTATCACACGCCACCTATCACACACCACCTATCACGTGCCACCTATCACACACCACCTAACCACCTATCACACACCACCTATCACACACCACCTATCACACACCACCTATCACACACCACCTAACCACCTATCACACACCACCCATCACACACCACCTATCACACACCACCTATCACACGCCACCTATCACACACCACCTATCAAGTGCCACCTATCACACACCACCTAACCACCTATCACACACCACCTATCACACACCACCTATCACGTGCCACCTATCACACACCACCTAACCACCTATCACACACCACCTATCACATGCCACCTATCACACACCACCTAACCACCTATCACACACCACCTATCACGTGCCACCTATCACACGCCGCCTATCACACGCCACCTATCACACGCCACCTATCACATGCCACCTGTCACACACCACCTATCACACGCCACCTATCACGCACCATCTATCATGCACCACCTGACAACCTATCAGACGCCACCTATCACACGCCAACTATGACACACCACCTATCACACACCACCTATCACACACCACCTATCACACGCCACCTATCACACACCACCTATCACACGCCACCTATCACACGCCACCTATCACACGCCACCTATCACACACCACCTATCACACGCCACCTATCACACGCCACCTATCACACACGACCTATCACACACGACCTATCACACGCCACCTACCACACGCCACCTATCACACACCACCTATCACACACCAGCCATCACACACCACCTATCACATACCACCTATCACACACCACCTATCACACACCACCTATCACACGCCACCTATCACACACCACCTATCACACACCACCTATCACATACCACCTATCACGTGCCACCTATCACATGCCACCTATCACACACCACCTATCACGTGCCACCTATCACGCGCTACCTATCACACACCACCTATCACACACCACCTAACCACCTATCACATGCCACCTATCACACACCACCTATCACGCGCCACCTATCACGCGCTACCTATCACACACCACCTATCACGTGCCACCTATCACACGCCACCTATCACACACCACCTATCACACACCACCTAACCACCTATCATACACCACCTATCACACACCACCTAACAACCTATCACGCGCCACCTATCACATACCACCTTCACACACAACCTATCACGCACCACCTATCACACACCACCTATCACACAACACCTATCACACACCATCTATCACGCACTACCTATCACACACCACCTATCACACACCACCTATCCACCTATCACGCGCCACCTATCACACACCACCTATCACACACCACCTATCATGCACCACCTATCACACACCACCTATCCACCTATCACGTGCCACCTATCATGCACCACTTATCCACCTATCACACGCCACCTATCACGCATCACCTGTCACACACCACCTATCACACACCACCTATCCACCTATCACGCACCACCTATCACGCACCACCTATCACACACCACCTATCATACATCACCTATCACACACCACCTATCACACACCACCTATCACCCACCACCTATCCACCTATCACACACCACCTATCACACACCACCTATCACACACCACCTATCCACCTATCACGCACCACCTATCACGCGCCACCTATCACACACCACCTATCCACCTATCACGCGCCATCTATCAAACACCACCTATCACACACCACCTATCACACACCACCTATCCACCTATCACACACCGCCTATCACACACCACGTATCACACTCCACCTATCACACACCACCTATCACGCACCAGCTATCCACCTGTCACACGCCACCTATCACACACCACCTATCACACACCACCTATCCACCTATCACACGCCACCTATCACGCACCACCTATCACACACCACTTATCCACCTATCACACGCCACCTATCACATGCCACCTATCACACACCACCTATCTCACACCACCTATCCACCTATCACACGCCACCTATCACGCACCACCTATCACACACCACCTATCACACACCACCTATCACACACCACCTATCACGCACCACCTATCACGCACCACCTATCACGCACCAACTATCACACACCACCTATCACACACCACCTAACCACCTATCACACACCACCTATCACACGCCACCTATCACACACCACCTATCACACACCACCTATCACACACCACCTAACCACCTATCACACAGCACCTATCACACACCACCTAACCAACTATCACACACCACCTATCACACTCCAACTATCACACACCACCTATCACACACCACCTAACCACCTATCACACACCACCTATCACACGCCACCTATCACACTCCAACTATCACACTCCACCTATCACACACCACCTAACCACCTATCACACACCACCTATCACGTGCCACCTATCACGCGCCACCTATCACGCGCTACCTATCACACACCACGTATCACACACCACCTATCACACACCACCTAACCACCTATCACATGCCACCTATCACACACCACCTATCACGCGCCACCTATCACGCGCTACCTATCACATAACACCTATCACACGCTACCTATCACACACCACCTAACCACCTATCACACACCACCTAACCACCTATCACACACCACCTATCACACACCACCTATCACGTCCCACCTATCACACACCACCTAACCACCTATCATACACCACCTATCACACACCACCTATCACACACCACCTATCACACACCACCTAACCACCTATCACACGCCACCTATCACACACCACCTATCACACACCACCTATCACACACCACCTATCACACACCACCCATCACACACCACCTATCACATACCACCTTCACACACAACCTATCACGCACCACCTATCACACACCACCTATCGCACACCACCTATCACACACCATCTATCACGCACTACCTATCACACACCACCTATCACACACCACCTATCCACCTATCACGCGCCACCTATCACACACCACCTATCACACACCACCTATCATGCACCACCTATCACACACCACCTATCCACCTATCACGTGCCATCTATCATGCACCACTTATCCACCTATCACACGCCACCTATCACGCATCACCTATCACACACCACCTATCACACACCACCTGTCACACACCACCTATCACACACCACCTATCCACCTATCACGCACCACCTATCACGCACCACCTATCACACACCACCTATCATACATCACCTATCACACACCACCTATCACACACCACCTATCACACACCACCTATCCACCTATCACACACCACCTATCACACACCACCTATCACACACCACCTATCCACCTATCACGCACCACCTATCACGCGCCACCTATCACACACCACCTATCCACCTATCACGCGCCATCTATCAAACACCACCTATCACACACCACCTATCACACACCACCTAACCACCTATCACACTCCCCCTATCACACACCACCTATCCACCTATCACACACCGCCTATCACACACCACGTATCACACTCCACCTATCATACATCACCTATCACACACCACCTATCACACACCACCTATCACACACCACCTATCCACCTATCACACACCACCTATCACACACCACCTATCACACACCACCTATCCACCTATCACGCACCACCTATCACGCGCCACCTATCACACACCACCTATCCACCTATCACGCGCCATCTATCAAACACCACCTATCACACACCACCTATCACACACCACCTAACCACCTATCACACTCCCCCTATCACACACCACCTAACCACCTATCACACACCACCTATCCACCTATCACACACCACCTATCACACACCACCTATCACGCACCAGCTATCCACCTGTCACACGCCACCTAACACACACCACCTATCACACACCACCTATCCACCTATCACACGCCACCTATCACTCACCACCTATCACACACCACCTCTCACACACCACCTATCACACACCACCTATAACACACCACCTATCACACGCCACCTATCATACACCATCTATCACACACCACCTAACCACCTATCAGACGCCACCTATCAGACGCCACCTATCACACACCACCTATCACACACCACCTATCACACGCCACCTATCACACGCCACCTATCACACGCCACCTATCACACACCACCTATCAAACACCACCTATCACACGCCACCTATCACACGCCACCTGTCACACACCACCTATCAAACGCCACCCATCACACGCCACCTATCACACACCACCTATCACACGCCACCTATCACACACCACCTATCACACGCCACCTATCGCACACCACTTATTGCACACCACCTATCGCACACCACCTATCACACACCACCTATCACATACCACCTATCACACACCACCTATCACATACCACCTATCACACACCACCTATCACACACCACCTATCACACGCCACCTATCACACACCACCTATCACACACCACCTATCACATACCACCTATCACGTGCCACCTATCACACGCCACCTATCACACACCACCTATCACGTGCCACCTATCACGCGCTACCTATCACACACCACCTATCAAACACCACCTAACCACCTATCACATGCCACCTATCACATGCCACCTATCACGCGCCACCTATCACGCGCTACCTGTCACACACCACCTATCACAGCCACCAATCACACGCCACCTATCACACACCACCTATCACACACCACCTAACCACCTATCACACACCACCTAACCACCTATCACACACCCCCTATCACACACCACCTATCACGTGGCACCTATCACACGCCACCTATCGCAAACCACCTATCACACACCACCTATCACACACCACCCATCACACACCACCTATCACAAACCACCTATCAGACGCCACCTATCACACACCACCTATCACACACCACCTATCCACCTATCACGCACCACCTATCACACACCACCTATCACGCACCACCTATCACACACCATCTATCACGCACTACCTATCACACACCACCTATCACACACCACCTATCCACCTATCACGCGCCACCTATCACACACCATTTATCACACAGCACCTAACCACATATCACACTCCACCTATCACACACCACCTATCCACCTATCACAAGCCACCTATCACACACCACCTATCACACACCACCTATCCACCTATCACACTCCACCTATCACACACCACCTATCACGCACCAGCTATCCACCTGTCACACGCCACCTATCACAAACAACCTATCACACACCACCTATCCACCTATCACACGCCACCTATCACGCACCACCTATCACACACCACTTATCCACGTATCACACGCCACCTATCACATGCCACCTATCACACACCACCTATCACACACCACCTATCCAGCTATCACACACCACCTATCACACACCACCTATCACGCACCACCTATCACGCACCACCTATCACACACCACCTAACCAACTATCACACACCACCTATCACACTCCAACTATCACACACCACCTATCACACACCACCTAACCACCTATCACACACCACCTATCAAACGCCACCTATCACACACCACCTATCACACACCACCTAACCACCTATCACACACCACCTATCACGTGCCACCTATCACGCGCCACCTATCACGCGCTACCTATCACACACCACGTATGACACACCACCTATCACACACCACCTAACCACCTATCCCATGCCACCTCTCACACACCACCTATAACGCGCCACCTATCACGCGCTACCTATCACATAACACCTATCACACGCCACCTATCACACACCACCTATCACACGCCACCTATCACACACCACCTATCACACACCACCTATCACATACCACCTATCACGTGCCACCTATCACACGCCACCTATCACACACCACCTATCACGTGCCACCTATCACGCGTTACCTATCACACACCACCTATCACACACCACCTAACCACCTATCACATGCCACCTATCACACACCACCTATCACGCGCCACCTATCACGCGCTACCTATCACACACCACCTATCACAGCCACCTATCACACGCCACCTATCACACACCACCTATCGCACACCACCTAACCACCTATCAAACACCACCTAACCACCTATCACACACCCCCTATCACACACCACCTATCACGTGGCACCTATCACACGCCACCTATCACAAACCACCTATCACACACCACCTATCACACACCACCCATCACACACCACCTATCACAAACCACCTATTCCAAACCACCTATCACACGCCACCTATCACACACTACATAACCACCTATCACACACCACCTATCACACACCACCTATCACACACCACATAACCACCTATCACAAACCACCTATCACACGCCACCTATCACACACTACATAACCACCTATCACACACCACCTATCACATAACACCTATCACACGCCACCTATCACACACCATCTATCACACACTACCTATCAGACGCCACCTATCACACACCTCCTATCACACACCACCTATCCACCTATCACGCACCACCTCTCACACACCACCTATCACACACCACCTATCACACACCATCTATCACGCACTACCTATCACACACCACCTATCACACACCACCTATCCACCTATCACACGCCACCTATCACACACCACCTATCACACACCACCTATTAACCTATCACACTCCACCTATCACACACCACCTATCACGCACCAGCTATCCACCTGTCACACGCCACCTATCACAAACAAACTATCACACACCACCTATCCACCTATCACAAGCCACCTATCACGCACCACCTATCACACACCACTTATCCACCTATCACACGCCACCTATCACATGCCACCTATCACACACCACCTATCACACACCACCTATCCACCTATCACACACCACCTATCACACACTACCTATCACGCACCACCTATCACGCACCACCTATCACGCACCACCTATCACGCACCACCTATCACACACCACCTATCACACACCACCTATCCACCTATCACGCGCCACCTATCACGCACCACCTATCACGCACCACCTATCACACACCACCTATCACACACCACCTATTCAACTATCACGCGCCACCTATCATGCACCACCTATCACACACCACCTATCACACACCACCTATCACACACCACCTATCACACACCACCTATCCACCTATCACGCACCACCTATCATGCACCATCTGTCACACACCACCTATCACACACCACCTATCACGCGCCACCTATCACACACCACCTATCACACACCACCTATCCACCTATCACGCACCACCTATCACACACCACCTATCACACATCACCTATCCACCTATCACGCACCACCTATCACACACCACCTATCACACACCACCTATCACACACCACCTAACCACCTATCACGCTCCACCTATCACACACCACCTATCACACACCACCCATCACACACCACCTATCACAAACCACCTATCACAAACCACCTATCACAAACCACCTATCACACGCCACCTATCACACACTACATAACCACCTATCACACACCACCTATCACACACCACCTATCACACACCACATAACCACCTATCACAAACCACCTATCACACGCCACCTATCACACACTACATAACCACCTATCACACACCACCTATCACATAACACCTATCACACGACACCTATCACACACCACCTATCACACACCACCTATCAGACGCCACCTATCACACACCACCTATCACACACCACCTATCCACCTATCACGCACCACCTATCACACACCACCTATCACACACCACCTATCACACACCATCTATCACGCACTACCTATCACACACCACATATCACACACCACCTATCCACCTATCACGCGCCACCTATCACACACAATTTATCACACACCACCTAACCACCTATCACACTCCACCTATCACACACCACCTATCACACGCCACCTATCACACACCACCTATCACACACCACCTATCACATACCACGTATCACGTGCCACCTATCACACGCCACCTATCACACACCACCTATCACGTGCCACCTATCACGCGCTACCTATCACACACCACCTATCACACACCACCTAACCACCTATCACATGCCACCTATCACACACCACCTATCACGCGCCACCTATCACGCGCTACCTATCACACACCACCTATCACAGCCACCTATCACACGCCACCTATCACATACCACCTATCACGCACCACCTATCACGCACCACCTATCACACACCACCTATCACGCACCACCTATCACACACCACCTATCACACTCCACCTATCCACCTATCACGCACCACCTATCACGCACCACCTATCACACACCACCTATCACATACCACCCATCACGTGCCACCTATCACACGCCACCTATCACACACCACCTATCACGTGCCACCTATCACGCGCTACCTATCACACACCACCTATCACACACCACCTAACCACCTATCACATGCCACCTATCACGCGCCACCTATCACGCGCTACCTATCACACACCACATATCACAGCCACCTATCACACGCCACCTATCACACACCACCTATCACACACCACCTAACCACCTATCACACACCACCTAACCACCTATCACACACCCCCTATCACACACCACCTATCACGTGGCACCTATCACACGCCACCTATCACAAACCACCTATCACACACCATCTATCACACACCACCCATCACACACCACCTATCACAAACCACCTATCACAAACCACCTATCACACGCCACCTATCACACACTACATAACCACCTATCACACACCACCTATCACACACCACCTATCACACACCACATAACCACCTATCACAAACCACCTATCACACGCCACCTATCACACACTACATAACCACCTATCACACACCACCTATCACATAACACCTATCACACGCCACCTATCACACACCACCTATCACACACCACCTATCAGACGCCACCTATCACACACCTCCTATCACACACCACCTATCCACCTATAACGCACCACCTCTCACACACCACCTGTCATACACCACCTATCACACACCATCTATCACGCACTACCTATCACACACCACCTATCACACACCACCTATCCACCTATCACGCGCCACCTATCACACACCATTTATCACACACCACCTAACCACCTATCACACTCCACCTATCACACACCACCTATCCACCTATCACACGCCACCTATCACACACCACCTATCACACACCACCTATTAACCTATCACACTCCACCTATCACACACCACCTATCACGCACCAGCTATCCACCTGTCACACGCCACCTATCACAAACAACCTATCACACACCACCTATCCACCTATCACACGCCACCTATCACGCACCACCTATCACACACCACTTATCCACCTATCACACGCCACCTATCACATGCCACCTATCACACACCACCTATCACACACCACCTATCCACCTATCACACACCACCTATCACACACTACCTATCACGCACCACCTATCACGCACCACCTATCACGCACCACCTATCACGCACCACCTATCACACACCACCTATCACACACCACCTATCCACCTATCACACACCACCTATCACGCACCACCTATCACGCACCACCTATCACACACCACCTATCACACACCACCTATCATGCACCACCTATCACACACCACCTATTCAACTATCACGCGCCACCTATCATGCACCACCTATCACACACCACCTATCACACACCACCTATCACACACCACCTATCACACACCACCTATCCACCTATCACGCACCACCTATCATGCACCATCTGTCACACACCACCTATCACACACCACCTATCACGTGCCACCTATCACACACCACCAATCACACACCACCTATCCACCTATCACGCACCACCTATCACACACCACCTATCACACATCACCTATCCACCTATCACGCACCACCTATCACACACCACCTATCACACACCACCTATCACACACCACCTAACCACCTATCACACTCCACCTATCACACACCACCTATCACACACCACCCATCACACACCACCTATCACAAACCACCTATCACAAACCACCTATCACAAACCACCTATCACACGCCACCTATCACACACTACATAACCACCTATCACACACCACCTATCACACACCACCTATCACACACCACATAACCACCTATCACAAACCACCTATCACACGCCACCTATCACACACTACATAACCACCTATCACACACCACCTATCACATAACACCTATCACACGACACCTATCACACACCACCTATCACACACCACCTATCAGACGCCACCTATCACACACCACCTATCACACACCACCTATCCACCTATCACGCACCACCTATCACACACCACCTATCACACACCACCTATCACACACCATCTATCACGCACTACCTATCACACACCACCTATCACACACCACCTATCCACCTATCACGCGCCACCTATCACACACCATTTATCACACACCATGTAACCACCTATCACACTCCACCTATCACACACCACCTATCCACCTATCACACGCCACCTATCACACAACACCTATCACACAGCACCTATCCACCTATCACACTCCACCTATCACACACCACCTATCACGCACCAGCTATCCACCTGTCACATGCCACCTATCACAAACAACCTATCACACACCACCTAACCACCTATCATACACCACCTATCACACACCACCTATCACACACCACCTATCACACACCACCTATCACACACCATCTATCACGCACTACCTATCACACACCACCTATCACACACCACCTATCCACCTATCACGCGCCACCTATCACACACCATTTATCACACACCACCTAACCACCTATCACACTCCACCTATCACACACCACCTATCCACCTATCACACGCCACCTATCACACAACACCTATCACACAGCACCTATCCACCTATCACACTCCACCTATCACACACCACCTATCACGCACCAGCTATCCACCTGTCACACGCCACCTATCACAAACAACCTATCACACACCACCTATCCACCTATCACACGCCACCTATCATACACCACCTATCACACACCACCTATCCACCTATCACACGCCACCTATCACACACCACCTATCACACACCACCTATCACGCACCACCTATCACGCACCACCTATCACGCACCACCTATCCACCTATCACGCGCCACCTATCACGCACCACCTCTCACGCACCACCTATCACACACCACCTATCACACACCACCTAACCACCTATCACACACCACCTATCAAACTCCAACTATCACACACCACCTATTACACACCACCTAACCACCTATCACACACCACCTATCACACGCCAACTATCACACACCACCTATCACACACCACCTAACCACCTATCACACACCACCTATCACGTGCCACCTATCACGCGCCACCTATCACACGCTACCTATCACACACCACGTATCACACACCACCTATCACACACCACCTAACCACCTATCACATGCCACCTATCACACACCACCTATCACGCGCCACCTATCACGCGCTACCTATCACATAACACCTATCACACGCCACCTATCACACACCACCTATCACACATCACCTAACCACCTATCACACACCACCTAACCACCTACCACACACCACCTATCACAAACCACCTATCACGTCCCACCTATCACACACCACCTAACCACCTATCATACACCACCTATCACACACCACCTATCACACACCACCTATCACACACCACCTAACCACCTATCACACGCCACCTATCACACACCACCTATCACACACCACCTATCACACACCACCTATCACACACCACCCATCACACACCACCTATCACATGCCACCTATCACACACCACCTATCACGTGCCACCTATCACACACCACCTAACCACCTATCACACACCACCTATCACGCACCACCTATCACACACCACTTATCCACCTATCACACGCCACCTATCACATGCCACCTATCACACACCACCTATCACACACCACCTATCCACCTATCACACACCACCTATCACACACTACCTATCACGCACCACCTATCACGCACCACCTATCACGCACCACCTATCACGCACCACCTATCACACACCACCTATCACACACCACCTATCCACCTATCACGCGCCACCTATCACGCACCACCTATCACGCACCACCTATCACACACCACCTATCACACACCACCTATTCAACTATCACGCGCCACCTATCATGCACCACCTATCACACACCACCTATCACACACCACCTATCCACCTATCACGCACCACCTATCATGCACCATCTGTCACACACCACCTATCACACACCACCTATCACGCGCCACCTATCACACACCACCTATCACACACCACCTATCCACCTATCACGCACCACCTATCACACACCACCTATCACACATCACCTATCCACCTATCACGCACCACCTATCACACACCACCTATCACACACCACCTATCACACACCACCTAACCACCTATCACACTCCACCTATCACACACCACCTATCACACACACCCATCACACACCACCTATCACAAACCACCTATCACAAACCATCTATCATAAACCACCTATCACACGCCACCTATCACACACTACATAACCACCTATCACACACCACCTATCACACACCACCTATCACACACCACATAACCACCTATCACAAACCACCTATCACACGCCACCTATCACACACTACATAACCACCTATCACACACCACCTATCACATAACACCTATCACACGACACCTATCACACACCACCTATCACACACCACCTATCAGACGCCACCTATCACACACCACCTATCACACACCACCTATCCACCTATCACGCACCACCTATCACACACCACCTATCACACACCACCTATCACACACCATCTATCACGCACTACCTATCACACACCACCTATCACACACCACCTATCCACCTATCACGCGCCACCTATCACACACAATTTATCACACACCACCTAACCACCTATCACACTCCACCTATCACACACCACCTATCACACGCCACCTATCACACACCACCTATCACACACCACCTATCACATACCACGTATCACGTGCCACCTATCACACGCCACCTATCACACACCACCTATCACGTGCCACCTATCACGCGCTACCTATCACACACCACCTATCACACACCACCTAACCACCTATCACATGCCACCTATCACACACCACCTATCACGCGCCACCTATCACGCGCTACCTATCACACACCAGCTATCACAGCCACCTATCACACGCCACCTATCACATACCACCTATCACGCACCACCTATCACGCACCACCTATCACGCACCACCTATCACGCACCACCTATCACACACCACCTATCACACACCACCTATCCACCTATCACGCACCACCTATCACGCACCACCTATCACACACCACCTATCACATACCACCCATCACGTGCCACCTATCACACGCCACCTATCACACACCACCTATCACGTGCCACCTATCACGCGCTACCTATCACACACCACCTATCACACACCACCTAACCACCTATCACATGCCACCTATCACACACCACCTATCACGCGCCACCTATCACGCGCTACCTATCACACACCACATATCACAGCCACCTATCACACGCCACCTATCACACACCACCTATCACACACCACCTAACCACCTATCACACACCACCTAACCACCTATCACACACCCCCTATCACACACCACCTATCACGTGGCACCTATCACACGCCACCTATCACAAACCACCTATCACACACCATCTATCACACACCACCCATCACACACCACCTATCACAAACCACCTATCACAAACCACCTATCACACGCCACCTATCACACACTACATAACCACCTATCACACACCACCTATCACACACCACCTATCACACACCACATAACCACCTATCACAAACCACCTATCACACGCCACCTATCACACACTACATAACCACCTATCACACACCACCTATCACATAACACCTATCACACGCCACCTATCACACACCACCTATCACACACCACCTATCAGACGCCACCTATCACACACCTCCTATCACACACCACCTATCCACCTATAACGCACCACCTCTCACACACCACCTGTCACACACCACCTATCACACACCATCTATCACGCACTACCTATCACACACCACCTATCACACACCACCTATCCACCTATCACGCGCCACCTATCACACACCATTTATCACACACCACCTAACCACCTATCACACTCCACCTATCACACACCACCTATCCACCTATCACACGCCACCTATCACACACCACCTATCACACACCACCTATTAACCTATCACACTCCACCTATCACACACCACCTATCACGCACCAGCTATCCACCTGTCACACGCCACCTATCACAAACAACCTATCACACACCACCTATCCACCTATCACACGCCACCTATCACGCACCACCTATCACACACCACTTATCCACCTATCACACGCCACCTATCACATGCCACCTATCACACACCACCTATCACACACCACCTATCCACCTATCACACACCACCTATCACACACTACCTATCACGCACCACCTATCACGCACCACCTATCACGCACCACCTATCACGCACCACCTATCACACTCCACCTATCACACTCCACCTATCCACCTATCACACACCACCTATCACGCACCACCTATCACGCACCACCTATCACACACCTCCTATCACACACCACCTATCATGCACCACCTATCACACACCACCTATTCAACTATCA
The DNA here is from genome assembly GCF_017639515.1 of Carcharodon carcharias. Lineage (NCBI taxonomy): Eukaryota > Metazoa > Chordata > Chondrichthyes > Lamniformes > Lamnidae > Carcharodon > Carcharodon carcharias. Next base: position 198,867,192 of record NC_054469.1, read on the forward strand.
CGCGCCACCTATCATGCACCACCTATCACACACCACCTATCACACACCACCTATCACACACCACCTATCACACACCACCTATCCACCTATCACGCACCACCTATCATGCACCATCTGTCACACACCACCTATCACACACCACCTATCACGCGCCACCTATCACACACCACCAATCACACACCACCTATCCACCTATCACGCACCACCTATCACACACCACCTATCACACATCACCTATCCACCTATCACGCACCACCTATCACACACCACCTATCACACACCACCTATCACACACCACCTAACCACCTATCACACGCCACCTATCACACACCACCTATCACACACCACCCATCACACACCACCTATCACGCACCACCTATCACACACCACCTATCACATACCACCCATCACGTGCCACCTATCACACGCCACCTATCACACACCACCTATCACGTGCCACCTATCACGCGCTACCTATCACACACCACCTATCACACACCACCTAACCACCTATCACATGCCACCTATCACGCGCCACCTATCACGCGCTACCTATCACACACCACATATCACAGCCACCTATCACACGCCACCTATCACACACCACCTATCACACACCACCTAACCACCTATCACACACCACCTAACCACCTATCACACACCCCCTATCACACACCACCTATCACGTGGCACCTATCACACGCCACCTATCACAAACCACCTATCACACACCATCTATCACACACCACCCATCACACACCACCTATCACAAACCACCTATCACAAACCACCTATCACACGCCACCTATCACACACTACATAACCACCTATCACACACCACCTATCACACACCACCTATCACACACCACATAACCACCTATCACAAACCACCTATCACACGCCACCTATCACACACTACATAACCACCTATCACACACCACCTATCACATAACACCTATCACACGCCACCTATCACACACCACCTATCACACACCACCTATCAGACGCCACCTATCACACACCTCCTATCACACACCACCTATCCACCTATAACGCACCACCTCTCACACACCACCTGTCACACACCACCTATCACACACCATCTATCACGCACTACCTATCACACACCACCTATCACACACCACCTATCCACCTATCACGCGCCACCTATCACACACCATTTATCACACACCACCTAACCACCTATCACACTCCACCTATCACACACCACCTATCCACCTATCACACGCCACCTATCACACACCACCTATCACACACCACCTATTAACCTATCACACTCCACCTATCACACACCACCTATCACGCACCAGCTATCCACCTGTCACACGCCACCTATCACAAACAACCTATCACACACCACCTATCCACCTATCACACGCCACCTATCACGCACCACCTATCACACACCACTTATCCACCTATCACACGCCACCTATCACATGCCACCTATCACACACCACCTATCACACACCACCTATCCACCTATCACACACCACCTATCACACACTACCTATCACGCACCACCTATCACGCACCACCTATCACGCACCACCTATCACGCACCACCTATCACACACCACCTATCACACACCACCTATCCACCTATCACACACCACCTATCACGCACCACCTATCACGCACCACCTATCACACACCACCTATCACACACCACCTATCATGCACCACCTATCACACACCACCTATTCAACTATCACGCGCCACCTATCATGCACCACCTATCACACACCACCTATCACACACCACCTATCACACACCACCTATCACACACCACCTATCCACCTATCACGCACCACCTATCATGCACCATCTGTCACACACCACCTATCACACACCACCTATCACGCGCCACCTATCACACACCACCAATCACACACCACCTATCCACCTATCACGCACCACCTATCACACACCACCTATCACACACCACCTAACCACCTATCACACTCCACCTATCACACTCCACCTATCACACACCACCCATCACACACCACCTATCACAAACCACCTATCACAAACCACCTATCACAAACCACCTATCACACGCCACCTATCACACACTACATAACCACCTATCACACACCACCTATCACACACCACCTATCACACACCACATAACCACCTATCACAAACCACCTATCACACGCCACCTATCACACACTACATAACCACCTATCACACACCACCTATCACATAACACCTATCACACGACACCTATCAGACGCCACCTATCACACACCACCTATCACACACCACCTATCCACCTATCACGCACCACCTATCACACACCACCTATCACACACCACCTATCACACACCATCTATCACGCACTACCTATCACACACCACCTATCACACACCACCTATCCACCTATCACGCGCCACCTATCACACACCATTTATCACACACCACGTAACCACCTATCACACTCCACCTATCACACACCACCTATCCACCTATCACACACCACCTATCACACACCACCTATCCACCTATCACACGCCACCTATCACACACCACCTATCACACAGCACCTATCACGCACCACCTATCACGCACCACCTATCACGCACCACCTATCACGCACCACCTATCCCGCACCACCTATCACACACCACCTATCCACCTATCACGCGCCACCTATCACGCACCACCTATCACACACCACATATCACACATCACCTATCCACCTATCACGCACCACCTATCACACACCACCTATCACACACCACCTATCACACACCACCTAACCACCTATCACACTCCACCTATCACACACCACCTATCCACCTATCACGCACCACCTATCACGCACCACCTATCACACACCACCTATCACACACCACCTATCATGCACCACCTATCACACACTACCTATCCACCTATCACGCGCCACCTATCATGCACCACCTATCACACACCACCTATCCACCTATCACGCGCCACCTATCATGCACCATCTGTCACACACCACCTATCACACACCACCTATCACGCGCCACCTATCACACACCACCTATCACACACCACCTATCCACCTATCACGCACCACCTATCACACACCACCTATCACACATCACCTATCCACCTATCACGCAACACCTATCACACACCACCTATCACACACCACCTATCACACACCACATAACCACCTATCACACACCACCGATCACACGCCACCTATCACACACCACCTAACCACCTATCACACACCACCTATCACACGCCGCCTATCACACGCCACCTATCACACGCCACCTATCACATGCCACCTATCACACACCACCTATCACACACCACCTATCACACACCACCTATCACACGCCACCTATCACACACCATCTATCACGCACCACCTAACCACCTATCAGACGCCACCTATCACACGCCAACTATGACACACCACCTATCACACACCACCAATCACACACCACCTATCACACGCCACCTATCACACACCACCTATCACACGCCACCTATCACACGCCACCTATCAGACGCCACCTATCACACGCCACCTATCACACACCACCTATCACACACCACCTATCACACGCCACCTATCACACGCCACCTAACACACGCCACCTATCACACACCACCTATCACACGCCACCTATCACACGCCACCTATCACACACCACCTATCACACGCCACCCATCACACGCCACCTATCACACACCACCTATCACACACCACCTATCACACACCACCTATCACACGCCACCTATCGCACACCACCTATCGCACACCACCTATCGCACACCACCTATCACACTCCACCTATCACATACCACCTATCACACACCACCTATCACACGCCACCTATCACACACCACCTATCACACACCACCTATCACATACCACCTATCACGTGCCACCTATCACACGCCACCTATCACACACCACCTATCACGTGCCACCTATCACGCGCTACCTATCACACACCACCTATCACACACCACCTAACCACCTATCACATGCCACCTATCACACACCACCTATCACGCGCCAACAATCACGCGCTACCTATCACACACCACCTATCACAGCCACCTATCACACGCCACCTATCACACACCACCTATCACACACCACCTAACCACCTATCACACACCACCTAACCACCTATCACACACCCCCTATCACACACCACCTATCACGTGGCACCTATCACACGCCACCTATCACAAACCACCTATCACACACCACCTATCACACACCACCCATCACACACCACCTATCACAAACCACCTATCACAAACCACCTATCACACGCCACCTATCACACACTACATAACCACCTATCACACACCACCTATCACACACCACCTATCACACACCACATAACCACCAATCACAAACCACCTATCACACGCCACCTATCACACACTACATAACCACCTATCACACACCACCTATCACACAACACCTATCACACGCCACCTATCACACACCACCTATCACACACCACCTATCAGACGCCACCTATCACACACCACCTATCACACACCACCTATCCACCTATCACGCACCACCTATCACACACCACCTATCACACACCACCTATCACACACCATCTATCACGCACTACCTATCACACACCACCTATCACACACCACCTATCCACCTATCACGCGCCACCTATCACACACCGTTTATCACACACCACCTAACCACCTATCACACTCCACCTATCACACACCACCTATCCACCTAACACACGCCACCTATCACACACCACCTATCACACACCACCTATCCACCTATCACACTCCACTTATCACACACCACCTATCACGCACCAGCTATCCACCTGTCACACGCCACCTATCACAAACAACCTCTCACACACCACCTATCCACCTATCACACGCCACCTATCACGCACCACCTATCACACACCACTTATCCACCTATCACACGCCACCTATCACATGCCACCTATCACACACCACCTATCACACACCACCTATCCACCTATCACACGCCACCTATCACACACCACCTATCACACACCACCTATCACGCACCACCTATCACGCACCACCTATCACGCACCACCTATCCCGCACCACCTATCACACACCACCTATCCACCTATCACGCGCCACCTATCACACACCACCTATCCACCTATCACACGCCACCTATCACACGCCACCTATCACACCCCACCTATCACACACCACCTATCACACACCACGTATCACACGCCACCTAACCACCTATCACAAACCACCTATCATGCACCACCTATCACGCGCCATCTATCACGCGCCAGCTATCACACACCACCTATCACACGCCACCTAACCACCTATCACACGCCACCTTTCATGCACCACCTATCACGAGCCAGTGGGCTCGGAAAATTCCGCCCAAGTCCTGTGAGGGTCTTTAGGAAGTAATTCACTCACCTGAGCATCAACCACAATCAATGCATAAATGTGTGCATTTGAGAACTTCCTGTTGCCCACAGCCCCCAACCATCCCTCACTGCAGATATAGAGGAGGTGAATGAGTAGTGCGATTGTCACTGGACTAGTATTCCAGAGATCCAGAGTAATGCTCTGGGGACCTGGGTTAGAATCCCCCATGGCAGATGGTGGAATTTGAATTCAATGGAAAAAAAAATCTGGAATTAAAAGTCTGATGATGATCATGAAACCACTGTCGTAAAAACCCTTCTGCCCTTTAAGGAGGGAAATCTGCTGTCCTTTCCTGATCTGGCCTACATGTGACTCACAGCAACGTGTTTGACTCTAAAAATGGCCCATGAACAGGGCAATTAAGGATGGGCAATAAATGTTGGCCTGGTCAGCGATGCCCACATCCCAAGAATGAATGAAAAAAATACTAGGAGTGGAATTTAAGGAGGCCTGTAGGAGCAGGACATGAGGTGGGTGGGTGGACTTCATTAGAAGGGAGCTGAAATCTTGGTTTCCCAACGCGGGGTGAAGTTTGAAAAATTCAGTCGGCAGTATATCAGTGGTGGAGCAGGCATCATGCCGCCCAGTGGCAGGAACCTATTTACTACGTTTTTGCATACCATGGATACTCATTAAATGAGAGCTTCACCAGGTTAAGTCCTACTTTCAAGATTAAAACATAGAAACATAGAAACATAGACAATAGGAGCAGGAGTAGGCCATTCAGCCTTTTGAGCCTGCTCCACCATTCATTATGATCATGGCTGATCATCCAGCTCAATAGCCTTCTCCTGCTTTCTCCCCATACCCTTTGACCCCTTTTGGCCCAAGAGTTATATCTAACACTTTCTTGAAAACATACAATGTTTTGGCCTCAACTACTTTTTGTTGTAGCGAATTCCAGTGAGCGGTGCACAGGAAACTCAGGCCTCCTGTTTCCCGGCAGTTTGAAGATGGTGTGCACCAGGCAAGGTTGTTCAACACTTGGATCAGGTTTTGTCTTTGTCTAACTCAGCGGCAGAGGAGGAGAGCAGGAGACGCATGAGAAGCTGGATGGTCTGCTAGCAGTAAGGACGTGGGGAGAGGCTGTTGGTGGTTGGGTGCTCAAGTAGTGCAACAGTTGGGCTGACAAGAGGATGGTGGTGATTGGGTTCTCATACTTTGGTACAGCTAGGCATTGGCATGTGTCGGGTCAAGGTGACAAGGAGGAGATGGCTAAAGGGAGCTAGGCTCCAGCCAATAGGGCAGGGTCTGTTGCTGCAATTGTCCGGTCCTGTGTGTCCAAGGGAGGCAGCTGTACCACACATGGCAGATCAACAGTCAGCGAAGGGATAGAAAGCTTGAAGCAGGATAGGTCCAGCTGGAGGGAGGGCAGGTCAAGGGACTCTAAGGAAGGATTGAGGGATACCGAGGGTAGGTCAAGGACTGAGGCTTAAGGATGATGGCAGGGAAGTCGTGGATGAATGGGGGAGGATCAAAGGTGAGAGATGGAAACTCAAGGGTCACCGGGTCACAGTGACTCTGGGTCAAGGGTGATGGCTGGATGCTCCAGGATGATTGGGGAAAGCAGCAGGGTGCTAGAGGGAGAGTTGAGAGCAATGGGTGACAGAGGGAGGGTAGAGGTGGATGGACTGCGACTGCAGGATCACACTGTACGTGTCCATTGACATGGCTGTGAAGAAAGCTTGAGCTGGCAGGAGATCTGGTCATTGTGGAAGGAGGCCACTGTGGGATGGGAGGAGTTCTGGGTATGGCCCATTGGTCAAGTGCAGTGGCTCTAGAAATGAAGGCCAAGTAAACAGAGGTCTTCATGTCCTTGTCTGTCTTCTTCATACAGTTTACTTTGTGAATTTGCTATGGGTCTCATATAACATTGGGTGGTGGAGGAGGGGATTTTCCAGAGGAAGGCCATGGTCATAAAGCAACAATGGCCACAAGGCCATCAGCCTGCATCAGCCAAGGCGGAGGTGGTCAGGAGGAAGGCAGCCAGTGCTGTTATCATCACCGATGAGCATTGGCACGTCAGCGCTTGTTCAGAATGCACGGCAACTATCTCCAGATGTCTGAAAGGCAATACTAGAGACAGCAAAAGCTGTCCTGGAAGGCAGTTACTGATCTGTACATGGTCCTTTAACAAGACCTGCAGACCTGCAGCTTAGGGAGGAACCCGATGTGAGTTACCCTGAAGGTGACCGCTGCTCTAAATTTCTATCCCAGAGGCTCATACCAGGAATTCACGGGGTCCATGTGTGGCATGTCCCAGGCTGCAATACATAAATGCATATGGGAGGTGACCAAGGTCCTGTTCAGAAAGGCCAATGAGTTAATTCGATTCATAACAGATGCTGCCAGGCTGACAGGGCCCTCAACCGTGTCCGGCCCATCTCCCGTGCATCCACCCTCACACCTTCCTCTCCCTCCCAGAACCATGATAAGGTCCCCCTCGTCCTCACTTATTACCCCACCAGCCTCCGCATTCAAAGGATCATCCTCCGCCATTTCCGCCAACTCCAGCATGATGCCACCACCAAACACATCTTCCCTTCACCCCCCACGGTGGCATTTCTCAGGGATCGTTCCTTCTGGGCACCCTGGTCCATTCCTCCATCATCCCCTACTCCTCAATCCCCTCCTATGACACCTTCCCATGCAACCGCAGAAGGTGCAACACCTGCCCCTTTACTTCCCCTCTCCTCACCGTCCAAGGGCCCAAATATTCCTTTCAGGTGAAGCAACATTTCACTTGCACTTCCCTCAATTTAGTCTACTTCGTTCGCTGCTCGCAATGCGGTTTCCTCTACATTGGAGAAACCAAATGCAGACTGGGTGACCGCTTTGCGGAACACCTTCGGTCTGTCCGCAAGCATGACCCAGACCTCCCTGTCGCTTGCTGTTTCAACACACCACCCTGCTCTCATGCCCACATGTCCGTCCTTGGCTTGCTGCATTGTTACAGTGAAGCTCAACGCAAACTGGAGGAACAGCGCCTCATCTTCTGACTAGGTACTTTACAGCCTTCCGGATTGAATATTGAGTTCAACAACTCTGATTGGAGGAGGTCATCCATCCTTTTGATCATGAACTCTCTCCTCCATCCCCATTCCCTTTCTGTTCCCCCTTCTTCCAATAATTTACATATATTTTCCTTTTCCCACCTATTTCCATTATTTTTAAATGTATTTCCATCCATTGTTTTAGCTCTACCTTTTAGCCTATTTCGATCCCCCTCCCTTACCCCCACTAGGGCTATCTGTACCTTGCTTGTCCTGCTTTCTACCCTTAATGTCCTCATTAGCACATTTCTTAGCTAATGTCACCACCATCAACACCTCTTTGTCCTTTTGTCTCTGGCATCTTTTTGCAATCTCCACCCATCACTGGCCCTCTATCCAGCTCTACCTATCCCACCACCCCCTTAAACCAGTTTATATTTCACCTCATTTCTATTTTTCTTTAGTTCTGATGAAGAGTCATTCGGACTCGAAATGTTAACTGTATCCCTCTCCACAGATGCTGTCAGACCTGCTGAGTTTTTCCAGGTATTTTTGTTTTTGTGCTAGAGCAGTTGTCTTTGGGGCCATCGCTAGGTTCCTACAATTACAGGGTATAATTGACTGCACCCATAAGGCCATTAGAGCTCCCTGGGAATAGCCAGCAGTATTTGTAAATTGGAAGGGGTTTCACTCCCTTAAAATTCAACTAATCTGTGAACACTGGAAAAAAAAAATGCTGGTGTGTGCTTGTTTCCTTAGGAGCTCTCATGACTCATGCGTTTTTACGCAACTCCCAGCTGCCACAGCTATCTGAGCCCCCTGCCTAAGTGCAGTGTTGGATACTGAGTGACAAGGGCTATCCTGTAAGGACGTGGCCCATGATAACAGTGCGCCTTTCCATGGCCCCATGGTGGAGTGTTGCAATGAAGCATACAAATTGACCAGGGAAATCTTAGAGCAAACCATTAGCTTGCTGAAAATGCACCTCCACTGCCTTGACTGGTTCGGTGGAGCATGTAAGCATTGGGAGCATATATGCATGAGAAGAGGACAGAGATAACATAGCAACTCTTCAAGATGCCAGGCCCATGGAGAGACATACCAGGACTGTCAGAGACAGCCTCATCTTCAATCGCTTTGTCCAGGAATGAGGCACCAGCCTGACCATTGCAAACCACTGTCTGCTCTGAATGTGCACCCACCTCTGCCAGCCTTCACCTGGACCTACATCACTAACCACAACCTCTACCCCCTGGAAGGCCAAGGAGGGTGGACCTTTATTCTACTTGATGAAATAGATTACTGCCCCCGAGGATACAGGCTTTGCACTAGTGCATAAGTCACTGAAGCTATTTTGAACCATCTCCTGCTCCTTACTCACAGTGACAGGGCCATCAGTGCATGAACAGCACAACACTTGCCATGCTCCAAAGTAACCTCGGCCAGCCTCCTTGGCATGTCATTTATGGAAAGGCCATAACTGCGTTGGTGGAGGATGAGGGAGGGGCAGATGATACTGCATCCTCTGAGTGTTCTTGGTCTTCATCATCAGAGGTGGAGTCATTGTTTCCTCTATGGGCTTGGACCTCTCAGCCTATGATGGCAGCCTGCAGTGGAGAACAACATTAATAAGAAGCTCAGTCAATCGGGAAACCACAGTTTCACATGTGTCTCCACTGTGCTCATGTCTCAACACTAGGTTGGAGGCATTCTCATTCTGCTGGCCGACTAATCCAGCATCGCCGTCTGCAATGGACTGGCCACACTGCTTTCCCGCAACTCCTTGGCTTCCTTCACCCATGGTGTTAGAACTTTTAGCTCGCCACTACCCCCCTACTCCTGTCTTGGTCCTCTCCCTGTTGTTGAAGGTTTCCTTCTCCAGCATGACAAAGTGGAGACTAACTGGCAGGTCAAGGGACACCTGACTCTCTTGACCCCTTGCATCCCCATTCCACATACTGGCCTCACATTCTAACTGGTATCCAATTGCCTTATCATGCACAACTGTGACGTGGTCTGGCTATTTTTTTATGTGGTTCTAATGATGGCCACACATTTTCCAGCCTGGTGCCTCTCCCCATTTGCAAAGTCCCATTGCTTGAGTCCCTCTTGAAAGACCCATTGATGCAACGCCACTTACTCTCTCTGATTGGAGGAAGTCATCCATCCTTTTGTGACGCTGTACTCATGATAGATTCAGTTGCACGTGGTCAGGGGCTTTGCAGGAATCTCCTGTTAATTTGTAAAATGGCTAATTTATGGGACAGTTCTTCACTGCTTATCGGGCAGATTGTGATAACAGGTGGATGTCCCTTTAAGTGAAGTTTCCACACCAGATTAGTTTTGAAAAAGTTTTGATTAAAGAATAGGCCCATCAGTCATCAGTTGACATGGAAATTTTCCTCCCGGAGCAGCCAGAGGTCATCACTCAATGAAGTTTTCTCAAAAACAGGAAACATGCCACAAAGTGAGATTCTGCCAATGATTCAAAACATTTCTTAACAATCTTTCCTGACTTTTTTTCCCTTAATGATTGCACCACATAAAAACACACATCTAAACATGGCATTCTTCCTGCATTTATCCCTTTTAGAAAGTTAATTTTACTAAAGGCGTGTTTGAGTGGACATGCTGGAAGAAGATTTTAAGGATGCAGCAGAATACCAGCAGAATTTTTTTGTTTTTATAAAATAAAGTTTCCTGTTTACCAGCACTGCTTTGGATAATCGATGATACTTGGCAACACACTGTTTCCTTTCATCTTTATTATACCACATTCTTGGAGTGTGCTGTATATTTGTCCAACACCCTTTCAGAACATTTCTGGTTAGAATGGCCAACTCTGCTTGGACAAGTTCCTGACAGCTTAGTCACATGAACATGGCCATGCACCCCACCCTCCAGTCATTGATTGTGTAACATATCCATCCTTTCAATAGCATCCAATTGCAAAGTGCCCAGACTATTCATTAATTGATTGGGTATTTCTTGACTTGCTGTGAAACAGCCATTTTCCCTTCTCCAATATTTTTATGGCTAATAAAGTGTTCATAGAAAATGAAAAACAAATGTTTTTAATAACCTTATGATTTCTCTCCATGGTTGCTCATACCAGTGTCCTTGAGATTAGTCTTGAATTCCAGGAGACTCCTGGACAACCCTGGAAGAATGTCAAACATACATCTGGTGCAAAAATCATGCAGGCTCTAATCCTGACACTATTTTGGATTTTACACTATCAGTAATCACATCTGTTCTTATCGCAATGAGTGTTCCCGATCTTTGCACTGGGATGACAACAAAAGTTTTCAAAGCTTTGGACCATTTTTTATATGTATATAGAGAGAACTGTGTAAGCACTTCTTTGTAAAGGTTGGCGTGCACTGAAAGGCCTAGTGTTTCATCTTGTTTATTGACTCCACTGAATACTACGTATGCAAGCCAACAAAAAAAATATGGTGCCAAAGTAGTTATTGCCCTCTTTGTGAATGCTTCTACACACATGGCTATTTTGTCATAGAGTTAAAATATCTTCCCTTCTGCAGCCCCTTAACTGTAAAGGAGCAACATGGATACAGCAGAAAAGGGTTGCGATCCACTTATGGGATGTAAAAGTGCTACCCACCATATTAAGAAGGTGCAGGGTGGTGTAAATATGTCTTCTTTTAAAATATTTCTGTTTTTGTAATATTCCTGCTCTGGTGTAATTTATGACCTCATTAAGGAAAAAAAGACATGCATTTTTATAGCAATTATTCACAATATTGGTGCAGTAGAAGGATCTGGTACCTGAAGGGTTGACATAGGACTGAGTGCAGTACCACCCACATGGTGATGTAAGAAGGCACATGACCTAGAGCTAAGGCCAGCCTAGAGATAGGTAGCGATATGTAAGGACCAAGTATGGAGTCCTCTCCATACCTTTACCCTCTAAATATGTACATAGTTCAGTACTGTTAATAAAGACTTCTTTGTAACTTCAACAAAACTGCTTCATGGTGTCCAAGCAGTACACATCATAGCCAAATAGCTACTTTTTAAAAGTGTAGTAACTGCTGTATTGAGGGAAAAATGGCAACTAATTTATGCGCAGCAGGGCCACATTGACAGATGACTAGATTGTCTGTTTTTTTAGTAATATTGGTGGAGGGATAAATATCAGCCAGGATGCTGGCAAGAATTATCCCTTTGTTCTTCAAATATTGTCATGGCTCTTTTACATCTATCCAAAAAGGAAGGCAGTGCCTCTGGTTAACATCGCATCTGAAGGGTTGAACCTCTGACAATGCAGCACTCCTTCAATACTGCACTGCGGATATCAGCCTAGATTTTGTGCTCAAGTCTCTGGGATGGGGAACTGGAATCTACAACATCCAGACTTGAAGGTGAGAGTGCTACTAACTGAGCCACAGTGGACAGCAGAACGGCAGAAGGATCATGCAAAAGAGTCCTGATGGTACACATTGACAAAAACTGTATCATCATGTCACATGCACAAAATCATAAAACATTTTTGTAGTATCTTTCATGGACAAGTGAATTAAAATAGCTACAGACAGAAATAGGCACCTTTTTAAGTGATCAATAATGGCAGTCATATGATGTGGTCAAGGGATTCAGACTTTGGTATTTTATACCATGTAAATGTCATAAACAAGAGGGTGGTTTGGAGATGCCTTAAAAAGTTGCAGGCTTTTATTAAATCTCTGTGATCTACAATTCTTTTCTTACCATACATATTATGGTGTCAGTAATATGAAAACAGTGACCTTGATTGTTAAAGCAGAGATGAAATGATGTTGTCGCTTATGAGAAAATGTTGGATAATCATCATTGCAGTGTAACCCTAATTTGTACATATGCACATACCGTTAATGACAGACAGACAAAGACCCTCTGGTCTATCCAGCCTGTTCAACACAAGTACGATGCCTTGTGTGTCACAATGTATACACTCTCCATACCATCAGAAAACAAAGCGATTTCCTGGGAGGGGCAAAAAAAGGACCAATTAGCAGAGAAAGAAATCTGAAAAATTCCTCTCTGGCCAAAGTAGGCAATTAAAAGTAAATCAGTTCAACTCTAACCTTGAATCCCCTGCATTACCTATCGTTTGTATGGGGTGATCTCACTTCAGCCAGAAATAGGTGCAACTCCCACTTGCAGGAACGCAGTGAATCAGTGCTTACTGCATGTGCTGGAGCCTGTTCCACAGGAAAAGAACCACTTCCTAACATCTAACCTAGTTATGGCTTTACATATATTGTGGTTGTAATCCCTATGATTAACAGGAGAGCATACTGAAGGTACCATTTTGGAGTTAAAAACCATATACAGTGTATAAAGGAGACCAGAGTGTGTAGACACACAATTGTAACATACAAAGTCCCGAGTCAGTTTGTTGCTGTGGTGTACATATGTAACACCAATTTAGAATTGCATATATAACAAAGATAGATGGTAATGGTAGACTTAGATAAACTCAGAAAAAGACTTGTATTATTCTAATGTCTTAAATATGTTGCTCCACTGAACATCATAATCCTTATCTCACTGTCTCAAGCCAGTGAATCAACTTGTTTACCTAAAAATAAAGTATTCAACAAAAATACACATTTCACGGGCACAATGGCATTCTTCTATTTGTATTCTCTGTAAGAAAATGGGTGAGTTCTTCATCATTGATGCTTGTACAGATCCCGCATCTTATTAGGGGTGAATTTCCTTGGGTTTCCTATCAAATTTACAGCAAAGTTACAGTAGGTAGAGTGGGAGAAGCCCCCAGGAAATTCACCTGTTTTGCTTCACATCGGATGTGAAACTATACAGCTGCATATGTCAAAATATCAATAATTATTGCGACAATTGGTTTGTGAAGTGCTGGACTTGGGATGTTAAGAGTTTTTATCTTGAAGGATCAAATATTGATGTAATGTCTTTACTACATATTTTATCATGCGCCAGGCAATGAATGGTCTAACCACCAGAGGTTGCTCCAGAAATAACCTGCAACCAGACTTGAAAGATGTTTTGTGGTGCCAGCTGGGAATTTTCCTGGTGAATCCATGACGATTCAGCAATTTGTTGTTGGCCAGTGGATTTCCCTCCTCTCCATATACATGTACACATTCTGGTCTCCATATTGCTGCTTATGGTTTCTAACTCCAAAATGGTGCCTTTGGTGTGCTTTCCTGTTAATCACAGGGGTTACAACTACAAGTTACTACTGATGGGGCTTGACTCATGGAGATGCCAGATTTCCCACCTCTACCCAGGCACTCAAGTGATGCTGATAAGGCCTGATAAGGTCTGAATCTGAAAATAGTTTGAGACTCCCAATAGTGGCTTTATGCCTCTAGACACTGGCATTGGACAGGCCTTGTGGCCATTCCACCGACTTCTTGCATGTTTGGAGTCGAGATGAAGAACATCACTGCCATGCCCTCAGTAAAAAAAAAGGACTTTTACGAAAGCACTTTATTTTGTCTCAATGTGCTTCACTTACAATCAATACTTTCAAATGCAGTAACTATTCTCATGTCAGCAAATGGAGCAGCCATTTTGTAGACCATATAATCCCACAAACAGCAATGAGAAGAATAGCCAGTTAATTAACTTTCAGTGATATTGGTTAAATAAGGAATGCAATCCAGGACCAGTCACCGTTTTTTGCGCATCCCTATGAACTAGCGCAACAGGCAGACAAGACTTCAGCTTATGCTTCATCTATACTTCACATCACAAACATTCACTTCGTCCACTATTGACGCACAGTAGCAGCAGTGTGTGCCATATACAAGATGCACCACAGGAACTTACCAAGGCTCCTTAGATAGCACCTTCCAAATCCACGTTCGCTACCATCTAGAAGGACAAGGGCAGCAGACGTATGGGAAAACCACCACCTGGAAGTTCCCCTCCAAGCCACACACTATCCTGACTTGGAAATATATGGCCGTTCCTTCACTGCCAAAATCCTGGAACCCCCCTCCCTAACAGCACTGTGGGTGTACCTACACCATATGGACTGCAGTGGTTTAAGAAGGCAGCTCACGACCACCTTCTCAATGGCAGTTAGATATGGGCAATAAATGCTGGCCTAGCCAATGATGCCCACATCCCATGAATGAATAATGAAAAAGGATGACTCTTTTGATGATACAGCAATCCCCTAATACTGTACTGGGGCCCAGAGTAGGGACACCAGCCCTCCAGGATTGTCCTGGAAACTTCTAGGCAGTATAGATTCAACTCCTATACATAGCTGCAAGCAACACAGGAGAAACATCATTGTAGGCCTTAAAAAACTTGTTTTTTTTTATCATTTTCTTCAAACCCTTTTGTTTCTTAATTATAGAAGCATTGGAGTTGGATATAAAATGTCATTTGACCGGGCGGGGCACTTGAAGGAGGATGTTAATCTGATTGGACCCCCAGGAATACATGCAATCACAGTTTGCAACTGCAGTGCATAATTAACCCACATGCTTGTTTTGATGGAATCGAGTTTGAACCAACAAACTTTACTTCCCAGAGTGAGTGAGCTACCAACTGACCTAAATTACTATGCTGTGCAAAGTAAATATAACTATCAGACATCAACACAAGAATTACTGCCGGTACAGCAACTTAAATATGTTAAATTAAACCAGAATACACTCAAATATACATAATATAAAGGATGTCAATGTCTTGGGGCAGAAGCAAGTTATTGGAATGATAGGAGTGATGAAGGACTTCAGCTGAATGGAGAGAATAGAGGAGCTGGGATTGTTTTCCTTCGAGCAGAGAAGGGGGACTTATTAGAGGTGTTCAAAATTATGAAGGGTTTTGAGAGAATAAGTAAGGAGAAATTGTTTCTTGGTAGTATAGAATTTGAGTATTGCTGAAAAAAGAGACATATTATTGAAACTTTTCATCTAGCATTAATCAGGACAGATGCAAGAATACCAAATTTTAAAGGGAACAACAATTTATACTGCATGAGGTAAGGGTGCTGATTGGTTAGCAAGTCAACTCTGATTGGTCAAGGCATTGCCATGGATAATGCACCAGGGAACTATTGTCTCCCACACTTCTGTTTAATTCAAAAAAGGTGTCATGCCTGGTTATGTTTCTTTTGCCTGCACAGGACAGGTCCCTGTGTATGAATATATGTAGCTTCTAGCAAGCTTAAATGAACTACATTGCAAACACAACTGACAATCTGAAATTGGTCGTTATTATAATTCTTAGCATATGCGGGGTTGTTCAGCAACTGCTACTCAATCGCAGAATCACATCTAACTTTAGACATTATTATTTGAGTTCTATAAGCAAGGGCTGTTTGAGTACAGTCAGCAATCTGCCTGTTGCGAACAGTCGAAGGGATGTGCTGTTTGATACAATGCGCCAGTTGTTGGGACGTATGCCCTATGTACCTGGCATCACGCTAGCACTGAAATTCATATACCACATATCGACCAATCAGCACCCTTTTCTTATGCTGTATAAATTGTTGCTCCCTTTGAAATTTGGCAGTCTGGCGGCAGTCCTGATGAATGCAAGATGAAAAGCTTTGACAGCATGTCTCTTCCTTCAGAAATACTAGAGAAATTGTTTCCACTAACAGAAAGGTTGGTAACCAGGGGACAGAAATTAAAATAATTAGTGAAAGAACCAGATGGGAGACAAGGAGGACTTTTTGTCAGCGAGCTGTATGATTTGGAATGCATTGCCTGAAAGGGTGGTTGAAGGAGATTGAATTGTACCTTTCAAAAGTGAACTGAATGTACGCTTGACAGTGAATGGAACTAGTTAGAAAGCTCTCCCAAAGAGCTGGCACAAGCACAATGGATTGAATTTCCTCCTTTAGTGCTGCACGATTCTGTAAAATAACACTGCTTTAAGTAAGTGAGATTCTCATTCTTGTGAATCAAATAGCAGCTGAAATTTTGAGGAAATTCCTTGCTGATAAGTAGAAATTTGGCTAGTCACATAGGTCATAAACCAGAAACTGAAGTCTAGAGTAGTAATAACTTCGCACAGCCAAACCTATAAAACAGCAATGAAATAGTTTACACAGAAGCCCAGTGGTGACATATTTTTCATTAAACAATGGACTGAATTTTATAGGGTGGGGGAGGGGTGGGTGCAGGCGTATTGCAGTAACCTGCTGCTGGTGGCCTTCAGCAGGTGAGGGTAGGACGTTCGCCCCTCAATGGGACAAAGTCCTGCCCTCGAGAGCTGCCAGCCAATCTGATTGGCTGGCAGCTCTAGTGGTCCCAACAGCGCCAGAACTCAGTAGTGGGTGCTGGTGGGACTGCAAACAAGTCCATGAGGAAGACTGACAGCATCTGGAGAGAGGTAAGGCCTGGGGAAGAATTCTCCCGTCAACGAGCAGGGGCGAGGCCCGCTCACTGATGCATAAAATGATTTGCGGTGACGTGGGGCGGTTGTCCCAATGTCATCATGCGTTATTTAGATTGTCAGTTCGGCGGGCATGCAGCCATGTTGGCTGTACACCCGCCGAACTATCAAAGGCTGATCAAGGCCATTAAGATAGTAATTAAAGTTGTTAAGAATGCTGCCCATCCAACCTTAAGGTTGGCGGGCAGGCAAAGAGTCCAGGTGGCCTTCGCATTTTTCATGAAACCTCATTCACTGGCGGGTTGAGGTTTCATGAGGGGTTTATTATTTAAATAAAAAATTTTGAAAAATTAATGGACATGTCCCAGCTCATGTGACAGTTTCACATGAGGGGACATGTCCTTAACATTTTTTTTCACCTTTATTAAATATTCCAGAAATTAAACTGACCTTCCTGAGGCACCTCCGTGCATGCCCTTCCCGGACTCAGGGGACTCCCCCCATTCGCGCAGGGAGCGTACAGCGCTTCCAGGTGTGCATCATGCTGGGTGGGCCTTAATTGGCTTGGTCCCACCCACCCCTGCACAACCCCTCTGACGGGGGGAGATTTCAGCCCCTGGGCTTTGAGGGCCAGAAGAGATTGGACAATCCTAGGGAGTGGGGCAAGGGAGGTAGAAGGGTGAGTTTTGGATACAAGGCAGGAAGGAGCAAATTGGGGTAACATCTTGGGGGCAGGTGCCCCCAGTGCGTACAGGACATCCCCCAAAGGACATAACTTCTCTTCCTAGCCACCTTTTAACCAGTTGGGTTAAACCAACAGCCTGCTCACTCATGCCTGCCTGACCACGACAACAGGATTACGTTGGGGGCAGCATAATATGAGTCAATTAGTTTGTTAACAAATTCAATTACCCATTAATTATCTTCCTTAAAATGGTGGCAGGACTGCTGATTTTGGTGCCCGCCCACCTACTGTGCTATGGAAAAAGCTCGGGGATTGGGGGGACAGCAGTGGGCTACCCACCTGTCATATTTTACATTCCCCCCAGTCCACAAACACATCTGGCGGTAAAATGCAGCCTGTTGTTTCTGTCAGCTCACAGAGTTATTTGTTTACACCTGGCCTCGTTGTCACACATTTTAAAAAATATTTTGTATTTGAACAGTGGATCAGCAGAGTCGCTGTGTGTTCAGTTGCTGGACATTTCTAAGTAGATGTATTAATGCTTATAAAGGGAAACTAAGTAAGTGCATGAGGGAGAAAGGCACAGGTGGATATGCAGGTCAGAAGTGATGAAATAGAAAGGGAGGAGTCTTTTGTGGATGATAGACATCAGCAGAAACCAGTGGGGCTGAATGGCCTGTTTCTGAGCTGTAATTTCTAGGTAATTCTGTGCAAATGATTGATTCATGCTAGGCACCCATGTTCATCAAATGAGTGAACCCTGCTAAATTGTACATAAGTGATGTAATTGGGAGTGTGCTACTGGGTGTCATATTAAGTAATACGCACAGTTTGTACTTCATCCATTTTTGGCTATAAATAGAAATAACTCCCCATTCTGGTCTTTCAGAAAGTGCTAACTTAATTTCAAGCTATGCAATTTTTAATATCTGTAGCCAAATTCAGAGAATGAGGAGTGATTTTCAGAGGTGTAATAAGTTTGAGGTGAGCCAGGTTCACTTGTCCTGCAATCTTATCCATGTCTTCCCTTGGCCAATACAAACCTCACTTGCTGGCCACGTCTAAGGGCATCTACATCTAAAGGTTCTGCTTCATTCACAAGGTGATTGGAATGTGATATCTGTTGGAATCTGTCCTGCAGTTAACACTGCCACCAGGCTTGACATTGACAATAGCAATAAAGGTGAACACAGCACTCAAGATTTTATGCCTCTGACTCATTCAAGCTATCTTGGTGTGGGGGTTGGGAGAGGTGGGCATTGATGGCTATATGGCACGTCCAACATCAATCAATCTGAAGTACACAGATGTATCAAATAATCCACTGATGTGTTGCTTTTACACTTTTACACCTGAATGGCAAGTTGAAAATCTATCTTACTTTCAAAATCACTGAGAGACTTTTCAAACTGGGATTTATTTGTTTATTTAACAAACAATGGAACCTTTCTTTGTCTCAGTCACCAATGTGGCAATTTTAATTTCTTATTATTGAGGACATTAAAAGCTAAGCCCTTGGGCTGGATTTTACAGTTTTCTCTGGCGTATTTGAAGATGAGAGGGCCCATAGAATAAAGCGGGTGGCCTTACCACTGCTTTCCTGCCCACCCCGACCTGTCTCCCTTATTCTGGTGGGTGGGAAGATGTCAGGCAGCCCGACTGCTCTTAGGTCTATTGAGGCCCATATGTAGCCAATTAATGACCACTCAAGGGCCTCATTCCGCCTCCACCACTATTTTACGTGCATCGGGGAAGTCGGAGGCAAAGTGGGGTAACCCATTAGCTTTCACTGTGTCGGCTACTGTCAGACAAGAAGGAAAAGTAAAAGCAAAATACTGCGGATGCTGCAAATCTGAAACAAAAACAAAAATACCTGGAAAAACTCAGCAGGTCTCACAGCATCTGCGGAGAGGAACACAGTTAACGTTTCGAGTCTATATGACTCTTCAGCAGAACTGAGGGAATATAGAAATGAGGTGAAAGAAGGAAAGATGCCTTGTTTAGGGGCTTCCCTGTGCCGATCACTCTTCCCCCAAACCCTCAAGATTGGATTTGCCCCCCCTTTAACTCTCCTTCTGGTCTCTCTAAACCAACCCCCACACTCCTCTCCCCCTTCACTGGGGTCTCCAAGCCAGGCCCGTCCAAAATACCAAACTTATTTCTGAGTCCAGGCACTCTTCTTCCTTGGGACCGGCTGTAGTCCCAGCAGTGGCCACCGCCTGGTCCTGGTGCTGCTGGGACCACAGAGCTGCCAGCCAGTTAGATTCCTCCCCGATTGCGGTGGAATGATTCAATTAAGGCAGCTCTGAGCATAATATCGCTGCGGGGCTGCTGGCCTCTGAATCGGAGTACTGAAGACAGACTTTCCAGTCTTGTGGGGGTTGGAGTGACAGGGAATACATCTCCCCATAACATCCATCCCTGTAATAGCTTCAGATCTAAATAGGGCTATTACTTGGCTTGGAAGGCAATTGTTTTGGATTGAATGCTAAGGATGAAGATATTGGTGAATATGTAGTCATAACCAAACTTAAGCCATATTCCCAGAGAAAAAAATATTCTTGTATATATGCCACCACTCCCAAACCCCGTCCCAGTCCAAGTTATTGTGCTTCATGTTATAAAATCAGATTAGAATATCACATGCTTCACAGGTGCGCTCAACCAGACTAAATCTACAGATGGTGCAGATCCATCACTGGAAGGAATGAATTGCTGGATGTAAGGCATCTTTGTGCAATGAGTATATCTGTGACAAATTTGTGCATTTTTAATGGATTTGAATTATAGAATTACATAGCACAGAAGAAAGCCATTCAGTCCATCATACCACTCCCATCCCTATTCCCCTGTTCTTTCCCCGCAGCTCATTAAATGTTTTTTTTCCTTCCAGTATTACTCCAATTTTCAATTGAATAATACTATTAAATCTGGTTCCATTACCCTTTCAAACCATGCATTCCTGACCACAACAATTCATTGCAGAAAAAAATGTTTCCTTGTCTTACCTCTGGTTCTTTTGCCAAACAGCTTAAATCTGCGTTCTCTAGTTAACTGACCTTTCTGGAAACAGATTCTCCCTTTTTGGCTCTATCAAAACCATTTAAGATTTTGAATCGCTACCAAAGTCCCCTTTAATCTTTTCTGCTTTAAGGAGAACAACCAGAGCTGAAGTCCCCTGCCCCCAGTCCCTTTGTAGTGAATCTCTTCTGCAGCCTCTCCAAGGCTTAGACATCCTGTCTGAAGCATGGAGTCCAAGGTTGAACACAATACTCTAGCTGAGGCTTAATCAACATTTGATAAAATTCTAGGGACAGAAATTTCTCCCCGTTGGGGCTGCGCCGCCATTTTACATGGGCTGGCCAATTAAGGCCCGCCCAGCGTCACGCACACCCAGAACCGCTGAGCGCCCCATGTGCGGGCAGGGGGAGGGTGGATTCCCTGAGTTGGGGCCTGCGCACGAAAGAGCACAGAAATCTTGCTGAGGCACAGAGGTGCCTCAGGGAGATTAGTTTAAGGTTTAAAAATTTAAATGAAGAAAAGAAGATATTTTAAGATATGTCCCCTCATGTGACAGTGTCACATGAGCTGAGACATGTCAGTGAATTTTTTCAAAAATTTTTATTTAATTAATAAACCCTTCATGCAACCTCATCCCGCCCATGGATGAGGTTTCATGATAAATGCGAAGGCGGCCTGGGCTCTTCGCCTGCCCGCCAACCTTAAGGTTGGACAGGCAGCATTCTTAACAACTTTAATTATTTTCTTAATGGCCTTAATCGGCCTTTGACAGTTTGGCAGGCGGGCAGCCAACTCGGCTGGGTGCCCGCCGAACTGACAATCTAAATGATGTGCGGCGACGTCGGGACACGTGCCCGATGTCACCCCGTGTCATTTTACATGTCGGCGAGTGGGCCCTGCCCCTGCTCGCCAACCCGAAAATTCTTCCCTACCATAACTTGTTTGCTTTTGAACTCTATTTCTCCACTAATAAGGTCAAGGATCACATATGCTTTTTTAACAGCCCCTTCAACTTGGCCTGCTATCTTCAAAAATTTGTGTGCACCCATCACCCTGCCCCCACCATCTCTGGTTTCTCTGATACTGAACCCCTTTTAAAATTGCGTATTTAGTACAAATTATTTCTCCTCATCCCTCCTATCAAAATGTAACACTTCACATGTTTCTGTATTAAATTTCAATCCCATGTATCTGACCATTTAACCAGTCTGTATTTGTTTTCCTGAAGTCTGCTGCTATCCTCCTTATTGTTTACTGCATTGTATAGTTTCATTTCACCTGAAGACATTTAAATTAAGCCCTGAATTCCCAGGTCCGGGTCATTAATATAAAATCATAGAATCATAGAAAAGTACAGCACAGTTAGAGGCTATTTGGCTCATTGAGTCTGCACCGGCTGAAGCAACCTGAGGGATTGGCTAAAGAATTGTGTTTGCTCATTGTTACGTAACAGGTATTACCATTCTAGCCTGATCCATGATTTCAACATACTGGAGGAATAACAGCTTCACAACTGAAGGATTTTAATATATTATAGATGTTTGCTGGGGGTTTAATTAGCTTTGTCACATGATTATACGAAATAAAAATTGTTGTAAACTTCCCTATGTGTGGAGCCAGTTCTAATTCACAGCTTGATTGTTGTTTATCTTATGTTCTTGCCCAGTTTGCACAGTGGCCTCAGAGCACTTAATTTTATATCAAGTGAAATGATAATCAGAAGTGTTCTATAATGGGTGAGTGATTCACTTGCCTTTCTGCACACAAGTGGTGAAGGTAAAAATTTCCCCACTTGCTTCTTATTTATTTAATTTCCTCATTTCCTTCCTCCTTGAATCTCACCTTTCCATTTCTTTTTTGTTTCCCCTTCTCATCCCCACACCCCAACACCATCATCCCCTTCCCCACAACTGACAATTAACCTTCAGGTACCTCGGGTTGGCAGAAAGCTAGAAATATGCTCCAAAATGTCTTCATCTCTCCAAACAGGATGGATTCTCTACCTGCCAAAATTGTGTTTTAACTAAGGAAGCAACAATTCGCACTGGTACTCATTTTTCCCAGTTTTTACTGGTGCTGTGCTTTAAGATATACAAGACCAGTTTGGACCAGTATTCTTATTTCCCAGTTCTTACTGTTTTTTTCATTCTGGAGGATTCATAGCTCGGGACCTTGATTACTCAGAAAGCTTGGGATGCTTAAGCATTAAGATACAATTGGGATGCATTGGCTGCCCTATACTTGGGAATGGTAACAGCCACCAGATAAAAACAAAAAAACTGCGGATGCTGGAAATCCAAAACAAAAACAAAAACAGAATTACCTGGAAAAACTCAGCAGGTCTGGCAGCATCGGCGGAGAAGAAAAGAGTTGACGTTTCGAGTCCTCATGACCCTTCGACAGAACTTGAGTTCGAGTCCAAGAAAGAGTTGAAATATAAGCTGGTTTAAGGTGTGTGTGTGGGGGGGCGGAGAGAGAGAGAGAGAGAGAGAGAGGTGGAGTGGGGGTGTGGTTGTAGGGACGAACAAGCAGTGATAGAAGCAGATCGTCAAAAGATGTCACATCTTTTGATGATCTGCTTCTATCACTGCTTGTTTGTCCCTACAACCACACCCCCACTCCACCTCTCTCTCTCTCTCTCTCTCCGCCCCTCGCACACACACCTTAAACCAGCTTATATTTCAACTCTTTCTTGGACTCGAACTCAAGTTCTGTCGAAGGGTCATGAGGACTCGAAACGTCAACTCTTTTCTTCTCCGCCGATGCTGCCAGACCTGCTGAGTTTTTCCAGGTAATTCTGTTTTTGTTTTTGTTTTGGACCTCTATTACAAACCCTACTTACAGACCGTCAAAAAGAAGAGTTTTATGTCATAACTGCCCAGATTTTCCGGGAGTCTTCAGGAATTAAAGATTTATCTTAATTAAATGAAAGCTGCTGTGAGCAACTCGGGAGATAAATGATAGGGGACATTAAGATAAATTTATTTTTTTGATATTCTTTGAACACTTTTATGTATTAGTTACTAAATATTGGAGCTGGAGAAAATAGGCTGTTTGACTGAGTCAAGAATCATCCAATCAGCTGGTTGCTTTCCATTTGCCATGAAAAAGCAGGGTGGCATGAGGGCCAATGTGTCAGGTGACCAATAGCAGAAGTATTGGGGTGCAATTGAACAGTTGAAAAGGGAAGACCATGTGATGAAACCTCCAGGGATATATCCAACCAGAGTTGGCAACACTGGAGAAGTTCCCAAGTGTTCATCATAACTAGGTTATTAGTTTGTCATGAAACTAGGAACACCAGACTAGGGGTCAACTCCTATTGAAGTCTAGACTAAATGCACCTACCGCCTGGTCAACAAACAGATTGTTAACTAGAAAACCCTGCAGTTGATGGCCATTAACACTACTCTGGCTCTCTTGGATCTGTGGTAGCGGTTGAATTTCTGCCCTGCCTCTGGTTGCAGGGTCCAGCTGAGGGCCAGTTCTCTGGGGAGGGAATGGAAACCTATAAGATATACATGTGAGTACAGGTTACGTCCAATTTCCATGGGGAGGGGTGGGGGTTGAGGGGGGAAGAAGAGGAAATTGGCCTGCAATACCCAATGTTGGTTTATTATGGGATTAAAAATCAAAAATGCCATGCAGTCCCCAAGAGGTTAAATGCATGAAGACATGATTAGTGGTCTTCTTTAGTCCTCATCAAAGTCTTTTGCTTCTATTTCTTACTTTAAAACAGGTTTGAACATGTTCATTAATTCAACAGAAATTTTCTTTTCTATAACAAAACGGTTGAGTTACTTTGCAACTGTTGTTGATCCTGGTTTCAATCACTGTTATCTTCAAGATAATGATGACTCAACTTCTGGATATGTAAGGATAACTTCACTTATGACTTATTTTGAAAATTTTGAGGTGATAAAATCTATACTTTTGTTGTGTCATTTGGAATACAAACTGCTAAAACACAAAGCTGGTAAATCAGCTTAATGTTCCTTTCCCCAAAGATCACAGTTCAACAGATTGTAAGATCAAAGACCAGATGCAAAGAACTTATTAAAAAAAGGTACAACAGAATTTAATTGGCCGTTTACGCATGCATTCCTATTAAACACAAACAGAACTATAAATTTTGCTTGAGATTTATGTGACTCTTGTGAGTCTTTGAACTGAGGAAACATTTTGAGGTTATGTGGTATACATTCATAGAAAATGACTACTAATGTTACACAATAGAAAATATGCATACTTAGCTGGAAAGGTCATTCTGTGCTCATAGGATCAGACACTGTTTAATAAGTACTTAATTGATGGGTGTTTAAGCTTTCAAAAGCATTTCACTGATAAGTGAGCAATTTGGTCTTATTCAGTTACTGTATTGTGGCTTCTTGAAGCTGGTATCCAGCTATATTTCAGGCTTCAATTACATCAGAAATAAGTCAAAGGAACTGCTAAAGGCGGCTTCACCAAATGCATTACAGGTTACCTTTGAAGTGATTCAAGGTATCTCAGTGACTTATCAGAGAATAGGTATAATTCAATTAAATCACAAAGCAGAAGCAGAAAGTAACGCGAAGAGGAAGCACTATAAGTGGTAATTACCTGATGTTAGTTATATTTCAGATAGGTTTATGATCTTTTGTATTTTTAAAATTGCACAAGAGCACAAACAGGGGGCCATCTCAGCAGACCATTAGAATGGGCTCATTTTGGTGATATCAGCTGGGGGAATTCTGCCCCCATGTCCACCTGCATCCTCCTAATCTGGTTTCAGACAAATCTCTCTTTTAAGATGTTGTGCATTCTATTTGTCACCACATTAAAAGAAACATTTGCATTTATATAGCACCTTTTATGACCCCAGGATGTCTCAAAGCACATTGCAGCCAATAATCATTGTGGTCACAGCTGTAATGAAGGAAACACAATAATTTCTGCCCTGTAAGTTCACATACACAGCAATGAAATAACTGATCAGATAATCTATTTTGTGTGCTGACTGAGGGATAAGTGTTGACTGGTCTTTGAATAGTGTCATAAAATCGTTTACGTCACCTGAAAGGGCAGATGGGGCCTCATTTTGATACCTTGTCCAAAAGGCACCACCTCCAGCTTCAGCACCCCCTCAGTATTGAAACAGAGTACCATATGACAAAACTATGATGGGACACGCAATAAGGTTTCAACAGGAGAGAGGGAAATATATTAACATATAATATTTCAATATCACCAATATTTATTGTTGATACTTTCCTTTAATGATTGTAATTAATCTTGTTGATACAAAAGAAGCTTTGACTAAAACCGTTCATTCCCAGCTCCTTATTCCATAATTCAGCACGGTCTAGAAAGCTGTATAATCCAATCTTCTATAATGGATACAGTGCAACAATGATGATCTAAATCAGTTACAATCTCACCGGCAATGTTGGAAGGGCAAAAGTATTCCTCTTTCTAAAAAATATTTAAAATGTATGAATTTTTGGAGATAATGAAAGTATGGATGAGAGTTTCAGTGGTCGGTAAGTTGAGACAGGGCCATATACAGGCCATGTTACCGAGGTGGAAGTGGTTTGTCATTGTGGTGGAGCTATATGGGGCTTAATTTTCAATCTGGCATCAGGGTCCTGATGCCCTAACAATGGTTCTGATAAAAGGTCATCGACCTGAAAAGTTAACTCTGTTTCTCTCCACCGATGCTGCCTAGCCTGCTGAGTATTTCCAGCATTTTTTGTTTTTATTTCAGATTTACAGCATTGGCAGTATTTTGCTTTTGCTCTAATAATTTCCTGCTCCAAACTCTGTGCCGTGTCTGTGTCAGTCATTCGACTCCATCTTCATCTGCAGATCCTCTAATTGGGCTGGCAATGAGCTCAGGAGCTGGGAACTGCTTGTTAAGCATGATCTTCAAAGGCAGACAGCAGCCATTATGGGCTCTGCTGCTGCCTTGCAGAATATAGGAGGCAGGACATTGGAGGGCTGGCAGCCTTACAGGTGGAGAGAAGTGGCCAACTGGCCAAGGAAAACGTACTGCACCAATCTGTTACAAAAACATTTAGTGCCAAAAATTTTCTTCAAACAAAACAGTTCTGTCGAAGGGTCATGAGGACTCGAAACGTCAACTCTTTTCTTCTCCGCCGATGCTGCCAGACCTGCTGAGTTTTTCCAGGTAATTCTGTTTTTGTTTTTATCTCTTGATGGTTCCCTGCATTGCACCCAACTGCTGTGCACTAACATGTACCAGACTGCTCAGGTTTGGCAACCTGTGATTTGAAAATCACCTGCTGGTCCTCCCGAACCCATTAACAAGCTTCTCAAGAGGAGTTAATTGGAAGTGATCAGGTTCTTAGCTCCCCCATCCCTGCTCTGGCTTTGAAAATAGGAACATCTCCCAGAGGTATTAGGACACTGACAAGCCATCTGGCAGCGCTGTTTTCAAATCACACCTGCTCCCAGTCTCTCCCCCATGAACGATTGAAAATCCCAGTCATGGGGTGAGAAGCATGACTCAGAATTGAAAAGAATGGTGAAATTGCAAACAGCCTGAGACAATGGCTGTTTGGGGGAAGGGAGTCTATGGCAAGGAATTGGAGTTTGTAAGGTAGGAGACTGGGGTCCTATATTTAACTGATGGAAATTGCAGCTCATCCACAACTCGATATTTTTAAAAATTCTTTCATGGGATGTACGCATTGCTAGATGGGCCAGCATTTATTGTCCATCCCTAATTGCCCTTGAGAAGGTGGTGGTGAGCTGCCTTCTTGAACCACTGCAGTGCATCTGGTGTAGGTACACCCATAATGATGTTAGGAAGGGAGTTTTTAAGCAAGTTCCTGTCAAACAAGCTGTTTGACAACACAGAAGCAGTGGAGGGTTGAGAGAAGTGAGAGAGGGAGATATCGTCAGTGCACATGTGGAAATTGACACAAAACATCTGGCAGCTTCTTAGTCTAACAAACAGAGGACAACAAAGGCCATTATATGAGCCAAGGACATGTCTCTAGCATTGGGGCTGAAACAAGACATTGCTAATCTTGATAAGGAGGGGGTGACCTCATGATCCATATGTATACCAACTGTCTGAAGGTTAAACAGGACATCCTAGCAAGCAATGAGCCACAGGGTGACTTCAGAGTTTCTGACGGAAATAGGAGGATTTACTTTGAATGTCTGTCCCTTGCTATGAACAATTGAATAAATAAGGTATATAAATGGGCTCTCAAGAGGGAAAAATCACTTCAGACAGGAAAGAGCTCCTCAAAGTGGACTAATGCGGACTCCAGTCTAACATACTGGTTAGCTCAAGAGGACTTCAGACAGCGGAGAACTTTTCAAATTGATCCATACTGGTTTCGGTCTAATACTTTGACTAGCTCAAGAGAACCATAGAAAGCAGAAGTGACTGCCATGTCCAGATCTGGTGATCAGCTTTATCCATCCATTTGTCCAATTCGAGACCTGTAAACCATTCTGAAGAGACGGCCGCCGCCAGCTATGGAAGTCAGCATCGCCCTGCTTTGCCCATTCATTCGTCCAACCCGGGAACATTAAACCATTCTCATCTGCTATGGCTCGTATGACTTTTCTGCCTATTTAGCTTATGCATCATAGCTAAATTGTTGCTTCTTAATTGCACTGCTTTAAAATCAACAATGAGTTCGGCCCATTTTTTAGGTAATCTGTGACTCCCAAACTAAAACCTTACACACCCACAAGTTGTACTGTGGTAATTCACCAAGGCTCCTTCAATAGCACCTTCCAAACACCCGACCTCTGCCACCTAGAATGACAAGGGCAGCCACCACCATCTGCAAGTTGCTCTCCAAGCCACACACCATCCTGACTTGGAACTATATCACTGTTCAATCACTGTTGTTCAGTCTCCCTGAAATTCCATTCTAAACAGCACTGTTGGTATACCTACGCCACATGGACTGCAGTGGTTCACAAAGATGGCTAATCACCACCATCTCAAGGGTAATTAGTGTTGGGCAACAAATGCTGGCTTTGCCAATGATGCTCACAGCCCAGGGATGAATAATGAAAATAAAGTACAGAGAGGCTGCACTGTTGGAGGTGCTGTCATTCAGATGAGATATTATATCAAGACCCTATCTGCCCTCTCTGGTGGATGTAAAACATCCCATGCCAGTATTTTGATCCAGTGCCCGAGCCATTGGATGCTGGCTTAGCATGTAAGATGTGAAGGGAATTTGCATTTTTAGATAAATGAAGGGATTGTTTGGATTTCAAAGGGATGTTAGTTTGTTTACAACTAGTCAGGTAGGCAAAGCTAAGGAATTCATTTATTTTTACCAAAGGTTAATGACAATATTGGCAACATGAAAGCTCTAATATTCTGGGAAAGGTACCATTCCAGGACATATGGAACAATAGAATTTACACATTAAGGAGAGACAAACATATAAAGGCGGATGAAAGGCTATGTGAGGAGAGAGCCATGTAACATCTAACAGGAGTGTCAAATAGCCTTCAAGAAGTCTCCAGCCATTTGTTCATAAGTTGGCTGTGTCCAGTAACTGATGTGGGAGAAAGCCATTTGGAATTCCACTGTCAAGTGGGTACTCTAATAACTTGCTGGTTTTGTTTTAAATCTAAAATCTATTTTTGACTGTTGCCTTAAAGGGGGGTGTGTAACTGGGAATCAGGTTAATTAATGATTTTAGGAGTTATTAATAATTGTAAATTATTAATTGTAAATAATTGTAGTCTTATGTATGTGCTTGAAATCTTTTATTTTGTTAATAAATATTTTAATTTAATTTTAAAAATCTCTAAAGGTCTTGGTGGACTTATTACTTCTGAATTCTGTGCACACATTTTCTCATAAGAAATGCAAATTGCGTGACAGCAGACCAAGTTTCCTTTGTGGATTTGGTCCACCTGGCACACATCATCTGCCATGTCATAACAGTGACCGGGGGCCCCGGCCTGACTCCTTGAGGGGAAGGAGCACCTGGAAGGACGTCCAGGTGTCCTGTTGTCCTCTCACGTTGCCACTACAGGAACTCATCCATGGCATTTGCGATGGAGAGCAGGTCTGCACACATCTCTGCGTTCTGCTGGACCAGGGTATCCCTGGCGCCCACCATCCTCCCAATGGAGACCTCCATACATGCACATGTGGGCACCACTTCATCAGAGAGCAGGTGGACGCACTCCTCTGACTCACATGCCACTCTATTGAGGGCTTCCAACAGCTCTGCGTGATGTTCCCACGCCTTCCGCTGACTTTCCAGGATAAGTTGGAAGGCCAAATCTAGAGGCTCGTCATCTGACTCGGACCTCACAGATGCCTGATCCCAAGCAGTCTTCTGAGTGCCAGGGAGCTCGTACAAACCTGCCTCCTGCTGTTGAGTTCATGGGTCCATGAGGTGCCCACCAGATCGTGAACCTGAGCCCGCTCTAGAACGAGGTTCCATCGAGGTGTGTTTCTCTGCGCAGGAGCAGGGTGTGGGTAAGTGCCATGACGGGTCTTCCAGGCTGCTTATTTCAAGCTGTTCAATGGAGGAGGTGTTGTCTTGGCTGGAGCTGAGATCATGGATGGAGCTGAGGGAATGGCTGAGGAAGTCAGTCACTTGGCAGAGCTCCCTGTGAACTAAATTAGAGATAATTAGTGCATGACAGCAGAGTCAAAAGCAGGAGAGAGAGCACTCATATTTGCATTGAGAGAGGGATGATGTGATGCAGGATCCTTACAAGGGTGTTCGCCACCGTCCTCACTGCCACTGCAGGCACGGTCCATGTCCTCAACTGTCAACGGGATGGCGCATTCCTCAAAGTGAGTGAGAGGGCTAATGTGGGCCACTCCACCCCCAGTCTGGGACCTCTTCCTGCTGATGTGAGCAGGCTTCTCCTGCATGAAAACAAGTGGAGAGAGTGCAGGACACATGGCACTGCGTGGAATGTTTGTGTAGTGAGTGGAGCCATGGAAAGGATGACATGAGCTCAACAGGGCATGAGCCTGATGGAGATGTGAGGGTGTGTGTGAGAGTTAGTGGTGTTGTGCCTTGAGGTATGAGATCCCTATGGATGTGTGATGGGTTTGTGAGTGTGTGAGTTGAGAGTAATGAGAAGAGTGAATTACCTTGGTGGAACGAATTACACCATTCATCCTGTAGCAGCACAGGGTTGCTGTCCTCTTTGGCAGGACATTGGTACTAACCACCGCTACCACTGCCCCCCAAGCCATATTAGTGAAATTGCTGCCCATCCTGCAGCCAAAGCTGGGGTAGAGGACATCACAGAGAGCCTCCACTGCATCCAAAAGACGCTCGAGGGACACATCATTGACTCTAGGGGCCGCAGTCCTTTTGCCTTTCAGGGCCATGTCTTCTTTGCAGTTGTGAGCTGTACTTTAAATATGGCACCCGGCGTGATGAAGCAGCGAGGTGATGGCGTGGCAGGCAAATAAGAGCCCACTGGCCATGGGAATGGCGTGTTTCCCGGGAATGCATAATTAGTGTGGCGGGTTTGGGATGATACTTTGTGAAAAGCCGCCATTGCGGCTGGCAGGTAAAATGTCGCTACTGCACTTAGTGCAAATCTGGGTCAGGTGCACAGAAACGGGAGACTTCCCAGCTCTGCAAATCCGATCTTCAAAAATGGTGGCCCGCAGTTCTAATTTTCTTCCGGGGAGGTCAGACTGGATTAGAAGTTGGGCCCGCTGCCCCTGAAACAAGTGCGGAGGCTGCTGGGTGTGGAGGTGGAATGGGCGGAAGGCCTGCCTCTGTGCTCCTGCACTTTGATAAATTCAATAAAAAATGATGAAAACAAAAAGCAGGCCTCCAGGCATCACCCCTTGCCCAGCAGCCACCCCCCCCCAACCCCCCCACACCCCCCCCACACACACACACATTGCCTGTACCCTATCAATGCCAATCTATGCTACCTTGTGCCCCCCATCCAACCCCATATCCCCCATGCCCTCTATGCCAATACATGCCTCTCTACCCAACCCCATGGCCCCTCATACCCCTCTGCCCTCCACATCCTCATGGTCCTTTATATCCCTTATGGCAACTTAGTGCCAACTCAAGTCAATGCATGCCCCGCACCTTTTGCCCTTACCTCCTCCATGCCAACTCACCTAGTATCCACGTGACCCTTCGACCGAACCGTTCAGTCGAAGAGTCCTGGGGACTCGAAACGTCAACTCTTTTCTTCTCCGCCGATGCTGCCAGACCTGCTGAGATTTTCCCAGGTAATTCTGTTTTTGTTTTGGATTTCCAGCATCCGCAGTTTTTTTGTTTTTATCACCTAGTATCCACTATGGGCAAACTTCAGGAGCCTTGCTAACATAAAATAAAGTGTCTATTGATGATGCCACTATTTTAAATTTTAAAAAAACCATTCTCATTGATAAAAAAAAATCCATTCAATACACAGAAATTACTTCAACTCATCTCTTATGGAAACAAATATTTCTATTCTATAACCGCTTGGAGTTGTCAATCAAACTGCTCACTTAACAGGCATCCCACTGTGCTAATGCTATTTTGCAAAATTAGTCATTGCAGCACAAATCCCACAATAGATGCGCTCAGGCTAATGTCAACAGACAGAATGAAATACTAAGCACTGTTTTTTTAAAAGCTCCAGACTGTTTTTTTAAATTTAAAGCCCGGCAGAGTTAAATCCATTGACAGATTTGACTGTTCCAATGAGTTTTGATAGTTCTTTGCCTTCTTTGACAGCTTTGACTGTTCCAATGAGCTTATGCAATTTTTACACACAATCATGTTCACTTTTACCAATCCTAAAAGGTGCCTTAACTCTGCCAAAGGGTGCCTCATCTCTTCCAATGATGTCCCAGGGCCATATCCAGAGGGGTACCTTGCCTTTCCAAAGGGGTACCCTGGTTATCCAAATGAATCCACTAAGTTCAAGCTAGCTCTTACCTGGTCTAATCTGCACATGCTGGGTTTCACACTCCAGGCCTCCTAAAATCCCACTTCAGTGGAGGCAGCTGGTGATTTAAATCTAAAATTAAATTTAAAATTACAGAGCTGCGTCCATAAAATGCACATGGCAGACTGACTGAAGTCCTGCCTCCATAAAAATAGGAAATTCTGTGTATGGAGGCGGGACTTAGGATTTTCAGCCATTTCTGCTATTTTCACCATGATGGAGAGGCCATCATGGCAAAAATCTGGGTCTAATTTTTTTTTTCACTCGTTCATATGATGTGGGTATTGCTGGCAAGATAAGCATTTATTGCTCATCCCTAATTGGTCTTGAGAAGGAAGTGGTAAGCCACCTTCTTGAACTTCTGCAGTCCTTGTCATGTAGGTATACCCACAGTGTTGTTAGGGAGCAGGAGTTTGGGGAGAATATAAATGAGCAGTGGAAGTATCTTCAAATGGTCAGATAAGGAAGATATTTAAAACAACTTGAGCACAGCAGGAACTTACCAAGGATCCTTAGACAGCAACTTCCAAACCCACAACGACTACCATCTAGAAGGACAAGGACAAGAGACACATGGGAACACCATCACCTAGAAGTTCCCCTCCAAGCCACTCACCATCCTGACTTGGAAATATATTGCCATTCCTTCCCTGGCACTGGGTCAAAATCCTGGAACTCACTCCCTAACAACACTGTGGGTGTACCTACTCTACATGGACTGCATTGGTTCAAGAAGGCAGCTCACCACCACCTTCTCAAGGGCAATTATATTTGGGCAATAAATGCTGGCCTAGCCAGTGATGCCCACATCCCATAAATTAATAAAAAGAAATGTAGTTTTTACTCAAATAGGTGTGCATTTTTGTACTCAGTTAAACTTGCTGATGTTCTGATTCACCGATCATATGTGAATGGTGATCAGCATCCAGCAGGATGTGCAAGACCTCATTTTATGGCAGACCTGGTACAAGCGTGATTAAGTCCAAATATCAACAGCTAGAGGAAGATAAGGCAGAAACATGAGATGCAGCAGGTCGAACATCTGTATTGCATGAAGATTTTTCTTAAATCAGAAACACATGCTTGGTGCTGCAATTGCCAAAGCGGCTGTTGTTTCTTTACTTCTAGAGCATTATTTTACTGTGTTAAAGTAAAATTTACATTCTGGTGTGAAAAAGGAATCAGAATTGCCAAAGTCAATAATTAGAACTTGGCTCGTCCACAGTACTTAGGCTTTAAAGTTGTTTCTTTGCTTTAGATGCAAACCATTTGAAATTATTACTGACAAGGGCAAAAGATAACAATTCCTCCAGAGTCCTCTCAAGCCTCAAGAACAAGTAAAAGGTACATAATATTGACTAACCTATGTGCCGTTAGAAGTTGTTAACTGAACTTACTTTCTGTTATGAGACTAACACATTGTGTCTCTTGGCACCAACTTGTTCTTCACAGTTTAAGATGACTTGAGCAGATTCCCCGTGGCTTATGCAGAGTGAGTGTTTAGTCTGGTTTGAGGATATTGGGATTTTGTACTCATTACCTTGTTCTCTAACCACATCAGTGTCCTCCCCACCAAAAAAAAAGTCTGAACAACCCATCTTATTTAGGTTTTATGACCAGACACATCATATTTTTCTTCTTCTTTGTTCCTGCTGGAGTTCAATAAGTTAACAGCGTTGTCACAAGACAGTGCTGTCCATTACATTAACCTCTAGTCACATTAGGATGTTGCTACTTGCATTCCTGACTAGTAAATAGAAGCCGAGTTAAAGACATCATTGTTGATGTAAAATCTCAATATTTACATTCGAATGCATTATGCATAATCTTTCAGTGTTTTTGTTGGTACAATGGTAAGATGAAAAACTGAGTGTACAAGTGTTTTTGCTCATTGTGAGTGCTTTACTTCCTTGGTTACTGAATGCAGGTATTGCATAGATGTTGCAGCACAGAAACAGATCATGCAAGCTAATTGGTCTGAGCCAGTGTTTATGGTTCATTGGAGCCTCCTTCCAACCTGCTGCATCCAATATTATCAGCATATCTGTCTATTCCTTTCTCCCTCCTATACTTAGTCAGTGTCCCCTTAAATGCACCAATACTATTCATCTCAACCACTCCATGCGGCAGCAAGTTCCACCTTCTGGGTAATGAGGTTTGTCCTGAATTCTTGATTGGATTTAAGGCCTTGGCAAAAGAACCAGAGGTGACAGGAGGAAAGTATTTTTTTTAAAACACTGCATGTTGTTGTGATCTGGAATGCACAGTCTGAAAGGATGGTGAAAGCAGATTCAATTATACAGTTTGAAAGAGAAGCAGTTAAATACTGGAAGAGAAACAAAAATACGGGGCTGTGGGGAAGGAGCCAGAGAATGGGATTAATTGGATGGCTCCACCAAAAAGCCTGTACAGGCATGATGAATGGCCTCCTCCTGTGCCATAACATTCTAGAATTCCATAACAATGATTGTGATGGACCACTCACCTGCATGGGTGCAGTCACAGCACCACTCAAGAAGTTAAACATCCAGGATAAAGCAATGTGGTTGTTCACCATCTCCTACCACTAGACTAGTAGTCGTACCTACTACTATGTGGATCAACCCCCTCTACCACTGTTGCACTGTTGCTGTGGTATCAACAAAATGACCTACAGAAACTCAGCGAAGTTGCTTTTCAGTACTGCTGAGGCCCATGATCTCTGCCACCAAGGAGAGCCAAAGTAGCAATATTATAGAAACATCACCTCCAATTTTCCTTCTAAGTCACACAGCATCTTGATATAGGCATATATTACTAATCCTTCTGCTTACCATTACTTGTACCGTTACCCTGAACTATTGCATTGTACTTTCTCTTTTAATTTCCAAATCGACCCTCATGTAAACCCTCCCTAACAACCCCACTATTTAGTTTAAAGACCTACAGCCCTAGTTATACAACTCACCAGGACATTGGTCCCAGCGTAGTTCAGGTGGAGACTATCCTGATGGTACAGCTCCCTCTCTCCCCATTACTGATGCCAGTGCCCCATGAATCAAATAAGTAAAAGCAAAATACTGCGAATGTTGGAAATCTGAAACAAAAGCAGAAGATGCTGGAAAAACGCAGCAGGTCCGGCTCAGAGGAAGGGTCATATGGACTTGAAATGTTAACTCTGTTTCTCTCTCCATATATACTGCCAGACCTGCTGAGTTTTTCCAGCATTTTCTGTTTATGTCCCATGAATCAAAACCCATTTCTCCAACACCAATCTCTGAGCCATGCATTCAACTCTCCAATCTTATTTACCCCATGCTAATTTTCTCATGGCTCAGGTAGTAAAATCCAGAGATTATTACCTTTGTGCTTCTGCATTTTAATTTAGTCCCTAGCAGAACCTCTTTTGCTGTGTTGTTGGTACCTATGTGAAGCATGATAACTGGATTTTTCCCCTCTCACATCAAGTTCCTCTCCAGTCTGGAGAAGGTGTCCTTAACCTTGACACCAGGCAGGCAGCCCAGCCTTCACAACTCACACCGTCGGCTTCAGACAATCATATCTCTCCCCCTAACTATGCTGTTCCCTATTACAACTATATTCCTGTTTACCCCCCCCCACTTAAATGGCTCTGTGCACCGTAACTTGGTCAGTTTGCTCATCCACTCTGCAGCCCCTATTCTTGCCCACACAAGCTGCAAGGAGCATGAACCCATTGGACAACGGCAAGGGCTGAGGTTCCTCCATTACTACCTTCTGGATCCCCATACCTTCACTTGCAGTCACACGCAGTACAATGAAAATAATTCTTCTGCTCTTCCTTTGCTGCACATGGCCTCCTTATCTTTGTAATCTGCTCCACAACCCTTTGAAATATCTGGACTCCTCTAATTCTGGCCTCCTGAGAACGCTCAATTTTAATCACTCCACCCTTTGGTGGCTGCACCTTTAGCTTTTTTTTAAATTCATTTACGGGGTGTGGGCTTTGCTGGCTTGGCCAGCATTTATTACCCATCACTTGTTGCCCTTGAGAAGGTGGTGGTGAGCTGCCTTCTTGAACTACTGCAGTTCATGTGGTGTAGGTACACCCACTGTGCTGTTAGGAAGAGAGTTCCAGGATTTTGACCCAGTGACAGTGAAGGAATGCTGATATATTTCCAAGTCAGGATGGTGTGTGACTTGGAGGGGAACTTCCAGGTGGTGGTGTTCCCATGCATCTGCTGCCCTTGACCTTCTAAGTGGTAATGGTTGTGGATTTGGAAGGTGCTGTCAAATGAGCCTTGATGAATTCCTGTGGTGCATCTTGTAGATGGTACACACTGCTACTGCTGTGTGTCGGTGGTGGAGGGAGTGAAAGTTTGTGGATGTGACGCCAAACAAGCGAGCTGCTTTGTCCTGGATGGTGTCAAGCTTCTTGACTGTTGTGGGAGCTGCAGTCCTCCAGGCAAGTGGAGAGTATTCCATCACATTCCTGATTTGTACCTTGTAGATGGTAGACAGGCTTTGGGGAGTCAGGAGATGAGTTACTCATCACAGGATTCCTAGCATCTGACTTGCTCTTGTAGCCACAGTATTTATATGGCTGGTCCATTCAGTTTCTGATAAATGGTAACCCCCAGGATGTTGATAGTGGGAGATTCAGTGATAGTAATGCCATTGAGTGTCAAAGGGCGATGGTTAGATGCGCTCTTGTTGGAGATGGTCATTGTCCGGCACCTGTGTGACACGAATGTTATTTGCAACTTGTCAGCCCAAGCCTGGATATTGTCCATTTAGACATGGACTGCTTCAGTGTCTGAGGTGTTGTGAATAGCACTGAACATTGAGCAATCATCAGCAAACATCCTCACTTTGACCTTATGATGGAAGGAAGGCCATTGATGAAGCAGTTGAAGATGGTTGGGCTGAGGACACTACCCTGAGGAACTCTTGCAGTGATGTCCTGGAGCTGAGATGACTGACCTCCAACAACCACAACCATCTTCTTTTGTGCTAGGTATGACTCCAACCAGCGTACAGTTTTCCCCCTGATTTCCATTGACTCCAGTTTTGCTAGGGCTCCTTGATGCAGCCATCGGTCAAATGTGACCTTGATGTCAAGGGCATTCACTCTTACCTCACCTCGTGAGTTCAGCTCTTTTGACCATGTTTGAATCAAGGCTGTAATGAGGTCAGGAGCTGAGTGGCCCTGGTGGAACCCAGACTGGGCGTGAGTGAGCAGGTTATTGCTAAGCAGTGCCGCTTGATAGTACTGCTGATGACCCCTTTCATTACTTTATTGATGATGGAGAGTAGACTGATGGGGCAATAATTGGCCGGGTTGGATTTGCCCTGCTTTTTGTGTACATGACATAACTGGGCAATTTTCCACATAGCCGGGTAGATGCTAGTGTTGTAGCTGTACTGGAATAGTTTGGCTAGGGGCACAGCAAGTTCTGGAGCACAAGTCTTCAGTACTATTGCCAGATATTGTCAGGACCCATAGTCTTTGCAGTATCCAGTGTCTTCTGTCGTTTCTTTATACCACATGGAGTGAATTGAATTGGCTGAAGACTGGCATCTGCGAAGCTGGGGACCTCTGGAGGAGGCTGAGGTAGATCCACTCAGCATTTCTGGCTGAAGATTGTAGCAAATGCCTTATCTTTTGCACTGATGTTTCAGGCTTGCCCATCATTGAGGATGGAGATATTTGTGGGCCCTTCTCCCCCCGTGAGTTGTTTAATTGCCCAGCACCATTCACGACTGGATGTGACAGGACTGCAGGGCTTAGATCTGATCTGTTGTTTGTGGGACTGCTTAGCTCTGTCTATCACTTGCTGCTTATGCTTTTTGGCACACAAGTAGTCCTGTGTTATAGCTTCATCAGGTTGCCACTTCATTTTTAAGTATGCCTGGTGCTGCTCCTTCATTGAACCAGGGTTGATTCCCTGGCTTGATGGTAATGGTAGAGTAGGGGATCTGCTTGTTACAGATTGTGTTCGAGCACATCTCTGCTGCTGCTAATGGCCCACAGCACCTCATGGTTACCCAGTCTTGAGTTGCTAGATTTGTTCGAAATCTATCCCATTTAGCACAGTCGTCGTCCCACACAACATGATGAAGGGTATCCTCATTGTGAAGGTGGGACTTCCTCTACACAATGATTTGCGGTGGTCACTCCTACCGATACCGTCATGGACAGATGCATATGCAGCAGGCAGATTGGTGAGGATGAGATCAAGTACGTTTTTCCTTCTTGTTGGTTCCCTCACC
Source organism: Carcharodon carcharias (assembly GCF_017639515.1). NCBI lineage: Eukaryota > Metazoa > Chordata > Chondrichthyes > Lamniformes > Lamnidae > Carcharodon > Carcharodon carcharias. The sequence goes on from NC_054469.1 coordinate 198,906,873, forward strand.
AACTGCCATAGACCTAGTCTAGCAGCTTTGTCTGTTAGGACTCAGCCAGCTCGGTCAGTAGTGATGCTACGAAGCGACTCTTGGTGATGGACATTGAAGTCCCCCACTCAGAGTACATTTTGCGCCCTTGCCACCCTCAGTGCTTCCTCCAAGTGGTGTCCAACATGAAGGACCACTGATTCATCAGCTGAGGGAGGGCAGTATACGGTAATCAGCAGGAGGTTTACTCGCCAATGCTTGACCTGATGCCATGAGACTTCCTGGGGTCCAGAGTCGATGTTCAGGACTCCCAGGGCAACTCCTCCCTCCTGACTGTATACCACAATGCTGCCACCTCTGCTGGTGGCCCACAGCACCAGGTATGGTGATGGTGGTGTCTTGGACATTATTTGCAAGATATGATTGTGTGAGGATGACTGTATCAGGCTGTTGCTTGACTAGTCTGAGAGACAGCTCTCCCGATTTTGGCACTAGCCCCCGGGTCGACATGGTTGAGTTTGCTGTTGTTGTTTCTGATGCCTAGGTCCGTCCGGTTTCATTCTTTTTTTGAGACTTTGTTGCAGTTTGATACAACTGAGTGGCTTGCTAGGTCATTTCAATGAAGACAGATTTCCTTCCCTAAAGGACATTAGTGAACCAGGTGGGTTTTTTTATGACAATGGTTTCATGGTCAACATTTAATTCCAGATTTTTATTGAATTCAAATTCCACCATCTGCTGTGGTGGGATTTGAACGTGGGTCCCCAGAGCATTACCCTGGATTTCTCGATTGCTAGTCCAGCGACAATACCACTATTTCATCACCTCCCCTAAACTCTGAAATAGCCCCAATATCTGAAATGTTCTCCTTACTCCTTTCTGCTTCTCTAACTTGCTTTCCTCCTGTAAGACACTCCTTAAATCTTTTGCCAAGCTTTTGGTCATTTAACCTAGCATCTCCTTATGTGGCTCAGTGTCATACTTTGTTTTGTAATGCTCCTGTGAAGCATCTTGGGATGTTTTAGTATATTAAAGGTGCTTTATAAATATAAACAGCTGTTGTTGTATTGTGCCATGGGAACTGTTATGTTTACCTCAGAGGGAAACTGTGGCTTTGCTCTAGTGTCTTGTCCAAATGACAACACCTCTGACAGTTTGCCACTCAGACTGTGGGAAACATGTCTAGACAGACGGCTGCATCATGTGAACTGGTTCCCTTAGTTTACATTCACATCCCTTCATTCTCTCTTCCTGATTTGGTATAAAGAGCTTCTCAACATTCAACACAAATTTAAAAGCCCGGATAATTTTCCCTTTTTCCTTGATTGAGTGAGAACTGATTCAAAGCCTCTCTTTTTACGTTAACGACTTCAATCCAGCTAACTTCATTTCGAGCCTTATGTTCTTGGATACCTATAAAGAACAAACATAGACACAACTGTTCTTAGCACAGTCTCACTAACATTTTATAGATCATCAGGTAATAATTCTCTGTACTTGCCTCTCCCTATGAACACTTTTTACTTTTGTAATTGGGCCATAAAATCAACATCTGGTTAACTAATTCTCACAAATGTTTTCCCCTGGACATTTAGACAATAAAGGCCATCAATCTTGTGATGTTCTTTGACCTTGAAGCAAAACAGTAAAGCAAACTTGTAATTTTATCTGTGGAATCTGTAATTGGTTTTAGGAATGTTTGAAAGGGACTTTTAAGAGTTTGCATCAGTTGTAAATGGACCAATTGTCATTTTCTTGAATAATAGGAACTGCTGGTCCATGTGACCTGGTGACCCTTGACCCAGAAGGAGTAACAACAGGAAGTTAACATACAAAAGCTAGGTGGCCAGATACAAAGGAGGGCTGCAGCAGAGGGGAAATCAGTGAAGGTACGTTTACAAGGAGGAGCTGTTTGTGTGTCAAGCAGGATAGTCAAACAGGCCAGAAAACAGGGTTAAAGTAGGGTTTGCGAATTGGACAATTTTATTGCGGCTGCTTCATCAGTTCTGCCAGCACCAACAAGAGTATTTAACAGGGTTTATAAAAGGAATAAGATAAAGGAATTCCTAGGGAATCTGTACCATCATTACTGTTGTGAACCTAGCTAAGATGGTTTTGCAGGAGTGTGCCATTTGGGTGACAACTGTTCACTGGGATCTCGAGTGAAATAGTTGCCAGTGAATGTGATTTAAGGGCCAAATTGATTGAGTGCGAGATCTCCCAGATACCAAGTTAGAGAACTTTGGAACTCCACAAACTGTATATGATGCCACCATATCTGCTAGGAGTGATGTGGGTTCTCATGGTTGTAAAAGATGTATCTTATTTGTTGTAACAACTATTTAAAATGAAATTTGCCTTTTTATTTCAAAGATAATTTGCCTGTTAATTCATGTCTAATTTGCGTTGGTTCTGATTTGTGTTAACATGAAAGTTACAAAAAGTGAAATCTTGTTCGTAATTTGGGGGTCGTTTGGTAAATTTGGTTATTTTGGTTTATGGTTCCTCCACCGGAATCGTAACAATTTATATAATTAGGTAATTACTCAAACCAAAAGAACCATAGCCATCTCTCTCCATTAGAGAGAGAGAATTGGTTATAGAGAGATGAGTGAGGACCACTCTGCATAAGTGGGGCAAGGCAAGGAGACAGACCTCTATGAATTACTACAGCTGGTATGGGGGATTGAAACCATGCCGTTCATATCATCTGCATCACACACTAGCCATCTTACTAGCCGACCACCCCTTGTATAATTAAAAGCATTGCATATAGTCTGCTTATAGATGAATGGAATTTTTTTTTATTCATTCAAGGGCACTGCTGGCTAGGATAGCATTTATTGCCCATCCCCAATTACCCTTGAGAAGGCGGTGAGCCATCTTCTTGAACTGCTGCAGTCCCTGTCGTGTAGGTACACCCATACTGCTGGTTAAGATATTGATCCTGCAACAGTGAAGTAACGGCGATATAGTTCCAAGTCAGGATGGTGAGTGGCTTGGAGGGGAATTTCTAGGTGGTGGTGTTCCCTGAGTCTGTTGCCCCTGTCCTTCTAGATGGTAGTGGTCATAGGTTGGGAAGGTGCAATCTAAGGAAGCTTGGTGAGTTTCTGCAGTGCATCTTGTAGATGGTATACACCGCTGCCTCTGTTCATCAGTGGTGGAGGGAGTGAATGTTTGTGGAAAGGTTGCAATCAAGTGGGCTGCTTTGTCCAGGATGGTGTCAAGCTTCTAGAGTGGTTTTCCTGATGCAGATCCTAGTCATCAGTTGGAGAACCTGTGGGGAAACCCGCATCACTTCTTTAGGAGAGGCCTCATTGATTTGGGACTCTGGCGGTGGAAATCCTGTTTCCTGAGAGCTGCTGGCCAATTAGAGGCCAGCAACTCTCCATTACCAGCAGCAACCTCAGCCAAGATGGCATTGCTCCAGGGATTCACCAGGGATTTTTGTTAGATCCCAGGATTCAGGTGAGTGAGGGCAGGATAGGAGCTGCGGGGTGAGGATTGCAGGAGGGGGTGGGGCATTGGAAGCAAGGGCAGGGGGTGGCTTTCAACAGTTCCTCCCTCTTCCTCAGGAATAGAGGAAGTATTCATTCTGTGACCTAACGAATGATGTGTATGCTCAGGGTTACCTCTCTTTGTTGGATCTAGAAAAGAGGATCAGAGTACAAACAAAGAGGTGCCAGTAAAATCTGAGACCAAAAGAACTCTGCTGACCAAGATCAGGGAGAGACTCTTGGAATTTCTTGGGCATGTAATAAGAAATTATGATTTAGAAAGTCTGATGCTGATAGGAAAGATTGACGGTGAAAGAGATCAAGAAAGACAAAGAACAATCTTTTTAAAAAGGGTCTTGCAAACTGGGTGAATGTACCACCAAGGAGGAGATCCATGCCTCTACAGCAAGATTAACATGGGGATGACCATGGTCACCAAAGCTCTCTTAAGTTATGGTACCTGAAGAGGGAGGATCGCCATTGGTTTTTCTTGAAGCTTTATTAACTTATCCCCCACATTTTAAGGAACATGGATCTAAACCACCAAGTTTCTTCGATTTAATGTATCCTATTCTTCCCAAAATGTGTCACCTCACATTTCTCTGCATCAAATTTTATCTACAACCTATCTCAATTTACAAACATGTCCAACAAAATCAGATAAAATCACAAAATCTCCTTGCAGTTAAGTGATTCCAGATCATACATTATATAAAACAGTAGGAGTGAAAGAGGGGCAATAGTTCCAACACACACCACAGAGCCACCTCTGTTTATATCTCAACCAAAAATATTATTAATCACTGTTCTCTATCTTAAACAAACTTCCTGTCCATACTTTCCACACCAGGTGCCTTAATTTGAGCTGAGCTATGGCTGTCAATAATAGAGGGAAAGCTGTGGAGCAGGAAATGCTGACTTTCACAGAACGCTGGTCAATGGCTTGTTCTCTTGAGGCAATGCTACAGCAAACAAAAAAGATCTGCTTTTCAAAGTCATGGGTTATATTTAACTTTAGTATTCACCAGAAAATATTTACACGTTCAGGTAAATTTTTAAAGTTGACTGCACCACCTCTGCTTTATTAAATATTGATTTGATTGCACAATCATATTCATACACTATTTATACATTGGCTAAATAAAGAACAGACATGGAGATCTCTTATCATTCATTCAAATAAAGCAATGCTCCTTGTTATTCACTTTCATAGTGATACAGAGCAAAAATATCTCAATGAATCATTTCTTTCTGGTATATTGAATTCAGCATTGCTGAAACTTGAACATCTCTTACTAGCAATGGTCACCGGCAAAATACAAACAGAGCATCAACTTTTTAAAAAAAATAATTCACATTGACTAATTGCATGCTTTAAGTTTTGACAATAAGAACTATATTTTGAAATCAGTCTGATTAGCACATCCATTTCATAAATTAGACACTCTCTAGACAACACAAAGCCCTAAAAAGGACTAGGGAGCCTATTTTGATTAAATTAATCCATTCCACCTTTCTTTTCAAGACTGATGAAATAAAGCAGGATTATAGTTAAAAAGTACCTCAGACTGATCCAACCATCTTAATCAAGGATAAAAGGAGGCACCTTTAGGAGGATTAACAGTAATAGCAACATGGATTCATACAAAACCTTTTAACGTGAAGACCATCCCCAAACTTTTCAGAAACAGGTGCAAGGAAAGTAGACGCCAAGCCACAGAGAGGGATAGGCAGGGGTGGGTGCTGCTGAACAAGGGTTTAATTGAAGGATGGGTTTCCAAAAGGCTTTGAAAGGAGAGGGAGGTGGAAACATGCAGAGGTTTAGGGAGGGAAATCAGAAAGATCTGCGACTAATGATGGGACAAGGGGAGGTGGGGGATACAGGGAAGGCCAGTGTCAAGAGCAGAGTACTTGGGGGAAATTGTGTCAGAAGAGAGAGGGTATATAAAGGCTGGATGAGATTAGACAGATACGATGGGGAGAGGCCATGAAGGAGCTTAGAGACGAATATTGCTAATTGCCTTAATATTGTTATAAACCATTACAATAGAAGTTATTTCTGAATTTAATTCGAATGCTTACTTCTGAATTGCTGCATAGAACAGAGAAATACGGAGGAAAAATACTGCTTCCATCTGGATTTGTCAAAAATAAAAATAATTGAAGAAAAAAAACACCCACGCAGCATTTTGTGTAGAAAAGGGTTTATTACAATGCACAGCTCTATAGATTAGATAGAATTCCTGAAACACTTGCTGGGTCAACAAAAAGGGAAGACTCTCAAATTAGGTTTTCAACTACAGAGGCACATTTTAACTCTGCCTACGTTATAAAAACATAAGGTCTCAGGTCAGCACCATCTTCCTCCTTTATGCAGTGTTCACATCATGAGTCTACTGTGAACCATGATGGGCGCTTTCGATTCCTTTCAATGATCCTCTTCCCCTCATCAGCCTCTGTAACTTTTTCTCCCTTGTAAACTACAACGGTTTCTACAGGGGGGGTGTTAAGTGACCTTCCTTCCTGTACCCGAATCTGTGCTCGTACAAGGGCCGTTTCGTGTGCAACCTTTTGATAGCAGAAGGTGCACAACACGTGCTTCAGCTTCAAGTGCCCACATTCTTGACAGACCTCGATGTTGTTCTGAAATGAGAAGAAATTCCAATAAAAAGAAAAACAATACCGGAGAAATTTTGCTCAACTTGAGATTTAAATTTTACAAATAAAATTGCCGCACTATTTAAAATAAGGTGTGCATTTGCTGAGAAATATTTTTAAGAGGTAACCAATACAAACATGCAGTTCCAGCAAAGATGCTTTACACCTCCCACAGTCCACTTGTGTTATATTTATAGTGGAGGAGCCCAGTTATGGCGTTCATTGCAATTAGTATCGAGAGCCCTTTTTTTGTACAATCCTCTTGAAGATCACCTTCAGGCAACTTCGTATTTAGTTTTCAAGCAAAGGTCAGACAGCAGATTGCCCATGTACTGACTTTATCTGGGAATACATTGCATAATTTTTATAAACTGTACATATGTACACAGCATAGTCCCGCACAGATATTTTACAGCTAAAAGAAAACGGGATCAAACCCCATGCATTGGTTAAGTGAGTGGGCAAAAATTTAGCAGATGGAGTATGTGGGGCAATATGAACATGTCCACTTTGGCAGGAAGAAGGAAAAAGCAATGTAGAACTCAGATGTAGAACTGTAGATGTTGTTACAGAGGGATCTGGGTGTACTGGTACATGAATCACGGTGCCATCATACATCATACAGCAAGTGATTAAGGCGGCAAATGGAATGTTGACATTTATTGCAAGGGGATTGGATCAAATGTAGGGATGTTTTACTGCAGCTGTACAGGGTGTTGCTGAGGCCACATCTGGAGAACTATGTAGAGTTTTGGTCTCCTTATTTGAAAAAAGATATAATTGCATTAGAATCAGTTCAGGGAAGGTCTACGCGACTCATTCTTGGAATAAAGGGCTTATCTTATGAAGAAAGATTGAACAGGTTGGGTGTATACCCATTGGAGTTTTGAAGAATGAGAGGTGATCTTGTTGAAACATTTAAGACTTTGAGGGGACTTGGTAGGGTGGATACCAGGAGGATGTTTCCTCTTGTGGAGGAGACCAGAACTAGGGGATACAGTTTAAGAATAAGGGGTCTCAGTTCCAAGGTTGAGATGAGTAGGAAGTTTTCTCTCAGAGGGTCGTTAGTCTGTGGAATTCTCTCCCTGAAGGAGCAGTGGAGGCTGGCTCATTGAATTTATTCAAGGCAGAGTTAGATAGATTTCTGAAAGACAAGGGAGTCATGGATTATGGGGGGGGCGGTGGGGGGGGGTGCAGACAGGAAAGTAGAGCCAAGGCCACAATCAGATCAGCCATAATCTTATTTAATGGGGGAGCAGGCTCGAAGGGTTGGATGGCCTACTCCTGCTCCTGTGTCTTATGTTCCTCTCTAACATTCCATTAAAGACAGTCACACTCTGCAGAAGGAGATTTTATTTTAATGCAGGCTGGCTGTTGGTCATGTGGCCAGCTAAGAACAGGAGCTACAACAGCTGAGCAGTGAGTCCAACAGTGGGACAGGACTAGGTGACAGCACACCCCTCAGTGAATACTGTATCATCTAATTCAATGATTCAGATAGAAGATGCTTCTTTCAACCCCTTAAATGGTGACTTAAATTTCTAATCTTGGAGGAGAATTCTAGTATTTATGCAGAGAGTTGCTATGATCTGGAATTCACTGCCTGGAAAGGTGGTGGAATCAGATTTAATAATAACTTTCAAAAAGGAAAAGAAAAGAATTTCAGGGGTTTGGGGAAAGAACAGGGGTTGGGACTAATTGGATAGCTGTTTCAAAGAGCTGTCCCAGGCACATTGTGTTGAATGGCCTCCTTCTGTGCTGCTGATTCTGAACATATACAGTGGTGTAAAACATGTCGCTGGCAGCTTTAGGGGTGGTGAAAAATTCAACTGAGTCTAAACCTATACATATTGCGACAACTTTTAACAATTCTTGACCATCCGCCCCAAAGCCAAACAGTGGTTGCACTTGAGCTTACTCTATACAAGTACCTTCACTTTTTCTAATTTCCTAACGTCCCTCCTCCGACAACGGTTGACCTCAATGGTGCGTCGTTTTTTGGGTGCTGCCATCCAGAAGATACTTTCTAGGAAGCTGGGGCTATCACGGTGCTCATTGTCACAGGGTTCAGCCTCAGTCTGAGAGAAGTCTACTGGGGCTTGCATCACCAATGCGGGAGCTGAGGGCAGAGAAACAGAAGTTAAATTGTGTTTCATTGACAGAAGATTAAAAGCCAAATGTTGGGATGAAGAATCGGATGGACCTGCATTTGTATAACACCTTTCATGACTGCAAGATGGCTCAAAGTGCTTTATGGCCAATTGTAGTCCCTGTTATTAAGTAGGAAAATGCAGGCAGCGATGTCTTCATTGGTCACTTTGGTGCATACTATTGGGTTTTGAGAGACATATGTAAACCTCCTGCTCCCTCGACCCTATTCCCACTAAATTGCTGACCAGCTAATTTCCCCACAGCCCCCATATTAGATGATATTGTTAATGGTTTTCTCTTCAGGTACTGTCCCTCTCTCCTTTAAATCTGCCACCACTACTCCTCTCCTCAAAAAATTCTTAACCCCACTGTCCTTGCAAATGATTGTCCCATCTCCAACCTCCCTTTCCTCTCCAAAGTCCTTGAAATTGTTGTCATCTCCCAAATCTGTGCCCATCTTTCCTGGAGCTCCATGTTTGAATCCCTCCAATCAGGTTTCCACCCCTGCCTCAGTAATGAAATAGCTCGTCAAAGTCACAAATGACAACCTACGTGCCTGTGACAAAGATAAACTATTCCTCCTTGTCCCTCCAGACCTGTCTGCAGCTTTTGACACAGTTGACCACATCATCCTCCTCCAATACCTTTCCACTGTTGCCCAAATGGTTGGGACTGCTCTCTGGTTCCATTCTTATCTAATCATAATGGCTCCTTTTTCTGCTTCCACACCATTATCTTTGGTGTCTTCCGAGGTTTATCCCTGGCCTCCTCCAATTTCTCCTCTAAAATGCTGTCCCTTAGCAACATAATTCAAACCACAGCATCACTTTTCATATGTATGCTGATGACACCCAACTCTACTTCATCACCTTTCTCAACTCCTCCACTGTTGCTATGTTATCAGACTGCTTTTCCAGCATCCAGTACTGGATAAGCAGGAATTTCCTCCAATCAAATATTGGGAAGACTGAAGCCATAGTCTTCAGCCCCTGCTCCAAATTCCATTCCCTAGCCACTAATTCCATCCCTCTCCCAGGCAACAGTCTGAGATTAAATCAGATAGTTACAAACAATCAGATAAAAACAAAAAAACTGCAGATGCTGGAAATCCAAAACAAAAACAAAAACAGAATTACCTGGAAAAACTCAGCAGGTCTGGCAGCATCGGCGGAGAAGAAAAGAGTTGACGTTTCGAGTCCTCATGACCCTTCGACAGAACTTGAGTTCGAGTCCAAGAAAGAGTTGAAATATAAGCTCTCTCTCCGCCCCCCACACACACACCTTAAACCAGCTTATATTTCAACTCTTTCTTGGACTCGAACTCAAGTTCTGTCGAAGGGTCATGAGGACTCGAAACGTCAACTCTTTTCTTCTCCGCCGATGCTGCCAGACCTGCTGAGTTTTTCCAGGTAATTCTGTTTTTGTTTTTGAGTTACAAACAATCGTTGCATATTCTGACCTAAGATGAGCTTCCGACCACATATCCGTGTAATCACCAGACTGCTTATTTCCTCTTTCTTAGCGTTACCCAACTTTGCCCCTGTCTCAGCTCATCTCCTGCTGAAACCCTCATTTATGCCTATGCTCCTCTGAGATCTCTGTTCATCTAAATCTGGCCTCTTATGCATTGTTTCCTCTGGCCTACCACTGATGGCTGTGACTTCAGCTGTCTAGGCACTAAGCTCTGGAATTCTCACCCTAAACCTCCCTGCTTCCCAAACCCATCTCTTTCACCAAATGTTTGGTCACCAATCCTAAAATCTTTGACTCCAGGTGTCAGTTATTTTCTGATAAAGCTCCCATGGAACATTTTGGTTTGATTACTGTACTAAAGATGCAATATTAATATAAATTGTTGTTCGCTGTACTTGATCTGAATGTGTCGGACATAATAAGCAGAAAAGTCATCCATTTGCAGCATTGATTCCATCACTTGAAAAAGCACGAAAGGAAAAATAAATTAAATAAAAAGATGACCAGCTCTTATGTAAGAAATTCCCTTCTGGAGGCAGAAAAATGGGGAGACAATGCAATAGGTTTTGAAGCAAAAAGAAATCGTAAAAGAAACATACTCAAAAGGTAACATAATGCAGTGAAGTACAAATAAAGGAACAATCAATCTGCTGCAATGTAACCCCAATTGCAGCAGTCAGAATACACAAGCAGAGGTATTGTCTGCAGTACTTGTTCAGTAATCTGAAATGCTCCAGTACTGGTTCCTACCGCTGGGGAAATTGCTTATATTTATAAAGCTCATTGAGACCCTCCAGTGACAGAGACCAAGAACAGCAGCCACATTGTCACAGTCCACCCAAAACTGAATGCAACTCCTAAATCAATGTCCCAGCTCTTCCAGAAATTCAACTAACAAAAATAAAGCTCTCTCACCACCCTCAATAATGTTGGTGTCTTTAATGCTTTTTAACCACAGAAATCACAGCAGGAAGTATTCAATTATTAACAGTGTAATTTTACTATGTGCAATTATTTGTGTGTCAGCCATGGTAGCAGTTTCATCTCAAAGTCAGAAAGTTGTAGGTTCAAGGCCCTCTCCAGAAACTTCAGTCCGTAATTCAGACTAGCACTTCAGTGCAGTCCTGAGGGAGTGCTGCACCGTCAGAGGTGCCATCCTTTAGACAGATGCTAAACTGAGGAGAGTGGATATGAAAGACCCCATGACACTGTTTCGAAGAAAAGTGGAGAGTTATCCCTGGTGTCCTGGCCAATATTTATCCCTCAACCAACATCACTGGAAACAGATTATCTAGTTATCAGCACATTTCCGTTTGTGGGATTCTGATGTGCTCAAATTCACTGCCACGTTTACTACATTACCACGGGACATATGCTTCAAAAGTATTTCATTGGCTGTAATGCACTTTGGGACATCATGAGGTCATGAAAGGTGCTATATAAATACAAGTTCTTTCTATCTTTATTGAAACAATAGTGCAGTTATCTTTATTTCACTTTCCTTGTTTTACTTAATGTGGGTCAAGCATTAATTGTCAAAACAGAAATGCTTGATGTTAAGATGTTCATGTTAATGAGCAAGTTTCCTCCTGAAGCCTATAATTATCTTTTTCTCTCAACATCAAATGGATCAAAGGAGTGCATGGATTTTACAAAGATTATATTAAGATCTAAAGCAGTAGGATACCAAAGGAGCTGCAAAGTCTCAGAGGATGCGTATTGTGACAAGACAATCAAACCTACAGGAAGCGTGTTTCAGGGATTCAACAGGTCAGGAAAAATTGAATCAATTAACACCACAGCCCTTCCCGTGTTCTGAAGCAGTACAATGTACAACTCCCTTAGGCCTTTATTCCATGGCTTCAAAACTGACAAGGTTTATCGCTATCGCTTTCCTGTGCCAGGAGAACAATGACAGACTTCTACCAGCATGACGCAGCAATCGGCACTGACTGGCCCCAGTCCCCTTCAGCCACTGTGTAAATTAAGGATTTTAAGTTAGGTGAATCAAGTTTACATTTTAAGGACAATGATTCAGCCCCTCAGTGATGTTACACTGCAAGGGGCAGGAGGACAGCAGATTGCTCCTCATTTTATTGGAAAGCTCCCAATTCTTGCAATTAGAATACTCCGTAGGGTAAATTCATTATCAAAATAACTGCGACAATTGTGTATTAAAATGCGAGTGCTGGCCCCCTCACCCCACCATCTGAACTTAATTTCAAATCATGCATCAACTTAAAAGGGAAATTGAATGTGAAAAGGACGTCCTCTCCCTCAGGTTAAAAAGCAGCCTCATCCACCACACACAACAAAACCACTTGCGGAGGCAGCATGAGCGGATTGAGTCATTGAAGCAATTACATACTTTCTAGCCCTGCCTGTGATGGAACTTGGTGCTCTTCACAGTTAGAGCATCTCTGGGATTGGTAGTTTTATGATTGCATTGATAGTAGGGAATGGAGGAAAGGAGAAAATCAAAGCAAAATGTTGACACAATGATATCTCAGCAAGAGCAAGTGATTGGAAATGCAAACTTCCACAAGGACATGCAGAATGAAGGACTGTGGACTCGTAATGCAGCATCTAAATTTTGTGAGGGTCTTGTGGCGTTTCCCTATGATAAAGGTGCTATCAGTTAAGTGTCAGTTTTGGCTCATTCAGCAGCATTCTCACCTCACAGTCAGGGTTTGTGGATTTAAGTGTCAGACTAGGATTTGAGCACTTAAGTTGGGATGGTACTCCAGGGAGTGATGCATTTTCAGAGTCGCCATCTTTTGGATTGAGACATTAAAACGAGGCCCCAACTGTCTGTTCAGCTGGATATAAAAGGTCCCACGTTACTACTCAAGTGAAAAAGGGTTCTCCCAGTATCATGGCCAACATTTAACCTTCAGCCAGCCCTACCAAAACAGATGAGCATCAGTCATTTACCTCTGCCTGGCTTGTGGTACCTTGCTGTTTCAATAGTTATCCATTGCCTGCAAAGCACTTTGGAACACCCTGAAGACTTTAGTGGCACTACAGAAATTCAAGCCTTTTGTTGGAACACGAGGCAAGCAAACCATTAGCACCAGAAGAGTCCAGTCAACTATTGTAAAGTCATACAAACTAAAATGTATAAATAAAGAAAAAGAAACATGAAGAAAACAGCGGCAGCAATAAATATTACAAAGAGAAAGAGATTAATGACACAAAGTAGAGAAAATGTTAAGACATTGCATGCAACAATGAATGAACAGACAACACTATTTTACAAGTGCTTATTAAAAATTCTCCTCTGTAAACAAAGGGAAAACTGAATGAGATAATACGTATGTACTGAAAATATATTGTAATGAGGCTATGGCCTCACACTGTATATATTCTAAAATTTTAAAAGCTGGACAATGACGTTTTAAAATGGCTGAAGCTATGTCTGCCTGTGACCCTGAACAAATGGACCTATTTGGCAGTATCAAAGAAATTTGCACCTCATTATCTCTGAAGAGACCCTAACCCTGTGGGCAGCAGCAGGGATAAAATTCAAAGCGAACTACGCAGAGGCCATCTACATTTCATAAGCCAGGCCTGGCCAACTGGTGCCAATTCATCAACTAGGACAAAAAACCCAGACAGAGGAATACACATTTTGTCAAAGCCAAAGTGAAGGGAGTGGGAATCAGGTGACATAACCCCCCTCACTGGTGGAACCAGTAATATTGCCTTGTGGAGCTGCAAAGCACAGTCTGCCATCATTCCATCTACCTAGCAGCAGCATTGAAAAAGGGACCTGTCCAGACTTGAATATCTGGCCCCCCATCTACAGCATTTCTACTGGAACATCTGTACCATTGCCTAAAAGACAGATACGCAGAGATGAATCAATCTCATTGTGGAAGTCAACTCTAATAGAGCAAGGAAATATCCAGCATCAGTTCAGCCTGCCAACCTCTGAAGGAATACAGCAGTGGACTTTGATTTTGGACACATGTGAAACAGTAATTCTTTCCCCTTTGGTCTTTGCCCTGTAAATCTCTCTTTCTCTATCCCACTTTTACTGAATGAGTGAAAAGGAGGCCACGTTGCTAACCTCCTCTCGTGTTGAGTGTGTGTAAAATAACCTAACTCCTCGAGTTCATCCTATCTCCAGTTTGCTGGGGGGTTATTAAAGGATCACACCAAAACCCAAAGAGTTGGGACATACACTACTGCTTATAAGGGGGGGATTCAAAATCAAAACACCTTTCTGCTTACAGACAGGTGGCGAGAGGAGAAATTAGGGCTGTTTAAATTAAACCCCCTCCTGCCTGTAACACAAATTGGAACTCAAGGCCAGAATAACCCATTTGAATTTGCCTAGAGTCCAAATTAAGAGACGAGTCGAATAAGTCAATCGGAAGCCAAAAGGAGAAAACTCAGTGGCTGGAACGAATTTTAAAACACAAGTAACTGACCACAGCAATTTCCCTTTCCCTAACATTAAGAAAATGGCAACTTTTGATGTCCGCATTTGGATCAAGCAAGGAAATTTGAATGGTGAAACTCTGGCGGCCCTAAGCATGGAGCAACTGAAAGCTGTAGCTGGGGATGTAATTAAAATTGCCCAGAAAAATGAAAAAAGTGAACTAATCCAGTTGTTGATAAAACATTTGGATCTCGTGTTACCAGTAGAGCAGTTAGATGTAGAGCTCAACCACAGCTCCGAATCCTCTCCCCTAGCCAAAATTGAGCTGGAAACATTTAGATCAGAGCTAGAATTTCAGAAGAGGGAAAGGGACAGAGCGAGAGAGAGTGCGCACAAGAGAAAAGGAAAGAAAAAAACGAGAGGGGGAAGGAGGGAAAGAGAAGAATTCCAGCTCTGAAAATTGGAAATGGAGCTAGCAGCTCAAAAGGAGAGAGGCGCCAAATAATTGGAAGCTGCAAGGGAAAATCTCTCTACCTGGTGGCATCCCCTATCTCCCTAAACCGGAACCACTCTGAGGCCCTCAAGTACACTAGATTCATTCCCAAATTTGAAGAGAGTGGTGAAGTCATTTTTTGCCACTTTTGAGAAAGTAGCAGAACAGCTAAAATGGCCATCAGCTATCGATACATTTTTAATTCAAGGTCAGCTGTCAGGGAGAGCCCAAGGTGACTCCTGATGAGTCCATGGCTTATGAGCAGATCAAGGCTGCCACCCTAAGTGGCTACGAGTTAGTCCTAGAGGCATACTGCCAGCAATTCCGGAACGCTCGTAAGAAGCCTACACAAACCTACAGAGAGTTCGAATGACTGAAGTAAATCATGTTCAACTGATGGGTGAGCACCCTAAGAATCCCACACGCCTATGAGGGGCTGCACGAGTTGGTACTGTTGGAGGAATTTTAAAATTGCTACCCTCCAACCTGCGAATGCACTTGAGAGGTGCGGAGAATCCTCACAGTTAGGGTCACAGCAGGCGGCAGTGATCTCAACCATAGGCTGGGAAACTCAGGCAGGCCCTTTCCAAACCATTGCCATGAGAACTGGAAAGAGAAGCAGGGTGACCCAGTTAGGAAAGGGACCCACCCAGAAAAACACAAAAAAAGAGGGTGTGAGAAGCCCCCCTCGCATCGCCTGAAAGGAGAATTCCCAGAAGCCAGTGTGTTATCATTGCAATAAAATAGGCCATTCCAGACCCGAGTGCTGGAGATTACGAGGGAAGCCTGCTGGCTTAATGGGGCTCATAAGTGGTCCCCTAAAGGAGTCCCAGTGGGTAGTACGGCAAAGCAGGCAGAGACTCCGGCCACAGAAACGTACCCCTTGGAAGGCATGGTACTCTGCATGTCTGAGTCAGACAAATTCCCAGAATGTTTCCAGAGTTTTGTCCTTTCAGGACCAGAATCCCTCCTACCCAGCCCAAAAGGTGAGCAAGTCTATTGTACTGCTCCAGGACACAGGTCATTCAGTCCTTGATGTTGGAGGGAAACTTAAACCTACCCCCCCCACCAAGTGTCCGCCCTGAATATGGAAAGACTGATCAGTGGAGTGGGAGGACAATCGATGTTTGCACCCCTACCCAAGGTCCACCTCAAGTGTGACCTTGTTTCAGTAGGAATTACCCCCTGAACTACCTGTAGCAGGAATCAATTTCCTCCTTGGGAACGCAGGCAGCAAGGTGTCAAGCCAACCTGCAGAAATCTGCAGGACAGCAGAAATTTAGGGAAGGGCCAGAAGTCCGAAAAGGCAAAATAGCACTCATAATTCCTGAGCAAGGGCTGCTCAAATGTAGCAAAGCTGAAGCCAGTTCAGTAAAGTTAAAAGAGGTGCAGGAAAGGCCACTGGAATCTAAAATAGATTCAGAGTATCCAGAATTAAATGGGGAACAGATAAGTCCCAGAGAAGGGAAAGAGATAGTGAGGGTGATGCCCCATGTAGCCGAAGAGCCTAAAGGAAGGTAGGTTAGTAAACCAGGAAAGGAAAAGGTTAAGGGCTTGCCTGAAGTATGACCAGCAGAAACCTTCTTTCCAATATTAAATAGGGACAAAGGGAGCCCCCAAATAGATAAGCGGATAGCGAGTGAGATGCCTCACCCAGCTGAAAAGCCACAAAGGCATGCAGCTACAACTGCACATCCACAAGTTAGGAGAGCGCACCCTCGAAAGCTAAAGGCCCCAGAAAGGAATCCAATGATAGTTTTAGCCAATAGCTTTCTGATGAATTTAAATGGGAACCATGAAAGCTCCAAATTGGCCCAGAAAGAGTGAGGGTGATGCCTCACTTAGTTGAGAAACTACCAGGAGGTACAGCAAGAAGGCAGAAGGCAGTAGTGTCCCAAAAGACATGGAGCCTACCACCCAACTGACCAGAGGGATCCCAACCAGATTGGACCCCTTACTCACCCACCTTAATGCAGAATTGTAAGGCAACCTGACAGGGCTGCCTCCTGTGTTAAAATGACCCATAACAACCCACTAGGCTACAGCGCTGTAACCCTACCCAGTATGGACACTGGAGAGGCCCTTTCGAGAAGGCCATCCTCCTATCATTCAGGCTCATCCTGTCACCTGATGCTAATTCGTCTGCTAGGAGAAAGGACCCAAAAAGTTATACACCCTTTGTCAAAGCCAAAGTGGAAGGGTAGGAGTCATGTGACGAAACACCCCCACCTAGCTGGTGGAACCAGTAATATTGCCTTGTGGAGCTGCAAAGCACAGTCTGCCATCTTTCCATCTACCTAGCAGCACAGAAAAGGGGCGCTGTCCAGGTTTGAATGTCTGTCCCCAATCTACACCGTTCCTACGGAAACTTCTGTACCATTGCCTGCAAGATTGATTCAACCCTGCGTACTTAACTCATCGTGGAAGTCAACTCTACTGGAACAGTGAATTATTCAGCATCAGTTCAGCCTGCTGACCTCTGAAGGGATACAGCAGTGAACTTTGATTCTGGACACACGTGAAGCAACAATCCTTTTCTCTGTGGTCTTTTCCCTGTAAATCTTTCTCTTTCCCTCTTACTGTATGCGTGAAAAGGAGATCACGTTGCTACCTTCCTCTCGTGTTTGAGTGTGTGTGCAAAATAAACTAACTCCAAATTCATCCTATCTCCAGTTTGCTGTGGGGTTATTAATAGAAAATTGGATTACACCAAAACTGAGGGTTTGGGAATAAAGGGGAATTATAAAGGGGGAAATTCAAAATCAAAACACCTTTCTGTTTACAAATGGGTGGTGAAAGGAGAAATCAGGGCTGTTGAAATTAAACCCCCTTCTATCTGTAACAATATACAGAATGCTAAAAACTTAAATCAGCAACAATAGATCAGGAATGACACATAACAGATTTAACTGCAGCAATCATCTCCATCATAAACCTATACAAACACTTCTGTGAAGCCTCTACTATCATCCTACTGTTTTGAAGCAAAAATCACCATTTCTTTTTCTTCCCCAAAACCCCACCAATTATTAATTATTCCAATGGTCAACATCTGTGCTTTGTACCAGAATATAAAAACTCACAATGACAAGTACTGACTTCACTTTGAAGAGCATACAACCTTCCCTAAAACTGTTCGAACATTCTCATTTCAAGCACTGTTCAGCTAGCTGACAAAATAGTGGTTGCAGAACATGTCTGTGCCTTGAATATTAATAGTTCTGGTATACAAGTAACAGGCACTTGTTCAGTGGGGGGCTTGTGCCTACACTGTTTGCATGATTCCCCAATTGGGGCCTGTCTTTCCTCAGAGATCAGTGTTTATATACCACACAGCAGATTGCTAACAGCTATGAGACGAGAACTGGCATTTTTTCTTGACTAATGTTCCTACAATCGAGCACTCAAGATGTTAACCTTGGGCTCTGTAACAGTGGTTCAAACATTCTCTACCTTGACTGGAAGCAATAAATCCTCATCAGATGTTGCTGGAAGACCATAGCAATGTTTTCCGTGGACAGAACAGATTAAGAAATACTCCGAAGAGGGAATCTCACCATCAGCTCTCGAACTAAACAAGAATGACAAACTTTATTTCACTCAAAAGAAAAACACACTTCTATTCAAGTGATTAGCACAGATCAGCAGAGAAACCAGTAGGAATGGGGAGGCGGCGGGGTAGTGGGAATGTCACTGGACTAGTAAGCTAGAGGCCCAGGCAGCTAATGCTCTGGGGACACTGGTTCAAATCCCACCATGTCAGAAGTTGGAATTTAAGTTCAATTGATAAATGCAGAATTAAAAGCTAGTCTAATGGTGACCATGAAACCATTATCGATTGTTGTAAAAACCCATCTGGTTCACTAGTGTCCTTTAAGGAAGGAAATCTGCTGTAGTGACTTGGTCTGGCCTACATGTGACTCCATAGCAATGTGGTTGTCTCTTAACTGTAGTCAGGAGGTGGTTGCGCTTGGAGTCCTCAACATCAACTCTGGGTCTCATGGCATCAGGTCAAACATGGACAAGGGAGCCTCCTGCTGGTTACTACCCACCATCCTCCTCCCACCGCAGCTGATGAATCAGTGCTCTTCCATGTTGAACACCATTTAGAGGAAGCTCTAAGGGTAGCATGAATGTACTCTGGCTGGGGAGGTCAATGTCAATCACCAAGAATGGCTCAGTGGCACCACTACTGATCGAGCTGGTTGAGTCCTAAGGAACATAGCTGCTATACTGGGTCTTCGACAGGTGGCGAGGGAAGCAACAAGTGGGAAAAATTTACTTGACCTCATCCTCACCAGTCTACCTGTTGCAGAAGTATTTGTCCATGACAGTATTGGTAGGAGTGTCAAAGGCACAGTCCTTGCGGAGACGCAGTTCCATCTTCACACAGGAATCCTGCAGTGAGTAACTCACCTCCTGACTCCCCAAAGCCTGTCTTCCATCTAAAAGGCACAAGTCAGGATGGAATACTCTCCACTTGTCTGGATGAGTGCAGGTCCAACACCACTCAGGAAGCTTGACACTGTCCAGGACAAAGCAGCCCACTGATTGGCACCCCTTGCACAAACGTTCACTCCCTCCACCACTGACCAATAGTGGCAGCAGTGTGTACCAACTACAAGGTGCACTGCAGCACCTTCCAAGCCCATGACCACTACCATCTAGAAGGACAAGGGCAGCAGATACATGGGAACATCACCACCTGGAAGTTCCCTTCCAAGTCACTCACTATCCTGATTTGGAAATATATCGCTGTTTCTTCACTGTCACTGGGTCAAAATCCTGGAACTCTCTTCCTAACAGCACTGTGGGTGTACCTACACCACATGGACTGCAGCGGTTCAAAATGGCAGCTCACCACCATCTTATCAAGGGCAACTAGGGATGGGCAATTAATGCTGGCCCAGATCAGATCTAAGCTCTGCAGTCCTGCACATCAGCACAAAAGACAAGGCTGAAGCATTTGCAACAATCTTCAGCCAGAAGTGCCGAGTAGATGATCCACCTTGGCCTCCTCCAGAGGTCCCCAGCATCATAGATGCTAGTTTTCAAATAGATGCTAGTTTTCAGTTCACACCGTGTGATGTCAAGAGATGAAGAGAATTTTTTTTGAGGGTTATGAGTCTTTGGAACTCTCTTCCTCAAAAGGGGGTAGAAGCAGGGTGTTTGAATACTTTTAAGGCAGCGCTAGATAGATTCTTGATTAACAAGGGGATGAAAGGTTATCAATTCAATTCACACCACATGGTGTTAAGAGACAGCTGAAGGCACTGGACAGTGCAAAGGCTATGGGCCCTGACAACATTCCAGCAATAGCACTGAAGACTTGGGCTCCAGAATTAGCCATGTCCCTGGCAAGCTGTTCCAGTACAGCTACAACACTGGCATCTACTCGGCAATATGGAAAATTGCCCAGGCATGTCCTGTCTATGAAAAGCAGGACAAATCAAACCCAGCCAATTACCGCCCCACCAGTCTATTCTCGGTCTTCAGTAAAGTGATGGAAAGTATCATCGACAGTGCCATTAAGCAGCACTTATTCAGCAATAACCTGCTCACTTGAGAGTGGCATCAAGGAGCCCTAGCAAAATCGAAGTCAATGGGAATCAGGGGGAACCATCAGGAGGATGTCGTGGATCACTGCATAATGCTAATACCATTTGCGACTCCTCAGATACTGAAACAGTCCGTGTTCATAAGCAGCAAGACCTGGGCAATATTCAGGCTTAGGCTGACAAGTGGCAAGTAACATTCGTGTTACACAAGTGCCAGGCAATGACCATCTCTAACAAGAGAGAGTCTAACCATCTGCCCTTGACATTCAATGGCATTATCATTGCTGAGTCCCCCAATGTCAACATCCTGGCCGGGGAGGGACGGGGAGGTGGGGAGTGCGGTGGTACCACTGACCAACAACTGAACTGGACCAGCTATATAAATACTGTGGCTACAAGAGGAGGTCAGAGTATGGGACTTCTGCAGAGAGTAATCCACCTCCTGACTCCATAAAACCCGTCCACTAGCTACAGGCACAAGTCAGGAGTGTAGTGGAATACTCTCCACTTGCCTGGATGAGTGCAGCTCCAACAACACAAGAAGCTTGACACCATCCAGGACAAAGCGGCCCATTTCATTGGCACCCCATTCAACACCTTAAACATTCAGTCTTCCACCACCGATGCACAGGGGCAGCAGTGTGTAACAAATACAAGATGCACTGCAGGAACTCACCAAGGCTTCTTCGAAAGCAGCTTCCAAACCCACGACCTCTATCATTTAGAAGGATAAGGATAGCGGATGCATGGGAACACCACCACCTGCAAATTCCCCTCCAGGCCACTCACCATCCTGACTTGAAACTATATCACCGTTCCTTCACTATTGCTAGGTAAAGGTCTTGGAACTCTCTCCCTAACAGCACTGAGTGTATCTACACCAGAGGGACTGCTGTGGTTCAAGAAGGCAGCTCAGCACCATCTTCTCTAGGGCAATTAGGGATGGGCAATAAATGCTGGTCCAGCCAAAAAAACCAACATATCACAACTAAATAAAAAAAAAATGGGCAGAGGTTAACTGTGTAGTGAAGATGAAAAGTTAGTGGAAATCATTAAAGACCAATTAGGGACAATAAGTGGGTATACACATGGAGACAGAGGGCATGGCTGCTGTACTAAATGAGTACTTTTCTTCTCTCTTTCCAAAGGATGGAGATGCTGCCAGTTATAGTGAATGAGTTAGTGGTTGAGATACAGGATGGGCTAAAATTTGATAAAGAGGTATTAGAAAGTCTAGTTGTACTTTTAAAGTAAATAACTCACCAGGATCGGATTGGACATATTGGAGGATGCTGAGGAAAGCAAGAGTGGAAATTGAGGTGTACTGACCCATAATCTTTCAATCATCCTTAGATACAGGGGAAGTGCCAGGGGACTGGAGAATTGTAAATGTTGCACTCTTGTTCAAAAAAAGGTGTAAAGCCCAGAAACTAGAAACCAGTCGGTTTAACCTTGGTATGGAAAAGCTGTTAAAAACAATAATCCAGGACAAGATTAACAGTCACTCATATAAGTATGGATTCATTAACGAAAGCCAGCATGGACTTATCAAAGGCAAATCATGTTCAACTAACCTCAGTTTTTTGATGAGGTTACAGAGGATTGATGAGGATAATGCAGTTGTCATGCTGTACATGGACTTCCAAAAGGTGTTTGATAAAATGCCACATAACCTGGAGTATTTCAGGGACTGTTCTTTTAACTGGGTATATCTAGCTTGTGGGTTCTAGTGCCACTCAGACTCCAGTACAAAATCCAGGCTGACACTTCAGTGCAATACAGAGAAAGTGCTACGTTGTCAAGGTACTGTCGCTTTCTTAGGTGGACATTAAAGATCCCATGGCACTATTCGACAAAGAGCAGTGGAGTTTCAATACTTATCCTTCAGGCAACACTAAAAATAGATGATCTGTTGATTATCACATTGCTATTTGAGACCTTTGGGGGCAGGTTGGAATGCAGGAGGGTCTGTAAAATGGCATGGGAAGAAGGGAGAAGGAAATCTGTTGATGTGAACCTGTGCCTGCCTGGAGATTTTTCTGCATAATTACATCTCATAATAAATGTGTAAGGGGCCTTGAATTCCAATGCTGTCAGTGTGTAACCAATTTGATTACTATATACAAATAACATGTACTATATATAAGTAACATATAAAAAAAAACTCCACTGCAGCACCTTCCTAGTGTGTTGACTGCAAAGCTATACCCCAGCTCCTCTCAAAGCAGCAATCTCTCTGACTACAATCCAGGTGCCTGCACACTGTACACAGACATGGGTTTATACAAGCACACCCGAGAATTGTTGGCATGGAACAATGTGAATATGCTGACCCCTGCTGCTGGTGTGGAGCACTGCAGCTCGATTTTGAGAACAGTTGGCCTGTTCAGGCAGTAACATTGCATTCATTATGTGCAACAAATTGGTTGCTTTTTCTAATTCCATAAGCTGTAAACAGTCCACCCATGCCCCCTTCTCCCAACAGACTATGGACTCGCAACAGTACTCCCCTATATTTACAACTGTGTCATTCTTTAACTTACGACCTCACTGAAGAATACTGAACTCTTATTTTAAGATGCTTTACAATGAGTAATTGCTCACAAAGGCTGCTGGAATGCAGATTGGTTGTCCAGATACTGATATTCTATTTTCGATTCTGCCACTGTGACCATGTGCCAAGTGGGATACAAGAACTTTGCCACAGATAGGGGAATAGTCTGAAAGAATCACTATGAGCTGTTCTCACATGCCTTCCAACAGCAAGTTAAGGTATCCCCTTGTGTAGCTAAGTGAGCAAATCTTAGCTTCTGACTTGGGATAGCGTATAAGAGAGCTAAACACTGAACAAAATACAAAACAAAAACAATGAAAGCACACAGATGACACCTAATAACACTCTCATATCAGTCGAATTCTGCTGTGAACCAACCAATTTAGAAATAATGCTCTGGCTATCATCTTCAAACTGGCCATCTAAATCCAGAGGCGACTTTATCTCAAAAGGCTAGACTAGACCGGATTCTAGAGGTGAAAGGCCACTGACTATACCACCTTCCTGCACCATGAGTTTATAAAAAAAATGCTATTTGTTCTTAGAAATTGAGTAATATGATTCATTTGCAAATTCTCTGCTCAAATGGGCTTAATTGGAGCGAAGGCAAGTGGGCCACTTGCAGACAGGTTGGGGGCGGGAGGGAATATAGCAGGAAAGCCACCCAGACTTAGAACAACAATGATCTGGATAGACCTTCCAAGAAATAAACAGTTTCACTTCTGCCTCCCCCCTCCACTTTCCCCAACTAATGCTGCACCAACATAGGTGAGGAGCAGAGTAAATAAAGAACTTTTAAAGTTTAAACTGCAAAGTATCAAGTTCATTCAAGAACCAAGGAGGGAATTTATGGCAACAAAAAGTAAAATGCTGCAGATGCTAGAAATCTGAACTAAAAAGAGAAAATGCTGAAAACACCCAGGAGACCGGGCAGCATTTGCAGGGAGAGAAATAGAGCTGAACGTTCCAAGTCGATGATCTTTCAGAGAATTCACTCTAATGAAAGGTTCGCAGTAGAGAGGGGTATCCATCTGCCTTTCATAGCCTAGGACTAGGGCAATACCTTCCTTGCAAGTGTTTCATATGGGACATCCCAGAAATGTTGATACGCATTAATAGCTGGATGGTATGGAGTGAACACTCAATTACTTAACTGAATTACTTGTCAAGAAACTTTCTGGAAGTGAACCAATTTGATTCAATGAGACTCAAGCAAGGCTAATGACATTTTCCTTTTGACTGGAGCTGGAAAATTTCATCAACTTTGTTTTCAAATCCGACTCCTCCCTTGCCTTCACACAGTCCACTTCTGAGTTTTTCCCTTTCTTTTCTTGGCTTCTTCATCTCCAATGCTGGGAACAGATTGTGGATTGATAACTACTATAAGCCGACCAACTCCTAAAGCTACCTTGATTATGCATTCTCTCACCCCACTCCCTGTAAGGATTCTTCTCCATTCTCCCGGTTTCCAAGTCTCCATTGCATTTGTTCTAAAAATAGCCCCTTCAATACCAGTGTATCCAATATGTCTTCATTTTTCAATTTTTTTGGTCAGCAAGTGCTGTTAACGGTTCTGCTGTTGTGATTTACATCTCCTTTCTTTACTTGTCCCACTACTACCCTCTTTTGCCTTGCATCTTCATCCCTTCTGTCTTTTAATCACTCCCGTTTTCCGTCTGATGACAAGCCTTCCCTTTTGTTTGCTTAAACCAGTTACATTTCTAACTTTTTTCAGTTCTGACGCAAGATCATAAATCCAAATCATTAACTCTCGTTTCTCTCCCTACAGGTGCAGCCTGACAGGCTGACTATTTCTAGCATTTTCTCTTTTTATTATAGTTATCTTTGTTGGCAGTTTCAAAATCAATAGTTTTAGTGTGATGACCATTTTTGTAGTGTGAACCAATATGTTATTTAGCATAGTAAACTAACATGGTCAGAAGGCATTTTGAACTAATCTAGAAGACATTTTAAAAACTAAACCAGTTACTGCATTATTGAAAACCAGCCGGATTAGCCAAGTAGAAAGCCTTAATTGTGAGACAATTAAAGAATAAGTAATTAATCAATAGCTGTATTAGTAAGGCTGGTAATATAACCTCTAACACAAAGTGTAATGTTTTATAATTACACATAATTAACACTTGATTTTAAACACACTAATCATACATGAGAATTGTAAAATGGTGCCTCACCAGCCAGTTGGGAGAGATAAGGTGTGTTAAACTCAAAACTTTCATGACCTTGATGAATTATATTAAGATGGGGAATGAATGGGGTATTATCCAACCTTTCTCATTTGAGTAGGCCTTTGTATTAAGACATCAGGAGATGCTAACAGGTGTCAGGAGCCATTATAAATCAGCAGACAGTTGAGTTAACCAATTATTGTTCAACACTTAGGCTAATTCAAGATAAGAAAACGTGAGCTGAGGGGGTAAAAATGAAGATTTTGAGAAGCCATTTTTGTTTTTAGCATGTTATTCATATTTGGAATTACTTCACGTCTTTGGCCTGGTCAACCAAGGAAAGTTGAGAGAAGAACAGAATTACCTGGAAAAACCCAGCAGGTCTGGCAGCATCAGCGGAGAAGAAAAGAGTTGACATTTCGAGTCCTCATGACCCTTCAACAGAACTGATGGAGGGTTCTGTTGAAGGGTCATGAGGACTCGAAACGTCAACTCTTTTCTTCTCCGCCGAAGCTGCCAGACCTGCTGTGTTTTTCCAGGTAATTCTGTTTTTGTTTTGGATTTCCAGCATCCATAGTTTTTTGTTTTTATTAAAGTTGAGAGAAGACTGTTTAATTGTTAAAGTTAAACTTTCTCCTCTTACTGTTAATTGAAACTTTGCTTTTTACCTATTGAACTTGTTACCTTTCTACCTTTTACTGGTTAATAAATCTTTTGAATTTACCATTTAGTGTTCATTCTTGCCAGCTGGTTGAGTATTGTAGAACCTGATGATTTAATTCACAATTGAGGATTTATTGAATAGTTCAAACGAGTTGTACCCTATAAATCAATTACTTTCGTTAATAAAAGTTAAAGCTGCATGTTAAGGAAAAGTTAATTAACAATTAAAGACATTAACATGAGACAGGGTATCTCGATCTCTTCCCAGTACAAAGCTAAACTTGATTATGTGTCTGATTTCAGGACATTGTCGATTTTATTGAAAGTCGACAGCAAAATGTGGAGCCAGGCAAAGATAAGACTTCTTGGCCTACAGCGCATATTGTTGTGCTGTCAAGGGTGATGCTATCACCCGAGATAAGGATCAGAGAATCCTTGAGTTAGAAAAGGAGCGAGAACTCCATTTGAAAGAAGTAGAAAGTATGAAGAAACTGAATGAACTAGATTTACATGCATCTCAAATTTGGATTTGTGATCTGGACAGAGATGTTGATGTATGTTATTTTTATTAAAAAGGAAGGTTCAGCAAGTGCTGAAGCAAAATATTATAAGCAGAGACTTGCTCAAGCTGAGCAAGAGATTAAGTCTCAAGTTAGAATTACGTGACTCGAGAGGTGCTTTAAAGGAATGTTTGAAGACAGTGTCAAGTGGGGCAGACCACTCTCATTGTCAATCAAAAATATACGAGTTAGAAGGGAAATGAGAGAGAGAGAAATTCTCATGTCCCCCCCCAAAAATTGATCAATTAAGCAGTGAGAGATTAATATATTGGCGGTATATTTTAACCTTCAACCCGTAGAGTTGTAAGTCTGGGTACTAGATTTTAGTATAACAACTATTTTCAGGTTAATTTCATGTTATATTCATTGTTATAAGCTAACAAGGTCAAAACTCCATTTTGTGCTAACACTGAGATGAGAAGTCATTTTGATGTTGTTAACCTTTTGCAGCAAACAAACTTAGACCAGTATTACAAAGCAGTCACTCACTAGTAACAGATGATGATTTTGTTAGAAGTACCTCAAGTACTCGGGTAATTGAAGGATAAGTAATTAATAATCAGTAGTTAATTAGAAGTCGTTTTATGTTATTTCTGCATTTCTCGACTAGCTTTTGATAAGGGGTCACACAAAATTAGGACTATAGGATTGGGAGTAATATATTAACCCAAATTGAGATTAGTTAATGGACAGAAACTGTCTGTTTGACCGACTGTAACTAGTGGGGTACCAAAAGGATCTGTACTTGGGCTTCAGCTTTACAATCTGTATTAATGACTTCAATGAGATGACCAAATGTAACATATCCAAATTTGCTAATAATACAAAATTAGGTGGGAAAGATGCAGAGAGATGTTGACAGGTTGGGTGAGTTTTCAGCCATTTTAATTCAATCCCTGTGGTATCATGAAATGGCTAAGTGCACTGTACGCAGCAAAGGGTTTTGCCCCAACACCATCCTGGTTGTTGAGCTGAAGAAATGTGCTCCAGTACTGGGGGAAACTCTTCTTTGGCTGGAGTCATACCTAGCACAAAGAAAGATGCTTGTGGTTGTTGGAGGCCAATCATCCCAGCCCCAAGACACTGCTGCAGGAGTTCCTCAGGACAATGTCCCAGGCCTAACCATCTTCAACCACTTGATCAATAGTCTTCCCTCCATCATAAAGTTATAAGTGGGAATGTTTGTTGTTGATTACACAACATTCAGTTCCATTCGTAACATCTCAGATAATGAAGAGGACTGTGCCCATATACTGCAAGACTAGGACAATATTCAGGCTTGGGCTGATAAGTGGCAAGCAGCAACTGTGCCACACAAGTGCCAGGGAACGACCATTTCCAACATGAGGGAATCTAACCGCAACCGCTTTAGCCGCATGACCATCCCTGAATCATCTTGGGGGTGGGGGGAGATGGACAGCAGCATTGGCCAGAAATTTAATAGAATTAGCTATGTGGATACTATAGGCACTTCAACAGGTCAGAGGCTGGAGACTTTGTAATGAGAAACTCACCCCCTGCTTCTCCAAAGGGTGCCTACCATCTACAAGTCATAAGTGTGATGGAACACTATCCACTCACCTGGATGAGTGCAACTCCAACAGCAATCGAGAAGCTCAACGCCATCCAGGTAAAAGAAGCTGCTTAAGCAGCACTCCACCTACCACCTTAAACATTGACTCCCTCCACCACTGATGCACAGTTGCATCAGTGTATCATCTACAAGATGCACTGCAGCAACATGCCAAGGTCCTTGGAAAGCTTCTTCCAAAACTGTGAACTCTCCCACCTTGAAGGACAAGAGTATCAGATATATGAGAACACCCTCCAACTCTAAATTCCCCTCCAAACCACAAACCAAATATAACTGCCATCCCCTCTCACTGCCGCTGGGTCAAAATCCTGGAAGTCATTTCCTAACAGCACTCTGGAAGTACCTATACGACAGGAACTGCAGAAGTTCAAGAAGGTGGCTCACCATGGCTGCAGCCTGCACAGAAATTCCTATGGAAACCAATAGTCACCTCCTGTAATTACAGTACATGTCCATCATCCTTAGTCTCTATCTCCTGTTGTTCAGCCAATTTCCTAACCTGCTCAATAACTTGTCCTCAATTCCACGAGCTTTAGCTTAAAACTTTATCAAATACCTTCCGGAAGGTCATATAAATAGCATCCATAGACATTCCACTGTCCACTACTTCAGTCACATTTTCAAGAATTTCAATCAGGTTCATCAAGCACGACCTACCAATGCATGCTGGCTCTCTCCGAGTTAACAATCTTCAAGGTGTTTAGTCGCTCCATCCTTGATTACAAACTCTAGTAATTTCCCAACAAGAGATATTAAGCTAACTAGTCTATAATTCCCTAGTTTCCCTCTCTTGTCCTCCTTGAATAGTTACAGAGCAGTCACTCTTGGTGGTACAGCAATAGATACAATACTTGGTTCTCAAATTATGATTTTTTTTGCTTTATTCTTTCGTGAGATGTGGGCATCATTGGCAAGGCCAGCATTTGTTGCCCATCCTTAATTGCCTTGAACTGAGTGGCTTGCTAGGCCATTTCAGAGAGCAGTTAAGGGTAAATCATATTTCTGTGGGTCTGGAGTCACAAGTAAGCCAGGTCAGGTAAGGAGAGCAGATTTCCTTCCCTAAAGGTCATAAATGAACCAGATAGGTTTTTACAACAATCAATGATGGTAGTCATGGTCACCATTAGTAAGACTAGCTTCCTATACCAGAATTATTAACCAGCTACCATAATGACAATTGAACCCATGTCTCCAGAGCATTTGCTTGGGCCTCTGGAATATTAACCCAGTGACTCAGCATCCACCCTGTCAAGCCCCCTCAGAATCTTATGTTTCAATAAAATCACCTCTCTTCTAAAATCCCATGAGTATCTGTCCAACCTGCTCAGTCTTTTTTCATCCTCATCTTAGGAATCAGCTGAGCCATTCTCTGAACTATTTCGAACACAAGAATGTCCCTCCTTAAGTAACGTAACAAAAAACGTTCACAGTACTCAAGGTCTGGTCTCACCGATGCCCGGTACAGTTGTAGCAAGACTTCCCTACTTTTATACACCATCTCCTTTGCAATAAAAGCCATCATTCTGTTTGCCTTCCTAATTACGTGCTGTACCTGTATGCTGACTTTGTGATTCACATATGAGGATACCCAGATTCTCTATACTGCAGCATTTTGCTGTCTCTCTCAATTTAAATAATATTCTGCTTTTCTATTCTTTCTGACAAAGTGGACAAGTTCACATTTTCCTCATCTTATACTCCATCTGCCATTTTTTCCCCTACACACTTAACCTATCTACATCCCTTTCTGTATCAGCTTGTTTTCCTACCGATCTTTGTATCAGCAGCAAATTTGGCTACAATATGGTTGGTCCCTTCATCCAAGTCCTTAATATAACTCAAATAGCTGAAACCTCAACACTGATCCCTGTGGCATTCTACTATTACAGTTTACCATCCCAAAATGACCCATTCATCTCAACTTTTACCTGTTTGTTAGCCAGTTCTCTATCCATTCTAACATATCACCCCCAACACCATAAGCGCTCATTTTGTGTAGTAACCGTTTAAGTGGTCCCTTATCAAATCTAAATACACTACATCTACTGGTTCCACTTTATCCACCCTGACTGGTACATCCTCAAAGAACTCTAATAAATTTGTCAAACTTGATTCCCCGACATAAAACTATGTTGAGTCTGTCTGATTTTATTATGATTTTCTAAATGTCCTGATACTACTTTTTATGTGGATTCTAGCATTTTCCCAATAACAGATTTTAGGCTAAATGGCCTATAGTTACTTGCTGTCTGTCTCCCTTCTTTCTTGAACAGAGGTATTACATTTGCAGTTTTCCAGTCCGCTGGGACTTTTCCAGAAACTAGGGAATTTTGGAAGATTACATTATCTCTGCAGCAACTTCTTTTAAGACCATAGGACGCCAGCCATCAGGTACTGGAGACTTGTCAGCCTCAAGTTCCATTATGTTTTTTTCTAGTAATAGTAATTGTTTTAAGTTTCTCCTCCCATTTTGCCTCAATTTTCTACTACTGAGATGTTTTCTGTCCTCTATTGTGAAGACACTTACTTGTTCAAAGCCTCTGCCATTCCTTTGTTTTCCACTAATAATTCCCCACTCACCCTCCATGGGGCCAATGCTCACTTTAGCTACTCTGCTCCTTTTGATGTATTAGTTTTATCGTTTTTATATTTTTTGCTAGTTTTCTCTCAGACTCTAACTTCTCTCTCAATGATTTTTTTTTAAAGTCATCCTTTGTTAGTTTCTAAAACTTTTCCAACTCTGGCCCATCACTAAGCTTTGCAGTATTGTACATCTTTTCTTTCAATTTGATACCATCCTTAACTTCCTTAGTTAGCCATGGATGGTGCATCATTCTGGTAGAGTCATTCTTCCCCAAGGGAATATATCTTTGCTGAGGGTTATGAAATATCTCCTTAAATATCTGTCACTGCTTCTCCAGTCTCATCTTTTAACCCATTTGCCCAGTTCGCTTTAGTTAACTGTCTTCAGCCCCTCGTAATTGTCTTTATTTAAATTTAAGATTCTAATTATGGACTCTCATTTCTCACTTTCAAACGAAGCTGAAATTCTATCATGTATGATCACTCGTGCTTAGATGATCCTTTATTATGGAGGTCTTTAATTAATCCTACCTCATTATACATTATCAGGTCCAAAACAGTCTGGCAAGTTCCATGAATATATTGTTCTAAGAAACTGTCCCGAATACACTCTATGAACTAATCTTCCAGGCTACCTTTGCCAATATGATTTGTCCAATCAATGTGAAGATTAAAGTAATTGCAGTACCTTTCTTGCAAGCCCTCATTATTTCTTGACGTATACTCTGTCCTACTGAGAGCTACTATTCAGAGGCTTATAAAGTACTCCCAGCAGTGACTTCTTTCCTTTGTTATTTATCTCCATCCCAAACGGATTCGACATCTTGATCTTCTGAACCAAGGTCATTTCTCACTATTGTACTGATCTCATCCTTTTTAAAACAGAGCTACCCACCTCCTTTTTCTTTCCTCCTGTCCTTCCAAAACATAGAGTATCCTTGAATATTCAGGTCCCAGTCTTAGTCACCTTGCAACCACCTATCTGTAACAGCTATATCATATTCATTTATTCCTATTTGTGCTATCAATTCATCCATCTTGTTCAGATAAAGAGCCTTTAATTCTGTCTTTTTACCTACTCTCACCTTATTTGCTGGTGCACTCTTATGTTTGTACACTGTCCCTTCCTGTCAAATTCTTGTTATCATTACATGTATCGTTACCCTATTGCCTTGTCCTCTTTCATTTTCCAAATCTCCCTCTTTTGAACCCTTTCCCCGAATATTTGTTTTAAAGCCCACTCTACAGCCCTAGGTATTTGATTCACCAGGACACTGGTCCTAGCACGGTTCAGGTGAAGACTGTCTCAATGGTACAGCTCCCTCTTTCCTCAGTCCAGGTGCCAGTGCCCCATGAATTGAAACCCATTTCTCCTACAGCAATCTTTGAGGCACGCATTCAATTCTTGAATCTTATTCACCCTATGTCAATTTGCTCATGGCTCAGGTAGCAATCCAGAGATTATTACCCTTGTGGTTTTACTTTTTAAATAGCCCCAAGTGCTCATACTCCCATATCGAACCTCCTTCTTAGTCCTACCTATGTCGTTGGTATCCACACGGACCATACCAACTGGTTTCTTCCCCTCCCACTCCAAGTTCCTCTCCAACCCCGAGGAGATGTCAACCCTGGCACTGGGAAGACAACACAGCTTTCAGTCTGCAGAGAACTGTATGTATCCCCTTGAGTATATTGTCTCCTGCTGCAACTACATTCCTCTTAACTCTGCAACTTGAATGGACACTTCACCACTATGCCATGGTCAGTTTGCTCATCTTCTCTGCAGTCCCTAATCTCATTCACACAAGCCACAAGAACTTCAAACCTGTTGGAAAATTGCACGCGCTGAGGTTCCTCCAGTGTCATCTCTGGATCCCCATACCTGCCTCACTCGCTTTCACAACCTCCTACCCCACACCACAGACCAAATTCAAAATACCTAGCCTAAGGAGTATGACTGCACCTTGAAACAAAGTGCCCAGGCAACGTTTCTCCTCCCTGGTGCATTGCAGTATCCAAAACTCAGACTCCAGCTCATCAACTCTGAGCCAAAGTTCCTCAAGCTGCAGACTTACTGCAAATATAGTTGCTGTGGATCACACTGGTGTCCACCAGCTCTCTCACACATGCTGCAGCTTCTACACATCATCTTCCATGCCATCATTACTGTGTTTTATTTAACAAATTAGGTTTAGAAATATCACAATATGATTATCTGTAGTTATATCAAATGGTTTAACTAATTAAGTTTAATGAAATACTTAATATTTAATGGTGCAACTTAACATAAATAGTTGTTTTGATTTGTAATGACTTATTTCTATGAACTGCAAAACTCCTCAGAGTTGTAAAGCACAGAAACAGGCCCTTTGGGCCATTGTGCCCATGCCGGCCATCAAGCACCAATCTATTCTAATCATGTTTCCAGCACTTGGCCCGTAGCCCTGGACGCTATGGCGTTTAAAGTGCTCATCTAAATACTACTTAAATGTTGTGAGGGTTCCTGCCTCTACCAACCCCTCAGGCAGTGTTCCAGATTCCAACCACCCTCTGGGAGGAAAAATGTTTCCTCAAATCCCCTCTAAACCTCCTACCCCTTACCTTAAAATCTATGCCCCCTGGTTATTGACACCTCTGCTAAGGGGAAAAGTTTTCCTATCCACCCTATTTATACCCCTCATAATTTTGTATACCTCTATCAGGTTCCTCCCTCAGCCCTCTCTGCTCTAAGGAAAACTAAACACATCCTGTCTGATGTGTTCCATAACTGTAGAGAGGGCAGTCTTGTGCTTTTAAAGCCATGTATGGCTCACACTTGGAGGACCAATGTCCTTAGCTTCCATACTCTTTCAGAGTCAGAGGCAGGATATTAGAAAACTTCAGCAACTTTTCTTTGGTTGAACGGTTGCAGACTATTGTTGTGAATGTTATTGCTTTTGATGCAAAAACTCCATGTGTGGTCAAAACAACCAAATTAAGAGAATTGTTAGAAAAGCTGCCAAAACCATAACACATATCAAACTCTTCAATCACTGTTCATCTGCCATTTAGAGGTGAATGACGAAAGCCATCAGAATAAAAATAAGCACACCATTGCAACAGATATCAGAGGCAACTGAACATGGCCCTTATACTATAGATAATGACTGTTATATAAACGGACTGATGAATGAATGAATACTTGGGTGGGTGGATTGACAGAGAAATGATGGACAGGTAGGTAGATAGATAGCTACATTCCTAGAATGACAGAATCCACACCCTCCCTGATATCCATCCTTATCCCACTGTTGCTACCCTCAAATTCTCACCTAAACGTTGCTGAAGCCCAAACCCCTGCAACAGAGCACGTTCCAGTGCCGACCATGACAGAAACAGCCGCTGCAGCATCGCCATTCCAGAGTGGAGGGGTCAGAATAAGAACCGGACGCTGCAAGGCTTCAACCCTACCACGCAGGCGCGACAATCACAGCGCGCGCGCGGATAGGCTGGCAACTTCGACATGTGATCATCGCCTAAACCACCCCCCCACCCCTCGGCGGTGACACCGACTCTTGCACTACAGATCCCGGCGTCCCTCGCGCACGATTGTCGCCTGTATTCTAGTGTCGTGCATGCCGGTAGTTGTAGTTTCTGGACAGCGGCGGAAGGCCGCCTCTGCTGGATGTGACGTTTAGTTGAGAGTAAAACATCCGCTCCCAGTATTCCAGAGCGTGAGCGGCAGAAAGATGGCGGACCGGGGATACAGCTTCTCTCTCACTACATTCAGGTAAAGCGGCCGCCCAAATCCTCTCTCATTTACTTAGTGTGGAAGGGTATCCTTCCCGGTGGAAACAGCTGCCATTCTCTGGCCCTCAGCCTTTTCAGGTTGAGGTCACATCCAAGCGCTGCAAGTTGCAGAGTCACCTTTGCTGTCGGCCGGCCACCGGTTGCTTAGCGGCTCCAAGTAGGAGGCCCTCGGGCCGCCGTTTTACCGAAACCTTCTTGGACCTTTACCTCTGCGGGTCCGTGTTCACCATCGTAGGCTTGTAGGAGGACCCGCGCCAAGGCCCACGGGCGAACCGTGTCCAAACTTGGTTTTACTTTCGATCTGGAGGCGTTGCTGGCAGCACTCGAACTATTGGGGCTGAGGGTACATTAACGGTCCGTTAGGGGTAATCTTTGATTAGAGTAGACGGCGCCACATTGATTACCCTGAGAAGGTAATGCAGAACCTTCTCTCTCAGCCCTCATGCCGGAAATAAGAGGAGAATAACAGCATCTTATCTAGTGATATGTCCCGAGTCAGGATCTAACGTTAAAAAAAACTAAAAAGAAAACTGGAGGGAAGCTTTTTGTTCAGTTGCCAGTAACGAATGCAATAGTGGCAGATCCCGTGCCCAACTTCCATTTTAATTTAAAACCGTCTTCTGGATTTACCCTCCACAACCTCCCGCCCCCCCTTCTGACACATCTCTCCATAAGATCACCTCGAGTGCTTTTTTTTTCCAGGCTGAGGGACTTAAATCTAAAGATCCACCTTTTTACTCATTAAGCTGTGCCATCCGAATGAAAAACTCAGGCCTGGCAGCATCTGTGGAGAGAGAAACAGAGTTAATGTTTCAAGTCCATATGACTCTTCTTCATACAGACTTGAAACGTTAACTCTGTTTCTCCCTCCACAGATGCTGCCAGATCTGATTTTATCCAGCATATTTTATTCTTATTTCAGATTTCCATAATCCGCAGTATTTTGCTTTTGTCTAAGTTATTGAGAAACACTGGAATAAGTCAGTCACTGTGCCATCAGATCTCAGTATGTTTGTTTTTGGGATGGGAGCATTGTTGGCAAGATCATCATTAGTTGCCCATCCCTAATTTCTCTCGAGAAGGTGGTGGTCAGTTGCCTTCTTGAAACACTGAAGTCCATGTGGTGTATATGCACCCTCAGTGCTGTTAGGGAGGAAGTTTCAGGATTTTGGCACCGCAGCAATGAATGGTATTAAGTTCAAAATCAGGAAGGTGTGTGGAGGGGAACTTGCCTGTGGTGATGTTTCCATGAGCCTATTGCCCTTGTCCATCTAGATGGTAGAGCTTGCAGTTTTGGAAGGTGCTGTGGAGAGATCCTTGGTGGCTTGCTGCAGTGAATCTCATAGATGGTACTCACTATCTGCCAGTTGTGGGAAGAGTAAACGTTTATGGTGGTGGGTGCCAATCAAGCAAGTTGCTATTTCTTGAATGGTGTCAAATTTCTCGAATGTTGAAGGAGCTGCACTCATCCAGACAAGTGGACAGTATTTGATCAGACTCCTGACTTGCACCTTGTAGGTGCCTGACAGGCTTTGGGGAGCCAGGAGGTTAGTTACTCACAGAATCTTTACAGTGTAGATGGAGCCCATTGAGTCTGCACTGGCTCTCTGAAAGAGCATTCTATCTAGTCTTACTCCCCTGCCTTTTCCCCATAACCTTGTACATTCTTTCTTTTCAGATAGCAATCCAATTCCCATTTGAATACCTTGAACGAACCTGCCTCCACTACCCTCTCAGGAAGTTTGTCCCAGACATCATATACCTGCTGGGTGAAAACATTTTCCTTCACATCACTATTACTCTTTTTGCCAATTATTCTGAATCTGTGCTCTTTAGTTCTTGATGGTCTCTTGAGTGGGAGTTCCCAGCTTCTGACCTGCTCTTGGAGCCACAGTATCTGGTCAATGGTAGCCCTTAGGGTGCTGATTATGGTAGATTTAGCAATGGTAATTCTGTTGAATGTCAAGGGGAGATGGTTGGATTCTCTCTTGTTGGATGTGCTCAATGTTTGGTGCTTATTTGGTGCAAATGTTAAAGTAAAAGCAAAATACTGTGGATGCTGGAAATCTGAAACAAAAACAGAAAATGCTGGAAAAACTCATCAGGTCTAACAGCATCTATGGAGAGAGAAAAATGAAGTTAACGTTTCGAGTCCGTATGACCCTTCTTCAGAGATGGAGGAGCCTGGGACATTGATTGTAAGGTATGATTCAGGGAATATGACTGTTAGGCTGTTGCTTGACTAGTCCATGGGACAGCTGTCCCAATTTTGGTATAAGCCCCCTGTTGTTAGTGAGGAGATGTTTGCAGAGTCCCCAGGGTAGGGTGAGCCTTTGTCCTTTCCTCCACTGAGGTCGATGCCAGGCAGTTTGTCTGGTTTTATAATTTGACTTTTTTGTAGCAATAGCCCACGAACGAGTGGCTTGTTGAGGGCAGTTAAGAATCAACCACATTATTGTGTGTCTGTATTCACATGGACCAGACAGGGTAGGCACAGCAGATTTCCTTCCCTGAAGGACATTTGTGAAACACATGGGTTTTTATGATGATCCATAATTTGTGAGACCGCATTTTATTCCAGCTTTTATTAACTAATTTTAGATTCTCCAGAATATCTCCCATATATCTTTGCATGGATTCTGCCCTTCGTTCTGTCACTCTCTCCTCCAGCCCTGCCTCCCAGTTTACACTGTGTGTTCTTGGGATCTTGACCGACTCTGCTATGGATATCAGAATCTTCAGCCCTACATTCTGCAATTCCCCCTGTTATGGAGAGCCTTGAGAAGTTTCGTTGTGTGAAAGGAAGTAGTAAATGTTTTTGATGCCTTCAGATGCTGCATTATGTCACTTAGGCTTGGAACGTGGATATCAAAGCCTGATTGAAAGAGATCCAAGCAGCTGATTCATGTTGGTGCCTGTGGTTCCTGGTGAATATAGCTTGATGACATTTCTGGGATTTTATTGAGAGAAGGTGAAGGTTCTCTGGTTTTATCAATAAAAGTAAAACCTTAATTACAATGTAATGCCATGTGTTCAAATAGCTTTCTCCCTCTAATTTTCATTGTGAGAAAGCACCAAATTTAAAGTGTATGGAATTTAATTTATGACAATGGTGTCACTTATAAGGATTTGTTTTAATTTAAATATGCTGCTACAAATTTTTCTTAAAAAAATTCACCTCCTCATATTCTTAGGTTTTTGTATAAAAGTTAGTGTTTCCATGTCTGAGTGTAACAATGTGACACTGATCTCATTTGCCATAGAAGTTATAATTATTATAAGAATTGCTCAATTCAATAAGCCATTTGTTCCATTTAAATAATAGGCTTCTCCATATGGACTCAAACCTCAATTTCGTTTGAATAATTAGATTTATTTGTGTGCTCTTCAATATGAGTTTTTCTCCAACTCCTAATGTCGCTTTTAACCTGCTATCACTCTTATTAAGCTGAAAGCTGCTCTCCTATTGGAAGTAGCTAAATTAGATTTACATCTTACTGAATTGAAATTTGTCACTGGAAAAACAAAATAAGCAAATAATTTACTGCTACATTTATGGAGTATAGTCATATTTCAACAGGTAATAAGATATGAATCATATCAATTGGGTGCAATGCTACATTTCTCCAAGCTGATTTGATTTACTTTGAATTTTAATGTTCCCTTGCCTGTGCCTGGCAGATATTCATCCCTTAACCAATATCTGGTTGTTATCCCATTACTATTTGTGGCACATTGTGTGCAAATTCGCTGTTGTGTTTCCTGCATTACAAAAGTGATTACACTTCAAAGGTACTTCATTTGGCTGTAACGCACTTTGGAGTATTCACAGGCTTTTAAAGGTGCTATATAAATGCACGTCTTTTGTCAGTGCATTTACTATTGTATTTTCCTGTATATTGGCAATTTAGTTATTATCAAAAACTTTATTTTTGGTTCCTTATATTACATCTTCGTTATCGTGAAGATGTATATGTAAATGAATGTTTCAACGCTACATGTAAACATAGAGGTGGTCCATTTGAGTCTTCTTCCTCAATTAGTTAAATATTTAATGTTCTAAGAAGGTACAAGATCTGATTCCCAGCCTTATCTCAGCCAGGGTAGCAGTAGTTTTCTGGCAAATTGGCTTTGGTATTCCTGTTTTTGGGTGGTGATAATTGGACACAATGGATCTTGGTCGCTATTCAGTGACCCCTACTGGAAGTAAATTTTAGGTGAGGTTGTGATAGGGCCTGAATGTGCTGCCTAAGGTCAAATTACCTGCCAGTTCTGACTTGATTCACTTAGAAGAACGAACGTCTAAGGTAGCCAGGGAAGGCTCTTGCTGCTCATGGCACTGTAACTCAGTGAAGCGTTGACACCTTTGAGTGTGGTGGAAATTGATGAAAGAAAACTGTGGGCCATAAATATTGTGCCTCTGTGTTTACATGTACAGGTGATATTGATTGTACCAGTTAGGTATAGGTGTGTTAATTCTGGCTTTGGTGTAGGATGTTTGCACTGAGGAAAGCAAAATGTTCAATTTGCATTCATGTAAAGGAGTTTGTGTTTGTGCTTTGCAGAGAAACCGATGTTGGATCTGAAACTGTTTTGGTATTCTGTGTAAATATTACAAAATTAAACTAGGAAATCTAAGGAGAAAAATTATCCACCAAAAGTGCTTTTAATTACAGTTTCATATACATTGTTTTGTATTTTATCTTGCAGCCCTTCAGGCAAACTAGTCCAGATTGAGTATGCTTTGGCAGCTGTAGCTGCGGGAGCACCAGCAGTGGGAATCAAAGGTATGGACAGCAGTGCTACCACCATGCAGTTTTAACTACTTCAAGGCTGGCAACTCCTGCAAAGGAATTTTCTTTTCATATTTTTGTTTTCATGTCTTACATGAGAAGTTAACTATTATATGTATTCTTGGGATATGGGCATTGTTAACAAGGTTGGTGTTTATTGCACAGCACTTGTTGCCTTTGAGGTGGCAATGGTGGGCTGGCATCTTGAATCACTGCAGTTCATGTGGCGAAGGTGCTCTCCCACAGTGCTGTTAGGTAGAGAATACCAGTGACTAGAATGGAATGGCTATATATTTATAACTCAGAATGGCACATGGCTTGGAGGTAAACTTGGGAGGTGATGGTGTTCCAATGCATTAGTTGCCTCCTCCTTTAGATGGTAGAGTTTGTGGGTTTGGAAAGTATTGCCAAATAAATGTCTGGGTAAAATTTTCAGAGTAACATTCTTTGGTTTATGTTAATTTACAAGTGCTCCCAATGAAGTCCTATATATAGCCAGTTACTCAGTTGCATGTACGTCAATTGAAGACTACATGGGGCTTTTGCAGTGCACCTGATTTACAGTTTAAGGTCAGTGTTTCTAGCCTTTCTAGAGGCAGATCAGATTGTCAAGTATTAGCAGAGACTTGTGTCCAGTGTGAAGTCATGGCAGGTTTGATTCCTGACTCTGGCTCGATCTCAGTGAAATGAATGCAATGGTTAATTTCGAAATCCTGGCTAGGAAGAGGAAAAATCATCTGACTCCTGATGACTATCTTTGACTCTTCGTACAAAGTATGCATGTGTGGACCTCTGGGGATGGCAGGTACCAATGTTCAATATTTAGATGCTTGGTTGAAGCACCAAGTAGCATGCAACCCTGCAAAGCCATACATAGCATAAGCCTACAAGAAAGGAAGAGCATATGAGAGTTGTACTAGCAACTCATTAAAATACATGTTTTCTCCTTTCAAGAATTGGTTTGCTGGCAGGAAGCAAAGGGTGATGGTCAGTGGGCTTTTTTGCGACTGGAAAGCTGTTTCCAATGAGGTTCTGCGGGGCTCATTATCAGTATCATGACTTAGACTTAAATGTGCAGGATATGATTAAGAAGTTGGCAGGTGTTACAAAAATTGTCAGTGTGTTTGATAGAAAAAGAAAGTTGAAAGCTCAAGGAAGGTGTAAATGGAATAGTCAGATAGACAGAAAAAGGAAAATGGAATTCGATTCAGCGAAATGTGATGTAATGTATTTGAGGAGAGCAAACAAGGCAAGGGAATACACAGTAAGTGGTAGGATACTGTGGTGTGCAATGCAGCAGAGAGATATTGGAGTACATGAGCATAGATGCCTAAAGATAGTAAGTCAGGTCGATAAGGCATGTAGACAGGCAAAAAAAAATTCAGGGGAATGATTTCAGGGATGAGGAACTTCACTTATATGGATAGATTGGAGAAGCTGTTCTCCTTGGAGAAGAGAAGATTAAGAAGAGATTTGATAGAGGTATTTAAATCATAACGTGTCTAGCCAGAATAGATAGAGCAAAACTGTTTCCATTGGTGAAAGGATTGACTAGCAGAGGACACCGATTTAAGGTGATTGGCAAAAGAAGCAATAGTGGGATGATAACATTTTTAAACAGTGAGTGGTTAGGATCTGAATAAAGTGTCTGAGAGTGTGTTGGAGGCAGTTTCAATTGAGGCTTTCAAAAGAGAATTGGTTAATTATCTGAAGAAATTGCAGTGATGGGGGTGGGAAAGGTGGCGGAGTGGACTGAATGAGTTGCTGTTGCAGGGAGCCAGCACGGACACAATGGGCTGAATAGCTGCCTCCTGTGCTGCAACCATTTTATGATTCTATGATTCCATGTTAAGGTAATTAAAATATGCAGGATACTTTATTAGACGAGGCATAGAATATATGAGCTTGGAGGTTATGCTAGAATCAGCCTTATTGGGGTTGGTCTTATAGATTCGGATGTCAGATATCAGGCTGCCAAAGCAGGTCATTTCTCCCAGCTCAGTCAGGGCAGACGCACAGGATGAGGACGAAAGAAGCGCTTCTAGGCTGTGCCAAAAGCCAACATGAAGAAATGCAACATTGACATCAATTCCTGGGGACCACTGCCTTGGCCCCAACCAGATGGTGGCAGAGTATGTGGGAAGGATCCCAGCAGTTTGAGATTCAGTGATGACAAAATGAAGAGGAAAAGTGAAAGTGACAAAAAAGAACACACCATCAAATTGATAACACATGGCCAGACATCCCACATGATAACATGTCCTACATGCTATAAAGTCTTAAATCTTGAATCGGCCTCATCAGCTATCCTCAGACTCATGGAAGACAATCATCCTCGTTAGCAAGGGATAGCCAATAATAATAACCTACAGTCAGGCCATAGCTGCAGTACTGTGTGCAGTTCTGGTTACCATATTACAGCAAGGATGTGGTTGTGCTAGAGAGAGTAAAATAAGAAATTTATGAGGATGTTGGCAGTCAGGAGAATTTTTTCAATGAAGAAAGATTAGATTGGCTGGGGTTATTTTCTTTTGAATAGAGGAAGCTGAGGGGAGATTTAATTAAGATAGGGTGGATAGGAAGCACCTACTTCTCTTAGAAGAGAGTACAGTAACAAGTGGGGTATAGATTGAAAGTAATTGGTGGCAGGATTATAGGAGGCTTGAGTAATTTTGTTTTTCCCTCAGAGGGATGCTGGGAGTTTGGAACTCACTGTTTGAAATGGTGGGATAGGCAGGAACTCTTGTTGCATTTCATAAGTACTTGCATATGCAAGTGCCGTAACCTACAAGGCTAAGAACAAAAATCTAGAAAGTGGGATTAGTCCGGGTAGTTCTTTTTTGGCTGACACTGACATAATAGGACAAATGGCTGTAAATTTCTATGTTTCTAATAATTAAAATTTATTTGTGGGAGAATGCTGTTGTTTTATGACAACTTAGTTGATATGGAGCCCCATATGTGAAAATGCATACATATCGTAAATCCTCATTTGTTAAATGGCTTTTTAACTCTCTGATAGCTCTTCTGAGTCAGACAGTTGTGGGTTCAAGTCCCATGCCGGGCTGACTATATAATATGGACTGTAGGATTCAGCGCTATTTTATTAGTGGTGTCATCTTTTAAATGAGATGTTCGATTGGTGATTCCTTAACCAACATTCCAAAAGAAAACAGGTATATCACATTGCTATTCACTGTGCAAATTAGCTGCTGGGATGTTGAAATTAATCCATATCGCTATCATGGTTGAGATCAACTAATTAACATCAGAGACTGCGCATCAAAAATAATTCTCTGAAGCACTTTGAGATGTCCTGAGGACATGAAAGGTGCTAAATGAAAGTTAATTTTTGTTATTTGAAATGTGCAGATATGCTTGAATGCTTAACAAAATTAGCACATCATAAATGGATAGAGGTGAAGTGTATGTATCCAGTACTGTTGTTTCTCTAAATATGTTTTTTAAAAAAACTTTTCCAGCTTCCAATGGCGTTGTTTTGGCAACAGAGAAGAAACAGAAATCCATTCTTTACGATGAACAGAGTGTACACAAAGTGGAACCGATCACAAAGCACATAGGAATGGTGTATAGTGGAATGGGCCCAGATTACAGGTAGGCGAGACAAATGCATGAACTTGATTGCTCTTGGTGTCCTGTTTGCAGGTAATGGTCAAGAAATCTCAGGTTTCTCAACATCAGACCTTTCCTTCCCCCTCCCCCCATTTCCCCCAGTCAATTATTTCTGCCACCAGCATTTGAATTCCAGCGATGTCATTGAATCGATGCCTTTATTTTAAGGCCAGTGAAATGTGTTGCATGTGACACTACTGTCCTGCAGCCTAATGATACTCTATTGCAGTGAGACAATAATGGGATTGCATCTGCAAAATTTAACAAGTTTAACCACTGAATTGTACTGAGTCCTGTTGATAGAGGTGACAAACTTAAGGCTATTCATTACTATATGTACATGTTACGGCAAAGGCTTTTGGAACAAAGCCAGTTCTATTTTTTTTAAATCATAAAACTGAAAGTACGACAAAAATGAAATCCTTTGTGACTTGAACTAGTACCTGATATGCATTTGAGTTTATGTGAAAGTTGTTATTTTAGAATCCATGTAGCAGATTCTCAAGAGGATGGGAGGGGAAGTGAGCAGGTGGCTGTTGATCAGTCACTAAAATACATCACCCCACTGCTGGCAATATTATGGACAGGAAACATTCTGAGGTGACTGTGAAGCTATGAATATTTGGTCCTGTGACTACAAATATTTAAAGTTACGAAATGGATTAAAAGTACTTATCTGAGAGTATTGTTAGCACAACCCTAGAAACTGGAAGCCTGTTAACTTTTCCTTTGTGGTGAAGGGAACAGTTCAAAATCGCTACCTAAATCAAGACCATAGCTGGAATCTTTTTGTCCGGCACTGCTCGCAGAAGAATGTTGGAGCATATACACACTGAAAACACTAAACAAACCTCTTAGTTTATAAAATACCCAAGGAGTAGTCCATTAATATCTTATTTGCTTGATTGCGTGATGAGTCCTGGCTTGATTAGACATGATTTGTAAATGTGAAAAACATTAATAATTTTTTTACTGCTCAATGCAGTTTGCTCTAAAGTTGAAATTAGTAAAATATTGAAGTAAATGAAGGAGTAATGATTAGGTGATGGTAAGCTTGGGATTTTAAAACCTTGAAGATTGTGGCAAGACAAGGGGATAATGGAATTTGGTAGTTTTAAGGTACTAGATAGAATGAGTAGCAGATTAAGTCTTGAGTGCATTGCAGTGAAGATATACGGAGTAAAACAATATGCATTGTTCAGCCATTGCATTTGCTGAAGCTTGTGTCCACTGAAGCAGTGCAGTCTAGAGGATACTGACAATGCAAAGTGGAACCATAGGCAAAAGAGTGCATGGCATGAGAAGATAGGGAAAGAAGACAGGATCCTGGACACCCCTGAGTTGATGACTGGGGGAATAGTGAGGGAACAAACCATTAGTTATAATAGCAGTTTGAATGGAAATGAGATAAGTCTTAGTTTTAATGGAAGGCTACTCGATGAGACAATATTGACAGTGTTATACTCTATGTTCCTCACAGGGTGTTGATTCGCCGAGCCCGTAAGTTGGCACAGCAGTACTACCTTGTGTATCAAGAACCCATCCCCACAGCCCAGCTCGTACAGAGAGTGGCCTCTGTCATGCAGGAATATACACAGTCTGGGTAAGTCAGTGATATGGATTCTTCATATACTCAACGCAGATTATAACCTTAATTGGTCACCAGATATATAAGGTCCACAATGGATTTACTAACTTTAGGTTAGTTCCCTGTCAAGGTGTAATAGGTGCTTGCTGTTCAAAGTTATTCAAAATCAGTAGCCTTCTCTGGACAGAGTGATATGCCTCAACCTCAGTGGCAGCAAGAAACCTACTGTTACTTTGTTAGCAGATGATGCAATGAGATTACCTGATTCCAAAAATGGATGGTTTTTTCTGAGAGAAACATTCAAGGTGAGTTACTTTGCAATAGAGTTACTGAGAGATGTATCTGTTGCATTCTGCTGTGACTGAATCTGCAATTCTGTGGAAGATTATGTTACCTAATCTAAAGGAAGTTGTGAATATTTGAAGAGGTTGCAAAATAATATTGAGGGGAAAAAACATGGATGTGTAAATTAAATTTCTTTAAAATATTACCTACCAGCAGAGACTCACCAAACACTTGCATTCAGATTAATATACTTAACCAATTCTATTTTCACCTCCTCCCACCTGGTGCCATCTCCCATCAGCCCCCCACCCCATCACTCCGTACCCAAGGTTTCATACCCAAGGTCTGCTGCCTTTGGGTTCATTATATTAACATTTTGTCCAGAT
This sequence comes from Carcharodon carcharias, assembly GCF_017639515.1. Classification (NCBI taxonomy): domain Eukaryota; kingdom Metazoa; phylum Chordata; class Chondrichthyes; order Lamniformes; family Lamnidae; genus Carcharodon; species Carcharodon carcharias. Next base: position 198,951,686 of record NC_054469.1, read on the forward strand.
TCCAAGTAAAGTTCCTCCAATAGCCCCTCCATGTATATATATGCACGTTTGAGTGATTTATTTGTTTATAGTCAAATGTTTTGTTTGAAATCATGTTTCAAAAGCTTTTTTTAAATGATAGAGTAGGGATGCAAAATCTTTTCTTAAATGCTTGATGAGAAAATCAATTTAAGGAGAAACTGAATCCCTTATCTTCTATTGTGGCTATCAAGAATATACAAAACCCAAAATATGAAGTACACATTCACAGCTTTGTAGTCTGCAAATACAGAGTGTCTAATTTGTCATTAACAGATAAAAATTCAAAACCTAAGCAGAATAATTCATTGGATGTAGAATGTTCTGGGATAATCTGAGAAATGAGGAAGTCCTATATAAATATCATTTTCTAACCTAATGGGGAGAGCTTCACTTTTCTTGCCAGTTTGACCTTTCAGAATATCCTGGTTATGTTGGTTACAGGGTCTCGCAACAGTGCGAAGGAGGATTAAAGCTCATTCTTTTGTCTTGTTTCAGTGGTGTTCGCCCATTTGGAGTGTCACTGCTGATTGCTGGCTGGGATGAAGGACGACCATATTTGTTCCAATCTGATCCATCTGTAAGTACTGCAGGAAAGCAGTTTTTAGCTCTAATCCTCAAGCTATTGTTTTTTTCTGATTTTGCTTTCTGGGGATAAAGCAAGATTCTGGAGATATGGAGATAAACTCCATATCACTGCTAATCTTAATTTTATAAACCTATCACTATTTTAATAAATAAAAGCCTGTGCATTACAATAATACAAAATTGAAACTAGATAATTGCACACTTTTCATTTTGGAACTCAAGCAATCTCTCCTCAAGGGTACAGTTATCGTGCAAACCCTTGAATCATTCTGCTAGAAGTAAAGTTTTGGGGAACTGGGTGGACTATGCAATTTAGCACATTTTCATCTGAATAGTTCCATTCTAAGATCACCAAATGAAACAAGTCTAGGTGGCCTTAATTCAATTCCTCATAGACATTGGTTCACAACACCAAATTGGCGCTTGCGCTCAAAGCGAAGCCAGAGGGATGGTACTCTGAGAAATAGAACAAATTTACAATTTAGCAGTTGGGATTGTTGTTCTGAAGTTTGGAATATGCACATGCTAGGAAGGAGTAAAGGAAAACTGTATCTGGCTATGTTCTACCTAATCCAAAATTACTTGCCAGTGTTATTCAGTGCTTGCTGTAAGATTCTTTTCCATGGCATTAATTTTCATTTAAAAAGAAATAAATATATTGTTTTTTGCTCAAAGACTCCAAATGTGGGTAACCATAATGAAACTGGTGTGATATTTGCCAAAGTGTAAATCCTACAAGAGCAGCTCAGGCTTGGAATTTTGCAGGGAGTAACTCACCACCTGACTTCCCAACGCCTGTCCACCATCAACAAGGTGCAACTTAGGAATTTGTTGGAATGCTGCCCACTTGCTTGGATGATTGCAGCTTGAAGAATGCATGAAGCTTGGCACCTTCCACAACAAAGCAGCCCGTTTGATGAGCACTTCTTCCATCATAATGTTGCTTTTAAAATAGCTGGAATTTTCACTCTACTGAAATTTACCGATACAATTTCATAATTTCTACTCAGTACTCTGGCTTTTTCTTTGGTTTCCTCTTAGTATTTCATATTTTATGTGCAGTCAAGGGAAATTGGAGTATTTATGTCATGTATCCTTAATGTTATCTGGATAAGATGTCCTATGTGTTTGTTTTTGTTCTTTTTCGAGCTAATGAAAGTATGGTTCTTTGACCAAAATTCTGTTCTTTATTTTTCCTTTCCAATAGGGTGCTTATTTCGCATGGAAAGCAACAGCTATGGGAAAGAATTATGTCAATGGGAAAACCTTCCTTGAAAAGAGGTAGAATAGCAATTATATTTACAATGCCTCAAAATGAGAAATGGGGGTAGGGGGACAAGAGTAGATGGTGCTGTATTTCCTGTATGTCAAATGTAAGAAGATTCTAAATACGGTGTTTACAATGGACAGGATAATATTTTTTTTAGGATTGTTAGGTAGCTCACTTCAAGCTGAATATTTTGAATTTTATTCCTACCCATTTGTTCTGTTTACAAAGCTTTTTGTACAGACTTTAAATTGAGCTATTACTTAGGTGCTTCCAACTGTTTAAATTGGGTAAATGTATTTGTTTCATTCAGTATTCTGTGTTCTTGCCTAGCACACAATTGATTACAGTGTAGAAACTTGCCAGCAGGTTTTCATAAATTTCTGGCAAATGAGATCTGGTGACCATTAATGGAGTAATTATTTCAATATCTTTCTGTGATAAGTATCTGAGCATGTATCATGCATTCGTGCATGGACATTATTTTAGAACCTTTTTATTCTTGTCTTAAGTGCTGGAAATGGTTAATGGAAGAAATTCTTGCAGGAGAAGCAAAACATTTCTTTGACTTTTTGTGCCTGTAGGTACAATGAAGATCTAGAACTTGAAGATGCCATTCATACAGCAATCTTAACACTAAAGGTCAGGTATCTTGTCTGTTGCTCAAATATCAATAACAGTTTATCTGGAGATACTTTTTGTAGAGCAATGTATGATATTGACTGGCGTGAAATTTTCCTTTCCCAAACAGGAAAGCTTTGAAGGCCAGATGACAGAAGACAACATAGAGGTTGGAATTTGTGATGAGGCAGGATTTCGCAGACTCACTCCAGCAGAAGTCAAAGACTATCTGGCTACCATAGTCTAACATTTATTCAAATGAATTTTTTTTAATTTGGAAGAAATATTGGTCAACTACTGATTACAATTTAAAAACCTTTTTATTCTGCTTTTTTGTTTTGGCAATGGTTAAATGGTCAATACAGTGTAAAACTATGTTGCACAAGTATAAGTATCTGATAAATCTTGTCTTAGAAATGAAAACAAATTTGTGAAGCTCTGTCATTTACTTTTTTTTACATGATGTCAATGAAACGATTTATACATTTTTTAATTGTCTGTATTTCCCACAATTGCATAATTTTTCTGTCTTAATGAGGCTGCTGTTTTTAATTGCATGCCTTCTGGCACATGTTTTATCTCATGATGAGAGATAAAGTATGTGAAAGGAGAGAGAAAAATGCCACACAATATTTATAATCCCTGTGAAAGGGATTGCTGATCAGTTTCTAACTGGACTCTAATTCTACACTGCCCTATAGGGAGGGAGGGAGAATTCCTAGAAGTCTTGTTTGATGCTTGGAAATCTTATATTGCTCCTCCAATTCTGCATACCTAGAATTAGATAGCAAATACAACACAGATTTGTGACATTTGACCTAACTGGGTCATGCTAGTGTTTAAACTCTACGGTTTAAGCATAAAGTTTAAAGTCGTGTTTTTATTTTATATCATCTAAATCCTTGGCTTTTTAAGATCTGTTATGTCCCCCCTCCATATTTTTTTCCTAGAATGGAAGCAAGTTCAGTTTTGCATGGCTTCCTTTTGAAAACATTTCAAGTCTCCTTTTTGTTACTTTTTAATTTGTCTCCAGTGTATCAGTGTCATTTTGAACTTGAGGTTCCCAATATATTTACTATGCTGTTAAATATAACCGTGCCCAAATTGTGGTACAAGATCAAAATAATCTGCATTGATTCATCACCTGGCTTAAGTATGCATTCTTGTAGTGAATAGATTTGTTGTTAACTGTTCAATCAATGAGAGTTTGTGAATGGTCAGTACTGTTAATCACCCAAATAACATTTCATGCATACTAAACAATGACCATTCACTATATGCACATTTCATGCTAAATATATATTATTTTAGTTATCTAAATTAAATCCAGGCTCATGCTTCATTGTAATACTGAGGAAATCCTACATCATTGCCTGTGCCAACCTTTTGGTGAGACTTTACAGTGAGGCCTAATCTTGCCTCTTGGGTGGATGTAGGAGATTCCACGGCACTTTTTGAAGAGTAGGGAGTTCTCTACAATTTCCTGGTTATTATATCCCTCAACCAACATCACTTTTTTTTAAAAAAAACCTCACTGCTATTTGTGGAACCATGCTGTGCACAAATTTGTGTTGTTTCCCGCATTACAACAGGAACTACACTTCAAAATTACCTTGTCAACTGTAAAGCCAAATGGGAAGTCCTGAGATAGTGAATGACACTATATAAATTCAGGTTCTTTAGTTAACACTGATCAAGCAGATTGCTTGTGGGACCTGAAATGGATAAGGGTACATTTCAATGAGTGTTATTTTGTAAAGATAATCAAGTAAAAAAAAAAAAATAAAACCACCTGAATATGTTCATTTTTCTCAATCCAGAAGGGCCATTGTTTCCATCTGTTTCTGGATTCAAGATCTCGAGCTGTGTTATTTGATGATGTTTGCCGGGAGGTGTCCTCTCCCCAGCCCACTCTTCAATGCCAGTAGCAATGCCAAGTAATTTAGCATTTGTGGACATGTGTGCATTTTGGCTAAAAAAACAAATCAGTGTTTATGGTCATTGCCCAAGCAATTGTAACTAGATTGCGGTAAAATTGTAAACTTTAGGAAAATAAGGAGATGCCTCCTTTAAGACAGGAGAGACAATGAGGGAAAAGTCTGAGACAAATTATTACAGTGAAAGGAAGTATGTGAGCCATACAGCACAGTTGGACAGCAGTAGAGAGACACTTGACAGGAAGAGAGAATCAATAAAAAAAAAAATCCAGGTGTAATGGGGAGATCAACCAGTTAATAAGTAGTGTAAACAGCAAAGAATCCTGATCAGACCTCTACTCAGTAACCCTCAGCAGACTTGTCTTTTGAATAACTGAAGTAATTATGTCATTTATGATTGTATCTAATTTACAATGCAGTAAATTCTTAACTAAGCCACCTGAGATTCCAGTTAATTCAACTCCCAATTCAATGAAGAAGATGGCCTTATTAGATTGTAATGCATTGCTGATTTGGGTGGCTTGATTTCTATGTCTCATCTGATGTCATCCTTCCAACATTCCCTGCAATTTAGTAACCATTGTGGTAATAAATTCCATAATCTTAAACTGTGGTAAGGAAAAGAAAATATTTGAACTTCCTTTTCTGGTTTTAATGCTAATTCTAAGTTTTCTCCCCCTTAGTATTGATTTACCAATTTTACTAATTATCCTCTGAAATCCTTTCATAGCATTGAATACTTCTATTAAAATCTCTCTCTCTGCTCCAGTGAACATGACCTGTATTTTCCAAGTTTCATGAGCAGTTTGCTGACTCATTTGAAATGAAGCAAGCAGAATCTGTTCTGTTATACAAGCTACTTATGATGTTCCCACTCCCTTAATGTACTTGCCCTCCACATTATGTCCCTAATTTAGTATTGTCAGAAAATACTGAATCTCTCCACTTCCAAAAATTTTATGAAAATAGAAAACAAGCAAAGCCTCGCAACAGTTTCCTATGGTGCACCATTAATTACAGTTTGCATGTCTGAAGCAGTCATTTAATCCTATACACAGTATGCTACCCTCCAGCCATCCCTCATTATTGCCACCACCTTAACACCATGCACCTTCATTTTCATAAAATCAGATATGGAACTTCATGAAATGCTTTTTGAAAGTTCAATTGCACTAAATGCATTGAATTTCCTTAGTCTGCATGCTCAGCAACCTCAAACAAATTTGATTAATCAAGTATGCACTTTACAAATTCATGTTGACTATCCCCAACCGGCTCATATCTTAGTATTCACTGCCTCCTATTTTATAGTCCTTGCCATTGTCAGACTAAATGAACTAAAGTAGTTGTTTTTTCCTTCAAGTACACCTGGGTATGCCTGAATCTCTTTTCGAATTGCCATGGTTAGTCAACAACTCCATTATCATTTGATTGCCACAGTGGTAACCAGATCGTGGTATTTTTTCATTCAGCAATGTTCTTATGATGAATCACCAATTTACCAGTTACTTAAAGTACCCTACATTATATTTCTTCAATACCTGGAAAGCTTTATTTTATGATCTTTTTGAACTGATCATCCATGGATTGAGAAGCGAGAAGTATACTACCAGATACTTTTTAAGGATCAAGGATTCATCTTGATGTCAGTTTTTTGATGTTAGGTATATTGCTGTATTACACTCCAAGCACATTAGACTTGGATTCTGGGAATTTTGTTCTGTGCAACAAAAAGCATTATGGTACCTTTTGGGGAATTGCGAGTTGTGGTTCAGTGTTAGTGTTCACTTCTGATTTAGAATGTCATGATTTAAGCTCCCACACAAGCAATCTGAGCATAAATCTAAGATGACACTGCAGTATAGTGTGTGCTCCACTGTTGGAGATATTAAACTGATATGTTAAACTGAGGCCCCCTCAGATAAATATAAAAGATCCAATTGCACTATTTGAAAAGTAGCTGGAGTGTTCCCCTACTTTCCTGACCAACATCACCAAACTAGAATGTCTGGTAATTTGCCTAATTGTTGATTGTGGGAACTTGCTGTGTGTAAATTGGTTGCTGTGTGTGCCTATATTACAATAGCGATTACACTTCAAAAGTAACAAAAACAAAAAAAGCTGGAAAAAGTCAGCAGGTCTGACCGCATCTGTGGAGAGAGAGAAAAAGAAAGTTAACATTTCGTGTCCGTATGACCCTTCAGAGTCAGAGTCCTATGGACTCGAAATATTAACTTTTTTCTCCACAGATACTGTCAGACCTGAGTTTTTCCAGCATTTTCTGTTTTTGTTTCAGATTACCAGCATCCACAGTATTTTGCTTTTACACTTCAAAAGTACTTTGGGATGTCCTGAGGATATGAAAAGTGCTACATAAATGGAAACTATTTCTTATATATTTTAGTCTTCCCTCTTGATTCATGACTAGCTTGATCTGCACTCATAATTTGCAAGTCTTCTGGGAAATATAATGTCCCAGATTTTGCTGTAGCGATGATAGTGAAACTCAGCATTTGCTGTCATCAATCTAAAACTGCAACGTCTAAACTCCATATTTGTGCAGAATAACATGGAAACTCAAATTACTGTTAGTGATTCTACGCTTCTCCACAGGGTGTACTGTTAATGTGCTCCAGTCTGCGATCCATTCGAAATTACTGAATTAAGGAGAACTTGCCCTCTTTTGCTATTAGTCTCACTGTAAAATGCTTTGAAAAAGTTGCACCCTGTTAAACAAGTTATAACTGGGTTTTTAATAGCGTACCAAGTTTATAATTATTGTTGAACGTTCTCACACTGAAAAAACAAATTTACATTGTGAGATGTCAAATTTCTTCAATATGATAATTCCATCTTATTGAAATATTTCAAAGGTTGGTTTATATTTCAGCGCTTATCTTACTCCCATTAATATATTCCAATCATTTATTTTGTTTATAAAATTTAATTTAAAAATTAAGGCTAATCAATACATTTTACACCATCTGTGGTGAGGAAAAAAGAGTTAACGTTTCGAGTCCATATGACCCTTCTTCAGAGCTCTGAACTCAGCTGCATGGACTCAGGTTACTACCCTCAGGTTCAGTTGGGCTGGACAATTCAACACCACCTTGTTAATGTCAACTTATTCCACCATGCTGCTGGGCGCTTTGCCATAACTATCTCCTTTATTGGTGGCTGACTGATGACATGCCCAGGTCCGTCCCCTTTTTTTCATATATAGCAGTGCTAAAAGGAGCTTTTGTGAATGTGATGTGATTGAGGTAAAAACACAATTGCGGTCAGAATTGACTGAAACTGAGTGTGGGTCTGTTGAGCTCCCATGATCACCAAATGGCATCAACACCGGTGAAGAGGTTTCTGTTTTATTCTTCACTATCAGCATGACGTTTCCCACCCAGAAGGATGCAGCAGGATCTACTCATATTGCAGTGAGCATTTGAAATAAGAGTCAAATGGGAGGAGTGAGGGGGGAGGGGCGGTTATGGGAAGAAAGTAAAGCGGATTGAAAGAACGCGTCCCCGTTTCCATGGAAACCCAGCGTTTGAATTGTACACGGAGGAGCTCGAGGCCAACCGCCACCTAGAGAGAGGGAGGCTATAGGATCAATACACGGCGCAACGGTAAGGAATATATACCATAGCCATCAATACACCACAACAGTATGGAATATATACCATAATCATCAATACACTACACAATAAGGAATGTATACCATAGCCGTCAATACACGATACAACAGTAACGAACATATATCATAGCCATCAACACATTACACAACGGCAAGGAAAATATATCATAGCCATTAATACACTACACGAAAATAAGGAATATACACCATAGCCATCAATATGTTACACAACGGTAAGAAATATATACTAATAGCGATAAATACATAGACAGAATAAATATATGCCATATCAATAAATACACTACATAATGGTAAGAAATATAGACCATAGCTACACACACCGCAATAAGAAATCTATACAAGCGGTAAATAAACGTACACAATGGTAAGAAATATGTAGAATAGCAAGAAATAAATTATACAATATTAAACCTATACAATAAAGATAAATTAATTGATACATTGATAAATATGTACAATTGCAACAATTAATCATATACAATAGAAATAAATATGTACAGTGACAATAAATAAATGTATACACCAGTAAGAAATCTACATTAGCAATAAGTAAACATCCAGCAGTAAGAAACCTATACAATAGAAATAAATAAACTTATACAGTGGCACAATGTCTACACAATAGAGAAAGACAAACATATATAACGGTAAATATACATTAGCAATGAATAAGCATCTGCAGTGATGAGAAATATATACAATAGTAATAATTAAATGTTTACAATGTACAATAGGAATAATAAACATACATAACACTATGGCAATAGGAATAATGGAACAATGGTGAGAAATCTAAACATTAGTAATAAATAAACATATATAAAATATACAAATAAACAAACCTGTAATGTTACCAAATTTATATGAGTGTATAAATAAATGACAGTGAAAAATCTATACAAGATCAATAATAACAACGTATGATGGTGAGAAATATATACAACAGAGATAAGTTATTCATTCTAAAAAATAGACAAATGTAATCTCACACAAATATATACAAGCGACAAATGCACATTTGCAATGGTTGGAAATATATGTAATTGAGACAAATAAACATATACAATGTAATAAATCTTATAAATTGTGATAAACAAATACAATTGTGGGAAATGTATACAATGGTGTTCAATAAATGCATATAATATGAAATATATGCAATACATAATCATATATTATCATAAGAAATGTATACAATAGCAATCAATAAACACATACAACAGTGAGAAATCTATACAATTGAGATAAACAAAATATATAATGGCAAGAAATCTATTCAATAAAATCACAAAATTGCAGAATTACAGTGCAAAAGGAGGCCATTTGGCCCACTGTGTCTGCACCGGCTCTCTGAGCATTTCACCTGGTGCCATTCACCTGCCTTTGCCCCATAATCCTGCACATTCTTCCTTTTCAGATAATAGATTAATTCCCTTTCGAATGACCCAATTGAACCTGCATCCACCACACCCTCAGGCAGTGCATTCCAGATCTTAACCGCTTGCTGTGTTAAAAGATTTTCCTTTTGTCCATTTTGCTTCTTTTGCCAATTACTTTAAATCTGTGTTGTCGTTCTCGATCCTTTCACTAATGGGAACAGTTTCTCCTTATCTACTCAGTCCAGCCTGCTCATCATTTTTAATAACTCTATCAGATCTCCTCAGAAAATAGAGATAAATAAACATTGACAAGAAATTATGCAAGCGTGCTAAATAAACAAATGCAATGGTAAGAAATATATTCAATAGCATAAATAAACAAAAACAGCAGTAAGAAATTTATACAACAGAAATAAATATATAAAATTGCAAAAAATCTGTACATTAGAGATAAACTTACTCAACAGTAAGAAGTATATTGTATAGAGAAATAATGTATACAAATGATTACACACACATTTATATAATTCAAAGACAAAAGTTGACATGATGGTAGGAGATATATAACATCTGGGAAAAAACTTTACACCAATCAGAAATATAGTGAAAAATAAATTGCATTTTGATGAATATGTACAATTTGGAAATAAGCTTGTAGAATTGTAAGATACATATATATATATTTCTTACCATTGTACAAGTTTTTATAGAAATAAACATCTAGGATGGAAAAGAATATATACAGTATAGGGACTGTCATGCACAATGTTAAATATGTATAATGTTAAAGGGAAATAAACAACAAGAAGGAATGCATACAATACCAAGAAATAAATACGTACAATGGCAGAATAGCGTGGAGTGATGCACTCTGGGAGAAACAACATGAAGAGGCATTATAATCTAAATAGTACCATTTTAAGGAGAGGGGGTGGGCCCTGCAAAAGCAGAGAGATCTGGGAATGCTTATTTTTACTAATCTTTGAAAGTGGAAGGGCAAGTTTATGAGATGGTTAAAAAAGCATATGAGATTCTTGGCTTTGAAGTAAGGGCACTGAATACAAAAACAATGAAGTTAGGCTAAACTTCCACAAATCTCTGGTTAGGCCTTAATATTGTGCACAATTCTGGACCCCACACTTTGGGAAACTTGTCAAGGCTGTGGGGAGGGTACACAGGAAGTGATACTAGAAATGTGGGGCTCCAGTTATATGAAAGGATTGGAGAAGCTGGGGTTGTTCTCAGCATGAACAGAAGTTAAGGATAGATTTAATAGTGGTATGTAAAATTATGAAGGGTTTTGCTAAAGAAATTGGGGAGAACCTGTTTCCATTGAACAGTAATCAGAGGTCATATAATTAAAATAATTGCCAAATGAACTAGAAAAGGATTTTTTTCACAGAGGGGGATGTTAAGATGCACAGCACATAACCTGAAATGGTGGTGAAATCAGATTCCATAGCAACTTTCAAAAGGCAATTGGACATGTAGTTGAAGAGGATTAATTTGCAGAGCTATGAGGAAAAAATTGCGGTATGAAACTAAATTGCATTGCTTTTTAACAAAAAGCACAAGCAGAATGGGCTGAATAATCTCTTTCTGTGCCGTAAGATTCTATCGGCGGAATCGTCCCAGATTTGCACTAAGTGCAGTAGTGGACGGATAAAAGAAAACTGCAACCTTTGAGCGCTTTTTGTGTGCTGTGGAAGCCCGCTGTGATGTCCTCTACCCCTGCTCTGGTCACAGAAGGGGCAGCTACTTTACTACTCTGGCTTGGTAGGCAATGGCAATGGTGATCAGTGCCAGTGCTGCACAGAAGATGTTGGCCACCCAATGCTGATAGGGGACAAATGATCTCATCTGTGCAGCCAGGGTATGGCAACCATCTCATCAGTCTAAACTCACACAATCAAGCCCATCACACATTCACTGGTATCTCACTCACTGCCAGCTCAAGGGACATCACCACCCATTCTCACACACATACCCTGTGATACCCTCCTTCCCCAAGCAAGCCCTAGCCCTGCAGCCATTGAACAGCCACCCACCTATGGCTGATCTGGTAGGTAGAGACCTACCCGTAAGGCCCCCCCTAAAACTGATGTGGTGCTGTCTGTGAAGCCTGGCGCTGATGATGTGAGTGCTGACCGAAGCAAGGTAGGCAAACAAACCTTGAAGTGCCAAGCGAAGTGCAGCCCGCCAGGTGCACGTCGCTTATGTGCTGTTGTTAAACATATCAGCATGTTTTCCTGTGAGCGAACGATCTAGCGGGGGTGGGGGAATGATTCCGGTGGGCAGGCCTAATAATGATATGCGGATGTATTACAATGAGGTTCCCAATGGCGGGACAAGCCGTCTGCCATCAGCGGATTGAGTGGACGATCGCAAACTGGTTTCACGCCATCATGAAACTGATCGCGCCATATTTTCTGCTCATGCCACCGAACATGACCGATGCTGATGGGCACGGAAAATCCCGACCTATATGTTTATATGCAATATGGAGAAATAAAATTGTGTGTATATATATATATATATATATATAAAAATACGTTGTATTGCCAGAAATAAATAAGGAATATCTACACTATAGAGCGAAATAAACTTATGAAATATTAAGAATTATGGACAATAAAACAACAATAACTATCAACTTACATTTATATAATGCCTTTAGCATAGCAAAGCTCTTAACAGAAGTGTTACCAATAAAAGCATTTTTAACACTGAGCCACAGAGGGGCAGACCGGGACAAATGCCCAAAGCCTGGTCAAAGAGATAGTTTTAAAGAGCATCTTAAAGTGAAGGGTGGTGGGGGAAAGAGAGAGAGAGAGGAAGAGGTTTAGAGACCAAGAGGGTTAGGGAGGTAATTCCACAACTTAGGGCCAAAGCAGCTGAAAGCATAGCCGCCAGTGGTAGTATGATTAAAATCTGCGATACGTGAGGCCAGAATTGGAGGAGCGCTGATATGTTAATATTTGTCGGGCTGGAGAAGGTTCCAGAGACAGGGATGGGCGAAGTCATGGAGGAATTTGAAAACACGGATGAGGATTTTAAAATTGAAGTACTGTCAGGTCAGGCTGGGAGCCAGTGTAGGTCAACAAACACAGGGGTGATGGGTGAATAAAACTTGGTGTGTTAATATATGAGCAGTAAAGTTTTAGATGAGCTCAGGTTTTTGTAGGGTGGAAGATGGGAAGCTGGCTAGGAGAACATTTGAATTGTCAAGTCTAGTGATAGCAAAGACATGGATGAGGGTTTTTGCAGCAAGAAAATAACTGAGGCATGGAGTCAGGTGATGTCATGGAGGTGGAAGTAGGCAGTCTTAATGATTGAGCAAGAATGCTGTCAGAAGTTTATCTCGGGATAACACAACACCAAGGTTGTGAACGGTCTGTAGACAACTGTCAGGAAGTAATGGTCAGGAATTGAGGTTTGTAGTAGGGACCATAGAAAATCGCTTCAGTCTTCCCAGTATTTGTTTAGAGAAAACTTTTGCTCCCAAAATTTATTTTTGTAAGTGTGTAGTGTTATTTCCTCAGAAGAACATTTAAGCATACAATTATTGTTAAATAGTAAAAAACATTTTTTTCAAGTTTTTAAATGATATTTCAACTTCAACTTCTGCCTTAACCTTACATGTTATCTCCATTTCACTTTCAGTAAAATTGAAAAAGGGTCATACGGACTCGAAACGTCAACTCTGTTTTTCCTTCCACAGATGCTGTTAGACCTGCTAAGTTTTTCCAGCATTTTCCGTTTTTCTTTCAGATTTCCAGCACCTGCAGTATTTTGCTTTTATAAAATTTCCATGACTCTTACTGCTTTTTGTTTGATTCTCTGCTGTCTGTGAGAATTTTTCAATCTGTGGTGTGATTTTTTCTTTTTCTGATGACTGTTTAAATCTGGTGCATTGGGACGCATTGATGTCAACTTTTTCATGTCGTTAAGAGTCAATCATGGTGAAGGATTCACACACATCAAACCAGGAAGTTAAAATAACTTATATCCTTCACTTTTAATTTAAATTTTCAAAAAATAAATACATATTTATGATTAAATTGAGATGGAAGATAAAAATAAGTATTTTTTTAAAAAAATTTATCATTAAGGAGAAATTTGACAATCCACAAATATAAAATTAGCTTCTCCAGTGAGGGTATTTACTACTAACTATGAAGTTAATGCACCTGTATAAAACCAGTTACTTCTCGTTCAAGAAAGTGTAACTTCTCAAGGCACTTTACAGTGAGACTAACAGTGAAATAGTGAAAGTTCTTGTTTGTTCAACTGATTTCCATTGATTGCAGTCTGGAATTTCCTCAGCAGCACACCCACTGGAGAAGCATAGAATCACTGACAGTAACTTATGGATTTTTGCATTATTCTGTAAATGTGCAGGTTCCAGAAGTTGTTGTTAGTTTCAGTGCTGTAATGATGGTGAATGCTAACAGTTTTGCCATTGTTACCATTTCAAAATCTTGGACTTTGTGTTGTTATCAGAAAGTGGGGGCTTAGAGCCACTTTCCCCTAACATTAAATGTTTACTCCAAGGAAGCAGGAGCTCTATCATGTGAGTAAACATGTCTGCTCAGTGCTCTTACTGTGAATAGAACATGGTTCACAGTCAGATGAGCCTAAATATAATTCTTGGCCACACTTCGCATCTTACACTAATGGTCCCTGCCATGGTCCAGATCCTGTGACCATTTTCTCATTAAATAAAAGCCAGAATCTCTTAAGATGCATTTTCAACAAATATTGCCTTAGAGTGGTTTGTGGTTCAGTATAGTCCAATGCTGAATTGTCAAACCAAAAGCAGTCATGAGATATTTTAAGTATTGTTTTGAAGAGTTCCCAAATATTGATTAGCCCATTTTGTTAGCAATATCTAATAATTCAGGAGATAACTAGCACCTTGGCTTTGACAAATTTCTTCATTTTCTGATTGTCAAAAATCAAGAGACACCAGGAAGTATGTGAAAACAACAAAAAGACTGGCGAAGAAACAACCTCTGTACTGATTGTTAGGACTGGTAACAGAGATAAAGTATCCATTTTATATTAGGATAAGATGAACCTTGAAATGCACCCGCAACCAGGCAGGCAGGGAGGGTCTGTAGCAAAAACAGAAAACGCTGGAAAAGCTCAGCGGGTCTAGCAGCATCTGTGGAGAAAGAAACAGAGCCAACGTTTCAAATCCATATGACCCTTCTTCAGAATAGGCCTGCTTGGAGTTCTGGCATGCTGGATGCACACCTCCAGGCAGTTTAACAGCACTTCCCCCGCACACACACACACACACACACACACACCCCCCCCATCCCCCACACCCTGTCGTGTTGGGAAGCTGGAGATCAACTGGAACATAATAGTCAGCATTTTTTGTATATTGTTAACAATTGTCTGGGCCCCAAACTTGCCGCACTAAAATGGCCAGCACCAGAAGCAAGATCAGGAACCCTGCAGGCCAATCAGTGACAGTATTTTTGGGCCCTGTCCACCTCTGTTCCTGGTATTGGGAGGCAGCTTCCATAAAAAGCATAAAAGCAGGCAATTAGACCCCTTAAGGAAGTGACTGAGATCTATAAATACTTGAATAGATACCTGCAACAGACTTGAATTTATAACAGTATCTGACTAATTGTACATACAGAATTTGACAGAAGTATGGAGGTTTGGCTATGGTGTTTAAAACTTTGTATTGCTGCTGCAGCTATACTTTGCTTTAATCAAACAGGGAAATTGAGCATGTCTCCTTTCAAGGATAAACACTGACTACTGTAAAAAGCTGAGGTAATTTTCAAAATAAACTTGGCTAAACTCACAAAGCAACTCTCACTCCCCTCCAAAAAAATAATACTCCTGTTTTGTTCTCCAGGACTACTTGCAAGAGACAGATGTCTGCCTCTAGCCAATACAGTGACTGTGGTAAGTCTTTTTCTGTTGTTCTAAACATGTTCAATGAAAGCACAGAATCAGTCGCTTGATATGTCTTGCTTTTTTTTCAATTTGCTGGTTTTCAATCTGTGACATAATGATTTTGGTAAGATAGAGCAGTCCAAAGTTTTATGCCAGTTATAGAGTACTTGGGTATATATGCATGTACTTGAATTGGTGATGGCTCTAAAATGATCTAAAGTGTGTGTTGGTTGAAAAACCTGATTTCAAGAGGAAATTTCTTTATGACAACTATTTTTCTATTTTCTGCAATACCCCTTGTACCAAAGGTTTGTAGATTGTTTATTCCAGATATATAATGTATCAGGTACCCATTCTTGACTCCCTCCCAATTCTCATCCACACGTCGATGATTAGTGAGAGCTTCCAGGTCTATTCAATAGCTAAAAATGGAGGCAGTGCTACATGTTCTTGTTGTTTTTTGGATCTCTGATGTTGGTATTAATCATACCCTAATCTTGGAAAGATGACAGTTCTTTATATTTAACATTTGCCAAACTGCCTTGTACTGAAGAAGGACAGGTTTGAACTGGTTCTGTTAAATATCACATCACACAAGTCTCCAGTGCAGCTATAAAATTATAGTTCTCTGGAACACCCACACATAACAATTAGTTCCTAGCGAATTAGTTCCTAGCTCTTTACAGGTATTTACAGATAATGCAACAATATATAACAGGCAGGGTGTTTGTGTGAAACATGGAAACTATATTTTTCTGAAAATGATTCGACCAATATTTCTAAAAATGTATTCTTCGCATGTGGGCTTTGCTGGCAGGGCTGACATTTATTGTACATCGCTATTATACATGTTATTATACATGGGGTATATTATGCTCAAAGATTTATGGCATTTCAACATTTCTTAAGCATGTAGGCTCCAAAATTCCTCAGCTTCTGGCTTGTATGGTCACTGTAAATTAACAGAGCATACAATGCAAAGGAGGAAAACAGATGGAATCAGAAAAAATGATGGGTGCATTTCCAAATGGATCAGGGCTGAGATTGCAGGTGGGCAGGCACATAATTTCATGTCGCCAGCCTCAGTGCTGGTTCCCTGCCACCATCGCAACTCCAAGCCATTTTCAATGAAGGTGGTTCGAGGTCAGATTGGCTGCTCGCTGCCTCTGGGTGGGCTGCCTGCTCGGGCCATTTAATGTAAATGACAGGACCTATTAACCATAGGACCATAGAACCACAGAAAATTTATGGCACAGCAAGAGGCTATTCAGCCCATCGTGTATGCTCCAGGCGAAAAATAAAAAATAAAAAAACTAGCTGCCCATTCTGATCCCACCTTCCAGCACCTGGTCCATAGCCTTACCGGTTACAGCACTTTAGATACAGATGCAGGTACCTTTTAAATGAATTGAGGATTTCTGTCTCCATCGCCAAATCAGGCTGCGAATTGGTGAAGAAGTTTCTCCTCATGTCCCTTCTAATCCTTCTATCTTAGAACTGTGCCCCTGTTTATTAAGGCCCTGTTTCCACACCAACAGAGATTTTCAGTCAGGAATGTAGGCAGCCTACGCCTGCCTGGACCACATCCAGGTCACTGCGTTCAGAGTGGGGTGCTGTGGGTACGAGGAGGGGGCGGGGTGGTGGTGGTGATGGTGGGCAATAGATCATATGAGGGACCCCTCCTACCCCCAACCCATAATGGCTACTGGGAATCAACTGTGGCTGCTGGCTGTTCTGTGATGGGGTTGTCCCTCCAAGATCATGACCAGGCAGCTGTGGCTGTTTTAAATTTGAAAAAGACTGACCTGTTTTTCAGATGGCGCCTCCATATTGAGGTGCCCCCCTCTATTTCTCTCTCTCTATTATGAATCTGCATCTCCCACCTTAGCTGGTGGGGCTTCTGGTGTGTCAGTGGCCATCTTACAAGGAGACCAGAGCATACACGATGGGCTAAATAGCCTCTTGCTGTGCCATAAATTTTCTACGGTTCTATGGTTAATAGGCCCAGTCATTTACATTAAATGGCCCGAGCAGGCAGCCCACCCAGAGGCAGCGAGCGGCCGATCTGACCCCAAAAACTTGTATATCTTCCATTGTTCCTGCCCCACCGCACTTGCACTGAGAATTTTCAGTTATTTATTTTAAGTTTAAATAGATGGTCCCCTGATGATTCACTGAGGTCTTTTCTACTAAGGGCAGAATATTCTGCCTTCCGGGCGGGCGGGCCCAACCCAATCTCCAGCAGGTGGGGAGCTATCCCCACCAGAGAAGCAGGCCCCGCCGCCATTTTAAGGTTGGACGGGCAGGTCATTTAATTGTTTTAATGATCCTGTCAATGGCCTCAATTGGCCGTTGACAGGTCGGCGGGCCTGCAGCTGATTTTGCTGTGGGCCCGCCTTCCTGAAGATTTAAATGGGGCGGGATGACGTCGGGGGCTCCCCTGTCATTTTACGCGTCGGCGAGCGGGCTCCACCCCCTACTCGCCGATGGCAAAATTCAGCCCTAAGTTTCTGGGCAACAGAAACCAAGGAGGCCCCGGGTTTGATGCTCCCTCTGGAGCTGCCTGATACCAGTTTGATTGAAACTACGTGCTGGAGTTGGCTTATTTCCTGTCTTTGGATAAGACTGGAAAAAATCTGTTGGGATGCTAAGATCATTACCCAGTGACTAGTCCAAGAAAATATTAGATGATGACAGGATCAAACCTGGCTGTGATTTCCCCTCACCCCAGAAGCCTGCTAACACCTCATGTCAGTGCTCACACATGAATGGTAGCTACATGGGCATGAACTGGAACTGTCTCCCAGAAAGGAAGCCAAATGCGTTAGGACTGGAAGGGAGTGGGAAAATTGCCAAGAAAATGTAAACAAAAATTTTAAAATGTGCCTTCGATTTTTGCAACATTTCTTTCGTTCTTCAGTTTGAACTTGCCTGGGATCTATGCGACTTTAAATTATGTCCTGATTGACTGGGGTTAACTCTAAAAGCCATTCTTACACCTATCATAAAATTAAGTATTTGAATCAAATGAGTAATTAGGGTGACCAGACCATACTATCACACCATTTCTGCATTGGCATTTGAAAAGCCAAATTAGTCCAAGCATCTCACAGGGTAAGTTGTTCGAAGCAAGGTAATTTCTTGGCAGGGAAAACAGTTGCATACCATGAAATGAGCCATCTTGTTAGCAGAGCTTATAGGAGCCTTTCCTGTCTATTCTCACATAATCGGTGAGGCAAAGTATTTTTAAAAATTTTATTCAATAATGGGATGTGGATGCCTCTGGCAAGACCAGCATCTATTGCCCCTCCTTGATTGCCCTTGAAAAGATGGTGGTGAGCCGCCTTCTTGAACAGTTGCAGTCCGTGTGGTGAAGGTGCTTCCACTATCCTGCTAGGGAGGGAGTTTTAGGATTATGGCCCAGTAATGATGGTGAACAGTGTTATATTTCCAAGACAGGATGGTGTGTAACTTGGAGGGGAACATACAGGTGGTGGTGTTCCCATGCACCTGCTTTCCTTGTCCTTCTAGATGGTAGAAATCGCAGGATTGTTCGGTGTAATGAAAAAGCCTTGGTAAGTTGCTGCAATCTATCTTGTAGATGGTATACACTGAAGCCACATTGCATGCCATTGGAGGGAGTCAGTGTTTAAGTCAGTGGATGGGGTGCCAATCAATGAGACTGCTTCATTGTCCCGGATGTTCTTGAAGATTGTTTGAGCTGCACTCATCTAGGCAAATGAGAATATTCCATCATATTTGATGGGCTTTGTAGGTGGTGGAAAGACTATTAGGAATCAAGAGGTGAGTCACTCTAGCCAGCTCTTGTAGCTACACTATTTAAGTGACTGGACCAGTACAGTTTGTGATCAATGGTGACTCCCAGGAAATTTGGGATTTTTGATGTTGATAATGCCATTGATTGTCAAGGGGTGGAGGTAGTTAGACCTTCTCTTGTTGGACATGGTCATTTCCTGACACTTGTATGACAAAAGTGTTATTTGCTGCTATCAGCTGAAGTTGTGATCTTGTCCAGGTCTTGCTTCGTGTGGGCACAGACTGCTTCATTATCTGAGGAGTTCTAAATAGAAGTGAACACTCTGCAATTATCGGTGAACATTTCTGACCTTATAATCTCTCAGAAGAATCATACCACAGAATTCTGACTGTCTGTCTTCCTCATTTGGAGCTGGGGAGGAGGCAGGTGGCCAGGTCGGCAGGTGTTGGCGAGGCTGGGGTGCAGCGGCCAGGTATTTGAGGGCCACAGTCCCATCCACTCTGTCTCCCCACTATCCAAAGCACTGATAGTTGCTGCAATCGTTAATGCAGCAACATTGCTCATTCACAGACTGATACAGTCAGACATGTGGGTCATACACAAAGGTTCCTCGGCCCCTTGAGGATGTGCGTCTCTAGCACCTTCCAAAGTCTCCTTATCCCATTTGTGACCACTATCCCCATGGCCTAATATGCCATGGCATCGCTGCTGCATATCCAAAGACTTATTGCATCTTAGGAGGATTTGTACCTCCACCACCCTTTCAGCCAGTGTGTCCCATATTACTCTGTCTAAAAGGTCCTCAGCACCTCACCTTTCAACCTCATGGCACTCAGCTTAAATAAATGCCGCCACGTTAGTCATCCCTGCGCCAAGGGGAAATGTTGCCTTCTGTCCACCTGTTCTATGCCCCTCATAATGGTATGAAGGTCAATAATATGACCTGTCAATCTCCTGTGCTCCACGGCAAATGTCGCAAATGTATGCAATGTTTCCTCATCACTCCAACTCTCCAGCCAGCATGCATCCAGGCCAGGAACCTCTGCACTCTCCCCACTCCAATGCCATCCCTCCCATGAAGCGCAGGTCATAACTGAACGCAGAAGCATAGATGTGGCCTCAATAGCGTTTTCTGCACTTGCAACATGACCTCCTTTTTCCTACATTCCATTCCTTGGCTAATAAAGACAAGTCTGGCTTCGACCTCGTTAAACGCCTTATGTTCCTGTTCTGCTACTTTAATGGGTCTTCCCAGCAAGGTCCCTGTAATCGTCGTGACTTCCCACAGTCCTACCATTACTTATGTATCTCCCGTACCTTGCTTGTCTTGCCCCAGTGCTTAACCACGCACTTATCCACATAACATTCCATGTGGCATTCCTTAGGCCATCTGACCAGCTTGTTTGTATGCGCGTGTAATGTTTTGGCCTCCTCTTGACTATTTACCACCCCACCAATGTTCGTCTCCTTAGGTTCTTGAAGGGTGAGCAACTAATGAGGCTGGGGGGGAAAGGGATGAAAGGTGTCACTGACAGAATGCTAACTGATGCACTGTCCTTGTTGTTAATTTCAGCATCACCACCGCATGGCCGCCACCAACACATCCAGAGCCCACCCTCCACACCTGAGGGCCAACACTTGCAACTTGCATCACATCCTTTCAGCGAGCCAGGCACCAGCGCAACGCCAAACATTTCGGTGGGGATTATGACGTCGGCTATTGTGCCAGGGCACAATAGTGGAGGGGGCACTTCACAATCGCTGGAAGAGATGGCACAGACAGAGAGTGCCGATGGCACCAGCAGCCGGAGGACTGCAGGGGATCAGGCACATGCTGAGTCCAGCAGTGATGATGTGCCTCTGAAGATGTCAGCCAAGCAGCAGCTGCAGGAGCATCTGGCAGGGTTGCATGGAGGTTGTGCTTCACTTGGTCTCTGTGGTGGAGGAATCCAGGCAGAGTGTCAGTGAAGGCATGAACCTCAGGACAGAGCTTCAGGCTTCCTCCATTGAGAGATTAGCGATTCTCATGGAGAGGGGCTTCCAGCGGATTGAGAATCTTCTGATTGGGTTACGCTCTGACCTACAAGCCCTCACAGCGCTAATGGCCACAGGTGGTCATTCGCAATGTAGGAGATGTTCTGGGCACCAAGTGTCGCAGATTGGTGTCCACCATCTGCGGTGAGCAGGGAGGTCCAATGTGACCTCACGTTGGCGCAGCAGCTGCCTGTCATTGTTGCAAGCTCCTCTCAAGGCGCTCCGGATGAGGGCAGCAGCTCCTCCGCCCCTCTGCCAGTGACCGTTGCATCTATTGAGGCTGCAGCAACTGGGGAGATGCCAGTTCTGGAACTGGCCACTCACTCCCAGATGGGGCCAGCACAGGCTCCACGGGCCAGAGGACGGCCACCAAGGTTATCGAGGCCAACAGGACAGCAGAATCAGCAGGCTGTCTCACAAGCCACTCTGAGCGATGGGGCGGCACCTAGACATAGCACCTGCAAACGTAAGCAGAAGGCACGTTAGGCAGTCCACGGGTTTGTCACTGGTGATTTTGTGTTGGACCTAGATTAGGGAATATATCATAATGTACATCAGAGCGATGTTTGTGCTTTATTTTGGTGGGAATAAAGTCCACTTTTCTGACCATGGCTGAGGGTGTTTCCTTTGTGCTGCATTTGTATGTTTCACATGCATATCATGAGTGTTTGAGTGGACATTGATATTTCTGTACTAAGCCCTTAGTTGCAGCTGATGAGGTGGAAGATGTAGCACCTAAGTGCCATGTGTGGAAGCGCCAGGCAATGCTGGTTCTGCTGATCCATGTGTGTGGAGTTAGCCGAAGGTTCATTGGATTAAAGTGTCCCGGATGTCCCTGCCTCCTTGGTGTAGTAGCATGTCGGTGTGCTGCCCCTCATCATTGCCCTGTGCTTCCTCATCCTCTGAGCCACTGCTGGATTCAGCATGTGCAGCCTCATCCACTGCGTCAAGGTCTTCATCGTTAGCTGCATCCCCCCTTTCCAGTGCAAGATTGTGCAGAGCGCAGCATGCTCCAGTTATCACAGAGACGTGAACTGGGGGGTACTGGAGTGCGCCCCCTGAGCGGTCCAGGCAATGGAAGTGCATCTTGAGAAGACCGATGGATCTCTCCACAACAGCCCTTGTGGTGCCGTGGCTCCTATTGTAGCACTCCTCAGCTTCTGTTCTTGGATGGTGGAGAGGCGTCATGAGCCACCTTCTGAGAGGATAGCCCTTATCACCCACCAGCCAACATCCAGCTGAGTCAGAGCACTGAGGAGCGCCAGCACCTTGGGAACGTCTGAGGATGTAGATGTTGTGGGAGCTGCCTGGGTACCTTGCACAAACTTGCAGAATCAGCATCCTGTGATCACACACTATCTGCACGTTCATGGAGTGGAAGCCCTTCCTGTTGACGAAGAAACCAGGCTCACCTGCTGATGCCTTGATGGCTACATGTGTGCAGCCTATTGCACCCTGGACTCGGGGGAAGCCAGCAATGGTCGCAAAACCTCTGGCTCGGTACGTCTGACTTGCCTGGTCGCAGTGGAAGTGGATGAAGGTCAATGCCTGTCTGAACAGAGCATCTGTAACCTACTTGACACAAGTGTGGATAGCCAATTGGGAGACACCGCAAAGATCTCCCACTGAGCCCTGGAAGGAGCCAGATGTGGAGGGCAACTGTGACCTTCAGAGCCACTGGCATGGGGTGTCCACCCACACAGTTAGGGGAGATCTCAGGGTCAATCATCTGACAGATAGAGTTGACTGTTCCCCTTGACAGTTGGAGCCTCCTTTGGCACTGCACCTCAGTCATATTGAGGTAGCTGCTTTGCCGTCTGTATACCCTGGCAGCAGGATAGTGGCGTCTTCTGCAGTCCCTTCCACCTTGGACAACCTCTTGGCTCTGCGCCCCTTGTGCCTGCGCCTGGCCACCCAAAGGTCGCTCCCTTGGAGGCTGATTGTCCACTCCTGGCCTCCTCCTTATTCTATCCCTCCCTTCCTCCTCAGAGGAGCTGCCTCCAGTGGAGATGTCAGAAACCATACCCAGGCTAAATGGAGGCCTCGGAAAGCTGCAGCCCCGAGAAAGATTATCGTCTGCAGACTGCTGAACTGAAGCTTCATAGTACAGAGAAAGCTATTGGAAATTGATCTAAACTGCTAACAATCACACAAGCAAGTTTAAAACACTTTCTGCATTAAATACTTTAGAAAAATCATTAACAACCCCTCTGAGCCCACATATCCCACCCGTGGATGAGTTTTGTTAAAAAATCAGTTACCCACCTGCCCGTTGGGCCCATGCGCCGACATGAAGATCGCATGGGCTCCTCAAAATCGGCTTCAACTGCCGAGTCAAGGGCCTTAATAAGGCCTTTAATTAATGGCAGGCGCGTGTTGTGCTTCATAGCCCGCCCACCCACCCAAATATTGCGATGCCGCCACCCGCGTGTCAGCCATAAAATTCTGCCCATAGACACCTGTTAAGAATAGAATTCTAACACTGCAGTTAACTTAGGGGATAAATTAGAGGCCAAGTCTGCATGTAATGGAACACCAGACATAAATTGGCTGCAGCCAGGGCAGGGGGAAAGGATAAAGCAGGTGCCAGCTTTCCAAGGATATCATACACAAATTCCATTGCAGAGTACGCAGATTACAACTTTGATGGGACAGCCAGCAGACGGTCACTGATGGGTATACAACCCAAAATGTTCGATGTAGTGGGAAGCCTGCCGGAAGACTTGGGATTAATGTCAAGGAGTATGGAGGTGTCCAGCATCATATTGGCACAAGACTTTGCATGTAGCTTGGATGCCATCATTTCCAAGATGGAAGTAATGGCCCACACCAATCGCACACTTTTTGACCCAAATGTGATATAGTGTCTGATGACAGATGTTGCAACCTCCAGTGCAGTGCAAGCAGCAGCTATCCAACATCTGAGTTCTGCAGTGGAAGGTCAGACATCTGCAGTACAAGATCAACTTGATGCTATGCAATTACAATATGCTCCCAACATGGCTGTGGATTTTAGGATGCAAAAAGGTTTACAGGCTGTCAAGGCAGTCCAGCAATCTGTCCTCTAATAGATTATTAGGATTGCTGAAACATGGCCTCAGGGGAGTGGCAATGGTGTCTTGGAACGCAACCTTGCTGTTCTCTCTCAGGAAAACAGCATTCATACTTCCATTCCTGAAGTATTGCCAAATTTTGCTGTAGCCCTGTAAGCCAGCCAGCCCAGACTGCTGCTGTCCATGGTGAGAAGGTACAGTCCACAGCCATGCCTTCTAGGCCCAGAGCTGTTCAAGGTTGTTCTCCAAGGCCATCTGCAGTCTCCTCCACTGAAAGTCAGCAGCCTTCCACCAGCCATCCTTCACTGTGTAGGAGCAATAAGACAGTCAAGGAAGACAGGCCAAAGGGAATGTACAAATTTAATTTGTATGGAACTTTAGATGGTTTGATTTATAAAGTTGGTTTGGAATGTTTATTTGTGAAGGCTTGTATTTTTGCATTGTAATCAAGTGGACATTATGTAAGTCAGTGACAGAGGGAAGTTAAGGTGTGCGAATGTTTGTGAACGGGGAATTGGGTTGCCATTAATGGTATTGTGCTTAGATAAATTCTTCACGGGCAGCGGAAGCAAGGTATTAGAGGAGGATGGTCTGCTGAACCATATCAATGTTTTTACTGCTAGTTTCACCTGGCAAGAAAGCAACAATGGCTTCCCATTCAGGCCACTAAAATAACAGCCAGGCGTTGATAATATAATTGGAACACAATCTGCACTTTTAAAGAAGAACCCCACCAGATTCCTGTTGATATCCTTGTTTGCTTTAAGAGCAAGTTAAAATTGAAGCCCATGGGAAGAGAGCAGGATATCAGCATTCGTCTCTCAGGTGATTTTAACTGACTGCTTACCAGTTTCTGCCAGGCAGACAGAGTTAAACCTCTAGTGTGATTTGGGTATTGACTGACTAGTTTGCTCATCTGTAGATATTTTTGCTGCATTTCAGATCTTACTTCACTCATCTGAAATAACTATATTACTCATTTGTGACTTCATTACAGAAGTGCTCCAGCTGTGCGTGTGCCCCTCAGCCATGTTCTTACTTCTACTGTCTGAGTTTCTACCTCTCCAATTTATGCTCTGATCCCTCCAGTAGTTCTCTATTTTGACCTTCTGCTTTCTGTTTAAAATTGGCCATGTTTCAATTTGCCTCGTTCAGTGCTCCCCAAATCCTGTTTAAATATTCCTAGCTGTATTTCTCTCTTACCTTGATTCTGTTGTGATCTATGTAGCTGTCGTCTAGTCTCCCCTTATTTTGTTTACCATTTGTCTAGCTGTTTTCTAATATCACCTGACTCTCTGCTAATGTACTTGCTGAATTCTATTCTCTTGGGCTTCCACGGGATGATTATAGTCAGTACTCACATATCACTTATCTTTCCTCTTACTTAGAATTGTTTCAACCTCTTGCCCAGTGTCTGTATTTCCCAATGGTTTCTGAACATTTATAAAACAGAACTGAACTCTGAACCATCTTTATCAGGCTCCACTTGAAGATGTGTGCTATTTTATAGCATATTCCTACTGAAATGCTAACTGTGCCCTGCCAATAATTTTTTAACCTTAATTTCTAACCACAATAGAACTTGAGCACATAATCTGTGTTGTTATTCTAGTACAGTACTGAGGGATTGTTGTATTGCCAGAGATAGTAGGCAGAATTGTCTCAGATTTGCACGAAGTGCAGTAGCGGGTGGGAAATAGTTGTTTTACCCGCTGGCCGCAATGGCGGGTTTTCGTCCCGTATCATCTCATTCCCGCCACATTAATTATGTGGCCACAGGTGGGAGGCTTCCGATTTGCCCGCCATACCGTTACCGCGCTGCTTCCTCACACTGGGTGCCGTATTTAAGCTGCAGCCTTGCGCACACTTCTCAATGCTTGCAGCTCAGGAAGGCACCGGTGAAGACATGGTCCCAAAAGCCAAGAAGACTGCAGCCCCCCCCGATTCAGTGATGCATCCCTGGGATGCCTTCTGGAAACCATGGAGGCCTGCCATAATGTCTTGTACCCTGGCTCTGGCTGTAGGACGCCCATCAGTCTCACCACTCCAGCTTGGGAGGCAGTGGTCAGTGCCAATACTACACACAATAGGTCAGCCATCCAGTGCTGAAAATGGATGAATGACCTCATCCATGCCACCAGGGTAAGGCAACCATCTTATCACTCTAAACCCACATGCTCACAAGGCCATCACACATTCACTGGCATCTCACTCACTGCCAGTTCAAGGGACATCACCACTCACTTCCTCACACAAAACTCTCACATCTCCATCTGGCCTCATCTCCCCTGGAGACTACTTCCTCAGCCCTCACCATCTTGAAGCCACTTGCACAGATCAACATATGCCCCAACACACACCTTGGGATACCCCCTTCCTTAGTACAGCCCTCACCCTGCAGCCTCTTCCCTTGCCTGAGGCCACTGCTTTCCCTTCACCAAGCAAGCCCTAGCCCTGCAGCCACTGAAAAGCCACCCTCATCTTACAGCTAGCCTGGTAGGTAGAGACCTGCCTGTGAGCCCCTCTAAAAGTGATGTGGTGCTGCCCGTGAAGCCTGGCACCGATGACCGTGAGTGCTGCCCAAAGCAAGGTAGGCAAACAAATCTCGATGTCCTGAGCGAAGTGCAGCTCGCCAGGTGCACGCCGCTTATGTACAGTTGCAAAACACGTTGGCGTGATTGCCCAGATGATCCAGCGTGGGGGGTGGGTGATTCCTGCAAGTAGGGCTTATAATGATATGCAGATGTAATAAAATGATGTTCCTGACGTGCAGCAGTGGGAAATGCGGCCCACCATTGACAGGTGGAGCAGATGATCGCAAACTGATTTCATGACGCCATGAAACCAATTTTTGGCCTTGCTGCCATATTGTCTGCTCACACCCGCCATGATACCTGATGCCAACGGGGATGGAACATTCTGCCCAGTGTCCTTTCAATGAAATGTTTAACTGTGATTCCAGCTGCCTTTTTCCTTGGCTCAAATGGACATTATAGATTCCAAGGCACCAATTTAAGACAAAGTAGCAAGTTATCCTGATATACTAGCCAACATCACCAGATATAAAATAATTGGCCATTCATCTCTTTGTGTGATCTTGCTGTGTGTGCAAATTCACATCCAAGTTCCTGCTAAGTTCTGCTGCTGATAAGGCTTCACAGTAATAGCGCATACTTCTAAAATGATTCCTCCAAACTCTACTTTGCAGCATTACTCATTAACACCCAAGTGTTTTTGGTTCTCCAGAGTATGCAATGGCTCTAGTGGATTTTAAAGATCCATAACACTATACACAAATGAGTAGGAAGTTCTCTTGGAGTTCTAACAAATGTTTTTCCCTCAGTCAACACCATTAAAAGAAATAAAGAAAGACGTAGATTTATATAAGGCCTCTCACAACCTTAGGTTCTACCAAAGAGCTTCATGGCCAATTAAGTCATTTTTGAAGCACATTAACTGTTGTAATGTAGGGAAAATGCCAGCTAATTTGCACCCAGTAAGCTCCCACGAACAGCAATAAGTACAACCAGTTAATCTGTTATAGTGATTTTGATTGGGGTATAACACTGGTCAGGACACTAGAAATAGATCAAGTGAATATTCACCTCATTGCTGCCTATGAGATCTTGCTGTGTACAATTTAGGTACTGTTCTTACAAACATACTAATGCAAAGTAATTAATTGCATATCAAATACTTTGAAATTCTTATGAAGACGTAATAACTTGCAAAAAGTGAGAATTTTCTTAGTTCTTTTCCTGTTCCACCATCATAACTTCAGCAGAAGTTGATGGAACCCTGTTTACATGTGAAAATGGAATTTCTGCCAGAGTTATGATGATGGAGAGGGAGAAATGCTGAAGAAATTCATCCACAAAATATTTATTTGCTTTGTTTAGGTTAAATACAGCCTGTTTCTAGTCAATGGGTAGAAACCTTAGCACGGCCCTCACAGTAAAATGGGTAAGAACTTTATTTAATAGTTAAAATAAACCAAAACTTTTATAATATCATCTAACAGCATCCATGGAGAGAAAAACAGAGTTAATGTTTCGAGTCCGTATGACTCTTCTTCAGAGCTAAAGAGAAGAAAAAATGTGCTGAAATTTTTGTGCAGTGTTGGCACTGACCACCTCTACCACCAGTTACATCTGCCACAACACCCTCATGCAACCTTGACCCTGACCCCAGTGCCGAGAGCACATCAGATGAGGACTCTGAGGGCAGCACCATTGAAAACCCATCATGGCGCTCACCCACATCCTCCACTAGCGCAGTGACACACACCCTCCTGGGACCTAGATGTAGAGCAGCCTGCGGATCACGATCTAGTGAGCACAGCACACAATCTGCACCATGGCAGGCAGAGGCAGGGACATCCGAGGTCACCGCCACTCGGAGGACTGCTGGAGGCAAGTAATCTACTGAGTCCAAGTCAAGTAAGAAGCCTCTAGACTCCGTCCTCAATCAACTGTTGGAGCTGCAAAGACAATCACGAGAACATCAGGAAGGGATGTCTGGTGCACTCCTCAGATTGCAAAGAACGATGGAGGAGTCCATCTGCCTTCAGTCTGAGGTGATAGCATCAGCATGTGATGCACAGAGGTCAATACTGGCAGGATAGTGGCCACCATTGAGACCTTGGTGCACGGGCTGAACTCCATCGCTGATGTCATAGTTGGCCTCCAACAGTGTCAACGCGAGATGGGTGCGGGGCAGCTCAGTCTCACCCCAGCTTTCCCTTCTCAAGGAGTTAACTAGGGGCTTTTGGGCACCCATATGAAGGAGGACCACCAACTCGATATCTCGGGGCCATTCACCCAGATGACTCTGGGAATGTCCGGCCGATTGAAATCCCCTCTTCCTGCGACCCCATCATCTCCAGCTCTACAGGTCAAGGAGGGTGCACCTGGCCCACAGCAGGATATCCAAAGCAGGCTGGGGCCCTCCAGGTCTTGGGCCTCTAGAGGATGCCCGCTAAAGTCACCACAGCCAAAAGGGCATAACCTGCTGATTGCTGTGTCCACCTCTGTTGTGGATGTTGGCAGCGCACCAAGATGTAGCGACAGGGTTAGGAAGGTTAGGAAGATGTAGTTGCTTCTTGTCTATAGCTCCTTGTTATGATGAGCAGTGTTCATGTCATTCAGATGTGAAACCTTGGTTCGTGCACAAGATAAAAAGCAAGTGTCTCAGTTCAGGGCCTCTTCCCTGTGCACTGTGCAACTTTCAGAGCAAATGATGGTCCGGCTTCACGCTCACAGGATACATGGTGATGCCAGCACCTCAACGGTGCTTATATTTGCTACCAGAATGTTGTGGGCAGGCATCACAAAGTTCTATCATTCATTCTCTCTCTGTGCTCTTCGCACCTTTGAGATGGGGCTGGTCCCCCATCTCTTTAGCAACTGTGTTCAGTGATGGTGTGGTCCTGAAGGGAACAGGTGCCGAAGGCTTCCAAAAGATCAGGTGCACTTAAAATTTCACAGCTGCATCTCCGTGATATGACCCTGATCACAGAATGCAAGTGAGCTGCCCTCAGCCAGACAGGAGTCAGATGTTCACAGAGCCAATGTGAAAATCTCTGGAGTGCCCTCAATGCATGTCGTCATCATCCTCGTAGAATCTTGCGACTCTTAGGGCCTCCGCTCCGTCTCCATGACATGAGCCTGAGCACTGAGGATATGTGTGTTGCCATCAGCCATACAGGAGTCAAACGTTCTGTTATGATATGGTAGGTGGTATTTGCCAGGCTGACCAAATCCACAAGGGAAACTTGGACACACTATCACAACGATTTGGAATTTGTATTTATTACGAGAAGGCTTGTGTACTGAAGTCAGAAATAATAAGTCTGCCACCACCTTCAGAGATTTTAAAGATTAAATTAAATAATTTATTAACAAAGAAAGAAAAGACTTAAACATACACACAAGATTACAGTTACACAGTTATAACAATTCCCAAAATGTCTACTTAACCAAACTCCCAACTATACAACCCCTTTAAGGCAACAGTTCAAATAGATTCCAAATTTATAAAGTCACCCAGCAATTTAACCACAAGCATCCACTGGTCAATGAACTGCCATAGGCTTTTAACACAGCTTTGGTCACTAGACAAGCAAACTTCTGCAGGGTGGCCAGAGGCTTTTACCCAAGTCTGTTTCACAGTCACCTTTCAAAATCTCACATGGCCACACCTCACACAGTCTTCCATCCTTCCTTAAATATATTTCTCCATTCTTGATCTGCAAATCCCATTGTTTCAACCTGTCTTTAGAAGTTAATTTTCCCAAAATATAAAAATCTTTCATATTCTCATTATGGCCAGCACTTTTGGGAAAAATCAAAGTAACAACTTTGCCTTATTTATCTTGCCAGCAGTAAAAATATTATCATGTCCCTTTGAAAATCAAACAGTTTTGCACTCATTTAAAAATGCACATTTCTTTCACCAGCACTGCTGAAACTTCACACTAGCTTTACTTATCTCCATTTCAAATGCCTGTTTGACACCTCACTTCTTTTGATAATTTAAACCTTGCAGTCTACCCGTCTCTAATGTACTTAAATTAACCACACACACAGAACCATTCACACACACACAAAAACCTGCTTTAAAATATCCCACAATAATATTAGGAAAAATATGATAGTTTCTTGACAGTTCACAGATGCAAGGTGAGGATGTCAGGACTGTCCTCACTGCATCTTGTCTTCATCCTCTGCAAATATTATGGCTATTAGGCTCTGCCGCACCTTCATATTGAGGATGGTGCTCCCCCCATTGGTGAACCAGGCGCAGTCTTTTCCTTCCTCTGCTCCATGTAGTGTGTGAGGCATACCACCTGGCTTCATGATCTGGATGTTCTCCTCTTGCATGACCAAAGGGAGTGACATGTGGGTTAGCATATGTGTCCTAAGGACCTCTCTTGGTTAAGTTTCAAAGTTCTTTCACGCTTACTGGAGAGTGCTGGCCACCACTTGGATGGCCAGTGTGTAGTGCGCTTCATGGCTGTCTGAAACCCGATCCACTTCCACCTCGCTCCACTTGACCGATTGGTGGCAGCTTCGGCCACTGGACTGCATGCTGTGCTTTCAGATGAGGCGCAGGGATTCCCCCAACCTGCACTGCAAGGCTGCGCTGTTAGCTTGAACCATGAGAGATACTGGTCCATACCTTAATAAAGACATTGCAAGGGACTCTGAGTGCCTCCACCCATGACTATGCCATGGCCTGCTTTCACAAGGGGATTCTACAACTTGTTCAGTCATCTGATTGTTCTGCAGGCTCTTAAAATGCATATTTAATTTGCATTTTAAATGCGCCTGAGGGGTGAAAAGTTCTGGAGTATTTGGTACCACATTCATACTTTTGCATTGCTTGAGTGGGTAGAAATGCTTCAGAGGCCCGACTCCAAGCATGTCAATGGAACTGCTGCTGAATAGTCTCAGCAGCAGAAGAATGCTCACTTTTGACAAGCTTTTCCAAGTGTATGGCTGCTTTCCTCACCCCCCCCACCACCCCCCCCACCCTCCCAACCTTTGGCCCTACCCACACTGGAGCCCTTGCCCTGGCACCGCATTGAAAGCCAGCCGGGAAAAAGCGACTTGCTTGTGTCCCCCAGCAAATGCTTGCCGCCTTTTCCTTGATGTCCTTCGGGCGATGCTTGTGAGCGTTGTGCAAGTTTGTGTGCATTCACCTCCAAATTCCCTTCACGGTTCAGTTTGCCAAGTGCACGCCTTTTAACGACAGTCATAACTCAAGCCATTCTGAAGTCATGCTGACTTGTGAGGCAAATTTGATGTGGGAGTATGTTTCTGGTGTGCTGCCACAATCTTGAGATGCAAATGCATTAAAATTAAGTTCCTAATGTTGGATGGTAGGAAAGACAGCCCGCCATAGACGGGCGAAGCAGAAAATCGCAAACTGGTTTCACAACGCCGTAAAACTGATTTTTTTGGCCTTCTCGCCATGTTATCCACTCACGCTGCCATGATGCCCGCCGCCAACGGGAGAGAGAAATTCTGGCCATAGTTTATGAAGAGCTTCAAGTGATAGCTTCAAAAGAAGCTTTTAATTTACTGGGCCTGAGCAAATTTTTCAAGGCAAGCTGCAGTAGTTTGATACTTACTCACTGACCATACTTTATACTAGGTGTTTTCTCCATTGTAGTTGGATTTATATGTACTGATAGGTTTCAGAATATCCAATAGTGCACATGTAATTTCAATAGAGGTTTTGGTGATGAAACTCCAATACGGTTAGTTTCAATTTTAAATAGAAACATGGGCTTATATTTTTCTGAATGCTAGTAGAATATTAAGTTTGACGAAACTGGTGAGAAAATGGTGATAGGTTGTTACTGCTAGATTCACCTTTGTTCTGTCTATTGAGAATCATTTTAAACATTAACTTTAATGTTAATGGTACAAAGTCTGTCAAAGCAGAATAATCTGTAGGAGTTGCTATGGACTTGGAAGGCAACAGCTCAAGTAAAGAAATATCATTCCCGCACCTTTCAAAGTGTTGAAAAATGTCAAAAATTAAATCTTTCTGGGCTGTGAATGTGCTCAGATCAACCTAAAAATATATTTTGCATCTTCAGCACTTGCATTTTCTTCAAAGGTGTCCAAATTCACCTCTGCGACCCCAATGCTTTTAAAATTGAATACAGCAACCATCAATTTGCTAGTTTAATCAACATTATTCAATTTTAAATAAAAACAGAAAATGCTGTAAATACTCAGTGGATCAGGCAGAGGAGAGAGAAACATAGGGTGGAATTTTCCATTCCGGGACTAAATCCCATGGCAGGGGTGGAAACTAGAATGGGGAGAACTTCCTGCCGCGGAGGTCGGGGTGGGTGGGGGGGGTGATTGTTGGTGGTGGCGGAATTCGCATATCACTTGATGCTGGCCTAATTAATTAGCATACAGAGGTTTCCTGATGTTTTTCGTGGCAGGGCAGGCTGGATGGCGCGCACCCTGCCGTCATATCCAGGCACCATATTTAACAGATGCCAGACATCAACCTACCCACCATTCAAGGAGGAGATGGCCCGCCAATCCCCGGGACCTCCTGCCTCCAGATTCAATGATATGTCCCTGGCAGTCCTGCTGAATGAAGTGGAGGCCAGAAGGGGTGCCCTCCAATCAATGGATGGAATGAGGAAGCCGAGCTGACAGACCAAACCAGCATGGGAGGACGTCTCAAGGGTGATCAGTGCCCAGGGCCTCCACCAGAGGACTGCTCTGCAGTGCAGTACATGCAAGAATGGCCTCATTTGCTCTACAGGGTAAGTGAAACCTCAACTGCTCACATTCACCTCACTGAATGGTAGAGGGGACATGGGCTTCAGTGGCAACATGATAAGGTGATGCTTCATAGCCCCGCTGAAGTCCATCCAGTCTGCAGATGGAGAGGACACTGTGGGTCCCAAGCTTTCCACAAGGCGTGCTCACATGCTGTTCGGGATGGGGGTGGAGGGGTTAGACATTGAGGGCACCAGCAAGCACTGCTAATGACATGCCTCTGTGAGCTTTATCCTTATATCTGCATGTTTTCACCCCCCCGAGGGTGCTGTCCCAGAACCCTTGTGGACTCCTGCACTCCATCAATCAGATGTCACACAATCCAGTGGGTTATTTGTAAGACTAGAAGCATGAGAAAGATACATGAAATCCAATAGCTGTCATCCCTTTCTTCTCCCTCTCTCTGCTATTGTGCTTTAACTTTTTCTGCAAAAAGAGAGAAGACGGAAGGGGGTTGGCCTGACCTGAATAACCTGATGGATTTTGAGAAGCGGGCAGCCTAGCTGGCAGGGGAGGAACCTGACCGAGCCTGCAGAGATGGAGAGGCTGGCTTGTAGCCTCCATCCAGTAAAGATCCATAGAAATCTAAGAATCACACATTCCTTCAGTTCATGCAGTCACTCGCTGTCTCCTGTCTCACAGGTACCAGCAGGAAGCGGGCAAGGCAAGAGGACGAAGCCCTGTACTGCAGTCACATCAGCCCACAAAGGATCGAGGACATTGAGAAGGATGAAGAAAGTGCATCTGTTGAGACATCACAGCAGTCACCTGCACCCTCCACCAGTGCAGAGATGGTGGCTGCCAGATGTAGTTCAGGCAGAGTCTCACATTCTGGTGGTCACTGCATGGACACGTGGTGACAACAGGTGGAGGCAGGGTTAGCCAAGCTCACCAGCACTTGGAGGAATGCTGTAGAAGAGTCATCTGCGAGGTCCGAATCCAATGATAAGCCTCTGGAATCAGCCGTGCACATGATTCTGGAAAGGCAGCAAGAGGTGGGGGAAAATGAGGCAGAGGTGGTGGAGGCTCTAAACAGAGTGGTACATGAGGCAGAGAAGTTTGTCTGCCTTCTCTCTGATGAAGTGGTTCTGACCTATGCATGCATCGAGGTCCCCATGTGAGGGTGGCAGACGCCATGGAGAATTGGGTCCAGCAGATTCTAATGGAGATGTGCGCAGACCTGCACTCTTTTGCTGTAGCCATGGGTGAGCTTTCGCAGTGGCTATGTGAGACGCGGACAGGGCACCTCGACTTCCCTCCAGGTGCCCCTTCCCCTCAAGGAGTCAGGCTGGGCCCCTCAGGCACCCATAGGGAGGAGAAGCAGCTGTTGGACACCCTGTTGGAGTCCACTCAAGACTCTGAGAGTGTCTGGCCCTTCAGAATCCCCCTTGCCTGTGAACCCAGAGGGTGCAGCTGCCCCACAGCAGGACAGCCATAGTAAGCTGTGGTCCTCCAAGCCTCAGGTCTCCAGAGGACTGCTGCCAAGTTCATCCAAGACAACAGGGCAAACCGGTCAGCAGGCTACAAGCGATAGGGAATGAAATATTAAGAAACTTTGATTTGACATGTGGTTGCATGGGTGCACTATGATTGTTAATCTTATGACACTTTTGTAAATATAGTCCATTTGCAATTTAATGAGGTCGATGTGGTTTATTTGCCATATAGTGCTTAAACCTGTGTATGCCCTCCACCCCCCACCAACATCTTCTGAGGGTCACCCCAACCTGGGACTATGTCCCCCAGAATCATGGATGTGCAGTGAGGCAAAGTATTTGCCATGGCCATTGTGAGCCCTGTGCAAGAAGTCTTCCGCACATGCTAAGCCTTTGCCATTCACACGCTCATCTGTTCCAACCAGCTAGCATTGTAAGAACTACATGCTGAGGTTTCCCTTCAGTTGTCCAGTTGAGGTGACCTGCATCTCCACCTACCCCTGATGATCCAACTCCCGTGCAGCATCTTGAGACTCTGCATTGTTTGGAGCAGTCATGGTTATCGTGACCTTCAGTGTCCAATCGAATGACTTTAACCCTCCCCCTGTCACCCACACCCTCCACCCAGAAATATTGACTCCTCTAGATGCGACATTTAACATCCCCAATGTTACCCTTCAACTGTCCCCCATGACCCTCCATCCTGTGCAGGTGAATGCTGAAGTCCCCTCGCTATAGTTCTGCCCTCCCCTCATTCTGCAGTACCCCTGAATCCGCCACTCCTTCCTCACCCTCTCCAACAGCCCTCAGTGCCCCTTCACCTGCTATCATCCCCCCCAAGCCAACCCCAACCCTACTGGCTCCCACTGTCCCCTTTACCTCTCACCATCCCTTCCTATCACTGATTCCATGAGTATGCCCCCCAGGACTCCACAACTGACACTACAGACCCCTCCCTCTGAACTGCTTTCCCCTCTTCCCCACCAAGTCATTAGCATCTGCACATTGGAATCCCCAATGCCCATTATCACCTGCACACTCTCCAATGCCAGTTGTCAACTGCATGTCCCCCATGCCCGTTACCACCTGCATACCCACCAATGCCAGTTATCACCTGCATGTCCCACATGCCCATTATCACCTGCACACCCTCCAATGCCCATTATTACCTACATACCCTCCAATGCCAGTTATCACTTGCATGTCTCCCATGCCTGTTATCACCTGTACACTGCCCCATGTCGGTTATCACCTGTACGTTGCCCTATGTCGGTTATCACCTGCATGTCCCCCCATGTCGGTTATCACCTGCACGTCCCCCCATGTCGATTATCACCTGCACATCCCCCCATGTCGGTTACCACCTGCACGTCCCCCCATGTCGGTTATCACCTGCACGTCCCTCCATGTCGGTTATCACCTGCACGTCCCCCCATGTCGGTTATCACCTGCACGTCCCTCCATGTCGGTTATCACCTGCATGTCCCCCCATGTCGGTTATCACCTGCACGTCCCTCCATGTCGGTTATCACCTGCACGTCCCCCCATGTCGATTATCACCTGCACGTCCCCCCATGTCGGTTATCACCTACACGTCCCTCCATGTCGGTTATCACCTGCACGTCCCCCCATGTTGGTTATCACCTGCACGTCCCCCCACGTCGGTTACCACCTGCACGTCCCCCCATGTCGATTATCAACTGCACGTCCCCCCATGTCGGTTACCAACTGCACGTCCCACCATGTCAGTTATCACCTGCACGTCCCCCCATGTCGGTTATCACCTGCACGTCCCCCCATGTCGGTTATCACCTGCATGTCCCTCCATGTCGGTTACCACCTGCACGCCCCCCTATGTCGGTTACCACCTGCACGTCCCTCCGTGTCGGTTAACACCTGCACGTCCCCCCATGTCGATTATCACCTGCACGTCCCGCCGGACCCGTTATCACCTGCATGTCCCCACCCTCCCGCTCCACACCAGATCACCCATTCGATGACACTTGCAGCATCTCTATCGTTCCCCTATCACCCCCAACTTCCCCTTGGCCTTCTCTAGGCCTCCACACCTGCCCCACCTCTTCATTCCTCTTTTCCCCATAACTAATACCCCACCTAGCACAGACTCTCGCCACACAACAGTACCTCCTGCAGCTTGAAGATCCACCTCATGGAAGAAGCTGCTTCTTTGCAATCCAAACCCTGGAAGAAGCTGCTACTTGAAGATCCACCTCATGGATACTGCTGCGCTGAGAAGATCCACGTGGCTGATGCTCCACCGATTGCTGCATGTGGTGTTCTAGGGTCCGGTTGCTGGAGGCCTCTATCTTTCTTTCCGATCTCCGCGAGCTGCCATAGACCTTCTTGCAGGTAAGTCCGACATTTGCAGACGTATTCTGGAATGGCTTGAAAATCTACTGGCGGCGTGGATGATTGGGCAAGAGGAACAATTCCGGTTGGGCCTTCATCTGCATCCCATTAATGGATTCAAAGCGGTTTCAGCGGGAATGGTGACCTGACATTTCGGCTCTCGCTGCCCGCCATTAAACCTGCTGTGGGGGTGACTGGAAAATTCTGCCCATAGTTAATGGGTGAAAATTTTATAGCCAGGGGAGGTGGGTTTAGGTGCATGTGAATCAAATCCCCTTAAATTTATGCCATGTCAGGATCCCAACATTATCCCGCCTCTTCCAATTTTCACCTTGGACATGGAGGTGAGTGGGAAATCCCTGTGTAGCTGTAGGGTAAGGCATTTAAATAGTCTAATAAACAGTTAAGTTCTGTTTTAGCCAAGGATTCTGGATTCAACAGGCAGCGGATCTCTTTCCTGAGATGCTGGAATTCACAGGTTTACCAAGGTGTATGCACAGTGGGGAATGCTTCTTCAGTGAAACTGACAGGCTGGAAGTCTTTGATTAGTAAAACTGAAGAGCTTCAGCCATAGTCAAGTGAGAGGCTACTTTCAGTGCATGATGGATGATTGCTGACTTCTTGCAACTTTACCTGTTATTTTCCTGTCTTGCACCTCACTCACTTTCAGCTGCCAGCCTTCACAATGACATAGGAACAGCTTCTGCAACTCTACATTGCACCTCTGATGAAGAGCAAGAGGAACGGCAACATCCACTCCAACAACAGCGGCTAGAGCAACACCAACAGCAACACCAGCTGCCTTCTCCTCAGCCACATGCTTCTCCCCAGGGCAGAAGCAATGGACACAGAGATCCAGCTCCCAGGAAGAGAAAGCCCCAATACAAGCAGAGTTTCAGCTCTCTCAACCACCACCGATGCACCACTCCCTCCACCACCAATGCACAGTGGTAGCAGTGTGTACCATCTACAAGATGCACTGCAGGAATTCATCAAGGCTCCTTAGACAGCACCTTCCAAACCCACAACCTCTACCATCCAGAAGGGCAATGACAGCAGACACATGGGAACACCATCACCTGGAAGTTCCCCTGAAAACCACTCACCATCCTGACTTGGAAATATATTGCCGTTCCTTCACTGTTGCTGGGTCAAAATCCTGGAGCTCCCTCCCTAACAGCCCTGTGGGTGTATCTACACCGAAAGAACTGCAGCGGTTCAAGAAGGCAGCTCACCACCACCTTCTCAAGGGCAATTTGGGATGGGCAATAAATGTTGGCCTAGCTGGTGATGCCCATATCCCAGAAATGAATTTTTAAAAATGGATGTGTCATCCTTTATGGAACTGATCATTTGCAGTCTGAATGTTTCTATGGACCGATTAGAAAATATTAATAATTATTTGTGTTAAATGGTGCTCAAATCACATTCTCGGAACAATAACAGAAACATTGCGATAAAAAATACGAAAAGCATTAATGTAGAAATATGCAGCTGTTTAAAAGTATTAGAGCACGGGTGATCTACTTAGTTTGCCTGCATTACTTTATCAAGATATTAGCAGACTGCAATCCATTAAATCAGTAAAAGTGAATGGTTCGTATATATTTACATCTAACAAAAAATACTTGAAGTAATACAAGGAAGCGGATACCGTGTTGTATCTGTCAGCTTGAAGGTGACGAGATAGGTGTCGCTATTGACTGCTTTCAACTGAGACTGAACCACCACTCCGATGAGAGAGTTGTCTCAAGGTTTGGAACACGTCAGTCGGGAGACAGAAAAATCAAAGAGAACCAAAGAATAAAACCCAGTGTCCAGATTTGATAAACTGTAGTCAAATCCTCTTTGGGAAATTGATTCAGTTCAGGTTATCAAAAATGCGGACTGCATGTTTTAACCAATCATAAAGCTCCTGCTCTTGCAGGACCGTGGGAATCCAGTGAACGACGCCGAGGCAACATGATGCAGAAGAGTGGGAAGCTCAGACCGGAGTGAGGGTAGGCCCCAGATAACAACTACTCGGAAGGAATTCATTTTTGAAAGTTAATTGCATGTGTATGTTGTTGGGGGTGGGGTCACCAGACTGAAAGTTCGCCTAGGGCTGCAAATATCCTTGCGCCAGCCTTGGTTAGAATTCCTTCTTTTGACAGATCGAGCGCACGATCCCACATTTACCCCACTCACCTTGTCTGGCAGCATCGGCGGAGAAGAGCACAGTTGACGTTTCGAGACCTCATGACCCTTCAACAGAACTAAGTAGAAATAGGAAAGGGGTGAAATATAAGCTGGTTGTGTGTGTGTTTGTGTGTGTGTGTGGGGGGGGGGGGGGGGTGGTGTTGGGACAAGCAGCCAGAGATGGATGAAGATAACCAAAAGCTGTCACAGACAAAAGAACAAAGAGGTCCAAAAGCTGTCACAGACAAAAGAACAAAGAGGTGTTGAAGGCGGTGATATTATCTAAAAGAATGTGCTAATTAAGAGTATAAGTAAGACAGGACAGATAAGGTACAGATAGCTATAGTGGGGGGTGGGGGAAATACTAAAAGGTAGAAATAAACAATGGGTGGAAATACATTTAAAAATAATGAAAATAGTGGGAAAAGAAAAATCTATATAAATTATTGGAAAAAACAAAAAGGAGGGGGAAAAAACGGGAAGGGGGTGGGGATGGAGGAGAGAGTTCAATATCTAAAATTGTTGAACTCAATATTCAGTCCGGAAGGCTGTAAAGTGCCTAGTCGGAAGATGGGGTGCTGTTCCTCCAGTTTGCGTTGAGCTTCACTGTAACAATGCAGCAAGCCAAGGACAGACATGTGGGCAAGAGAGCAGGGTGGAGTGTTGAAATGGCAAGCGACAGGGAGGTCTGGGTCATGCTTGCGGACAGACTGAAGGTGTTCTACAAAGCGGTCACCCAGTCTGCATTTGGTCTCTCCAATGTAGAGGAAACCGCATAGGGAGCAACGAATGCAGTAGACTAAGTTGAGGAAAGTGCAAGTGAAATGCTGCTTCACTTGAAAGGAGTGTTTGGGCCTTTGGATGGTGAGGAGAGAGGAAGTGATGGGGCAGGTGTTGCATCTTCTGCATTTGCATGAGGAGGTGCCGTGGGAGGAGGAGTGGACCAGGGTGTCACAGAGGGAACGATCCCCACGGAATGCCTCCAGGGAGGGTGAAGGGAAGATGTGTTTGGTGGTGGCATCATGCTGGAGTCCAAGAGATCCCTCCGCCATTTCCGCCAACTCCAGGGGTCATGAGGACTCGAAACGTCGACTGTGCTCTTCTCCGCCGATGCTGCCAGACCTGCTGAGTTTTTCCAGGTATTTCCATTTCTGTTTTTGTTTTGGATTTCCAGCATCCGCAGTTTTTTGTTTTTATCTTTTTGTTTTTATTTTTGTTTTTATCCCACTCACCTTCCCTGATTGGTCGGCGACCCCAGAAGCAAGACGCTCATGACGTAGTTCTCGTAAAGAACAACAGAGAAGGTCACTGAAGAGTCCAACGAGTTCCTGACCCAACATTTTGGCAGTGACTAAATTTTTAAAATTCCAACCATGTTTCATGTTGTTGGCCTGAAGTGATTATTTAATTTGCTTTATTTTGTCTTGGGAAATCTGGCAGGTGAAAGAGTTAAATCCATGAAGATAAGTACTTTTACAGCCCTGCTTGTGGGCCAGGAGGAAGCCCAACAAGTTACCCAAAAACACCCCTGTGGTGATCTGTATGCTCTCCCTCTCACCATTAGACCTCCCCTGACCACTTGATAGATCCACAAGCTGCCATGAACAGGTCCCTGGCCATCTTGAAAGCCACCCAACCAGCATCTGATCCTCACGCTCTCGTGATTGGATCCCCTGACCATCATCTTCCTATCCACAACCATTGGCTCTCTAACTCTGCAATCGGACCACCTGACCACAATCAGACCCCTCCCCAAACCGCCATATGTTCCCACTTCTGGCCAGTATTTGACCTACCAATCACTGTCAGGCTCTGTTGAAAATGCTCCAAGCCTCTCCTGTCCTCACTAGATCTGCCTGCTCCCAACCCTCTGGTGTTGTGCTGTAGGCTTCCATCTCTGACAGGACTCCAGCCTGTATCGCTGTTGTGGATGGGAAACCAAAGAAAAATTAGGAATCCCTTTCTCCCGGGCTTCCCGACCTTAGAACAGACCCCAGTCTAAAGTCTGTTTTAATGATTTAAGTGCTAAGTGCACTGCTGATTCATTTTGCATATAAATTGGATCCCCGTTAGAGGCACTGTAGGCTAACATTTGACATTAGTGCTGTCTGCACTGTGCTACATTGAAAACCTGATGCCACTCTAGAATTTATGTATCTCTGACATCAATACATTTCAATCAAGTCATTTTTTTCACATTGTCTACATTTCCTAATTCTTGGATTGATTTGTTTCTGTTTTGAAAATACTGTTCTAGCACAATGGGCAGAAATTTTTCCTGAGCAGGCGGGCCTGTGCCCGACCTGCTCGAGCATAACATAGCACATGCTGATGACGGGTGAGTGTCCTTCTGTCATCGTGCAACCACACGATATTTCAGCTGGTGGGTGCAAGCGGGAGCCGGAGCCGCGCACGACATTAATTACAAGGCCAGTTAAGACCATTAAAAAGGCAATTGATGCCGATTTTACATTGTCCGTGTGATTTCGCGCTCATCACATGGGCAAAATGGGAAGGTGGCCAGCTGACAATTTGCAAAACCTTATCCACAGGCGGAATAAAAAGGGTCAGCAGCATTGCCAGTGTGAGTAGTGAGGAGTTTGGTAGATAGTTTGCTGCTGGTGACTTATTGATACTTGGCAGCTTTATCTCTGTTCGGGGTTTCATTCTTAGCATTTCCAGGATTCAAGGACCCGGAGGATTCAGAGTGCATGAGCCCTTCCAGCTATCAGACAGCCTTCTGTTACCCTGGGAATGGGGATTGTGGTCTCCACTGGAGGCACCTCCTTTGAGGAGGAAGAGAGGGGCAGAAGAGGGAGGAGGCCAGGTGTCGCAATGCAACTTATAGGGGTGAGACCTGTGGGAGGAGAGGTGCAGGCACAAGGGGCGCAGTGCCAGCAGGTAGTCCAAGGCAGAAGGGGCCACAGAAGACGCCACTAGCATCCTGCAGCCAGGGTTTACAAGTGGTGATACAGCTACCTCCATATATCTGAGGCGCAATGCCGAAGGAGGTTCAGCCTCTCAAGGGAGAGCATGACCTCCATTTGCCAGATGATTAGGCCTGAGATCAGCTCTGACTGTGTGGTGGACACCCCATGCCAGTGGCTCTGAAGGTCACAGTGGCTGTCCACTTCTATGCCTCCGGCTCTTTCCAGGGGTCAGTGGGGGATCTGTATGGAGTGTCCCAATCGGCTGTTCATAGTTGCATCAAGCTGGTGACAGAAGCTCTGTTCAGGTGGGTACTGACCTTTATTCTTTACCGTATGGATGAGGCCAGCCAGTCTGAGCAGGCCAGAGGCTTTGCTGGATTGCTGGGTTCCCCTGTGTGCAGGGTGCCATTGACTGCACACATGGCCATCAAGGCGCCAGTGGGTCAGCTGGGTGCCTTCGTCAACAGGAAGATATTCCACTCCATGAACGTGCAGATAGTGTGTGACCACAGGATGCAGACTGTACAAGTCTGTGCAAGGTATCCTGGCAGCTCCCATGACACTTACATTGTCAGACACTCCCAGGTGCCAAGACTTCTCCGTGCTCCAGCCTGATTAGATGGATGGCTGCTGGGTGATGAGGGCTATCCATTGAAAAGGTGGCTTATGATGCTTCTCCACCCAAGAGCGGAGGCAGAGAAGTATTACAATGCAGGTCATGCCTCCACAAGGGCAGTGGTATTGAGGACCATAGGTCTTCTCAAGATG
This sequence comes from Carcharodon carcharias, assembly GCF_017639515.1. Taxonomy (NCBI): domain Eukaryota; kingdom Metazoa; phylum Chordata; class Chondrichthyes; order Lamniformes; family Lamnidae; genus Carcharodon; species Carcharodon carcharias. Next base: position 198,994,931 of record NC_054469.1, read on the forward strand.
TACTTCCGATGCCTGGACCATTCAGGGGCTGCACTACAATACTCCCCAAGAATGGGTGTCACTGATTGTGGTTGCATGCTGCGCTCTCCACAATCTGGCACTGACAAGGGGGTACCCACTGGGGGAAGAGGATCTCGGCACAGATGATGAGTCCTGTAATCAGTTGGAAGATGAGCACGGTGAGGAGAACGCTGAGAACATGAAGTCAGACCTCGGTAACCTCCAGGGAGGCAGGGACACCAGGGATGCCTTGATCCAACGTTCCTTCAACTAAGCTACGAAAGATCAGCTTCAGCTACATGTCAGGGCTCCGCCTCCATCCCGGATGTCTGAAAGGACCTTTTCATTTGAACCCAAAGTCCACTCAGTGCCTGTGGAATAATGTTTAGAGCCACTTATGGCCAGCATTACATGGCATACACTGCACCAATAAAATAAAATGTTGAAGCATACTCAGGTCATGACGACAAAAGCAAAATTTATCTCATTTTGACAATTCTAAACTAGTATTCATTCCCAGACCAGTATAGATAAAGTAAACATAAATGAACATAAAATTACCCGTGAACCTGTCCCTCTTGTGCTCATGGTGCCTTTTTACACTTGCGAGTGCTACGTCTAGGTGCTTCCCGCTCACTGGCACCGGCATTGGAGTCAGCCTAATGACTCTGCTGTCTTGTTGGCTTTGATGACCTTCGTGGCCGTCCTCTGGCCAGTGGAGCCTGTGCTGGCCCTGCCTGGGAGGAAGCGTCCAGTGCCCTGGCTGGCATCTCCCCAGTCGCCGCAGCCTCATCAGATGCCACGGTCACTGGTGGAGGGGTGGAGGAGCTGCTGCCGTTATCCAGAGCACCCTGAGAGGAGCCCGCCGAGATGATAGGCAGCTCATGCACCAATGTGAGGTCACTCTGGACCTCCCTGCACAGCATTGATTGTCGGTCACCTAGCTGGGATACCGGGTGCTTCATCCATGTCCTACAGTGACCCTGACCACCTGAGGACTTGCAGGTCTGAGCGCAACCCTAGGAATCCCTCATTCTGTCCCTGGAGCTGCCTCTCCATGAGAGTTGCCACTCTCCCAATGGAGGGGGCAGTGTGTTTGACCATGACAGTCAATGCAGTGCTCATGCTCCACATGGACTCCTCCACAACAGAGACCATGGCACGTATACCCTCATGGATCTCCGCCAGATCCTCCCGCACATCCCACTGGACATCCGGCATCTGCCACCTAATGGATGACTCCAGAGGCTCATCATCAGCCTTCGACTGAGTATCATCCTGCTTCCCAGCAGTCCTCCAACTGCCGGTGCTCTGGGCACTCCGTGCCTCCGCTTGCACATCAAGCGATTGTGAAGTGCTCTCACCAATGTGCACTGAGATACTAGCCACCGCTTGAACGTGCTGGTATCTGTGCTGGTTCAGAGAGCAAGTGTGATGCAGGTGCAAATGATACCTGGTGGTCCTCCAGTATCAGAGTTGGCCCTTCGGTGTCCAGAGAGTGAATGTCTGCTGACGAACCTAAAAGAGAGAAGAAGGACATGTCATTAGTTAAAGTCCTCACACTTTCACTGTGTATGCCAGGTACCCTGGTGAGACAATGGAGATCTGCATCATGGTGCCATCATCTTCCAATGATCAATTGGGATTCCAGGTTCGAAGCTCACATCAATGAGGAGACTGCACTAGAATGGTTGTACAAGCCAAAAGTCTCACCTCTGTGCACTGCACTCTTACATTCGTCTGGCACCCCTGCCTCTCCACGCCCAGTCACATGTGGGGTGTGCTGGCTCTTGAGGTCCAGGGCATCTTGCTCGTATCTTGAGAGGATTAAGAGGCTAGCGGGGCCTCCGCTTGTCCGTGACCTTTCTATATTGTTATGGCTGTCTTCTCCTGAAACAATAGAGGAGCAATGATTAGTCCACTCTGTACCTGCAGTGCCACTACAGCCTGGTCAACCCCAGTTGAGGAACACCTTGCAGGGCACATCCAAGCCGCAAAGCACTCAGTCCAAGCAGCCAGGGCTCACTCACTTGGCCAGCTCCGGCGTGATTGACAGTTGGCACTCAGACTCACCCCTGAGGTTCACAGGAGGATGGCCAGACCTTAACACATCTGCTTACTGACCCATGCCAACACAAGACTCACCCTTCCTGAGCGCAGCAAGTCATTGAAGCGCTTACGGCACTGCACCCATATACGTTGCACCACATCATGGCTGTCCACCATTGCTGCCACCTCCTCCCATGGCCTCTTGGTGAGGTGTGGTGGCTTCCCCTCCCATCCTTGGGGACAATGGTGTCCCTCCTGGCAGCCACCTCCTCCAGGAGGACAGCAAAGCTCTCATTAGAAAAGTGGGGGGCCAGTGCCAATCCGACTTGCCCTCCCGCCCACCATATTTAGCCGCACTCAGGTCCATCCCGAAGGTTCTGGGGATGTTCTCCATGGCAGCCTTCCAGGGGCCGCCTGGGCCACTTTTAAACCGGTGGCTGACAAGGTCCCTCCCATGCTCAACACTTTCCGGGTAGTGTGGAGCCGCGTTTCTTGCTGGGCGAGCTTTAATTGGCCCGCCAGCGTGAAATTGCAGTCAGAGCCCGATCGTGGGCGGCAGTCTGTTTCGCAGCCATTCCCGGGTCTGCCCGCTGCGCCTGCCCGACGAGGGGAAAATCCTGCCCATTGATTTATATGCTTTAATAAGCAGCATACATAGGCATATGTAGGAGACTTAAAATCATGCTCCTCAATCATGCCTGTACATAATTATTCTCTTTATAGAGATTATGAATGAATTGCACCAGTGTGACAAAACAAATTTAAGCAAAAAGCAAATGCTTCAATTACACTCTAACAAGAAAAGTATTGATTTTCAAAACATCGATATTGCTGTATGGTTGACTTTGGGACATTTGCATCCCTGCACAGATTATCAAAAACAGTAACGTGTGAAGCTACAAATGACTTATAAGCATCGCTGAAGGCAGTTGAGGAACCAGTAATTACCTATTTTGATTCTTCAGACTGTTAACTTATGACAGATCACTTTGGACTGGAATACTTCCTAGGAGTTGTTAGATCATACAGCATTACTGAAAACAATCAAGCTTGACTAGTGTAGGGTGGACTCCTTGGTTTTTGGTTCAATTGTTCATGAAGTAGAACTTACAGCAACTCAAGAGGTGAGATGAGAGTGCCCGCTCTTCACATCAAGGCAGCAATTGACCAAGTGTGGCATAGGGAACCCTAGCAAAGTAGGAATCAATGGGAATCGGGGAAAATTCTCAACTGGCTGGAGTCATACCTAGAACAAAGGAAGATGGTTGTAGTTATTGGAGGTCGGTAATCTCAGTACCAGGACATGACTGCAGGAGTTCCTCAAGTAGTGTCCTGGGCCTGACTATCTTCAGCTGCTTCATCAATGACCTTCCCTCTATCATAAGGTCGGAAGTGGGGATGTTCACTGATGATTACACAATGTTCAGCACCAATCGTGACTCTTCAGATACTGAAGCAGTCCCTGTCCACATGCAGCAAGACCTGGACAACATTCTGTCTTGGGCTGATAAGTGGCAGGTTACACTCGTGCCACATTATCGCCAGTTAATGATCATCTCCAGCAAAAGAGAATCCAAACATCTCCCCTTGATATTCAATGGCATTATCATCACTGAATCCCCCTTTATCAACACCCTGGGGGATTACAATTGACCAGAAACTGAACTGGACCAGCATTATGAATACTGTGGCTACAAGAGCAGGTCAGAGGCTGGGAATTCTGCAGAAACTAACTCACTTGACTCCCCAAAGCCTGTCCATCATCTGCAAGGCATAAGTCAGGAGTTTGATGGAATACTTTCCATTTGCCTGGACAAATGCAGCTCCAACAACACTCAAGAAGCTCAACATCATCCAGGGCAAAGCAGCCAGTTTGATTGGCACCCCATCCACCATCTTCAACCCCTCCATCACCCATGCACAGTGACAGCAGTGTGTACCATATACAAGGTGCACTGCAGCTCCTTCTACAACATCTTCCAAACTTGAGACCTCTACGATCTAGATGGACAAGTACAGCAGATGCATGAGAACACCACCACCTGCAAATTCCTCTCCAAGCCACACATAATCCTGATTTGGAACCATATCACCATGCCTTCACTGTCGCTGGATCAAAATTCTGGAACTCCCTTCTAACAGGTGTACCTACACTACATGAATTGCAGCAGTTCAAGGTGGCTCATCACCAACTTCTGAAGGGAAATTACAGATGGGCAATTGACACTGGCCTAGCCAGCTCCGTCCACATTCCTTGAAAGAATAAAAAAAACCTGGATCAGCTGTTGGTTAAACAAATGTAAATTGTATGGAAAATCAAAATATTAACCTGAGAAGAAAGTACAATGTACCGTTCATGATAATTAATGCCTAGAAGCAACTGAGCTGCACAATGGGTTGGTGCACTGTTACATTTAGGTTGAATTAATCTCTTGGAATTTTGTTTGTTTAATTTCAAGGGATGGCAACAAAAGTTTTCACACGAGTTTGCATTCTTAGACGTTTCACTTGTAGTTGTTTGTCTACTTAAGGAGGTCAATTGCATTGATTACAGACCTCAATGGTTCAACAGTTTACATGACCTTTGAATGGATTAATTGACCATATTGCCTTTGCTCATCCCATACTTTCCTTCTTGCACTCGATGCATCCACTTGTAGAGAGGTAGCATTCAAGTTCAATAACAACTCGCATTTATATAGCACCTTTCACATAGTAATTTGTGCCAATGTGCTTCACGAGAGAGGTTTTAAACAATATTTGATACCAAGCCACGTTAGGACAGATAATCAAAAGCTTATTCAAGGAGCATATTAAAGGAGGAGAAAGAAGTGGAGAGGCAGAAAGGTCTCTGGAGTAAATTTCAAAGCATAGGACCTAAACAACTGAAGGCACAGCCACCAATGATGATGTGAAAGAAATTACTGACTAACAAGAGCCCCCAGTTGAAGGAGTGCAAAGATTTTAGTAGGCTGTAGAACTGGAGTGGTGGTGGTGGAGGGTGGGGGTGCCTGGTTATAGTGATCAAAAAGATAGGAAGTGGTGAGGTTGTGGAGGGATTTGAATTGAAGGATGGGAATTTTAAAATTGAAGCATCATTGGACTTTGAGCCAAATTTTTCTACTATAAAGAAAAATTCTAAGGGGAGGACCTACCATCCATGGTTAACTAAAGAAGTTAGGAAAATCATCAAACATAAGGAAAAAGCATATAACTGTGCAAAGATGAATGGTAGGTCAGATGATTGATCAGAATATAAAGAACAGCAAAGAATGACTAAAAGGTTAATCAGGAGAAAGAAATTAGAGTATGAGAAGAAGCTAGCTAGAAATGTAAAAAGGGATAGCAAGAGTTTCTACAGGTATTTAAACAGGAAAAGAGTAGGTAAAGTGAGTGTTGGTCCTCTAGAGAGTGAGAATCCAAAGTTAATAGTAGATAATAAGGAAATGGTGGATGAAATGAACAAATATTTTGCTTCTGTCTCCACTATAGAGAGAGATACAAAAAACATTCCAGTAATTGCTGTAAATCAGGAGGTAGAGAGGGGAACTTGAAATAACAATCACTAGGGAAGCAGTACTGAGCAAACTGTTGGAACTGTGGGCTGACAAGTCTCTGGGTTCTGAAGGACTTTGTCCTAGGGTCTTAAAAGAGGTGGCTAATAAGGTAGTAGATGCTTTGGTGTTAATTTCCTAAAATTCGCCAGATTCTGAAAAAGTTCCTTCAGACTGGAAAGTAGCAAATATAACCCTTCTATGCAAAAGGGAGGGAGGCAGAAAACAGGAAACTATAGGCCTGTTAGCTTGATGACTGTCGTGGGGAAGATGTTAGAATTGATAATTATAGCTGGGCACTTAGAGAAACTCAAGGTAATCGGGGAGAGTCAGCATGGTTTTGTGAAAGGGAAATCATGTTTAACCAATTTATTTGAGTTCTTTGAAGGAGTAGCATGTGCTGTGGATAAAGGGGAGCCTGCAAACGTGCAGCATTTGGGCATTTGATAATTTTCCACATAAAAATTATTGCAGAAAATAGAAGCTCAGGGTGTAGGGGATGACATATTAACATGGATAGAAGATTGGTTGGCTGGCTGGCAGAAAACAGAGAGTACGCAAAAATGGGTCTTTTTCTGATTGACAGGATGTGACGAGTGGAGTCCTGCAGGAGTCTGTGCTGGGGCCTCAACTTTTTACAATTTATATCAATGACATGGGTGATGGGAGTGAAGGCATGGTAGCTAAATTTGCAGATGACACAAAGCTAGGTAGGAAAGTATGTTGTGAAGAGGGCATAAGGAAGTTGCAGACCTCCTTATAGATAGGTTAAGTGAGTGGGCAAAAAATCTGGCAGATGGAGTATAATGTGAGAAAATGTGAAGTTGTTCATTTTGGTAGGAAGAATAAAAAAGCAGACTATTAAATGGAGAACGACTGCAGAATTCTGAAGTGCAGAGGGATCTAGGTGTTCTGGTGCATGAGTCACAAAAAGTTAGTATACAGGTGCAGAAAGTAATTAAGAAGGCCAATTGAATGCTCTCCTTTCTTAGGAGAGGAATTGAACATAAAAGTAAGCATCAGAAATACCTGGAAAAACTCAGCAGGTCTGGCAGCATTGGCGGAGAAGAGTACAGTTGACGTTTCGAGGCCTCATGACCCTTCAACAGAACTAAGTAAAATTAGGAAAGGGGTGAAATATAAGCTGGTTTAAGTGGGGGAGCAAAGGGGGGTGGGGGGGGGGGCGTTGTTGGGACAAGCAGCCAGTGATAGGTGGAGATAACCAAAAGCTGTCACAGACAAAAAACAAAAAGGTGTTGAAGGTGGTGATATTATCTAAAGGAATGTGCTAATTAAGAATATAAGACAGGACAGATAAGGTACAGATAGCTCTTGTGGGGTTGGGGGAATACTGAAAGGTAGAAATAAACAATGGTGGAAATACATTTAAAAATAATGGAAAAAGGTGGGAAAAGAAAAAATCTATATAAATTATTGGAAAAAAGCAAAAAGGAGGGGAAGAAACGGGAAGGGGGTGGGGATGGAGGAGAGAGTTCAAGATCTAAAATTGTTGAACTAAATATTCAGTCCGGAAGGCTGTAAAGTGCCTAGTCGGAAGATGAGGTGCTGTTCCTCCAGTTTGCGTTGAGCTTCATTGGAACAATGCAGCAAGCCAAGGACAGACATGTGGGCAAGAGAGCAGGACCCTCCACCCATGCCTGTCCCTAAGTCCCCACCCCGCCTTCCAATCCCAGCCCCCGCCGTATATTCACTATACCCCCGACCTTCCCCTCCTCGATGCTGAACATTCAGTGCTCAGCAAAGGACTTAGTTTCATACCCTTACGCCCTCATCTCAATGAATTTCGGGCTTGGCACGATGCTGAACACTTCTTCCGCCGCCTTTGTCTCCATGCTCACTTCTTTGGGCAGGAGTCCTCTCCCCGTTCAACGGATCCTCTTACCCCCTCCAATATTCTCCCTTCACCTGGACCCCTCCCTCTGGATTCCTACCTTCTCTTGATCTTTTCATTGAGAACTGTCGGCGTGACATTAGTTATCTCAATTTCTCTGCTCCTCTCACCCATTCTAACTTGTGTCTCTCTGAACTTACTGCACTCCGTTCTCTCAGGTGCAACCCTAACATTGTCATCAAACCCACTGACAAGGGTGGTGCTGTTGTTGTCTGGTGCACTGACCTCTACCTCACAGAGGCTGACCATCAACTCGCAGACACTTTCTCCTACCTCTCCCTGGACCATGACCCTACCACTGGACATCAAGCCATTGTTTCCAGGACTGTCACTGACCTCATCTCCTCTGGAGATCTTCCTCCCACAGCTTCCAACCTGATAGTTGCCCAACCTCGGACAGCCTGCTTCTACCTCCTATCCAAAATCCACAAACAGGGCTGTCCCGGCAGACTGATCGTGTTGGCCTATTCCTACCCCACGGAACTCACTTCTCGCTATCTTAACTGCCTTCTCTCTCCCCTTGTCCAGTCCCTTCCCAACTACATCCGTCATTCCTCTGACACCTTATGTCACATCAACAATTTCCAATTCCCTGGCCCCAACCGCCTCCTCTTCACCATGGACATCCAATCCCTCTACACCTCCATCCCCCACTGGGATGGTCTGAGGGCTCTCTGCTTCTTCCTCGAACAGAGGCCTGAACAATCCCCATCCACCACTACTCTCCTCCGTCTGGCTGAACTTGTTCTCACACTGAACAATTTCTCCTTTAACTCCTCTCACTTCCTCCAAATAAAAGGCGTGGCTATGGGTAACCGCATGGGCCTCAGCTATGCCTTTCTCTTTATGGGGTATGTGGAACATTCCTTGTTCCAGTCCTACTCCGGTCCCCTCCCACAACTCTTTCTCTGGTACATCGATGATTACTTCTGTGCTGCTTCATGCTCTCGTTGGTACTTGGAAAAATTTATTAATTTTGCTTCCAATCTCCACCCCTCCATCATTTTCACATGGTCCATCTCTGACACTTCCCTACCCTTCCTTGACCTCTCTGTCTCAGTTTCTGGTGATAGACTGTCCACCAATATCCATTACATGCCTACCGACTTCCACAGCTACCTCGACTACAGCTCCTCACATCCTGCTTCCTATAAGGACTCCATCCCATTCTCTCAGTTCCTTCACCTCCGTTGCATCTGTTCTGATGATGCTACTTTCAAAAACAGTTCCTCTGACATGTCCTCCTTCTTCCTTAACCAACGTTTTCCACCCATGGTAGTTGACTGGCCCCTCAACTGAGTCCGGCCCTTCTCCCGCGCATCTGGCCTCACGCCTTCTCCCTCCCAGAAACATGATAGGGTCCCCCTTGTCTTCACTTATCACCCCACCAGCCTCCGCATTCAAAGGCTCATCCTCCACCATTTCCGCCAACTCCAGCATGATGCCACCACCAAACACATCTTCCCTTCACCCCCCCGGCGGCATTCCGTAGGGATCGTTCCCTCCGTGACACCCTGGTCCACTCCTCCTCCCACGGCAAATGCAGAAGATGCAACACCTGCCCCATCACTTCCTCTCTCCTCACTGTCCAAGGGCCCAAACACTCCTTTCAAGTGAAGCAGCATTTCACTTGCACTTCCCTCAACTTAGTCTACTGCATTCATTGCTCCCAATGTGGTTTCCTCTACATTGGAGAGACCAAACGCAGATTGGGTGACCGCTTTGCAGAACACCTTCAGTCTGTACGCAAGCATGACCCAGACCTCCCTGTCGCTTGCCATTTCAACACTCCACCCTGCTCTCTTGCCCACATGTCTGTCCTTGGCTTGCTGCATTGTTACAGTGAAGCTCAATGCAAACTGGAGGAACAGCACCTCATCTTCCGACTCGGCACTTTACAGCCTTCCAGACTGAATACTGAGTTCAACAATTTTAGATCTTGAACTCTCTCCTCCATCCCCACCCCCTTCCCATTTCTTCCCCCTCCTTTTTGTTTTTTTCCAATAACTTATACAGATTTTTTCTTTTCCCACCTATTTCCATTATTTTTAAATGTATTTCCACCATTGTTTATTTCTACCTTTTAGTATTCCCCCACCCCCACTATAGCTATCTGTACCTTATCTGTCCTGTCTTATACTCTTAATTAGCACATTCCTTTAGATAATATCACCGCCTTCGACACCTCTTTGTTCTTTTGTCTGTGATAGATTTTGGTTATCTCCATCTACCACTGGCTGCTTGTCCCAACAACACCCCTCACACCGCCCCCCCCCCCCCCCCCCCCCCCTTTGCTCCCCCACTTAAACCAGCTTATATTTCACCTCTTTCCTAATTTTACTTAGTTCTGTTAAAGGGTCATGAGGACTCAAAATGTCAACTGTACTCTTCTCCGCCGATGCTGCCAGACCTGCTGAGTTTTTCCAGGTATTTCTGTTTCTGTTTTTGTTTTGGATTTCCAGCATCAGCAGTTTTTTGTTTTTATAAAAGTAAGGATGTTATGCTTCAGTTATACAGGGCATTGGTGAGACCACATCTCAAATATTGTGTGCAGTTTTGATCTCCTTATTTAAGGAAGGATGTAAATGCTTTGGAGGTGATTCAGAGGAGGTTTCCTAGATTGATACCTGGAATGAGCGGGTTGTCTTATGAGGAAAGCTTAGACAGTCTGGGCTTCTTCCACTGGAGTTTAGAAGAGTGAAGGGTGACTTGACTGAAGTGTACAAAATCCTGATTGGTATTGACAAGGTGGACATGGAAAGGATGTTTCCTCTTCTGGATGAGTCCAGAACTAGGAGGAACTGTTTTAAAATTAGGGGTTGTATTTTAGGACAGAATTGAGAAGAATTTTTTTTTTTCTCAGAGGGTTGTGCGACTTTGGAACTCTCTGCCTCAGAAGGTAGTGATGGAGGGGTCATTGAATATTTTTAAGGCAAAGGTAGATTGATTCTTGTTAGACAAGAGAACCAAAGGTTATTGGGGGCGGATGGGAATGTGGAATTTGAAACACAAACATGTCAGCCGTGATCTTATTGAATGGTGGAGCAGGCTCAAGGGGCCGAATGGCCTACTTCTGCTCCTATTTCGTATGCTCATATGTAGGTTGATAAGCAAATGTTCTTGAGATTTAGGTTCTTTTACATAGAGTTTTTGGTCAAACTCAGAAGCACTGATTGATTTATATGCTCATGCATCTTTCCGCATGTACATCAGTGGGACTTGGCAGTAGGTTGCTGTTGATTCTAATAGTTATTGGATGTTGTTGTTATCATTGCCCATGTTGTAGAAACTCTAATTTATATAGGAGAAGTTTGAGAAGAGTTCAGTAGCACTGTTTTTATGGATATATTCCCTTTCAATGGCATGCAAAAGTCAAGAGAGCTGGAAGAAAAAAAGATTTTGTCTTGTGGTGAAGAAAATGTGCAAAGGAGTAATTGCATTCAACCAGCAAAACTGGGCTGAGAGGTCTTGTTGATATGCCTACTTCAAATTCCAATGGTTTAACCGGAATTTGGAGGAGATGCAGTTGCTTATTGAAATTGTCAGGACAGCTTTGGAGAGTACATATTATTTGTCTGAATGTACTGATTTGCTTCATTGACCATAAATGGTTGGCAAATCTAACCCAATGCCTGGCAGAAATGTCAATGCTTGTGTATATAATGATGGGTCTTAAGATAATCTGTCTCATATAGTGCAATTTATTTGCATAGTAATGTTCTGCAATTTTGGGCAATTGAAAATTAAATGTAGGTTTTGTACTTTGCCTATTCAGATATTAAATTGTTCCCCTCTTCTGTCCCTCTAAGAGATATATGTAATTATTTAATAGCTTTGTTTTTTAAAGAAAATTTAATAACATTAATATGGCCTGGATTTTAAAAAATGTATTTATTTTGTTATTTGGCTTTTATATTGCATATTTTCAGGAATTTAAGAATAAAATTCCAGAATCCAATTGAGTGAACTTATTACAGCTTTATAATAAGCAGGAAAATAATTAATCAAAAGTCATCTTACTGAGATTTGAATTCTTGTCTTTAATGAAGCTTCCACTGATACCAGGTAAAATGAACAATTTTCCACAATGGATTTTATGGTAATTTTGAAAAAGGAAAGAAAATCTTCCACCTATTCAACGCCTTTAACAATCAAGTTGTCCCAAAGTGCTTTACAGCCAATAAAGTACTTTGTAGTATAGTCACTGTTGTGCTGTAGGTAACCTGGCAACCAATTTGTGCACCACAAGAAACTACAAACAACAATAATGATAATGATCAGATAATCTATTTTAGTGATGTTGGTTCGGGGTAACCAATGGCCAGTACACCAGGGAGAACTCCCCTGTTGTTCTTCTAATAGTGCCATGGGATTGTTTACATCCACCTGACAGGGCAGATGGAGCCTTGATTTATCACCTCATCTGAAAGACAGCACCTCTTTTGGTGCAGCACTCGCTCAGTACTGCACTGGACTGTCATATGAATGTACGAATTAGGAACAGGAGTAGGCCATTTGGTTCCTTAAGCCCACTCCACCATTCAATAAGATCATGGCTGATCTAATTGTGGCCTCACCTCCATATTCTGCCTACCGCCAATGACCTTTGTCTCCCTTGTTAGTCAAGAATCTATCTACATCTGCCTTATTAAAAATATTCAATGACCCTGCCTCTGGGGAAGAGAGTTCCAAAGACTTATGACCCCCGAGAGAAAAAAATTCTTCTCACCTCCATCTTGAATGGGAGACCCTCTTATTTTTAAACTGTGCTCCCTAGTTCTGGACTCTTCCACAAGGGGAAACTGTCAAGTCCCCAACCTAGATTTTGTGTTCAACCTGGAGTGTGGCTTCAACTCACAGCTTTGCTGACTGAGAGGTGAGTGTGCTACCCACTGAGCCACAGCTGAGACAATATTAAGATTGTTTTAAAACATCACCAAAAGCACAAAAATAATTATTAGACTAACATTTTAAGAAAGATAATTTTCAAGTTATTTCAAATTTGTTTGTGAGCTATCTGGAGAAGATTTCTGACAAATACTGTGCTACAATGTTCTAACGTTCTTTGCTTTTTGTAGATTGGTTTTACCACATTCCTCAGAAACCAACCAAAACTGACAAAAGTCAAGTACAGCTTCCTCCAACTTCCCAGATCCCAGGCTTGAGTAAGCTTGCAGAACCTCACAAGGAGATCACCTTTGAGAGCCGTAGACTATGGATTAAGGACACAGACTCAAACTATGTAAAATTAGCCAAACAAGGAGGCCGGGCAGGTAAGAGGACAAGCATTTTACCTGATGCCAGACAGATAATGTAACTACAGACAAGAATTGTACTATATTTTCTTTTTATGACACCAATGTTGGAACTTTATGATAATTCCTAGATTCCCTCCATAGAATTTGGTGAAGAACCTTTGTGTGTCTTTTAAGTATGTGAATGATTGATAAGTGAAGTGCTAAATTTACCTTGTGAGACAAGGAGATCTTGATAATGAAATTTAGTAACCTGTAACCTCACCAGTTGTCACAACACCAGTTGTCCGGAATTCTTTTCAGAAGGCCCCACAACTCTCAGACTCACCACTCACGGCACTGCAACAGCCTTGGACCCATTGGATCGAGGCTGTAGATCAGTAAGGGTTGGACAGTGAGCCCAAAGTGCTCCTTAACTTTAGAAACACTTTTATCAGCGAGTGCCGAAGGGGGCATGGGATGTTTTTGTGCCGACTTAGTGCAGGCAGAGGCAGGCAAGAATAGCTCAGTCACTGACTGATGAGTCTGGAGTGCAAGAATAATTAACAAATTGGAGGTCATATGGCTGAGCAGGGAGGCCGAATGGTGGCTTCCAACTTCGCTGTGTTTCTGCCCCTGTCTGCCTGTTCTATATACTACTTACCCCAGGCTAGCTCTGATTACAGGTTTGTGTTTGTGTTTGGGGGGGGGGGGGGGGCGGCGGTGTTGGGGGAAGAGGGGCTAATTATTGTCTCTGTGTGGGGAGGGGATGATTATGGTGTGTGAGTGGGGAGAAAGACTGATTACTGCATGTGTGTTAAATTGGGGTCACATTAGAAAATAATTTGGGAAGCACTGGTGGAGAGGGTACAGAACTTGAGATAACTGCACATGTCTTCAAATGTATATCATGAATGTATTGGGATTTACAAGTCTTAAAGAACATTTATAAAGGATTGTATTGCTTAAATGTTGTCACGCTCACGCCATACAACTTATGATCGAAATATGAACTTATGAAACATAAACCCAAAATGGACACTTTGCTGTACAACAAAATGGAGTTGAAAACTTTTGCCAGTATAATGGAACTGCAAATCCCTGAGTTAATCTCCACATCTGGACAAGTCTTGAAGAGTTCTTTAAAATGCAAATGACCTTTCTGGACATATCTTTGAGAAGTCATCAAAAGGCAAGCAACCTTTTCTGGGATTAATGGCTGCACTTCTCCAACTAATTAAAAGACTGGTTTCACAATACTGTTTTCAGAACTTTTGTCTCCAAAGTTGAAATCCAGAAAATGGTGTGAAAAGTTCCATCTTATCAAAATGGTATGTGGTTGAATGATTCTCAAACTCCATTGTTCTTTTATAACGCCTAGGCCAACCTATGCCACTCCACCCACCCCCTATGGCCCCTCAAAACCTCTGTGCCAATCTATGCTCCTCTACCCATCCCCCGGCCTTTTATAGCCCCTGTGCCAACTTAATGCCAACTCATACTAAACCATGCCCCTCACCTACCACCCATTGCCTTGTCACCTGCCATGCCAGCTCACCCAGTATCCACCATGGGCAGACCTCAGGACCCATTCTGTCATTAAATAAAGTTCTTAAGTGTCTATTAGTGAATTCATTAGTAAAATCACTGCCATTGATAAAAACCCATTCATTACTTTTAACTTCCTTTAATCCCTTATAAAAACAAGCATTGGAATTCATGGTCTCACTTCAAAGAGTTTATAACTGCTTGGAGCTGTCAGGCACTCCACTGTGATAATGAAAAGTTGTAAAATCAATCATGGAACATTAATCCTGCAATGATTGCCCTCAGGTTTATGTCAACAGACAGAGTGAAATAGTAAGCACTGATTTTTGAACACTGCAGAGAATTTTGTTTCAAATATTTAAATGGCAGGAGTTTTAAGTGCCTTTCTCCTTTGATAGCTTTGTTGACAGTTCACTTTGCAAGTTCCTTTTAACAGCTCACTTAACAGCTTCTTTTGATAGCTCTCCAGAGAATTCCAATGAGTTTGTGCACTTTTTTATGCACAACCCTACTTTTAACAATCCCAAGGGGCAGCCTGAAGAGCATCTGACCTCTCCCAAAGGGGTCCCCGGACTATATCCAAAAGAGCATTTTACCTCTGCAAAAGGGTGCCCTACCTCTCCAAAGAGCTCTGGCAGCTTAGACCATCTCCTACCAGATCTAAAGTGCACAAGTCATGTTTTGGGCATTCCACTGAAGAAAATCAGATCAGCATGAGACAGGACAGCAACACTTTAACATGTGCAGTTGCCTCCATGAACCACAGAAGTGCGATCCATTCCCGTTCCCCTCCCCACCCCCGTGAAAATGATACGTGCCATGTTCTGTGTGGGGCTTCCAGATCCATACCGCCACCACTATTTTTGTAATGAGGGAGAGGCCCTCCATCTTTATGAAAATTCAGACCTAGGTTTCTGACAAAGAGGTTTAATAAGGCATATTCTTCTCAGACAGAAACAAAAGCATCTAGACCAGCAAAGGAAAAAGACCCTGGCTAAGAAACACCAGCAGGCGGAAACTCAGTTTGGCTTTGACCTCTCTACCTAAGGAACCATACCAGGGCTTCACTACAGCGCTTTGCTATTGCAGCTTGATTAGAGTGGAACAAGAGAAATCTGCTACTGCGAACACACAACAACAGTAAAGCCACCTTCCTAAACCTCCAGACTCTTTTCTTCATTAGGAAAAAAGATTACGGGCCTGCATCATTTCAAGTCTTCACCTTGGGGAAAAGAAGGTGTGAGGGAGAACTCCTGAAGCCCTAAAATCTGAATGCATGATACTTCTGTAACCACAATTTTTTCTTGAGTGTGTATATATTTGTCTGAGTGTGAGAGTGGGTGTCATCACATATTTTTTGGGTATTTTCTAATAAATATTTATCTTTTAAAATTTACAAGAAAACCTGTAATTTGTTTGTTGCTGACAGTCGCAGCACTCAGGGGTTAAAACATTTTTTTAAAAAAACATGCTGTCTTTGGTCAGTCAAGAGGTGGAAAAAAGGGGAACCATTCCTATTGTCTCTTCCCTGCCCATAACACTGTTGACAATTCTCAATTTGATTCTGGAACCCTGTGCATTAGTGCATTAGCCTATGTTTTCAAATGAATGGATTTGAAAACGGACACTTGCACTTTCATGTCTTAACACTAGTTTTGGCGTGCTTTATGTCTCAGGTACATATTTATATCTGGTTCACACACATGTGGTTAGGCATTCTAAAATTATTTTATAATCCAGAAAATTCCCAAATCCAGAAATGCCTTGATTTGGACTGGAGAGGTTAGAGCAGTGAATTTTCTAAATCTCAGAAGCATTGTAGTAGAAAGTAGACAGACAATGAACTATAGAAGTTTAAACATACATCTTGGGAAATTACTATAATAAATAGGTTCTCTTTTGTAATGTGCAAATTATATCTTTAATTTGAAGTTTGGTAAAACAGATTTCTGGATGTTTAAGAAAGAGGACCTAACTCTAATAGTTTAATTGCATGGCAGTTTCATGGTTAGCATCAATAAATTGTATGCATAATTTATTTGAACTTCAATTCATTGATGATTTTGAGAGGTAGTTTCTCTCAACTATTCAACTGAGCTCATCTGAACAGGAATCTGTTCTGAAAAGTCTCAGTGCCAAGGCAAAACAGCCTGAATTGCCTGCTAGAATTTTCATCCTCATGTACAGCACAAGTTAATCTATTTTGAACAGACACCATCAGTTGGTGAATTCTAGGAAAAAAATACAAAGATAAACCTAAAGTCTAAATTAAAATAAAGATTTGGCATTATTGTAGATAGGACCACAAGAATGTCTGTTATGACTTAGCATTTAGCATGGAGAAAAACATAATACAGTGCCATACCACCAATGTACGAGTGTAATACAACCACATGATTGTTTTTCAACCAGCAGGTGGCAGAATTGATCTGCCATAGTTGGGTTAATATTTTATTCCACAATGAATATAAAAGAGCACCTACTTGAAATGTAGAAGTTTGAGGCATAATTATTTACTTTTCTATCCTTTAAACAGTAATTATCCAAAATGCAGGGGTGAGGAAGGGTCATATCTAAACACCAAATACTTTACTGACAATGGCATATGATCCTAATTTCTGTGTCAAAGACGTGCTATAGTTCTTTCAGTCAATGAAGTCGCAGTGTCAGATGGAAGGGGAAATCTGGCCAGTCCAGTTCTTTCAGTATTCCATAGATGATCTTATTGAATTGGAGCAATTCAAATCCCAAGTTAGGTATCTGGATGACTTAAAAAATATTAATGTAGATTTTCAAAACCCTTGCTCTGACCAAGGTACTTACTTATTTAACTGTAAATGCAATTTGCAAGTGCATGTCCATGATTTTCTGACCTACCTTCATGATGGACTAGGTGCCTCACTGTGGGAGAAGTCATGGAAAATCAATCCTATTATGTCTGGGATGTTTATAATATTCTTCTGTAATTCCGAGGTTGTGTTTGGGAGAGCAGTGTTTAAATTTGGCTGCACTTTGCAACTAATAAAGCTGTATAATTAATCTGAAACTAAAATAATAGTAATGGAAATAATCCATGTAGGTTGATGCAGCAAGTAAGAATCTTTGATTCTTCAGTACAAGAATATCCTTCTTAACCCTTTATATATTTAAGTATAATTTCTGCATGAAAATCTCTCTCCCATGTATACACAGAGGCACAAAAACACAAATAGAATGAGATGTCGTTTATCTGAACAGTTTCAGAAACACCCCCAATCAGATAAGTGAACCATTTAGATGAGCGATCTTTATTAAATCAAGCGTGCTACTGTATTAAGTGGTATTAACTCAGCATAGAACCTGATATCCAGTATCATGATATAATATGGGATGCTGGGAGGTCCAGAAAGTTTAACTAACCAGTCAGTGTTTAGATACATGGATTTCTTCAGTATACATACAAGGATGTGGAATAACTGAAACATATTGCGATATTACAAGTTTGTAACAAAACCTGGGGTTCTGATGAAATAAAGGAAGAGAAAACACAGAGCAAGTAAAAGTCAGCCAATTGATTTTGTTCAGCTAGATGTCTGAAATGCATGCATGTCTAAATCCAGTTACTGAGGATTTGCCTCCCATCTGTTGACCTATTAGGAGTTATTTTGGTTAAAGGATGAAACAGGCGCTAAGTGGGTGCAGTACTACTAAGACACCTGTGTTTGAAATTCTAGTTTTAGCATGCAATTTTGGTGTAATTGCTGATTACCATAATTTGAACTTGCCTGGAGGTGCTAAAATGGACACCTGCAGGTTTAGCATTCAAGCACCAATTAAACACAACTTTTGTGGAACAACATGTATGGACTCCACTCACTCACTTCTTCTGAAGGTGTGGAGTGTGCTGGCTGACACATAGCAGCACATTTCAGGATGGCTCAAGGGCCGAGTTGGTGGAAACACTTGGACACAGCACTGGAGGTTCTGTGGAAGAGATCCAGAGAAGGGATGCCCTGTACCGCAAAGGGGAAAGAGCCTAGCACCTGAATTTTCATGGGGAGGGAGAAGGTCACCAGCTTAGTCAAAACCTGGCACCAACCATTTTTGCCACAGTTATTGGGGCAGGGTTGGGGGAAGGGGTGGGTTGGAGAATGAGGTTAGGTTGTAGTTTTCATGTCCGTGGTTCACAGAGGCAGCTGCACATTGAGTAGTGCAGCTCTCTTCAAACAGATCCAATTTTTATTAGTGAGATGCCCAAAACATGACTCATGGGCTTTAGACCTCTGAGGAAAAGGTCTAAAGCTGTCAGAGTTATTTGGAGAGGTAGGGTACCCTTTTGGATAGGTCCAGGTGCCCTTTGGGAGAGATCGGGTACTCTTTGGGAGAGGTAAGGTGCACTTTGGGAGAGGTCAAGTGCCCTTTGGGAGAGGTAAGGTGCCCTTTGGGAGGGATCAAGTGCCCTTTGGGATTGGTCCAGTGCCCTTTAGAATTGTTAGGATTAGACATGAATGTGTGTAAAAAGTGGATAAACTCAATTGGAATTAAAAAAAACTTTAGAACTAAAAAAAGTCTGCAGTTTTAAAAAAAGTGCTTGCTATTTCACTCTATCTGTTGACATAAGCCTGAGAGCTATCATTATAAGATTTGTGCTACATGACTGAATCCACAACTTATCATTATCAAAGTCGGGTGCCTGTCAGTTCACAGTGTGATTGATAGCTCCAAGTGATTATAGTCTTTAGCGTAGAACTATGAATACAAATGCTCATTTTTATAAAAGATTAAACACTTCGATGAAATGTTTGCTTTTACATGGGATTAAGTATTTGAAGGAATTTAAATGCGCTGAATGGGTTTTTATGAATGACAGTGTTTCTTTCAATAAAGTCTGCAATAGACATTTAGAACTCTATTTTATTTTATCTCAACATGGCTCCTGAGATCTGCCCATGTTGAATACTGGGTGAGTTGGCATGGAGGATGAAAGGGCAAAGGGTAATGGCCTTGGGGGGCATGGGTTGGCATGAGTTGGCTTAAGTTAGCATAGGGGCTATAAAGGACCATGGGGTGTGGGTAGAGGGGCATAGGTTGGCATGGAGGGTAAGAGGGACCATGGGGTGGGTGAGGGGCATGAGGTGGCATGAATTGACACGGATGGGGCATGGGGAGTGTCTGGGTGGTGAAGGGGTTGAAGGCTGCTTTTTGTTTTCTTGTGTT
The DNA here is from genome assembly GCF_017639515.1 of Carcharodon carcharias. Classification (NCBI taxonomy): domain Eukaryota; kingdom Metazoa; phylum Chordata; class Chondrichthyes; order Lamniformes; family Lamnidae; genus Carcharodon; species Carcharodon carcharias. The sequence continues at coordinate 199,014,424 of NC_054469.1, forward strand.
TTTTACAGCTGGGACCAAATGCCGGAGCCTTTCATACAGCTGGCCTTGGCACCTGGCGGACCCTGTGGCTGCCTCGGTACTGATTTTGGAGGCAGCAGGCCCAACTCTCATTAGCATCCACCTATCCAGAAGGAAACTCTGACCGTCTGGGGCACTTTTTCCTGAGTTGGATTTGCAGAGTCAGGACTTTCTCTGACTCTGTGTTCCTGACTCAGGAGTAAAAATCCAGGCCCACCTGTCTCCCTTTCCTTCAGCAGCTAGTTCTGCTCTCCCCGGCCTAATATTCTCCTCCTAATCCTCCTGCAGACCAAAGGATATCCTAGCTTAATACATGTGACCAAGTACTTCCTTTCTCGTGGTGACTGCTGTAAGGTGTCCTATAACACAGCACTTACTCCTTTTCGGTGAAATCTTCAGAGAATTTCTGCAGTAAATGTTCGTAAAAAGTTCTGGACAAAGTGTCCCAGAAAATCTCCAGATGTGTTTCAAAAAGTTCTCTTCAAATCTCTGCAGCAAGTGAACGGTAGCACTCAAAGTCTTTTGCAAGGACTTGTTTACTCCCAATCAGCTGGTCGCTGTTAAGAGAGGGTGTTTAGCCAAGCATTGGCCAAGCCAACTACCAAAATTCTGTGCAGCCTCTTAACGAGTGCTAACAGCAATTTCAGTGGTAATCAGTCCCTTAATGATCATCCAGACAGCATTACTACTGCAAGCTTCAACTCCTTCACCAAGATGGCATTGTGCGATAAATGTGGATAATCCCACATTTCACTTAAGACTCCATTTTGAAGGTTCTTTAGTGCTTAAAGCATCTCGAAAAAATCACCCCATTATGTTTGTTCCCAATATGGACTGCAGACACTATCTGGATACATGCTACTTGCCTGAGTCCAGAGAACTTAGACAAACATTGACAGAATCAAGGCTTCAGGTGCACCAGGGGTGTGCAGGGACACTTTTAGAGTTTATTCAATTGAAAATGAGCAGCTTACCAGAGTTGCTACCCACTGCCTTTTCCAATTCATTCATTTTTTCGTGTGCTCTCTGCCCAAAGTTAAATTCTTAGTTTATTGTCTGCTGATACTTCATTCTGTGCCGTTTTCTTGGCAGTTTTTGTCAGTGATGGTTTGACATTGCTTTCCATTCTCAGGGGCAGGATGAGGAAGCAGGCCCAAGTCTACCTCAGCTGGAATAGGAATCAAAGCCATGCTGTTGGCACTATTCTGAACTACATGCCAGCCATATAGCCAACTGAATAAACTGCACCCTCTCCCCCCGACCCTTTCCCAGTTAGAACTCCCTATCCCCTGGGGCCTTGTCATGCAGGGTTTTCTTGGGCCACATACGTAGAATCGAGACTCCACAGTGGCAGATCTGCCTCTTCAGGTTCCATTACTGAGTCACACCAGAAGGTCAATTATTAAAAGGACCTACCTGGCTCAAATCTGTTACTAAATCTGACAGAGAGGTTTGATATGATTCCAAGCTCTGTCACCAGGTTTGTCACTTTGAAGCCACTCACCATACCTCCCTTCAAAGAGCATATTAATTTTACTGATTGGGCCTTCACCTAAAGCAGGCTTAAGCCTATTGAAAGAAAGAAAAAAATAATTCCCTGCACTTATTTAATACTGTTCCTGACTTCAGGGCATCCAAGTGCTTTACAGCTAGTGAAGTACTTTTTTTCAGGTGTAGTCACTATTCTAATGTAGACAACCATGCTAATGAGGCAGGAGGGAAAATTCTCAGCCTCCTGTCTCATATATCTGACATTTCACTATGATCTCCAATGGGGTGCAGTGCCAGGCAAAAGTCAGGCAAGTAAGGATAATTTAATTTCCAATACCACTCCAAATATTTTGTCATAGTCAGGGCCTTTTGACCACTGATCTCTCTATTAGCAGTCAGAAGGCCTTGATCTTGGAAGACTAACACATAGCTGCCATCTCCTCGGCTTGTAGCTGCATGTGATTGCCAACCTCTTTCAATGGCACCAGGTCCTGTCAAGGAGCAACCTGATGTTAGATGTGCCGCATGTCATTTTAATAGCTGAAAAAGAAAGTTCTGGTGTTCCTGGGCTTAAACAGAGTGAAATATTAGATAGCGAAAAGAGAAACATCAAGCAGGAAGAACACCTACTCAATCTTCTTTCTGTTAGTTTAATGGATGAAAAATTCAGCATGTTTCTTTACAGATGTATAGCTCTTTCCAGCTAATTTTCCTGTAATCACTGTGTTCAGATGATCCAATATGCCTAAGTGTACAATCCAGATTTTGATTTGTTGTCGAAGAACATTTCTGATGTTAAGTAGTGTTCTCATTTTTTATTTAATTGTTTGGTCTTCAAACAAACTAAAAGTCTTTTTTATTCTCACAAATGACTAGATTTGCTGAAGCATCATTCCCCTCCTCCAAGGAAGTCACCCCCAGTTCCCTGCTCACAACCAGAATGGTTTGTGCATGCACCACCATCTTCCAAAAACAAGGAGTAAGTATATGTATTTTTCTGTGTACAATCTTTGATATTGAATTGTGAATTCAGAAACATTAGCATCGTTTGGATAGAAAGAAAGGTTAAAGTCTAATATTTGGATAAATATTGTGTTAATATTAACTGCTTTATTTCAGACAGTTATGTGAAAAAGTACAATTTTTAATAAACGCACGTTCAGAAGAATGACAACATAGCAGTCATTCTAGGCTGCTCTTGCACAACTTATTGTGGCAGTGGCAATTAGCAAGGTTACGCCTTTATCTTTTCTTTGTGGAAGAGGGAAATCTCAAAGAAGAAAATTAACAGATAAAAAACACGAGGACTAGGAAAGAGCAATTAACAGCTAAAAAGGAGTTACTTATTGAAAATGTGAAATTTAAATCATAAAATGTTGGAAATATGCAGCAGGTGCATCAGGATTTTAAAGAAAAAGCCAATGCAATTATCCTGGTAGAGATGCTTATGTAGGTTTTCCACTCAATGATGCTTGATTAACAGACATAAAGTGGGTGTAACTGATTGGAAAAATGGGAACACATCTGCTGCTACAGACTTTCTCCTATTTAGTCTCCAATCCAATTTTATACTAATATCAGAAACAGACAGCAGTTGGTAGTTGATTCTATTAAAATTAGCCCTCAATCACATTATTTTGCAATTTCCGGTGTTTACAGCAGCGTGATATTTAAGCATCTACCCACCCATATGAAGTGGACATCCTGGGCTGTTAGGGTGCTTTGTTCATAAAGTATGTGAAGAAAATAATAGCACAAAGGAGTGACAATTTTGTAGGACCAGATGGCTTTTAGAGGAAGTAGATAATAACATTGCCAATATTCTAACTATATTCTTTCAAGGTTTTCTGGATTCAGGAACTGTTCCTTTGGGTTGCACATGCCATTCTGCTGTTTAAGGAGGTTTAAGAGATATAAATTATAGAATTATATACCAGTTAGCCTAACATCTATTGACTGGAAATTATTAGAGGCTGTAATTACGGATACAGTGACTGAATTCTGAAAATTTCCAGCTGATCAGAGAGAACCAGCATGGATTAGTAAGTAAATGGTAGGCAATTCTTGATGAACATGATTGAATATTTTGAAGAGGTGACTAAAGTCGTGAACAGAAGAATGTCTTTGGACTTTATTTATATAGACTTCCAGAAGACATTCAATGAAGGCCCTCATTAGTGAATATCCAAAAGTGGTGATAATGGAGGTCTGACTTAAAAAAGGACTGGGCTGGGTATTAAATATTCTTGGATAGAAAATGTTCAGGAAAGATAGGGAAGGGAAGAATGGAGGAGTGATGGCAGAGTTGATTAAGCGAAGATTACAGTGCTGGAGAAAGAGGATGTCCTAGAAGAGTCAGTGACATAATCTATTTGGTTAGAGTTAAGAAACAACTGAGGTACCATTATACATTACTGGGTGTATTCTATAAGCCACCAAGCAGTGAAAAAGATATAAAAAATCAAATTTGCAAGGAAATTACATAGAGGTGCAAAAATTATAGACTGGGTATCATTAATTATTTTAATATGGACATGGATCTTAATAGTGTAAAGGGAAGAGGGGGGAAGAATTTATGAAGTGAGAATTATGTTTCTGGCCCAACGAACAAGGAGGCATTATTGGATCTGGTTCTGGGAACTGAAGTGTGTCAAGTGGACCATGTGTCAGTTTGAGAATATTTAGAGAACAATGATCATGGTTTCATAGTATCATAAGATTTAGCATAGCTTTGGGAAAGGAGCAATGTAGTGTAAAAATGCTTAATTAGAGGAAGGCCAATTTCAATGGGGTAAGAACAGATCCAGCCCAGGTAAATTGGGATCAAAAATTAGCAGGCAAAAATGTAATGGAATGATAGGCTGCCTTTAAAAAGGGGATAGGTTGGGTACAGTCGAGTTCCATTTACACAAGAGGGAAAGGTTGGACAATCAAAGCCCGAGCCCCCTGGATGGCAAGAGAGATAGAAAGTGAGGTGAAGCAGAACAAGTGTGCATATGACAGGTGTCAGATTGATAATACAAGTGAAACCCAGGATGAATGTAGAAAGTTCAGAGGGGAAGTGAAAAAGGAAATAAGACAACAAGAGAATGTGTGAGAAGAGACTGGCAGTTAATATAAAAGAATTCAAAAGCCCACTATAGGCATATAAATAGTAAATGGGTAGTAAGAGAAGGGGTGAGGCTGATTAGGGACAAAAAAGGGAATAAATGCATGGATGAAGAGGGCATGGCTAAAGTACTAGGTGAATACTTTGCATTGGTCTTTACCAAGGAAGAAGATGCTGCCAAAATTGTAGTGAAAGAGGAGCTGGTTGATACAGGCTAAAAAATAATAAAGAGGAGGTATCAGAAAGGCTGGCTGTACCTAAATTTGAAAAGACTCCAGGACCGAATGAGATGCACCCAAGGATACTAAGCGAAGTAAAGATAGGAGTTGCCATGGGAATGGCCATGATCTTTCAATCCTCTTTAGATATGAGAGGACTGAGAGAGAGATTTTGAACAGATAAAGCATTTCAAAATTGGGCATCCATGAGGTGCTGTGGGGCATCAGCAGCAGCATAATTGAACACAACCACTATCTGTAACCTCATGGCCCAGCGTATCTGATTTGCCCAATCTATGTGCAGATTAAAGTCATCCTTGATTTTTTTTTGATTCTTTCACGGGATGTGGGCATCGCTGGCTAGGCCAGAATTTATTGCTCATTCCTAATTGCCCATGAGAAGGTAGTGGTGAGCTGTCTTCTTGAACTGTTGCAGTCCATGTGGTGTAGATACACCCACAGTGCTATTAGGGAGAGAGTTCCAGGATTTTGACCCAGTGACAATGAAGGAATGGCGATAAATTTCCAAGTCAGGATGGCATGTGTTTTGGTGGGGAACTTCCAAGTGGTGGTGTTCCCATGTGCTCTTGTCCTTCTAGGTGGTAACAGTCGTGGGTTAGTAACGTGCTGTCTAAGGAGGCTAGGTGAGTTCCTGCAGTGCATCTTGTAGGTGGTACACACTGCTGCCACTGTGTGTTGGTGGTGGAGGGAGTGAATGTTTGTAGATGGGGTGCCAGTCAAGTGGGCTGCTTTGTCTTGGATGGTGTCAAGCTTCTTGAGTGTTGTTGGAGCTGCACTCATCCAGCCAAGTGGAGACTGTTCCATCACACTTGGGCATTGTAAATGGTGGACAGGCTTTGGGGAGTCAGGAGGTGAGTTATTTGCTGCAGGACTTATAGCCTCTGACCTACTCTTGTAGCCACACTATTTATATGGCTAGTCCAGTTCAGTTTCTGGTCAATGGTAACCCCCAGGATATTGATAGTGGGGGATTTAATGATGATAATGACATTGAATGTAACATCTTTATTTAAAAAAAGGAGGGAGACAGGAAGCAGGAAACTACAGGCAAGTCATAGGGAAATTGCTAGAATCCATTATCAAGGAGGTTATAACAGGATACTTAGAAAATCATAATTTGATCAGGCAGAGTCGACATGGATTTGTGATAGGGAAATCATGTTTAATTAATTTATTAGAGGTTTTTGAAGAAGTAACAAGCCAGGTGGATAAAGGGGAACCGGTAGATATGTTTTTTTTTATTCGTTCCTGGGATATGGGTGTTGCTAGCTAGGCCAGCATTTACTGCCCACTCCTAATTGCCCTTCTTCACAGGGCAGTTGAGTCAACCACATTGCTGTGGGTCTGGAGTCACATGTCGGCCAGACCAGGTAAGGGTGGCAGATTTAAAATGATATATTTCCACTAAAGTGAACCAGATGGGTTTTTACAACAATCGGCAATGATTTTGTGGTCAACATCAGACTTTTAATTCCAGATTTTTATTGAATTCAAATTTCACTATCTGTGGGATTCAAACCCAGGTCCCCAGAACATTACCCTGAGTCTCTGGATTACTAGTCCAGTGACAATACCACTACGCCACCACCTCCTCATGGTATACTTGGATTTCCAGAAGGCATTTGATAAAGTGTCACAACAAAGGTTACTATACAAGATAAGAGGACATGCTGCAGGGAGAAACACATTAACATAGATAAAGGATTGGTTAGCTAACAGGAAGCAGAGAATGGGTCTTTTTTGGGTTGGCAAGCTGTAACTAGTGGAGTGTCACAGGGATCAGTGTTGGGGCCTCAATTATTTACAATCTTTATCAATGATTTGTGTTGAAGGGACCGAATGTCTGGTAGCTAAATTTTCCAATGACACCAAAATAGGTAGGAAAGTATGTTGGCCATGGGAGGTAGAGAATCTGCAAATGGATATAGACAGGTTAAGTGAGTAGGCAAAAATGTGGTAGATGGAGTATGATGTGGGAAAATCTGAATGTGTCCACTTTGGGAAGAAGAATAGAAAAGCAGTATAGTATTTAAATGGAGAGAGACTGCAGAAGTTGGTTGTACAGAGGGACCTTCCTGGTACATGAAGCTCAAAAAAAGTAAAATGCAGGTACCGCAAGTGATTGGGAAGGCAAATGAAATATTGGCATTTATTGTAAGGGGAATGGAATATTAAAGTAGGGGAGTTTTACTGAAGCTGTACAGGGCATTGGTGAGACCACATTTGGTGTACTGTGTGCAGCTTTGATCTCCATATTTGATAAAAGATATAATTGCATTAGAAGCAGTTCAGAGAAGGTTCTCTCAACTCATTCCTGGGATGAAGGGCTTATTCTATGAAGAAAGATTTAACAGGTTGGGCCTATACCCATTGGAGTTTAGAAGAATGCGAGGTGATATTATTAAAACATATAAGATCCTGAGGGGCTTTAATAGGGTAGATACTGGGAGGACTAGAACCAGGGGACACAGTTTAAGAATAAAAGGTTCAACTTTTAAGACAGAGATGAGGAGAAATGTATTCTCACAAAGGGTCATTAGTATGCAGAATTCTCTTCCCCAGAAAGCAGTGGAGTATGGGTCATTGAATTTATTCAAGGCAGAGTTAGACAGATTTTTGATAGACAGGCAAGTCAAGGGTGATTGGGGTGGGGTGGGGTGGGGGGGGGGTTGGCAGATGAAAAAGTGGAGTTGATACCACAACCAGAACAGCCATGATCTTATTGAATGGTGGAGCAGGCTTGAAGAGCTTAATCCTGTTCCTAACTCTTATGTTCCTATGACTGAAGATTGGCATATGTTACAGCTTTGTTCAAACCAAGGGTGGAAGGATAAACATAGCAGCTAATGACCAGTAAGTTTAACCAGAGTGGAAAATGGTAGTGAGGAGTGAAAATCCAAGACATCATGGGCCAAATGGTCTCCTTCTTTGCTGTAACCAATGTATGATTCTATGATCAGAAACTGTTAGCTAAAGCTGAAGCTTACGGAATTCAGGGCAACTTATTGCCATGGTTGGGAAATCGAGCAAGTGACAAGACAAAGAGAGGAGAGATAATGGGCAGTTACTCAAATTGGCAGGATGTGACCTGTGATATCCCGTAGGGATCTGTATTGGTATCTGATTCACCATATTTATTAACAACTTTGATGACTGGATAGCAAGCCACACATCCAAGGTTGCTGATGACACAAAGATAAGCGGTAAGCGGTATTGTCAGCAGTGAAGATGGGATGTAAAACTACAAAGAGATATTGATATATTAAGTAAATGGACAAAAGTGTCATAAATGGATTTCAATGTAGGCATGTGACCAAAGTCATCCACTTTGGACATAAAAGGGTAGATCAGAGTACTTTGTAAATTGTGAAACAGTGGAGGTCCGGAGAGTCTTAGAGACCCATATACATCGATCATTAAGGTGTCATGAGAAGTAAAGCAAATTGGAATGCTGGCATTTATACCGAAGTCTAGAATACCAGGGGGTAGAAGATATACAGTTAGTCTTAAGGTGGTGGTTGCCTTCTTGAAAATCGCTACTTTAAGTGAAACCCCTTCAAGTGAAGAATGGTTTCCCATAGAAGTCAATGTTAAAGCCAGAGGTAGGTTCCTGAGGACAATTTTTGCCAGAAAAGTCAATGTAAAAATTGAAACACTGTACCATATATGTGCAGAGCTGTGCATTCCTAGCTGAAATAACTTGCAAAGTAAAATAAATCACTTAACAGAAATACTATATAAATTTAAACACAGATACTGTACAGTACAGTACAGAGTGGTATTGCTGTACAGTAAAGAATTCTTTTTAAAACTGAAGTTGACAGCATATCCTCAGGTACGTACTATACAAACAGCAGAGAAATTTGAAAAATAGAGTTTACACTACCGTACAGTATCTGCACTGTACAGCAGAGAATTCTTCCCAAAAACAAAATCCACAAAGTTCCTCAACTGATACAGGGTACAGTTAAAAAAAAGTTTAAAAATGAATTTTAGTTTAGTAAAAATGCAGCAAAAAAAGATGTTCCCCGAATGTACAGTAAGGACAAAATGGCACCAAGACAATCAGAAGCGAGACTCTGTTCACAGAATCATTGGGCCTGGTTGCTCAATTACATTATCACGTTGGGCCCTTGTTGGTGTCATCACATTGCTTGCACCCGTTTAAATGGGAAGCGCTGCACTTTAAATGGAACACTGACATTTAAAAAAAGCCCTTTAAAATGAAACCACTTTAAAAGGGGACACTTAAAATGAGGAGTCCCTGTACTACAGCTATTCAAAGCCCTTATTAGACCATATCTGGAGTACAGTGGTCAGTTCTGGGCACCACGTTTTAGGAAGGATAAACTGGCTTTGTAGAGATGATATCTGGAACTCTAAGGGTGGAATTTTACGGCAGCAGAATTTTAGGTTCCCTCTGAAGCCAATGGAGTTTAGAATGGTTCACTCCATTTTATGGCCCTGTCCCCGCTGTGAATAGGCCATAAAATTCCAGCCTAAGAGTTAAGCTTTGATGAAAGGTTACACAGCTAGACTTATACTTTCTGGAATTTAGATGGTTAACAGGTAATTTAAATGAAGTGTTCAAGATAATAAGGGGAACTGAAAGGTTAGATGGAAACTATTTTGACAAGTTGGAGACTAGGGGTCATAACCTAAAGAAAGCTAGATCTTTCGGAAGTGAAATTAAAGAACAGTTTTACATGTACAGTTGATGCTAAGTCAATTGTTATTTTAAATCTGAAACTGATAGAAAGTTATTTTTCCCATTGTGTCTCTGTATCCATCTAGTTCCATCGCTCTGCCTTTTTGAGATGCTAATTAAAAGTTTTATTTTTTAAAAATATTTTCCCATTTCTTCTTAAAAGCTGTTATAGATTTCATTTCCACCACTCTTTATTTATTGGAATAATCCATATCCTAATGACCCTCTGCATAAAAAACTCTCCTAATCTCTTTTTCTCTTGATGATAATCTTAAATTTATGCTCTGTTACTAACTCATTGACCAATGGAAATAGCTTCTCCTTATTTATATTCAAAACTGAAGCCTCTCATTCCAGACATCATTTTAGTGAATTACTTCTGTAACCTCTTCACAATTTTTCTATAATTTTTCTGAAAGTACGGGCTCAAAAGCAATGATTTGTATAGGCTCACATTACCACTTTGCTTTTTATTCTGTACCCTCATTTATAAAGACTAGGATCTCAAACTTTTTTTTATCAGCTTGTCTTCCTTTTAAAGATGTTTCTTAACGCTGATGAACAAAATTATTATCACTCATTGCACACTTAGAATTTGTGATTGCTTTAAAATACAGAGCAAATTTAAGCTACAGTATTTGGTGTCAATGCTAAAGTAGTATTGTTAAACAGAGCAGATGTTTGTCAAAATATATAGGAATGAATATAATATAATGCATCCATTTCAAAAGCAGCAGCATTAACAAATTGAATGCCACTTTACTTACAGTGTTCCTAAATGGTATTTGCCAGAGTACATGGTTCATGAGGAGTTCACACCCAGCACGTCTGATAGTAAGCCTAGAAAATTACTTCATGATCCTGATAAGATTGCTTTGGAGAAGGAGGTAGAAGACAATGAGAAGGAAAATAAAGTAAAGGTAATCTATTAATTAGCAGGCATACTAATTTTAATATAATATACTTTCCTACTGCTTATATCAATAACAATTGAGAAGATGGTAAATGTCTCAAGTCTCCCAAACTCTGATGATCTAGGGATGTAAACTGTTGAGTGGTTTATTTATTCTAATTACTATGGATGGTGGGACAGAATGTACTGTTCTCATTTTTGAACATTTGGGATCTTAGCACGCTAATCTGACCCGACATTGATAGTTTACTGCTGATATGAGTCTGATTAAAGAAACTTAACCGTCCAACTTCCATAAGTTCATAAAAACTTGAAGTAATATGCGCTAAATGGCTGATTGCAAATATGATCTACCTCTCAAAGATACCTTCATTGATGTGTTTTCTTTTCACCATTCATGCAGATTTGTTTTTCAAAGGTAGGAACAATACACTGGGGTAATTTTAACCTAACCCACTTGGCAGCAAACTGACGGGATCATATCAGCTGCCTGGTTTGCACCCCACCCCATTTTATTCTCCATTGGATCTAGTGGGGAGTAAAATAAGGTGGGGTATAAATAACTTTGCTCAGAGGTGAAAATTTGTTTTCTCACTTATAGGACTGAATTTTTGGATGAGCTGGGAGTCCCGTACTGGGGTCAAAAACGGGAGATGACTCCACTCTGGCGGGCAGCAGGATGCTGGGGAGGCATTTTGTTGTAATGGCCAATTAACAGGCTGCTGCCGAGGTTGCCATCCAGTTGAGGATGACAGCGCACCTCCCAGTGCTGCCAGCCCAATCACTAGTGGTTGCAGGTGCTGATGTTGGATCATCAGGAGAAGGGCTCCTCAATGACAAGGTGCTCATGAAGACAGGTGAGATTTTTTAGGGGATTTCGGGGCGGGGGAGAGGGCCCTCTGTGGTTCATATAGTACCTATCAAAAAAGGGTCCCCCTTCTCCCCTCCCCACCTTCTACCCTCCACTTCTCTTCCCCCCTCCACTCCTCCCCCCCCCCCCCCGCCCCCCCCCCCCACCATCGACCACTGGGAAACTACTGGGAGGCTGCCAGGATTTATCTGGTGGTCTCCTCTCACAGCAGTGGGCTGTACTGACATGGGCAAGGTGCCTTTGGGGGTGGGTAGGTGTCCCTTAAATGGTCAATTAATTACTGCAATTGGCCGTCCAGTGGTCGGCCATGTGTCTAAGGTTCCTGCCACTGGCATTTTGCCATGGTGGTGGGAAGGCGTTGGAGTCCGCTCCTGACACCCCGTCATATTGCAGCCCTCCTGCCCCCCAGCTTGTCTCCAAAGGGCTGGGAAAATTCAACTCATAATTCCTTTTAATCAAAATGAGGTTTTTCAATCAGCTATTTACTGATTTATGCACCTGCACCATTAAAATAATTAATATGTAGAAGTTGTGTTCACACATTCAATCCTTGTTTCCCAGAGGTTTTCAAATCTCTGGGCAAAATGATGATGGTCACAAGGTCATCTTTCAGAAGTAATGCTGAAAGTACTTCATTTCAAAGTGATATTGAGAAGCTGCCAAACTAAATATAGTCAAATGAATGTTTTTTAGTTTATTTTATATCATACTTTCTAGAATTTGGAGATGTTTCATACTTGTATCATGCTGTCATTTTAGGTAAAAAAAAATGAAGGCCAGATCTCCTCTAGTGGGCCAAATAAAAGACTGGCCAAATAAAAGTCTGTTTTGAGAAAAAAACTCCAGGGTGGATGATGTTACTGCTTGATTATATAATTATATTTCTGCATAAGTCAGAATTATAGAATCATACAGAAGAGAACAAGACCATTTAGCCCATTATGCTTGTGTTAGCTCTTTTAAAGAGCTATCCATTTAGTCCTACTCCCCTGCTCTTTCCCCATGGCCCTGTAATTTTCTCTACTTCCAATATTTATCCAGTTCCCTTTTAAAATTACTAGTGAAGCTCCCACCACCCTTTCAGGCAATGCATTCCAGAGCAGAATAACTCACTGTGTAACAAAAAATTCACCTCCTCTCACCTCTGGCCTTTTGTAAATTACCTTAAATCTGTGTGTGTCATCTGGTTATTGGCCTTCCTGCCCTGCCAGTGGAAACAGTTCCTCCTTTTTCCCTTGTCACACCTTTCATGATTTGAATGCCTCTATTAAATCATCCCTTAACCTTCTCGGCTTTCCAGACAATCCCAACTTCTCTGGACTCTCCACATTACCGAAATCTCTTATTGTTGATACCGTTTTAGTAAATCTCTGTACTCTTGGTGCCTGACAACTTTCCTAAAGGAAGATATATGTGCCTGGCTCAGATATAGTTAAATAGAAATCATAAAGAAGTGTTAGTTCCTTTGCCAGATTTAGTTTAAAGGAAAAAAAGACAAAAAACAAACATATTTTGATTACAAACTTACCACATAGGATTTTGAAGGAGAGATATACCTTGGAAATTCTATCCCCATCCCCACTTGTATATGTTTCTCTACTTTATCTGAATAAAAATAAAAATTGAGCTATGATGCAGGTACTCCTTGTCTCTATCATGGAACTTCACCGGAAGATTCATATTTTGATTGAACCCGATTCATATACAAATAGCAGAGATGAATGGTTATCCTGCAATTTCATTTCATTACCATGTGAATATTATGCAGACATTTTGATCAGGTAACTAACTAAGAGGTAGACTCCACAGAATATTCATATACCTGATCAATGGAAATGATGAGCTTGATGGATTAAATGGTTTGTCCCTGTTCCATAATTTCTTACGTCCTTACCAATGCACTTTCAGAAGACCACTGTTACTTAAGATCACGAGAAATAAATTCCAATAGTTATAATTAGTTATATTCAACTGTCTATTGGAAAAGTTAAATTTTAATTGATCACACAGCTAGTGAGAGGCTGTATCTGTTGAAGAAATATGTCTATTTACTGACGGGCATGAGCTCCAATGCAATACAGTGCCCCCCCCAACTTATAATGAGCATGTTTGTGCAGACATAATTTATCCATTCTATAATGTGCTAAGGCTATGGGTGGAATCATCCCAGAAATCAGCAAAGTCTGATATCAGGTGGGGAAAGCGGTGTTTTACCCACCGATGGCAATGGTGGCTTTATCCACAGTATCATGTGGCACTTTGTTGAAAAAATGCAAGGGCACGGGTTTCATGTCAGATCACTGGTAGGTCAGCCTCTGATTTGCCCACCCCGGCATTACTTCAGACCTTAAGTAATCCATACACCATATTTAAAGGGCGCCCCTGTGCAGAGCTAGCACTCTCTAAGGGATCAGAAGCTGCTTGAAAGTTAAGGCTGCCAAAGGGAGGAAACATGCTGCCCACAAATTTAATGATGCCTCCCTGGAGCGCCTACTGGATGCAGTGGAGGCCTCTGTGAAGTCCTCTGCCCCCACACTGGGCAAAGACCAGCAAGCAAGGTTACCAATCAAGAATGGAAGGCAGTGGCAGTGGTGGTCAGCGCCAACATCCTGCAAGAAAGGACAGCCACTCTGCTGAAAGAGGATGAACGATCTCCTCCGTTCTGCCAGGGTAAGTCACTCTTTTCATCACTGTCAACTCACACACTCACAAACCCCTCACACATCCACAGGGATCTCACTCACTGCCAGTTCAAGGGACATTGCCATTCACTCTGTCACACACACCTTCATCTGCCATGCAGATCATATCCTCATCCTGTCCATGGCACCAACTCAGCACCCACAAAAGCCAGGCGTCCTTCTCATCTGGCCTGGCAGGCGTCCTGCATACACTCTCTCCATCTGTATACATGCAAGGTAAGCTGGCACATAACAAAAGGGAGACATTGCAGACTGATGGAGGAATGCCCAACATCAAGGTCCTCACAAACTTTGAAAATAGAGCTGGCTCACAACAATCTGGACCTTTCCTGTGCTGATGGTGAGGTCAGCAGCATTCAATCAAGTGAGGATCCAGCAATGCAACATCTATCAGACAACCATGCTGTGAGTGAATTCCCTGTTCCGCAGTCTCCTGCCATGCACTAATTATTTCTCATTCACAGGGCCGAGACCTGGAGGGCCCCAGCCTGTTTTCGGAGTCTTGCTGTGTGGCAATGGCACCCTCCTTGGCCTCTGGAGCTGGAGCTGGGGTCACAGGAAGAGGGGATTTGGATGAGCCGGACACTCCTGGAGTCACCTTGGTGGGTGACCCTGCTGATCCTCCTCCCTAAGGGTGCACAAGTGCCCCAGGCTGACTCCTTGAGAGGATGGGGCAGCTACAGTGAGCTCGAGATGTCCCGCCCTCCTCTCACATTGGCACTGATGGATGTCTATGAGTGCTTCTTCTGGGAAGCAGCTGAGGGGGTTCACAAGCCAGATCCTCAACTCCAGCCCGAGGACACCACAGAAGAGAAATCCGCAGACACTGACATTGAAGACCTGTCACAGTGCTCACCCTCCACCACACACCTGAGTGGGACCTAGTTCTAGAGTAGCTTCAGGATCACAATCTGGTGAGCACATTGCACTGTCTGGTCCACAGCACATGGACCTGCTGGAGGCCAGAAAACTGAGCCAGATGGTGAGCCTCTGAACTCGGTCATACCCCAGTTGCTGGGGCTGCAAAGGCAAGCTCGGGAACATCAGGAAGGATGTCCACTGCACTCTTCAGATTGCAAGGCACAATGGAAGAGTCTGTGTGCTTTCAGTCTGAGGTGATAGTGCCGGCATGCCAATGCACTGAGGTCAACACTGGTAGGATGTTGGCCACCATGGAGACCTTGGTTCAGGACTTTGGTCTTGCACTGCTGCATTGCTGAAGCACTCGCAGACGTCCATCGGTGCCAATGTGAGAGGAGGGTGGGACATCTCAAGCTCACTCCAGCTGCCCCACCCTCTCAAGGAGTCAGCCTGGGGCACTTGTGCACCCTTAGGGAGGAGGATCAGCAGGGTCACCTACCAAGGTGACTCCAGGAGTGTCCGGCCCATCCAAATCCCCTCTTCCTGTGACCCCAACAGCTCCAGCTCCAGAGGCCAAGGAGGGTGCCATTGCCACACAGCAAGACTCCAAAAGCAGGCCGGGGCCCTCCAGATCTCAGCCCTCTTGGGGACGCCTGCCAAGGCTATCACAGACAACAGGGTGTAGCAGTCAGCAGGCCACCTCTACCTCCGCTGTGGATGTCGGGGGAGCACCAAGATGTAGCAGCAGAGTTAGAAAGAGCAAGAAGACTTAGTTGCACAACATGAGCACGGGTGTTAATCACTTGTACTTAATGTTGACCATTGTAAATACACTCCCAAGAATGTCTCTTTGTCTATGGCTTCTTGTTATGTTGAGCATTGTTCATGTCAATCAGATGTGAAACCTTGTTTCATGCACAAAACAAAGGCTACAGTTGGAGTCCAGGCCCCCCACTCCATCTGCAGTGTGTAACCTTTTGAGCACAGTGATTGTTCAGCTTCAAACTCACTGTCCAGATTCGTGATGTGAGCACCTCCAGGTGGCTTGCGTTTGCTGAAAGAATCTCATACCCAAGCGGAACTGGGTTCTGTGATTTCTCTGTGTGCTCTCAGCACCTTTGTGTGTGTGTGTGTGTGTGTGTGTGTGTGTGTGTGTGTGTGTGTGGGGGGGGTGGGGCGGTGTGGGGGGGGTTGGTTGGTTGCCCCCCCATCTCAACACCATTCCTGAAAGATGAAGGTGTAGTGTTGAAGGGAACAGGTGATGAAGCCTGCCAAAGGAGCAAGTTGTCTTAAAGTCCATGTGGCTGCTGTTTCTCAGCAGCGTCTCGATGAAATGAGCCTTTTCACAGAGCGTATGTGCGCTGCCCTCAGCCAGACAGTGTCAGACGATTCCAGATGCAATATGAAGATTTCAGGAGTGTCCTCACTGCATCACGTCATCATCCTCCTGGAATCTTGTGACAATGAGGGTCTCAGGACTATGTCTGCCTCATCTGGCCAGTGTAATGGCCTCATCGCCTGCACCCTGACCTTCCAGGACCTCATAACCCTCATCCCCTTCAACTTCCTCCTCATCGGAGGAAACGTGCAGCTCTTGCACCTGCTCATCACCCTCTTCCTGCCTTTGCATCACCAGGTTGTGTAGCTCGCAGCAAGCCACTATGATACGCGATGCCCTCTGGGGACTGTACTGCAGTGTTCCACAAGATCTGTCCAGGCACCGGAACCTCAATTTCAGGATGCCAATGGTGTGCTCAACCAAACTCCGGGTCGCAGCATGAGCCTTGTTGTACCTTCTTTCACCAGGAGTTGAGGCCGTCCCATGGACGTCATCAGCCATGTCCTTTGTGGGTAGCCCTTGTTCCCAAGGAGCCAATCCTGCATCCTGTGTGGTCCCTGGAAGAAGTCAGGGATCTGAGACCTGCTGAGGATAAAAGAGTCATGGATGCCTCTGGAGTATCTTGCATACACCTGCATCATCTGTTTGTTATGGTCGCAGACAAGTTGAACATTGAGAAAGGGATGCCTTTGTGGTTCACGTACTGATCTGCTTGTTGCCAGGGAGATTTAAGAGCCATGTGGGTGTAGTCGATGGCACCCTGCACATGTGGAAATCCAGAAATTTCAGCAAATCCCAGCACTCTTGCTTCCTGGTTTGCTTGATCCATGTCGAAATTAACAAAGTTGTGTGTCTTGGCAAAAAGGGCGTGCATGATTGCTTGGATACATTTGTGGGTGGAGGCTTGCAAGATCCTGCAAAGGTCCCCAGTGGAGCCCTGGAAGGAGCCATTGCCGTAGAAATTGAGTGCTACTGTAACTTCAACTACCAATGGAAGTGGATGCCCCCCAAGTCCCCGTGGTGCCAAATCCTGCAGAAGGTGGCATATGTGCGTGACCAGTTCCTTAACATGTGCAGTCTTCGGCGACACTGGTTCATACTCATTTGCAAGTAGCACGTGCACCACCTGTTGATCCTGGGTCTAGCGATATGCCTTTGAATGATGGCTCTTTGGGGTTCATCCTTGGCATGCAGAGGAGGCCATGCCCCTTAGTCTTCAGTGTTCTGCTCCTCCCTTTGGCAAGCTAGGCACCTCCATTGCATTCTTCGCCTTCTCTCCTGCCTTTGAGCAATCACCAGCAAGATCACTAGACTCCATGTTCCTGATGGTCTCCTCCCTGTAGTATCAAAGAGAAAAATGCAAGGGTCAGCAATTGTCTCCTAAGGGCCACTCTTAGTCAAGTCATCGCCTGCGGCTGCCTCTCAAGACCTGTTAACATATGTCAGAGAGTCCAGGCCACCACATGGATGCTCAATGTTTAGTGCACATGATGCCTCACCATGCCCACACCCAGCACCGCCCCACACCACATGACTGAGTGGTGGCAGTGTCAGCCACTTGACTGCATCCTAAACTCTCATCTCAGGTGCAGGCATTTTCCTAACTCAGATTCCAAGGCTTCGCGGTTTGCTTGCACCATGAGGGTGACTTTTCAATGTCAACTAAAATATAATGCAAGCGACAAGGTGTGCACCCCTCTGTCAGTGTTCGAAGGCCACCTTTCCCAACAGGATCCTCAGGTTTGCCTAGTCGTGCAATGGTTCTGCAGCACCATAGCATTCATTCGAGTTTGAAGGTGTGCGCGCGAGTGGTTAATAGTAGAGGAGCAATCGTTGGCACTGTGAGGAATTAGTGCTGCTTGAGTGTGCACACTTAATAATGGTTGGGGTAATGGCATGTTTTGCCATTACCCCAGCTGTTTTCTCTCCACCCCCCGCAACAGGTGCTTTTGTTCAAACTTCAGTCAGTGCTGCCATGATTCCCTCGGCACTGTCGTCCTTGCCCCAAGGTTGCCTTCTCCCACTTCCCCCATTGCACTGTTGTCCTTGCCCTGTAGTTGCTTTTTCCCACTTCCCCCTTTGCATTGTCACCCTTTCCCTGGCACCACAAGCCAGCCACGAAGAAGCAGTTGCGGACACTTGCCTTGCCTGAATTTGCAGAGCCGCTGGGATTGTCGTGAGCACTGTGCAACATTGTGTGCACTCACCTCCAAGTTCCACTTGAAGTTGAGGTCTCCAGGTTCACGCCTTTTAAAGGCATTTGTAAATTACGCCATCTTGAAACCCTGCCAATGTGGGAGTTAAATTTGACATGGGGGTATGATTCTGTCATGTGGCCACAATAATTGTATACAAATTTATTAAAATTAAGTTCCTGACGATCGATGGTGGGAAATTGGGCCCTCCATTAACTGGTGGGGGTTGGACAATCGCTTCCTGGGCTTACGTCATCAGGAAACGCAATTAGTGCCTTCTATTTTGACTCCATGCCTGTCAATAATGATTCAGTTCCTCTGCCCTGGAGAAGGACCTGCTTATCATGAATCAGATTATGAAGCATGGCTGTTTAGTATTCATCACTGTTTAGTATTGATCTATGCTTTGGACGTGAAACATCAAAAAGATAGTGAAAAGACAGCCTTTCAATGTTAAAGTGAAATTCCCCGATTTCGCCACCGAACACACCCGTCACAATCAGGCATGGAAAATCCTAGCCAAAAAATATAAAATGGAAGAATACTGTGAGTGCTGAAAATCTGAAACAAAAGCAGAAAATGCTGGAAGCACTTAGCAGTTTGGCAGTATCTGTGGATATTGCTGTATATATATCCACATATATATTATGTATGGTTATTGCTCATCAGCATCCACAATGCCCTAAACTGCTACTTGAAAAAACATCTTTAATATTGAACCTGAGTCTTGACAAAGAGCTTGCTTTCCCCTTTCTTCACTGGAATTGTGGCTCTCCAGTGACCTCTCTATTGCTCCAAACAAAATCACAGCAAGGCTGTCTTTTCACTATCTTTTTGATGTTTCACGTCCAAAGCATAGATCAATACTAAACAGTGATGAATACTAAACAGCCATGCTTCATAATCTGATTCATGATAAGCAGGTCCTTCTCCAGGGCAGAGGAACTGAATCATTATTGACAGGCATGGCGTCAAAATAGAAGCCAACTTTACTCAATACTTTTTAGATTTTTTTGTTCTATTTCATTTTCTAGGGAATTATAAATAGATTTATACAAAGGGAGTATAGTGCTTCTCTGCCATGCAGTTCCCTGCCTTTTTTATATTTACAGATATAATAATGGATAAAATTGATCTATATATATAGTATATATATATATATATATTCATGTGCACTTCACTCATACAATATCATAGTAAATACAGTTGTTTCTGCCTATAATAAATAGAGCACTTAAAGCATTGTAACCAGCATTTTAAAAAATTGATATTAATGCAAATGATCATAATCTTTTGGTTGACATATGCTACTATCCGTTTTATATGTGGACGCTTAAATGAAAGGCGACTATCTTTCTGGTCATTCATTGGAAATATTCTGGTAAATATGATGAAAGGCTAAATCTGGATTATAAGATTACAATTAAATTACTGTGTAATGTAACTGGATGACATCTTGGTGGAGGCCAGCTTCTCTTTTTGAAATTTTAGGGCCTTTTGAAATATTTTGTACAATACCTTAATTAGCTGTCATTAAAGGGAAGTTTGTACAAGATTCCTTGGATTCTCTTTAAGTCATGACATGGACACATCTGCAGATTTCTATACTAGGAAAGGAAGTGGAACAGAAAATCATCTGACAGTCATCTTTATTCTTTATCATCAAAGGAAAGAAAGGCTGTCTGAGGAAAACAAATCACATTCAGCCAGTGAGACTGTTAAATCTCTATTGATATAATCCAGGTGCTAGGAGGGTGCTCTAAATTTAATCCTGTGCAAAATCTTTCACAGATTACACAGCATGTGACAGACAGAGCTAAGCAATCCCACAGCCAACAGATCAAATTAGAGCCTTGCTGTCCTGTCACATCAGTCATGAATGGTGGTGGATAATTAAACAACTAACTGGAGGATGAGGCTCCCCAAATATCCCAATCCTCAATGATGGAGGAGCCTAGCACATCAGTGCAAAAGACAAGCCTGAAAGCATTTGCAGCCATCTTCAGCCAGAAGTGTCAAGTGGATGATAAAACTCAGCTTCCTCGAGGTG
Organism: Carcharodon carcharias; assembly: GCF_017639515.1. NCBI lineage: Eukaryota > Metazoa > Chordata > Chondrichthyes > Lamniformes > Lamnidae > Carcharodon > Carcharodon carcharias. The sequence goes on from NC_054469.1 coordinate 199,034,920, forward strand.
CCCAGCATCACATTTGTCAGTCTTCAGCCAATTCGATTCACTTCATGTGTTATCAAGAAACAGCTGAAGGCATTGGAAGGCTATGGGTCCTGACAACATTCCACCAATAGCACTGAAGACTTGTGCTCCAGACCCAACCCTAGCCAAGCTGTTCCAGTACAGCTACAACACTGGCATCTACCCCACAATGTGGTAAATTCTTCAGGTACATCTTGTCCACAGAAAGCAGGACAAATCTAACCCAGCCAATTCCTGCCTACTCTTGATCATCAGCAAAGTGATAGAAGGTGTCGTATCAAACTGCACTTACACAGCAATAACCTGTTCACTGATGGCCAGTTTGAGTTCCCCCAGGCCACTTGTCTCCTCACCTCATTATACCCTTGGTTCAAACACAGACAAAAGTGCTCAACTCCAGAGGTGAAGTGAAAGTGACTGCCCTTGACATCAAGGCAGCATTTGACTGATCGAGTATGGCATCAAAGAGCCCTAACGAAACTGAAGTCAATAAGAATCAGGGGGAAAGCTCTCCAGTTGGAGTTATATTTGGCACAAAGGAAGATGGTTGTGGTTGATGGAGATCAACCACCTCAGTCCCAGGACATCACTACAGGAGTTCTCAGAATAGTGTTCCAGGCCCAACCATCTTCTGCTGCTTCATCAACGATCTTCCTTCAGCTGTTTCTTGATAACACATGAAGTGAATCGAATTGGCTGAAGACTGACAAATGTGATGCTGGGCACCTCGAGCAAGCTGAGTTTTATCATCCACTTGACACTTCTGGCTGAAGATGGCTGCAAATGCTTTCAGGCTTGTCTTTTGCACTGATGATCTTCCTTCCATTATAAGGTCAGAAGCAGGGATGTTTGCTGATGACTGCACAATGTTGACCGTATTCATATGCAACAGGACCTGGACAACATTCAGGCTTGGGCTGATCAATGGCAAATAACATTTGCGCCACACAAGTGCCAGGCAATGATCATCTCCAACAGGATAGAACCTAATCACCTCCCCTGACATTCAATGACATTACCATCGCTGAACCCCCAGTCTCAACATCCTGGGGGTTACCATTGACCAGAAACTGAACTGGATCAGCCATATCACACACAGAATCACAGAGTGCAGAAGAGGCCCTTCAGCCCATTGAGTCTGCACCATCGAGTCTGCACCGACATGTGAGAAACACTTGACCTACCTACCTAATCCCATTTACCAGCACTTGGCCCATAGCCTTGAATGCTATGACGTGGCAAGTGCTCATCCAAGTATTTTTTAAAGGTTGTGAGGCAACCCGCCTCTACCACCCTCCAAGGCAGCGCATTTCAGACTGTCACCATCCTCTGGGTAAAAACGTTTTTCTTCACATTCCCCCTAAACCTCCTGCCCCCTCACCTTGAACTTATGTCCCCTTGTGACCGACCCTTCAACTAAGGGGAACAGCTGCTTTCTATCCACCCTGTCCATGCCCCTCATAATCTTATACACCTCGATCAGATCGCCCCTCAGTCTTCCCTGCTCCAACGAAAACAACCCAAATCTATTCAACCTCTCTTCATAACTTAAACATCCTGATGAATCTCCTCTGCACCCCCTCCAGTGCAATCACATCCTTCCTATAATGTGGCGACCAGAACTGCATACAGTACTCCAAGGTTCTGTATAACTCCAACATGACCTCCCTACTTTTGTAATCTGTGCCTCAATTGATGAAGGAAAATGTCCCATATGCCTTTTTCACCACCCCACTAACATGCCCCTCCACCTTCAGAGATCTATGGACACACACGCCAAGGTCCCTTTGTTCCTTAGAACTTCCTAGTGCCATGCCATTCATTGAATACTTCCTTGTCAAATTACTCCTTCCAAAGTGTATCACCTCACACTTTTCAGGGTTAAGTTCTACTTAACTGCCACTTATCTGCCCATTTGACCATTCCATTTATATCTTCCTGTAGTCCAAGACACTCAACCTCACTGTTAATGACCCGGCCATCCACAAACCTACTAATCCTACCCCCCACATAATCATCTATGTCATTTATATAAATGACAAATAATAGGGGACCCAGCACAGATACCTGTGGTACGCCACTGGACACTGGCTTCCACTCACTAAAGCAACCTTCTGTCATCACCCTCTGTCTCCCAATTTTGAATCCACCTTATCAAATTACCCTGTATCCCATGTGCATTTGCCTTCTTTATAAGTCTCCCATGTGGGACCTTGTCAAAGGCTTTGCTGAAATCCATATAAATTACATCAACTGTACTACCCTCATCTACACATCTGGCCACCTCCACAAAAAATTCAATCGAAATTGTTAGGCATGACCTCCCTCTGACAAAGCCATGCTGACTATCCCTGATCAAACCTTGCCTCTCCAAGTGGAAGTAGATTCTCTCCTTCAGAATTTTCTCCAATAGTTTCCCTGCCACTGACATGAGACTCACTGGCCTGTAGTTCCCTGGCTTATCTTTAGAACTTTCTTAAATAGCAGAACCACATTAGCTGTTCTCCAGTTCTCTGGCACCTCCCCCCATGGCCAAAGAGGAATTAAAAATTTGGATCAGAGCCCTTGCAATCTCCTCCCTTGCCTCCCTCAGCAGTCTGGGACACAAATCATCTGGACCTGGAGATTTGTCCACTTTTAAGCCTGCCAACACCTCCAATACCTTGTCACTCCCTATATCAATTTGCTTAAGAACCTCGCAGTCTCTCTCCCCGAGTTCGATAGTTTCATCCTCATTCACTTGGTTGAAGACAGATGTGAAGTATTCATTCAACACTCTAGCGATGTCCTCTGGCTCCACCCATAGATTACCCCCTTGATCCCTTATGGGCCCTACTTTTTCCCTGGTTATCCTCTTCCCATTGATATACTTATGGAATATCTTGGGATTTTCCCTACTTTTACCAGCCAGAGCTTTCTCATATCCTCTCTTTGCTCTCCTAATTGCTTTCTTAAGCTCCACCCTGCACTTTTTGTACTCCACTAATGCCTCCACTGATTTGCTTCCCTTGTACCTGCTAAAAGCCTCTTTTTTTCTTCTCATCATAACCTGAATATCTCTGGTTATCCATGGTTCTCTGGGCTTGTTACTCCTTCCTATCACCCTATCACGTTGAGCCTGTACCCTCCCCATTTCCTTTTTGAATGCCCCCCACTGCTCTGTAGATTTTCCCACAAGTAGCTGTTCCCAGTCTACCTTGGCTAGATCCTGCCTTATTTTACTAAAATCCACTCTCCCCCAATCCAAAACAATTTTTTGCAACTTGTCTATTTCTTTGTCCATAACAAACTTAAACTGTACCATGTTGTGGTTGCTATCACTAATATGCTCCCCCACCACCACCTCAGCCACCTGTCCGGCTTCATTCCCCATAACTACTGTGCCTACAAAAGCAGGTCAGGGTTTGGGAATTATGTTGCGGGTAACTCACTTCCTGGCTCCCCAAAGCCTTTCCATCATCTACAAGGCACAAATCAGGAGTGTGATGGAACACTCTCCTGAATTAGTAGCTCCAACAACACTCAAGAAACTCAACACCTTCCAGGACAAAGCAGCCAACTTGATTGGCACCTCATCCACCAACTTGAATATTCATTCTCTCCAACAATGATGCAAAGTGGCAGCACCATGTACCATATACAAAATGCACTGCAAGTACTCATCAAGCCCCCTTCGACAGCACCTTTCAAACCCACCACCTCTACCACTTAGAAGGACAAGACACTTAGATGTATGGGAACACCACCACAAGCAAGTTCCCCTTCAAGCTACACACCACTCTGACTTGGAACTATGTCACTGTTCCTTCATTGTCACTGGGTTAAAGTCCTGGAACTCCCTTCCTAACAACACTATGGTGTACCTAAACCATGTGGACTGCAGTGGTTCAAGAAGGCAGCTCACCACCATCTTTTCATGGGCAAACTTCCAAACCATGAACGCTACCATCGAGAAATACAAGGACAGTGGATACATGGGGACACCATTATCTTCAAGTTCCCCTCCAAGCCACTCACCAACCTGACTTGGAAATGTATCACCGTTCCTTCTCTGTTGCTGGGTCAAAAGTCTGAGACTCTGTCCCAAACAGCACTGTGGGTGTACCTACACCACATGGACTGCAGCGGTTCAAGAAGCAGCCCACCACTGCCTTCTCAAGGGATGGGCAATAAATGCTGGCCTAGGAAGAAATGCCTACATCTCATGAAAGAATAAAAAGATCCTTCTTCAGAACTGAGCTTTCATATTTTCTGCTGCCTGCTCAGTACTCTACTCTGTAACTTTAGCTGTCAATAATCTCTGACATTAGTCAATAGTATTTTGATTTGTTCACTGAACTGATGAGATCCACAGACTTAAGCCAACTCATGGTAATTCAGAACATAGAAACATGGAGAATTTACAGCACAGAAATAGGCTAATCGTTCTATTGTGTCTATGCTAGTGGAAAAAGAGCTATCCAGCCTAATTATATTTTGTACTCCCTGGTCCATAGCCTTGTAGGTTACAGCACTTCAAGTGCATACACAAATGCATTCAATGTTTCTGCCTGTCTCATCCTTATGGGCAGTGAGTTCCAGAAAACCCTCATCCTCTGGATGAAAAAATTACACCTCAAGTCTCCTCCAATCCTTCTGGCAACTGCTTTAAATCTATCCTTCCTGCTTATTGACCTCTCTGCTAAGGGAAATAGGTTCTCTTTTTTCATTCTTTCATTCTCCTCATTATTTTATACACCTCAATTAAACTGTACTCTAGCCACCTCTGCTCCAAAGGAAACAACACCAGCGTATCCAATCTTTCCTCATAGCTATAGTTCCCCATTCCTGGCAACATCCTCCTAAATCTCATCTGTATTCTCTCATACAATCATATACTTGCTGTAATGCAATAACCAGAACTGTACATAATACTTTAGCTGTGACCTAACTAGTCTTTTGCACAGTTCTAGCATAACCTCCTTGCTTACGTTCTATGCTGCAAGTAATAAAGGACAGTGTACTGTATGCCTTCTTAACCCTGCCCAGCCACCTTCAAGATTCTGTGGATGTGTACTCCTCTGTCCCTCTGTACTTCTCATTATCCTATCATTACATCTACCATTGAAGGTTTTTGATCCTGTTACCTTGCTTGTCTGTAAAAAAATAGGTCTCATGAACTAATGGATGGAGCTCAACAAAACTTTGTACACAGGTAGGGTATGGCTCAAGGAAGAGCTGATTAATTTTTGGCAAAGTTGCAGAAAAGGATCCAGATCCTGAAAATTTTTAAAGGATCCATCCATTAACATTGGGAGATAGGGTGAATTGACTTTTGATTGTTTGATTTGGAATGTTGATTGTTTTAGAGTTGTGGATTGTCTGAGCTGCTGTGGTGAGATTTCTCATGGTTGTCAAAACATGAGCAGGGTTTTCAGAGCAGATTGTTGGATGTGGGTGTTGGAACTCTTAATAAAAAGATTTCTTTTGTCAGCTTTGTAGTTACAGGGCATCAACCAGGCAGGGAAATTGTCAAGGAAAAGCTGCTTAGTTGTAATAACATTGAATTAACACAGGGTGGTAGAGTATGTGCTCTAATGACTACCACCTTCACTTGTTTATTGTGCATTCCCTATTCTTGTTTGCCCTGTTCAAATGCATTACAAAACACTTTTTCAGAATTGAATGCCATTTTCCACTTTTCTACCCACCTGATCAGTTTATTGATATCTCCTTGCAGTTACCACTGTGTTCTTCCTCACTATCAGTCGTATGACCAACTTTTGTATTATATGCAAATTTCTTAATCATGCCCCCTACATTATGTATAAAACATTGATAAGCAAGGAACCTGGTACTGAGCTCTGGGAACTCCACTGAAGACAAACCTTCCAGTCACAAAAAAATCTGTCAACCATTACCTTTTGTTTCTTGCCACTGGATTGAACTTGCCACTTTCCCTTGGATCCTATGAGCTTTTTTTTTGACCAGTCTGGATGGGACCTAGTCAAAAGCCTTGCAACAATCATGTGAACTACATCAAATGTGCTCCACTCATCATCCCTCCTTGTTACTTCTCAAAAAAATTAATCAAGTTAGTCAGACACAACCTTCCCTTCACAAATCTAAATGGACATTAACCTTGAGGAGATTGGTATGACCAGAGTGGAAGATGAGCAAAGGTTATGAATGAGATAGAGGGATTTGCTGGAAAGATTTGTGTTGGATGCTGGGGTCATTTAATTCAACATTATTATGCCATAAGGCTTCACACACTGGGGCTATCTGAACCAAGCCAGGATGAATCTGTTGCAAGCTTCTCTGGCATCTAGGTGAGCACTCTGCAGGCACTCTGGCCACCTCTGGCTCCTTCTCATTCTCCTCTGAGGATGCAGAGCAGTCCTCACCTTCCTCCTCCAGCTGTACCAGTTTTCTCTCTTCAGCACAATATTTTTCAAGGTATGACAGACCAATAACGTTTTGGAGACCATTGCTAGTAGATATTAAAGGGCACCCCAGACCTGTCCAAGCACAAGAACAGCATTTTCAGCAACCCATTGTCTTGCTCTAGTGGTGCTCATTGTGGCTCTGCTTGAATATTTCCTTTGCATCAGTGGTTGGGGTCCTCAGTGGTGTTATCAGCCAGGTCCTTAGCAGGTAGGCATTGACTCCAAGGAGGCACCCACTGACTCTGTTTGGAGGCGCAAAGACATTTGGAAGATATGACTAGTGCAGAATGAGGGCATCATGGCATTTTCCAGGATATCTTGCAAGGACATGCATGAAAACCTTGCGGTGGTCATAAACTCGCTGCAATGGAAATGAAAGTGAAAGTGGAAGTGAGGAAAGGCACCTTTATTGCCACATGTGTACAGTCTATGACTCCCTGTACCTGTGGGAATGCAGACACTGCTGAAAAAGCGAGAAACCTCTTGTTCTCACTGCCCTCATCAGTAGAAAAATGAATGTAAGGGCTAGCCCTGGCAAACATGCCATTGGTCATTTGTGGGCAGCAGATTGTGAAATCCTGCGAATGTCATCAGCAGATCCATCAAAGGAACAGGAGGCAAAGAAATATTGTGGTGTGGTAACCTTGATGGCCGCTAGTAGTGTTTGTCCACCTGACCACTGGGAAGGAGATCTTGTTCCAGGATGTTGCAGGTGTCTGCATCAACCTGGCATGAAAATTTGAGCCTCTGGAGTCCCTGTTGCTCAATCATGTGGAGAAAGCCGATCCTCTGCATTTATACCCTGTGCTGTGGGTCTCACCTCCTTTGAGCTGGTTTCCTGTGTCCACTCCTTCTGCCTTGTGGCTGAGGAGAAGACAGATAATGCTGCTGCTGCTGCTGGTGTTGCTGCTGCTATTCCTGCTGCTACAGGTGCTAGTATTTCTGCTCCTCTTGTTTCTCATCAGAGACCCAAGATAGAGCAGCACAAGTTGCTCCCATGATACAGTGAAGACTGACAGCAGGGAAGTGCAGATCAAAGTCAACACAATCCAAGAGAGGTATAATGACCTTCAGAAGGTTGAAAATAACCAGCAAATCAGCGAAGTATAATCTCAGAAGTGCTGTGAGCACAAAGCTTTCACATAGACAGGGAATAAGCTGTGCAGTTTCAGACTTTAAAGGCTTTCCAGCCTATCAATTTCACAGAGCATTGTATTCTCATTGTGCTTTCATCTAGTTGACCCTGACCAGTTTCACACCTCAGGAGATCTGTACTCTGGCTGTTAAAGCCAGAATGCTGGGTTAACGTCAGAATTAATTGCCTCTTAGTATATCTATATTAGAGATCTGATATCTCCACCGAATTTCCTGCAAGCTGCCAGACACACCCAAATAAAAACCAGAAATGAGTGGGATCTTGTTGGATTTCTGACTTGACAAGATTTTTTGTGGATGTAACTGTCCTGCTTGTGCTCAAACCCATCCTCCCTTGCCAGTTAAAATGTTGTCCCTATTGTCTGTCTCCCTTTGACTCCTTGTGGGTCTATAGTGGATTTCCAGGAGAATGATTGCCCCATTTTTGTTCTTCATTTCAACTCATATGGCCTTATTTGATGACCTTTCTTGCATATCATCTTTCCTCAGAGCTGTGATTGTTCTTTTTAACCAACACCACAACCTCCTTCATTTTTTATTCCCCCTCTATCCCATATGAAAGCCCAGTAGCTCGGACTGTTAAGTTACCATTCCTCCCTCCTTTAACCCATGCTTCAGTGATATCAATGATATCATACTTCCAAGTATCCATCTGTACCCTCAGGTCATTGGCCTTATTTACTAGATTCCTTGTATTGAAGTATATACCATTAATCACTGCAGAATTCCTTTGTTGTTTAGATTGTGGCCATGTTTTCTTTTGCCTTCCATACCTGCTCATTGATTTTCTGCCTTCCATTTCAGCACTAGCAAATCGCCACACCATGATATTGCCCTATTGAGATGTGACCTATCTGCTTTTCTGGTCCCAAACTCCACTAGAATCAGTCCCAATGCCCCAGAAATCTAAAGTTCTCCCTCCTGCACTACCTGTTCAGCCATGCATTCATCCTCTATCCTCCTATTTCTTTACTTACCAGTGTGTGGCAACAGGAGAAATCCAGAGATTACTAGCTTTGAGGTCCTATATTTTAATTTCTTTCCTAGCTCCCTAAAAGCAATCTGCAGGACTTGATGTCTCTTTGTACCTGTCTTTGGTACCTATATGGACCATGACCTCTGATTGTTCACCCTCCTCCCCTTAGAGTGCTCTACACCACTCATTGGCGTCCTTGATCTTGACACCAAGAGGCAACATATCATTCTGGAGTCATGTGGTTGCAGAATGCTTGTCTTTTCCCCTAACTATTGAATTTCCTCTTCCTATTGCTTTCCTGACCATCCTCCTCGCACCCCTATACAGTTGAATAACCCATGGTGCTATGGCCTTGACTTTGCCTGTAGCCCCCAGAGGAATCAGCTTCCTCACCATATTCAGAATGGAAAACACGTTAAGGAGTAAGATGCACTTGGTATTGCTACACAATCTGCCCTGTCTCCATTGCCTGTTTGTCAGGCATCCATTCCCTCTCTGGCTGTGCACTCATAATCTGTAGGATGACTACTTCTTGGAACATGGTATCCATGTAATTCGTGGATGCACACCAGTGCCAGCAGCTGCTATTCAAGCTCTGAAATCTGGAGCTTGAACTTCTCTAGCTGATGACATGCCCTGCACATGTGGTTGCCCAGGACATGAGAAGTGTCCTGAACTTCTCACATGGCACAGTATACAGTATGCATTCAACAGGATTGAGTTGTCCTGCCATGCCTCGATTAAGTAAATGACTACCTAAACTTAGCCAAAAAAAGGGATTAAGGGAGGCAAAGAGAGAAAACAAAGCACAGTGGTTAATGACTAATTTCCAGATGGGAGAGGAATGTACAGTGGTGTCTCTCCTTATTATGAGGATCACTGCTCTTTTTGATATCTATTAATGACCTGTAATTTGGTGTCGTGGGAGGTCTTGTGATGCAGTGATAGTGTCCCTACCTCTGGGCCAGCAGCTCCAGGTTCAAGTCCAACTTCAGGACTTGATAGCCACAGAAGGTATGTTCATAATGTGACTAGACAGCTTGCTTATCAGCTTGTAAGTCCTTCCAATATACCTGATAGCAGGTGGTAAAAGTGGGAGAGTTCCCTGATCAGCCATGCTACAGAAGGCAACAGCAAACCACTACAGTGTTTTGCCAAACATAATCATGGACCAATCCAATTAAATACATGGTCACCAACACCCTCTTAGGGTACCTGAAGGAGGAGGAAGAATTGGTTATGCAGGCCATAATTGGGTATGCAGGTAACGCAAAACTCAGAAATGCCGCAAACAATGAGAATTGTAACTGAAGTCAGGAGGGCATAGACATGCATCTGATGAAATTTAAAGCAGTGAAGTGTGAAGTAATACTTCTTGGTAGAAAGAGTAAGGAAAGACAGGGGGCAAATCTTATTGCCTTTGAGAATGTTTATCCATTGGAAACAAATATGGATCCCATCCCTGATGGCCTGCGAGTCCCACCTGCCTGTGAGTTGTACATTTTTCTCCATTACATTATCTCTGCTGATATTAATTACCTTAATTTCCTCACTCTTTTCAGCCCCTCTCCTTCTTGTATGTGACTTTTGTCTTCCATTGTGAATATAGACACAAAATATTTGTTCACTGTCTTTGGCATTTGCTCATTCTCCATGATATTTTCTCTTGTCTTTGCCTTTGAAGGACCAATTTTTACTTTAGCTACTCATCCATTTTATGTATTGTAAAAACTCATACAATCTGTTTTTATATTCCTTCCCTTTGAATCAACATTTTCGTGGTTCTTTGCTCTTTTTAGAATGCTCCCAATCCTTAGGTTTACTACTATTCTTTGCAACTATTCTTTGCCATAAGCCTCTTCTTTTAATCTATCCTTAATCTCCTTCGTAAACCACAAAAAACCCTTAAGGCAACAAAGGAATTTGTCTACCCTGGCATGCAAAGACTGATTCTGGTGGACTGGGTGGATGAGACCAAGATAAGGTCCAGCGGTCTTGAAGTTAGGTCAATACCATACTATGGAATGCATCTCCTGGTCTCTACTGCATCTGGGGCTATCTCCAACCACCTAGATTTGTAATGCCACTGGAGCAAGATGGGTCTAGAAGAGAGAGTGATGCTAACTATTCACAACTCTCCCTCATGATAATCCAATTCACAGGAAAGCCATGTTGATCATTTTTCTATCATCTGTGATCCATCATCTATCTGACACAAATCCTGTTGTGATGGACGAGCGACAAAGCAGCAGATATGGATTCACCAGGAGCCATAGCTTTGAACCTGCACAAAGACAGCTCAGGCCATAGGATCAGCAGATAAGCAGAAGTGGAACTCAGCAGCCCTCGGAGCAAATGAGCAGCTCTTTCAAGGCTACTCTGCTCACCTCCCTTGTATGAGGAAGGGACTAGAAAGGGTGCCCTAAACATTATCTGCTTCACATCCCTAGTGGCCATCAATATGGTTGTAAGCCAAGGTGACACCAATCACAATTGGCATGTTGAACATTTGCACCCTCATGGACAATGCCACCGCTGGCAGACCAGAGAGAAGACCAGAGAGCTGGCTAGGTCCCCATCCTCCATGATGCTCATCCACTTGAGGAGGGTCAGCTCAAGGAAATCAATGCAGGTTACACATTGTTTGGAGTGCCCATGCAAGAGAAGAAAGGTGAAAAACTGGTGTAGGCTTTGCTACCATGAACCTCTTATCAGTAAATTTACTTGCCTTCCCATAGTTGTTAATGGTCATCTGATTAACCACCCCATGGATGACAACAGGCAAGCAACTCTCATCAGTATGTACGCCTCTACCATGGCCAACCCTGATGAAGTCAAGGATGATTTCTATAATGACCTCCATTCCTTGATTGTTACTTCAGGCAAGCAAATCATTCTTGGTGACTGCAACATAAGTGTTGCTGCAGATCACCAAGCATAAGAAGGGGTCATCAGTTGGTATTTATATAACAGTAGTGGTCTCCACTTGGTGAAGATATGTGCTGAATATGAGTTCTTCATCACCAACACAGTTTTCTGCCTCCCTGATGGCAACAATACATCCTGGATGCACATCTGTTCCATGCATTGACATCTAATCAACTATGTCATCACCAGGCAGAAGGACAGGCAGGATCTATGTGTAACAAAAATCATGTGTGGCACAGACTCTGGACTAACCACCATCTTATTATTTCAAAGCTAAACATCAATATATATCCCCCTAGACACTCTCAGGGTATGAAGGTTGAGAAGTGTCTCAATGTCTCAAGTTTCAAATAGGCAGTCAGGAAGGAATCTCTCTCAAGGAAACGCAAGAGTTGCCTGTGTACATTGATAATAGATACTCTGATTTGAGGATGACAGGGCGACCTTGAGGGTTATATTGTACTCCACTGCTTGAGAGGCCTGTGTTGCTATCTCTCGTAAGCATCAAGATTGTTCAATGATAACGATGAAGCAATCCAGAAACTGCAGGAGAAGAAATATCACTTCTACAGAGTTTACCTCAATGACAATCAGAATCCAAGCATAATGGCTACCAAAACATCCACAGGTATGTCCAGTGCAAGCTCAGAGAGGTGCAAGACATTTGGCTGAATCAGAAAGCAGATGAACTTCAGTCGTGAACATACCACAAAGACTGGAAGAGATTCTGTGATGTTCTTACATCTGTCTACAGGCCCCAGTCTACTGATGCATCAACAATCCACGGTACTGACGGTTCAATACTGTTCACAGAAAAAGTCCAAATTCTAGAAAGAAGGGCAGAGCACTTTTAACTGCATCTACAATCAGCCTTCATCCATCAGTGAAAAAGCAATCAACAGGCTGTGACAGGGTCCAATCAACAGCTTTCTAGATGACCCTCCTATGCTGTTAGAAATGAGGATCACAATCAAGCAGCTGTCTAGGAGCAAAGCTTCAAGAGCTGAGGCTATCCCAGCTGAGGTCTAGAAGGCTGAGGCCAATGACTGGTCAAGATGGTCACTGAAGCTCACTCTTTCAGGCTATGTGGGATCAAAGAGCCATCCCACAAGAATGCAAAGATGCGTCTCTCCGTTGCCCACCTATAGAAGTGGAAAGTAACTCACCAATCTTGCAAAAATCACAGAGAATCTCACTACTCTCCACTGCCGGTAAAATCTTCACCAGAATCCTTCTGAATTGCTTGGTGCAACAGCTCGACCAGGTTTTGCTGCCAAAGTCAGTGCGGATTCAGAAAAGGTTGAGGAACCACCAATAGGGTGTTTGCAGTTAGAGAGCTTCTGAAAAAATGCCAAGAACAGAACTTGAGCCTCTACACCATGTTTACTGACCTGACCAAGGCCCTTGACACAGTCAGCCATGAGGGCCTTTGGAAGGTAATGGAGAAATTCAGCCACCCTGAGAAGTTCATCACAATGGTTTGATGGTTCCGTGATGGTGTGCTCGAGCGTTTTCTGGATGATGGTGAAGTCTTCTGACCTATTCCCAGTCACTAGTGGACTTAAAGCTGGTGCCAATTCTCTTCAGCATGTTTTTCTCTGCCATACACTCTGGCACTAACCATGATGGTGATCCTGACATCAAAATCAGATATTGCATGGATGGGAAGCTGCTCAATCTAAGACAACTCTAGGCAAAGATCAAGGTCTCCAAGGTCATACTTTATGATTTCCTGTTTGCCGATGACTGTGCGCTATCTGTCGGTTCAGAGCTGGACAGGCTGTGTAGGATGGTCTTATTCTCCAATGCATGTGACAGTTTTGGTCTTATAATTAGCATAAAGAAAACTGAAGAATACACCAGCCTGCTCCAGGAAAGCCCTAACTAAAGCCTTAGGTTTCAGTCCATGACCTGAACCTGTTAGGAGTGGATAAATTCACTTACCTCGGCAGGACACTCTCTTGAGCTGTCAACCACGAGATACAAGAATTGCCAAAGCAAATGTAGCCTTCAGTAGACTTCAAATAACAGTTTGGGAATGAGGAGAAGTCGGCCTACCTAAATGAAAGTCTATAGAGCAATAGTCCTGTCCATTCTTCTCTACGCATGTGAGACTTGAACTGTGTACCAGTGACATGGCAAGAAGCTAAACCATTCTCCCTTGAGCTGCCTTTAGAAGCTTTTGAAGATCAGATGGCAGGAAAAAAAATGCCAGACACTGAGCTGCTCACCCAAGCTGGCATTCCAACCATCCACACCATACTGAGACAGTCACAACTGAGGTGGGCTAGTCATGTAGCCAGAATGCCTTGACTTTCGCTTACCAAATTGAATCTTCTATGAGAGCTTGGATCTGGGGTGCGCTCTCATGACAGTCAAAGGAAGCACTACAAGGACATTCTGAAGGCTTCACTTAGGAGTTTGATATCCACTTCAATTCCTGGAAGAAGCTCATCCAGGATCATTGCACCTGGCACAATCAAATAAACAATGAAGCCTTCTTTAGAAGCAAGCACATACCAGAAGCAGAAGAAAATGCAAGGAGAAGAAAACCAGAGCCACCAACTTATCCAAAACTCCAATGTCTGTGATATCCTGCCCCTATTTGTAGTGGAACCTTCCGGGTGCAGATTGGCTTTAGCACCCCACTGGAATCCTACCAAACACCCTAGATAATAAATATGTTTATCTTTGCCTGGTCATCTTTGCCTCGATGGACAAACAGGAAGTAAGCCACAGATAGATCTTTCTTGAGTTTTTGTTTTTCAATTTTTGTATTTTTGTTGACCACTTCCCATTGTTTATTTATCATCATACCTTTTAGTCTATTTATCCAATCAACCTTAACCAGCTCTCCCATCAAACCTATATTTGTAATTGGCTTTGTTTAAGATTTTTGTTTGTGATTGGAGTATATTGCTTTCAAACTTAATTTGGAATTCAACTGTATTATGATCACTATTTCCCAGCGAATTTTTGACTATGAACTTACTAATTAGCCCTGTCTCATTGCACAATACGAAATCTAAAACAGTTTTATCCTTAATTGGTTCCACAATGTAGTGTTCCAGGAAATTGTCTAGCTGTCAATGGCAAACTTCATTTCCCACCTTGAAACGTCGGGAATGTCATTTCAATATTTTTGCATGTCATTATAAGGTCTCCTTGCTGGATCATCTGGGCACATCAGCGTGCAATTAGAACGATATGTTCCACAACAGGATATAAGCAACATGCACCTGCTGACCTGTACTTCGCTCCTCACTTCGAGATTGGCTCGCCTACCTTGCATCGTGTAACGCTCAGGGGAATCAGTGCCAGGCTTCGCTGGCAGTGCTGCTTCACTTTCATGGTGTTGTCACAGGCAACCCGACCAGTGATAAGGCGAGGCTGGCTTTTCATGGCTCCAGGGCACTAGGGAAGGGTGGCCACTGGCCTTACACAGCAGAAGGGACGGCAGGGCTAGGGCTGTACTGGTGGTTGCGAGTGGTGAAGGTTGCATTCAGACACATGACGGGGGACAGGGTGCCGGATGGTGAGGGGGATAGTTAAATAATGTAAGTGGCCTCAAGATGGGAATGTGTGAGATCCACATGGACCTTAGGCACATCCACTTTTAAATGTTTAGGGGCTAATATACAGATATGCACCAGAAGCACGACGGGATTAAGGAATGGGGAGGTCTGTGAGGGTGGGAAACTTGAACATGAAGCTTCTCCGGGATGATGGCAGGGGTTTCTATGCTCATACAGGGAGGGTCCAAGCTAGTCTGCCAGTGAGAGTTCTGCACCACCATCTTCCAACCTGCAGTGATAGCGCAGTACAAAGTTAAAATGAGGAGAAGTTCTGCTGATGAAGATCCTGCAGGCAGATTGGAGGGCAGCTGCATGCACTGGGTGGGGCTGATTACATTGGCATGCACTGAACTGTGCATTCCCAAATGAGGAGAATGGCACAGCCGAGCCATGTTAGGAACCTTTCAATGATAGTACAGGTAATCAGGAAAGTGAATCAATGATGCCCATTCATTGGAGACTAATCCTACAAGTGGCACTAATCAATCTCTTTATTTTCAGCCTTTGTTTGCAGCGTGGAAATTCTAGAGCAAGTGGTAAATGGGCAAGCTCCAGAGGCCTGTTAGAAAGTTGGCGCTGGACAGTTCACTGAAGAGGAACCTCAGCCCCGCTCAAATAATTTCATTTCCTGAATGAACATTTACTCTCATGCTTATTCCCAAGAGCCAGGGGCAGATTTACATTGCAACACACCATGCCATGGCACGGGGCACCCAAATGATAGGGGGGTCCCAAAATGAATGAGTTTCAAAACATTCAAACTGGGTGCACAAACTGATGCTGCAACTGCCTCTCCCACCCAGAGGGCTGCGAGACGTACGGCAAGAACTTTTTCCTCAGTGTTTCCTCTGGTTTTGCTGCAGTTGGGGCGGATTTAATTTAATGTTAATTGCTCATGTTCCACATGGCACTGAGGTTGTCAGATCGATGACCCTGTGGCCAGACTGAATTAAACTGCTTGCCTGAAAATCCACCAACCGCCTGAGGCTCGGGCAACGTCCAATGACCCCACCGCTTGGGTTTTTATGTATATATTATCTATATATTAAGCTCAGTGGGACACCTTGTACACTCGATCCACTCATCCCATTGCCCCTCAAATTTAAACTGAGTCGTTGGTTAATTGAAATTTGAGGCAATATTTATCACTGCAGAGAAAATAAAGACAGAACTGGGCAATATGTGTGTTACACAAATGGATTTCCAAACAGACTTGGAGTATTTATTAATGGTTGAAAATTAAATGTAAATCAAAAAGCAATGGCTTTAATGCACAATGTTTTATTGGCAAATGTTTAACACAGTTCCATTAAAAGGGAAACCATTCTTTGCAGCATTCATGAGCAGTGGCTGGTCTGTGTTTGGCGAAGAAAGTTGCGGGAATTACAGTCTTGCTTCACTTCTTATGTTGTGTTGGGAAACATGACCCAAAAACAGTCAGAGGACTTTACTATGATACCCAGACAGCTACCTGATTCACAGAACTGACCACGTGAAAACCCATATCTGGAATTATCAACTGAAGAACTATTGATTCATAATCAATCATTCCTGGTGTCACATCCTCGGGTGCAGTGACACATTTAAGAAATGTTGATACATATATATTCATTAGGCTGATGAATTGTCTTTATCCATGTTATTTTTTAATGTTATATCTGATGTCCTTCCCATCCTGTCTTGTTTTGGAGAGGCAGCTTAGACAGAGCAAGGGATGTAAGCAGCCTCCAGTACACGTGAGTCTCATGGGGATTGGAGCTTTTTTTTTCACTATCATAGCAAAGTTGTGCCTGGAGTCACAGAGCTGAACAGGTAGCCCTGTATACCCAATCATTCACTAAAGGCAAGCTAGTGTGGTGCAGTAATCTCTGGCTGATCACAGTCAGCACAGAGGCAGTTAGGCAGACATCCTCCCACAAACACTCTCTCCGGTACAAGGCCTGCCACTTGCTAACAAGCCTAGAGCAGACTGCTAGGGGCACACGGTGAGGCAACTCGCTTTACCCAATAATAGTGAAATCCGTCTGCTCCCCTCAGCCTGTGATCGTCATTGCAAGTAGGGAGCTCACTCACTGGTTGTTTGAATGAATAGCCAGGGCCACAGGTTAAAGATATCAATGGTGGCTCTGGTGCAAGTAATCTGACCTCTGTGTTCAAGTCCCACTCCTGTCCAGACGGACATTCCAGGGGAGTGCTGACCTGTCAGAGGTGCCACCTTTCGATGTAAAAGATCCCATAAGGCTATTTTGAAGAAGAGCAAGTGAATTACCCTTGGTGTCCTGGCCAATATTTATCCCTCAGTTAACATCACACAAAACAGATTCTGGTCATTATCACATTGTTTATGGAGCTTACTGCGTGCAAACTGGCTGTGGCATTTCCCACTTTCCCGCTTCAAAAGTACTTCATTGTCTGTCAGCTTTGGGACTTCTAGTGATCATGAAAGGTGCTATGTAATTGCAAGTCTTTAAACTTTGGTATGGCTATGAGGTGGTTTTAAAAGTACCAGCCCACCATGGTGGGACAGGAGGAATTGTAGTCCACACACATGCTTATGGTTGGCTTCTTACCTCAGTAATGCCAAGTTAGACTCAATGACAGGAAATACATAGAGACAGATTTGCCTGTAACTGTTCTGGGCTACATTCTATCAGCTAGTTTCATAGTCACATCTTCAGAATCATTCCTCGACTCTCACTCCAGACATCGTGTCCAGCGTAGAGAGACACCAGAAATTGTATTGGAAAACAGACCGTGGTTGGATGTTGGAGGGAAAATGCTGGACAGCCCTGAAGCCTCACTCCACACATTCCCATTGTCTCTTAATAGTCAGCAAGTTTAGATGGGGAGAGGAGTTTCACTAAAACCTTGGCCAGTTTAGTCAGAGGTTGAAATATTGACCTCGAGCTGAGTTTTAATTTGATTTTAATTTAAATGATTGTAACACGGGCCTGCCTGAAACCACAACATCAGCTCATACTCTTCCACTGAATGACACTATTAGGAGATTTTCTATTGAGTGACGAGATCTCAGTAAAGTGCAATGTTTCTCAGGCCTCCTAGTTAACAGATATGATGCCAGTGCTGCTTTGCCTCAGTGAACTGTTGGCACTGGAGCAGAGCTCCAGTCTGCTGTCTCTGTCTCTGAACAAAATTATACCAACAGACTGACATATTGATGTTTGAGTGGGCATCTGGTCAGCTTCCCTCTCCCACCTGCAGACACTCTCTCTCTCTCCCTCTCTCTATGTATAATCTGCCCTTGGCTATTGGCTTTTCTCGTCAGCCAGTTCCATCTTTGCTCGCCTCGCGTCACAAGATTTACCATCTTTACCATCATTCAGACAAGAGATAAGCTTGAATTTCAACAAGGCAATTATTCATACAGGCATGTTTTTACAAGTGAAGAAGCACTGATCAATTTGTGTATTTCTTGGCGTTGCCTTTTGGGATCTGGGGGTGGGGAGTGTGGGGAGCAGCGTCCAAAAATGAAGCTGAGCACAGAGCCCCACTAACTGGAAATCCGCCACTGCTAAGAGTGTAGTATAAGAGCATAGTGAATGAGGTTCCCAGTGCTTGAGCTGAAAACAGCACTTCCAAGTGCCTGGCCAAAGCAATGTCATAGCAGATGGTCATGTTGAGGGGGATGGGCAGGACCTTGATATGCACCACGTGCTGGCCATCATTTCAGGGGTGAATACTCTCTGACGTGGGAACAAAGTCCTTGAACCCACATTCACTGACGTATCATGGAGAGAAAGAGGACCTTTGGAGATGAATGCTGACATTTGTCTCTTTCCCATTAATACTGCAGAGAGGAGACCATCAGGAAGATGGAGACTGGATTTATCACTGCTTGCATTATCGTTTACAGGCAGGAGAGAAGAGGAGAAGATTGCTATGAAGGCAACTGGATCTCCCATACCCTCATGACCAAGGCCTCCTCCGGATGCAGGGGTTGAGGCTAACAGACACGTCATGTGTGGCTGGCTCGCAAGCATGTCTTATTACAGATGAATGAGAATCAGTGTCACCTATGCCTCCACATGTTCAGGGATTTGGTGGCTTACATTTTCCATATTCTCTGGGAATTGACGCATGGGAACTGGGAGGGCATTCATTGCCAGTGGCTCTGAAAGCAACAGCTGCTCTGAACTTCTGTGTCAGTAGCTCCATCCAGGACTCCTTGGAGACCTTTGTGGGATCTCTCAAGCTTCCATGCACAAACGGATTCATGAGCTCACAGACACCCCTTTTGCCAAGGCCCACAATTACGTCAACTTTGACAGAAATCAAGCAAGCCAGGAACCCCAAGCACTAGGCTTTGCTGAGATTGCCAAATTCCCATAGATGCAGGGTTCCATTGGCTGCACTCATGTAGCTGTAAAAGCTCCTTGGCAACAGGTACTGCAATACATAAACCCAAAAGGTACAACTCTCTCAATATACAGCTAGTTTGCGACCACAAGAAACTGACCATGCAAGTTTGCACCAGATGCCCAGGAAACATCCACGACTCATACATCTTGAGTAGATGGCAGATTCCAGACATCTTCGAGGGACCACAAAGGATCTAGGGCTGGCTCCTCAGTGACAAAAGATACTCGCAAAGGAAGTGGCTGCTGATGTGCATTCAACGGCCTCGGACTCCTGAAGAGAGAAGGTACAAGGAGGCTCATGCTGCTAGCCGAGCATTGGTGGAACACACTACAAAGATCCTAAACATGTGATTCCGATCTGGAGGAGCATCCCAGTACAGTCCCTAAAGGGCCTCACGAATCATCGTGGCTTGCTGCATGCTGCACAACCTAGCGCTGCAAAGTGGGAAGGACTTGCCAGGTGACAAGATGGAGCAGCTGCATATCTCCTCCGATGAGGAGGACCTCTCAGGGAATGAGGGTGTCGAGTTTGAGGAAGCCGAGGCTGCAGGGTAAGAGGCCATAGCATGGGCCAGACGAGGCAGGCCCATGCGTGAGACACCCTGATAGTTACAAGATTCCATTAGGAGAATGACAAATTGTACTCAGTACCCTCTTGGACAAAAGACCTCCATCATGGGCTAGCACGAGCACCGGTGTTGCAATTCTTCTCATTTTGCCAATGCAATTGAATATGAGAGTGAATAGTTACACATCAGGCTCACATTGTCCTAATCCTTTGAAAAACGATGAACCCTTGGCAGCAAGTGCCCTTGCTGAGATGAGGTGCTAACTGAAGGAAGGCTTTGTGACATCAAACGTCAGAAGGTGCTGCCTCTTCAAGCATCTCTCCAGCATCACATTCGCAATGACACCCTACATGAGTCAGAAGCTGTTGCATGATCCTCAGTGTTCTTATAGCTGTACGCCTTCAATGTGACAAGGCTCCTCAAGGAGATCTATCTCAAGCAATGGAATACGCATTTTGTGCAACAGCGATGGTGAAGCATAAAATTCACACTTAGGAAAAGGCAGCCAATGACGTTCTGCTGCTGTGAATCCATTTAGAGATGACTCAGTTGTCTGTGGTGCATTCTTCCAAATCACACTGACATCCGGCACTCTCAGTTAAGGATCCTGGGCTGCATTTCCCCTCAGCCTAAATGAATGCAGATCACCTGAGCATAAAGACGTCAAACACTTGCCTGCCAGACATTAAAATGCGCCTCCTCTTTAACGTTGACATTGTGCCTTCATGGCCCCCCCTCGCCCTTGCCAAGTCCACAAAGCACACACACCATAAATCCTTCAAGGGCACACATCATTGCTAATAAAAAATATACTTCAGCTTCAGTACATCCTCGCTCCTATCCCATTGCTCCCCTCCACATTGTCTAAAGCAACTATGTGCGCTTCCAGAGCATGCTCAAAACCTCTATTGCATGCCGGAAATCACCATTTGGGATTAGTATCAGTGACCTCAGTGAATGCTCAGGTGAGGGGACACACAACGCTGCATCCTTAGTTTGTGACGAGAGCCTTGTCCCTGCAAGACATACAACTGCAGGGAGAGACGCTCAAGGTTGGAAGTTTGAGCGTCAGGACTATAATGTGACTGAGAGGAACCGAGCTTCATCACTTTCAGGTGGCAAGGTGCCCCCATTTGTTGGTGAGCTTATCAGATGTACACTCTGAAACACGGATGCCTGACAGCGGCGCACACATGTTCTGAGTATGGATTCGTGGTATGAAAACCCTGCCAAGAGACAGACAGCATATGGGTTGGCACTATATATCACCGTTCTCCCTGTGTGAACACATTTCCTTAGACACTGCACCTTCACCATTCAAAAACGCACACGAAATCTTACATAGCCAAGGATAAAGATGACCTGACCCTGCAAAGCATGTGAACAAAGCTTATTCCACATGCTTAACCTTAAGATTGAGACATCACTGATGTCGAGAATGACGTGCAAAAGGGACATGCACTGTGGTGATATGGAAGCACACTACATAGATGAGGAGCCCATGTTAGCGACATGTGCGATCAGTTGGGGGAGGGACCGTGGTATCACACCTGATAGACAGTAACACAGCTCATCATAAAAAGGAGGCATACAAAAGAGGAAATGTTAATGGCTGTGATTCTATTTACATCTGTGTACATTACATACATGCTATGAACACCCTTGCCACCGCTGTGTTCCTAAATCTTTTTAACTTTCCTAACCCTACTTCTATGTCTTGGTGCTTCCCCTACATCCATAGCGGATGTGGAGGCAGCCTGCTAACGCTGTGCCCTGTTGTCTGTGATGATCTCTGGAGGGCCAAGATCTGAAGGCCCCCTGCCTGCTTTAGGTATCCTGCTGTAGGGCAGGTGCACCCTCCTCGGTCTATGGAGCTGGAAGTAATGGGATCACAGGAATAGGAGATTTGGATCGGACAGAGAGTCCAGGAGTCACCTGGCTGCTCTTGGCTGTGATGCCGAGCTGCTGTTCCTCCCTATGGGTGCCTGAGGGTCCCTGGCTGCCTCCTTGAGGAGAAGGGGCAGCTGGAGTGAGAACTGGGTGCCCGCCACCACCCATCTCCTGTGTAGCCACTGATGAATGCCATCAAAGGTGACAGCAATGGAGTGCTACTCCTATATCAGTGCAAGACCGATGTCCTGGACCAAGTTCTCCACAGAGGCCTCCAGCCTGCTGGTGTTGATCTCGGTGCGTTGGCATGCCAGCACTATTACCTCAGACTGAAGGCGGATGGACTCCTCCATCGTAACTTGCAATCTGAGGAATGCAGCTGACATTCCTTTCTGATATTCCCTTGACTGTCGCAACTTCAGCAACTGATTTAGGACCGAGTCCTGAGGCTCATCATCTGACTTGGATTCAGTAGAATCATGGCCTCCAGCAGTTCCCTGTATACTGACGACCTTGGCCGTCTCTGCCTCCACCTGCTGCAGACCAGATTGTGCACTGTCCTCACCAGATCGTGACCCCAAGCCTGCTCTAGAACAAGGTTGCACCAAGTTGTGTGTCTTTGCGCTGGCGGAGAGTGATGGGTCTTCTATGGAGCAGTCCTCTCGTTCCTTATCCCAGGTGGCCTCAGGACTGGAAATGAGGCTTGTAGATACCGTTGGGCACTTTCCAGAGGTGCCTATGAGAGAAAGGAGAGATAATTAGTGCATGGCAGGTGACTCTAAAACTGGACGAAGCACTCACAGTATAGTTGTCTGAGGGATGAGCTGGTGCAGGATCTTCACTTGGGTGTGCACCACATCACCATCGACGCAGGAATAGTCAATGTCCTGTCCAGCCAACTTGATGCTCGATTCTCAAACTCTGTGAGGACCTTGATGTCAGGCCCTCCACCGCAGGTCTGGAACTGCTCCCTTTTATTGTGTGTGAGCTTGTACTGCATCAAGACAGATGGAGAGTATGAGCAAGATGCATGCTAGGGCAAATGATAAGGATGCCTGGCATGTGTGGATGGCGAGGGGAGCCATTGACAGGATGAGGATGCAATTTCCAAAGTACATGAGTCCAGGTGGAGATGTGAGGGTGTGTGTGAGACAGAGTGGTGATGCCCCTTGAGCTGGCAGTGAGTGAGATGCCAGCGAATGTGTGGTAGGCTTTTTGAGTGTGTGAGTTGAGAGTGATGAGATGGTTGACTTGCCCTGGTGGAATGGATGAGATCGTTCATCTTCTTCCTGCACTGGGTGGCTAACCTCTTCTGGACTACATTAGCACTGACCACTGCTGCCACCGCCTATCAAGCTGGATTGGTCACCTTGCTGGACCTTGTGCGGCCAGAGCGGAGGTAGAGGAAATGGTGGTGGGCCTCGCTGGTGCTCCAGTGAGGTGTCACTGAATTTGGGGGCTGCCATCTTCTGGGGTTTTGGTCCTATGTCTTCAGTGGAGCAGTCCTGGACTGCTGACATTGGGAGGGCTGTGTATACCTGCACTTTAAATCTGATGCCCAGAGTAAGGAAGCAGTGAGCTGACAACGGGACGGGCAAATCCTCGGCCGTCTGCCAGCAACCCGGCATGCTTCACACGTGCACATAATTAATGAGGCCGGGAGCAGACGATACAGCGCGAAATTATGTCGGGTACAATGCCATTTTTCATGCCTGTTTCCGCACTTAAAGCAATAGGGGGAAAATCCTGCCCATGACTCTGTAATGATGTAAAAAAACAAAAAACTGCGGATGCTGGAAATCCAAAACTCATGGGAAAACTCAGCAGGTCTGGCAGCATCGGTGGAGAAGAAAAGAGTTGACGTTTTGAGTCCTCATGACCCTTCAACAGAACTGAGTGAATGTTAAGAAAGGGATGATATATAAGCTGGTTTAAGGTTGCGGGGGGGGGTGGGGGGGGCGGTGGGGAGAGAAGTCAGGGGGTGGGTGCTGGTGTGGTTGTAGGGACAAGCGTGTAGTGATAGGAGCAGATAATCAAAAGATGTCACAGACAAAAGAACAAAAGAACACAGAGGTGTTGAAGGTGGTGATATTATCTAAACGAATGTGCTAATTAAGAATGGATGGTAGGGCACTCAAGGTACAGCTCTAGTGGGGGTGGGGTGGAAAGGCTAGCAGGGCATAAAAGATTTAAAAATAATGGAAATAGGTGGGAAAAGAAAAACCTATATAAATTATTGGAAAAAACAAAAGGAAGGGGGAAGAAACAGAAAAGGGGTGGGGATGGAGGAGGGAGTTCAAGATCTAAAGTTGTTGAATTCAATATTCAGTCCGGAAGGCTGTAAAGTGCCTAGTCGGAAGATGAGGTGCTGTTCCTCCAGTTTGCGTTGGGCTTCACTGGAACAATGCAGCAAGCCAAGGACAGACATGTGGACAAGAGAGCAAGGTGGAGTGTTAAAATGGCAAGTGACAGGGAGGTTTGGGTCATTCTTGCGGACAGACCGCAGATGTTCTGCAAAGTGGTCGCCCAGTTTACGTTTGGTCTCTCCGATGTAGAGGAGACCGCATTGGGAGCAACGAATGCAGTAGACTAAGTTGGGGGAAATGCAAGTGAAATGCTGCTTCACTTGAAAGGAGTGTTTGGGCCCTTGGACGGTGAGGAGAGAGGAAGTGAAGGGGCAGGTGTTGCATCTTTTGTGTGGGCATGGGGAGGTGCCATAGGTGGGGGTTGAGGAGTAGGGGGTGATGGAGGAGTGGACCAGGGTGTCCCGGAGGGAACGATCCCTAAGGAATGACGCCGGGGGGGTGAAGGGAAGATGTGTTTGGTGGTGGCATCATGCTGGAGTTGGCGGAAATGGCGGAGGATGATCCTTTGAATGCGGAGGCTGGTGGGGTGATAAGTGAGGACAAGGGGGACCCTATCATGTTTCTGGGAGGGAGGAGAAGGCGTGAGGGCGGATGTGCGGGAGATGAGCCGGACATGGTTGAGGGCCCTGTCAATGACCGTGGGTGGAAAACCTCGGTTAAGGAAGAAGGAGGACATGTCAGAGGAACTGTTTTTGAAGGTAGCATCATCAGAACAGATGCGACAGAGGCGAAGGAACTGAGAGAATGGAATGGAGTCCTTACAGGAAGCGGGGTGTGAGGAGCTGTAGTTGAGGTAGCTGTGGGAGTCGGTAGGTTTGTAATGGATATTGGTGGACAGCCTATCACCAGAGGTTGAGACACGAGGTCAAGGAAGGGAAGGGAAGTGTCAGAGATGGACCATGTAAAAATGATGGAGGGGTGGAGATTGGAAGCAAAATTAATAAATTTTTCCAAGTCTCGACGAGAGCATGAAGCACACCGAAGTAATCATCGATGTACCGGAGAAATAGTTGTGGAAGGGGGCTGGAGTAGGACAGGAAGAAGGAATGTTCCACATACCCCATTAAGAGACAGGCATAGCTGGGGCCCATGTGGGTACCCATAGCCATACCTTTTATTTGGAGGAAGTGAGAGGAGTTGAAGGAGAAATTGTTCAGTGTGAGAACAAGTTCAGCCAGACGGAGGAGAGTAGTGGTGGATGGAGATTGTTTGGGCCTCTGTTTGAGGAAGAAGCTAAGGGCCCTCAGACCATCCTGGTGGGGGATGGAGGTGTAGAGGGATTGGACATCCATGGTGAAGAGGAAGTGGTTGGGGCCAGGGAACTGGAAATTGTTGATGTGACGTAAGATGTCAGAGGAATCACGGATGTAGGTGGGAAGGAACTGGACAAGGGGAGAGAGAGGGGAGTCAAGGTCATGAGAAATGAGTTCCGTGGGGCAGGAGCAAGCTGACACGATCGGTCTACCGGGACAGTTCTGTTTGTGGATTTTAGGTAGGAGGTAGACGCACGCCGTCCGAGGTTGGACGACTACCAGGTTGGAAGCTGTGGGAGGAAGATCTCCAGAGGAGATGAGGTCAGTGACAGTCCTGGAAACAATGGCTTGATGTTTAGTGATGGGGTCATGGTCCAGGGAGAGGTAGGAGGAAGTGTCTGCGAGTTGACGCTCAGCGTCCACGAGGTAGAGGTCAGTGCACCAGACAACAACACCACCCTTGTCAGCGGGTTTGATGACAATGTTGGGGTTGGACCTGAGAGAACGGAGTGCAGTAAGTTCAGAGAGAGACAGATTAGAATGGGTGAGAGGGCAGAGAATTTGAGACGACTAATGTCGCGCTGACAGTTCTTAATGAAAAGATCAAGAGAAGGTAAGAATCCAGAGGGAGGGGTCCAGGTGGAGGGAGAATATTGGGGGTGGGTAAAAGGATCCGTTGAACGGGGAGAGGACTCCTGCCCAAAGAAGTGAGCATGGAGACGAAGACGGCGGAAGAAGAGTTCAGCATCGTCCCGAGCCCGAAATTCATTGAGATGAGGGCGTAAGGGTATGAAACTAAGTCCTTTGCTGAGCTCTGAACGTTCAGCGTCGGAGAAGTGAAGGTCAGGGGGTATAGTGAATACATGGCCCAGGCTGGGATTGGAAGTTGGGGTGGGGACGGAGGGACAGGCAGTGGTGGAGTGTCCTAGATGAATGTTGGTGTCGATGAGTTGTTGGAGCTTGTGTTCCTTAGCACTTGAGAGAAAGAGAAAAAGTTTCTTGTTGAGGCATCGGATGAGACGAAGAATAAAATGAAACTGGGGGCACGCGCAGCTTTGAGAAAGGGTGCGGCGGTGCTGCTGGAGGGAGAGGTCGAGTGTGTTCATATGGCGGCGCATGGCACTGAGTGTGGATCTCAGAATGTGACGGGAACAGCAATCCAAGAAACGTTTTATGTCCCGGAGATACCTGTAATCCTGGATGGGTTCGAAACAAGAGGGATGGAATTTCAGTTGAAATCCACGTGTTTTATCTCTTTGTTTAATTGACTGTCACTCCTCTTCAAGGAATGCCTACCTTGAAGAAGTTCTGTTCCTCTCTGCGACAAGATTTCCGTATCTCTCTTTTGCCTTGTTCACCTTCATTGCTTTCCATTTCTCTCCTGGTGTTTACTAAAACCCGCTTTCACATATCTCCTTTCTCAGTGACTGTCTCCGTCTCCGACTTACTCCATGTGGATTTCAACTGAAATTCCATTCCTCTTTTTTCGAATTACAAGTAAATCCGGGACATAAAACGTTTCTCGGACTGCTGTTCCTGTCACATTCTGAGATCCACACTCAGTGCCATGCGTTGCCATATGATCACACTCGACCTCTCCCTCCAGCAGAACTGCCGCACCCTTTTTCAAAGCTGCTCGTACCCCCAGTTTCATTTTATTCTTCATCTCATCCGACGCCTCAACAAGAAACTTTTTCTGTTTCTCTCAAGTGCTAAGGAACGCAAGCTCCAACAACTCATCGACACCAACACCCATCTCGGACCCTCCATCCCTGCCTGTCCCTCCATCCCCCCCCCCAACTTCCAATCTCAGCCCCAGCCGTGTATTCACTATACCTCCTGACCTTCACCTCTCCGACGCTGAACGTTCAGTGCTCAGCAAAGGACTTAGCTTCATACCCTTACGCCCTCATCTCAATGAATTTCGGGCTTGGGACGATGCTGAACTCGTCTTCCTCCGTCTTCGTCTCCAGGCTCACTTCTTTGGGCAGGAGTCCTCTCCCCGTTCAATGGATCCTTTTACCCACCCCCAATATTCTCCCTCCACCTGGACCCTTCCCTCTGGATTCTTACCTTCTCTTGATCTTTTCACTGAGAACTGTTGGCGCGACATTAGTCGTCTCAATATCTCTGCCCTCTCACCCATTCTAATCTGTCTCTCCCTGAACTTACTGCACTCCGTTCTCTCAGGTCCAACCCCAACATTGTCATCAAACCCGCTGACAAGGGTGGTGCTGTTGTTGTCTGGTGCACTGACCTCTACCTCGCGGAGGCTGAGCGTCAACTCGCAGACACTTCCTCCTACCTCTCCCTGGACCATGACCCCCACCACTGAACATCAAGCCATTGTTTCCAGGACTGTCACTGACCTCATCTCCTCTGGAGATCTTCCTCCCACAGCTTCTAACCTGATAGTCGCCCAACCTCGGACGGCCCGCGTCTACCTCCTACCCAAAATCCACAAACAGAACTGTCCCGGCAGACCGATCGTGTCAGCTTGCTCCTGCCCCACGGAACTCATTTCTCGTTATCTTGACTCCCTTCTCTCTCCCCTTGTCCAGTTCCTTCCCACCTACATCTGTGATTCCTCTGACACCTTACGTCACATCAACAATTTCCAGTTCCCTGGCCCCAACCGCTTCTTCTTCACCATGGACGTCCAATCGCTCTACACCTCCATCCCCCACCAGGATGGTCTGAGGGCCCTTAGCTTCTTCCTCAAACAGAGGCCCAAACAATCCCCATTCACCACTACCCTCCTCCGTCTGGTTGAACTTGTTCTCACACTGAACAATTTCCCCTTCAACTCCTCTCAATTCCTCCAAATAAAAGGTGTGGCTATGGGTACCTGCATGGGCCCCAGCTATGCCTGTCTCTTTATGGGGTATGTGGAACAATCCTTGTTCCTGCCCTACTCCGGCCCCCTTCCACAACTCTTTCTCCGGTACATCAATGATTACTTCAGTGCTGCTTCATGCTCTCGTCGAGACTTGGAAAAATTTATTAATTTTGCTTCCATTCTCCACCCCTCCATCATTTTCACATGGTCCATCTCTGACACTTCCCTTCCGTTCCTTGACCTCTCTGTCTCAATCTCTAGTGATAGACTGTCCACCAATATCCATTAGAAGCCTACCGACTCCCACAGCTACCTCAACTACAGCTCCTCACACCCCACTTCCTGTAAGGACTCCATCCCATTCTCTCAGTTCCTTCGCCTCCGTCGCATCTGTTCTGATGATGCTACCTTCAAAAGCAGTTCCTCTGACATGTCCTCCTTCTTCCTTAACTGAGGTTTTCCACCCTTGGTCATTGACAGGGCCCTAAACCGTGTCCGGCCCATCTCCCGCGCATCTGCCCTCACGCCTTCTCCTCCCTCCCAGAAACATGATAGGGTCCCCCTTGTCCTCATTTATCACCCCACCAGCCTCCGCATTCAAAGGATCATCCTCCGCCATTTCTGCCAATTCCAGCATGATGCCACCACCAAACACATCTCCCTTCACCCACCCCCCCGATAGCATTCCTTAGGGATCGTTCTCTCCGGGACACCCTGGTCCACTCCTCCATCATCCCCTACTCCTCAACCCCCACCTATGGCACCTCCCCATGCCCACGCAAAAGACGCAACACCTGCCCCTTCACTTCCTCTCTCCTCACCGTCCAAGGGCCCAAACACTCTTTTCAAGTGAAGCAGCATTTCACTTACATTTCCCCCATATTAGTCTATTGCATTCGTTGCTCCCAATGTGGTCTCCTCTACATTGGAGAGACCAAACGTAAACTGAGCGACCATTTTGCAGAATACCTGCGGTCTGTCCGCAAGAATGACCCAAACCTCCCTGTCGCTTGTCATTTTAACACTCCACCCTGCTCTCTTATCCACATGTCTGTCCTTGGCTTGCTGCATTGTTCCAGTGAAGCCCAACGCAAACTGGAGGAACAGCACCTCATCTTCCGACTAGGCACTTTACAGCCTTCCGGACTGAATATTGAATTCAACAACTTTAGATCTTGAACTCCCTCCTCCATCCCCACCCCTTTTCGGTTTCTTCCCCTTTCCTTTTGTTTTTTCCAATAATTATATAGATTTTTCTTTTCCTACCTATTTCCATTATTTTTAAATCTTTTATGCCCTGCTAGCCTTTCCACCCCACCCCCACTAAAGCTGTACCTTGAGTGCCCTACCAGCCATTTTTAATTAGCACATTCGTTTAGATAATATCACCACCTTCAACGCCTCTGTGTTCTTTTGTCTGTGATATTACTTTGATTATCTGCTCCTATCACTGCCTGCTTGTCCCTACAACCACACCACCCCAACCCCCACTTCTCTCCACCGCACCCCATCCCCCCCGGCACCCCACCCCCCCCACCCCCACCCCCACCACCCCACTACCACCACCACCTTAAACCAGCTTATATTCACCACTTTCCTAAGATTCACTCAGTTCTGTTGAAAGGTCATGAGGACTCGAAACGTCAACTGTTTTCTTCTCCACCGATGCTGCCAGACCTGCTGAGTTTTTCCAGGTAAATCTGTTTTTACTCTGTAATGATGATTTGATCTAAACCATTTATCTCTATTTGTGTGACTAGTTTATCTATTTTATTGCAGATGCAGATAAAGAGTCTTTCATTTAATTTTTTTACTACTGTTCCCTGTGTAGACCTTACTTGCTGATATATTATTACCATTAAACTTTCTGAACTTCCTGTTCCATTGTGCATGGTTAGGATTTTATGGCCCCTCATGCCTGGTGGGATATTACGGTTCCGCCAAACTGAATGGAGATTTAAATATCTCACCCCATCCGCTGGGGAGATACACGGCGCAACGGGGCCATAAAATTCTGGCCCATGTCTTTAGCCACATTGTTACACTGTTCTATTTCTTCAACTTCTCCCTTTGGATTTCTAAATTTCCCTTCACCTGAACTCTCCTCTTTCCCCCCATTTGTTTAGATTGGGAATGCATTGCCTGAAAGAATGGTGGAAGCAGATTCAACAATGACCTTAAAAGGGGTATTTGGTAAATATTTGAAAAGAAAACAATTACAGGGTATGGGACTAATTGGACAGCTCTTATAAATAACTGGCAAGGGTATGTTGGGCTGATTGCCTATGCTTATCATTCCATAATTCTATAATGCTATGACGGCATTGAAGCATCACAAATGAAAGCCACAAATGACATCCTACATAACTAACCATAGTGAACTAACCCTCCTGATCTTTTTCTAGCTCTTTCTAAGCTTTTGCACAGTTGGACATACCATCCTTCTCCAATGCCTTGCCTCTATTGTCCAGCTGAGTGGTGCTCAGAGTCCCTGAAATATCTATCCTTGGCCACCTCCTATTTCTTAGATAGATTTTTGATTCTGCTCTTACCGACCTCCATCCCCAACCCCTTTGCCTGCCTGACTGGCCCCAGTGCCCCCATTTACCTCACTGAGAGGGAAGCCTTCCCATGGCATGCACTCTGCTAGGCACAGCCCTAACACAGGCCACCACTCCTGGTGGCACTACTGAGACTGCTGAGCAACTGGCACTCTGATTGGCCACAGCTCTTGTGGGCGGACGCCCACTCTTTAAAGGAACAGGAGCACCAAAGGCAACTAATTAGTTGCTGTACAGTCCAAAAATGTGCCTGGGGTTCCCAGAAACAGCCAAGGTAGGGCTACCCCTGGTTGTCTTCAGGGTCCATCAGCTGTGTACCAGGGGTGGGAGCAGAAATGCCATTCAAGAGGACAGCAGATGTGTATTCCAGGGAGCACTGCCACTCTCCCAGGGCGGTGCTTCAGCAGTGCTATTGATCCGTTGGAGAACAGATTGATGGTCAACTATGATGCTTTGTAATCCTTTCTGAGCAGCGATATCCAGAGCTATGATGGCAGAAACCTGGGCCTGCAAGGCAGCTGTCTGCGCTTCCACTACCACACTTAATATTTGATGGAATCTCTTTGTGCTGCAATGCAAGCTGTGCATTAGCTATCAGACGGAGAATCGGAATAGGTTCTACAGGTGTGTTGATGCAGTTGACCACCTGTTCCATATTGGAAAGGATAGGCTTCAAGTTTTGTACAAAACCCTGTGCCAATTTGATGCTGGACTCCTCCATGTGCTATAGTATAATGTGCAGGCTTTCTGCAGATTCTTCAATCCACCAAGCAGTTGGTTATGTACGCTCATCAGCTTTCTTCTGTAACCTGGCCAATTGAAGTCCCTATCTGACCCCTGTGCAGAACTAGTGTGTGATCAGGCCCTGTGGTATGATAGTGTATATGCTATCTACAACACTGGCATCTACCTGGCAATGTGGAAAATTGCCCAGGTATGTTCTATACACAAAAAGCAGGACAAATCCAACCCAGCCAGTTACCGCCCCATCAGTCTACTCTCGCTCATCAGTAAAGTGATGGAAGGGATCATCAACAGTGCTATTAAGGGGCACTTGCTTAGCAATAACCTGCTCACTGATCTCAGTTTGGGTTCCACCAGAGCCACTCAGCTCCTGACCTCATCACAGCTTTGATTCAAACATGGACAAAAGAGCTGAACTCCAGAGGTGAGATGAGTGTGACTGCCCTTGACATCAAGGCAGCATTTGGTCGTGTGGCATCAAGGAGTGCTAGCAAAACTGGAGCCAAAGGGAATCAGGGGGAAAGCTCTCCTTTGGTTGGAGTCATACCTAGCACAAACGAAGATGGTTGTGGCTGTTGGAGGTCAATAATCTCAGTTCCAGGACATCACTACAGGAGTTCCCCTAGGCCCAACCATCTTCAGCTGCTTTATCAATAACCTTCCTTCCATCATAAGGTCAGAAATGGGGATGTTCACTGTTGATTGCACAATGTTCAGCACCATTCGTGACTCCTCAGATACTGAAGCAGTCCATGACCAAATGCAGCAAAACCTGGACAATATCCAGGCTTGGACTGACCAGTGGCAAGTAACATTCGCACCATACAAGTGCCAAGTAATGACTATTTCTAACAAGAGAGAATCGACCCTAGGCATTCAATGACATTACCATCACTGAATGTTTGTTTGGGGCTAAAGGATCCGGGTTGCACACTTTTTTCGAGGTGACTGAGTCAGTGCAGAGACAGAGAACATCAGAAGGTTGTTGTTAGAATAAACACATGCTGTTTATTTACAAACTAACTCTACAACTATACTTGCGTGCTCAAAAAATAAAACTTTGTCTTCACTTATCAGTGACTAATTCAAGACTCTCCCACATAGAGGTAGTCCGTGCTCCTATGCTATTGGACACTAAGATTATGTGACCTTACATTACAATATTTGTCTTAAAGGTATATTACATCTTAGAATACTACAATCCCTGCTATCAACATTTCTGGGGGTTACCATTGACCAGAAACTGAACTGGACTAGCCATATAAATACTGTGGCTACAAGAGCAGGTCAGAGGCTGGGAATTCTGCAGAGAGTAACTCACCCCTGACACCTCAAAGCCTGTCCACAATCTACAAG
This sequence comes from Carcharodon carcharias, assembly GCF_017639515.1. Lineage (NCBI taxonomy): Eukaryota > Metazoa > Chordata > Chondrichthyes > Lamniformes > Lamnidae > Carcharodon > Carcharodon carcharias. The sequence continues at coordinate 199,067,957 of NC_054469.1, forward strand.
GCACAAGTCAGGAGTGTGATGTAATACTCGCCCCTTGCCTGGATGAGTGCAGCTACAACAACACTGATGAAGCTTGACACCACCCAGGACAAAGCAGTCCACTTGACTGGCACCCCATCCATAAATGTTCACTCCCTCCATCGCCGATGCACAGTGGCAGCAGTATGTACCATCTACAAGATGCATTGCAGAAACACACCAAGCCTCCTTAGCACCTTCCAAACCCACAGCCACTACCATCTAGAAGGACAGGGCAGCAGACACAAGGGAACATCACCACCTGGAAGTTCCCCTCCATGCCACTCACCATCCTGACTTGGAAATATATCACCGTTCCTTCACTGTCGCTGGGTCAAAATCCAGGAACTCTCTCCCTAACAGCACAATGGGTGTACCTACACCACATGGACTGCAGCGGTTCAAGAAGGCAGCTCACCACCACCTTCTCAAGGGCAGTTAGAGATGGGCAATAAATACTGTCCTAACCAGAGACGCCCCACATCCCTTGAATGAATTAAAAAAAAAGGTCTTAGTCATGTTACATAGCAGTGATCTTACGATGTTAGGGTCACTTGTTTCACCTTTAAATGACCTTCAAATGCATTTCAATACTTGATTAGCCTTGTTGATCAGCTTTACACTGTTTGAATATTTTTAGTGAACTGCCAATCTTCATCCCTAAATAAGTTTCCTTTGTCAACATTGCAAATAAATATGCTGATATACTGTGAGCTGTCTACTTCCTCATAATAAAAACTGTGCCCACTTTGTACACTGTAGCTGAAGTTGCCAGAAATTACAGACAAGAAGCAAAAAGACAAAGTGTTCACTAAGAAAACAGCACAAGAGGACAACTTGGAGAATAAATTTCCATCTATGTAAGTTGCAATTTACCAGATCCGGAATGATTTACTTTCAAGCAGGATCTAATATTTTCTATTTTTAATTGATGCCATTTTGTTAGTTAGAAAATGCAGTGTTATATTTGATATTTCCTCAATTAATTTTTTATATTAGCTGTTATTTGTAGAGCAGTGCTGACAATGGATGCTGGTTAGAAAATTAGGCACATGCAAGTTCATGGGATGAAAGAAATATGTGCAAAGGTGACAAGCATGCTGCATGCAGCTTGCACCTGCAAAATTACTAGAAAATGGTCTTCAGCCCCAAATAGGACTCCCCTCCTTTAATACATTGCCTGCAGTTGCATCTCAGCATCAAAAGGAGCAGTGTTCCCCATATGTCTCCACTGTTATATTAGCAACAATTAGTCCTCCATCCACAACTCAGTTGTCCATATCCTAACTCATAACAAATAGAATTTACCCAACACCCCTGTGCTCAGTGAAATATATTGACTCCCTGTCTGACAATGTCTTGATTTTAAAATTCTCAACCTTGTTTTCAAATCTCCCCATGGCTTTCCCCTTCCCATCGCCGTAACGTCCTCCAACACTACAACCCTCCAAGTTCTCTGTGCTCCTCCAATCTTAGTCTTTTGTGCATTCCTGATTTTAATTGTTCTACAATTGAAACCATCCCTTTAGCTGCCTAGGACTTAATTTCTGGAGTTCCCTCCCTAAACCTCTCTCCTTCTCTCCCTTCATTTAAAATCTACGCTTTGTCCAACCTTTTGATCAGCTGTCCTAATAACTCCCTGTATTGCTCAATGTCATATTTTATTTGATTATATTCCTATGAAACACCTTTGGACATTTTATCCTGGAAATGGCACTTTATAAATGATAGTTTTTGTTATCTGCCACCATCAAAGATTCCCCTTTTGTGAAGACCTGCAGTTCTTCAAAATCTATTACCTTAGCAGACATTGCACTTCCAAGCTGCAGGCCAAACTGAACTGTAGTAGCCAGAGAGCCCATTGAGGCTACAATGCAGATGGCACCATGCAGCAGGTCTCCACTGACTCCTCAGTCTGCCAAGCATGTATATGACTATGATGATTGAATGTACTGATCTTTTGCCTTCCTCCCACAGATGCACCATCGTCAGGAGCCATTGGCAATCTCGAGGATCCCTCATTGAGTTCTGAGAAAGACATCACACCTGCACTAGCATCACACCATCTCTCTGAACCAGGCACTAGTGCAGATATTCACGTGTCCGTGCACATTAGTTCTTCAGCTCTGCAGGCAATGCACAGTAGTGAGGGCACATCACACTCACGTGAAGCTGGCAGAGGCAGAGAGGTCCCAGGGAGCTGACAATGGTGCCATTACCCAGCGGCTAGAGTGTTCAGTCAGCCCTCCAACTACCTCCAAGGTCCAGTGCCGCAGGAGGCTCCAGCAATATGTCACATGATAGGTCTGGAAATCGTCTCCAACTGCATGGGCAGACACTCCATGCTGGTGGCTTTGAAGATCACAGTGGCCCTCAACGTCTATGCCTCTGATTCTTTTCAGGGATTAGTGGGGGATCTGTGAGGCGTTTCTCAATCAGCTGTACACAGTTGTGTCAAGCTCATGACTCATGCTATCTTTAGATATGTTCGCATGTGCATCCATTTCTGGACAGATGAAGCGAGCCAGGTGGAGAGAGCACGAGGCTTCGCTGCAATGGCTGGGTTCCCCCGCATCCAGGGTGTAATAGATTGCACTCATGTGGCCATCAAGGTGCCAGCAGGTGAGTCGTGAGCTTTTGTAAACTGAAAGGGGTTCCATTCGATGAATGTTCAGATCGCCTGTGACCACAGGACACAGATTTTCCAAGTTTGTGTCCATTATCCTGGGAGCTCACACAATGCTTACATCTTGTGGCACTCACAGGTACCAAGGCTGTTCGTGGCTCCTGCCTGAGTGGTAGATGACTCCTGAGTGACAAGGGCTATCCCTTGAAGAAATGGTTGATGATCCCATTCCGTCACCAAGAACTGAGGCCGAAGAGAGATTCAATAGGTGTCATTCCTCCACAAGGGTGGTGATGGAGAGGACCATTGGGCTGCTGAAGATGAGCTTCAGTTGCCTGTATTGATCAGGGGGAGCCTTGCAGTATCCTCCAGACCATGTCTTCCTCATAGTTGTCACATAATGTGCTCTGCACAACCTGGCTCTGTCAAGGTGGGACCCACTGGAGGCTGAGGAAAGTGAGGCAGCTGAACAGGCCAGGGAGGATGACTCAAATGATGGCTCAGAGGAAGAGCCTGAGGAGTCGCTGGGTGAGGACTTCGAGGCAGAGGACAGGAACTTTCATGGAGGCAGGAACACCAGGGATGCTTTGATCCAGCGAACATTCAGCTAGGCATCCAAGGCATCGATGCCTCATCAAGCCAATGGCATTGTCTCCTTTGCTAACAATAAATGAGAACCAAATCCAGTACACCAGCACCACACAACACCATACTTTTACAAGCCTGTGCTGCATCTGGGACCTATCCAAACCATCCAGCCAAGTCAGCCCATTTAAATCAAATAAATGTTTATGTTACTTCACATGAACATACAAAGAAAAACAAAGTGTCCATCCCTAACACAAATGTCAGTTACTTGATGCAAATAATGTCACCCGTGTCATTATAAGGTGCCTTCAACTTATGTCTGCGGGTGCTGCGCTTTGGTGCCCCCCTCTCTGTCAGTGCATTGGAGGCTGCCTGCTGACTCTGCTGTCCTGGTGACCCTGATGACCTTGGCAATCATCCTCTGGCTGCCGGAGCCTGAGCAGGCTCCACCTGGGAGGGTGCATTCAGCCCTTTGGCTGGGCACTCTTCAGTTGTCATGGCATCATCTGATGCAGTGCCACTGGCAGAGGGGCAGAGTGCCCTGAAGGGAGCCTATAGAGATGATAGGCAGCTTGTCTGCCAGTGTAAGATGTGTTTGCACCTCCCTGCTCACAGTTGATGAACAGGCACCCAGCAGAGAGACTAGATGCCTCATCCATTTCTCACACTCGCAGTGACCTCTTGAGGTCATTGCCAGCGTGAGGGCTTACAGGTCCAGGAAAACCTTAGGCTGCTCCTGAAGCTGCCTCTCCATGAGAATCGCCACTCTCTCCTTGCAGGAGGCTGTGCACTCCATCTGAAGGGTCAACACAGAACTCATGCTTCACATGGACTCCTCCATGACAGAGACTATGGCACACAGACCCTCATGGATCTTTGCCAGATCTCCCTGTGCATCCCACTGGTCATCCAGCACCTGCTGCCTGATGGACCACTCCAGAGGCTCATCATCTGCCTCAGACACAGCATGGTCCTGGTCCCCAGTTGTGCTCCCATTGTCAGCTCCCTGGGACCTCTCTGCCTCTGCCAGCTTCACATGCGAGTGTGATGTGCCCTCACTACTGTGCATTGCCTGCAGAGCCGAAGAACTAATGTGCACGGACACGTGAATATCTGCACTGGTGCCTGGTTCAGAGAGATGGTGTGATGCTAGTGCAGGTGTGATGTCTTTCTCAGAACTCAGTGAGGGATCCTCGAGGTTGCCAATGGCTCCTGAAGATGGTGCATCTGTGGGAGGAAGGCAAAAGATCAGTACATTCAATCATCATAGTCACTATACATGCTTGGCAGGCTGAGGAGTCAGTGGAGACCTGCTTCATGGTGCCATCTGCATTGTAGCCTCCAGGGGCTCTCTGGCTACTACAGTTCAGTTCAAGACCCCCGCCTCACTATGACCAGAAGAGCGAGCTGGTATTCCAGCTGCAGTGCATTGATTTTGTGCTTCGTGATGAAGCACAGATTTGGCACTTCACCACTTGTTCTGTGGCACTCCACAGCATTATGACTGCAGGGAAAAATAGAAAGCCTTATTATTGCTCCGTCTCCCTGAAGGTCCTTTCCTGGTACCCCTACCCCCCCGCAACCCCACTGCCCACCCGGGTATTAGTTGGGCCATTTCACTGTGGCACATCTCACCCAGCAATGCATTGAGGCCAGTCGTGCTGAATCCCAGCTTTGGAAGGGCATGCTTTAGTGCCAGTTGGCATACACACTCTTAGACCCCTGAACATTCTGAGCAATGGGCACCCAATTAAAGTTCTCCACACAGGTCCATGCCATCTCTACACTTACCCTTGCTGACCACAGAAGTTCATTGAACCTTTTACGGCACTGAAGCCACTGACCTGGCAGTGACCTTTGTCCAGACCTTCTTGGTCAGGTGGGATGGCCTTCTATTGCCACCCCTGGACATTAAGATATGACATCTGGCATTCACCTCCTCGACCAGCACTTCCAGGCACTCATCTGAGAAACGGAGGACAAAGTACCCACTTGACTTGCCCTCCTGCTTCCATGACCACCAGGTGCTGAGGCCATGACTACACACCAGGACACTTCTTGGATAGTTTCAAAACAGCTCCCTCAGCCTCCCCCACAACTCCTGGTAGCCTTCAGAGAATAGCCTCTTCCATTTTTGAACACCCCACCGGGTCCCCGTTGGGCCCAGTACCTGAGGTGTTCCCACCCCTGTGCATGGAAGAACCAACTGGCAATCGCGTTTCATGCTGGGTGGGCTTTAATTGGCCACCCTGCGTAATATCGCATTCACAGGGCAATCTTGACCAGGAGCGGGTTTTACATCTGTTTCTGGCCGTGCTGACTTCAGCTGCACCCCGAGGGTAAAATTCAGGCCGATGTGTCAGAAATCTATTGAAGCTGGGGTAAGGGACTCCCATTGCTAAACTCGGCGTGACCCAACCTGATCTGCCAGTGCCAGTAAACCTGTTTTTGTCTAACTCGCAAAATTGGAACTGTAATGCTGACTACCAAAGAATGGTGCAGATTTCATAGAAGACTTTTAAAAAACACCAAACAGCTTTATCTGTAAGAAAAAATGTCTGTCATCTCAAGCTTTCACATAATACTCTCTTTGCACTGCTTGTGGTTTATTTAATTGACTGCTGGTCATAAGGCATTCAGCCAGTGAGATTACCATCTGTGATAATAAGGACTCTACATGATGGACACTTTGAAATAGAATCTGTAAAGCTTCATTGTGTTCTGTGTTGGCCTTACATGTGTTTTCAGTGCAGATCTGAACTTAGCCAAATGCTTCAATACTGCCCCCAGTAATTATCTGACAGTCTATGTATATTTATTGGTGCCATTGCTGTGTATTAAAAATATCCTTTCTTTGAATAATGTTTTGAAACATAGCACTAGAGGATGTGATGTTGTATCAACACATTGTATGACAGAGTGTTAGGATTTGCACATGATTCCCTGCACATTGGTTTATATATCTTGACTGTGACCATTATCATGGGGAGATGTTAGGTGGATCACAGGTCATGCATTTCCCAAAGGACCAACAGATAAACCAAGAGACAGCCGGTCTGGACTGTTCCAATGTATCGTTTAAACTCAGTTACAATTACATTGGCAGAAACATAGGATCATATTATTTACTGTCTCTGCTACTGAAATGGATCTGAAGCTGACAGACTTAATAAAAGGATGGAAAGCAAATTGGAAAATAAAGCTTATAGCTCTGTCCTTCTGTCCTAAACCTAGCCAAATTGGGCTTCTTTAGTTAAATTGTGGCATGATATCTTGGCTCAAGTCCCTTGTTTATCAGTTAGTTTCTTGCAACATTGCTATTAAAAATATATAAGCAAATCTAAAATCAAGGAAACCTAAATTGCCCAGTAGGCCAATAACCTGGCCAATAACCAGGTGTTGTGTATGTGTACTTATGTATGCGCAAAAGCCTTCTAGGCAAACCAATGATAACCAATGTTTCCTCTAAGCTTTTTCGGTGCCTGGCCACACAGCAATTGGGACTGTGACACAGAAAACAAAGAAGCTGTGTGCATGCAATGTTCCCTTGAAGATGCGTGCAGATGCAACATCAAGGCAATCTGCAAGGGATCATGCAATGCAAATAGTGGGTTACGTACAGCAAACAAAAATTAGAGACAATTTTGGTCATAAGCCTAGAAAAAAGATGTGAGCTGAGGATTGATATGGTCAGCTCAACAATGCATTGTTTACTTGAAGCAGTATCCTATTCACACACACACTCACTTTGGAGATATTCAGTAAGTTTAAAGAGGGACTATACCCGATATTGGAAAGGGCAGGATTTCCAGGGATGCGGGAGGAGGACTTCTGGGTGGGTTGACTGCTGTGTACCTTTTTAGCTCCACAGCATGCATGTTTTTTTTTAAAAATGTAGCTTCCCTGCCTGGAGGCCAGCCTCTTTGAAAAGTTTGGCTCCCTATCAGGTATGGAATGCGACAGAAGATGCTCCAACCCAGCAATAAGTAGGTTTCCTGCTTCTCAGGTGAAGACCACTGTGAAGACGGAGCATGGTGATATTCGGTACAATGAGGTTTGGAGAGTGAGATAATGACCCCAACAGGCAATGATTGTGGAAAGGGTTTGATGATTGCATGGGGGGTCCCCTGAGGGGAGAGGAACAGGTTAGTTTGGAGCCTGGTGGGGGAGCAGCCCTACTCTTTCTAGCTCACAAGTAGTGCTGTAAAAGCACTTGCCTCTTCCGCACAGCAGTCTTCACTTCACAGCGTTAAAACTAGAAATAAGTTAAAATATGAGGCACGCAGCTTCACTAAACTCCCTCTTTTGGGAGGGTTGCCCCACCTCCTTGAGGCAGGGTGAATTTAAGTTTAGAATTTTTAGCATTTTAAGAACCGACCCAACTCACACCCACCCATTTTTAGGGGTTAAAATTATCCTCAATGCTTGGAGAAGGGCATGTGCCATCATGGGAAGAAGTGCTGGTTCTTTCTGTATAGAGGTCCAGCATGCTGAAAGTCACTTTTTGATTCTGATCCACTGATGAAGCAAAGAATCTTCATGAGCATGATCTGGTGAGTGTTGTAAAATAATAAAGCTGGTGCAACTGGAGCTGCAAATTTCACCAGCTGGTAATATCATTTAGCAAGAATGTCATGCAGGGTGAAGTGGCTGTGAGGATCGGCTGTGACATCACAGGACAGAGGTAGGTGACTGGTTGGTGAGTATTACAGTTTTACAGTTTTGTTGTCTCCAAACTCGAAAACTGTAACTTGCTATTACTTTACTAAATTATCGTAACAAACTAGACAAACCAATTAATTAATAAAACTAATTGAATCAATTCAATAAAAAATTAACTTATTAATTAACCAAATAAATAAATAAATATGGATCAATAGACAAGGCAGGGCAGCTTGTGGATCGTAACTATAGAATCTGGATGTTTATGGAAAGCATTGGGATTCCGTACAACCATATCTGCAGTAATACGCAGAGTGACTCAGAACTGTTGAGCTGGAGTCTGAGCTGCAGACGTTGCAGGACATCAGGGAGCAGAAAGTTACCTGGACATCTTGTTGCCCGAGGTCAGGGATAGGAGGGTGTGACTCAGTTATAGAGGTATAGGATTCCAGGATTTACAAAGAGAGTAGATGCAACTCTTGACTTTGAACAACAAGTACGAGATACTTGACCCCTATGTGGATGAGAACAAGGACTGCAGGATGGATGGGAAAATGGAATATGACATCATGGTGCAGGAGGCTATTCAAGTGGGGAGAGTGAAAAGGAATATGGTCGTGATAGGGGACATTATAGGGGAATAGATACTGTTCTCTGAAGTCACGAACAGAGTGCTGAAGATTATTTTACCTGACTGGTGCCAGGGATAGAGAAGTCATCTCATGGCAAGAAAAGAACTTGGAGTGGAATTCTCCCACCTGGGACTAAGTCCCATGGCGTGGGCGGAGGTGGGGAGTAAGCCCCGCTGCGGAGGTTGGCAACAAATCCTACGGTATCTTCCATTCCCAGCCTTATTAAATATGCAACCGGGGGTTTTGCAATGTCTTCCATGGCGGGGCAGGCTGGATGGTACACACCCCGCCGTCATATCCATGCGCCTCTTTTAAAAGGTACACAGACATCCATTCAATACTAACACCAGGATATCTGGAAGGGGAGCTGCGGGGCCAGTGCCTAAATTTAATGATACCTCCCTGAGCGTCCTCCTGGACCATGTGGAGATCCAGAGGAATATACTTTATTCAGCTGATGAGGAGGCTGAGCAGGGAAACCAATCTTGCATGGGCATGGGTGACCAATGCCGTCAGTGCCCATGGGTTGACAAGAGGTCGACCACACAGTGCCAGAAGAGGATGAATGAGCTCATTCCCTCTTCCAGGGTAAGTCTCATCAGATGTACGCATAAACCTCAAAGACACTAATATACCAGGGTATATAGGCCTCAGTGGCAAAAGCATAGTTGACGCACATGCACACGCACACGCACATGCACATGCACACACAGGCAGCGAGTCTTTTCATCCTCACCATGAACCCTCACCACCTGGCTTGCATCATTCCATCTAGCCTCTTCTAGCCTGGAGCGAGTCTCTCTTCCACCCCTCCCTGGCCTGGCAGTCTCTCCCCCTCCCTGCCCGAGCCCTGCAGTCTCTCCCAGCCCCCACCCCAGCCCAGTAGTCTCTCCCTCCTGCCCTGACTCAGCAGTCTCTTGCCCCCTCCCCTGGGCCCAGAGTGAGTGTCTCTCTCTCTCTCTTCCCAATACCCCTACTTCCAAAGCCCACTCACTACCGCCAGTGTTGCTGTTCCTCCAATCACAGACTGCTCCTCTTCAACATTTGTTGCTTATAGGCTCATGAGTGAATCTATCAGCAGCAAATAAGGGAGAGCACCAGCCCATGATTGGAGGAGTGTTTTCTTTAAGAATCTACCACTGCATTTACCTCAGGGGGGCCACATTGGGGGCTTCACCCACTGGCTGAGTTGGACAAGCCTGTTCTAAATTATCTCATTCAAATCTTAAATCTACACCCAAACTAAAAAAGCAGCAGTCAAAAGGCTGTATTATCTTCTAAAGCTCTCAGGTTTATAATGCATCCTGCATTTTGGGGCCCCATGCCGTGACACGATGTGTTTCATTGTAAATCTACCCCTGGGCACCGCCACCAGTGATGGAGCGATTAAAATCAGGGATTCTCAAGAGGCTGGAATTATAGCAGCGCAGATATCTTGGAGGGTTGTGGGGCCAGAGCAGATTACAGGGATAGGGTGGGGCGGGGCTATGAAATGAATTTGAAATAGATTGGAAATGAAAGATGAGAATTAGAAGGTTAAATCTGTGGTTGTAGGAATGGTGTGGGAGGCAGGGGTTTCACTTAATGGGCCAGTGGCAAAAGTACAGGGGAAAGAAGGAGCTATCTTGTTGGAACAGATTCCACTTAAACTGGGCTGTGGTCAGCAAATCAACTAACTAGGACAGTGGACAGGGCTGAAATAAATAAAGGGGATGTGGGTTGGAGGATTCGGGAAAGGGGAGATCCAGAAGCAGTGCGTACCATCTACAAGAAGCACTGCAGCAACTCACCAGTGCTCCTTTCACAGCACCTTCCAAACCCATGACCTTTATCAGCTAGAAGTATAAGGGCAGTAGGTGTATGGGAACACCACCACCTGCAAGTTCTCTTCCAAGCCACACACCATCCTGACTTGGAGCTATATCACCGTTCCTTCAATGACGGTGGGTCAAAATCCTGGAACTCTCTTCCTAACAGCACTGTGGGTGGTATCTATACCACATGGATTGCAGCAGTTCAAGAAGGTGGATCACCACTATCTTCTCAAGGGTAATTAGGGAAAGGCAATAAATACTAGCCTAGCCAGTGACACCCACCTCCTGTGAAAGAATAAATAACAAAAAATGACTGGGCAATTAATGATCATTTAAGGATTTCATCCCTTATTTTACGAGCAGTGGGTACAGGCCCACACCTATGGGAAGCCCAGCAGCTTTAGCTGTGGAGCTGCTGATGGGCAAGGAAGGGACCACAACCTGTGGGGCCACTTCAGTTCAACAGAGGCACACCCTCCATCGCCAATAGTTATCCCTCCACTTTTAACCTTCCCCTGGGATCTTGAACACAGTCCCCCATACCCCAGTTCATCCCCTCACCGGGACCCCAGATTTACCTGTCAGTCTGGGTGTTTCAGCAGTGGCGCCTGCTTGTTGTCCCAACGGTGGATCTTAGTCGCGCTGCTGGGACTACAAAGCTGCCGATCAATCTGATTGGATGGAAGCTCTCTAAGGCGTGACTTCCTCCCGAGAAAGAGTTGGAAGTCTTGCCTTGAAGCAATTAACTCTGCTCCCAGTTTTGAATTACTGTGGGGCAGCCATCGGGATCATGGGCTGGTTCTTCCCTGACCTTTTAGCTCCTAGGGGTCAGGGACCACAGTGCCCCTTAAGAGATAGGCAAAATGAAAAAGGAGGAGGGGTTGTCCTGATAATAAAGATAGGATGAAGACAGTAGGGAGAAATGAGCTTACTTTAGAAAACCACAAAATTGAATCAATTTGGGTAGAAGTAAGAAACAGCAAGGGCTAGCTGCCTAACATTGTTGTAGGATAGGCAGATATAAGTTAGAAAATTAAAGGTACATGCAACAAGGGTAATGCAGTAATTATGGGGCATGTCAATCTTCATATGGACTGGGCAAAACAACTTTGCAGTAAAAGTGTGGAGGACAAATTCATGGGCTGTATGCAAGATAGTAATTTAGATTAGCATGCCAAGGGACCAACTAAGGAACAGGCTATTTTGGATCTAGCATTATGTATTGAGAAAGAATTAATTAATATCCTTGTAGTAAAAAGGCCTCTATGGAAGAGTGACCATATTAAGATAGAATTTTATATCAGGCAGAATTTTACAGGCTCCTGCTGGCGGGTTCTCTATTGGAGTGCGGTTGGGGGGGCCTGTAAAATTCTCCAGTGGCCTTCTCATATCAAATTGGCCCACCAATTTTATGCAATTTTACAGGGGTGTGAAAAAGACTTGGGAGGTGGGGGTGGGGGGTGCGATGCTGTGGGGGGCAGCCTGCCAGCCCTTTCCCCAATTGAGGTGCTTAAATGGTCAATTAATGGCCACTTAAGAGCTGCTTCTCACCCAGTTGCAATCCTGACCCCAGCAGGAGGTCAAGGATGGGTGGGGCAGGCCCAGCAAGTTATCCTGCTCAGACCTCAGGTCGGAAATGGGGGGCATCTCACTCACGGGCCCCATTTCCTGATCGGAGGCCCCCCACAGGTCTAGCTGCTTCAGGTGCTCCCTACCTGCCACTCCACCACCCGCCCCCCCTTTTCAAATCATCCAACCAGCCTTGCCACCTCCTGGGGCATCCCCTCCAGTCCCTGCTGTGAGACCCCTGTATCTGCCTGGTGCTAGTGCTTCTGACACTTAGATTCATGGGACTGCTTGTAGTCCCAGCAGCCCCAACAGGAGCAGTGGCCACTGTTGGGACTACAGAATTGCCAGCAGCTCTCTGAGGCAGGATTTCCTCTCAAGTGAGGGGCATAATTCCTGCCTCCAGCCAATTAACACTCCAGCATTAAATGGTTGTGGGGCTGATCTATTCAGCAGGGACACGTTCACAACACATGGCTGACAGTTGAGCAGCCTCAGTAGCGCCATCAGAAGCAGTGGCCACTGCTGATGCTGTACTTGGAGGAGGAGGGCACAGCAATGGACATGTGCCTCAAAACCAGGTAAGTGATGCCTGGGGGCAGTGGGCCTACCGGGAGGCCACCAGGGATTACCTGGCTGTCCCTCCATGTGGTTAAGTGCCAGAGGAGGTGGGAAGAGGCCTTTCATTGGCCATATAAGTGGTTCAATTTTCCTATGGGTGGGGGGTGCCATCCACCACCTTCCCCTCTGCCAGTGAAATGGATTGACAGCAGGAAGACAACAGGCACTCGCCCATTCAGAGAGGGCTGTTAAAATCCAGCTCTTTGAATCTGTCTTCATGGTATAAGACATAAAAAGCATTCCAGAAATAATGGACAACCAAGAGCCTTGTGAGAGGAACTTGAAGAAATCAATATAAGTAAAGAAATAGTACTAGAGAAATTAATGGGAAAAGTGGCATCAAATCCCTGCATATGGCAAACTGTATCCTAGAGTTTTAAAAGTAGCAGCTGCAGAGATGTATTGGTTCTGATCTTCCAGAATTCCTTAGATTCTAGAACAGTTCCCAATGATTGGAAGGTAGCAAACACATCCCCGCTGTTTAAGGAAACAGGAAGAAGAAAAACAGGGACTGTAGGCTGGTTAGACTAACATCAGTATTTTGTCTACTAGAATCTATTATTTGAGATATGGTAACAGAAATGAAAGGGAAATTGTGTTTGACAATTTTTTGAGGATATAACTAGTAGAATGGATAAGAGGGAGGGAACCAGGATTTGGAATTTTAACAAGAGTTCAATATGGTGCCACACAATAGGTTACAGTATTACACAAAATTTGGCCTCATTGGACAGGGAACAATATATTAACATGGTTTAAGAATTGGTTAGTAGAGAGTAAGTCGGAACAAACAGGACATTTTCTAATTGGCAGACTGGAACTATGGGGTACCTCAAGGATGAGCTCTTGAATCTCAGCAATTTACAATCTATATTCATGACTTAGATGAGGGGACTGAGTATAATGTATCCAAGTTTGTGGATGATACAAAGTTAGGTGAGAAAGTGGGTATTGAGAAGCATGCAAAGAGCTGCAGAGGGATACAGACAGGTTGGTGAATGGGCAATGGGACATGGGAGATGAAATACGATATCGTAAAATGTGAAGTTAGACACTTTGGTAGAAAAACATTTTAAAAAGTAGAATATGTTTTAAATAGTGAGGGACTGGGAAATGTTTGCTTTCAAGTGGAGTCAGGTGTCCTTGTAAATGAATACAGAATGTTAACATTCAGTTACAGCACACAATTAGGAAGGCAAATGATATGTTAGTATTAGTTACAAAGGGATTTGAATATAAGAGAAAAGAAGTCTTACTACAATTATACAAAGCGTTGGTGAGAGCATTGCTGGAATACTGGAAGGCTTTACTTAACCTAGAGGGATTGCAAAAAAGGTTCACTATATTGGTTCCTGGAATGAGTGGTTGTCCAATGAGGAGAGATTGAGTAGACAGGGCATAGATTCCTTGGAGTTTAGAAGAATGCGAGGTGATCTAATTAAAACATATAAACCTCTTAAGGGGCTTGACAGGGTGGGTGAAAATGTTTCCCTTAGCTGGGGAATCTAAAACATGGGGCTAGATTTTATGTTACCCCACTGGGTATCTTTTTGGCGGGTCGGGGGCGGAGAGGACACATAAAATAGGCTGGGTGCCGTTCCCACCCCGAGCTCAGCCCCATCATCAGCTGCCTGCCTGCCATATTTAAATAAATGATTAAGGGTCAATTGAGCTTGTTAGCAAGCCAATTGACCCAGAGAATATAAAAACAAAAAACTGCGGATTCTGGAAATCCAAAACAAAAACAGAATTACCTGGAAAAACTCAGCAGGTCTGGCAGCATCGGTGGAGAAGAAAAGAGTTGACGCTTCGAGTCCTCATGACCCTTCGACAGAACTAAGTAGAAATAGGAAAGGCGTGAAATATAAGCTGGTTTAAGGTGTGTATGTGTGTGTGTGTGTGTGTGTGTGTGTGTGTGTGGGGGGGGGGGTGGGGGTGGGGGTGTGTTGGGTGGGGGCAGAGAAGTGGAAGGGGGGGAGTTGTGCTTGTAGGGACAAGCAAGCAGTGATAGAAGCAGATCATCAAAACATGTCACAGACAACAGAACAAAAGAACACATAGGTGTTGAAGTTGGTGATATATATCTAAACGAATGTGCTAATTAAGAATGAATGGTAGGGCACTCAAGGTATAGCTCTAGTGGGGGTGAGGGGAGCATAAAAGATTTAAAAAGATTTAAAAATAATGGAAATAGGTGGGAAAAAGAAACATCTATATAATTATTGGAAAAAAACAAAAGGAAGGGGGAAGAAACAGAAAGGGGGTGGGGATGGAGGAGGGAGGTCAAGACCTAAAGTTGTTGAATTCAATATTCAGTCCCGAAGGCTGTAAAGTGCCTAGTCGTAAGATGAGGTGCTGTTCCTCCAGTTTGCGTTGGGCTTCACTGGAACAATGCAGCAAGCCAAGGACAGACATGTGGGCAAGAGAGCAGGGTGGAGTGTTGAAATGGCAAGCGACAGGGAGGTTTGGGTCATTCTTGCAGACAGATCGCAGGTGTTCTGCAAAGCTGTCGCCCAGTTTACGTTTGGTCTCTCCAATGTAGAGGAGACCACATTGGGAGCAACGAATGCAGTAGACTAAGTTGGGGGAAATGCAAGTGAAATGTTGCTTCACTTGAAAGGAGTGTTTGGGCCCTTGGACGGTGAGGAGAGAGGAAGTGAAGGGGCAGGCGTAGGCATGGGGTGGTGCCATAGGTGGGTGTTGAGGAGTAGGGGATGATGGAGGAGTGGACCAGGGTGTCCCGGAGGGAACGATCCCTATGGAATGCCGACGGGGGGGGTAAAGGGAAGCTGCGTTTGGTAGTGGCATCATGCTGGAGTTGGCGGAAATGGCGGAGGATGATCCTTTGAATGCGGAGGCTGATGGGATGATAAGTGAGGACAAGGGAGACCCTATCATGTTTCTGGGAGGGAGGAGAAGGCGTGAGGGCGGATGCGCGGGAGATGGGCCGGACACGGTTGAGGGCCCTGTCAACGACCGTGGGTGGAAAACCTCGGTTAAGGAAGAAGGAGGACATGTCAGAGGAACTGTTTTTGAAGGTAGCATCATCGGAACAGATGCGACAGAGGCGAAGGAACTGAGAGAATGGGATGGAGTCCTTACAGGAAGCGGGGTGTGAGGAGCTGTAGTCAAGGTAGCTGTGGGAATCGGTCGGCTTGTAATGGATATTGGTGGACAGTCTATCACCAGAGATCGAGACAGCGAGGTCAAGGAAGGGAAGGGATGTGTCAGAGATGGACCATGTGAAAATGATGGAGGGGTGGAGATTGGAAGCAAAATTAATTAATTTTTCCAAGTCCCGATGAGAGCATGAAGCAGCAACGAAGTAATCATCGATGTACTGGAGAAAGAGTTGTGGAAGGGGGCCGGAGTAGGACTGGAACAAGTAATGTTCCACATACCCCTTAAAGAGACAGGCATAGCTGGGGCCCATGCCGGTATCCATAGCCACACCTTTTATTTGGAGGAAGGGAGAGGAGTTCAATGAGAAATTGTTCAGTGTGAGAACAAGTTCAGCCAGACAGAGGAGAGTAGTGGATGCGGGTTGTTCGGGCCTCTGTTCGAGGAAGAAGCTAAGGGCCCTCAGACCATCCTGGTGGGGGATGGAGGTGTAGAGGGATTGGACGTCCTTGGTGAAGAGGAAGCAGTTGGGGCCAGGGAACTGGAAATTATTGATGTGACGTAAGGTGTCAGAGGAATCACGGATGTAGGTGGGAAGGGACTGGACAAGGGGAGAGATAAGGGGAGTCAAGATAACGAGAAATGAGTTCTGTGGGGCAGGAGCAAGCTGACACGATCGGTCTACCGGGACAGTTCTGTTTGTGGATTTTGGGTAGGAGGTAGAAGCCGTCCGTCCGAGGTTGGGCGACTATCA
The DNA here is from genome assembly GCF_017639515.1 of Carcharodon carcharias. NCBI lineage: Eukaryota > Metazoa > Chordata > Chondrichthyes > Lamniformes > Lamnidae > Carcharodon > Carcharodon carcharias. The sequence continues at coordinate 199,084,358 of NC_054469.1, forward strand.
GGTTGGAAGTTGTGGGAGGAAGATCCCCAGAGGAGATGAGGTCAGTGACAGTCCTGGAAACAATGGCTTGATGTTCAGTGGTGGAGTCATGGTCCAGGGAGAGGTAGGAGGAAGTGTCTGCGAGTTGACGCTCAGCCTCCGCGAGGTAGAGGTCAGTGCGCCAGACAACAACAGCACCACCCTTGTCAGCGGGTTTGATGACGATGGACCTGAGAGAATGGAGTGTAGTAAGTTCAGAGAGAGAGAGATTAGAATGTTGAGAGGAGCAGAGAAATTGAGACGACTAATGTCGCGCCGACAGTTCTCAATGAAAAGATCAAGAGAAGGTAAGAATCCAGAGGGAAGGGTCCAGGTGGAGGGAGAATATTGGAGGTGGGTGAAAGGATCCGTTGAACGGGGAGAGGACTCCTTCCCAAAGAAGTGAGCCCGGAGACGAAGACGGCGGAAGAAGAGTTCAGCATCGTGCCGAGCCCGAAATTCATTAAGCTGAGGGCGTAAGGGTATGAAACTAAGTCCTTTGCTGAGCACTGAACGTTCAGCATCGGAGAGGGGAAGGTCAGGGGGCATAGTGAATACACGGCTGGGGCTGGGATTGGAAGATGGGGTGGGGACAGAGGGACAGGCAGGGGTGGAGGGTCCTAGATGGGTGTTGGTGTCGATGAGTTGTTGGAGCTTGCGTTCCTTAGCACTTGAGAGAAGGAGAAAAAGTTTCTTGTTGAGGCGTCGGATGAGACGAAGAATAAAATGAAACTGGGGGCACGCGCAGCTTTGAAAAAGGGTACGGCGGTGCTGCTGGAGGGGGAGGTCGAGTGTGTTCATATGGCGGCGCATGGCACTGAGTGTGGATCTCAGGATGCGATGGGAACAGCAGTCCGAGAAACGTTTTATGTCCCGGAAATACCTGTAATCCTGGGTGGGTTCGAAACTTGAGGGGTGGAATTTCAGGAACAGTCCAGCAAACCTACAGATACATCATCATTGTTTTCTTCCCATTCATATTCCTACTGGACAATGATCTGACACCCAAGCTTCCCTCATACCCTAAACGACTTGCATTGGCCCAACCTGGCTAAGGCTAACTGTGAGGACAGGTCACATAGACTAGATTTCTATTCCCTCAAGTTTAGAAGTTACAGGGATAATCTAATCGAGTTTAAGATCGTTGAAGGTGTTGAAAGGGTAGCTAGAGAGAAACTACTTCCTGTGGTGGGGAGAGTCTAGAACAATTAGAGCTAGGCTGTACAGGGTAATGTCATGATTTTATATGGAATTAAATATTTTAACTTACACCTCCTAATTTAGACTCTGGGGGCTAAGTTAGCTGAAAATATGTGCAGGGATTGAGATGTACAATTGCTTGCACCCATTGATTGCAATACAGGCAGCAGCGCAACTTTGTACTGCCTGCTCACCTGAATGATCTCTATGTCCTGCTGATGCTAATTGTACTGTTCATTAGCTGGGTGCACCAGCAGGGGACAAACATCATGGGCAGAATTTTTCGCTTGTCGGGTGAGCACATGCCCGACCTGAACGAGCGTAAAATGCCACACGCTGACATTGGGCAAGCATCCTGATGTCATTGCGCACTCATGCGATATTTCAGTCAGCGGGCGCAAGCGAGAGTCGGTGCTGTGCTCGCCATTAATTAGAGACCAGTTAAGGCCCTTGATAACCCAATTGACAGCGATTTAACGTTGGTCGTGTGATTTTTCGCTAGTCGCACAGGCAAAGCAGACAGACAGGCAGCCAACAATTTGCAAAACCTCATCTATAGGCAGGATAAAAAGGGTCAGCAGCATTGTCGTTGTGAGTAGTGAGGAGCTTTGGAGATAACTAGCTGCTGCTTGCTTATTGGTACCTGTCAGCTTAATCTCTGATTGGGGCTTCATTCTTAGTATTTCCATGTTACATGTCATTTCAGGACTCATTGGTGTCTTCAAGGCCCCCTGAGGATTCGGGCCGTGTGGACCCTTCCAGGTATCAGACAGTCTTCTGTTACTCTAGTAATGGGGATTGTGGTCTCAGCTGGTGGCACCTCCTCCTTTGAGGAAGAGAGGGGTAGAAGGAGGAGGAGATCAAGTGTCCCAATGCAGCTCCAGGCACGGGACCTGTGGGAGGAGAGGCGCAGGCACAAGGAGTGCAGGGCCAGCAGGAAATCCAAGGCGGAAGGGGCCGCAGAAGACGCCACTATCCTGCAGCCAGGGGCAATGCAGCTACATCAATATGTTTGACGTGAAATGCCGAAGAAGGTTCCATCTCTCCAGGGACACCGTGACCTTCATTTGTCAGATAATCAGGCTGAGATCAGCTCCGACTGTGTGGGCGGACAATCTGTGCCAGTGCCTCTGAAGGTCACTGTGGCTACTTCTATGCCTCCGGCTCTTTCCGGGGGTCAGTGGGGCACCTGTGTGGAGTCCCCCAAGCAGCTGTTCACAGTTGCGTCAAGCTGGTTACAGAACCTCTGTTCAGGCGGTTATTTACTTTCATTCATTTCCGTACGGACGAGGCCAGCGAGGCTGAGCAAGCCAGAGGCTTGGCAGCAATTGCTGGCTTCCCCCGCATCCAGGGTGCTATAGACTGTACACATGTGGCCATCAAGGCACCAGCAAGTGAACCCGGTGCCTTCGTCAACAGGAAGGACTTCCACTCCATGAACATGCAGATAGCGTGAGATTACAGAATGCTTATTCTGCAAGTTTGTGCAAGAAACCCTGGCAGCTCCCATGATGCGTACGTCCTGAAACACTCCCAGGTGTCAAGGCTCTTCAGTGCTCCAGCCCGACTGGATGGATGGCTGTTTGGTGACAAGGGCTATCACTTGAAAAGGTGGCTCATGATGCCTCTCCGCCACCCAAAACAGAGGCGGAGTAGTGGTACAACAGGAGCCGTGCCTCCACAAGGGCAGTGGTAGAGAGAACCATAGGTCGTTTGAAGATTTACTTCCAACGCCTGGACCATTCAGGGGGCGCACTGCAATACCTCCCAGAACAGGTGTGACTGATAGTGTTTGCATGCTGCGCTCTCCACATTCTGGCACTGGTAAGGGGGGACCCATTGGAGGAGGAGGTTATTGACGCAGCTGCACAGGCCTCAGAGGATGAGTCCAGTAGTGAATCAGAGGAGGATCATGGTGAGGAGAATGCTGAGTGCGTGCAGCCAGACTTCAATAACCCCTAGGGGGGCAGGGACACCAGAGACATTTTGATCCAATGCTCCTTCAGCTAGGCTGCCAATTAAGAGTTACCACCTCATGCCAGGGCTGCTGCCATCACCCTGAATCGCAGAAATGACCCTTTCCATTGCCCCCAAGATACACTCAGTGCCTGTGCGATAATGTTTCGTGCCACCCACGTCCAGCATTACATACCGGCTTACCCTACACCCACAAACCAAATTAAGCATACTCTGGCCAATAACGCAAAAGCAAATGTAACTTAATGTTAGAACTCACATACTATTGAACAGAACAATCTCTGGTGTTGTTGGTCACACCATTAAAAAAAAACAAAATAGAGGAACAAAAGATCACCCGTAACCAATCCCTCTTGTGCTTAAGGTGCTTTAACCTTACGTTTACGAGTGCTACATCTAGGTGCTCCCCCCTCGCTGGCACCAACATTGGAGGCAGCCTGCTGACCTTGGCGGTCATCCTTTGGCCAGTGGACCCTGTGCTGGCCCTGTCTGGGATGGAGCAACCAGTGCCACGGCTGGCATCTCCCCAGTTGCTGCAACCTCATCAGATTACATGGTCACTGGCAGAGGGATGGAGGAGCTGCTACCATCATCCGGAGTGCCCTGGGAGGAGCCTGCAGAGATGACAAGCAGCTCGTGCACCAACGTGAGGTTGCTGTGGACCTCCCTGTTTGCCATTGATGGATGTGCACCTAGCTGGGATACTGGGTACGCCATCCATCTCACATACAGACACTGCAAGCTGAGGTCAATGCCTGTGTGAGGGCTTGCAGGTCCAAATGCAACCTTAGGAACCTCTGATTCTGTTCCTGGAGCAGCCTCTTCATGAGAGTTGCCACGTTCTCCATGGAGGAGGCATTGTGCTCGGCCATGAGGGTCAACATAGTGCTCACGCTCTGCAGGGACTCCTCTACAGAGACCATGGCACACATACCTTCTTGAATCTCTTGCAGTTCCTCCTGCCCACCCTGCTGGACATCCAGCATATGCTGCCTAATGGATGACTCCAGATCCTTTGGCTGAGCATCATCCTAGTCTCCAGCAATCCTCCAACTGCCGGCGCCCTGGGTACTCTCTGCCTCCGCCTGCACCTTAAGCGAGTGTGAAGTGCCCTCACCAATGTGCGCCGGGATACTAGCTACCGAACTAATGCCCACTGAGGTGCTTGTATCTGTGCTGTTGTCTGGTTCCGAGAATGGATGTGACACAGGTGCTTAGGAAGCAGGGTGGTCCTCCAGTTAGCGGTAGATCCTGGGGGTCCTGCGCTTGCCTACTTGGTGGCAGATCTAAGGGAGAAGAAGGACATGACATTAGTTTAAGTCATGACACTGTCACTGCACATTCCCAGCACCCTGGTGAGACAATGGAGATCTGCATCACAATGCCAAACAACAATAAAAATAAAAATACCTGGAAAACTCAGCAGGTCTGGCAGCATCTGCGGAGAGAAGATGCTGCCAGTCCTGCTGAGTTTTTCCAGGTATTTTTATTTTTATTTTTGTTTTGGATTTCCAGCATCTGCCATTTTTTGCTTGCATCATGATGCTATTGTCTTTCAATGATCAATGAGGAAACCAGTCTGGAGGCTCTAATCAATGATGAGATTGCACAAGGTTGTTTGCAGCATCTCAAACTCTCACCTCAGTGCACTGCATTCTTTTTTTGTCTGACACCCCACACTCACCGCAGCCAGTTGATCAAGGTGCATGGCACCTCTCGAGCTCCAAGGCCTACTGCTTGTTCTGGGAGAGGAAGAGGAGATGTGGTGTCCTTCGCCAGTCCACAACCTCTCAATATTTTTATGGCATGTCTTCTCCTGAAAGGACAGAGCAGCATTGATTAGTTCACTATCTACCTGCAGTGCCATTGCTGCCAATCCCAGCTGGGGAGCACCTTGCAGAGCAGGTCCGAGTCGTTGCCCTCAAAGCACAAAGCGCTCAGTTTAAGCAGCCAGGGCTCAGCCGCTTGGCCAGCCGTGGCATGATTGACAGTTGGCACTCAAGCTCTAACACCCCTGAGCTCCATGGGGGGGATGGCCAGCCCAAAACAATTCAACACACTGACCCATGCCAACACGGTATTCACCCTTCCTGAGTGCAGCAGGCCATAGAAGCGCCGCACCACATCGTGACTGCTCACCCGGGCTGTCACCTCCTCCATGCCCTCTTTGTGAAGTGTGGTGGCTGCCTCCTCCCATCTCTGGGGACAAGGGTATCCCTTCTGGCAGCCACCGCCTCCAGGCGGAAGGCAAGGCACTCATCGGAAAAACGGGGCGCCAAGTGCCCAGCCGATCTCACCTCCCACCTGGTCTCTACATCTTCGTTTGCAGCCATGTTGCTGCTGCAACTCTGACATGGGCAGCCTCCCTGGGGCTGCCTGCGCCATTTTTGAACCGGCCGCCGGGTCGCCATTGGACCAGGCGGCCAACGGGCCCCCGCCTCTGCCTGACCTTTCTCGGATGTTCGCATTTGGCATTCACACTGGGCGGGCCTTAATTGGCCCACCAGCGTGAAACCGCAGTTGGACCCCGATCGTGGACAGTGGTCAGCTTTCCAACTGCTACTGCTTGCCCCTGCCAAGCCCACCAGACGAGAGCAAAATTCTGCCCCATGACTAGCTAGCACCAACTAAAGCTTCCTGTTTAAAGCTATTCTGCCCCTCTTAAAGGCCGTAGAATATGTAGTATAAGGGTATCTGGCATAATGTGGCACTGCGATACAGTATTGCCCACAGTGTGATGTAAAGAGACACATGACCTGAGGTTAGGGCTAGTTGTGAACTGTTCAGAGACCTGTGTAAAAGCAAGCGTAGAGTTAGCTCATAGCTTGGGATACACCCTGTATGTACGTACATAGTTATGTATTATCAATAAGCACTTAATGTTCAACCATACAAGGCTCAGAACTTCTTCATGACACCTATTAAACATACAACAAACAACAAACAGCAGAGTCATTAAAGTCAATTGAGTGCATGCCGGGAATAAAGTCAGATGCATTCTCTTGCTCTATCCCTGTAGCCCTGCAAGTTTATTTCCTTCAAGTGCCTATCAATTTACTTTTGAAATTATTGATTATTTCTGCTTCCATGAGCCTTGTAGGTAATGATTTCCGAGTCATTACCACTTGCTCTATAAAAAAGTTCTTCTTCACATCCCCCCTGTATTTCTTCCAAAAACTTTAAATCTATGTCCCCTAGTCTATGTATCATAGGGTTTATATGAACAGTCTTTCCTTGCTTACTTTATCTAAGCTGTCATAATTCTGTACACCTCTATCAGATCTCTCCTCAACCTCCTTTACTCCAAGTAGAACAACTCCAGCTTTTCCAAGCTAACATTGCAACCAAATTCCCTCATCCTCAGAACCACTCTGGTAAATCTCCTTTGCACTCTCAAGGACATTCACACCCTTCCTAAAATGTAGTGACCAGAATTAGATGCAATATTTTTGTTGTTATCTAACCAGAGCTTTGTAAAGGATCAGCATAACTTCCATTTTATACATAATAGCTTTATTTATGAAGTCCCAGATTCTACATGCCTTTCCTAACAACTTGCTCAATATGTCCTGCCACCTTTTAAAGTGAGGTACATTGTGGCTGGAGGTGTTAGAAGTCATGATTGAAGAGATCTGACTTGGGAAAGGATAATAAATGGCACAAAGCAGGGAACAGGCTCCAAGGTTTTGGATACTGTACTGGAGGTCTTGGTAGAGGCGAAGAAAGGGTGGAGAGTTGTCTGGCACCCACACAGAGAGAAAGATGTCAAGTCACCACAGTGAAGAAGGAGTACATGGTCAATTAGCAGTGGGTTTGGGAGCAAAGCCAGGAGTCAGGCCCTGAGGACCTGGATGCAGTGTCACAAGAAATTCAATGCATCTTCAAATGTCACTCGACCAATTGCTCCAGTACTCTCTGCCACTCCTCAAATCAGAACACCTCCATCACTCACCTATCAACAATATCAATCAAGCCTCGTCCTTCAAATTCATATCCTTCACCTCACCCTCACACACTGAGCATTGCTGCAAGCAAGCCTCACACCCACATCTCATAAGTTGTATGCAGTACCAACTATTCAAGAGTTGGTACAGGAAGGAACACCACAAGAACGGCCCCAAAAATCTAAACAGAAGCATAGCCGAGCAACAGCAGAGGGTCAATTTAAATTATCTTACTAAACACAAAAGGTACTGCATGAGCACCATTATTCAATAATGCTTTATTTTCATTTGTTTCATGGAAAGAATTTTCCCCCCCCGTTGGCGAGGGAAGTGCAGGAGCGGGCGCGTGTAAGCTTGCCTCTGATCAATGCCCCCGATTGGGGGCCGTCAGGTAGCCTTATGTGCTCCCTGTGCGGGCAGGGGGAATTCCCTAAGCCAGGAGTGCACGTGCACGAAAGTGCGCACTCATCTCCCTGAGGCTAAGTGCTGCCTCAGGGAGATCACTGCCAAATTCAAAAATGATCAATGCACAAAAATAAAATTTCCCTGACATGTCCCCTCATGTGACACTGTCACGGTTTGGGACACGTCCATCACTTTTATTCAAACTTTTATTAAATTTTTAAAAACCTACATGAAACCTCATCCCGTCCATGGATGAGGTTTCATGCTTTTTCTGAAGCCCACCAGGGCTCCCGGCCTGCCCGTCAACCTTAAGGTTGGACGGGCAGGACCATTAACTGGCTGAATTAGTTTTTAAATGAAATCAATTAACTGTTGGCAGGTCGGTGGGCATACAGCTGATTCGGCCGTGCCCCCACTGACCTGAAAATTAAAATGACACAGGCTGACATCAGGATTTCCGTCTGAAGTCATCCCGTGTCATTTTACGCATCGGCGAGCGGGCCCCACCCCCCGTTTGCTGACCTCAATACCCTGGCCATGATTCTGCACATATTCAGGCTGAAATTCTAAGGTTCCTGCTCCACTAACAGAATATCGTGAAGCTTGACATAGCTATTGACTGATTAAAGCATTGACCCAAGCCAAATTATGAGTATGGGGTCATTTAGATAATTAATCTGTTCAGTTTTAGACACTGAACTTCGGGGGGGGAAAAAGTATATAGGTCTTGGAAAGGGTTTAGTGCAGATGCATCGGAATGATACCAGGGCTTAGAGGGCTAAATTATGAGGAGAAATTATATAATTTTTTTTGTATGTCCTTAAATTTAGAAGATTGTGGAGTGATCTCTAAAATGCTAAAACAATACAATAGACTAGATACAAAGAACCTATTTCCTCTGATAGGGAAAACCAGAACGAAGGACCATAATCTGAAAATTGGAGCTCGGCTATTTAAGAATGAAATTAGGAAGCACATTTTCGCAGATATAGTATAAGTCTTGAACATTCTCCCACAAAAGGTGCAACATCAATTGAAATTTTCAAGGCTGAGATTGATAGATATTTGTTGGTTAAAAATATGAAGGCATATAAGTTGAGACACAGATCAAGCATGAGGGATCAAGTTTGAGGGAGAGAAGAATGGGTCCAAGCCTAGTATTTTAAACTTAAATAAGGACAATTACGAGCGCATGAAAGCAGAGCTAGCGAGAGAGAACTGGCAAATGAGGTTAAGGGATAGATACATAGAGATGCAGTGGCAAACTTTTAAAGGGATATTTCAGAATACACAGAATTCCAATGAGAAAGAAAACTTCCAAGGGGAGAACCCACCATTCATGGTTAACTAAAAAGTTAAAGACAGTATCAGACTTAAAGATAAAGCATATCATTGCGCAAAGATGGGTGGCAGGTCAGAATATTGGAACAAATATAAAGAACAACAAAGAATGACAAAAAGATTAATAAGGAGGGAAAAATTAGAGTACGAGAGAAAGCTAGCTGGAAATATAAAGATGGATAGTAAGAGTTTCTAAAGATATTTAAATAAGAAAAGAGTTAACAAAGTAAGCTTTGGTCTCATAGAAATTGAGTCTGGGGGATTGATAATGGAAAGTAAGGAGATGGTAGTTGAATTGAACAGGTATTTTGCATCGATTTTCACTATAGAGTATATGAGGAACATCCCAGAAATAGCTATAAGTCAGGAAATCAAAGGGAGGGAGGAACTGAGGAAAACTACAATCACCAGAGAAGTGGTATTGAGCAAATTGTTGGACCTGTGGGCTAACAAATCCCTGGGTCCTGATGGACATCACCCTAAGGTCTTGATAGAAGTGGCTAGTGAAATAGCTGATGCGCTGCTTTTAATTTTCCAGAATTTCCTAGATTCAGGGAAGGTTCCATTAGATTGGAAAATAGCAAATGTAACTCCTTTATTCAAAAAGGGAGGGAGACAGAAAGCAGGAAACTATAGACCAGTTAGCTTAACACCTGTCATAGGGAAAATATTAAAAACTATGACATGTTAAAAACATGTTACAGCAGGGCACTTAGAAAAGTTTAAGGCAATCAGGCAGAGTGAACATGGTTTTGTGAAAGGGAAATCGTGTGTAACCAATTTATTGGAGTTCTTTGAAGGAGTCACATGTGTTGTGGATAAAGGGGCTGTACTCTACTTAGGTTTCCAGAAGGCATTTGATAAGGCACCATGTCAGAAGTTATTGCAAATAAAATCATTTGATGTAGGGGGTACCATATTGGCATGGATAGAGGATTGGCTAGCTAACAGGAAACAGAGGGTAGCTATAAATGGGTCTTTTTTCTGGTTGGCAGAATGTAATGAGTGGTATGCCACAGGGGATAGTGCTGCGGCCTCAACTTTTACAATTTATATAAATGCTTGGATGAAGGGACAGATGGTATGGTTACAAAATTTGCTGACAACACCAAGATAGGTAGGAAATTAAGTTGTGAAGAGGACGTAAGGAGGCTACAGAGTGACATTGATGGGTTAAGTGAGTGGGCAAAGACCTGCCAAATGGATTATAATGTGGGTAAATGTGAAATTGTCCATTTTGGCAGGAAGAATATAAAAGAAGCATATAATCTAATGGTGAAAGATTGCAGAGCTCTGAGATTCAGAGGGATCTGGGTGTCCTAGACCATGAATCACAAAAGGCTAATATGCAGGTACAGCAAGTAATTAGGAAAGCTAATGGAATGTTATCATTTATTGCAATGGGAATTGAATACAAAAGTAGGGAGGTTATGCTTCAGTTGTACAGGGCCCTGGTGAGACCACATCTGGAATACCGTGTACAGTCTTGGTCTCCTTGTTTAAGAAAGGATGTAAATGTGTTGAAAGCAGTTCAGAGAGGGTTTACTAGGCTAGTACATGTAATGGGTGGGCTTATGAGGAAAGATTGGACAAATTAGGCTTGTATCCACTGGAGTTTAGAAGACTTGATCAAAACCTTTAAAGTCCTGAGGGGTCTTGACAGAGTGGATGTGAAGAGGATGTTTCCTCTTGTGGGTGAATCTAGAACTAAAAATAGTGGTTTAAAATTTTTTTAAAATTTGTGGTTTAAAGATAAGGGGTCGTTCATTTACGACAATTTTTTTCTCTCAGAAGGTCATGAGTCTTTGGAACTGTCTTCCTCAAAAGGCAGTGGAAGCAGAGTCTTTGAATATTTTAAAGACAGAGTTAGATAGGCTCTTGATTAACAAGGGGGTGAAAGGTTATCGGGGTAGGTGGGGGGTTACAATCAGATCAGCCATGATCTTATTGAATGGTGAAAAAGCCTTGAAGGGCTGAGCGACCTACTCCTGCTCCTAGTTCGTATGCATGTTTGTATGTTCATATGACCTAATCGCACAGAAGAAAAGATTCCAGGATTGGAAGGCATATGGATAGCATACTCCTGTTCCATAGGAACAGGAGGCCCATGCTTGTAGATGTACAATAATGATGTCTGTTTAGTGTGCCTCCTGAAAAGCCGGAGCAGCACCTGCCACTCACATGGGATACAATAGGGATCCTGATAAGGCTGAAGTCATCCTCAAAACAAAAATCCTTTATTATGGAGTTAATTGATTGCCTTTAGACTGATTTCAACAGCCCTGCAAGTTATTTTGGAACTTTAGTAGGCTCACAGTAGGACCCAAAAGGTTCTCAGCAGGTGTGGCTTCCACAGTGCCAAAGGAGGGCATTTTGCCCAGAATTCCCAGGATAACTGTCAAACATGCCCTCATAATTGAGCTGTGGACGTGCTGGGTTCAGGAACAAAATTTGTTTCTCACTTGCCCTTCCCCGAGATCAGAATATTCCTGGGACAGGAACTTTGAAAATTCAGGTGCCATAATAAGCTACTTCACTTTCATAGGTAATCCACTGAACTTGTCCCTTTTCCTAAACGAGGAAGTTCAACCCATTGTAAACTAAATTCACATAATTCACTATGTATACTATTTTGAATGTTAAGATGTTTAAATCCAAACACTAATGTTGGAGGCAATTTGGTCAAATGCACTCCTGGTACGAAGCCTTATCCGATGGGAACTGAGACATGTAAGTTCAAATGCTACCCGCCCATGCAGCCCCCAGTGATTTGCAATTCTTTAATTTTAATGCATTTCTGATGAGCGCCGGGGGCATGCGATATTCCAAATGAGCAGCACAATTTCCTTAAGGCTTGAGAATAAAATAAAACCAAACAAATAAAAAATGGCTTAAAAATGTGAACATCATGAAGCACAGTAATAATAACTAACCCTTTCTTTTAGGCCTTTACCGAAAAAGAATGAACCTATAAACTTCACCAAATTAATTACTAATGGATATGCTGAAGACTGGATTCAGCAGCGAAAGGAATGGAAGAAGATTCAACCAAATGTAAAGATTAAAGAACCTGGAGGTAATGTTTTCCAGATGTTTTAGCGTTTCTGTCATGCTATGGTAAAATATGATTTTACTCCCAGTCATTGCATAGGGAGTGCTTGAAGACCAAGTACCTTCCTATTCTGGTCTACTTGCAGTTTTCCTATTTTCAGATAAAATGATATTGATAGGGACTTGAAGGCAGAGCAGGAATAATGTGCAGGCAAAGAAGGAAAAAATATATATCTGTACTAAAACTGATATGTGACAGAAAAGTGAAGTATGGAGTTAAGATAGTTCTTTACAGAAATGGAGACAAAAATCAAACAGGAAATCAAACCTTGACATTAGTGGATTTCCTGTGGGCCAGTTCAAGAATATCACTGAAAGGGGTCTAGACATGCTTAATGTCATCATTTCAGGATGGGCTAGTCTATCAATATACAAAATTACAACATTGTGTTTGAACTGGCATTCTGCCATAAAATTCTAATCACATCACTCTTAAGAATTGTGTGTGTAAACCAGACATCCATGTTTATTCCAGGAGCACTCAGTCTTCCGCATAAGGACTTTACCATTCAGTATCAGTTGAAAAAGATTGCACAAAATATAGCAGCAAAGCTTCACATACTTTTCAATCTGTGGAATTCACTCTCTAGAACTAAGCATCTTGTATAGGAACTTACGTAACGAGAAAAGACCATAAGGCCAAGGAATCCTATTCCTTTCAAAGAGAATATGCTCTGATGCTCTATTATGGATTCTATCCATACCATTTAATCTTCTGAGAAAAAATTCTCCAAGGTCTTTTTTTCTGTTCCTAATGGGTACATCAGGTAACATTTCAGAATATACACCTCATTTTACACTGTGTGTTATCCATACTTGACTGATTGCCATACAGTAGTTGCGCAACATGCAACGTGAAGAGTGAAGAATGTTGTTACTGAATGGGAGAAATTAAACTGCAAATCTGGAGCACACAAAATCCTTTACAGTTCAAGACTAACGGATGACTGGAAAAAAAGTGACGTTTTGGTCAGGGAGTCTATCATTTGGGAATACCATCTACATTTTCAGCTAGATATACTGGCAACTGCAATTGGCAGTATTTCCTTATGTATGCAATCAAGCAAATTTCTCAAATTCACAAATGAGATAGATACTTCATTGTTCCCAAAAGATCAGGAGTTGACTGTCCCACTGAAATCATGAAAAAAACACAAATTCCTCAAAACAGAAAGGCTGAAAATGGTAACAGTGCCTCAAGCCAGACAATGCACACAAAGTTTGCTGGCAAAAATGATGTTCAAGAATACTTACTTACCCTTGCCATTTGTCCTTGGTATTGCAGGTACAGACAGGCTTCTATTTTATCTCTCCTCAGCCTCTACAGTGATCACAAATGTTCATCTGTTGCAGCTAATCATCTCACATGGCTGCAAGTGAATGTTTATTTTTACATAAATGACTGGCTTACAGAAGCTCTGTGTTTATACTGTTTGTACGACTGTCTGTCAGCCATTCATCATACTTAAGGAACTCAGCTTCATTGTCAAACTAAAAGAAATCTCATCTAAGGGTCAAACCAGGATATGATGCATTTAGACGATTGTGCCAAACTATCATGGGAGAGGTCTTCTTGTCACTAGATTGGTTTATAGTTCTTCAGAGACTGACATTTGCTCTTTGTGAGCATTTAAGAGTCTAAACAGAACATTGGCTATGTGTTCTAAGTCTTATGGTTGCCTCCAACTTTATTGTTATAAATGCCCAGTTTTTATAAAACCTCTTCTGTGGAATCTGCTGTATTAGTTGTCTCCTTGTAGGTTAATGCATTGTGCAGCAGGACAAGGAAATAGAAATAGTGGTTCCAAGAGCTAAATGTTCTCTATCACTTTCTTGGTTGATGCTGATACAGGATCCTTCTTGGATTAGTGAGGCAATCAAATGCAAAGCAACATGATTCAAGCCTGATGAATGATCAGCAAATCCATCTATCATCAACTTCAAAACTGGCAGTAACATTGGTTGAGATATTTACAAACTGTTACTGGTAAATCAGTTTGTCTCTGAACAATATCTCAATGTTTGTCCAATCCACCAATAATCAAAATGGAACTCATTCTCAGTCAGTCTGTCAAGAAACAATGTGGCTTCCTCATTAATACTTTAATTATGATGGGATATTCTCAGCACAGCAATTAACTAGGATAGAAAATATTATAGCAGGCTAACTCAGCTACCTAGAAGTTCAACCTTATGGATAAAAGAATCACATCAAAGTAATCCATGAAATCCTCCAGATGTGAGGTGACTGATGATCCAGGTATCAGCTTGCCAGACAATTATCAATAGCCTTGGTTTTGCCCAAACAGCAAACTGGATGATCTTTCCATCTCTCAAAATGGATAGTAAAACTTCATAACATAGATAGTGGAGAGCATTCTTCACAACCACACCCCTGATGAGAAAAAGAGGTTGATTATAGTTTCCTCACTCTCCAGATTGTGCTCAATAGTTTTGTTTACAGAGTGAGATTTGGTACCATAATGTTAGTACCAGTTTCTGGGGCTGCCAGTTTTGTTGGTGGAGAAGGGAATTTGCTGGCAACAACAGCTGGCATCTCAAGCAGCTGGACATCTCATATCCTGTGTAAAACATGGAAGGGAGCAGTGCATTGCAGTTTTCTAGACTTCGGTGTGATCCTAGCAAACCTATGGGGGTCACTAAAAGACCTGCAGGAGGGTAACCCTTTACCTCACAGATTTTGGAGATAGGTTTTTAGGCCCTTTTAGTATTTTTTTATTTTTCCTGCTGGCACTTCGGCTTTCAAGAACATTGTGTCAGTTGTCATCGTTTAAATGCCCTAAGCTTTCTTTACCAGCACTAGTAGGCTGGCTGGTAGGAATACTCAAAGCTGACATATTTAGGGAAAAAAAGAGCAGCTGCAGAAGAATGGTAGGCAGCTCATATGATCAAAGAGATACGCCCATGGCCTCCAGCTGGTACCTGCATCAGTGTACCTCACTTTGGTAGACATGCTGTTCCTGTTTTCAAAGGCAATCATAAGAGAAAATCCCTGGTAGTATCACTATGAGATGTAAAAGCATGGTCAGCCATTCTCTGTAAGGTGCTTCAACAGCACCTCGATTGTAGCTTGCCATGCTTTACTTATTATTGTATGATAAAAGACATACTAGTGTGGTCATAAGGTGGTCATGTCACAGCATCCAATGTGCCATCAACCATTTCTACAGGCCCTGGAAAACCTGCCTGGGAATTACCATAGAAACCTACTTTCTCATTTTCAAGATAGCAGAGGGGCAGAGGTTGAGCTGTACCCTCTGCTGAAAAGAAATATACTGCTATTATGCGGCTTAGAGTTTACACATATGCAGAGAAATGAATGAATAGTTATAGCCTGAAACTTGGTTACATCTTCTTAAGAACATAGGAATATAGGTAGGAACATAGAAGCAAGAGTAGGCCATTTGACCCTTTGAGCCTGCTCTGGCATTAAACCAGATCATGGCTGATCTTCTACCTCAATGCCATTTTTCTCACACTACCCACATGTCCCTTGATATCTTTAATATCTAGAAATCCAACAATCTCTGTCTTGAACATACTCATTGACTGAGCCTCTATAACTCCCTGGGAAAGAGAATTCCGGAGATTCACCATCCTCTAAGACAGTTCTCCTCATCTCAGTCGTAAATGGCCTACCTCTTATTTTGGGACTGTGTCTCCTGGTTCTAGACCCCTGCAGCCAGGGGAAACATCCTTTCTGCATCTACGCTGTTGAGCCCTGTAAAATTTTGTAAGCTTCAGTGAGATCACCTCTCATACTTACAAATTCTAGAGAATACAGGCCCAGTCTCCTCAATCTCTCATCATAGGACAATCCTTCCATCTCAGGAATCAGTTTGGTGAACCTTTGTTGCACTCCCTCTATGACAAGTATATCCTTCCTTAGGTAAGGAGACCAAAACTGTACACAATACTCCAGGTGTGGTCTCACCAAGGCTCTATACAACTGCAACAAAACTTCTTTATTCCTGTACTGAAATCCTCTTGCAATAAAGGCCAACATACCATTCATCTTCCTAACTGCTTTTGCACCTGCATGCTAGCTTCCAGTGACTTATGAAGAAGGAAACCCCAGCCCCTTTGGACATCAACATTTTGCAGTCTCTTACCATTTAAGAAATACTCTGCATTTCTGTTTTTCCTACCAAAATGGATAACTTCAAAATTTTTTCCACGTTATTTGCCAATTGTCATGTTCTTGCGCACTCACTCAGCATGTCCAAATTCCCTGGAAGCCTCTTTGCATCCTCCTCACAACTCACATTCCCACTAAGTTTCGTGTCATGAGCAAACTTGGAAATGTTACATTTGGTCCCCACATCCAAATCATTGACATAGATTCTGAATAGCTGGGACCCAAGCACTGATCCTTGCAGCACCCCACTAGTCACAGCCTGCACCCTTGAGAATGATGTGTTTATTCCTATTCTCTGTTTTCTGTCCATTAACTAGCTTTCAATCCATGTCACTATATTCCCCCAATCCCATATGCTGTAATTTTGCTTCCTAACCTCTTGTGTGGAATCTTATCAAAAGCCTTCTGAAAATCCAAACACACCACATCCACTGGTCCTCCCCTATCTATTCTGCTAGTTGCATTCTCAAAAAACTCTAACAGATTTGTCAAGCGTAATTTTCCTTTCATAAATCTGTTGACTCTGCCCAATCCTATCATTATTTCTAAGTGTCCAGTTATCACATCCTTTATAATAGATTCTAGCATTGTCCCTATTACTGATGTTAGGCTAAAAGTCTATGGTTGCTTATTTTCTCTGTCCCTCCTTTTTAAAATACAGTCAACTTCTGTCATTCATGACCTCCTCTATTGTCAATTCGTTTACCGCCGCGAATGTGTATGTACACTAAACTGTGGTTCACAGCCCCAAAACTTTGCTTATCCGTGGTTTAGAATGTTCAACTCTCACCTTTCCCATGTCTTTCCCACAGAGAAAGTGTGCATTGCGTATATGCCATCTCCGTGCATGCACAACTTCACCATTCGCAATTCAACCCTTCATAAGATTTCACAGGGATAGAACCCCACAAATGATGGGAGTTTACTGTAGTGACATTCCTTTTGCAACCTTCCAATCTGCAGGAAGATGACCACCCATGCATCTGCTATATCTGCAGCCACCTTTTTCAACACTGCGATGTAGATCATCAGGTTCTGGGGATTTATCAACTTTCAGTCCCATTAATTTCTTGTTTGCCCCTTGGTTCTCTCGTATTTTCAGGGAGGTTTCTTGTATCTTCCTTCGCGAAGACAGACATGAAGGACGGGATCTGCCAGTCCCGTCCACTGGTGGGATTTACTGGTGCTGCCGAAGTTGATGGAATGTTGGCTGGCTCACTGCATCCGCTGCCCTGGGTCTGGTAAATCTCGGCCAAAATATTTGTTTAGTTTCTCTACCATGTCCTTAGTCCCCATTATAAATTATCCTGTCTCTACCTGCAATGGACTCACATTTGTCTTTACTAATCTTTTCCTTCCTCCTTACTTTTACAGTCTGTTTTTATGTTTCTTGCTAGTTTACCTTCACATTCTATTTTCTCTTCCTTTATCAGTTTCTTGACCCTCCTTGGTTGAACTTTAAAATGCTCCCAATCCTCAGGCTTACTAATTTATTTTTAGCAACTTTATAAGCCTCTTCCTTTAAGCCAATATAATCCTTACCTTCTTGTTATTCATGGTTTGATGCTGGGTTTTTGTGCCTCCAAAGATTGTAAATTTGTTGTAAACCATTTATTTATTCTTTAAATGCTAGCCATTGCCTGTTTACTATCATTACTTTTAATGTAGTTTTCCAACCTACAGACGACTTGCCCCTCATACCTCTGTAGTTTTCTTTATTTAAATTTAAGACCCTAGTTTCAGATAGGACTATATCACTTTCAAAATTAATGTAAAATTCCATCATTTTATGGCCACTCTTCCTTCAAGGCTCCTCTACAACAACACTATTAATTAGCCCTTTCTCATTGTACAAAATAGTAGACCTAAAGTAGCCTGTTTTCTAGTTGATTCCTCAACATACTGTTCTAGAAAAGCATCTTGAATGCATTCCAGCAATTTGCCCTCCACAGCATTAGTGCCAATTAGGTTTATCCAGTCTACATCTGATTCTACATCTCGACCTTCTGATCTAAGATCTCATCCTTTATTAACTGTGATACCACCCCACCTTTTCCTTTTTGCTTAACATACCTAAATATCAAATATCCTTAAAGATTCATTCTCAGCCTTGGACACCCTAATTCACAGTGTTACAAGAATGCATCAGGTCTGACCAATGAGATGATGTTGTGGAATGATATAGCACAATCATCCTCACACATATCTCATGCAGCAACACCTTGACTTCATCAGCCCTACATTGATGTTGGGCTGGACTGTCTCTGGTCTGCAGTGCCAAATGTGCACCAAGTCATCCCTCCTGTCCACCCTTCTTAGTGCTCTCTCCCCTGAGCCAGAAGTGAGAGAGCATTAATTCAAATCCCTACCCAGGTCTCCAAGCTGATATCTTTAGTACAGTCCAGAAGGAAGTAGTCATTTGGTAGTACAGAACTTGAGTATTGCAGAAAAAAGAGATATGTCAAAGCTCTTTGTCTTGCACTCATCAGGACACTTTGCAAGAATACCAATATAAGGGAAAACAACAATTTATGCTGTATGAGAACAGAATGCTGATTGGTTGGCAAGTGGACTCTGATTGGTAGAGGCATTGCCATGGAGAAGACACCATGATGGTGACTGACAATTAATTGCCAAGCATTGTTTGAAATTTAAACCAGGCAGCTTGAACCCTAATTGGTCAAGGCATTCCTCAGGACAATGTTAGTATTCTTGTGAAGTGTCCTGATGAGTGCAAGATGAAAAGCTTCAACATGTCTCTTTTTAAGCAATATTGACGGAGGTATTAAATGGAAGCCCCATCTGTCGTTTGAGATGTATGTTATAGATTATAACATCTTTCAAGAAAAGCGGGGTGCTCTCTTAGTATCTTGGCAAAGGCAACATTGTATCCACACCAAAAAAATCCAGTTTTGGTGCCAATTATTTATGAATTTAAAAAAATCTCGGTTGAAAAATGTTGTGTGTATATGTCTTGTGTAGGTACACAATGGGGGAGCGAACATAATTGGAAATGCTATAAACTAATGAAAATTCTATCTGCAGACCTGGTTCCTCTCGATGAGTTCCAGGAGAAGTTAGAAAAAAAAGAACTTCTTAGAAATACAAAGTCACGGGGAAGAAAAGCTATTTCCACTAAAGGGGACCAAAATGTAACCTTCAGAGACCCTGTGAATGATTCCAAGGCTAAAACACCATTTATTCTGAACAAGTAAGTCAGTCTAATACCACCCTAAACCATTCTCAATAATCTTTTATAATAGCTGTTCTTGTTATTCTGGAATCCTGAGCAAAGTCCCCACAGCATTGTCTTTGGGAGTTAGTATGTCACTGCAAGGGCATGTTGACAGATTTTTTTTGAAATCTACATTAAAAATATATATTGTTTATGTATCTTTCATTAAACATTATAACATTTTAACAAAGTAAATAGTGAAGGACGTCTGTATAGCAGGACAGGTCACTCTTTAAGCATGAAACACCACACCCTTTCCTTGTTAAAATATGCTCTTGATATCATCATTGATTTTTGGATCTCATAATCTCTTTGGTATTTCACTACCAAACTCTCATTGGTAATTTTTTTAATGAATCTATATGGTCAGTGAACTCTAGTATTACTCCTATTGTTAATGGCAAATTTCTAAATAGGCAATTTTTGACAATGGCAAGGAAACCTATGATTCAATTTCATGATTCTAGTCATTCTGATCATACTGTGACGCCTACTGCAACCTACTTGTCTGGTATCAGAACGTGTGATGTTTGTTTGAGAAATACCTTGTGTGATAGTGGTGATGATATCCAAAACACAAGTTAAAAATTAAATATGAGCAAATATTCATTTCTGGTCCCACTCACATGGCCAGAATCTTGTTCTCAGATGAGAGTCCCAATGATGGACCCAAAAGTGGGATAGGGTGGGAGCAAAGAGTTCCCAAAAGGACTGTCCCCCCCAACCTTGCTGGAAGACCACCAGGGTTTACCTGGTAGTTTTCACACATGGCAGAGGGCCCACTTGCTCCCAACTTCCACAAGGGGTCATGATTGAGTTTTGATTCAACAGGAAGCTTTTCAACCTCAAAAGGATTAGAGCCAAGACTAAGGTGACCCTTCAATATACCCACAACTTACAAAATGCTGCCAACTGTGCCGCTGTGGCCCACACTGCAAGCAAAATTCAGACTACTCTCAACGTCTTCAACTCTGGGTTGGCCTCTCATTCAATATCATCAAGACCAAAATCCTCTACCAGCCCTGCCCTGGACAAGCACCTACATCTCCAGCTGTTGATATTGATGGGGAGACTTTAGAAATCATTAACACTTGCCATATCTCAGCAGCTACCTTTCCCAAAAGGTCACTATGAAAGAAGAGATCCAACACAGAATCAGCTATGCCAGCACGTGCAGCCTTCCAAAAATTGCTCAACCAGGTCTTCAACAACAGAGCACAAAGGCTTTAGTTTAAACACTTGCTGTCACCACCCTCCAAATGGCAGTGAGACTTGTACAACCTACAAAAGACACCTCCAGATGCTGGAGAATTTCAACTAATTCAGAATACTCAAAGTAAAGTTAGGGGTGATGGTGGCATAGTGGTAATGTCACTGGGCTAGTAATCTAGGGACCAAGGCAAATAGCATTGGGGGACATGGGTTCTAATCCCATCATGGCAACTGATGAAATTTAAATTCAATTAATAATTCAATTGATTATTTAAAAATATGGAATTGAAATCAGTAATGGTGACCATGACAACCATCATTATTGGTGTTTACTAATGTCCTTTAGGGAAGGAAATCTGTCTGGTCTGGACTACATGTGAATCCAAACCCACACCAAAATGGTTGACTCTTAAATGGCCTCAGAAGCCACTCAGTTATACCAAGCTGCTCCAAAATAGTCAAAAAAGAATAAAACCAGATTGACCATCTGGCATTGACCTAGGCACTGAAAGTGACAACAACACACATCTTTCAAACTCAGCTAACATCTGGGGTCTTGGGAGAGCTGTCTCATAGACTAGTCAAGCACCAACCTGACAGTCTTACTTGCCATGATAATAGCTGATTGTGGTTGTGGACTCCAGTATTAGATACTATACTAAATTCTGTACTATATATGGGGTCATCTGACCTCGGGGGGTGGGGGGGCGGTGGGGGTGTGGAGGTCTGTTCCCTCAGGCAGTCATTTGCAATCTCAGATGAATGATTCTCCAAATTCACGTGATTTAACTCATTTTCGCAGCTCTGTTATGTACTGACTAATGTTGTTACTGCCTTGCGTGCACATAAAAAATTGGTATCTTTCACACATGATGGGAAGAAGGAAAGGTTAGAGCCTGTCTTGATAGAGTTTAGGCACTACAGATATGTGTTCATGTTAGGAAAATGTGTTATCAATAAAGTTACCTCAGCTACAATGTTGACGGCCTCTGTGCATCATTAAAACAAGGAGCAAGACATGGTGTCAGATGTAAACTAAAGGCAACAATGGAGGTTCTGGAACCACTGACAGAACTCAGTTTGGAGGACAATCTTGCTGAAAACTGGAGGAGGTTCCAGTAGCAATTCAAGCTGTTCCTCACAGCGACAGGCGGTGATATAAAAGACGCTCGGGTACAGTTTTCCATCTTTCTTCAAGTAGCAGGGGAAGATCCCTAGAAGCCTGTAACACATGCACATTTGAAAATGATGAGAAACAAAATGACTTGAAAAAATAGTGGAAAAATTTGAAGCCTACTGCAGCTCAAAAAAAAACATCGGGCAGGATATTGAGTTCTGAAAGCAGGTGGCGGGACCCGCTTGCTGACAGGTAAAATGACGCTGGATGATGTCGGGCGGAACTCCTGATGTCACCCCGCATCATTTCAATTTTCAGGTTGGCGGGGGCGCAGCCGAATCAGCTGTGCACCCGCCGATCTGTCAACAGCCAATTGAGGCCATTTAAAAACTAATTGAAGTACTTAAAGGACCACCCCATCCAATCTTAATGTTGGCGGGCTTCAGAAAAAGCGTGAAACCTCATCCAAGGTTGGGTTGAGGTTTCAGTAGGTTTTTAAAAATTTAATGAAAGTTTAATTAAAAGTGATGGACATGTCCCAACTCATGTGACACTGTCACATGAGGGGACATATCAGGGAAATTTTATTTTTCTATGTTTCACATTTTTGAATTTGGCAGCGCTTAGCCTCAGGGAGATGAGATCACGCGTGAAAGAGCACACTCTTGGCTTAGGGAATCCCCCCTGCCCACACAAGGAGCACATAGCATTTCCTGGTGGATGTCACATGGCCCGCCCACATAAAATGGCAGCACATCCCCGATTGGGGGCGCCAATCAGAGGCCTGCCCGCACGCGCCCACTCCTGAACTTCCACCCAATGGGGGGAAAATTCTACCCGTCATGTATGAAAGATACCAACTTTTTATGTGCACGTAAGGCAGTGACAACATTAGTCAGTACATAACAGAGCTGAGAAAATGAGCTAAATCATGTGAATTTGGAGAGCTTGAAGAATCATTCATCCAAGATGGAGTAATTTGCAGGATTGCAAATGATTGCCTGAGAGAACGGCTTTTGAGAGAAGTTGATCTCACACTGGAGAAAGCAATAAATATCCGCAGAGTGGCAGAGACAACAAAATGCCAGATTAAAGAAGATGATAAGCCACACACAGTCAAGCAGTTAGATGCAATTAAATAGAAACAGCCTGGGAAAGAAAAAAATAGACAGCCTGAAGGTAAAAAGAACAAAGCTTTTATTAAAACATTTAAATGCAGCTGATGCGGAACAGGGCATTTACCATGTAGTTGTCTAGGCTATTGAAAGCAGTGTAAGAACTGTGATAAACTAAATCACTTTGCTAAGATGTGTAAATCGAAGAAGGTACACACAATTACAGATGATGACACAGACTCTGAAACTGAACTTTTCATTGGTGCAACAAATACCAAAGAAGATGAAAGGAAGGTTGATTTAAAAATTGCTGACATGATGGTGAATTTCAAGCTTGACGCAGATGCACCAGCAAATGTTATTCCCATAAGCCTATATCATAAGATAAGCAAAGAAAAACAGCTAACTAAAACAAAAGTGAAGTTGTCTACTTATACAGGTGAAAAAATTGCTGTGGAAGGTAAGTACACACTTAAAGTGAACTACAAAAAACAGTCTCAAGCACTTCCATTCTTTTCATTCATAGTGGTGAAACCTGATGCAAAACCCATTCTTGGAATCAAAGCTTGTGAAAATCTAAAACTAACCAAGAGAATAATGACTGTCACCACTGAGATATCCTGAGTGAGTATAAAGATATATTCCAGGGGATTGGCTGCCTATCGGGAGAACACACCATCAAGATTGACAAATCTGTGACCCCCAAAATACATCCACCCAGGAAAATACCAGTAATGCTGAGAGACCGACTGAAAGCAGAGTTGGACAGAATGGAGAAACATCAATCATCAAAAAAATTGGAAATCTGACAAAGTGTGTTAATCCAATTGTAATTGTAGAAAAATAAGATGGGAATCTGCGAGTCTGTCTGAATCCCAGAGACCTAAACCAGGCAGTACAAAGAGAGCTTTACCGGCAGCCTACAGTAGAAGAGATCACGTGTAAGATAGCTGATGCTAAATACTATTCAGTGTTGGATGCGAATTCAGGCTTCTGGCAGGTCAAGCTGGATGAAGGCAGCTCCTGTCTCTGTACAGCATACTGGGTGATACAGATTTTTATTCTTACCTTTTGGTATTAATTCAGCTCCGGGGGTGTTCCACAGAACAGTGAAGCAGCTATTTGAAAGGTTAGATGGCGTGGAAACCCATATCGACAATGTGCTGGTCTGGGGAGCCTCAAGAGAAGAACACAACCACAGACTGAGGCAGGTGCTGGCCAGAGCTAGAGAAAGGAATCTCAAGTTGAAGAAGGAAAAGTGCAAAATCGGTCTTCATGAAATCAAGTACTTGGGACATGTGCTAACAAGTGAGGAACTGAAGCCAGACCAGAGTAAAATCGTAGCAGTCATGAACATGCCACCCCCCCAGAATGTAAGAAAGACTTGGAGAGGTTTTTGGGAATGGTGACCGATCGTGGGAACATGTCAGACCTGACAGCATGTCTCAAAGAATTTCTACAAAATGATGTGGAATGGCACTAGGAACAAAATCATTAGGAAGCTTTGACCAGCCTGAAGGGAACACCGACCCAGGCACCAGTGTTAAAGTATTACAATATCAGTCAGCCAGTCAAGATCTCAGTGGATGCTTCAAAGAGTGGACTGGGAGCTGTTCTCTTGCAAAATGAGGCACCAGTGGCACACACTTCAAAGGCAATGACTTAAACACAGCAGTGGCATGCCCAAATAGAGAAAGAAATGCTAGCAATTGTGTTTGGCCTAGAACCCTTACACCAATCTGTCTATGGCAATAACGAGGAGGTAGAGTCTGATCATAAGCCTTTGGAAGCTCTACTTAAAAAGCCCCTGAACTGTGCACCACCAAGAATCCAAAGATTACTAATGCATCTGCAGAAGTACCAGGTCAGAGTTAAATATAAACCGGGCAAGGAAATGTACATTGCAGACACTCTGTCAAGTGTATACCTATCCATCACGGAGGAAGAGGATAAAGAAACAGAAGCGTAAGTTCACATGCTGACAGGGAACTTAGCTGTGGCTGTAACCAAACTGGATGAGATCAGGGAAGTGACCAAGAACAATGCCACCTTGAGAAAACTGCAGCAGATTGTGCAAATTGGCTGGCCCACACATTGGAGTGGAGCCCTTTCTGATGTACAACAGTGCTGGAACTTTCATGAGGAGCTTCATGTAGCAGAAGGAATACTTTTGAAGGGAGAAAATATCACAATTCCTGCAACACTGTGGAAAGAAATGCTGCAGCGCATACATGAAAGTCACCTCGGCATAGGAACATGCGAGAGAAGAGATCAAGATATAACGTAATGGCTTGGAATGGGAGCACGAATCAAGGAAATGGTGAAGGCGTGTGCGGTGTGCAAAAAGTAGAGTAAGTCACAGCAAAAAGAACCACTTTAACCACACAGTGTTCCAGGGAGGCCTTGGCACAAAATTGGAGTGGACTTGTTTACATTTGACAACAGTGAGTAATAATCTATTGCTAGTGGATACTCAAAGTTTTTTGAGTCTGTGCTGCTGAGAAATGATAGTAAAAGCATCACTGTAATAAATCATTTAAAATCAATTTTTGTTCGCCATAGCATACCTGAAGTGCTCATCTCAGATAATGGCCCACAATTCTCAAGCACTGAGTTTCGCAAATTTGCACAGGACTGAGAGTTTTGCCACAATACGTCAAGTCCCAAATATCCACAATCCAACGGAATGGTGGAACGTACCATGCAGACCTTAAAACACCTGTTGAAGAAGGCAAAGGCGGAGAGAAGGGACCCCTACCTGGCTCTGCTGGATTTCAGGAATACTCTATTAGGTGGCATTGAATCATCTCCAGCACATCTCCTGATGGGGCAAAGACTAAGAACTAAGCTTCTAATTGCGCCCCAACTGTTATTTCCATAGCCAGTGAGCTACATTGTGCAGGACTTGCTCAAACTGAGACAGCAGAAGCAGAAACAGTACTTTGATCGAGGCGCCCGATCTCTGCCTGACCTGAACATGGGAGAAACAGTGAGGATTCAGCATGAAGGGATCTGGAATCCTGCTGTTGTCACAGGAGAACCAAGTTCTTACATAATGCAGACTCCAAAAGGACAACAGTACAGGAGAAACCATAAATTCTTACAGAGAACAAATGAAGCGCAACCCTGCTCTGAACCAGAAGTGTAGCTGAAGATCAAAAACCAGAATGCACCAGTGAAGCAACAGATAACCAGACGAAACCTGAGTGTCCTGAAAGCTACCCAAGGGGAGATAGTGAATTTTCTGCTTGACATGCCGGGTGGGGGGCGGGGTGGGGGGGGTGGGGGTGCCTCTGCACGTCAGCACGTAAAATGACACGCGGTGACGCCGGGCAAGTGTCCCAGCATCACCACGTGCCATTGCAATATTTCGCTGGGTGCACGTGCGATGAAGTTGACATGCACCCGCCATTAATTAATGGACTAGTTAAGGCCCTTAAATTGGCAATCGACACCAATTTTCAAGCGCCTGTGCGATCTTTGGGTCGGCACAAGGGCAAAATGGGCAAGCGGGTAAGAGACTTTTTAATAAAACTCATCCACGGGTGGGATAAGAGGGCTTAGTGGGGTTGTCAATCTGGTCTGTGAGTATTTATTGCAGAAAGTATTTTAAACTTGCCTGTGTGATGTGTAGCAGTTCATAATGAATTGCAGCAGCTTTCTGTGTACCTTTAACCTTCAGTTCAGCACACTGCAGTCAGTAATCTTTATCGAGCCTGCAGCTTTCCCGAGGCCTCCCTTTAGCCTGGTGTGGGCTCTGACATGTCCACTTGAGGCAGCTCCTCTGAGGTGGAAGGGAGGGCTAGAATAAGGAGGAAGCCAGGAGTGCACAATCAGCTTCCAGGGGAGTCACCTTTGGGAGTACAGGTGCATGCACAAGGGCACAGGGCCAAGAGGTAGTCCAAGGTGGAAGGGGCTGCAGAATATGCCACTACCCTGCTGCCAGGGTATACAGGCGGCGAAGCAGCTACCTCAAGATGACAGGTGCAGTACCGAAGGAGGCTCCGACTGTCAAGGGAGACAGTACACTACATCTGTCAGATGATTGGCCCTGAGATCTCTCCTAACTGTGTGGGTGGACACCCCATACCAGCGGCTCTGAAGGTCACAGTTGCCCTCAACGTCTCTGCCTTTGGCTCCTTCCAGGGCTCAGTGGGTGACCTTTGCGGTGTCTCCCAATCAGCTGTGCACACTTGTGTCAAGCAGGTCACATACGTCAGGTGTGCATTGACCTTCATCCATTCAGCTGGGAGCAGGCAAGCCAGACACAGCGAGCCAGAGGCTTCACGGCCATTGCTGGCTTCCCCTGCGTCCAGGGTACAATAGACTGCACACATGTGGCCATCAAGGCGCCAGCAGGTGAGCCAGGTGCCTTCATCATCAGGAAGGGCTTCCACTCCATAAACGTGCAGATAGTGTGTGACCACAGGATGCAGATTCTGCAAGTCTGTGCAAGGTACCCAGGCAGCTCCCACGACGCCTATATCCTCAAACACTCCCAGGTGCCGGGGTTTTTCAGTGCTCTGGCTCAGCTGGATGGACGGCTGCTGGGTGACAAGGGTTATCCCCTCAGAAGGTGGCTCATGACGCCTCCCCACCATCCAAGAACAGAAGCTGAGCAGCGCTACAATAGGAGACACACCACCACAAGGGCTGTGGTGAGAGAACCATCGGTCTTCTCCAGATGCCTGGACCGCTCAGGGAGCGCACTCCAGTACCCCACAGCTCGTGCCTCGGTGATAGTGGTTGCATGCTGCACTCTCCACAATCTTGCGCTGGAAAGGGGGGACGCAGTGGACGATGAAGACATTGACACAGTGGATGCGGCTGCACATGATGAGTCCAGCACTGATTCTGAGGATGAGGAAGCACAGGGGAATGATGAGGGGCTAAACACTGACCCAGGACTACACCAAGGAGGCAGGGACATCCAGGATACTTTAATCCAATGAACCTTCAGCTAGCTCTACACAAATGGATCAGTGACCAGCCTTGCTTGGCACTCACATAGTCGGCACTTAAGTGCTATATCTGCCACTTCATCAGCTGCAACTAAGGGCATTGGACATAAACCTCAATGTCCATTCAAACATTCATGACATGTATGTAAAACATACAAATGCAGAACAAAGGAGCCACCCTCAGTCATGGTAACATATCTGGTTTTAATTTTCATCATCATAAGGTCATTATAAGGTCACACAAAATCAAACCAAAACATTTTTCAGGCATAAACAAATAATAATTCCCTAATCTAGGGCCAACACAAAAACACCAGTGAGAAACCCATGGTGTCCTAAGGTGCCTTATGCTTATGTTTACGGGTGCTACGGGTGTCTTGATGCCGCCAGGAGTAGCATCTGAGACAGCCTGCTGACTCTGCTGTCCTGTTGGCCTCAATGACCTTGACAGCCATCATCTGGCCCGTGGAACCTGTGCTGGGCCTGCCTGGGAGGGATCTGCCATGTCTACAGCTGGCATTTCCCCAGTCGTCGCAGCCTCACCCGATGAAGTGGTCACTGGAGAGGGGCGGAGCAGCTGTTACCCTCATCCGGAGCACTGTGAGAGGAGCCCACAGATACGACAGGCAGCTGCTGCGCTGACGTAAGGTCACCCCGGACCTCCCTGCTCACCGTCGATGGATGGGTAACAAGCTGGGAAGCTTGAAGCCCACACCATCTCCCACATTGGCAATGACCAGCTGTGGCCACTGCGCTGTGAGGGCTTGCAGGTCTCAGCGTAACCCCAGGAACACCTGATTGTTCTCCTGGAGGCCCCCCTCCACGAGAGTTGCCACTCTCTCCATGGAGGAAGCATGTCGCTCTGTCATGAGGCTCATTGCATCACTGATGCTCCGCGTGGATTCCTCCACCATGGACACCAAGTGAAGCATTGTCTCATGCCACACTCCCAGATGCTCCTGCACACCCAGCCGCATTTCCTGCAGCTGCTGCGTCATGGACTACTACAGAGGCACATCATTATGCCACGACTCAGCAAGTGCCTGGTCCCCTGCAGTCTTCTGACTGCTGATACCATCGGCACTCTCTGTCTCTGCCAGCTCCTCCAGTGATTGTGAAGTGCCTTCTCCACAGTGCCCCGGGACACTAGCCGATGTTGCAATGCCCACAGATGTGCTAGTATCTGCGCTGGTGCCTGCCTTGCAGAAATGGTGTGACGCAGGTGACAGTTGAGGGCCCTCAGGTGTGAGAGTGGCATCTGCAATTCTTCCTGGTGGACAGGCTCTGATGATGCTGAAATTAACAACAAGGACAGTGAAACAGTTAGCGTGCACATAGTGACACACTTCATTCCTTTTCCCCCTGGCTCATTATGCGCTCAACCTTCCAGAACCTATGGAAATGAATATTGGTGGGGTGGCAAATAGTCAGGAAGAGACCCTAACCTTACAGGCGGATACAGACAGGCTGGTCAGATGGACTAAGAAATGCCAAATGGAATGTTAATCTGGATAAGTGTGAGGTAATGCACTTGGGCAGGAGAAACAAGGTACGGGAATACATGAGGAACGGTAGGACCGTGGAAAGTAAGGAGGATCAGAGGGACCTGGCTGGATATGTCGACAGGCCCGTTAAGGTAGCGGGACAGGTACATAAGGCGTTTAAGAAGGTAATTGCCATACTTGCCTTTATTAGCCAAGGAATAGAATATAGGAACAGGGAGGTCATGTTGCAATTGCAGAAAACGCTGCTTAGGCCACAGCTATAGCTCTGCGCGCAGTTGTGATATGCGCTTCACAGGAGGGATGTGATTGGAATGGAGAGAGTGCAGAGGTCATTGACCAGGATGCATGCTGGACTGAAGAGTTGAGTTATAAGGAGACATAGCATAGACTGGAGATATTTCCCCTGGAACAGAGGAGATTGAGGGGTGATATCATTGAGCTTTATAACATTATGAGGGGCATAGATAGGGTCAACAGAAAGGAACTTGTCCCCTTGGCGGAGGGATGAGTAACCTGGTGGCATTGATTTAATGACCCACACCTCTGACTCTATCAGTCTGTGAATGAACAATGTTGCAACAACAATGATTCAAACAATCACCAGTGCTGTGGATGGTAGGAAGACAGAGTGGATGTCACTGTTGACCTCAAATACCTGGCTGTTCCACCCCAGCCTCACCAACACCAGTGGACCTGGGTGCATGGTGCTTCTCAAGCTCCAGGGCCATCTGCTCAAAGCGGCTTAAAATCATCAGCTTGCCCTGGCCGCCTGCAGTCTGTGAATGCTCACAGGAATTGTGAGCATTTTTCTCCTGAAAAACAGAGAAGACCATTCATTGCAGCTAATCGCACATGGACTCTGCATGTGCACGTTGCACCCCAACCGCAGTGGCCCATATCAGGCCTCCAGTGCCTCCTCTGCCTGCTACTACTGACCAGTCACACAAAGATATTGCGCCTGCTCCCAACCACCTCCAGTGGCCACCTTGGACACATTCTGCGTCCATCACTTTAGGAAACACACCGTCTTAGCTCCCATAGCAAGGAGGCGCAACTACGTGCAACGTCGAGGGCAGCAGATCGCTCTTGGCCACTAGACCTTGAGGTTCCCCTTCCACAATCTCATAGCTGTAAATAGGACATGTGTTGGAGTTCTGAGTATGCGCCTAGCTGCATCTCCTGCAGGTTGCCCCCAGAATAGTCATGTGCGACTAAGGGCAACATATGGTGCAGGGGAGAACTCACCCTCTCATGAACCACTCAGGCTGATCTAAGCATGGGCACTATCTGCTTGCTCACCCAGCGTACGAGAAATGGCCAACATGATTCAAAGGCTAAGGGTACCTGCTGGGTTAAATGCCCAGTGCCAACATGGTATTCACCCTTTCAGAGCGCAACAAATCGCTTACAGCACTGGATCCAGGTGCGCCACACCACATCACGGGAGCTCACCATCTCCGCCACCTCCTCTCATGCATGTTTGGTCATGTTGGGGGGGGCCTACTCCTCCCACCCTGGGGGACCAACACCTCCTGCTGTGCTGCCACCTCCTCGAGGAGGGCAGCAAGGCAATTATCAGAAAAGCGAGGGGCACATTTTCCCCCTGCTGGCTTACCCTGCAGCTTGCCCTGCTCTTGTGGCAGACCCTGCAGCCTGCCCTGCTCCTCTGCCCTTCCCTCCAGAGTGCCCTGCTCAGCAGATCGCCTGCGGTTGGATCTCGAGGTGGCCATTGTGAACAGCCTATAGGAGGCTGCCAGGCCTTCTCTTAAACAGACTGCCGGGTCACCATCAGACCTGAAGGTCTGGGCACGCCAACTGCAGCGTGCACACTCCCGCCATCCATGGGAGTCGGAAATGCGCTGGGCAGGCATTAATTAGCCTGCCTGTGCAAAATTGCGGTGTGGCCCCAATCGCGGGCGCCGACCTGATCGGTGCCCGCCCGCGTCCACTCCTGCTCCACCCGCCTGCCAAACAGAAAATTTAGCCTTGTCCTTCAAAATCACCTCTGGCACCATTCAGAACATCCAGTGGAAGAATTGTGAAAAAAGCCACAGAGATACAGAGATGAGTAAAAGACAAAATAGACTGATGAAAACAGAATGAGAAAGAATAGATATGAGACTTTGTGTACTTGAGTTGTATAAAAGTTTCTAACAAAAGGAAACGTCATGATAATAGCTGATTGTGGTTGTGGATCCTAGTATTAGATATGATGCAGTACTCTATATAGAGGGTCACCTGACCTGGAGTTTGAAAGTCAGATAGCACATGTTGGAGCTTGTCTAGATAGAGTTCAGACACTGCAAATATGTGTTCATGTTAGGAAAATGTGTTATTGATAAAGTTAGCTCAGCTACGATGTCGACAGCCTGTGTGCATTATTAAAACAAGAAATAAGACAATACTCACCAAATCATACCTTACAGACAATGTCCCAAACACCACCATCACCTTCCCTCAGTATGTCCTCTCCCACTGGCAGGACGGAGATGGCTGCACAGTGGTATACAGTTGAGAGGGAGTTGCATTGGGAATCCTCAACATTGATTCTAGATTGCATAATATCTCATAGCATCAGGTCAAACATTGTCAATGAAACATCCTGCTGATTACCACCTCCTGCTCTCCCTCAACTGATGAATTAATACTCCGCCATGTTGAACACCACTTGGAAGAAACTCTGGTGGTGGAAAGAGCACAGAATATACTCTGGGGTGGAGGACTTCAATGTCCATCACCGAGAGTGCCTTGGTAGCACCACTACTGACAGAGCTGGCAGAGTCCTGAATGATATATTCGCCAAACTAGGTCTGTGGCAGGTGCTGAGGGAACCAACAATAAGGGAAAACCTACAGGATCTCATGCTCACCAGTCTGCCTCTCATAAATGATCTGTCCATGACAATATTGGTAGGAGTGACCACTGATCAGTCCTTGTGGAAACGAAATCCCATCTTCACATTGAGGATACACTCCATTGTTTTGTGTGCACTGCCACCATGCTAAATGGGATAGGTTTCAAACAGATCTAGCAACTCAAAACTGGGCATGCATGAAGCGCAATGGGCCATCAGCAGCAGCAGCAGAACTGTATTCAACTGTAATCTGCAGCCGCATGGCCTGGCATATCCTTCACTGTACCATTACCATCAAGCTGGGGTATCAACCCTGGTTCAGTAAAGATTGTAGGAGGGCATGCCAGGAGCAGCACCAGGTGCACCTAAAAGTGAGGTGTCAACCTGGGGGAAGCTTCAACACAGGACTACCTGCATACCAAACAACAGAAGCAGCATGCAATAGAGCTAAGTGACCCCACAACCACTGGATCAGGTCAAAGCTTTGCAGTCTTTCCACATCCAGTCATGAATTAAACAACTATAGGAGAAGGAGGTTCCACAAGGATACCCATTATCAATGATGGGGGAACCCAGCATACCAGTGCAAGAGACAAGCCTTTGCAACCATGCTCAGTCAGAAGTGCCGAGTAGATGATCCATCACTGACAACTCCTAAGGTTCCCAAACTCATAGATGCCAGTCTTCAGCTAATTCGATTCACTCCATGTGATATCAAGAAACGGCTGAAGGCACTGGATACTGCAAAGGCTATTGTCCCTGCCAACATCCCAGCAATAGTACTGAAGACTTTGTGCTCCAGAACCAGCTGTACCCATAAGAAGCTGTTCCAGTACAGCTACAACACTGGCATCTATCCAACTATGTGGAATATTGCCTAGGTATGTGCTGTCCACAAAAAGCAGGACAAATCTAAACTGGTCAATTTCTGCCCTATCTATCTACTCTCAATCATCAGCAGAGTGATGGAAAGTGTCATCGACAGTGCTATCAAATGACACTTACACAGCAATAACCTGCTCACTGATGTTCAGCTTGGGTTCTGCCAGGGTCACTTGGCTCCTGACCTCATGACAGCCTTGATCCAAAATGGGACAAAAGAGCTGAACTCAACAGGTGAGGTGAGTGACAGCCTTTGACGTCAAGGTAACATCAGTCATCAATGAGCCCTGGCAAAATTGAAGTCAATGGGAATCAGTGGAAAACTCTTCACTTGTTGGAGCTATACCTAGCACACAGGAAGTTGTTGTGGATGTTGAAGGTCAATCATTTCAGTCTGAGGACATTGCTACAGGATTTACTCAGGGCACTGCCCTAGGCCCAACCACCTTCAGCTGCTTCATCAATGACTTTCCCTTCATCATAAGATCAGAAGTGAGGATGTTCGCTGATGATTGCGCAATGTTCAGCACCATTCGCGACTGCTCACTTACTGAAACAGTCCATGTCCATTTGCAGCAAGACCTGGACAATATTCAGGCTTGGACTGATAAGTGGCAAGTGACATTCATAACACACAAGTGCCAGGCACTTCTTCAACAAGGAAGAATGTAACCATCTCCCCTTGATATTCAATGGCATTGCCATTGCTGAATCCCCACTATCAATATCCTGGAGGATAGCATTGACCAGAAACTGAACTGGATTAGCCATATAAATACTGTGGCTACAACAGCAGGTCAGAGGTTGAAAATTCTGAGTAACTTGTGTGAGTAACTTATCTCCTGACTCCCAAAGCCTGGTCACCATCATACAAACATACAAACATACGAACTAGAGGCAGGAGTAGCCCACTCATTCCTTCAGGCCTGCTCTGCCATTCAATAAGATCCTGGCTGATCTCATTTTAACCTCCCACCTACTCTCGATATCCTTTCAACTCCTTTTTAATCAAGAATCTAGCTCTACCTTAAAAATATTCAAAGATCCTGCTTCCATTGCCTTTTGAGGAAGAGAGTTCCAAAGACTCGGGACCCTCTGAGAGGAAAACTTTCTCCTCATTTCTGTCTTAAACGAGCAACCCCTTATTTTAAAACCGTGATCGCTAGTTCTTGATTCTCCCACAAGTGGAAACGTCCTCTCCACATCCAGTCTGTCAAGACCCCTCAGGATCTTAAAGCTTTCAATCGTCACCTCTTACTCTTCCAAATTCTATTGGATGCAAGCCTAACCTGTCCAACCTTTCCTCATAAGACAACCCACAAGTCAGAGTGTGATGGAATACTCTCCACTTGCCTAGATGAGTGTGGCTCCGACAACACTCAAGATGCTTCACCCCATCCAGGACAAAGCTGTCTGCTTGATTGCCACCCCATCCACCAACTTCAACATTCACTCCCTCTACCACTGATGCACAGTGGCAGCAGTGTGTACTATATACAAAATGCACTGCAGCAACTCAATAATTCTACTTTGACAGTGCCTTCCAAACCTGAGACTTCTACCACCTAGAAGGACAAGGGCAGCAGATGCATGGGAACATCACCATCTACAAGTTCCGCTCCAAGGCACATACTATCCTGACTTGGAACTATATTGCCATTCCTTCACTGTCACTGGATCAAAATCCTGGAACTCCCTTCCTAACAGCACTGTAGGTGTACCTGCACCAGCTGAACTGCAGTGGTTCAAGACGATGGCTCATCACCACCTTCTTAAGGGCAATTATGCAGAAAACATTGACCTTGCCAGTGATGCCCCATGAAAGATTTTTTAAAAAGTGGGAAGACAGGTGAACAAACTCCAGCATCCTCATTGAAGACAGTTCCTCCAGAATCACAATCATAGTTATACAAAATCAGCTCCACTGTTCTGAACACTGAATCCACATGAAAAATAATTGGCTTCTGAAGCAGATCCTCTTTTCAAAACTTAAGGATGGCACCTGATCTCAAGAAGGACAGAGAAAACTTTTTAAGGACACTCTGAAGGTCTCATTGAAAAAGGAACAAATTGACATCAGCGTGTGGGAAGAACTTGCCTCAAACCGTGTCATTTGGTGACACCTCATCCAACAAACTGCAACACAGACAGAAACTGACCATGTAACATCTACTACGGAGAAGTGAATGAAAGTAAAAGGAGGCAGAGGAGAACCTTGACTTGCGAATCTTCCTTCCTCAGGGCAATTATTGTCCTCTCTGCCCAAAGACCTTTGGCTCTAGAATTGGCCTGCAAAGTCACCTGACAACACACAAATCATGAAGCCTGACAGGCGTCACCCTCATTTCGAGGGGCTGACTTTGGCTTATGAGGCTCAATTGGCTTCTGGGCAGGAGGGCCGTCCATCACCTTCTCCGCCCTGGCCTGATGGCATGGTGGCTGGAAAACAACAGGCATTCCACTCGCCTACCCTTGCCATTTTACAGGATACCCCTGCCTCACAGCTCATCCCCAGAAAATTTATAAGATTCGGCCCTGCATTTTTCTATACATGTAATTTCTCAACAATTTAAACTTGATCCCGCTCTGTCTTTTTATCATCAATATTCACTTTCTCCAGACTTTTTTTGTTTTGTAGGCCATCTGAAAATAAGGATTTAAGCATAGAAATAGCTCTTACTGATGGCATGGATAATGTGGTTAACATGGAAGATGCCATCTTCCCTAGATTCTGGAAAGGTCCCAGTGGATTGGAAAACGCAAATGTAATGCCACTGTTTAAGGAAGGAGGAAAACAGAAAGCAGGAAACTATTGTCCACTTAGGCCTAACATCCATCACTGGGAACATTTTGGGATTCATTATTCTGGAAGTAGTAGTATTACATTTAGAAAATCATAATACACCAAGCAGAATCAACCTGATTTTATGAAGGAGAAATTGTGATTGACAAAATTATTAGAGTTCTTGAGGATGCAACGAGCAGGATATAGTGGAACAGTAGATGAATTCCAAAAGGCATTTGACAATGTGCCACTTAAAAGTTTAGTGCACAAAATATCTTAGTGTTGGTGGTAGTATACAGTATTAGCATGGATAGAAAACTGGCTAACTAACAGAAAAAAGAGATTTGGAACAAATAGGTTATTTTCAGGTTGGCAGACTGTAACTAGTGGGGAATCACAGGGATCAGAGCTGGGGCCTCAACTATTTACAATCTATATGATTTACGTGGATGAAGGAACCAAGTGTATTGTAGCAGAATTTGCTGATGATACAAAGATAGATGAGGTGAGAGTGATTGCCCTTGACATCAAGGAAGCATTTGACCAGATGTGCCATCAAGGAGCCCTAGCAAAACTGGAGTGAATAGGTATCGGGGGAAAACTCTCCATTGGTTGGAGTCAAATCTAGCACAAAGGAAGATGATTGTGATTGTTGGAGGTCAATCATCTCAGTTCCAGGACATCACTGCAGGAGTTCCTCAGGGTAGGGTCCTCAGTCTAACCATCTTCAGCTGCTTCATCAATGACCTTCCTTCCATCATAAGGTCAGAAGTGGGGGTGTACACTGATGATTGCACAATGTTCAGCATCATGCACAACTCTTCAGATACTGAAGCAGTCCTTGTCCAAATGCAGGAAGACCTGGACAATATCCAGTCTTGGACTGATAAGTGGCAAGTAACATTCACATCACACAAGTGCCAGGCAATGACCATCTCCAACAAGAGACAATCTAACCATCACCCCTTGACATTCAATGGCATCACTGAATCCCCCACTATCAACATCTTGGGGGTTACCATTGACCAGAAACTGAACTGGACTAGCCATATAAATACTATGGCTACAAGAGCAGGTCAGAGGGTATACATTCTGCTGCGAGTAACTCACCTTCTGACTCCCCAAAGCCTGTCCAACATCTACAAGGCACAAGTTAGGAGTGTAATGGAATATTCCCCATTTGCCTGGATGAGTGCAGCTCCCTCAATACTCAAGAAGCTTGACACCATCGAGGACAAAGCAGCCTGCTTCATTGGCACCACATCCACAAACATTCACTCCCTCCATCACTGATGCATGGTGGCAGCAGTGTGTACCATCTACAAGGTGCACGGCAGGAACTCACCAAGCCTCCTTGGACAGCACCTGCCAAACCGACGACCACAACCATCTAGAAGGACAAGGGCAGCAGACACATAGGAACACCACCATCTGGAATTTTCCCTCCAAGCCACTCACCATCCTGACTTGGAAATATATTGCCATTCTTTCATTGTCGCTGTGTCAAAATCTCCATTGGTTGGAGTCAAATCTAGCACAAAGGAAGATGATTGTGATTGTTGGAGGTCAATCATCCTGACTTGGAAATATATTGCCATTCTTTCATTGTCGCTGTGTCAAAATCCTGGAACTCCCTCCCTAACAGCACTGTGGGTGTACCTACACCACAGGAACTGCAGCGGTTCAAGAAGAAGCTCACCACCACCTTCTCAAGGGCAATTAGGGATGAGCAATAAATGCTGGCCTAGCCAGCCACACCCACATCCCATGCATAAATAAAAAAAGGTGGATGAGCCAAGGATCTGCAAAGGGACATAAATAAGTTAAAGGATTGAGCAAAAAATTGTCAGCTGGAGTATAATGTGGGAAAATGTGAGCTTATCAAATTTGGTTGGAAGAATAGAAAATCAAAATATTTAAATGGAGAGAGACTGCAGAAATGTGGTGTAGAGTGTTCTGGGTGTTCTCATAAATGAACTACAAAGGACAGAGTGTTTGGAAAGGGCTAGGAATCTAACTTCAAGCACATCAGATAAAGGGACAATACTGAGAAAGGGGACAGGAAATACAGGACTGAAGGTGTTACATCTGAATGCATGCAGTATACGAAATAAGGTAAATGAGCTTGTGGCGCAGATTGAAATTGGCAGGTATGATGTGGTGGGCATCACGGAGACATGGCTACAAGGGGATCAGGACTGGGAGCTAAATATCCAAGGATATACATCCTATCGAAAATATAGGCAGGTTGGCAGAGGGGGCGGGGTTGCTTTGTTAGTAAGAAATGAAATTAAATCAATAGCAAGAAACGACATAGGGTCAGATGCTGTAGAATCTGTGTGGGTAGAGTTGAGGAATCGCAAAGGTAAAAAAACCATAATGGGAGTTATGTACAGGCCTCCAAACAGTAGTTAGGATGTGGGGCACAAGATACACCAGGAGATAGAAAAGGCGTGTAAGAAAAGCAAGGTTACAGTGATCATGGGAGATTTCAATATGCAGGTAGACTGGGAAAATCAGGTTGGTAGTGGATCCCAAGAAAAGGAATTTGTGGAATGTCTACGAGATGGCTTTTTGGAGCAGCTTGTGGTGGAGCCTACTAGGGAACAGGCAATTCTAAATTTAGTAATGTGTAATGAGGCAGATTTGATAAGGGAGCTTAAGGTGATGGAACCCTTAGGAGGAAGTGACCATAATATGATAGAATTTACCCTGCAATTTGAGAGGAAAAAGCTGGAATCAGATGTAACGGTATTACAGTTGAATAAAGGCAAGTACAGAGGCATGAGGAAAGAACTGGCCAGAATTGACTGGTAGATGAGTCTAGCAGGAAAAACAGTGGAACAGCAATGGCAGGAGTTTCCAGGAGACAGCAAAAATTCATCCCTAGAAAGAAGAAGCATACTAAAGGGAGGACGAGGCAACTATAGGTGACAAGGGAAGTCAGGGACAGCATAAAAGCTAAAGAGAAAGTATACAATACAGCGAAGAGCAGTGGGAAACCAGGGGGTTGGGAAGCCTACAAAGACTAACAGAGGACAACTAAAAAAGAAATAAGGAGGGAGAAGATTAAATATGAGGGTAAACTAGCCAGTAATATAAAAGAAGATTGCAAGAGTTTTTTTTAGATATATAAAGGGTAAGAGAGAGACAAAAGTGGACATTGGGCCACTGGAAAATGATGCTGGAGAAGTAGTAGTGGGGAACAAAGAAATGGCGGAGGAACTGAATTGGTACTTTGTGTCAGTCTTCACGGTGAAAGACACGAGTAACATCCCCAAAGTTCAAGAGAGTCAGGGGGCAGGGTGAGTATGGTGGTCATTACCAAGGAGAAGGTGCTAGGAAAACTGAAAGGTCTGAAGGTGGATAAATCACCTGGACCAGATGGATTATACCCCAGCGTTCTGAAGGAGATAGCTAAAGAGATAGTCGTGGCATTAGTGGTGATCTTTCAGGAATCATTGGAGTCAGAGAGGGTCTCAGAGGACTGGAAAATCACTAATGTAACCCCCCTGTTTAAGAGGGGAGTGAGGCAAAAGATGGGAAATTACAGGCCGATTAGCCTGACCTCGGTCGTTGGTAAGATTTTAGATTCCATTATTAAGGATGAGATTTCAGAATACTTGGAAGGGCATGGTAAAATAGGGCAAAGTCAGCGTGGTTTCATCAAGGGGAGGTCATGCCCAACAAATCTTTTAAAATTCTTTGAGGAGGTAATGAGTAAGTTAGACAAAGGTGAGCCAATGGATGTTATCTACTTGGACTTCCAGAAGGCCTTTGACAAGGTGCCGCACAGAAGGCTGCTCAGTAAGATAAGAGCCCATAGTGTTAGAGGCAAGGTACTAGCATGGATAGAAGATTGGCTCTCTGGCAGGAGGCAGAGAATGGGGATAAGGGGGTCCTTCTCAGGATGGCGGCCGGTGACTAGTGGAGTTCCGCAGGCGTCAGTGTTGGGACCACAACTTTTCACTTTATACATTAATAATCTAGATGAAGGAACTGAGGGTATCCTGGCTAAGTTTGCAGATAATACAAAGATGGGTGGAGGGACAAGTCGTATTGAGGAGGCGGGGAGGCTGCAGAAGCATTTGGATAGGTTAGGAGAATGGGCAAATAAGTGGCAGATGGAATGCAACGTGGGGAAGAGTGAGGTCATGCACTTTGGTAGGAAGAATAGAGGCACAGATTATTTTCTAAATGGGGAGAGAATTCAGAAATCTGGAGTGCAAAGGGACTTGGGTGTCCTAGTCTAGGATTCTCTTAAGGTTAATTTGCAGGTTGAGTCGGTAGTTAGGAAGGCAAATGCAATGTTGGCATTTATTTCGAGTGGACTAGAATATAAAAGCAGGGATGTGCTGCTGAGGCTTTATAAGGCTCTGGTCAGACCACATTTAGAATATTGTGAGAATTTTGGGTCCCGTACCTCAGGAAGGATGTTCTGGCCCTGGAGATGGTCTAGAGGAGGTTCATGAGAACAATCCCAGGAATGAAAGGCTTAACATATGAGGAATGTTTGAGGACTCTGGGTCTATACTCGATGGAGTTTAGAAGGATGAGGGGGGATTTGATTGAAGCTTACAGAATACTGAAAGGCCTGGATAGAGTGGACATGGGGAAGATTAGTAGGAGAGACTAGGACCCGAGGGCACAGCCTCAGAGTAAAGGGAAGACCTTTTAGAACAAAGATGAGGAGAAACTTCTTTAGCCAGAGAGTGGTGAATCTATGGAATTCATTGCCACAGAAGGCTGTGGAGGCCAGGTCATTGAGTGTATTTAAGACCGAGGTAGATTGGTTCTTGATTGGTAAGGGGATCAAAGGTTACGGGGCAAAGGCGGGAGAATGGGGTTGAGAAATTTATCAGCCATGATTGAATGGCGGAGCAGACTCGATGGGCCAAATGGCCTACTTTCTGCTCCTATGTCTTATGGTCTTAAAATGTTAACATGCAGGTACACAAGTAATTCAGAAGGCAGATGGAATGTTGCTCTTTATTACAAGGGGGATGTAGTATATAAATGGGGGAGCCTTGCTACAACTGTACAGGATGCAGGTAAGACCACACCTGGAACACTGCATACAGTTTTGGTTTCCTTATTTAAGGAGGGACATACTTCTATTCAAAGCAGTTTAGAGAAGGTTCACTTGGCTGATTCCTAGGTTGAAGGAGTTGTTTTGTGAGGAAAGGTTGAATAGGCTGGGCCTATACTCAGTGGAGTTTAGAAGAATGAGAGGTGATTTTATTGAAACATGTAAGATCCTGAGGGTGAACATGCCATCATCAAACTCCCGAAGCAGCTGCTCTACTTGAAACTCAGTTGTGGCAGGAGACTCCCAGGAGGACAGTAGAAATGCTTTAAGAATGTCATCAAAATATCAGTGAAGAGGTCAAACAGGCCCACTGACACATGGGAGACCCTTGCTTGTGACCTACCAAAATGGAGAAGGTGCATTCAGGAAGGCACCAAACCACTGACAGACTTTATTGGGAACAAGCAGAGTTAAAGGCATCAGAGAGAGCATGCAAAATTCTAGACAACCCATCCACACAACTTTTCGAGCACCACCTACCCCGCATGTGGCAGAGTCTGCAGATTGCACATTGGGCTTATCAGCCATATCACAGCCCATTGAACTGGAGTGGAAGCAAGTCATCCTCGATCCCGAGGGACTACCTAAAAAGAGAAGAAGGAATACCAAGAGGGTCCTGAGGGTTCGGTGTTGCACTCACCATACCAGAATGAATAAGGTCATTCAACCTTTTCCTTTGCCCAATCCTGTTTCTGCACACATCACACCAGTTGGGATTTTCTGGCCCCATCGTAGTGGGACCCACTGCAGGAGATTCAGTGGCCCAGCAAAAAGTCCATTGGCTTTTGGCGGGAGTGGACAATCCAGGCGGTGAGTGGGGCTGGAAAATCCTGCCCACTAAGTCTGCTAATCATATCAGCTACCCCCATTTAGGCCTGTTTGTTCTGGAAGGGTGACCTCCACCAGCCACCGCCTCAGAAGAGATCCTCCCTTCTCTCTCTCAAGGCCCCGAGGAGAATTTCTAAATCAAGGGGCTGCCCTGCCCCAGGTTCCAGGCCTCTAACTCACCTGAGATATCTTTCCAACATCAGGTAATGCCACAAAATGTAGTCACAATAATGGCTAGTGTGCTCTGCTTAAGTCAGACCCACAGTACATGGTCCCCCTCTATTCCTGCCCCTATAGCCACCAACCTGTCTCCCCCAAAGTCAGTTCAAGGGCACCCCCATCAACATTGGAGCTGATGACAGGGTGGGGGCGAGTGGCGGGTAGGCGCTGATGTAAGGGCGGGTGCGGGCAAGCGCTGAATGAAAGCTCCCTGAAGACAGAGAGCTACCTCAGGGAGCTGAAGACTTGAAAACAATGAAAAAAAGTTTCTAAAATCAGGAGAAAAATGTCCAAGCATCACATTTACATGTACATGATAAAGATGCTGTCCATAGATTTTTATATTTTTAATTTAATAACAGAAACTTCATCCCACCCTTGGAAATGAGCAAATCGACATCCCAAGCCCACATGTATCAGTTAGAGAACCAATGCAGTATTTTCCAACTTTGCTTCCAACTTGTCTTGCCACCTTCTCAGATTTGCGTACATATACCCTCAGGCCTCTCTCTTCCATCATACACTTTAAAACTGTACCATTCTTCCAACCAAAAGGAGTCATCTCACACTTTGCTGCCTTAATTGCCATGTGTCTGCCCATTTCATCAGTCTGTCAATGACCTCCTGAGGTCTGTTAGCATCATCTCACTGTTTACCACTTTTTCAAGTTTGTGTCACCTGCAAATATTGAGATTTTGCACTGCCTAACCAAGCCCATATCATTAATATGTGTCAAAAAGAGTGGCAGTCATTGTACCCACCCATGTGGAACACTATTATACTGTTCCTTTCAGTCAAAAAAAGAACAATTCAATGCTTCTCTGCTTTCTGTCTCTTAGCCAATTTCGTGTCCACACTGTCACACCCCTTTAATTCCATGGTTTCAATGGTATTCTGCAATTTTTGCACTGTTTTGGCACAGACGTACCTTCAGCAAAAGTAGGTAATTCGGCCCATCGAGTCTGCTCCACTATTCAATGAGATGATGGCTGATCTGATAATCCTTAACTCCACTTTCCTGTCTTTTCCCCATAACCCTTGATTCCCTTATTGATTAAAAATCTGTCAATATCAGCCTTGAATATACTTAACAACCCACCCTTTACAGCCCTCTGTAATAAAGAATTCCAGATTCACTACCCTCTGAGAGAAGAAATTCCTCCTCATCTCTGTCTTAAACGGGTGACCCCTTACTCTGAGAATATACCCTCTGGTCTTAGATTCTCCCACAAAGGGAAACAACCTCTCAGCATCCACCCTGTCAACACCCCCTAAGAATCTTATATATTTAAATAAGGTCGCCTCTCATTTTTCTAAACTCCAATGAGTACAGGCCCAAGCTATTCAACTTCTCCTCATAAGAAAATCCCTCCATACTGGGGATCAACCTAGTGAACCTTCGCTGGAATGCCTCCAATGCCAGTATATCCTTCCTTAGATAAGGGGACCAAAACCGTTCACAGTATCCCAGGTGCGGCCTAACCAGTGCCCTGTATAGCTTCAGCAAGACTTCCCACTTTTATACTCCACTTCCTTTGAAATAAAGGCCAACATCCCATTTGCCTTCCCTATTACCGACTGAACTTGCATGCTAACCTTTTGCAATTCATGCACGAGGATCCCCAGATCACTCTGTGTTGCAAGCTTTTTGTAGTCTTTCTTCATTTAAATAATATTCAGTTCCTCTATTCTTCCTGCTGAAGTGCATAACATCATATTTTCCCACATTATATTCCATCTGCCAAGTTTTTTCCCACTCACTTAACCTGTCTATATCCCTCTATAAACTCTTTGTGCCATCCTCACCACTTTCCTTTCCACCTATTTTGTCATCATCCATGGTAGGGAGGAGTTAGCTTTATCCCCTGCAAGCCATCAGTTGACATGAATTTTTTTTCCATGAATGGCTCAGTTAGGGTTGAGTTTTGGAACATTAATGCCCATGACAACTTCCAGCATATCTTATGATGATGATAATATTTGTGTGTGACAAATCTTCCTTGCTGTAATGCCACAGGTGATGAATTTTCCTGATCCTTTGTAAAGTGCATCTGTCTTAGCTGCGGAGGAATAGCCACTTTATACAAGGTTTCCCTAGTGTGTGGCTGCTTCCCTCCCAACTGCCCCTACACATGCTTGTGAACTACCATCAACCGCAGGGCAGCCCTTGGCCCCTCCCCCCTGCCAAGTTGCCTCAATCGCAGTGCAGCCCTTGCCAACTTGCCTCACCTCAAATGTAGTGCAGCCCTTGTCCCCCCACCCAAGTCATCTCAACCGCTGTGCAGCCT
Organism: Carcharodon carcharias; assembly: GCF_017639515.1. Classification (NCBI taxonomy): domain Eukaryota; kingdom Metazoa; phylum Chordata; class Chondrichthyes; order Lamniformes; family Lamnidae; genus Carcharodon; species Carcharodon carcharias. The sequence goes on from NC_054469.1 coordinate 199,128,603, forward strand.
TTGCCACCACACCCCCCAAGTCACCTCAACCGCAGGGCAGCCCTTGCCCCCCCATCAAGTCACCTCAACCGCAGTGCAGCCCCCCAACTTGCCTCAACTGCTGGACAGTTGTAGGCTTACAGCTGCTTTGATGTTACATATCTCTGCTCTGCACACACAAAACTGCTTTCTTTTATACCCAGCACTTCTCTTTGAATGTAAATTTTCATTGTATCACCAGGCCCTTTGAACTCCACCTCTTCTAACAATAAAACCCCTTTCATAGTACCAATTTTATTAGTAATATAACCATACGGCTTGGTATTTCCTAGCTAGGTGCAAGATTTCACTCTCCTTGAATGCTCTATTGAACAAAATTCAAATACACTCTACCTTACTGTTTACATCTCAATACTACAATACATCAAAGCACCCAGACTAGCTGTCTTTAATCCAATTAAAACACACATGGACACACCCACAGACTAAACCTCCAATTTAAAAAAACTCCAACAATATATACATTATTAGCTTCATGACAATGGTGATGTCCCTTGAACTTACAGCACATGAGATCCCTGTGGATGTGTGATGGGTTTGTGAATGTGTGAGTTGAGAGTGATGGGAAGAGTAACTTAACAACAAAAAAACTGTGGATGCTGGAAATCCAAAACAAAAACAGAATTACCTGGAAAAACTCTCCGTCTCAATCTCTGGTGATAGACTGTCCACCAATATCCATTACAAACCCACCGACTCCCACAGCTACCTCGACTACAGCTCCTCACACCCCACTTCCTGGAAGGACTCCATCCCATTCTCTCAGTTCCTTCGCCTCCGTCGCATCTGTTCCGATGATGTTACCTTCAAAAACAGTTCCTCTGACATGTCCTCCTTCTTCCTTAACCTAGGTTTTCCACCCACAGTCGTTGGCAGGGCCCTCAACTGTGTCCGGCCCATCTCCCGCGCATTGGCCCTCACGCCTTCTCCTCCCTCCCATAAACATGATAGGGTCCCCCTTGTCCTCACTTATCACCCACCAGCCTCCGCATTCAAAGGATCATCCTCCGCCATTTCCGCCAACTCCAGCATGATGCCACCACCAAACACATCTTCCCTTCACCCCCCCATATCGGCATTCCATAGGGATCGCTCCCTCCGGAACACCCTGGTCCACTTCTCCATCACCCCCTACTCCTCAACCCCCTCCTACAGCACCACCCCATGCCCACGCAAAAGACGCAACACCTGCCCCTTCACTTCCTCTCTCCTCACCGTCCAAGGGCCCAAACACTCCTTTCAAGTGAAGCAGCATTTCACTTGCATTTCCCCCAACTTAGTCTACTGCATTCGTTGCTCCCAATGTGGTCTCCTCTACATTGGAGAGACCAAACGTAAACTAGGCGACCGCTTTGCAGAACACCTGCGGTCTGTCCGCAAGAATGACCCAAACCTCCCTGTCGCTTACCATTTTAACACTCCACCCTGCTCTCTTGCCCACATGTCTGTCTTTGGCTTGCTGCATTGTTCCAGTGAAGCCCAACGCAAACTGGAGGAACAACACCTCATCTTCCGACTAGGCACTTTACAGCCTTCCGGACTGAATATTGAATTCAACAACTTTAGGTCTTGAGCTCCCTCCTCCATCCCCACCCCCTTTCTGTTTCCCCCTTCCTTTTGTCTTTTTCCAATAAATTATATAGATTTTTCTTTTCCCACCTATTTCCATTATTTTTAAATATTTTAAAATCTTTTATGCTCTCCCCACCCCCACTAGAGCTATACCTTGAGTGCCCTACCATCCATTTTTAATTAGCACATTCTTTTAGATAATATCACCAATTTTAACACCTATGTGTTCTTTTGTTCTGTTGTTTGTGACATCTTTTGATGGTCTGCTTCTATCACTGCTTGTTTGTCCCTACAACCACACCAACCCCCTCCACTTCTCTCTCTTCCCCCCCACACACCTTAAACCAGCTTATATTTCAACTCTTTCTTGGACTCGAACTCAAGTTCTGTCGAAGGGTCATGAGGACTCGAAACGTCAACTCTTTTCTTCTCCGCCGATGCTGCCAGACCTGCTGAGTTTTTCCAGGTAATTCTGTTTTTGGAAGAGTAACTTACCCTGGTGGAATGGAGGAGATTATTCATCCTGTTTTGACAATGGGTGGCTGTCCTCTTTTGTAGGGCGTTGGCTCTGACCAGTACTGCCACTGCATCCCATGCTGGATTAGTGATGTTGCTGCCCATCCTGTGGCCTGAGTGGGGGTAGAGGGCAGGCCTCCATGGCATCCAAAAGGCGATCGAGGGACACGTCATTGAACTAGGGGCGGCTGCAATTTTCTTGCCTTTTGGGGCCAAGTATTCTTTGCAGCAGCCCTGGGCTGGAAGCACTGAGAGGTGTGCGGGCAGCTGCACATTACATATGGCACCTGGTATGAGGGAGAGGTGAGGTGATGGTGTGGTGGGCGAATCGGAGGCTGCCTGCCATCGAAGCGACGTGTTTCTCAGGAATACATGATTAATGAAGTGGTATGGAGACGTTACAGCGTGAAAAGCCACCATTGCGGCTGGCGGATATAAAGTGCATTCTCCAGCCCGCTATCGCACTTAATGCAAATCTGAAACTATTCCACCATAGAATTAAGGGGGAAGTCAGGGAGAGTAGCATAAAGCAAAATAAGTAAACTAAAGTAAAATAAATTTAACTTAAAAGAAGTAAAGTTAAGACATGGCAGGGCAGCTTGGTCATGTGGAATGCTTCTGTAATATGTGGGAAATCATGGACACTACAAGAGACCTAGAGGACCACATGTGCAGGAAGTGCTGCCAGCTGCAGAAACTTGAGCCCCGGGTTTCAGAGCTCGAGAGCTGGCTTTAGTCACTGTGGCGCATCCATGAGGCTAAGAGCTGCGTGGCTAGCACGTTCAGGTGATCCTGCAGCCCATAGATGTGACTCCAGGATGATATTTTGCCTCCCTGGAGCCAGGGTCAAGGTTGTCACTGAATAGCTGCAGGACATTCTTTTGGAGTAGGGTGAACAGCCTGGTCCATGTTGGTAGCAATGATTTAGGTAGGAAGGAGGGTGTGGTCCTCCTGACAGAATTTAGTGAGCTAGGTAGAAAATTAGCAAGCAGGACCTCAAAAGTAGTAATCTCCGGATTACTCCCAGTGCCACGTGCAAGTGAGGACAGAAATGGGAGGATAAGGCATACGAATGTGTGGTTGGAAAGATGGTGCAGGAGGGAGGGCTTTAGATTCCTGGGACACTGGCTGTGGAGGAGATAGCACCTGTACAAGCCGGATGGATTGCACCTGAAGAGAACCAGGACTAAGATCCTTGCAGGGAGTTTTGCTAGTGCTGTTGGGGGGGCTTTAAACTAACTTGACAGGGGTATGGGAACGAGGAAAGAATATTAGAGAGGAATACTAAGGTGCACAAAATAATGGGAGAGACAGATAGCACTAGAATAGAGAATAGTAAGTTAATAGGCAGAGTTGGAGTAAGGGAGAAAGTAATGAAGTCTAAATCAGGGTTATGCTGCATGTATGTGAATGCATGGAGTACAGTAAATAAGATTGGTAAGTTACAGGTACAGATTGCCATGCAGAATTATGATGTAGCGATAACAGAAACCTGGCTCAAGGAAAGGAGAGGACTGGATGTTAAATATTCCTGGGTACAAGGCACTCAGGAAAGATAGGGCAGGAAGAAAAGGAGGAGGGGAGGCAGTATTGGTTAAGAAAAAAATTGCATTGCTGGAGAAGGAGGATGTCCCAGAGGGTTCAAAGACAGAATCAATTTGGCTAGAGGTAAGGAACAAAAAGGGTGCAATTACATTGCTCGGTGTAGTCTATAGACCACCAACTAGTGGGAAGGCTGCAGAGGAACAAATCTGCAGGGAAATTACAGAGAGGTGTAAACATTATAGAGTAGTTATAATGGAGGACTTTAATTACCCAAATATAGACTGGGAAAGTGGTCGTGTAAAGGGCAAAGAGGGGCAAGAATTCTTAGGGCAGAATTTTGCCCTAGGTTGGTGGGCGGGCCCCACCAGCTCGGCGGCGTGCGGGCAGCTGAACTCCGCCGCCGAAGGGGGCCCCGCCGCCATTTTAAGTGGGCGGGCCAATTAAGGCTATGTGCTTCCTGTGCGGGGGGTGGCGGGGTGAGGGATTCCCCAACTGTCAAAGTGCACTCTTTCGCGCGTATGCCCAAAAGAGCGCACTGCTCCCTGAGACTAAGTGCTGTTTCAGGGAGAGTGCTGAAAGGTTTACAAACTTTAAAAATAGAAAAATAAAAAAATTATTAACATGCCCCCCTCATGTGACAATGTCACACGACATGGGACATGTTAATAAATATGACATAAAATTTATTATACAGTGGATGAGGTTTTATGTTTTTTCTATTACCCGCTCGGGCTCTTGGCCTGCCCGCCAGCCTTAAGGTTGGATGGGCAGGCCCTTTAACTACCTTAATTATCGTGTCAATGGCCTTAATTGGCCAGTGATAGGTCGGCGGGTGGACAGCTGATTTCGCTGTCTGCCCGCCTTCCTCAATATTTAAATAGACTGGGATGATGTCGGGGGTTCCCCCCGACATCATCCCGCGTCATTTTCCTGTCGGCAAGCGGGCCCCGCCCTCAAATCACCGACTGGAAAATTCAGGCCTTAGTGTGTGTCCAGTCGAACAAGAAGGGAAGCACTGCTAAACCTAGTTCTTGGAAATGAGGTGGACCAAGTAGATCACATGTCAGTGGGGGAAACATTTAGGAGACAGTGATCATTAGGATTTAGGATGACAGTAGAAAAGGACAATGGACAATTAAGAGTAAGGATAAATAATTCGGAGAGAGCAGACTTCAATGGGGCAAGGACGGAGCTGGGCCAGATAGACTGGAGTCAAAGATTGACGGGAAATACTGTAGCTGAACAATGGGCTGCCTTCAAAGAAGAAATGGTTCGGGCACAGTCAAGGTATATTCCTTCAAAGGGGAAAGGTAGGGCTGACAAATCCAGAGCTCCCTAGATGAAAAAGAAGATAGAAATAAGATAAAGAAGAAAAATTGTGCTTATGAAGGTGTCAGATAGAAAATACAATTGAGAACCAAGCCAAATGTAATGTTTCAGAGGGGAGGTGAAGAAGCAAATAAGAAAAGGGAAGAGGAATTATGAGAAAAGATTGGTAGTCAACATAAAGGGGAATCCTAAAGTCTTCTATAGGCACATTATATTAAACGGGTGGTAAAATGAGGAATAGGGTCAATTAGGGACCAAAAAGTGGATTTACACGTGGAGGCATGGGACATGACTGAGTGTTAAATGAATGCTTTGCAACTGTCTTTATCAAGGAAACAGATGCTACCCAGGTTATGGTAACAGAGGAGGAAACTCTTTCACTAGAAGGGTTCAAAGTTGACAAGGAGAAGATGTTGGATAAAGTGTTGGTACTTAATTTGACAAGGCACCGGGACCAGATGAGGTGCATCCAAGGATATCGAAGGAAGTTAGAGTGGAAATTGCAGGGGCACTGGCCATAATCTTTTAGTCTTCCCTAGACTCAGGGAGATGCCAGAAGACTGGAAAATTGCAAACATTATGCCCTTGTTCAAAAAAGGTCCAGCAATTACAGGACAGTCAGTTTAACTTCTGTGGTGGGGAAGCTTCGAGAAACAATTATTCAGGATAGAATTAATAGTCACATAGAAAAATATGGGTTGATTACGAAGAGCCTGCATGGATTTCTTAAGGGAAAATTGTGTTTAATTAGCCTGCTGGAATTTTTTGAAGAGATAACAGAGAGGGTTGAGGAGGGTAATGCTGCTGATATGGTGTACATGGACTTCCAAAAGGCATTTGATACAATGCGCACAACAGACTTATGAGAAAAGTTATAGTTCATGGAATAAAAAGGACAGTAGCAATGTGAATATAAAATTGGCTTAGTAATAGGAAACAGAGAGTAATGGTTAATGGATATTTTTCGGGCTGGAGGAAGGTTTGTAGTGGAGTTCCCCAGGGGTCAGTATTAGGACCCTTGCTTTTCATGATATATATTAATGATCTAGATCTTGGTATGTAGGGGACAATTTCAGTTTGCAGATGATATGAACCTTGGAAGCATTGTAAACTGTGAGGACAGTGTAGAACTTCAAGAGGATGTAGACAAGTTGGTAGTGGACAGATAAGTGGCAAATGAAGTTCAATGCAGAGAAGTGTGAGGTGATTCATTTTGGTAGGAAGAACATGGAGAGACAATATAAATCGTGTGCAGGGGCAGAGGGACCTGGGTGTATATGTGCATAAGTCATTAAAGGTGGCAGGACAGGTGGAGAGAGCAGTTAATAAAGCATATAGTATCTTCGTCTTTATTAATAGGGGCATAGAGTACAAGATCATTACCATCACTGAATCCCCCACTATCAACATCCTGGGGGCTACCATTGACAGAAACTGAACTGGACTAGCCATATAAATACTGTGGCTACAAGAGCAGGTCAGAGGCTAGGAATCAGTGACAAGTAACTCACCTCCTGACTCCCCAAAGCCTGTCCACCGTCTACAAGGCATATGTCAGGAGTGTGATGGAATACTCCCCACTTACCTGGATGAGTGCAGCTCCCACAACACTCAAGAGGCTTGACACCATCCAGGACAATGCAGCCCGCTTGATTGGCACCATATCCACAAACATTCACTCCCTGCATCGCTGATGCACAGTTGCAGCAGTGTGTACTATCTACAAGATGCACTGCAGGAATTCACCAAGGCTCCTTCGACTGCACCTTCCAAACCCACAACCATTACCATCTAGAAGGACAAGGGCAGCAGATAGATGGGAATACTACCACCTGGAAATTCCCCTCCTGACTTTTAAATATATCACCGTTCCTTCACTGTTGCTGGGTCAAAATCCTGGAACTCCCTTCCTAACAGCACTGTGAGTATACCTAGACCACATGGACTGCAACAGTTCAAGAAGGCAGCTGACCACACCTTCTCAAGGGCAACCAGGGCTGGACAATAAATGCTGGCCCAGCCAGCGAAGCCCATATCCCGTGAATGATTTAAAAAAGAGGTTACTCTGAACTTGTATAGGACGCTAGTTAGACCTCAGCTGGAGTATTGTGTACAGTTCTGGGCACTACACTTCAGGATGGATGTGAATGCATTGGAGGGAGTGCAGCAGTGGTTTACAAAATGGTACTATGGATGAGAAACTTCAATAATGAAGATAGTTTGGAGAAGTTGGGACTGTTCTCCTTGAAGAGGAGAAAGCTAAGAGGAGCTTTAATAGAGGTGTTCAAAATCATGAGGGGGTTGGATAGAGTAGATAGAGAGAAACTGTTCCTGCTGGTTCCAATTCCGCTAGAAAAGACCTGACTTGTTTACAGAATCACAGAACCACAGAATTGTTATGGTGTAGAATGAGGTCATTCGGCCCATGTCTGCACCAGCTCTCTGAATGAGCATTATGACTCAGTGCTCCTCTCCCACCTTTTCCCTGTAACGATGCACATTGTTTCTATTTAAATAATCATCTAATGCCCGCTTGAATGCCTCGATTGAACCTGCTACCACCACACTTCCAGGCAGTGCATCCCAGACCCAAACCACTCACTGTGTGAAAAAGTTTTTCTCTCACATTACATTTGCTCCTCTTGCAAATCACTTTAATTCTGTGCCCTCTCGTTCTCGATCCTTTTACAAGCGGGAACAGTTTCTCTCTCAAATATGGTGTCTGGAACTGGACATAGTACTCCCGATAAGGCCGAACTAGTGCCTTATACAAATTCAACATGACCTCCTTCCTCTTGTACTCAACACCTCTATTAATAAAGCCTAAGATACCAGGTGCTTCATTAACTGCTCTCTCAACATACCCTGCCATCTTGAATGACTTATGTACATAAACACCGAGGTCCCTCTGTTCCTGCACCTCCTTTAGAGTTTCTCACTTTATTTTATACTGCCTCTCCATATTCTTTCTGCCAAAATGAACTACCTCATGCTTCTCTGCATTGAATCTCATCTGCCACTTGTCTGCCCAATCCACCAACATGTCTATGTCCTTTTGAAGTTCACGGCTATCCTCATCACAGTTGACAATGCTTACAATTTTCGTATCATCTGCAAATTTTGAAATCATGCCCTGAACACCACAGTCTAGGTCATTAATATATATCAGGAAGAACAAGAGTCCCAACACTGACCTCTGGGGAACTCCACTACGAGCCTTGTTCCAATCTGAAAAACAATCATTCTTCACAACTCTCTGTTTTCTGTCACTCAGCCAATTTGTTATCCAAGTGCCTATTTTCCCTTTTAGTCCATGAGCTAGAATTTTGCTCACAAGTCTGTTGTGTAGCACTATATCAAATGCCTTTTAAAAATCCATAAACACCACATCAACAGCAATGCCCTTATCAACCTTCTCTGTTACCTCCTCAAAAAACATCAGCAAGTTAGTTAAACATGATTTTTAACCTCTTGACTGATTTTCCACATTGGAAGAGCAATGCTGCAAAAGTCAGTTAAGCAGTGAGCATGGACTAGCTCTGGTTTGTGTCAGTGAAGCAGATTTATTTTTGCCACAATCTGCATAGTGTGTGAAGGAAGCCTGGAAGATAAGAGAGGAAAACAAATGAAGGTTTCCTTGCAGAAGTGTGTGCAATAGTAATAAAAATGTGTCTGTGAAGATTGTCCATGTCTTAGGGCTTTTGAATGTCTGAAGATTATCGTATGTGGCTCTAATGGTCATAAGGTTTGGCCACCCCTGGTATATGTAATGCTGCATTATGTAAATAAATCTAATTATCAAGTAGAAGATTGGTGTCTGGTTTCCTACTTCACCATCTGGCTTCAGAGTGAATTAACGAGGGAGTTCTACACTGTTGGAGGGTGCTATCTTTATGATCAGATGTTGAGTAGATGTTCCCTTTGCCCTCGCACGTGAACATAAGAGATCCAATGGTACTATTTTGAAGGAGAGTAGGGGAGTTGTCCCCAGTGTGTCCTGGCTAATATTTATCCCTCAATCAAAATCACTAAAACTGATTATCTGATCATGATAATGTTGTTGTTTATGCAACTTGCTGCATGCAACCTGACTGCGGTGTTTCCTACGTACAACAGTGACTACATTTCATAAAGTACACAATTGGCTGTGAAGAGCTTTGGATGTCCAGTGGTAGTGAAGGGCACTGTACAAATGCAAGGCTTCCTCCCTTTTCTAGATATTTATTATTATGTTACCCATGATACGGTTTTCCCAACTCCGCAGTATGATAGATTGCATTTAAAGTGATCTGACCTAAACCTCCCTATACTTTTGGGTTCTGGTCATTGTCTAGGCTTAACATATCCAAACATGGTTCTGCCCAATATGGTCTTACACTGAGTAAAGAGTGTGTAAATGCAGCAGGTAATGTCTACCAGCTTCAGGGCCTTCTGACTGCTGTCCAAATGTAATTCCCATCCTGTTGCCCTTGAAAGAAAATGGCACTTAACTTGTTTTGGTCCTTGAGCTGTCTCTCCCTCTCTGATTCTCCCAACTGCAAAGAATGTAGATGTAAAGCCCACTTTTTCTCAGTGCCCTCAAAATTGATACCCTTCTTGCAAGAGGAGGTTGGCCATACCTCTTCCACCTCATTATCGAGTTTACCCATTGCTTGAATACTCCATCCAAAAATTCCCAGGTAACATATAGATGGCAAAGATCTGGCATCATGGAAATTAAGCATTACTAGGTGCTTTAGGCAGGAATATCAGCCTGATTCTAAAATTTTCTTTTAATATGCAAAATGCACATATATTTTTTTTGAAAGATTTTGTAATAAACTATTAGTTTTCATTGATTTCCAGCTATAGACAGTTTCTATTTTAAAAACCATTGGGAAATGTTTGGTGAATAGATGCTATTTATACATTACAGAGCAGCGGTAATTATCAGAACTTGTACTTTGTCATCAGTGGAAGCAAACCTTGTTTTACCTTGATTTAGTGATAACTATTTTATGCAGAATAGTCCAGAAAAATATAAGAAATATAAATTGAAGGGGAGACAATGATGCATCTTCCTTTTAACCAATCACTGGTTTTAACTGCTGATGTTACCATGGCATTGTGTTTATAGAATAATGTAATACAGTCTCTTTTCCCATTCACAATTTTAGATTCAGAGACATGCCAGCTTGAATTGACGCCAGCAGATAAGATGTGAACCTTCGCACATCATGCAGATATTAATCATCACAGGACAAAATAAATCATCCCAATTAAAAGTGGACAGCTGCAAGAAAACAGTGACTAGTTATCAGCTCTAAGAATGAAACGTAATTATTTATATAATAATTAATATTTATCCCCTGCAGCAACTTAATTTCAATTGCTTTATCACTAAAAGAGACAATTTAATTCTTATTGAGTGGGCCTTTGTTAATTTGGTTATGTATACAATTAAGCACCATTGAGTCGTGATATGTAAAAAATTGATTTGAATACTAAATATCATTGACTGTTTACACAGTATGGAAGAATCACTATTATGAGCTCTGGAGCGTACTTCACAATTCAGCTGATTAGAAATATTAGTATTCCATTGTAATTCAATGAAAAGTCCTTTAAAATCAATGAAAGTTTGTAGGTAATATTCCTTTTATATTAAAAGACAGATTTCAAATGTTGGTGTGTATACAATTGTTCAATGATTTACACAGCTCTGGTACTTAGAAATCTTTGATGCTCCTTTTCTGCTGAACTATTTTGACCTTTACGAAGCATCAGATCATATTTTACACTGAAACAATGACTGTTCTAGAGACAAAAAATATAACAGATTTAATTTAAAGGTGAGAATAAAATAATGAAAACATAAAATTCCAACCATCTTCATCATACACTTTTCCTTCAGCTAATGAGAAAATGTTACTTAATCCTTCATACAACACACCACATCATACCATATTAAAACTAGTTGCCAGCAACTGAACAAAAACATCTACACTGGACTGTCCTTAACAAATCTTTACATTGCTCACTTACCATATTGATAAAATGACTGCATGGCAGGTGACTCAGTTGAAGCAGCGCCAAAATGCCTGCATAGCTAAACATTAAAATATCAGGGAAGCATCAACAATTTTTTCCTACATAACCTCACTTTTAAAAATAACTTATTTTATAAATTGAAGACCACTTAGGTCTTACTGTGCTACATTTATACATTGTGAACCCACAATCAATCCAACATGCTTATAATTTTGTTGCCGTGTTACCTAGCTCATTTCACTGATGTAGATGTTATATGTTGAGACCAACATGAATGACATATTCATGTGCTGTGTTAATTGTGCTAAATATCATTATTAATAGAGAAAAATAAGACATTGTACTATGCCATTTATTATAATAGACTCCTGAGATTATAGAAGTATTTACCATTCTGTATTTAAAACAATCACAAAATAAAGGGCTAGTTTCCTTATTTACTGTCATCCTTTAACCCCACTTTATTAATTAATAAAATAAAATGTTGTGCCCTATCTCATGCATTCTTAATGCAAAACGTACTTGTGAATTCCAATAGGTGCATTTTAACACACTTCAAGGACAGATAGTGGCCTCTTTTAATCTTTAGAGAGCTTTATGTAATATTGGATTAATTTTAACTGCCAAAAATGGTTGCGTTTCAATTGACTGAAATCTGAAACCTGAACCCATCTGTCTTTCAACATCCACGTTTAACAGCAACAGGGCTAGGTTTGGAAGACTACCTCCCCCTCCAAGGGAAGGGGTTGCTTACTTAAATGTTTTAATGAGGTTGCATGCCTCAGATTTTTTTCTCTGCAAGAAACCCAGCCAAGAAGGCTCTATTAAAATGTCAAAATTAAATTCTCCCTGCCTGGTCTCCAGGTGTCAAGGCTGCAATCCTGACCTGAATTCCTAGGTAGGCTTCAATTCCTCCAAATTGGCCAGATAATCCTGATGATATCAGGCATACCTTTGTCAATGCTCCACTGGGTCCTGGCTGAAGGCTGACCCCCGCCCGCTCCTTACAGATCAGTGACTTTGTTGGGGTAGGCAGAGGTTCTACCATCACAAGATCCTAAAGGAAATTCACACTTAAGGCTAATTTGTGGCCATTATGCCAAACTTGGGCTGTATCTGTGGTGGTGTTCCAACAGAACAGCTATGCAATTTCTAGGCCTTTTTACTCTGCTTGTTGCACATTTTTGTTCATGCATTTGCAGTATAACTATAGCATCAGTGTGAAAAGGACTTTAGCTTTCACTAACGTTATAATTACATGCTAACTGCAGTCAGAATCTGGAGTTAGGACCCAAACTCTCACTAGGGAGAAGTGAAGTAAGATTCTTTGGAGGAGGCATCTCTCCCTGCACTTCACTTTGGAGATAGATAGGACCTTAGCGCCTGATTTGCCAAGAATGCTTTGCAAAAACCCTAAACGTGTAGTAATAAATACATCATAATATGCAATGTTCCCTTGGTTAATCTTGAAAATCTAGCTTTGAATCAATGCCTTGTTTATTTTCCATCCATTTTCTCTATTATCTCAATAAGTTATGGAAAGCTTACAAGATTTGAACTAAACAGAAATTTACCTCTGGTAAGATGAGGCATTGCTTGATAGTTTTTGTGGAGTAGCAGAATCCCTTATTTTTATGGTAATAGAAAAAATAGTTGTTTCATCTATTTTCTTTGAGTTCAGGGTGGAACTGCCTTAGAAGGTTTTCCCTATCCTCCTGTTTTCACTGTTTCTACAGGGCTTCCACTGATTTTCTACCAATTTTGATGGGAACTCAGGGAAATATTGATAGAAGTTCAATCCCCTTATCTTAGTTTGGGTTGGGTTTGGGTCAGTATATGATACTTCAAACCGAAACAAAGACAATAAGCAACATTTGCAAAATTATTAATATCTGATAATATTTGTCCACTGTAAAATAATTACAGCAAAGATGGTGAATTTAATAAGTTATTAAAGTCATTCCATTAATAACAATCCATCAATAATCAATGGATGAAAAGGGTCCAAATGAGTCTTTGCTCAATTTTTGTGTTGCATTTCTGTGGACAATTGTGACATTTAAGGGCAATCCCACTTCAGGACTATCATATTGTAGACCCAGTTCTCCAACCCAAGCTCCCTGAGAATGTGGGATTACGCAATTGCCCCTATAAATCCAGCATTTCTGAAACTTGAAAAATCAGAACTACATTCACCTGTGGGATGGGTGTACTCCTGCCAACAGTGGGGTGTGCTGGCCTCACCAATTATGTGAAGCAAGCTCCATCTGTGCATTTGAATAGGCTCCCTATTTATAGAAAGTATGCACCAAGAATCAAAAGGCAGGAATGCTATTGTGTACCAGTTTCAAAAATCCAGCAAGCCAGCAGCGCTTGTACTGCACTTCAGGAAGAGACAAATCTCAACTGTTGCCTTGTTATAATGATATAAAGGCACCAATCAATCATAAGGGATTGGGAAACACATTGTGGGTTCATTTTCCAGATCCCGCTGTGGTGGGACCCACCACAGGGAATGCAGCGGGCCAGCCAAAAGTCCATTGACTTTCAGCAGGACTGGAAGATCCCTGCGGCAGGCGGGGTTGGAAAATCCCGGCCTTAGACTAGACACATGAGAACATTTATACATAGAAACGTGATGACATCAGCAGTAGAGCTGTGTGTGTGTGCTCTGCTCAAAGGCAAAAGTGAAACTAAGACTGGATTGCATGACACACTTCCCTTCTCATGATGTCATGCTGCTATCCCTTAAAGGCATATTACAACAGAGTTTGTAATGTGTGCATAACTGCCCCATTTGCTGCTGACATTTCTAGGCCTTTAGACAGAAAGACCAACATTACATTTTGATTATTTTCCGTACTTACCCATGATATTTTAATAATTTACATACATGGATCCCTCAGTCTCTTTGGACCTCCATTGTTTCCAACTTTTCACCATTTACTAAGTACACTGACTGGTCTTTGTTGGTCCAAAGTGGATGGCTTCACACTTACTTATATTGAAATTGGTTTGCCCCATTCACTCAATCTATTTAATATTTCTTTGTCATTTTATGATTCTACCTACACTACTTACAATGCTGCATATCTTCATGTCATTGGCAAACTGGAATCTGTGGTTCTCTATCCCACCATTTAAATCATTAATAAATATAATGAATAGTTGAAGTCCTAAACAGATACCTGTGAGACAACACTAGTCACATTCTGTCAATGGTTCCAGGGATGAGGGATTACAGTCACATGGATAGATTGGAAAAGCTGGGGTTGCTCTCCTTGGGACAGAGAGAACTAAGAGGAGATTTGATAGAGGTGTTTAAAATCATGAAAGGTCTGAATAGAGTAGATGAAGAGAAACCGTTTTCAATGCCTGAAAGCCAATAACCAGAGGGTAAAGATTTAAGGTGCTTGGCAAAAGAACTAGTGGCGACATGAGGGAAACTTTTTATGCAACAAATGGTTAGGATTTTGAATTCACTGCCTTATAGGGTATTTAGTAGTAGCTTGAAAAGGGAATTGGCTAAATACTTGAAGAAGAAAGAATTGTAGGGATATGGGGAACGAACAGGAAAGTGGGACTAATGAGATTGGTCTCCAAATGGGCCAATACAGGCTAAATAAGGTGGTGCCTTTCACTACCACTGGATGTCTCAAAGCCGGCGAAATAATTTTGAAATGTCTCTGTTGTAATGTAGGGAACATTGGGTCAAATGGTTTCCACGTGTGCTATATATTCCATTCTATGGGTGAAGATTAAGCTGTAGATAATACGATAAAAAACATGTATTTATGTAGCACTTCCCACGTCCTCAGCATTTCCCAAGCACTTTACACAGACAATGAATTAGTTTAGATGCATGGCCACTTATGTTATGAAGGCAAATGCAGCAGGCAATTTGTACACAACAAGGCTCTCACAAATAGCAATGGGATAAATGATCCATTAATCATTTTGGTGATGTTGTTTGAGGGATAAATGTTGGCCAGGACACCAGGAGAACTTTCCTGTTCCTTAAGTAGCGCCATGGGATCTTTTACATGCACCTGTATGGCAGATATAATCATCATTGGTAGTGTCATCCTAAATAGAGCAGGGATAAATAATAAAATAAAACTATTCTTTTCATTTTGTTACAACCAATCTATAAAATGTAGACAATGCATGGTGGTTAGCAGTTAAATGAAGATTTTACCCCACTGGCAAATGTGATGTACAGCTCAGTTGACTGCTCTTACTCCCACACACTAATAGAGGGAGCACTTGAACTTTCTGAAGCATATCGCGGATCTGTTGAATGTGCGCCTGGGGATTTGGAGATGGCTGCATCAGAAGGAAAGTGAGATGTGAGACAAATTAGAAATGAACATAATGGCTAACAAACCAGTAGGTAGACATCAAACAAAGGAAAGGAAGTTAGGAAAGTATTAATTCCTATCATATGGAAACAGATTAATGTGCCTTGTATGCGCCCTTAATGCTATAAGGATTCAAGTATTAGCTTTCAGTTGGTATGTTTCGCAACATGAACCACTCTTTACATTTCAACCGCACTGTGCGATATTAGTAACAGATACATTAACACACTCATGTGATGTTTCTTTACTGTTAAAAAACAAAGCATTAACCTGTTTATTTTAGATGCCTTCATCACTAATTTTTGGATAGCAGAATTTGTAACCATGGGTGCTATTTTGAGATTGGAGGAGCTCACACGGAGTTTGCTTTTCCGGCTCCCAGCGTGGTGATTGCCCTGCCTGCCCCCTGTTGAATAACATCCGCAGCAGGATGAGGCCCTTAATTGCCCATTTAAAGGCCTCAATTAACAGTGGGATGGGAAGGCTGTCCACAAGAAAAGGCGGCAATGTCCCCTCCCAGCATCCCCTTGATTGATTAAATGCCCCACCTCCAAACTCACCTGGAGGGAGGGCATTAAATTGCATTCATTGTGTCTGCTAATAGAACCTCCACCACAGCTTAAAATAATATTGGCAATTTGACCAACGTCGATCCTTTTGATGTTACTCCACCTTCTAACGTTGCAATTGTTACTTCAGCTTTAGCTCCAGTGCACGCTCTCCCTCTTTCAACTGCTGTGCTTCTAGCTGCAGCAGCCTTTAAACTAAAGAACCCAAGAAAGTCTTCATGAGGCGACTATAAGCATAGTGTATCTCATACCGAGTTCTAAAATAACAATGCAATTTACACTAATATATATTGGATGAAATCAATTAAAATTGGATCTCAATATCTACATCACTCTACGTAGGAGTGAATTATAACCCCGCTAAAATGGGTGAAATGTAAAAAATGTTTAAATCTCTAATCAAACCCCAACCTGCCTACTTGCAGAATTTAAAGGAGCGGGCAGTCAAAACCCTCCCCGGGCCTCGGGAGTAGAAAACAGCTTCAGAGAAACGTTAAATGTCCTTTTAACAGTATTAGCTTTAAAACTTGGGGCCCTTTAAGAACTTATTGCTTAAACGATCTCTCCCCACATCTTTGGAACTGACAGGATGCCAAGACTGAAACATCTCTGGACAATTTGCCAAAATTGTATCAATGTCTTCAAGACAAAGAGAAATATTTAATCAAAGAACTGAAGAGGCAAAGGAGGACTCACAGAGACGAACTTGAAAGAATTGGAGAAGAATTGATGTTACTTGAGAACATATTGAACCTTTATAGCTCACTTCCCAATCCCTTGGTGGAAGTGGAAACAGCACTTTATAACAGGGATCAAACAATGCACCATGTGTGGTATAACTGAGGTCTGATTGTTAAGACTGATACCACACTTCCAGGACCTCACATTTGGCTATAGAATGTAGATACGGAACAGAGAATTGAAACTACCATTTCCGTACGTGGTAAGAGCGTCCTGCCCGGACCTCGGCTCCGCCCCAGGACACGCCCAGAACCACACCCCCGAAAACTACTCGCTCAACGACCTGGCCCGCCCCCAGCCCCAACGATTCTGCCGCCTCCCCTGGTGCCCCGCACGGGGCAGTTTCTTCGCCATGGAGACGCAGGTGTTAAACGATGCTTGGCAGAGGAGAGTGCTGGTGAGTGGGGGCCGGGGGGGAGGTGAGCGCTGCTCTTCTAACTTTCGCGTGCCATGTGACAGAGGGATGGGCAGAGGGTGGGTCTAGTCGGGATTTACCTGGCTGAGCCGCCGGCTGCATCAGCGGGAGTAAAGCAGCGCGAAGACTCGGGCAGGGGCAGCAAACTTCATCCATCCTTTCCCCACTCCGCCCCCCCCCCCCACCCCCCCCACTCCCCCTCCTTCCCCCCCCCCACTCCCCCTCCTTCCCCCCCCCCCACTCCCCCTCCTGCCCCCCCCCACTCCCCCTCCTTCCCCCCCCACTCCCCCTCCTTCCCCCCCCACTCCCCCTCCTTCCCCCCCCACTCCCCCTCCTCCCCCCCACTCCCCCTCCTCCCCCCCCACTCCCCCCCCACTCCCCCTCCTTCCCCCCCCACTCCCCCTCCTCCCCCCCCACTCCCCCTCCCCCCCCACTCCCCCTCCTTCCCCCCCCACTCCCCCTCCTTCCCCCCCCCACTCCCCTCCTTCCCCCCCCCACTCCCCCTCCTTCCCCCCCCACTCCCCCTCCTTCCCCCCCCACTCCCCCTCCTTCCCCCCCCCACTCCCCCTCCTTCCCCCCCCACTCCCCCTCCTTCCCCCCCCACTCCCCCTCCTTCCCCCCCCCACTCCCCCTCCTTCCCCCCCCCACTCCCCCTCCTTCCCCCCCCCACTCCCCCTCCTTCCCCCCCACTCCCCCTCCTTCCCCCCCCACTCCCCCTCCTTCCCCCCCCACTCCCCCTCCTTCCCCCCCCACTCCCCCTCCTTCCCCCCCCACTCCCCCTCCTTCCCCCCCCACTCCCCCTCCTTCCCCCCCCACTCCCCCTCCTTCCCCCCCCACTCCCCCTCCTTCCCCCCCACTCCCCCTCCTGCCCCCCCCACTCCCCCTCCTGCCCCCCCCACTCCCCCTCCTTCCCCCCCCCACTCCCCCTCCTGCCCCCCCCCACTCCCCTCCTGCCCCCCCCACTCCCCCTCCTGCCCCCCCCACTCCCCCTCCTGCCCCCCCCACTCCCCCTCCTGCCCCCCCCACTCCCCCTCCTTCCCCCCCCCACTCCCCCTCCTTCCCCCCCCACTCCCCCTCCTTCCCCCCCCACTCCCCCTCCTTCCCCCCCCACTCCCCCTCCTTCCCCCCCCACTCCCCCTCCTTCCCCCCCCACTCCCCCTCCTTCCCCCCCCACTCCCCCTCCTTCCCCCCCCACTCCCCCTCCTTCCCCCCCCACTCCCCCTCCTTCCCCCCCTCCCCCCACTCCCCCTCCTTCCCCCTCCTTCCCCCCCACTCCCCCTCCTTCCCCTCCTCCCCCCCACTCCCCCTCCTTCCCCCCCCCACTCCCCCTCCTGCCCCCCCCCACTCCCCCTCCTTCCCCCCCCACTCCCCCTCCTGCCCCCCCCCACTCCCCCTCCTTCCCCCCCCACTCCCCCTCCTTCCCCCCCCACTCCCCCTCCTTCCCCCCCCCACTCCCCCTCCTTCCCCCCCCCACTCCCCCTCCTTCCCCCCCCCACTCCCCCTCCTTCCCCCCCCCACTCCCCCTCCTTCCCCCCCCCACTCCCCCTCCTTCCCCCCCCACTCCCCCTCCTTCCCCCCCCCACTCCCCCTCCTTCCCCCCCCCACTCCCCCTCCTTCCCCCCCCACTCCCCCTCCTTCCCCCCCCACTCCCCCTCCTTCCCCCCCCCAACTCCCCCTCCTTCCCCCCCCCACTCCCCCTCCTTCCCCCCCCAACTCCCCCTCCTTCCCCCCCCACTCCCCCTCCTTCCCCCCCCACTCCCCCCTCCTTCCCCCCCCACTCCCCCCTCCTTGCCCCCCCCACTCCCCCTCCTTCCCCCCCCAACTCCCCCTCCTTCCCCCCCCAACTCCCCCTCCTTCCCCCCCCCACTCCCCCTCCTTCCCCCCCCCACTCCCCCTCCTTCCCCCCCCCACTCCCCCTCCTTCCCCCCCCCACTCCCCCTCCTTCCCCCCCCAACTCCCCCTCCTTCCCCCCCCCAACTCCCCCCCCAACTCCCCCTCCTTCCCCCCCCCAACTCCCCCTCCTTCTCCCCTCCTTCTCCCCCCCCCAACTACCCCTCCTTCTCCCCCCCCCCAACTACCCCTCCTTCTCCCCCCCCCCAACTCCCCCTCCTTCCCCCCCCCAACTCCCCCTCCTTCCCCCCCCCCAACTCCCCCTCCTTCCCCCCCCCCAACTCCCCCTCCTTCCCCCCCCCCAACTCCCCCTCCTTCCCCCCCCCCCAACTCCCCCTCCTTCCCCCCCCCCAACTCCCCTCCTTCCCCCCCCCAACTCCCCCTCCTTCCCCCCCCCCCAACTCCCCCTCCTTCCCCCCCCCAACTCCCCCTCCTTCCCCCCCCCCAACTCCCCCTCCTTCCCCCCCCCCCAACTCCCCCTCCTTCCCCCCCCCCCAACTCCCCCTCCTTCCCCCCCCCCAACTCCCCCTCCTTCCCCCCCCCCCCAACTCCCCCTCCTTCCCCCCCCCCAACTCCCCCTCCTTCCCCCCCCCCCAACTCCCCCTCCTTCCCCCCCCTCCTTCCCCCCCCTCCTTCCCCCCCCTCCTTCCCCCCCCTCCTTCCTCCCCCTCCTTCCTCCCCCCTCCTTCCCCCCCTCCTTCCTCCCCCTCCTTCCTCCCCCTCCTTCCCCCCCTCCTTCCCCCCCTCCTTCCTCCCCCCTCCTTCCTCCCCCTCCTTCCTCCCCCTCCTTCCCCCCCCCAACTCCCGCTCCTTCTCCCCCTCCTTCTCCCCCCCCCCAACTCCCCCTCCTTCTCCCCCCCCCAACTCCCCCTCCTTCTCCCCCCCCCAACTCCCCCTCCTTCCCCCCCCAACTCCCCCTCCTTCCCCCCCCAACTCCCCCTCCTTCCCCCCCCAACTCCCCCTCCTTCCCCCCCCAACTCCCCCTCCTTCCCCCCCAACTCCCCCTCCTTCCCCCCCCAACTCCCCTCCTTCCCCCCCCCAACTCCCCCAACTCCCCCCCTTCCCCCCCCCCAACTCCCCCTCCTTCCCCCCCCAACTCCCCCTCCTTCCCCCCCCACTCCCCCTCCTTCCCCCCCCACTCCCCCTCCTTCCCCCCCACTCCCCCTCCTTCCCCCCCCCAACTCCCCCTCCTTCCCCCCCCACTCCCCCTCCTTCCCCCCCCCAACTCCCCCTCCTTCCCCCCCCCAACTCCCCCTCCTTCCCCCCCCCAACTCCCCCTCCTTCCCCCCCCACTCCCCCTCCTTCCCCCCCCACTCCCCCTCCTTCCCCCCCCACTCCCCCTCCTTCCCCCCCCACTCCCCCTCCTTCCCCCCCACTCCCCCTCCTTCCCCCCCCACTCCCCCTCCTTCCCCCCCCACTCCCCCTCCTTCCCCCCCCACTCCCCCTCCTTCCCCCCCCACTCCCCCTCCTTCCCCCCCCACTCCCCCTCCTTCCCCCCCCACTCCCCCTCCTTCCCCCCCCACTCCCCCTCCTTCCCCCCCCCACTCCCCCTCCTTCCCCCCCCACTCCCCCTCCTTCCCCCCCCACTCCCCCTCCTTCCCCCCCCACTCCCCCTCCTGCCCCCCCCACTCCCCCTCCTTCCCCCCCCACTCCCCCTCCTTCCCCCCCCACTCCCCCTCCTTCCCCCCCCACTCCCCCTCCTTCCCCCCCCACTCCCCCTCCTTCCCCCCCCACTCCCCCTCCTTCCCCCCCCACTCCCCCTCCTTCCCCCCCCACTCCCCCTCCTTCCCCCCCCACTCCCCCTCCTTCCCCCCCCACTCCCCCTCCTTCCCCCCCACTCCCCCTCCTTCCCCCCCCACTCCCCCTCCTTCCCCCCCCACTCCCCCTCCTTCCCCCCCCACTCCCCCTCCTTCCCCCCCCACTCCCCCTCCTTCCCCCCCCACTCCCCCTCCTTCCCCCCCCACTCCCCCTCCTTCCCCCCCCACTCCCCCTCCTTCCCCCCCACTCCCCCTCCTTCCCCCCCCACTCCCCCTCCTTCCCCCCCCACTCCCCCTCCTTCCCCCCCCACTCCCCCTCCTTCCCCCCCCACTCCCCCTCCTTCCCCCCCCACTCCCCCTCCTTCCCCCCCCACTCCCCCTCCTTCCCCCCCCACTCCCCCTCCTTCCCCCCCCACTCCCCCTCCTTCCCCCCCCACTCCCCCTCCTTCCCCCCCCACTCCCCCTCCTTCCCCCCCCCACTCCCCCTCCTTCCCCCCCCCACTCCCCCTCCTTCCCCCCCCACTCCCCCTCCTTCCCCCCCCCACTCCCCCTCCTTCCCCCCCCCACTCCCCCTCCTTCCCCCCCCACTCCCCCTCCTTCCCCCCCCACTCCCCCTCCTTCCCCCCCCCACTCCCCTCCTTCCCCCCCCCCACTCCCCCTCCTTCCCCCCCCCCACTCCCCCTCCTTCCCCCCCCCAACTCCCCCTCCTTCCCCCCCCCCAACTCCCCCTCCTTCCCCCCCCCCAACTCCCCCTCCTTCCCCCCCCCCAACTCCCCCTCCTTCCCCCCCCAACTCCCCCTCCTTCCTCCCCCTCCTTCTCCCCCTCCTTCCCCCCCCCAACTCCCCCTCCTTCCCCCTCCTCCCCCCCAACTCCCCCTCCTTCCCCCCCCCCCAACTCCCCCTCCTTCCCCCCCCCCAACTCCCCCTCCTTCCCCCCCCCCAACTCCCCCTCCTTCCCCCCCCCAACTCCCCCTCCTTCCTCCCCCTCCTTCCTCCCCCTCCTTCCTCCCCCTCCTTCCTCCCCCTCCTTCCTCCCCCTCCTTCCTCCCCCTCCTTCCTCCCCCTCCTTCCTCCCCCTCCTTCCTCCCCCTCCTTCCTCCCCCTCCTTCCTCCCCCTCCTTCCTCCCCCTCCTTCCTCCCCCTCCTTCCTCCCCCTCCTTCCTCCCCCTCCTTCCTCCCCCTCCTTCCTCCCCCTCCTTCTCCCCCTCCTTCTCCCCCCCTCCATCTCCCCCTCCTTCCTCCCCCCTCCTTCTCCCCCTCCTTCCTCCCCCTCCTTCTCCCCCTCCTTCCTCCCCCTCCTTCCTCCCCTCCTTCCTCCCCCTCCTTCCTCCCCCTCCTTCCTCCCCCTCCTTCCTCCCCCTCCTTCCTCCCCCTCCTTCCTCCCCCTCCTTCCTCCCCCTCCTTCCTCCCCCCTCCTTCCTCCCCCTCCTTCCTCCCCCTCCTTCCTCCCCCTCCTTCCTCCCCCTCCTTCCTCCCCCTCCTTCCTCCCCCTCCTTCCTCCCCCTCCTTCCTCCCCCTCCTTCCTCCCCCCAACTCCCCCTCCTTCTCCCCCTCCTTCCCCCCCACCCAACTCCCCCTCCTTCCCCCCCACCCAACTCCCCCTCCTTCCCCCCCCCCAACTCCCCCTCCTTCCCCCCCCCCCCAACTCCCCCTCCTTCCTCCCCCTCCTTCCTCCCCCTCCTTCCCCCCCCCCAACTCCCCCTCCTTCCCCCCCCCCCAACTCCCCCTCCTTCCCCCCCCCCCAACTCCCCCTCCTTCCCCCCCCCCCCAACTCCCCCTCCTTCCCCCCCCCCCAACTCCCCCTCCTTCCCCCCCCCCCAACTCCCCCTCCTTCCCCCCCCCCCAACTCCCCCTCCTTCCCCCCCCCCAACTCCCCCTCCTTCCCCCCCCCAACTCCCCCTCCTTCCCCCCCCCCAACTCCCCCTCCTTCCCCCCCCCCCAACTCCCCCTCCTTCCCGCCCCCCCAACTCCCCCTCCTTCCCGCCCCCCAACTCCCCCTCCTTCCCCCCCCCAACTCCCCCTCCTTCCCCCCCCCAACTCCCCCTCCTTCCCCCCCCCCAACTCCCCCTCCTTCCCCCCCCCAACTCCCCCTCCTTCCCCCCCCCCAACTCCCCCTCCTTCCCCCCCCAACTCCCCCTCCTTCCCCCCCCCAACTCCCCTCCTTCCCCCCCCCCCAACTCCCCCTCCTTCCCCCCCCCCAACTCCCCCTCCTTCCCCCCCCCCAACTCCCCCTCCTTCCCCCCCCCCCAACTCCCCCTCCTTCCCCCCCCCCCAACTCCCCCTCCTTCCCCCCCCCCCAACTCCCCCTCCTTCCCCCCCCCCCAACTCCCCCTCCTTCCCCCCCCCCCAACTCCCCCTCCTTCCCCCCCCCCCAACTCCCCCTCCTTCCCCCCCCCCCAACTCCCCCTCCTTCCCCCCCCCCAACTCCCCCTCCTTCCCCCCCCCCCAACTCCCCCTCCTTCCCCCCCCCAACTCCCCCTCCTTCCCCCCCCCAACTCCCCCTCCTTCCCCCCCCCCAACTCCCCCTCCTTCCCCCCCCCCAACTCCCCCTCCTTCCCCCCCCCCCCAACTCCCCCTCCTTCCCCCCCCCCCCCAACTCCCCCTCCTTCCCCCCCCCCAACTCCCCCTCCTTCCCCCCCCCCAACTCCCCCTCCTTCCCCCCCCAACTCCCCCTCCTTCCTCCCCCTCCTTCCCCCCCCCCCCCAACTCCCCCTCCTTCCCCCCCCCCCCCAACTCCCCCTCCTTATCCCCCCCCTTCCCTTCCCACATCCCCTTCCCTTCCCGCGCCCCCCCATCCTCCCCCATTGTTACTTCATCAGGCAACGAGATTACGTTATCAAACACAGTGGAAATTGTTTGAGTCAAACTGACAGGTTTTCTGCGATTACAAGAATCCAGTCAACAAGAGATTAATATAAAAGCAAAATACTACAGGTGTTGGAAATCTGAAATACAAACAGAAAATGCTTGAAGTAGTGAGCAGGCTAGGCAGCATTATAATGGCTTTTGCTCAGTGCATGAGTCTGAACTGAATGTATCCTTATATCCCTGCAGCAGCTGGCCTCCCTACCATCTCCTCCCCTCTCCCAAAAGTAATTTAAAGACTCACTGCTGAAAACGATGGCAGCTGTGGGTGGCCATGACTGTGAATAAGGTCGAGTATTCGGGAGCTTCAGGGTCGAATATCTTGTCAGCTACTTGTGCAGTAATAACACTAATTACCGTTAATTTATACAATGCGAGCAGCTTGGATCTTTTTGCTCCTTTGTTCTAGCCCCCCCCCCCCACCCCCCCCACCCAATGTTTTTGTCTCCTTTGCCTGCCAGAGAGATTATTTCACAGATCCCAGTTTGAGACCCTCTAGAAAAGAAGGCTAACATTCCATTAGACTTCTTGATTATTTTTTGTACAGGTCCATAACATTTTAATATCTGTATTTAAAAGCCCCTCAGTCTCTGTGTTTCTAGCTTTTTATCATTTACAAAGTACTCTGATCTGTCCGTTTTTGATCCAAAGTGGAAGACCTCACACTTCTATGCATTGAAATTGATTTGCCATAGTTTTGCCCATTCACTTAACCTGTCAATATCTCACTAATTTTTTGCTTCTATCTGCATTGCTTACGATGCTGCCCATCATGTCATTGGCAAACTTAGATCTTTGGTTCTGTATCCCATCATCTAAGTTGTCAATAAGCACGTTGAATAGTTGAAGCCAACACACAACTTTATTGGCCACCACTAGTCATGTCTTGTCAGTGCTTCCAGGCATGAGGGATTACAGTTACTTGGATAGACTGGAACTGGGATTGCTCCCCTTGAAGCAGAGAATTGTAAGTTGAGATAGCCCTTACACGTTTCTTTCCATATTCCTTACTATCTGTGTTTGTTCTTTGAAACTCTCCCAGTAGCTAGATTCAGTAATAGAATTTTGCAATTTTATATGCTTTTTCTTTTTGTTTCTTCTTACTCAGTTGATCATGGCTGTCTTTTTTGGCAAGTAGAATATTTGACCTTTAGGGCCAAAAGCCATTGAGGACAACAACATTGAGGAGAACAAAATAAATGTGGTCCATACAGATATTATAAGACATTGCAGTGCTGACCTCAAAATGCTTCCAACAGGCCTGATGACATTTCTTTTATTACAGCTTTAACAAAACCATGACATTTTTGATGACGTTTAAGAGCAAACAGTGTAGCAGTTATTGTGTTCATTGTGAAGAGTACCACCTGAAGGTTTCAGTGAAGCTGCTACCTGAGAAAGTGAGCACTCTTTCGAAAACCTAAAGCATCTCCATCATGGCACATTTCCTTGCTAGGTATCAATGGTTTTGGAACATAGGTGGGTAAATGAAGTGGAGGGACATATTGGCCATGATCTGACTGAATGAAAGAACAGGCCTGAGGGCTGAATAGCCTACTCCTGTTCCTATGTTCTGGTCACTATACATGTGCATTGTTCATGTCATTCAATGCACTGACCACAAAGTCTATATCAGAAACATTAAGTTTGTCTTTTCAACGTTTTACACTGTGTCAAGAATGCTGAACTTCGCCGAATGGTTAAGTTTTGAAATGTACCTTTAGTTCAAAGTAAAACAGAGAATCTCTGTTCAAAGACATGCCCATGTGATCTGGTTGCCATGGGTAAAGAAGCGCAAATGAAAACCCACTGAGGTGGAGTGGCTGTTTCACCAACCTTCACAGTATCTCTCGGAAAAAAAGTGCAGCTGCTGTTCAAGACACAGACAAAGCAGCCACTGTTGTGGAAAAGCAAGGCGGATGTTTTTGTATTAATGATTATGACCACATTAGGGGGTAAAATGACTCCTCTATTCTACCACTCCATGCCTGACCATAACAGTTTTTTTGTGAATTTAGGATGTGCTTTGCCAAATGCAGGTGCCCCACTATTCACGTTTTCAGATTGTAAAAAATTAGTCAGACAGATTTTCTTAGGTTAAACAAAGAACAAAATAAGTTTACTGAAACTATTTCCCGCATTTAAAAAAAAAAACTAGAGAATCGCAGCCACCATTCCTACATCATGCACATTTGTCTGGACCCACACACGTACTAGTACATATAGAAGAATAAAGAGGATAGGTTAAGATCTTTTGCAGTTTTTGAAGCAGATAAAACAAAGGAGTATACGGTTAGCTGTTCTTTGGCTGGTCTCGATACGGTGACTAGGCGTTACAGCCATTTTGTTCAGTTGTCTTCCCGGGTGTAGTTGTATGTAGCAGATTTCCATGTTTTAGTTCCAAAAGATCTTGGTTTGCAGTAGATTTCTGTTCTTAGGATGGTTACTTTGCATATCTGGGCACAATACTTCCGAGAGAGAGAGCAAGCAAACAGCTTTTGCAGCCTGTTTCAGTGCAGCATTCTGATCTCTCTCTGCTTAGTAGCGTAGTCCCTTAAAGCACCCTGCTCGCTGTATATTCCAGGGAAATTCTATTAGTCCATGTCTGCTACAGTCATTGTTTTAGAAGAGGTAATTGCATTTTGATGCCTCATTTCAGAAGCACTTGCGAAATTTCAGGACCGTGTAAAGCCAACAGGGAATGAGGTCTCCTGTGCTTCCAAGAGGGTTGAGTGACTTTTTATTTTCAATCACACTTGGTGGAATGCAAGCTGTATATTGTAGCTGCCTGACTGTCTCCATTGTCTTTCGACAGATTCAGTTTTTTTTAATCCAGCTAGAAAAAGAAAAATTAGAAATTTTATATAAAAAAAGCACATCCTCATAACAATGACGAAGCAGGATGCTTTTAAGAGTTCCCTTTCTGTTCAAGAGGAAGGAACAAAACAGGTGAGGCTCAAAGATTGAGGAACAGGAAGTTGTTCAGGTACGCCTTGCTGGTAATGATTATATCCTTGAAATCTCGGACAGAGTGAAACTGGATGTTTTTAAGAGTTTCCTTTCTGTTCAAAAGAAAGGAACAGAGCAGACGAGGCTCAAAGATTGAGGAACAGGAAGTTGCTCAGGTATGCCTTGCTGGTAATGATTATCCTTGAAAGCTTGGACAGAGTGAAACAATTATCAAAGCACAATTGGAAATTTTATCTGGTGTGGCTGGGAGAAGTGAACCTCTGCTAGAGAGCTGGGTTGGGACTGTTCCTGTAATGCCACATATCTGTCGTAAGCATGGTGCATGTTCATGTTTCAGAAGACGTATTTCAGTTGGAGTAGCTAATGCTAAAGTACCTTTTCTTCAGTTGCTTGTTACATAATGTTTGACCTTGATAGATTTTAGTTTTTGTTGCAGTAAAAGTCTGAAAAGGTGAAACCTTGTACTTTGGTCCTTTCTGTTGGTTATTTGGGAAATTTGTCTCATTATCAGCCTCTATGGGAATTGTTACGAATGCTTTACAGTATCTTACAACATGGAAGAATTGTACCTATATACGAACATACGAATTAGGAGCATCAGTACACAACTTGGCCCCTTGAGCCTGCTCTGCCATTCAATAAGATCATGGCTAACCTGAATGTAACCACACCCGCATTCCTGCCCACCCCCCGATAACCTCTTTTCCTCACAACCCTTGTTAATCAGAATCTATGTAGCGCTGCATTAAAAATATTCAAAGACTCTGCTTCCACTGCCTATTGATGAAGGGAGTTCCAAAGACACTCAGCCCTCTGAGAAGAAAAGATTTTTCCTCATCTATCTTAAATGAGTGACCCCTTATTTTTAACAATGACCCCTAGTTCTAGATTCTCCCACAAGAGGAAACATCCTCTCTACATCCACCCTGTCAGCACAAAGGTGAAAGCTGATTGGTGAGTAGTGGGTAAGTGTTTTTCTCCACTTTTTTTCTCCAGTTTAAAATAGATTAAGCTAAGAAAAGGTAAGGGTTAGACCATAAGACATAGGAGCAGAAATTAAGCCATTCGGCCCATCGAGTCTGCTCCGCCATTCAATCATGGCTGATAAGTTTCTCAACCCCATTCTCCCCCCTTCTCCCCATAACCTTTGATTCCTTTACCAATCAAGAACCTATCTATCTCAGTCTTAAATACACTCAATGACCTGGCCTCCACAGCCTTCTGTGGCAATGAATTCCATAGATTCACCACTCTCTGGCTAAAGAAGTTTCTCCTCATCTCTGTTCTAAAAGATCTTCCCTTTACTCTGAGGCTGTGCCCTCGGGTGCTAGTCTCTCCTACTAATGGAAACATCTTCCCCATGTCCACTGTATCCAGGCCTTTCAGTACTCTGTAAGTTTCATTCAGATCCCCCCCCTCATCCTTCTAAACTCTATCGAGTATAGACCCAGAGTCCTCAAACGTTCCTCATATGTTAAGCCTTTCATTCCTGGGATCATTCTTGTGAACCTCCTCTGGACCCTCTCCAGGGCCAGAACATCCTTCCTGAGATACAGGGCCCAAAATTGCTCACAATATTCTAAATGTGGTCTGACCAGAGCCTTATAAAGCCTCAGCAGCACATCCCTGCTTTTATATTCTAGTCCTCTCGAAATAAATGCCAACATTGCTTTTGCCTTCCTAATTACCTGCAAGTTAACCTTAAGAGAATCCTGGACTAGGACTCCCAAGTCCCTTTGCACTTCAGATTTCTGAATTCTCTCCCCATTTAGAAAATAATCTGTGCCTCTATTCTTCCTACCAAAGTGCATGACCTCACACTTCCCCACATTGTATTCCATCTGCCACTTCTTTGCCCATTCTCCTAACCTGTCCAAATCCTTCTGCAGCCTCTCCGCCTCCTCAATACTACCTGTCCCTCCACCTATCTTTGTATCATCTGCAAACTTAGCCAGGACGCCCTCAGTTCCTTCATCTAGATCATTAATGTATAAAATGAAAAGTTGTGGTCCCAACACTGACCCTTGCAGAACTCCACTAGTCACTGGCCGCCATCCTGAGAAGGACCCCCTTATCCGCATTCTCT
The DNA here is from genome assembly GCF_017639515.1 of Carcharodon carcharias. Lineage (NCBI taxonomy): Eukaryota > Metazoa > Chordata > Chondrichthyes > Lamniformes > Lamnidae > Carcharodon > Carcharodon carcharias. Next base: position 199,157,288 of record NC_054469.1, read on the forward strand.
GCCTCCTGCCAGACAGCCAATCTTCTATCCATGCTAGTACCTTGCTTCTAACACCAAGGGCTCTTATCTTACTGAGCAGCCTCCTGTGCGGCACCTTGTCAAAGGCCTTCTGGAAGTCCAAGTAGATAACATTCATTGGCTCGCCTTTGTCTAACTGCTCATTATCTCCTCAAAGAATTTTACCATATTTGTCAGGCATGACCTCCCCTTGATGAAACCATGCTGACTTTGCCCTCTTTTATTATGCACTTCCAAGTATTCTGAAATCTCATCTTTAATAATGGAGTCTAAAATCTTACCAACGACCAAGGTCAGGCTAATCGGCCTGTAATTTCCTGTCTTTTGCCTCACTCCCTTCTTAAACAGAGGGGTTACATTAGTGATTTTCCAGTCCTCCGGGACCCTCCCTGACTCCAGTGATTCCTGAAAGATCACCACTAATGCCACGACTATCTCTTTAGCTATCTCCTTCAGAACTCTGGGGTGTAATCCATCTGGTCCACGTGATTTATCCACCTTCAGACCTTTCAGTTTTCCTAGCACCTTCTCCTTGGTAATGGCCACCGTACTCACCCTGCCCCCTGACTCTCTTGAACTTTGGGGATGTTACTCATGTCTTCCACCGTGAAGACTGAAACAAAGTACCTATTCAGTTCCTCCATTATTTCTTTGCTCCCCACTACTACTTCTCCAGCGTCATTTTCCAGCGGCCCAATGTCCACTTTTGCGTCTCTCTTACCCATTATATATGAAAAAAACTCTTGCAATCTTCTTTTATATTACTGGCTAATTTACCCTCATATTTAATCTTCTCCCTCCTTATTTCTTTTTTAGTTGTCCTCTCTTGGTTTTTGTAGGCTTCCCAATCCCCTGCTCTTTGCTGTATTGTATGCTTTCTCTTTAGCTTTTATGCTGTCCCTGACTTCCCTTGTCAGCCATGGTTGCCTCATCCTCCCTTTAGTATGCTGCTTCTTCCTAGGGATGAATTTTTGCTGTATCTCCCAAATTACTCCCAGAAACTCCTACCATTACAGTTCCACTGTCTTTCCTGGTAGGTTCATCTCCCAGTCAATTCTGGCCAGTTCCTCCCTCATGCCTGTGTAGTTGTCTTTATTCAACTGTAATACCATTACAGCTTCTAGGTTTTATTTAAAGCACATAAATAATTTAACTTTTTTTTTTACTGTATTTAACTTAAAGTAAGTCTTTTTTTCAACTAGAGGCATAGCAGGGCAGCTCAGCTCCATGTTACGTACCGCCTGCAACATGCGGGAAGTCCTAGACACTCCTTGTGCTCTGACCGACCGCGTGTGCAGGAAGTGCCACCAGCTGCAGCTATATGAGCTCTGAGTTTCAGAGCTTGAGCGGCAGCTGGAGGCACTGAGGTGCATCCGCGAGGCTGAGTGTTTCGTGGAAAGGACGTTTTTAGACGTGATCACCCCACAGCTTATGGAATTGCAGACAGAGAGGGAATGGGTGACCATCAGTCAGAAGAAAGGTGTCAGGCAGGTAGTCAGGAAATCCCCAGGGTGCATCTAGCTCAAACCATTTTTCTGTGTTGGTGAACAGTGAGAATGACCGTCCCTCTGGGAAGTGCATCCACGCTCATGGCACTGAGAGTGGCTCAGTTGCACAGGGGGGAGGAAAAAGAGGGGAAGAGCAACTCGATAGTAAGGAACAGACAGGTGTTTCTGTGGCCGTAGATGTGACTCCACGATGTTGCCTCCCTGGTGCCAGGGTCAAGGATGTCACTGAATGGCTGCAGGGCACTCTAAAGGGGTAGGGAAAACAGACAGAGATTGTGGTACATATTGGTACCAACAACATAGGTAGAAAGACGGATGAGGTCCTGCAAGCAGAATTTAAGATAGGAAGCAGATTAAAAAACAGGACCTCAAAGGTAGTAATCTCTGGATTACTTCTGATGCCATCTGCTAGTGAGTATAGAAATAGGAGGTTAGTCCAGATGAATGTGTGGCTGGAGAGATGATGCAAGAAGGAGGGCTTTAGTTTCTGGGACATTGGGACCTATACACGGTGGACGGGTTGCACCTGAACCGGAATGGGACCAACATCCTTGCAGGAAGGTTTGCTTGTGCTGTTGGAGAAAGTTTAAACTAACTTAAGGGGATGGGATCCTGAGAGGAGGTTCAGCAGGGAGAAATGCACAGCTAAAATTAGAAGAGAGAGCAAGTGAATCTGGAAGGCATAGAAATTATAGGCCAGTTAAGGCACAAGTGAGTTTGGCAAGGTTGGATGGTATTTATTTTAATGCAAGGAGTCTGATGAATAAGGCAGATGAGTTGAGGGCACAAATTAACACATGGAAGTATGATGTCATTGCTGTCACAGAGATATGGTTGAGAGAGGAGCAGGATTGGCAGCTCAATATTCCAGGATATAGGGTCTTTAGGCGAGATCGGGAAGGAGATAAAAGAGGAGGGAGTATCGCAATATTGATCAAGGAATCAATTACAGCAGTAAGGAGGGATGACATCTTAGAAGGCTCCTCTAATGAAGCTATATAGATAGAACTGAATAACAAAAAAGGAGCAATCAAGTTGCTGGGCATGTACTATAGGCCCCAAACAGTCAGGGAGAAATAGAGAGCAGATATGCAGGCAAATTTCAGAGAAATGTGAAAACAATAGGGTAGTAATAGTGGGGGATTTCAATTTCCCCAACATTAACTGGGTTAGTCATAATGTGATAGGTTTTGAGGGAGCGGAATTCTTAAAATGCATCCGGGAGAGCTTTTTAAGCCAGTATGTTGATGGCCCTACAAGAGAGGGGGTGGTCCTTCTCTTAATTTTAGGGAATGAAGCTGGGTAAGTAATTGAGGTATCAGTGGGGGAGCATTTTGCAGATAGTGATCATAACTGTTAGATTCAAGGTTGTTATGCAACAGGAGAAGGATGGGCCAGAAATCAGAATTCTAAATTGAGGGAAGGCCGATTTTTTTTTAATAAGATCAGATATGATTTGGCCAGAGTGGACTGGGAGCAGCTACTTTTAGGTAAGTCTGTGTCAGAGCAGTGGGACTCATTCAAGAAGGAAATAGGGATAGTACAGGGCCAACATATTCCAGTAAAGACAAAGGGTGGGACCAACAAATCCAGGGAACCCTGGATGTTGAGGGATATACAGGATTGGATAAAGAGAAAAAGGGAGGCTTATGGCAGATGCTGAGGGCTCAAAACATCGGAGGTCCTGGAGAAGTATAGAATGTGTAGGGAGGAACTTAAAAAGGAAATTAGGAAAGCAAAAAGAGGGCATGAAAAAAACATTGGCAGGTAAAATAAAGGAAAATCCAAAGTTATTTTACAAGTACATTAAGAGTAAGAGGATAACTAGGTAAAGAATAGGGCCCATTAAGGTCCATAGTGGTAATTTGTGTGTGAAGCTGGAAGACATAGGTAGGGTTCTAAATGAACACTTTGTGTTGGCGTTCACAAGTGAGAGGGATGACGGTATGGAAATCAGGCAGAAGGACTGTGATATAATTTAAAGAAATTAGCATAGAAAGGGAGGAGGTTCTAAGTGGTCTGGCAGGCTTAAAAGTAGATAAATCTCCAGGCCCGGATGAAATGTATCCCAGGCTGTTGAGAGTGAGGCAAGGGAGGAGATAGCAGGGGCGCTGGCAATAATTTTCAGTCCCCCTCTGGCCACAAAAGAGGTGCCAGAGGACTGGACAGCCAATGTGGTACTGTTATTCAAGAAGGGAGGAAGGGATAGACAGGGAAACTATTGGAAGCAATTCTGAGGGACAGAATTAATTTACACTTGGAGGGGCAGGGATTAATCAACGACAGTCAGCATGGTTTTGTTAAGGGAGGTCATGTCTGACCAATTTCATAGATTTTTTGAAGAGGTGACCACATGTGTAGATGAGGGAAATGCATTTGATGTAGTCTACCTGGACTTCAGCAAGGCTTTTGATAAGGTCCTTCATGGGAGACAGATAATGAAGGTAAGAGCCCATGGGATCCAAGGCATTTTGGCAAATTGGATCCAGAGTTGGCTGAGTAGCAGAGGGTGATGGTTGAGGGGTGGTTTTGTGACTGGATGCCTGTGTCCAGTGGGGTTCCAAAGGGATTGGTGTTGGGTCCCTTGCTGTTTGTGATATAATAAACGATTTACACTTGAATGTGGGAAGGTCGATCAGTAAGTTCGTGGTTGACACGAAAATTGGTGGGGTGGTAAATAGGAGGATAGCCTTGGATTACAGGAGGATATAGATGGGCTAGTCAGATGGGCTGATCAATGGCAAATGGAATTTAATTTGGATAAGTGTGAGGTGATGCGCTTGGGCAGGACAAACAAGGCACAGGAAAACACTATGAATGGTAGGACCTTGGGAAGTACCGAGGATCAGAGGGACCTTGGTGTGCATGTCCACCGGTCCCTTAAGGTAGCAGGACAAATAGATAAGGTGGTTAAGAAAGCATATGGGATACTGGGCTTTATCAGCCAAGGCATAGAATATAAAAGCAGGGAGGTTATGCTGGAACTGTATAAAACGCTGGTTAGGCCACAGCTAGAGTATTGCATTCAGTTCTGGAATCCGCATTATAGGAAGGATGTGATTGCACTAGAGAGTGTGCAGAGGAGGTTTACCGGATGTTGCCTGAGCTGGAGAGTTTTAGTTATGAGGAGAGATTGGATAGGCTGGGGTTATTTTCCCTGGAGCAGAGGAGATTGAGGGGGGGACATGATTGAGGTGTATTAAATTAGGAGGGACATAGATAGGGTAGACAGGAAGGAACTTTTCCCCTTGGTGGAGGGATCAATAACCAGGGGGCATAGATTTAAGGTAAGGGGCAGGAGGTTTGGAGGAGATGTGAGGAAGAATTTTTTCACCCAGAGGGTGATGGAAATCTGGAACTCACTGCCTGAAAGGGTGGTAGAGGCAGATACCCTCATAACATTTAAGAAGTATTTGGATATGCATTTGTGATGCCATGGCATACAAGGCTATGGGCTTCATGCTGGAAAATGGGATTAGAATAGTTAGGTATTTGTTTGACCGGCACAGACTCAATGGTCCGATGAGCCTTTTTCTGTGCTGTAGAGCTTTATACTCTGACTCTATGATCTGTCAAGACCCCTCAGGATCTTAAAGGTTTCAATTAAGTCCCTGGTCAATACAAGCCTAACCTGTCCAGCCTTTCCTCATAAGACAACCTGCCCATTCCAGGTATTAGTATAGTAAACCTTCACTGGACTGCTAATGCATTTACACCTTTCTTTAAATAAGAGCACCAGAACTGTACACAGTACTCCAGATGTGGTCTCGCCAATGCCCTGTAGAAGTGAAGCATAACCTCCCTACTTCTGTAATCAATTACCTTCACCCCCTCATGATAAATTATAACATTCTATTAGCTTTCCTAATTACCTGGCTGTACCTGCATACTAACCTTTTGTGATTCGTGCACTAGGGCACCCAAATCCCTCTGAATCTCAGAGCAATCTCTTACCTTTTAGATAATCATTTTTATTCTTTCTGCCAAAATTAACAATTTCATATTTGCCCACATTATGGTCCATTTGCCAGATCTTTGTCCACTTACTTAACCTTTCTATGTCAGTTTGTAGCCTCCTTAGATCCTCTTCACAATTTACTTTCCTACATACCTTTGTGTCATCAGCAAATTTAGCAACCATTCCTTCTGTCCCTTCATCCAAGTCATTTTTTATAAGTTGTAAAAAGTTGAGAACCCAGCACTGATCCCTGTGGCACACCACTTGTCACATTCTGCCAACCAGAAAAAAACATTTATGCCAACTTTCTGCTTCCTGTTAGCCAGCCAATCTCCTATCCATGCCAATATATTAACCCCTACACCATGAGCTTTTACTTTCTGCGATAACTTTTGATGTGACACTTTATCAAATGCCTTCTGGAAATATTAATACAGTACATTCACTGGTCCCCTTTATCCAGAGCACATGTGACTCCTTCAGAGAACGTCAATAAATTGGTTAAACACGATTTCCCTTTTACAAAGCCACGTTGACTCTGCCTAATTGTGTTGAATTTTTCTAAGTGCGTGTTATAACATCTTTAATAATAGCTTCTAACATTTTCCCTATGACAGATATTAGGCTAACTGGTCTGTAGTTTCCTGCTTTCTGTTCTGCCCCCCCCCCCCCTCCCTTTTTGAATAAAGGAGTTACATTTGCTATTTTCCAATCTAATGGAACCTTCCCCAAATCTAGAGAATTTTGGAAAATTAAAAGCAGTGCATCAACTACCTGACTACCACTTTCAAGACCTTAGGGTGAAGTCCATCCGGGGATATGTCAGCCCGCAGCCCCAACAATTTGCTCAAGACCACTACCTTGGTGATTTATAATTTTCCCGTGTTCCTCCCTCCCTTCTATTTCCTGATTTACAGTTATTTCTAGGATGTTACTTGTGTCCTCTATAGTGAAGACTAAAGCAAAATACCTGCTTAATTCATCCACCATCTCCCCACTTTCCATTTTGAATTCCCCAGACGCACTCTATAGGACCAATGCTCACTTACTCCTTATTTAAATATCTGTAGGAACACTTACTATCCGTCTTTATGTTACAAGCTAGCTTTCTCTCATACCCTAACTTTTCCCTCGTTATTATTCCTTTTGCAATTCTTTTGCAGTTCTTATATTCTTTCCAATCTTCTGACCTGCCACCCGCCTTTGCGTAATTATATGCTTTTTCTTTACGTTTAAAACGTTTTTTTTAACTTTTTTAGTCAACCATGGATAGTGGGCTCTCATTGGAATGTATCTCTTCTGTATATTCTGAAAGATCCCTTTAAATATCTGTCACTGAACTTCTATTGACGTGTCCCTTAACCTCATTTGCCAGTTCACTTCAAGCTCTGCTTTCCTAACCTCAAAATTGCCCTTAAGTTTAAAATGCTAGTCTTGGATGCACTCATATCTCCCTCAAAATTAATGTAAAATTCAATCATATTATGATCGTTGCTACCTAGGCATGCCTTCAGTAGGAGGTTATCAATTAGTCCTGTCTTGTTGCTCAACACCAGGTCTATTATAGCCTGCTCTCTGTTTGGCTCCAGAACGTGCTATTCTAAGAAACTATCCCGAAAACATTCTATGAATTCCTAATCTATGCAATCTTTGCCCATCTGATTTTTCCAGTCTATACGTAGCTTAAAATCCCTTATGATTATTGCTGTACCTTTCTGGCAAGCTCCCATCATCTCTTCTTGTATACTCTGTCCTACAGTGTAGTTACAATTAGGGGGCCTGTACACCACTCCTACAAGTGATTTCTTGCCTTTATCATTCCTCATCTCATCCCAAATCGCCTGTACATCCTGGTTTCCTGAACTTGGGTCATCCTTCTCTAATGTGCTAATATCATCATTACTTAACAGAACCACCCCTCCAACTTTTCCTAACTTCCTGTCCTTCCTAAATGTTATGTACCCTTCAATATTCAGGTCCCAATCTATGTCATCCTGTAGCCATGCATCTATTATAGCTATCAGATTTTATTTCTTTCTCATACTTCTACCTCATTCTATACTTACTTATTTCTATTTACGTATATCAATTCACCTGTTTTGTTTCGAATCCTACATACGTTTAGACATCCTGTCTCTGGCTACTGACTAAATCAGAGACCCTATCCTAAATGGTGTGACCGCCTCCTGGTATTAAGCATCCAGGTAACTTTCCCCTTCCCTGATGTGTGGCAGAGTCTGCAGCTCAGCCTCTAGCTCAGTTCCTTAAGTAGCAAACACTTAGGAACTGCAGACCTGTTTGCACTGGCATACAGGAGTTCTCACTTGTTGCAGCCTTGGCACATCACGTGTCCTGCCATCCTTAATGTGTTTTAAATAATTACTTAATGTATATTAATCATTTATTATGTTGCTTTCTTATATATTTTATTAACTTAATCACCAAATTGTCTACTATTTTAAACCTTGGGAATAGAATAGAACTTACCTACTTACCAGATATTACCAAATACTTACCAAATAGCTAGCTCCTTTCGTTTTAGTAGAGCAAGAACCAATTTCTATGGGGTGAGAAAATAGAAAGAGGAAACAAACAACTCCCCCCCGCCCCCCCCCCCCCCCCCCCCACCCCCCCACTTCACAGAACTCCTCTCACCAAACTCCAAGTCTTCACTCAGTTAATCAGCTGCACTCCGTTATCACTCTCTATAGACATTTAGCCCTTTCAGTTTGCAAAACATTTTGCCTGTGGTTTTTCTTTTGCTATTTAGGGGTTTCAATCAAGTTGCCTCTTACTCTTCTAAACGCCAGTGGATACAAGCCTAGCCTGTCATTAGATAACCCGCCCATTCCTGGTATTAATTTGGTAAACCTTCTCCGAACTGCTTCTGATGCATTTGCATCCTTCCTTAAAGAGGCCAATACTGTACACAGTACTCCAGATATGGTTTCACCAGTGTCCTGCACAACTAAAGCATAGCCTTCCTACTTTAATATTCAATTTCCCTTGCAATAAATGATAACATTCTATTAGCATTCTAATTATTTTCGGTGCCTGCATAGTAACCTTTTGTGATTCATGCATTACACCACCCAGATCCCTCTGATTTTCAGAGCTCTGCAATTTCTCACCCTTTAAATAATGTTTATTTAATTCTTCTTGCCAAAATGAACAATTTCACATTTTCCCACATTATACTCCATTTGCCAGATCTTTGCCTACTCACTTAACCTATCTGTCTCCTTGCAGCCTCATTATGTCCTCTTCACAATTTACTTTCCTACCTATTATCAGTAAATTTAGCAACCATACCTTCTATCCTTTCATCCAAGTCATTTATATAAATTGTAAAAAAAAATTGAGGCCCGAGCACTGATCCCTGTGGCACACCACTCGTTTTTTCCTGCCAACCTGAAAAAGAGCCATTTATGCCTACTCTCTATTTCCTGTTAGCTAGCCAATATGTTACCCATGCACCATGAGCTTTTATTTTCTGCAATAACCTTTGATGTTGTATCTTATCAAATTCTGGAAATCTAGTTACAGTATATACATGGGTCCCCTTTATCCACAGCACATGTGACTCCTTCAAAGAACTCCAAAAAATTGGTTATGCATGGTTTCCTTTTCAGAAAGCCATGTTGACTCTGCCTGATTGAGTTGAATTTTTCTAAGTGCCCTGCTATAACATCTTTAACAAAAGCTTCCAATGTTTTCCCTATGATAGATATTAAGTTAACTGGCCTGTAGTTTCCTGCTTTCTGTCTCCCTCCATTTTTGAATAAAGGAGGCCCATTTGCAATTTTTCAATCTAATGGCACCTCTGAATCCACAGAAATTTGGGAAATTCAAACTGATGCATCAATGATCTCACTACCCACTTCTTTCAAGACCTTCCAGTGAAGTTCATCAGGACCTGGGGATTTGTCAGCCCGTCCAGCAATTTGCTAAATACCACTTCCCTGGTGATTGTAATTTTCCTGAGTTCCTCCATCCCTTCCATTTCCTGATTTACAGCTATTTCTGGGATGTTGCTTGTATCCTCTATAGTGAAGATTCATCTGTTCAATTCATCTGCCATTTCTTTCATTTTCATTATCAATTCCCCAGACTCACTTTCTATAGGACCAACGCTTTGTTAGCTCCTTTCTTATTTAAGTATCTATAGAAATTCTTACTATCTGTCTTTGTTTCCAGCTAGATTTCTCTCGTATTCTAATTTTTCCTTCCTTATTAATCTTTTTGCCATTCTTTGCTGCTCTTTATATTCTCTCCAATCTTTTGACCTGCCACCCACCTTTGCACAATTATATGATTTTCCTTTAAGTTTGATACTATCTTTAACTTTTTTAGTTAACCATGGATGGTGGGTTCTCCCCTTGGAATTTTTCTTTCTCATTGGAATGTATCTATTCTGTGTATTCTGAAATATGCCTTTATATGTCCACCACTACATCTCTATTGACCTATCCCTTAACCTCATTCCCACAAAATGGCCCTTATTTAAGTTTAAAATAGTAGTCTTGGACCCATTGGCCTCTCCCTTAAACTGAATGTAAAATTCAGCCATCATATGATCGCTGCTACCCAGGGTTGCCTTCACTGAGGTAAACAATTAATCCTATCTTGTTGCACGATACCAGATCTAGCTGTCTGGTTGACTCCCAATCTATGTCTTGTCTCTGTAATGTGTTTCAGATCATACTAATTTCTATTTGTGCTATCAGTTCCTTTGTTTCGAATGCTACGTCCATTCAGATCCAGAGCCTTTAGAGTCTTTATATTATTTTTTAACCTCTAGCCTTGACTGCTATTTTGCTCTTAGATTTGTATTCTCTTTCCCTTCCTGTCACGTTCTGTTTATAATTTCTCATATTAATAGCTTTCTCTCTTGTCTTGTCTCTGCTCTTTAGTTTACCACATCTTCCCAAATTTGATCCCTTGTCCCCACTGTTTAGTTTAAAACCCTCTACTTCCCTAGTTATGCAGCTCATGAGGACACTAGCCCCAGCATGATTCAGGTGTAGACCATCCCAACAATTTCAATCCCACTTTCCCCAATACCAGTGCCAGTGCCCCATGCTTCCACACTAGTTTTTGAGCCACACATTTATTTCTCTAATCTTATTTGCCCTATGCCAATTTCCATGTGTCTCAGGTAATAACCCAAAGATTATTACCTTTGAGGTTCTGCTTCTTAATTTAGTGCCTAGCTTCTCATACTCTCTATGCAGAGCCTCTTTCCTAGTTCTGTCTATGTCTTTGGTACCTACATGGACCATGACAACTGGATCCTCTTCCTCCCACTGTAAATTCCTCTCCCTCCCACTGTAAATTCCCCTCCAGCCCTAAGCAGATGTTCAGAACCCTGGCACCAGGCAGACAACACAGCCTTTTGGACATTTGCTCTTTGCTACAGAGAACAGTCTCAATCCCCTCCACTATACTGTCGTCCACTAATACTACATTCCTGTTTGCTCCCCCCACTTGAATGGCTTTCTGTACCACTGTGCCATGGTCAATTTGCTCATTCACCCTGCAGCCCCTGCTCTCATCCAAACAAGCTGAGAAAACCTCAAACTTTTTGGACAATTACAAAGGCTGAGGCTCCTGCATTGCTGTCCTCTGGGTCCTCTTACCTACCTCACTTGCAGTCACACCCTCATATCTCTGACCACTGGCCAAATCAGGAGACCCTATCCTAGGTGGTGTGACTGTTTCCTGGTACAAAGCATCCAGGTAACTTTTCCCCTCCCTGTTGTGTTGCAAAGTCTGCAGCTCAGCCTCCAGCTCAATGATTCTGAGCCACCAGCTCAATGATTCTGAGCCAAAGCTGCTCCAGCCACAAACATTTACTGCAGATGTGTTTGCCCTGGATCACACTGGCATCCAGGAGCTCCCACATGCTGCAGCCTTGACGCATCATCTGTCCTGCCATTCTTAATGTGTTTTAATTAATTATTTAATTATATTATTCACTTAATTATTTTTCTTTTATCTATTTTATTAACCTTACCACCAATTTGTATTCTTTTAAACTTTGGAAAGAGAATACATCTTAACAACTTACTGAATTTTAAAAAAGTATTTATTACAATTAGAATAAGTAGAATATCTTACCAGTTACTCACCAATCAGCTTCTTCCCCTGTACTGAAGTAAGAGCCAGCTACTGGAGGCTGAAAAATATAGAATAAGAAAGGAGCATGTACTGCCCCTCTCTACCAAACTCCCTCTCTCACCAAACTCCTACTTTACACTCTGTGCACCCAAATTAGCACTCAGGGCAGGCGAGGCAGCACTGAAGAAGGCAAGTTTTTAAGCTCCCTGCAAAACAACTAATTTAACCTTCTGAAAAACCAGCTAGCTACCTAATTAAGTAGCTGCTGCTCTTAGAGAACATGTATACCCTGATTTTAAGGCTGGAATAAAACTTAACTTTTAACTTGAGAGTAATTGTTACTTAATTTCTAAATTAATGAAAAAAATAGAGTTTAGATAGAAATTAACCCTTTAAACTCTCCCACTAACCAGTTCTTGGTGCAGACTAGAACAGCACTGATTTGATTTTCGTTTGGGTTTCTCCCTTTCAAACACAACATTGAACTCAATCATATTACGGTTGCTTTTAGATAAATATTCATGCACCATTAAGCTGTTAACTAAATCTGGCTCATAACCCCATATTAAATCTAATATGGCCTGCCCTGTTGTTGGGTTTACGACAAATTGTTGCAGAAAACTGTCCAGAATGCATTCAAGAAGTTTGCTACCTTTCTGACATGAGATCACCTGCTTATCCCAATCTCTTCATCCTCCTTCCCCCCCACCCCGCCCCGCTCCTCACCGTCCAAAGGCCCAAACACTCCTTTCAAGTGAAGCAGCATTTCACTTGCACTTCCCTCAATTTAGTCCACTGCATTCGCTGCTCCCAATGCAGTTTCCTCTACTTTGGAGAGACCAAACGCAGACTGGGTGACCGCTTTGCGGAACATCTTCGGTCTGTCCACGAGCATGACCCAGACCTCCCTGTCACTTGCCATTTCAACACACCACCCTCGTCTCATGCCCCTATGTCTGTCCTTGGCCTGCTGCAATGTTCCACTGAAGCTCAATGCAAACTGGAGGAATAGCACATCGTCTTCTGACTAGGTACTTTACAGCCTTCTGGACTGAATATTGAGTTCAACAACTTTAGAGCATGAACTCTCTCCTCCATCCCCACCCCCTTTCCGATCCCCCTTTTTCCAATAATTTATATATATTTTTCTTTCCCCACCCATTTCCATTTTTAAATGTATTTCCATCCATTGTTTTATCTCTACCTTTCAGCCTAATTTGAACACCCCCACCCCACCCCCACTAGGGCTTTCTTGCCCCTTGCACGTCCTGCTTTCTACCCTTAATGTCCCCATTAGCACATTCCTTAGATAATATCACCACTGTCAACACCTCTTTGTCCTTTTGTCTATGACATCTTTTGGCAATCTCCACCTATCACTGGCCCTCTATCCAGCTCTACCTGTCCCACCCCCACTTAAACCAGCTTATATTTCACCTCCTTTCAATTTTTCCTTAGTTCTGATGAAGAGTCATTCGGACTCAACGTTAACTGTATCCCTCTCCACAGATGCTGTTAGACCTGCTGAGTTTTTCCAAGTATTTTTGCTTTTGTTCTAGATTTCCAGCATCTGCAGTGTTTTGCTTTTATCCCAATCTATATGGAAGTTGAAGTCCCCCAGTTAAACCACTCTGGCTTTGCTGCATGCTTGCCTCAACTCTGCAATTATGCATTCCACCACTTCACAGTTGCTGTCAGGGGCCTTTTTTTTTATATTCATTCATGGGATCTGAGCTGCCCTGGCTGGACCAGCATTTATTGCCTATCCCCAGTTTCCCTTGAGAAGGTGGTGGCGAGCTGCCTTCTTGAACTACTGCAGTCCATGTGGTGTAGATACACCCACACTGCTGTTAGGAAGGGAGTTCCAGGATATTGACCCAGCGACACTGAAGGAACGGTGATATATTTCCAAGTCAGGATGGCGAGTGGCTTGGAGGGGAACTTCCAGGTAGTGGAGTTCCCATCTATCTGCTGCCCTTGTCATTCCAGATGGTAGCGATCATGGATTTGGAAGATGCTATCTAAAGAGCCTTGGTGAATTCCTGCAGTGCATCTTGTAGATAGTGCATACTGCTGCTACTGTGTGTTGGTGGTGGAGGGAGTGAATGCTTTTGGATGTGGTGCCATTTAAACGGGCTGCTTTGTCCTGGATGGTGTCAAGCTTCTTGAGTGTTGTGGGAGTTGTACTCATCCAGGCAAGTAGAGAGTATTCCATTACACTGTCCCCAATCCCACAAAATCTTAAATGCTTTTCTGCCTCTTAATTCTACTCACCTTTAAGGCTATTGCCCTCTCCCTACCAATCTCCCCAACCTTACTGTAAATTTTATAATCTGGTTTGTTTTATTCTCAGTCCTGATTGTCTTACAAGCATTTATCACTAATGGCCACCATTTCATGGCCTCTTGGTTGAATTTGCGCATTCAACTTAGGAACATTATTCTTGGGAGCAAGGAGCAAGAGCCAATTGGCCCTTTAAGCTTCTTCTGCCATTCAATAAAATCGCTGATCTGGTTGTGGTCTTAACCTCACTTTCCTGCCTGAGCCCCATAACCCTTGACTCCCATGTCATTCAAAAATCTATCTAACTCAGCCATGAATAAATTCAAAGACCCAGCCTCCACTGCTTTCTGGGGAAGAAAATTCCACACACTAACAACTTTCTGAGAGGAAAAAAATTATCCTATTCTCATCTTAAAAGGGAGTCCTCTTATTTTTAAACTGTCCCCTAGTTCCAGTCTACCCCACTAGAAGAAACATCCATCCTGTATCAATCTATCAAGTCCCTCAGGATCTTAGATGTTTCATAAGATCACCTCTCATTTTTCTAAACTTCACTGGGTATAAGCCCACCCTGTTCAACCTTTCTTAAGAGAAACCTTCTACTTAGGAACGAGTTGAATGAACTCCCTCTGAACTGCTTCTAATGCAATTATATCCTTTCTCGAATATGGAGACCAAAAGTCTAAAATAACATGACAGAATTTCACATTACATTTGAAAGTGATAAAAATAAAAAACTGCAGATGCTGGAAATCCAAAACAAAAACAGAATTACCTGGAAAAACTCAGCATGTCTGGCAGCATCGGCGGAGAAGAAAAGAGTTGACGTTTCGAGTCCTCATGACCCTTCAACAGAAAGTGATATAGTTTATCCTGAAACTAGGGTCTTAAATCTGAACAAAGGAAACTAAGGAGGTATAAGGGGCAAGTTGGTTGTAGTGGATTGGAAAAATACAGTAAAAGTGTTGACAGGCAATGGCTAGTATTTAAAGAAGTTTTACATGATCTACAACAATATACATTCCTCTCACATGATAAAACACACAAGGTAAATCAACCATGGCTAATGAAAGAAGTTAAAGATTGCATTAAATCAAAGGAAGTGGCTTATAAGGTTGCCAAAAAAAGTGGTAATCTTGGAGTGGAAGCAATTTAGAATCTAGCAGATGACTAAAACTGAAAGAAAGGGAAAATAATATGAATACAAGCTAGAGAGAAACATAAAGTAGGAGTGTAAAAGCTTCTTTAGGTATGTGAAAAGGATAATATAAGCAAGGACAAATGTGGGTCCATTACAGGTGGAGACAGGAGAATCCATAATGGAGAATAGGAAAATGGTGGAGAAATTAAACAATTACTTTTTGTCTATCCTCACAGAGGAAGATACAGAAAATCTCTCAGAGATACTAGGATACCAAGGGACTTGTGAAAATGAGGAACTGAAAGAAATTAGTATTAATAAAGAGGTAGTACTCAAAAAAATTAATTGGATTGAATGTTAATAAATTCCCTGGACCAGATGTGCTACATTCCAGTTTTGAAGGAGGTGGCTGTAGAGATAGTGGATACATTGGTGGTTAACTTTCAAAATTCTGTAGATGTGGAAAGGTTCCTGCAGACTGGGAAGTAGCAAATGTAACTCCACTATTTAACAAGGGAGGGAGACCACTTAGAACTACAGACCTGTTAGTTTGATGTCAGTAGTAGGGATGTTATGGCACAGCCGATGGTAAATGCTGAGTTGTTCAAATTCCAGAGGGAAACATGAGAGAGACACAACTGCCACAACTATTTTTGCAATTTCTATATTTCGAGATGCAGGCTTTGAGTTCAGTAATAGACCACCGAGCTTTATAAGTTTTTACAAAACCAGATTAAACATTTATTAATCACAAAAATGATTTTATGCACATACATAGGTCTACAAGCTTGGCCTAAATAGCCAAGTGGTTATGGTACTGGGTTTGTAACCCAAGATCAAGAGTTCAAATCTTACAATGGCAAACTATGAAACAATGTCACTTCATCTGAATAGGAACAGATGGAAAAGGGTTTGTACTCGAAAGAGTTACATAGGTCTACAAATTACTTCTATAATAACTTCTAAATCCCCTAATTAATCTGACTCCCAGTTACACCTCCATTAAGGCGATAGTAAGACACGCAGATTTTAAAAGACCCAGGCAAAGAAGCGTGATACCCTGAACAATCCAGTTCAAAGTGAGTTTTCCTAACTTCAGTTCATTGTAGACAGTAGATGCTGAAGGCTTGTTACACTTGTTAGATCTTAAAATGCCTGCCTTTACACACAGCCTTCTCGCCTTTCTTCACATTTTCCCCTTTGAATGCAAATTCCCATTGTTTCACTACCTCCCTTATCATAAAAAAATTATCATAGTACCAAATTTACCAGTAATCTTTGGGAAAAAATAAACACACTGTTTCAGAACTTCACCTAGCTAAGCGACACAGTTCACCCCTCCTTTGAAAACAATTTAGTCTGTTTATTTAAAATGCAAATGTTATTTTACGCCTTACATTCTAAACTTCCCCATGTTTACCAGTTAACATTTCAAACCTAGCTTATCATCTAATACATCAAAGCCTTCAGACCAGCTGCCTTTAATCCAATTAAGTCTCACACATACACAGACACATATAGACACAATACCATTATTTTACAATAAATTCCAATAACAATGTGATATCTTCCTGACATCCCCTTCCTTATTGAAA
Source organism: Carcharodon carcharias (assembly GCF_017639515.1). Classification (NCBI taxonomy): domain Eukaryota; kingdom Metazoa; phylum Chordata; class Chondrichthyes; order Lamniformes; family Lamnidae; genus Carcharodon; species Carcharodon carcharias. Next base: position 199,173,911 of record NC_054469.1, read on the forward strand.
AATGAACTCATAATTTAAAAAGATGACTTTGTTTTTATTAATCCATCTTATATTATCTCCTATACTTATCTATACACTTATAATATTACATTACCAGACGCATGCATTGACATAAAAATATATGTACAAATCTTTCATATCAACAGAAATCATTTCAGTTCAGTGTCCAGGTTTTAAATGTCCAATTTTCCCTTTAAGCTTCAACTCTTGATATGCACCTACAATCAGATTTTCTCATTCCGCTACATGTATAATCTGTAAATTAATGGTTGCAGTAATAAACTACATCTGAATAACCTTGCACTTCTGTCTCGAAGTTTGTCCAGAAACTTTAAAGGATTATGGTCTGTATAAACAATTGTTTCTGACGAATTGTTTGTAACAAATCTCAAAATGCTGCAATGCTAACACCAAACCCAAAGTCTCCTTTTTGATTGTTGAATGTCTTCTGTGTTGTACATTCAATTTCTGTGGAAAATGTCCTATTGGTTTTTCAATTTCATTTTTATCTTTTAACAGTATGGCCCCAATGCCTACATCGCTTACGTCAATGGCCAACTTAAATCGCTTGGCATAATTTGTTACTGCCAAAACTAGTGTCGTAGTTAATACAGTTTTCAAGCTGTCAAATGCCCTCTGACACTCCTATGTGCATTGAAATCTTTTTTAATAGTTCAGTCAGTGGAGCAACCACACTACTAAAAATTTCCGATAAAACCCACTCATGCCCAGAAATCTTGAAACTTCTCATTTTGTTGTAGGCATGGGGAAACCCACAATAGCCTAGACGTTCACATTTCTTGGAACCACCTTACCAAGTCCAATGATGTGGCCTAGATATGTAACTTGTGCTTTTGCAAATCCACTTTTAGCCAAATTCACCACCAAATTAGCTTCTTGTAATTGAGTAAATAATTTTTTCAGATGTTGTAAATGCTCTTCCCACACCTGACTGAAAACTATCAAGTTGTCAATATAAACAGCACAATTGCTCAGACCTGCAATTACTTTGTCAGTCTTTGAAATGTTGCAGATGCATTTTCCATACCAAACGGCATGACTTTAAGTGGTATAGTCCATTTGGTATCAGAAAAGCCGATATCTCCTTTGCCCTCTCCAATAATGGTACTTGCCAATGTCTTTTTAGCAAGTCAATCTTTGTGATGAATTTTGATTGTCCCACTTTCTCAATACAATCTGCCAGCCGTGGCATAGGATATGAATTCACTTTTGTCACCGCATTCACCTTTCAATAGTCCACACACCGTCTTTATGTTCCATCTCGTTTCGGGACCAGCATAATAGGTGAATTCCAGTTACTGCAACTATATTTGATGACATCATTTTGAAGCATGAATTCAATTTTTTTCTGTACTTGTGATAACTTTGCCGGATTTAATCTATAAGGATGTTACCTTAGCGAAGGTGAAACTTCTACAGAGACATCATGTATGGCTAAATTTGTCCTCCCCAAATTATTTCCACGAATATCTTTGTGTGACTGCAATAGATTTTCCCAATCACTTTTACACTTGTCTGGAAGATAACTCAATATTACATTTGAATTTTCAAGTACTCCATCATTATCCAATTTGATTAGAGGAAAGTCAATTTCAGAATCTTGCATTTCTACTTTCTCATTATCTATCACCACTAATACCTCCTTTGTTCCTCTTCCCTGTCAAGGTACTTTTTAAGCATATTTACGTGACACACGCTCTGCTTCTTTCTTCCACCCGGAGTATTTATTAAATAATTCACTCAATTTCTTTACAATCCTATAAAGCCCACTAAACCTTGCCTTTAATGAGTAACCCAGTGCTGGTAACAGAACTAGCTATTTCTTCCCAGCAACAAAACTACAAGCTGTAGCTTTCCTGTCTGCCTTCACTTTTATCACTTGCTGTGATATCTTTAAACGTTCCCTAGCCAACTCACATGCTCATTCCAATCTCTCTCTGAAGCTTGATATGTAATCCAGGAGAGTTGTTTCTAAATTGTGATCCACCCATTTTCCATGAATCAATTTCAGTGGTCCCCTTACCTCATGACCATAAACTAGTTCAAAAGGACTGAAAACCAGTTGATACAATAGAAGTGTCCCTAATAGCAAATAACAAGAATGGAATTCCCGTATCCCAATCCTGTGGATAATCCTGATATACGCCTTCATCATGGTTTTTAGAGTTTGATGCAATCTTTCCAAAGTCCCTTGTGATTCAGGATGGTAAGCTGTTGGTTTCAACTGTTTTATCCCCAAACTGTTCATTACTTCCTTAAACAGCTATGACATGAAATTTGAACCCTGATCTGATTGTATTTCTTTAGGTAAGCCATATCGTTTTTAAAAAGTTTAGTTAACCCTGCCACAATTTTCTTTGTAATGTTTCTCAAAGGCATCGCTTCAGAAAACCTGGTAGACACATCCATTATTGTCAGTAAGTACTTTTAGTCTTAGGGAGGGGTCCTGCACAATCAATCAGGACCTGAGTGAAAGGTTTTTCAAATGCTAGAATTGAAAGTAAAGGTGCTGGTTTAATCACTGCTTGTGGTTTCTCTATCGTACATTTGTGACATATTCTACAGAATTAGACTACGTCCCTATGCAATCCAGGCCAAAAAAAACATTTTTGTATCTTCGCCTGTGCCTTTCTAATTCCTAAATGTGCCCCCATTGGAATTTCACGAGCTATCCTCAGAATCTCATTTCTACATCCAAATGGTATTATAATCTGATGCATCCCCTTCCAGCTTTCATTTGCCGAAGCATGATAAGGCCTCCCTTTTTACATTAAAACATTACCTTTAAGGTAATGACATTCTGGAATAAATTTTGCCTGTTTCTGAGTAAGCTGTCTGATATAAATGTTTTATTTGCAAATCCTTTTTCTGTAATTCCACTAACCTCCTTGAGCTAAATCCTTCAGCTGAGTTGCCTTCCAGTCCTTCCTCCTGAACAACCTTATCAAACAGTGTCAAACCCCCTCCCTGCCTTTGAACTTCTGTTCTTGTTTCAACCTATGAGCCTGTAATCTATCTTCAGACAATCCAGGATGCTCTCTCTGCAACACTTCTGTTGAAAACACTTCTAAAGGCATCACCAACATCTGTGATCCAGCTATATCACTATCCAGAACGAATTGAACCCCTGCAATGGGCATTTTTCTATTGCTGCAACAATCACCTCACCTGTTTTCCACTTGCTCTTTAAATTTACCTTCCAAAATGGAATAGGCTTAGCACCTCCATGAACCCCACTATCATCACCTGTTCCTGCATTACTCTCTTTGAACAACATATATCACTATCCCACAATATTAAGGATCGTCTAGCCTGTGTGTTTCTTAATATCTTTACCTACTCCATCCTGTACACATGGAAAGACTTTCCCTTCACATACAAAATCTTTAAACATTTCTGCAACCTGCTCCTCAGAATTTTCCTGAGTAAATTGTGAACACATTCCCACTTCTTTACCTATCATTGATTCTCCCAGTTTTACCTGTTCACACACAACTGGTTTTTCCTGTGCCTGAACCTCAGCATCCATAGTTCTTTTACTTCCAGTTTTTTCTGCAGTCTTATAATTCCAAAAGATTTTTCCTGCAATTTCCAGCTTAAAGATTTCGTATGTCCAATTTTATTACAATGAAAACACCTCAATTTTTGAATGTCCCTTCTATCCTCAGCACTTTCCTTTTAATCCTGAGAAAAAACTTCCTGCGGATTTCCACCTACTCCTCTTCCCTGACTACCCACCTTCCTTTCACCTTAACATTTTCTATCCTTTTCAGATTTAAAAGCGTGACGAAGAAAAGCTTTAGCCCTATCAACTGACTCATAATCATCAACTATCTCTGCTGCTTGTCTTGCTGTTTGATCCCTCTGTTCCTTCACGTGTTCTCACCTCTGAAGGAATTGAATCTTTAAACTCGTCCAAAAGAATTACCTCTCTAAGAGCTGCATATGTTGTTTCTGTCTTTAATGCCCTTGTCCATTGCTCATAATTATTTTGTTTTACTCTTTCAAACTCAATATATGTTTGCCCAGGCTGTTTTCACATATTCCTAAATTTCTATCTGTATGTCTGAGGAGCCAACTCGTATGCACTCAAAATAGCCTGTTTTACCGCATCATAGTTCATCAACATTTCTTCTGACAATGAAGCATAAACCTCATGTGCTCTACCTACCAACTGAACTGTAACAACAATGATGAGTTTTCCTCGGCCATTTCATCTGTTTAGCTATCTTGTCAATGAAATAAAGAATGCTTCAATGTCTCTTTCCTCAAACTTTGGAAGAGCTTGTACAAATTTAAATATCTCCCCACTGGGTTTTAGGTTAGAGGCTTTTTCATCATCAGAACTTTCTTCACCTGATATCTCGTTTTTAAATCAATCTTTTTAAGCAGATACTCTGTCTCTTTCCTTCATTCTCTCTTCCATTGCTAACTTTTCCCTCTGGAGATCAAGTTTTCGCATTTCCATTTCTCTTTGAAATAATCTCTTTTTTCCCCTTTTACTGCTGCCTCTAGTTCCAATTTTTTCATCTCCAATTCTTTTTCCTCTTCGTTTGCCTCCAATTCAAGTTTCTTCAGTTCCTTTGCTTGTTCCAATTCAAGCCTCTTCGTTTCTAACTGAAGTCTCACTACCTCCAGCTGTGACTCACTAGTATCAGGTATCACTTCGAACTTTAAATACCGTGCTACATCTTCAATTATACCTGCTTTCTTAGCCCCTGCAGGTAACCCCAATTGTAATTTATCCACCAATTCCATTAACTTAATTTTAGTTGGTTTACAAAAGGTAACTAAAGTTATAACTTCAACTCCCAGACAAGCTTGAGCAACTGCCAAAGCCATATTGCAGTCTCACCACTTCTTAAAAAAAACCACATACCAACTCCTGAATTCCACGTGCTTCTCATACTCGTAACCTTAATGTTCACCAACTCCTGCAAAGAGCCCCCAACCATGTTATGGCACAGCCAATGGTAAATGCTGAGTTGTTCGAAGGCAACTGGTATGTTAACCTTCATCGCAAGGGGATGGTGTGATTGTCTTATGTGGAGAGATTGATGAGATAGAGCCTGTATTCTCTAGAGTTTGAAAAAATGAGAGGTGATTGCATTGAAACTTAGAAAATTGTTACAGGATGTGACAGGGCAGATGTGAATGGGATGCTTCCCCTGGCTGGTGAGTCTAGAACTTAGGGGCAGTTAATCTAAGATCGAGATGAGGACTAACTTCTTCACTCAAAGGCTGGTGAATCTTTGGAATTCTCTATCCCAGAGGGCTGTGGAAGCTCAATCACTGAGCATGTTCAAGACAGAAATTGATAGATTTCTCGATACTAAGGACACCAAGGGATATGGGGGTGGTGGGGAAATATAGCATGGAGATAGATAATCAGCAATGATCTTTTTGAATGGCGGTGTAAGCTTGATGGGCCAAATGGCCTACTCTTATGTTCTTAAGTGTACACAGTACTCCCGATATGGTCTCACCAAGGCCTTGTGCAGCTGCAGTAAAACCTCCCTTAATTTTATTGCAAGGGAAGGCGATAGCGTAGTGGTATTGTCGCTGACTAGTAATCCAGAGACTCGGGGTAATGCTCTGAGCATATAGTGGAATTTGAATTCAGTAAAAATCTGGAATTAAAAGTCTAGCGATGACCATGGAACCATTGTCGATTGCTTTAAAAAACCCATCTGGTTCACTAATGTCCTTTAGGGAAAGGAAATCTGTCGTCCTTACCTGGTCTGGCCTACACGTGACTCCAGGCCCACAGCAATGTGGTTGACTCTTACATGCCCTCTAAAATGGCCCAGCAAGCCACTCAGTTGTAACAAACTGCTAGTCACGAGTCACAATCTTTGTCACAAAAAATGAATGAAACCAGACGGACCACCTGGCATCGACCTAGGCACCAGAAATGACAACGGTAATCTCAGAACAAAAACAGAATTACCTGGAAAAACTCAGCAAGTCTGGCAGCATCAGCGGAGAAGAAAAGAGTTGACGTTTCGAGTCCTCATGACCCTTCGACAGAACTTGAGTTCGAGTCCAAGAAAGAGTTGAAATATAAGCTGGTTTAAGGTGTGTGGGGCAGAGAGAGAGAGAGAAGTGGAGGGGCTTGGTGTGGTTGTAGGGACAAACAAGCAGTGATAGAAGCAGATCATCAAAAGATGTCACCAACAATAGAACAAAAGAACACGTAGGTGTTAAAGTTGATGTTATCTAAACGAATGTGCTAATTAAGAATGGATGGTAGGGCACTCAAGGTATAGCTCTAGTGGGGGTGGGGAAAGCACAAAAGATTTTAAAATATTTAAAAATAATGGAAATAGGTGAGAAAAGAAAAATCTATATAATTTATTGGAAAAAAACAAAAGGAAGGGGGAAGCAGAAAGGGGGTGGGGATGGGGGAGGGAGTTCAAGACCTAAAGTTGTTGAATTCAATATTCAGATGCGCAACGGTAATCTCAGCCCTGTTGACCTGCAAAGTCCTCCTTACAAACTATTAACTGACTAGTGCCAAAATTGGGAGAGCTATCTCACAGACTAGTCAAGCAACAGCCTGACAGAATCGTACCTTACGGGTAATGTCCCAGATACCACCACCACCATCACCATCCCTGGGTATGTCCTGCCCCACTGACAGGACAGGCCCAGCTGAGGTGGCGGCACAGTGGTATATAGTTGGGCAGGAATTGCCTTGGGAGTCCTCAACATCGATTCTGGACCCCATGAAGTTTCATGGCATCAGGTCAAACATGGGCAAGGAAACCTCCTGATTACCATATACTACCCTACCTCAGCTGATGAATCAGTGCTCCTCCATCTTAAACACCACTTGGAGGAAGCACTGAGGGTTACAAGGGTGTAGAATGTACTTGGGTGGGAGACTTCAGTGTCCACCACCAAGAGTGGCTCGGTAGCACCACTACTGACCAAGTTGGCCGAGTCCTAAATGACATAGCTGCTAGACTGGGTCTGTGGCAGGTGGTAAGGGAACCAACAAGAGGGAAAAAGCACACTTGACCTCATCCTCACCAACCTGCCTACTGCAGATGCACCTGTCCAGGACAGTATCGGTAAGAGTGACCACCACATAGTCATTGTGGAGACAAAGTCCCGCATTCACTTTGAGGATACCCTCCATCGTGTTGTGTGGCGCTACCACCATGCTAAATGGGATAGAGTTCGAACAGATCTAGCGACTCAAGACTGGGTATCCATGAGATGCTGTGAGCCGTCAGCAGTAGCAGAATTGTACTCTAACACAACCTGTAACATCATGGCCCGGCATATACCCCACTCTACCATTCCCGTCAAGCCAGGGGATCAACCCTGGTTTAATGAAGAGTGCAGGAGGGCATGCCAGGAGCAGCACCAGGCGTACCTAAAAATGAGGTGTCAACCAGGTGAAACTATAACACAGGACTACTTGTGTGCCAAACAGCATAAGCAGCAAGTGATAGACAGAGCTAAGCAAATCCACAACCAACGGATCAAAGGCTATGGGCCCTGCCAATATTCTGGCAATAATGCTGAAGACTTGTGCTCCAGAACTTGCTGAGCCCCTATCCAAGCTGTTCCAGTATAGCTACAACAATGGCATCTACCTGGCTATGTGGAAAATTGCCCAGGTATGTCCTGTACACACAAAGTAGGACAAATCCAACCCGGCCAATTACTGCCCCATCAGTCCTCTCCATCATCAGTAAAGGAATAGAAGGGGTCATCAACAGTGCTATCAAGTGGCACTTGCTTAGCAATAACCTGCTCACTGACGCCCAGTTTGGGTTCCACCAGGGCCAATCAACTCCCTGCCTTATTACAGCCTTGGTTCAAACATGGGCGAAAGAGCTGAACTCCCGAGATGAGACGAGAGTGCCTGCCCTTGACATCAAGACCGCATTTGACTGAGTGTGGCATCAGGGAGCCCGAGCAAAGCTGGAGTTAATGGGAATCAGGGGGAAAGGTCTCCACTGGTTGGACTCATACCTAGCACAAAGGAAGATGGTTGTGATTGTTGGATATCAGTCATCTCAGCTCCAGGACATCACTGCAGGAGTTCTTCAGGGTAGTAACCTCAGCTCGATCATCTTCAGCTGTTTCATCAATGACCACATTTCCATCAAAAGGTCAGAAGTGTGGATGTTTGCTGATGATTGTACGATGCTCACCATTCACGACTCCTCAGATACTGAAGCAGTCCATGTCCAAATGCAGCAAGAGCTGGACAATATCCAGGCTTGAGCTGACAAGTGGCAAGCAACATTCGTGCCACACAAGTGTCAGGCAATGACCATTTCCACCAAGAGAGACTCCAACCATCGCCCCTTAATGTTCAATAACATTACCATCACTGAATCCCCCACTATCAATATCCTGGGGGTTACCCGGAAACTGAACTGGACTAGCCATATAAATACTGTGGCTACAAGAGCAGGTCAGAGGCAAGGAATTGTGTGATGAGTAACCTGCTTCCTGTCAACCATCTACAAGGTACAAGTCAGGAGTGTGATGGAACACTCCCCACTTGCCTGGATGAGTGCAGCTCCCACAACACTGAGGAAGCTTGACACCATCCAGGACAAAGCAGTCCGCTTGATTGGCACCACATCCACAAACATTCACTCCCTCTACCACCAACTCACAGAAGCAGCAATGTGTACCATCTACAAGATACACTGCAGGAACTCACCAAGGCTCCTTTGACAGCACTTTCCAAAGCCATAACCTGCTAGAAGGACAAGGGCAGCAGATAGATGGGAACACCACCGCCTGGAAGTTCCCCTCCAAGTCACTCACCATTCTGACTTTGAAATATATCACCATTCCTTCATTATCCCTGGATCAAAATCCTGGAACTCAGCAGTTCAAGAAGGCAGTTCACCTCCACCTACTCAGGGCAATGAGGGATGGGCAATACATGCTGGCCCAGCCAGCAAAGTCCACATCCTGTGAATGAATTAAAAATAAAATGCTAACATTCTATTTACCTTCACTTGCTGTACCTGCATGCTAATTTTTTGTGATTCATGTACCAGGAAATGATATGTTGTGCCCTACACTATGTGCTGTTATCACGTGAAGTAACCTTTGATGTGGCGCCTTATCAAATGCCTTTTGGAAATCCAAGCACACCACATCTACAGATTCCCCTTTATTCACCTTGCTTGTTACTTTTTTAAAAAAGAACTAATAAATTAGTTAAACACGATTTCTCCTTTCACAAACCCATGCTGACCCTGCCTGATTCCATTATGATTTTCTAAGTGTCCTGCTATAACCTCCTTCTAGCAATTTCCTTACGACAGATGTTAGGCTCACTGGTTTATAGTTTCCCACTTTCTGTCTCCTTTTTTTGAATAAAGGTATTGTATTTGCTGTTTTCCAATCGGCTGAGACCCTTCCAGCACTGAAAGAATTTTGGAAGCTTATAACCAATGTCTGTACTAACTCTGCAGTCACTTCTTTTAAGACTCTAAGATGCAGATCTTCTGGTCCTCGGGACTTCTCAGCCTTTAGCTTTAACCGTTTTCCCAGCATCTTTTCACTGGTGATGCTGATTGTTTTAAGTTTCCCCCCTCCCTTTCTTTTCACTCTTGTGTGTTTGTATAAAGAATGCTTATTTTGGCCACACATCCTAACCACCACCTCTGCTCTAACCCTCACACACCTTATTTCTCTCTCCTAATTTAATTACCTTACATCTTTTAGTTGCCCTTTACCTGTTGTGTGGAATGCACAATTCCTGTCCATTACACTACTCTCTGCCTTTTCATTTTTAAAAATTTCTATTTATGTTACTTTTCCACCTGTTTCTTGCTTCACCCTGCCCTTCCATTTAATGGTTTAAAGTGCTTGTGACATTTCTCTCCACCTTGCCCCACACCACCCTACCCCTGGTTCAGGTTGTTTTTATTCATCATGGGATATAGTTGTTGCTGCCAATACCAGCAATAGTTGCCCATACTTAATTGCCCATGAGAAGGTGGTGGAGAGCTGCCTTCTTGAACCACTGCAGTCCATTTGGTGCAGGTGCACCCACAGTGCTATTAGGAAGTGAGTTACAGGATTTTGATCCAGCGGCAGTGAAGGAATAGTGATATAGTTCCAAATCAGCATGTGGCTTAGAGGAGAACTTGCAGGTGGTGGTGTTTGCCTGTGTCTGCTGCCCATGTCCTTCTAAATGGTAGTGGTTGTGGGTTTGGAAGGTCCTGTAGAAGGAGCATTTGAGAGTTGCTGCAGTGCATCTTGTATGGTACATACTACTGCCAGTGTGCATCAGTAATGGAGGGAGTGAATGTTAAAGTTTGTGGATGGGGTACCGATCAAGCGGACTGTTTTGTGCCTGTCTGCGCGTGTGCATGGCATGGTGAAAGTTGAACATTCCAAATCAACTTCCTCTCCAATAGTTACAGCTTCTTCCGTCCAGATTTAGTGCCACTTTCTCTGACCATACCACATTCCTCTAATTTCATACCATGAATAAATTTGCCCAGCTGGCCCATGTTTTTGCTATGTGGGCTATTAATGTAGATTATATTTGACAGAACAATGCACTGATTTCTGAAGGCTTTCACTCATCATTTTCCCTGACTATTCTGTCTAACACTATTTCTCATGATCTCCCGCTATTCTTATTTGTAATCAGTTTATTTTTCAGTACTACATTCAACTTTGAACCCTAAGGCTTTTAGTCTAATTACAGATATGTGGATCTTTCAGAAGACTTCTGAAAGCACGAATAGTTTTTATCTACAATAAACTCTTCTGACTCTAGATCTGTGTTGAACATTTCTTATTAGATTATCATAAACCAGCTAATCCTCTGCCTATTATTTAGAAGGTTTTAATTGATTACCGGCAAAATAACTGTAATGATAATTATATCACTCTTCTCCAAGCCCTGAGATATGGCGCTAAGCTTTGCAGTTAGTCTTACAGCTACCAAACAATATTTTGTAAAGCTATAGCCCTGAGTATTGTAAGTGAAGGACATGATGTGAGGAGTGGTCAGCAGAGGAGGGATATAATAAATATAACAGGTAAGGTTGATTGGATAAGTCATATCTTACAAAGTTAAGTATGAATTATGGTCAGTCTGGTGAGGAGTGGTATTTATCATTATCTTGCCTCTCATCACTGGATTTACATGACAAGTTTGAAATATCATTTATTTTCATGACTTCTATAGTATAGACAACTTGCATTTATAAAGTGGCTTTAGAATAGTAAGATGTCCCAAGATGCTTTGCAAGGAGAATTTGGTCTCCAATTCCCAAACCACATTGTGTTATTTAGTCTCTGAACATTTAATAGTTGATCCTAGGAGTGAATTAAATTGTCTGCCTCTTTAAACCGCAAGGCATTTCGGAATGGTTTAACCCAAGTCCAAACCAAGAACCAACAGAAAATTCATAAAATGCCCTTGTTGTTTTTGTCTTTGTGAAATTTGTAAGTGGTTTGTGTGTATTTGGGAAAGGTCATCGACTATCTATTGTTGCTTTGCAGCACAGAGGGTAACCATAGAGCCTACTTTTAATTACGTGAAAAGTGTGTGTCAGAATTTAGTGAGAGTGAGAGTTTGGTGCAGAGGGGAAAGGAGGTGGTGCTTTTTTGGTCCTTAACACTTGTTTATGTTAGCTTGGGGAAGCTTGAGGCAGTAAGTAGCTAGAATTTTTTTCAGTGTTTTAGCACTTAGTATGTGTTAATGCTAAAAGAAACAGAACAAATGGCCTTAAAACAAGCTAAGTGATATTTATATTTACATAAGTATAATCCAAGATAAGGTAAGAATCAAAGATGAAGTATTAAAATAACTCGGCTGGGATTCAAAGAGTGTGAGATATTCCAGGAGCATCCGTTTAGCTGATGTAAACAGCTCCTCGACCAGGTGATTCCACAGTTGGTGAGAAATGCAAATTGTTTTCAGGTGAGTAAACAGTAAGTAATTTGTGTTTTTCTTAACAAAGCAATGTACCCAATTTTAACTCGGGCCATCAATAAACCAATAAGTAAAGTCTAGAGATGGCAGAGCAAGCTATATGACTGTACTGTAGTATGTGGAAGTTCGTGGACAGTGTGACTCCCCGATTCCCACATTTGCAGCCAATATCTGTGCCTTGAGTCACTCTGCCTCAGTCATTGAGCTGGAATATGAGTTAGAGACATATTAACAAAGGGAGGAATTTCTGAATAGTCAAACCCCATAGGAAAGCAAAGAATCAGAAAGGGGAGCATGTGACTGTCAGGGAACAGGATAGCATAGACTTGAGAGAAGTTGAGGAGGAGGTCCTGCAGACATTCGTCCTGTCCAACAGGTATGATGTACTCTAGCTAGGAAAACAAGGAGAAATACTGTGTGGAGGAAAGCCACAATGCAGACCAAGGCACTGTTGTGCAGAAAAGTATCCGAAGAACAAGATATAGTTGGGATTACTGAGACATGGCTATAGAATAATCACCACTAGGAATTAAACAATGCAGAGTATAACATATTTGGAAAGGACAGAGGGGGGGGGGGGGTAAAAGCGGAGGTCAAGTATGTCCCAATTCAGATAGCCAGGAGGTAAAGGCTACAACTGGGGGAGAAGGGGTCTGGAGCGGGGGGGGGGCGGGTTGGGTGGGGGGGGGGGGGGTGCGCGGTGTAGGGTTTCCAGGTGGGGAAGGGGTCCAGAGGGTAGCTGTGCAGGTGAATGTGCAAGGGAGGGGTCTGATGGGTCCATGACTGCCTGCTGGGGAGCAAACTGATGGGGGTAGGGACCTGGTGTGAGGGAATAGTGAGAATGACCGAGGGCAGAGTGAGGTGGTATGGTGGGAGGGTGAGGTTTTGACGGTAGCAGTAGAAGGGACAGTGAGGGTGGTTGGTGGAGACACTGAAGCAGACAAGGGCCCTGGGTATGGGAAGCAGGCATTTGGGGATGTTAATGTGGATCTGGGTGGGATTTTCAGGAAGGAAGGGAACGTGCACGTTCACCAGGACACCCCTGAAGAAAAAGGGCTGTGGCTGGTAGGTCACAGAAGGGAGGGAAAAGGTGATGCCGGGGAGGGATCAATTGTGATGGGGGAAAGGAAATGGGTGCCAAGGGTTGGTAAGACAGGGGAGTGAAAGTAAAACTGAATTAGCACCATGCTGTCCCAAACGAAAGTGAAACAAGAGTCATGGTGGGTGAAATCAGGTGCCACATGGTGTGTGATCAGTGATGGGTAGAGATGCAGGTCAGCTCAGATGGACAACAGAAAGTGAATCCCAGCAGGCAGCCTTGAAAATGCTCAGGATTGTGAGGTGAATGTGAAACGGGAAGGATCCGTGTGCATGGATAGTGTTTGCATGAGGCTCCGAAAGGCCCTGCCACACATACACTTCTCCCTCCAGAATCACTCTTGAGCCAGCTGCTCCTTCTCCAGTGACGGAGGACGCCATTGAGGGGCCCACAGGCAAAGAGGACTGTGAGGGAGAGGACAGTTTCTGAGATTCCTGAGTGGATGATCCAGGGGTGCCCGGCTGCCTCTCCTTCTCGCTTTAGGCTCCCGAGGGCCCCGGCCTGACTTGTTGAGGGGAAGGAGCACCTGGAGGGACGTCGAAGTGCCCCATTTCCCTCTCGTGTTGCTACTACAGGGACTTGCGCATGGCTCCCATGATGTGTGCATCTCCGTGTTCTGCTGGATCAAGGCCTCCATGTCATCTGCCATCCTCCCCATGTGACCTCCGTATATGCACATTTGGGCACCACTCCATCAGAGAGCAGGCAGACACACTCCTCTCACAAGCCACTCTGAGGCCTTCCAACAGCTCTCCGTGATGATCCCCCGCCTTCTGTTGATTCTCTTGGTTAAGTTGGAAGTCTGAATCCAGAGGCTCATTATCTGACTTGGGTGTTACAGATGCCTCTTCCCCAGCAGACCTCTGAGTGCCAGGGAGTTTGGCTGAACCTGCCTTCTCCACTGCAGATGTGTCCATGCAGTGATCACCAGATTCTGAACCCGAGCCTGGAGTAGAGTAAGTGCTGTGATGGGTCTTCCAGGCTGTTTATTTCCAACTCTTCAAAAGAGGTGTTCTTTTGTCTGGAGGCGAGGACTTGGGATGGAGCTGAGGGACTGGATAGCTGAGGGTGCCGGTCACTTGGCAGAGATAATTAGTGCATGGCAGCAGAGTCAAAAGCAGGAGAGAGAGCACCCGGTTGTGTTGAGAGAGGGGTGATGTGGTTCAGGATCCTCACCGACCTCACCGTTGCCACAGGCAAGGTCCACGTCCTCACCAATCAGCACGATGGCATGCTCATCAAAGTGAGTGAGGGTCCTAATATGGGCCACTCTACCCCTTATCTGGGACCTCTCCTTGCTGATGTGAGCTGGCTTGTCCTGCATGGAAACAGATGGAGAGTGTGAGCAGGAAGCATGGCACTGCATGGAATGTTTGTGCGGTGAGTGGAGCTATGGACGGGATGAGGACTCAAGCTCGAGAGGGTATGAGCCTGATGGAGATGTGAGGATGTGTGTGAGAGTTAATGCTAATGTGCCTTGAGGTGTGAGATCCCTGCGGATGTGTGATAGATCTGTGAGTTGAGAATGATGAGAAGAGTGAGTTACCCCCAGCGGAACAGATGAGACCATTCATCCTGTAGCGGCACTGGATGGCTGTCCTCTTTTGCAGGGCAGTGGCGCTGACCACCATTGCGACCGCCTCTCATGCTGGATTGGTGATATTGCTGCCCTTCCTGCAGTCAGAGTGGGGGTAGAGGACATCAAGACTGGCCTCCACAGTGTCCAAAAGGCACTCAAGAAACGTGTCACCAAACTTGGGGGCCGCAGTCTTTTTGCCTTTTGGGACCACCCTGTCTTCTGTGCAGCAGTTGTGGGCTGGAAGCACATAGGTGTGTGTGCAGTTTGACTTTAAATAAATGGAGTGTTTCCTGGGAATGCATAATTAATGCAGTGGATTTGGGACGATACGGCGTGAAAACCCACCATTGCGGCCGGCGTGTAAAACATCATTTTACCTGCCCACCACAACACTTAGTGAAGAAATAAACAAATTGAGAAAAGGAGTAAAAAGTATTGAATACTAATCATGGGGAATTTCAAGTACCCCAAAATTAATTGGTCAAAAGAGGTAGGTAAAGGGCTTCAGGAAATGGATTTCCTCCAACATTTATAGGATCCCTTTCCAACACAGTAGGCAAGAAGCCCAAAGAGGAAAGATTCACTAGTAAAGGGGATGAACTAGAGCAAATAAGAAAAGTAAAAATAGGGTAACATCTAGGTAACAGTGACCATAATATGTTTTAAGATAAGTGAGAAAGACACAAGGATGACAGACCAGGGTAATATATTGGAGAGAAGCCAATTTTGAAGGGCTGTAAATGGAAATTAGAATAAAAATGGATAGTCAGCATGGATTTTAAAAGGTAAATTCATGCTTAACTGACCTGGTTAAATTCTTTGAAGGGTTAACAGATTAGAGAAGGTGAATGCAGTATGTAAAGCAAATATCATGTTTTCAACATTACTGAGAGATAACTGTGAAGCAGGCTTGTGGGAGCTGTGTGTATGTTTGTGTGTGAGACTAATTTAATTAAATTGAAGACCGTCAGACTGCAAGGTTTAAATCATTAAAGGGTTAGGTGTAAAAGCAGGTGTTTTTGAAATGGCGATGGACAAGCTAAGATTGGATACACATAAATACAAATGAATAAGAATTTGAATTTGGAGATATATGAGTTGAATTTTTAGCTGTTGAATTTCAAAGAAAAAAAAAGGAAGTTTTGCAATTGGCAAAGATCATAAAACAAAGTTATTAAGTTTAATTTCTCCCCAAAAGTGGTGGCCATAAAGAATTCATGAAAGATTTTCATATTTTGGGAAAGTTAACTTCCAAAAAAAATTAATAACAATGGTCTTAAAGATGAAAGAGGAAAACATATATTTAAGGAAAGATTGAAAGCTGTATTGGTGTGTAGCCATGTGATTTTGCGAGCACAGTCCTGTGAAGGAAGCAACTTCTAGCCACCCCAGAGATGTATCTGGTTGTTCCAGAAAGCAATATTTTGTTACAAGTCTTGAATTTTCATTGCTGAGTGAGAGGGAAGCTCACGACATATGCCCCTTATGGCAACAGTAGGCGCCTTGTAATATTAAAGAATGTTTTATAAATTAAGAATCTATAAGGACTGTTGCCTGGAAAATGGTGTTTATTTGTGAGTCTAGCTAAGTAGAAATCTTTTGGGAAATGTTATAAGACTAAATTTAATTGTGTAACTGTAATCATGTTTGAGTTTTCTTTTCTTTTGTTAATAAATGTTTCAGTTTAATATCTAAAATCTCCTCCATAAGTGGTAGTGGAATCTTTACTTCTGACTTCAGTACACATACCTTCTTGTAATAAAAATACAAATTGCACATCATTGTGATAGCTTAGCCAAGTTTCCCTTTGGGATTTGGTCAGCCCAGCAATTACAACCTGCCATATCATAATGAGTAAGTATAATTTATTTAGATTTTCATAAGGCTTTTGATAAGGTGCCCCACAATAGAGTAATGAGCAAGGTCAGAACTGGCTGGGTCAAGGGAAAAGTGGTTAGCTGAAAGACAAATAGTGTGTTGGGGTAATGGTAGCTATTTAGCATACAGTAGGCGTTAAAGTGTGGACCTACAAGGATCAGTACTGGGACCACAGTTCAGTTTATGTTAATGATTTCAACTTTGGAATCAAAAACTCAACTTTCTACATTTGCAGATGACACCAAATTGGGAAGGATAGCCAAGAGTGAGGAGGATTGCAAGAAATTACAAGACAACATTAATAAACTTGTAGAATGAGCATATAATTGGCAAATGAATTTCAGCATAGATCATTTTGAGGTATTACATTTTAGTAAGAAAAATAAGGAGGTCACTTAATACTTGGAAATTAAGAATCTAAATGTAATAGGGGCAAAGGGGCCTGTGAGTACAAACATGCAAATCACTAAAAGTAGTGAAACAAGTTGATATGGCCGTTTTGAAACAAGTAAACCAAGTACAAGGGTTTATTTCTAGAACAAGAATTGAAAAATAGAGATATTATGCTAAAATTGTGTTGAAATTGTGTTAGATCACACTGTGCACAGTTCTGTTCACTGTATTAGAAAACTGGCAAGAAATACGTACAAGGGTGATACCAGAAGTATAAAGTCTAAAGTGCATCCAAATCATCATGTCATATTTATTACTGACATTATAATTCTGATTCCCAGTGTACACAAAGATGCCAAACTGGCCGTTCTTGTATTTATGTGGATAACTGCAGACCTACCCTTGTACATGTGCCAGAAGTTTAGCAAAACCACCATCTGTCATTAAGGAGTTAGGATGCTTCCATTAATATTGATGGAACAAGCAGAATTTTGCTATCACTGCGTACACATGGTTTGCTTCATATTCTGTCAGCACTTTCTTAGGTTATTGTCATTTATATCACTCCTTAGCTGGGATAAGCACAGAATACTGCAAACATAATTATCACAAAAATTGCATTGTGAACTACAGTACAATAAACATATCTGATCAATCATTATCTATCTTCTGCTTAATTTAGGAGCAATTTTGCATGGTCAGTGAAAAGTTCTGATCATGATTAAAGGTAAGAGACAGGCAATACTGGAAGATAAGAAGGGGAGGGGTCCCGTGTGGCCCATGAGCCAAGATCATGGCAAGAGGGAGGGAAACGAGCTTTATTTTGTCAAAATATTAAATACAAATCTAAGAGGAAGGGACAGATATCAAGGCCTTGGAGAGGGTGCAGAAGAGATTTAACAGAATGATAGGGATTAGAGGGTTGCAGTTGTGTGGAGAAACTGAGTAAGTGGTAAGCATGTGGAATTTGCTATCATAGCAAGTGGTTGAGATGAATAACATAGATGCATTTAAGGGGAAGCTGGATAAACACATAAGCTAATTGAATAATAACTTTCAAAAAGGAAATTGGATACACACAAGCAAAGGAACAATTTGCAGGGCTGTGGAGAAAGAGAAGAAGAGTGAGGGACTATTTGGATAGCTCTTCCAAAGAGCTGGCACAGACACGATGGCCTGTGTTGTATGTTGCCCTGTGTTATACCTCTCTGCTTGAGATTATACTTATCTGGAAAGGATGAACACGCTGGATCTCTCTTGAAACGAGAAGGCTGAGGGTTGACATAATAGAGGTCTTTATCAAATTATTAAAGATGGAGCAGGAAAAGGGGTGTGTAACTGATGCCAGTTTGATGATACAAGTGAGAACCAGACTGAATGTAGAAAGTTCTGAGGGGAAGTGGAAAAGGAAATACAAACAGCAAAGAGAGTATGAGAAGAAACTTGCGGCTAGCATTAAAGGGAATCCAAAAGTTTTTGATAGGCATACAAGTAATTAAAGGGCAGTATGAAGAAGAGTGAGCCTCATTAGGGATCAAAAAGGGGATTTACTCATAGAATCATAGAAAGTTTACAGCACAGAAAGAGACCACTTGGCCCAGGCAGTAGGCATGGCTGAGGTATTAAATTAGTTCTTTGCATCTGTTTCTAACAAGGAAGAAGATGCTGTCAAAGTCATGGTGAAAAAGGAGGTATTTGAAATACTGGATGTGCAGAAATTGATAGAGAAGGTTCTAGAAAGGCTGCTAGTACTTAAAGTTGATAGGTCATCAGGACTGAATGGGATGCATCCAAGGATGCTGAGGGAAGTAAAAGTGAAAATGTGGAGCTACTGCCCCTCATCTTCCAATCGTCCTTTGAGATGGGGGTGATGCCAGAGGACCAGAGAATTGCAAATGTTAAGCCCTTGTTCGTAAAAGCTAAAGAAACAGGCTGAGTGATGGGACTCATTATGGTGAGTGGTTGTTTTTCGGACTGGAGGAAGGGGTACAGTGGAGCTCCCCGGGGATTAGGACCACTGCTTTTCGTGAGATTTATATATATCTCAACACTTGGGTGTACAGGGTACAATTTCAAAATTTGCAAATGACACAAAACTTGGAATTAAAGTGAACTGTGAGGAAGATAGTGAGAGACTTCAAAAGGACATGGACCAACAGTGACAGATAAAATTGAAGGCAGCCAAGTTTGAAATGATACATTTTGGTGGGAAGAACAAGGCGAGGTATATAAACTAAAGGGTGCAATTATAAAGGAGTTGCAGCGTGCACAAATTGTTAAAAGTAGCAAGGCTGGTTAAAGAAGTGGTGAAAAGGGCATATGGGATCCTGATTTGATAGAATGATTCAAAACCATGAAGGGTCTAGACAGAGTAGGTGCAGAGAAACTGTTCCTATTAGCGGAAGGGACAAGAAAGAGATGATTCGGATTTTAATGTGATAGGCAAAATAAAACAGCGGAATGATGAAAAATGTTTTTACATAACAGGTAGTTGGGATCTGGAACGCACTATTTTAAAGGGTGTTGGAGACAAATTAAACAGTGACTTTCAAAAGGGAATTGCATTAGCAGCTTAAGGGAGAAAGTTTGCAGAGCTATGGAGAAACGTAGGCCCAAATCTTCCCGTTTTCTCTGACCCAACAATACTACCCATTTTCAGCTGGGACTTCCAATCTCAGTTGAAGCAGTGATGGATCAGCATGGACATCCAAGGGAAGACTGATTAACGCAAGAAAAGATGGGTAAAGTGAGGACGGAGAAATCCTGATTCTCACAAGCACATAATTCCAGTGAGGCAGCAGTGCTCCTACTATGCGTGATATCTGATATCCGAAAGCACTTTTGTACTTAATGGACTATTGATTAGAAATGAAGTATCCATTGAGGCATTCCTTACCACCTGGCACTTCACAAATCTGGTCAACTATTTACAACAAGCCACAGAACATTAAAATTTATACCAGTTTTGCTTTTCAGTACAAAACAAGTAGTTTTTACAATAGAATCAGACAACAAATATCACACTTGAATCCTGGTTAGAGGACCTTGGAGGACGCATTGCTGATTATCTCCATTCCTTTTGCTGTCTAGGTCCCAAGTTCTGGAATTACCTCCCTAGACCCCTCCACATCTCTATCTTTTCTCTCCTTTTAAGATGCTTCTTCAAACTGACCTCTGCCCTAATACAGTATCTCTTTATGGCTCAATGTCAAATTCTGTTTGATAATTGCTCCTGTGAAATGCTTTGGCGTGTTTTGCTATGTTTATGGTGCTGTAATCTCCTCCTTTCTCCTCCCCATCCCTCCCTCTCTTTCACTTTCTCTCTCACTCTCTCTCACACCACTTTCTCTCTCTCTCTCTCTCTCTCACACTGCTTTCTTCATGGTTGCAGCTATTTTTCTGAGTGTTCCCCCCCCCATTCCTGATTCCTGATCTCTGTCTCAGTCACTAACCCAGTTGCAGCAGCACAGACTCAGCTCTTGCACCCATTTTCCACTTTTAGATATCAGCTTTGGGAAATCCATGAATCCTCAGAGAAATTGAAACTTTAAGGTAACAGCATGGTACTTTTTCATTTTTTAGAGGGATCGCCACGGTGGTTGGTGGGCCATACTATGGTCCGCAGGTTATATGTTGGACAGCCCTGTTTTTGGAGGTAGAGAGTTTGGAAGACGTTCTTGAAGGAGCCTAGGCGAGTTGCTACAGCGCGTCTTTTAGATGACACTCACTGCTGCTACTGTGCACTGGTGGTAAAGGGGGTGAATGCGGTGCCAATTAAGCAAGCTCCTTTGTCTTAATATACTCTCATACGTTCCTCATTGAATAAGAGTTGGCCCCCTCGCTTAATGGTAAAGGCAGAATGAGAGAAATTGTTGGGACATGAGACTACAGATTGTGGTTGAATACAATTCTGTTGCTGCTGATCGCCTGCAGTCCCTAATTGAAGCCCAGTTTTTGACCTGTTAATCTGCTCTGAATCTATCCCAGTTAGCATGGTGTTAGTGCCACACGACACAAAGTAGCATGTCCTCATTGTGAAGACTTGCTGTTTAATAAAAGTCCCATTGGCTCCCACTTCCTCGTTTAAATACAATGTGTGATGTGAAGGATAGGGTGTTAATCATCAGAGAGAGTGAGTTGAGCTTTGTGGTTGATACTAAAGAAGCTACTTGAGCGACGTGGTCATTTCCTGGCCCATTTTCCCTACCTTTGCCCAGAGAACCCAGGTGTGACATGCAAGTTAGATTGAGGCAAATTTGAGACTAAATGTATGCACACATTTAGTGAACTGTGAATAAATATTTTTTATGTATGGTAGTGGTTCTCAAACTTCTTCATCTGCAGAACACTCAGGCTAGGCAAAATACCCCAAGGACCACCTACCAATTCTCCCCTACCCGCATTTGCTTGCCGCCACAAAAAAGTCATCATAATTAATGGGGTAAATAGCACTGCTTTTGATTTTTGAATCATGCCAGAAACCAAAATATAGATATGTACATATTATCAACATTAATACTGCAGGAGAACATATTTATTTGAAACACTCTACTTTTATTCTAGATATAGATCACTGATTTGTATTTTGGTATTTGGAACACGATCTCAAAATTTGATGACAACACACAAATAGGAAGATTGACAAGGAGGACTGCAAAAGATTCAGGAAAACATAGACAGGTAATGGAATGGCAACAATGGGAAATTGTAGTTAAAGGGAGAAACTTGAGATAATGAGACTTTTCACTGGAGCAGAGAAGGGTAAGAGAAGATTAAATAGAGGCTTTTACTATTCTGAAGGATTTTGATAGAAGGAATAGGGAAAGACTGTCCCTTCTGGTTAGGGAGTTGGTCAGGAGGTGGCTGTAAATTTACAAACACTGCTGCGAATGATGTGTGCCTGGGTCCGTCCCTCGATCCGAGGCATTGGATGAGTGTAGTACCGGCAGCAGTCACCACCTTTCCACTGGCACTGCAGACCTCCGATTGTCTGGCAGCTCTCGACAAGCAGGACTAATGCCCAAGAGGTCCTTGATCCCAGAGAAGGCCCACAGATGGCCTGTTAAGTGGTTGAGTGGTAAAGGATGTGCATGTCTCCTGGAAAAGAGGCAATGCAGGGGTCTTACTGGCTCTGCAGTCGGCGGCTGAGACACTTCTCACCTGTACAGGATTCCGCTCAATGGGACAAGTAGTCTCTGCCTACGCTGGAAACTTCTGTCATTCTAGGCCAACACATGGTACAAATAGTCACCTGATCAATATATATGATATGTTTACATTTATCTCTACATGAATGACTTCCTTCTTTTCAAAGGATTCAGACCACAAAATGGCAAGCAGCAACAAAGATCCATGCAAGAAGGAGATGACTTACCCGTAAGAAATGCAACAGTTATCTTCTTACTCATAGTTTTCTTAAGTTGGCAATAGATTTTGGTTGATGCTCTCTTGTGTACACGCATGGCCCAGAAATTTCCTGGGTAGTGCACTGGGAGGCGATGGCATAATGGTGTTGTTGCTGGGCTAGTAATCTGGGGACCTAGGGGCCACGACATGTGGTGGAATTTGAACTCCATAAAAATCTGGAATTTAAAGTCTAATGATGACCATGAAACCATTGTCAATTGTTGTAAAAATCCATCTGGTTCACTAACGTCCTTTAAGGAAGGAAATCTGCCATCCTTACTTGGTCTGGCCTACATGTGTCACCAGTCCTACAGCAATGCGGTTGACTCTTAAATGCCTTCTGAACAAGGGCAGATAGGGATGGGCAATAAATACTGGCCTAGCTAGCGACGCCCACATCCAATGAAAAAATAAATTGGATTTTCCTTCCTCTTCAGATTCTATTATTCTTGCGCTGCAATTTGCTGGAAGCACGAGCTAATACCATCGCAGTGAGGGTGTCTGGGACCTGCTGAACACCCTGTACTTGAAATTAAATACAGAAAGAGAAATATAGAGAGAGAAAAAGACCGGGAAGAAAGTAAAACATTAAATAAAAGATTTATGAAAGGAACAGCTTACCTGCGCTCTTGAGCTCCAAGATTGAGTGGCATGTCATGACTGAAACATGAACGTATCAGCCTTAAATGGCTATAGCAAGATTCATTTGTATTCACGTCAGAGATCCAATAATTTCTTGACACGTAAGGGCAGGCAAAGCTGAGGTTGGAGTGATGCAAATCTTTCAGTGTTTGGGGTGAATCGTCATCTCAAATTTTTTGGGTTTTTTGTGCTTCAGTAATGGCGGGTAACCATTACCCTACCACCAGTTGGGGATGGAAGGTGCCCACTTTATTCTTGGAGCAACCTAAGTAGTTTCTGACAGTGGTGGAATCATCTTCTCATTATGTGAAGTGCTGCAAAGCTGGTGTCCATGCAGTAATGTAATTTTCTCAAGTTACTCATTCTAATTTTGCTTCGTATTTCCATTAAAAGAGGTGCTTTAAAGCTGTGTCTATGATTTCAAAATGGTAGTGGTTATTATTAAATAGGGCCTGGAACATTCAAATCTCATAAAATGTATAATGTTTACAAATTCTGTTAAACACATTTTTATACTTTCATTAAATAACTGATAGAGGCATACTGCCATTTTGCTGCTTTTGGGCAGCATGTTAAAATTATGGTACCAAATTTCATTCTTCAGTATTGACCTAACCATGAATCATAACCAGACTATGACTTGTTTGGAGGAGTGACAGCAAAATTAATTTTTCTTCTTGCTGCAGTTGAGCACAGCACTGTTGTATCACACCACTAATAGACCAAATTGACAATTCTGCTGCTTGACTTGTATTATTCTTGTCAATGTGATACCACATTCAGTGTCAGCAGATTTATCCCTTCCCCCACCCATAGCTACTAATGGATGTCTCATTGAGATTGAGAATTTTAATCTTTACAGCCTGCCAGCCTACTGTCAGCTAGGAGTACAAGCCAGAATGATTAATTCATTGAAGTTGGAGTTTGGGGATCATCTGACCAATTTAAAGCAGCAAACTTAGATTACAATTTTGGTTAGCTTTATTCCAAACTGGTTAAGTTTCCTAACCTTGTGTATAGAACAAAGCTACATCAATCTGAAATACAGATAATGCAAATCTGAAAAGAATTATATTGCTGAGAACAGCACATACCATTTGATAATATCAAGATGCAGGAAGCAATTGTACACCAAATGCAACACAAAAACAGGAGTTATTGTGTACAGTGGTGTAGTGGTTGTGTTACTGGGCTAGTAATTCAGCCTGATTTAATAATGAGTTCAAATTCCACCATGACAGTTTGAGAATTTAAATTCAGATTATTAAAAAATAAATACAAATCATAAAAGTGATCCTGAAGTTGTTAGATTATTGGAAAAATTCAACTGGTTGATTACTGTATTTTAGTGAAGGAAAGTCCAGTCCCACACCAAATCTTTTCAGATTTGCATTATCTGTATTTCAGATTGATGTAGCTTTGTTCTATACACAAGGTTAGGAAACTTAACCAGTTTGGAATAAAGCTAACCAAAATTGTAATCTAACTTTGCTGCTTTAAACAGGCCAGTTGACTCAGTTGTATCAAACCAAATCACTACTTCACAGTGGTTCAAGTCCAGTACCATCCTTTCAGGGCCACAAATGATGGGCAATAAATGTCAGCCTTGCCAGCGATATCTACACCCTGAGTACTACAAATACCTTGTTGAATCCATTCCATTAAAATAATTGGATCAGGCTGGTTTAAGATTTCACATCTTCAGTATACTATGTGCTAGGCTGACTGCTGTCAATTTTAACTGTATGGCAAGTCTTGCTATGTTGGAGTATTGCATCACCGAAGATTTGTACCCTAAAAATGATGGAATAGGGTGACCGACTTTTACACAGATGGAGATTTGTTGCATGTGAAGGAAGTGAACAGGAAATGATCACAAATGGGCAGAATGACCTACGCACACATGTATGTGGCCTTTTTAAAGATCTCATGTTGAGAAAACAAACTTTTTTCCATTGTGTTGAACCATCAGGTATCTCCCCAGTGATTCAGCACTGAAAATATGATACATTGCCACCCAGTGCTGGAATATGTCCTGCCTGAAGAAAGGTCACATGGACTACCAAAGCTGAGGGGGCAAGAAGGACGGAAATAAAAATAACTTGTATGAGGCAGATTTACCTGACAACTACTGCAATGAGGAGGACAATTACAGAATCATAGAATGGTTACAACACAGAATGAGTGCAAGTGCCACCTGTTTGCAAGAGCAGTTCCCCCACTCTTTTGAAAGCCACAATTGAATCTGCCTGCACCACCCTCTCAATGCATTCCAGATCCTGACTGCTCTCTACATAAAAAGGTTTTTCCTCATGTTGCCTATGGTTCTTTTTGCTGTTGCATCTTTAAATCGGTGTCCCCTGGTTCTCGATCCTTCTGCAACAGGAACAGTTTCTCCCTATCTACTCTGTCCAGATTCCTCACACTTTGACCACCTCAATCAAATATTCTTTGATTTTCTCTTTGAGAACAGCCCAGCTTTTCCAATCAATCCCTATATCTGGAGTTTCTCATCCCTGGAGCCATTCTTGTTAAACTTTTCTCCACCCTCTCCAGTGCCTTCTCATCCTTCCTAAAGCGGGATGCTCATAATTAGAGGCAATTCTCCAGTGGAAGCCAAATCACACTTTTATAAATTTTCATCATCATTTCTCTGCTTTTGTACTCCATGCCTCTATTAATCCCATATGTCTCACTAATCACTTTATTAACCTGCTCTGCCCCCTTCAATGATTTGTGCATATTGACCCCCAAACTTACTCATCTTACACCCCTTCAGAATTATATCCTTTGTTTTTATATTACCCTTCATCGCTCTTCCTACAAAAAAATCACTTCATGCTTCTCTGCATTAAATTTAATCTGCCATGTATCCACCCATTTCACCAGCCTGTTAATTCCCAATTGAAGACTATCACTATCCTCGCAGTTCACAATACTTCCACATTTTGCGTCATCTGCAAATTTTGAATTTGTGTCCTGTACACCCAGGTCTATGTCATTAATATCGATCAAAAAAAGCAGTGGTCCTAGTACTGAATCCTAGGGACCCCCACTGTATACCTCCCTCCACTCTGAAAAGTAACCATTCACCAGTATTGTTCCCTATCACTCAGCCATGGTATTGGAGAAGGTGGTTGTTGGCAAGTAGAGGCAGGGGTGCTGAAGTGCTTCGACACTCCTGATTTAAAGGGCTGCACGTCTGAGCAGACTCTTCACCTGCTAGGATCAGCCCTAGTTGAATCAGTGTAAATAACTGGGTAAGTACCAGGAAAACAGCTCAAGCTAGTCTTGGTGGAACCAAAAGTGTGGGCTCACATGGAGCCATTTTTGGTGAACAGCAAGTTCCATGTTCTGGCAAAAGTTGGCTCCCAGGAGGTGGGCTTCACTGGCTGGGCCAGCATTTATTGCCCATCCCTAGTTGACCTTGAGAAGGTGGTGGTGAGCTGCTACCTTGAACCGCTGCAGTCCACGTGGTGTAGGTACACCCACAGTGCTGTTAGGAAAGGAGTTCCAGGATTTTGACCCAGTGACACTGAAGAAACGGCAATATATTTCCAAGTCAGGATGATAAATGGCATGGAGGGGAACTTCCAGGTTGAGGTGTTACCATGTGTCTGCTGCCCTTGTCCTTCTAGATGACCTTAAGACATAGGAGCAGAAATTAGGCCATTTGGCCCATCGAGTCTGCTCCGCCATTCAATCATGGCTGATAGGTTTCTCAACCCCATTCTCAGATGGTAGTGGTTGTGAGATTGGAAGATGCTGTTGAAGGAGCCTTGATGAATTCCTGCAGTGCATCTTGTAGATGGCACACACTGTTGTTACTGTGCATCAGTGGTGGAGGGAGTGAATGTTTGTGGATGTGGTCCCAATCAAGTGGGTTGCATTGTCCTGGACGGTGTCAAGCTTCTTGACTGTTGCAGGATTTGCACTCATCCAGGCAAGTGTATTCCATCACACTCCTGACATTGCCTTGTACATGGTGGATGGGCTCTGGGGAGTCAGGAGGTGTTACTCGTCACACGATTCCTAGTCTCTGACCTGCACTTGTAGCCACAGTATTTATATGGCTAGTCCAGTTTCTGGCCAATGGTAACCCCCCAGGATGTTGATAGTGGGGGATTCAGTGGTGGTAATGTCATTGAACATCAAAGGGCAATGGTTGGATTCTCTTTTTGTTGGAGGTGGTTATTGTCTGGTACTTGTGTGCTGCGAATGTTACTTGCCACTTGTCAGCCCAAGCCTGGATATTGTTCAAGTCTTGCTGCATTTGGACATGGACTCCTTCAGTACCTGAGGAGTTGCGAATGGTGTTGAACGTTGTGCAATCATCAACGAACATCCCCATTTCTAACCTTATGATGGAAGGAAGGTTATTGATGAAGCAGCTGAAGTTGGTTGGGCCGAGGACACTACCCTGAGGAACTCCTGCAGTGATGCCCTGGAGCTGAATGACTGACCTCCAATAACCACAGCCATCTTCCTTTATGCTAGGTATGACTCCAACCAGTGGAGAGTTTTCCCCCTGATTCCCATTGACTCCAGTTTTGCTAGGGCTGCTTGATGCCACACTCAGTCAAATGCTGCATTGATGTCAAAGGCAGTCATCTAACCTCACCTCGGGAGTTCAGCTCTTTTGTCCATGTTTGAGCCAAGTCTGTAATGAGGTCAGGAGCTGAGTGGCCCTGGTGGAACCCAAACTGGGTGTCAGTGAGCAGGTTATTGCTAAGCAAGTGCTGCTTGATAGCACTGTTGATGACCTCTTCCATTACTTTGCTGATGATTGAGAGTAGACTGATGGGGTGGTAATTGGCCGGGTTTGAATTGCCCTGCTTTTTGTGTACAGGATATACCTGGACAATTTTCCACATTGCTGGGTAGATGCCAGTGTTTTATCTGTACTGGAACAGCTTGGCTTGGGGTGCGGCAAGTTCTGAAGAACAAGTCTTCAGTGCTTTTGCCGGAATATTGTCAGGGCCCATAACCTTTGCACCATCCAGTGCCTTCACCCGTTTCTTGATATCACGTGGAGTGAATCAAATTGGCTGAAGACTGGTATCTGTGGTGCTGGGGACCTCTGGAGGAGGCCAAGATGGATCATCCACTCAGCACTTCTGGCTGAAGATTGTTGCGAATGCTTCAGCCTTATTTTTTTTTGCACTGATGTGCTGGGCTCCTCCATAATTGAGGATGGGGATATCTGTGGAGTCTCATCCTCTAGTGAGCTGTTTAATTGTCCACCACCATTCATGACTTGATGTGGCAGGACTGCAGAACTTAGATCTGATCCGTTGGTTGTGGGATCGCTCTTGGTGGTGTCTTCATTGCAAATAGCCTCCTGATTCATCTGCCTGTATGTTTTTTTCCATCCTTCCTGCCTCCTTAGCTTTGATAGCCCACGTGCCTTTCTTCACGCAGGCCCTAAATATTCTGTGTTTGCTGCTATTGGGGCTGGAAGATCCAGGCTATTATTTCATTGCTTGCCATTGAGGTGCAGAATTAAACTGGTCAAGGTAGAATTGATATATTCTGTAAGTATAGCTTTGAGCTGCATTTTTCCAAATCTCATACAGTACTACCAAATATGTTAAACTTTGTCATTTAATCTTCAAAGGCAAAAAGTGCCACATCAATAAGAATAGTATTTGCACATTCCGGTTGCAGATGATATTGAAACAAGTTTAAGTATATCCGATTAATGTAAAATTATTGAGTTTAAACCTGTGGCATCACAGAAATTATTGCAACCATCATCTTGACAGTGGTTTCCTATTTATGAGAAGCTCCAATTGCAACTTTTCCCGTGTCTTTTATGGAGAGTCACTGGGCAATAGAAATATCAGAGCAAGCTTCTCACCAGAGTATCTGTGAGTAACAATCCAGATTCCACTGAGTGATTTAGAAATTCTTCAAAGAAAGTAGCTGCAGTGATTCTTTGGCTTTTGTATATTGTAAACAAGGTAGTGAGTTGCTTAACAGTGGCGATCAGACAAAGAACAGCCCACTCAGTTAAGGTGCTTACCAGTAGCGTAACATCCTCATGATGTTTTCCTTCACTTTTAATCAAAGGAGCTCTCCTACTACTTTTGGCTCCATAAAAGAATATTATCGAAAAATCAAATTTACAAATTGTTAAGGAAGGGTCACCATTGACAGAAATATTGGCCAGAATCTCCCTGCCCCCACCCCCCAGGGACTGGCGTGCCATTGAAACCTCCGTTCACGACTGCGGGACTGGAAGTTGCCACCAGCGTGAGGGGCTGAAAAATTCCGACCATTAACTCTTTTTCTCTCCACAAATACTGCTAAGCCTGCTGAGTATTTCCAGCACATTTTGTTTTTATTCCAAAAAATTAACTTTAGCTATTGGCCATTGGAACCACAGAAAAATTCTGAGCAGAGCAGACCTGCAGCCTGCCCAATCATGAGGTGACCAATTTGTAAATGGGGTCTTTTTGCAAGTGTTAGGTCTGAAATTTGCATACTCAAGGAGTCTTGAGACTGATTTAGACATCTGCCCAAGAAGTGGTCCTTATAAATTTGGTAATGGGACCAATGTATGGAGCCAGAAGTAGTAGGAGAGCACCTTTGATTAAAAGTCAAGGCAAATATCATTCGGGTGTTAAGCTACTGGTAAGCACCTTAACCAAATTATGCGCAGGGTTTTTAAAAAAAAAACATTTTTTTTCATGGTATGTTGGCATTGCTGGCTAGCCCAGCATTTATTGCCCGTCCCTAATTGTCCTGAGGAGGTGGTGATAAGCTGCCTTCTTGAACTGCTGCAGTTCATGTGGTATAGATCCATCCACAATGCTGTTAGGAAGGGAGTTCCATGTTTTTGACCCAGTGACAGTGAAGGAATGGCGATGTAGTTCCACGTCTGGTTGTTGTGTAGCTTGAAGTGGAACAGGTGGTAGTGTTCCCATGTGTCTGCTGCTCTTGTCCTTCTAGATGGTAGAGGTCGTGGGTTTGGAAGGCGCTGTCCAAGGAGCCTTGGTGAATTCCTGCAGTGCATTTCATAGATCCCACTGTTCGTCGGTGGTGGAGGGAATGGATGTTTGTGGATGGGGTGCCAATCAAGCAGGCCGCTTTGTCCAGGATGCTATTAAGTTCCTTGATTTGTTGTTGGAGCTGCACTTATTCAGGCAAGTGTAAAGTATTCCATCACACTCCTGACTTCTGCCTTGTAGATGATGGACAGGCTTTGAAGAATCAGGAGGTGAGCAACTCGCCACAGAATTCCTAGTCTCTGACCTGTTCTTGTAGTCATAGTATTTATATGGCTGGTCCAGTTCGGTTCTGGTCAATGGCAACCGCCACTATGTTTATAGTGGGGGATTTAGTGATGGTAATGCCATTGAACATCATGGGGAGATGGTTGAATTCTCCCTTTATGGAAATGGACATTGCCTGGCACTTGTGTGACGCACATGTTCCTTACCACTTTATCAGCCGAAGCCTGAATATTGTCCAGGTCTTGCTGCATATGAGCACAGACTGCTTCAGCATCTGAGGAGTTGCGAATGGTGCTGAGTATTGTGCAATCATCAGCAAACATTCCCACTTCTGACCTTATGATGGAGAGAAGGTCATTGATGAAGCAGCTGAAGATGCTCGGGCCTTGAGGAACTCCAGCAGTGATCAGATGATTGACCTTCAACAACCACAACCACCTTCCTTTGTGCTAGGTATGACTCCAACCAGTGGAGAATTTTTGCCCTGATTTCCGTTGACTCCAGTTTTGCTAGAGCCCCTTGATTCCACAGAGTCAAATGTGGCTTTGATGACAAGGGCAGTCACTCTAACCTCTGGAGTTCAGCTCTCTTGTCCATGTTTGGACCAAGGCTGTAATGAGGTCACGAGCTGCGTAGCCCTGGTGGAACCCAAACTGACCATCTGTGAGCAGGTTATTGCTGTGTAAGTGCCACTTGATAGCACAGTCAGCAACACCTTCCATCACTTTGCTGATGATTGAGAGTGGACTGATGGGGCAATAATTTGCCAGATTGGATTTGTCCTGCTTTATCCCACTGCTAAATTCCTATGTTTTGTGTTTATTCTATGCCAGGCAATTGGGCACAATATAGAATCATATTTCTACCCTTTCGTCCTGCAATTTTTTTCTCCTCAGGTAAATATTCAATTCCCTTTGAAAGCTACAAATGAATCTACCTCCAACACACTCTAGAATTACAGAATCACAGAATCTCTCGGTGCAAAAGAGGCCCTTCGGCCCATCGAGTCTGCACCGTCACATGAGAAACACCTGACTATCTACCTAATCCCATTTACCTGCACTTGGCCCATAGCCTTGAATGTTATGACATGCCAAGTGCTCATCCAGATACTTTTTAAAGGATATGAGGCAACCCGCCTCCACCACCCTCCCAGCAGCGCATTCCAGACCGTCACCACCCTCTGAGTAAAAAAGCTTTTCCTCACATCCCCCCTAAATCTCCTGCCCCTCACCTTGAACTTATGTCCTCTTGTGACTGACCCTTCAATTAAGGGGAACAACTCCCTATCCACCCTGTCCCTGCCCCTCATAGTCTTGTACACCTCGATCAGGTCACCCTTCAGTCTTCCCTGCTCCAACGAAAATAACCCAAGTCTATCCAACCTCTCTTCATAACTTAAATGTTTCATCCCAAGCAATATCCTGGTGAATCTTCTCTGCACCCCCTCCAGTGCAATCACATCCTTCCTATAATGTGGCAACCAGAACTGCACACAGTGTTCCAGCTGTGACCTCACCAAGGTTCTATACAACTCCAACATGACCTCCCTACTTTTGTAATCTATGCCTCGATTGATAAAGGCAAGTATCCCATATGCCTTTTTCACCACCCCACTAACATGCCCCTCTGCCTTCCAAGATCTATGGATACACACGCCAAGGTCCCTTTGTTCCTCAGAATTCCTAGTGCCTTGCCATTCATTGAATACTTCCTTGTCAAATTACTCCTTCCAAAGTGTATCACCTCACACTTTTCAGGGTTAAATTCCATCTGCCACTTATCTGCGCATTTGGCCCTCCTGTCTATATCTTTCTGTAGCCCAAGACACTCAACCTCACTGTTAATCACCCAGCCGATCTTTGTGTCATCTGCAAATTTACTAATCCTATGCCGCACATAGTCATCTAAGTCGTTTATATAAATGACAAATAATAGGGGACCCAGCACAGATCCCTGTGGTACATCACTAGACACTGGCTTCTAGGCTTCTAGTCACTGAAGCATCCTTCTGTCATCACCCTCTGTCTCCTACAACTAAGCCAATTTTGAATCCACCTTATCAAATTACCCTGTATCCTATGTGCATTTGCCTTCTTTATAAGTCTCCCATGTGGGACCTTGTCACACCTTTTGCTGAAATCCATATAAACTACATCAACTGCACTACCTTCATCCACACACCTGGTCACCTCCTCAAAAAATTCAATCAAATTTGTTAGGCATGACCTCCCCCTGACAAAGCCATGCTGACTATCCCTGATCAAACCTGTGTTTCCAACTGGAGATGGATTCTTTCCTTCAGAATTTTCTCCAATAGTTTTCCTGCCACTGACTTGAGACTCACTGGCCTGTAGTTCCCTGACTTATCTCTAGAACCCTTCTTAAATAGCGG
Source organism: Carcharodon carcharias (assembly GCF_017639515.1). Lineage (NCBI taxonomy): Eukaryota > Metazoa > Chordata > Chondrichthyes > Lamniformes > Lamnidae > Carcharodon > Carcharodon carcharias. The sequence goes on from NC_054469.1 coordinate 199,206,503, forward strand.
AACCACATTAGCTGTTCTCCAGTCCTCTGGCACCTCCCCCATGGCCAGGGAGGAATTAAAAATTTGGGTCAGAACTCCTGCGATCTCCCCCCTTGCTCCCCTCAGCAGTCTGGGACACAAATCATCGGGATCTGGAGATTTGTCCACTTTTAAGCCTGCCAAAACCTCCAATACCTTGTCACTCCCTATATCAATTTGCTCAAGAACCTTGCAGTCTCTCTCCCTAAGTTCCATATCTTCACCCTCATTCTCTTGGGTGAAGACGGATGTGAAGTATTTGTTCAACACTCTACCAAGGTCCTCTGGCTCCACCCATAGACTGCCCCCTTGGTCCCTTAAGGGCCCTACTCTTTCCCTGGTTATCTTCTTCCCATTGATATATTTATTGAATATCATGGTATTTTCCCTACTTTTACCAGCCAGAGCTTTCTCATATCCCCTCTTTGTTCTCCTGATTGCTTTCTTAAGCTCCACCCTGCACTAAGGCACTACATTCCAGTTACTGACCACTTGCTGTGTAAAAAGAAAAGAAAGATTTTCCCCATATTGACTTTGGTTCTTTTTGCCATTCACCTTCAACCAATGTCCTCTGGCTCTCACCCTTTCTGTCAATGGGAACAGTATCTATCTATCTACTCTGCACAGACCCCTCATGATTTTGACCACCTCTATCAAATGTCCTCTCAACCTTCTGTAAGAACAGCTTCAGCTTCTCTTGTCTGTCTGTGTAGCTGAAATCCCTCACCCCAGAACCATTTGCACCCTCTCTAATGCCTTCATATGCTTCCGAAGGTGTAGTGTCCAGAATTGGACACACTACTGGAGTTGAGTCCAAACCAGTATTTTAGAAAGGTTTGTCATAACTTCCTTGCTTTTGCACTCTATACCTCTGTTAATAAAACCCAAGATCTCATATGCCTTATTAATCACTTCCTCAAACTGCCCTGTCATCTTCAACGATTTATGCACATACACTCCCAACTCCTGCACACCTTTCAGAATTGTATCCTTTCGATTGTGACCTGAATGTCTTCCTGAAGTCCATTACTATCTTACTCACAGTTTCAAGTTTTGTGTCATCAGCAAATTCTGAGATTTTTCCCTCTAAGTCTTGCCCCAAGTCTTGGCATTCAAGAAGGTACTAGATAATTATTTGCAAATAACCAATGGGCAGGGGTACAGGGAAAAGGCAGGAGAATGGCACTGAGTCATAATGCTCATTCGGAGACCCGGTGCAGACACAAAGCGTCAAATGGCCTCCTTCTGCACAGTAACAATTCTGTGATTCTGTGAAGACATTCAGTTGTATCAAAGTGTCCTATCACCACTTTCTCAGGGTGATCGGGGTAGGAACCAAATGCCAATCTCATCAACAACACCCGCAACCTGAGAATGAAAAACAACCACTACTACATTGAGTGCTGGGGAACCTTCCTCCAGGCTAGAAAACAACCGATCATCACTACTGTTTCCTCTCACACAGCCAACTTTGTATCCAAGTTGTCACTGTCCCTTTTATTCCACAGGGTTTGAGTTTGCTGACAAGCTTGTTATGTGACACCTTATGAAATGCTTTTGGAAGTCCACGCATCAACCCCATAACCCTCACTAACCTTCTTTGTGACCTCATCAAAAATCTCAATCAAGTTAAACATAATTTGCCTTTAGCAAATCGTTTACCAAATACCAATTCATAATCCTAGAATGTTTAGCACTGTTTTTTGAATCAGATTTGTATTCATTTCATGAAGACTACAGATAACAGTTGAAGGTCACTAAGCTATTCAACTTGTCACATTCTTGACCAGGGTGATCACACGACTTTAGGTTATCTAGGAGGTATTTAATTGTTTTCTTAATTCTCGGGTTGTGGGTGTTGTTGATGAGATTACAAATGTTTCCTACCCCTGGTTGCCCTGAGAAAGTGGTGATAGGGCACTTTGATACAACTGAATGTCTTCACAGAATCACAGAATTGTTATGGTGTAGAAGGAGGCCATTTGGCGCTTTGTGTCTGCACCAGCTCTCCGAATGAGCATTATGACTCAGTGCCATTCTCCTGCCTTTTCCCCGTACCCTTGCCCATGATTATTTGCAAATAATCAAGTGCCCTCTTGAATGCCTTAATTGGACCTGCCCCCATCACACTTCCAGGCAGTGCATTCTAGACCTGAATTACTCACTGTGATAAATTTTTTTCCTCACATCGCATTTGCTTCTTTTGCAAATCAATTTAAATCTGTGCCCTCTCATTCTCGATCCTTTTATGAGCGATAAGTTTCTCCCTATCTACTCTGTCCAGCCCCTTATAATTTTGAATGCCTCTATCAAATCTCCTCTTAGCCTCCGCCACTCTAAGGAGAATAGTCCCAACTTCTCCAATCTATCTTCATAACTGAAGTTTCTCATCCCTGGAACCGTTTTTGTAAACCTCTTCTGCACTGTCTCCTATGCGTTCACATCTTTCCAAAAGTATGGCGCCCACAGTGGTACACAATAATCCAGCTGAGATCTAACTAGTGCCCTATACAAGTTCATCTTAACTTCCTTGCTCTTGTACTCCATGCCCCTATTAATAAAGCTTAGGATACCTGTATACTTTATTAACTACTCTCTCCACCTGTCTTGTCAGCTTTAATGACTTATGCTTCTAGATCATTAATATCTATCAGGAAAAGCAAGGGTCCTAATACTGGCCCCTGGGGAACTCCACTACAAACATTTCACCAGCCTGGAAAATTACTGGTTCGTGTTACTCAGCCAGTTTTGTATCCACATTGCTACTGTCCCTTTTATTCCGTAAGTTATAACACTGCACTGTATCAAATGCCTTTTGGAAGTCCATGTACCTACATCAACAGCATTATCCTCATCAACCCTCTCTAGTAACTCTTCAAAAAAAACCCCAGCAAGTTAGTTAAACACAATTATCACTTAAGAAATCCATGCTGGCTCTTCGTAATCAACCTACATTTTTCCATGTGACTATTAATTCTATCCTGAATAATTGCCTCTAGTGATATGAATATAAATTCTTGTAATACGAATGCAGTTTTTTCATGATTTTATGTACCTATTAGAATTATCATACTTAATAGTTTTAAAGGAACAAATAGTTTTATAATCATGCTTTGTGGGCATCTTGGCTTTCACCATCTATTCAACACATCTTTAATTTCATGCATTTATTAATTCTCAAATATTGCACAGGTCACAATAAGAAATAATTTCTAGAAGGGTGCACTTTGAAATACTTTTAAATGGATACCCTATTCTAAAGGGAACTTTAACTTTTATCAAAAGTAAGGTGCTTGAGTTATGCAATCTCAGCATCCAAATTAACACTTATTTAAACTTCCATTTTGGGCTGTTGGCAAAAATGTTTTTCACAACCTCTGAAAATTATCAGTTAACTACTGAAAGAAAATGCTAATTTACACTTTCACCACTTCAAGGTTATTAGTTCACACTTCAAGCCCATGGTTCCACCCTTAGATGCTAATTTATTCAGAACTTCGCTTGATGAGCTGGCTTGGGTCTAGGGAGGTTTTTATGGCATCAGAGGTACTATGTAAATACAAGTTGGTATTATTGGTCCTCTGTTCCTACTGAATGAATTTCATGATCTTTGTGTCAAATCTCTCCATATTCTTACTCTGCCTCATCTGAGCAATCTTCTACAGCTGTATGTCCCCACACCATGCATCATAGACTGACACTGACAGCTCTTTCACTTTGCCATGAAGCCATTCTTTTGTCACGACATTCCTCTGCAAATCATTCCTAAAATCATTTTCTCTTTTAATTTCTCTGCATACCTTCAAAAGTCTTCTAAATACCTTTCTCTTTAGCGTTGCTAGGTGAGATATGATGGTAGATGAGCAATAGCTAGCACTTAAAGAATTAATACCTACTTTGCAACAAATATACATTCCATTTTGTCCACTGTGGCTTAGTTGGTAGGATTCACCCCTCAGAGTCAGAAGATTGTGATTCCAGGTCCCACTGCAGGACTTGAGCATAAAAATTATAGTATTAGGGTCTGGTACATAATAGGGTTAACGTGGGACTGAGTACAGTATTGATACACAGTGATGTAAGAGAACACATGATCCACATCTAGGGGTCAGTCCAGTGTTGGACAGAGCCGTGTGCACAAGCAAGCTTGAAGACAGCTCCTCGCTTGAACCCTTTACTGGATATATATATATATAGTTCTTGTAGTTAATAAGTACATGCAGTTAACCTACTTAAGGCTACAAAGACTTCATTAAGGTATCCATACCCCACAACATGGTGGCAGTGAATGGAAAAACCCCAAACCTCCCAAAATGCTGAGAAAAACTAAAATTCTAAAATCCTACAAGGCTAAAGAAAATTTTGAAGAATCATTTTGACCTGAAGAAAAGCTGGAGAAGCTGGAGGCAAAAATTTAAAATTCTTCAGTAGAAGATTCCATGGGATCTCTTGGAAGTCCGGCTTCAATTCCCAGAGTGCAGAGTCAGCAGACCTAGCGGGGCTGAGCTAAAGCTTTTAAGTTCCAGGATAAAGCAGGTCCTGAGAAACTTTTAAATAGCTCAATGGTCAGGAATTGCAATTTAAAACTCCGTCAGAAAACTCAGATTCCCGAACTGGCATCTGAACATGTGGCATCCGAGCTTGCTCTGAGTGAAACAAAAATAAATTTAATTCATTAATTCGGAAGAATCATGACTAAAGAATCAGCTTTAAAGACCAGTAAAGGTCAGGTTTTGACGTTTTGTGACCCTAAAGCATAGCACTGAAATGGAGGAGTCTGCTACTAGTCAATCCAGACAGTCATTGTTTAAAAATTTTTCGAGGCTGAGCACAAGTGCCATTACAGTGGGAGCCTGTCAAAGCTGGAATGCACTTGAAAACCTTTTGTCTTCAAATGAATGGTGGTGCCATGTTGAATTTCAGCAACTTTTTAAAGTTGAACCTACCTTAAAACTTTTTTAACCATGGATCAGAAATCCACTCTTCTAGGTAAATTTGGACTTATCTAAGGCCCAGATCAATCACAAGATTGGGGACTTTGGGGAAAAAGATTCCTTAGATACATGGTTGTTTCAGGCCTGAATGAAAAGACAGAAGCTGAATTAGTTACCTGCTTGATTCGGTAGGCCCAATAGCGGACGACATTATTGCTAGACAAGGAATCAACAAATCATCTGCTACGTTTGAAGAACTACTAAAACCATTTGATGTTTATTTCAACCTAAGAAGTAACACAATCCCCAAAAGGGCTAAACTTAATTAGCATGTCCAGGAACCAGGAGAACCTTTTGACTCTTTCCTTAATGATCTGTACAGGATGGCCAGAGGCTGTCAATGTAGAGACCTAAAATCTGAACTTAATAGAAGAATAGTTGTAGGAGTAGCGGACGACGCACTCTCAGACACGCTGCAAGTGAAGGAAGATCTAACCCTCAAGAAAGCTATCCAGATTGTTGGGCTTTGTGAACTCTGTGTGCAGCACAGGTCCATTTCAAGAGGCGAACGTAAGCCATGGTACAAAAGAAGCATCACAGCCCAGTTAGTTAAATGGCACAGAAACAGGGACACTCCAGGCCAAGGGAAGCAACACCCTAACCAACCAGTAGAACGACCATGCCAGCGTTATGGAGCAAAGTGCGAGATCAATGTCCTGTAATTTCAGCCCAGTGCTTCCAATGTAACAAAATTGGATATTTCAGTAAAATGTGCAAGACAAACCATCTAAACACACAAAACCTAAAGATGATTTGTAAGGTTGAGACTACATGCCAAGAGGACAGACAGCTGTGCTTCTTCGGTGAGGTCAAAGATCCAGAATTTTTGTATTGGAATGCGGTCATTTCCGTTAACAGCCATCTGACAAATCTTAAATTGGACACGGGTGCCAGTGTTACGGTCCTTTCGGACAAAGAACAGCGCTGAGAGACCTCTGGCGTCGAATAACAGTCACGCCACTTTACAGGCCCAGAGGAATCCGACTTCCCGCCATAGGCATGATTCTGGAACTACTAAGGAATGGCACCGTCTGTAGCTAGTCGTCTTCTCACTTGAGCAGAGATAGGTATGTATCCCAAAGATGTGCCTAGGAATCCTTTTTGGAAATTCACAGGTAAGGTTTGCACTGCAATTGTGCAGAAGTGCAAACTTCCCCTAGGCAATTGTCCTGCACAGAAAGCCATCCAAAAATGCGATCTAAATTGCAAACATCGGATGGTTTTGATTGGGTTACACCAACAGTTACCCAGAAAACGTTAGAAGAATTAAAACAACTTCTAACTTCGGGATAACTATTGTACAGGCCCAGACCGAAAACCCCACCCACAGGAAATCCCATACCACTAACCCTTCCCACCCCCCGACCCTCCCACCAGCCCCCAGAAGTCTCTTGCTAAACCTCCCCCCTCCCCCACAGGATGCCTCACATCTGCACTAGACCCCCCCTCCCCGCCAAACCTCCAGGCAGGCCCGACTTTCACTCTGGGGAAGTTCAGGCCCACAGTTGTACTGGCACATTTCCAGAGTGTACAGGGTCAGAGGGACCTTGGACCAATGTGCACAGATCCTTGAAGGTGGCAGGACGTATTAAGAGAAAAGTTAGCGAAGTGTATGGGATCTTGGGCTTCATGAACACGTGTATGGAGTACCAGAGCAAGGAAATTATGCTGAATCTTTATAAAGCTCAGATTAGGCAACAACTAAAGTATTGCAATAAGATAAAAGCAAAATACTGCAGATGCTGGAAATCTGAAACAAAAACAGAAAATGCTAACAAAAACTCAGGTCTAGCAGCATTTGTGGAGAGAGAAACAGAGTTTAAGTTTTGAGCCCATATGACTCGATACTAAACTAAACAATATTAAAGTATTGCGCCCAGTTCTGGCCACCACACTTTTGGAAGGACGTGAGGATCTTTGAGAGAGTGCAGAGGAGATTCACCACAATGGGTCCATGGATGAGAAATGTTAGCTACAGTGTTAGGGTGGAAAAGCCAGCATTGTCCTCCTTGGAGCAAAGGAGTTTGAGGGGAGTTTTAATAGAGGTGTACAAGATTAAACAAGGTAGACCAAAAAAAGCTGTTCCCATTAGCTGATGGCACAAGGATTAGGGGACACAGATTTAAGGTTTTGGACAAGAGATACAACAAATGCACAGGAATGTAAGAAAGAACTTTTCACACAACAAGTAATAATGATCTGGAACTCGTTGTTGAAGAGCTTGGTGGAAGCAGAGATGATTAATGATTTCAGAAGGAAATTAGATGTACACTTGAGGGAAGTAAACTTGCAGGGCTACAGGGATACAGCAGGTGAATGGGACTCACTGGACTCTAGAGAACTGGCATGGTCTTGATGGGCCAAATGGTCTCCTTTGGTGCCATTACGATCTATGGTGTTTTCAATTTGGATTCTTTCATGACAACCACAAATTGGAAAATTTATAACAAGCCGTAGAAAACTCGTGGAAGAATAAACCCTCCTTCAGTGTAGGTGCTGGAATTTCCTCCATATTTGATGGCTAGGCAAGACCATTATCACTGAAAAAGCAAAAAAGCATTTGTGAGATCTTGCTGTGTGCATATTGGCTGCTGTATTTCCTTGTGTTATAGTGTCCACACTTCAAAAGTACTCCATTGGCTGTAAAATGCATTACGATGTCCAGAGACTGGGAAAAGTGCTGCATTAATGCAAATTCTTCCTTTACTTCTATTTCCTGATACTTGGCCGTTACAGCCTTTGACCTGGTCACCATGTTTTTTTTAAAATTACTTTTTAACCTTAGTGCTTAATATCCTTAAACTGTATGCCATTTATTGATAGTTAATAAAGCAGAGCATTGTACCATTGTAACAACTTTTGTTTTGACAAGATCTCTGTTTCAGAGCATTATCATTTCTGAATTAAAACATCCCCGTTCTTGTGGAGACTGCTCGTTGTCATCAAAAGCCATGCCCATAATCATATCTAACAAACTTCTTATTTAGCTAGTTTGACTGTAACTCACACACTGGGAATCCAAAGTGTCCAAGCTCCTCAATTCAGCATTCTGTTACTGTACATGCTATTATTCCAATTTCATTGCTTCCATACAAATCAATAATTGTTTATCAGTTAATCAAATGTGGTAGTGTATTTTTATAGAGAAAGAAACAGCAACCTTTATTTAATGGTAATTTCAATATCTGACTCTTGCAGTAGTTCATTGTGATGTAGTATGGCTCAAGCAGTCAGCCGACTATTGAGGATAACAGTCAGTTGAGTGATGATTTGTGGGCTGATTTTTAAATTGGCTTTTAAATGTATGAAGGTAACTTTTAAAAATTATGTTCCCAGCAGATGACATCCATGCTCTGAATTCTCAGTATGAGGATCCTGATGGGCAAAGTTCTGCACTGGGAGTCCAAATTGGTAATGTTAGCCTTGTATAGCATGATTACATGGGTTCAGGTCTGAAATACATCAGAATTTAATCAAGGGGTCCACCAGTGTTAATTGTGCCCAAGTTGTGTATAGATGACCTCAACATATCTTGCAGGGTTGACCCTCATTATACTTTCAACCATGGCTCAGTTGGGAGCGCATACACCTTGAGTCACAAGATTTTTGGGTTCAAAGGCTGGGTTTTATGGGGTGGGGGCCATATAGCCCACAGCCATAACATGAGGTCAGAGGGCTAAACAAGTTGGAATGGGACATCTGCCCCTCAGTGGGAGAATGTCAGGCCCTCGATAGCTGCTAGCTGACCAGAGCTGACTGCAAGCAGGCCCAAGAAGAAGGCAACCATAGTGTTTGAAACCAGGTAAGTTGAGGGTCTTGGATGGGGGTGGATAGGCAGCCTGGACTGGAGGGGTGGAGAGGGCATGTTTTGGATGCCAAGGGGGAGGAACAAAGTGGGAGATGTTGACACCTTGAGGAGTATGGGGATGCCCTCCTCCAATGCTCAAGGAGCACCTCCTGAATGGATTGCCCGTGCCCCGAAACCCTTCCCTCCTGCCTTTAGAGATTTTTTAAAAAAAGGCCAGCCCACCTGCCCACGCCAACCATTTTATGGCATGGACAGCGTATTATCTGGGTCAGTTAGTTTGTTAACAAGGTCAATTGACTCTTAATTATGTAGTTAAAAATGGTGGGCAGGCTGATTTCTGCACCTACTGTATTATGGGAGACAGCTCAGAGGTGGCGGGAAGATGGTGGACTTGCCACCCCTTGTATTTTACATGTACCATCTCTCCTGCCCCCCGCCACTGCCAATAGCATGCCGGCGGGGGCTGTAAAATCCAGCCCCAAGTTCCACTCTAGGGCCTGAGTACAAAATCAAAGCTAGCACCTAGTACATTACTGGAGTGCTGCATTGCTGGACGTGCGATCTTTCAGATGAGAAGATAAACCGAGGTTCCATCTGCCTGCTTGGGTGGATGTAAAAGATCCTATGGCACTATTTTGAGGAATAGCCAGGTTCTTTATTCCAGAATTGGCATTGAAAAAAACAGATCACACCTATCACATCATATTGCTGTTTGTGAAAGTTTGCTACGCACATATTGGCTGCCACATTTCCTACATTGCAACAGTAAATATACTTCAAAAAATACTTCATTGCTGTAAAGCACTTTGAGATGCCCGGTGGTCATGGTAAACGTATATAAGTGCAAATTTTTCCTTTCCTCTCCTTTTTTCCCCTCTCCTTTGCACCCCCCCCCTGACTTTCTAAGGCCCCAACATCCCACCTGCCAGTGATGAGGTGTTTGGAGTTTTTAACATTACTGCGACTGCTGCAAAACATTTTCATTTCAAAAAAATTTCTCTTTAAGTGGTCGCTAGATATCCCACCCATCACTTGCAGATTGCATGTTGGGAGCTTTCTGTGAAAGCATGGAGGGCCACACTGCAAGATTTGTCAGGCCCAACTGTACGTGACTTGAACAGACACACTGCCTGCAACTGAAATGTTCCTGGCGTCTTTATGTTCAATTTGAAAACTCTTACATGTTCAAATACACACTTCTGCCACTGTGGTGAATTTATTTAGATCCTGGCTTGTGTAGATATGCTCAATATTTTGGGACATTATCTGTCATTTAGATTTTAAGTTATTTTCTAGGACCCTGCAGCAATTTAGCTTAGCTATTTGTAACTAGTACTGCATGAAATATTTATCTGAGTGCACATTTCTAATGATGCTACACATTAAGTCTTAGTGCCTCCGGTAGGCAAAATTGAAATACCATGGAAAATAACTGAAGGCACCCTAGCCTTTAATTATTCGTTTTAATGATAATTAAGAACTTGAGATAAAAATTACTCCAGCATTAGCACTAACTGCTCCAACAGCTACTTGCTTTTATATAGTGCCTTCAACATAAAATATCATCTTAGGTGATTCACAAGCATAATCAAAAGTAAAGGAATCCAAGCTAAAGAAGCAGATATTTGTAGGATCAAAAGCTAGATCAAAAAATGAGTTAAAAAAAATCTCAAAAGAGGAGAGGGTCTTTAGGAGGTATGGTGAAGGAATTCCAGACCCTAGGCTCGAGGTGGCTGAAGACATGGCTGTCGACGGCAGAGCAAAAAACGAAGGGATGTACAAGAGGACAGGGCCAGAGTAATCAAGCGTTTTTATGGATCATAGAGTTCAAGGAGCCTATAGAGATACAGAGGGGGCAAGAACATGAGTGTTTTAAACAAGGATAGCAATTTTAAACCAAATGCACTATGGGACTGGGAGTAAATTTGGCCAGTTACAACAGGACTAGGTGGTGAGGATATGGGTGGAGAGTTTTAGGTTAAAGTTTACCAAAGGTAAAAGATGGGAACTGGCTAATAGGGCATTGGAATTTTGAGTCCAGAGGTTATAAAGGCATGGATGAGGGTTCCAGCAGCAGATGTGGATGTAGGTGATCTTGATGACGGTGTTGGAAAGAGAGTTTGGGGGGTCTCCAAGGTTACAAAACATTGTTCAGCCTGAGAGTGGCCAATGGGGGATAGAATCAGTATCAAGTATATGGTGTTTGGGATGGAAGATGAAGAGGATGCCTACAGTTTTCTCCATGTGTAACTGGAGGAAATTGCAACAACTTGGGCAAGCAATGTAATAACCCAGGCAGTGGAGGGGTCAAGAGAGGTGGGGGAAAAGTAAAGCTTGGCATTGCCCAGGTCAATGCGAAGCTGGCCCCATGTCTCTCGATGATGTTACCAAGGGCCAGCACGTAGCTGTTGAAAAATTGTCGGATGCAGTACCATAATGGTTTAATAAATTTTAGAATATTTGAATAACCGACTGTAAGTCTATAAAAGTTAAATTTTACCAGGTCAAGCAACTCATCAAACGCTAAAGCTAATTAGAAACTCTGCAAATAGCAACTCTGCTCAGATGAGTGATAGCTTGACGCGTGTTGTATATGAGCAGCTAATTGACCCTGCAGATCTTTGTCACCAAGGCCAGGATTTTATGGCCCCTCACTCAAGAGGAAATCCCACCTTGGAGATCTGCCGGCCAATCAGATTGGCTGACAACTCTCCAGTCCCTCCAGGAGCAGTGCTGCAGTGATCAGACGAGGCACTGCAAGAAGCTTTCTAAGCCTGAGTGTAGGGAATCAGAGAAAAAGATAAGTGTCGGTGTTGGGCGGGGAGGAGTGGAGAGGGAGATATGCAGGCCACCAGGCCTTAATTTGGGGCAAGGGTGAGCCTCCTATCTGAGGACCTGCCCGCCCTAGTGTGAACTTGCTTTGAGGCCAGGGCGGGCAGGAACCCGGACGGAATCCTGTTGTGCAATTTCACATTTCACTACCCGTTCCCCCCCCCCCCCCCACCCCCCACAACCTGCCAGGGGAAAGGGCATGGGGGTGGTGGTTAGTGTAAAATTCTGGCCCATGTTATTCTGTGCAGACTCCAAATGTTTTCAAGTTAAGCAGAATAATGATGACAAGCAATGACAGTTTTCCTGTCATTACCACAAAATTCAAACCATTACATGTCCACTTCATTTGTTTTGCTTGAAGGAGAACAATCCCAGCTTCTCCAATCTCTCTACACAACTGAAGCCCCTTATTCCTAATATTATCCAGATAAACCTCATCTGTACCCTCTCTAAGGCCTTGGTATCCTTCCTCAACAACAACGGACTGTGTTTCATCCATTTGGGGACACCCCTCAAGATTGGTCTCCAGGATGGCGTATGAGGCAGTGGAGCAATTAAAATCAGGCATGCAGAAGAGGCTGGAATTAGAGGAGCGCAAATATCTCAGAAGCTTGTGATGCTCATGGACATTACTGAAATAGGAAGGGGGTGAAGCCATGGAGAGATTTGAAAATAAGGATGAGAATTTTAAAATTATAGGGGCACAGCACTTGGTGTTGAGTCATGGGCAGCAGAGTTTTGGATGACCTCAAATTTACGGGGGGTAGAATGTGGGAAGCCATCCAGGAGTGAGTTACAATAGACAAGTCTCGAGGCAGCAAAGGCCTGAATGAGTGTTTCAACAGCAGATGAGCTGAGGCAGGGGCAAAGGTGGGAGATGTTATGAAATAGATAGTCTTGGGAGCGGCATAGCTTGGCATAGGTCATGGGGATGGCTGAAGGAGCATAGCTTGGTATAGAGAGCATGAGGGGCCTTAAGGAGTTGATGGATGGGGCATGGGGAGTGTGTGGGGTGTGAGGGCTGGAGGGCCTTTCTGTTTTCATTTTAACTGGGACCACGTCCCACAGCCCCAGGACAGGCCTCTTAAACAGCCCACTTCAGCACCTGACAGCCCCGTGACTTCTTGCGACCCCTTTCCAGAGTCAGCTAGTCCAACCCCAGCCTGCCCGTTTCTTCACCCCCCCATCCTCTGAAAATGAAGACCTCACATTTGCTGGTGCTTTCCCTGAGGCAGGTGGCTGAGCGTGGAATTTTCCTGACTCTTACTACCTATCTCAGTGATGAAAATCCAGCCCTAAATTTCCATTTTCACTGTCTACTGCTTTGATTTCTTTTTTTCCTTTCCTTCCATTAACAAGTGCCAGGTTTCTAAGCACGTTCAGAATGATAAGTTCTTATATATTATAGTCCATAGAATTATTCACTTTTCCTTGACATTTTGCTTTAATAAAGTCATTGGCAGGACTTTCCTCCCCTATGAGCAGCCCCCCAATATTGTACTGAAAGCAATGCAACAAACAGCACTACAAAGAGATGTTTGGGTCTGTTTGATCAAAAATGGAATTTCTTAACACTTCAGACATGCTGAATGTTTGTTTCAACAGTGCACTTAGGGTTAAAGCATCGATGGAAGGCAGCCTGCGTTGTGATGCTGATTGGTTTCACTTTTAAATGCATTTGGGATCATCAAGTGATAAATTAAAATTTAAATGTGGTTACAATGCATTGCAAACAATGACGAGCACCTTTTATGGCTGTTAAAGCAATAAGCAAAGCTTATTATGAAAAGTGCACTGTAGCCAATAGCTCTTTTTTTCTTGCAGAGCAAAATGCGTTTATGTATCAAACCCTTATCTTGAAACAATGAACGAAGATATTTTATATCACTTTGACCTTGGAACGAAAACTCATGACTTCCGTGCTATGTTTGGAGATGTCAAGGTAAGCTCTCAGAATGGTTGGGCTGTATTTTACTGAAATGGCGTAAGTGCCGACATTGGGTTGTGTGACCATACAGGTGGATAGCAGGACGTAATATTGGATTTTGCCGTTAGCATCCAATTAATGGTTGACTGGCATGGGAGCCGACCAATAATGGGTGCAGGGTGGAAGGAAGTTCTGGCAGCTCAAATGCAGGTGCCATATTTAAAGGGAAGGCAACACTCACACATAAGTGGAAACTGAAAGGGAGGCTAAACAAGGGTAACTGTGGAGGAACGGCTGGAGTTAGAGGAAGGGTGGTTTCAAGGTTTAGTGTTGCCTCCCTGAACATGTTCCTGCAGTCATTAAGGGAATGGAGAGAAGTGCTATTCACAGTTGATAAGAAGAGAACTGAAGGCATGGCTGGAGATCGCAGGTGAAGTTGGCAGCCACAGGGTGTCACACGAACATATGTGCAGTGTCACAAGCGACTCAATGACTTGGTGAAGACAGGCAAGGTGAGTGGAATTCATTATAGCAGGCTCCCTAACCCTGGATAACGCAAATGGTGCAAATGAAATGAGACGAGGTTGCCAACCCATGCATCGGGCATGACCCAGGTACCAGCCTCAACAGTGAAATGCAGAGTAGCCTCATAGCACAAGCCAGAGGACGTCAGTCAGAGTTAATGCTGCATTGCTCATGTTGAATGGCTGCTTGCAGCATATCTCCCAGTGGTGCACAGATGGATATGGAAATTGGCACAGATTATCAAGCAAAGCTTCGCTATGAGAGACAAGTGACACTTTTCTCCTGCAAACACAGGCATACAATGAGTTCATAATGCCAGGGAATGGAGAAGGACTGGGGGCAGATTGCCATTGGTTGCTGAATTGACACCAACGGAGGAGAAGGAGGCAGTGGTAGTAGGAGGGATTACTGTGAGGTGGGTGTGGAGCCGATACAACGTGAGTAGCCCTTATGGAAACAGCCATGAAATCTGCTGACGAGTACTAGCTATAGTGCTCCAGATGAAGGACAAGCATAAGGAGTTGGAGGAAAACCCAACACCCTCACATCACTTTTGTGCCTCGCACAGGACCAGTAGCAGTTGAGGCAGCAACAAGGGGGGGCAGGTGGATTCGCATGAGACCTCAAAAGAAGAGCCACCATCTGCAGAGACACTGTCACATTATCCTAGACCATCCTCCACCAGTGCAGATACATTTATGTTGGTGTGTGGTTAGAAAGGGTAGTGCCAGCTGGTGATCATGGAACAAAGCACATGATCAACTAATGAGATAGTGACACCTGTGGCCACACCCTATTGGAGGGCTGAGGAAGGGCCCTTCAATGCTCAGCTTCACGCTGATGATAAGCCTCTGCACTAGTGGGCAGTTTCCAGTTGGTGAGCTCTGGAGAAGGAGGCCATGTGGAAAGGCCTGATCTGCATAAGATGAATATGCTCCTTGGCTTAATGTCATAACGGTCCCACTGAAGTGGCAAGGGCATTTAAGGAAAGGCCACCAAGGCTATATGAGGAAGAAGATTGAGTCGTTCTCATGGCTTTTTAAGGGATACTCCACAGAAATGCATCCATGAGTGATTTGTAGGTTTCCCTGGCTTGCATATCAATTTCCATTGACAGCAACTCCTTGGGTGCATTACCGTTTCTTACCTGGTCTCAAACCCTCTCCATAACTTCCTCAGAGGAGAAGGAAGAGGCAGTGCTTTCAAGGAGTTCCTCATTCTCCTAAGCTGCTCCCCTCTGGAGTGCCAGGTTGCACAGAGCACAGCATTCCACAGTAATTTTTGTGACCCTTGATGGGGCTTACTGCTGGATTCTCTCAGAGCTATATAAAAATTTGAACCTCATTTTCAGTAGGCATATAACATGTTCAATGGCTGCCCCTGTAGTCACATGGCTATGGTCACTAATGGCTTACATTTACGTGGAGGGCATGTCTAATGTCCTTGTCACCCAGCATCCATCTACAAAGGAGTTTGGGTGGCCTGAAAAGCTGAGGCACCTGGAACTGTCTTAGGGTCAGCAAGTTGTAGTAGTTTTCCACACCTGCAGGAATCCTTCAGCGGTGATCACATACTTCTTGTACATTCAAGTTGAAACCATTCGTATTGATGAAGGCTCCAGGCTACTCTGTGGGAGTCTTGATGGCTAGATGCCTTCATTGGATTACCCCCTGCACTGGGGGGAAATCCAGTGTTGGCCCCAATCCTACTGCTCTCTCTGACTGTCTGGCCTGATCTGTGTGAAATTGCATGTATTGCCCTGCCCTCTGTTACATGGCAATTTGAAGCAGCAATGGACTTCTGACTGGGATATCCCACAGACGTCAGTAGATGATCCCTAGAATGATCCTGAGGTGTAAAAGTTGAATACCACCATTTACCTGTGCCACCACAGGCGATGAATGCTCACCATATCTAATCAGGCTCAAATCCCCCTCCAGCATTGAGTTCAGCTCTGATACCACCTGCCTGTACAGACACGGTCTTCGTTGATAATGATGCTGTAAAATCTCCATGAAGCAGAGCCTTTTGTACTAAACCTTTTTAGCTGGGTAGCATCTGCTGTGATCATGAGCCTGCATTTGTGACCCTCTGCACCCTCCTCAAATGCATCCCTTTCCATGAACTCATAAACCTGCTGCTCCTCTTGAGTGTTGCAGCCCCACTCTCAGTTGTGGTTGCAGCTCTCCCTGTCTCTTCTCTCCTCCTCCCTCTCTCACTAACTCTTTCTCATTTCCTCCCCGCATACCTTCCAGAAGATTCAAACTCTAAATGCATAAGACCCATTGATAAACAAAACACTCACTTCTCAAAGTCTCTCAATCCCCTACTTCTGCATGACAGAGTTGGACCTCGGAGAAACCCTTCCAGTAATATACCTCAGATCTGTGCTTCCATTTTGCAGGACCTCCAGCTTATTGCTCTTGTGCTATAATGCTTCTCAACAGCTTTATGTTGCAACACTGCTGTTCTCAATGGATTCCACTTTCAGCTCCCACCCGTCTGACACTGTATTGTCACCTCCTTAAAGCTATCAAGCTACTGAGGCTCTGTGGATTTCCTGTGCCCCAGTAAAATTTGAAAACCACCTCAAAATAGCAGACAGTTGGCTTCTTAACAGGCTCAGTTGCTTGTCTGCCACCGCTATGTGTGATCTCAACTGCTTCTGGGAAATTTGCCCAGGGGCAAGAACACATCACGGTTCCATCTGCATTCCCCTGCAACTTTATTGGCCATCAAACCCCCCCGCAACCAGGCCGCACACCCATCTTCCTGTAACTGATAACATTCTGTCAGGATTATAGCATTTAATTTTTGTAGAATGATGGATAAAAATGATGCCATGGTTTCTTATTGTCTTTTTTTGTGGCAGTTTGTATGTGTCGGAGGAAGTGCATCGCGAATGAAAGCCTTCAGTCAATACATGAATGAGCTGTTGGGACTGGGGCGTGCCACTGATGACATTCCCAATATCTGTGCACACACTGACCGTTACAGTATGTACAAAGTGGGGCCTGTCCTTGCAGTCAGTGTAAGTAACTACAAAAGCCAATTAGGCGTACTGATGGATATACATGACCTAATTGTAACTGTTTACACAGAGCAACATATTACTTGGGACAATTAAAAAGATGTATGCAATCTTTGTGAGATTTGACATCTCTTACCTTTCACTTATTCTTCACTCACATGAAATCAGATATTTCTCCATCTCATGCACCTTTTATAATTTTTGTCCAAGAACATTTATTGTTTTGATATTCAGAAGTGAGGTTTCGCTAGAATTAGTAGCAGTGTTCAAATACAGGGGGGATGACAGGCACATCTGCCTTCAAAATTTCGCAAAAAGCTCAAATTCAATATTCAATCATGAGGGTGACCAATGGGAGAGAAGTTGCCCCCATATTTGGGAGAGACAGATTCTGTGAAGAGCTTCTCTTTGAATCAAAGATTCTGTCTTTCTCATCCTCTGTGCTCCAGCTTCTCCAATTATAGGTTTCCCACTCTTCCTGCTCCTCAAGAGATGGAATCTATTTTTTTAATCATTCATTCATGGGATATGGGTGTCAATGGCTAGGTCAGCATTTATTGCCCACCCCTAATTGCCCTTGAGAAGGTGGCGGTGAGCTGCCGCCTTAAACCACTGAGGTCCATGAAGGCAGCTCACCACCAACTTCTCAAAGGCAATTAGGGATAGGCAATAAATGCTGGCCTAGCCAGCGATGCCCACATCCCATAAATGAATAAAAAAATTTGGAGGAGCAATACAAACAGGAGAGTTGTGACTGGAGGAGTTGATAGACTGATTACAATGTCCTGTGGCTGTGAAACCAAAGGAAGAATGTTTATTTGATATTTTACCTGAGAAAATGCTTGGCATTCATTCAATTCATTTTCAGTTGTCAAATTTTCAATTGGAAACTCCTGTCCTAGTTCATCACCTATTAAAGTTGAATCATTCAAAGTCAACTATTTCAGTTCAGGTTCTTCCATGATCCCAAAATCTGACTCATCTCCTAAAATTGTATTTGTAAATGATCATTAGAACACCCTGACAGCAGTAGCATGTATATTATGAAGAAAAATCCCAAGAACATGGCTCATTTTTAATTTGGTTGCAAAGAACTACAATTAATGTTTGGTCCATCCAATCTATATCACAGTAAAGTGCAGATGATCATGTGAGGAGCTGCATTAGCTCGGAAAAATCACTGAAATATGAAATATATGTTAATTAAAGCATTCACTATCTGATGAATTAGTTTGTATGTATTCCCCTTATTGCACAGCTGGACCTTTGGAAATTGATATCCTGACATGTTTGTCAGCTGTCATTTTAAATGCAAGTATTAAGGGGAAAGAAACTTGAAATTGGCAGATCAAAACCAAAGAATGTTGAAGTGTTAATTGTTCGCAATTCATTTTTAAAAGGGGCTGTAGATGTGAGACAGATTCCCAATAAGTTACCTTGTGCCAAGTAGTTAGAACTTTCATTTTGGAAATGGAATATGGGAGATTTATTTATAATAAATTAACAGCAACATCTTACATGTATTAACTTGGAATCTATGTGTGTGTGTGTGTGTGCTGACTTTACCTTCCTTGTATATTTCATGTGCTTAAATAGCACCATGAATTGTCCCACCTTTTTGCTTTAAGAAAAAGGCGAAGATGGAGTAGAGAACACTCCTGGATGACCAAACACTGCTTAATACTCTTGCATAACATCTGATTTGGAGCATTGCTGCTCCCTTCCTGTTGGCTAGCTCATTGCATGGAAGAGAATTGCCGGTTATGCTTAAAGGCAGCAAGCAGTATCGTGGGCAATATATGAGGATTAAGTTCTCCAAGAAACTTATAATAAGCCACGAATAACATACTGACACCAATTTCTATGCTTATAAAAGCAAAGCCTGAATGGTTTATTTCAACACTAAAATTGAGTTATTAGCTTAAATTGCTCTGCTGATATTTTTCCTCTTCAATTTTCTCAACTTACCCATGTCAAATATAAAAATTCAATCATATTATGATCGCTACTACCTAGGGATGCCTTCACTGAGGTTATCAATTAATCCTATCTCTTTGCACAGTACCAGGTCTAGTGTAGCCTGCTCTCTGGTTGGCTCCAGAACGTGCTGTTCTAAGAAACTCTCCAGAAAACATTCTATGAACTTATCTACACTACCTTTGCCTATCTGATTTTTCCGGTCTATATGTGGTTTAAAATATCCCATGATTATCGCCATACCTTTCTGACAATCTCCCATTATCTCTTCCTTTATACCCTGTCCTACTGTATAGTTACAATTAGGGTGCCTGTACACTATGTACACTACTCCCATAAGTGACTTCTTTTCTCATTTCTCATCTCAACCCAAAGCACTTCTACATCCTAGTATCCTGTACTTAGCACATTAGAGAGGGATGACCTAATACCATCATTAATTAACAGCCACCCCTCCATGTTTTCCAAATTCCTGTCCTTCCTAAATGTCACATACCCTTCAATAATCAGGTCCCAATCTATGTCATCCTGTAGCCATGTGTCTGTAATGGCTTTCAGATTGTACTTATTTATTTCTATTTGCATATATCAATTCATCTGTTTTGTTTTAAATGCTACGTGCATTCAGATACAGTCCTTAGTTTTGTCCTTTTATTATTTTTTAATGCCTAGCTTTATCTGCTGATTTACTCTTAGATTTGTACTCTCTGTCCCTTCCTGTCACAGTCTGCTTATTATTTCCCATATTAGGACCTTTTTCTCTTGCCTTGTCTCTACTCCTTGGCTTTCCATGTCTTCCCAAATTTGATCCCTTGCCCCTACTATTTAGTTTTAAACCCTTCCTAGCTATGCCACTCGCTAAAACATCAGCCCCAGCACAGTTCAGGTGTAGACCGTCCAAATAGTACAGCCCCCACTTTCCCCAGTACTGATGCCAGTGCCCACAAACCAGAACCCACTTCTCCTCCAGCAGTCTTTGAGCCACTCATTCGTTCCTCTAATCTTGTTTACCATATGCCAATTTGCAAGTGGCTCAGGTAATAATCCAGAGGCCATTACCTTTGAAGCTCTGCTTCTGCTCTGCTAGCTCCTCATACTGACTATGTAGAACCTCCTTCCTCATCCTGCCTATGCCATTGGTACCTATGTGGACCACGACGACTGGATCGTCCCCCACCCACTGAAAGTTCCTCTCCAGCCTCGAGCAAATGCCCTGAACCCTAGCATCAGGCTGGCAACATAGCCATCTGGACTCTCCCTCTTGCCACAGAGACCAGTGTCAATCCCCCTCACTATACTGTCCACTACTACTACTACTACATTCCTTTTTGCTGCCATTGAAGTGGGGGGAGCAAAAGGTGCCACACACTGCCATGGTCAGTCACCTCATCAACCTTGCAGCCTCCACTCTCATCCAAACAAGCTGAAAGAACCTCAAACCTGTTGGATGATTGGAGAGGCTGGCACTCCAGCCCTCTAGGTTTCCTTACCTACATCAGCTGCAGTCACACCCTCCTATCCCTGACCACCTTCCAAATCGGAAGGCCCTATCCTAAGGGGTGTGACCACCGCCTGGTACAAAGCGTCCATGTAACTTTCCTCTCCCTGATGCATTGCAATATTCGCAGTTCAGCCTCCAGCTCAATGACTCTGAGTCGAAGCTGCTCAAGCCACAGATACTGCAGATGTGTTTGCCCTGGATCACACTGGTATCTAGTAGTTACCATATCCTGCAGAAATGACACATCGCCTGTCCTACCATGCTTATGTGTTTTAATTAATTACTTAATTATTTTATTCTATTGTTCATTTTCTTTTGGGTGTTTTATTAATCTTACCTCAACTTCCTCTATTATATCACAACTCACTGGGGACAGTGCACTGTAGTATCAAGCCCCACTGTTCCCCGAGCCACGACAAATGTGAAAAGTTTGACCAAGCTACCAGATTGCCTCAATTCTACCTAACTGTTTAATTTAGCTAAACAGGATACGAACACTAGATTTTTAAACATAATAATAAATAACTGTTTATCGAACAAATTGTCTTTAACTAATGGCAAAAGAAAGAAATATGAACTGCAAGCTTCTAACTTTATAACTACTTAAACTCCTATATACAAAAGCACCCACACGCACACACACAAACATAAGCCACAGAAAACATGGATTTTAAGGGTGAAATAAATCAGTTCAGTAGCACCAATCTGGAGTACAGGATTAGATGGGTTGATTTTGATTGATGTCTTTCAAATTCCTTGCTGTTTGTTGTTGATGACATGAGATGGCCCCCCAGTGCTTCCAGTCTATGGTTCACTGGTTGAAAATGTTGCTTTTCAATGTCTCTACTGGTGATTTCTCCCCTTTTCCTCTTCATAGGGGTTTTCAGAGAAAGCAGGTTACAGAGATGTGGGGAATAGCCAGCCAACTACTATGACAGAATTACTTGAATCTTACAAACACAGGAGAGAAAGGTTTTAGGTCTTCCCTCTTTGCAAGCTATGAGCTGTACTGCCTGCACTGTTACTGCACACAACCCTGGTCACCTGGTCAAGAAACAATTAAAATGCTGTCGTAATGCAGTTCCCCTTAGTCCAGGACTCCTTTCCGGCACCATCCTGTTCTTTTACGGCACACTCTGTTCCAGGATTGCAATATTGTAGATATTCTTCGTCCTATTCCAATGAACATGCCCCTCAAACTGCAGCCATGGTAGTTTTTAAAGCCACTGTCCAATTTTAAAGCCACAGTCCAAGGTAATTAAAAATAGGTTCTTCACAACTATTTTAATTTATTTTAGGAATAGAATAGACCTTAACCACTCACCAGATACTCTCCAATAGCTAGCTTCTTTCCCTCTAGTAGAGCATACCAAATTCTACAAAGTGAAAAAGTTAGAAAAAGCAAAGGAGTACCTCCCACCCCTCCTCAGCAAACTCCCTCGAATCACCAAATTCTCAGTACTCTGTTGAGGTTGCACTCCAGAAAGTAGAGATAAAAAGGAAGAATTGGTCAAAGAATTTTGAGTAAGCCACTTTTGTTGTAGTCATGCTGAAATTGCGAAACATGTAATGAAACCAAATAGACAATAATTTATACAGGAGTATTGTTCCATGGATGGTAGCCGTCTTCTGGCATCTCAGCCACGGCAGTGGTCTTCATACATGAGACTAGATAAGGGGTGCTCGTGAACCATTCAACCATGAGAAAATGACAGCCAACCCCATTGTTTCCTCACTGGCCATGTTCCTGATTGAGACAAATGCACTTGTGGATGGGTCAATAGACAATACTTATGAGTAGGAAACTTGCCCTAACCTGGGGTGCCAAGGATATTTGTACCATTTCTATCACTGCCATCACTGGAGATTGCCAGATGTAGCTCATGCTAGACATTAAACATGATACTGTATACTGTGTTGATCCACTGAACCTTTTGAAGAGCCATTAATAATCTGTTCTGTTTAAGCTGGAGATCAAACGGAAGAAAAGAGTCATTTTTAAAAAAAAATGGAAGTAACACAATAGAATAAGAAAATAAAAGTAAAATTTAATAAAAAGGAAGGTATTTTGCAAGTTATCATGACCTACTAAGGAAACCCTTGAAATGGCTATGGATATGGTGTTGCTGTGTATGGCAACAATGTTTCCATGAAATTATCCCCCTTTGGCAATGGGAATGGGCCAAGGAGTTGGAGGGTAGATGTCAAAGGTGGAGGTGGAGGGATGGGTACATTTAATCGCATAGCTGATGAGGAAACACTAAATCTTCAGACAACATTGCAGGAGGCTTGGTAACAGTTCATATCTCCAGGTTTCAACATCTACCATGAGTGTGTGGAATAGAGCTACGTATCGCAGTATCTTTACAGTGCACAAGGAGTTCATTGAGTCTGCACTGGATCTCTGAAAGAGCATTCATTCCATCTAGTCCACTCCCCTGTAACCTTACACATTCTCTCTTGTCAGGTAGCAATCCAATTCCCTTTTGAACACCTCAAATCGAACCTGCCTCCACCACCCTCTCTGGAAGTTTGTTCCAGACTGCAACCTCTGGGTGAAAGTTTTTTTCCTCAAGTCACATTTACTCCTTTTGCCATTTATTTTTAATCTGTGCCCTCTAGTTCTTGATGTTCTCTTCATTGGGAACAGATTATCACTATTTACCCTGTCCATATCCCTCAGGATCTTGAATACCTCTATCAAGTCTCCTCTCAGCCTTCTTTCCTCCAAGGAAAACTGTCCCAATTTCTCCAATCTTTCCTCATAGCTACAGTTCTTCATTCTGGCAGTCATTCTTGTGAAGCTCCTCTGTACCCTCCCCCATGCCTTCACATCCTTCCTCCACTATGGTGCCAGAACTGGACACAATGCTCCAGATGATGCCTAACTAGTGGCTTCTACAAGTTCAACATGACCTCCTTACTCTTATACCTAATGCCCCTATTAATAAAGCCTAAGATACAATATGCTTTAACTGGTCTCTCAACATGCCCTGCCATGTTCAATGACCTATGTACATTTACACCGAGGTCTCTCTGTTCCTGCACCTCCTTTAGAGACTCTCCCTTTATATTATACTGTCTCACCTTATCTTTCCTCCAGAACTAATCACCTCACACTTCTCATTATTGAACTTCAACTGCCACTTGTCTGCCCAATCCACTGAAATGTCTTGAACGTCAAAAGGACAGACCATCACCATCACAGTTGACAACATTTCCAGTCTTCCTATCATATGCAAATTTTGAAATCATGCCCTGCACAGCACAGTCTAGGTCATTAACACATTATTGGGAAGAGCAAGCGCCCCAACACTGACACCTGAGGAACTCCACTACAAACCTTCCTCCAATCTGAAAAACAGCCATTTATCACTACTTTGTTTCCTGTCACTCAGCCAAGTTCTTATCCAAGTGCCTACTTTCCCTTTTATCCCAAGACCTGGAATTTTGCTCACAAGTCTGTTGTGTGGGCCTTTTGAAAATCCATATACAGCACATCAACAGCATTTCCTTTATCAACCACCTCTGTTACCTCCTCAAAAACTCCAGCAAACTAGTAAACATGATTTTTCTTTGATGAATCCATGCTGGCTTTCCTTAATTATCCTGCACTTGCCTAAGTGATTATTGATTTAATCCTGTACTATAGTTTCCAGAAGTTTCCCTACCACCGAAGTCAAATTGACTGTCCTGTAGTTGCCAGCTTTATCCTTGCACCACTTTTTGAACAAGGGTGAAACATTCGCTGTTCTCCAGTCCTCTGGCACCACCCTGTGTCTAAGGAAGGCTGGAAGATTATCACTAGTGCCTCTGAAATGTCCACTCTCACTTCCCTCACGATGCATCTCATCCAGTCTGGGTACCATATCTATTTTAAGTAAAGATAGCCTTTCCAACACCTCCTTCCTCTCAATTGTAAGTTCTGCTTGTGTACCAGTTACCTCCTCTCACCTCAGCCTGGATAGCAAGTTTTTCCTTTGTAAAGATAGATACAATGTACTCTTTCAACATCTCCACTATTTCTCCAGCCTCCACATGCAAGTCCCCTTTTTTGTCCCTACCCAGAAGGAAAAATAGAAAAAAACTGGGAAATAAGAATACTGGTCCGAACTGGTCTTGTATATCTTAAAATGGAACACCAGTGAAAACTGGGAAATAAGAGCACTAGTCCTAACTTTTTTTTTCCTTACAGATAATTGGCCCTACTCTTCCTTTTACCAGCCTTTTATTATTTACATGCTGATAGAAGACCTTGGGATTCCCTTTTATGTTCACTGCCAGCCTCTCTTCATGCTCTCTCCTTGCTTTTCTTCTTAGTTTCTTCACTTCCCCTCTGGTCCTTCTATATTTAACCTGATTCTCCAATGTAGTTTCTACTTGACATCCGTCGTACGCACACTTCTTCCTTTTCATCTTCACCTCTACCTCTTTTGTCGTGCAGGGATCTCTGGATTTACTTGTCCTACCTTTCTTCTTCAAGGGAATATACCTTGACATTGCCTGCAATACCTTTTCTTTGAAGGTGACCCATTGTTCAGCCACTGTCTTTTCTGTCAATATTTGATTTCAACTCATTCAACTCAGATGCTTTCTCAAGCCATCAAATTTGGCTTTCTCCCAATTAATTATCCCTGCTCTGGATAGTTCCCTGTCCTTTTCTATGATTAACCTAAACCTTATGATACAATGGTCACTGTCCTCTATAGGCTTTCCCACTGATATTTGATCCACTTGGGCCATCTCATTCCCCAGAACCAGGTCCAAAAGTGCATATCCTCTTGTTGGACTGGAAACTTACTGCTGTAGAAAATTATCCTGAACATATTCCAGGAATTCTTGCCCCACCTTGTCTTTTGTGCTATTTCTATCCCAGTTTATACTTGAATAATTGAAGTCCCCCATTATGATTACTCGATAACTCTTGCACCTCTGTAATTTCTTTGCAAATTTGTTTCTCCATATCCCTTCCACTAGTTGGTGGTCTATATACTACATCGATCAATGTTATTGCACCTTTCCCATTCCTTACCTCTAACCAGGGAGATTCTGCCTTGACTCTTCTAGAAGCCCTCTCTCTCCAGTACTCTAACGCCATCTCTAACCAATATTGCCACTATCCCTCTTCCCCATTTCTTCCTTTCCTGTCTCTCCTAAACACCTTGTACTTAGGAATATTTATAGCCCAGTCCTGCCCTTCTTTGTTCCAAACTTCTGTTGTAGCAATAATATCATATGATATTAGTGTGATGAAATACTCCCCACTTGCCTGGATGAATGCAGCTCCCACAACACTGAAGAAGCTTGACACCGTCTAGGACCAAGCAGCCCTCTTGATTGGCAACACATCCACAAGCATTCACTCACACCACCATCGACGCACAGTAGCAGCAGTGTACCATCTACAAAGATGCACTGCAGGTGCTCCTTCGACAGCACCTTCCAAACCCATGACCACTACCATCCAGGAGGACAAGGGCAACAGATGGATGGCAACACCACCACCTGGAAGTTCCCCTCCAAGTCACTCACCATCCTGACTTGGAAATATATCACCATTCCTTCAGTGTCGCTGAGTAAAAACCCTGGAACTCCCTAACAGCACTATCGGTGTACCTACACCACATGGACTGAAGCAGTTCAAGAAGGCCGCTCACCACCACCAAGGGCAACTCAAGGGCAACTAGGGATGGGCAATAAATGCTGGCCCAGCCAGTGAAGCCCACATCCTGTTAATGAATAAATAAAAAGAAAAAGTCATAATTCCACTTATCAACTTGTGCCTGTCTGTAGTTCACCAATCTTATTAATCGGAAACTACTGTTAAAGCTCTTCACCTCCAACTTGTGAACCCAATGTTGTATGGTTTATGACACGTACATCCTGCTGTCAGGATGCTGATGGCAACCTATTCATAGATGTTAGGGTGAATTATGCTGCTGCTATGCCACATGTTTGGAATTCCTGATGCGTGTTGCCTGACAAGTGTAGATTTGTGGTTAATGACTAATTAAGGACAATCTGTTGGTAGAAGGTAAATAGGGTCTCCTTGAAATCAAAATGACTCCAAGCTGATGGGAGATTAGAATGTAGTCTGCTATAGAGGGTTGACTAAGTTCCCAGATACCCAAGCCTGGCAGATTTACAGCATTTTATAACATTGTAAATGAATGCCTAGCCAGCCTAATTCAATAATTGAGCTCCTCCACTTCAGATAGCATTGCGAGCCAACATCCTAGCAGATAGGATGGTCCTGGAAAGGCCAGCAGCAGGAAACCTAGTGTGACGTGCAGGTAAGTGGCATTGCTCTACCTGGTTATAAACTAGTGGTACCTTTTTGCATACTTTGGATTCCCTAATACTTGTTGCTAACCTCTGCCCAGCTTTCGGTGCTTAGCAATGTGTGCTTTGTCCCTGTGGAGAGAGATTTTGCCCATAGGAACTGCAGGTTTCTCAGTAACTTGGTTGGCAGTTTAATTGGTAATAGTCTTTCCTGTTTTTCAGACACCCAGCTTACCAAAAAAAAAGTTGCCTCTTCAGTCATGCCTTTAGTCTCTTCCCTTTCTACTTCTGCTGCTGCTCAATACCCATTTTGTTTTGAGACATTTACTACACTAAAGGCACTAGAGGCTATAAATTGAGCAAGTATGAATTAAATATACATAACTATTTTGATTTCTGTTTCGTTTCAGCATGGCATGGGGATTCCTTCAATCTCAATCATGTTACATGAGCTCATCAAGTTGCTCTGTCATGCCAAGTGCACTGATGTTGTTGCCTTTCGTATTGGCACTTCAGGTGGAATAGGTACAGTATCCTGACCAAACAAAAATGTTATAGAATCAGACAGGTTAGATATCTAAGCAAATTCTTGATGCCAGGCTCAAGCAAGAAAGTGAAATAAGCCATAATAGACAGCGATATCTAAACAAGTGCTGAGAAAAACTAAGTATTAAGTTGTGCAGTATTAAAACCTAAGACTTTATACTGATCTCTTGGGTTTGCCCTTCGTAAAGGCCAGCAGTCAGCTCTCTTAACATGATGACTTTTGATTGAAGGGAGAAGGACCTGATGATGCTTTATGTGCTTCAGTCAGATCTGCCGATGAATGGCTAAACCAGCATAAACATTCAAGTCTGTATCTTTTGGACTGTAAAGGAGATGAGAGACATGCAGGGAAAATGACCAGGATGAAAGAGAAGTAATGGTTTTTGTAAGTATAGGAGCATCAAAGGTGGAAGTGAGGTTATATTTGGAACAGATCAGTAGCTTCAGAATTGTTAGTGAATGGAGGCTAGATAGTTGGGAATTTGAAAGTGCTTTTGTAAGTTGGGCGAGTGTTTTTTCCAAGGCTGGCACAGAAGGAGGTGGGGTTGGGCAGGAGTAAGGGGATGTGAGTGGAGAGGTATATGATAAAGTGATCAAAGATGGGTTTATCTATGATTTGACTTGATGGATGTAAAATGATGGAAAGGTCAAAGGGTTGGCTGTGAATATGGTTAGGGAGTTTATATGGTGGTAGAGATTAAGTGCGTCTAGGAGGGCAGTGAACTAAGAGAAAGGAAAGGAATGATGAGTTGAAATGGAGGTTGAAACTACCACAGCTGAAAAGTCGCTCTGTCAACCAAGTTCCTGTTAAGACCATGATGTTGATGCGATCATTCACAATGAAGTCATACTTGGTATGGACCTTATTCATAAATGAATGGACATTCTGGATAGAGCTGTGAAGAGGGACATTGATAGCTGATCCATTGGAAGAGTCCACAGGATCAGCACTGGAAGAGAAGTGTGGGACTGAAAAGAGGTAGGCAAGATTAACACCCACCAGGCATGCTGAGTTGGGCGGTTAGTAAAAGCGTAAGATGGGACAGTTGGATGGCTGCTTTTAAGGTGATAGTGACAAGTGTGTTGAAGGGTCCATCAGATGATGTCAAAAGAGGCACGTAGGGAAACTGGAGGCTAATCTAAGCAGGAGCCAAGCCTGGGACTGTAATAGGAGAATAAGGAAATTGAAGAGTGCTGTAAGGTTAGGATAGGAATTTGGAGAGAGGGAGCTGCACGAACTCAAAGAAGGGAGAAATGAAATTATACATGATAATGAGAGAGGGGCCTAGGAGGGATAAAGAGAAAAGAACAAAAGAGGAAGGTAGAAGAGATGGGCTCAGGTCTGGAGCAGCAGACGAAACACATGCATAAATGCATGCAGAAACTCAAATTACATAGGCATGGTTACATAGGAAAATTAGATCCTGATAATAAACGGGAAATAGAGAAGAGACAATAGCCCAGATTTTTGCCCTATCAGGATGATCTGGGAATGCTTTAAAAATGGTGGGTGGGTCCTGATTCCGGGAATCCCAACCCCATTCTTGAGCTTTACAATATTCGGGAGTGCACAGAATACTGGTAGAGTGAGATACCAGGAAATATTAAGTTATTAGGTGTGTTCAGAGTAAGGGAGAAAGTAATAGTCTAAATCAGGGTTACTGTTCATGTGTGTGAATGTTCGGAGTGTGGTAAATAAGATTGGTGCGCTAAAGGCATGGATTGCCATGTGGGAATATGATGTGGCTAGAACAGAGACCTGACTCAAAGAAGGGCAGGTTGGTATTAATATTCCTGGATGCATGATGTTCAGGAAAGATAGGAAAATTAGGAAAGGAAGAAAAGGAGGTGGAGGTGGTGGTGGTGGTATTGATTAAGGAGAACATTGCAGTGCTGGAGAGGGAGAATGTCCCAGAGGGGTTAAGGACAGAATCTATTTGTCTAGAGCCAAAAAAGGATGTAGAATGTAAGATGGAACTTCAGAGGGAAATAGACAGGTTAGTGGAATGGCCAGACAAGTAGCAGATGAAATTCAATACATAGAAGTGTGAAGTGTTCACTTTGGTAGGAAGAATGAAGAGGGACAATATCAAATAAAGGGTACAATTCTAAAGGGGGTGCAGCAGCAGAAGGACCTGGGTGTATATGTGCATAAGTCTTTGAAACTGGCAAGACAGGTTGAGAGTGTGACTAATAAAGCATACAATATGTCAGACTTTATTAATAGGGACATAGAGTACAAGAGCAGGGATGTTATCTTAAACTTGTATATGACATTGGTTTGGCCTCAGCGAGAATATTGAGTCCAGCCCTGGGTGCCACACTCTTGGAAGACATGAAGGCATTAGAGAGAGTGAAGAAAAGATTCATGAAAATGGTTCCAGGGATGAGGAACTTCAGTTATGTAGCTAGTTTGGAGAAGTTGTGACTGTTTTCCTTGGAGAAGAGAAGTTTGAGAGGAGATTTGACACAGGTATCCAAAACCATGAGGGATCTAGACAGAGTAGAAAGGGAAAAACTGTTCCCACTGGTGGAGGATTGAGAACGAGAGGGCACAGATTTAAATTAATTGGCAGAAGAAGCAATGGCAGCATGAGGAAAAATTTTTTCATGCAGTGAGTAGTTAAGATTTAGAATGCTCTAAGTGAAAGTGGTGGAGGCAGGTTTGATCAAAGCATTCAAGGGAGTATTGGATTATTATCTGAAAAAGAATAATGTGCAGGGTTATGGGGAGTAGGTGGGGGAAATGGTACTAGGTACGTTGCTCAGTCAGAGAGCCAGGCAACAGGCCAAATGGCCACCTCTTGTGCTGTAACAATTCTGTGATTCTGTGGAAAGAAAATAGAATGTTCTCACTCTGAATGTTGACCATAACCTCAGTGTCAATAGACTGCCTCAAACCATTGCAGAAACCATAAAGACTTTTAAAAGAAAGTTGAATGATGATTTGAGAAAGAGAAATATGAAAAGATATGGTGAGCAAACATGAGAGTGAGGTTGAAGGTGACGAAAAACACCAGTGAAAACTTGATAGATTGGATAGCCTGTTCCTATGCTTTAATCATCCATGGTTCTGTATATAAACCTTGCACGTACATTAACATCTGACATTGTCATGAAAATCTCCCAAAAGATTGAATTTTACAGACTCGCATTTTTGTTCGTTCTTGTCACTCCTCCTACATCTAAAATGCCAACATCACATTTTTGATAAGAAATGGATTTCAAATCATGTCGCTTGATGTCTGTACTGATTAAATCTGTCTGGTTTTGGGATGCGGAAGTGTCCCTGTAGTACAGTGCTATGATAGGTTCTAAATTAAAAATTGTGCATGTCAGCTCAGAATAATGAGCTATTCAAATCACTGTGTTCCTGAGCATGAATCACTGATCAATACAGCATACGCTAGTCTTATATTCTCTATATTAATGTGTGTACAGGGGACATGAGTCCATAAAACAAACAGATAATCATCTACACTTTTGACTATGTATGTACAAGCATGTTTAAGAAAGGAAATTAGAGGATGAAAGGGAGTGCATGAGTAAAGATTAGCAGGCAACAGCCTTTTTTAAACATAAAGTGTAAAAGGGTAATGAAAGGAATGGGAATGGTGGGGGTGATTCAGGACCAAAAAGACAATCTTCTTGTGGAAGTGTAGTGTGAGACTAAGACACTGAATGAGTATTCCAGCACTGTTCCCAAAAGAGGATGCTGCCAATGTCACAGTAAAGGAGGAGAAAAGTAGAGAGATTGCGTTGGTAAAAGTAGTTAAAGAGGAGGTAAAGTTGATAGCATTCTATGTGGAAAAGTCACCTGGTGTAGAGGGGATACTGCCTAGTTTACCAAGATAAGTAAGGGTGGAAATAGCAGAGACACATGCCGTGATCGTTCAGTCCTGCTTAGATACAGGAGTTGTATCAGAGGTCTGGAGCATTGCAAATATTGTATCCTTATTCAAAAAAGGCGAGACAGATTAATTCAGTAACTACAGACCAGTCAGCCTAAGATTGGTGTTGGGGAAAGAGACCATAATCCAGGACTTTGTCATTTACTAACCCATGATTTCAATCAACATAGATTTGTTAAATGCAAATTGTATCAGACAACCTTGACTGAGTTCTTTGATAAAGTAATGGAGATAGTTGATAGAATTTTGGTTGATATTTATGTTGACTTTTAAAAGGCACTTGATAAAGTGACACATAGTAGCCTTGTTAGCATAATTGAGGACCATGTGATCAAATGGGCAGTGGCATGATTGTGGATATGAAATTGACTACCGGACAGAAAGCAGAGATTAATAGTGAATGGTAATTTTTCAATCTGATGAGAAATAGAAAGTATATCTCCCGGATGTTGGTATTGGGACCACTGCTCTTTTAGATTTACATTTATGACTTGGACTTGGGTAGAAAGGGCATAACATCATTTATAAACAGTGTTCATTTATATTGGGCTTTGAGTTCTCTTTTTCTATTTCTCAGGCTTGCAGCCAGGCACAGTTGTGATCACCAAAGTCTCAGTCGATGCTTCTTTCAATGCATGCTTTGAACAGAATACATTGGGGATGATTGTGACTTACCCCACAGTACTAAATGAATGTTTGGCTCAGGAACTGCTGAAATGCAACAAGGAAATCGATCAATTCAATGCCATCATCGGTACCACCTTGTGCACCTCTGATTTCTATGAAGGTAGGACAAATGTTTAATAAAACATGTTTGTGCGACAGTTGAACTTTCTTCAAATGGTCAACTCTGATGAGTCTCAATAACGAGGAAGGACCCATTTATGCAGAGGAAACATGGATGCCAGTTTAATGCATAAATTTCAGACTATATAATCACTTGGTTATGTCTCAGCTGGAGTATTGTGGGCCATTCTTGACATCAAACTTCAAGAAAGTAGTAAAGACCTTAGAAAGGGTTCAGAGGAGGATTACCAGGATATGCCAGGGACGAGGGACTTCAGTTATGAAGAGAAGTTGAAAAAGTTAGAAATGTTCTCCTTGGAACAGAGAAGGTTAAATGATAATCTAATTGAGTTTTTAAAGATGCTGAGCAGTTTTGATAGAGCAGTTAGAAAGAACACGTTTCTTCCGGCAAGTGGGTCAATAACTAGTGACCATAGATTCAAAATCATTAGAATCAAAGGTCCAGAGGGGGAGATGAGAAACAGAGTTGTTCACTGAGCTGTTGGGATCTGTAATCCTGTGGCTGAAAAGGTGATGAAAACTGATTCCATAAATAATTTGAGAGCCGGACAGTACTTGAGAATGAGGAATTTATAGGATTATGGACAAAAGGTGTGGATGTGGGACTAAACACCACTGCTCTTTCAAAGAGCCAGCACAGGAATGAAGAGCAGAATAGCCTCCTTCCGTGCTGTAAGTTTCTATGATTAAGCCACATATTCAACAAAGAAGGGTGTTGTGAGTTTCTTATGCTGATTTCATTAGTAGTATAAATAGTATATGCTAAAGTTTTCCAGTGTTTTGATTTAGAGCCCTTTAGGTGGTGTTTAATTTATTCTTAGGATGTGGATGACATTGGCAGGGCTACATTTATTGCCCAGTCCTAGTTGAGCTACTGCAGTCCTGGTGTTGATGTTCCCACAATAGTATTAGATATGGAATTTCAGGATATTGGCCCAATGAAGATTGAGGAACAACAAAATGTATCCAAGTCAGGATGGTGTGTGACTAGGAGATATGCACTCATGTTCCTAGGACATTTCTGCCTTTCACTTGCTTGATGGTCAAAATTGTAGGAGAGAGGTGCTATTCAAGCACCCTTAGTGGTCTGCTGCATGATACTTTGTCAATGATACATGCTGTACTTATAGTGCACTGGAAGAGTACACATCGAGTCCAGTCGTAAGGGGTCAGTCAAACAAGCAGCTCTGTTGTGGATGATGTTGACCTTTCTTATTGTGGCTGTGGCTTCATTGATCTAGGCAAGTGGCGAGTATTACTAAACAATTCTGATTTGAAGCTTTTTGGTGGTTTTGAGGGATCAAGCGGTCTGCTACTTGTTGCAGAGCACCCATTCTCTGTCCCTGTTTTTATAGCCATGGTGTTAACATGACTAGACAGTTGGTGATGACCCCCAAGTTGTTAAACGTGGGGGATTTGGCATTATCCTAACAGTCATGGGAGAGTAGCAGTGTCCAGAAGTGAATACAAATGAACACAGGTCTATGCAACTGAAACATATTTTCTTTCACTTTGTATTCTAGGCCTTTTGAGATAAACACCAACATCCATTTGCCTATTTGCTTTTTGTATTTGTTCAAAAGCTTCTAGCGATTTTTCTCCACGGCCACAAATCACTTCACTGGGACCCTTGCTTTTCCTGATACATATTAATAATCTAGATCCTGGTGTACAGGGAACAATTTCAAATTCAAATTTCAAAGTTTGCAGATGACACAAACATTGTAAACTGTGAGGAGGACAGTATAGAACTTCAAAAGGACATAGGCAAGTTGGTGGAGTGGGCAGATAAGGTGACAGATGAAGTTCAATTTGGAGAAGAATGAATTGATCCATTTTGGTATGGAGAGATGATATAAAATAAGGGGTACAACTCTAAATGGCATGCAGGAGCAGAGTAAATGGGTGTAACTGTGCATAAGTCATTAAAGGTGGCAGGACAGATGGAGAGAGCAGTTAATAAAACATACAGTATCCCAAGCTATATTAATAGTGGCATACAGTACAAGAGCAAGGAGGTTATACTGAACTTGTCTAAGACACCAGTTAGATCTCAGCCAGAGTATTTGTATAGTTCTGTGCGCCACACCTTAGGAAGGATGTGAGCACGTGATCCCAAGATTGAGAAACTTCAGTTATGAAGATAGATTGGAGAAGTTGGGACTGTTTTCCTTAGGGAATAGAAGGCCAAGAGGAGAAAACAGTCATGGGATGTGGGCTTCGATGGCTGGGGCAGCATTTGTTGCCCATCCCTAGTTGCCCTTGAGAAGGTGGTAGTGAGCTGCCTTCTTGAACAGCTGCAGTCCATGTGGTGTAAGTACACCCACAGTGATGTTAGGGAGGGAGTTCCAGGATTTTGACAGTGAAGGAACAGCGATACATTTCCAAGTCAGGTTGGTGAGTGGCTTGGAGGGGAGCTTCCAGATGATAGTGTTCCCATATGTCTGCTGCCCTCGTGTCTCCTGCCCTTGTCCTTCTAGATGATAGTGGTCGTGGGTTTGGAAGGTGCTGTCTAAGGAGCCTTGGTGAATTCCTGCTGTGCATCTTGTAGATGGTACACACTGCTGCTACTGTACATTGCTGGTGGAGTGAGTGAACATTTTTGGATGTGGTGCCAATCAAGTGAGCTGCTTTGTCCTCGATGGTGTCAAGCTTCTTCAGTGTTGTGGGAGCTGCACTCATCCAGGTAAGCGGGAAGTATTCCATCACACTCCTGACTTGTGCTTTGTAGATGGTGGACAGGATTTGGGGAATCAGGAGGTGAGTTACTTGTCGCAGGATTCCTAGTCTTTGACCTGCTCTTGTAGCTGCAGTATTTATATGGTTAGTCCAGTTCAGTTTCTGGTCAATGGTTAGCCCCCCAGGATGTTGATATTAATTGATGACAATGCCATTGAACGTCAAGGGGCGATGGTTAGATTCTCTTTTGCTGGAAATTGTCATTGCCTGGCACTTGTGTGGCACGAATGTTACTTGCCACTTGTCAGCCCAAGCCTGGATATTGCCCAAGTCTTGCTGCATTTGGACATGGACTGCTTCAGAATCTGGTGCTGAACATTGTGCAATCATCAGTGAACACCCCCACTTCTGATCTTTTGATGGAAGGAAGGCCATTGATGAAGCAGCTGAAGATGTTTGAGCGAGGACACCATCCTGAGGAACTCCAGCAGTGATGACCTGGAGCTGAGATGACTGACCTCCAACAACCACAACCATCTTCCTCTGTACTAGGTATGACTCCAACCGGTGGAGAGTTTTCCCCCATTCCCGTTGACTCCAGTTTTGCTAGGGCTCCTTGATGCCACACTTGGTCACACGCAGTGTGAGAAAGAACTTTTTCACACAGTGAGCGGTTCGGGTCTAGAATGCGCTGCCTGGAAGTGTGGTGGAGAAGGGTACAACCGAGGCATTTAAGAGGGCATTAGGTGATTATTTGAATAGAAGCAATGTGCAGGGTAACAGGGAAAAGGCAGGAGAATGGTACAAAGTCATAAAGCTCATTCGTGAGCCAGTGCAGACATGATGGGCCGAATGGCCTCCTGTACTGTAATAATTCTGTGACCCTGCACTGCAGTTCCTAGGTTTCACCATATGGAAAATATTCTGAATTGTTTTTCCTGGACCCAAAGTGGATGATCTCACACTTACCCACATTGAACTGCATTTGCCAGTCTTGCCCACTCACGTAATCCATTGTGATTAGTCTCAAGATTCAGTGCAAATTAAACGTCCATTTTGGAATGAATGGCAAATTCAGTTTGCCATTGAAAAAGTAACAAGAAACAGCTTTGCTAAAAGTAAGGGGGATAGTTTGAAGAAACATTTTGAGCATTTGGAATTTTAGCAATTATCAATTGGTATGCGAGAAAGGGTGCGTTAACTTTTTCAACTGCCATCAACTCGTTTTCAATGATTCTGGAAGAATTCAGCCCATTTTCAGAAGTTATAACTTTAGATGGTTACTCAATTGCTTAGATTCTGATGAGAAAAAAAGAAATGGCATTCTAATGGGGAGGTGGTGCAAGAGGTTATGGTGACAGTCATGGAAATTTTATTGGACAACTGTGAAATGAAAATCAGAAATGACATTCAGCAGAAAATTTGAGAGCTGCTAATGACTCATTAGCTTGTCATTCTAGTATGGAGCTGGAAGGAGTAACCATTCGTGTGGATTTTTTTTAATAAAACATACATATTCGGTGGTGGGGACACTATTGGGCTGCACATAAAACCTGGCTTTTTTGAACACAGTGAGCCCAGTGCTGGTTCATTATTGGTCACCTAACGGTGCCCAGGGTACCTCGGGCAGGTAATAGGTCCCCTATTTTTAAATGCAAATTTCCTAGTGCCTGTTTTAGGCATGGATCCTGGATGTCTGTATTTTGCTCATAATGAGCGTGTGCTTCTTGTCTGCCATGTTGGAAGTTTAGAGGTCATTTGGTGCATGTGAAATGAGCACACACCATTGAATTTCTAGACTTGTATCTTGTTATGGGCAGGGGAATGGTGGTGGGATGGTCCCCCTTTTTTTTCTCAATTAAAATGCATCTTGTTGCAGTTAAAGAAGAAGTGTTTTAATCCCTTAAGTGCAGTGACTCTCAAGAACTGACATGAGACAGATTTCTCAGAAGCTTAAAAGTGGAAAGTATAAGTGTTTATTTCTCAAGCCCAAATGTAATGGCAACAACACCTGCTCACACATGCACTCAAGGCCCACGCACAGCAGAAAAAGTAATTACAAAAAAAAGGTAGTAAGCACTGAGGTTATTGGAAAAAGTCCAAATAGTCATGATTACACTCATCTTTCAAGATGGAAATTGGAACCGTTGCAGGCCTGATGATTTCCTTTTGGTTCACTGAAGAAAATGGAGTTTGTAAGTTTCTAGTGATGAGTTCACAGCGGCAGCAGTAGCTTACTGGCTTTGCTCCAGTTGAAGGTGTAGTTGAGCCCCTGTGGCGAACATCTGGCTTGGTTCTGCAAATCATTTGGTACCTTCCCTGCCTTTTAGGGGATTTTAGGCAGGGTCCTTTCTTTGTCGGGCTGGATCTATTAAATGTCTATTAATAAAAGTTTCTTATCACAAGCTGGTTTCTATCAGGTGACCACAGTATCAGCAATCCCATTGTCAAAACAAATTGTCCCTCACAACATTACCATTGACACACAATGAGGTTTGAATCCCGACCATTTCCATACCCTTGTGAAAGAGTGGTTTTACATCCATTCTGTGGAATTTCATTCTGCAACTACTAAGTCTACGTGGTTATTATGCATCAGTTTCAGTAGACATTTACACAGTCTTAGCTGTTAACGCCACAGGAGTTTATTTTTAATATCCTCTCAATAGAACGTCTCAAAAAAAGGTGTTTACATTTTAAGGTTCTGACCAGACAAGCAGTTTAAATCCAGCCTCGGGCAGCTTCATGTATATGCAGATAAGGAAGGAGGTCACGTGTCCCCTTTGACTCCATCTTGTTATAACACAGATTGTCCATTCTCAATGTTTTTGAAGAAAATAAAGCGTTCATCTTTCATACATTCATGGGTACACAGCGTGAGAATGACAATCTTTAGAGCACCTTACCTAATTATAAAATAAATACCTTAACTTTAGATGACAAAGAAGATGACCTTTCATGTTTTCATTTTTTGCCATAATGTCCAAAGTTCTTCTAACTCTGCAACACCCTCTGTTTACACTATCTGGAGTTTTCCTCAGATTCTTTTATTTTTGTCTTTATGCTATAAGTGTTCAGAATAACACATTTTATAGTCTCTGATGTTCATCAGATTAGTGTAATAAAAAGACATAGCACTATGGGCTGGATTTTATGGCCCCCGCTGGGTGTGTTTTTGGCCAGGGAGGGGGTTTGGGTGGGGGAGGCATGTAAAATATGTCGGGTGGCCAGCCTGCCTCCTTCCCGCCCACCACCACCTCGCCCATCCCCGACCCATTCCCTATAATACGAGGTGGGTGAGTAAGGCACCCACTTGGCCACCCGCCCTTAGGCCTATTAAGTGGCAATTAAGGGCCTCAATCTTCCTCCACTGCCATATAACGCAGCCAGTCAGATTGACTGGCAGCTCTCGAGGGTGGGCTTCCTGTCTACTGAGGAGCTGAAGTCTGACCCTCAGCCTGTTTATGCTGGCCCCACTGTGTTATTGCTGCAGGTCAGGCTTTTTAAAAGTCAGTCTATTCGGACTGACTTCCCTCCTGGGGCATAAAATCTAGGCCAATGATTCTCTGATTCACTGCTAGGTAATGGTAATCAGGTATTCGGCCAAATCTCTGTTTACCTTTGGTTTGCAAATATTTCAATTTCTCTATTAAAACCATCAATATAATCCATTCTTTAAAATTTCTATCAGGTTAGATTTATTGAAATGATTCGCAGCAGACTTATGACTTAAACGATCTGTACCCTCAACTTCTGGACTTACTGTTGATGTATATTTCCCTGTCAATTCAACAGCACAGTGGTAACATTTCTCATTGCCAGCCTGTCTTTCCTTATCAGCCTCCCTTTCTTTTGTGTTGGTCTCATTTGAAAACTTTTTTTTTTCATTTCTCTCACTCTGTATTGCATTCCTTTGCTTTGTTTTTTCATTGCTTCATCTTTCAGCAACTTATTTGTATTAACAAACTAACTTTTTGCCCTTTGCTTACTGAGATCTCTTGTACATTGTTATGATCCTGGGCCAGATCCCAAGTTTTTGGGAAGATCCAGTTAGGGGGGATCAATGTTAAAATAGACCAAGTTTGAGATTTAAGTCACTTGCCCAGTGAATAAAGCCACAAGATTCCACAGATGTTGAACAAACAAAAATAAACTTTACTATGCAAGGTCAGAAAGATAAAACAATTTACAATATCCGTCTTATACTCTTAACTTTCAGGGTAAATGAGGTAAATGTGAATTAACAAGCAAACTATGCTCAAACACACTACATTACACAATAAATGACAGATGCGATCCAGACAGTGTCCATGGATTTCTCAACAGCCCACCCAGATGTCAGGAAACATTGTGAGTCGACCAATCTCACTGAAACTCACTCACTCTTACAAGGAATTCCCGTCCTCGCCTTCGAAGATCTAACCTGGGAATTCTTTTCAAAAGTCACTTCAATTTGGACGGCATCAACAATGGCCGACCTTGCAAGGTTTTAACCTTGTCTCCCGAGGTTCCTTTCCCCGGATTCTCGTGTCTGCAATCAAGCACCAACGCGAGCACAGTTTCAGCTCTTCAGCTGCGCTGAGCAGAACACTACAGCTCCAAAGGGGCACCTTCACCCCATGGCCTGCTGTCACCTTCTCGGATCTTCAAGGCTTCTCCTAAGTCCTCTTCACTTAAAGTCTGCTACCTGCAGCCCTTTTCCTGTTTGGAGTCTGTTTCTGTTCCTCTCTTTTTAACTGAACTGGGATGTTTTCCTGTCCGGGACTCTGTTTTTGGGACCTCTCCCTGTCTTCTCTCCCTATTCCCTCTCCCCGGCCCCCGCCTTGGTCTCTTATCCTCAATGATGCTGCACTCCAGGTCACCTGACCTGGGTTTTTGTGCCATTTTTTTGTTCCTGCAGAGGCATGCTGGGCCTAAAGAATATAAAAATTGCAGAACTGTGCATGTGCAGGTCTGTGTATGTGCAAAAACTCCGAGGTCTGTTGAGAGTTGAAGTTCCCGATTTGTGCTGTCAACTAGGTAAGCATAGTTTTCATAACTTTAGTTTTTATACTGTAATCTGTTGCTTAGCTTTTAAATTTTGAGCTTGGTTTATGAGTTCTCCTCCAGTGTTAAATTTTGCAGACTTTTTTACCTTTTCTCTGGACACCTCTGCTTTTATATGTCGATTATTCTCATTAATGAGTTCTAAGCACCTTGTTACCTCCAAAATATTTTCACTGGCGCAGATGTTTAGATAAGTTTGTATGTGGAATTCTATGATGTCTTATCACTGTAGAAGACAGAAAATATCAGCCATGCAAAGGTTATCCATAGGCTGACTTAAGATATTGGATTTATTTAAAAATGAAATTATTTAGAGAAATAAACAAGACATGAAATAGCATTGTACAATATACTGGGCCAGAAGACTGTTTATAAGGTGTTAATTGAACCAGTCCCTTTGTGATGCTGTTGATTAATTTAAGAAAAAAACTTTCTTTTTTAGCAATCAATGTATTGATCCTATTCAAAAACATATGGTCTTTGGAATATGAACGGCTGCTTACAGAATGTATTAGACGTTCACACACCATGGCAGATGTGTGAACTCCTTAATGCACACACTGTGTGCTCTCTTTATAATAATTATTTTGAAGATCGGGTATTAGTTTTGACATTTAGAGTGTCAAAAGAGGTGAATAGCTGAATAATACTAAACAATGTTTTTGAAGCACAAAATAGTGAAGATAAAATATACTTAAAAAAAAATGTGTGGGTTTGGGAAAATCAACCAACAATAGACATTATACGGCACCTGGTTTGAAGCACTCTAAGTTCATTTGATTTTCTGATCAAGATCAAGCAGCCTGTTATTATAGCTGAGATGACAGTAACAGCCCTCTTGAAACTCTGAGAAGATGTGTTTGCTATTTTGAAAAATAGCTGGCTGGATTTAGATGTTATTGTAGATTACAGCGGCCTCACTGTTGGATCCAAAAGTGTTGGCTGGGATGGTGGAGGTGTGGCAACCCTGCTTTGATGGAACCCAGAGCCATATTTTGATGGTGACAGCCAATTAAGCGACTGCCACAGGAGCTGTTGTCCTATTAAGGACAGTGGCCTGCTCCAAGAGCTGTGGGCCCAATCAGCGGGGCAGCCACTCAGCAGCACCACTGATAGCGGTAGCCACTGCTGAGGCTGCATCTGGTGAATGCGGTCACATCAAGGACATGTAACCTCAAAGTCAGGTAAATTCAGGCTTGATGCACAAGGGCCAGTCAGACAAGCCTCCAGTGGAGGAGGGGCGGACGCATGAGCAGGCAGCGCCATTGCCACAGGGGCAGCTGTTGCCAGTGGGGGCTTCCTCTGTGGTCAAAGGGTGCGCACAAAGGAGCGTATCCCAGCAGTTAGTAAAATGCCACCAAAAGGGGGAAGAGGCCCTTAATCATTGCTTAAATTAACTCTGTGTGGGTGGGTCATCTGCCACTGACAAGATGGCATGACAGTGGCAAAGTGACTGGCATGCAAACTGACATTGTGCCAGTTTCCCACCCCTACATTTCAAAAGTCATTTCTTGGATGTAAAGTGCTTCTAAATCTCATAAAAATGTAGTAAAATTTTATTTAAATGAAATTGCTTTCTTTCAATCTAACCAATATGTTATCCAGGATATATTTTAGTAGTGGAGCTCCTCCATCCCTTGTGGTTCATTAAGCTGGTTTTATAAAGTGACCATTGAAAACTTGTAGGATAATAATTTACCTCTGTTTGAGGGTAAGCAATTTTAATTTTGTTGTGTTTATTTTTACATATAGCTTTACAAACCTAAATGGTGGTTCATAACACTGGCCTCACAAGTGATCTTTTCCAGCAGTTCTAGCAGTCAACAAATCGTTCTTCCTCCATTTTGCTCAGCCCATAAATCTTTCTAAAGAATTCATCAATTTCACTCTTGACAGAGACTTTTATCCAAAGTTGGATTGAAACCTAGATTACAGAGGTGAAAGGGTGGTTAATAAATCCCCTGGAGCTACCTATCTTGATTTAATATTGCATTCGAGTTCAGTGCGCTGATGTTGCTGTCACTTGATTACTCCAGGCATTTTATAAAGACAGTAATTGTGTTTTGTCTCACAATTACATCTTGCATAATGCTTACATATTACTTACATTCATAGAATGAAGTCTTATGACTGAGACATGGACAGTGTAATGCATATTTGCTGTCGTTTCAGGTGAAGCAAGATTAGTATTAATATTGTTCCATCATTTAAGAAGACCTGAAGATTGAATAAATGGAAAAGTAGTACAACATTTGCAGAGTGCATGTGGTAGGAAAACGCAAATTAGGCTTCTCACTTCACCAGGTGGCCTGCCATATATGAAAGACAGTCTGGAACTGGAAAACTCAGAGGCCAGGAATGAAGCTGTAAATCTCCATAAAAGCCTCAAAGTGCTGATGAGCCTTGAAAGCTAAAATAATACAATGGACAAAAAATTTTGGGAAAAGTTTGAAGAAGTAACAGATAAGAAGGACACAGAGCACAAGTACTGGTAGCAATTGCACATTTAATGGCTCTTAGCAACTGGTCCCTACCTTCTGAGCATGAGGATGTTGAGCAATTTTTTGCTATTGTTATTAATGTTAGCAAATTAGTCTCAGAAAAAGCTTCTAGATGAATAAGAATATTGGTACTCTCATTCCGTTTCTTAATTTGCTGACAGATTACACCATCAGAAAATTAGAATGCATCAGTTTTGCTCTCAGACTAACAGCCTTTATGCTACAGATCCATGTATTTTTGCAATGGGTTCTGCAG
The DNA here is from genome assembly GCF_017639515.1 of Carcharodon carcharias. Taxonomy (NCBI): domain Eukaryota; kingdom Metazoa; phylum Chordata; class Chondrichthyes; order Lamniformes; family Lamnidae; genus Carcharodon; species Carcharodon carcharias. The sequence goes on from NC_054469.1 coordinate 199,249,144, forward strand.
GAACAACAGTTCCATACAGCATGAGAAGCAAGTACAGGAACTATGGAGAAGTCGCATATTGGGTGGAATTGGCAGGGAAAGCAGTGTTGCCCTCGGCAGCTTTTGCTGCCGTTTCATGCGACACTTTGTTGAAGAAAGGCAGAGGCACGGGTATCACGTCTGATTGCTGGCAAGGCTTCCCCTGATTCACCTGCCCTACCATGACCTTAAGACTTCAGTAATCTAGGCGCCATATTTAAAGGGCGCCCCTGCACAGAGCTATCAATCTCTAAGGGATCAGAAACTACTGGAAAGTCATAGCTGCCAAACAGAGGAAACATGCTGCCCCAAACCTAGCAGCATTTCCCTCGAGGCCTAATGGAAGCAGTGGAGGCCCTCACGATGTCCTCTACACCCACCCTGGGTGAAGAGCAGCGAGCAAGGTCACCAATCCAACATGAAAGATGGTGGCAGTGGTGGTGAGCGCCAATGTCCTGCAAAAGAGGACAGCCACCCAGTATTAAAAGAAGATAAATGGTCTTCTCCGTTCTGCCAAACCTATCACATATCCACTGGGATCTCTCTCACTGCCAGTTCAAGGGGCATCACCATTCATTTTGGTCTTGGACCCAAGTCTTCATGGCGGCTGCCATCCTATCAGTGTTAACCACGGTGCATTGACATCCCTGTGTTTTCACCTCAGACTGAAGGTGGACGGACTGCTCCATCGTGCTTTGCAATCTGAGAAGTGCAACACACATCCCTTCATGATGTTCCTGAGCTTGCCTTTGCAGCTCCAACAAATGAGGGATGGCCGAGTCCAGAGATTTCTCATCTGACTCTGACTCAGCAGATATCTGGCCTCCAGCAGTCCTCCGAGTGCTGGAAACCTAGGAAGTTCCCACCACAGCCTGCTGTGGATCAGATAGTATGATGTGCTCCCCAGATTGTGACCTCAAGGCTACTCTAGAATAAGGTTACCAATCCAACATGGGAGACAGTGGCAGCGGTGATCATAGAGTCATAGAAGTCTACAGCACAGAAAAAGGCCCTTTGGTCCATCGAGTCTGCACCAGTCAAACAAGTACCTAACTATGCTAATCCCATTTTCCAGCACTAGGGCCATAGCCTTGTAAGCCATGGCATCGCAAGTGCACATACAAATACTTCTTAAATGTTATGAGGGTTTCTGCCTCTACCACCCTTTCAGGCAGTGAGTTCCAGATTCCCACCACGCTCTGGGTGAAACTATTCTTCCTCACATCCCCTCTAAACTTCCTGCCCCTTACTTTAAATCTATGCCCTCTGGTTATTGATCCCTCCACCAAGGGGAAAGGTTCCTTCCTGACTGCCCTATCTATGCCCCTCATAATTTTGTATATCTCAATCATGTCCCCCCTCAATCTCCTCTGCTCCAGGGAAAATAGCCCCAGCCTATCCAATCTCTCCTCATAACTAAAACTCTCCAGCACAGGTCAACATCCTGGTAAATCTCCTCTGCACACTCTCTAGTGCAATCACATCTTTCTTATAATGCGGATTCCAGAACTGCACGCAATACTCTAGCTGTGGCCTAACCATTGTTATACAGTTCCAGCATAACCTCCCTGCACTTATCTTCTATGCCCCGGCTAATAAAGGCAAGTACCCCATATGCCTTCTTAACCACCTTATCTACCTGTCCCGCTACCTTAAAGAACCGATGGACATGCATACCAAGGTCCCTCTGATCCTTGCTACTTCCTAGGGTCCTACCATTCATCATGTATTCCTGTGCCTTGTTTGGCCTGCCCAAGTGCATCACCTCACACTTATCCAGATTGAATTACATTTACCACTGATCAGCCCGTCTATATCCTCCTGTAATCTAAGGCTATCCTCCTCACTATTTACCACCCCACCAATTTTTATGTCATCCGCGAACCTACTGATCAACCCTCCTACATTCAAGTCTAACTGTTTTATTTTTACCACGAACAGCAAGGGATCCAACACCAATCCCTGTGGAACCCCATTGGACACAGGCATCCAGTCACAAAAACACCTCTCGGCCATCACCCTCTGCTTCCTGCCACTCAGCCAGTTCTGGATCCAATTTGCCAAATTGCCTTGAATCCCACAGGCTCTTACCTTCATTATCAGTTTCCCATGCGGGACCTTATCAAAAGCCTTGCTGAAGTCCAAGTAGACTACGTCAAATGCATTGTCCTCATCTACACATCTGGTCACCTCTTTGAAAAATTCAGTCAAATTGGTCAGACATGACCTCCCCTTAACAAAAGCATACTGACTGTCCTTGATTAATCCCTGCCTCTCCAAGTGTAGATTAATTCTGTCCCTCAGAATTGCTTCCAATATTTTCGCTGACTGACTGGCCTGTAGTTCCCTGGTTTATCCCTTCCTCCCTTCTTGAATAAGAGTACCACAATGGCTGTCCTCCAGTCCTCTGGCACCTCTCCTGTGGCCAGAAAGGTATTGAAAATTATTGCCAGCGCTCCTGCTATCTGCTGCCTTGCCTCACTCAACAGCCTGGGATACATTTCATCCGGGCCTGGAGATTTATCTACTTTTAAGCCTGCCAGAACACTTAGAGCCTCCTCCCTTTCTATGATAATTGCTTTAATTATATCACAGTCAAGAGAGAGTTTGGAGAGAGAGAGAGACAGGAGATGTGTGCGAGAGAGAGACAGGAGATGTGTGGGAGAGAGAGACAGGAGATGTGTGGGAGAGAGAGACAGGAGATGTGTGGGAGAGAGAGACAGGAGATGTGTGGGAGAGAGAGACAGGAGATGTGTGGGAGAGAGAGACAGGAGATGTGTGGGAGAGAGAGACAGGAGATGTGTGCGAGAGAGAGACAGGAGATGTGTGCGAGAGAGAGACAGGAGATGTGTGCGAGAGAGAGACAGGAGATGTGTGCGAGAGAGAGACAGGAGATGTGTGCGAGAGAGAGACAGGAGATGTGTGCGAGAGAGAGACAGGAGATGTGTGCGAGAGAGAGACAGGAGATGTGTGCGAGAGAGAGACAGGAGATGTGTGCGAGAGAGAGACAGGAGATGTGTGCGAGAGAGAGACAGGAGATGTGTGCGAGAGAGAGAGAGACAGGAGATGTGTGCGAGAGAGAGAGAGACAGGAGATGTGTGCGAGAGAGAGAGAGACAGGAGATGTGTGCGAGAGAGAGAGACAGGAGATGTGTGCGAGAGAGAGAGAGACGGGAGATGTGTGCGAGAGAGAGAGAGACGGGAGATGTGTGCGAGAGAGAGAGAGACGGGAGATGCGTGCGAGAGAGAGAGAGACGGGAGATGCGTGCGAGAGAGAGAGAGACGGGAGATGCGTGCGAGAGAGAGAGAGACGGGAGATGCGTGCGAGAGAGAGAGACGGGAGATGCGTGCGAGAGAGAGAGAGACGGGAGATGCGTGCGAGAGAGAGAGACGGGAGATGCGTGCGAGAGAGAGAGAGACGGGAGATGCGTGCGAGAGAGAGACGGGAGATGCGTGCGAGAGAGAGACAGGAGATGCGTGCGAGAGAGAGAGACGGGAGATGCGTGCGAGAGAGAGAGACGGGAGATGCGTGCGAGAGAGAGAGACGGGAGATGCGTGCGAGAGAGAGAGACGGGAGATGCGTGCGAGAGAGAGAGACGGGAGATGCGTGCGAGAGAGAGAGACGGGAGATGCGTGCGAGAGAGAGAGACGGGAGATGCGTGCGAGAGAGAGAGACGGGAGATGCGTGCGAGAGAGAGAGACGGGAGATGCGTGCGAGAGAGAGAGACGGGAGATGCGTGCGAGAGAGAGAGACGGGAGATGCGTGCGAGAGAGAGAGACGGGAGATGCGTGCGAGAGAGAGAGACGGGAGATGCGTGCGAGAGAGAGAGACGGGAGATGCGTGCGAGAGAGAGAGACGGGAGATGCGTGCGAGAGAGAGAGACGGGAGATGCGTGCGAGAGAGAGAGACGGGAGATGCGTGCGAGAGAGAGAGACGGGAGATGCGTGCGAGAGAGAGAGACGGGAGATGCGTGCGAGAGAGAGAGACGGGAGATGCGTGCGAGAGAGAGAGACGGGAGATGCGTGCGAGAGAGAGAGACGGGAGATGCGTGCGAGAGAGAGAGACGGGAGATGCGTGCGAGAGAGAGAGACGGGAGATGCGTGCGAGAGAGAGAGACGGGAGATGCGTGCGAGAGAGAGAGACGGGAGATGCGTGCGAGAGAGAGAGACGGGAGATGCGTGCGAGAGAGAGAGACGGGAGATGCGTGCGAGAGAGAGAGACGGGAGATGCGTGCGAGAGAGAGAGACGGGAGATGCGTGCGAGAGAGAGAGACTGGAGATGCGTGCGTGCGAGAGAGAGAGACGGGAGATGCGTGCGAGAGAGAGAGACGGGAGATGCGTGCGAGAGAGAGAGACGGGAGATGCGTGCGAGAGAGAGAGACGGGAGATGCGTGCGAGAGAGAGAGAGACGGGAGATGCGTGCGAGAGAGAGAGACGGGAGATGCGTGCGAGAGAGAGAGAGACGGGAGATGCGTGCGAGAGAGAGAGAGACGGGAGATGCGTGCGAGAGAGAGAGACGGGAGATGCGTGCGAGAGAGAGAGACGGGAGATGCGTGCGAGAGAGAGAGACGGGAGATGCGTGCGAGAGAGAGAGACGGGAGATGCGTGCGAGAGAGAGAGACGGGAGATGCGTGCGAGAGAGAGAGACGGGAGATGCGTGCGAGAGAGAGAGAGACGGGAGATGCGTGCGAGAGAGAGAGAGACGGGAGATGCGTGCGAGAGAGAGAGAGAGACGGGAGATGCGTGCGAGAGAGAGAGACGGGAGATGCGTGCGAGAGAGAGAGACGGGAGATGCGTGCGAGAGAGAGAGACGGGAGATGCGTGCGAGAGAGAGAGACGGGAGATGCGTGCGAGAGAGAGAGACGGGAGATGCGTGCGAGAGAGAGAGACGGGAGATGCGTGCGAGAGAGAGAGACGGGAGATGCGTGCGAGAGAGAGAGACGGGAGATGCGTGCGAGAGAGAGAGACGGGAGATGCGTGCGAGAGAGAGACAGACGGGAGATGCGTGCGAGAGAGAGACAGACGGGAGATGCGTGCGAGAGAGAGAGAGAGACGGGAGATGCGTGCGAGAGAGAGAGAGAGACAGGAGATGCGTGCGAGAGAGAGAGAGAGACAGGAGATGCGTGCGAGAGAGAGAGAGAGACAGGAGATGCGTGCGAGAGAGAGAGAGAGACAGGAGATGCGTGCGAGAGAGAGAGAGAGACAGGAGATGCGTGCGAGAGAGAGAGAGAGACAGGAGATGCGTGCGAGAGAGAGAGAGAGACAGGAGATGCGTGCGAGAGAGAGAGAGAGACAGGAGATGCGTGCGAGAGAGAGAGAGAGACAGGAGATGCGTGCGAGAGAGAGAGAGAGAGACAGGAGATGCGTGCGAGAGAGAGAGAGAGACAGGAGATGCGTGCGAGAGAGAGAGAGAGACAGGAGATGCGTGCGAGAGAGAGAGAGAGACAGGAGATGCGTGCGTGCGAGAGAGAGAGACAGGAGATGCGTGCGTGCGAGAGAGAGAGAGACAGGAGATGCGTGCGTGCGAGAGAGAGAGAGACAGGAGATGCGTGCGTGCGAGAGAGAGAGACAGGAGATGCGTGCGTGCGAGAGAGAGAGACAGGAGATGCGTGCGTGCGAGAGAGAGAGACAGGAGATGCGTGCGTGCGAGAGAGAGAGACAGGAGATGCGTGCGTGCGAGAGAGAGAGACAGGAGATGCGTGCGTGCGAGAGAGAGAGACAGGAGATGCGTGCGTGCGAGAGAGAGAGAGACAGGAGATGCGTGCGTGCGAGAGAGAGAGAGACAGGAGATGCGTGCGTGCGAGAGAGAGAGACAGGAGATGCGTGCGTGCGAGAGAGAGAGACAGGAGATGCGTGCGTGCGAGAGAGAGAGACAGGAGATGCGGGCGTGCGAGAGAGAGAGACAGGAGATGCGTGCGTGCGAGAGAGAGAGACAGGAGATGCGTGCGTGCGAGAGAGAGAGAGACAGGAGATGCGTGCGTGCGAGAGAGAGAGAGACAGGAGATGCGTGCGTGCGAGAGAGAGAGAGACAGGAGATGCGTGCGTGCGAGAGAGAGAGACAGGAGATGCGTGCGTGCGAGAGAGAGAGACAGGAGATGCGTGCGTGCGAGAGAGAGAGACAGGAGATGCGTGCGTGCGAGAGAGAGAGACAGGAGATGCGGGCGTGCGAGAGAGAGAGACAGGAGATGCGTGCGTGCGAGAGAGAGAGACAGGAGATGCGTGCGTGCGAGAGAGAGAGACAGGAGATGCGTGCGTGCGAGAGAGAGAGACAGGAGATGCGTGCGTGCGAGAGAGAGAGACAGGAGATGCGTGCGTGCGAGAGAGAGAGACAGGAGATGCGTGCGTGCGAGAGAGAGAGACAGGAGATGCGTGCGTGCGAGAGAGAGAGACAGGAGATGCGTGCGTGCGAGAGAGAGAGACAGGAGATGCGTGCGTGCGAGAGAGAGAGACAGGAGATGCGTGCGTGCGAGAGAGAGAGACAGGAGATGTGTGCGAGAGAGAGGGACAGGAGATGTGTGCGAGAGAGAGGGACAGGAGATGTGTGCGAGAGAGAGGGACAGGAGATGTGTGCGAGAGAGAGGGACAGGAGATGTGTGCGAGAGAGAGGGACAGGAGATGTGTGCGAGAGAGAGGGACAGGAGATGTGTGCGAGAGAGAGGGACAGGAGATGTGTGCGAGAGAGAGGGACAGGAGATGTGTGCGAGAGAGAGGGACAGGAGATGTGTGCGAGAGAGAGGGACAGGAGATGTGTGCGAGAGAGAGGGACAGGAGATGTGTGCGAGAGAGAGGGACAGGAGATGTGTGCGAGAGAGAGGGACAGGAGATGTGTGCGAGAGAGAGGGACAGGAGATGTGTGCGAGAGAGAGGGACAGGAGATGTGTGCGAGAGAGAGGGACAGGAGATGTGTGCGAGAGAGGGACAGGAGATGTGTGCGAGAGAGAGACAGGAGATGCGTGCGAGAGAGTCAGGAGATGCGTGCGAGAGAGAGAGGGGAGATGCGTGCGAGAGAGAGAGAGAGACAGGAGATGCGTGCGAGAGAGAGAGAGAGACAGGAGATGCGTGCGTGCGAGAGAGAGAGACAGGAGATGCGTGCGTGCGAGAGAGAGAGACAGGAGATGCGTGCGTGCGAGAGAGAGAGACAGGAGATGCGTGCGTGCGAGAGAGAGAGAGACAGGAGATGCGTGCGTGCGAGAGAGAGAGAGACAGGAGATGCGTGCGTGCGAGAGAGAGAGACAGGAGATGCGTGCGTGCGAGAGAGAGAGACAGGAGATGCGTGCGTGCGAGAGAGAGAGACAGGAGATGCGGGCGTGCGAGAGAGAGAGACAGGAGATGCGTGCGTGCGAGAGAGAGAGACAGGAGATGCGTGCGTGCGAGAGAGAGAGACAGGAGATGCGTGCGTGCGAGAGAGAGAGACAGGAGATGCGTGCGTGCGAGAGAGAGAGACAGGAGATGCGTGCGTGCGAGAGAGAGAGACAGGAGATGCGTGCGTGCGAGAGAGAGAGACAGGAGATGCGTGCGTGCGAGAGAGAGAGACAGGAGATGCGTGCGTGCGAGAGAGAGAGACAGGAGATGCGTGCGTGCGAGAGAGAGAGACAGGAGATGCGTGCGTGCGAGAGAGAGAGACAGGAGATGCGTGCGTGCGAGAGAGAGAGACAGGAGATGCGTGCGTGCGAGAGAGAGAGACAGGAGATGTGTGCGAGAGAGAGGGACAGGAGATGTGTGCGAGAGAGAGGGACAGGAGATGTGTGCGAGAGAGAGGGACAGGAGATGTGTGCGAGAGAGAGGGACAGGAGATGTGTGCGAGAGAGAGGGACAGGAGATGTGTGCGAGAGAGAGGGACAGGAGATGTGTGCGAGAGAGAGGGACAGGAGATGTGTGCGAGAGAGAGGGACAGGAGATGTGTGCGAGAGAGAGGGACAGGAGATGTGTGCGAGAGAGAGGGACAGGAGATGTGTGCGAGAGAGAGGGACAGGAGATGTGTGCGAGAGAGAGGGACAGGAGATGTGTGCGAGAGAGAGGGACAGGAGATGTGTGCGAGAGAGGGACAGGAGATGTGTGCGAGAGAGAGACAGGAGATGCGTGCGAGAGAGTCAGGAGATGCGTGCGAGAGAGAGAGGGGAGATGCGTGCGAGAGAGAGAGAGAGACAGGAGATGCGTGCGAGAGAGAGAGAGAGACAGGAGATGCGTGCGAGAGAGAGAGAGAGACAGGAGATGCGTGCGAGAGAGAGAGAGAGACAGGAGATGCGTGCGAGAGAGAGAGAGAGACAGGAGATGCGTGCGAGAGAGAGAGAGAGACAGGAGATGCGTGCGAGAGAGAGAGAGAGAGACAGGAGATGCGTGCGAGAGAGAGAGAGAGACAGGAGATGCGTGCGAGAGAGAGAGAGACAGGAGATGCGTGCGAGAGAGAGAGAGACAGGAGATGCGTGCGAGAGAGAGAGAGAGACAGGGGATGCGTGCGAGAGCTAGAGAGAGACAGGGGATGCGTGCGAGAGAGAGAGACAGGGGATGCGTGCGAGAGAGAGAGACAGGAGATGCGTGCGAGAGAGAGAGAGACAGGAGATGCGTGCGAGAGAGAGAGAGAGACAGGAGAAGCGTGCGAGAGAGAGAGAGAGACAGGAGATGCGTGCGAGAGAGAGAGAGAGACAGGAGAAGCGTGCGAGAGAGAGAGAGAGACAGGAGATGCGTGCGAGAGAGAGAGAGAGACAGGAGATGCGTGCGAGAGAGAGAGAGAGACAGGAGATGCGTGCGAGAGAGAGAGAGAGACAGGAGATGCGTGCGAGAGAGAGAGAGAGACAGGAGATGCGTGCGAGAGAGAGAGAGACAGGAGGTGCGTGCGAGAGAGAGAGAGAGACAGGAGATGCGTGCGAGAGAGAGGGAGAGACAGGAGATGCGTGCGAGAGAGAGGGAGAGACAGGAGATGCGTGCGAGAGAGAGAGAGAGACAGGAGATGCGTGCGAGAGAGAGAGAGAGACAGGAGATGCGTGCGAGAGAGAGAGAGAGACAGGAGATGCGTGCGAGAGAGAGAGAGAGACAGGAGATGCGTGCGAGAGAGAGAGAGAGACAGGAGATGCGTGCGAGAGAGAGGGAGAGACAGGAGATGCGTGCGAGAGAGAGAGAGAGACAGGAGATGCGTGCGAGAGAGAGAGAGAGACAGGAGATGCGTGCGAGAGAGAGAGAGAGACAGGAGATGCGTGTGTGCGAGAGAGAGAGAGAGACAGGAGATGCGTGTGTGCGAGAGAGAGAGTGAGACAGGAGATGCGTGTGTGCGAGAGAGAGAGAGAGACAGGAGATGCGTGTGTGCGAGAGAGAGAGAGAGACAGGAGATGCGTGTGTGCGAGAGAGAGAGAGACAGGAGATGCGTGTGTGCGAGAGAGAGAGACAGGAGATGCGTGCGTGAGAGAGAGACAGGAGATGCGTGCGTGAGAGAGAGAGAGACAGGAGATGCGTGCGTGAGAGAGAGAGAGACAGGAGATGCGTGCGTGAGAGAGAGAGAGACAGGAGATGCGTGCGTGCGAGAGAGACAGACAGGAGATGCGTGCGTGCGAGAGAGACAGACAGGAGATGCGTGCGTGCGAGAGAGACAGACAGATGCGTGCGTGCGAGAGAGACAGACAGGAGATGCGTGCGTGCGAGAGAGACAGACAGGAGATGCGTGCGTGCGAGAGAGAGAGACAGGAGATGCGTGCGTGCGAGAGAGAGAGACAGGAGATGCGTGCGTGCGAGAGAGAGAGACAGGAGATGCGTGCGTGCGAGAGAGAGAGACAGGAGATGCGTGCGTGCGAGAGAGAGAGACAGGAGATGCGTGCGTGCGAGAGAGAGAGACAGGAGATGCGTGCGTGCGAGAGAGAGAGACAGGAGATGCGTGCGTGCGAGAGAGAGAGACAGGAGATGCGTGCGTGCGAGAGAGAGAGACAGGAGATGCGTGCGTGCGAGAGAGAGAGACAGGAGATGCGTGCGTGCGAGAGAGAGAGACAGGAGATGCGTGCGTGCGAGAGAGAGAGACAGGAGATGCGTGCGTGCGAGAGAGAGAGACAGGAGATGCGTGCGTGCGAGAGAGAGAGACAGGAGATGCGTGCGTGCGAGAGAGAGAGACAGGAGATGCGTGCGTGCGAGAGAGAGAGACAGGAGATGCGTGCGTGCGAGAGAGAGAGACAGGAGATGTGTGCGAGAGAGAGACAGGAGATGTGTGCGAGAGAGAGACAGGAGATGTGTGCGAGAGAGAGGGACAGGAGATGTGTGCGAGAGAGACAGACAGGAGATGTGTGCGAGAGAGAGGGACAGGAGATGTGTGCGAGAGAGAGGGACAGGAGATGTGTGCGAGAGAGAGGGACAGGAGATGTGTGCGAGAGAGAGGGACAGGAGATGTGTGCGAGAGAGAGGGACAGGAGATGCGTGCGAGAGAGAGGGACAGGAGATGCGTGCGAGAGAGAGAGAGACAGGAGATGCGTGCGAGAGAGAGAGAGACGGGAGATGCGTGCGAGAGAGAGAGAGACGGGAGATGCGTGCGAGAGAGAGAGAGACGGGAGATGCGTGCGAGAGAGAGAGAGACGGGAGATGCGTGCGAGAGAGAGAGAGACGGGAGATGCGTGCGAGAGAGAGACGGGAGATGCGTGCGAGAGAGAGACGGGAGATGCGTGCGAGAGAGAGACGGGAGATGCGTGCGAGAGAGAGAGACGGGAGATGCGTGCGAGAGAGAGAGACGGGAGATGCGTGCGAGAGAGAGAGACGGGAGATGCGTGCGAGAGAGAGAGACGGGAGATGCGTGCGAGAGAGAGAGACGGGAGATGCGTGCGAGAGAGAGAGACGGGAGATGCGTGCGAGAGAGAGAGACGGGAGATGCGTGCGAGAGAGAGAGACGGGAGATGCGTGCGAGAGAGAGAGACGGGAGATGCGTGCGAGAGAGAGAGACGGGAGATGCGTGCGAGAGAGAGAGACGGGAGATGCGTGCGAGAGAGAGAGACGGGAGATGCGTGCGAGAGAGAGAGACGGGAGATGCGTGCGAGAGAGAGAGACGGGAGATGCGTGCGAGAGAGAGAGACGGGAGATGCGTGCGAGAGAGAGAGACGGGAGATGCGTGCGAGAGAGAGAGACGGGAGATGCGTGCGAGAGAGAGAGACGGGAGATGCGTGCGAGAGAGAGAGACGGGAGATGCGTGCGAGAGAGAGAGACGGGAGATGCGTGCGAGAGAGAGAGACGGGAGATGCGTGCGAGAGAGAGAGACGGGAGATGCGTGCGAGAGAGAGAGACGGGAGATGCGTGCGAGAGAGAGAGACGGGAGATGCGTGCGAGAGAGAGAGACGGGAGATGCGTGCGAGAGAGAGGGACGGGAGATGCGTGCGAGAGAGAGGGACGGGAGATGCGTGCGAGAGAGAGGGACGGGAGATGCGTGCGAGAGAGAGAGACGGGAGATGCGTGCGAGAGAGAGAGACGGGAGATGCGTGCGAGAGAGAGAGACGGGAGATGCGTGCGAGAGAGAGAGACGGGAGATGCGTGCGAGAGAGAGAGACGGGAGATGCGTGCGAGAGAGAGAGACGGGAGATGCGTGCGAGAGAGAGACAGACGGGAGATGCGTGCGAGAGAGAGACAGACAGGAGATGCGTGCGAGAGAGAGAGAGACAGGAGATGCGTGCGAGAGAGAGAGAGAGACAGGAGATGCGTGCGAGAGAGAGAGAGAGACAGGAGATGCGTGCGAGAGAGAGAGAGAGACAGGAGATGCGTGCGAGAGAGAGAGAGAGACAGGAGATGCGTGCGAGAGAGAGAGAGAGACAGGAGATGCGTGCGAGAGAGAGAGAGAGACAGGAGATGCGTGCGAGAGAGAGAGAGAGACAGGAGATGCGTGCGAGAGAGAGAGAGAGACAGGAGATGCGTGCGAGAGAGAGAGAGAGACAGGAGATGCGTGCGAGAGAGAGAGAGAGACAGGAGATGCGTGCGAGAGAGAGAGAGAGACAGGAGATGCGTGCGAGAGAGAGAGAGAGACAGGAGATGCGTGCGAGAGAGAGAGAGAGACAGGAGATGCGTGCGAGAGAGAGAGAGAGACAGGAGATGCGTGCGAGAGAGAGAGAGAGACAGGAGATGCGTGCGAGAGAGAGAGAGAGACAGGAGATGCGTGCGAGAGAGAGAGAGAGACAGGAGATGCGTGCGAGAGAGAGAGAGAGACAGGAGATGCGTGCGAGAGAGAGAGAGAGACAGGAGATGCGTGCGAGAGAGAGAGAGAGACAGGAGATGCGTGCGAGAGAGAGAGAGAGACAGGAGATGCGTGCGAGAGAGAGAGAGAGACAGGAGATGCGTGCGAGAGAGAGAGAGAGACAGGAGATGCGTGCGAGAGAGAGAGAGAGACAGGAGATGCGTGCGAGAGAGAGAGAGAGACAGGAGATGCGTGCGAGAGAGAGAGAGAGACAGGAGATGCGTGCGAGAGAGAGAGAGAGACAGGAGATGCGTGCGAGAGAGAGAGAGAGACAGGAGATGCGTGCGAGAGAGAGAGAGAGACAGGAGATGCGTGCGAGAGCTAGAGAGAGACAGGGGATGCGTGCGAGAGAGAGAGACAGGGGATGCGTGCGAGAGAGAGAGAGACAGGAGATGCGTGCGAGAGAGAGAGAGACAGGAGATGCGTGCGAGAGAGAGAGAGAGACAGGAGAAGCGTGCGAGAGAGAGAGAGAGACAGGAGATGCGTGCGAGAGAGAGAGAGAGACAGGAGAAGCGTGCGAGAGAGAGAGAGAGACAGGAGATGCGTGCGAGAGAGAGAGAGAGACAGGAGATGCGTGCGAGAGAGAGAGAGAGAGACAGGAGATGCGTGCGAGAGAGAGAGAGAGACAGGAGATGCGTGCGAGAGAGAGAGAGAGACAGGAGATGCGTGCGAGAGAGAGAGAGACAGGAGGTGCGTGCGAGAGAGAGAGAGAGACAGGAGATGCGTGCGAGAGAGAGGGAGAGACAGGAGATGCGTGCGAGAGAGAGGAGAGACAGGAGATGCGTGCGAGAGAGAGAGAGAGACAGGAGATGCGTGCGAGAGAGAGAGAGAGACAGGAGATGCGTGCGAGAGAGAGAGAGAGACAGGAGATGCGTGCGAGAGAGAGAGAGAGACAGGAGATGCGTGCGAGAGAGAGAGAGAGACAGGAGATGCGTGCGAGAGAGAGAGAGAGACAGGAGATGCGTGCGAGAGAGAGAGAGAGACAGGAGATGCGTGCGAGAGAGAGAGAGAGACAGGAGATGCGTGCGAGAGAGAGAGAGAGACAGGAGATGCGTGTGTGCGAGAGAGAGAGAGAGACAGGAGATGCGTGTGTGCGAGAGAGAGAGTGAGACAGGAGATGCGTGTGTGCGAGAGAGAGAGAGAGACAGGAGATGCGTGTGTGCGAGAGAGAGAGAGAGACAGGAGATGCGTGTGTGCGAGAGAGAGAGAGACAGGAGATGCGTGTGTGCGAGAGAGAGAGACAGGAGATGCGTGCGTGAGAGAGAGACAGGAGATGCGTGCGTGAGAGAGAGAGAGACAGGAGATGCGTGCGTGAGAGAGAGAGAGACAGGAGATGCGTGCGTGAGAGAGAGAGAGACAGGAGATGCGTGCGTGAGAGAGAGACAGACAGGAGATGCGTGCGTGCGAGAGAGACAGACAGGAGATGCGTGCGTGCGAGAGAGACAGACAGATGCGTGCGTGCGAGAGAGACAGACAGGAGATGCGTGCGTGCGAGAGAGACAGACAGGAGATGCGTGCGTGCGAGAGAGAGAGACAGGAGATGCGTGCGTGCGAGAGAGAGAGACAGGAGATGCGTGCGTGCGAGAGAGAGAGACAGGAGATGCGTGCGTGCGAGAGAGAGAGACAGGAGATGCGTGCGTGCGAGAGAGAGAGACAGGAGATGCGTGCGTGCGAGAGAGAGAGACAGGAGATGCGTGCGTGCGAGAGAGAGAGACAGGAGATGCGTGCGTGCGAGAGAGAGAGACAGGAGATGCGTGCGTGCGAGAGAGAGAGACAGGAGATGCGTGCGTGCGAGAGAGAGAGACAGGAGATGCGTGCGTGCGAGAGAGAGAGACAGGAGATGCGTGCGTGCGAGAGAGAGAGACAGGAGATGCGTGCGTGCGAGAGAGAGAGACAGGAGATGCGTGCGTGCGAGAGAGAGAGACAGGAGATGCGTGCGTGCGAGAGAGAGAGACAGGAGATGCGTGCGTGCGAGAGAGAGAGACAGGAGATGTGTGCGAGAGAGAGACAGGAGATGTGTGCGAGAGAGAGACAGGAGATGTGTGCGAGAGAGAGGGACAGGAGATGTGTGCGAGAGAGACAGACAGGAGATGTGTGCGAGAGAGAGGGACAGGAGATGTGTGCGAGAGAGAGGGACAGGAGATGTGTGCGAGAGAGAGGGACAGGAGATGTGTGCGAGAGAGAGGGACAGGAGATGTGTGCGAGAGAGAGGGACAGGAGATGCGTGCGAGAGAGAGGGACAGGAGATGCGTGCGAGAGAGAGAGAGACAGGAGATGCGTGCGAGAGAGAGAGAGACGGGAGATGCGTGCGAGAGAGAGAGAGACGGGAGATGCGTGCGAGAGAGAGAGAGACGGGAGATGCGTGCGAGAGAGAGAGAGACGGGAGATGCGTGCGAGAGAGAGAGAGACGGGAGATGCGTGCGAGAGAGAGACGGGAGATGCGTGCGAGAGAGAGACGGGAGATGCGTGCGAGAGAGAGACGGGAGATGCGTGCGAGAGAGAGAGACGGGAGATGCGTGCGAGAGAGAGAGACGGGAGATGCGTGCGAGAGAGAGAGACGGGAGATGCGTGCGAGAGAGAGAGACGGGAGATGCGTGCGAGAGAGAGAGACGGGAGATGCGTGCGAGAGAGAGAGACGGGAGATGCGTGCGAGAGAGAGAGACGGGAGATGCGTGCGAGAGAGAGAGACGGGAGATGCGTGCGAGAGAGAGAGACGGGAGATGCGTGCGAGAGAGAGAGACGGGAGATGCGTGCGAGAGAGAGAGACGGGAGATGCGTGCGAGAGAGAGAGACGGGAGATGCGTGCGAGAGAGAGAGACGGGAGATGCGTGCGAGAGAGAGAGACGGGAGATGCGTGCGAGAGAGAGAGACGGGAGATGCGTGCGAGAGAGAGAGACGGGAGATGCGTGCGAGAGAGAGAGACGGGAGATGCGTGCGAGAGAGAGAGACGGGAGATGCGTGCGAGAGAGAGAGACGGGAGATGCGTGCGAGAGAGAGAGACGGGAGATGCGTGCGAGAGAGAGAGACGGGAGATGCGTGCGAGAGAGAGAGACGGGAGATGCGTGCGAGAGAGAGAGACGGGAGATGCGTGCGAGAGAGAGAGACGGGAGATGCGTGCGAGAGAGAGGACGGGAGATGCGTGCGAGAGAGAGGGACGGGAGATGCGTGCGAGAGAGAGGGACGGGAGATGCGTGCGAGAGAGAGGGACGGGAGATGCGTGCGAGAGAGAGAGACGGGAGATGCGTGCGAGAGAGAGAGACGGGAGATGCGTGCGAGAGAGAGAGACGGGAGATGCGTGCGAGAGAGAGAGACGGGAGATGCGTGCGAGAGAGAGAGACGGGAGATGCGTGCGAGAGAGAGAGACGGGAGATGCGTGCGAGAGAGAGACAGACAGGAGATGCGTGCGAGAGAGAGAGACGGGAGATGCGTGCGAGAGAGAGAGAGACAGGAGATGCGTGCGAGAGAGAGAGAGACAGGAGATGCGTGCGAGAGAGAGAGACAGGAGATGCGTGCGAGAGAGAGAGAGAGACAGGAGATGCGTGCGAGAGAGAGAGAGAGACAGGAGATGCGTGCGAGAGAGAGAGAGAGACAGGAGATGCGTGCGAGAGAGAGAGAGAGACAGGAGATGCGTGCGAGAGAGAGAGAGAGACAGGGAGATGCGTGCGAGAGAGAGAGAGACAGGAGATGCGTGCGAGAGAGAGAGAGAGACAGGAGATGCGTGCGAGAGAGAGAGAGAGACAGGAGATGCGTGCGAGAGAGAGAGAGAGACAGGAGATGCGTGCGAGAGAGAGAGAGAGACAGGAGATGCGTGCGAGAGAGAGAGAGAGACAGGAGATGCGTGCGAGAGAGAGAGAGAGACAGGAGATGCGTGCGAGAGAGAGAGAGAGACAGGAGATGCGTGCGAGAGAGAGAGAGAGACAGGAGATGCGTGCGAGAGAGAGAGAGAGACAGGAGATGCGTGCGAGAGAGAGAGAGAGACAGGAGATGCGTGCGAGAGAGAGAGAGAGACAGGAGATGCGTGCGAGAGAGAGAGAGAGACAGGAGATGCGTGCGAGAGAGAGAGAGAGACAGGAGATGCGTGCGAGAGAGAGAGAGAGACAGGAGATGCGTGCGAGAGAGAGAGAGAGACAGGAGATGCGTGCGAGAGAGAGAGAGAGACAGGAGATGCGTGCGAGAGAGAGAGAGAGACAGGAGATGCGTGCGAGAGAGAGAGAGAGACAGGAGATGCGTGCGAGAGAGAGAGAGAGACAGGAGATGCGTGCGAGAGAGAGAGAGAGACAGGAGATGCGTGCGAGAGAGAGAGAGAGACAGGAGATGCGTGCGAGAGAGAGAGAGAGACAGGAGATGCGTGCGAGAGAGAGAGAGAGACAGGAGATGCGTGCGAGAGAGAGAGAGAGACAGGAGATGCGTGCGAGAGAGAGAGAGAGACAGGAGATGCGTGCGAGAGAGAGAGAGAGACAGGAGATGCGTGCGAGAGAGAGAGAGAGACAGGAGATGCGTGCGAGAGAGAGAGAGAGACAGGAGATGCGTGCGAGAGAGAGAGAGAGACAGGAGATGCGTGCGAGAGAGAGAGAGAGACAGGAGATGCGTGCGAGAGAGAGAGAGAGACAGGAGATGCGTGCGAGAGAGAGAGAGAGACAGGAGATGCGTGCGAGAGAGAGAGAGAGACAGGAGATGCGTGCGAGAGAGAGAGAGAGACAGGAGATGCGTGCGAGAGAGAGAGAGACAGGAGATGCGTGCGAGAGAGAGAGAGAGACAGGAGATGCGTGCGAGAGAGAGAGAGAGACAGGAGATGCGTGCGAGAGAGAGAGAGAGACAGGAGATGCGTGCGAGAGAGAGAGAGAGACAGGAGATGCGTGCGAGAGAGAGAGAGAGACAGGAGATGCGTGCGAGAGAGAGAGAGAGACAGGAGATGCGTGCGAGAGAGAGAGAGAGACAGGAGATGCGTGCGAGAGAGAGAGAGAGACAGGAGATGCGTGCGAGAGAGAGAGAGAGACAGGAGATGCGTGCGAGAGAGAGAGAGAGACAGGAGATGCGTGCGAGAGAGAGAGAGAGACAGGAGATGCGTGCGAGAGAGAGAGAGAGACAGGAGATGCGTGCGAGAGAGAGAGAGAGACAGGAGATGCGTGCGAGAGAGAGAGAGAGACAGGAGATGCGTGCGAGAGAGAGAGAGAGACAGGAGATGCGTGCGAGAGAGAGAGAGACAGGAGATGCGTGCGAGAGAGAGAGAGAGACAGGAGATGCGTGCGAGAGAGAGAGAGAGACAGGAGATGCGTGCGAGAGAGAGAGAGAGACAGGAGATGCGTGCGAGAGAGAGAGAGAGACAGGAGATGCGTGCGAGAGAGAGAGAGAGAGACAAGAGTTGCGTGCGAGAGAGAGAGAGAGAGACAGGAGATGCGTGCGAGAGAGAGAGAGAGAGAGACAGGAGATGCGTGCGAGAGAGAGAGAGAGAGAGACAGGAGATGCGTGCGAGAGAGAGAGAGAGAGACAGGAGATGCGTGCGAGAGAGAGAGAGAGAGACAGGAGATGCGTGCGAGAGAGAGAGAGAGAGACAGGAGATGCGTGCGAGAGAGAGAGAGAGAGTCAGGAGATGCGTGCGAGAGAGAGAGAGAGAGTCAGGAGATGCGTGCGAGAGAGAGAGAGAGAGACAGGAGATGCGTGCGAGAGAGAGAGAGAGAGACAGGAGATGCGTGCGAGAGAGAGAGAGAGAGACAGGAGATGCGTGCGAGAGAGAGAGAGAGAGACAGGAGATGCGTGCGAGAGAGAGAGAGAGACAGGGGATGCGTGCGAGAGAGAGAGAGACAGGGGATGCGTGCGAGAGAGAGAGAGAGACAGGGGATGCGTGCGAGAGAGAGAGAGAGACAGGGGATGCGTGCGAGAGAGAGAGACAGGAGATGCGTGCGAGAGAGAGAGAGAGACAGGAGATGCGTGCGAGAGAGAGAGAGAGACAGGAGATGCGTGCGAGAGAGAGAGAGAGACAGGAGATGCGTGCGAGAGAGAGAGAGAGACAGGAGATGCGTGCGAGAGAGAGAGAGAGACAGGAGATGCGTGCGAGAGAGAGAGAGAGACAGGAGATGCGTGCGAGAGAGAGAGAGAGACAGGAGATGCGTGCGAGAGAGAGAGAGAGACAGGAGATGCGTGCGAGAGAGAGAGAGAGACAGGAGATGCGTGCGAGAGAGAGGAGAGAGACAGGAGATGCGTGCGAGAGAGAGAGAGAGACAGGAGATGCGTGCGAGAGAGAGGGAGAGACAGGAGATGCGTGCGAGAGAGAGGAGAGAGACAGGAGATGCGTGCGAGAGAGAGGAGAGACAGGAGATGCGTGCGAGAGAGAGGGAGAGACAGGAGATGCGTGCGAGAGAGAGAGAGAGACAGGAGATGCGTGCGAGAGAGAGAGAGAGACAGGAGATGCGTGCGAGAGAGAGAGAGAGACAGGAGATGCGTGTGCGAGAGAGAGAGAGAGACAGGAGATGCGTGTGTGCGAGAGAGAGAGAGAGACAGGAGATGCGTGTGTGCGAGAGAGAGAGAGAGACAGGAGATGCGTGTGTGCGAGAGAGAGAGAGAGACAGGAGATGCGTGTGTGCGAGAGAGAGAGAGAGACAGGAGATGCGTGTGTGCGAGAGAGAGAGAGAGACAGGAGATGCGTGTGTGCGAGAGAGAGAGAGAGACAGGAGATGCGTGTGTGCGAGAGAGAGAGAGAGACAGGAGATGCGTGTGTGCGAGAGAGAGAGAGAGACAGGAGATGCGTGTGTGCGAGAGAGAGAGAGAGACAGGAGATGCGTGTGTGCGAGAGAGAGAGAGAGACAGGAGATGCGTGTGTGCGAGAGAGAGAGAGAGACAGGAGATGCGTGTGTGCGAGAGAGAGAGAGAGACAGGAGATGCGTGTGTGCGAGAGAGAGAGAGAGACAGGAGATGCGTGTGTGCGAGAGAGAGAGAGAGACAGGAGATGCGTGTGTGCGAGAGAGAGACAGACAGGAGATGCGTGCGTGCGAGAGAGACAGACAGGAGATGCGTGCGTGCGAGAGAGACAGACAGGAGATGCGTGCGTGCGAGAGAGACAGACAGATGCGTGCGTGCGAGAGAGAGAGACAGGAGATGCGTGCGTGCGAGAGAGAGAGACAGGAGATGCGTGCGTGCGAGAGAGAGAGACAGGAGATGCGTGCGTGCGAGAGAGAGAGACAGGAGATGCGTGCGTGCGAGAGAGAGAGACAGGAGATGCGTGCGTGCGAGAGAGAGAGACAGGAGATGCGTGCGTGCGAGAGAGAGAGACAGGAGATGCGTGCGTGCGAGAGAGAGAGACAGGAGATGCGTGCGTGCGAGAGAGAGAGACAGGAGATGCGTGCGTGCGAGAGAGAGAGACAGGAGATGCGTGCGTGCGAGAGAGAGAGACAGGAGATGCGTGCGTGCGAGAGAGAGAGACAGGAGATGCGTGCGTGCGAGAGAGAGAGACAGGAGATGCGTGCGTGCGAGAGAGAGAGACAGGAGATGCGTGCGTGCGAGAGAGAGAGACAGGAGATGCGTGCGTGCGAGAGAGAGAGACAGGAGATGCGTGCGTGCGAGAGAGAGAGACAGGAGATGCGTGCGTGCGAGAGAGAGAGACAGGAGATGCGTGCGTGCGAGAGAGAGAGACAGGAGATGCGTGCGTGCGAGAGAGAGAGACAGGAGATGCGTGCGTGCGAGAGAGAGAGACAGGAGATGCGTGCGTGCGAGAGAGAGAGACAGGAGATGCGTGCGTGCGAGAGAGAGAGACAGGAGATGCGTGCGTGCGAGAGAGAGAGACAGGAGATGCGTGCGTGCGAGAGAGAGAGACAGGAGATGCGTGCGTGCGAGAGAGAGAGACAGGAGATGCGTGCGTGCGAGAGAGAGAGACAGGAGATGCGTGCGTGCGAGAGAGAGAGACAGGAGATGCGTGCGAGAGAGAGAGACAGGAGATGCGTGCGAGAGAGAGGGACAGGAGATGCGTGCGAGAGAGAGGGACAGGAGATGCGTGCGAGAGAGAGGGACAGGAGATGCGTGCGAGAGAGAGGGACAGGAGATGCGTGCGAGAGAGAGGGACAGGAGATGCGTGCGAGAGAGAGGGACAGGAGATGCGTGCGAGAGAGAGGGACAGGAGATGCGTGCGAGAGAGAGGGACAGGAGATGCGTGCGAGAGAGAGGGACAGGAGATGCGTGCGAGAGAGAGGGACAGGAGATGCGTGCGAGAGAGAGGGACAGGAGATGCGTGCGAGAGAGAGGGACAGGAGATGCGTGCGAGAGAGAGACAGGAGATGCGTGCGAGAGAGTCAGGAGATGCGTGCGAGAGAGAGAGAGAGACAGGAGATGCGTGCGAGAGAGAGAGGGGAGATGCGTGCGAGAGAGAGAGAGAGACAGGAGATGCGTGCGAGAGAGAGAGAGAGACAGGAGATGCGTGCGAGAGAGAGAGAGAGACAGGAGATGCGTGCGAGAGAGAGAGAGAGAGACAGGAGATGCGTGCGAGAGAGAGAGAGAGACAGGAGATGCGTGCGAGAGAGAGAGAGAGACAAGAGATGCGTGCGAGAGAGAGAGAGAGAGACAGGAGATGCGTGCGAGAGAGAGAGAGAGACAGGAGATGCGTGCGAGAGAGAGAGAGACAGGAGATGCGTGCGAGAGAGAGAGAGAGACCGGGGATGCGTGCGAGAGAGAGAGAGAGACATGGGATGCGTGCGAGAGAGAGAGACAGGGGATGCGTGCGAGAGAGAGAGACAGGAGATGCGTGCGAGAGAGAGAGAGACAGGAGATGCGTGCGAGAGAGAGAGACAGGAGATGCGTGCGAGAGAGAGAGAGAGACAGGAGATGCGTGCGAGAGAGAGAGAGAGACAGGAGATGCGTGCGAGAGAGAGAGAGAGACAGGAGAAGCGTGCGAGAGAGAGAGAGAGACAGGAGATGCGTGCGAGAGAGAGAGAGAGACAGGAGATGCGTGCGAGAGAGAGAGAGAGAGACAGGAGATGCGTGCGAGAGAGAGAGAGAGACAGGAGATGCGTGCGAGAGAGAGAGAGAGACAGGAGATGCGTGCGAGAGAGAGAGAGAGACAGGAGATGCGTGCGAGAGAGAGAGAGAGACAGGAGATGCGTGCGAGAGAGAGAGAGAGACAGGAGATGCGTGCGAGAGAGAGAGAGAGACAGGAGATGCGTGTGTGCGAGAGAGAGAGAGAGACAGGAGATGCGTGTGTGCGAGAGAGAGAGAGAGACAGGAGATGCGTGTGTGCGAGAGAGAGAGAGAGACAGGAGATGCGTGTGTGCGAGAGAGAGAGAGACAGGAGATGCGTGTGTGCGAGAGAGAGAGAGAGACAGGAGATGCGTGTGTGCGAGAGAGAGAGAGAGAGACAGGAGATGCGTGTGTGCGAGAGAGAGAGAGAGACAGGAGATGCGTGTGTGCGAGAGAGAGAGAGACAGGAGATGCGTGTGTGCGAGAGAGAGAGACAGGAGATGCGTGCGTGAGAGAGAGACAGGAGATGCGTGCGTGAGAGAGAGACAGGAGATGCGTGCGTGAGAGAGAGAGAGACAGGAGATGCGTGCGTGAGAGAGAGAGAGACAGGAGATGCGTGCGTGCGAGAGAGACAGACAGGAGATGCGTGCGTGCGAGAGAGACAGACAGATGCGTGCGTGCGAGAGAGACAGACAGGAGATGCGTGCGTGCGAGAGAGACAGACAGGAGATGCGTGCGTGCGAGAGAGAGAGACAGGAGATGCGTGCGTGCGAGAGAGAGAGACAGGAGATGCGTGCGTGCGAGAGAGAGAGACAGGAGATGCGTGCGTGCGAGAGAGAGAGACAGGAGATGCGTGCGTGCGAGAGAGAGAGACAGGAGATGCGTGCGTGCGAGAGAGAGAGAGTCAGGAGATGCGTGCGTGCGAGAGAGAGAGACAGGAGATGCGTGCGTGCGAGAGAGAGAGACAGGAGATGCGTGCGTGCGAGAGAGAGAGACAGGAGATGCGTGCGTGCGAGAGAGAGAGACAGGAGATGCGTGCGTGCGAGAGAGACAGACAGGAGATGCGTGCGTGCGAGAGAGAGAGACAGGAGATGCGTGCGTGCGAGAGAGAGAGAGACAGGAGATGCGTGCGTGCGAGAGAGAGAGACAGGAGATGCGTGCGTGCGAGAGAGAGAGACAGGAGATGCGTGCGTGCGAGAGAGAGACAGGAGATGCGTGCGTGCGAGAGAGAGAGACAGGAGATGCGTGCGTGCGAGAGAGAGAGACAGGAGATGCGTGCGTGCGAGAGAGAGAGACAGGAGATGCGTGCGTGCGAGAGAGAGAGACAGGAGATGCGTGCGTGCGAGAGAGAGAGACAGGAGATGCGTGCGTGCGAGAGAGAGAGACAGGAGATGCGTGCGTGCGAGAGAGAGAGACAGGAGATGCGTGCGTGCGAGAGAGAGAGACAGGAGATGCGTGCGTGCGAGAGAGAGAGACAGGAGATGCGTGCGTGCGAGAGAGAGAGACAGGAGATGCGTGCGTGCGAGAGAGAGAGACAGGAGATGCGTGCGTGCGAGAGAGAGAGACAGGAGATGCGTGCGTGCGAGAGAGAGAGACAGGAGATGCGTGCGTGCGAAGAGAGAGACAGGAGATGCGTGCGTGCGAAAGAGAGAGACAGGAGATGCGTGCGTGCGAGAGAGAGAGACAGGAGATGCGTGCGTGCGAGAGAGAGAGACAGGAGATGCGTGCGTGCGAGAGAGAGAGACAGGAGATGCGTGCGTGCGAGAGAGAGAGACAGGAGATGCGTGCGTGCGAGAGAGAGAGACAGGAGATGCGTGCGTGCGAGAGAGAGAGACAGGAGATGCGTGCGTGCGAGAGAGAGAGACAGGAGATGCGTGCGTGCGAGAGAGAGAGACAGGAGATGCGTGCGTGCGAGAGAGAGAGACAGGAGATGCGTGCGTGCGAGAGAGAGAGACAGGAGATGCGTGCGTGCGAGAGAGAGAGACAGGAGATGCGTGCGTGCGAGAGAGAGAGACAGGAGATGCGTGCGTGCGAGAGAGAGAGACAGGAGATGCGTGCGTGCGAGAGAGAGAGACAGGAGATGCGTGCGTGCGAGAGAGAGAGACAGGAGATGCGTGCGAGAGAGAGAGACAGGAGATGCGTGCGAGAGAGAGGGACAGGAGATGCGTGCGAGAGAGAGGGACAGGAGATGCGTGCGAGAGAGAGGGACAGGAGATGCGTGCGAGAGAGAGAGACAGGAGATGCGTGCGAGAGAGAGGGACAGGAGATGCGTGCGAGAGAGAGGGACAGGAGATGCGTGCGAGAGAGAGGGACAGGAGATGCGTGCGAGAGAGAGGGACAGGAGATGCGTGCGAGAGAGAGGGACAGGAGATGTGTGCGAGAGAGAGGGACAGGAGATGTGTGCGAGAGAGAGGGACAGGAGATGTGTGCGAGAGAGAGACAGGAGATGCGTGCGAGAGAGTCAGGAGATGCGTGCGAGAGAGAGAGAGAGACAGGAGATGCGTGCGAGAGAGAGAGGGGAGATGCGTGCGAGAGAGAGAGAGAGACAGGAGATGCGTGCGAGAGAGAGAGAGAGACAGGAGATGCGTGCGAGAGAGAGAGAGAGACAGGAGATGCGTGCGAGAGAGAGAGAGAGAGACAGGAGATGCGTGCGAGAGAGAGAGAGAGACAGGAGATGCGTGCGAGAGAGAGAGAGAGAGACAGGAGATGCGTGCGAGAGAGAGAGAGAGACAGGAGATGCGTGCGAGAGAGAGAGAGACAGGAGATGCGTGCGAGAGAGAGAGAGAGACCGGGGATGCGTGCGAGAGAGGGAGAGAGACATGGGATGCGTGCGAGAGAGAGAGACAGGGGATGCGTGCGAGAGAGAGAGACAGGAGATGCGTGCGAGAGAGAGAGAGACAGGAGATGCGTGCGAGAGAGAGAGACAGGAGATGCGTGCGAAAGAGAGAGAGAGACAGGAGATGCGTGCGAGAGAGAGAGAGAGACAGGAGATGCGTGCGAGAGAGAGAGAGAGACAGGAGAAGCGTGCGAGAGAGAGAGAGAGACAGGAGATGCGTGCGAGAGAGAGAGAGAGACAGGAGATGCGTGCGAGAGAGAGAGAGAGACAGGAGATGCGTGCGAGAGAGAGAGAGAGACAGGAGATGCGTGCGAGAGAGAGAGAGAGACAGGAGATGCGTGCGAGAGAGAGAGAGAGACAGGAGATGCGTGCGAGAGAGAGAGAGAGACAGGAGATGCGTGCGAGAGAGAGAGAGAGACAGGAGATGCGTGCGAGAGAGAGAGAGAGACAGGAGATGCGTGCGAGAGAGAGAGAGAGACAGGAGATGCGTGCGAGAGAGAGAGAGAGACAGGAGATGCGTGTGTGCGAGAGAGAGAGAGAGACAGGAGATGCGTGTGTGCGAGAGAGAGAGAGAGACAGGAGATGCGTGTGTGCGAGAGAGAGAGAGAGACAGGAGATGCGTGTGTGCGAGAGAGAGAGAGAGACAGGAGATGCGTGTGTGCGAGAGAGAGATTGAGACAGGAGATGCGTGTGTGCGAGAGAGAGAGAGACAGGAGATGCGTGTGTGCGAGAGAGAGAGACAGGAGATGCGTGCGTGAGAGAGAGACAGGAGATGCGTGCGTGAGAGAGAGAGAGACAGGAGATGCGTGCGTGAGAGAGAGAGAGACAGGAGATGCGTGCGTGCGAGAGAGACAGACAGGAGATGCGTGCGTGCGAGAGAGACAGACAGATGCGTGCGTGCGAGAGAGACAGACAGGAGATGCGTGCGTGCGAGAGAGACAGACAGGAGATGCGTGCGTGCGAGAGAGAGAGACAGGAGATGCGTGCGTGCGAGAGAGAGAGACAGGAGATGCGTGCGTGCGAGAGAGAGAGACAGGAGATGCGTGCGTGCGAGAGAGAGAGACAGGAGATGCGTGCGTGCGAGAGAGAGAGACAGGAGATGCGTGCGTGCGAGAGAGAGAGACAGGAGATGCGTGCGTGCGAGAGAGAGAGACAGGAGATGCGTGCGTGCGAGAGAGAGAGACAGGAGATGCGTGCGTGCGAGAGAGAGAGACAGGAGATGCGTGCGTGCGAGAGAGAGAGACAGGAGATGCGTGCGTGCGAGAGAGAGAGACAGGAGATGCGTGCGTGCGAGAGAGAGAGACAGGAGATGCGTGCGTGCGAGAGAGAGAGACAGGAGATGCGTGCGTGCGAGAGAGAGACAGGAGATGTGTGCGAGAGAGAGACAGGAGATGTGTGCGAGAGAGAGACAGGAGATGTGTGCGAGAGAGAGGGACAGGAGATGTGTGCGAGAGAGAGAGACAGGAGATGTGTGCGAGAGAGAGGGACAGGAGATGTGTGCGAGAGAGAGGGACAGGAGATGTGTGCGAGAGAGGGACAGGAGATGTGTGCGAGAGAGAGGGACAGGAGATGTGTGCGAGAGAGAGGGACAGGAGATGTGTGCGAGAGAGAGGGACAGGAGATGTGTGCGAGAGAGAGGGACAGGAGATGTGTGCGAGAGAGAGGGACAGGAGATGTGTGCGAGAGAGAGGGACAGGAGATGTGTGCGAGAGAGAGGGACAGGAGATGTGTGCGAGAGAGAGGGACAGGAGATGTGTGCGAGAGAGAGGGACAGGAGATGTGTGCGAGAGAGAGGGACAGGAGATGTGTGCGAGAGAGAGGGACAGGAGATGTGTGCGAGAGAGAGACAGGAGATGCGTGCGAGAGAGTCAGGAGATGCGTGCGAGAGAGAGAGAGAGACAGGAGATGCGTGCGAGAGAGAGAGGGGAGATGCGTGCGAGAGAGAGCTAGAGACAGGAGATGCGTGCGAGAGAGAGAGAGAGACAGGAGATGCGTGCGAGAGAGAGAGAGAGACAGGAGATGCGTGCGAGAGAGAGAGAGAGACAGGAGATGCGTGCGAGAGAGAGAGAGACAGGAGATGCGTGCGAGAGAGAGAGAGAGACAGGAGATGCGTGCGAGAGAGAGAGAGAGACAGGAGATGCGTGCGAGAGAGAGAGAGACAGGAGATGCGTGCGAGAGAGAGAGAGACAGGAGATGCGTGCGAGAGAGAGAGAGACAGGAGATGCGTGCGTGCGAGAGAGAGAGACAGGAGATGCGTGCGTGCGAGAGAGAGAGACAGGAGATGCGTGCGTGCGAGAGAGAGAGACAGGAGATGCGTGCGTGCGAGAGAGAGAGACAGGAGATGCGTGCGTGCGAGAGAGAGAGACAGGAGATGCGTGCGTGCGAGAGAGAGAGACAGGAGATGCGTGCGTGCGAGAGAGAGAGACAGGAGATGCGTGCGTGCGAGAGAGAGAGACAGGAGATGCGTGCGTGCGAGAGAGAGAGACAGGAGATGCGTGCGTGAGAGAGAGAGAGACAGGAGATGTGTGCGAGAGAGAGGGACAGGAGATGTGTGCGAGAGAGAGGGACAGGAGATGTGTGCGAGAGAGAGGGACAGGAGATGTGTGCGAGAGAGAGGGACAGGAGATGTGTGCGAGAGAGAGGGACAGGAGATGTGTGCGAGAGAGAGGGACAGGAGATGTGTGCGAGAGAGAGGGACAGGAGATGTGTGCGAGAGAGAGGGACAGGAGATGTGTGCGAGAGAGAGGGACAGGAGATGTGTGCGAGAGAGAGGGACAGGAGATGTGTGCGAGAGAGAGACAGGAGATGTGTGCGAGAGAGAGACAGGAGATGCGTGCGAGAGAGTCAGGAGATGCGTGCGAGAGAGAGAGAGAGACAGGAGATGCGTGCGAGAGAGAGAGGGGAGATGCGTGCGAGAGAGAGAGAGAGACAGGAGATGCGTGCGAGAGAGAGAGAGAGACCGGAGATGCGTGCGAGAGAGAGAGAGAGACAGGAGATGCGTGCGAGAGAGAGAGAGAGAGACAGGAGATGCGTGCGAGAGAGCGAGAGAGACAGGAGATGCGTGCGAGAGAGCGAGAGAGACAGGAGATGCGTGCGAGAGAGAGAGAGAGAGACAGGAGATGCGTGCGAGAGAGAGAGAGAGAGACAGGAGATGCGTGCGAGAGAGAGAGAGAGACAGGAGATGCGTGCGAGAGAGAGAGAGACAGGAGATGCGTGCGAGAGAGAGAGAGACAGGAGATGCGTGCGAGAGAGAGAGAGACAGGGGATGCGTGCGAGAGAGAGAGAGAGACAGGGGATGCGTGCGAGAGAGAGAGACAGGGGATGCGTGCGAGAGAGAGAGACAGGAGATGCGTGCGAGAGAGAGAGAGACAGGAGATGCGTGCGAGAGAGAGAGACAGGAGATGCGTGCGAGAGAGAGAGAGAGACAGGAGATGCGTGCGAGAGAGAGAGAGAGACAGGAGATGCGTGCGAGAGAGAGAGAGAGACAGGAGAAGCGTGCGAGAGAGAGAGAGAGACAGGAGATGCGTGCGAGAGAGAGAGAGAGACAGGAGATGCGTGCGAGAGAGAGAGAGAGAGACAGGAGATGCGTGCGAGAGAGAGAGAGAGACAGGAGATGCGTGCGAGAGAGAGAGAGAGACAGGAGATGCGTGCGAGAGAGAGAGAGAGACAGGAGATGCGTGCGAGAGAGAGAGAGAGACAGGAGATGCGTGCGAGAGAGAGGGAGAGACAGGAGATGCGTGCGAGAGAGAGGGAGAGACAGGAGATGCGTGCGAGAGAGAGAGAGAGACAGGAGATGCGTGCGAGAGAGAGAGAGAGACAGGAGATGCGTGCGAGAGAGAAAGAGAGACAGGAGATGCGTGCGAGAGAGAGAGAGAGACAGGAGATGCGTGCGAGAGAGAGAGAGAGACAGGAGATGCGTGTGTGCGAGAGAGAGAGAGACAGGAGATGCGTGTGTGCGAGAGAGAGAGAGAGACAGGAGATGCGTGTGTGCGAGAGAGAGAGAGAGACAGGAGATGCGTGTGTGCGAGAGAGAGAGAGAGACAGGAGATGCGTGTGTGCGAGAGAGAGAGAGAGACAGGAGATGTGTGTGTGCGAGAGAGAGAGAGAGACAGGAGATGCGTGTGTGCGAGAGAGAGAGAGACAGGAGATGCGTGTGTGCGAGAGAGAGAGACAGGAGATGCGTGCGTGAGAGAGAGACAGGAGATGCGTGCGTGAGAGAGAGAGAGACAGGAGATGCGTGCGTGAGAGAGAGAGAGACAGGAGATGCGTGCGTGCGAGAGAGACAGACAGGAGATGCGTGCGTGCGAGAGAGACAGACAGATGCGTGCGTGCGAGAGAGACAGACAGGAGATGCGTGCGTGCGAGAGAGAGAGACAGGAGATGCGTGCGTGCGAGAGAGAGAGACAGGAGATGCGTGCGTGCGAGAGAGAGAGACAGGAGATGCGTGCGTGCGAGAGAGAGAGACAGGAGATGCGTGCGTGCGAGAGAGAGAGACAGGAGATGCGTGCGTGCGAGAGAGAGAGACAGGAGATGCGTGCGTGCGAGAGAGAGAGACAGGAGATGCGTGCGTGCGAGAGAGAGAGACAGGAGATGCGTGCGTGCGAGAGAGAGAGACAGGAGATGCGTGCGTGCGAGAGAGAGAGACAGGAGATGCGTGCGTGCGAGAGAGAGAGACAGGAGATGCGTGCGTGCGAGAGAGAGAGACAGGAGATGCGTGCGTGCGAGAGAGAGAGACAGGAGATGCGTGCGTGCGAGAGAGAGAGAGACAGGAGATGCGTGCGTGCGAGAGAGAGAGAGTCAGGAGATGCGTGCGTGCGAGAGAGAGAGACAGGAGATGCGTGCGTGCGAGAGAGAGAGACAGGAGATGCGTGCGTGCGAGAGAGAGAGACAGGAGATGTGTGCGAGAGAGAGACAGGAGATGTGTGCGAGAGAGAGACAGGAGATGTGTGCGAGAGAGAGGGACAGGAGATGTGTGCGAGAGAGAGAGACAGGAGATGTGTGCGAGAGAGAGGGACAGGAGATGTGTGCGAGAGAGAGGGACAGGAGATGTGTGCGAGAGAGAGGGACAGGAGATGTGTGCGAGAGAGAGGGACAGGAGATGTGTGCGAGAGAGAGGGACAGGAGATGTGTGCGAGAGAGAGGGACAGGAGATGTGTGCGAGAGAGAGGGACAGGAGATGTGTGCGAGAGAGAGGGACAGGAGATGTGTGCGAGAGAGAGGGACAGGAGATGTGTGCGAGAGAGAGGGACAGGAGATGTGTGCGAGAGAGAGGGACAGGAGATGTGTGCGAGAGAGAGGGACAGGAGATGTGTGCGAGAGAGAGGGACAGGAGATGTGTGCGAGAGAGAGGGACAGGAGATGTGTGCGAGAGAGAGGGACAGGAGATGTGTGCGAGAGAGAGGGACAGGAGATGTGTGCGAGAGAGAGGGACAGGAGATGTGTGCGAGAGAGAGACAGGAGATGCGTGCGAGAGAGTCAGGAGATGCGTGCGAGAGAGAGAGAGAGACAGGAGATGCGTGCGAGAGAGAGAGGGGAGATGCGTGCGAGAGAGAGAGAGAGACAGGAGATGCGTGCGAGAGAGAGAGAGAGACAGGAGATGCGTGCGAGAGAGAGAGAGAGAGACAGGAGATGCGTGCGAGAGAGAGAGAGAGACAGGAGATGCGTGCGAGAGAGAGAGAGAGAGACAGGAGATGCGTGCGAGAGAGAGAGAGACAGGAGATGCGTGCGAGAGAGAGAGAGAGAGACAGGAGATGCGTGCGAGAGAGAGAGAGAGACAGGAGATGCGTGCGAGAGAGAGAGAGACAGGAGATGCGTGCGAGAGAGAGAGAGACAGGAGATGCGTGCGAGAGAGAGAGAGAGACAGGAGATGCGTGCGAGAGAGAGAGAGAGACAGGAGATGCGTGCGAGAGAGAGAGAGACAGGCGATGCGTGCGAGAGAGAGAGAGACAGGAGATGTGTGCGTGCGAGAGAGAGAGAGACGAGATGTGTGCGTGCGTGAGAGAGAGAGACAGGAGATGTGTGCGTGCGAGAGAGAGAGAGACAGGAGATGTGTGCGTGCGACGAGGGGGAGACAGGAGATGTGTGCGTGCGAGAGAGAGACAGGAGATGTGTGCGTGCGAGAGAGAGAGAGAGTCAAGAGATGCGTGCGTGCGAGAGAGAAAGAGAGAGACAGGAGATGTGTGCGTGCGAGAGAGAGAGAGAGATAGGAGATGTGTGCGTGTGAGAGAGAGAGAGAGAGACAGGAGATGTGTGTGTGAGAGAGAGAGAGAGACAGGAGATGTGTGCGTGTGAGAGAGAGAGACAGGAGATGTGTGCGTGTGAGAGAGAGAGACAGGAGATGTGTGCGTGTGAGAGAGAGAGACAGGAGATGTGTGCGTGTGAGAGAGAGAGACAGGAGATGTGTGCGTGTGAGAGAGAGAGACAGGAGATGTGTGCGTGTGAGAGAGAGAGACAGGAGATGTGTGCGTGTGAGAGAGAGAGACAGGAGATGTGTGCGTGTGAGAGAGAGAGACAGGAGATGTGTGCGTGTGAGAGAGAGAGAGCGACAGGAGATGTGTGCGTGTGAGAGAGAGAGAGAGAGACAGGAGATGTGTGCGTGTGAGAGGGAGAGACAGGAGATGTGTGCGTGTGAGAGAGAGAGAGACAGGAGATGTGTGCGTGCGAGAGAGAGACAGGAGTTGTGTGCGTGCGAGAGAGAGAGACAGGAGTTGTGTGCGTGCGAGAGAGAGAGACAGGAGATGTGTGCGTGCGAGAGAGAGAGAGAGAGACAGGAGATGTGTGCGTGCGAGAGAGAGAGAGACAGGAGATGTGTGCGTGCGAGAGAGAGAGACAGGAGATGTGTGCGTGCGAGAGAGAGAGACAGGAGATGTGTGCGTGCGAGAGAGACAGGAGATGTGTGTGTGCGAGACAGAGAGACAGGAGATGTGTGCGTGCGAGAGAGAGAGACAGGAGATGTGTGCGTGCGAGAGAGAGACAGGAGATGTGTGCGTGCGAGAGAGAGAGACAGGTGATGTGTGCGTTCGAGAGAGAGACAGGTGATGTGTGCGTGCGAGAGAGAGAGACAGGAGATGTGTGCGTGCGAGAGACAGGAGATGTGTGCGTGCGAGAGACAGGAGATGTGTGCGTGCGAGAGACAGGAGATGTGTGCGTGCGAGAGACAGGAGATGTGTGCGTGCGAGAGACAGGAGATGTGTGCGTGCGAGAGACAGGAGATGTGTGCGTGCGAGAGAGAGACAGATGTGTGCGTGCGAGAGAGAGAGAGAGGGAGAGGAGATGTGTGCGTGCGAGAGACAAAGAGAGAGGGAGAGGAGATGTGTGCGTGCGGGAGACAAAGAGAGAGGGAGAGGAGATGTGTGCGTGCGAGAGATAGCGAGATTGGTCAGCACCAACGCCCTGCAACAGAGGCAGCCACCCAGTGTTGAAAAAAGATAAATGATCATCTCCGTTCTGCCAGGGTAAGTCACTCTTCTCATCACTCTCAACTCTCTCACTCTCAACCCATTACACATCCAACTGGGATCTCACTCACCTTCATCTGCCCTGCGATCGTGTCCTCATCTGGTCCATGGCACCACTCAGAATCCACACATGCCGGGCATCCTTCTCTTCTGGCCTGGCAGACATCCTGCTTGCATTCTTTCAATCTGTATTCATGCAGGACAAGCTGGCACACAACAGAGTGGAGAGGTCGCAGACTGGTGGAGGAATGCCCAATATCAAGGTCCTCACAGACTTTGAAAATAGAGCCATTCAGCTGGCTGGAAACGATCTGGACCTTTCCTGTGCCAACAGTGAGGTTGGCAGTGATCAACCAAGTGAGGATCCAGCAGTGCAACATCCATCAGAAAACCATGCTGTGAGTGAGGTCCCCTGTTCTGCAGTCACCTGCCATGCACTAATTATCACTCCTTGCTTTCGCAGGCACATGTGGGAAGCAACCAAGAGGATCCACAAGCCAGCTGCTTGACTCCAGCCCTGAGGACCCCATGTAAGAGGAATCCGCAGACACTGACATTGAAGACCCGTCACAGCACTCACCCACACCCTCCACTAGTGCAGAGAGGCACACCTCAGTGGGACCTAGTTCTAGAGTAGCCTTGGAGTCACAATCTGGGGAGCACATCACACAGCCTGATTCACAGCAGGCGGTGGCAGGGACTTCCCAGGTTTCTAGCGCTCGGAGGACTGCTGGAGGCCAGAAATCTGCTGTGTCTGAGTCAGATGAGAAAGCTCTGGACTCGGTCATCCCTTAGTTGCTGGAGCTGCAATGGCAAGCTCAGGAACGTCATGAAGGGATATGCACTGCACTTCTCATTGCAAGGCACAATGGAGGAGTCCATCCACCCTCAGTCTGAGGTGAAAACACGGGCATGCCAGCGCACCATGGTCAACACTGGTAGGATGGCAGCCACCATGGAGACTTGGGTCCAGGACATTGGTCCTGCACTGCTGCAGGAGCTGCACTCCATCACTGAGGCACTTGCATACACAATGATGGATATCTGCGAGGGGGATGCAGGGCACCTCGAGCTCAATCCAGCTGTCCCTTTCTCTCAAGGAGTCAGCCAGGGGCCCTCAGACACTCATAGAGAGGATGATCAGCAGGTGCACATCCCAGGGTCATCCACCCAGGTGACTCTGGGAGTGCCCAGTCCATCCAAATCCCTCCTTCCTGTGACTCCAGCTGCTCCAGCTCCATAGACCACGGAGAGTATCACTGTCACACAGCAGGAGCCCAAAAACATGCTGGGTGTCTCCAGGTCTCTGCCCTCCAGAGGACATCCACCAAGGGCATCACAGGCAACTTTGTCATGGCACAGCCGATGGTAAATGCTGAGCTGCTCAAATCCCAAAGGGAAACTTGAAACAA
This sequence comes from Carcharodon carcharias, assembly GCF_017639515.1. NCBI lineage: Eukaryota > Metazoa > Chordata > Chondrichthyes > Lamniformes > Lamnidae > Carcharodon > Carcharodon carcharias. The sequence goes on from NC_054469.1 coordinate 199,281,990, forward strand.
CTGTTTTACAATTTGTATAAGTTTCGAGATGCGTGCCTTGAATTCAGCAGTAATAAGATCATCAAGTCTTGCAGGTTTCTTACAAAACTATATTAAACCTTTATTAATAGAAAAATGATTTTAAGTACATAAACAGGTCAACAAATTACTGATATGATAACTTCTAAATCCCCTAGTTAATCTAACTCCTAATTACACTTTCATTAAGGCAACAGTAAGACACACAGATTTTAAAAAACCCAGGCAAAGGAATATGATACCCTGAACAATCCGATTCAAAGTGAGTTTTCTTAGCTTCAGTTCTTTGTGGACAGCAGCTTGAGGCATAGATGCTGAAGGCTTTTCACAGTTGTTAGATCTTGGAATTCCTAATAGCAGTCAGCAGGCCATCCCCAACTTCGCTGTGGATGTCAAGGGAGCACCAAGATGTAGTGGCAGTATTAGGAAGGCCAAGAAGATTTAGTTGCATGATGTAGGCATGGGTGTTAATCACTTGTACTTAATGTTGACCGTTGTAAATACACTCCCAAGAATGTCACCTTGTCTGTGTCTCTTTGTTATATTGAGCAGTATTCATGTCAATCAGATGTGAAATCTTGCTTCCTGCACAAAACAAAGGCTACTGTTGCAGTCCAGGGCCTCTCCTCTGTGCAGAGTGTAACCTTTTGAGCACAGTAAATTGTCCAGCTTCAAAGTTACTGTCCAGATTAGTAATGCACGCACCCCATGCAGCTTGTGTTTGCTGCAAGAATCTCGTACCCAAGTGTCACTGGATTCTGTGATGTCCTGCAGTGGTTCTGCAGCACCATAGCATTCATTCAAGTTTAAAGTGTGTGCATGAGGGGTTAATAGTAGAAGTTAAATTCTCTCAGCTGTGGTGGAGTACTCATCTTTGAGTCTTTTTGCCGTTACCCCAGCCTTTTCTTTCCCCCACACCCCATCCCCTCCCCCACACATGTGCTGGTGCTCCAACTTCAGTCGGTGCTTCCATGTCCCACCCCGCCCCACCAGCCTCACCAGCACTGTAGCCCTTGTCCTGAGGTTACCTTCTCCCCCTTTGCACTGTTGCCCTTGCCCCTGATGATCCCTTCGCCCCTTGCACTGTTTCTCTTGCCCCACAGTCCTTCGAGTTCCCCTCAAAATTGAGGTTGCCAGGTGCATGCATTTTAAAAACAGTTATAAATCATGCCATCGTGAAATCATGCTGATGTGGGGTTTAAGTTTGACGTGAGGGAGAGATTCTGACATGGGGCCACAATAATGAGATGCAAATTTATTAAAATTAAGCTCCTGACATGCAACAGCAGGAAACACAGCCCGCAATTGATGGGGAGAGGCAGCAATTGCGTCCTGGATTTACGTAGCCAGGAAACGTGACTAGGACCTTCTCTCAAGATTCTCCGACCTCACCGACCTCTACCATTGCGATCAGGCATGGAAAATACCAGCCATTGAATGGTAGAACCAGCTGAGCTTCTTTGTGTGTTTGAGCACTGCATTTAGTTCTCATCCAATTTTCTCCCCTCCTCTCCCAATGGTATTGACTCCCTGCTGCATACGCTTCCCTGGCAACTGATCACCCTTCATTGCTTAGCCCTAGCAGCCAATATTTACATGTGGTCTTTAAATGGGAGTGGCAGCAAACTTCTTCAATCATTTCCTACCCAGTGTGTACACAAGTACTTCCAGCAAAGATCACTGGACAATGATTGGGAACTAGAGTCCTCTTCCCCAAACTAGACTGATTTGGTGCAAATTTTATTGTTCCTATTGCTGCCTTTGAAAACTAGAGCTTGCTTCTTATAACTTCCTGGTTTGTCTTTCACAGTACTCAATGGCTAACCATGCAGACCCACCAGAGGAGTGTGAGCTTAGCACTTCAAATATAATTTGATGTATGGTCTTTTGGCGTAGGATATAGAAATTTCGGCTGTGGAATGTAATAACCAGGCTGGCCATGGTTATTGCAAAACATTGCTATTGTGCACTTGCTTTGGCCAACTCGTTCGCTACCTATTTAATCCAGATTTAATTGGTTTTGTTATGAGTATGAACAGATGAATTAGGAGCAAGAATAGGCCACTTGGCCCATCAAGCCTGCTCTGCCATTCAGTAAGACCATGGATGATCTGATGGTAACCTCCCACCGACCCCGATAACCTTTCACCCTCTTGCTTATCAAGAATCTATCCACCTCTGCCTTAAAAATATTCAAAGACTCTTCCGTAAAAGGCAGTGGAAGCAGAGTTCCAAAGACTCATGACCCTCAGAGAAAAAAAACTCCTCATCTCTGTCTTAAATGAGCGACCCCTTGTTTTTAAACTGTGTTCTAGTATCATAGCTTAAAGTAGACTTGCGTAGTTCAGATAATGGACCACATAAGGCATAGATCCCACCTGAATAAGAAATCAAGGCCTAAGAGACATGTTACCTCCAATATTCCAGTAAATCAATTCATTATTCATCATCTGAAGATTAGTATTTTAGGTGGTAGCTCCTGTGCAAAATGAGCAAGTATCCAGAATTTATTTACACAACTTGATAGTGTCTGATTGCTCTGCAAGGTGCCTGTTTTTTCCCCAGACTGTTAGTGTTCAACTTGGTGTAAGAATATGTGCTTATGAGGATATTTTGTAGGATCAAGCATTGCAAGAGTCAAAAAACCCCAAGGTTTTTTTTTTAGAGCTACTTTTCTTTTAAAATGCAGGCTCTGCACTGTCTGCTGTCTTTTGGCAGGTGCAGCTTTACAAGTGGCCTTGTTATTGCAAAAACTAATTATTGTTAGAAAAGAGGTGAAAACAACAGGTTGTCAATGACGGAGCATGTCTGAGTTCCATTCTTCAGTACGTCACCATGCATTTTCACATGTTATTTGCTTCATGCATAATGAATTGCAGTTGCGCACACACAGCAGTATCCCAGTATCATGCCACGTGCTTTGTAATGCAGACCATTCTTGGGCTTTCAGGTGATCTCGCCAAAATATCAGGGCTTGAGGGGTGGGATGGTGGTGATTTGAGATCTTTGTTCATCTCCTCCTATAGACCGATGTCTCGGGTAGTGGCCAGGTTATTTTATTAAAGTTTGTAGGTATGGACACAGACCTCACCAAGAGAAAGCTATCAAGTCATTGCTTAACTCTACACTTTTCTGACTTGCTATAGAATGTTAGGAAAATTCTGTTTGGTAATGTGATTTTCCTATTTCTATTTTACATCCTAAGTGGAGCATCCTACTAACTACCATTCTATCTCAGTGTTCCTGGAGAAACTTTGCTGTCAATACAATATTCTCATAATACCTTTAAAACCGATCAAATGTTCCCACTTGGTCCAAGTCATTAACACATTTTGTTTGTTTTAGATGAACTTTTATTTCCCAGAATTAACCTGCTATGTTGTGTCCGAGTCCATTTTAAATGATCCTAAGTCCAAAGAGCAGCATTATTGGACTAGCAAGTCTTGTCAATGATGAATTTTGTTATCCCAGAAAAACCTTTCTTCCTTGACACACAGGAATCTTCCTCTCTAATTAAAATTTCATTATCCTTTTAAACTTCAAGTAAATGTTCCTTTTCAAATTTATCAATTCCTATTTCAGAAACAAGTGATGTCCATAGTTAATGGAAAAGCAGAATACTAAAACTGCTGGCAACCTGAAATAAAACAGAAAATGCTCGGATTACTCAGCAGGTCAGGCATTATCTGTTGAAAGAGGAACAGAGTTAACATCAAAATGCCTAGTCGGAAGATGAGGTGCTGTTCCTCCAGTTTGCATTGAGCTTCACCGGAACAATGCAGCAGGCCAAGGATGGACATGTGAGCATGAGAGCAGGGTGGAGTGTTGAAATGGCAAGCAACAGGGAGATCTGGGTCATGCTTGCGGACAGACCGATGGTGTTCTGCAAAGCGGTCATCCAGTCTGCATTTGGTCTCTCCAATGTAGAGGAAATTGCATTGGGAGCAGCGAATGCAGTAGACTAAATTGAGGGAAGTGTAAGTGAAATGCTCCTTCACTTGAAAAGAGTGTTTGGGCCCTTGGACGGTGAGGAGAGGGGAAGTAAAGGGGCAGGTGTTGCACCTTCTGCGTTTGCGTGGGAAGGTGCCGTGATAGGGGGTTGAGGTGTAGGGGGTGACGGAGGAGTGTACCAGGATGTCCCAGAGGGAACAATCGCTGCGGAATGCTGCCGGGGGGGTGATGAAGGGAAGATGTGTTTGGTGGTGGCATCATGCTGGAGTTGACGGAAATGGCGGAGGATGATCCTTTGAATGCGGAGGATGATCCTTTGAATGCGGAGGTTGGTGGAGTGATAAGTGAGGACAAGGGGGACCCTATCATGGTTCTGGGAAGGAGAGGAAGGTGTGAGGGCGGATGTGCGGGAGATGGGCCAGACACAGTTGAGGGCCCTGTCAACCACCGTGGGTGGAAAACCTTTTCTACTGAGTATTTCCTGATTCCTAGATAGACATTTAGAGCAATAATGAAGAATCCATTGGAGATCGCTGAATGTATTCAATAAAAGCATGTCATCCAGTAATAATCAGAGCCTTTCGGGCACGAGATGTTTGATATTTTTCTATGTTGTCACAAAGCCCAGTGCTCCAGGTTTTTTTGAGTTCACAGTGATGTAAATGCAGAAACATCTGCACTTTTGTGAATAACTGTGAATTGGATTAGAAGTCAGTATTTTCCTCTTTTGAGACCTAAGGTGTGGATCTAACTGAGATTGAGATCTTGGCCTGAACTTCCATCCTTCAGACAGGTAGTGGGAGTCAGGAAAATTCCAGGCTCAGCCCACTTGCCTCAGGAGAAAGTGCTTGAAAGTGCCTGCAAAGCTGGGATTTTCATTGCTGGTGGGCGTGTAGCCGTGGGTTGGAGTTGGACCAGCTGACCCAGGAAAAAGTTTGTAGGCAGCCACAGAGGTTTGCCAGGTGTGGAGGTGGGCTGTTTAAAAGGCCCACCTCAGTGCAGTGGGACTTTGTCCCAGTTGTAATAAAAACAGGCACTCCAGCCCTTACCCCTCAAATCCCTTCCCCTTCCAAATACTCCTCATGCCCCATCCATGTCACCTCATGCCCCCACTGACCCCCATGGCCCCTTAGACCTGATGCCAAGCTATGCCCTTTCACCCACCCTCCTATGACCTTTCATACCCCCAAATCCAAGTTATGGCACTTCCATGCCCATTGACCCAACATACACTGTATAGAACCAGTGAACTCTATATTGACAATAGGGTGTGTAAAAAAAAAAAGGATTTAACACTAGTAATTCATTCATAACTTTCTACTATGCTAAAAAATAAAGTAATTTCACTTAGAAGGCAATAAAAAAGTCAATAATCCAGACCCTTTAAAAAGTCAAAACAAAAACCACAAACCCATGAGACCACTTAACCTTATGTAAATAAATATTGTGAAATTGACTGCAGATATCAGAGAGCATGAGCTGTCGATCAAGCAAAAGTTTTCTCTGGGGTGCAACTGGTTCAACAAGTGTAATGGATGTCTGGGTTCTCTGCCAAGCATACATAATGAGGCTTGGCTGAAAGCCCAGACATCCATTACTTGTTGAAACAGCTAAGCCCCAGAGAAAACATTGCTTGATTGACAGCTCCAGCTCTCTGATCTTTGCATTTACAATGAGATCATCCAACCAGCTGCTGCTATTGCCTTCCCTCCACTAGCCTACTGACCAAACTTCCACATCTTTCCCTAGTTTTGCTATCACCTCTAATGCTCTCTCTGAATTCTTGTCCCTGAGACCAACCTCCTGCTTGCTTGACCCTATTCCCATTACAGTGCTGACCACCCAGCTTCTCCCGGTCTCCATGTTAGCTGATATTGTTAACTGGTTCTCTCTTCAGGTGCTACCCTCTTTCCTTTAAATCTGCTGACATTAGCTGACCTCTCAATAGAAAGCAACCCTTGACCCCACCCTTCCTGTAAATTTCTGCCCCATGTCCAACCTCCCTTTCCTCTGCAAAGTCTTTGAGTGTGTGTTGCCTCTCATATACATGCGTATCTTTCCTGGAACTCCATGTTTGAATCACTTCAGTCAGTTTTCCACCCCTGTCACAGTACTGAAGCAGCTCTTACCAAAATATGAATGACATCCTCAGTGACTGTGACAAAGGTAAGTGATCCCTCTTTGCCCTTCTTTACCTAGCTGCAGCCTTTGCCAACAGTTGACAACACCATCCTCCTCCAGCCTCTCTACTGCCCTCCATCTGGGTGGAATTGTACTCGCCTGTTTTCATTCTTATCAAAGCCAGAGTATCACTTTCAATGGTTTCTCCTCCTGCTCCCAAACCATTATCTCTGGTGCCCCCTTGGATCTCACCCAGGCCCTTCTTCATTTTTCATCTACATGCTGCCCCTTAACAACATAATTTGAAAACACAGCATTACTTTCCACATGTACACTGACAATATCCAGCTCTACCTCACAACCACTTCATTCAACTCAGAATCACCGAATTGTTACGGTGCAAAAGGAGGCAATTCTGCCCATCTTGTCTGCACCAGCTCTCTGAGCATTTTAACTTACTGCCAATCTCCTGCCTTTTCTCCATAACTCTGCACATTCGATGATTATTTAAATAGAAACAATGCCCTCTTGAATGCCTCCCCGGAACATTCGACTCAATATGTTATGTGAATGACTTTAGCACACTTTACTCATCATCTTGAAAAATAGGCTAACTGCAGGAATATAGAGTGGATGCCTCCAAGTGCAATATTAAGGCTTTGCATAGCTCAAGGCAGGATCTCGAATATATTCATTCAAGAGTACTGTTAAATTGTTAATGCATTCTTGTGGTGGAGATTTAGGGAAATGCTAGCTTTAACTTGGCCACAAATCTTCAATACTGAGAGGTAAAGGCCTTTCTCATTTTCAATGAGTGATCTAGTTTGTAGTGTTCAGTTTCTCACCCATCTCACTGACCTTGAACACATTCCTATTAAACTGCTAACCACCCAACTTCCCTTCCTGACCCCTTACAAGCTGACATTGTAAATGGTTCCATCTCTTCAGATTCTATCCCGCACCCTTTCTAAACTGAGGATTAGAAGAAGTAGGAACAGGAGTAAGCCACTCAGCCCCATGAACACATTCTCTCCAAAAAATGTACCCTCAATCCCACAGCCCTTGAAAACTACTACCCCATCTCCAACCTCTTCCTGTCCAAAGTCCTTAAAGAGCAAAAAGAAAAACTTGCATTTACACGGGTCCATTTGTAACCAAATGACATCTCAAAGCTCTTTGGATGATGGTGGTGTAATGGTAATGTCACAGGACTAGTAATCCAGGGGCTCAGGCTCATGCCCTGGGGATATGATTAGCATGGCAACTGGTAGAATTCAAATTCAGTTAATACATTTGGAATTGAAAGCTAGTCTCAGTAATGATGATCTTGAAACTATCATTGATTGTCATAAAAACCCATCTGGTTCACTAATGTCCTTTAGGGAAGGAAAATTGCTCTCCTTAGCTGGTCTGGCCTACATGTGACTGCCGATCCACAGCAACGTGTTTCATTCTTAACTGCCCTTTGAAATGACCTAGCAAGCCACTCAGTTGCACCAGACTGCTACAAAAAAGTCATACCAGATCAATTACAGTGTTTCAAGATGGTGGCGTATCACCACCTTCTCAAGGGTAATTAGGGATGGGTAACAAATGCTGGCCTTGCCTGTGATGCCCACATCCCGTGAAAGAATAAAAAAAACTTTATAGCCAATGAAGTACTTTTGAAATGTAGTCAATATATGTAAGAAACGCGGCACCCAATTTGCTCACAGCAAACTCCCACAAACAGCAATGTGATAGTGATTGGATAATCTGTTGTTGACTGAGGGATAAATGCTGGCCATGACACTAGGGGCAGAATTTTGCCCTTTTCGGGCAGGCTTGGCCTACATGTGTCGGGTCAGGAAGCTGACCGCTGTCCGCGATTGGGACAGGACCATGATTTCACGCTGGCAGGTTAATTTAGTTTCACGTCATTGCGTGCTGCGGCATTCAGTGCTGCCATGCAGGGTGGGGGGGGGGGGGGGGGGGGGGGGGGGGGGGGACTTTGCGCCTGTTCTGAAAAACGAAAATAACTAAATTTTAAATGTTAAAAACATGCCCCCTCGTGACTGTCACATGAGCAGGGACATGTTATGAATGAGATGTAAATTATTTTATATTTTTATTTACTGTTGGAAACCTCAACCTGCCCATGGATCAGGTTTCCTAAAAAAGTGCAAAGGCCACTTGGCCTTTTCGCTTGCCCCCAACTGTAAGGTTGGGCGGGTAGCGAAAAGTTTAAGTTAATTAATTCTTTAATGGCCTTTATATGCATTCTTAATTGTTGGCGGGCATGCTGCCAATTCCTATGTGCACCCACCGACTGAACTATCGCATGGGACACTTGCCCAACATCATCATACATCATTTCACGCTCGAGCGTGTTGGGTGCGTGCCCACCCACCAAGGTGAAAATTCTGCCCTAGGAATAACTCCCCTGCTTTCCTTTGAAATAGAGCCATGGAATCTTTTACAACAGCTAAAGAGGGCAGATGGACTGAATGTCTTATCTGAAAGCAATGGCACCAGACTGTTCACTCTACTGTTTGGGTAGAGATGAGAAATAGTAACGGCAAGGAGTCATTTGTGGGAATTGTGTACGGGTCCTCTAACAGTAATCATTTGGTAGGGTTGAGCATAAAGAAAGAAATAATTGGAGCTTGTCAGAAAGGCACGGCAATAATCATGGGAGATTTTAATTTACATATAGACTGGAAAAGTCGGATGGGCAAAGGTAGCTTAGATGGGGAGTACATTGAATGTTTTCGGGATATTTTCTTAGAATAGCATGCTCTGAAGCCAACCAGACAGCAGGCTATACTAGACCTGGTATTGTGCAATGAGATGGGAGTAATTAATGATCTCATAGTGAAGGTGCCCTTAGGTAGCAGCGACCATAATATGATTGAATTTTATATTCAATTTGAGGGAGAGAGGAGTGGGTCTGGGAAGAAATTTTTAAACTTAAGTAAGGGCAATTATGAGGGCATGAAAGCTGAGCTGGCTAAAGTGAATTGGCAAATTAGGTTAAAGGATAGGTCAATAGAGATGCATTGGCTAATATTTAAGGGGATATTTCAGAATGCACAGAATTGATACATTCCAACGAGTAAGAAAAAGTCCAAGGGATGGACACACCATCCGTGGCTAACTAGGAAGGTTAACGATAGTATCAAACTTAAAGAAAAAGCATATAATTGTGCAAAGGTAGGTGGCAGGTCAAAAGATTGGACAGAATTTAAGGAACAGCAAAGAATGACTAAAAGACTAATAAGGAGGGAAAAAAATAAGAGTATGAGAGAAAGCTAGCCAGAAATATAAAAGCAGAGCTTTTATAAATATTTAAAAAAGAAGAGTTAACAAAGTGAGTGTTGGTCCTATAGAAATTGAGTCTGGAGAATTGATAATGGAAAACAAGGAGATGGCAGATGAATTGATGGGTATTTTGTGTCAGTTTTCACTATATAGGATATGTAACATCCCAGAAGCAGCTATAAACCAGGAAATGGAAGTGGGGAAGGAAGTCAGGAAAATTAGTCACTAGAGAAGTGGTAGTGAGTAAATTGTTGGAGCTGTGGGCTGACAAGAGCCTCTGACCTGATGGACTTCATCCTAGGGTCTTAAAAGAAGTATCTAATGAGATAGCTGATGTATTGGTTTATTTTTCCAAAGCTCCCTAGATTTGGGGAAGGTTCTATTAGATTGGAAGGTAACTCCATTATTCAAAAAAGAGTGGGGGAGACAGAAAGCGGGAAACTACAGGCTAGTTAGCTTAACATCCATCATAGGGAGAATCTTAGAAGCTATCATTAACAAAGTTGTAGCAGGGCACTTAGAAAAATTTAAGAAAATTAGGCAGAGTCAACATGGTTTTGTGAAAGAAATTGTGTTTAACCAACTTATTGGAGTTCTTTGAGGAAGCAACATGTGCTGTGTATAAAGGGGAATCGATGGATGTACTGTAGTTAGATTTCCAGAAGACATTTGATAAAGAGCCACATCAACAGTTATTGCGGAAAATAAAAGCTCATGGTACAGGGGGTAACATATTAGCATGGATAGAAGATTGGCTGGCTAACAGGAAACAGAGAGTAGGCAAATGGGTCTTTCTCAGGTTGGCAAGATATAATGAGTGGTGTGCCACAGGGATCAGTGCTGGGACCTCAACTGTTTATAATTTGTGTAAATCACTTGGATGAAGGGATTGAAGGGATGGTTGCCAAATTTGCTGACAACACAAAGATAGTCAGGAAAGTAAGTTGTGATAAGGACATAAGGAGGCTACAAAATGATATAAATAGGGTAAGTGAGTGGACAAAGATCTGGCAAATGGAGTATAATGTGGGAAAATGTGAAATTGTCCATTTTGGCAGGAAGAATAAAAGAAGCATATTATCTAACTTATCTAGATTGCAGAGCTCTGAGGTACAGAGAGATCTGGGTGTCCTAGTGCATGAATCACAAAAGGTTGGTATGCAAGTACAGCAAGTAATTAGGAAAGCTAATAGAATGTTATCATTTGTTGCGAGGGGAATTGAATACAAAAGTAGGGAGGTTATGTTTCAGTTGTACAGGGCATTAGTGAGACCATATTTGGAGTATTGTGTACAGTATTTGTCACCTTATTTCAGAAAGGATGTAAATGCGTTGGAAGCAGTTCAGAGGAGGTTTACCAGACTAATACCTGGAATGGGTGGATTGTCTTATGAGGAAAGGTTGGATAGACTAGACTTGTATCCACTGGAGTTTAGAAGAGTTAAGAGGTGACTTGATTGAACCATATAAGATCCTGAGGGGTCTTGACAGGGTGGATGTGGAGAGGATGTTCTCTGTTGTGGAAGAATCTGGACCTGGGATCACAGTTTAAAAATAATGGGTCGCCCATCTAAAACAGAGATGAGATGAAATTTTTTCACTCAGAGGGTCATGAGTCTTTGGAACTATTCCTGAAAAAGTGGTGGAAGCAGAGTCTTTTGAGTACTTTTAAGGCAGAGGTGGATCGATTCTTGGTAAGCAAGGGGGTGATAGGTTATTAGGGGTAGGTAGGATGCAGATTTCAGGTTACCATCAGATCAACCATTACCTTATTAAATGGCGGACCAGGCTCGAGGGGCTGAATGGCTTACTCCTTGTTCATATGTATGTCATCCCCATAGAAACTGCCTGCTTCCACTACCATAACATCATTCACATAAGCTCCCATTTCAGTTCAGCTGATATTGAAGCCCTCAACCATACCTTTATCAACTTCAGACTGAACTTTCCACTGTTTTCTTGGCTGACTTCCAATCTTCCTCACTCTGTAATATCAGCTCATCCAAAGATATGCTGCCCATACATTAGCTTGCAGCAAGTCTTAGCAATTCATCACACTTGTTGTTTGACTACCAGTCCATTAAACACCTACAAATTGTTGAAAACCTGATGCCCTATCGGTGCAACATCCCAAGCCCCCAGAATCTTCACACCTCTGATTCTGGCTTGTGTGCATTCCTTCCTCATTCCCTATGCCCCACCAGTGGCAACCATAAATTCATTATGCCTGGCCCTGCACTCTGGAATTTCCTTGTTAAACCCTTCTGCTTGTCTACCTCCTTTTCCCCCTTCAAGTCCCTTAAAACCTCTCTCTCAGATGTTTTTGCAATATCAAAACAGGCCATTTGGCCCTCCCACCCCTCTTCATCTCATTCCATGAAAATATCCTTCTATTCCTTTATGCCTTACTTACCTAGGTTCACCTTGAATGCATCTTTTTTATTTGGATGGTGCTATATAGATATTGTTGTGTGATGGTCACAGCGAAACAAGCACTGGAAGCTGACCAGTATTCTGCGCTGGTCATCTCTGCATTCTTAGCTTGTTAAACTCCTGCAGCACCCCGACACGCACTTGAAGATCCCTAAAGCTTAGCTGTTGCTAGCCTGGGCTTGAATAAGCGGACATGTCCCTATGGGAAGAGAGTGCTCACCGTATTGAGTAAACAGAAATTTATATGTGCAGATTTCTCAGATTTGATTTGGCAGCTTTAAACAGAATGATAGGTTTCCATGTGTCATACACCAGCTGATTTAAAAAAAAGCCCTCTCAGACCATATTCTCCTCCGCCTCCACCATGATATGAATACCAAACATTGCCACGTACTTTTCTACACCAATACCACCTCTATGTTGTTAATTCCTTTTACTGCTGCAGTCATACTTTAGAGTCCTTTAGAGGAGAGAGACTGCAGAATGCTGTGGTACAAAGGGACCTGGGTGTCCTTTTACATGAATTACAAAAAGTTAGCATACAAAATTTAGGTACAGCGAGTAATTAGAAAGTCAAATAAAATGTTGGCTTTTATTGCAAGGGGTTGGAGAATAAAAGTAGGAAAGTCTTGCTACAACTACAGGGCATTGGTGAGACCACACCTGGGGCTGGATTTTATGGCCCACTGCCAGGCTTGTTTTCAGTGGGGTAGGAGGGGCGCATAAAATATATCAGGTGGATAGCCACTGCCTTCCTGCCCACCCTTGACCCAGCCCCATGTTATAGCTGTGGGGAGGCCTTTGACTTTTCTTCCGGGGTTGTGGGGAATGTGAACATTCCAACAACCCCCAGCCCACAAATAAAATTCAGCCTCTGGTGTTCTGCATTCAGTTTTGGTCTCCTTATTTAAGGAGGGATATTTGTTCATTGGAGTCATTTCAGAGAAAGCTGAGACTAGGTTGATTCCTAGGATGAAGAAGTTGTCTTTTAAGAGTTTAGAAAAATGATGGATGATCTTATTGAAACATATAAAATCCTGAGGGGCCTTGACACGGTAGATGCTGAGAAAATTTTTCCCCTCGTGGAGGAATCTAGAACTGGGGGGCAGTTTCAAAACAAGGGGCCTCCCATTTAAGATGGAGTTGAGGATGGTCAATCTTTGGCATTCTCTACCCCAGAGAGTAGCAGAGGCTGGGTCATTGAATATATTCAAGGCTGCGTTAGACAGATTTTTGATCTATGGGAGTCAAGGGTTATGGGGTTATGAGGCAGGAAAGTGGAGTTAAAGCCACAATCAAATCAGCTGTGAACTTATTGAATGGCAGATAGGCTCAAGGGGCCAAATAACCTATTTCTGCTCCTTCTTACAGCAAACTATCAGCTAAGAGAAAATATTCCTTTGATGGTGTTTATGTTCAGTCAACAATTTAAGAGAGGAGATAATTCAATATATCAAAAGCTAATTCTTCACAATAAGCTTGTAATGGTTTCCAATAAGAAAATACCCAATTTTTCAGCAACAAATCAAACATGCACATTGAGCACCTGATAATTAGTCTGTTATCTTGCACATTTCAGTAGCACAAAACCTAATGATTAATGTGTATGAATGTTTTTATCCTGTTTACAGCTGAATTCACATTTTACCCAGAAAAAAAACTATGGCTATTATACATTGACAAAGAACATACTGTGTCATTATATATTCACGATTGAATCAAAAACTGTTACAATCTAGTTATTTCCATTTAAATAGTCTGAATCTCTCCATTACCACATCCTTCATAAAACCCCTGTTCCATAACTGATATGCTGAGGAAGAGGTCCATGCTAAGAAATGTATTTACTTCTTGCAGGTCAGGCCCGTTTGGATGGTGCTTTCTGCAACTATACCTATGAGGATAAGATGAATTACTTGCATTGTGCCTATGAGGCAGGGGTTCGCAACATTGAAATGGAGTCCTCTGTATTTGCAGCCATGTGCAACCGAAGTGGACTGCCAGGTAAGCACATGCATGTGCACAACTTCTCATAAGAGTACTGAACTAATTGAGTCGGCTTTGACCCTAATGTGGATTTTGAGTAACATTCTAAACTGAAAGTGTGCAGTTTGTGCAACAGGTTTGTTGCTATTTTAATGATCCAGAACAATGTGTTTGTTATTAATATCTGGAACTTGCTCATAACGTCTTTAATTTATTAGCAGATCTCCCTTTCATGTCAAATGCATTAACCATAACTTAAACTAATTGAAATTGATTTTTCTCTTGGCTCATTAACATGAGGGATATTTGTGGTGGAGCACTTCTTATTTTAGGAGCTCAGTGTTAGCATCCAGCACTCCTAGATCAGAAGTAGTACAGTTCAGTGTTGTTCAACAGAAATTGTTGACTAGTCTTGGGGGTGTGGCTATGGCAACACCATTTAGCTACAAGCATTAACACAAGAATTAAAGCACTCGCAACAATCAAGGAACACTCTCAGACAGTACTTTCTGCCTTATGATTTTACCAACAAACGCACAAAAGGATTAAAATGCAAGTGCAAAAGAAGTACACAGGGACACTTGAAAGCCCTGTGGAAAATAAAAGACATGAAGAGAAATGTCAAGGTAAGAATGTTTTAGGTTTTAAGCACCAGTTCTTATTTCACTCACTGCTGCCGTCAAGTCAAAGTGATTGAGTGTTGTATGCCATATGGCTTTCTGATATTTAATTCTGTCACCAGGTGGCTGGAGGCCCCCATCTCCTACGGCCGAGCATGCCAAGGCTCCATTCCAGTTGTTGACCGGTGTTGCTTCCTCTGCCTTCGTCAATTGCAAGTTGGCTGGCAGGTCCAGTTCTCTGCCTCTTCCTCATGCTCTATGTTCTGTATTTCTGCACGGAGAGGAAGAACAGATCTATGAGTGAAGGAAATAACACATGTTAAACAGCTGGCTGGAGAGCAGTTGTTAAGGGTGACTATAAGGGAGTGAAATGACAGTGTCTCAAGAGTCAGAGGTGAATGGACAGATGGAGATGCGATGAAGTGCAGAGATAGAAAAGGATTGGTGCACCAGCAAGATAAGTTGTGAGGAGTGGTGTTAGCATGACGCATATCTCAGAATGTAATTAAATGTACTATGTCACCTTTTTCACTCTGCTTAGGTCATTAAACCACGTTCAGTTTTGAATCCAGGAATGTAGCACCACATCCCTGCTGCTGACCACCTCTGCTACCTACAGCCATGTTTTGATTTCCCTGACAGGCTTCTTCCTCCTGACAATAGTAAACAGCATCTCCCTGCTGGCCCTTACAGTCCCCAACATCACATCCAGGGAGGTGTAGCCTTTCAGCGTGCATACTCCATTCTATCACTTGTGTTATGCTCCCAACTCTAGAATGCACCAGATTTCATGTTTGTAATGTCTTTTTAAATACTGGAGTTGAAATCAACCGATGTGGGTTGTCATCATGCCACTCAACTTAACTTGTTGAGAAACCTGGAAATAATATGTTAATGACATGGCTGGGTTAAAAATCCACTTCTGTGCATTTGGCTATAATTTTACTCGTTATTTCCAGTCAATTAATCCTTGAACACAGGTCAAGTAGTGTTACATATTAGCAATACTATAATAATAGTCAAAATAATCTCACTATTCAGCCTAACTTTTGTTGACTATTCTTACCAATAACATTTATATGATGGCAACAGCTTCTCCATCCCAAGGAAAATGGGATGTAGAAAGTTCCAAGACTCTTGCTTTTCAGCTGTTAGGGCAGAATTTTGCCCTTGGCGTGTGGACTTGGCAGGAGCGGTCGGAAAGCTGACTGCCACCCAGGATCGGGCCCAGAACCAGAAGGCAATTAGACGCTGGTAGGCCAATTAAGCCCAGCCAAGCCTGAAACACGAGCGGCAGCGCTGAGCACTGCGTGTGTGGGCGGGGGGACGAAGGCAAACAGGGCAAGCATAAACTTTGCACAAGTGCACGCTACATAATCTGCCTCAGGGAGATTAAGATATATGAAAAAATTTAATTAAAAAAGTAAAAATGTAATGAAGCATGTCCCCTCATGTAACTCTATCACATAAGCAGGGACATGTTATTAATGAAAAAATAAAGTTTTTATTTGCTTTTGGAAACTCCATCCCGCCTGTAGATGAGGTTTCCAAAAAAGTGCAAAGGCTGCTTGGCCTTTTCGCCTGCCCGCCAACCTTAAGGTTGGATGGGCAGTGAAAAATTTATTTTAATTAACTTGTTAATGGCCTTAATAGGCCTTTTAATTGGTGGTGGGCGCGCTGCCAACTCTGGTGCGCGCCTGCTGATCGAAATATCATGCGAGTGCGCGAAAAAGTCATGATGCAGGCCCAACATCATTGGGTGTCATTTTACGCTCGGTTGACTCAGGCATGCACCTGCCTGCCCACTGAGCTAAAAATTTTACTCTTAGAGCACTAAAACTATAAAAAGAAATCACTCCTCCATTCACTAAATCAGTCAGTACCTGAGACAAAATATCAAACTTACCATAAATGTGTTTTTACCTATATCTATTCTGTTATAAATTCGCTACAATTTATAATTTCACAAGCCTGTAGATGCTTCTTTCCTGCATTAATAAACTAACCATTACGTTTATACCAACACTTTGGGTGGAATTTTAAACTGACGGTCCCTAGCTGAACAATATGATCATTAGCAGGTCAGGAATTCAATTGGTGCTGGAGCAGGCTTTATCATGGCTCTTTAACTGAGCTACAGCATTAATATTCCACTTCTGGGTTCCTAACTAATCAGGGAGGGCATGACGATGATTTGGATCTGTCAAGGAAGGTTTTCTAATTAAAGGGACCCCAGCATGGATTACAGTGGTTTGTCTGGGTATGGATTTTTGAGGCTGCAGCAACCACAGGAATGGAGAGGAGATCTGAGAAGGCTGCACCCCATCTCACCCCCCTCATTCCCAACTGGAGGTCCTGCTATGGGATCTGAGGGACTACATTGAGATGACATTTGCCAAGGACAGGAGAAAGAAGACAGCATCTCCAACCAAGCAAGTGCAGATAGAAGTGGCTGAGGAGGTTAGTAGGACCGTAATTGCTCCAACCTGGAAGCAATGCACCAAGAGGATCCAGGATCTCAGGAGGTCAGGAAAGATGAGTGACATACCACTTTTAGGTGCCAAGCCCCATTCTCTTAATTTCTCAGCATTTTCCTGCACAGCACTCTTCAGGAAAAACTCACCTTGCTACTCCACTCATTCCATGCTCTCCAGGTAGCTCACATTCTTATCTGAACAGACAACACTCATATTGCCTTTGCCTTATTGCTCTCTTGCACCTATGCCTCACAGTGACCTATACAAACACTGTCCATTCCTACTGTTCGCACAAGCCATTACTAACACTTATAACGTTCTGCTTTCTCTCCTTCCAAGAGAGCGCAGAACCTTGGGGAGTAACAGAGAACTACTGCTGGGGGGTGTCCTTCCTGTGACAGATACCTTGTTGGCCACTGGCAGTGTCTGCCCATCTGCTCCACTGGGAAGGAAGTCTTGCTTGAGAAGTTGCAGTTGTCAGCAATGACTTGCCATGCCAACCTGAACCTCTTGGGGCTCTGCTGCTCTCACATGTTGAGAGAGTTGAACTTTGCCTCTTGATTCTATAGTGGGGGTATTGCCTCCTAGGGGCTGGATCTCTGTGTCCTTTCCTCTGCCCTGTGAAGTGGCATTTTGCTGAGGAGAAGGCTGGTGCTGGTGGGTCTCCTACAGGTACAGTTGGTTTTGGTGTCGCTGCTGCTCTTACTCTTCGTCGGAGGTGCAAGGTAGAGATGCTTTAACTGCTCCTATGCCAAGGTGAAGGCTAGCAGCAAGGAGGCGCAGCTGAAGTTGACTGAGGCATAAGACAGGTAAAATGACTTTGAAGTTGGCAATCACCTGTCAACCAGTGAAGGCACTCCCTGAGAAGGAATGCTCTGAACAGCAGTCTGTCATCTGGCCATGGCTGCAGCTCTTCAGTTTCGCTGATCAAAGGCTTCCCAGTCTGTTAGTTTCACTGAAGAAGCATTCCCCACCGTGCACTTGCCTGGTTGACCCTGGTGAGTTCCTGATAGCTTGGGAGACAGTTTGTTGACATAATTCCAAAATCTTTGGTTAAAAGAGAACTTAATCACCAATTTGAATATTTAAATGCAGCTACACAGTCCCTCCTCATTCACCTTCAAACCTTCTGGGTGAAATGCGGATGATATTGGGATCCTGAGACAAGGTCTCTTTTAGGAGACTCAAATCTCTTCATGCACCCAAACTCACCTTTCCCCTGGATTTTGTTGCATTTTCCATCTGGCTGTTTTGGGATGACGGCTGCTTTTAATTCCCTAGTTTCTCGCAATTGACCAATCCTAGCAATTAGTCAAAATTTCGGCCAATGCCTGCCACATCACAGTGTCCAGATTTTGGCTAGTGGTCACAAGTCATTGGAATTTTACACAGAGGCGGTGGCCCCATCCACGGGCCAGAAGGTTGGGGGCAAGACAAAGGATTTCACAATTCAATTTTACCTGAATCAGGTAATTAATTGTCTGCAGTTGTGGTTTCCACCCCTCTAAGGCAGGATGTCCTGTATCCAAGAGCTGCTGGTCATTCAGGGGGCCGGTAGCTCTTCAGTCTCAGCAGATTCACCAGAAGCAGTGCTCACTGTTGGGAGTGCAGCACAAAGCGGACCAGCAACAATGGAGCAGGCCCAGAGTGGGGTCAGAGATCACTGGGCCAATCAGGCCGGCCCCAGCAAGGGGTGCAGCTGGGTGTCAGAGATCGTTGACTCGGGCAGGAGTGAGTCTTCCAGCGCGGATGGCCCTTGCCACCAGGACGGGGATGGTGGACCCTCCGTGTGCCACAGAGTGCTGGATCAGGAGAGACTCCCTCTCCCACCCTGAGCCCACAGGGATTCCACCAGGTTTTATCAGCAGTGAAAGTGGCCATTAATTGAAGGACCTCAATTGACCTAAGAGCAAGCAAGCCACCCTCCACCTATACTGCCGAGGGTAAAATACCAGCAGAATTGTGAAGGCGACGGGCACTGCACCCCCAGCCATTCCACCCGATTTTACACCCTGCGTTTCTGAGTCTGCTTCTCGGGGGGTGGGGAAGAGTGTAAAATTCCAGTCATAGAATGTATTCCTGAGTATTATGAACAGTAAAATGCATTTCAGATCAATGTTGTGAACATCTAAAAACAGTTTTATTCCTTTGAAGACTCCATAGAGAATAAAATTCAGTCCCTAGGCCGTGCCTAATAACTCGGAAGGTAAGTACATCATGTAATGGTACGGAATCGTGCAGATGAGGAAGCTCCAGGTTTTATCCCTCATAGGTGCTGATTAAATGAAACATTGGAGCATTTTGTTTCTTTTCCTCATTCTTTTCCTCCAAGTGCCTTCAAATACAGGATCAAATCAACTCCTCGTTCTACTCTCCTTTCTGATGGAAAATTGTGGGCTTATCTTTTTCAAAAGGCTGTTGAAGAGTTCTGGTTCTAAGCAAGCCAAGTTAATGGGCCCGAGATTCGAGAAGTCCTGGAGACTCCATGGAACTTAAAAATGGCGTACAGAACCAGAGTGAAGTCTAATATATGTTTAGAACTTTATTTTATTTTATCTAAGCATGGCTGCTGAGGCCTGCCCTTGGTGGATACTGGGTGAGTTGACATGGAGGGTGTAAGGACAAAAGATGGTGGATGGGGAGTGTTGTGAGTTGACATGGGTTGGCACTAAGTTGGCATGGGGCTATAAGGGGCCATGAGGATGAGTGGGACATGGGTTGACATGGGGGTTATAAGGAGCTTTTGTGGGGTGTGTAGGGGGCATGAGTTGGCATGGATGGGGAGTGGGGTGTGAAGGGTGAGAGCTAGAGGGCCTAATTTTTAACAAAGCAACTGGGACAGAGTCCCAGAGAACCGAGATAAACCTTTCAGCCAGCCCACCTCGGCACTCAGCAGCTCCTGTGGCCTCCTCCAATCTGAAATTTCCTCGTGTGGCGCACCCTCCTCTGCAAAAGTGCCCAAATGGCACGATTTTCACTCTGCAGGGCTGGAGGGCGGGGTAGGGGTTGGGGCGGGATGGAGCTGGGCCCCTGTCCCCGCAGAGTGAAAAATCATGCCGTCTTGAGGAGGATGCACCGGACCAGGAAATTTCACAACACGAGCTCCCCGCCTCAAGCTAAAGTTCGGCCCAATTCTGATCTAATCAGAAATTTACATTGTCTTCTCCCATATGGTAACCTCATACGCGGGCAAAATGTTTCTCAGTTTGATCATTCATTGATAGATAGCTTCAACCGGAGAACAGCCAAAGACAGCAGTCAGGATAACGGGTCTTTCCGGCAGTGCATGTGGGACTCTGAAGTTATTGCATTTACATAGACCAGATATCTCAAAGCACTTTACAGCTAGTTAAGTACTTTTGAAATGCAGTCACTGTTGCAATGACAGGAAACAGGGCAATTTGTGCACAGTGAACTCCCACAAACAACAAAAGTGATAATGACCAGTTAATCTATTCTTGTGATGTTGATTGAGGGATGAAAATTGCCCAGGACACCAAGAATATCTCCTCTGTTCTTCAAAAATAGTACCAGGGGATTCTTTATATCCATCTGAACAGGCAGATGGGGACTCAGTTTAATGGCTCATCAGAAAGACAGCACCTCCTACAGTGCAGTACTCTCTGGGGGTGTCAGTCTTCATTTTTGTGCTCAAGCCCAGGAGTGGAACTTGAACCCACACCTTGAGACTCAGAGGTAAGCGTGCTACCAACTGAACCATGGCTGATGCTTTCTTCTCTCCACTGACATGATGAATAATTTAGTATAACCTTGCAAGGACTCCAACACATACAGAACTGATTCTGAACTATCCTCTGCTCCAATTATTTGTTTTAAACTGTAATATTTCATGCCAGCTCCTTGAATCTTGATTCTATCCATTTCTATCCTCAGTCATTCTTTCCCTTTCTTTGTTTCATCATAGGAACCCAAGTTTCACTTCTGATACAAAAACAAAATACTGCAGATGCTGGAATTCCAAAATAAGGTTGTTGAAGGCCGGGGAGCATCAGTGGAGAGAAAATGGGGAGAATTTTATGGAGTCCACAAGAGCAGGAAACAAGGCATGCGGGGGTGACTTAATTAGGCGGATATGAAATTTCGATTTCCTGGTGACGGGTTAAAATGCAGAGATAAGTCAGAGATGTGTTTGTGGCATGTTGAAAATTGCGCCTGCCTGTGGTGGGTTGGTACTTGTAATATATTTGCATGCCATGAATACTCATTAACTTGAAACAGTTTTCAATAAAGTTCTACCCTTGGGATAAAGTCAGTGGTACACGAGAATCTTGTGCCACTCGGTTCATTTAAAGGTAATGTGCACTAGTCAGCTTAGTGCATTTGTAATTAAGGTAAGCAGTTCTCTATGTTGAATTCTATGCAGAAGGCGATGGATGTTGAGAGTTTGGTGTTTGGCTGCAGGAAGGTCCGGTGGAGGAAAGGGAGGGTGGACAGAAAGTGGTGTTCATGTGAAAGGGGGTGTAGTGAAAAAAGGGTGGCCCTGTGTCCTGGGTGTGGTGAGGATGGGTGTGTCAAGCAGGGAAAGAAAAATGGATGAAGGACCTAAAGGGTGGGGTAATGCTATCAATGGTGGAGTTCTGAGGGTCGAATTGAGGATCCTGGGTAATGGAGAGAATAGTCACAGTCAAAGGGGGAAGTTGTACTCGGTTTGGGGGGGTAGGTCCAGGGTTGGGTATGGGAGTGGGTCCATGGGGTGGGTCACGGGAGCGAGCAAAAGCATGGAGGAGAATAATGGGAGGATTCGGGGTCAGAGTGGACATTGGGATGTCACGCTTATAGACATGGAGGAGAGAGATGTTATGTGTAAGGAAATGGTAATAGAGTCCAGGGTAACGGGGAAGGCTCAAGGATAATGGAGAGGAAAGTTATGTTGCGTGGGTCAGAGGTGATGAGGGCAAGTGTGAGGGTGACAGGGAGGTTAGAAGATACAGGATCGGGTTTTGAATGTAACACACACCAATATCTTTGACTCGCTGAGAGGAGGGTCGTTTCCTTTGGGTAGAGTCAACATTGCCCACACTGGCCAATTAAAGGGACTCCCTGATGAGAACCATGGACGAGCATGCTTTCACATGCATGTCTGCGCTCTTCACACAGTGTACTAACCGCCATAACCATGAGTCTCATTCACCCAATTTTCCTGCAACATCGGGAGCAGGAGGAGAGGATGAGAAGGAGGAGAGTTCTTGCTGTCCAACATTAGAGGCTGCAGGGCCGATAACAGGCAGCACTGGAGAGCGAGGTTGCTTCAGATGCAGCAATCCAGGGAAGGCATCGGCAAATACAGGCACTGGCACATCAACGCATCCAGAGGACAAGAACAAACTACTTCCAGATGTCAGGAAATGATCACCGAGATTTGTCAAATGTGCTGCCATATGGATTTGTTGAGAATCCCACGAGTAGCCCTCAAGGTTACAGCAGCATTCAATTTCCATGCCAGCAGTGGCTTCCAGGGCACAATGGGTAACATGTGGCATCTGTTGGCTTGCCACATTTAGGTACATAAAGTAGAATGGGGGCACGGTGCTTTGTCTCTCCCATGCATTCACTAGTGAGTGCTGATACCAAGGATATCTTAGGGATACAGGTACATCCATGTAACAGCCAACCTAGCCCCATTATTCAAGTGTTTTGAATATAACTGTACCTGTCTTATTTATAACCACTGAGAATTAAGTGGGCCAATATCATCGAGTGCATAGATGGGGTTCCAGCTGTGCCTGAATTTAAAGCCATGATCCACAGAAAGATTATCACAGAAGTAACAGCTCACATGAACATTCAATAAAGAATACACTAAAATGAAACACATCTCATTCAGGAAGAATGTCTCTATCCCTCTCTCCTCTTGAGCCCTCACAATGTCAGAAACAGGGGAGAGGCTCCAAAAATCCAAAAGTCTCAATAACTATGAATGATTATAGAAAGCAATTAATATTGTGCCTATTTTAACAAGTGAGACAAACTTGGAAGACTCACCCATTCCATTTTAGTGCTCATTTTTTTCAATTTTCTTTTCCTATCACTATATCTAGTGACTATATCTACTGACATCAGCAGCTCAGGCAGAGGCGGTTTAAGTGTTATGCCCGTTGCCTTGGATGGATCGTGGTGGGCATCCGCTGAAGGCATGGGGCCTTGAGGGCTCCAGCCTACTGGGGTTCTCCTGCACCAGTCCAGGGGTGTCCCCCTCGGCCTTGCCAGCTGGGGCTGTTGGGGTCAATGGTGGAAGAGATTAGGAAATGCTGTTAACCCTGAGGTGTCCTGAGATGAAGGCCCCAGGACAGCTGGTTTGTACTCCTCTACTGGGTCTGCAAATGCACCTCCCTGTCTCCCTGAGGGGAAGGGGCTCCTGGAGGGAGATCCAGGTGGCTCATATCCCTCTCACCTAGCCACTATTACACTGAGCCCATGGCTAAACCTATAGAATACAGGTCAGAGCACATTATTGAATGCTCAACACAAAAACAGAATTACCTGGAAAAACTCAGCAGGTCCGGCAGCATCGGCGGAGAAGAAAAGAGTTGACGTTTCGAGTCCTCCTGACCCTTCCACAGAACTATCCCCGCAGTTCTGTGGAAGGGTCATGAGGACTCAAAACATTAACTCTTTTCTTCTCCGCCGATGCTGCCAGACCTGCTGAGTTTTTCCAGGTAATTCTGTTTTTGTTTTGGATTTCCAGCATCCGCAATTTTTTGTTTTTATCTTATTGAATGCTCAACCTGGCTCACCATGGCGGTCTCCATCCTCTCAACGGATGAAGCCATATGCTCAGTTGCCTGGGACATAGCAGTGCTCAACGCATAGATTCCTCCATACCCCACGCAAATCTGCACATAGTTGCTAGCATCTCCGCTATATTTTCCCCAAGTCTCTGCTGCATATCAAGTAGGCTTTTTGTTACCGTGACTAGAGGCCCATCTTCAGCATGAGGCTCAGCAGGGGCCTGATCCCCAGCAGCTCCCCCCATCATCTGGGACCCATCCTCCCTCAGCTGCTGGGACATGCCCATGCAGATTGTGCTCCCAAACGTACATGCGAACCCTCCACAGACTGTGTGGGTGTAACTATGCTGACGGAGGTGGATGATGAGACAGTTGACCATGCACTGGCTGCTTGGCCCTAGAGGTAGAGCCTTCTGACTTCTACTTTGGCTTCAGTCTGGTCCTTAGATGGGCCGAAGGGCCTTTTTCTGTGCTGTAGACCTCTATGACTATGAGAGAATGTAGAAGTGGTGCTCAGTTCTGGTCACAATATTGGGAATGACCTACTGTTGACAAAATCCTGGCCATTTACTCTGATACCATCTCTACAGATGCTGCCTGACCTGCTGGATATTTCCAGAATCTTCTGTTTTTATTTCACTCTTCTGTCTCCTCTCCCTTCTATTTTTTCTAAAACTTTCCACTCTAAAAGGACCTTCCACGGTGCCCATCGGGCACGGAAGGCGAGTTGGGGTGCTTTATCAACCCTCTTAATCACATTTTGGTTTGATGTTGTAAGTTTCCTTTAAATTTTGTCTTTGGTTTTGCAGTAACTCTAACTGAGGGGCTGCGTTTTATTTTATCCCTCATTTTGTTAATTTGGTTTATTTGGTTGGCTTTAAAAGAGCTAAAAGGATCTTGTGTGCTTAAATTAATTTTTAAACCACTGCTGCTTAGCGTTGATCCTTCAAATCACCTGATTTCAATCACATACCCAAAGTGAACACATTTGCACTTTATTAAATTGATCTGCTTTCTATGTTGTGCTGATGATCTTGTATGGTGCAGCACAGTGCTGTGCAATGCATTTACTCCATGACCTCATTTGAGGTCTTTTGAGGTGCAATTCAACATCTACCAGCCATTCCTGTAGCTTAAAAAACAGTTAAGAGCTAGTTCAGGCTGTGGATCTGGCGTTTTGGCTTAATTCACATTGAATTCTGTTGCTATGCATCAGCCATTTAGTAGTGGATTTGTGGCACAAGGAGCTCAGTGTGGCATCGGAGTCAATGAAAGAATAAATTACTAGCCGCCTAACTTGACCTTCTCTCTACAGGTGCAGTAGTATGCGTAACCCTTCTGGACCGACTGCAAGGTGATCAGATTGGCAGTTCCCATGAAGTGCTTGAAGAATATCAGGAGAGACCACAGAAGTTAGTTGGCTGTTACATAAAGAAAACATTCTGCAAGAAATAGGCAAGTCTGTCTATTCATCACGTTGAAAAGGCCAAGTTGTTTTAACTTCTTCAATTTTTCAGAACTTGTATTATTTTAAATATTTGGAATGGGGACTTCCTTATGTTTACTCATTATCTCTATATGTTTTGAAAGCCATAAAGGAAGTTCAGTAGTAGGGAAGTTGTAATGATATCTCCAGTGCTGTTTGCTAAAATAGTTATATTTGGCCTGGCTAAATGTTGAAGAATAAAGGGATTTAAACCACTTCTTTAGTGTGATCACTTTGTATAAAACAATACATTAATTACATAGAGAAATCATGGGCGGAATTGTCCCAGATTTGCACTAAGTGTGGTAGTTTTACCTGCCAGCCGCGATGGCAGGTTTTCACACCATAACGTCCCAAACCCACCATATTTATGCATTCCTGGGAACCATGCCATTTCGATGACGGGCGGGCTCTCAGTCACTTGCCACACCATCACCTCACCACTTCATACACTGGGCGCCATATTTAAAGTCCAGTGCTTCCAGCCCACGAATACTGCAGGGAAGGGGTCCACAATAGGCAAAAAGACTGCAGCGCACAGGTTTAGTGACGTATCACTGGAAAGCCCTTTGGATGCTGGGGAGGTCCTCTACACCTGCTCTGGCCATAGGATGAGCAACAGCATGACCAACCTGGCTTGGGAGGCGGTGGCAGTGGTGATCAGTGCCAATGCTGCACAGAAGAGGTTGGCCATCCAGTGCAAATCGAGGATGAATGATCTCATCCATGCAACCAGAGAATGGCAACTATGTCATCACTCTAAACTCTCACACTCAAGCCCATCACACATTCACTGGTGTCTCACTCACTGCCAGCTCAAGGGACATCATCCATTTTCACACACATACCCTCACATGTCTATCTGGCCTCATCTCCTCAGGAGACTGCCTCCTCAGCCCTCACCATCTTGAGGCCACTTGTACATATCAACAAGTGCCCCCACACACACCTTGGTATACCCTCATTCTGCATTACAGCCCTCATCCTGCAGTCTGTTCCCTTGCCTGAGGCCACTCCTCCCCCTTCCCCAAGCAAGGCCTAGCCCTGCAGCCATTGAAAAGCCACCCATATATAGTTGATTTGGTAAGTAGAGACCTGCCGTGAGCCCCCCTAAAAGTGATGTGGTGCTGTCTGTGAAGTCTGGTGCTGATGTCTACAAGTGTTGACTGAAGCAACCTTGAAGTCCTGAGCAAGGTGCAGTCCGCCAGATGCATGTTGCTTATGTGCTGTTGTGAAACACGTTGGCGTGTTTTCCCACCAGCCTGGATGGACAATTCTGGCAGACAGGCCTAATAACAATATGATGATGTATTGCAATGAGGCTCCCGATGTCTGATGGCGGAGAGCCATCGGCGAGCTGAGCAGACAATTGCGAACTGGTTTCATGCCATCATGAAACCAATTGCGCAATATTGTCCGCTTACGCCACCAAACACCCCGACGCCGGTGAGCAGGGAAAATCCTGGCCGGTACTTAAATCAACTTTTACTTTCAGAGATTGTGAATGAAATTTTCTGATCGGTGTGCTGAAGGAATGTTGGCCCTTATCTCAAGGGGGCTGTAATACAAAAGTGAGGAAGGTGTGCTTTACTTGTAGAAAGCCTTGGACAGACTACTCTGGAATACAGCCTTCAGTTTTTGGCATTGAACCTCAGGAAGGTTATATTAGCCTGGGGATTGCAGCTTTGATTCACCAGTAGAAGGCTAATATCACCTTCATGAGATTCAGTGCCAAAAACTGAAGGCTGTATTCCAGATGCAGTCTGGCCAAGGCTCTCCACAGCCATCTAAAGTATGTTACCACTTGAATAACACTCAGCACAGTATTTAAAAACTATTGCCTTGGTTGCTGTTGCAGTAGTGATTATAATGTGATGTTAGCCCACTCCATTTGGGATGGGTGGACCCACTCAGACTAAAAAGCTGTGAAGGGCCCAAAATGCATCTGAATGTCTTCTTTCTTTTAGGGCCCAGGGTGCTATCTAGGTCTTGATCCCCAAGTTGGCCCCACTTTTGGCAGGCCAATACTGCTGCTTCCACCTTATATACAGACCCACCAATGCTCGACCTTGCCAGGAACACCAGTGACCTTTGATGGGGAGTCTGGTAAAGAGCAACAAATAAAGCAGGGATCCACATAGAGCAAACTCTGGCCTTCTCTGACAGGGGCTATCACTGGTGAAGCTGAGCATCAGTGAGCTAGCATGTGGTCTCCTGGACTTGTTTTGATCACCTAAAGGCCTCTGAGGGAAATTTTCCAGGTATTTTTTCTTAATTGGCCTGGAGATTAAATCTGTTTTCTTGTCTCTCTCAGGAGATTACATGGCTGCAGGTATAAGGGGCTTGTTTGCATGGTGAAGCATAAGGCATCACGTCATTATGAAACAGGCTAAATGGACCAGTTGGTCTTTTCCTGTCAGCATGTTTTCCCTTGTCAATAATTTGTGGAGTTAAATAATAGAGCATCTCATCACCCTAACTTAACTCTAGACTCTCCTCAATTCCCATCTAAACCGTTTGCCAATTATTTTAAATCTATGCTCCCTGGTTATTGCCCTGTGCCAAAGGAAATAGGTCCGTCCTACCTATTGTATCCTGACCCCTTATAATTTTACACACCTCAATAAAATTCCTCTATTCTTCTGTTCCAAAGAACATAACCCCAGCCTACCCAACCTTTCCTCAACACTAAAATTCTCCATTTCTGTATCCTCTCAAGCACTTTCACACCCTTCCTGTAATGCACTGCCCAGAAGAGTATAACAGTGGCCTAACTAGGTTTTCATAACCTTCTTGCATAACCTCCCTATTCTCCTATTCTATGCCTTGGCTTATAAAGGACTGTGATCCATATACCTTCTTAACCACTTTATCTGCCATTCCTGCTACCTTCAGGGAACTGTGGACATAGGGCGGAATCATCCCAGATTTGCACAAAGTGAAGTAGCGGGCGGGAAAAAGGATGTTTTACCCAGCGGCCGAAATGGTGGGTTTTTTGCACCATAACGTCCCATTCCTGGCACAACCCGCCTCATTAATAATGCATTCCCCAGAAACATGCCAGATCGCTGGTGGGGCACTCTCTGATTTGTCCACCCTGCCATCAGCTCAGGCCATCATTAATCTGGGTGGCATATGTAAAGGGCACCCCTGCAAAGAGCTACCACTTTCTAAAGGATTGGAAGCTGCTATAAAGTCATGACTGCCAAAGGGAGGAAACATGCTGCCCCCAAATTTAGCGACACCTCCCTCGGGGGCCTACTGGGCATAGTGGAGGCCTGCCGTGAAGTCCTCTACCCCTGCTCTAGGCGAAGATAGCAAACAAGGTCACCGATCCAGCATTGGAGGCAGTGGTTAGCACCAGCACCCTGCAAAAGAAGACAGCCACCCAGTGCCGAAAGAGGATGACTTATTTCCTCTGTTCTGCCAGGGTAAGTTACTCTTCTCATCACTCAGCTAACACACTCACAAACCCATCACACATCCACAGGGATCTCATTCACTGCCAGTTCAAGCAACATCACCATTTACTCTCAAACACATCTTCATCTGCCCTGCGAATTGTGTCCTCGTCCTGTCCTTGGCACCACTCACCACCCACACATGCCAGGCATCCTTCTTATCTGGCCTGGCAGGCATCCTGCTTGTACTCTCTCCAACTATATTCGTGCAGGGCAAGCTGGCACACAGCAACAAGGAGAAGTTGCAGACCAGTGGAGGAACGTTTAACATCAAGGTTCACAGGCTCATCTGGGAAGCAGCCAAGAGGGTCCATGAGCCAGATCCTTAACTCAAGCCCTGAAGACACCTCGGAAAAAGAATCCGATGACACCCTAATTGGACTCCCGTCACAGTGCTCAGCCACAACCTGCACCAGCACAGAGACACACACCTTGGTGGGATCTAGTTCTAGAGTAGCCTCGCGGTCACAATCTGGTGGCACATCACGCTGTCTGATCCACAGCAGGCAGTGGCAGGGACTTCCCAGACCTCTGGCACTTGGAAGACTGCTACAGGCCAGAAATCTGTTCAGTGCAAGTCCAATGAGGAACCTCTGGGCTCGATCATATCTCAGTTGCTGGAGCTGCAAAGGCAAGCTTGGGAACATCAGGAAGGGATGGCCGCTGCATTCCTCAGATTGCATGTCATGAAAGAGGAGTCTGTCCACCTTCAGTCTGAGGTGGTAGCACCAGCATGTCAATGCTCTGAGGTCAATATTGGTAGGATGGCAGCCGCCATGGAGATCTTGGTGCAGGATATTGGTCCTGCACTGCTGCGCAGGCTGAATTCCATCACTGATGCCACTGTTGGCCTCCAACAGTGTGTATGCAAGAGGGGAGCACGGCAGCTCAATCTTACTCCAGCTTCCCCTTCTCCTCAAGGAGTCAGCCAAGGGCCCTTGGGCAACCATAGGGAGGAGGATCAGCAGGTGCACACCCCAGAGCTGTTCACTTAGGTGACTCTGGGAGTGTCCGGCCCATCCAAACCTCCTCTTCCAGAGACCCCAGCAGCTCCGGCTCAACAGGCCAAGGAGGGTGCCACTGTCACACAGCAAGGCCCCGAAAGCAGGCCGGAGCCCTAAGGTCTAGGCCCTCCAGAGGACTCCTGGCAAGACCATCACAGACAAGGTGTGGCAGTCAGCAGGCCGCCTCCACCTCCGCTGTGGGTGTGGGGGTAGCACCAAGGCGTAGCAGCATGTTTAAAAAGGTTAAGAAGACATAGCTGCACAACCTGGGCATAGGTGTAATTGACTTGTACATAATGTTTACTATTGTAAATAAACTCCCAAAAATGTCTCCTTGCCTATGGCTCCTTGTTATGATGAGCAGTGTTCGTGTCACTCAGGTGTGAAACCTTGGTTCCTGCACAAGATAAAGGCAGATGTCTCAGTTCAGGGCCTCTTCCCTGTGCCGTGTGTAACCTTTAGACCAAAGGGATGGTCCGGCTTCACACTCACTGGACACATTAGTGATGCCTGAACCTCGATGGTGCTTGTTATTGCTGCCAGAATGTCATGGGCAGGCATCACAGAGTTCTGACATTCTCTCTGTGTGTTCTGAGCACCTTTGAGGTGGGACAGGCCCTCCATCTCTTCAGCATCTGTGACGGACGATGCTGTGCTCCTGAAGGGATCAGGTGCTGAAGGCTGACAAATGATCAGTGTATTTCAAGTTTCACGGCTGCATCTTCATGATATGGCTCTGATCACAGAGCGCAAGTGAGTTGCCCTCGGCCAGACTGGAGTCAGACATTCACAGAGGCAGTGTTAAGATCTATGGAGTGTCTGCACTGCCTGTTGTCATAACCCTTCTTGAATCTAGTGACTATTAGGGCCTTCACTGTGTCTTCAGGACATGAGCCTGAGCACTAAGGGTATGTGCGCTGCCATTAGCTACACAGGAGTCAAACATTCACAGGTGCAAGGTGAGAATGTCTGGATTGTCCTCACTGCGTCTCGTCATCATTCTCCACAAACCTTGCAGCTATGAGGGTCTCCCAAGCCCACCTGCCTCTTCTGGCATCCTCACCTTCAAGGACCTCATCATTGTCATCCTCTTCAACATCCTCCTCATAGGTGGATATGTGCAGCTCCTCCATCTCCTCCTCAGCCAGATCCTCCACCGTTGCAGCGCCAGGTTGTGGAGCGTGCAGCAAGTCATGATGATGCGTGACATCCTCTGGGGACAATATTGATGTGCTCCGCCGGACATGTCGAGGCACCAGAACCTCATTTTCTAAATGCCTATCGTTTGCTCCAGCAAAATCATGGCATGAGCCTCGTTATACCATTGCTCTGCTGCAGTCTGAGGCTGCCGCATGGGCGTTATCAGCAGTGTCCTCTGTGGGTAGCCCTTCTCCCAGAGGAGCAAACCCTGCAGCCTCTTTGAACCCTGGAAGGTGTAAGGGATCTGAGACCTACTAAGGATATAGGAGTGGTGGATGCTCCCTGGGAATCGTGCACAGTCCTGCAGGATGTGTTTATGGTGGTTACACACCAGCTGAACATTCAATGAGTGGAAGCCCTTGCGGTTGTTGTAGTTGACTGCTTGTTGCCACGGAGATCTAAGCACCATGTGAGTGCAGTGATGGCACCCTGCGTCTGTGGAAAACCAGAGATTGCTGGAAATCCCAGCGTTCTTGCTTCCTGGTTTTTATGATACCGGGTGAAATGCACAACGTTCTGTGCCTTCGTGAAACTGGCGTCCATGACCTCCTGGGTACACTTGTGGGCGGAGGCTGGCAAGATCCCACATAGGTCGCCTGTGGAGCCCTGGAAGGAGCCACGGGTGTAAATGTTGAGTGCCGCAGTCACTTTCACAGTCACTGCCTGTGGATGCACTACATGTCCCCGTGGTGCCAAATCCTGCAACAGGTGGCATTTGTGACTGACCAGTTCCCTTGACATGCGCAGTTTTCGGAGACACTGGTTCTCAGTCATCTGCAGGAATGACAGGCAGCACCTATAGATCCTGGGTCTAGCGAGCCGTCTACGAGCAACAGCTCTCTGTGAAGCTTCAGCTGTGTGCACAGCAAGCCCTGCTGCCCCTTCAGCTTGAGCCAGGTGCCTCTGATGAATTCTTCTTCTTCTTTGGTCTTCCTGTAAGCTATGAGGCATACCGTTAAATCACCAGGCTCCATGATCCTGACATTCTCCTTCTGCAAGAGAGAAATACGCTGGTTAGCATACATGTCCTAAGAACCTCTCTTGGCTATGTCTGAAGGCCCCTTCACGCATGCAGGAGAATGCTGGCCACCACTTGGATGGCTAAAGTGTAATTGTCTGTCTGAAACCCTAGCCATCTCTGCCCCACTCCACACGACCGATTGGCAGCAGGTTCGGCCATTGGACAACATGCTGTGTTCTCAGCTCAGGCGCAGGCATTCTCCTAACCCATACTGCATAGCTACGCTGTTAGCTTGAACCATAATGGATATTGGTCCAAACCATAATAAAGACATTGCCAAGGGGCTGTTAGCACCTACACCAGTGACTGTGGCGTGGCAACCTTTCGCAAGGGGATTGTACACCTGACCCAGTTGGTCAATTGCTCTGCTGTCACCTAAAACACATGTTAATTTGCGGGCTGCACCTGAAGGGTGAAAAGTTCTGGAGCATTTGGTGGCACTTCCATGCTTTAGTGTTGCTTGAGTAGGCAGAAAAGCTTCAGGGGCCTGACTCCAAGCATGTCAATGGAACTGCAGCTGAACAGTCTCAGCTGCAGAAGAATGCTCACTTTTGACAAACTTTTCCCAGTGCATGGTCGCTTCCCATATCCCCAACACGTGCTTGAGTATTTCCTTCAGTCTGTGCTGCCTTTCCCCCACCCCTCCACCCGGCCTGAGCCACACTGGAGCCCTTGTCCTAGCACCGCATTGAAAGCCAGCCGGGAAAAAGTGACTTGCCTGTGCCCCTTGCAAATGGGCGGCGCTTCTTCCTTGATGTCCTACAGGCGATGCTCGTGAGCACTCCGCAAGGTTGTGTGCACTCACCTCCAAGTTCCCCTCGAAGTTCAGGTCACTGGGTGCATGCCTTTTAAAGATAGTCATGAAGCATGCCATTGTGAATTAATGCTGACACAGGTGGTAAATTGGATGTGGGGTGTGGATTCTGGTGAGCAGGGCTTATAATTAGATGCAAATGTGTTAAAATGAAATTCCCGATGTGCCGCGGTGGGACGCGTGGCCCACCATTGACAGATGGAGCGGACAATCGCAAGCTGGTTTCACAAAGGCATAAAACTGATTTTTGGCCTTCTCGCCATATTGTCCACTCCTGCTTACCTTGACACCTGACACCAACAGGACTGGAAAATTCTGGCTATAGACTCTCAAAGTCCATCTGTTCCTCTATAGTCTTCAGTATCTTACCATTTATCGTATATTCCTTTGCCTTATTTGCCAACCCAAAATGCATTACCTCAGACTTCCCTAAATTGAATTACATTTACAGCTTTTCTGCCTACAAGACCAGACCACTGATATCTTCCTGCTGTACAAGCAGACATTTTTTGCAAACTTCTTACTCATGCTTCCTGCATTTAAGACTAAATCATTAATGTATTCCGCAAAAAGCAAGGGACCCAGTGCTAAACCTTAAGATATTCCACTGGGAAACTCCTTCCTGTCATAAAAAACCTACCAACCATTACCTTTTGTTTCCTGCCACTGAGCCAATTTTGAATCTAACTTGCCATTTTCCCCTTGATCACATAGGTTTTTACTTTTGTGAACAACCAGTTTACCATGTTGGACCTTAGCAAAAGCCTTGCTAAAATCCATGTGACTACATCAAATGTGCTACCTTCATCAACTTTCCTTGTTACCTTCTCAAAAAAATTCAATCTTGTCAAACAAGCCCTTCACAGAACACATTCATGCTGACTACCCTTGATTAACCTTTGCTACTCCAAATGACTATATATACTGTCCCTCGAGTTTTTTCCAATGATTTTCCCACCACTGAGGTTAAGCTGACTAACCTTTAATTACTTTGTCTATCCCTTTGCTCTTTGTAAGTAATCATACAACATTAGCAATCTTTTAGATCTCCAGCATTACTCTGGTAGCCAGATTGGAAAGTGATGGTCAGTTCCTCCTTCGTTTCTCTTAACAGCCTGGGGTACATTTTATCCGGGCCTTGTAATTAATCTACTTTCAAAGATGCTAAACAACATAATATTTCCCCTTCACTATGCTTATCCCATTCAATATGTCACACTCCTCTTCCTCAGCTACAATGAAATAAAATTTCTGCATTGTCCCTATCTTTTTACGAAAACAGACATCTAGACACAGATTCCCTTTTTGGACTCTAATTTTCCTTGCTTTTTCCTTAGTTCTCCTCTTGCTCTTTATGTATTTACAAAACATGTTTGGGTTTTCTTTGATTTTACTTGCCGACAGTTTTTCATACCCTCTTTTTGCTTTCCTAATTCCCTTCTTAATTTCACCCGATACTTTCTGTACTCCTCTAGGTTTTTTGCTGTTTTGAGCTCTCAGTCTCTGGCACAAGCGGCCCTTTTTTGTCTTATCCTGCCTTGCATGCTCTTTGGTATCGAGAGGAAATCTAGATTTGAGAGTCCCACCCTTTTCTTTTGTGGGAACATATATTATGATCTCAAGGGAGACCATTAACCTTTAAAAAGATATTCAAACTCCCAGTTATTAGCTGAAAAATTAATCACGAGGTTTCACATTTACAAAAACTTTTATTGTATAAGAATTAAAACAAAGAATGTACTACTAACTCAGCACTATATTTTGAAAACATTTATTCTTTAAGCCCAAGAATCTAAGTTGTATGTCATAAATGATCAGCTGTCCTTTTTTACTTGCAGGCAGCTTGATGTTCATTCTTGATCATGCACAACTTGGCATTATTTATGGTATTATTTATATTTCCACCCAAGAGTTCCCCTATATTTCCCAAGATCTTGAGAGTTCTTTCACTTCTCCTTGGACCAAATCAAGGTATGCCATAGCTCTCAAGAATTCATTTTGATTCTCCTCAGTGTTCCTCCTATTCTCTGTGGTATGGAGAACTCTCCTTAAGCACCTTGTGAGTCTGGACAGCCCAGCACAAGCATGGACTTCACTGCTTTCTTGCTTAGTGGTCTCCATCTGCTGGCAGTGTTCTGTCTCTGTTTTCAAGCTGTTCCAGATCCAGACATAAACTGCCTCTTTTCTGTGAAAAATCACACAATAAACCCAAAACAACAAAAATTTACCCCATGGCTACATGGTACAGCTGGGATGTCCCAGATAGAGATTTCAACTGATTAATTTCACCTTCAAAAACATGTCCTTTGATCTGAAAAGTATATGGATACTTCCCTTGTTTACCAGTTGCTTTCCAACCTTTCTATGATCTGGGAAATGGCATGAATAATTTAAACCTCTTATGAAGACAACTGTAGACATCTCATCCCTACCCAAGATTCAGAAAGGGATCCCACATTGCTCTGTGTTTTTCCACTTCAACTCTGCCATTATCAAATAAACACAAGCCCCTTTGACTTGCAATCACTTTGTCTGCTTAGCAAAAAAAATTTCAATCCCCAAACTAAAACATATAAATCATGAAATTAGATATTTTTGCAACACGTATTTGTTCTGAGTCCTCTCTATCTCTTCATTGAATATTTCCCACTTTAAAATTTTTGGATACAGGCCCACAGACACCTAAAATGCGCAGTTGACCATTTGTATGTAATATTAAGGTAATTTATTGAGTTTATTAAGAAGCAACAGTTTAAAAATGATGCATTCCCTAATTAGACAGAACAAAGTATGCGACCTGTAACAACTGAGAGCAGTTTACTGATTCCAAAGGACAAACGGCCAGTTGGCAAAGTGTATTGATCTCAGTAGCTTGTGATAATAGCATTCTGCTCTCAAGTCGAAGTGTTAGGAAACTTTTCCTTTGATCTTCCTCCTCCTCCACTGTCCACCTTCCATCTGAAAAAGGCAGCTACCCAATGAGCACTGCCACCTCACCAGCACCTCAACTCCCCACTATCAATAAAATACCAATATATATATACCCTTTTCAGTGGCTGGTAACTTACCAATCATCTATCCAACTATTCTGACCAATGGATACAGGTCAGGTACTCCAAACATCAGGGTGGTTATCACCTCCCCAATTCATCGTCCTGCTCGAGATCAGCTTTTTAGCTCACATATGCTGAGGGTCATATCCTGATATTTTCTAAACAATTGCATAGATAAGAGGGTACACAGGATGCCATCCTAACAACTTGGGAATATCAACATGG
Source organism: Carcharodon carcharias (assembly GCF_017639515.1). Classification (NCBI taxonomy): domain Eukaryota; kingdom Metazoa; phylum Chordata; class Chondrichthyes; order Lamniformes; family Lamnidae; genus Carcharodon; species Carcharodon carcharias. The sequence goes on from NC_054469.1 coordinate 199,317,909, forward strand.
CAGCCTGAACTAAGACTGTTTAGATGTCAAAGTGTTTATAAATCCTGTTTCCAGAGAAAGAATCAATGCTGTTTAGCAAATCCTATCAAGGTTCTATATTATGTAGAAATATCTGTTTATTCAAGACCCCAACTTCTTACAGTTCCCCTTTCTGAGAAGGAGATACCCTTATTGACTTCTCACAACTAATTTTTAGATAACATAGTTATTTCTAAAATACAAGCTGTTGCCCTAGTTCCTTGATTACATATCGTGGATAAGATACTAAAGCTACTAGAATTATCTGATTACTTGGTTTGGCATTTCCCACGTGCAGATCTTACTGTTCCCCACTTTGAGAGGGAAATATCGTTAGGGTGGGATTTCCCGGTCCCACCCACTGCCGGAATCATCCATTCTTTTTCGCCGCAAATCAATGGATTTTTGGCTGGCCCGTTACATCCCCTGCAGTGGGTCCCGTATTTCAGGGCAGGGAAATCCTGGCCTTATTCTTTTGCAGGATTGCTGCTAATTTCCAGGCTCTTAGCATATAAGTAAATATAATTAAAGCTATAGATTATTCATGGTCTTAAAAGATCCCCCAGCTCTCCCTTTGCCTGTATCCATCTTGTGGATTATTCTTATTAAGTATTATTTCTCCCTACCCTTCATTTGTCCCAACTCAAAATTCCTTTTACTTTTACTTTAATTTGACTCTAAGATGGTAGTGGTCAGAGGAACTAAAATTAATTGTTTTAAAAACAGTTTATTTCTGGAGTATGTGTCAGTGCCTTATCATTTAGAAATGTTCTCTTACTCCTCAGGTCATATGTCAGTTCCTTCACAAGTTACAAATCACTTCTGCACACTCACACCAGTGTCCAATTCCTTCTTTAATCCTCTGCTGGAATTTCAAATTCATAAACCATCTTCACACATTTCCCTATCTGTTGGCTGTGGTTTCTAGTGGTTTTTTGTAATTTTGTATTCGGGCAGTGTTCCTCCTGCTACACGTCACTGCATCATGCTTGGTGGTAATCTCTGCTCAGTCCCACAAATCCTTGTTTTGCATTTGTGGAAGGTTCATCAGGTCTATAGGGATCGTTCTGTGTATCCTGCCAATCAATTTCATCATCCAAGATTTCACTATCTTTAAAAGGATGCACTATTCGATAATTCTTCCTGACTTTCTGATAATCTTCTCAAACGATCAAAGGGGTCTACCTCTTGTGGCAGGCAAAAACAAGGGCACATATCTCACTGAATCAGTGCTCAATCCAGCTGCAAAAGTAAAGCGAAAAATTAATCTACTCATCTGCAGTTTGTTCACGGAGATGCACATGTGTGTTGTTTGGAATAACAGTGAGACAGATTTCCATTCTTCTGAGCTGTTTCCTTAACTCCTTAGAAAAATTCAGCTGTAAGGCAAATAGACGTACACCATAGACCAAGTTATTCTGGAAATTTTTCAACTTTACCTTTCCTTTCTGAACCTTTTCAGAAAGCTTATCAAAAATACACGTGTAATCTCCATCATACTCTGCTACAAATCCCAGTACATCTCTTGCTCCAGGCTCATTTGTTTTTCTAGTCAAACACTTTATCAGTCGTTTCACAGCATATAGCATTGTAACTCCTGACTTCACTTAATAACTACAGCACACGTTTAACTACTATTTAAGACTGTTGTTTCTCAAATTACAAGCCAGTATGGATCCCACTTCTGACATTAATTGTAAAATTTTTGGATTCGGGACCACAGATATCTAAAATAGGCAGTCAACTATTTGTATGTAATTTTAAGATAGTTTATTGAGTTTATTAAGAAGAAAAAGTTTGGATATGATGCATTAGCTAATTAGACAGAAATAAGTATGCGTCCCATAACAATTGAGAGCAGTTTACTGATCCCGGATGACAAATGGATGGTTGGCAGAGTGTATTGATCTCAGTAGCTTGTGATAACAGCATTCTGCTCTCTAGTCGAAGTGTTAGGAAACTTTTCCCTTGATCTTCCTCTACTTTCACTAGCCTATCTTCCATCTGAAGAAAGCAACTGCCATCTCACCAGCACCTCAGCTCCCCAATACCAGTATAACTTCACTACGTTTTTATGGGGGCTGGTAACTTATCCAAAGTCAATCATCTAACTATTCTGACCAATGGATACAGGACAGGCACTCCAAACATCAGGGGTGTTATCACCTCCCCTATTCATCATCTTGCTCAAGGTCAGCTTTTTAGGTTACATCATGCTGAGGATCATGTTCTAGTCCTTTCTAAACAACTGAACAGATAAGGGGGTACACAGGACACCATCCTAACAGCTTAGGAATGTCAGCACGGCATTCTGAACTAAGACTGTTTAGAGGTCAAGGTGTTTAGAAATCCTCTTTCCAGAAAAACAATCAATGCTGTTTCACAAATCCTAACAAGTCATTGTGCAAAAACACCTGTTTATTCAAGACCCCAATTTCTTACACACTGTGCTGACTGATTTATCTTCAAGTAACTGTTTGAACTGTTCCAGATCACATCTTAGCTTAATAAGATTGGCCTTACCCCCAACTTAAAACTTTTACTCTTGGTCTGTCTTTTGCCCTTTTCCATAACTACGCTTACCTTCCAGTGGCGAGAGGAATCAGTCCTGCGTAGGAGCATGTTCCAGCGCTGTGAATAAAGAGAGGCCGAAGCTCGGGACCTTTCACTTACCTTCCCGGGGTGAGAGGAGTTGGACCTGTGTGAGAGCACCTTTCCTGAGCTGCTCGGCAGATCTGAAAAAAAGTAAGAGTGACATCACTGGAAAGTCGTGAGTTGATTGGTTCTTGAGCAGCTGCTGTTAGGGACTGTGCTTCAACCCCAACTAAGTTTCTGATCAATGGTGATGTTGATGGTGGGGGATTTAGTGATGGCAATGCTACTAAATGTCAAGGAAATGTGGTTGTATTCTCTCTTATGGGAGATGATCATTGTCTGGCACTAATGTGACATGAATGTCAGTTGCCACTTATCAGACCGACATTCAAAACACCGGTGAATTGGAGCCTTTCCACCTAATTATTGCTTGTTTTGGGTTTCAACAGGTTAGGTTAAATTAGATTTGGTGGCCAACAGGGTTGTAGAATTCACTCATTAGCTGATACAAGTAGAATGGGCATTTCTGTCAATATTGGAGATGATCATGGAGTCAAACACAAGATAGTGTGCACTCACTTTGGAGAGAATTTTGCCTACTGCAAAAGGAAGCAACTGTGGCAAAGCAAACTTGTGAAACATGCTGCCCTCATTGAGGAATAGTGTACACAGCTTAAACATAACCTTAGGCATTTCCTATTTCCATCCTCCCTATAATTTCTTCGCCCAAAAATATACTTTATTTATAAAATATATAAAAATACATTACAAAACATTTTGACTTGAAAATTGCAGGAAGCGCAATAAAATTCAACTTGTCTCCATATAGCATGTTCCACTCTGAGGTGCCTCAATACAATTGTAATGCTCTTGATAATTACAATATACATTCCATGTCAGGCATACATAGGCCAACACATTTTAGATTGAAGATTACAGAAAGTGCGATAGAATTCAACTTGTCTACGTTCAGTATGTTGCACTCTGAGGTGCCTCAGTGCTCTTGATTTTTTTTTATTCATTCATTTCCCATCCCTAATTGCCCTTGTTCAGAGGGCATTTAAGAGCCAACCACATTGCTGTGGGTCTGGAGTCACATGTAGGCCAGACCAGGTAAGGATGGCAGACTTCCTTCCCTAAAGGACATGAGTGAACCAGATGGGTTTTTGTGACAATCGGCAATGGTTTCATAACAAAAACAGAATTACCTGGAAAAACTCAGCAGGTCTGGCAGCAGCGGTGGAGAAGAAAAGAGTTGACATTTCGAGTCCTCATGACCCTTCAACAGAACTGAGTGAATCTGGTTTCATGGTCATCATAGGACTTTTAATTTCAGATTTTTATTGATTCAAATTTTACCATCTACCGTGGCAGGATTCAAACTTTGGTCCCCAGTGCATTGCCCTGGGTCTCTGGAATACTAGTCCAGTGACAATACCACTATACCACTGCCTCCCCATTCCTTGTCAGCAATGCAGCTAGGAGCTCTACATAGTTTTTAGCCCCTTGGTCCTCCTTTTAAATCCCCTAAAACACAAGGCACCAGCACTCAGTGGCTAACTGTATTAACAGCATTGTATCCACTGTAAGTGCTGGGAACTATATTTAAAGTGCTATTGATTTCATTAAAATATTTCTGGTGAACACTTTTTCCAGAAGGAGTCAGGAGCCACAGGTGATATTTATTACAGTGAAGTCATTCGCAAATGACACAATGTATGAATTCCTAAAAGAAAACTTGCATTTATATAGCACCTTTTAGAACCTCAGGGTATCCCAAAATGCTGTAAAGCCGATTAAAAACTGTTAAAGTTTAGCCTGTTGCAATGTAGGAAGTGGGGTAGCTGACTGTACACAGCAAAGCTCCCACGAAAAGCCATGAGATAAACAAACATAGAATCTGTTTTTATTATACTGGTTGAGGGATAAACATTGGCCAGGAAACTGGGCAGAACTCCACTACTCTTCTTTGAAATAGAGTCATGGGATCTTTTATATCCACTTGAGAGAGCCTTAGGCCGGAAATTTCCACTTCTATTGGTGGCAGGCATGTTTGGTGGACTGAGCGGACAATATAGAGAGAAGGCCAAAAATCAGTTTTAGACCATTGTGAAACCAGTTTGCAATTGTCCGCTCCACCCATCAATAGCGGGCCGCGTTTCCCACTGCCGCCTGTCAGGAAAATACTTTAACATCTTATTTTAAGCCCTGCTCGCCGGAATCACCTCCCCCACGCTGGACAATCCAGGCACATCGGTGTGATTGCACGCCAGTATGTTTCATAACTGTACATAAGCAACATGCACCTGGCGAGCTGCACTTTGCTCAGGATTTCAAGGTTTGTTTGCCTACCTTGCTTCAGGTAGCACTTACTGTCAGCAGTGCCAGGCTTTGCAGGCAGCACAACATCAAATTTAGAGGGGCTCGAAGGCAGATCTCTACCTACAAGACCCAGCGGTAAGGTGGGGGGGCTTTCTAATGGCTGCAGGGCTAGGGCTTCCTTGGGGAAGGGGAAGAAGTGGCCTCAGGCAAGGGAAGAGGCCCTAGGGTGAAGGCTGCACTGAGGAAAAGGAGTATCCTAGGGTGTGTTTGGGAGCACACGTTGATCTGTATAAGTGGCCTCGAGATAGTGAGGGCTGAGGAGGCAGTCTCCAGAGGATATGAGGCTAGATGGAGGTGTGAGGGTGTGTGTGAGAGAGTGAGTGGTGATGTCCCTTGAACTGGCAGTGAGTGAGATGCCAGTGAGAGTGTGATGGGCTTGTGAGTGTGTGAGTTTAGAGTAATCAGATGGTTGCCTTACCCTGGTGACATGGACGAGATCATTCATCCTCTTTCTGCACTGGGTGGCCAACCCCTTCTGTACAGTGTTGTCACCAGCCACCACTTTCCAAGCCAGAGCAGTGAAATTGCTGGACCTCCTGCAGCCAGAATGGGGGTGGAGGACATCACGGGGACCTCCAAAAGACATTCCAGTCACAGGTCACCGAACTCTTCATGTCTTCACTGGAGTGGTCCTGGGCTGCAAGCATTGAGAACTCTGTCCGCGGCTGCAGTTTAAATATGGCACCTGGAGTGAGGAAACAGCATGGCGGTCCATTCAGAGGCCACCTGCCAGCGAGATGGCATGTTTCCTGTGACTGCATAATTAATGAGGCAGAAGTGGATGATATGGTGTAAAAGCCTGCCATTGCACCTATTGGGTAAAATGTCATTTTTCTTTCGCCTGCTACCGCACTTAGTGCAAATCTGGGACAATTCCACCCTTAGTTTATTTTCTCATTCAAACAATGGTACCTCCAACAGTGCAGCACTTCCTGCAATATTGCACAGAGCAATCAGTGTAGATTTTGTTCTTAAATCTCTGGAGTAGGACTTGAATACACAACGTTCTGACTTAAAGGCAAGAAAACTACCACTGAGCCACAGTTAAACCTTTGGTGCGTTGTCTGTCTGTAAACAAACAATAAAAAGTTTTGTCAAACACGTTTTTCATAAAACAGCGTGTAGGAACAGGGGCAGTCCATTCAGCCCCTCGAGCCTGTAGGATTGCTCAATTATATTGCAGTTGCTTTGTACTTCAGTTCTATTTACCCATCTTTGTTCCATATGTAGGAGTCTCTGGTTTCCTGAATGAAAGGAACATCCTGCAGGGTTTATTGACCTCTGCATCTGTGCTCCCAGTGAATCAACTCCACAATTGGAGCTCAAATTCAGAACGCTTACACCCTACAAGTGTCAACATGGCTCAACTGAGTCAAAAAGCTGTGTGTTCAAACCCTACTACAGAACCTGAGTGTATAATCTATCCTTCTCTGAAGGAAGTTAGTGAACCAGTTGCCTTTTTACAACAATAGAAGTTTCTGTGGCATTTTGATTCCAGTGCTAGCCACAAATTACAAGAAAAAGTGACCATGCTAGCTGCTGGATTTCCACCTGTGTTGTTCTCCCTGTTTATTTATACCATCCATAGAAAAATATGACCCATAATGTTGGCAGTGGTGAATTTAAATGAATGGAAACCATGTAGCAACCTTGTAAGGCCACTATAATTAGAGCTAATTTAACATTATAAGATTTTGCTCAGGCTGAATGACATTAAAGCATTTATTAAGTAATAAACTAAGTGCTATAATTAGGTGAAATTAGAAATGGTTATGCTACATCTAGGATAAGTGCTGCTCAATAACCTCAGCCTTTTCAATCCTGACTCTTTCAAAGGTTTCACCTGAAACTTCCAGTAAATCTACCTTTAGTCCTTTGCAAATAAACACCATTTACTTTTCCTTCAGGCAAATCAACCGTAATGCCCATAGCATCTAGCAATGTTGCATGTTATGGTACACAGAGGATACAAAGGAAAGCCTTTTGAGAAACACGCTGTGATTTTTCCTCTTAGCAGTCTAGAAGTGATCTATCTTCAACCTGTCACTTTGTTTATTCATGCAGCAGGCAGTGTCACGACTCACTGAGGATAATGCGCTGAACTATCAAGCCCCACTGCTCCCTGGGCAGGCTGAGCCTGTCTCCATACCAGTTAAGGGCCCATCCCCAGTGAAAATCAGGACTTTAATCAGTTTCCCACCTGAGAAGGTTCCTGACCCGAAAACAACTACACTTCCTGTTTCCCCACTTCAGTGGTAAAAATTCAGCCCCATGTGTGCAACAGCATTGAAGATCAGCTAGTGCAGGTTTAAAAGTTGCAAGCTCATGTTATATTTTAAATATGTGTATATTTTAAAGGAAGACTTTGCTTCATAAATCTATATTTAGCATTATATGAAGCTGAAACAATCAGCAATTTTAATAAAAACAGTAAGTGCTGGAAGTATTTAGTAGGTCTGGCAGCATCTGTGAAAAGTGAAAGAGTTAATAACCCAAAACTTCCAGAGTCAGAATCTCTGGGCAGAATTTTCCATGCCTGCTGGATGTGTTAGGCGACATGAGCAGACAAATGGCGAGCAGGCCAAAAATTGGATTCACGATGCTGTGATACCAGTTTGCGATCGTCTACTCAGCCCATTGATAGAGGGCTGTGTTTCCCACCATCGGACGTTGGGAACCTCATTGTAATACTCCTGCATATCATTATAAGGCCAGCCCACCGGACTCATTCCCCACCCCCGGCTGGATCCCACATCGGCGGGAAAATGCACCAGTGCAGAACATGTCTTGACAAGTGTGACCTGCAGAAGCCAGGACAAGGCCAGGGCCTTGCTCACATCGCAGACATCCAAGGAGCAGAAGATGCTGGAGCCTGACAGCAACAGCACACTGGAGGAAAGTCCATGGCACGCTCGGTGGATTCTCATGGACATCGCTCTGCTGCAAAGCAGCCCACGGAAGTCGGAAAGTCACCATCAGGGTCTAGTCAGGGTCTGTTCACAACGGACGATGGTCGGGGGCATGGAGAGGAAGGTCCAGCTGTGTTTGGGAGAGGGAGGTGTACTGGGGGTGGGACAGGAAGGTCTAGGATCGACTGGGTGAGGAAGAGGTGTCGGGTGGGGTGAGGTTGGGAGTGGAAACCAAGGTGTTGGGGAATGAGGTTGGGAGGGGGAAACAAAGGTGTTGGGGGCTGAAGTGGGGAAGGGGGGAGTGATGGTGTCAGGGGGAGGTTGGGGGGGAGGTAGTTCAGGGGAGGACAGGATAACAGGACAAGATGGTAACTGGAGAGGTAGGTGTAAGGTGGGGTGGAAAATGTAAGGGAAGAAGTTCAGAGGAGAGAATGAGGAGAGAGAGGGGAGGGAGTCTGGGGAGAGGAAGGAGTACAGAGAGAGGAGGGAGTTGGGGTGGAGGAAGGATTGCGGAGAGGGGAAGGAGTAATGGTGGAGGAAAAAGTAAGGGTGTAGGAGGGGGGAAGGACTAAGGGGGGGGCGGGAATCCAAGGGCGAAGAGAGAGAGAGGACTGATGGGAGGGGGGGTGAGTCTTGCGTATAGGAGGTTCCAAGAGGGGAAGGAGTTCCAAGGGAGGAAGGGGTCTGGGGCAGGGGGCATATCCAAGTGAATACGCAAAGGAAGACTCTAATGAGTCCATGACTGCCTTCGGTGGAGCGAACTGAGAGTGGGCATTGTACGAGGGAATGGTGAGAATGACCGAGGGCAGACTGAGGTGATAAGGTGGGAGAGTGAGGGTTCGATGGTAATGGTAGAAGGGATGGTGAGGGTAGTTGGGACTTGGAAGCAGACACAGATCCTGGGGATGGGAAGCAGAAAGCTGGGGACATTAATGTGGATGGGAATGGGAATTTTGGGAAGGAAAGGCACGTACACATTCACCAGGACATCCCTGAAGGAAAAGGATTGTTGTGGAGGGGAGGTGGAAGGTGATGCCAGGGGGTCAACAGTGATGGGGGAAAGGAAATTTGTGGCTGGGGGAGGGAAAAGGACAGGGGAGTGAATGAAGAACAGAATCCCGCCATGCTGTCTAAATCAAAAGTAAAACAAGAGTCGTGGTGGGTGAGATCAGGTGCTGCATGGGAGTGTGATCATTGGGTGAGCAGAGATGCATACCAGCTCAGATGGACAACTGAAAGTTAACTCCAACAGGCAGTTTTGAAAGCGCTCAAGACATTGAGGTGAGTGTGGCACGGGAAGGATCTACATATATGCATGGGAGAGTGTTTGCACAAGGCTCCAAAAGGCCCTGCCACATGCAATCTTCTCCCTCCAGAATCACTCGTTGGCCAACTGCTCCCTTTGCCAGAAGATGAGGTTGAGGGGGGTCACAGGCAAAGGGGACTTGGAGGGAGAGAACAGCCTCTAAGATTACTGAGTGGATGACCCAGGGGTGTCCAGCTGCCACTCCTCCTCCCTTCTGGTGCCTGGGGGCCCTGGCCTGAATCCTTGAGGGGAAGGAGCACCTGGAGGAACATTGAGGCGCCCCATTTCCCTCTCTCATTGCCACTGCAGGAACTCCATGGCTCCTGCGATGGAGTGTAGGTCTGCACATACCTCCCTGTTCTGCTGGACCTGAGTCTCCATGGTGTCTGCTATCCTCCCTGTGGAGACTTCCATATATGCACATGTGGACACCACTTCATCAGAGAGCAGGTGGACATGCTCTCCATCTCATCAGCCATTCTGTTGATGGCTTCCAACAGCTCTGGGTGATGTCCCCATGCCTTGTGCCGACTCTGCAGGATGAGTTGGAAGGCCAAATCCAGAGGTTTGACATCTGACTCAGACCTCACAGATACCTGTTCCCCAGCAGCCCTCCAAGTGCCGGTGAGCTCGGCTGAACCTGCCTCTTTCTGCTGCAGAAATGTGTCCGTGTGGTGACTACCAGATTGTGAACCTGAGCCTACTCTAGTTCTAGGTCCCACCAAGGTGCATGTCTCTGCACTGGTGCAGGGTGTGAGTAAGCGCTGTGAGGGGTCTTCCAGGCTGCTTATTTCCAGCTCTTCAATGGAGGAGTGCCCTCTTGGCTGGAGAAGAGTACCTGGATGGAGTTGAGGGACTGGCTGACTGAGGGTGTCAGTCACTTGGCAGAGCTCCCTGTGAACCAAAGTAGCGATAATTAGTGCATGGCAGCACAGTCAAAAGCAGGAGAGAGAGCACTCACATTTGTGTTGAGAGAGGGATGATGTGGTGCAGGATCCTTGCGAGGGTGTTTGCTGCTGACCTCACCATCAATGCAGGCATGGTCCATGTCCTCAACAGTCAGTGCGATGGCATGCTCCTCAAAGTGAATGAGGTGCCTAGTGTGGGTCACTCCACCCCCTGTCTGGGACCTCTCCCTGCTGTTGTGAGCCAGCTTCTCCTGCATGAAAATGGAAAGAGTGTGAGCAAGACACATGGCAAAGCGTGGAATGTTTGTGTGGCAAGCGGCGCCATGGACAGGAATGAGGATGCGAGCTCGAGTGGGTATGACCCTGATGGAGATGTGAGGGTGTGTGTGTTAGTGGTGTTGTCCGTTGAGGTGTGAGATCCCTGTGGATGTGTGATGGGTTTGAGAGTGTGTGAGTTGAGAGTGATGAGAAGAGTGACCTAGCCTGGCAGAATGGATGAGATCATTCACCCTGTAACGGCACTGGGTGGCCATCCTCTTTTGCAGGATATTGGTACTGACCACTGCTGCCACCACTTCCCATGCTGGATTGGTGATGCCGCTGCCCTTCCTGTGGCTAGAGTGGGGCTAGAGGACATCATGGCAGGCCTCCACAGCGTCCGAAAGGCATTTGAGGGACACGTCGCTAAACCAGGGGGCTGCAGTCTTTTTGCCTTTTGGGTGCATCCTGTCTTCTGTGCAGCAGTCCTGGCTGGAAGCACTGAGAGGTGTGTGCGTGGCTACACTTTAAATGTGGCACCCGGCTTGATAAAGCGGCGAGGCGTTGGTGTGGCCGGTGAATGAGAGCCCGCCCGTCATGGAAATGGCATGTTTCCTGGGAATGCATAATTTATGTGGCGGGTTTGGGACAATACAGGTAAAATGTCATTTACCCTGCCCGCTACTGCACTTAGTGCAAATCTGGGATGATTCCGCCCCCCCATGTCAGACTCTGATCAGACAGAAAACTACCCACTTACCTGCATGCGTTGAAAAGGCTCCACCTTCCGATGGAGGATCCTGCAGAATTCCCTCAACAAAGGAATCCTCACCAAAAGCAGCAAAGGGAATCTGTGCAGATGCCCCCTTTTTACAGCACTAGCTGCCATGTTCTGAGAAGTACTTAAAGGTCCCCAAGCTTTTCAGTGTGTTAGTGAATGAGAGTATGAGTGAATGGGTGAGTTTTGTACAAGTGAGGAGGTGGGTGAAGTTAGTGGGCAGGGTGGCAGTTGGGTAGGGTGATTAGTGGGTAGGATAGCAGGTGGGTAGGGTGACAGCTGGGTAAGGTGATAGGTGGATAGGGTGGTAGGTGGATAGGGTGACAGCAGGGTATGGTGGAGTGGAACATAGGAACGTAAGGAAAAGGAGGAGTAGGCCGTTCAGCCCCTCGTGTTTGCTCTGCCCTTCAACTAGATAATGGCTGATCTTCTACCTCAATGCCATTTCCCCACACTATCCCCATATCCCTTGATGTTTTTAATATTCAGAAATCTATCAGTCTCTGTTTTGAATGTACTCAATGACAGCCTCCACAGCCCTCTGAGGTAGAGAATTCCAAAGATTCACCACCCTCTGAGTGAAGAAATTCCTCCTCATCTCAGTCCTAAATGGCCTACTCCTATTCTGAGACTGTGTTCTAGATACCCTTGGTTCTAGACACCCCCCACAACCAGGAGAAACAATCTTCCCGCATCTACTCCATTATGCCCTGTAAGATTGTTGCATGTTTCAATGAGATCAAGTCTCATCCTTCTGAATTCTAGAGATTACAGGCCCAAGCTCCTCAGTCTCTTCTCATTGCACAATCCTGCCATCCCAGATATCAGTCTCATGAGACTTTGTTGCACTCTCTCTATGACAAGTATATCCTTCCTTAGGATATGGTACAGTGGTAGGCGGGTAGGGTGGCTGCTCAGTAAGGTGGCAGCTCCATATGGTGGTGATTGGGTCATTTGGCAGGTGGATAGGGTGATAGGTGGTTAGAGTGACATGTGGGTAGCATGACAACTGCATAGGGTGGTAGGAGGATGAGGTGGGTACGGTGGGTGAGTAGATAGGCTGGTTGAGGGGTAGTCGGGTCGGATCTGGAGGGATTGTCAGGTCGGGGGCTAGTTAGGTTTGGTTGATGGGAAGTCAGGGATTCAGTAAGGGAGCCAGGGGTGTCAGTTGTATCATTACCCAGGAGTTAGATTAGGAATTTTTGGTCTAACATTTCCTGGGTAACTATTCAAGTAAGTAAGTTGGAGCTGTCCGAAGATTCCGACTCTAACTCAGAGTTGGAGACTTTTTTGGAGGTTCCCGGGGAATTGCCCATCGGAAGTTGAAACTTGCTAGGTAATTCCCACAGAGTCAAAGCATCGGGACTTCCACAGGATCCTGAAGCGCACCTTGGGTGGTACGCCCGGTCTCTGGCGATCTGGAGACCAGAAGATCTGGGCCAATGTTTCAAGAGAAATATGGTCCTTCTTCAGGTGTTCTAAAGAAGCCATAATCAACTCCAAATGTCAACTCTCTTTCTCTCTCTCCATAGATGCTGCCAGATCTGCTGAGTATTTTCAGTGCTCTCTGTTTTTTTTTCAGATTTCCAGCATCTGCAGAATTTTGTTTTTGCAACAATTTTAATACAAATCAAATACTTACCAACCAGCCTCAGTCAATATCTTGCACCTTTCAGCAGCTACCTTCCAAATGTCATTGACAGAATCCCAAATTATCAGTGCAACTGCCATCCTCTCGATGGAGAAAGGTAAAAATGGTACATAAAATAATGGCTTACATAACAGTAAAGTTCTTTAGACAAGTTCAAGTTAAACAAAAAAGAGTTTGCATTTATGTAGTGTTTTAATGACTTCAGGACATCTCTAAGCACTTTACTGCCAGTTTAGAGAGAGGTTGAAAGGAGTGAGATAGAGAGTGAGAAAGAGAGAGCGAGAGAGAGACCAGCATTGGAGGACTGGTGTCAATGTTGTAATGTAGGAAACATGGCAGCCAATTTTGGACATATCAATGTCTCACAAAGAGCATTGTGATAATGACCAGATTATCTGTTTTATTGATGTTGGTTGAGGCATAAATGTTGGGCCAAAAACTTGGGAGAATTCCTTTGCTCTTCTTCGAAATAGTGCCATCATATCTTTTACATCCACTTGGGAGGGCAGACAGGACCTTATTTTAGCATTTTATCTAAAAGACAGCATTCCAATAGCACAGCACTCCGTTAATGTCACACTGGAGTGTCAGCCTCTGGAGCTCATGTCCCTGGAGTGGAACTTGAGCCCATACATATCTTCTGACTCAGATGCAAGAGGATTATCACTTAACCAGAGCTGACACCCTCCTCACATGGCACTGTGCTGTCATTTCTGTAGTAAGCAGAAAGCATAACACTGCAGACGCCAGAAATCTGAAAGAATAATAGGTAGTGCTGGGAATGCTCAGCAGGTCAGGCAGCATTTGTGGAGAGAAAAGACAAGTTCAGTCCTGAGGAATAGCCTATCCTCAAAAAAAATGTCTTGCCTGTTCTTGCATGGATGCCTTCTGACCTGCTGTCTGCTATATTGCAGTTGTTTGGCTCAGAAGGAATTTTGACCCTATGTATTTAACTTCAAATGTAAACTTACTGACCTTTGATTATTGTGGAAGGTTAGATTCAAAGGGATCAGGGCTAAACAGCTTTTTCTTGCAACAATAATTATCTTCATAAAATAGAATTGATCACCAGCCAACAATCACATCCATTCACAGAACTGATTGTCTTTGAAATCCTTGACTACAATCAGCTTGTTTCTAGGCTGGTCTATTTACCAAAGGAAGTACCTATCCTAATCAACACAAACCATACCCTAACCTCTACCATATGTAGGGTGGGGGTAGGGGGTGCAATTGGTCATAAATGTGCTGTAGTTTTAAGAATATTAGCAACTTACATTTTGTTTTGGTTCCATGATTGTTACCTATTGAGGGAGACTATTTGCTGACATGAACCTCCTATTTGGGCAGTCACCTTCTCAGCACCTTCTGTTACAAATCAAATGTACACCAACAAAGTCAATAATTAATCCATTATGGATTGTGTCCAGAAGCTGATTCAGTGCCATTGGTGATGTTAGGAACGTGACACAAGAACAAAAATAGTTGGAAAAACTCAGCAGGTCTGACAGCATCTGTGGAGAGGAAGACAGAGTTAACGTTTTGAGTCCGTATGACTCTTCATCAGCATTAAAGAGAAATAGAAATGAAGTGAAATATAGACTATTTAAGGGGGTGGGGCAGGTGGAGCTGGATAGAGGGCCAGTGATAGGTGGAGGCAAAGGAGAGATTGCCAAAGATGTCATAGACAAAAGGTCAAAGGGGTATTGATGGTGATATTAGCTAAAGGATATGCTAATGGTGACATTAAGGGTAGAAAGCAGGATGAGCAAGTGACAAATGGGGGTGGGGTGGGGGGAAGGGATCGAGATAGGCTAAAAGGCGGAACTAGGCTAATAGCTTATATTTCACCTCATTTCTATTTCTCTTTAGTTCTGATGAAGAGTCATAGGGACTCAAAACGTTAACTCTGTCTTCCAGATGCTGTCAGACCTGCTGAGTTTTTCCTGCTATTTTTGTTTTTGTTTCAGATTTCCAGCATCTGCAGTATTTTGCTTTTATCTTAGGAACTTAATATTATAGACAATAGCTGCAACCCTGCATGGATGAGCTCAATACACAGTCAAACACTTGAAGGTTTATTAAATGTTAAATGAAACAACATACACTCCTGGTCATCATTGAGGTTACATAAAATGAGTTCGCGGGCAACTCACTTTCAGTACAATCCCTAATGTCTCTAACCTTGCTAGATATTGCGGACTCAAAGTTATGCATAAAGCATTGATGTTAGGGTTAGCAAGCAATGAAAAGAGAATTGAATCCCCAGTTGGGGTGATAAAGTGAATTTAAATGTAAACAATGTGTGACCTGGCTCTGAAGAAGGCTGCAAATGGCCTCCTTGCAGACACATTTTCTGCCTTTCAATTTTAGGTTTTTTAATAACAGACACAGAAACAGAAACTTAATATCGAGAAATGTGAAGTGATACATTTTGGTAGGAAGAATCCAAAGAGGCAATATAAAATAAATGGTACTATTTTAAGGAGGATGGAACAGAGTCCTGGAAGTATATATACAGAAATCTTTGAAGGTGGCAGAACAAGTTGAGAAGGTTGTTAAAAAAGCATACATATGGAGTTTTGTCAACAGAGGAATAGAGTTCAAACACAAGGAAGTTGTGCTAAATCTGTACAAATCGTTGGTTAGTCCCCAGCTGGAATATATGTTCAATTCCGGACACCACACTTCAGGAAGAAAGACAAGACTTAGACAGGGTGCAGTGGTGATTTACTAAAATTTACTAAAACAGGGGTGGGGGAGGTGGTGGCCTAGTGGTATAGTCACTGGACCGAATCCAGAGACCCAGGTAATGTTCTGGAGACCCAGGTTCAAATCTCATCATGACAGATGGTGGAGCTTGAACTGAATAAAAGTCTAATGATGATGAAACCATTGTCCTGGAGTCTCAGGCCAAACATGGGCAAGGAAACCTCCTGCTGATTACCATGTACCACACCACCACCCCTTCCCCACCTCCCACCTCCCCCAGCTGATAAATCAGTACTCATCCATGTTGAACACCACTTGGAGAAAGCACTGAGGGTGGCAAGGGCGCAGAATGTACTCTGGGTGGGGGACTTCAATGTCCAAAGAGTTGCTCGGTAGCACTATTACTGACCGAGCTGGACGAGTCCTAAATGACATAGCTGCTAGACTGGGTCTGCGGCAGGTGGTGAGGGAACCAACAAGAGGGAAAAACATACTTGACCTCATCCTCACCAACCTGCCTGCCGCAGATGTATCTGTCCACAACAATATAGGTAGGAGTGACCACCACAAAGTCATTGTGGAGACGGAGTCCCACCTTCACATTGAGGTTACCCTTCATCCTGTTGTGTGGCATCACCACTGTGCTAAATGGGATAGATTTCAAACAGATCTAGCAACTCAAGACTGGGCATCCATGAGGGGCTGTGGGCCATCAGCAGCAGCAGAATTGTACTCAAACACAATCTGTAACCTCATGGCCCGGCATATCCCCCACTCTACCATTACCATCAAGCCAGGGGATCAACCCTGGTTCAACGAAGAGTGCAGGAGAGCATGCCAGGAGCAGCACCAGGCATACCTGAAAATGAGGTGTCAACTTGGTGAAGCTATAACACAGGACCACTCGTGTGCCAAACAGCATAAGCAGCAAGTGATAGACAGAGCTAAGCAATCCCACAACCAACAGATCAGACCTAAGCTCTGCAGTCCTGTCACATGCAGTCGTGAATGGTGGTGGACAATTACCAACTCACTGGAGGAGGAGGTTCCACAAATATCCCCATCCTTAATGATGGAAGAGCCCAGCGCATCATTGCAAAAGATAAGGCTGAAGCATTTGCTACACTCTTCAGCTAGATGTGCCAAGTGGATGATCCATCTCGGCCTTCTTCAGAGGTCCCCAGCACCACAGATGCCAGTCTTCAGCCAATTCGATTCACTCCATGTGATATCAAGAAATGGCTCTAGGCACAGCATACTGCAAAGGCTATGGGCCCTGACTATATTCCGACAATAGTACTGAAGACTCAGAACTTGCCATGCCCCTAGCCATACTGTTCCAGTACAGTTACAACACTAGCATCTACCTGGCAATGTGCAAAATTGCCCAGGTGTGTTCTGTACACAAAAAGCAGGACAAACTAAACCCAGCCAATTACTGTCCCATCTTCAGTAAAGTGATGAAAGGGGTCATCAACAGTGATGTGAAGTGGCACTTGCTTAGCATTAACCTGCTCACTGATGCCCAGTTTGGGTTCCGCCAGGGTCACTCAGCTTCTGACCTCATTGCAGCCTTAGTTCAAGCATGGATCAAAGAGCTGAACTCCCGAGGTGAGGTGAGAGTGACAGCCCTTGACATCAAGGCAGCATTTGACTGAGTGTGGCATCAAGAAGCCCTAGTAAAACTGGAATCAATGGGAATAAGAGGGAAAACTCTATGCTGATTGGAGTCATACCTAGCATAAAGGAAGATGGTTGTGGTTGTTGGAGGTCAATCATCTCAGCTCCAGGACATCACTGCAAGAGTTCCTCATGGTAGTGTTCTAGGCCCAACCACCTTCAGCTGCTTCATCAATGACCTTCCTTCCATCATAAGGTCAGAAGTGGGGAATTTCGCTGATGATTGCACAATGTTCAGCACTATTCACGACTCCTCAGATGCTGCATGTCCAAATGCAGCAAGACCTGGACAATATCCAGGCTTGAGATGACAAGTGGCAAGTTACATTTGCGCCACACAAGTGTCAGGCAATGACCATCTCCAACAACAGAGAATCTAACCATCGCCCCTTGACATTCAATGGCATTACCATCGCTGAATCTCCCACTATCAACATCCTGGTGGTTACCATTAACCAGAAACTGAACTGAGCTAGCCATATAAATACCGTGGCTACAAAAGCAGGTCAGAGGCTAGGAATCCTGTGGCGAGTCTCACCTCCTGATTCCTCAAAGGCTCTGTCCATCATCTACAAGGCACAAGTCAGGAGTGTGATGGATGAGTGCAGCTCCCACAAAAGTCAAGAAGCTTGACACCATCCAGGACAATGCAGTCCGCTTTATTGGCACCACATCCACAAACATTCACTCCCTCCACCACCGACGCACAGTAGCAGCAGTGTATACCATCTACAAGATGCATTGCAGAAATTCACCAAGGCTCCTTAGGCAGCACCTTCCAAACCAATGAACACTACCATCTAGAGGGACAAGGGCAGCAGATACATGGGAACACCACCTGGAATTTCCCCTCCAAGTCACTCACCAACCTGACTTGAAAATATATCGCTGTTCCTTCATTGTAGCTGGGTCAAAATCCTGGAACTCCCTCCCTAACAGCACTGTGGGTATACCTACACCACATGGACTGCAGCGGTTCAAGAAGGCAGCTCAGCACCACATTCTCAAGGGCAATTACGGATGGGCAATAAATACTCGCCTAGTCAGCATTGTCCACATCCCATAAATGAATAAAAAAGTTATGTGAAGAGAGTGGACAAGCTGAGGTTATTCTCCTTAGAGTAGAGAAGGTCAAGAAGAGATATAGGTATTCAAACTCATAAATGGTTTTGATAGAGTAAATAAAAGAAAACTGTTTCCAGTGGCAGAAGGATCAATAACCAAAGAACACAGATTTAAGGTGATTAGCAAGAGAACCAGAGACAACATGAGGGAACATTCCTTATTCAGTGAATTGTTATAATCAGAAATGCACGGCTTGAAAGGATGTTGGAGGCAGATTCAATACTAATGTTGAAAAGACAGTTGGATAAATACTCGAAGGGAAAATATTGAGAAGGTAATGGGGAAAGAGCAGGAAGTAGGATTAATTGGATAATCTACCAGAGCCAGCAGAGGTATAAATGGATTGAATGGTCTCCTTCCACACTGTATCATTCTATGTTTCTGTAATATAAGAAAATAAATGAATTATTTCACAATTTCTCAATCTTCACATCTAACAGATTATATTGAATGGAATCTGTAAACCTGATGATAGCAATGGCATGAGAAGAACTCAGTGTTCCATGTGGTGTGTAATATGGCTACTGCGCTAAAGCCTTTATTACATATGACGACATTATAGGTCACATGAATATGCTTACCACAGTATACCAAGGTAATTATCTAAACATCCCCCTTTCCATAAAAAATGAAAAATATTGCATGCAGGAAGCACTGCTTTGGAAGTTTGGAAGTTATTTCACAGTATCCATAAATAAAATCATCACTCAGGAACAAAATTGTTCTTTCTAGCTGATCCCAATTTCATCTGTCCCTACACATGCATCTTTAAAATGTTCAGGACTTTTTATGGTGCATGTGCGAGTTGCTGTTGGCTGCTCGTCCACCTGAGATGTCATGAGTCATGAAAGGCTCTTCAGCTTGCTTAGCTTGATGTTCAGATGGCAACTGTACCAACAAAAACAGGTTGAGCAGATGGCCTAACATCTGTTTTTTTTATATGGTCTTGTTATGAATGCTTGACTGAGCTTGAAGAATGGCTAATGGACTCAACTCTGCAGGGCTTTTTTTTACTCAGTTGCATTAGGGGAGTGCCAGATATGTGTGGCTGATATCTTTATTACTTTGTAATTACTTGATCCTTGAAAAGCTTTTTTCAATGCCTATATGTTTATTTGCACAAGATTAAAAGGTGCAAAATAGTTTAGAGGTTTCCTCAATAGAATTTTCACTGCCATTAATTGATTAATAGCATTTCAAGAAGGTAAGAGGGGCAATGATTTTTTTTTTAAAGGGAATGTTGAATGCCTTTTTTTTGGTGCCCTGACTTGTTTGAGGTGCCATGAATCACAAATAAGACAGATCAAACTCCATCAAAATGGAGCTGGCAAGGGCAGGAGTGCTTCCTGCAGGCTTGCTACCTACACCCTTATCCTACGCCAGTAAAAAATTGCCAGAAACATGGGCCAGAATATTTACCTCGTCAGGTGGGCTTGGCGGGAGCGGTCAAGAAGCTGAGGGCCGCTCGCGATTGGGGCCAGACCATGATTTCATGCTGGTGGGCTAATTAAAGCCCACCCAGCATGAAACACATGCTGTAGCACTCAGCTCTGCCTGTGTGCAGTGGGGGTGGAGGAGAGCAAGCGGGGAACTTTGCACATGCACGCATGCGTAGGAAAAGCTCCCTGAGGTACAGAGTTGCCTCAGAGGGATGATATAAAAAATTAAAAATAAAGTATTTTAAGAGGTTAAAAAAACAAGCTCCCTCATGTGACGTCACATGATAGAAATTAGTAGGAAAATTTCTTATTTTTTAAATGACGGATCGAAACCTCAATTCTCCTGTGGATGAGGCTTCGCAAAAAATGCAAAGGCAGCTTAGCCTTTTCGCCTGCCCGCCAACCATAAGTCAGTTAAAATTTAATTCAATTAGATTGTTAATGGCCTTATTAGGCCTTTTAATTGCCAACTCTCGTGTGCTCCCACTGAGCTAAATATTGCGCGAGCGTGCAATGATGTCATCGACGTCAGGATGCTTGCCGGACGTCATCATGCATCATTTTACACTCGTTCGGGTCGGGTGTGCCCCTGCCCGACGAGGTAAAAACTCTGGCCATGAATTGGGTTGGGAATCCTACAATTATGTTTCACTCACTATTTTAAAGACCTTCTGAGTCAGCCCAGCTCTACAAAAATCTGGGCTATAGCATTCATAAATGATATTGGTAGAGGGTTCAAAGTGAGTCTTCAAAGTCTCCAAGATTTTACACATCTTGCTTTTCTGCTCCTCAGTGAGGTCTAGGGTGCAATATAGCTTGCAGCACTCCTTCCCCATCACTGATAACAGAGTTGAGCTTGTTTAGTTCTGTGGCAATCTCATAATTGTGCCATTGAGACTTCATTGCCAAGTCCCTCACAAATTTTCCTTCATGTCCACAATAACAGGTACTGGAAACCTCAATGCCATAATGATTCACTCAGCTATCGAAGTCCTTTACAAAGTTGCAGACCGAAGTTTTAATTATTATCTGCTGCTTTTTACATCTACTGGCTCTCTCACAGCTATCAAAATCCATTCAATCCCAGCTGAACACTTCTGACACGAGGGGCAGAATCTTCAGCTCAGCAAGCTGGGGTCAATTAGATGTCAAAGACCTATTAAAGCCACTTAAAAAGCCAATAAAGCAATTAGCTGAGCAGTCCGTCCAACATTAAGGTTGGTGGGCAGGCAAAGAGCCCAGGCAGCTTTCACATTTTTCATGGAACCTCATCCGGAGGCAGGATGAGGATCCATGACTGCTTTTAAAGCGTTTGAAAAATTTTTAATAAAATTAATGGACATATCCCAGCTCATGTGAGAGTTTCACATGAGGGGACATGTCCTTAAATTTTTCTTTACCTTTATTCAATATTTTATAAGTGAAAGTAATCTTCCTGAGGCACCTCTGTGCCTCAGGAAGATTTCTGCGCTCTTTTGCATGCATTCACGAAAGAGTGCACTCCCCGGCTCAGGCAACCCCCCCTCTCCACCCGCACAGGGAGCGCTCAGCGCTTCCAGGCACGCGTCACGCTGGGCGGGCCTTAATTGGCCCGCCTATGTAAAATGGCAGGGCCCAACCGATCGGGGGGTGCCAATCTGCTGCACGCCCACCCCAGCACAACCCCCCGAAGGGGAGAAAATTCTCCCCTATGTTCCATGTGGCGAGTAAAATGCCTAGTGCCCTAAAGCCTTTATTTATATATCATGACATCAGAGGTCACATGAATATGGCAAGCACATTGTACAAAGATACTCAAGCACTCAGTGACAGTGAACACAGTGAATGGCTGATTGGCAACAATCAATTGCATGTAATGCTCTCGATTTAAGGCCTCCAGGCCTGAATGTTGACTGGGGCCCCCAAATGGAGTAACCCTGATTATTGTTAGCAATTTAGAAATAGGTGAAAATCAAAAGCAAATTACTGCAGATGATGGAAGTCTAAAATTAAAACACAAAATGTTGGAAATACTCAACAGATCAGACAACCTCAGTGGAGAGAAGCGGAGTTAATGGCCTCTTTTTGTCAACAGTGTGTCATTCCCAATGTCATAACCAGAACAATGCGCCACTTCCACTTCCCTCTTTTTACCTTTTGCCACACGATTATGCTTAAAATTCTAAGTGCCAGCAATGTGCAAGGAAAACATGTTCGATTTAGTGTTGGGGGAAGCTTTTCATTGGTGAATCCCGCTGTCGGCTGACAATACTGCATCTACAGGCAACCTATTAAAGAGCCTGCTATTCAAACAGGGAGGGTGTGCATCATAGCCACAACTTCCCTGCCCAACTACATTGCCTTAAACATAAAACTTGAGAGCATGGTTGTTTTTCAAAATTAAATTTCACATTACATTTATTCACCATTATTTGTTGAGACTAGCTTAGTCAGAGATCTAAGTGTACTGGCATGCCTCATGGTTGGCATACATTGATGGTTACAAGGGAATTAGGGATATTTCCTTTACTGTGAAAGAAACAATTAATGTTGTGTTTTGCATTCATTCTTTATTGAATGTTCATGTTAGGGTCCAGTGTTTTACTTACCACTCTGGGGAGGTGATGGCGTAGTGGTAATGTCACTGGACTAGTAATCCAGAGACCCAGGGTAATGCTCTGGGGACCCATGTTTGAATCCTATGGCAGATGGTGGAATTTGAATTCAGTAAAAAAAAGTCTGGAATTAAAAGTCTAATGATGACCATGAAACCATTGCTGATTATTATAAAAACCCATCTGGTTCATTAATGCCCTTTAGGGAAGGAAACCTGGGGCTGGCCTACATGTGACTCCAGAACTCTTGACTCTGGGGACAAGGGCAACAAATACTGGCCTAGCATTTAATCCGATGAATTAAAAAAAGTGTGGGACATGACTGAACGTGCAGGTTCAGCTGGCCCTCCCTTCTATGCATTGTAAAAGAGATGGTCCGAGATCACTCTCAGGGGGGATAATTGAAATGTTGTAGGAGAACCCAAATCCCTGTAAGGACTCTGCCAGCCAACACCCTGAGATGGACCCACATGTGGACAGTACTGACATTGGGTCCCTCATTTTCTTACCTAGACTGACTGTCCCCATCAACCTCCCCACCACACCCAGGACACCAGGCCCTTCCCACTTCACTCCTCCATGCCGCTGAGACCGCCCCCCTGTCCTCTCCTGGATCCATCTTCTACTTTTCCTTGCCCTCAACCCCACTCCACAGCCAACCTTACCTCAGACTCAACCTTGCCAGTCCTGAGCCTCCTTGCAAGAGTCCATTCACCTGTTTCCCTCCCTTGTGCCGCAAAGCTAGACAAGGAAAACCACTGACCTTACATACAACTGCACAAAGCCGACAGATGCACGCCACCTTTAAACGATCGTGAACCGGGTGCGCCGCTGACTTTAAAAAAATTACGTTCTACCTTCAAGATAAAGTTTTACGCTAATGAGCATTCATGGCGTGCAAATGTATTACAAGTATGAATCCGCCACAGGCTAGCATGAGGCTCGACACCCCGCAAACAGTCTGAATTTATCTCTGCATCTCGACCCGCTGTGAGGAAATCCGTCCTTCTAATTAGCTCACCCCACGCAGCACAGTTCCCCACCTTTCTAGGCTCCATAAATTACCCCCGAATATTTCAGGTCAATTGCCCTTCATCAGACCAGAGGAGAAAATCAAACAATGCTGGAAAAACTCAGCAGGTCTGACAGCACCTGTGGAGAAAAAGACCGAGTTAACGTTTCAAGTCGGTATCACTCTTCTTCAGAACTAAAGAGAAGTAAACATGTGATGAAATTTATACTGTTTAAGTGGGGGTGGGACGGGTGAAGCTGGATAGAAGGCCAGCGATAGGTGGAGGCAAAGGAGAGATTGACAAATAAATGGAAATAAAGTGGGAAAATAAATGAATAACTTACAAATAAAAATGAATGTAGAAAAAAGGGGATCAAAAAGGGGTGAGGATGGAGGAGCGAGTTCATGGTTTTTTTTCCACTTATTTTTATTATTATTATTTTCTAAATTTATTTCCCTTTTTATTCATTGTTTTACCTCCACCTTTTAGCCTATTTTCGATCTTTTTTCCCACCGTTGTCCCCTCTCTCGACCCCACCCCCAATAAGGCTGTCCGTCAGTTGCTCATGTTGTTCTTTCCAGAGTGCTTACCCTGGTCCAGCTATTATCACATTCTGCTTTCTACACCTAATATCACTTTTAGCACCTCCTTTAGCCAACACCACCACCATTATCACCCCTTTGACCTTTTGTTTATGACATCTTTGGCAATATCTCTTTTGCCTCTACCTATCGCTGGCCTTCTATTCAGCTTCACCTGTTCCACCCCCCTTAAACAGTATATATTTCACCAAATTTTTACTTCTCTTTGGCTCTGAAGAAGAGTGATATGGTCTCAAAATGTTAGCTCTGTCTTTCTTTCTCCACAGATGCTGTCAACTCTGTCTTTCTCTCCATAGATGGTGTCAGACCTGCTGAGTTTTTCCAGCATTTTTTGTTTTTGTTTCAGATTTCCAGCATCTGTAGTATTTTGCCTTTATCTAGGAGAAAATCAGTTTGACTCAGGTGGTAGCACTCTTGTTGCTCAAGTGAGCAGGTTAGGAGTTCAGAGTTCCACCCTTTAAGTTAAGCACATAATCTAAGATGATATGTTGACACAAGTAGACTGCTGTTCTTTGCTGATACATTGGGCTGGATGTTACGTTGAGTGTGGGTTCCCTGAACCCCAGTGTAAATGTTGGCATTGAGCCCACTTCCGGTTGGCCAGCTCTCCCTGCTTTAATTTTTCAACCTGCAGGCCTTTCATTATAAGGTGAGACTTCTGCCCCTTTCCAGGAGATCTTACTTCACAGAGCTGCTGACCAGTCAGAGGCCAGCACTTCTGCAGTACCAGGAGTGCCACCAGGAGCGATGGCCTCTGCTGGTACTGCAGGAGGCCAGTGAGGATGAGCAACCATGGTTGCCCTGGAACCCAGGTATGTCTGGGATATCCAGAATGTTGATAATGGGGCACTCAGCAGGGGTGATGTCATTGATTGTCACTGGAAGGTGGTTAAACTCTCTCTTGCTGTAGGCAGTCATTGCCTGGCATTTGTGTGGTGTGAATGGCTGAGGACACTGCCTTGAGAGACTTCTGTAGCAATATCCTTGGGCTGAGTTAATTGACATCCAAGAACCACACCCATATTCCTTTGTACTAGGTATGACTCTAACCAGCGACAGGTTTTCTCCTTATGTTGTGACCGATGCAGTTGTTAAAGTGGAATTATTTAAAAATCTCAGAGGGAAACTTTAAACAACTGTCATAACCTATAATTTTAAGTGTTATGTTTGAGATGCGACTCTAAACTCAGGTTATCAGGCCACTAGTTCTCGAGCTTTTACATAAACTAAATGAAACATTTTATTAATTTACACGATATAAAATATATGTACACATGACTACAAATTACTACTATCATAACTTTTAACAAATTCCCAAACTAATCTCCATTAAGGCAACAGCAACCCATAGATTTAATTAAACACCAGGCAAAACATTTTCACCTTACAAATTCAAAATGATGTTCTTTTCACTGTGGAGCCAGTTGGAGGCTTACAGCTTTTGATCTTTGCCCTGCACACCTGAAAACTACTGAAGTTATACCTACCACCACTGATTGAATTCAAATTCTCATTGTCTCACCAGTGTCTTTGAACTTTACCTTTTAACAATGAAACCCCATTTGTTGTACCAATTTTGTTAGTAATATAAACATATTGCTTGGTAGCCGCTAGAAAGGCATCAGGTTTTCACCCTGGTTCTTGAATGCTCATTCAAAAAATACAAATGCACGCTATGTCACTTACATATCAAAACTAGAACATATCAAAGCACCCAGACCAGCTGGCTTTAATCCAATTAAGACAGACAAAGCCTCTATTTTAAAAGAAAAATGTTTTCCAAAATACT
The DNA here is from genome assembly GCF_017639515.1 of Carcharodon carcharias. Classification (NCBI taxonomy): domain Eukaryota; kingdom Metazoa; phylum Chordata; class Chondrichthyes; order Lamniformes; family Lamnidae; genus Carcharodon; species Carcharodon carcharias. The sequence goes on from NC_054469.1 coordinate 199,343,668, forward strand.
ATATACATTAATAGCTTCATGACACCCTGATTCTCGTTGACTTCAATTTCACTACAGCCATCAGTCAAATGCTGATAAGGGTAGTCACTCTCACCTCAACTTTGAAATTCAATTCTTTTGTCCATGTGTGGGACCAAGGTTATAATGAAGTCAGTAGCCAAGTGGTCCCAGCAGAACCCATGAACATCAGTGAGCAGGTTATTGATGAGCAAGTGCAGTCCTCCATGTCCTCCTCCATAAATTCTTCTCACCTCTGCATTGCCAAGTTGCGCAGTGCACAGCAAACAACAACAATCAAGCTGCACAATCTGGTGCATACTGCAAGGCACCGTCTAATCGGTCGAGGCAGCAAAATCTAATTTTGAGCAGACCCATGGTTCTCTCGATGGGTGGGTCGCTCTGGTCAAGGCATGGCTGGCATCATAACTCTCTTTCACTTGAGAGTGTGGATTTCTGATGGGCATCATAAGCCACCTGCTTAATTCTGTAGCCCTTATGTTCTATGAACCAGCCATCCAGCTGAGCAAAGGCCAAAACAGCCGTGGCAACTGGGAGTGCCACAAGATGTAGGCATCAGGGCCACTGCCAGTGCACCTTATTCATGTAGGTCGTGCAGGTGGTGATCACAGATAATCTGTACATTCAAGGATGCCTTTCTGATTAACAAAATTCGCTGTTTGGCCCACAGGTGCCTCAATGTTCACATGTGTACAACTGATGATCCCTTGTGTCTTAGGAAAGCTCACAATACCCCCAAAGCTTCTCACTCTCTCAGTCAGGTTCTTGCCATCAGTGTAAAGTGTATGAAGGTTTCCACCCTCCTGAACAACGCGTCCATCACTAGTTTAATACAGTGATGGGCTGAAGATTGTGTGATGTCACAAAGATCCCTGCTGATACCTGAAAGGATCCTAAGGCATAGAAGTTTAGAGTCACTATTACCGTCAGTACCAGAACATTGGATGGCCAGACATACAATTGGAACTTATCTACCCAGCAATCATGTCACAGATGGATGTCACTGTCTCCATGGAGAGTCAGAGCATTCAGCGACACTGGCACTCAGACATTTGAAGGTAGTTGGAGTGTTGCCTGTAAACCCTTCCTTCAGAGTAGTGTCTCCTCCTTGGGCATACCTGCCCAAGCTCTACTTGCTGGCCCTCTGGCCCTTTAGCATCATCAGGACACTCATGTTGCTGGCAGGTCGGTTGTTGCTGCCCCTGTGCAGGAGCACTTCTCTCCCTCCTTCACATTCCCTCTCTCTCACTGGAGGAGCGTCCAGTGGAATGGACTATTGTCATGGCACTTTTGGCTTCTTTTGCTGCAGCCTACCTAGTAATTGCCCCTCCTTGGTTCAAGTCCCTTTTCCCAGTGAGTCCTTCACAGTTGACCCTTTCACTGGCCCAACAGCAAAGTCATCCACAAATTAATCACAAGACAACTTCACTGACCTCTCCTGCAAACTCCTCCTCCTCCTCAATGTTCTCCATGGTGCTGCCTTTTATCCCACATTGGAGACCTTTAGAGCACCGTGCCATGATTCTCATCTGCCTATGTAGCCCTCGGGGTCACCATTAAATTGCATAAAAATTACGGCAATTTAATTGCCACAAGAAGACAATAATTGACCTGATATAGAAGGCAGGTGGGCTTCTGACTTTTGGGCCTTCTATAAAATTGAAATCAGGCATGATGATGTCAGGGACCTGACCCAACATTATCACGCCCAGATTTAAGTTGGATCAGGAGAGACATCCATTGGCTTCCCACTCATAAACTCCTGCCCTATATCTATAATTAATCATCAGTAATCTTTGTATAATATAATGCTCAATCCAGGTTATTTATGCTGGGACAAAGGTCATATTACTGTATGTGAAAGGTAAGTGGATTAATAATTAATTTAATCAGAGTCAATGGATCACTTGTTAGAACTCAGATAGCAAGGTAGTGAAAGACAGATTTGGAGCCTAGTCTTTATGCACTTACAAGCTTCTATTTACAGAGATGCAAATTACTTATTGTGCATCTCCAATTCTTCAACCACAGTTTCAGCCTGCTCCTATACAAATGAACATAGATGAGTCCCCAATTAACACCAGTGAGTCCACCACCTGAATTCAGTTAAACAGCAATTGATATAACATTAATATCCTGAACAAGGTTAGATTGCCTAAGAGGGCAGAAAAATGTTTCCAAGTTTCTCCCTTCTTCCCTTCATCGGTCCTATTTTCCTATTTTTATGCTTCTCCCAGGAGATTATATGGCTGTGGAGCAGTGGGTGGAGGGGGGAGTAAGAAGTGTCTGGTCATGATGTTTCAGACATCAGGCATGTGGGGCTGGCTTGAAGTAACAACTATTTTATTCCCGCCCATCATTTTGATACATTCATACACCTTCGAGGCTAAGGCACAATTTAGCATAAGTGCCAGCATGTGTCAGCCTGAGACCACTGACCCCTGAATCCACCAAAGTTCACAGGGTCACATATGATTCCATAGTTATTAGAGTGAACACAGGGTTCCCTGCTTCTAGGGAGGACTTTTGGAGCATCTTTCCTTGGCATAACGCCAGAATTTCTAGAGGAGATGACGAGGCGGTGGTAGCAGGACACTCCCATAAGTAAGATGGTGCTGCTTCCGGTGATCCTTCTTTGATAAATTCATTTAAAATAAAATATCTCTCGTGTTCAGGGGTCCAGGCCTCCCTCATAGGTGGTTCACATTTCCTTCCCTGTTGAGAAGGTACAACTGTATTGACAAGACTACCTCCACTGACCATAAGGCCATAGCTTTGAAGTCCCAGGCACAAATGTATTTGACATAGGACATCTCACCCCTACCCTCAGCCTAGCCCTCTTACAACATTGGACTTGGCTGAGGTTTGAGGCTCTGCCCCTACAAGACTTCACATTTTTGACACAATGCTAGAATAGCTATAGATTCTCACATCCATTATCTTTACTTGGATCAACTATGATCTAGATTAACTGATTGTCTCTATGGAGGGCACATTTGCCAATGTGTCAACATTGGCTCACACTGATAACATGCTTACCTCTGAATCAGGAGGTTGTGGGTCCAAGCTGCCACTCCAGAGAGTTGAGAACCTCGGCTGCAATCCCAAGGCAGTATTGAGGAAGTTGCTGGATTTCTGCTGAGATATTAAAGCGAGGTCCAAACTGCCCTCCAGTGAATGTAAAAGATCCCATGAGACTATTTTGAACAAGGAAAGAGGTGATCTTCTGAGTCTCCTCGCCAACATTTATTCCCCAACCAACTTTACTAAAATAGATTATCTGGTCATTATCACATTGCTATTTGTAGGTTCTTGCTGTGTGGAAATTGGCAGCTGGGTTTCCTGCATTGTCATAGTGACTGTCATTGGCTGTAACGTGATTTGGGACATCCTGAGGCCATGAAAGGTGCCAAATAAATGCAAATTTTGGCTTTGAAGTTAACAAAAGTCTAAAATGGGATTTGTAGTCCTTGCTTGCAGGGAGTTGCCATGACACTATTGGAAATGCAGCAGTTAAAATGGCAGCTAGTGAGAACACATTGGGAAGTATCTAGCCACCATTATAATCTTCTGCCACACAGCTTAGGGCCCTTTGGTCCTTCTGAATTTGTAGGAGTGATGATGGGGGAAGTGCTATAACTCCCCTCTTAATTGGACTAGGAAGGGAGAAATTGCCCAAGGTTCTAATTCCCACTTGGTATTCATTAGTCCAAGGGTGTAGACGATGATGAAGTTTGGCTACAATTCCATTCACCTCACCACCAGCCCCCTTCATCGCTATAACCAAACGGCCTGTTGACTGGGTGGAATTTAATGCCTCCTTCATGGGCGTGTTTGGTGACACGGGGACATTTAATCAGGCAGGAGGGGGGCAGGTTCCTTTCCACCTCCACCCCATAGAAGGCCTTCCTGCCCTGCGGCCTGTTGAGGCCCTTAAGTAGGCAATTAATGCTTACTTAAGGGCCTCACCCCACCACTGCTGGTATTAACCCAATGCCATGTGGGGAGCACAACACGCAAACCTGTGTAGGTTTGCTTGTGGGCCTCCGGGGTGGGGGAAGGGTATCCCTCATTCAAAGGCACTCTGCCTGATCGAGGGACCCAGCATTGCAAATGGTGGGGTTGAGGGAGCACCCTCTCAGAGCCACCCCCTTCTCCTTGCTGCCGAAACACCTCTCGCCACCCCCCCCCACAATTTACGCCCATGTTCCCCCCTCCCCCAACTGCCCACCCCCACCATCAATGCTCATCTCTGGCCTGGCATAAGGAAACAATACTAGGCCTCGGGTGAGTGTCGCACCAGCAGCAGCCTCCGCCTCCATGGTGATGCTGCTGTTCAATAGAGCTGCCAGCTTCTGATAGGTATCATGAAAATATAATAATTTTCATAACATTATTGTGATTTATTGTAAAAGTGGGTTAATAGGGTTTGGATTAGTTTCTCTGTGTGAGGCTGCATGTGGGAGATTTAATTAAATTGGAGGCAGCTAGTCTGGAGCTTTTGAGTTATCAAAAGGGAAGCTAGGTTTGAAATGCTAAATACATAACCATGGTTGAAGTTTTAGAATGTGAGGTATGAGGAATATTTGCATTTTTAGATAAACCAGAGTCCTGAATTTCAGAGAGATGGTGAGGTGTTACACCTAGCTGTAAGCGGCTAAGCCAAACAGTGTGTTTATTTTCCCCAAAGGTTACTGATAATATGAGCACTATGAAAGATTTATATTATTTGCAAAGTAAAGTTGCAAAGACATATTGGAACAATGGAATTTACATTAAGAAGGGAGAAACATGTATAAAGGAGATGAGGTTACATGTAAGGAAGAAGGCATTCTAAGATCTAACACATGTGTGAAAAGCCTCCAGCCTCTATGCATCAAGTTGCTATCTACAGGAACTGAAGCTAAGAAAACTCACTGTGAATACTGTCCAGGGTATTGTGTGCTTTGCCTGGGTCTGTTGAAATCTATTTTGTTTTTACTGTTGCCTTAACAGAGGTGTAAATGGGAGTCGGATTAATTAGGGGAGCTAGGAGTTATCATAGTAGTAATTTGTAGACCTAAGTATGTGCTTAAAATATTTTCTTTTATTAATAAATGTTTAATTTAGTTTTGTAAAAAAAATCCCTAAGACTCGCTGGACTTATTGCTACTGAATTCAAGGCATGCACCTCGAAATAAAATACAAATTGCAAAAACAATTGTGGCAGCTGTTTCAAGTTTCTTTCTGGGATTTGAGGAGCTCAGCATTTACCATCTGCTGTGCCCTAACAAAGGCCAGCAGGTCAGGACAGGTGGGACTTCCACCCTGGGGTCCTTGATCCCAGGAAAGGCCCGGCACTGTCTGCAGTTAAGTGCTTGAATGGCACTTAATATGGCGGGCCTTTCCTAAAAGAGGAGACACGGGACTCTCACCAGTTCTCCAGTTGGCGGGTGAGACCTCCCATTGCCACCATTAAATACCACCCATGATTATAGTTGAACTACAGTCGCATGGTTGAACTTTCCCACGAGGAGTTATAAATATCAGGAGAGGAAGGGAAGGAACCGTGAGAATGGATTTTTTTTGTTCTGTAAAGAAGGCTGGGTGCCTGTGTGTAATTTAATTAAGCTGGTTAAGAGGTTGATAGCAGTTAGGCTGTCTGGATGTTTGGAAACATGAAAAGATTAAAGGTGTTAACTTTGAGGTACAAGTAAATAGGTAAGATACAATATTTGTATTTTTAGATCAGCTGAGAGGTTGTTTGAATTTCAGAAGGGAATCAGTGGTAGAAAGGGAAATGTTTACATTTTGCATAGGTAAATAGTATCAGGAATATTATATTTTTATTGACCCAAAAGCAAAGATAAGATGGAAACATGAACAATCTTATATTTGGAATGATTTGAGTTTCAAAGGGGCATGAGAACAATGGGACTGAGATGAAAGATATAAAAGGTATATTAGAATTACTGTGGATAGCCGGGTTTTAGCTATTGAGCTGGACAGCTGTCGAGCCATTAAGTTGGAGATGGCTAGAGATAGCTGGAGCTGTTTGACCTATGGAGAAGTCTTGGGCTGCAGCAAACAGTTTGATTCTGAAGTGAATTCCATAGCAAAGTGGAAGAGGGTACAGATCATGTCGTACACCTTTATTGAAACTACAGGCAGTCTGCCTTGTGTGATATGACTGGATTCCGTATTTAAATATCTTTAAGGGAATGTTGCCTAGAAAGGGTTTACTTGTGGGTTTGACCAAGTAGAGAGTTTTTGGGGAACGTTTTGTAAGACTAACCTTGATTGTGTAATTGTAATCTTGTGTGCTTAAGTTTGTTTTGTTAATAAAACTTTTACTTCTAATTTAAAAAAAATAAACATGTTGTTGGCCTCTTACTGCTGAGATTGGCATGTCTTCTTCTCGTAATTAGAATACAAAAAAAAGGGCTGGGGCCCCTGAGCCAAGCTCCCCTCTGGGATTTGGTTTATGCAACAAACACCAGTTGTGGTCGTAACAGAAAAAAAAAGCAAAATGAAGAGGTCCATGCAACAATATAGGTCCAGGGTCTGTGCTGTGGGCACAAATTCCCCTTGCGGGGAGACTAGGGGACATAGTTTAAAAATGAGCGATTTAAGACAGAGATGAGGGGAACTTTTTTTCTCTCATATTGTCATTAGCCTGTGGAATTCCCTTCCCCCGAGAGCAGTGGAGGCTGGGTCATTGAATATATTCAAGGCTGACTTAGATAGATTTTTGATTGGCAAGGGAGACAAGGGTTAATGGGGAGCAGACAGGAAAGCAGATTTGAAGCCACAACAAGATCAGACATGATTTTATCAGATGAGAGAGCAGGCTCAAAGGGCCGAGTGGTATACTCCTGCTTCTAATTTTTGTTCTTTTTCTCGTTCTCGAATTGTTTGGCCAACGACCTTCACCGGCCATCAGAAAATACTGTCCATTTCTGAAAGAGGAAGTATTGGACGATTTCCCACCAGTCATTGCAGAAACTAAAAGCTTGGCTCTTTATTCAGATTTATCTTTGTTAGATTTTTAATTTGCTTTATATTGCCAAATTCACAGAAAGCAAAACTTGTGTACAGGAGCGAGTGAAAAAAAAACTTCTTAATTGAATACCGTCATTGAAAACAAATTTATTCATTCTGTTTAGTTTATAAATTAGTAAAATTCATTTAGGGAGATGGTGGTATTGTGGTAATGGTGCTTCCCTATAAATCCACAGGCCCAGGCCAAGGTTCTGGAAATGACTTCAAATCCCACCATGGCAGCTGGTGGAATTTGAATTCAATTAATAAAATTTGGACAAGAAAGCTAGTTTCAATGTTGGGGACCATGAAACTATCATTAATTGTTGTAAAAACCCATCTGGTTCACTAATGCCCTTTAGGGAAAGAAATCCACCATCCTTACCTGGTCTGGCCTACAAGTGACTCCAGACCCACAGCAATGTGGTTGACTCTCAACTGCCCCCTGAAAAGGCCTAGCAAGCTCCTCAGTTCAAGGGCAATTAGGGATGGGTAACAAATTACCTGCCAGTGACACCCACATCCCATTAAAGAATAAAGAAAAAGAATGCAGCACATAGTATTTAATTATTGACAAGTGTCTTTGCAGGACAACAAGGTAAATGGTTTGCTTTTGTGATCATATTTCCCAATCATGAGGAGTGAGGAAGGCATTTTCTAATAATACGGTCCTTCAGGCGGTGATCGTTAACATGCTGGGGGACTTCATTTAAAATCTGAGAGCTTAAGCTATTCGGGTTGTCATTTAGAAGTATGCAAAATTTGAAATCAAGTCAGTGGATGATATATATACCTTAAAGGAAATCAAACTACATTTTAAATTGCCACTGAGAAAGGCTGCTCCACAGTGAACACTTTAACACAGGGAAAGGGGCATGTATTAAATTTTGCAGTTAATATGGACAATTCTGTTTCTATGATGTATCTGTAATTCATGTCCTCTACATCTAATTAATGAATCTATCCACAAATAAATCGGTAAATGTATTGATGCAAAAGTGCCATATAATTAGTTTTTAGGCCATTCGTAAACAAAGTCTCTCCACAATCTATCCATTTTAACCCATCTGTTTATCAAACAATGTCTCACTGCTCATATTCATTTATGCTTTGACCTTTCTTATTTTAATTCAGTCTCGGGCTGTGGGCATCGCTGGCAAGGCTGACGTTTATTGTCCATCCATAGTTGCCCTCGAGAATATGGTGAAGGGTCTTCTTCTAAAATGATGCAATCTGTGTGGTGAGGGTACTCCCACGTTGCTGTTAGGTAGGGAGTTCAAGGATTTTGACCCAGCGACGATGAAGGAACAGCGATATATGGCTAAGTCAGGATGGTGTGTGACTTGAAGAGGAATGATGGTGTTTCCATATGCACTTGCTGCCCTTATCCTTCTCACGTTTTGGAGGTTGTGGGTTTGAGAGATGCCAGCTCAGAAGCACCGGTAGTGGAGGGAGCAGATATTAAAAATGGTGGAAGGGCTGAAAATCAAGTAATTCCTTTGGAAGAAACCAGGTGCAGCTCTACTGCAGTCATTGAATTTACCTTCTCATTTTAGTTATTCTAGTCCATTTTAACAGAAACCACTGCAATGCAAAGACATTTTTTTTTATTTTGGGGGAAGATTTCAAAGTTGTCATTTTGTGACTAATAATAATCCAGGCAAGTTTCAATGGGACTTGCTTCATGCATAAGGACAGCTGGACTTCTTCAGTGTGTACTGAGTGAGAGACTTTATTGAACTGACCTAAGACATCTGCCCCCAGAGGCAGAGAGCTCCATGGCAGTCACATGACCATGGCAAGTCAGTACAGAATTGCATTTCCAAAACCCAAACATCCCTTTTTTCATATTAAAAAGAGATACAACATCCCCAAATTTCTCAGCGAACAAAAGACACATTTGCATGCATGATCCTGTGTGACTGTGGGTTGCCCAAGATACCCATTATACACACACTGTTCTCATGCATCGACAACTGTTTGGTCTACTGTCAGTTTCTGCACATGCATCTCAATAAGTGAAGTAGCGGGCGCGAAAAAAGTTGTTTTACCTGTTGGCTGCAATAGCGGGCTTTTACACCATATCGTCCCATTCCCGGCATGTCCCACCTAATTAATAATGTGTGCATGGGAAACATTCCGGATCACTGGCAGGGCGGCCACTGATTTGCCTGCCTGCCATCACCTCAGGCCTTCAATAATCTGGGCGCCATATTTAAAGGGTGACCCTGCACAGAGCTAGCACTCTCTAAGGGATTGGAAGCTGCTGGAAAGTCTTGGCTGCCAAAGGGAGGAAACATGCTGACCCCAAATTTAGCAACACCTCCCTCGGGCACCTACTGGGTGCAGTGGAGGCCCACCATGATATTCTCTACTCCCACTCTGGGTGAAGACCAACAAACAAGGTCATCAATCCAGCATGGGAGACGGTAGCAGTGGTGGTCAGCGCCAACGCCCTGCAAAAGAGGACAGCCACCCAGTGCTGAAAGAGGAGGAATGACCTCCTCCATTCCACTACTCATCACTTTCAACTGTCACAATCACAAACCCATCACACATCCACAGGGATCTCACTCACTGCTAATTCAAAGGACATTATCATTCACTCCCTCATACACACCTTCATCTGCCCTGTGGATCATGTCCTCATCCCATCCGTAGCACCATTCAGCACCAACACATACCTGGCATCCTTCCCACCTGGCTGACAGGCATCCTGCTTACACTCTCTCCCTCGGTCTTCAGACAGGAAAAGCTGGCTCAGAATAAAAGTGAGAAGTATCAGACTGGTGGAGGAATGCCCGACATCAAGATGCTCACAGACATTGAAAATAGAGTTATCCAGCTGGCCAGCGTTGGTCAGGACCATTCCTGTACTGACGATGAGGTTGGTGGTGCTCAGCCAAGTGAGGATCCATCAGTGCAACATCCATCAGACAACCATGCTGTGATTGAGTTCCCCTGTTCCACAATCCCTGCCATGCACTAATTATTTCTCCTTGCTTTCGCAGGCACATCTGGGAAGCAGTCAAGGGAGTTCACCAGCCAGGTCCTTGACTCAAACCCTAAGGACACCTTGGAAGGAGAATCTGATGACAACCTATTTGAAGACCCATCACAGTGCTCACTTGTACCCTCCACCAGTGCAGAGAAACACACCTCAGTGCAACCTAGTTCTAGAGTAGCCTTGAGGTCACAATCTGGGGAGCACATCACAATATTTGATCCACAGCAGGTAGCAGCAGGGACTTGAATGGTTTCCGGGACTTGGAGGACTGCTGGAGGCCAGAAACCTGTTGAGTCTGAGCCACATGAGGAGCCTCTGGACTTAGTCATACCTCAGTTGCTAGAGCTGTAAAGACAATCTTGGGAACATCAGGAAGTGATGTCTCATGCAATCCTCAAGGCACAATGGAGGAGTCCATCCATCTTCAGTCTGAGGTGATAGTGCCAGCATGCCAGTGCACCAAGGTCAACACTGGCAGGATGGCTGTGTGGGCTGAACGCCATCGCTGGTACGAGAAGGGTGAGGGAAGAGTGAACTCACTCCAGCTTCCCCTTCCCCTCAAGGAGTCAGCCTGGGGCCCTTGAACACCCATAGGACCAGCAGCCTGACACTCCAGGGCCATCCACCCAGGTTACTCCAGGAATGTCCAGCTAATCCAAACCCCCTCTTCCTGTGACCCCCGCAGCTCCAGCTGAACAGACTGAGGAGGGTGCAGCTGGCCCACAGCAGAACACCTAAAATAGGCTGGAGACCCTCCAGAGAACACCCACCAAGGTCATCAAAGACAGGGCGTAGCAGTCAGCAGGCCGCTACCATCTGCTGTGGATATCAGGGGAGCATCAAGATGTAGTGGCAGGGTTAGTAAGGTTAAGTGGATGTAATTGCACAGCCTGGTAATGGGTGTTAATCGCTTGTACATACTGTTCACTATTTTAAATAAAGTCCCAAGAATGTCTCCATGCCTATGACCCCTTGTTATGATGAGCAGTGTTCGTGTCACTCAGATGTGAAACCTCGGATCCTGCACAAGATAAAGGCAGGTGTCTCAGTCCAGGGCCTCTTCCCTGTGCCGTGTGCAACCTTCAGACCAAAGTGAAGGTCTAGCCTCACACTCACTGGACACATTACTGATGCCTGCACCTTGATGGTGCTTGTTGCTGCCAGAATGTTGTGGGCAGGCATCACAGAGTTCCGTCATTCTCTCTGTGTGCTCTCAGCACCTTTGAGGTGGAGCTGGGCCCCCATCTCTTCGGTATCTGTAACCAGTAACGCTGTGCTCCTGAAGGGGTCAGGTGCTGAAGGTGGACAAAGGATCAGATGCATTCAAAGTTTCATGGCTGTGTCTCCATGATATGACCCTGATCACAGAGCACAAGCGAGCTGCCCTCAGCCATTCAGGAGCCAGACATTCACAAAGGCTATGTGAAGATCTGTGGAGTGTCCTCACTGCATGTTGTCATCATCCTCCAGGAATCCTGTCACTATTAGGGCCTCCACTGTGTCTCCACGACATGAGCCTGATCACTGAGTGTATGTGCGCTGCCATCAACCTCACAGGAGTCAAATGTTTACAGATGCAAGATGAGGATGTCAGGACTGTCCTCACTGCATCTCATTGTCATCCTCCACAAATCCTGTGGCTTTGAAGGCCTCCCGAATACACCTGCCTTGTCTGGCCAGTGCGATGGCCTCATCGCCGGCATCCTTGCCTACGAGGACCTCATCACCATCATCCCCTTCGCCATCCTCCTCATTGGAGGATATGTGCAGCTCCTCCATCTCGTCCTCAGCCAAGTCCTCGCCCCTTTGCAGCACCAGGTTGTGGAGTGCGACACCATCAGAGGCTGTAGTGCAGTTCTCCACTGGACCTGTTGAGGCACTGGAACCTCATTTTCAAAATGCTTATCGTTTGTTCCAATAAATTCTGGGTTGTGATATAAGCCTCATTATGCCGTCGCTCTGCTGCAGTCTAAGGCCACCACAGGGGCGTCATCAGCCACGTCCTCTGTGGGTGGCCCTTGTCCATGAGGAGCCAATCCTGCAGCCCCTCTAAACCCTGGAAGATGTCAGGGATCTGAGACGTGCTAAGGATGTAGCAGTCATGGATGCTCCCTGGGAATTGTGCGCAGACCTGTAGGATGCATTTGCGGTGATTGCACACCAGCTGAACATGCAGTGAGTGGAAGCCCTTGTGGTTGACATAGATCTCCTGCTTGATGAGCAGTCAGCTAAGCACCACGTGAGTGCAGTCAATGGCATCCTGCACCAGTGGAAAACATGAGACCACTGTAAATCCCAATGCGCTTGCTTGCAAGCTTTCCAAATCTTGGGCGAAAGCACAAGTTCTGTGAAGATGGTGTCCATGACCTCTTGGGTACACTTGTGCATGGAGATCCTGCACAGGTCACCTGTGGAGCCCTGGAAGGACCACTGACATAAAATTTGAGCGCCACAGTCACTTTCCACTGGCAGTGAATGTCCTCCATGTTCCCATGGAGCCAAATCCTTTAGCAGATGTCTTATGTGACCGACCAGTTCCCTAGACATGCACAACCTTTGGCAACACTAGTTCCCGGTCATCTGGAGGAATGATAGGTGCTGTCTATAGCCCCTGGGTCTAGCAGGATGCCCACGTGTGACAGATCGCTGTGGATCTTCAGCTGCATGCGCAGCAGGCCCTGTGGCTCTTAAGCTTGAGGGAGTTGCTCCTCCCTTTGTCAAGCCAGGTGCCTCCACTGCTCACATCTTCTTCTATGCTCTCTGTAAGTCTTGAGGCATACTGCCAAGTCACCAGGCTTCATGATCCAGATGTTCTCCTCCTGCAGGATCATAGACAGAGATGTGTGGGTAAGCATGGGTGTACTAAGAACCCCTGTTGTTTAAGTCTGAATGCCCCTTCATGCATGCAGGGGAGTGCTGGCCACCACTTGGATGGCCAGTGTGTAGTGCGTTCATTGACTGTCTGAAAACCCACCCACCTCTGCCCCACCCCACTTGACCGACTGGTGGCAGCTTCACTGGACACGCTGTGTTCTCAGCTCAGGCGCAGGCATTCTCCTAACCCGCACTGCAAGGCTCTGCTGTTAGCTTGATGGATACTGGTCCAAACCTGAATAAAGAGATTGCAAGGCACTGTGGGGGACAAGGCAGCACGGACTGAAGGAAGTACTCAGACACATGCTGGGGGAAGGCAGGGGGCTGAGGGAAGTGGCCACTCACTTGGCAAGCTTGTCAGAAGTGAGCATTCTTTCACCTTTGAGATGGTTCAGCAGCAACTCCATTGACATACTTGGAGTTGGACCTCTGAAGCTGTTCTGCCCACCAGTGGCTGCGCCATGGCCACATTTTGCTAGAGAATTGTACAACTTGCCCAGTCGGCTGATTGCTCTCCTGTCCCCTAAAACCCACATTAAGTTGCAGTCTGCACCTGAGGGGTGAAATGTTCTGGAGCATATGGTGGCACTTTCATGCTTTTGGATTGCTTGAGTGGGCAGAAAAGCTCCAGAGGCCCAACTCCAAGCATGTCATTGGAGCTGCTGCTGAACGGTCCCAGCTGTGGAAGAATGCTCAGTTTTCCAAGTGCCTGGTTACTTCCCCCCCTCCACCCCCATCACCAAGCCCCCACCCCCCACCCCCACCCCCCCCCTCCCCCACCGCATGTGGCTGAGTATCTCCTTCAGTCAGTGCTGCCTTGTCCCCCCACCAATACCCCCTGGCCTGACCTGCATTGGAGCCCTTGCCCCAGCACCACACTGAAAGCCAGCTGGGAAAAAACAAAACAAAAACAGAATTACCTGGAAAAACTCAGCAGGTCTGGCAGCATCGGCGGAGAAGAAAAGAGTTGACGTTTCGAGTCCTCATGACCCTTCGACAGAACACTTGCCTGTGAATGTGTGGCGCCTCTTCTTTGATGTCTTACGGGGAATACTCACGAGCGCTGCGCAAGGTTGTGTGCACTCACCTCCAAGTTCCCCTCGAAGTTTAGGCGACCAGGTGCACGCCTTTTAAAGGCAGTTGTGAAACATGCCATTCTGAACTCACGCCAATATGAGCAGTAAATTTGTCGTGGAGGGTATGATTCTGGCGGGCAGGGCTTATAATCAGATGCTCAAGTATTGAAATTAGGTTGCCAATGAGCGGTGGCAGCAGACACGCTTGCCATTGAGGGCTGGAGTGGACAATCGTAAACTACTTTCACAATGGAATGAAACCGATATTTGGCCTTTTCGCCATATTGTACCCCCTCACCCGTCATAATACCCAACACCAATGGGGCCGGAAAATTCCGGCCATAGTCTTTAAACCGTGCAGATCTCTTGATGGAACACATTCACATTGACATTAGCTGTTCATATGGGTGAAGTTCCTTGCCTGGAAAGTGTCATTCTCATAGCACTTGTTGCCTTGGTGACTGTTGGTGTTCCATGGCTGTTGTTGGGGCTCATGGACCTCTGGGTAATTCTGTACTCAGTGCAGCTGCCGAGTTCCCTTCTCCCGGACTGCCCGATTGCTGTGAAATAACAGCTTCACTATTTGTTCCGGCATGCCTGCGGTTGCGCCGGTATATTTGGTTGTTCCCTTCCACTGCATACGATCGAGGCAACAATTTATCAATGTATGTGCCAAGTTGCAACGTGGGCTGACTCCTGTTGAGAGCATTGAAGGTTTACACCCTGACTGGCTCTCCAATGTTCAGCTCTGGCAATGCTTTGGCAGTCTTGTCAATCTGAAATTTGGCTGTCGTTTCATGTTTATCTTTCCACTCATGCCTGTTAATACTTATGGTTTCAGTGGCTTTTTGTTATTGAAAGAGTAGTTGGCATGCTCTTTCATGACATCAGTCTCTGGACAGGACTACTTTCCTGTAGAACTGCTTTATTTACCTTCAGCTCGTGCATTTCATTGCACTGACATGGTCAGCAACTATCTTGTGGTTCACTTAAATATTGTCTCCCTCTCTCTGGGGTCTTCTGTGTCCCTCGCTCTGGAGCCTTTTGTTACCCTTTCTCTGTTAGCACTTTCTTTGTTACCAGCCCAAGCTTTAGACTTGCTCCAGCTGAGATGAATGAACATTGCGTCCCATCAATGATCTGGAACTCGAGATCTTGGGCTCTCAGATTAATTTGACCTCTCAGTATGAATATCACGGCATCATATAGCCTCAATCTTACTTTTGAAGGTTTCATTTCAGATCGCCATGTTGAGCCATTTCACACTGATCTGTGAATGCCATTGTGTTTCATGATGCACCATTGTCTGACACTTGTTGTTTGCTTGATACTTTCCCTCTATGGTCATCATTGTAACAATCACAACCTATTTGTTGTCTATCGACTTAATGGAACCAACCTGTTGGATCGTGTATACTTCTTCATTAGATTCATCTGCTGATATCTCTCCAGCGGCCATCTGCCTCGGTTTGTTTTGCTTTTTTCTGGCTAAGCACTTGTGTGAGAAATGATTCTGCTTCTTGCAGTTAAAACATTGCTTTCCCCATGCTGGACAATCCTTCTTTTCCTATGCATGCTGTTCTCCACAGTATTTGCACCCTGCCCTTTGTCTGTTATTGCTCAGGTCCTTTGGCTTGGAATGTCTCTCAGCATAACTGTATCTCCTGGT
The DNA here is from genome assembly GCF_017639515.1 of Carcharodon carcharias. Taxonomy (NCBI): domain Eukaryota; kingdom Metazoa; phylum Chordata; class Chondrichthyes; order Lamniformes; family Lamnidae; genus Carcharodon; species Carcharodon carcharias. Next base: position 199,359,332 of record NC_054469.1, read on the forward strand.
CTAGTCTGCCATACATATGCCCTAGTTGTTATTTCACAACATCTGCATTTCAAAACACAACTATCGCTTTCTTTAGCAACAGTTTCTCATCTTTCAGTAGAATTGCTCTCACCGAGGAGTCTCTCATGCCTAGGACCAATCTATCATTAATCAGGTCATCTTTTAGCTGTCCGAATTCACATGATTCTGCTAGCTGCATTACTGCCATCACATACTGTTCAATGATCTCATTTTCATTCTGAACTCTAGTGTTGAATACATATCGTTCATATGTACCATTCATTCAGGGTTCAAAATGTGCATTCAAGGCTTTCAAACTCTTTATTTCCTTGCTTGTCTGTTAAGGTGTAGGGTGGTATACACTTTGTAGCAGTCCTTCCCTAGCAGTGTTAACAGTGTGGCTACTCTTATTGATTCAGGCTTGTTTATTAAGTCTTTTACAATCTCATAGTTTTGTCGCCATGAGTAGGAAAATGGCCAGTTTTTCCATGTATCATTTTTCAATGCCGCTGAAGATGAGATTGGAAAATTTACTGCAGCCATTGTTTACTGTCGGTATTTTTTACTTTCAGCCTCTGTGTTTCCTTTGGTCTTGTTCTCTGCAGCCAGTAATTTCACTTGCAGCCTGTGTGTGCTTTTTTGTCCTTTTTTTTAAGCAGTTTTTTTGCAGATTTGTACTTTTCTGTGTGCCTTTCTGAGCTGTCTCACTTGCAACCTTGCAGCCTTTGTCTGTTTTCCTTTGTTCCTTTCGGTAGCTTCTTTTTTTTACAGTTTTGAATCTTTCTGTGTTCCTGGGTTCTCAGTGCCTTCTCTGCACATTTTGCAAGGTTTAAAAATGTATTTTTTCTTCACATCTGTACACCATGTTTCAAGTGTAAGGACAGCTGTACTTCAGTGTGTACTCAGAGAGAGCCTTTATTAAACTGACCTAAGAGTCTGCCTTCAGAGGCAGGGTACTGCATGGTAGAGTCACATGACTAGGGAAAACCAGTTAGTCAGCACAGCATTGCATTTCCAAAACCCAAACTGGACTTGTGGCATCCTCTCTCGATTAGAATCATTCCTTACCCTTCAATCAACAATAAAAAAAATGCTTGACTTGTCTCCTGAGAGAAAGTTTGGTTTTCAGGTTCGAGTCGATTCTATAATTATTGAAGGAAAATACTGCAGATGCTGGAAATCTGAAATATAAACAGAAAATGATGTAAATACCCAGCAAGTTTGGCAGCATCCATAGAGAGAGAAACAGAGTTAATGCTTCAGGCCTTTCGTCAAAACTGGAAAAAGTTAGAATTGTAACAGATTGTAAGCAAATACAGAAATAAGGAAAGGTAGGGGAAGCTCAGTGATAGGGAGGAAGGCAGGAGAGATTAAATTACAAAAGAGATAATGGTGCAATGTATTTATTTATCAATATGCTTTCGGGTTCCTTCACTTCAAGCAGTATATTCAGACACTCCTTGTGAGTGCACTGCATTATATTTTTCTAAGTGACTACACATCAGTTGAAGAATTTGGATACAGATCCCCCCTACACCCGTCCCATCACAAGCCCCTCTACAACAGAATTTTCAGCAGGGCAGCTGTGGGATCTCCAACAGGAAGTTTCCAGAGTCGACCTATAGAGGCTGCAGAATTCCTTTCAGATTAGAATGTACCCTGATTCTGCGTCATGCAGAGCTGAACATTCAGGCCAGAATGCTCCCCACTTCCTGAAGCTCCAGTGACTTGAACAAATAATCTATGCTGATACCCCAGTGCAGTACCAAGGGAGTGCTGCCACTGCCAGAGGTGTCATCTCTCAAATGAGACTTTCCTTTGAGGCCCCATCTGTTCTCTCAAGTTGATGTGGATCTTCCAAGCCCATGACGTTTACCACCTAGAAGAACGAGGGCGGCACGTTCACCACCGACCTGCAAGTCCCCTTCAAAACCATATGCCTTCCTGACTTGGAAATACATTGCTGTTCCTTCACTATCACTGAATCAAAACCCTGGCACCCCTTCCCTAGCAGCATTGTGGGTGTACCTATGCCACATGGAATGCAGTGGTTCAAGAAGGCAGCTTATCATCATCTTCGCAAGGGCAATTGGGGATGGGCAACAAATACTGGCCTTGGAAATGATGTTCACAAACCATGAAAGAGTAAAAGAGCAATAGTACTCTTTTGTAGAAGAGCAGGAGAGCTCTCCCTTTTGTCCTGACCAATATTTATTTCTTAACCATCACCATTGAAAAGCTGAGTGAGGAATTTTCCATATTTTGCACTAAGTGCAGTGGTGGCCGGGTTCCACGACTTGTTTCCCACTGTTTGTAATGGCGGGCATTCGCGCCCGATTTCACGCTTGGAAGTTCATTAATTATGCACAGGTGAGTATCTCTCCGAGTCACCTGGCAGGTTGGCAGCTGATTCATCCGCCCGCCATTACCTGAGGGGGTCGAAGGTCCGGGCACCATATTTAAATGCCATCCGAGCATACACATCTTACTCTCTCCAGCCCACTGTCTCTAGGCGATCCTTAGAGATGTCTGGCGAACACAGAAAGAAGGCAGGAAACCACAAGCAGAAGGCTGCACCCTGCTTCTGCCTCGATGCCCTCAAGGCCTTTAGCCGAGGAGTGCAGCAGCATAGCAATGTGAGTTATCCCAGGGATAGCTCCAAGAAACACACCAGCCTCACGTCTCCAGCATGGGAGGCCATCTCAGAGGAGGTCAGCGTGGCCAATGCATCTGAAACGCCATCCAGTGCAGGAAGAGGATGAATGATCTCAAGTGCTCCACCAGGGTAACACATCCTTCAACTCAATCTAATATCAAACTCTCATCATGGCATCATGTACTTAAAGGATCCTCAGGGATCTCACACGACCATTGGCAGGGGTCACATATTACCACTGATTGTCACATGGAAACTTTCACATCACCACTATCCCATTTATCATGATGCTCACACTCCAACCTCAGCCCCATCTTGGGATTGCTCACCACACACAGGAAATATGCATGTTTCCCATACCTTGCTCCATTCCCTTCTAATCATATGCCTTTCTTTGTCTTCATCCAGGGCAAGCTGGCCTACAACAGATGGGAAAGATCCCAGATTAGGGGAGGCACAGCTGACATCATTCTCTTCACCCAGTTCAAGGAGGATGCCGCTGAGCTGGCTGGGGAAGACATGGATCACTCCTGTGAGGAAGGGGAGATTGGCTTGTCCCAGCAGCCTAAGATGGATGACACCACCATGAGTTCATCACATCCTGATACTCAAAGTGAGTGACATGCAATCTTGTAATCTGCCTGCTCACTGCCTGCTCATTAACTAAAACTCTCTTCCCTCTTTTATAGGCACCAGAGGATCAAATGAGACAAGGAGTCCAATATAAGCCCTGGACCTCAGGCCACCTTGGATGAGAAAGCTGAGAAAGCCACTGAGGAAGAACCATCACTGTGCTCACCAGCACCATCCACCAGCACAGAGACACACACCTCAGTGGGGCGTAGTTCTAGATTGGGCTTTAGCTCACTACTGGGGAACACCTCACTGACACGTCCCCACAGCAGTCAGTGGCAGGGACAGCCCAGGTATCCAGCACTCAGAGGGCAGCTGGAGACCAGCCACCCGCTCAGTCCAAGTCAGATGATGAGCCTCTGGAAGCAGCCCCGATTCAATGCTGGAGATGCAACAACAGGCAGTGGGAAATCATGCAGAGGTTCAACAGTCACTCAGCAGACTGGAGGGAAGGATGGAGGAGTCCATCCATGTTCTATCTGATGTTGTAGCTCCAACATGCAAATGCCTCAAGGTCACCTTGGGAAGGTTGGCAGCTACCATGGAGACCTTGGCCCAGCAGGTTTTGTTGGATTGGCACGAGACCCTGGGCTCAATGGCCACACACACTGGTGGACACCATCAATATCCAGGTGAGAAGGGAATGAGGCACCTTAACATCCCTCTGGGTGCCCCTTCTCCTCAAGGAGGCAGGGAGGCGCCCTTGGACACCCATATGGAGGATGAGCTCAGCCGGACACCCAGGGGCCTCCACTCCAAATACCTCAAGGGTGTCGAGCTGCTCTGAATCCCTTCTGCCTGTGACACGATCAACTCCTGCTGCTCAGACCGAGGAGGGTGCATCTGCCCCTGAGCAGGAGACCCTTACCAGACTGGGGTCCTCCAGGCCCTGGGCCTCCAGAGGATGTCTGTCAAGCAGACATCTTGATGTAGAAGTCAGAAGGCTGTTTTCACCTCTGCTGCAGATGTCGGGACTGCACCCAGGCATAGTGGTAGGGTTAGGAAAACTAAGAAATATTGAAATCACTTTTGAGTCACGGTTGTAAGACCACTGTATAAATATTGTAATTTTATTAATCCATTTAATGTTGATGTGAATGACTTGGTCAATTGAAGGCCTTGTGATTATTTACATATGAACCCTCTTATTTCGATGTTTTAGCCATCCCCCTGCTCAGTGATAGGCTCCCTTTGTGAACTCCACATTCATGTGATGCCAACTTCACTGAAGATAGTTTCCACACACTTGTGTTATGTCATGGAGAAATGTCAAAATCTTTATTTGAAGTGAATGCTTAATGCACCTGTAACCTTTTTTCCTCACGACACACTATTGTGTGAGGGCAGCTCAACAGCCATAAAGGATTAGTGGCAGTTGGTCTTCTCAATGGTAGTGCTACAGGACAAGACCTGGACAGGAGGATGATATCTCCAAACATGTCCTCATCTCATTAGCCACCTTAGTTTCTCATTAATGTGGCGACGAGTGCATCCAGTTAGTTGATGCGGTGTTCTTGTTGTTGTGTCGGCTTCCACTTCCCAGAGTGACCGCATACAGAGTGCACCACTGACCTTCTTAGAGATCGTAGCCTGCTGAATCATGAGGCTGGAAGATTCAGGTCGGAATGCTGAACCTGCTCTCGATGTGACTGGGTGGATATCTCTCTCTATGCAATGGAATGACATTAAGGAACAGGAGAAATGTGGCCATCTCCTGTCACCTTCACTTTACTCCTGGAATCTGGTAGCAATTAAAGTGGCATGGACACGTCTTCCACATCGTGCCTCCTTGATGATATCGTCCTGTGGAAGCTCACCCTCATTAACCTCTTCAGGTTCCTAACCCTCCTGTTCTTCACCCTCCAATGAACTTTCATTCTCTTCCATTTCTCCCTTTGGCAAGGGATCAGCCCTTTTACAGCACCAGGTTATGAAGGACACAACACACAGCAATGATGCAGGACACCATATCTGGAGAGTACTGCAGTGCCCTACATGAGCATTCCAATCATTGGAAGCACATCCTCAGAATGCCAATGGTCCACTTGATCATGGACCATGTGGAGCTGTGAGCTGCGTTGTACCTCTCCTCTGAAGCACTCTGAGGCCGTCACATGAGCCAGCAGTTCAGTGAGTGCTCCTTATCCCCAAGCAGCCATCCTGAAGACGCTCAGGACTTTCAGATATCTGAGGCGCCTGGGAACAACTCAGGATGTATGAGTCATGGCAACTCCAGGGTACCTGGCACAAACATGCAGTATGTGCTTCTGATGATCACACACCAGTTGAACATTGATGGACTGATAGCCTTTATGGTTTATAAACTTTAGGGGCTGTTGCCATGGAGTCCTTAAAGCCACATGGGTGAAGTTGATTGCATCCTGCATTCTTGGGAAGCCTGCAGACCCTTTGAATCTCACAGCCTTGCTATCTTCATCAAAGGTAAACCTCACATAGTGATGTGCCTTGCTGCAGAGGGCATCTGTGACCTCCTTGATGCATCTTTGTGTGGTGATGCTTCTGCCCTACTGGCCTTGCAGCTGATGCAGCCTGGTATTTGAGGTGCTGACAGTTACATCAGGTGACCAAGATGACATTCCTGATGCTTAACACCTGAATCCCACAGTGGTTGTAGAAGGTTTGATTGACATGCACTATCTGACCTAGCTCAGCGCACTGATCTTAGATCTGGCATACTCATTAACAAGTTGCTCATGCGTAATGACTGGATGCCCCTTGGCCCGTTATGAATGCCAATTGTGGAAAGCATATAAAAGCCTTTCATTGATGGAGTGTATTGCAATATACTCCACACCTGTGCCTCCTTAATGGTTAGCTGCATCCCTAAACTTCACATTCCTGTGTGTTAATGTTGAAATACAACAACAGTAATGTTAAGGCAGTGACTCCTACATTTCCTCCTTTCTCTCAGCTCCGACTCAATTTTCATGTTGTAGCACCAGCAAGTTAGAAGGTACCCCAGAAAGTGCCTCTTAATCCACAGTGCACTCCTCCCACACTGTCTCAGACCCCTCCCATGCAAATTCACTTTTACTTTCAATTTGTAACTGCGCCATTTGTTTGAGAGTGGAAGATGGTGGTTCTCTGCTATTACTTCAAGACCAGTTTTAATGCTCCCTCTCTCACTGTCTGCAACCCAGAAAATTACTTGGAACTTCATGGTGTGAAGGTAGTGCTCCCTCCTGGTAGTCTCCACATTCCTATCCTCCCCTCTGAGCCGATCACTGTTGATGTACCCATGCTTGATGTGGACCTCTACCCTGCCCATCTAGAGGCTGTGTGCTCACCTACAGAGGAGACCACCACCCCCCCCACACCTGCCCCATGAAAGATTCATATACTCCCCCCATAATTATACTTTCCCCAAATAGAGGCTTCAGATGCCTCCAATTACTATTACGTCTGCAGACTAGTACAGAGACAGACCACCCCAGGGACAGTGACTGTGAAAACACCCTGTACACCAAATTGTGCACGGTTGAAATGTTGGTCTCTGTCTGAATGTTCAGGCCTGCCTGAGTGTCACTGCACAGTGGTGTCCTTCATGACTCTGGAGGCAGCCACTGGGAGCAGACAACCCTACAGCCCCAGCAGTGTGGCATTCCACTGGCATCGTATCGAGACCGGCGCAGTGCTATTGAATGTAGGCTGTGAATGTTGCAGTAACCACAAAGTCGCAAGCGAAGTAAGGTCCAACTGCTGCACCCCACTCTTTTTCAAATGTGATTCAGCCCGACGTGATTTCCCGCTGGTGTGACGCAAGATTGGAAGGTGGCACGTGATTCTGGCGAGTAGCTAATTTAATGAGCATTCATGAGTTGGTAACGGATGCAAATGAGGTTCATGCCACTGGTCAGCGGGATACCTGACCCACCATTAAGCCGCCATTGGGAGAATTGCAAACTGTTTTCATGCTGGCGGGATTCCGATTTTTTTGCCTGCTGCCGGATTCTCCGCTCCTGCCCACCATGAAACCTGCCATGGACAGGATGGGAAAATTCTGTCCAGAGTGTCTGATCATTATCACATTGCTGTTTGTGGGAACGTGATGTATTCAAATTGGCTTCCACGTTTCCTAAATTACGACAATGACTAACTTCAATAGTACCACAGTGCTTGTGGAATGCTTTGGGACATCTGGAGAATGTGAAAAGTGCTTTATAAATCCAGGTTCTGTATTTGTTTGTTTGTTTCTGCTGAAACTAGGAGATAAAAGCTCAATTCAGCCAAAATTCAGGCCTTTTGCCAGTTGTTACTGAGCTGATTAATTTGTGCGATTATGATGTAACATTCCACTGGATTTGATGAATTCACCAACAACAGTAAACCAGGATGCAAAAAATTGCAGTAATTTGTGTCTTCATGCTTGGATAATAACTGAGTATTACTGCTCCACATTTATCACCCAAGTTCTTTGAAGGGGAGTGTGCGGAAAGATCTCACTATGAAATATATAATCTTCAGGAAACCTTCTGCATTCTGTGCAACCTCACTTTTGCTTTTCTCTTCACAAACTCTGATTTTCTCCAGTTAATTAGATCTTGGGCAAAACTGCCTCTGCAGGCCCTGCCAGTGCTGTTCTGAACTGATTGCTAGCAGACGTATGTTAGCAGTTCAGTGACATATGATGGCAACCCATCATCAGTGACATGCAATGACAGTTCTGTAATTCTCTCTGATTTTCCTCCTTCCAGTGGGGACGTGTCCTCCACTGAGACTGGGAGTTCAGTAGCACCAGTGTCAAGTCTTTGCTCTGCACCATATTCACACTACAACCCGCTGGTTACATTACCTTGCGACCTGGTCTTTAGGAAAAGAGGAATAGATGGCAAAACAAAACCCAGCACAACCACTTTTCACTTCTGGGGTAGCTATTATCTTGCTGGATGTGACATGCGTGGCATATAAGGGAATGGTGCCTTAGTCATCATTAGGAAGATATGAACAGGAGGAGCCATTCAACCCCTTGAATCTTTTCCACTATTAAATCATGGCTGATCTGTATCCACCTTTGTGTATATTATTATCCAATCTGTGCTGACAAAATTGATTTATTAAAACAATTAATAAGTTTAAATATGAATAACACATAACAATAGTTTGCACTTCAGCCAGTACACCATTGATAAGGCTGCTAATAGACTAACACGTGTGAAATGGTCTTATACAAGATTTTTTGCTGATACAGCTGGTTCTCTACAGGCAAAGCCTCAGTAATAGAATAGTTTCACCTTTGTTCTTACAGTCCAATTCCTTTTTATTAAAAAGCCTTGTTAACAGCAGCATATAAGTATGATGAGAAAACAAAAGCTTTTAATCCAACACAAGAAAGCAGGTGAGATGAGAGAATTTAGGAGAAATATCTTTACACAGTGAATTTTCGGAGCATGGAATGCTGTGCCACAAGGAGTAGTCAAGGTAGGGACTATTATACACTGTATGGGAAACACGGAAAAACATTTAAAATGTAGAAAATTACAGTGCAGCGGGGAGAAAACTGGGCAGTGAGATGTGGTTTGGATTATCCCAGTAAAGAACCAACACAGAGATGATGGGCTAAATGGCCTCAAGTGTGCTGTAAATGTCCATGGTTCTATGTATCGGTATATATCATGTTATGTATGACACAGTGGGGTAAATTTTCACATCCACCACACAGGCAGTCGTCTCTCAGAGCAGATTGATTCCATTGATGTAACGGGTGGGTGATCTGTTCCTCTAGATTGCCATTTATGCAGTTATAAGATTTACCCCAATTCATTGAGGAAACAACAAGGGACCTTTGCTAAGCTTTATTCCTGTAAATGATCCAGGTAATGTACAGCAAACAGAAGTCATAGAAACTCTGAGGGACAGTGATCACTGAAAGATAACATGTAACAGGATGTAGTAGTCGGGAATATCCAAGACTAACAACCAGGTTTATAAGAGAACTAAATTCAATGAATTGAGGAACTAAATAAAAAAAAGATTGCTGATGCTCATTCAATAACACTACAGCAGAGGTGAAGTCAGACATTATTATATGTATGTTGCTAAACCTACAGGATAAATACAATATATTAAATGCAGACTAAACAAAACAGAAGCCAAAGTGGAATAACAAATAAATGAAAAGTGATGACAAGAGGAAACCCAATCACCTCAAATCCTGCAGGGAGAAAGGAAAGGGAAAATTTCAAGCAAATACAGAAACACATTAAAGAGGCAGAAGAAGATGGGAAAAAAAGGTGTGGCAGCAGAGGCTGAACATATCAGCAAAGAACATTTCTAGCATTAATACAGTGAGAACAGACAAAAACCATAAAAGCCCTTAAACCCGAGAGTGAGTGCTATCCTATTATACAGCATAGAAAGAAGCCATTCAGCCCATTATACCTGTGCCAGCTCTTTGAAAGAGTTATCCAATTAGTCCCACAAATTGAAATTGAAATTGAAAAGAAAGAAAGAAAGACAGACAGAAAAAAGGAACTTATACTGCAGCTTTCATATCATCAGGACATCTAATTCACAATCAATGAAGCACTTTTGAAGTGTAGTCAATTTTCTAATGCCAGAAACATGGCAACCAATGTGTGCACAGCAAAGGCCCACAAACAGCAATGAGATAAATGACCAGATTATCTGTCTTTGATGTAGTTGTTTGAAGGATAAATATTGGACATTAAATTGTAAGAACTCCTATGATTTTGGCCTCTCATCTGTAAGATGCCACCTTAGACAGTGTGGCACTGAAGTGTCAGTCTAGATTATTGTACTCAGGGATAAAAACAGAAAATACTGCAAAAACTCAGCAGATTATGTCAGCATCTGTGGAGAGAAACAGAATTAACATTTCAGGTCCATGACCTTTTCTCAGAACTGGGGAAGGTTAGAGATGTAATATGCCTCCATCTTAATGAATTTTGAGCTTGGCATGATATGGAACTCTTCTTCCATCATCTTCATCTCCACGCTCACTTCTCGGCTCAGCAGTCTTCCCTACCCCACCGCCCCCATGTCTCAACTTTCACCAGTATCCAATACTCTCCCTCCACCTGGACCCCTCCCCCTTACCTGCTCTTGATCTTTGCATGGAGAAGAGCTGGCATGACATAGACCATCTCAATTTCTCTGCTCGCCTTACTTACTCGAACCTGTCTCCCTCTGAACTTGCTGCACTCTGTTCTCTCAGGTCTAACCCCAACATTGTTATCAAACCTGCTGACAAGTGGGTTCTGTTGTTGTCCGGCAAACTGACCTCCACCTTGCAGAGGCTGTGCCAAATCTCCAACACTTCCTCTTAGATCTCCCTGCACCATGAGCCAACCACCGAACATCAAAACATTGTTTCGAGAACAGCCACTGACTTCATCTCCTCTGGTGATCTTCTCTCCACAGCTTCCCACTTCATAGTTCCTCAATCCCGTATAGCTCACTCCTGCCTAACTTCCTAAGATCCATAAACAGGACTGCCCCTGGTAGACCTATTGTTTCTGCCTGTTCCTGCTGCATTGAACTGATTTCTTCCTATCTTGACTCTATTTTTCCTCCCCTTATCCAGTCTCTCCCTACCTACATCTGATGCCTTCCATCACTTTAAAAGTTTACAGTTCCCTGGCCCTAATTGTCTCCTCTTTACCATGGACGTCCAATCTCTCTACACCTCCATTGCCCACCAGGAAGGTCTGAGGGCTCTCCGTTTCTTCCTTCAGTGGAGACCCAAAGAGTTTTCTTCAACCGCTACCCTCCTCTGCCTCACTGAACTTGTTCTCTCATTGAACAATTTCTCCTTTAATCCCTCTCACTTCCTTCAAATTGCTGCTTCACCTGAAAGGAGTGTTTGGGACCTTGGGTGGTGAGGAGACAGAAGGCAGAAGGTCAGGCATTACACCTCCTGTGTTTGCATGGAAAGGTGCCATGAGAAGGGGATGGGGTTATGGGAGTGACTGAGGACTGGCAGAAATGATGGAAAACAATCCATTGAATACGGAGGCTGGTAGGGTGAAAGGTGAGAACAAGGGGAACTATATCATGATTCTGGGAGGGAGGAAAAGGGATGAGAGTAGAAGTGAGGGAAATGTGGCAGACATGGTTGAGGGCCCTGTCCTCCCTCCCAGCATCACGATATAGTTCCCCTTGTCCTCACCTTTCACCCTACCAGCCTCCGTATTCAATGGATTATTTTCTATCATTTCCGCCACCTCCAGAGTGATGTCAGTACCAAATATGTCTTCGCCTCCCCTGTCAGCATTTTGAAGAGACAGTTCCCTCCCTGATACTCTGGTCAACTCCTCAGTCACTCCCACACTGCCCCCCCCCAACCCCCTCCCACACACACCCTATCCCCTTCCCATAGCACTGTTCCATGAAAACGCAGGAGATGTAACACCTGTCCTTTTACCTTCTCTCTCCTTACTGTCCAAGGTCCCAAACACTCCTTCCAGCTGAAGCAGCGAGTTACCTGTACTTCTTTCAATCTAGTCTACTGTATTCACTGCTCACAATGTGGTCTTCTGTACACCCGGGAGACCAGACCCAGATTGGGTGACCACCTCCACTCATTCTGCAAGCATGATCCTGAGCTTCTAGTGTGTTACAAGCTAAAAGAACGCATTGCTTCTGGTATATTATCTTTATTATAACTGATTGTAACATGGCTGCCCTCAGCCTGTCCCTCATGACAGAGGTCAAATGACTAGGGCAAGCCAGGTAGGACCTTAAGGACAAGATTGCATTTTAATCCCAAACATCTGCCTTTTCATAACAAGCAAAAGACAAATTTGTATGCACTATCATGTGTAACTGTGAGTTACCCAAGTTACCCACTATACAACAGCTGTTCTCATGCATTAACAAACTGTTTGTTATTCTAGTCAGTGTCTGCACATGCATTGCATACATAGTCATTAAATTGTGCAGGTCTCTTAATGGTATGCGTGCGCGTTGACATTGGCTGTTTGTCTGGGCGATATTTCCTCTTCAGGGTGTATCATTCCCACGGCTCTTGTTGCCATGGTAACTTTTGTTGTTGTTCCATTTCCATTTTTGGGGACCAGTGGACCTCTGTGAGTGATGGCCGTTGTGTACTCTGTGCAGTAGTGAGATCCCATCTCTTTAATCAGCCGCATGCAGTGAAGGAACAACTTCTCTAGTTGTGCCTATATGCCTGGGGTTGCGCCGGTATATCTGGTTGTCCACATCCCCCGCATACAGTTGAGGTGACAATTGCTCTACACATGTCCCAAGTTGCCACATGAGCTGATTCTTGTTGAAAGCATTGAAGGTTTGTACCCTGACTGGTTCTCCAATGCTCACCTCTGGCAATGTTTTGGCAGTTTTGTCAAAATGAAATGTGGCTTTCTGCCTTTTCACCTTGATATTTTTCTCTCATGTCTGTTACTACTTCTGGATCCAGTAGCTTTTTTGCTTTTAGGAGACTAGAGCAGTGTGACATTAATCTTTGGACTGAACTACTTTCTGCGCTTTCAATTGGTGCGTTTCTGCACTCGAGGATTGCCTTCTATACACCTGTGTGGACCTGCTCAATTTCTTGATGATTCCTTTGGCAATTTTTGCCATGTTGAGCCAAGTTGCACAGTTCTGTGAAGATGACAATGTTGCATGATGCACCCGGTGTCTACCTGACACTTCATGTTCACTTGATACTCTCCTTCTGTGGTCATCATTCTAACAGTTACAAACCATTCATCACCTATAGATTTGACTGAGCCAACCTGTTGTATGGTGCATAGTTAATCTTCAGACTCTTCAGCTGACAGCTCACCAGTGGCCATCTCTACAGGCTTGTTTTGCTTCTTTCTAGCCAATCACTTGTGTGAAATGATTTGGCTTCTTGCATTTGAAGTACTGCTTTTGCCATGCTGGACAAACCTTCTTTTCCTTTGTGTGATGTATGCTGCAGTATTTGCATCCTCTCCTTTGTCTGTGTCATTCTGCTTTTTCGGCCTGGAAAGCCTGGTCTGTTCTGCCATTCATATACTCTAGCTGACGTTTTACAACCTCTGTGCTTCTGCACATGTCAATCATTTTCTTTAGCGTTAGTTTCTCCTCTCTCTCTGTAGATTTGCTGTCACTTGCAGGATCTCTTATGCCTAAGACAATCCTATCTTTAATGAGATAATCTTTTAGTTGCCCACATTCACAGGATTCTGCGAGCTGTGTTACTGCAGTCACATACTGATCAATAAACTCTTTTTTACTTTGAACCCTATTGGTGAATGCATAGTGTTAATAAGTTATGTTCACTTGGCGTTCAAAGCATGCCTTCAAGGCTTTTGAGATATCTGCTGTCTGTTTTTTCTGCTCTTTGGAGAGATTTAGGCCTGGATTTTCCAGCCCCATCGTGGGTGGGATCCGCCGCGGGCAATGTGGTGCCCCAACCAGAAGTCCATTGACTTGTGGAGGGACTGGAAGATTGCGGTGGCGGGCAGGTGTGGAAAATCCTGCCCTTAGGGTGGAATACAATTTGTAGTGGTCTCTCCCCAACAGTGTTAAAAGTGTTACTACTTGTATTGGCTCGTTTGCTAATTAAATCTGTTACAATTTCATAGTTTTGTCATTGCACGTGGAAAAACTGCCAGTTCAGATGCATACCACCTTTCAATTCAACAGGAGCTGGGAGAGGAAAATTAGCAGCCATTTTAACTCAGACAGTTTGTTTGCTTTCCTTTTCAGTGGCTTTTTTTTAAGCAGCTTTCTACAACTCTGAACATTTCTGTGTTCCTCTTTTAGTAGTTGTGGCTTATCTCCAATTCTTCAAAACTCACCCTCAGCTCCACTTCTGACACCATATTACGAGCTTGAAGAGTATATTGCGTCTAGTACAATTTCTTTATTAAAACTGACAGTAATCTGGCTGCCCTAGCCTGTGCCTCATGGCAGAGGTCACATGACTACTGTAAGCCAGGTAGGGCCTTTAGTACAAGATTGCATTTCAATCCCAGACACAATGGGCTATCATTTTTATTTCCTGCCTTGCTCTCATGCTGACCTGTCTTCGGCCTACTGAACTGTTCCAGTGAAGTGCAACGTAAGATCCTGGACTCAACATTGAGTTCAACATTCAGCCCATAATCTGTGCTCTATTTTGTTTCTTTTCCATTGCTTGCTTTGTTTTTTTTCAGTAGCAGCACACCTGCTCTAGACACATCTTTTCTTTACTTGTTTCTTTTCTTACCTCATCACCATTCGCTATGGCCCTGGAAGACTAACTCTTCTGTCATTGAATCTCTCCTGATTTCCACCCAATCAAAGAGCTTCCTTTTAGTCCTTGACCCACCCACCTCTTGCTTAAAAACTATCACACCTTTAACTTTTCCCTGTTCTGGTGAAAAGTTACAGACCTGAAACATTAACTCTGTTTCTCTCTACAGATGCTGCCATAACCTTCCGGCATTTTCTGTTTTTGTTTCCGGTTTCCAGCATCCTCAGTATTCTGCTTTTCGATTTATGTACTCAGGTCCTGGAGAGGGAACAGCTACATCAACATTATTGACCTCAGCAAGATAAATGCATGAATTCAGTGCTTTAGTGCCCACAAATCCCTTTATCCTACCAGTAATTTTGCAACGTGTGACAATGACTGGTTAGATTACTGCCGTTTGACACATGAATAGCACAGACACTTATTGCAATGTCAGCAGCAATTGCCAGGCTTGTGACTTGTGAGTGCTACTAGAAAGCTTGTTTTATCTGTCTGGAACTCGGTTGGGGAAACAAAACCACCTCAAATCACTATAATTTGGAACAATCATTTTCTCCTGAGAATTGTGTAGTGTTTTGTGCAGTCCGAACACAAGGGGTGCCACAGACTGATCGATCCCATTACTCTAGATTCTGCTCTGTAACTCTTGAATGCATCACAGACAAGATTTTTGAAGAGGAATCATTAATGTTGTTCTAACCCATTGTTATAACCTTTCTCTCCTACCTGCTCAATAACTGAACATGTCTGTTGATACCACAATCTGTTGAAGCTGCATTTTGGTGGAATTGTTCTATTTTTATTGCTCTAATAGCAGCTCTGAGCAATTTGACACATGCTACAAAAAATAAGCTATTTGGCTATTTTATGTACAGTGTACTTATCAACGAAATCCCTTTTGCTATGACTGTAGCTTGCAGTCAGTGGTTGTCACTCTGTTGAATGGCTGCTCACCTCAGTAGCAGCCCAAAATCGTAAGTGGCTATCATGTAGCCAAATCAGCCTGCACAATTAAAGGTAGCCTGCAGCTCTTAAAGGGGATGTGCATTTTGGCTGGAACAGAAGCTCAAAGTCATTCTGCAACTGATTCTGACTCAGGAAAGCGAAAGGAGTATCACAACATGGGAGAGACTGGGCTCCAAGATTTTCCAATGCTGCACTGAAGGCTTTGGTCAAAGAAGTGCAGAGGAGGAGAGATGTGCTCTATCCGCAGGCAGCCAGGAGTCCTTCCAGTCAATTTCTCAGAAGTCAATGGGATCAGATATCCATGACAGTCAATACCAGGAATCCAACCATGATGAGCTGAATGCAGTGAGGCAAAAAAGCTTCAATGACCTTATACAGGTGGTCAAGGTCAATGAATTCATCTTCAAATGCCATGTCCCAACAACACCATCAACCTCACGCATTACTCAGTGTGCCACATCTCCATCGCTCACCTACCAACAATTTCTATCAATTACAACTCACACCTAACATTCATAGCTGCACCTCACCCTCACATGCTTAGCACTGCTGCAAGCCTCACACCACATTTCACAGTTTGCACACACTGCCAGCTATTCATCCATGATAGCCACATCACCCAAACAGATTGTGACCACAGTAACTAACAAATTTCCTTCTGTTGCAGGACAAGGGCAGAAGGTGGTAAATGGTGGGGAACAGGCGTGGCTACTTGTTCTTACCTTTGCAGAGTAGATAATGCTTGACATTATTGGGGGTCTAAGTTGCTGAGGCTGTGACCTCTGATGGAGCTGAAATTATACAAGATGACGCTTCTCATATTTCACTTACTCCTCATCCCACAAATTCTTGTAAAGATGCACCTCTTCCTTTCCCCTCCCCTACCACACCCTACTCTTGTGCCTTTTTCCTTTTAGGTGTCCTAGAACTGTAACCTGATCACACAGTGGTAGAAGAGCAACAGGTTGAAGACAGCGATGATGAAGAAATACCATCACTTGACCTCACACTAGCAGCCACCAGCTCAGATACAGCACATTAGTGGAGAGATTAGGGGTGGGATCTGCATGTGGTGAATCACTGGACATAAGTTCTCTGCAGCCAGGGCAGGAGGCAAATGTTGAGTAGGTGTCAGCTCCCCAGAAGACAAGGTCACATATGAGTTCTGCTATAGGGAACTCAGTTTGAGCTCTCAATGGTGCAGGCTACAGAAGAAGGCTGAAGTGTAAGCAATTGAATTGCTCGGTGCATTGAAGGCTTGCCTGAAAGCTTATGACCAATGCCTGGGAACATGGAGCATTCCAAAAAACTTGACACAGGGCTTTTCCCAGAGCTTGGAGCCTTTTTAGCGGGGAAGGAGTGACCAATTCCATGAGAGTGCTTGTGCAACTGATGAACAACGTCTCAGTTTCCATTGCAGCACAAGCAGAAGCCGCCCAGCATTGGGACACTGCACTGGAAGCTTAGACTGAAGTCAGTCAAGGTCGGCTTGCTGCCATGCAAGCTCAGACTGCAGTCATCTTGGCTGTGGAAAGCAATGTTCAAAGGAGCTTGAGGAGTGTTACACTAGTCCAGCAACTGATCCTGCAACAAATTGCCAGGATTACTGAGACGCAGCTCCTGGGAAGCGGCAGTGACTCATGCAACACAAACCTGTGGAGGACAAAATCCCTCCAGTCAACACTGCTATTCTCTCAGAACCTTTGCTGTTTCCTGTTAGCCAGCTAACCCTAACCCTGACTGCTGCTGCCCGTGCAAAAATGCTGCAAGTCTGCAGTTGATCCTTCTAAGGTCAGGGTTGCTCAAGATCATCCTCCAAGGCCATCTGCAGTCTCCCTGACTGAAAGCCCACAGCAGTTTTCACCAGCATTGCTAGAGCCACTGGGGTAGCACTGATTAGCAATATTGCAGAGGCTACGCTGGGCAGGACAAACTGCCACAAGTGAGTGGGAGGAGGAGGGAGAAAAGGGAGCAATGCACTTACCTAAATCTCTGCGAAGAACTGTGTATAAGGCGTCTTCATTATGTGTCAGGGTCCTTCCAGGTTAGAGCTGGAAATATTTGCAACATCCCACAGTCTCCCTCCACTGTTACCTTCAAACAGAGTGGACTGACACACACTCAGGGAATGCTCAGGGACGATTAGTTGACCTTTTTTATACAATTTGGTATGGTTTGACTTATAAATATTGCTTGGAATGCTTATGTTTGGTGGCTTTTACTTTTGAATTGGGGTCAAGAGGACACTGTAATTGACAATATCCTAGGGGTGGTAAGGAGAGGGACTGTTTAGTGATGGAGAATCGGGGTTGTGTTCACTGGTATTACAGTCGGGTATGTTGTTCATAGGCAATCTGGCCAGACAAGAGCTATCTGGGTTGCTCCTTTCTTTCTCTTCCCCCACACTCCCTTTACTCTGTAACTGTTCACCATACAGCTGGTGGCAAGGGCTGGACAACAGATCTTGAAACCTGCTTAACTGAGTACTGCAAGGTCCCTCCAGAGTAGTCCAGCAGCAGAAGTGTTGTTTCAGCATGCCAGTGCTTTGCTCTATCACATTGCTGTATCAGCATGGCTTTCAGTGTGCGCAAGCTACCATGTGTGCATCATATTCTCAATGATAGCCCTTGTCACCCAGTAACTACTCTCTGGCTTGTTGTGATGGCTCAAATGCAAATGGTACAGCAGACTACCACAGAGTAAAAGCATCATGCCGGGTACCCTGGTACGTATGGTCGCCCACCATTTGGGCATTGAGGGAATGGAATCCTTTACATCTCAGATTTGTCATGTGGTGCCCACAAAGGTCATGGATGCAGTCAATGGCATACTATGCCATGGGGGAGCCTGCAACCCTTGTAAAGCTGCGTGTGTGCTTCACCTCTAGATCTCTGCCAAGGCAGGATGAAATGTAGTCAGCTCTGTTTGAATGGAAAGTGTCAGTGATTTCCCACGCACAACGCTAGAGGGAAAACTGCGAGATGTGGTAAATACCTCCAGATCCAGCCGGGGAGAATCCTGGCTCATAGAGGGTCATTACCACAACTGCCTTCACTGACAATGCTCTCCTTGCCCTGCTCAGTAGTTTCACTTGTGCTTGCAGAAGATTTCAGTGGCGACATCTTTAGCGAAGCAGCGATGTCTCTCACACACTGTTCCTCACAGAGGTTCAGGTGGAAGAAATACTCCCTGAGCATCCTGGGCAGATATGTCTTCTGATTGAGAGCCCTTCTTCCCTTCCTCCTCCTCCCTCTTCTAGTAGCTTGTGCTGTCCATGTGGCCACTGCTCATTCTCCCAGTCATGCTGTATCCAAAGTTAATACCTACTGCTGCATCCATGCCTGGGAGCAACTGGTTTGTGCTGAGGCCTTGAAGTCAGGACCAAATCCTTCAGCACCTGTCAACACTGCTTCCTGTGGACTTCATGAGTTTTAAAGGGCTCTAGAAAACATAGAAACTTGTACAATTGTAGCAACAGCCAGCGGAAATCAAGTAGCAACTAACCTGAAAGTAGTTAATGATCCCTTTAAATATCATTTAGTGGGTGGGAAAGTTCCTTCCTACTGCCGAACATGTATTCAGCTATGCGTTATTAAGAGGCAGTATTAGCTGGAGCACTGAACTCCAAAATGGCATTGGTGATGACAAATCAGTGTTGCATGCTGATTCACAGCATGATCTGCCAACTCTGTTAACTTCTGGTAGAAGCTGACTGTGTGCCTGCTAAGAAGGCCACTCGTAATGCCAAGAAATATGCACTATGCATCCAAATTTTGTATGTGTGTGTTTGGCATGTTTTTTGCTTTGTGTACAATTTTCTGAATGCCAATATTGTAACACTACCACTAAATGAAATCTTACCAGCAGTGACATCACTTCAACTGGAAAACCTAATGTCAAGAACCTTCATTTTACAGGAGATATCCATTTTCTGTGCGAATGTGTTAAAGTTATTAAAGTCAGTAGGGTTTTCAATGAATTTTCAACAAGAGCTGAGTGAACAGATAAGCTGAAGCCATGACTCCACATCTGTATTTCGCTGCCTGTGCGGTTTTGGACTAGGCAAAAACGGTAACTTTATTTGATGTGTGATACAACCAGCTGGATGTAATGCTCTTACTCACTTCAATTTGCTGCAGTTTTAAAAATGACATGAGTCTTATTACATCGGTCCTCTTGGTAACATTCAGGTTGCCCCGACAGGATAAGAACCACAGAGATCACTGGTTGCTTTATACTACGACTTTGTGATGTTCAGTTTTCTCAAAACCTTCAAACCAACAAATTCATCCTTCACTCACACCACAGGTCTTTTTGTATGAAAGCCTTTCATTCTATATGATTTAATTGGTGATTCCTAAATAAGCACAGTGCAATTTCTCTCCCAGCAGAATTCCATTAAGAACGGAATGCAGCCTCTACTCTTGTCACAGTGTTGATGGTATTTGAAGGTAGTAAAGGAGCCTCAAAAGGATAAATTTATTCATGTCTGTATTTGCAGATAGAGCCAATGCCAACAAGCCTAGGCCTTCCTGGCACTTACCATCTTTGTTAGGCATGACAGGAGCTTGTCAGCCATGGAAAACCTTGTGTTTGAAATGGAAAGATTTCTGCAGAGTAACGTGCACTGTTTGGTGTCTTACTGCCAGGGACATGTGTACCGCTCAGGTTGGCAGAAACATCAATTGTTTCTTGACAGGGAACAGAAAAGCTGCTCCATGCAAGATCGGACAGAAAAGGAAAATAAATTGTGTTATAATGCAAAATTTAACAGATCATTGAGTGAACTTGAGGGGAGAAACACCAACATTCTTCAAACTCATCTCAGGGACCAACTGATCAGAAGAGGGAACAGAACACTGCTTACAATAAAACACGAGAATGTACAACACAGTGCAACGCAACATGGCACTGCACTTCACAGCACAACACAACACAGCACAACACGGCACAGCACAACACGGCACAGCAAAACACAACACAACACGGCACAGCACAACAAGGCACAGCACAACACAGCACAACAAGGCACAGCACAACACGGCACAACACAACACAGCGCAACACGGCACAGCACAGCACAGCACAGCACAACACAGCACAACACAACACAGCACAACAAGGCACAGCACAACACAGCACAACAAGGCACAGCACAACACGGCACAACACAACACAGCACAACAAGGCACAGCACAACACAGCACGACAAGGCACAGCACAACACGGCACAACACAACACAGCGCAACACGGCACAGCACAACACAGCACAACAAGGCACAGCACAACACGGCACAACACAACACAGCGCAACACGGCACAGCACAACACAGCACAACAAGGCACAGCACAACACGGCACAACACAACACAGCGCAACACGGCACAGCACAACACGGCACAGCACAACACGGCACAGCAAAACACAGCGCAACACGGCACAGCACAACACGGCACAGCAAAACACAGCACAACACGGCACAGCACAACACGGCACAGCAAAACACAGCACAGCACAACACGGCACAGCAAAACACAGCGCAACACGGCACAGCACAACACGGCACAGCAAAACACAGCACAGCACAACACGGCACAGCAAAACACAGCGCAACACGGCACAACACAGCACGGCACAAAGTGGCACAGCACAACATGGCACAACACAACACGGCACAACATGGCACAGCACAACACGGCACAGCAAAACACAGCACAACATGGCACAACACAGCACAGCACAACGTGGCACAGCACAACATGGCACAACACAACACAGCACAACATGGCACAGCACAACACGGCACAGCAAAACACAGCGCAACACGGCACAACACAACATGGCACAACGTGGCACAGCGCAACACGACACAGCACAACACAGCACAGGGCAACACGGCACAGGGCAACACGGCACAGCACAACACAGCACAGGGCAACACGGCACAGCACAACACGGCACAGCACCACAAGGCACAGCACAACACAGCACAGCACAACATGGCAAAGCACAACACGGCACAGCACAACACGGCACAGCACCACAAGGCACAGCACAACACAGCACAGCACAACATGGCAAAGCACAACACGGCACAGCACAACACGGCACAGCACCACAAGGCACAGCACAACACAGCACAGCACCACAAGGCACAGCACAACACGGCACAGCACAACACAGCACAGCACCACAAGGCACAGCACAACACAGCACAGCACAACACGGCACAGCACCACATGGCACAGCACACCATGGCACAGCACAACATGGCACAATATGGAACAGCACCACATGGCACAACACAGCACCACACAGCACAGCACAACAGGGCACAGCACAACACAGCACAACATGGCAAAGCATAACATGGCACAGCACCACACGGCAAAGCACGGCACGGCACAACACGGCACAGCACAACATGGCACAGCACAACACAGCACAACATGGCAAAGCACAACACGGCACAGCACAACAGGACACAGCACCACATGGCACAACACAACACAGCACAACATAGCACAGCACAACAGGGCACAGCACAACACGGCACATCACAACACGGCACAACACGGCACAGCACCACACGGCACAGGACAACATGGCACAGCACAACGTGGAACAGCACAACATGGCACAGCACAACAGATGTCATTGGTGAAAAGTGACTGAAGCGTTCTGGGAGAAGTCAGCGCAGTCACCACGACTCAGGAGGGAATCGAGGAAAAGGACTCTTGCACTCAACATTTGAAAAAGAGCGCGAATCTTGAAGGCAGGTCAGTTGAAAAAGAGCACGGAGATTGAAAATAAAAGGAGGGGAAGCTGAAGAGGAGCGGCCAGCCTTTGAGCGGCCAGTGTGTGAGTGGCCCAGTGAAGGAGTGGAGCTTTGAGGCTTTGGCTTGAGAGGCTTCGGCGAGCAGAGGTTGAGGACGAGCTTGCTCCCAGTGGGGTAAGGCCGGGTAAAGTCCTTTAAGAAAATCAGGAGTAGCTAATGGACGCAGCAGTTGGGGCAGTCGAGTGCTCCAAATGCAGCATGTGGGAAGTCTGGGACAGCACAATTGTCCCTGATGACTACAACTGCAAAAGGTGCATCCAGCTGCAGCTCCTGACAAACCAAGTTAGGGAACTGGAGCTGGAGCTGGATGAACTTCGGATCATATGGGAGGCAGAGGCAGTAATAGACAGGAGTTTCAGGGAGACAGTCACCCCTAAAAGTCAGGAGGCAGGCAGCTGGGTGACTGTCAGGAGAGGGAAGGGGAATAGACAGAAAGAGCCATCAACAATAGGTATACCATTTTGGATACTGTTGGTGGGGACGACCTACCAGGGACAAGTTGTAGTGGTCGCGTCTCTGGCTCCGAGACTGGACCCTCAACTCAGAAAGGAAGGAGGGAAAAGAGGAGAGCAGTAGTGATAGGGGATTCGATAGTTAGGGGGACAGATAGGAGGTTCTGTGGCAGAGATCGAGAATCCCGGATGGTCTGTTGCCTCCCTGGTGCCAGGGTCCGCGATATCTCGGATCGAGTTCTCAGTATTCTCAGGAGGGAGGGTGAGCAGCCAGATGTCATGGTCCATGTAGGGACCAATGATGTGGATAGGAAGGAGGAGGAGGTCCTGCAAAGAGAGTTCAGGGAGTTAGGTGCTAAGTTGAAGGACAGGCCTCCAGGGTTACAATCTCAGGAGTGCTACCTGTGCCATGTGCTGGTGAGGCTAGAAATAGGAGGATAATGCAGCTAAATATGTGGCTAAGGAGATGGTGCAGGATGGAGGGCTTCATGCTTCTTGACAATTGGGCTCTGTTCCAGGGAAGGTGGGACCTGTTCTGACAGGACGGTTTGCACCTGAACTGGAGGGGGACTAACATCCTTGCGGGTAGGTTTGCTAGTGCTGCTCTGGGATATTTAAACTAGATTTGCAGGGGGAGGGGAACCAGAGTGTTAGAGCAGATAGTGAGGTGGAGGAGGATAAAGGTCAAGTGAGGAATGCATGTATAGACAGAAATCAAGGGACCAAACGTGATAGAAATGTTCTCAGGTGCATCTATTTCAATGCAAGGAGTATTGTCGGAAAGGCAGATGAGCTGAGGGCGTGGATTGGCACGTGGGATTACGACATTATTGCTATTAGTGAGACTTGGTTGCAGGAGGGGTAGGACTGGCAGCTCAATGTTCCAGGGTTCCGTTGTTTCAGACGTGATAGAGGGGGAGGGATGAAAGGGGGAGGAGTGGCATTACTAGTCAGGGAAAATATCACAGCTGTGCTTAAGCAGGACAGCCCGGAGGGCTCGTCTACAGAGGCCATATGGGTGGAGCTGAGGAATGGGAAAGCTGTGACCACACTAATAGGATTGTATTATAGACCGCCCAATAGTCAGAGAGAATTGGAGGAGCAAATCTATAGAGAGATAGCAGACCGATGTAAGAAACAGAAAGTTGTGATAGTAGGAGATTTTAACTTTCCACATATTGACTGGGATTCCCATAATGTAAAAGGGCTGGATGGCTTGGAGTTTGTCAAATGTGTTCAGGAAAGTTTTCGAAATCAATATATAGAGGTACCAACGAGAGAGAATGCAATACTTGATCTCCTATTAGGAAACCAGACAGGTCAGGTGACAGAAGTATGTGTAGGTGAACATTTTGGGTCCAGTGACCACAATGTCATTAGTTTTAAGCTAATTATGGATAAGGATAGGTCTGATCCTCGAGTTGAGATCCTAAATTGGAGAAAGGCCAATTTTGTGGAAATGAGAAATGATCTAGGAAGAGTGGATTGGCATAAGTTGTTTTCTGGCAAGGATGTGTTCAGTAAGTGGAAGGCATTCAAAGGCGAAATTTTGAGAGTGCAGAGTTTGCATGTTCCTGTCAGGATTAAAGGCAAAGTTAACAGGCATAGGGAACCTTGGTTTTCAAGGGATATTGGCGATTTGGTTAAGAGGAAGAGAGAGGTGTATAGCAGGTATAGGCAACAAGAAGCAGATGAGGTACTTGTAGAGTATAGAACATGTAAGAAAATACTAAAAAAGGAAATCAGGAAGGCAAAAAGAAGACATGAGGTTGCTTTGGCAGATAATATGAAGGTAAACCTGAAGGGTTTCTGTAAGTATATTAAGAGTAAAAGGATAGTAAGGGACACAATTGGTCCCCATGAAGATCAGAGTGGTCGTCTATGTGTGGAGCCTCACAAGATGGGGGAGATCTTAAACAGTTTTTTTGCATCAGTATTTACTCAGGAAACTGGCATAGTGTGTAAGGAAGGAAGGGAAACAAGCAGTAGTTTCATGGAACATATAGAGATTAAAGAGGAGGAGGTGCTTGCTGCCCTACAGCGAATAAAGGTAGATAAATTCCCCGGGCCTGAAATGATATTCACTCGGACCTTGAGGGAGACTAGTGTAGAAATTGCAGGGGCCCTGGCAGAAATATTTAAAATGTCCTTAGCCACGGGTGAGCTGCCGGAGGATTGGAGGGTAGCTCATGTTGTTCCGTTATTTAAAAAAGGCTCCAAAAGTAAACCAGGTAATTACAGGCCAGTGAGCCTGATGTCAGTAGTAGGTAAATTATTGGAAGGTGTTCTGAGAGATCGGATATATAATTATTTGGACAGCCAAGGGCTGATTAAGGATAGTCAGCATGGCTTTGTGCATGTTAGGTCGTGTTTAACGAACCTTGTAGAGTTTTTCGAGGAGGTTACCAAGAAAGTAGATGAAGGAAAGGCTGTGGATGTTGTCTACATGGACTTTAGTAAGGCCTTTAACAAGGTCCCACATGGGAGGTTACTTCAGAAGGTTCAGACACTTGGTATCCATGGAGAGGTTGTAAATTGGACTCGAAATTGGCTGTGTGGGAGAAGACAGAGAGTGGTAGTGGATGATTGCTTCTCAGACTGGAGGTCTGTGACTAGTGGTGTGCCTCAGGGATCTGTGCTGGGACCATTGTTGTTTGTTGTCTATATCAATGATTTGGATGATAATGTGGTGAATTGGATCAGCAAGTTTGCTGATGACACTAAGATTGGAGGCGTTGTGGACAGCGAGGAAGGCTTTCAAAGCTTGAAGATCTGGACCAACTGGAAAAATGGGCCAGAAAATGGCAGATGGAATGTAATGCGGAAAAGTGTGAGGTGTTACATTTTGGTAGGTCAAACCAAGGTAGGACATATGCAGTAAATGGTAGGGCACTGAGGAATGCAGAGGAACAAAGGGATCTGGGAGTTCAGATACATAGTTCCCTGAAAGTGGTGTCACAGGTAGACAAGGTTGTAAAGAAAGCTTTTGGCATACTGGCCTTCATAAATCAAAGTATTGAGTATAGGAGTTGGGATGTTATGGTGAGGTTGTATAAGACATTGGTGAGGCCAACTTTGGAGTATTGTGCGCAGTTCTGGTCGCCTAACTACAGGAAGGATATCAATAAGATTAAGAGAGCGCAGAGAAGATTTACTAGGATGTTGCCGGGTCTTAAGGAGTTGAGTCACAGGGAAAGATTAAGTAGCTTAGGACTTTATTCCTTGGAGCGTATTTTACAAAATTATGAGGGGTCTAGACAGAGTAAATGCGAGGAGGCTCTTTCCACTTAGATTAGGAGAAATAAACACAAGAGGACATGGCTTTAGGGTGAAAGGGGAAAGATTTAAGGGAACATTAGGGGGAACTTCTTCACTCAGAGAGTGGTGAGAGTGTGGAATGAGCTACCATCTGACGTGGTAAATGCGGGCTTACTCTTAAGTTTTAAGAATAAATTAGATAGATACATGGATGGGAGAGGTCTGGAGGGTTATGGACTGGGTGCAGGTCAATGGGACTAGCGGAATAATATTTCGGCACAGACTAGAAGGGCCAAATGGTCTGTTTTCTGTGCTGTAGTGTTCTATGGTTCTAACATGCCACGACATGACACAGCACAACACGGCACAGCACCACGTGGCACAGCACCACGCGGCACAGCACCACACAGCACTACATGGCATAGCTAAACATGGCATAACACAACATGGCACAGCACCACACAACATGGCACTGCACAGCATGGCACAGCACAACATGGCACGGCACAGCTCAATGTGGCACAGCACATCATGGCACAACATGGCACACCACAACATGGCACAGCACAACACAGCACTGCACAACATGGCACAACATGGCACAGCACCACATGGAACAGCACAACACAGCACAGCACGGCACAACAAAACATGGCACAACACGGCACAGCACTACACGGCACAGCACTACATGGCAAAACACAGCACAGCAAAACATGGCACAGCACTACACGGCAAAACACAGCACAGCACAACACGGCACAACAGAATACAGCACAACATAACACAATATAGCACAGCACAAAATGGCACAACACGACACTGCAAAACACAGTGCAGCTCAACACGGCACAGCACAACACAGCACGACATGGCACAGCATAACACGGCACAACGCAGCACAATAAAA
This sequence comes from Carcharodon carcharias, assembly GCF_017639515.1. NCBI lineage: Eukaryota > Metazoa > Chordata > Chondrichthyes > Lamniformes > Lamnidae > Carcharodon > Carcharodon carcharias. The sequence goes on from NC_054469.1 coordinate 199,386,273, forward strand.
CATGGCACGACATGGCACAGCACAACACGGCACAACATGACAGCACAACACAGCATGACACGACACAGCACAACACGACACAGCACAACACGGCATGACATGACACTGCACAGGAAAACAAAGCACAACACGGCACGGCACAGCACAGCACAGCACGGCACAACATGACATGACACATCACAATGCCGCACAGCACAACACCGCACAGCACAAAAGATACAGCACAATACGGCACAGCACAGCATGGCACAGCACAACATGGCACAGCACAACACGGCATAGCACAACACGGCACAGCACAGCATGGCACAGCACAGCATGGCACAGCACAACATGGCACAGCACAACACGGCACAGCACAGCATGGCACAGCACAGCATGGCACAGCACAACATGGCACAGCACAGCATGGCACAGCACAGCATGGCACAGCACAGCATGGCACAGCACAACATGGCACCGCACAACACGGCACAGCACAGCATGGCACAGCACAGCATGGCACAGCACAGCTCAACATGGCACCGCACAACATGGCACAGCACAGCTCAACGTGGCACCGCACAACATGGCACAGCACAGCTCAACATGGCACCGCACAACACGGCACAGCACAGCATGGCACAGCACAACATGGCACAGCACTGCAGCATGTGTGCAGCACAATGTGATGGCGCGCAACAGTAATTTCCAGGCTACAATCTCAAAACCTTTGGCAGCTTCCATAGATTGACTTTCCCTAATGATTCTGATCATGGGGGTAGAGTTTCTGCTTTGGATGCAGTCAGCAATCTAGGCTTCAATTGTGCACAAATTTGCGTTAGCTTTCTGAACTAAGATAATATTTCCCCTTAAACTCATTGCATAATCTCAAACTCAGACATTAAACCTCAATCAGGCATGTTTTGGAATGTAATTGTTTATATTTCCCTTTCCACTAAAGAAAATTCCTTCATATCTTTAAGAGTGGTAACCAGGTGCAGTTTTAGTAACACAGCTGAAAATGAGGTTTATCACAAAAAATGACGTGTTTAATAAGAGTGCCTAGTCCATCACCTGTGACTGAATATGTCAAAATGACTATAACAGAAATATACAGAACCATTTACTAGTTTTAGTGATGCACACTGGTCAATTACTGAATACATTTTACAACATACCAATTAAAAACCTTTACAAGGTGCCTAGTACCTCTAACCAGCTTAATTTTAACAACCCCCTTGAAGGGCATCCAATGGGACCAATTCGAAGACACCCCACCGTGATCAATTCATTTGACCCCTGGCCTTGTCCAGTTCAGTAGGCAGGGCCAGCTGCTAGTGTGATATTCTCTTTAAACCACCATAAAGGGTCGCAGGAACCTAATTTGCACGGGACATGATTTGTGCTTGAAATTCCTCAAGCACTGGTTTTGCACTGGTTTGGTTGGCTTGTGATGATTGTGCTGCAAACACAAGTACAGCTGAGTGGAAACTCCACCCCCAGCAACAGTTTCTTGTGTTAATTTTTCTAGCTCCATTAAAAGGCTGGATTAGCGTTATCCATTGTCCAGTTACCAGGGAATTGTTCCAAGTGCTAACCCCCTGCAAGACTAGGATTTTAAAATTCTTTTTTGGTGTATGGGTGTGTTGGCACCATCCCTAATTACTCTTGAAAAGGCAATGGTGAGTCTCATAGTTCCCAGCAAAATGATTAAGGTACTAAAATCAACACCCAGGTATATTATACTAGTTATAAAGAGATAAAATTCACTTAAGATATTAAGAGCTTCTAGGGGCTGGATTTCCAAATTGGGATTGGGAACCCTCCGCCCCAATAATTTCTAGGTCCCCAACTCTACACCTCAACTGCATCCTTTATTTTTAAATTTAAATGCACTTATTGGGAAGGGAGTGAGCTAATGCACTTAATTAGAGATGCTGAGCACCTCCAGGAAGCAGGAGCTGCCTGCATGGTGCCAGCAGTAAAGGCAAATGGCAGCCATTTTTAGGCCAGCCACTGCGTTACCTGATAGAGCCGACAGCTCTTTAGAAGTCCCGGAGGTGAAACACAATGGAAAGTGGTCATAGGTGCCATGTCAGCATTCTATCCGGCGTTAGTTGACACATCAACGTTCATTTTTAGACAGAAGCAGATAAACTTTCTTTGGCCCCGTAATGAACTTGACAGTCTAATGTGCACCAGATCGCTCAGGTTTGCCGAAAAACATTTAAAACTTCCATTCTCCACCAGACAGGCCCCTTAACAAGCTCCTTAAGGAGCTTAATGGGATGCTAATTGGTGGTGAGTGGATTCCTCATTCCCTTCCTCTGCCAGCCCTTTGAAAATCTGAAACGGCCCTAGAGGTATTAGGACCCTTGAACTGAGTGAGGGCAGTAAAAAGGACATTTAAGATTCAACCACATTGCCATGGGCTGGAGTCACATGTGGGCCAGACCAAGTAAGGACCTTCGGGACCACCATTTTGAAATTGCACCCGCACTGGGTCCTGAGCCTGAGGCCATTTGAAAATCCAGCACTAGGTGTCTGATTGCTGAATCATCCAGTCCACAACAGCCATAATCTGTGTGAGCCTGGATATTGGAAGAAAGAAGCAGCAACTTGCACTTGCCTCACATCTTTCACAACTGCAGGATATCCCAATGTACATTATAGTGATCTGCTTTTGAACATGGCCACTGCAATTATGTGGGCAAGTATGGCAGCCAATCTATGCACAACTAGGTCTCACTGAGGCAATGAGATGAATGACAAGCTCATTTCTTTTGGTCCAGTTGGTTGAGGGCTAAATGTAATAACAGTTAGAGGGGAGATGATGGCATAGTGATAATGTAACTGGACAAGTAATCCAGAGGCCTGGGCTAATGATGTGGGGACACATCATGGCAGCTGGTGAAATTTAAATGCAATTAATAATACTGGAATTGAAAATAGCCTTAGTGACACTATGACTGTCCACTGCTTCTTTGTTAGTCCCTATGCTTGTCCACTGCTTCCTCTTTAACTATTATGATTGCCACTGCTTCCTCTTTATCTACTGAGAGTCTCCATTGTGCCCTCTTTTGCCACTGTGCATTTTCACTTTTTTCTCTTTGGACATATCAATGTCCAATGGGCCATCTTTGGCCACTGTGCTATCATTTGCCACTGTGACTGTATAGTATGCCCTCTTTGGCCACAATGACTTTGCCCTCTTGGCCACTGAATGGCTGGGCACAGAGAGAAGTCTTCTCAATAGAGCCTGGGCGCCTGCATGAGAAACTCGGTTCTAAAGCTGCAGACACCAGCCTGACTTGCTGCAGTATTGTGTGCATCCTGTTGTGAACCCAGCTCCCAGAGGCAAAAGCATAGAAGGTGCAAATAGCACTTTTGACAAAAAGATTAACTGTGAGCCAATGCACTACACTGTGATAGAACAAACGGGCTGCTGCACAAATCCAAGGAAGTCCCTCTGAACAAAAGTGCATTCTACATAGAATTATGGAATGAATGGTTACAGCACAGAAGGAGGCCATTTGGCATTTCACCTTCATGGCAGCTCCCTGCAAGAGCAGCTAAGTTAGCCCACTCTCTTGCCTTGCAGCCTTTTCTCTGTAGACCTGCAATATTTTTTCTCTTTGGCTAATTATCCAGTTCTCTTTTGAAAGCAATGATTGAATCTACCTCCACCACACTCAGGTACTGCATTCCAAATACTAACCACTTGCTGCAATAAAAGGCTATTGCTCATTTTGCCTTTAATTCTTTTGCCATTCACCTTAAGTCAATGTCCTCTGGTTCTCAACCCTTCCGTCAATGTGAACAATTTTGCACTACTTACTTTGTTCAGATTCTTCATGAATTTGAATACCTCTATCAAATCTCCTCTCCACATCACTTCTCTTAGGAGAAGAGTCCCAATTCTCTGATCATTCTACATAACGGAAGTCCCTCATCCATGGAATCATTTTCATGAATCTTTTATGGACTCTCTCCAATGCTTAAACACCCTTCCTAAAAGGTGGTGCCTAGAAAAGGACAAAATACTCCAGGTGAGGTTGAACGGTTTATAAAGTGTCACCACAATGTCATTGCTTTAATACTCCATGCCTTTATTTTTAAAGCTCAGGATCTTGTATACCTTTTTAACCACTTTCTCAACATAACTGTCACCTTCAATGATTTATGCACATACACCCTAGGTGCTTTAATTCCTGAACCCTTTTAGAATTGTAACCTTCATTTTATATTGCTTTTCCTTGTTCTTGCTAATAAAATTAATCACTTTACACCTCTCTGTATTAAATTGCATCTGCCATATGTCCACGAGTCTGTCTTTTTGAAATCTAGCATAATCCTCCTCAGAGTTCATAATACATTAAAGCTTTGTGTCATCTGCAAATTTTAAAATTGTGCCCTGTAAACTAAATCTAGGTCATTACATTAGATTAAGATAAGCAGTGGTCCTAACATCAGACCCTGCGGAACCCCACTATATAATTTCTTCGAGACCAAAAAATAACCGTATACCACTACTCTGTTTCCTGTCATTCACCCAATTTTGTATCCATTGCTGATACTGCACCTCTTATTCCACAGGTTTTGACTTTGTTGATGAGTGTGTGATGTGGTACATTATCAAATGCCTCTTGGATGTCCATGTGCACCCCATCAACATCAGTACCCTCACCAACCTTCCCTGTTACCTCATCAAAAAACTTAATCAAAAAAGTTAAACATCATTTGCTTTTAACAAACTGTGCTGGTAACTTTAATTAATCCACATTTCTCTGGTTGTCCATTAAATTTGTTCCAAATTATTGTTTCTAAAATCTTTCTCACCACCGAGGTTAAACTGACTGGCCTGTAATTGCTGGATTTACCCTTTCATCATTTTCTGAACCAAGATGTGCCATTTGCAATTCTCAAGTCATCTGACACCACTCCTGTGTCTAAGGAGTATTTAAAAATTATGGCCAGTGCCTCCACAATTTTCACCCTTACTTCTCTCACAGGCCTGGGAAGAGTATCCTGCAGTCAGCATCACGGGAAGCAGTCTGGGAAGAGTGTCCTGCAGTCAGCATCACAGTGAAGCAGTTTGGGAAGAGTGTCCTGCAGTCAGTTCTTGTTGAAAATAACAAGAATGACATCACAAGATAGCGCGAGAGAGGGGTGGAGAGATCAGAACCAGGGCAAGTGCAGGGAAGATTCAAAATGTGGTGTCAGCACAAAGGTGAGAGCTGATTAGTGAGTAGTGGGTAAGTGTTTTTTCTCCAGTTTTTCTCCAGTTTAAAATAGATTAAGATAAGTGTTCTGGTTTTTATTTAAAGTACATAAATAATTTAACTTTTTTTTAACTGTATTTAACTTAGAGTAAGGTTTTTTCAACTAGAGGCATAGCAGGGCAGCTCAGTCCTGTGTTATGTACCACCTGCAACATGTGGGAAGTCCTAGATGCTCCTTGTGCTCTGACCGACCACATGTACAGGAAGTGCCACCAGCTGCAGCTACTTGAGCTCCGGATTTCGGAGCTTGAGTGGCAGCTGGAGGCACTGAGGGGCATCCATGAGGCTGAGAGTTTCGTGGATAGCACATTTTTAGACGTGGTCACCCCACAGCTTACGGAAGTGCAGACAGAGAGAGAATGGATGACCATCAGTCAGAAGAAAGGTGGCAGGCAGGTAGTCAGGACATCCCCAGCATGCATCTCATTGAGAATCGTTTTTCTGTGTTGGAAAACGGTGAGAATGACGATTCCTCTGGGAAGTGCAGCCAAGCTCATGGCACTGTGAGTGGCTCAGTTGCACGGGGCTGGGAGGAAAAAGAGGGGAAGAGCAATAGTGGTAGGAGACTCGATGGTAAGGGGAACAGACAGGCGTTTCTGTGGCCATAGACATGATTCCAGGATGGTATGTTGCCTCCCTGGTGCCAGGGTCAAGGATGTCACTGAACTGCTGCAGGGTATTCTAAAGGGGAAGGGCAAATAGACAGAGTTTGTGGTACATATTGGTACCAACAACATAGGTAGAAAGAGGGATGAGGTCCTGCAAGCAGGATTTAAGGAGCTAGGAAGCAGATTAAAAAGCAGGACCTCAAAGGTACTAATCTCTGGATTAGTTCCGGTGCCATGCATTAGTGAGTATAGAAATAGGAGGTTAGTCCAGATGAATGTGTGGCTGGAGAGATAATGCAGGAGGGAGGGCTTTAGATTTCTGGGACATTGGGACCATTTCTGGGGGCGGGGAACCTGTACAAGGTGGATGGGTTGTACCTGAACCAGAATGGGACCAACATCCTTGCGGGAAGGTTTACTTTTGCTGTTGGGGAGGATTTAAACTAACTTGGTAGGGGGATGGAATACTGAGAGGAGGTTCAGCAGGGGAAGATGTACAGCCAAAATTAGAAGAGAGAGCAAGTGAGTCTGGAAGGCATAGAAATTATAGGCCAGTTAAGACACAAGGGAGCTTGGCAAGGTTGGATAGTATTTATTTTAATGCAAGGAATCTGTCGAATAAGGCAGATGAGTTGAGGGCGCAAATTAACACATGGAAGTATGATGTCATTGCTGTCACAGAGGCATGGTTGAGAAAGGAGCAGGATTGGCAGCTCAATATTCCAGGATATAGGGTCTTCAGGCGAGACAGGGAAGGAGGTAAAAGAGGAGGGGGTATTGCAATTTTGATCAAGGAATCAATTACAGCAGTAAGGAGGGATGACATCTTAGAAGGCTCCTCTAATGAAGCCATGTGGGTAGAACTAAAAATCAAAAAAGGAGCAATCACATTGCTGGGAATGTACTATAGGCCCCCAAACAGTCAGGAATAGAAGAGCAGATATGTAGGAAAATTTCAGAGAAATGTAAAAATAATAAGGTAGTAATAGTGGGGGATTTCAACTTTCCCAACATTAACTGGGCTAGTCATAGGTTGATAGGTTTAGAGGGAGTAGAATTCTTAAAATGCATCCAGGAGAGCTTTTTAAGCCTGTACGTAGAAGGTCCTACAAGAGAGGGGGCAGTCCTGGACTTAATTTTAGGGAATGACCTGGGCAAGTGGTAGAGAAATCAGAGTTCTAAATAGAAGGCCAATTTTAATAAGATCAGATATGATTTGGCCAGAGTGGACTGGGAGCAGCTACTTTTAGGTAAATCTGCGTCAGAGCAACAGGACTCATTCAAGAAGGAAATAGGGAGAGTACAGGGCCAACATATTCCAGTAAAGACAAAGGATGGGACCAACAAATCCAGGGAATCCTGGAATGGATAAAGAGAAAAAGGGAGGCTTATGGCAGATACTGAGGGCTCAAAACAGCAGAAGCCCTAGAGGAGTATAGAATGTGTAGGGGAAAACTTAAAAAGGAAATTAGGAGAGCAAAAAGGGGACATGAAAAAACATTGACAGGTAAAATAAAGGAAAATCAAAAGTTACTTTACAAGTACCTTAAGAGTAAAAGGATAACTAGGGAAAGAGTAGGGCCCATTAAGGACCATAGTGGTAATTTGTGTGTGGAGCCGGAAGATTTAGGTAGGGCTCTAAATGAATACTTTGTGTTGGCGTTCACAAGTGAGAGGGATGACATGGGTATGGAAATCAGGCAGAAAGACTGTGATATAATTAAAGAAATTAGCATTGAAAGGGAGGAGGTTCTAAATGGTCTGGCAGGCTTAAAAGTAGATAAATCTCCAGGCCCAGATGAAATGTATCCCAGGCTGTTGAGTGAGGCAAGTGAGGAGATAGCAGGGATGTTGGCAATAATTTTCTATACCTCTCTGGCCACAAGAGAGGTGCCAGAGGACTTATTCAAGAAGGGAGGAAGGGATAAACCAGAGAACTACAGGCTAGTCAGTCTAACCTCAGTGCTGGGGAAACTATTAGAAGCAATTCTGAGGGACTGAATTAATCTACACTTGGAGAGGCAGGGATTAATCAAGGACAGTGAGCATGGTTTTATTAAGGGGAGGCCATGTCTGACCAATTTGATTGAATTTTTCAAAGAGGTGACCAGGTCTGTAGAAGAGGGCAATGCATTTGATGTAGTCTACTTGGACTTCAGCAAGGCTTTTGATAAGGTCCTGCATAGGAGACTGATAATGAAGGTAAGAGCACATGGGATCCAAGGTAATTTGGCAAATTGGATCCAGAATTAGCTGAGTGGCAGGAAGCAGAGGGTGATGGTCGAAGGGTGTTTTTGTGACTGGATGCCTGTGTCCAGTGGGGTTCCACAGGGATCGGTGTTGGGTCCCTTGCTGTTTGTGGTATATATAAATGGTTTAGACTTGAATGTAGGAGGGTTGATCAGTAAGCTCGCGGATGACACAGAAATTGGTGGGGTGGTAAATAGTTAGGAGGATAGCCTTAGATTATAGGAGGATATAGATGGGGCTGGTCAGATGTGCTGATCAGTGGCAAATGGAATTTAAATTCAGATAAGTGTGAGGTGATGCACTTGGGTAGGTCAAACAAGGCATGGGAATACATGATGAATGGTAAGACCCTAGGAACTACCGAGGATCAGAGAGACCTTGGTGTGCATGTCCACCGGTCAAGGGGAAAAGTTCCTTCCTGTCTACCCTATCTATGCCCCTCATAATTTTAGACAACTGAATCATACCTGCCCACCGCCCCCCCCACACCAGCAGCGCCCCCCCCCCCCCCCCCTCCCCCCTCCCCCCCTCCCACCTCAATCCTCAATCTCCTTTCTCCAAGGAAACTAACTCCAGTCTATCCAATCTCTCCTCATAACTGAAACTCTCCAGCACAGGCAACATCCTGGTAAATCACCTCTGCACTCTCTCTAGTGCAATCACATCCTTCCTATAATGCTTTTGAGCATTGTTAGAGCTGCATTCATCCTGCAAGTTGAGAGTATTCCATCACACTCCTGACTTGTGCCTTGTAGATGTTGGACAGGCTGTGGGGAGTCAGGAGGTGAGTTACTCACTGCAGGATTCCTTGCCTCTGACCTGCTCTTGTAGCCATATTTATATGGCTGGTCCAGTTCAGCTTCTGGTCAATGGTAACCCACAGGATGTTGACATTGGAGGATTCAGTGATGGTAATGTCATTGAATGTCAAGGGGCATGATTAGATTCTGTCTTGTTAGAGATGATGTTATGATTTGGCAGATGGTAATTGCCTTGCTTTCTGGAACAAATAAGCACTTCTCTGGGATAGCTAGAGGCTGCTTTTCACAAGTCTGTCTTCGCACAGCCCACCTTTCAAGATTTCACAGGGCCACTCCCGATACAGCTTTCAATTTTTCTTTAAATATATTTTCCCCCTTTTTATCTCTAAACCCATTATTTTCACATCCCTTTGAAATTCAAACTCTTTCAAATATAAGATCTTTCTATCTTGTTTTGGGTCAATAAAAATATCATATCCCCACTATTTGTTTACCTATGAACTCCTGCAACATGCAAAATTGTTTCTCTGTCACCTTCTCATTCCCCTTGAAATTCAGCAACTGCTTAACTTATCTACTAATGCAATTGTTAGCTCTAACATATTTATGTGTACCCCACCTTAGCTCATCCATTTCCACTTCAAAATGCCTGCTTTTACATCTAATCTCTTTGATGATTTAAACTTTGCAGTCAGAGTGTCTACGTTCACATATATGCACTTTAAATCTAATTTAGATCTTTTACATTCTGATCCCACCTTATGCCTATTATTTCTTACTCTATTGCTATCTGTTCCTCCAAATCTTTTGTGCACCTTGTTTCCCCTTTCTAATGTTACATCCTGGTTCTCATCGCCCTGCCAAGTTAGCTTAAACCCTGCTCAAAAGCATTAGCACACCGGCCTGCAAGGTCATTGGTCCTGGCCCTTGCCCTATACCTGTCCCGCTGCACAGCCCCACCTTGCCCAGAACTGGGCCAAATGCCCCAGAAATCTAAAGCCCTCCTACACAATCTCTTCAGCCACACATTCATCTGCTCTATCCTCCTAGTTCTATAATTTATAGCATGTGGCATCAGCAATAATCCAGAGATTAGAATGTTTGCTTTCTTGTCTCCTTCCTAGCTCCCTAAAATCTATCTCCAAGACATCATCCCTGTTTCAACCCATGTCATTGGTACCGACATAATTACGCCTGACACATACTTACCCAACACGCATGCATTCACAGGAATAAACGGAGCAGAGACAAGATGCTTCCCTATGGATAAGTGAGAAAAAAAAAATCGAGAGGTGAGTTAACAGAATTCTTTTTTCATATACCACCCAATGTGTGGAACAGAATTTGAGATAAGTGCTGTGAGGCAAAAACCCTGAAATCATTTAAGAAATCATTAGTTTTTTTCTGGGTGGGTGGATCAAAATAAGCCTTAGGCCTTTAGTCATCCATAATTATCTTGTGACCATACAGAGTTTGTTAAAAGAGGGACACCTGCTTGCAATCATGTTGGGAAATGAAAGGGCACAAAAAGATGACTGGAGAAAGTATATAGTAAAACAGATGAAGGATGGGGAACCAAATACATCAGCTTCACTCAAGTGTTTTTGTTATAACTTTTATGTTCAGTGGAGGTGGATAAATGAACATGAGTAGGCCATTCAGTCTCTTCAGTATGTTTCACCATTGCTGATCTGAACCTCAATCTCCTTTAATCATCTCTTTCCATTTCCCTTTGTTGAATATTTCATATCTTGGGTCTACTCAGAGGTGACACTGTATGTAACAGTGCTTTAAAATGCCCACTCCATGCTATAGCTCCGTCTTCCAGCAACCTTCTACAATTTGTTTACTTTTCCTTGAGTCGACACACAGGCTTAACCAATCAAGCACAGTGAACATCGACAGCAAACAGACTCACATAATCAAACACAGAATCATTAAAAACTATACCCTTGATGCCCTTACCCAACAAAATTCTCATCAATCCCAGTCTTGAAAATTTCAATTGTCACAGCATCCACAGGCTTTCTGCAGAGAGAGTTCCGGATTTGCAATACCTCCCAGGTGAAAAATTGTTTGCTAATTTCAATCATAAATGGCCAGCTCTAATGTTAAGATGCGCCCAAGCTAAGGTGTTTGCACTCCCATTATGATAAATTGGATTTGTCTGTATAGCTGTTTAACCTGAATGGCTTTGGGCTCCCATTTCATGCCAACAAACCATAAGATTGCCATAATACCTTTGGGTAATTCAGAAGTTGTTGCTGGTTCCCACTGTGCTTTAGGTTTTGCTTTGATTGTTTCTTGTAGTCAATGCTGTTTTATGTGAGCTCAGTATGGGTGCTTTTTTAAGGGTTTGTACACAAACTTCTAATTAATCAGTAATTATCTTACTTCAGATTTCCACATCTGGTCAGAAAAATGAATTGCGACAAATCTCCAGCACAGAAATAGGCCATTCAGCCTAACTAGTCTGTGCTGGCATTTTTATTTACACATTCTTGGGATGCTGGCATTGCTGGCAAGGCCACATTTATAGCCCATCCCTATTGGCCCTTCAGAAGGTGGAAGTGTGCCACCTTCATAAGCTGCTGCGTCTATGTGGTGTATAGGTACATCACAGTGTTGTTAGGAAGGCAGTTCCAGGATTTTGACCCATTGCTGACGAAGGAACGGTGATAAGAAGTTCCAAGTGAGGATTGTGCATGACTTGGAGGGGAATTTGCAGGTAGTGGTGTTCTCATGTACCTGCTGCCCATGTCCTTCTAGGTTCTAAAGGTCTCGGGTTTAGAGGGTGCTGTTGAAAGAGCCTTGATGAGTTTCTGCAATCCATCTTGCACATGGTGCATATTACAGCCACTGTATGCTGGGGCCTTCTCCCATATTTATTTAACCTTATAAACTTCCTAATCCTTCTATTCTTTCCTCGTCTGTATGTTTATCTAGCTTCCCTTTAAATGTACTATTTGCCTCAACTATTCCTTCAGGTAATGAGTTCCACAGTCTTATTCTCTTTGGTAAAATAAGTTTATCCTGAATTCCCTATTGGATTTATTGGTGACAAGTGAAAAGGAAAGCAAGAACAAATCTATCGCTATAATATTTTTATGAGGGACACGTATATATTTGGTGCTATGGCAACATGCTGTCTAGCTGGCTGGCGTATTTTATAGATGTGAGTGCAAGAATAGCGGATCTGATGACAGTTTGAAATGTGTTAAATAGGACTAAATGCTGCACTCGCTGTGGGGGCTGACTGTAATTAGAAGGATATTGAGGTGATTAAACTGCACATAATAACGAAGGTGACTCTGACTTCGTGCGAAGTGTGAGTGGCTAATTCAGATTGCTCTCTGGTACTAACTGAAAATCTTGCCGCCGTTAGTGATGAACAGGAAAAGACCTTTTAGAGGTATAAACGATACTAAGCTAAAATGGAAAAGGTAAATTGGAGCACTGTTTGTAATTGAAGCCTGACTTCAGGACTAGATATGGATGGGTAGAACTGGGCAAAAATCAAGTTCTGGGCTGATATCGGGCATGAATTCTCCAATGCAAAGAATGACTGATACCAGATATTGTAATGAAAGCAACAGCTTCAAATTCATTCATTGGACAGTTAGACAATGCTGGATAGGAGTACTGTCAATTAATTAGAAGGATAGACTGGATAGGTTGAATAGCTCCTCTCATCTGGAATTATCTGTGGGATTTTGCTTAAAAGTAGAATTTAATGAGGCTTCTGATGAAAGGTCATTGGCCTGATATGATAACTGTTTCTCTCAACAGATGCTGCCTGAATTCCTGTGTGTTTCCAGCATTTTATCTTTTCATCTCAGATTCCCAGCACTTTGCTCTTGTGTTGATCAGATATAATTTTGCTTAAATGGTCTTGCAACATTTTGAAGTTTGAGCACCCTTTGATCACCTAAACCCTGAGGTGAATGAGAAACCTGAAACAGTCTTTTGTGTATTGCTCTGTTAATGTGAAGAATATATCCAAGGCTGAGTTAAATAGATTTTTGATCGACAAGGGAGTCAAGGTCTGGGGTGGACAGATAGGAAAGTGGAGCTGAGGTCACAATCAGATTAGCCATGACCTTATTGAATGGTGAAGCAGGCTCGAGGGGGCAAATGGCCTACTCCTGCTTCTAATCTTTGTGTTCTTGTAATCTTTCTTGTCCTAGCTTTCTGTCAGAAAAATAATGTCAATTATTAGTTTACACAGCAGAGAGGAAACTCTTAAAGAACAATTGGCTTCATTATCTGTGATAAAGTGGAGTGCCATGTACCTTTAAGAGAATGCAAATGTGACAGTACTGACCAATCACTGTACAGTGCTGGCTACTGGTTAACAGGAAACCTAGAGCTGGAGGTGGTTGTGGGAGCACGCAAGGATTTCTGCCTTCCATTGCAATAAACAATCACGGTTTGTTCTTATGTCAGTCTCTCTCTGCTATTCATAGCAAGCATCAACTAGCAAGTGTATATGAAGCTGTGCAATTTGAGTTTGCTTGTCTAGTGAACTCATAGACTCAAGACATAAAACTGATGACGAGGATAAAAAAATTGTAAGACCTCTGAGTAAGAATCCACAAAACAGGTGAGCAAAACGTTAGAAAGAGAATCTGTACTTATGTTGTCAGATAGGTGGCAATCAGAGCAGAAAGCATTGCTGCAGCTTTAACTTTGAGAAAAAAATCCCTGCAGAATCGTGATCATGGGGATCCCACCAAAACTTGAAAAGAGCTTGGAACACAGCACAGAGAAGCTGACAGCTGCCGAGACAGAGTTGAAAAAAAAAGTGACTGCTTTTAAAGTGGCAATACATTTAAAGAGGTACATGAAAGAAAAGTGGCAATGGACAGAAAATTATAAGACACTCCAGAGAGAGGGCAACTCTGCTGAAGGCAACAACAGTCAAGAAAGCCACAGTAAGCCAAACACCTGAATTTGTCATTAACTGGGAAGCTATTGGAAACACAGTTCCCTTGCAGTTATTCACGATGCCACAGTGCGGGTGTGTTGACCTATTCGACCCTATTTCAGATGACTGGTCTTAGTATGTCAAATGCCAACGCTCTTTTTTGCCGCAAACGACATCACAGGGGAGGAAAAGAAGAGGGCGATTCTTTTGTCCATTTGCGGGAGCAAAACATATGGGCTGATCCGCAGCCAGAATCCATATAGACCTAAACGCAACTCCTAGATTTATAAGAGCCAGACCAATCCCTTATACTCTACAGGACAAAGTAGAAGTCGAACTGAATATACTGGAAAAATTGGGCATCCTACAACCAGTGCAATTTTCTGAGTTTGGACCAAAGTGTGCGTTTATGCGGTGACTATAAGCTAACTGTCAATAAGGTGGCCAAACTTGATACCCAAGATTGGGGAATTGTATTTAAAGTTGGCAGGGGGCACCACATATTCAAAATTAGACATGAGTCATGCCTACCAGCAGGTAGAGTTGGAAAAGGACTCTAGGGAATTTGTCACCATTAATACACACCGAGGATCGTATCAATACACACGTCTACTCTTCAGGGTCTCCTCGGCATGTGCTATTTTCCTAAGAACAATGAAAAACTTGCTCCAAGAACTGCCCCATGCTATCGTTTACTTGGATGACGTATTGGTCACGGACTGACCGGTGATGAACACTTATCAAATCTAGAAGATGTACTCAAACACTTCGCACAAGCTAGGATATGTTTAAAACAAGAGAGGCATCTGTTCCAAGCTAAGGAGGTAGTATGCTTGGGCCACAGGGTTGACGCGCAGGGCCTGCATCCTTTGGAGGAAGAATTCCAGGCCATTCCCGAGGCACCTGCCCCCTAGATATGCCTTCTTAGGCATGATAAACTACCACAGCCGATTCCTCCCAAATCTCTCAACTGTTCTGGCCCCATTGTACGGCCTGCTTAAGAAGAACCAGAAATGGAGTTGGCAAGCCCTGCACCAAGATGTCTTCCTGAAATTGAAGTGATTGTTAAGATCATTGGTCTTGTTGGTCCACTTTGACCCCAAGAAGGAATTAATTTTAACATGTGACCCGTCCCCTTATGAAATAGGGGCTATCCTTTCACATCGGATGGTGAATGGCTCCGAGTGACCTGTTGATGATACATCTCGCATACTCTGTGTCACAGAGTGATGATGTTCCCAAATTAAAAAGGAGGGCTTATCTAATGTGTTCGGCATCCGGAAGTTTCATCAATATCTCCACAGTCGCCATTTCCATATTATAGCCGAGCACAAGCCCCTACTAGGATTATTTGGAGAAGATAAAGCGATACCACCTATTGCATCAGCTCACATCCAGAGATGGGCACTAATATTAGCCGTCTACAAACCCACTTTTGTTCATCATTCAGGTAGTCAAACCTCACATGTCGACGCACTAAGTTGTCTTCCCCTGCCAGCTAATAACAGGGAGACTCCAATTCCCCAGGAACTGGTCTCAGAGCTATATTTTCTGGATTCCTCCCCTATTCAGACCAGAGAAATCCATGAGTGGAGAAGTTGGAACCCACTATTGACAAAGGGAAAATATAAAAATAAGATAATTCAATGAGAATGGCCATTGAGCTGTTCAGGATTGTGGCTCTTGAGAAAATGCCAGTGAATACGTTGCCAAGAAGTTGGAACCATATTCAATAAGGAGCAGGTCTTGAATGGTTGGTCAGGTGGATCTGAATCCGAGGGGATGAAGCCCTATTCTGATCACAAGTATGAACTCTCCTGCCAGGATGGCATATTACTCTGGGAAGCAAGGGTTATCGTGCCCCTGAGGGGGCAAAGGCCATTATTAGCTGACTTACATAGCGCTCACCCAGGCAATAGCAGAATGAATTGCTCGCTCACAGCTATTTGTGATGGCTAGGCATGGACTTGGATATCGAAACCCTGGTCAAAAGCTGCCCTCAATGCCACCAGGTGCAAAAGCTCCCCTCCTTAGCTCCATTGCACCCATGGGAATGGTCGGGGCGGCCATGGGTGTGCCTCCTCGTCGATTACGTGGGACCCTTCTTGGGCACAATGTTCCTTTTACTGATTGATTCCTACTCTAAATGAATGGACATCTATGAAGTCCGGTCGCCCACGTCAGCTACCACCATAGGCCGTTTGCGGCAGAGTTTTGCAGTGCATGGGTTGCCAGAGGTCCTTGTGTCCGACAACAGGGCCGCTTTTATCAGTGGGGAGTTCCATAGGTTCACGACCCTTAACGGCAGTATCCACATCAAAACCTCATCTCACCACTCAGCCTCGAATGGCATGGCTGAGCGGGCAGTCCAAACATTTAAATCCGGGATGAAAACAATAGAAGGAGATTCCATTGGCATGAGATTGCCCTGGTTCTTGTTCGCATATTGGACCAAGCCACATTCAACGATCGGCATTGCCCCGCAGAACAACTAATGAAAACACATCTCCGCACCCGCCTGGCCATTATCCAGCCGAATTTGAAGGGAGGGTGGAGAAAAGCCAAGTGGCACGGAAGACCAGGCATGATGGTTATGGTCGCAAAAGAAGTTTCACAGTGGGAGATGCGGTCCTCGCGGAGAACTTTGGAGATAGGCCCAATTGGCTGTTAGGCGAGGTGAGTGCAGTAACAGGGCCCAACACCCTACACCAATCCCACAACAAGAAATGCAGTGTTCACCTATGCTTGAGTCTGTGCTGCATGTAGAGGACAGGTCACATGATTTGGAAGTACTGGTGGAGCCTGTGGGACCTGATGGGTTCGGGGAGACAAACCTGTCAATTTCCTCTGAGGAACCAAGAGGACAACTGAAGCCTGAAAATGAGATCTCGGAAATACCAGCTGAGGTGGTTGTTGAACTACAACACTCAGCACATCCGAGAAAGCTTCCTGAGAGACTTGATTTGTAAGTGGTTATTAGTGTAAGTAGTTCACACATTATTAACACAAAAATAGAATTACCTGGAAAAACTCAGCAGGTCTGGCAGCATCGGCGGAGAAGAAAAGAGTTGACGTTTCGAGTCCTCATGAACCTTCAAAAGAACTGAGTGAATATTAGGAGAGGGGTGAAATATAAGCTGGTTTAAGGTGGGCAGGGCGGCGGGGGGGGGGGGGCGCGCTGTGGGGGCAGAGAAGTGGGGGTGGGGGGTGGTGTGGTTGTAGGGACAAGCAAGCAGTGACAGGAGCAAATAATCAAAAGATGTTACAGACAAAAGAACAAAAGAACACAGAGGCGTTGAAGGTGGTGATATTATCTAAACAAATGTGCTAATTAAGAATGGATGGTAGGGCACTCAAGGTACAGCTCCAGTGGGGGTGGGCTGGAAAGACTAGCAGGGCATAAAAGATTTAAAAATAATGGAAATAGGTGGGAAAAGAAAAATCTATATAAATTATTGGAAAAAACAAAAGGAAGGGGGAAGAAACAAAGGTGGTGGGGATGGAGGAGGGAGTTCAAGATCTAAAGTTGTTGAATTCAATATTCAGTCCAGAAGGCTGAAAAGTGCCTAGTCAGAAGATGAGGTGCTGTTCCTCCAGTTTGCGTTGAGCTTCACTGGAACAATGCAGCAAGCCAAGGACAGACATGTGGGCAAGAGAGCAGGGTGGAGTGTTAAAATGGCAAGAGACAGAGAAGTTTGGGTCATTCTGAGGTTTCAGTCTGTCTGCAAGAAAGACCCAAACGTCCCTGTTGCTTGCCATTTTAACACTCCATCCTGCTCTCTTGCCCATATGTCTGTCCTTGGCTTGCTGCATTGTTCCAGTGAAGCTCAACGCAAACTGGAGGAACAGCACCTCATCTTCTGACTAGGCACTTTTCAGCCTTCTGGACTGAATATTAAATTCAACAACTTTAGATCTTGAACTCCCTCCTCCATCCCCTTTTCCGTTTCTTCCCTCTTCCTTTTGTTTTTCCAACAATTTATATAGATTTTTCTTTTCCCACCTATTTCCATTATTTTTAAAACTTTTATGCCCTGCTAGTCTTTCCACCCCACCCCGACTAGAGCTGTACCTTGAGTGCCCTGCCATCCATTCTTAATTAGCACATTCGTTTAGATAATATCACCACCTTCAACACCTGTGTTCTTTTGTTCTTTTGTCTGTGACATCTTTTGATTATCTGCTCCTGTCACTGCTTACTTGTCCCTACAACCACACCAGCTGCCCCAACTTCTCTCCCGCCACACCCCCTCCCCACCTTAAACCAGATTATATTTCACCCCTCTCCTAA
Source organism: Carcharodon carcharias (assembly GCF_017639515.1). Taxonomy (NCBI): domain Eukaryota; kingdom Metazoa; phylum Chordata; class Chondrichthyes; order Lamniformes; family Lamnidae; genus Carcharodon; species Carcharodon carcharias. Next base: position 199,404,374 of record NC_054469.1, read on the forward strand.
TATTCACTCAGTTCTGTTGAAGGGTCATGAGGACTCGAAACGTCAACTCTTTTCTTCTCCGCCGATGCTGCCAGACCTGCTGAGTTTTTCCAGGTAATTCTGTTTTTGTTTTGGATTTCCGGCATCTGCAGTTTTTTGTTTTTATCACACACTATTAAGTTTGTCAACTGTCTTTTTTAAGTAAAGGGGGAGGGATGTAATAAAGTGGAATACCATGTACCTTTAAGAGAATGCAAGTGGACTAACCATTTGACAATACTGACCAATCACTGTACAGCATGGGCTACTGGTTAATAGGAAGTCTTGAGCTGGAGGTGGTTGTGGGAGCATGCAAGGATTTATTTCTCTGTCTTCTGTTGCAAGAAGCAATGACAAGTTTGTTCTTATGTCTATCTCTCTTCATTACTGATAGTGAGCATCAACTAACGTGTGTGTGAAGGTGTGCAATTCGAGTTTACTCGACTAGTGAACTCATAAACTCAAGACATAAAATTATCCTTGAGCAATTATCATTTAGTTTCTCTTCCTTCAACACAGTCTTGTCATAGAAATATAGAAACATAGAATATAAGAGCAGGAGTAGGCTATTGGGCCCTTCGAGCCTGCACTGCCATTCAATCTGATCATGGCTGATCCTCTATCTCAATGCCATATTCCTGCTTTCTCCCCATCCCCCTTGATGCCTTTTGGAGTCCATCTATCTATTTCCTTCTTAAATATATTCAGTGACTTGGCCTCAACAGCCTTCTGTGGTAGAGAATTCCACAGGTTCACCACCCTCTGAGTGAAGAAGTTTCTCCTCATCTCAGTTCTAAATGGCCGACGCCGCATCCTGAGACTGTGACCCTTTGTTCTAGGCCCCTCAGTTAGAGAAAACATCATTCCTGCATCCAGTCTGTCCATCCCTGTCAAAATTTTATATGTTTCAATGAGATGCCCTCTCATTCTTCCAAACTCCTGCGAATATAGGTCTAGTCGGCCCAATCTCTCCTCATATGACAGCCTGTCTCTTGTCTCATTCATCCTTTGAGAAGACAATGACCATGTTCACCATCTGGGCTGTTTGGTAGCGTTTGGATGGGTATGTAGGTGACAACAAAGGTCGATCTGCGCCCAGAAGGTTCTGCTGCAAATAGGATAGGATGCTGGGAGAGAATTGAGTTTCGGACAAGTTGCTGGGATTTCCTCTCCTTGCATTTTCTCTCTGCCTCTGATATGCACTTACTTTTGGAGGAGGTCTCATTGTTTTTTATTTGATTGCTCCAGCTGCCACGATCCTGGGTGAGTTTCTCCCGGGATACAAAATCAATATCCAAACTCCTAAATGAACGTGTCAGAGCATCCTTGTGGGTGCTTCCTTTCACTGCTTGAGAGTGTAACCCAGACTCAAGCTCTCCGTAGAAGAATCGTTTTAGTAAGTGAATGTCAGGCATTCTGGCTACCTGACCAGGCTAACTCATTCGTGACTGTCTCAATATGGTGTAGATGCTTGGCAACCCAGCTTGAGTGAGCACCTCAGTGTCTGGTGTTTTGTCCCAACATCTGTTCTTCAAAAGCACCCAAAGGTAGCTCAGTTGAAAGTGGTTCAGTATCTTGGCATGACACTGCGCACAGTTCAAATCTCGCTTGTGTAGAGCAGCATTACAGAACTATTGCTCTATAGACTTTCAGTTTGGTAGGCAGACTTACTTCTCTTCATTCCCAGGCTGATGTTTGAAGCCTGCCGAAGGCTACACTTGATTTGGCAATCTTTGCATATATTTCATTGTCAACAGAGACAATTAGAGAGAGTGTGCTGCCGAGATAAATGAACATATCCACTGCTAGCAGGTTCTGTTCACAGACTGAAACCTTGGGCTTTAAGTAGAGCTATCCTGGAGCAGGCTGTTACATTACTTCCGTTTCCTTTGTGCTGATCATAAGACTGAAATTGTCGTATGCATTGGAGAACAAGTACATGATGCACCGCAGGTCCAGCTCTGACCTGACAGTTGGTGCACAGTCATCAACAAACAGGAAACCTGGAAGTATGTCTTTGGAGACATCTGGATCACCATCATGGAAGGCATCGAAGAGCATGGCGGAGAAAACATGCTGAAGAGGGTTGGCACTAGCACACAGGCCCTGTTTACCACCATTAATGATTGGGAATGGCTCGGCACCATCATCCTGGACACATGGAGCATGCCATCATGAAACTGTCGAAGCACTGTGATGAATTTCTCAGTGCAGCTGAATTTCTCCATTACCTTAAGACCCTCATGGCTGATGTGTCAAAGGCCATGGTCAGATCAGTAAACATGGTGTAGAGGTCCTAGCTCTGTTCTTAGCATTTCCACCAGAGCTGCCTAACTGCAAACACTATATCAGTAGTTCCTTGATTTTTCCTGAAACCGCACTACAGCCGATCCTGGTTATGATGCTGCACTAAGCAGTTCAGGAGGATTCTAGTGAAGATGCTGCAGGTGACATGGAGGAGGAGTGAGATTCCTCTATGATTGTCACACGATTAGTAAGTTCCTTTCCACTTGTCCAGGTGGAAGATGTAGGTATCTTTGTAATCTTACAGGATAGTTTCTTACTCCCATATGGACAAAAAAAAAGTGAGCTTCTTGACTAGCTGACCTCCAGCCTTGTAGATCTCAGCTGGGATAGCACCAGCTCTTGGAACTTTGCCGCTAGTCAGCTGTTTGATTGTATTCATCATTTCTAACAGCATGGGAGGGTCATCAAGAAAGCTGTTGATGGCAACCAGTGGCAGCCTGTTGGTTGATTCTTCATTGATGAATGATGACTGATTGAGGGTGTGGTTAAAGTGCTCTCTCCATCTTTCTAAATTTTGGGCTTTCTCTCTGAGCAGTGTTGACCCATCGGCATCGAGGATTGGTGATCAACCAGTAGACTGGGGCCTGGAGACAGATTTCAGAGCATTGTAGAATCTTTTCCAGCCTTTGTGGTCTGCATATATGACTGAAGTTTGTCAGCTTACTGATTCAGCAGAGTTTCTTGCATCTATCTGAGCTTGCAGTGGATAGTCCTATGGATGTTTTGGTGAGCATCATGCTTGGATAGTGATAACTCATCATTGATGTAAACCCTGTAGAGGTGATGTTTTTCCTCCAGTAGTTTCTGGATTACCTCATTATTTTCATTGAACAATCTTGAGGTTTACAAGAGGTAGAGACACAGGATTCTAGAGCAGTGAACTACACTGTATCACTGAAACTGGTCCAGTCATCCTCAAATCAGTGAGTGACCATTTTTGCTGTATACGGATGACTCAGAGAGATTCCTTCATGATTACCTCTTGAGCCTTGAGATATTGAGAAGCTTCTGGATCTTCATACCCTGGGGCTGTCTAAGGGTACAGATCTTGATATTTAGCCTTGAACTGATAAGACAGTGGCTAGACCAGCAGTGAGTGCCACACAGATCCTGCCTGTCCCTCTGCCTGGTGATGACATAGATCAATAGATGTCAATGTATAGAACAGGGAGTATTCAAGATGTCTTTTGATTAGGGAGATGGAAAACTCTGTTGGTGGTTAAGAACTCACATTCAGTGCACCATTGCTGTTACAACTGACAACCCCATTTTTTCTGATGACCCTTTCCCACAACTGGTGATCTACACCAACTTTTGTGCTGAAGTCACCATGAATGATTAGAGCGTCTGACTTTGATACAGCAGCAATCAAGGAGTAAAAGTCTTCATAGAAATTTATCCTTCGCTTCAGGGTTGGACATGGTAGGGGTGTACACATTGATGAGCATTACAGGGGGAATTTAAGCACCATCAGATGATCATTAACATTCTGGGAAAGACAAGTCAACTTACTGGCGAGAGATAGTTCATGACAGCAAAGCCTATGCCAGCTTCACAGCCACTCCAAAAGAATGTGTAACCTGCACTGGTTTCCTTGAACTGAACCTGGTAGATGATCATCACAGAGGTCAGCAATCTGGACATTGTAGCTAGCTACTTCTCTACCAACAAGAACAGTTCTCCTCTCAGGTGTCTTGGCTGTGGCGTTGTTCATGAGGGTGCACATGTTTCCACGTGCCAATGGTAACCGATGTCACCGTTGCTTTCTTTTTTGCGATTGACTTATGACTGGGTTGATGGGATTCCGGCCAGCTGCAGCCTACTGGCCAAGGAGGTGAAGCAGACAATGTTTAGGATACCTTTTCAAGCCCCTTCCTCATACTACGGAGCTGGGCAGTGCGATTCTGAGAAGAGCTGCTCAGTCTCAGGGTATCTTTTGTGATTTTAGAAAGATGTGCTTTGCCACTACTGCGGTAGTTGAACTATGTATGCTTTCAGATTATAACGAATTAGGCAGACAGTTTTTCTGAGTTTAAACAAAGAACAAAATAAGTTTAAAAGCAAAAAACTGAAACAAAAACAAAAATACCTGGGAAAACTCAGCAGGTCTGACAGCATCTGCAGAGAGGAACACAGTTAATGTTTCGAGTCTGTATGACTCTTCAACAGAACTAAGGAAAAATAGAGTTAGTTCTAGTGAAGAGTCATACAGACTTGAAATGTTAACTGTGTTCCTCTCCGCAGATGCTGTCAAACCTGCTGAGTTTTTCCAGGTATTTTTGTTTTTGAATGAGATAAGTTTATTGACCCTACTTACCAAATTAAAAAAACTAGGTAAATCATAACTATGAGTCACACATCACACACATTCCCTGGGTGCACACACACACACACCAGTACAGATGGTAGAATAAGAGGATAGGCTTAAAGATGATTTACAGTTTGTGAAGATGATAAACAATCAAAGAAATATATTGTTAACTGTCCTTTGGTTGGTCTCGATGTGGTGATTTCATGTTGTGGACGTTTTGTTCAGTTATCTTCCTGAGTGTAGTTGTATCGAGCAGATTTCCATGTTTTTCTTCCCAAAAGATCTCAGTTTGCAGTAGATTCCTCTTCTCAGGATGGTTACTTTGTAAATCCTGGAACAATATTTGAGAGAGAGGTAGAGAGTGAAACAGCTTCCTCGCAGCTTTTCAGTACAGCATTCTGATCTCTCTTTTGTGATCTCTCTGGCATTGTAAAACATTTCTTAAAAGCCCTGCTGCCTGTATATTCCACACTAATTTGATTACCATGTCTGCTGTGGTCACTGTTTTGTAGAACAGTGTTATGAATGGTGGCCAAGTTGGTACAATAGATAAAGTTGATCCGCAAACACTTCTTGGGTGGAAAGTTAAAGTTTATTTACAAGGTACTCAGCAGCAACTATATGTGTGCTTTCAACTCCAACTCTATCTCTATACTACTAACTACTGAGGTAGCCCATACTAATTTCCTATTGGGTATTAAAGGTCATGTGATCTTTAGAGGAGGAGGTGGTGAGGAGAAACGTTTTTGAAATAGCAAAATGTTATGATCTGGATGCACTGCCTGAAAGGGTGGTGAAAGCCCATTCAATAACAAATGTTAAAGGAAATTGTAGCAACGCTTGAGAATTAAAAGCTTGCTCATGGGTCACGAAATGCTTTGAGTAAATTGGTGGGTACTGTACAGTATTGCACCAAGGTCACCAGCTGTGAATTAGTGCTTGAATAAGCAGAAAACAATTGGATCAGTGTCCGCTATCCCCTTCAATCCTATGTGCACTGAGCATATCGATGGCAGTTATCACTAGGCCCTGGGAGCCAACCCACCAGGTTGTCTTCTGATCTCTTTGCCCCTCTATGCATCAGGTGAACAGCCAAAATTCAGCTCTATAGGGATGTAATTGAAAAGTATTGATGTCAGCTGGGATTTTTGCAGAGTCATGGATTCTCTGCAGAGCTTCTAAAATGGCAGACAGGAAGTCCCACCTCCATTTCAACAGATCCAATTTTTGCCAGTAGGGGAAAGGGGGCAGGGTGTGGTTCACACATGAAGGGCCACTTGAACCCATTTCTGGGTTCAAACAGACCCCATTTTAGCTGTTGCAAGGGCCTTCACCCACAGTGTGGGAGTCACAAATTTATGGAATAGATGTAAATATTCTTGAAGGGCGAATAAGCTTTGTATAACTATAATGATTTGAAGCTTTCTATATACCCAGAGCCTTTGAACCTCAAAAAAGCAGGCTGCATGTGTCAGTGAGAGGTTAAAAAAAACTCAGCTGTAGCATGTACAATAATTATTTGTTGACATTTCTCAAAGGGCTCTTTATGAATGCTTGGCTGGTTTCCAAAACCTACAATTATCTCAACAAAAAGGATCTAAGTTCACAGTTTGATTGACAGCTCAAAAAGGTTATTAAAGGATTAAGGGCGTTAATAGAAATTTATTTTTATAAGATGTTAACCATTTGAGATTTAAAAGGTTTTACTGGGCTTTCAAGAATGGGAGTTTCTTTTAATATAGTGAAGGCTGTATTAGATATTTATAACTTCATTTATTTCATTTCAACATGGCTCCTGAGGTCTGCTGAGGTGGATAGTGGTTGAGTTGGCATGGAGGGTATAAGGACCAAGGGAGTGGATGCGTTGGTGAGGGGCAACTCTCTGTGAAAATTGTTGTCTCATAAGCTTACTTGCAATTGGAGAAATAAGATAAAAGGAAGAATTGTGTTGGTCTGATGCCCATAGCAGACAATTATTCAAAATAATCACTTTTCTTAATTTATATTTAAAAGATTTTCTTGGCAAGCAGGTGCCACTGGAAAGGATGCTTTTAGTGCCTTTTGGTGAAGCCTAGAGGGCCGATGCCATTGGGACGAAATCTAAGAGAACCAAAGTGGGTCTTTCAACCAGTCTGCCTCAGCAATAAGCTGCCCTTGTGTTCACCTGTACTCCGCTTCAGAGGGCAACAAGCCCAGGTCCATCCCCACCCTCCCCACTGGAGCACAGATCGCAATATTCGAGGCACTTTAAGCAAAGTCAGGCCTTCCGAGCCAGAAAATTCCCTAACTTGATCTACCCGCTGCCTCAGTGAAACTCTGACCCATCATGTTAAATATTTATAGATCATAATTGTCAGATCATAATTAGAGTACGGTGCTCATTTTTGGCCTCCATATTACAAAAAGGATAGAGAGGGATATGAGAATGTGCCAATAAGGATGATATTAGAATTGAGGTTATGGGCAGAATTTTTCTCTCGTTGGGCGGGCGTGCGACCTGAACGAGAGTGAAATAGTGCGCAATGACATCGTGTGAGCGTCATGATGTCATCACACACTCTTGTGATATTTCGCCTGGTGGGCACGCGTGGGAGGCAGCAGCATGCCAGCCGACAATTAAGAGGCCTATTAAGGCCCTTAACCGGTTAATTAAATCGGATTTCGGGCGAAAAGGCCAAGTGGCCTTTGGATTCTTTATGAAACCTCATCCACAAGCAGGACGAGGTTTCCAACAGGAATTAAAAATAAAATAAAAATGTTGAAACCTCATTTATAACATGTCCCTGCTCATGTGACGGGGTCACATGAGGGCACATGTTTTTAACATTTCTAAGTTCTTTATTTATGTTTTTAAAACTCTTCAGATCCCTGAGGCAGCCCTGTGCAACCTCTCCCGGGCCAGCCTGTCACACCAGCCCGACGAGGTAAAAATCCCGCCCTGTATCCGTCAGGAACAGCTGAACGGGCTGTGGGGCTCTTTTCTCCAGAACATGAGAGGCAACTTTATAAAAGCTCAACAGAATAATATCCAGGAGAAATTTCTTTCCTCAGAGTGGCTAAGATGTGGAAGTGCTGCCACATGGAGTGGGAGCGGTTAAGGCAAATAACATAGATACATTTTAGGGGAATTTAGATAAGTGTGTGTAGGGGAGAAGGTATAGAAGGATACATTGATGCGGTGAGATTAAGAAAAGTGGGAGGGGGCTTGTGTGAAGCATAAACACCAGAATAGAACTGTTGGGTCGAATGACCTGTTTTTGAACTGTAAACACTTTGTGATACAGTGTAATTTTGATGAGCAGCTTTTTCATTGATCTAATGTATTTTCACTGCACAACAAGGAACAATAGACGCTGTGACCGGCTCTTTCAGGATTGAATTTATCTTTCCTTACGAGTGACTTTGGCCCTGCCTAGTCAGTTGGGGTCTGGGGCCATATATGCTCATTGAAACACTATCATTCTTCAGAATAACGCTTCGTTTATATTGCAAACATGGAAACCCCTTTGGCAGAAGTCAGAGGTAAACATTTTCATTGATGAAAGTGTTTGTGAAAGTAAAATGCAGATTAATTAGTATATCACACAGGGAACCCATCTGTTTCGAAAGCAAAACTACAAATTTTAGGTGCATAAAAATTATTCTATAACTGCATAAATGCCTCAGTATACAACATTTGCCAAACAGAAGGTAAAAAAATGCAAAGCAAATTCAAATCAATGTTTTTACCACTATAACTGATTCATCAGATTCCAGCAAATTGACTTGATCCATTTAGGGGGTCTGTGTCTGCTGGAGTCAGAATCTGCAAGACAGAAACCTCTGCACACAGCATCAATAAATCATGTCAATGATGGCAAAATTCAAGCACTACTTTGCAGAGACTGCTGGGCAGACAGTAGATGAGGCATTCTGCCTTACACAGTATGAAAATATTTGTCTACCTTCACTAGAGATAGAGAGACATGGATAAATAGAGATATAGAGACAGGGACATCAATAAATAGAGATATAGGGAGGGGTGGCTAAAGTAATAATAGATGTAAATAGATAAAGAGAGAACAGTAGTGTATATAACTGAAGGGATGAAAAGAGGGATATAGAGAGAGTGCGATAAATAGAGAATTGGAGAAGGATAGCTATGTAGAGAAATGGATAGAGGTATAGAAAAAGGTGGCATGAGAGAACCATATATGTAACAAGAGGATAGGCAAATAGAAATAGATTAAAAAAATAAATATTGTAATTTAGAGTGAAATTTATTAACTTATAATTGGGAAGCATGTCATAGATGAAATCTACAAATAAAGCTCATTAAAAACGACTATTGTCTAGAAATTGGTTCACTTGTGTCTTGGGAACAAACCCTACAGCAAACGGGAAATAGCACACTGTAACTGTTGTGCAAGAGGCTCACACAAAACTAATTCCCTTGTGTCATCAGGACATGACTGGCTTACCGCAGATGTTGGCCACTCCCCAGAGAAAGTGCACCCTTTTGAAGAGAGATAAGTCCTCACTCAAGCAACCGTGAATCCTGGAAGGGTGACGAGGAGGTGATCAGGCAAGGAATTTGGGAGAGGGAGACTGTGGGAGGATATTGTGATGGGGGGAGATCAAGAGGGTGAGAGGGAATTTGAAAGGCCGAGATTGTAGGGGGAGGAGAATGTGGAGAAGATCTAGAATGAGGAGATGGTCAGGGCAGAGATTGGAAGGAAGGGACTTGAGGAAGGAGAATGGTGAGGAGATGTGGGGGGTCGGGGAAGGAGCGCTGGATCGGTGGAGAGATGGTGGGGAAAGGATAGTGGGAAAAACTCAGAAGTGGCCTGCATATTTAATATGGAATCAGAAGGAACATCTTGTTCCATCTTTTTCCAATGCAGGTAAGTAAAATACTTGCCATTTACCCCTTTTGGTGGCAGCCTCCAGTGCTCCCTTTGAAGATGCCATTTTGCCCACATGATAAAACTGATCACAGGGTGCAAGGGGCATGCTGAAGCTGTGCACATTCTCCCTTGTTCTTGGCTCTAGATTTGGCAAAAGGCTGTAAAGCGTACTAAAAATGATCCATATAAAGTCCTTTGGAATGCATAGTAAAGATACCTGAACCTTAAAATAAAGCTACTGAATGATCTTTCTATTGAACAGATACCCTGGCATTTTGTAAACAAATGCCCCACATGAGTACAACTCCGTGACAAATGAGCTGCGGAGTTAACAACATTCAGGTGTATATGTGGTAGGTGAGGTATGAATAAGCAGACATACAGCCCAGTATGTCCATCTGTTCGCTTGCTGTATCAGCTTTGCTGGTTTCTTATCACTCCCGTGAGGCAGCCTCTTCTGCAAGCCTAAGCTTTGCAAACAAATGTTCAAATGTTCCTATGTGAGAATTATTTCTCAAATGATCTGCAACGATTTTTATTTATTGCCGGTCGATAATGATCTGCGATCAGCGAGCGTTTGAATGAGTTACGAGTGTGCAATTCTCATTCTGGTAGTTAATGACTCAGGAAAGTGCCACCCCAATAACCAATTAAAAGTAACAGGCACACAACTTCATAGCAACCAGCACTTGCTGTCATTGGGCCATTAATAAGATGAAGGATGTGGGCTGGTGATAGAAAATATTTGAAGCAGCATTGTTATGCAGAATTAAACACCAGCTATTGTTAATGCACCTTGAGTGCAGTCATTATTGACCATTTTAATGAAGAACTCTCCAGGCTTGCAATTAAACACAGCAAATTAATAATGAACAGACTGAAAAATAAACAAGAAGTATGTGAACAATTGTACAGAAGCTTGGCTATTTTCTCCAATGCCACTCCACAACTGTATGTTTTGTAATGCTGTATCCTAATACATTCCCCATGGCTTATATAGTGCCTGGGGGCTGCTACCACAATTTTCCTGCTAAACGTGGTGGCTATTAAAACCGATAAACATAGTAACCAACATTTTTAAGTAAAAAACAAGGTACCTCCTCTTATCAACTGCCTCTTCAAAATAAACGGTGCCTTTTAAATAGCCACATACAGGGGTAAATAGTTACTGAACTTCCTGAACCAGACAGTGGCACTACTGTATTATACTTGGCGCTTTTGTATATTTACTGCCATGGTGATGACTGCTATGGTGTATCCAACAGGTTGATCTGATGCATTTAACGTGTAGGTGAAGAGAGTCATCGCGCTTTCTGATCTTGTGTGCTAATTTGGTTCTCATTTTCAGCACACAGCTGGCTAACAGCTACGTGAGAAAGAGAGCCAAATGAGTAAGTCTCGCCCTGTTGGTAAACAGCCTCCCCATCGGCGAGTCCTCAGCTGTGCCTCCTCCTGGCGACACACAGAAACGGGGTCTGTCCTGGCCTCAGACTAAAGCTTCAGAGGAACTCGGAGGAGGTTTGGCCTCCAGTCATGCAGTGTGCAGGCTCACCGGAATGTGGACATGCCCTGGCACCCACGAACCAAACTTCCAACTATAAATGAATAGCTCCACTGTTCTGTGGAGACCTAAAGGGAATTGAAGGATAAGGGGGCAAAGCCGGACAAAAAATATGGAGTGCAGCCCAAAAGTGGACTGATGTTTGCATATGTCGGGCGGAATTTTCTGAGCCCATTGGCGGTGGGTGTGATAGGTGGTGGGCGTGGAAAATCTGGCAAAACCTTCTTCACAGCGGCGTGAAGGCAGGTCATGATCTTCCGCTCAGCCTGCCGACAGCGGGCCGCGTTTCCTGCTATCGGCCAGTGGGGAGCTAATTGTAATACATTAGCATATAATTAAAAGGCTCTTAAACCTCACTGTATTGACCGTCCAGGTCGGCGGGAAAGCACGTTGACGTGTTTCACAACAGCACGCAGGCGACGGGCATGCGGCGGCCTTCACTTTGGGGGAACTGAGGTGAGTGAGCAGCAGCGTTTACCACAGCTCACCTGTTGTTTACAGGCCTCAGGGGCGCCAGGGGGCTGGGGAAACTGATGCCTGGCCCCGGAGATGACTGCTGAGGGTGGAGGGGTATGTCCGGGGGCTAGTGCTGGCCAGCCTCGGAGGCAACAGCTGAAGGGGTGGCGGTGGGGGGTGTCCGGGGGCAAGTGCTGGCCAGTCTCGGAGGCGACCGTTGTCAGTGGTGGGACGGTTGGGGACACGGAGGGCAAGCATTGCCAGTGGCTGTGAAAGTGACTGCGGCACTCAATTTTTATTGCCAGTGGCTCTGTTCAGGGCTCCACAGGTAACCTCTGTGGGATTTCACAATCTGCCACCCACAAATGCATCCATGAGGTCATGGATGCCATCTTCTCCGTGGCACACAACTTTGTGCATTTTGCCCAGGACTGGGACAGCCAGGATGCAAGGGCCATTGGATTCGCCCTGATCTCAGGATTCCCACAGGTGCAGGGTATTGACTGCATTTATGGTGCTCAGGTCTCCGTTGCTACACTCGGTGGACTTCATCAACCTCAAGGGCTTCACTCACTGAATGTGCAGCTGGTATGCGACCACCAGAAACACATCCTGCAGGTATGCGCACGGTTTCTAGGGAATATGCATGACGCCTGTATCCTGAGTCACTCGCAGATCCCTGCAGCCTTCCAGGGTCCACAGAGGGTGCGGGATTGGCTCCTTGGGGACAAGGGCTACCCACAGAGCCTGTGGCTGATGACACCTGTGCAGCGGCCTCAGACTGCAGCACAGCGACGGTATAATGAGGCTCATGCTGCAACTCGCAACTTGGTGGAGCAGACCATCGGGATGCTGAAGATGTGGTTCCGGTGCCTGGACCAGTCTGGCGGAGCCCTGCAATACAGTCCGCAGAGGATGTCATGCATCATCGTCATCTGCTGCGCCCGTTACAACCTGGCGCTGCAATGGGGTGAGGAGCTGGCTGAGGAAGAGATGGAGAAGCTATGATGAGGAGGACGCCAATTGGAATGAGGGTAAGGGGGTCCTCGGTGGTGACAATGATGGGGATGAGGCTCTTGCACTGGCTAGACGAGGCAGGTGAGCTGGGGAGGCCCTCATAATTGCCAGATTTGTGGTGGAGGTTGACGGCACGTGTGAGGTGTCCCTGTAGACCCTCATATTGCAGTTGTGAATGTTTGAGTCCAGTCTGGCTTTTGGCAGAGCCAGTATCCCCTGAGAGAATGCTCCTGTTATGGTGATACAGAGGAGGCCCTAATAGCTGTCAATCGCAGGATGGTGATGACAACCTGCACACCATGGATCTTCACATAGCCTCTGAGAATGTCTGACTCCTGTCTGGCCAAGGGCAGCTCGCATATGCTCCATGATCAGGTCCATCTCAGAGATGCAGCCATGAAACTTTAGATGCACCTGATGCTGTGTCCGCCTTCAGCACCTCAGCCCTTCAGGAGCTGGTGCACAGCATCACTGGTCGTAGATGCTGGTGTGATGGGGGCCAGCTGCACCCTAAAGGTGCTGAGAGCACACAGAGACTATGAGAGAACTCTGTGGTGCCTGTCCACAACATTCTGGCAGCAATGACCAGCACTGTCAAGGTGCAGGCATCATTAATGTTTTGAGGGAGTGTGAGGCTGGACCATCACTTTGGTCTGAAGGCTACACAGAGCACAGGGAAGAGGCCCTGGACTGAGACACCTGCCTTTATCTTGTGCAGAAAGGTTTCACACCTGAGTGACAAGAGCTCTGGTTATCAGAACAAAGAACATAGGCAGGAAGACATTTTGGGAGTTTATTGACAATAGTGAACATTATGTACAAGTGATTAACACCCGTGTCCAGGCTGTGCAATTAATTCTTCTTAACTTTCCTAACCCTGCCACTACATCTTGGTGTTCCCCTGACATCCACAGCAGAGGGGGAGGCAGCCTGCTGACTGGGACGCCCTGTCTGTGATGACCTTGGCGTGCATCCTCTGGAGGTTCGAGACTTGGAGGGCCCCGGCCTGCTTTCGGGCTCCTGTTGTGTTGCAGTGGCACCCTCCTTGGCCTGTGGAGCTGGAGTTGCTGAGGTCACAGGAAGAGGGGATTCGGATGTGCTGAACACTCCTGGAGTCACCTGGATGGATGGAGAGAGTGTGCACCTGCTGATTCTTCTCCCTATAGGTGCCCGAGGGCCCCTGGCTGACTCTGTGAGTGCAAGGGGTAGCTGGAGTGAGATCGAGTCACCCAGCACCCCTCTTGCATGCACACTGTTCAAGGCCAAATATGGCATCATTGATGGAGTTAAGCCTGTGGAGCAATGCAGGAGTGATGTCCTAGACCAAGGCCTCCATGGCAGCCACCATCCTGCCAGTGTTGACCTCGGCGCATTGCAATACCAGCGCTATCACCTTAGCCTGTAGATAGATGGATTCCTCCATTGTGCTTTGCAATCTGAGGAGTGCAGTGGACATCCCTCCCTGATGTTCCCTAGCTTGCCTTTGCAGCTCCAGCAACTGTGACATGACCAAGTCCAGAGGCTCGTCATCTGACTTGGACTCAGCAACGTTCTGGCCTCCAGCAGTCCTCTGAGTGCCAGGGACCTGGGAAGTCCCTGCCTCCGCCTGCTGTGGATCAGAAAGAGCCATGTGCTCACCAGATTGTGGTCCTGAGGCTACTCTAAATCTAAGTCCCACTGAGGTGTGTGTCTCTGTGCTGGTGGAGGGTGTGGGTGAGCGCTGTGACCGGACTTCAGGGAGGGTGCCTTCAGATTCCTCTTCAGAGGTTTCTTCAGAGCTTGATTGGAGGCCTTGGTCATTGACTCTGTCGGCTGTTTCCCAGATGTGCCTGTGAAAGCAAGGAGAGATAATTAGTACATGCCAGTGGCCTGTGAAGGAGGACACATCACTCGTGGCATGGTTGTCTAATGGATGTTGCACTGCTGGATCCTCTCCTGGTAGAGCAGTGCCAGCCTCACCATCAGCACAGGACTGGTCCCAGCCATCACTGGCCTGCTGGATGGCTCTGTTTTTGAATTCTGTCAGAACTTTGTTCTTTGGCATCCCTCCACCTGTCTGTGACCTTTCTGTCCTGTTGTGTGCCTATTTGCCCTACACGGATAGAGGTGGGGAGAGTGTATCAGGATGCCTGCCGGGTCATATGATAAATATGCCTGGCCTGTGTGGGTGGTGAGTGGTCCCATGGATGGGTTGAGGACAATGACGATAAAGGGAATGGTGATGCCCCTTGCACTGGCAGTGAGTGAGGGTCCTGTGGATGTGTGATGTGTTTATGTGTGTATGAATTGGGAGTGATGAATAGAGTGACTTACTCTGGTGGAATGGAGGAGATCATACATCCTTTGGCGGCATTGGGTGGCTGTCCTCCTCTGCAGGGTGTTTGCGCTGACCACCACCTTCCAAGGTGGGTTGGTGACTTTGTTGCCCATCCTGTGGCCAGAGCTGGGGTAGAGCACATCCCGGCAGCCTCCACAGCATCCAGCAGTTGTTGAAGTGGGGAGCTGCCATCTCTTTTGCTTTACTGACCATGTCTCCTGGGCAATGGTGGTGAGCTGGTGGCGATAAGTGCTTTGCTGGCAGCTGCGGGAGTGAATAAATAATGAAGTGGTTTCGGGAGGATACAGCGTGAAAATCTACCATTTTCATTGGCGGGTATGACTCCATTTTACCTGCCCGCCACTGCACTTAACTCTTGCATCTAAACCGGTGCTAAACATAATGCTTTGCATTCCTTTGAATTCAACCAGGGAGGTCAAAAGGGAGACCCTGATATTTAGGCAGCCCAGGGTCTCCATAAATTTTGCCCAGTTTTGTGTCCTGAAGTTTCGCTGCAAAGCTTTAACACAACATAGAAGACAGCAGATATGAGTGATAAATCCAACTCAGTTGGCATAGAGAATAGGTGCTATAGCTGTCTCTGATGGTGAGAGGGACCATTATGTCCTAATGGCCAGCTACATCCATCTCAAGACAGGCAGCCCCTGACTAATATGGTGCTGACCCACCAAGGTTCATCTGCTTCAATGGATGCTTGGAGCTTAGAATCTCTGCTCAACAAGTGGACGGAATCCATCACACCAGGCAACACATGAAACAAACAAAAAAAAAGATGCCAACTCTTCGATTGGCACACTGGAATATCAGGACCATGTGCATGGGACTAACTTGCAGTGGATCCATAACCCGCACAAGATAGTCACAAGACATTCTTGCAACAACACCTTTCAAACCCACAGCCTCTTCCAAGGGCAGCAGATGCATGGGAACATCACCACCTACATGTTCCCCTCCAAGCCACAAACCATCCTGACTTGGAACTATATCACAGTTCCTTCACTGTCACTGGGTCAAAACCCTGGAACTCCCTCCCTAATAGCACTGTAGGCGTACCCACACCACATGCAGCAGTTCAAAAAGGTGGCTCACCAGCACCTTCTCAACGACAATTAGGGATGGGCAACAGACACTGGCCTTGCCAGCAGCACCTACACCCAGTGAATGAATAAATTTTAAAAAACATGGAACTTGATAGGCTGAACATCAGCATAGCATCCCTACAAGAGACCGGGCTTATTGAGAGCAGATCACTGAAGGTAAAGCAGCATATATTCATCTGGCAAGGGAAGAGTTCAGTAGAAATGCATGAGCAAGGATTTGCTATAAGGAGCTTACTATGTTTGATGATAGAACCCCCCCCCCCTCCAAAAATGGTTCACAAATGTCTTCTCACCATCCAATTCTCAACTCAAACAGGGCCAGCTAACATCATGAGTATCTATGCTCCAACATTGTGCCCTACTTCAGAAGTGAAAGACCAATTCTATGAGGAGCCTGACACTTTCAACAGCAAAATCCCTAAGTCCGAACATCTTTGTCTACTGGGAGATCTCAGTGGAAGAGTCGGTGCAGACCATGAAGCATAACCCTCCTGCCTCAGACATCATGACCTGGGAAAGATTGATGAGAATGGACAGAGGCTACTTGAGCTTTGCTGCTACGACAAGCTTTGTGTAACTAAAACCTTCTTTCAGAACAAGCTAAACTAGAAGGTGTCCTGGAGACATCCAAGATCAAGACATTGAATGACTGAGAGTTCAGACGTGACTCTCTGAACAGCATTCTCAACACACACAGCTACCACAGCACTGACTGTGCTATTGATCACTCCCTGGTGTGCACTAGGATGAGGATGCAACCCTTGAAGCTGTTTTGTTCAAAGTAGAAATGCTGTTCTCATATAAACGTCAGCCATTCTGCCTATGCAGATAAAAACCAACAGCTCTACGACTCAATTGAACAGGTACTCTCCTGAATTCCCAGATAGAGTGCAAAAGTAAGATGGAACATACATCAAGACACTGTCTACAATACTGCACTCTCAACTTATGGGAAGCAAGAGCAGAAAAATGCTGACTAACTCAAAGCTAACATCACCGTATGGAACCTGTGATTGAAGCCAAGTGGTCTGCTCTCATGAATTACAAGCAAGATCTGAAGGGGAAAACTCTGAATGCACTAAGAGCTGCTCGAAATAAAGCCCAACAGAATGCTATGCAATGCGCCAATGACTACTGGTTACAACTCCGCCAGAATATCCAGATGTCCTTCAACACAGGGAATGTCAGGGACATGAATGAAGGGATCAGATATGTCTGATTCCTTAATACAGATCTGTCAGCAAAGAAAACAGCTCAGTTGAAAACAAAGACAGTGGTTGTCATCACCAACTGCTGTATTTGGTTGGAGCCATGGATGGAACACTACCTCGAGTTGTACTCTATGGAGAACACTGTCACTGAGGAAGCTCCAGACTCCATAGAAAGCCTGGGCAGTGGGGTCAAACAAAGTTAAGTTCCAGCATCAACGTTCTTTGGTACAGTCTCTTTGCTGCTGTCATTTGCCTTCAGGTTGTCCACAGAAATGACTCAAGCTATTCAGCTTTGCTTACCTAAGCTGCAAGACAAAGGTGTGCCAAGTCCTCATCAGAGAGTTGTTCTACATTGTTGATGCCGCACTAACATTCCATGCTGAGGAACACCCGCAGTGGCAAATAGACAGACTGTCATGCCTATAAAGAGTTTGGTTTGATCATCAGTACCGGGAAGACAAATATCATGGTCCAGGATGTTGCCATGCCACCATCAATCAGCATTGACAATGTGAAGCTGGAGGTTGTTGATAGTTTCACATATCTAAGCTGCACAATCACCAGCAATCTGTCACTGATGCTGAAATAAACACATGCATCACAAAAACTGCAGCTGTTTATGTCCAAGCTGAGTAAGAGATTGTGGAACACCAGCAACCTGACTGACAGCACCAAACTGCCAATCTACCAAGCCTGCATCAATGCAAACCTCTACAGTAGTGAGGCCTGGACAGTGTATGCTAGGAGAAAAGGTGAAACAATTTCCTCTGTTTGGGACATATCCTCGACATCTCTTGCCTGAACAAAGTCACCAACTCAGAGGAGTGGACCATGCGCATTCCATCAGCGTACACTCATTGCTAAACAAACAACATCTGCACTGGCTCAGTCGTGCTCATTAGATGGATGACAGCCCTATACCCAGTGACTTCCTGTACAGTGAACTGAACACTGGATCAAAACTTCCTGGATGCCCATATCTCCATTACAAGGACACTTGCAAGTGAGATATGAAGATGGCAGATGTTGATACTGAGAACTGGGTGATGGTCACTGATGGCCATGCCTCTGGAAGCTGACTATTTGGGAGGGCATTGGAAAAGAAACCAAAAGCTCAGCCGACCGAGGAAAAGGTCCGGAGAAAGCAGAGGCCAGTGGAACATGTACCTTCTCAACCCACTGATCTCCTTTGCAGTAAATGCAGCAGGGACTGCCAGGCCAGAGTGAGGCTCCTGAGCCACACCAGGCAATGCTTAATACAGAGTTAGGCACCAAGGTGCAACTATCATCTGGCGAGACACAAGTTTGCCATAGATGGTGATGGCGGAAGGCTAGTGCTGTTTGTTCAATAAAGGTGGCTCTGTGTTAAGTGAGGACGGTGTAATTGGTGGGAACTGTAGATGCCTTTATAGTAAAGGGCTCCTTAGTAGCAGTCTCGCATGCTCTATACTTCATGCACAATCTGACTCCCACTGGCAATAGGACTTCCGTTAATTAATTGTCGATTATTTCTCAACAAACCGAGATTGGTAATGTCACAATTATTTAACCCGTAATGTAACGGTCAACAATAACTTACATTTATATAGTCCTTTTTAGAAACAGGAGTAGGCCATTTAATCCCATGATCTTCTTCCGCCATTCAATGAGATCATGGCTGGTCTGCCATTTAATTCCATTTTCCCCCTTTGTTCCATAACTCTTAATACATTTGGTTAACAAAAATCTATCATTCTCAGATTTAAAATGAACAATTTCACACAGTTTTGAAGTTCCCTGGCATTATATACTAATCCACACAGGAGTGAGGGCTGGTATCTGTTCCCAGCCCTCTGCTGACACTACTGTTTAGTGACTATATGACTTCAGTCCAGGTGTAACTCTCTCTAACATTCTTACTCATATAATGCCTGGGAAATTTTAGCCTTGAAATGATCATGGAAAAATTTGTGGGACTTTTTATTTCCTACAATACAACAATGACTACACTTTAAAAATCCCTCATTGGTTGTAAAATGCTTTGGAACATCCTGACATTGTGAACGAATACAAGTTCTTCCTTTGCATGTACCTACTATCTTGTACAAGACAGTGCAGCTCCATTACAACCATAAGACTTAATTATAATAGAAAGATGGAACTATCGCAAGGGTACAACTATGGTGAAACACTTTCAGATAAATTGTAGACTGATAATCCCAAAGCATTTTCTGAGTGTTTTTCCTTTGGGTCTCCTGCCCCTGTGAGATTTGACATTCCCTATCTGGAAAGACAAGGCTTCTGCCAGGTGGCTACCCTGCAGTGGCTGTCCACCAGGTAAACTGACAGAGCGAACTGGAATGACTCAGGCCCTAGAACTAGTCTTTGGATAGTATTCCCATTTCTGAGTCAGAAGGTGCAAGAGTTTGCACCCTGTTCCAGGCAGTCCTGGTGAGTAGAGACCAGAGCTAATTTAGAATTGTCTTCCAATGGATACGAAAGTCTGGTGGGTGTTGTTGGCTCACCCCTCACCCATTTTCAATTCTGATGAAAGGTTATCATCAATCTAAAACTTTAACTCCATTTCTCTCTCCACATATGCTGCCTGATCTGCTGAGTATTTTCTATTTTCAATTCAGATTTCCAGCATCTGCAATATTACACTTTTGTAGATCATGGTTGACCTACATTAGATTTACTTGCCTCTTCCTTGATACCTTATCCCTACAAACGATCTCAGTCTCAAAGGCTTCAATAGCGCCAGCGTTCACAACCTAAAGGTGCTAATGACCTTTTGGCCTTCCAATCATCGGAGGATCACTTTTGTTGTACTTTTGGGCAGTGTGTTCATGATGTGTGGTGTGCAGTGAAGCGATTTGGGGGTGAATTTCCTGAAGGTAGAAGAAGGATTTTCCTGTTTGGCTGGAGTAAATTCTGTGGTAGAACTGCTCCCTGGAGTTCGTCTGACAAAGTTACAGAAAACTCCTAAAGAAACTCAGCCCCTTGACATTTTAAGATTTGATTTTGTGTATAGCAAAGAAAAATCACTCTGTAGAGTAGGCATTGAACATCCAGCTCCATGTACCTTCTCCAACATTTAAACAGATCTTGGTTGATCCCTACATTAACTTCATTTACCCACCTTAGCTCCTTATCCCTTGATACTTTTACCGAACAAAACTCTATCCCTCTCAGTCTGCAAAGCTTCAACTGACCCAACATCTGCAGCCCTTTGGAGGACAGAGTTCCATATTTCCATTACCCTTTGTGTTTCCTGATTTTGCTCCTGAATGGTCTAACTCTAATTTTAAGATTTCCCTCCCTTGGTAGTTCTAAAATCAATAATTTTAGTGTGACGGCTATTTAGTGGTCTGATTCAATATGTTATTTAGTATATAATAAGCTAACATGCTCAAGAAGCCATTTTGAACTAATCCAGGAGACATTTTAAAAGTAACCAGGTACTGCATGACTGGAAACCAGCCAGGAATGATTGAACAAAGTAGTGAGACTCAATTTTGAGATAGTTGAAGGATAAGTAATTAATCAATAGATGTATCGCTGAAGCCTGGACATGTAACCTGAAACAGAAAGTCTGTAATGCTTTATAATAACACATAATATTAATAATTGTACATTGTGAGACTGTACATTGAAAAATGATGTTTCTCAAGCCAGTCCAGAAAGATAAGGTATACTAAGTCGAGGCCTTCATGACCTTGGGGAGTTATGTTAAGATGGTTAAAGAATAAGACATTGTATTACTGCATGGGAAGATGTTCACATGTATTAGAAACCAATTATGAATAAGCAGATGATTAAGATAACCAATTATTGTTTGACAGGCTAATCCGAGATAAGAAAATATGAGTTGAGGGGATCTTTGTTAGCGTGCTATCCATGTACTGAGTGTCCTAGACTGAATTCTGAAAGATATACTGTCCTCGACAGACTAGAGGGTTATCATCACTTCAGACCTTTGGATCGATCAACCAAGGAAGCTGTGAGAAGCCTGTTTAGTTGTTAAGTTTTTTCCTTTTATTGTTAATTGAAACTTAGGGTGGAATCATCCAAGGATTTCACAAAGTGCATTAGTTGGTGGGAAAAACGATGTTTTACCTGCCAGCTGCAATGGTGGGTTTTCATGGTGTGTTGTCCCATTCCTGGTGTGTCTCGTCTCATTAATAATGCATTCCCGGGAAACACACTGGGTCTCTGGTGAGGCCCGGATTACTGAAGGCCTGAGGTGACGGCAGGGTGGGCAACATCTGCAGCCCTTAGGGGGAGAGAGTTCCATATTTCCACTACCCACCCTGGGTACCCACCTTTGCCTACCCTGCCGTCACCTCAGGCCTTCAGTAATCGGGGTGCCATATTTAAAGGGGGCCCCTGCACAGAGCTAGCAGTCTCTAAGGCATCGGAAGCTGCTGCAAAGACTTGGCTGCCAAAGGGAGGAAACACGCTGCCCCAAAATTTAGCAGCGCCTCCCTTGGGCACCTACTGGAAGCTGTGGAGGCCTGCCATGAAGTCCTCTACCCCAGCTCTGGGTGAAGACCAGCAGGCAAGGTCACCAATCCAGCATGGGAGATGGTGGCAACAGTGGTCAGCGCCAACGCCCTGCAAAAGAGAACAGCCGCCCATTGCAGAAAGAGGATGAATGATCTCCTTCATTCCGCCAGGGTAAGTCACTCTTCTTATCACTTTCAACTCACACACTCATAGCCCCATCACACACCCACAGGGATCTCACTCCCTGCCAGTTTAAGGGACATCATTATTCACATCCATCAAACAACCATGCTGTGAGTCAGTTCCCCTGTTCTGCAGTCCCCTGCCATGCACTAATTATCTCTCCTTGCTTTTGCAGGCACATCTGGGAAACAGCCGAGGGGGTCCATTACCCAAGTCCTTGACTCAAGCCCCGGAGACACCCCGGAAGAAGAATCTCATGGCACCTTAATTGAATTCCTGTCGCAGCGCTCACCCACATTCTCCACCAGCGCAGAGACACATGCCTCGGTGGGACCTAGTTCTAGAGTAGCCTGGGAGTCACAATCCGGTGAGCTCATCACACTGTCTGATCCACAGCAAGCGGCGGCAGGAACTTCCCAGGTTTCTGGCACGTGGAGGGCTGCTGGAGGCCAGAAATCTGCTGAGTCCACATCAGATGATGAGCCTCTGAACTCAGTCATGTCACAGTTGTTGGAGCTGTAAAGGCAAGCTTGGGAACAACAGGGAGGGATGTCCCCTCCACTCCTCAGATTGCAAGGCACAGTTCAGGAGTCCGTCCTTCAATCTGAGGTGTTAGCGCTGACATGCCAACACACTGAGGTCAACACTGGAAGGATGGCGGCCGCCATGGAGACCTTGGTCCTGGACATCGGTTCTGCACTGCTGCACAGGCTGAACTCCATCGCCAATGCTGTAGTTGGCGTCTAACAGTTTTAATATGAGAGGTGTGCGAGGTAGCAAGATCACTCTCCAGCTTCCCCTTCTCTTCAAGGAGTCAGCCAGGGGCCCTCTGGCACCAATAGGGAGGGGGATCAGCAGGTGTACACCCCAAGGTCATCCACCCAAGTGACTCCGGGAGTGCCTGGCCCATCCTAATCCCCTCTTCCTGTGACCTCAGCAGCTCCAGCTCCACAGGATGAGGAGGGTGCCACAACCATACAGCAGGACCCCGAAAACCAGGCCAAGCCCTCCAGGTCTCAGCACTCAAGTGGACATCTACCAATGTCATCACAGAGCGTCGCAGTCAGCAGGCCGCCACCACCTCTGCTGTCAATGTCAGGGCAGCACCAAAGCATAGTGGCAGGGTTAGCAAGGTTAAGGAGATGTATTTGCACAGCCTAGGCATGCATGTTAACCACTTGTACTTAATGTTCACCATTGTAAACAAACTCCCAAGAATGTCTCTCTGCCTATGACCCCTTGTTATGATGAGCAGTGTTCGTGTCACTCAGATGTGAAACCTTGGTTGGTGCACAAGATAAAGGCAGGTGTCTCAGTCAGGGCCTCTTCCCTGTACCGTGAGTAACCTTTAGAGCAAAGTGATGGTCCGGCTTCACACTCACTGGACACATTAATGGTGCCTGTACCTTGATGGTGCTTGTCGTTGCTGCCAGACTGTAATGGGCAGGTGTCACTGAGTTCCGTCATTCTCTCTGTGTGCTCGTCAGTCTGGAGTCAAATGTTCACAGATGCAAGGTGAAGATGTCAGGACTGTCCTCACGGCATCTTGTCATCATCCTCCATGAATATTGTGGCTATGAGAGCCTCTGGAGTGTGCCTGCCTCATCTGGCCTGGGTGATAGCCTCATTGCTGGCATCCTTGCCCTCGAGGACCTCATCATTGTCATCCCCTTTGACATCACCTCACTGGAGGATATGTGCAGCTCCTCCATCTCCTCCTTAGTCAGGTCCTCATCCCATTGCAGCGCCAGGTTGTGGAGCACACAGCAAGTGATGATGATGTCCGACATCCTCTGGGGACTGTATTGCCGTGCTCCACCAGACCTGTTGAGGCACTGGAACCTTATTTTAAAAATGCCTATTGTTTGCTCCACCAAAGTCTGAGTCACAGCATGAGCCTTGTTGTACCGTTGCAATGCTGCAGCCTGAGGCCGCCACATGGGCATCATAAGCCAAGTGCTCCATGGGTAGCCTTTGTCCCCGGGGAAACAACCCTGCAGCCTCTGTGGACTTTAGACCTGTGAAGGATGTAGGAGTCATGGATGCTCCCTGGGAATCGTGCACTGGCCTGCAGGATGTGTTTGTTGTGATCGCACACCAGCTGAACATTCAGCGAATGGAAGTCTTCGCGGTTGATGTAGTTGACCGCTTGTTGCCATGGAGATCTAAGCGCCACATGGCACCCTGCACCCGTGGAAAACCTGAGATCTGCACAAATCCCAGCACTCTTTCTTCCTGGATTTCCTTGTCCTGGGCGAAATACACAGATGGAATCCATGACCTCCTGGATACACTTGTGGGTGGAGGTTTGTGAGATCCCACACAGGTCACCTGTGGAGCCCTGGGTGTAAATATTGAGTGCCATGGTCACTTTCATGCTCACTGGCAGTAGATGCCCTCCATGTCCCTGTGGCGCCAAATTCTGCAGCGGGTGGCATATGTGAACAACCGTTTCCCTATACATTTGCAGTCTTTGTCGACAATGGTTCTCAGTCAGCTACAGGAATGACAGGCATCGTCTATAGACCCTGGGTCTAGCGGGGAGCCTACAATTGTTGACTCGCTCTGGATCTTCAGCTGTGTGCGCAGCAGGCCCTGCTACCCCTTCAATTTGAGAGAGGTGCTCCTCCCTTTGCCGAGTCAGGCGCTTCCTCCATTCTCCTGTTCTCTGCTCCCTGTAAACCATGAGGCATACCGCTAAATCACCAGGCTCCACAATCCTGATGTCCCCCTGCAGAATCAAAGAGAGAGACGCATGGGTTATCATTGGTGTACTAAGAACCTCTCTTGGTTATGTCTGAAGCGCCCTTCATGCATGCAGGAGAGTGCTGGGCACCACTTGGAAGGCCAGAGAGTAGTGCACCCATTGGCTGTTTGAAACCCCACCCACCTCTGCCCTACTCCACCTGACCGATTGGTGGCAGCTTTGCCCATTGGACTGCATTCTCTGCTACCAGCTCAGGCGCAGGCATTCTCCTAATCCGCGCTGCAAGGCGCTGGAACCATGATAGGTATTGGTCCAAACCTTAATAAAAAGGCTGTGAGAGCATTAACCGGTGACTGTGCTGTGGCTACCTTTCACAAGAGGATTGTACAATTTAGCCAATTGGCCAGATGGCCAGCTGCCCCCTAAAACACACATTAATTTTCAGTCTGCCCCTAAGGGTTGAAAATTTCTGCAGCAATTGGTGGCACTTTTATGCTTTTGCGTTGCTCTGAGTGGGCAGAAAAGCTTCAGAGGCCAGACTCCCAGCATGTCAATGGAGCTGCAGCTGAACAGTCCCATCTGTGGAAGAATGCTCAGTTTTGACAAGCTTTTCCAAGTGCGTAGTCGCTTCCCTCAGCCCTCAGCCCTCCCGCTCCCCCCACCCGCCCGGCATGTGTTTGAGTATTTCCTTCAGTATGTCTGTGCTGCCTCACCCCCCCGCCACCAACGCACCGCCCCCCCTTACCCCCGGCCTGACCTGCACTGAAGCCCTTGCCCTAGTACCGCACTGGAATCCAGCCGGGAGAAAGCGACTTGCCTGTGCCCCCGCGAATGTACAGCGCCTCTTCCTCGATGTCCTACGGGCAATGCCCGCTAGTGTCGTGCAAGGTTGTGTGCGCTCACCTCTGAGTTCCTCTCAAAGTTCAGGCACACATCGACGTGGATGGTAAAATTTGAGGTGAGGGGATGATTCCGGCAAGCAGGGCTTATAATGAGATGCAAATGTATTAAAATGACGTCACTGACATGCGGAGACGGGAAACGCGGCCCACCATTGGTGGGTGGAGTGGATGATCGCAAGCTGGTTTCACAACGGTGTAAAACTGATATTTGGCCTTCTCGCCACATTGTCATCACCCCACCCACCATGATGCCCACCGCCAACCGGACTGGAAAATTCCCGCCTTTGTCTTCTATCCTTTTAACTTGTTACCTTTCTACTTTTTAATTGTTACTACGTTGTTAGAATTTACCATCTGAAGTTTTCAGTCCTGCCTGATGATTAAGTCTAATGTGAACCAAATGATTTACACAGTAATTCCCAACTGGGGATTTATTGGATTGCTAAAGCATCGAGTCAAATGAGTTATGCCCCATAAATTATTGTAACACCTCCCCTCCACACACATCCCAGTCCTGGGTTCCTCTAGCAGTGGGAACTATTTCTCTGCTTCTACCCAACTACATTCTTCTCTCGTTTTAAATATCTCGATTAGATCATCCCACAAGCTTCATCTTGAAAGCTCCAAGCCTTTATGGGAAGAGGGAACCTGTGGATCTTAGTAATGGAGAAAAATAAAGTGGGACTACCCAAATAGAACCGTAGAATCGTAGAAAAGTTACAGCACAGAAGGAAGCCTTTCGGCCCATCCTCATCCATGCCAGCCTGAGGACACCTAGGTGCCCTTTTTAATCCCACCTTCCTGCACCTGTCCCATTGCCCTGCAGCTTACAGCACTTAAGGTACTTTTTAAAAGAGTTTAGAGTTTCTGCCTCTTCCACCAACTTAGGCAGCGAATTCCAGACACCCACTAGTCTCTGTGTAAAAAAGTTCTTCCTCATGTCCCCCCTTACACCTTCTACCACTTATCTTGAATCTATGTCCCCTGGTTCTGGAATTCTCCACCAAGGGAAACAATTTTATCCTGTCCACTCTATCTTTTCCCCCCATAATTTTATACACCTCAATCAAGTCACCTCTCAACCTTCTTTGTTCTAAGGAAAATAACCCCAACCTATCCTATCTCTCCTTGTAGCTACACTTTTCTAACCCTGGCAACATTCTTGTAAACCTCCTCTGCACTCTCTCCAGAGCTATTATGTCCTTCCTGTAATGTGGTGACCAGAACTGCACACAATACTCCAGTTGTGGCCTCACTAGCATTTTATACAATTCCAACATTATATTCTTACTTTTACATTCTATACCTCTGCTAATGAAGGAGAGCATTCCATATGCCTTCTTTACAACCTTGTCTACTTGAACTGTTGCCTTCAGGGACCTGTGTACTTGTACGCCAAGATCTCTCACTTCATCTACCCCTCTTAGTATATTCCCATTTAGTGTGTAATCCATGTAACTGTTTGACCCCCCTAAATGTATGACCTCACATTTCTCTACGTTAAAATCTATCTGCCACTTTACCGCCCACTCCACCAACCCATCTATTTGTTTTGGAGATTATGGCTATCTTCTACACTATCCACTACTCGGCCAATCTTTGTGTCATCTGCAAATTTCCCAATCGTGCCCCCCACGTTCACGTCCAAATCGTTAATATATATCACAAACAGCAAAGGCCCCAACACTGAGCCCTGTGGAACACCACTTGAGACAACTTTCCATTCGCAAGGGCATCCATCGACCATTACCCTTTGTTTCCTGTTACAAAGCTAACCTTTTACCCAGTTTGCTACATTACCCTGAATCCCATGGGCTTTTACTTTCCTGACCAATTTGCCTTGTGGCACCTTGTCAAATGCCTTTCTAAAATCTATGTACACAACATCCACTGCACTATCTTCATCAACCCTTCTTGTCACTTCCTCAAAGAATTCAATCAAATTTGTGAGGCAAGACCTTCCTTTAACAAATCCATGCTGACCATCCCTGACTAGTCCATGCTTTTCCACATGACAGTTAATCCTATCTCTCAGGATTGATTCTACTAATTTGCTCACAACCAATGTAAGACTAACTAGCCTATAATTGTTTGGCATTTCCTTTGATCCTTTTTTAAACAATGGAACTATGTTTGCATTTCTCCAGTCCTCCGCTATCTCCCCTGTATCTAGTGAAGATTGGAAAATCATCCTCAGAGCATCTGCAATCTCCTCGCTGACTTCCTTCAGCAGCCTCGGAAACAATCCATCTGGCCCTGGTGACTTATCAACTTTCAAGGATTTCAACCCTTCGAGTACTTCCTCTCTCTTTATGACCATACCATCCAATATCTCGCAGTGTTCCTCCTGGACTACTATATCTACATCCTCCCTTTCCTTTGCAAACATGGAGACAAAATATTCATTCAAAACCCTTCCCACAGCCTCTGCATCCACACACAAGTTTCCATCTTC
Source organism: Carcharodon carcharias (assembly GCF_017639515.1). Taxonomy (NCBI): domain Eukaryota; kingdom Metazoa; phylum Chordata; class Chondrichthyes; order Lamniformes; family Lamnidae; genus Carcharodon; species Carcharodon carcharias. The sequence continues at coordinate 199,432,314 of NC_054469.1, forward strand.
ATCTCTGATAGGTCCCACTTTTTCCTTAACCAACCTTTTAGCATTAATGTATTAGAGTAGTTTATTAATTATAATTGCATGACTAACATCTCCAGGGAAAGAGGTAATAACAATTGTATTGGAGCAGGCATGTCTTCTTTATAATCAAGCCAGTGTTCCTTAGCAAACAGATGATCTCATTTGCGGTCTTGGCATTCTGCCACTGTGCTTAGTTATGGCATTTCTAGCACATAATGCCACAGCTGCTCCCAGAGATATGTTGAAGCATGGTGCTGAGCAGGTAGCTGTTTGGGAATTTAAACTGCATTCTAATTGAGTTAACTGCACCTTAATTTGTATCTCAAACAGATCAGAAGCTCGTCTTAACTTGTTCACTGCTACACTCCAGCCCCAGTCAGCTCGCTGCTACCAGTCTGATCCCAAGATGTTTCTCAGGAGTGTTATCAGAGAAACATTTAACGCTGAGCCACATACAGATACATTAGTTCAGGTGACAGTCAAAGAGAGAGGTTTGAAGGAGCACCTTAAAAGGCAGGAGAGAGGTGGAGAGGAGGCAATGTTTGAGGAGTCTATTCCAGATCTTTACGTCATAGGCAGCTTCAAGTGGCTCCTACCCTGGTTCAGCTGGGCTCCTTCCTCTCCTTCCCCTCCTCCTCTCCTCACTGTAGGAGGTAACTCCAAGACAATATACAATGCTCATTTTGGACTCAACACCAATGCTGCAGTGATGTTAGCTCTACAGCGTCAAGAATTTTCCAGATGCTATGCTGAGTATATAACTTATAACTGCCGAAAGTTCATGGACATCAAAGGTCTGCCAATCAAAAGCCTGTCAGCCACCTCTCCTGCAAAAGTCAGTACACAACTCCAGCCTTTATATCCACCTTCTTCATTATCAATGAAAAAAATCGAAGTTGCCACCTGACGTGTTTCACGTGTAAGGTATTATGGTTTTGGGGACATATTATTGCAGTCATTGGGCTGCGAACAAGCTTTAATAGGCATTAATTAGAAAATTCAAAATGTCGGGTAGACTGCTGATTTCAGAGCCTGCCTGTACACCGTATTATTACTAACAGATGTGATGAGGTCAGGGTCAAGACCTAGCACTGTCATGCCCGATATTATGCTTCTGTGGGATTACAACAGTCCCATTTTTCAGAGCCTAAAATTCAAAACCATTAAACCAGGTCTTCATCTGTCCTCTCAGGTGGCTGTAAAGATTCCCACTCTACTATTTCAAAGAGGAACAGGGAATTCTCCCATGGACCCTTGGCCAATATTTATTTCTCAACCAACATCACTAAAACAGATTATCCGTTGTTAATTGTGGGACCTGGCAATGTGCAAATTGGCTGCCATGTTTTCTACATTACAACAATGACTACACTTTAAAAAATAATTGATTGGCTAGAAAGTGCTTTGGGATGTCCTGAGGTTTTGAAAGGCACTATTTAAATGCAAGATTCTTCATTCTTCCTTTCATTCCATTCAATAGATAGGTAAGAAAATCTACAACATTCGCAAAATTGAACCGTCAAATCACTCAATTGATTTGGAATGCTGCTGTTTGTAAGATATCGACAATCGAATTCTGACTAGTCAATCTCGCAATTTTCTTTTAAATCCTTTAAATGACCATGTTCTTTTCTCATGGGTATGCACGGAAAAAAATAATTTACAGCGCAATAAAAATATCTTGTACCAGTGTGGTTGAGTTTTTATTACTCTCTGCAGTGGCCTAGGTAGTTATTCAATTGTGTCATGGCAACTAGGGATGAACAATAAATGTTGGCCTTGACAGTGACACCCACATTTCCAGAATAAATAAAGGAAATAAATACAGGAGGAGAATTGCACAATTCTAAAAGCAACATGAAGCTTATTGAGAAAGTTAGCAATTGTGTATTGGAATGTTTCCAAAAAGTTTCCCTGACAATGCACTGAGCTTTGCCAGTCGACATTTCAATAGCAGTGACACTTTTTACTGTTTACTGTTCTGTCCTGTCCACTTTTAAAAGCAAAGCTGGTGTAGTAATCTTATCCTGAGACTTGTTATATCATTAATTTTAATGTTTCAAAAGTTTGTTGTGCAATGACTGCAGCTGTGCAGTAGCTGGTGAAAAGCCCCGGCAGTAAGACCAAACAGATCCAGTGCAAAGGAACTTCTCCAATTTTCCAGTTGGTCCAAGCAATTTCTATACATAAATAAACAATAGCAGCAAAGCTGCTTTTAAGTAGTAAAACATTCCAAAACAGCCACCTGAGAGGACAGATGAAGACCTGGCTTAATGGTTTTGAATTTTAGACTCTGAAAAATGGGACTGTTGTAATCCCGCAGAAGCATAATATCGGGCATGATGGTGCCAGATCTCGACCCTGACCTCATCACATCTGTTGGTAATAATACAGCGTACAGGCAGGCTCTGAAATCAGCAGCCTGCCTGCCATTTTGAGCATCATCAAATTAAGTTTGTCGCCGAGCCACATAAAGAGCTACATAAGAGGCACAACAGTTTACTGTTAGGAAATAGAGACAGTTTAAGGAAGCTACATGTGTATTTGTGGGTGTTAGGAATGAGTTGTAGCTGTAGAGTTTAAGTTTGATTTGCGTTTCTGTATTTGTGTGTTAAGAAATGGTCAAGTTGAGATTTAGTTTCACGTTAAAAGGTGAAACCTGCGATTTAGTTTCAGTTTTGAAGGAGACAGTAGGTCTACAGCTGTTTGTGCACCTGCATTTCTAATGAGTTTTACACCTGTTGAAGAGAAGTTAAAGCAAACACAAGGGTAGAAAAAAGCTGTGCTGTTGCCTAGTGACAGGGCTGCAGAGAATCAGGCCTCATCCGCAGACGCATAGGCAGAGCAGTTGAAGGCAGTTTGAATTCAGTTGAAAATGGCTGCCAGAGAGTGACTGGAGCAAAAGGACAGATAGCAAGTCCCAAGCTAAAGAAGAAAGTCTCCAAAATCCAGGGGAGTGGAACAGGAGAAAGTCCCAAGAGGACCTTATAGTCAAAGGAAGGATAGGAATCTGGAAAAGGTCTCGTTAAGTGAAGTTAAGAGTGAGGAGCAGAGGAAGGCTCCAACCTTCAAGCTTCAAGGACGAAAGCTACAAGAAGCAGAGTTAAAGTGACATCAAGGCTTGTGAGAAGTTAGAAGGTCCAAAGAGACAACCGAAGGTCTGTAGGTCCTTGCTATGGGCAAGTGAAGCACTGGTGTACTATTGATGACTGAGTCAGTGAGAGACAGTGCATGGAAGAAAGCTTGAATGCACATGGGATCCAGGGAAGAGGACCATCAGAAGGGGCTCATGGTGGGACACGCGTCTGGGGGGTAGTTGATGAGAGATCCATAGCATCTGTCTGGGGTGGCATCTGTCACTTCATTTCAGAGTGTGATGTGTCTGACCACAGGTCACCTATTGGTTTACATGAATTGTGTACTTACTGTGAACATTAGAGTATAAGATAGCTTTTGTAACTTGTGTTATGCTTATAAATCTGTACATACCTGTAAAGGTATAGTTGTGGGTAAAGGAATATGGTAATATAGTTCATCTTTTCTTGTTTAATAAATGTTTTATTCTTTTGTTCAAAGTTCATCAGCTAACTTGGTTCAGTAGCGACCCTCCACGTATCTAAACCAAAAATAAAAGTTAGGATCTATCAAGTCGGGTTCCTGCTTGGGATCAGGCTTGTCCAGTGGTAACATCAGCTGGGAGCGTAACAATATGATGGGAATTGCACAGCTTGGGGCCTGGACACCAGTGGTGTAATGCTGCCAAGTTTTTGTTTAAAGCAGGCTTGTCTAATTCAGTGAGGCCTGTCAAACTTGTTGGACATTCAAGTGACTTATATTTGAAAAATGCTGTAAAGCTGCTCATCCAATCACAGGCTGTGTGTCTATCAGCAGTAAATACAGAAAGAAAGCAGCCTGTGGTTGGACGAGCAGCAAGGAGTGGGAAGGTAAGTTTTGAAGCTGCTGGACGAGTGAGATCCAGGGGAGGCAGCCAGACGAGCAGGGTCCAGGGAGGCAGCCGGATGCGTGGGACGCACCGGCGCCGGAGTAAGTGAGTGACTGGAGACTGTGAGGGAGAGAGAGTGTGAGGGGCTGCAGGGAGAGAGAGTGTGAGGGGGTAAGGAGAGAGAGAATATGAGGGGGTGGGGGGAGAGAGAGTGTGAGGGGGTGGGGAGAGAGAGTGTGAGGGGGTAGGGGGAGAGAGAAAGAGTGAGAGGGTAGGGGGAGGGAGAATGCGAGGAGCTGGGGGAGAGAGAGAGTGTGGAGCAGGGAGGGAGAGAGCGTGTGTGGAGCTGGGGAAGAGAGAGTGTGAGGGGGTGGGGGAGAGAGTTTGAGGGGGTGGGGTGGAGAATGTGTGAGGGGGTCAGAGTAGAGAGAGTGTGGGGAGGTGGAGGGACGGAGAGTGTGAGAGGCTAGGGGAGAGAGAGTATGAGGAGGTCGGGGGGAGAGTGTGTGTGAGGGGGTCAGGATAGAAAGAGTGTGAGGGGATCAGGGGAGACAGAGCAGGAGGGGTTGGGAATAGAGAGAGTATGAGGGGGTGGAGGTAGAGAGAGTGTGAGGGGGTTGGGGAAGAGATAGTGTGAGGGGGTAAGTGTAAAGACTGAGGGGCTGGGTGTAGTGAGAGTGTGAGGGGTTGTGAGGGAGAGAGTGTGAGGAGGTTGGGGGAGAGAGAGCATGAAGGGGTCAGAGTGGAGAGAGTGTGAGAGGGTCGGGGAGAGATTGTGAGGGGGTTGGGGGAGAGAGTTATTCATATTAATTCTTTGGTGGTGATGGCCTGAGGATATGAAGCACGGTTTAGTGTTTCTATTCCCTGCTGGCAGCTTTATATGGAACTTACAGCACAGAAACAGGCCATTTGACCCACCCCATCTATGTTGGTGTTTATGTTCCACACAAGCCTTCTCCCAGCCTTCTTGATCACACTATCAGGGTAACCTTCAGCTTCTTTCTTCCTCACCTATTTATAAACTTCTTTGAATATATCTATACTAGAATCATAGAATGGTTACAGCACAGGAAGAGGTCGTTTAGCACATTGTCTCTGCGTGGGTCTCTGCAACAGCAACTCAGCTAGTCCCACTACTCCACCTTTTCTCTGTAGCCCTGTAAAAAATTTTCTCTTTAGATAATTATCCAGTTTGCTTTGAAAGCTGCATTTGAATCTGTTTTCACCACAGACACAGGCAGTACATTTTAGGTCCAATCCACTTGTTACATAAAGACTTTTTGTCCTCATGTCATCTCTGGTTCTTTTGTTAATCACCTTAGGGTTCTCAACCTTCTGCCGATGGGAACAGTTCCTCACCATTTATGCTATCCAGACCCCTCATGATTTTGAACACATCTAACAAATTTCCTCCCAACCTTCTCTACCCCAAGGAGAACAGCCCCAGCTTTGCCAATGTATCCACATAACTCCCATCTTCTGAACCATTCTTATACATATTTTCTACACCTTTCCTTAAACCTTCACATTCTTCCTGTTGAGGCTGAACCAATGTTTTATGAAGGTTCATAACGTATTTGCTTTTGTACTCTGTGTCCGTCCCTCTCATAAAATCCATGATTCAGTATAATTTATTAACCACTTTCCCTACCTGCCCTGCCACTATCTGATTTATGCACACATACACCCAGGTTCCTCTGCTCCTGCATTTCCTTTAGAATTGTACCCTTTATTTCATGTCACCTCCCATTGTTCCTCTGACCAAAATGTATCACTTCACACTTCTCCACACTAAATTTCACCTGCCATGTGTCTGCCTTTTCCACCAGCCTAACTATATCCTCTTGAAGTCTATCACTATCCTCCTCACAATTCACAATACTTCCAATCCTTGCATCATCATCAAATTTTGAAATTGTGCCCTATACATGCAGGCCTAGGTTGTAAATATAAATCAAGAAAAACAGTGGTCCCTTTATATAACATCCCCCCAGTCAGAAGTAAGTAAAGTTTTCTGTAATTCTTGTTTTAATAGATTTGAATTAAGTCATTAAACTGTTGCATAATGAAATTCTAGCTATGCTAAAAACTAATGATTCAAAATACCACATAGTTTGAAATAAAATGCCTACTGGCACTAATATTTTTCACTTAAAAAGCATAATTATACTGACATTTGGAGACTCAAATGATTAATACAAAGGAAAACAATGTAATGGTAGATTTAGAAATGATATGGCCAACACATTTTCATAGAACTTCTGCATCTCAAAATTTACGAATATACAATCTTGGAGCAGGAGTAGGCCATTCGGCCCTTCGAGCCTATTCGCCATTCAATCAATTTCCTACTGCACCACTGCTAGGCCCCTTGATGTACAGCTACCAAAGGTGGGGCTTTTGTTTCAATCCCCATACAGACTGGTAACTTTTAAAAAGAAATGAATTTCCCAGCTCTCGATGGAAATAACTGAAGGACAAGATACACATTTCAGGACTTTTTCTGTAACAGGCAAACTAAGATCAACATAGGTCAAATTACTTAACAGGCAAATAATGCATCAAATTAAAGAAAAGGTACTTTTGCATTAAATAACTAGTGGAAGCAAGATGCATCTCACAATCCCTTTCGTTGTGCTCCACACTCCTGACAGATACATCGCTTTATAGGAAATATCCCCCCATGATTCCTAGCTCTCCAGCAGGCTCACTTCTCCCTGTTTTGCTAGGCTGAAACTTCCATTGTCCTTCAAAAATCATTACACTCAACCTGAGCCTTCGAGATCTGACTTTCATCAGCAAGGCTCAGCTCGGTGATTCCTTGTTTCTTAAATCTCCAAAAGCCCCGTATGTTCTGTTTCTTTGCTTTCGAATAGAAAACAGACTCTCGTAAGCATCCTGCTTATTTGTCAATACAAAATAGCCCTTCTGCTACTCCACAGCAATAGCTGCTTTTTTCTTTCACATAACAGTGCAGGGTGGTGCTTAAGAAAGCAATTAGGAGAGCAAAAAGGGGATATGAGAAAACTCTGGCTGGTAAAAGTAGGGAAAATCTCAAGATATTCTATAAGTATATCAATGGGAAGAGGATAACCAGGGAAAGAGTAGGGCCCATAAGGGACCAAGGGGGCAATCTATGGGTGGATCCAGAGGACATCGCTAGAGTGTTGAATGAATACATCATGTCCATCTTCACCCAAGAGAATGAGGATGAAGGTATCGAACTTGGGGAGAGAGACTGCAAGGTTCTTAAGCAAATTGATATAGGGAGTGACAAGGTATTGGAGGTGTTGGCAGGCTTAAAAGTGGACAAATCTCCAGGTCCAGATGATTTGTGTCCCAGACTGCTGAGGGAGACAAGGGAGGAGATTGCAGGGGCTCTGACCCAAATTTTTAATCCCTCTCTGGCCACGGAGGAGGTGCCAGAGGACTGGAGAACAGCTAATGTGGTTCCGCTATTTAAGAAGAGTTGTAGAGATAAGCCAGGGAACTACAGGCCAGTGAGTCTCATGTCAGCGGGAAACTATTGGAGAAAGTTCTGTAGGAGAGTATCTATCTCCACTTGGAGAGGCAAGGTTTGATCAGGGATAGTCAGCATGGCTTTGTCAGAGGGAGATCATGCCTAACAAATTTGATTGAATCTTTTGAGGAGGTGACCAGGTGTGTAGATGAGGGAAGTGTAGTTGATGTAGTTTATATGGATTTCAGCAAAGCCTTTGACAAGGTCCCTCATGGGAAACTTATAAAGAAGGCAAATGCACATGGGATACAGGGTAATTTGATATGGTGGATTCAAAATTGGCTTAGTTGTAGGAGGCAGAGGGTGATGACAGAAGGATGCTTTAGTGACTGAAAGCCAGTGTCCAGTGGCGTACCACAGGGATCTGTGCTCGGTCCCCTAATTATTTGTCATTTATATAAATGACTTAGATGACTATGTGGGGGGTAGGATTAGTAAGTTTGCGGATGACCCAGAGATTGGCCAGGTGGTTAACAGTGAGGCTAAGTGTCTTGAGCTACAGGAAGATATAGACAGGATGGTCAAATGGGCAGATAAGTGGCAGATGGAATTTAACCCTGAAAAGTGTGAGGTGATACACTTCGGAAGGACTAATTTGACAAGGAACTATTCAATGAATGGCATGGCACTAGGAAGTTCTGAGGAATAAAGGGACCTTGGCATGTGTGTCCATAGATCTCTGAAGGCAGAGGGGCATGTTAGTGGGGTGATGAAAAAGGCAAACGGGACATTTTCCTTTATCAATCAAGGCCTAGATTACAAAAGTAGGGAGGTCATTTTGGAGTTGTATAGAACCTTGATGAGACCACAGCTGGAGTACTGTGTGCAGTTCTGGTCACCACATTATAGGGAGGATGTGATTGCACTGGAAGGGGTGCAGAGGAGATTCACCAGGATGTTGCCTGAGATGAAGCATTTAAGTTATGAAGAGAGGTTGGATAGACTTGGGTTGTTTTTGTTGGAGCAGAGAAGACTGAGGGGCGACCTGATCGAGGTGTACAAGATTATGAGGGGCATGGACAGGGTGGATAGGGAGCAGCTATTCCCCTTAGTTGAAGGGTCAGTCACAAGGGGGCATAAGTTCAAGGTGAGGGGCAGGAGGTTTGGGGGGATGTGAGGAAAAGCTTTTTTACCCAGAGGGTGGTGACGGTCTGAAATGCACTGCCTGGGAGGGTGGTGGAGGCGGGTTGCCTCACATCTTTTAAAAAGTACCTGGATGAGCACTTGGCAGGTCATAACATTCAGGGCTATGGACCAAGTACTGGTAAATGGGATTAGGTGGGTAGGTCAGGTGTTTCTCACATGTCGGTGCAGACTCGATGTGTCAAAGGGCCTGTTCTGCACTGTGATCCTGTGATAACAGTGTCTGCCTTGTCTCTCAAAAAGTAGCTTTCCTTTATCTGTGGGTTACTGTGTCGAGGTGTGAAAACTGTCAATTGATTTCATTGGTTTCTGTTTGAGTTTTTCCCCATAGCAACCTGATCACATAAGCATGCCTCCAAGCTGGAGTGCTTCCAGAATTCTTAATTTTACCCTGAATTAAAGGGGACATTTTAAAACTTAACTGTCTTGTAAAGTCCAGCTTCATAACACTATGAAAATTGAGGATACACAAGAGGTCAGATTTGGAGCGACGCAGAGTTCAGTAATATAATAGCAAAATACTGTGGATGCTGGAGATCAGAAATAAAAACAGTAAGTGCTGAAAAGTTCAAAAGGTTTGCAGCATCTGTGGAGAGAGAAAAACAGAAGGCAAGATTTTTAAGAAGACGAGGTTTGCCTTCCCAACTTCCAAGGAGTCAGTGCACAATGCATCTCTGCTGATACTGTCCACTCCCACAGCCATTTAACACTCTGGCAAGCATTAATTGGCTGGAGAAGGGACTCCACCCCTCACTTGGGAAGAAGTCCTGACTCAGAGAGCTGCCAGCCAATCTGATTGGCCAGCAGCTCTCTAGTCCCTGCAGCACCCAAAACTGCATTGGACAAGACTGGGACTGCAAGCCTCTCTCAGAGCCTCAATCCCAGGACAGGTTAGTTTTAGGAGTCTGTGAGCGGGGTGGGGAGGTGAGGCCTGGGGGGGTGGGGGGTGGGGAGAAAGGGGCAGGGGTGTTGGTAGAGATGTCGGAGGGTAAGGAAGATCTGCAGGGGCCAGTTCTTTTATGGGAGACACCTGATGTTAAAAGGACATTCCTGATGGTGGCGTTTCCACACCCCACCTCCCCCAACTCCCACCCTGGTCTGCACAGCATTACTTTTCAGGCTTCTACCCCACCCCTGAACTCCTCTCGCTGGCCTAAAATGGAGGCTGGCCAGGAAGCGACCCTTAAGTGGTCAATAATTGGCCACTAAGGGGCTTAATTGGAGAAAGGGTGAGTGGGCCAGCCTTGGCAATGCCTGTTTCAGTATAAAATTTAAGAGAGGTTGGGGTGGGCGGGAAAACCATCTGAAAAATCTTTATGGCCACTACCCCACCCTCCCCTACAAACTCACTAGCGGGGGACATAACACTACCCAGAGTTAACATTTCAAGTTCAATATGACTCAACTTTGGAATAGGAGTCATACTGGACTCAAAACGTTAATTCTGTTTCTATCTCCACAGATGCTGCCAGACCTGCACAGTTCAGCAAGGCTGGAAGAGTTGACAGAGCAAGGATGGGACAAAAGATCCAATAGCAATGTCAGGCAGAAAATCCATACTAATCATAGAAGTTACCACCAGCTCAGCTTAGTGCAATATGAAAAGTGAAGACAATATTGATAAGGACATAATGCCCTATGCTGTATCTCATACCATAATCCAGAAATAAATGTACTTCAAAATCTGCTCATCTTAAATCAAAGGGCTTTTCTCCATGGGATCATGCAACAAGTTTAAAGTATGAATGTACAGTGGACAAATGGGAAAAATAAGGAATGGCAATTTAAATGATCTTCATGGTTGCATACAGGTAGTTTGCATTTGATGTTTGCTGCAGGTTGTCCCAGAGCTCCACAAGCTCCACATGCTGGAATGCACGTCGCGCATGCCATAAATATTATTTCAATTACTGTGGGTGTCATATTAACGTATGTAATATTATTGGAAAATATTTTTCTTTTAAAATAGAGGTTTAGTCTGTGGGTATGTCTTAATTGGATTAAAGCCAGTTAGTCTGAGTGCTTTGATGTGTACTAGTTTTGAGATGTAAACAGAGAGGTGGAGTGCATTTGCATTTTTTGAATAGACCATTCATGAAGTGGGATGAAAACTAACTCCTAGCTGTCAGATACTAAGCAATATATGTTTATATTACTAATAAAATTGGTACTATGAAAGGGGTTTTATTGTTAGAAGAGGCTGGTGATACAATGAGAATTTACACTCAATGTGCTGTGCTACATATAACAAGACAACTGTTTTGTGTGTGTAGAGCAGAGGCAATGTGGGATCAAAAGCAGCTGTAAGCCTCCAACTGTATTCACAGGAACCAAAGTGAAAAGAACCTCATTTTGAATTTGTAAGGTGCAAATGCTTTGTCTAGTGTCTGGTTAAGTCTATGGGTTGCTGTTGCCTTAATGGAGATTAGTTTGGGAATTTGTTAAAAGTTATGTTAGGAGTAATTTGTAGCCATGTGCATATATTTAACTTGTGTAAATTAATAAAATCTTTCATTTAGCTTAATATAAAACCTCTTGGGAACTGGTGGTATGATTCCTGAATTTAGAGTTGCATCTCAAACATGACACTTAAAATTACAGGTTGTGATTATTGTTTAAAGTTTTCCCCTGTTTTTTTTAAATAACTCAGCTGTACCAGTGACATGGTTATAACAGTTGGGAAAAAAACCTGGCATTCCAGTTCCAGAGGCTGAGCAGAATTTCAGGAGTGAAACCTATTGATTTAACACGAGCAGATTTTGTAGTACATTTATTCCTAGTTTATGCTATGATATATAGCATATAGCCTTACATCCCTATCAATATTTTCTTTGCTCTTCACATTGCACTGAGCTGGATTCATGCATTATGCTGCATACAGAACAGAATATGGCAATAAACAACATTTGCATTAAAAAGGTAGCTAGTCTAATGTAATTTTGCTCCTTACAATTATTTTTAGAGTGAGAAAATTATCCATAGTTTGCGAATTCATTATTATGAGACACCAGCAAAACACAGTTGATCATTATTAATCTTGTACTATGAGCATTTGTTAACCTATTTGTCACATGCTGCTCTGCATGCAAATTGGTTGAGAATATTGCTTCTGGCACTTCCTGGTGCCAAAGCATCTATTTTATTTTGGTTCATTGCCAAGGTAAGGAACAAGAAATATATAATTTTCTTTGGCTTCTCATACATACCCGTTCGCCACTACTCCCAAAGTAAAGCACATAAGACAATCCATCCACCGCACTAAAGTCTTCAAACATTGCAGTTAGATCCACAAATAGTTATTATTACTGCCTGAACAAGGAATTTTAAAATGGGAGTTGGAATGGTACAGTTGTTCAGCTCACTGCCTTTTCAAATTGGGACACAAGTTTGAATCCCACTTTGACTGAGGATCAATAGGTTTCACTCCTGAAATTCTGCTCAGCCTCTACAACTGGAATGCCAGATTTTTTTCCCCACTGTTATGACTGTGCAGTTAGTACAGCTGTTTTTTAAAAAATTATTTTTTGGGACAGGGGCAATGCTAGCTAGGCCAGCATTTTTATTGCCCATCCCTAATTGCCTTTGAGAAGGTGGTGGTGAGCCGCATACTTGAGCCATTGCAGTCCATGGGGTGTAGGTGCACCCACAGTGCTGGTTTGGAGGGAGTACCAGGATTTTGATCCAGCGACAGTGAAGGAACGGCGATATAGTTCCAAGTCAGGATGGTGCGTGGCTTGGAGGGGAACTTGCAACTGGTGGTGTTCCCATGCATCTGCTGCCCTTGTCCTTCTAGGTGGTAGAGGTCACAGGTTTGGAAGGTGCTATCTAAGGAGCTTTGGTGAATTGCTGCAACACATCTTGTAAATGATACACACTGTTGTCACTGTGAGTTGGTGGTGGGGAGAGTGAATGTTGGAAGTGTTGGATGCGATGCCAATTAAGTGGTCTGCTTTGTTTTGGGTGATGTTGAGCTTGGATGATATTGATGGAGCTGGACTCATCAAGGCAAGTGGAGAGTATTCCACCACAGTCCAGTAAATAGGTGTAAAAACCTGTTGTCTCAAAATATTGAAGGATTGGCTCATCTCAACCTGATTAGTGAGCCATCCCGTTTCGTTGAGCATGAAAATAATTGTACAGCCTTAACAAGCAATAAACTAGAATTGAAAACTAATTCCAAACAGTTAAAACTTGAATAGCTAGCTTATCCTCAAATTCTGAAGGATTCTACTCTGCATATAATTAATTAGTTCTGATACTGTAATTCAACTGGGTATTGAAATCTGTTGGGAGTGTCAACAATATCCCTTTCCAAATTGAGAGATTTTCATTTTTTCCAGTGAATAAATTTCTCTCATAGCAAACTGCTTCCTAAAGGGGTGTTGTTTGCAGTATATTACTTTGGATGGAGGCATGTCTGATATTATTTTAGATAGAGGCTGCAAGATTGAAGTCACAGGACATTACTTTGACTGGAGACAGCTAGATATTACATTGAATGGAGATTTATACTGAGCTTACCTAAGCAACATAATTAAACATTCTGTTCAATCTATTTTCTCCTGTCCTACAATAATTTGACAAGTCAAGTGCTAGAATGGTGTGGCACAGCATGGGATGGTTTACTGCTGTCTTTGCTCTGTCCAATGGGCTTGCAGTGTACTGGATGCTGTGCAAGAATTCAGTTGCTTTATTTTTTTACGGTGCATTTGACATGATTGATACAAAAGAATACCAGTCAGGAGTATTTCCTGAAGCAGAATATGTGGCACAACATACACTAAAAGTATTCAACTAGTCAATGCCCTTAAGTGAATGCTGCACCATACACTGTGCCTAATTCAACTTGTCACTAAAATTTATTGAGAGCGTCAACAATATCTCCTTTTTCTGCAGTTCTCTGCCCGAAGACAGATCCGATGCATAGCGCCATGACCTCCACTGTGTAGGGCAAAGAGGCAGGTCCCGAAACCACCCCATCTGGAACAGGGATCAACCTCCGTGCTGTTGGCATCAATCTGATCCACACCAGCCATCCGGCCAACTGAGCCAACCACGCCACACCCCCCTACCACCCCACCCCCACTTCTACTTGCACGTTGTAGCCTGGGTGTATTGATGGCGAAAGTGGAGACTCCAATTTTCTTTTCATTGGAAGGATTTGCAAGTTGATACTTAATCCGTTTAACCGCGTTATGAACTCACTTTCCTTGGCTGCCAACGATATTACCTTCAAAACTCAGAGCTCTTTACTCTTCTACATTACTAATTTTTTCTCACCATTACACCTACTCCAATAAATAGCTTGTGGATGGCAGCATACATGATGTCAGACTGGTAAGTTGGCATTTTGGTCAGTAACGCAGTATACTATATTTTAACATAATTCAATTTCTTTTAAAGGCATGAAACATAAAATCCTAGATGCCCAAAGTAACTGCTCCAAGAGAGCCTTAGCCTGATTTGGTCTTTAGAGCTGTAGAGCTCCCTCAGTTTTATAATGTGATTTGAGTTTCTTTTCAGAAAATACTTTTTTTTCGCTAAAATATTTTCTTTGTTTTCATTTTCTGGATTTATTGGTGCCTTGCACTCCAGCTTGGGATCATGAATCAACAGGCAAGTCATCTCCTCCCAGACTTCTTTATGTGTGTTCAGTAACTCACCACTACAAGATGTTTGAGAAGAAATTAAGACCCTTTTACTTTCCTTATAGGTGAGTAAAGGGGCTGCTGCTCAGCATCACTAAACAACAGCCAGACCTTAGATTAGGAGCTCAACAAGTGAATGATGCCTCCACACCACACAATTTCCTACCACTCTGTGCAGTGATACACTGATCATTTGTATGCAAATGTAAAAAGAAAGAAAGACTTGAATTTAATCAGTGCCTTTAATGTTCCCGGGATGTCATAAAGCAATTTATATGCAGGGAAGTATTTCCGAGTTGTGGCCACTGTTAGCATTGTCAAAAACATGGCAGCCAATTTGACCACAGCAATATCGGACAAACAGCAATGTGATAGTGACCATGTAATCTGTTTTATTAATGTTGGCTGAGGGATTGGCCAGAATGCCAGAGAGAACCCTTCTGCTCTTCTTCATGATATTGCCATGGGATCTTTTACATCCACCTGAGAGGCCAGGTGGGGAATCAGCTTAGCATCTCATCTCAAAGACAATGGCTGGGATTTTTCATTCCTGTTGGCCACAAGGGTCATGGTGGGCAGGAGTGGAAAATATTGTGAGAAAGCTAAAAATCGGTTTTACGGCATTGTAAAACCAGGTCGCGATTGTGCGCTCCAGCCATCAATGATGGACTGTGTTTCCTACCAAGGCATGTTGGGAGCATCATTTCAATATTTTTGCATGTCTTTCTAAGATCACCTCACTGGAATCACCCTCCCCATGCTGGATCATCCAGGCACATTGATGTGTAATTAAAACAACGCGTTTCCCAACAGTATGCGACCTGCACTTCGCTCGTCACTCCAAGATTAGTTCACCTACCTTGCATTGCACAGCACTGGCTGGAATCAGTGCCAGGCTTCCCTGGCAGTGCCACATCGCTTTCAGGGGGCTATCACAGGCAAGTTTCTACCAGACCAATGGGAAGGCAGGGGTGGCTTTTCATGGGCTGCAGCAATGGGCTGTACTGAGGAAGGGGGTAAGTGGCCACAGGCAGCATAAGAAGCTCTAGGGCTAGGCCTGCACTGGGGGTTACAAATGGAGAAGGCTGTATTCACACATGACTGGGGTGGGGAGGGTGAAGGGGGGGAGGGTGCGGATATATGTTGAACAGTGTAACTGGCCTCAAGCTGGGGATGGGTGAGGTCCACACAGGCACACAGGCCATAGACACATCCACTACAAAATGTTCAGGAGTTAACAAACGGACACACACCAAAAGCACGGAGGGAGTGTGTGAGTTGAGAGTGATAAGATAGTTGACTTCCCCTGGCGGCACAGATGAGACCATTTGTTCTTTTCCTGCACTGGGTGGCTGACATCTTCAGAAAATCATTGACACTAACCATGACAGCTGCTGCCTCCCAAGCTGGATTGGTGAGCTTGCTGCACCTCCTGCAGGGGTAGAGGACATGGTGGTGGACCTCGACTGCAGTCTAGCAGGTGCTCCAGTAAGACATCACTGAATTGGGGGCTGCCATTTTCTTGGGTTTCGGGGCTATATCTTCAGTGGTGTAGCCCTGGGTTGCTGACATTGAGAAGGCTATGTGCACCTGCACTTTAAATACAGTGCCCAGAGTGAGGAAGCGGTGTGCTGACGGCTGGGCGGGTGAATCAGAGGCCGCCCGCCAGCAATCCGGTGTGCTTCCTGTGCATGAATAAATAGTGCAGTGGGCAGCAGACGATACTTCGCAAAAACTTGCCATTGTGGCTGGTGGGTAGAACGTCGTTTTTCATGACCGCTCCTGCGCTTAGTGTAATGAGGGGGAAAATCCCACCCAACACCTCTGACAATGCAGCACTTCCTCAGTACTGAACTGTCGGCCTAGACCTGCAATGGGACTTGAACCCACACTTCTGACTCAGAGGCAAGAGTGCTAGATAATATATTCATTCTAAAATAAATCATTCATCACTCAACTTGAAGCAGCTTAAACTTGGCAAGCATGTTACACATGACTGAATTTGTGTATGATGCTTAACTGTGATAGAATCTGTTTGTAAACACAGACTTGATGTCAATCACAGTGACATCTTTAAGGGCATGAGTGTAACTTACAGCACACTAAGTGCTTTCCAGTCTCTTCCGACCAGGTGCCAGCATTGATTGAAAAGGCAAAGGGGCATGGACAGTCTGAGCAACTTGCATATTCTGTGAGGGATACAAAATATGATAACATGAGGCATTAAAATGTACAGCAATTGCGTACTGTGTTAAGATCATTTAGATTTCTTTTCAAAACACCTTGACTTTAAGGAAATATATATAAATTCTTTCAGTTTGGTGACTCTTCTTCGATTTCTAATTACATATTGCTTTTCCGGAGACCCTACCTTTCACAATTGTCAATGAGAATCCTGCTGGAGTGACTGAAGAGCTGTAGGATAGGTTGTCGCTGGCAGAGCTATGAATGGCACCTGGTGGAAGGGTCACAGGCGCCCAGTTAATAGAAATGTCAAGATGATGAATGTGTGTCTTGTCTTTTCAATGCAGGTCTCTATTTCCTTTGTCAATATTTTTTTTTAGCTTTGGCACTGCTTCTGTTTCAGTCTTTAATTGAGGGTGTGTGATATTCATAAATCTTCTCTAGTCTACTCCCGGGTCAATACCATTGTTAAGCAGAGGACAGGAGCTTATAGTAATCTGACTGCAGTACACATCTAAATCTGCCCTCTTCATGCAAGTGTATAAACTCAATCAGTACTCATTTACTTGTAGAGGAACTGCTTGCTGCAACTCCCAGCAACACCAGCAGCCCAATAATGATTGCTAATCTGCTATAACCATTTATATCTTCTCTAGATCCGCCTTTTGATTCTGTATTCATCCCACAACCACTGAGCTTTAGCCTTGTACTATCACCCCTATTTGTCATTTAATCACTCATTCTCTCACCCTTATCACTGACTTGTTTTTCCCAACAAAGGTAACTGCAGGAGGCATGGGCTGCTCACAAGTGAAGGACCCTGCCTTGCTAACCACTAACTCCTCTCACCCCCACACCAGGGCATCCCCAACTGGCCCCAGAAAGCCCGTCTCGCTTACTTTCACTCCAGGCTCCAGCAACAATTTTCATCCTGTACCTACTGCAGAATGAGCAGTGGCCATTGCTCCTGGTGATGCTACTTCTGGACAGCTGCTGGCCTCTGATTGGCTGGCAGCTCTCGGAGGCAAGAAATTCCCCTTAAAGGTGATGAGGACTCTGACTCCGACCAGCTGATGTTGGCATTGGCTCTCCAGCCAGTGAATGGGCCCACTGCAGCAAGCATTAAGTTCCATCAGCTCCTCTCTCCATAGATGCTGCCTGATCTGCTGAGTATTTCACATATTTCCAATAATGAAAGTACATGATAAAGGAAGCTTTTTGCAGCAAGTGAGTTAATTCCCTGAAAACAGAATTTCTTGCATCACCATTAATCAGAGACCTTTATTCTTATTTTTCTCCCTCACCCCCTCACCTCATGTTATTCAGGGAATGGTATGAATTAAGAGATTTGGGCCTTGAAATTGGCTCCTGTCAGGCATGGGGCCTCAATGCTCTTTTTCTGCTTTTACCAATATGGCAGCAGCTCTCTTTTGGCACCAAATAAATGAGTGTTCCTGTGCATGATGTTGGATATTTGGGTGCCCTTCTTACACCCAAAAGTGCCGCAATACAACCGAGTTTCTTGGCCATGATTTCATTCAGGGTATAACCTTTAGTAGATTGCCTTGACAAGTTTGCAAGCCGACAATGTTATTCAGCACTCGGCTTTTTATTGGAACATGGCCGAAGAGGAGCAGAAACAAGTAATTAGGCCAAATAAGCCCATTCTTTCTGGGCAAATGTCAATCACACTTACCAGTCTTCTCAACACATGCGTTCTGTTTCCACAAGTTTATTGGCCTGACCAGGCGAAGAAGGATAGACTGGTTTTCCTTTATCCCATTGCCCATTTGGTTTTCGCGGAGGTTTTGATGTTTTAAAGGATGCTGTATTGCCAATTCAGTATGTACTTGACCATTTGCAGTTTGTAAAAATTAAGCCAGACAGGTGTTCTTGAGTTAAACACATAAGGTGTTAGTTTTATTGAGCTAAAACATGCCCAGGTGAAAAGATTAAAAATGTTAATAATGTACAAGTACATCCTACGCCCTACTAACATGTGCAGACACACACTCAAAGCCCACGCATGCAGCAAATAAATACAATTTCACAGAGTATCAGATTTTAAACTTGGCCAAGTTAAAGTGCAGATTTTTTAAAAAGGAGGCCTGAAGAAGTCATATGGACTTGAAAAATGAACTCAGCTTCTCTGTCCGCAGATGCTGTCAGACCTGCTGAGTTTTTCTAGCATTTCTATTTTAATTTAAAAAAAGGAAAGTCAATAAAGATTCACTGATTTTCTCCAGGGGCGTTGGTTCTTCAGCTGATGCTATGGCTGGCATATCCCTTTTCACCTGGAAACACTGTTGTAGAAATCCAAAGCTTTCAGTAGAGTCTCTGTCTGCTGTAGGAATGTAGACATACTTACAATGCAGCAAAACAGGGTTCAGAACTCAGATGGAATGTTGTAGAGGGACAGAAAGGGCAAGAGACAGCCACTCTCTCCAGCAGCCAGAAAATCTCTGTTAAAATCCCATTCAAAAATCCACACATAAGTCTGCATGTCACTTTTATCTTTCCTGTCCCATGTCACTTTATACCATGTTGCTTGTATATTCTAAAAGGAAGTTGATCAGCTCATGTCTGGCACAGCTCCTCTTAGCCACTGTAATAGCTGAGGTGATCAAATTTTAATGTTCCTGCAATTAGCTCCTGAATGACTCATTCTTCCACTTGGATGAGAAGGAAGGAAGCTTTTCACACCTCCAGGGAGCTCATTGTCTGCTGGGACCTCCACAGACCCTACTTCACCATGAAATGGAATGTGGCTGCACAGATGCAAATTAAAAGCCATTTTAAGTTAGTGCCTTTGTGCTCAAGTGAAATGTCCCATTTTAAAAAGTTTAATATGTGAAGCCAGCCGATGAGATATCAAATTGATTCCATACAGCACATCTTCGTGGCATTATCTAATTGCTTGTTTAACCTATTGATCCTATTTACCTCAGTAGTCTAATGACCTTTGCAGGGGAAAATAGTTCTGCCTAATTTCCCTTCTTATTCATTTCCCTAAATTACTAATACTTAACATGTGATCCTTGGTACTTGAACCTAATCCTAAGCAAAAATTATTTTCAGATAGCATGTTTGCAAACAGAATTTTTTGTCCAATGTTCTGAACTGTGTGAGATTTTATAATATTATATTTTCTATCCCCTTGGTTTGGAGAATTTTGGCTCCTCGCTGCTTGTCTGCTTGCTTTAATTTGGTTATGGCCCCCAGAAAATTAAATGGGGTATGTTATTCCAAATATGCCATGGCAGTAGTACTTTGAAACACAGTGGTTAGGAAAAAAACTATTGTCTAGCCTGATTCCATTACATTTCAGTCTGTTTGGTCACAGAAGTAGAAAGTTTCCTCATTTGTGCTTAGTGTTTCAGTGGTCCCCAGAGCGGAAAATGTGGGTGAAAACCAAGAGATGAAAATCAAATGGTAGTAGTGCAGTCATTTCAATCAATGGATTGAAAATTAAGCAGGCTCTTTTATACTCATGCAGTCCTCCCCCATTCCCCCCCAATCTGGCTTCCTCTATGTGTTCCACCCTGGCAATTATCCCATTACTACAAAACACTTTAACTTTCTTAACCAGTTTTACATAAAACTGTCCCAGGTTGGTTTTCTTTGCCAATTTTCTCCCCATTGTAGATTGAAGAGTTAATAGGAGCACCTGACACTGATGTAACTATGAGGCAATGTTACATGTTTAAGTAACTTAGATCTGGAGGGAAGCAGATGTACAACCTTGTGTAGAGTCCTGAGATGTGTAAAGAGTTGTAAATAAACAAGAATAGTTTTTTTGCTTACGAATAATATGGTAGCATTCTGAGGGAAACAGGCAAACTCTAAATAATCCCCATATAGACCTCGAACTCAAGACGAAACACAGTGGCAGCGGACAGAGCATAAAAAACCCAGAAAAACTCCAAGTGAAGACTGCAGGCCCGAAAGACCTGCAAATCGTTGGAAAAAGGACAAGAAGGGAAAAGATTAAAGATTCACCTGAGAACGGAGCATTGCGCATATAGCAGATTCAAGCCAATACACAGACATGGAATCAAGATAGCAGTGAGTACAGGTCACTATCTACAAGGCAATCTACTGATGCAGCAAGAGACCCAGAGTTTAGGACAAGCATGGAGTCGACATTGCCACACCCAGAACCTTTCCAAAGTGCTAAAGGCTCGCAATAGTCTCAACAATTGAAGGAAGAGAATCTCCAGATACAGAGCAGCTTCAGGTTTGCATAACAAAGAACAAAAGGATCAGGTCAGTGCTTTACTCTATGCAGTAGGGTTTATTGCAGACAATGTAATAGTGAGTCAAAGAGTTGATAGGGCTTCAAGCTCATATGAGGAAGTTCCCTAGGAATTCGATATGCACTTCAGTGTTTGAAAAAACTTGGTCATTGAGTGAGCAAAATTTAAGAGGAAACAAAAACTGGGTTAATACATGGATTTATTCTTAAATAACCTGTACTGGCTCGTGGACAATTGCAACTACGGGATCCTCAGAGATGAATTCATATAGAATTGTATAGTAGTTGGGGTTTTAGATGAAACCCTATCAGATCTCTTACAAACAAGGGAAGATTTAACTCTCACAAAGGCAGTACAAATAGCGCAACAGACCAAGCTTAGGAAGCTAAACAGCTATTATTCATAGGGAAAGTTATGTCCTTTGGAAAAAATGAGTGATGCCATTCAATTTATCAAACAAAAAAGGGAAAATGCAGTGAAGCAAAAGTCTATGAAGTCAGGAAAAAGCGCATCAACCGTCATCTTGAGATGCCCTTGGTGTGGCAGGGCAGCCCTGCATAAGTGGCATAATGCCCAGCAGGGGGAACAGAGTGCCACAATGGGAAAGTTATGATACTTTAAAAATGCCTATCTAAAATACAAGTAGCTCACAGGAAGAAAAAAATAATAACAAGGCCAATTCAAATTCAAGAAGTGGAAGAGCCACAGAAAGAAATGAGTAACCTTGTTAGGAGAAGTTAACAGAAGAGAAAATAATTACTGGAGCATTAAATTAGAAGTTGGTGGTCATCCCATAGAATGCAAGCTAGACACTGGTGCAGGTGTTTCTGTATTATCTGGTGAAGCAAAGTGGCTTAAAAATATCATGTTACCGCCATCCTTCATCCAATTGCAAGGCCCAGGAGGGACTACACCAAAAGTAATAGGCCAACACTGTGCAAGATTAAGATGCGAGGATAAAGAAATTTTTGCAGCTCTCTATGTTATGCAGAACCAAGGGTTATCATTATTGAGCAGAAAAGCACGCTTGCAGTTGAGGCTGATTTACAATGTTGATGAAATTGCTGATGAGCAGTCCAGCAATGTATTCAGAAAGAAATTTCGATCCCAATTTTCAGGCATAGGAAAGCTGAAGACAGAATATCATGTAACCCTAAAGACGGATGCTAAGCCTATATGTCTGCTCACAGCGAAGAAGGTCCCTCACCCAATCTTGGACCAAGTCAACAGTGAGATTGAACACATGTTACATCCAAGGGTAACCACACTGAGAAAGTGGTATTCTAGAATGGTTACAGTACCAAAGTCTAATGGTTCGATTAGAATCTGTGTGGACTTGACTCAATTAAACAAGTCAATAGAGCGTGAGATCCACCCAATGGCAACAGTGGATGACAGCAAAATACACCCTCTTCACAAATTTAGATGCTAACGGTGGCTTTTAGCAGTTGTCTCTGGACAAGGAATCAGGTTGTTAACTACTTTTATCTCCCCATTTGATCATTATTGTTTTAACAGTTTACCATTCAGAATTGCTTCTGCACCTGAGATATTCCAAAGAATGATGTCTCAGACCCTTTAAGGCATGGAAGGTGTTATATGCCATATGGATGACATTCGTATGCACGGTTCATCAAGGCAGGAACATGAGTGGCGAGTGAGAGTAGCCCTCAAGGTTCTACAAGAAGCAGGCTCTACATTGGCCATTCATTTCAGTGCCCGCCAGCATTGGGTGTGTTCGGGATATGAGCGGTCAATATGGCGCAATTGGTTTCACGATGGCATGAAACCAGTTTGCTCAGCCCACTGATGGCAGGCCGAGTTTCCTGCCATCGGATGTTGGGAACCTCATTGTAATACATCTACATATCATTATTAGGCTAGCCCACTGGAATCATCCACCTCCACTGAATCGTCCGTCCACATCGATGGGGAAGCACGCTGACATGTTTCACAACAGCATATAAAAGGCGTGCATTTTTTGGGCTCACTTTGAGGGGCACTCGGAGGTGACTGTACAGTAACATTGTGCAGGACTCACCAGGGTCACCTGTTGGACTTCAAGCTTGAGGGGTGTTGTGGGGGGTGGGGTTAAGGGCAGCCCAGCAGTTGTGGTGACTTGTGAGTGGGGGTTTAAGGGCAGCCCTGCCATTGAAAATAGTGCACAAGCATTCAGGGCGGGGGGTAGGGTAGGGTGGCTGAGGGAAGTGGCCACGCATTCGGGAGAACTGTATAAAGTGACCATTCCTCTGCAACTGAGACAGTTCAGGTGCAGCCACATTGATATGATTGGAGTCAGTCTTGTAGCTCATTGGCCCATTCAAGCAATGCAGAGGCATCAAAGTGCCACCAAATGCTCCAAAGATTTTCACGTCCCCTCCAGCACAGGCTGCAAAGCTGTGAGTATTTTAGTGGATTGCAGAACAGTTGGATGCCTGCACAAATTGTGCAATGTCGTTGTTAGATCTGGCCCTGGAGCAGTCACTGGTGTAGGTGCCCACATCCTCTTGCAATGTCAGCATCCTGATTTGGACCAGTCTCCCCCCTGGTTCAAGCTAACAGTGCAGCCTTGCAGCGCAGCTTAGGAGAACGTCTGCAACTGAGCTGGGAGCACAGCATGCAATCCAGTGGGCAAAGCTGCTGCCAATCGGTCAGGTGGAGTGGGGCAGAGCTGGGTGAGGTTTCGGGCAGCCATGCAGTGCACTAAACTCTGGCCATCCAAGTGGCATCCAGCACTCTCCGGGAAGCATTAAGGGGCCTTCACACTTAACCAGGACAGATTCCTAGTACACCCATGCTAACCATTTGTCTCTCTCTTTCATCCTGCAGGAGGAGTACATCAGCATCTTGGAGCCTGGTGAACTAGTTGGATGCCTCATGGCATACAGAGAGCAAAGATGATGGAGGAGAGAGCAACTGAGGCTCCTGGCTGTGCAGAGGCTGGAGCAGCACCCTCAGTAAGAAGGGGCGGCTGGGAGTCCCACACATGCTGCCAATGAGTCACAGTGAGCCATTGCTGGATGGCGTCTAGCAACACCCAGGGTCTATAGATGCTACCTTTCATTCCTGCATATGACCGAGAACCAGTGTCGCCAAAGACTGCACATATCTAGGGAACTGATTGGTCACATCGGCCAGTTACTGCAGGATTTGACACCATGGGCACATGGAAGGTATCCACTGCCAGTGGCTGTGAAAGTGACTGCGACGCTCAATTTCTACATCAGTGGCTCCTTTCAGGGCTCCACAGGTGACCTCTGTGGTATCTCACAAGCCTCCACACACAAATGCATCCATGTGGTCATAGATGCCATCTTTGCGAGGGCACACAACTTTGTGCATTTCACCCGGGACCAGGACAGCCAGGATGCAAGAGCGATTGGATTTGCCCTTCTTACAGGTGTAGGGTGCGATTAATTGCATTCATGTGGCACTCAGACCTCCATTGCAACAAGCAGTGAACTACATCAACCACAAGGGGATCCACTCGCTGAATGTGCAGCTGGTGTGCAATCACCAGAAACGCATCCTGCAGGTCTGTGCATGATTTCCAGGGAGTGTGCACGACTCCTACATCCTCAGTCAGTCGCAGATGCCTGAAATCTTCCAGGGTCCGCAGAAGCTGCAGGGATGGCTCCTCAGGGAGAAGGACTACCCACAGAGGCCATGGCTGATGACACCCATGTGGCGGCCTCAGGCTGCAGCACAGCGATGGTATAATGAGGCTCATGCTGCAGCTCGTAACTTGATGGAGCAGACCACTGGGGTGCTGAAAATGAGGTTCCTGGACCAGTCAGGTGGATCCCTGTAATACATTGCAGAAGGTGTCACACATCATCGTCGTTAGCTTTGCCCTTTACAACCTGGCGCTGCAATGGGGAGACGAGCTGGCTGAGGAGGAGATGGAAGAGCTGGAGGTCTCCTCCTATGAGGAAGATGCCAACGGGAATGAAGGTGAGGAGGCCCCCGAAGATGAAGATGACAGTGATGAGGCCTTTGCACTGGCTAGATGTGGCAGGCCAGCTCGGGAGGCCCACATAGTTGCTAGATTTGTGGAGGATGATGACGGCATGCAGTGAGAAGACACCCTAAGATACTCATATTGCACCTGTGAATGTTTGACTGCAGTCTCACTTATGGTAGCACACATACCCTCTGTGAGAATGCTCCTTCATAGAGACACAGTGGAGGCTCTAATGGTCGCTCGATTGCAGGAGGATGATGACAACAAGCAGTGAGGACATTCCTAGATCTTCACTTAGCCTCTGAGGATATCTGGCTCCTGTCTTGCACTCTGTGATCAGGGTCATATCATGGAGACGCAGCCATGAAACTTTAGAAGCATCTGTCAGCCTTCAGCACCTGAGCCCTTCAGGAGCACAGCATCACTGGTCACAGATGCCAGCCCCACCTTAAAGGGGCTGAGAGCACACAGAGAGTTTGAGAGAACTCTGTGGCACCACCCACAACATTCTGGCAACAATGACAAGCCCTGCCAAGGTGCAGGCATCAGTAATGTTTCGAGGGAGTGTGAGGCCAGACCATCACTGTGGTCTGAAGGTGGAGCACAGGGAAGAGGCCCTAGACTGAGACACCTGCCTTTATCTTGTGCAGAAAGGTTTCACATCTGAGTGACATGAACACTGCTCAACAGAACAAGGAGCCATAGGCAGGGAGACATTCTTGGGAATTTATTTACAATAGTGAACATTATGTACAAGTGATTAATACCTGTGCCCAGGCTGAGCAACTAATTCTTCTTAACTTTCCTAACCTGCTGCAAGTCTTGGTGCTCTCTGGACATCCACAGCAGAGGTGGTGGCAGCCTGCTGACCTTGGTGGGCTTCCTCTGGAGGCCTGAGACTTGGAGGGCCCCAACTTGCTTTTGGGGTTCTGCTGTGTGGCAGTGGCATCCTCCTTGGCCTGTGGGGCTGGAGCTGCAGAGGTCACAGGAGGGGGGGATTCAGATGGGCCAGACACCCCCAGAGTCACCTCAATTGATGGCCCTGGAGTGTGCACCTGCTGGTCCTCCTCCTGCCTGCCTGGGGGCCTCAGGTTGACTCATTGAGGAGAAGGAGAAGCTGGAGTGAGATCGAGCTGCCCTGCACCCCTCTAGCATACACATTGTTGGAGGCCAACTATGGCATCAGCGATGGAGTTCAGCCCATGCAGCAGTGCAGGGCCAATGTCTTGGACCAAGGTCTGCCATCCTACCAGTGTTGACCTTGGTGCATTGGCATGCTGGCCCTATCACCTCAGAGTCAAGGCAGACGGACTCCTCCAACATGCCTTACAATCTGAGTAGTGTAGCAGACATCCCTTCCTGATGTTCCCAAGCTTGCCTTTATAGCTCGGGCAATTGTGACACGACCGGGTCCAGAGGCTCGTCATCTGATTTAACGAGTTTAAGGCCTCCAGCAGTCATCCATTTTCCGGGGAGCTGGGAAGTCTCTGCCGCCACCTGTTGTGGCTCAGACAATGTGATGTGCTCACCAGATTGTGATCCCGAGGCTATTCTAAAGCTAGGCCCCACTGAGGTGTGTGTCTCTGTGTTAGTGGAGGGTGTGGGTGAGCGCTGTGATGGGATTTCAGGGATGGTGCCTCCAGATTCCTCTTCAGAGGTTTCTTCGAGGCTTGATTGGAGGCCCTGGGTCATGGACTCCATCGGCTGTTTCCCAGACGTGCCTGCGGAAGCAAGGGGAGTTGATGCATGGTGAAACATGTCTGCATGAATAAAGATGGAGAGAGTGTAAGCAGGGCGCCTGCCAGGCCAGGTGATAAGTATGCCTGGTATTTGTGGGTGCTGAGTGGTCCCATGGATGGGGATGAGGACAATGAAAGTGAATGTGAGAGATTGAATGATGATGTCTCTTGAACTGGTAGTGAGGGAGGGCCCTTTGGATGTGTGATGTTGTTGTTTTCCCCTTGTACTGGTATTCTTGCGAGTGTCCTGATGAGTGCAAGATGAAAAGCTTAGGCATGTCTCTTTCTTCAGCAATACTCAAGTTCTGTACTTTGCCAATACTTCAAACAAAGAAAACATCTTACAATCTTTGATGATTTCTTAGTTTTTAAGGACTGACTAGTTATCCCTAAAACACTTTGACTGGAAACTCTCCAGAAAATCAAGGTCACTTGGGGATAGCGAAATGCTGAGCAAGAGCCCAGCAGTCAGTCTGGTGGCCCAGCATTAGTCATTTCTCTGAAGAGTTAATCTCGAATTGCCTTACGTGCAGTTATTAGCCAACAGCAGAGGGAACCACTGGCACCAGCCACTTTTCCTTCAAGGCCATGGGAGCGCCTGGGAATGGATTCATTATAAAGGCACAGTTTTCATCATCATCGTCACTGATGGTTTGGAGCGGTAAGACTGCACAGCATCGTGGCGGAGGCAGTCACTACGTCACTGAAAAAGAATCTTCACAACACATGGCATCTCGGACATTGTGGTGTCAGAAATGGATCAATGAAATATAAAAAGGAACCGAAAAGCCTTGATTTCATTAGGAAGGAAACCAATGGAAACTTGGACTTATTATCCAGATTTGGAAGGAGACAAGGAACCGGAAACAAATGGAAGCTCTACAACCACCCAGGTGGAAGACACTCCAATTGAACAAGAGAGTGCATTTCTTCCTTAATTTCAAAATGAAGTCAGGACCAAATCAAGTGATTGGTCAAGGCATCTCAAAGACTAACCCTGTGAAGTCTGAGACATTGGGCGGAGAGGCAGGAGGATGTGTATATTTGGGATAAAAACTTTGGGGGCAGATGTAGAGCAAAGGGTTAACATTAGGAGCACTGATACCGATGTAACTATTGATGTAATTATGATGTGTTATGGACTGGAGGGGGGATTAATTTAAACAGCCCTGATTTCTCCTCTCACTACCTGTCTGTATCAGAAAGCTGTTTTTGATTTCTGATTTTCCCCTTTATAGGTGATGGCATGTTTTCCTCAACACTTCAATTTGGAATGATCCAATCCTCTATTAATATCCCCATAGCAAACTTGAGACATTAAAACCTGGGAAAGAGGTTTTCATAACACCCGCCCCTTTTTGCATTCATACAACAAAAGAGGGACAAAGGAAAGGAAGGGAAACAAGGCAAGACCACGATAAAAATAAGAGTTATGGTTTCATGCAAGTCTAAAAGCCAAGAATCAAAAAGTCCAGTGGTGTATTCCTTCACAGGTTAGCAGGCTGAAATTGTTGCAGGGTGATCTGTCTTTCCAGAAGCGAGGACTGCCATGATGGGGGTAAGGCGCATAGTGATTAATAAGTCTTATGGACACAGATACAGAAATTCCAATGTTCCATTAGTTCACAGTATAGATGAGGGCCAAACAATTTTAAACCTGGACAGAGCTGTTTCTGCTGCTACCTGTTAGATGATAAAATGGTAGACTACCTGGGTTCAGTTCCACACGGCAATATTACAGGTTCTAGCAGCTTGTGGGACGTCATGTGACATACCTCCCACTTCTCCTCCTGGGTCTTGGTCAAAAGATGTATTTTCGCAGGTCTGGAACCTTGAGATGTTTAACAGAGGAGTCAAGGTCCCTTTCGTCCTTTGCAGACATACCATCTCTGGTAGCTAGAATTCTTCTTTAGAAATGCAAAGAGGCTTTGTTCTGGAGTAGGGGTTGGATGGGGGTGGGGGGGGGGGTGGTGGGGAGAGGGTGGGATGCGTTAGTGCCCTTTCAGAAATAACAAGTCTCTGCTGTTTTTCTGAAGGTTAGAAATTCCTCTGGTATGAGTCATGACTAGTCAGAGTAAAGCCTTGTCCATTTTAAAAATAAAAATAATATTTTTTTTATAAAGTAGCCAGGTTGATGTAGATATACATAAATATTTTCTTCCCTCTCTTCTGGCTGGGACAGATGCAATGTCATGTAACTAAATAACTGAGATTTGGAGGGAAACAGAAGTACAGGCTTGTGTAGAGTTACTGACATAGATCTGTAAATAGACAAGAATGGTTTTTATGAATAATAGTTTATGGCAGCATTCTTAGGTAAACAGGCAAAACTTAAAGAAACCCCATCTAAATGTGGAACTCAAGATGAAACACTCTGCTCTCCTGAAGGAGTTAGCTCCTCAATAGGGTACTGTTACACAGGTGCTGGCCACCCTCCACTGGCCATTCTCCACCTGTGAACCTTGACAGCGAGTGTTAACAGACTACTTGGCTAAAACCAAGTCTAATTTCACCTTTGTCAACATCCACACTCCTACACTTGCAGCAAGGACCTCTAGGACCTCTGATTAATTTTCCTGCCCCCAGCCCATGCCACTTGTTCCATGACCACTGCAGCCCTGCTGATGTCAGCTCATTGAGTAGAGACAGGGGATCAAATCTATGAAACGTCTGTGTCAGGCTTTTCTGCTTTGGGTCAGGATAAGTCACCAGGCCTGGGTGAAATGTATGCCAGGCTGCTGAGAGAAGCAAGGGAAGGAATAGAGGAGGCTCTGACCATCATTTTAAAACCCTTTCTGGCTACAAATGTTGTGCCAGAAGACTGAGAGACTTTTAACATTGTAGTGGTGATGAAAAAGCAAGGAAGGGATAGAGTGAATATATAGGCCAGTCAAGTTAACAGTGGTGGTGGGCAAATCCTGAGGGACAGTAATGGTCGTCATTCAGAAA
Organism: Carcharodon carcharias; assembly: GCF_017639515.1. NCBI lineage: Eukaryota > Metazoa > Chordata > Chondrichthyes > Lamniformes > Lamnidae > Carcharodon > Carcharodon carcharias. Next base: position 199,461,678 of record NC_054469.1, read on the forward strand.
GGCACAGGTCAAAAAGGATGGTCAGAATGGATTTGTTAAGGTCATGTTGTATCTCACTATCTTAATTGAATTTTTTGACAAGATAACAAGAAGGGCCAATGAGGGTTGCGAATTTGATATAGTCCACACGGATTTTAGCAAAATTTTTGACAAGATCCCACATGGCAGTATGGTCAGAAATATAAAATCCCATGGATCAAAGGGAAAGTGGCAAGTTGGATCCAAAATGATCTCTGTGGTGGAAAGCAGAAGACCAGTGGCCACTCAGTTTTTTTATGACTGGGATGTCTGGAGGGATTCCTCAGGGTTCAGTGTCAGTCTCTTGCTTTGTTTGTTTGGTATCTTCACAGACACATTCTTTTCCCTTTGGGGAATATTAGGGAAGTGTTGGAAAAATTAGCGGCTGATTATCAACCTGTTTGAACCACATCAGAAATGTTCTTTCCATGACCAACAATGCCTAGAGTGGGACTTGAACCTGGGAGCTACTGAGTCAGAGGTAGGGCACTCTTTACTGAGCCACAAGAGCCTCCTACATCCTTTCTTCCCATGTGATCAATTTAGACTTAAATGTATGGGCCATGATTAAAAGGTTTGCAGATGATACAAAATTTGGGCATGTGGTGGATAAAGAGGAAGAAAGCCATAGATTGCAGGAAGACATTAATGGGCTGGTTAGATGGGCAGAAAAATGGCAAATGGAATTCAATCTAGAAAAGTGGGAGGTAACCCACTTCAGGAGGGAAAACAAGGCAAGAGAATGCACGATAAATAGCAGGATACTGAGACGTGTAGAAGAACAGAAGCATCTTGAGTGCAGATCCAAAGACCCCTGAAGGTAGCAGAACAGGTAGATAACATGGTTTAGAAGGCATTTTAGGTATTTTGGCCCAGGTTTTCATTCCCGGGTTGGGTGTGCAGAGCCGGGGTATTTTCTGTCTCAGCAAACTCAACCTGTAAAAATGGCCACCCACGGTTGGGATTTTTCTTCCCAGGGACTGGGCTGGATTAGATGTCAGGTCTGCTACCCTTGGAATGAGTGCAGAGGCTGCCGACTGCGAAGATGAGCTGGGCAGAAGGCCTGTCCTTGTACTCCAGCACTTTGTTTATGTTACTTAAAAAAAGATTAAAGCAAAAAAAGCCCACCAACCCTCAGCCCCATGCCCCCCCCCCACAAACTCTTCATGTTTCATCCATGCCAGCCTACGCCATCTCATGACCCCCAGCCAACCCCATGACCCTTCAATGCCTCCTGTGCCAACTCATGTCCCTCTACCCAACCCCCCATGGCACCTCACACCCTCTAATCTAACCCATTCTCCTTTACCCAACGTCATGACCTCTTATACCCCCATGCCCCCCACATCCCCATCGTACTTTATACCCCTATGCCAACTCAGTGCCATCTCATGCCCCACACCCACCACCATTTGTCCTTACCCCCTTCATGCCAAACTCACTAGTATCCTCTGACAGTTCTTTGACAGCTTGATATTTCCTTACCAGCTTTAACAGCTCCAATGAGTTAATGCACTTTTTATACACAATCATGTTTAACAATCCCAAAGGGTGCATTACCTCTCCCAAAGGTATCCCAAAACCATATCCAAAGGATTACCACACCTCTCCAAAGGGGTATCCTGGTTATCCAAACGAATCCATCAAGTTCAGACCAGATCTTATCTGCACACTCCAGGTTTCACACTCCTGGCATACCAAAATCCTGCTTCAGTGGAGGCAGCTGTTGATTTAAATGGCCAGCTACTGCTGTAAAAGGAGGATCTGCAAATGCTAGCTTGACTCCAGTCCCATCTCAACAAAAACAGGAAATGCTGTGTTCCGGAGTGGGACTTAGAATTTCCATCCATTTCCAGGATTTTCGTCACTCTGTCATAGCAAAAACCTGGGCCTCTCTTTTACTAGCCAAGGGATAGAATATAATAGCAGGGAGGTTATGTTAGAACTGTATAAAACACTAGTTAGGCCACAGTCAAAATATTACATACAGTTCTGGTCACAGCATCACAAGAAGGATGTGATCACACTGGAGAAGACACAAAAGAGATTTATAATGATGCTGCCAGCAATGGAGAACTTTAGTTATGAGGAAAGATTGGATAGACTTGGGTTGTTTCCTTTGGAACAGAGGAAGCTAAGGGGGAATTTAAGTGAGATGTATAAAATTAGAAGGGTCCAGGCTAGTGTAGATAAGGAAGGACCTTATCACTTAGCAGAGGGATCAATAATCTTAGAGTCATAGAAAATCACAGCAATGACTTGGTCCAGGGAGTATAGATTTAAGGTAAGTGGTAGAAGGATTAGAGGGGAACTGAGGAGAAACTTTTTCAGTCAGAGGGTGATGGGGGTCTGGAACTCACTGCCTGAAAGGGTAGTAAAAGCAGAAATCCACATTGCATTTAAAAAGCTACTTGGGAAATGCACTTGAATGGCTGTAATCTTAAAGACTAAATACCAAGAGCTGGAATGTGGGATTAGGATAGATAGCTCTTTTATTGGCTGGCATAGACACGATGGGCTGAATGTTCTCCTCCTGTGCTGTAAATTTTCTATGCTTCTTTGTGCATTTCTGATTGTCTAGTAGGATTAGCCAAATACTGGTGACCTAAGCAGAATGCTTGATCTCTGTTTACAATCTGCTGTTGATAAGTAGACTGCTCTTTAAGTTTCTTTCCCCCCTGTGACGGTGTAAGGGAATCCAATCCACAGAAAAGATGGTGAGATACCAAGAAGATGATTAAAGATCATAAATGTCTTAAAACAGACTGAACCTTGTCAATCAATAATAATGCCTTCAATGTATTCAACTTGCCTGTCATGCTTTTTAAAAAGTTTGTTATTTAAAATGAAATCCACAAATATAAAGATATAATCACAGAGGACAATGACTTATCACCTTCATTCTTAATATTAATTCTTATGACCACAGAATCAAATCAATTCTTCAACAGATATTGTCGACAGTAGAGTAAAAGGAATATTCATGCCTAGAGGTCTTTTCTATTTTCCAGTCAACAACCAAGCCATGTTCCTTTATCAAATCATGAAATGGATTGTTGTTCTTCCCTTGGGGGAAAATACTAGGCATTGATCTGCCTGAGGATTTACAGCAGTGTTCCAATCTTCTTCCAATGTAATAAGAACATAAGGAATAGAAGCAGGAGTAGGCCACTTGGCCCTTCGAGCGAGTTCTGCTATTCAATAAGATTATGGTTGACCTTCAAGCTCAGCCACACCCTACTGCATTAACCCCAACTCCCTGATTGGCTGAGTATCTAAAAATCTATCCATCTCTGATTACAATATAATCATTGGCTGAGCATCCACAGCTCTCTGGGGAGAGAATGCCAAAGATCCACAACACATTGTGCAAAGAGTTTTCTCCTCATCGCAGACCAAATGGCCGACATCCTCTTGTGACACTGTGACCCCCACCCCCATTAATTCTAGATTCTTCAACCAGGGGAAATATCTTCCCAGCATCTACCCTGTCAAGTTGTTTATGAATTTTATGTGCTTCAAGGAAGTTATCTCTTATTTCTCTAAACTCTAGGGGATACAGGCCAGTCTACTCAATTTCTCCTCATAGAAGAGTCCCCTTATCCCAGGAATCTTGTGAACCTTTGTTGCACTCCCTCTAGGGCAAGTATATTTTTGTTAGGGAATGAGACCAAAAGTGTGCTCAGTACTCGACATGTGGTCTGATTAAGGATCAGTAAGCCTTCTTTACTCGTATATTCCAATCCCATTGTAATAAAGGTTAACTTATCATTTCTGTTTGTAATTTCTTGCTGTACTTGCACATTAACTTTCATTGACTCATGCACAAGAACACCTAGATCCCTTGGAATACCAACATTTCCCAGTCTCCCACCATTTAAAAATATTCTGCATTTATACTTTGTCTACTAAACTGGGTAATAACATTTCTCAACATTATATTCCATCTGCCCTGTTCTTGCCCACTCACTTAATCTGCCTGTACCCTTTTGCAGCCACTTTGGGTCCTCCTCACAATTTACTTTCCAACTTAACTTTGTATTGTCATCATACTTGAATACATTACACTTGGGTACCCTCACTTAAGTCATTGATATATTTTGTAAAAAGCTTACGACCAATTATAGATGCCTATGTTATCCCACTAGTTACAGCTTACCACTCTAAAAATATCCCATTTATTTCTACTGTCTCTTTGCTGTTATTAACCAACTCTCAATCTACGTTAATATATTGCCACTAAACCCACAAGCCCTAGTTTTGTGTGTTGACCTCTTGATGGCATTTTATTGAATGTTTCTTGAAAATTCAAATACACTACATCAACTGGTTCCCCTTTATGCTAATTACAACATCAAAAAACTTAACAGATCTGTCAAATTTGATTTCTCTTTTCTAATCAATATTGACTGCCCAATCATATTATGACTTTTAAGTACCTGTTTGTTACATCCAGAACAATAGATTCTAGCATTTTAACCTACTACTGATGTCTGGCTAACTGGCAAATAGGGCCAGAATTTTGCAGAGTTGGGTGCTCCCTGAAGGCCTTTAAAAATGGAGAGGGAAATCTAATTTCAGGATTCCAGCTCTCATTCCTGCCAAGGGCAATTTTTGCCTGCATGGGACAAGGGTGCGGGTAACAAACCCACACCCTGCTCTTTTGACCTGGCCTATTCCATTGCAGGGATAGGCAACTCATAGCCACCACAATTTTTGTGGAGCCCAGCCAGCTTCTTGAGGACTCGTGGTTCACAGCCTCACAGTGGAGTCAAGAACCATAATCTGGATTTGGAAACCGTTTGAAAGGTAAGTTTAAAAGCTCTTACACACGCCCCCTCTTATCCCCCATGTTCCTGCCTTGCATCCATGTCCCCTCAATTCCCATTCACCCAATATGCACAATGTACAGAACCAATGAGCCATTTAATAACAATGGGCAAGTCTTGAAATACTCATTAAAAAACACCCATTCAGAAATCTGCTTTGAAAAGAATCTACTGCTCTTATAATCTTATAAAAGTTTCAATCAAACAACACCTTTCATAGTTTCAATAATAGAAGATTTACCCCACTTTACACCTCTTAATCTTGACCAAATAAACATACAGACATTGGAAAAAAAATCAAAGAAAGAATAACTTATTGTAACCCTATAAAGATGTCAATCCATCAAAGCTAACATTACTTTACAATTCAGCCTGTGTGAACAGACCCCCGCTGAGCCGAATAGTTAGTGAATCTTGGAGCTCAGCCAAACATTCATAACAAGGCCATCTGGAGAAACAGGTGTTTGGCCATTCATTTCTGTTGATACAGTTGACAGTTAGCCTCAACATGAATGATTTGGTAAAATCCAAGTGTGTAGACCATTAGGTCCAAGAAATATTTCAGCTTTTAGTCCCATTAATCTAATACTTCCTAAAAACTATTACTAATACCCGTCAGTTCCTCATTTTCACTAGACTCTTTATTGTCCATTACTTTCAGAATGTTTTTTGTGTCTTCTACTGTCTGTCATTTCCTTATTCCCCATAATCTCTCCTTTGTCTGCCTCTAGGGATCCACGATGACTTATGCTAATCTCTTCCTTTTTACATGCCTGTAGAAACTATCCCAATCTGTTTTTATACCACTAGCTACTCTGCTCTCATATTTTATTTTCTATTTTGGTATGAGTTTCATGGTCATCCTGTACTGAATTTTAAAATTCTCCTAATGCTCAGGCTTACTACACTTTTTGGCAACTTTATAAGCCTCCTTGATTAATCTACTGTGATCTTTAAATGCTCTTATTAGTCATGGTTAGACCACTTTTCCTAAGGGGTTTCTATTCCTTAAGGGAATGTATATTCATTGTGAATTATGAATTAATAAACATATCACAAAATGTCTACAGGAACAATGCAGTTTGCCCATAGAATTAGGATTAATTAACATTAGACACATACTGTATAGAATGACAAAGAATTCAAAGCATAGAAACAGGCCCTTTAGCCCAGCAGGGTAGTAACTGTGTTTATGCTCCAACTATGGTTTGTCCCACCCTGTTTTGTCTAACTTGTATACATATCCTTTTATTCCTTTCTCCCACATGCAATTATATAGCTTCCCTTAAAGCCATCTCCATTATTCGCCTCAACTACTCCAGGTGGCAACAAGTATTGTCAATGAGGACTCTGTTATGATCCTGTTAGGGACCATTAACATTTAAAGAGAAATTCAAATACCCAGCAATCAACTGACAGAAGTGAGCCACAAGAGTACACATTGTTTAAACAAAAACAAACTTTATTGTACACAAGAAAATTTAAACAAAGCAAGCATTATTATCTTAACACTATAGTGTATAATTATATATGCTATGGGTCAGGTTTACTTTTTACTTTATCCAAGAATTCCCTTGTACATTATAACAATCCTGAAGGCGCATTAACTTCTCTAGCGACCAACCAAGGGTGTGGCATAGCCCTCTGGTTGCTGGCAAATACCCAACTGCCTTTCCACAGCTTTCCCAGTTGACTCTGCCGATTACTTTCAGCCACAAGGCTCAGAGAGGACCACTGTAGATTTCTTCGAGCTGCAAGCTAAAGCAAATCTTCCAGATGCTTATCCCTCACGAAATCCAAACTGGGATAAAATGCCACTCACATTCCATGTCATGAATGGATGAAGTTAGTATTTTCTCTGCTTGAAGTGCAGGCCTAACTATCATCTCTTGTTGGCTCCTTCAATCCAGTGAGATGTAGTCTACACCATAGCAAAGTTGCAACTGCCTTTGTTTGTTCCCAAATTGAATTGTTTGCTTCTGTCAGCAAACATGCACAGATAAACAAATCTTCTAACGAAGGCTCCAACATGAATCACTATCTCTATGGAAATATGGCATACTTTGGAATGGTTCAAACAGAAATGTAAACAGATTCTTTTACCTTCAACTCAAATCTTTGGTTTTGTAACCCATATGAATGATTAATATTACTAATAGAGCTTTACACCCTTTTGTTCAGGCCCCCCCCTGGTCCATGAAGAAATCCTAGGCAGGATTTTACATCTTTGGGCGGGCACACACCTGACCCAATCGGGCATAAAATCTCGTGCCATGACGTCAAGCGAGCGTCCCGACGTCATCACACACTCTTGCGATCTTTCAGTCGGTGGGCACGTACAAGAGTCCACAGCTCACCCACCGACAATTAAGAGGCCTGCTAACATCCTTAAAGTATTTATTAAGTTGAATTTTCTGCTGTCTGCTCAACTATCCGGTTGGCGGGTGGACAAACAGGCCAGGCGACCTTTGAATTCTATATGAAACCTCATCAAGAGCGAGATGAGGTTTCCTACGGTAAGTAAAAAAACGCAAACAAAAAATTTCTACTCCATTTTCAACACGACCCCCTTCATGTGACTGATCCACATGTGCAGACATGTTTACATCATTTATTAAATCTTCATTTTCCTTTGTCCAAATCTTCAGTTCCCTGAGGCAGCTCTGTGCCCTCAGGAAGCTGTCAGCGCACACTCCCCTGCGCATGCACAGACTTCCACGCTCGGACTCCTCCCACCCCCACCCCGGTAGCGCTGAGCCTTTCAACGCACCTTTCATGCTGGCTGGCTGTTAATTGGCCAGCCAGTGTGAATTTGCAGTCAGGGCACGATTGCGGGCGACAGTCTGTTTCGCGGCCACTCCCAGGCCCATCCACCCAACAAAGGGAAAACCCTGGCCCTGTGTTTACAAAGCTGCTTTCATCTGCCTTTTATCTGGAAATCACAAGCCCAGAGATGTGTGTTCATGTTTTATGTTTTACACTCTACCTCTGATCTTGTAAGATAAACAAAGATTAGCTTTTAACTGTAATTGACTCCAAGATTGTTTGAATTGCAATTACATCAGAGTTATTACCAGTTTCTCAATCAAAGATCCACGTACCTTACATTTAACATTTTAGCATTCAACCTAAAATTTATATTCCTGAAACTAAAAGTTATATTCTAAAATATGAATTGTGAACCAGATTTTTGTAACAACTTCCGTGGTATAAAGAATTAATCTTACTTTAAATTGTGTAATTGTTTCCATGGCTTTAAACTAAAATGCTTTTTACATTTGCCATATTTAACCATTACAGCAATCAATAAAAGCTGCACCAAGATCTTAAACCCTCTCAAACACTAACTGTTGCTAATGTGACTCACCACAGCAAGATTCCATTTTGATATAAACAACATTTAAAATAAAACATCATTTTGCATATTAAACCCTAAAAATGTATATATGAATATGTAATGAACTATTTTGCAGTCCCTATTAAAATAATTACCCCACTTCACCCCAAATAATTTTCATAAATTGTGTTTTACTGTGATTATTACTTTCAGTCTCAGTTGATTTTTATGACCTTTTCTCGGCTGGTTTCAGAATATTTCCTGAGTTCATGAAAGGTGAAATATAATTGTAAGTTTTCCTGCCTTTACAGATCCCCTGAATCCAGAAGAGATATAGCAGGCATGCGCTAACCATGTGCACTCCCTGACCTCCACAACAATGCGATGTTGGATGGAAGACCTTCACCTTGCCAAGAACACAATGCTCCCTGTTTAACAGGAAGCAGGCGAGCTGTATCGATCTCAGGAACTCCAGTGAAATGAGAGAACAGACCTGTCTTGTTTAAAGTTCAGTAATAAGGTTGAACTGTAGACATGAGACACGACAAGCAGGACTGCATTCTGCTGGTGCATCTGTGTAACTTGACTGCTGTTGAGATAAAGTGAATATGTTTTAGCTAACCAATGTATTGGAATTCTTTGAAGAAGTAACACATGGTATAGATTAAGGGGAACCAGTGGATGTACTATATTTAGATTTCCAGAAGGCATTTGATAAGGTCCAACATCAAAAATGATTGCAAAAAATAAAAGGGGGTAACATATTGGCATGGATAGAAGTTTGGCTAGCTAACAGGAAACAGGGGGTAGGCATAAATGGGTCATTTTCAGGTTTGTAAGATGTAACAAGTGATGTGCCACAGGGATCAGTGCTGGGCCCTCAACGTTTTACAATTTATATAAATGACTTAGATGAAGGGACCAAAAGTATGGTTGCTAAATTTGCTGATGACAAAAGATAGATAGGATAGTAAAATATGAAGAGGACACAAGGAGGCTACAAAGTGATTATAGATAGGTTAAGTGAGTGGACTATAACGTGAGAAAATGTGAAATCATCCATTTTGGCAGGGAAAATAAAAAAGAAGCATATTATCTAAATGGTGAGACATTGCAGAGCTCTGAGATGCAGAGGGAACTGGGATCCTAGTGCATGAATCGCAAAAGGCTAGTATGCAGGTACAGCAAGTAATTAGGAAAGCTAATAGAATGTTATCATTTACTGAGAGGGGAATAATACAAAAGTAGGGAGATTATGCTTCAGGTACATAGGGCATTGAGACCACATCTGGAGTACTGTGTGCAGTGTCATTCTTCTTAGTTAAGAAAGGATATAAATGCGTTGGAAACAGTTCAGAGAAGATTTACAAGACTAACACCTGGAATGGGCAGGTTATCTTATGAGGAAAGGTTGGACAGGCTAGGCTTGTATCTGCTGGAGTTGAGAAGAGTAAGACGCAACTTGATTGAAACATTTAAGATCCTGAGGGGTCTTGACGGGATTGATGTGGAACGGATGTTTCTTGTGGGAGAATTTAACCAAGGGCCACTGTTTAAAAATAAGAGCTCATCCTTTTAGGACAGAAATGAGGAGAATTTTTTTCTCTCAGTGGATTGTGAGTCTTTGGAACTCTTCCTCAAAAGGCAGTGGAAACAGAGTCTTTGAATATTTTTAAGGGAGACCCAGGTAGATTCTGGATATGCAAGAGGGCGAAAGGTTATCTGGGGTAGATGGGAATGTGGAGTTGAGATTACAATCAGATCAGCTATGATCTCAGTGATTAGCAGTGCAGGCTCGAAGGGCTGAGTGACCTACTCCTGCTCCTAATTCATATGTTTGTATGCTCGCATGTTCATATGCTTAGCCCTTTTCACCAGCCCAAGTCTGGCACAATTACATATTTATTTGCACAGTTAGCTAGACACAGTATTGGTAAAAATCAGTTCGGCAACTTTCACAAGATCAGGGTGTTTGAAATGGAACCAATGAAGAACTTTTGAAGAGTTACTGTTGTAAGACAGGAAATGCGGTAACCAAGTTGTACACAGAAAGGTTCTACATAAAGCAATGTAATTAAGATCAGATCATCTGTTTTATTGCAGTTTGTTGAGAGATAAACATTGGCCAGGAGATTGGAAGATTTCCCAGGCTCTGTGGAATCTTTTAGTCCACCTGAGAGGGCAAACAGGTTTAACGTCTCAACTGAAAGACAATATCTCCAACAGTGTAGCATTCCCTCTGCACTGCACTGGAGTGCTAGCCTAGATTTTGTGCTCAAGGCCAAGGAGTGAGGCTTCAATACATTACCCTCTTATTCAGATGCATAGGTGCTAAGCCACAGCTAATAATCTTACATTACAAGTTTATGTAATTGATAGGAGAGCATTTTTTATGGTAGATTATTGCCCTGGGCAGAACTTTCTCCTCTGCAAGCAGCGGGTAGTCAATTGAGGAAGATAAACGGTCACTTGAGGCTAATTAACAGAGGCTGACTGGAATTTTTCTCTCAGCCTGCAGGCTCCTCAAAGCATTGGAGACCAGACTAGCAACCTGGAGGTGTTCTCCCGGCAGCAGACAAGAGGACAATGCTCCAGGCAGCCTTTAAGGCCCTCCCTGCCTGCCTGGCCACACCTGCAGCCACAGGTCGCCCTGTGGAGGTGTCCCCCCTCCACAATGATGGCCTGATTGCTGAGGCCATTTTTAAATTTAAAAGATTACAAAAGTTGGGAAGAGCACACCTAAAGATTGAGATGCCCTCTCTCTTTCATACCTGAAGTGCAGGTTGCTGCTCCTCCCGAGCTGGTGGGCCTCTAATTGGCCTTCTAGCTTCAAGGGCTCACCCTGCTGTCTGTAATTGGATGGTGAGCCGGCCCATGGTCACTAATGGACCAATTTAGGGGCAAATCATTGCTAAGTGACTGTTCCCCACACAGTTCAGTCTTGTGACCCCATTTGACCCGAACACCAAGATCCCGATTCAAAACCCCAAATTCTCTGTTAACTCTGTTTCTCTCTCCATAGATGTTGTTAGACCTGCTGAATATTTTAGCCATTTTTTATTTTTATATCATAACATTGATATAGTGCCAGGGTATAGTCTGGATTAGCCACTGCAAGTAACACTGCTCACACTTCCCACAAGGTCAATGCTGTCTTCATTGTTATGCACAGTTTAATCACCTCAATATCTTCCTAACACAGTCAGTGAATACAGCATTTATAATCATTAGTACTTTTTGAATTGTCATTAGACCCACTATCCTATACACACTTTGGACAGTTTGACAGCATTATATTTACTCCCTGTTGGACCAAATAGAGCAAGGCTAATTTAACAGGAAAGCAAAATGCTCTGGATGCTGGAAATCTGAAATAAAAACAGAAAATTATGGAAATACTCAGCAGGTCAGGCTACATCTGCAGAGAGAGAAACAGAATTAACAGGGTGGATTTAGTCCCACCTTGTTGAGTCTGCTGGTAGGCCCAGAAGAATTCAGGATCCTCATGCGGAAAGAATGCGGCTGCCTGAATCTGATTATGTGGCAGCTGCTGTTGCTTACAGCTACCCGTACCAGGTAATCTGCTGTCACAGTATGTCACGCTCATCTATCTTGTGCCATCCCTGCACATCCACTGTAGATGGTCACAGACTTTGTCCTGTAGAAGAGACCCCTGTAGCTTTTCTGCTCTGATTAAATGGCCATAATACTAACTTGGCAGCAGGCTCACAAATATAAGTGATGCGGGCTTCTGCCGGATCATATGAGGCGATGTTCTCTGATGTTGGGAATCCTGCATTACCTGATCCCAAAGCAGGAGAAGGTGCCATATATAAAGGGCAGAAAACCCTGTGTAACAGCTGCAATGTTGCATGCAGTCTTTTTGAGGGAGGATTGCAAGTGAATTTGCCAGGATTGTGAAATCTGTGCATATCTTGACAAAAAAACTTCTATAGGTCCAGGTAAGAAGAAATTTCCAGCCTCGTTAAAGTTCAATTGGTGGGACCAATGACTGTGCTAAGAGATGTCACCATCCAGCCGCTGTATCGCCCAAGGTTCAGTGAGAGCTGGCTGCCTGGCCTCCTGTTGTTGTGCTTCCTTCTCATGCTGCTGCTGGATGGCCTACCTGATGCCTGTCCAGTGTTGATCTCTTCCAGGGATTGAGGATGAAAAAGTACAGGGTGAATGATTCCTATTGTACCCTAACCTGTCTCTTTTCGAATTGACCTCTCTTCAATGAATGGCCCTCTTGTCCCTCAGCTTTGCGCTACTCCTTTAATTGTTAACCCCAATACTTTTGGCTAAGGCACTTCCTACCTCAGACTCTGCCCCTCAAGTTGTCAGATCATCAAGCTGAAAAACAGAAAATGTCTCCAAGATCAACCCAATGCCCTGTGACTCAGTCTCTTGGAAGCCCTCATTCTCTCAGTGAGCCAAGGAAGTTGCATATGGGCAGACTTTTCCCACCTCACCACCCCCCCACTCCACCGCCGACCCCCGCAGCGGGTTTAATGGCGGGCGGGGGGGTGGGGGCTGGGATAATATGCCAGAAGCTGAAAAATGTGTTTCCTGCTGTGTAAAATGACAGCGGTAATGTGTCCCGCCCATCATGGCAGGTTGCCATTCCCGCCAGAGGCCGGCGTGAAACCATTTAGCATCATATTAAGGGGATGCAGATGAAGGCCCGACAGGAAACATTGCCTCCTTCACCCCCGACCCAATCATCCATGCCACCAGTGGGAGATCATGCCGGTCCAGAACACGTTTTGACCAATGTGGTGTGTACACATGTTGGCACTTACCTGAAGAAGGCCTGGGGCAGCCTGCAGTGATCAGGATGGAGGCCTCCAGTGACCATGGACCCTGGAACACCATGTGCAGCAATGGGTGGGCGGAGTTTCAACCACGTGGATCCTCTAGCTGCAACGGCTTCCAGGAGGTGGAACTTCAAGCTGCAGGTGGACAGGTGGACGGCTACAGCAGGTACTGTTGGGTGATGATCGTTTGTGCTCAGAGGGTTATTAGATGGGGAGGAGAGGAATGAAGAGGTGGGGTGGGTGTGGAGGCCTAGAAGGGGGCGGGGGAGGTTGGAGCTGTTAAGGGAAAGAGAGAGATACTGCGGGGGTTGTGGAGTGGGTGAGCTGATATGGCGTGGGGTGCTGGCAAGGGCTATGGTGGAGTGTGGGTGGGGGGGCAGAGTGTGCAGATGTGAACGAGCGTGGGGGGTTTGCGGGTATGAACGGGCATGGTATGTGTGCGGGTGTGAACGGGCATGGTGTGTGTGTGGGTGTGAATGGGCATGTAGGGTACAGGTGTGAACAGGCATCAGTGTGTGCAGCTGTGAACTGGCATGGGGGATGTGTACAGGCGAGAATGGGCATGGGGGTGTGTACAGGTGTGAATGGGCATGGGGGTGTGTACAGGTGTGAATGGGCATGGGGGTGTGTACAGGTGTGAATGGGAATGGAGTGTGTACAGGTGTGAACAGGCATCAGTGTGTGCAGCTGTGAACTGGCATGGGGGATGTGTACAGGCGAGAATGGGCATGGGGGTGTGTACAGGTGTGAACAGGCATGGGGGTGTGCAGGTGTGAACAGGCATGGGGGTATGCAGGTGTGAACAGGCATGGGGGTGTGCAGGTGTGAACAGGCATGGGGGTGTGCAGGTGTGAACAGGCATGGGGGTGTGCAGGTGTGAATGGGCATGGGGGTGTGCAGGTGTGAACAGGCATGGGGGTGTGCAGGTGTGAACGGGCATGGGGGTGTGAAGATGTGAATGGGCATGGGGGTGTGTGCAGGTGTGAATGGGCATGGGGGTGTGTGCAGGTGTGAATGGGCATGGAGGTGTGCAGGTGTGAATGGGGATGGGGGTGTGTGCAGGTGTGAATGGGGATGGGGGTGTGCAGGTGTGAATGGGCATGGGGGTGTGTGCAGGTGTGAATGGGCATGGGGTGTGCAGGTGTGAGTGGGCATGGGGGTGTGTGCAGGTGTGAATGGGGATGGGGGTGTGCAGGTGTGAATGGGCATGGGGGTGTGTGCAGGTGTGAATGGGCATGGAGGTGTGCAGGTGTGAGTGGGCATGGGGGTGTGTGCAGGTGTGAATGGGGAATGGGGGGGTGCAGGTGTGAATGGGCATGGGGGTGTGTGCAGGTGTGAATGGGCATGGAGGTGTGCAGGTGTGAGTGGGCATGGGGGTGTGTGCAGGTGTGAATGGGGATGGGGGTGTGCAGGTGTGAATGGGCATGGGGGTGTGTGCAGGTGTGAATGGGCATGGAGGTGTGCAGGTGTGAGTGGGCATGGGGGTGTGTGCAGGTGTGAATGGGGATGGGGGTGTGCAGGTGTGAATGGGCATGGGGGTGTGTGCAGGTGTGAATGGGCATGGGGGTGTGCAGGTGTGAACAGGCATGGGTGTGTGCAGGTGTGAGTGGGCATGAGGGTGTACAGGTGTGAACAGGCATGGGGTTGTGCAGGTGTGTACAGGCATGGGGGTGTGTGCAGGTGTGAATGGGCATGGGGGTGTGTGCAGGTGTGAATGGGCATGGGGTATGCAAGTGTGAACAGGCATGGGGTTGTGCAGGTGTGAACAGGCATGGGGAGTGTGCAGGTGTAAACGGCATGGGGTTGTGTGCAGGTGTGAACAGGCATGGGGAGTGTGCAGGTGTGAATGGGCATGGGGTTGTGTGCAGGTGTGAACAGGCATGGGGTGTGCAGGTGTGAATGGGCATGGGGTTGTGTGCAGGTGTGAACAGGCATGGGGTGTGCAGGTGTGAATGGGCATGGGGTTGTGTGCAGGTGTGAATGGGCATGGGGTATGCAAGTGTGAACAGGCATGGGGAGTGTGCAGGTGTGAATGGGCATGGGGTTGTGTGCAGGTGTGAATGGGCATGGGGTATGCAAGTGTGAACAGGCATGGGGGTGTGCAGCTGTGAAGAGGCATGGGGGTGTGCAGCTGTGAATGGGCATGGAGGTGTGCAGGTGTAAACGGCATGGGGGTGTGCAGCTGTGAATGGGCATGGGGGTGTGCAGCTGTGAACGGGCATGGGGGATGTGTACAGGTGTGAATGGGAATGGAGTGTGTACAGGTGTGAATGGGCATGGGGGTGTGCAGCTGTGAACAGGCATGGGGAGTGTGCAGGTGTGAATGGGCATGGGTGTGTGCAGATGTGAAGGGGCATGGGGGTGTGTGCAGGTGTGAATGGGCATGGGTGTGTGCAGTGGTGAATGGGCATGGCGGTGTGCAGGTATGAATTGGCATGGGGGTGAGTAGGTGCGAACTGGCATGGTGGGGAAGAGCGGAAAGGGGTTCAGAGGGAGGGGTCTATGGTGTCAACTGCTGAGTCCTGCGGGAGCATACTGAGGTAATTGGTGATAGGAAGTGGTGATGAGGGTTAGAGGGAGCCAGTAGGGTGGGAATGTGAGGGTTTGGCAATGACAGGTGAAAGGGCACTGAAGGTTGTTGGAGGGGATACAGAAGAAGCAGATTCTGGGTTGGGGCTGCAGCAGAATGAAGGGTGCAGATCTACTCTCACGGGGGTGGGCTCCTTGGGAGGGCCAGGGACATGGGCATTCACCTGGAAGGTGATGGGGGTGGGCTGAAGGGTAACTGTGGGAATGTTAAATGTTACACCTGGGAGGGGGGGAGAATGGTTATGGGGGGGGATAGGGTGTGGGTCACAGGGGGAGAGGTAGACATATTAGACTAAACACCAAAGGTACAAACAACCATGGCTGCTCACAGCAATGAAATGCCTCGTGGTGGAGAACTCCAGATGCCGCATGGGAGTTAGGTCATCGGGTGTGGATAGTACAGCAGGTCAGCTCAACTGGACAACTGAAAGGGAACCCCAGCACGTAGCACTTACAATGCTAGGGCATTGGAGCAGATAAGCATGTGAAGGGCAAAGGTTCAGCATGTGTGGGTGACTTCTTAACATGGCTCCCAAGGGCCCTGGAAATACCTTTGCCTCCCTACACATACATGATTCTGGGAGACATAGAGCCAGGCTGGGGTGTCCCTCTGAAGATGGTGGGGAGGGAGGGGGTGCTGCGCAGGATTAAGGACTACAAATCACAAATAAACCACATTGACCTCATTAAAGTGCAAGTGGAGTCTAATTACAAAAGTGTGGTAACATTAACAATTATAGCGCACCCATGAAACCACATGTGGAATTAGAATTTCTTAATCTTGCATTCCCATCACTTCATCTAAGTGCTCCCCCAACATCTACAGCAGGGGTGGAGCCAGCCTGCTGACCAGTTTGCCCTGTTGTCTTGGATGACCTTGGTGGCCGTCCTCTGGACACTCAAGTCCTGGAGGGCCCCAGCTTACTTTGACTGTCCTGCTGTGGGACATCTGCTCCCTCTGTGGCCACAGAGGACGAGGCTAAAGGGGTCACAGGCAAGAAGGATTCTAAAGGGCTGGATACTCTTAGATATTCCTGTGGAGGTCCCAGGGGTATCTAACAGCAGCTGCTCCTCCCTTTCAGCATCCTTGCCTGACTCATCGAGGGAAAGGAGCACCTGGAGGGGGGGGTCAAGGTGCCCTGTCCCCATCTTGTGTAGCCGCTGCAAAAGTTCACCCATGGCTATAGCAATGGAGTGCAGGTCTGCGCACATCTCTGGCAGAAACTGGGCATTTTGCTGGAACAGGTTCTCTATGGTGCCTGCCATCTTTCCCTTGGAGGCCTTAGTGTGCGCACATGTTGACACCACTTCAACAGAGAGTGGGCAGATGGACTCCTCCACCTCATGTGCCACTCTGTTGAGGGCCTCCTACGCCAATGCATGATGTTCCCCTGCCTCTCGCATCTCCCCCTGCATTTCATGCAGTGCCCACCCCAGAAACTTACCATCCAAATTGGATGTCGCAGATGCCTCTTCCCTAGCAGTCCTCCGAACGCCGGTGATCTTGGTTGACTCTGCCTCCTCCTGCTAAGGACACATGTCCATTTAGTGACCACCAGAATGTGACACCCGGCCTGAACTACATCCAGTACCCACCCAGGTGTGTATCTCTGCGCTGGCGGAGGGTGCACGTGACTACTGTGACGCCTCGACAGGTGCACTTTCTTCCACCTCCCCAATGTCCTTTGTCCTCTGTGAGCTGGAGGAATGGCTAGGCAGGATCTCCTCCCCTTCCTGCTGGCCCCTGTAAGTGAGAGAGGAGAGGGCGAGTGACTGCATGAGCTGCCTCCAGCATGGAGGAATGCATGACCCTCAGGTTTCTTTGTGACATGCATGAATCCTTACTGGATGGAGGCCGCTCGCTGACCGCTCCATCTCCACAGGCTCGGTCACGCTCCTCCCCTGTCCGATGAACTCAGTGAGGTTGCTGAGGTCAGGCTGGCCCCCTCCCATCTTCTCTCTCTCTCCCCTGATGTACCTTAACTTTTCCTGCACAAAGAGAGATGGAGTTGAGAGCAATTTGGTTTCATACATGTTTCTCATGCTTCCAGTCTTACAAATAACCCACTGGATTGATCGATGCACTGCAGGTTGCCACAAGGGCTCTGGGGCAGCAGCTTCAAGAGCAGTGAGCCCATGCAGATAGAAAGATAAGGCTCACAGAGGCATGTTATTAGCAATGCTTGCTGGCGCCCTCAATGTCTCACCCCCTTCTCCCCACCTCAGACAACACCTGAGCTCCTTATGTGGAAGGATCAGGGATCCACAGTGGCCTCCCCACCTGCAAACTAGATTGACTGCAGTGGGGCTATGAGGCATCATCTTATAATGTTGAGTAACTCCTTTATTGTATGGGTTGCACAGATGGAGCCCTTGCCGCTGAGGCACATGTACCATTCAGCAAGGTGATTGTGAGCAGTTGAGGCTTCAGCACTCTGGCGGAGTGGATGAGGTCATTTATCCATTTCCTATGCTGCAGGGCAGTCCTCTGGGCACTGACCACCCTGGAGACTTCCTCCAGTGCAGGGTTGGTCTGACAGCTTTGGCTCCTCCTTCCATCCTCGCAGTAGAGGACACCCCTCCTGGCCTCCACTGTGTTGAGAAGGACTTCCAAAGCTGTGTCACTGAACCTGGGGGCTGGAGCACTCTGTGATTGGTGGGCCATCTCCTCCTTCAATGGTGGCTAAGCTGATGTCCTTTAAATATGGCACCTGGATATGATGGCAGTTCATGTGCCATCCAACCTGCCCCACTGCAAAAACTATAGGGAAACTGTCCACTGCATAATTATTAAGCAGGTGTCACGCAATAAGGCGCAAATGCCCACTGGCCTCTGCGGCGGGAAACACTCCCAGTTCCCACCCCGCCATGGGACTTAGATTCGAATTTGTTGTGTCTTTAACTCCCTGCCGCTGACTCTATTGGAAACTGTTTCCCTGCCACCGGGTTCTAGCGCTTGGCCTCCTGTGCTATTCTCCGTGTCGACCTGCCACTTGACCATCCCAGTGGGTTCAACAAAATCTAACCCTGCTTTTCAGGTCGATGACCCTTCTTGTTGGAGTTTAATTGTAACATCAGAGAAGAAATCACAAACATGCACTGAGTTCTTAGCAGAACAAAAAAGAGCTTGTGCAGAGTAAACATGAGCCAAGATAGTTCCAAGAATAATTGAAAGCTTCAATGTCTTTATCAGAAATTCACGTAATGAAAAAGAATAAGTGGAATTATCCCAGATTTGCACCAAGTACAGTAGCGGGCGGGACAAAAGGACGTTTTACCACGGCTGCAATTGAGGGTTTTTGTGCCGAATAATCCCATTCCTGGCACCTTAGTAATAATGCCTTCCCGGGAAACATGCCAGATTGCTGGCAGGGTGGTGTCTGATTCGCCTGCCCAACCAGCACCTCAGGCCGTCAGTACGCAGGCATCAGATTTAAAGGGGGCCCCTGCACAGAGCTAACACTCTCTAATGGATCAGAAGCTGCTACAAATTTGCCCCCAAATTTAGCGACGCCTCCTTCAGGCGCGTAATGAACACTGTGGAGGCCTGACATGATGTCCTCTACCCCTGTTCTGGGAGAAGACCAGCAAGCAAGGTCACTAATTCTTCATGGCAGGCATGGCAGCGGTGGTCAGCGCCAATGCCCTGTAAAAGAAGACAGCCACCCAGTGCTGAAAGAAAATGAATGATCTCCTCCGTTCTGCCAGGGTGAGTCACTCACCTCATCACTCTCAACTCACACACTCACAAACCCATCACACATCCACAGGGCTCTCACTCATGCCAATTCAAGGGACATCACCATTCACTCTCTCACACACTTTCATCTGCCCTATGGATCATGTCCTCATCCTATACATGGCGCCATGCACCACCCACACATGCCAGGCATCCTTATCATCTGGCCTGGCAAGTGTCCTGCTTACACTCTCTCCATCTGTATCCATGCAGGACAAGCTGGTACACAGCAAAAGGGAGAGGTCGCAGACTGGTGTTGGAATGCCTGACATCAAGCTCCTTACAGACTTTGAAAATAGAGTAATCCAGCTGGCTAGCGATGATCTGGACCGTTCCTCTGCTGATGGTGAGATCGGAGGTGCTCTACCAAGTTAGGATCCAGCAGTGCAACATCCATCAGACAACCATGATGTGAGTGAGTTCCCCTGTTCTGCAGTCCCCTGCCATGCACTAATTATCCCTACTTGCTTTCACAGGCACATCTGGGAAGCAGTTGAGGGATTCCATGCACCAGGTCCTCAACTCAAATCCCGAACACACCTCAGAAAAAGAAACTGATGACACCCTAATTGAAAACCCGTCACAACGCTCACCCACACCCTCCACCAGTGCAGAGACACACAACTTAGTAGGACTTAGTTCCAGTGTGGCCTCAGGGTCGCAATCTGGCGAGCGCTGTCTGATCCATAGCAGGCAGTGACAGGAACTTATCAGATTTTCAGCACTTGGAGTACTGTTGGAGGCCAGAAATCTACTGAGTCCAAGTCAGATGAGGAGCCTCTGGACTCGGTCATCCCTCAGTTGCTGGAACTGCAAAAACAAGTTTGGGAACATCAGGAAAGGGGACGTCTGCTGCACTCCTCAGATTGCAAGGCACAATGGAGAAATCCGTCCACCTTCACTCTGAGGTGATATCGCTGGCTTGCCAACACACCAAGATCAACACTGGTAGGATGGCGGCAGCCATGGAGACCTTGGTCCAGGACGTCGCTCCTGCACTGCTGCAAGGGTTGAACTCCATCACTAATGCCATAATTGCCTCCAATAGTGTCAACACATGAGGGGTGCAGGGCAGGGTGAGCTCGCTCCAACTGCCTCTTCCTCTCAAGAAGTCAGCCAACAGCCCACGGGCACCCATAGGGAGGAGGATCTGCAGGTGTACACCCCAGGGCCATGCACCCAGGTGACTCCAAGAGTATCTGGCCTATCCCAATTCCCTCTTCCTGTGAATCCAGCAGCCTCAGCTTCCCAGGCCGAGGAGGGTGCCACTGCAACACAGCAGGACCCCGAAAGCAGGCTGGGTCCTCCAACTCTCGGACCTCCAGAGGATGCCTGTCAAGGTCATCACAGACTTGGTGTAGCAGTCAGCAGGCTGCCTCCACCTCCGCTGCGGATGTCGGGGGAGCACCAAGACGTAGCGGCAGGTTTAGGAAGGTTAAGAAGATGTAATTCTTTTGAGTCAACCAAGTAAACTAAATTAACAAAATCAGGGACAAGGTAAAAGGCAGCCCCATAAAGGGAAACTGCAAAAACAAAGATAAAATTTAAAATAAACTTACAAACATTAAACCAAAATGTGAGGAACAGGGTCAGTAAAACATCCCAGTCCCCGCGGTGCCCACAGAGCATGGAAGGCCTCGACGGTGCCAGCGGACACTGCGTGTTCCCTGTCCAGGGACACACAGCCATGAACATCGCCGCAGAAGAGGGGCAGATAATTGGGTTGGATGACCCACTCAATCGCCCAGTGCCTGGACCTGTTAATGGCCAACTAGGCCAGGCCCAGAACCAGGTTCATGAGGAAGTCCTCCTCCCTCCCGGCCCCCCTCTGTACCAGGTGCCAATAGATCAGGAGCATGGGACTGAGGTTCAAACAAAACAACAGTAAAAGATTTTTTACATAACTGAAAAGGGAATGCAGCCTACAACACCCTATATATACATGGTTCACGGACTCCACAAGGCTGCAAAAGACACAGGTATCTTGGGAGTCTGTGAACCAACACAAACTATTGGACTGCTGCGTGGAACACCCTCCACCCCAGGTCCCTGATGGAAAGTGAGAGGGCACCCCTGTAGAGGGCCCCCCACTGGGGACCTCCGCCGCCGGACGGCAACAAGGCACAAAGTAATGGAATCAAAAATGTAATACAGAAATGCTTAGAAACTGAAAATATAATGAAGAGTAACCAGCACAGATTTCAAAAGTGTCGGTCATGCTTGATGGCACTGGAATGGGGATGAGTTTGCACATCTGTGGTTCATGGAGACAGCTGCACATTGAAAAATGCAGTTGTCTTCATCAGGTCCAATTTTCATTAATGGGATGTCCAAAACAGTGCGCTGAGGATTACACTACCAACCAATTTAAGATTATCAGTTGGGTTCACAACGTAGCTCGCTTACACTTGCTGGTAGCCACATATATTCATATGCAGGAAGCTGTCCTCTTCATGTGAAAGGAGTATGTCCATGCATTGCACCTTTTTTGAATAAACAAAGGCACCGGGGACAACAGCTCCCCGGTACACTCACCATGGCAATATCTCAACCTATCAGAGCTGACTTGCCAAACAATCAGCAGCCATTTTCTTATGCAGGACATGTGCAGCATTCATAATGAAGTAAACAAATTGATAGCGTACATTGAAGTAAATGAATATAATTTGATAGCCACTATTACAGAGACCTGGCCGCAAGATGACAAGGATTGAGTCCTGAATATTGAGAGAATATTGAGACCTTCAAGAAGAATAGGAAGCTAGGTAAAAATGGAGGGGTAGCACTTTTAATCAAGGATGGCATTTGTGCAATAGTTAGAAATGACCTTGGTTCAGGAGATCAGGATGTAGAATTGGTTTGGATGATGAGGAATAATAGGGGAAATAAGTCAATGGTGGGAGTGGTCCGCAACCCCCAAACAATAACCACAATATAGGACACAATATACAAGAAGAAATATTGGGTGCTTGTGATAAAGGGATGGCAGACATCATGGGTGATTTTAGAGCCATAGAGTTATACAGCACAGGAACAGGCCCTTCGGTCCAACATGTCCGTGCTGGCCATCAAGCATCTATCTAGTCTAATCCCATTTTCCAGCACATGGCCCGTAGCCCTGTACGCTATGGTGTTTCAAGTTCTTATCTAATTATTCATGGGGAGATGATGACATAGCGGTATTATCAATAGACTAGCAATCCAGAGACCCAAGGTAATGCTTTGGAGACGTGGGTTCAAATCCTTCCATGGAAGATGGTGAAATTTGTATTCAGTAAAAACCCAGAATTAAAAATCTGATGATAACCATGAATCCATTGTCGATTGTTGTAAGAACCCATCTGGTTCACTAATGCCATTTAGGGAAGGAAATCTGCCACCCTGGTCTGGCCTATATATGACTCCAGACCCACAGCAATGTGGTTGATTCTTAAATGCCCTTTGAACAAGGGCATTAAATGCTGGCCTAGCCAGTGATGCCCACACTCCATGAACAATTCTTTATAAAACTCCTTAAATGTTAATCTACATATAAACTGGAAAAATCAGCTTGGCCGTCATTGCCTGGAGGAGGAGTTGTATGCTATGGCACAGCTGATGGTAAATGCTGAGCTGGTCAAATCCCAGAGGGAAACTTGAAGCAGCTGCGACAACTATTTGCAATTTGTATGTATTTCGAGATGTGGGCTTTGAATTCAGTAGTAAAAAGATTACCAAATCTTATAGATTTCTTGGAAAACTAAAATAATTCTTTATTAATAAAAAAAAAGATTTTATGCACATACAAGGGTGTACAAATTACTACTATGATAACTCCTAGCTCCCCTAGTTAATCTAACTCCGCCTTACACCTCTGTTAAGGCAACAGTAAGACACAAAAAGGCCAGAATTTTCTCATTGGTATGCGGGAGCAGGCCCCACATGCCAGCGCATAAAATGATGCGCGGTGACGTCGGGCGAGCATCCCGACATCACCACGTGCCATCGCAATATTTAGGTGGGCGGGTGCGCAATGTTCTCCGATGCGCGCCCGCCATTAATTAATCACCCAGTTAAGGCCCTAGAGGCCTTAATTGTCTGCTATATTTCAGGGCCTGTGCGATTTTCAGGATGTTGCATGGGCACAATGGGCAGGCAGTAGGCCACATTTGTATAAACCTTATCCACGGGCGAGGTAAGAGGGGTGAGTGGGGTCGTGAGTGGTATCTGTTAGATATTTAATTGTGAAAGTTACTGATACTTGCCTGTGTGAGCAGGAATACTTCAAAAATCTTCACAGCTGCTTGGACAGGAGTAACAACCTTCAGGTCAGGACTCCACAGTATGTTATGGCACAGCTGATGGTAAATGCTGAGCTCCTCAAATCCCAGAGGGAAACTTGAAGCAGCTGGCACAACTATTTGAAATTTGTATGTATTTCAAGAAGTGGGCTTTGAATTCAGTAGTAAAAAGATCACCAAATCTTATAGATTTCTTAGAAAACTAAATTAATTCTTTATTAAAAAAAAAGATTTTATGCACATACATGGGCATTTGGGGCCTGCAGGTTTCAGGAAGCCATCCCTTAGCCTGGGAATAGGAGTTGTGCTCTCCACTAGAGGCACCTCCTCTGAGGAGGAAGAGAAGGCCAGAAGGGAGAGGAGGCCAGGAATCCACATTCAGCCTCCAGGGAAGCCACCTTTGGAAGTACTGGTGCAGGCACAAGGGGCGCAGGGCCCACAGGAAGTCCAAGGTGGAAGGGGCCGCAGATGACACCACTATCCTGCTGCCAGGGTTTACAGGCGGCGAAGCAGCTACCTCTATGTCTGAGGTGCAGTGCCGAAGGAGGCTCCGTCTCTCAAGGGAGACAGTCACCTCCATTTGTCAGATGATAAGCCCTGAGATCTGCGCCAATTGTGTGGGTGGGTACCCCATGCCAGTGGCGTTGAAGGTCATGGCTGTCCTCAACTTCTATGCCTCTGGTTCTTTCCAGGGGTCAGTGGGTGGTCTTTGTGGAGTCTCCCAGTCAGCTGTCCACACTTGTGTCAAGCAAGTGACAGACACTGTTCAGGCGTGCATTGACTTTCATCCACTACCACTGGGACGGGGCCAGCCAGACACAGTGAGCCAGAGGCTTTGCAGTGATTGCTGGCTTCCCCCACGTCCAGGGTGCAACAGACTGCACACATGTGGCCATCAGACCACTAGCAGGTGAGCCCGGTGCCTTCATCAACAGGGAGGGATTCCACTCTATGAACGTGCAGATAGTGTGTGATCACAGGATGCTGATTCTACAAGTCCGTGCAAGGTACCCAGGCAGCTCCCACGACGCCTACATCCTCAGACACTCACAGGTGCTGGCGCTCTTCAGTGCTCCAGCTCAGCTGGATGGATCGCTGCTGGGTGACAATGGCTATCCCCACAGAAGATGGCATGACGTCTCTCCACCATTCAAGAACAGAGGCTGAGCAGTAGTACAATAGGAGCCATGCCTCCACAACGGCTGTGGTGGAGAGAACCATTGGTCTTCTCAAGATGCACTTCCGATGCCTGGACCATTCAGGGGGCACATTCCAGTGTCCCCCAGATTGTATGTTGCTGATAGTGGTTGCATGCTGCATTCTCCACAATCTTCTGCTGGAAAGGAGCAACGCTGTGGACGAAGAAGATGTAGACACAGTTGCTGCAGCTGCACACAATGAGTCCAGCAGTGAGTCCGAGGATGAGCATGCACAGAAGAACGCTGAGGGGGTGGATGCTGACCCCGGCATACTCCAGGGAGGTAGGAACAACCGGGAGGCTTTAATCCGATGAACATTCAGCTTGCCCACCACAGATGGACCTCCAACACATGCCAGGGCTGCAGGCCCCATACTCACTAACTGAGTGCTAAATCTGCCTGGATAGGAACATTAACTAAGGGCCTTGTCAATAAAGCTCAATGTCACACAACTCACTTATAACATCATGGGTAACCATCCACCTGCAGAAGAAAGGAGTCACCCTGACTCCTTTGACTTAACAAAATGAAATTCAGAAAAAAAAATTACAAAGGTGTTGCACATCACACCAAGTGGTCATGAACTAATAGCGGAGCAACATAAAAGCACCAATGGGAAACCCGTGGTGTGCCTAAGGTGCCTTAAATTTACACTTCCGGGTGCTACATCTAGGTGCTGTCCCCTCACTGGCACTTGCATCTGAGACAGCCTGCTCACTGTGCTGTCCTGTTGGCCTCAATGACCTCTGGCCTGTGGGGCCTTTGATGGCCCCACCTGGGAGGGAGTGGCCACTTCCACAGCTGGCATCTCCCCAGTCACTGCAAGGTCATTGGATGCCAGTCACTGGCAAAGGGGTGGAGAAGCTGCTGCCCTCATCCAGAGCGCCCTGAGAGAAGAGCCTACAGACATGACAGGCAGCTGCAGCACCGACGTGAGGTCGCGTTGGACCTCCCTGCTCACCATAGATGGATGGCACCAAGCTGGGATACTTGGTACCCAGACCATGTCCCAGACGGACACTGACCAGCTGAGGTAAATGCCGCTGTGAGGGCTTGCAGGTCTGAGGGCATCCCTAGGAGGGCCTGATTGGTTTCCTGGAGGAGCCTCTCCATGAGAGTCGCCACTCTCTCCATGGAGGAAGCATGATGCTCGGCCATGAGGATCATTGCATCGGTGATGCTCCGTGTGGACTCCTCCAGCATGGGCACCATGCCATGCATTGCCTCATGTAACTCCACCAGATCCTCCTGCCTACCCTGCTGCACTTCCAATGTTTACTGCCTCACGGACGACTCCAGAGGCACATCATCAGACATCAACCGAGCATGTGCCTGGTCCCCAGCAGTCCTCTGACTGCCAGCACCATGGGCACTTTCTGTCTCAGCCCACACCTCAAACGGGTGTGAAGCACCCTCACCATTGTGCCCTGGGACACTAACCGATTACCTAATTCCCACTGAGGTGCTAGCATCTGTGCTAGTGCCTGCCTGGCAGAGATGGTGTGACACTGGTGAGTCAAAAGCTTCAGGGCCCTCAGGTGTGACAGGTGGCCCCTCTGCCTCCTATGCCCAGCCCTGCTCCGGTGCTGCTGAAAGGAAGAACAAGGACATTTGATTAGTTAAAGTGGAGACAATGTCAATGTGCATGGGCAATATCTGCTGGCTCACCTAGCAAGGGAAACATGCCATGTAGGATTCAATGCTGTAACTGCACCCAGAGTTGTTGGCGTTGGGTGGGGGGGAGGGGGGTGGTGGGCCTTGGGAGGAAAGGCTGGTGGCTGCATTAAGTGACCTCTGCCAACTTGGTACTCACCCTTCCCGAGCGCAGAGGGTTGTTGAATCTCTTGCGGCACTGGACCCACGTGCGTTGCACCACATCCTGGGAGTTCACTGTCTCGGCCACCTCCTCCAGGAGGGCAGCTAGGCACTCATCCGAAAACCGAAGAGCACACTGCCCTGCTGCCCTACCCTCCTGCCTGGTCTACTCAGCTGGCCTACCCTCCAGACTTGCCTGCTCACCAGAAGCCCTCTGGTGAGCCCTTCTATTTGCCATGATGAGCAGCCTTGCCAAGGCTGCCAATGCTTCATTTAAACAGGGCACCAGGTCGCCATTGGACCCAGCGGACAATTTACTCCCGCCACCGCCCGCCTACTCCCACTAACATTGGGAGTCACGCATTACACTGGGCGGGCCTTAATTGGCCCACCCACATTAAATGGCGGCACTGACACAATCGCGGGTGGTGGTCAGGTCCTCGCCCGCTCCTGCTCAGCTCGCCCAATATGGGGAAAATACTCCTCATAGATCTTAAAAGACCCAGACAAAATAGCATGATAACCTGAACAGTTGAATTCAAAGTGAGTTTTCTTAACTTCAGTTCTTGCAGACAGCAGTTTGAGGCTTAGAGGCTGGAGGCTTTTCATTCTTGTTAGATCTTAGAATGCCTTCCCTTACACACAACCTTCACTCCTTTATACAGATTTCCCCCTTTGAATGCAATTCCCATTGTTTCACTATGTGTTTGGACTTCACCTCTCTAACAATAAAAATCTATCATAGCACTAATTTTATCAGTGATCTTTGGGAAAAAAAAACACACTTTTTTAACTTCTTCTGGCTAGGTGAAACATTTCACCCCCCCCTTTTGAATTCAAGCTAGTCTGGTTTATTTAAAAATGCAAATGTTCCCTTTACACCTCTCATTCTAAAACTTTACCCATGTTTAACTACTTAACATTTCAAACCAACTTATCTTCTGATGCATCAAAGCCTTCAGACCCGCTTGCCTTTAATTCAATTAATTCATACACAGACACACATACACACCCTCCCCCCACACACAGTTATTCTGTTTTACAATGAATTCCAATACCATTATGAAAATTATTATATCTTCCTGACACTTTCGAGATAGTTTCTTAGAGTAGCACGTACTGGAACCAACTAGAGAGCAGGTTATATTAGAATTGATATTGTGAAATGTGACAGGATTAATTAATGATCTCAGGGTATAGGCACCTCTAGGCAGCAGTGACCACAATATGATTGAATTTTACATCCAGCTTGAAAGGGAGAAGAGTGGGTCTAAGACTAGTATTTTAAACTTAAATAAGGGCAATTATGTGGGCATGAAAGTTGAGCTCACTGAAGTGAACTGGGGTATTAGGCTAGGGGATAAAACAATAGAGAAGCACTGGCAGACATTTAAGGGGATATTTCAGAATACTCAGAATAAGTATATTCCTACTATAAAGAAAAGTTCTGAAAGGTGGACCCAACATCCATCAGTAACTAAAGAATTTAGGGAAAGCATCAAACTTAAGGAAAAAGCATATAATTGCACAAAGATGAGTGGCAGGCCAGCTGATTGGTCAGAATTTAACGAACAGCACAGAATGACAAAAAGGTTATTCAGGAGAAAGAAATTAGAATATGAGAGGAAACTAACTAGAAATGTAAAAATAGATAGCAAGAGCTTCTACAGGTATTTAAACAGGAAAAAGGTAGGCAAAGCAAGTGTTGGTTCTCTAGAGAGTGAAAATGGGGCTTTAATAGTAGGTGATATGGAAACAGTGGTTTAAATGAACAAATATTTTACTTCTGCTTCACTATAGAGGATACAAAACACATTCCAGTAATAGTTGTAAATCAGGAGATGGAGGAGAGAGAGGAACTTGGTGAAATTACAATCACTAGGGAAGCAGCACTGAACAAACTGATGAAGCTGCAGACTGACAAGTCTCCGGATCCCGATGGACTTCATCCTTGGGTCTTAAAAATGGTGGCTAATGAGGTAGTAGGTGCATTAGTGTTAATTTTCCAATATTCCCTAGATTCTAGAAAGGTTCTATCAGATCAGAAAGTAGCAAATATAACCCCTCTATTTAAGAAGGGGGGAGGCAGATAACAGGAAACTTACAGGCTAATTAGCTTGACGTCTGCCATGGGGAATGTGTTGAAGATGATCATTAAAGGGGTTATAGCTGGGAACATAGAGAAGTTCAAGGTAATTGGGAAGAGTCAGCATGTTTTTATGAGAGTGAAATTAGAGGTTGCCCTTATAGGACAGAGATGAGGAGAATGTTTTTTCTCTCAGACTTCGTGTGACTTGGAAACTGTCTGCCTCAGAAGGTGGTGGAGATGGGGGGGATCACTGAATATTTTTAAAACAGGTGGATAAATTCTACCTCTAGAGGTAGATAGATTGGAAACTGTCAGCATGACATCAGCCATCTCAATTTCTCTGCTCCCCTCACCCACTCTAACCTGTATCCTTCTGAACTTGCTGCACTTCACTCTCTTAGGTCCAACCTTGACTCTGTTATCAAACCTGCCAACAAGGGTGGTGCTGTTGTTGTCTTGGGTACTGACCTCTACCTTGCAGAGGCTGAGTGCCAACTCTCAGACATTTCTTCTTACCTCCCTCTGGCCCATGACCCTGCCACCAAATATCAAGCCATTGTTCCCAGGACTGTCACTGACCTAATCTCCTCTGGAGATCTTCCCCCCACAGGTTCCAACCTCATAGACTGCCAACCACGGACAGCCCGCTTCTACCTCATTCCCAAAATCCACAAACAGTATTGTCCCAGTAGAACAATCGTGTCAGCCTGTTCGTACCCCACGGAACTCATTTCTTCCTATCTTGACTCCGTTCTCTCTCCCCTTGTCCAGTGTCTTCCCACCTACATCTGCAATTCCTCTGATGCCCTATATCATATCAACAATTTCCAGTTCCCTGGCCCTAACCGTTTCATCTTCACTATGGACTTCCAATCCCTCTACACCTCCATCTGCCACTAGGATGATCTGAGGGTTCTCCGCTTCTTCCTTGAATAGAGGCCCGAATAATTGCCATCCACTACCAATTTCCTTCATCCAGCTGAACTAGTTCTCTCACTGAACAATTTTTCCTTTAACTTGCCTCACTTCCTCCAAATAAAAGGTGTGGCTATGGGTTCCCGCATGGGCCCCAGCTATGCCTGTCTCTTTACGGGGTATGTGGAACATTCCTTGTTCCAGTCATATTCAGGCTCCCTCCCACAACTCTTTCTTTGGTACATCAATGATTGTTTCGGTGCTGCTTTACACTCTTGTCTGGATTTGGAAAAATGTATCAATTTTGCTTCCAATTTCCACCCCACTATCACCTTCACATGGTCCATCTTCGGCGCTTCCCTCCCCTTTCTTAGCCTCTCTGTCTCCATTTCTGGTGATAGACTGTCCACCAATATTCATTACAAGCCCAACTCCCACAGATACCTTGACTACAGCTTCTCACACCCTGCTTCCTGGAAGGACTCCATCCATTCTCTCAGTTCCTTAAACTCCATCGCATCTGTTCCAAAATGGTGCTTCTGACACGTCTTCCTTCTTCCTTAACCGAGAATTCCCAGGGCCATCAACCATGTCCGACCCATGTCCTGCACCTCTGCCCTCACACCTTCCTCTCCCTCCCAGAACCATGATAGGGTCCCCCTTTTCCTTGCTTTTCACCCCACCAGCCTCCGCATTTAAAGGGTCATCCTCCACCATTTCCGCCAACTCCAACATGATACCACCACCAAACACATCTTCCATTCACCACCCCCTACCCCCAGCAGCGTTCCATAGAGACCATTCCCTTCAGGACACCCTGGCCCATGCCTCCATCACCCCCAACACCTCATCCCCTTCCCACTGCACCTACCCATGCAATCGCAGAAGGTGCAACACCTGCCCCTTTACCTCCTCCCTCCTCACCATCCAAGGGCCCAAACACTCTTTTTAGGTGAAGCAGCACTTCACTTGCACCTCCACCTCCTTCAATTTAGCCTACGGCATTCGCTGCTCCCAATGCGGTCTCCTTTACATCAGGGAGACCAAACGCAGACTGGGCGACCGCTTTGCGGAACACCTTCAGTCTGTCCGCAAGCATGACCCAGACCTTTCTGCCACTTGCCATTTCAACATCCCACCCTGCTCTCAAGCCCACATGTCCGTCCTTGGCCTGCTGCAACGTTCCAATGAAGCTCAACGTAAACTGGAGGAACAGGACCTCATCTTCCGACTAGGCACTTTATAGCCTGCCAGACTTAACATTGAGTTCAACAACTTCAGACCATGAACTCTCTCCTCTTTCTACACCCCTTTTTTTAATCCCTTTTTCAACATTCATTTTTTTTATCCACTTATTTTTATTTTTAATCATTTTAGTTTCGTTCTTTTATTCACTGTTTTATTCCCTTTTTTATCCCATTTTCAATTCCATTTTTCCCCATCACCGCGCCCTCCCCCAGCCCACCCCACAAGGGCCATCTGCTACTTGTTCATGTTGTTCTTTTCAAGCTCACCCTTGTCCTGCTATTATCATATTTTGCTTTCTTACCTTAATGCCATTGTCAGCACCTTTTTTAGCTCTTACCACTACCATTATCACTCCCTTCGTCCTTTTGTTCATGACATCTTTGTCAATCTCCCCTTTGCCCCACCTATCGCTGGCCTTCTATCCAACTTCACCTGATCCACTTCCCCTTAAACAGTATAAATTTCATCACATTTCTACTTCTCTGTAGCTCTGAAGAAAAGTCATACAGACTCGAAATGTCTATTCGCTTTCTCTCTCCACGGATGCTATCAGACCTGCTGAGTTTTTCCAGCATTTTCTGTGTTTTTTTTTCAGATTTCCAGCAGCTAAGGTATTTTGCTTTTATCTTAAATAGATTCTTGCTAGGCAAGGGAATTAGAAGTTATCGAGGGTAGATGGGAATGTGGAACTTGAAACATAAACAGATCAACCATCATCTTAATGAATGGCGGAGTAGGCTCGAAGGGCCAAATGGCCTACTTCTACTCTTATTTCTTATGTTCATATTTTTATAAATAGCTGTTCCCTTTGAAATTTGGCACTCTTGTGTCTGTCCTTATGAGTGCAAGATGAAAAGATTTGATGACATACCTCTTATTCAGCAAAACTTCATGCCCAAAATATGACTCATGGGCTTTATATCTTTGAGAAAAAAAGGTCTAAAGCTGCCAGTGTTATTTGAAGAGGTAGGGTACCCTTTTGGATAGGCTCAGGTAACCCTTTGGTAGAGCTAAGTTGCTCTTTTAGGAGATAAGGTGCCCTTTGAGATTGTTAGAATTAGACATAAATGTGTATAAAAATTGGATAAACTCTTTGGAACTGTCAAACTATCAACGCTTTCAAATCTCCTGCCCTTTAAATAAAAAAGCCTGCGGTTTAAAAAATGTAGTGCCTGCTATTTCAGTCTGACTGTTGACATAAGCCTAAGGGCTATAATTATGGGATTTGGGCTGCTTGACTAATACCACAACCTTTCATTCTCTCAGTGGGAGGCCTGTCAGTTCGCAATTTGATAGACAGCTCCAAGTGGCTATTAAGTCTTTGATGTAGGGCTATGAATGCAAATGTTTTTTTTTAGAAGAGATTAAACACTTGAATAAAATGTTTGCTTTCATAAGGGATTAAGTAGTTGGAGGAATTTAAATGTAGTTAATGGGATTTTTATGAATGTGTTTGTTTTAAAAAATAAAATCTACAACAGGGCACTTAGAAATTTATTTCATTTCATCTCAGCATGACTCATGAGGTCTGCCCATGGTGGATACTGGGTGAAATAAAAACAGAAATGCTGGGAAAACTCAGCAGGTCCAGCAGCATCTGTGGAGAAAGAAACAGAGTTAACAATTTGAGCCCATATGACTCTTCTTCAGAACTGAAGAGAGGCAGAAATTTGATGGTTTTTATACTGTTGAAGGGAGGGGGTGGAGCCGGTGGAGCAAATAGAAGGTCAGGGAGAGGTGGGAGCTCAGGAGAGATTTGACAAATATGTCATGGACACAGGACAAAGGGAATGTTATTGGCAATGTTAAAGACAAAAGAACATGCTAATAGTGGCACAAGCTTCAGATAGCAGAATGTGTTAATAGCAAAACAAGGGTCAGCACTCTCTGAAAGCAAAACATTAGAACAAGTTACAAGGGGCCCTGTGGGGGCAATGGGTTGGAATTTTTTATTTTAAAAGAATGATCAAAATGGAGGATGGAGTTCATGGTCTAAAGTTGTTGAACTCAATATTAACTCCAGAAGGCTGTAAGGTGCCTAATCAGAAAATGACGTGCTGTTCCTCCAGTTTGTCTTGGGCTTCACTGGAACACTGCAACAGGCCAAGGATGGAATTGTGGGCCCGAGAGCAAGATGGTGAATTGAAATGGCAAGCGACCGGAAGATTGGGGTCACGCTTGTGGACTGAGCAAAGGTGTTCCACAAAGCAGTCACTCAGTCTCCATTTAGTCTCCCCAATGTAGAGGTGACGGCATTGTGAGCAGCGAATACCTTAGACTAAATTGAAAGAGGTGCAAGTTAATCGCTGCTTCATCTGACAGGTCTGTTTGGGGCCTTGCACAGTGAGGAGGGAGGAGGTAGAAGGGCAGATGTTACACCTTATGTGATTGCAGGGAAGGTGCCATGAGAAGGGAATGAGGTGTTGGAGGTGATGGAGCAATGGACTAGGGTGTCTCTATGGCATGCTGACAGGGGAGGTGAGGGGAAGATGTGCTGGATGGTGACATCATGTTGGAGTTGGCGGGAATGGCAGGGGATGATCCTTTGAATGTGGAGGCTTGTGGGGTGAAAAGTGAGGATGAGGGGGACCCTATCACAGATCTGGGAGGGAGGGAAAGGAGTAAAGGCAGGAGTGTGCGAGATAAGTTGGACATGTTTGAGGGCCCTATCAACCAAAAGGAGTTGGGGGGTGTTGGAACCCACTTAAATGGCTGTCAATAAGCTGCAGCAGCTACCCACTGAGCATGGACGGGTGCTCTGCCTCACCTCTACCCTGTAAATATAGCCTGAGGGTTGGATGGATTCAGGAAACCATTATGTCAGAAGGTAGGGCTATTTTTATTTCCTGCCATGCACCCCCCCGCCCCCCCCCCTCCCACCGCTGCCCACCTTCAACCCTAGCACCAGTAGGGCCTAAAGTCCTAGCTCACAGAGACACTGGAGGAGGTCGAAAATATTTACTTGGATGATATCAAAACCGAGAGGTTATTCACATCAGGATAGATTGAGCAGACTGGGTAAGTAATGCAGGGTCTCTGATTGGCTGGCAGCTCTCACTAAGCCATGACTTCAGCCCCCACAGTCTTGTTCCATGGAAAAGCCTGTTGCTGGCTCCATCACTGCTGTATGGTGTGTGGAGCGACGGATCTTCCTGAAAAGAGGCAGTACAGATCTCTCATTGGCTCTCCAGCTGGCAGCGAGACCTCAACAAGATTCCGTCTTATACTTCAAAGTACTTTGGAATGTCCTGAGCTTGAGAAATGCACTACATAGACCCTTATTGACTTATTTCTTTTCTTCTAGAGTGATAAATATCTAAGTATAAAGTATGAGACACTTGTAAATGGTTTATGGAACTTGTTTAAATTCAGGTGTACAGATTGTATTATTCAATTTTTCTGTGTTTGATTTTGTTTGTCTGTTTACTATTGATGCTCACCGTGCTTGATTGGTTAAGCCTGGTGTGGGCTCAGGAAAGTAAACAAAGCTGCAGGAAGAACTGGAAACTAAAGCTGAAGTGTGGAGTAGACATTTTAGACATAGAAACTAATGTCATCTCTGCATAAATATGAGATATAAAGTATACCATACAGATGACATAAAATGCAATCTCAAAGTGGCTGATAAAAGTTATCTGCACTCAAAATGAGATGACAGGTCTGAAATTGCTTCCTCATTTCATCAATTGTGTACAATGTATTTATTTCTATACAGCAATCTGCTTTCTGGCTTGTATTAGAATAAGCTGTATTTTGAAAGGTACATGTGGAAAATGGAGGCTGACTTCCATTCAATTGTATTTGAATGATAACAGTTGAGTTAAAAGGATTAATTGATGTGTCTGTTCTATACAATGAGCTTCAGTTCTGCACATCGATCCTTCTTGCAAGTTACAGAGGGAGCATGGCAAATTGTCTCTACAAGGTTTTCTTGATAGTTACCTCTGAGACAAATTATAATTTCACAGGTTGATGGAAGAAGGTTTTTACTTGTTAATACTTTATCAGCCATCCTTTAGACACACCACAGCCTGGACCTTGCAAGTGGACCACACTGCAGGTCCTAACATAATGTAACTGCTCCACTAGCTACAGTCCACATCAACAACGGCACAAAAAAGGTGTCTTCTATCATTTGTCCCAATAAAACTTTATTCAGATCAGCTCCAATTTTCTATTACTGGTTAGCTGATCTCCAGACCCATGCACTTGCTGTAATATATTCATGAATAGTTGGTGTCAAGGATTTTTATTTACCCCCTTCCCCCACCTTTGTTGGTCAATTCTTGGTAAATTCCAACAAGGAAATTAAAATCCATTGACAACAAAATGCAAGGCCTCATCGCCTATTGCTCGTTGTGGTAATAAGCAAGGCACCAGAATAGTGATCAAAGCCCACACATCAATTCTTGTATGATTTGTATGAACAGTTACATTTCACAATGCTCTTCACAATTGCATATTACCCCCTCAAACATACAGGCAAAACACACTCAGAGCAATGTGGAGCAATCAACCATGTTAACATGGTAGTAGTTCTGCTAATCTCATTTTGTGTCCCACTGACTGATTTTGACAAAGTCGGCCTTCTGAAGCATAGAAAACTTGAATGCACAAGGAGATTACAGAGGATATTGCAGAGGCTCTGACCATAATCCTTCAAACATCCTTGAATTATGGTAGTTTTAGCAGAGGGCTGGAAGTCTGAAAATGTAACACCAAACTTTCAGAAGGATACAATAGATAAAGTTAACTTAGCACTGGCTATTTGAGAACTTACTATGGGACAAAATGAACACTTACCTAGAAAGACACTGGAAAATTAAGGGCAGCCAACACAGATTGATGAAAGACCATTCATTACTGACAATTCTAATAGTGCTGTTATGGTGTACTGATAAGGAAAATGCAGTGGATGTTGTGGATATAGATTTTCAAAAGCCTTTTGATAAGGTGTCATTTTGGAGGCTTGTTAATAAAATCGATGCACACAGTATTGAAAGGAATGTGCACGGACAGCGAGTTGGTAAACGGTCCAGGGAAAACAGGGAATACTGATTATTTGTTTCTTGGACTGGAGAGGTGTAAACACTGGTGTTCAATCAGACACATTGGGTGGGTCTGCTGCTCTTCTCAAAACAGATAAATAATCAGGATTTTGATATGGGAGTACAATATCACAATATACAGATGACACAAGGGATGGGGCTTGGTTTATTGTGAAGAGGTCAAAAGTTATGAGATTGGGCAGGTGGATGTCAGTTAAAATTTAATGTGTATGAGTGAAATGTAATACATTTTGGGAGGATGAATAAGCAAAGGAAATATATACTAAACGCTGAAACTTTAAAAAGGGTTTGAGATAAAGAAATCCTTAAAAGTGAAAATATTGACAAAATTGTTAAAAAGCATTTGGGACTCAAATCTTCATAAATAGAGCTGTAGAATACAAAAGCAAACAAGTGATATTAAAGTTGCATAAATCATTGGTTAAGCTGCCATTAGAATATTCTTTCCAGTTTTAGCTGCCTATTCCAGAGAGACATCAAGCCCAAGGGGGGAATGCAAATGAGACTCACTAACATGATATCCAAAGCGAAATGATCCCACAGCCAACGGATCAAAATAAAGCTCAGCACTCCTGCCACATCCAGTAGTGGATAGTGGTGGACGATTAAAAAAAAACTAACAGGCAGAGAAGTCTCCACAAATATCACCATGCTCAGTGATGGTGGAGTGTAACACATTAGTGCAAAAGATAAGGCTGAAGCATCTGCAACCATCTTCAGCTAGAAGTGCTAAGTGGATGGTCCACCTCAGGCTCTTTCTGAGGTCACCAGCATCACAGATGCCAGTCTTTGGCCAATGCAATTCACTTCACGTGGTGTCAAAAAATGGCTGAAGGCATTGGATATTGCAAAGGCTATGGGCCCTTACAACATCCTGGCAATAGTACTGAAGACTTGCACTCCAAGCCAAGCTGTTCCAGTACAGCTACAAGACTGGCATCTACCCAACAATGTAGAAAATTGCCCAAGTATGTCCTGTCCACAAAAAGCAGGACAAATGCAGCCCAGCCTATTACAGCACATCTGCCTATTCTCATCAGCAAAATGATCGAACGTGTCATCGACAGTGCTATCAAGCAGCACTTACATTGCTGCAGGAGTTCCTCAGGGTAGCGTGCTAGGCCCAACCATCTTCAGCTGCTTCATCAGTGACCTTCCCTCCATCATAAGGTTAGACGTTCGCTGATGATTGCACAATGTTCAGCACCATTCACGACTCTTCAGACACTGAAGCAGTCTGTGTCCATATACAACAATACCTGAACAACATTCAGGCTCGGGTTGATAAGTGGCTAAGTTGATAAGTGCCACTCAAGAACCAGGCAATGACCATCTCCAACTAGAGACAATTTAACCATCTCCCCTCGACATTCAATGGCATTGCCATCACTGAATCCACCACTATCAATATCCTGGGGGTTACCTTTGACCAGAAACTGAATTGAACCAGCCAAATAAATACTGTGGCTACGAGAGTGGGTCAGAGGATAGGAACTCTGTGCAAGTAACTCACCTCCTGACTCCCCAAGGCCTGAGCACCATCTATAAGGGACAAATCAGGAGTGTGATAGAATACTCCCCACTTGTTTGGATCAGTGCAGCTCTAACAACACTCCAGAAGCTTGACACCATCAAAGTCAAAACAGCCCACTTGATTGGCATCCCAGCCACCACAATAAGCATTCACTTCCTCCACTACTGACACACCATGGCAGCAGTGTGTACCATCTACAAGATGCACTGTAGCAACTCATGAAGGCTCCTTCAACAGCACCTTCCAAACCCATGGTGTCTACCACCTAGAATGACAAGGGCAGCAGTTGCATGGGAACACCACCACCTGCAAGTTCCCTTCCAAGACACACAACCACCCTGGCTTGGAACTATATCCTTCACTGTCACTGGGTCAAATCCTGGAACCCTTCCTAACAGCACTGTGGGTGTTCCTACACCATGTGGACTATAGCGATTCAAAAAGGCAGCTCACCACCATCTTCTCAAGGTCAAGAAGGGTGGGCAATAAATGCTGGTCCAGCCAGAGATGCCCTTGTCCCATGAATGAATAAAACAAAGGATAAAATGCTCCATCTTCCATCTTAGGTGGATGTAAATGAACCTATCATGGTATATTGAAGAAAAGTCATAGCTAATATTTACCACTCAACCAACACAACTATGATAGATTGCCTGGTCATTATCATATTGATATTTGTAAGACCTTGCTTTGCAAAAGTTTCTACATTACAACAAGTGCTTCATGTAGAAGGACAGCAATCTTCATCAGTGTTTGTCTCTGTGAGAAGCTTTATTGAATATGTTAGAGATGGCAGCTACGGTCAGCTTGCTGCATGGCAGAGTCACATGACTATGGCAAGCTAGGTACTACATTTAGTAAAATTGCATTTTCAAAACCCCCAAATATCTCCAATTTCATATTGAACAGAAGATACAACCATCCCCATTTTCCTCACGAACACAAAGCACATTTGCATGTACGATCCTATGTGACTGTGAGTTACCAAAGTTACCCATTATACACCACTGTTCTCATGCATTTAACAACTGTTTGTCCGACTAGTCAGTCATTGCATACAGTCTTTAAACCATGCAGGTCTCTTAATGGAACTTATGCGCATTGACAGTGGCTCTGTCTGGGTGATATTCCTTGTCCAGAGAATGGTGTTTCCTGTGGCACTTGTTGTCTTGATGACTATTGTTATTCCATTGCAGTTGTTGCAGGGCTTAAGGGCCTCTGGGATTAATGGTAGTTCTGTACTCAGTACAGCTGGTGAGATGCCTTCACCCTGACTGCCTAATTGCTGTGAAGGAACAGCTTTGCTAATTGGTCAGATATGCCTGCAGTTGTGTCCCAGTGTATTTGGTCATTCACTTCCACTACATATGATCAAGGTGACAATTTCTCTGTGTACGTGCCAAGTTTCAATGAGGGCTGACTCCTGCTGAGAGTGTTGAAGGTTTGCACCCTGACTGGCTCTCCAATGCTCATCTCTAGCAGTGGTTTGGCAGTCTTCTCAAGCTGAAATTTGACTTTCTGTCGTTCCTTTATCTTTTCACTCATGCCTGTTACTACTTCTGGTTTCAGTAGCCATTTTGCTATTGAAAGAGTAACTTGCATGCAGCGTGACATGTCTCTGGATAGGACTACTTTCCATGCCTTCAGTCGGTGCGTTTCAAGGATTGCCTTGTCTACATCTGTGCTAGATTTGCTTGATTTCTTGAGTACTTTGGTGATTTTCACTGCCTCCTCAGCCTTTCTATTCACCTAGGGATAGTATGGAGGCGATGTGTGGTGCTGAATTTCCCAATCCTTTGTGAATCGATTGAATTCTTCACTTGTGAACTGAGGGCCATTGTCAGTCATCACAATGTCTAGAATGCTGTATCGACTGAAGTGTGCTTTAGGGCATTCTACTGCTTCTCTTGTCATTCTTGAAGTCAGCTTGTCTAACTCCCAGTAGTCAGAATAATAGTCTACAGTGACAAGATAATGAGCTCCTGCCAAAGCGAAAAGGTCTATTCCCAGCTTCATCCATGGTCTGGAAAAACTCAGCAGGTCTGGCAGCAACTGAGCAGAAGAACACAGTTAACGTTTCGAGTCCATATGACTCTTCAACAGAACTAAGTAAAAATAGAAGAGAGGTGAAATATAAGCTGGTTTAAGGGGGAGGTGGGACAGGTAGAGCTGGATAGAGCTCTCTCCAGCGCTACCTGTCCCACACCCCCTTAAACCAGCTTATATTTCACCTCTTTTCTATTTTTACTTAGTTCTGTTGAAGAGTCATACGGACTTGAATCATTGACTGTGTTCCTCTCCGCAGATGCTGCCAGACCTGCTGAGTCTTTCCAGGTATTTTTATTTTTGTTTTGAATTTCCAGCATCCGCAGTTTTTTGCTTTCATCCATGGTCTGTCTGGG
Organism: Carcharodon carcharias; assembly: GCF_017639515.1. Lineage (NCBI taxonomy): Eukaryota > Metazoa > Chordata > Chondrichthyes > Lamniformes > Lamnidae > Carcharodon > Carcharodon carcharias. The sequence goes on from NC_054469.1 coordinate 199,501,558, forward strand.
ATGTCATGCGTCAATGGCTCTCTAGCTTGTTTAGCTTGATACTCATTACATGCACCACACTGGCCAATGTGGTCTTTAATTTCATTGCTCATGTTTGGCCAGCAAAGCACATCTCTTGCCTTTCTCAGAGTCAATTCAATTCCTTGATGGCTTGCATGGACGCACTTCAGCATCTCTCCTCTCATCTCCTTGTACAAGAAGCCATCTTGGGCTGTCAATTCATCTCGGTGTGCCCAATATGTTCTTGTGACCACACATGTGTCTCTGATGCTCCCAGGCCATCCCTTCATCAGTTGTAGCGCTTGTAGAGCTGCATGATGTTGGGTAGTTCGCTTGATTTGAGCAAGGTGCTTGCCTGTCAGTCTCTGCTGGGTTGTTGGCTTCCACATCATGTCTAGCTGCTGTTTCACATTGAATCTGGAAGATGTCGCATTCCGCTGTAGCCTCCTCAACTTTCTTCATGGGGGACTGCTACTCTTGACAGTGTATTTGCAATATACATGCATTTCCTTGCTTGTATGCCATGTCCCAATGGTATCTTTGTGAAGGAAGTAACATTCTTTGCAACCGCTTTGGAGCAGATAGTAGCGTTTTGCAAAAAAATAGTGTGAAGGGGCTTGTGGTCAGATTCCACTGTTACTTGGTCTCCCTGACGCATCTACTTGAGAAAATGCTCTCAAGAAAACAACAATAGCCAGGCACTTTTTCCAATCTGAGCTGGCATCACTCTGTTTGTGTTAGTGCCCTGGATACAAATGCGACTGGTTATCCTTGCTGCATCAGAGTTGTTCCCAGACCCGTCTCACTAGCGTCACACTGCATGGTCAATGATGACGTCACACCACAGTACTTCAACACTGGCATTGTCGTCACTAGTTGCTTGATTTTAGTGAAAGCTGCTTCTTGTTCTGTTCCCAAATACCACAGCACATCCTTGGCCATGAGCTTGCGTAATAGTTCACACTCAGCTGACAAATTAGGCAAAGATTTAGCTAAATAGTTCACAAATCCAGCAAATCATTGCACTGCTTTCACATGTTGGTTGCTACAGCTCTCACCCTGTCAGGATCCAGGCAAAGACCTTTTACTGTCAGTAAGTGACCTATGTACTTGATTTCAGGCATCTTCAGTTGCAATTTGTTTTTCTTTAGCTTCAGGTCCATCTGGCGAGCTCGCTCTAGCAGTCATTTTAAATTCTGGTCATGGTCAGTAATGGCTTCTTCCATTGTGTGGTCTTCATGTCCATAGACTAGTAGAGCATCCACTATGGCATCCACTCCGGGAAGACCATTGACAACCTCATGCTGTCTGCATTGATACCCTTCTGGAGCCAATGCCAAACAGAATGTGTAACCACCTGTATTGCCCGAACAACGTCCAGAATGTTGTTAGAAAACTGTTGCTTTCATCCAGCTTCACTTGCCAGTAACCATCCTTCGCATCTAGTGTAGTAAAAATCTTTGCCTTGGCAAGTTGCAGCAAAATTCCATCAATGGTTGGCATGTGGTAGTGAGATCTCTTCAGAACTTTATTTAGAGCCTTTGGGTCTAAGCATACTCTCAGCTTTCCAGGTTGTTTCACTGCTTCCATGCTGCTAATCCAGTCTGTAAGAGTTGTCACCTTTTTTGATTACTCCCTTCTTTTCTAGCTCTTTAATTTTGTCTTTTAGGCTTGACTTGAGGGCAGCTGGAACTCTTCTCAGCAGATACTGAATTCGTCTTACATTCTCATCAACTTCAAGATGATATACTCCTGATAGACATTCCAACTCTGTAAACACATCTTTGTACTCCTCTAGGATTCGTTCGGCAGTCAATGGTTTAGTGTGCTGTGACATGTTGTGAATCTCTATTGGCACGTTTAGGGTTACAGTCCAAGCTTTAGACTTGCTCCAGCTGAAATGAGTGGCTGTTGCATATCATCTATGATCTGGAATTCTAGATCTTCCCTCTTGCCATAGCCCAATGCAATCAGACTAATTTGTCCTCTTGGTATTAGTATCGTGCTATCATATAACCTCAACCTTACTTTCGAGGGCTTCCTTTTCAGATCATCATGTCAAGACACTTCACACAGTTCAGTGAAGGTCATTATCTTGTATGATGCACTATTGCCTGACACTTCTTGTTCGCTTGATACATTCCCTCTGTGGTCATCATTCTAACAGTCACAAACTATTTGTTGCCTATGGACTTGACGGAACCAACCTGTTGTATCAAGTATACTTCTTCATCACGTTCGTCTGCTGACACCTCTCCAGTGGCCAACTGTATTGGCTTGTTTTGCTTTTTTCTGGTCAAGCACTTGTGAGAAATGATTCTGTTTCTTGCAGTTAAAACATTGCTTTCCCCTGTCTGGACAATCCTTCTTTTACTGTACGTGCTGTCTTCCACAATATTTGCATGCTGCTCTTTGTTTACAAGTGCTTCTGGACTGTCTCTCAGCATAATGTAGCTCCTGGTCTGCTCTGCTATGCATATGTGCTAGCTGACGTTTCACAACTTCCGCATTTTGCCACGCGTCTATCACTTTCTTTAGTGTCAGTTTCTCATCTTTCAGTAGACTTTCTCTCACTGAGGGGGTCTCTCACAGCTAAGACCAACCTATCTTTAATCAGATCATATTATAACTGTCCAAATTCACATGATTCTGCCAATTGTGTTATTGCCATCATGTACAGTTCAATGCTCTTGTTTTCACTCTGAAATCTAGTGTTGAATATGTAATGTTCATGTGTAACATTCATTCAGGGTTCAAGATGTGCATTCAAGGCATTCAAAATCTCTGTTGTCTTTTTTCTTTGTTCATCTGTTAGATTTAGAGTGGTATACACTTTGTAGGAGTCCTTCTCCAGCGGTGTTAAAAGTGTAGCTACTCTTATCAGTTCAGGGGTGTTAATTAAGTCTGTTGTAACCTCATAGTTTTGCCATTGTAAGTGGAAAAAATGCCACTTTTGCCATAAATCACTTTTCAATTTGACGAGATGGGATTTGAAAATTTACTACAGCCATTTTACTCACTCAGTAATTTACTTGCAACCTTTGTCTGTGTTTCCTTTGTCTGTTTCCTTCAGCCCTTTGTCCTATTTTTAGTAGCTTTTTGCAAATTTCAACCTTTCTGTGTGCTCTTCTTAGATCTGTCTTCTCTATAGCCAATATTTTACTTGTTGCCCATTTTTCAGCAGCTTTTTTGCAGATTTGAACCTTTCTGTGTTTTTGGGTTCTCAGTGTCTTCTCTGCAAATTTCCAGGATTCAAAAATCTTTTTTTTTTCACTTCCTGACACCATGTTTCATGTATAAGGACAAAAGTCTCTGTCAATCTCTCTCTCTGTGAGAGGCTTTTTTGAACTAGTTAGAAATGGCAGCCTACAGTCAGCTTGCCTTATGGCAGAGTCACATGACTATGGCAAGCTAGGCAGTATGCTTAGTAAAATTACATTTTCAAAACCCCAAACAAACAGTGGCTACACTTCAAATGTATTTCATTGTGTGTAAGGTATTTCAATATGTCCTGGGGTCATGAACAGCACTATAGAATGAAAACCTATCTTTCTTTTCCTTTCTGTCTGGACTTCTTGCAGCCATTTTGTATACTTCTGAACTTTTCTCATTGTCTCCAGCCACAGTGGCATAGGAGGCATCAGAGACATCCAATACCCTGCTCTCCCAAATGGGCATGTAGCCAGTATGCAGCACAGCTATCACCGCGTACATGCCTGGGACATGGCAATGAGGTCCTTCTATGCATATAAATGGGCATGTAGAGAATGTGCCCATGCGAGCATGCATACTCACTTACAGGTGCAATTGTATATCTAGGCCTACATTCTCTCTGAATTTGTTCTAAAAAAAAAAGCTCAGATAAGGGGATAGAATTCTGGCATTATCCTAAAACACGTCACGCTCCCCTGAAACTGCTATCCTCCACAGCAATGCTCTTTAAGAATTTGATTAAAAGATCTGCCTTATTTTCAAATGAGATTAGATTCTTTTTTTTTTAATCAATGCTCACTTTCTTTTCAAACAAATATTTTTCCCCTTTTCCTTGCCCTTGAGGATTGGTCAGTAAATGGGAAGGTTAGTGATGCCTTACTCTCTAAGACTTTCTCATAGTATGTGCTTCACCTTTACTCAGCTCTTCATCAGACAGCCCTGGTTGAGTCTGTCAACAAACAGTGTGTGGAATCAATGTAGCACGCTCCACTACAGACACTGTGTCTCATTCTTTTAAAAATAAATGAAATCCCTGTGTATCCCAGTGGGTTTGAAAACTGTTTCATTGTTCACGCCCATGAGATCACACTCCTAGGCTTGCTAGCATCAATTTGAGATGATTCACGTTGCACAAATAAACTACACTCTCGCTTCACCTGAAATATTAGAGTTTAAAAGTAGAATTTGTTAGAGTTTAAAATTTGATGTCATTCATCAAATTTCCTAGGATTGGCTAAATTTAAGGCAGCAGTCTTACATTCAAGAATCAGCTCCCACATCTCAGCAGTATTTTCCTGCATTAATTTCAAAAAGTCACGCTTTCCCTTTTCCATTATCCTCCTCAGCACACAGTTTTGACACTGCTTACTTAACACATTGGATTCTATCTGGTTAAAGGTTTTAACAATAAATTGCATTGTTTTCATCTTCTGTGGCATACTACACAGGGCACACTTCTATATATAACTTAAAATCCAAAGTTTGCAAGCATTTTTGCCAGCTTTATGCATTATAAATTCCTACCTATATAATGGTAACTGCCTTTGTAAACTTATCACACTGTATTTTAACTCTCTCGCCAGTGGGGGCTGCTGCAGTGCCTCCACTGGCAGGTGGGTGTAATTACAGCTGGACAAGTTTACATAGGCAGATTCTATTATAAATTTGGCTATATGAATTTATAATGGAAATTGATATAAAAATAAGAACTATGAGGCAGTAATTGAATCATGTCTATGCTCCCTCTTTTGGGGGATTCCCCAAACTCTAACCATACTTCACCTGAGGTTTATGCTTTAGCCTTGAATCCTTTGGGAGATCTTGACTTTGTGCAATAATGTAAAATTGACAATTGTGAGTCAGCAGTCCATTTTATATCCCTCCCAATTTTTATTTCCATTGATTTCATTTGGAATAGATATACACAGACGGCCAATTTAATATCACCCATTTAACACCATAGGTCAAAATCAAAATCTACCACCTTGTGCACAACACACCAAGAGATCAAAAAGTTTTAAAAATCTTTGATGTCATTTTTAATTATGAAGTTCATTGGTGCCACTTTGAACATGGAATGCCTCCATTTTGGATATTCTGTTAAACTAAATTGTCACCTCATAAAATTGGCTTTCAGGATTTATCTAAATACAGGAATCATTGGCCGGAATCTTTTGCCCTCCCCTGTGGGGAGTTTGATGGCGAGGAGGGGGCATTTAAGCAGGCGGAGGATGAGGAATGGGGACCTCACAACTTTCCCAGCTCCACCCTGATTAAGTACATGGCGAGAAGGCCCATGAAGAGCCTTCTCGCTCCGCCACCAATTAGAGTCATAGAGTTAAACAGCGCATCATACTCATGCTGGCTAACAAGCACCTATCTATTTTAATCCCATTTCCCAACAGTTGGCCCGTAGCCCTGAATGCTATGGCATTACAAATGCTCATCTAAATATTTTTTAAATGATGTGAGGGTTCCTGCCTCTACGATCCCTCAGGCAGTGTGTTCCAGATTCCAACCACCCTCTGGATGAAAAAAAATTTCTTCAAAACCCTCTAAACCTCCTGTCCCTTACCTTAAATCCAATTCCCTTGGTTATTGACACCTCCGCTAAGGGGAAAAGTTTCTTCGTATCTACCCTATCTATGCCCCTCATAATTTTGTATACCTCTATCAGGTCCCCACTCAGCTTTCTCTGCTCTAAGGAAAACAACCCGAGCCTAACCAGTCTCTCTTCATAGCTGAAACACTCCAGCCCAGGCAACATACTGACAAAGCCATGCTGACTATCCCTGATTAATCCCTGCCTCTCCAGGTGGAGACTAATCCTGTCCCTCAGAATATTTTCCAATAATTTCCCTATCACTGATGTTAGACTCACTGGCCAATTAAGGCCAATTAAGTGTCCAATTAATGCCCACTTAAGGGCCTGATCCCACCACCACTGGTATCAGCCCAACAGCGGGCGGGCAGGCAGCTCACCCTGTGGGGAGCACAACAAGCAAATCCATGTGGGGTTGCTTCCAGGCTCCTGGCAGGGATGTGGCGAACCCTTGTTCAAAAGTATCAGTGCCTGATCAAGAAACCCAGCATCAGGAGGGGGGTGGGGGTGATGGGGGGTGGGTGGGCTCTGGGGGTTGGGGGGTTGGGAGCAGCTGAGAGCCACACCCCCTCCCTTGCTGCCACTTCCCTACCCCTCTCCCGCCATCAATCACCTTTGGCTTGGGCTCCAGTGACGATACTCTGATAGTTGTCATATTGGCAGTAGCCAGCACCTCCCCGGTGGAGCTGCCATTCAATAGAGCTACAGGCCTCTAATTGACCTGATCATCAGTGAACATCCCCACGTCTGACTAATTATGATGGAGGGAGGATCATCGATGAACCAGTTGAACGTGGTTGATCCTAGGACGTTGCCGTGAGGTACTCCTGCAGCAATGTCACTCAAGCACCCTGCGCTTTAACTCTGGGCACTATTGCAATCCTCACTTCTTTACACCTCATTTCCTGGAGATCTGAATTATTCTTCCATATTAGGCACATTCTTGATATGACCCACAAGACTGACACTCTTCCTTCTTTCTTGCAAGAACAACTGCACTGAAGCTCAGCAAATTCCACTTCTCAAACTGTAAGCACATAGGATACACCTTAGAGACTATTAGGATTGGGAAAGCAAGTACAGAAAACTGATGCTAAGTGGTTGCACAATAGTGATCTGAATTCAACAAGTCAATTGTTATGCAAATGTAAATTGAGTTATTGGAGTAACTATTTTCTGAATTTGGTGTTGGTGTTACTAATTTCAGCAAAGAAAGAGCAAGATTCATAGATGGAACCAAGTCAATGAGATGGTGGTTGTGAAGATGGAGGGATTGTTGGTGTATTGGTGAGAGAGAGATGGTTCAGGTGAAGCATGCTTGAATCAGTTGTTCTCCAAGACCTCTGCAACTAAGGAAACTGGTGGTGCTGCTCCTGATTTCTTTCTCCTCGTCTTTCTCCAGTTCCCATCATCTAGATAGTGAAAAGGGCTAGCGCCTCAGTATGGCACAGTTATGTGACATTGCAGCATGCAACCACAAAACTGAAAACATGACCAGAGTTATAGTGCAGAGCATGCCAACATTCTGTCTGATGATGTATCTGGTAGTGGGATGGCTCTTGTTGTATGCCAGTTTTTTGCCTGTGTCGAAGTTCCCTATAGGACTCATGAGCCATGACTTGTCGGTATGCGTCCTGTGAGCTGACAGCCTGGTGGAGAGAGGCCTGCCTAGGATGAATGAATTATAACTGATGCCAGAGAACTGGGCTAAAACTAATGTGATGCGCTGTGAGTGTTGCAAAAAGGTTACGTATTTTGGGAGTATCCCTTTTTTCTGGGAAAGATGTCAGGCTAGTGATGGGGAATTTGCAAGGCAATGTGGACACAGTCTTATGCAACTTGGACCCTAGAGAAGATGTATATTGTGGATGAAGTCTGATGTATCCTGCTTCGTCCTGTCCGTGGGGAATATGATGTATATGTTCCTTCTAGCATGTGGACAAGTCACCACCCTGATACAGCAAAATGAGAGATTTCACTGATATCTTGATTTGAGGCTCCAGCGTTGCAGGTGATATAACTTGACCATAGCCTTCTTAGTGAAGTACAGGCACCTCAATGAAGTTGAGGTATGAGAAGTGCTTGCTTGAAGGGCAGGGAACTCCTCTTCCTCCTTCTTCTAGCTACTCCTGGCCTTTCTTCTCTTTTTTTGCTGATCCATCTCCTCCAGATCCATAGGCAGACCTATTAGACCATCCAAACAGTAATAAACTCTTTCCAAAGCCGACAAAAGCAGCCCCAAGCTGTTCCCAGAAGTCAGGATTCCCTTGTGGAATAGAGAAAATAGGAGAAAGTTCAGGAGTGACCCCTCTGCTTCAGAGAATAAAACAGCCACTAACCTGTAACTGGGAGGCAATTGCCGATGGCCATGATTCCTGGAGGCTGCCTAGCTAGAGCGGCAAGGCATTGGAAGAGGCGAGGAGAAACAGAAAAGTCAGCTGGCCAAGCAAAGGGCTCAGAGAAAACAGAGGCCCATGTGAACTGTGCATTTTCTCAGTCCACTGCTTTCATCTGTTGCAAATGCGGCAGAGGCTGTCATTCCAGAGTGAGGCTCCTGAGCCACACCAGACAATGTTTAACACAAAGGTAACCACCTAGGCACAAAGTGTCACCTCACCAGATAGAAGGCTGCTAAAGAGAACTTGTGTGAATGGATGAAATCTTTAAATAAAGTTCCTGCGGGGTCTTTGCTGACAGTTGACGCCATGATTTGTTGAGCTGGCTTATCACCTGATGAGTCAGGAGCTGATCTCACAAAGGGTCCGACAGCAAGTGCTGGACCATTACTTTAATGTTATCTTGAAGTTTTTCAATAATTGCAGTGCGCTCCCTGGACAACAAGGGAGTAGCCCGATCCAATATGCTTTGTTACCCCTCTTAAGCATCTATTTTATGGTTGTAAAATAGTCACAAGCTTGATCAAATTTGTAGGCTTTTGGTTTGGTACTGAATCCAATTCAGAGGCCTCACAAAACTGTACAATAATTCCACACTGTTGGGTGCTGTCTGCTCCCCTGTAATCAGGTTGTATAGTGGCTTCTTTATGAAACTCTTACCAGAGAAAGCAGCCAAATTGTAAACAGAGTAACAGTCTAAGGGTATATTTTCTTGACATCACCCATCACTCTTGTTCTCACTAACATTAGTTTCCCAGTCTAGCAATGCCTCAAATTTAAACTTTTCATCTTTGTGTTTAAATCTTTCCATGCACTCCATCCCATCTCTGTAACTTCCCCCAGTCCTACAACCATCCAAGAGTTCTATACTTTTCCAATTTTGCTCTTTTGTATATCCCTGATTTCCTTACATTTGTTACCATGCATGCCCAGGCCCTAAGCTTTGGAACTCCCTGCCTAAACCACTTCTCCTCTATATCTCCATGTTCTCCTTTAAGATGCTCCTTAAAATCTACTTCATTGACCTGACCTGTCCCAACTTCACCTTATGTGGCTCAGTGTGAATTTTTGCCTGGTAATGTTCCTGCGAAGCACATTGGGATGTTTTACTATGTTAAAGGAGCTACAGATATGCAACTTTTTGCTAAACTTGGAATTATTATTAGGATAATAGAGGTGGCAGGGCAGAGCTGACTTTGAAGTGCTTGCTGGAATTAGAATGGAAAAACCACCCTATTCATCACATGACTGAGAACAAGGGGAGGCAATGGCATAGTGGTATTGTTGCTGGGCTAGTAATCCAGAGACCCAGAGTAATGTTCTGGGGACCTGGGTTTGAATCCCATCACAGCAGATAGTGGAATTTGAATTCAATAAAAAATATCTGGAATTAGAAGTCGAGTGATGACCATAAAACCAATGTCAATTGTTGTAAAAATCCATCGAGTTCACTAATGCCCTTTATATACCTTTCCTTTAGGTCCCACCCAGCAGGACAGGCCCAGCAGAGATGGCGGTACAGTGGTATACGGGAGGGAGGGAGTTGCCGTTGGAGTCCTCAACACCATCTCCAGATCCCCAAAAAGTCTCATGGCATCAGGTCAAACATGGGCAAGCAAACCTCCTGCTGATTACCACGTATTGCTGTCCCTCAGCTGATGAACCAGTACTCCTCCATGTTGAACACCACTTGGAAGAAGCACTGAGGGTGGCAAGGGCGCAGATGTACTCTGGGTGGGGGGCTTCAATGTCCAAAGAGTTGCTCGGTAGCACCATTACTGACCGAGCTGGACGAGTCCTAAATGACATAGCTGCTAGACTGCGTCTGCAGCAGGTTGTGAGGGAACCAACAAGAGGGAAAAACATACTTGACCTCATCTTCAGCAACCTGCCTGCCGCAGATGTATCTGTCCACAACAGTATAGGTAGGAGTGACCACTGCACAGTTATTGTGGAGACGGAGTCCCACCTTCACATTGAGGTTACCCTTCATCCTGTTGTGTGGCATCACCACTGTGCTAAATGGGATAGATTTCAAACAGATCTAGCAATTCAAGACTGGGCATCTATGAGGGGCTGTGGGCCATCAGCAGCAGCAGAATTATACTCAAACACAATCTGTAACCTCATGGCCCGGCATATCCCCCACCCCACTATTACCATCAAGCTAGGGGATCAATCCTGGTTCAACGAAGAGTGCAGGAAAGCATGCCAGGAGCAGCACCAGGCATACCTGAAAATGAGGTGTCAACTTGGTGAAGCTATAACACAGGACCATTCGTGTGCCAAACAGCATAAGCAGCAAGTGATAGACAGAGCTAAGCAATCCCACAACCAACAGATCAGACCTAAGCTCTGCAGTCCTGTCACATCCAGTCATGAATGGTGGTGGACAATTGCCAACTCACTGGAGGAGGAGGTTCCACAAATATCCCCATCCTCAATGATGGAAGAGCCCAGTGCATCATTGCAAAAGATAAGGCTGAAGCATTTGCTACACTCTTCAGCTAGATGTGCCAAGTGGATGATCCATCTTGGTCTCCCCCAGAGGTCCCGGGCATCACAGATGCCAGTCTTCAGCAAATTCGATTCACTCCACGTGATATCAAGAAACGACTGAAGGCACTGGATCTGCAAAGGCTATGGGCCCTGATAATATTCCGTCAATTGTGGAAACCTCGTCTCCACAATGACTGTGCGGTGGTCACTCCTACCAATACTGTCGTGGACAGTTGCATCTGTGGCAGGCAGGTTGGTGAGGATGAGGTTTTTCCCTATTGTTGGTTCCCTCATCACCTGCCGCAGACCCAGTCTAGCAGCTAAGTCATTTAAGACTTGTCCAGCTCAGTCGGTAATGGTGCTATCGAGCCACTCTTGCCAGAATATTATCAGGGCCCATAGCCTTTACAGTATCCAGTACCTTCAGTCATTTCTTGATATCACGTGGAGTGAATCGAATTGGCTGTACACTGGCATCTGTGATGCTGGGTTCCTCCGGAGGAGGCCAAGATGGATCATCCACTCAGCATGTCTGGCTATTGCTGGAAGACTTGTGCTGCAGAACTTACCGCAGCCCGAGCTAAGCTGTTCCAGTACAGCTACCATACTGGCATCTACTCAGCTATGTGGAAAATTGCCCAGGTATGTCCTGTACACAAAAAGCAGGACAAATCCAACCCAACCAATTACCACCCCATCAGCCTGCTCTCCATCATCAGTAAAGTGATGGAAGGGGTCGTCAGCAATGCTATTAAGTGGCACTTGCTTAGCAATAACCTGCTCACTGATGCCCAGTTTGGGTCCCGCCAAGGCCACTCAGCTCCTGACCTCATTATAGCCTTGGTTCAAACATGGACAACAGAGCTGAACTCCCGAGGTGAGGTGAGAGTGACATCAAGGCAACATTTGACCAAGTGTGGCATCAAGTAGCCTATGCAAAACTGGAGTAAATGGGAATCAAGTGAAAACGCTCTGCTGATTGGAGTCATACCTAGCACAAAGGAAGATGGTTTTGGTTGTTGGAGATCAGTCGTCTCAGCTCCAGGACATCACTGCAGGAGCTCCCCAGGGTAGTGTCCTTGGCTCAACCACCTTCAGCTGCTTCATCAATGACCTTCCTTCCATCATGAGGTCAGGAGTGGGGCTGTCCGCTGATGATTGCACAATGTTCAGCACCATTCGCGACTCCTCAGATACTGAAGGAGTCCATGTCCAAATGCAGCAAGACCTGGACAATATCCAGGCTTGGGCTCTCAAGCAGCAAGTAACATTTGTGCCACACAAGAGTCAGGCAATGACCATCTCCAACAAGAGAGAATATAACCACCACCCCTTGATGTTCAATGGCATTACCATCACCGAATTCCCCACTATCAACATCCTGGGGGTTACCTTTGACCAGAAACTGAGCTGGACTAGCCATATAGATAATGTGGCTACAAGAGCAGGTCAGAGGCTAGGAAACGTGCGACGTGTGGCTTGGGTGGGAATGTTCTGATGGCAGTCACAGAGAACAGACAGATTGATAGGGTGGTGAGTTTTACTGGGTAGCTTGTTGAGCCTGGAGCAGAAACAGAATCACAGAATCACAGAATTGTTACGTGATGTTCCAATGGAGGCCATTCGACCCATTGTGGTCTGCACCGGTTCTTGAATGAGCATTATGACTTAGTGCCATTCTTCTGCCTTTTCCCCATAACCCTGCACATTGTTTCTGTTCAAGTAACCATTCAATTCCCTCTTGAATGCCTCAGTTGAACCTGCCTTCACCACACTTCCAGGCAGTGCATTCCAGATTCGAACTACTCTTGTGAGAAAAAGCTTTTTCTCACATTTGCTTCTTTTGCAAATTACTTTAAATCTATGCCCTCTCGTTCTCGAAATTTTTACAAGTGGGAACAATTTCTCCCTGTCTACTCTGTCCAGCCCTCACATGATTTTGAACACCTCTATCAAATCTCCTCTTAACCTTCTCGTCCACAAGGAGAACAGTCCCAACTTCTCCAGTCTATCTTCATAACTGAAGTTTCTCATCCCTGGAACCCTGGATTTTTGTAAACTTCTTCTGCACTCTCTCCAATGCGTTCAGATCTTTCCTAAAGTGTGGCACCCAGAACTGTACACAATACTCCAGCTGAGGTCTAACCAGTGTGTGATACAAGTTCAGCCTGACTTCCTTGCTCTTGTAACCTATGCCTCTATTAATAAAGCCCAGGATTTTGTCTGCTTTATTAACTGCTCTCTCCACCTGTCCTGCCACCTTTAATGACTTATGCACATATACACCCAGGTCCCTCTGCTCCTGCGCACGCTTTAGAGTTGTACGCTTTATTTTATATTGTCTCTCCATGTTCTTCCTGCCAAAACGTATCATCTCACACTTCTCCACATTGAACTTCATCTGCCCCCTATCTGCTCACTGCAGCTCTTATCAAAGTAAAATTACATCCTACGTAATTGTGACAAAGGTAGACTGCCTGTATCCCTCCTGATCCTTCTCAATCTTTCTGTAGCCCTCGACAGGGTTAACCACACCATCCTTCTACAATGCCTCTCCAGCATTGTCTATCTGAGTGAAATGCACCCACCTGGTTCCATTCCTATCTATCTAGTTGTGGCCAGATAATCACTTGCAATGGCTTCTCTTCCAGCTCCTGCACCATTACATTTTGGTGTCTCCCAATGACCTATCCTTGGTCCCTTCCTATTTCTCACCTATATGCTTTCCCTCGGCAACATCATATGAAAACACTTCGCCAGCTTGTACATGAATTACTGTCTACCTCACCGCTACCTCTCTCAATCCCCCCATTGTCTCTAAGTGATCATACTGCTTATCTGACATCCAGTATTAAATGAGCCTAAATTTTCTCCAATGAAATATTGGTAATTCATTGTGTTCTATCCCCACCACAAACTCTTTTCCCTAGTCACCAACTGCATCCACCTCTCTTGCAACTGTCTGAGGATGAACCAGATTGTTTGCAACTTTGATGTCATATTGGACCCCAAGGTGAGCTTCCAGCATCATATCCATGCTATCACTAAGGTCACCTATTTCCGTCTCTGTAATGCCACTCAACTCCACCCCTGCCTCAGCTCATCTTTTGCTGAAACCTTCATCCATGCCTTTGTCAACTCTAGACTTAACTATTCCTATTCATACCTGGCTAAGCTCCTACAGTTACCTTCCATAAACTTGTTCATCTAAAACCCTGCTACCCGAGTCCTAATTCAAACAAATCTCCCCAGTGCTTGTTAACCTACTTTGGATCCTAGTTAAGCAACAGCTTGCTTTTAAAATTCTCAAATCGTCCTCAAATCCCTCCACCCTTTCCTTTCCCTGTAATTTCTTCCAAACCTATAGCCCTCCAAGCCCTCTGTTCCTTTAATTTCAGCCTCTTGAGCATCCCAGATTTTAAACTCACCACCATAGGCAAGTCATGCCTGCAGTTGCCGAGGCCTTAAACCTTGGAACTCCATCTCGAAACAACACTACCTTTCTACCTGTATTTTCTCCTTTAAACCACTCCTTAAAACCAACTCTTTGACCAAGCTTTTGGTCATCAGCGCTCATTTCGCCTTATGTATTTCAGTGTCAAATTTTGATTGTTAGCTCTCCTATGCATCTCTTTAGGATATTTTACTTTGTTAGAGACACTTTGGGCAGAGTTTTACGTCCCGTGGGTGGGTGGGGAGGGGGTGGTGTGCGCCCGACCTGATCAGGCGTAAAATAGCACGCGATGATGTCAGGTGAGGGTCCCGAAGACACCGCGTGATATTTCAGTTCGCAAGCGCGCATGAGAGTCAGCAGCACACCTGCTGACAATTTAGAGGCCTATTAAGGCCATTAAAGTTTCAATTAGTGTGGATTTTTCACTGCCCGCCCAACATTACGGTTGGTAGGCAGGCGATTCAGCCAGACGGCCTTTGGATTTTTGAGGAAACCTCATCCAAGGGCAGGATGAGGTTCCTGATATTAATTTTAAAAATAGTGTTTGGGCAGAGTTTTTAATATCTACATGTATAGTTGAGTGAATCTGATGCGTGGACATTTTGTTCTGCATTTTTACATCCTTATATGATGGTTTCAAATTCTTCAGCTCCCTGAGACAGCTCTCTGCCTTCAGCGAGCTTTCATCGTGTCCGTGCTGACTTCAGCACTCGCCCTCCTCCCGCCCCCACCCCGGCAGCGCTGAGCATTTCAGCGCGCCTTTCACGCTGGCTGGCCGTTAATTGGCCAGCCAGTGTGCCTCTAAATTGTCAGCGGGTGCGCTGCTGACTCTCATGTGCGCCTGCCAACTGAAATATCACGCGGTGTCGTCGGAACCCTCACCTGACATCAACGTGTGCTATTTTATGCCTGATCAGGTCGGGCACCCACCCACCTGCCCACAGCTGATCGCGGGTGGCGGCCTATTTCCCGGCCACTCCCAGGCTTACCGACTGCACCCGCACACCAAGATCAAAATCCTACCCTGTATATATACAAGTTGTTGTTATTGCTTTGCTCACATATTTAGTTATATTTTAGTTGGAGCCACAAAGCAATGATGAAGTATTTCTCCACATACAATGAAAATGATTATTCAGGGCATGATAGCAGAAGACATGGCTAAAAAGCATGAGCAAATGAATTCTTTGCAGCGATCTATCCTGTGCAACCTAGGCTTACACATCAAGTTGACAGCTGTCAACTTTGACAATCCCATTGCAGAAAAAAATCTTAATTTGTTCCACTGAAACTCAACCCAAGCTCGAAGAACAGCATCTCGTCCTGTGATTAAGCACTTTACAGCCTTAAGGCATCAACATTAGTTACAACCACTTTAGATAATAATCACCATTCTTAATTTGCCTGACAGCAGGTGCTGGTAATGTTTCTACTGTCACCACTTACAATTTTGTTTTTTTTATTTATACCACTACCATCTCCTTTTACCTGACATCGTAACCCTTTTTGTCATTTAGTCACTTTGGCTCAGTTCTGGCGCTCTCACTTCGAGTCAAAAGTTTAAGCCCCTTCTGGGATTTGGGGGCATAATCGAGACTGACAGTTCCAGAGCTGTGCTGTGGGAATGTGCACTGTCAGGGGTGTCACTGTTTGGGTGAGACAGTGAGATGTTTGGCCTCTCTGGTCGATGTAAATGATCCTAAGGTACTCTTTGAAAAAAGAGCATGGGAATTCTTCCCAGTGCACTGGTGAACATTTATCCCTCATCCAAGTACAACACTGGTCACCATCTCATTGCTCTAGAACCTACCTCTCTGACTGTGCTTTTGGTCATCTCCTCCAATATATGGCTTGGTATCATATTTTACTTTCATTTTCCCTGCGAAGCACCTTGGAATGTTTCATTACATTAAGGGAACTCTACACATACAAGCTGTTGTTGTTGTGTGCAAATTGACGACCTGTTTCCTACGTTACAATAGTGACCACACTTCAGGAGTACATCATTGGCCGCACCGAGCTTTGGGATGTCCTTAGGTCATGAAAGGCACTATATAAATGCAAGTTTTTTTCTTTCAGAATTACTGAATCTCTTTATATAGCCTAGAATTTAACACCAGAGGACAGCTGCTAATTACATTGAATTGCAATTATTGAGATGTGAGGCAAATGTTTGAGTTTGAAACAAAATACACAGCCTTTGAATCTGAGGAATGTTATTCTGTTGATGGTATAAAACATAAGGAAACAGTTTCCTTGTTATATACTAGCGAAGATTATTAAACGCTCACTTTTCCAGCAAAAAATTGAACTAGAAGAATTAATTTAAGTAAATTCCCTATCTCTCTGACAGAAAACTCATTTACATTTTTATGAACATGAGCATTCTTTCCAAATGAGTCAACATGAAGGCTGATTATTAAAAAAGTACACGTTAACATCCTTGGTGAAATTGTTTTCTTTCCCTAAAACTTTAATTACTGCTCTCCACTTGCTCAGAAATAATAAGCCTCGCCAGTTGCTTGATATAAAGTGAATAATATTTCAGCTGCTGCAGATAAAATAGGAATCTGTGTCTCGAGTGAACGGGAGCTTGCAATGGTCCAATGAACTCTGAACAGGACATATGTGCAACAACTTTCAAGAGGTCTGCAAACAAGTGGTAGAGCATTGTGTGAAGAGACTTCCTGGTCAATAACCTACGTTTCTGTGGATGACATTTCTAACATTATGTGATACTATGGACAGAAAGAGCCCTTACTTCCTCCCACCCTGCCGCTGGGAGTAGGCTGTGACATGAGGGGGCACGTATTGGGCGGGAAGGCACAAGGTGAAGAGCCTGTTGTGTTCCCAACTCTCCCAATTAAGTTGCATGGTCGCGGGGAAGGTTGAGGTGGGTTTTCCCACCCAGAATCCAACTAAGACCCTTAAGTGGCCAATTATGTGCCATTTAAGAACTGTCATGGTCTCTTATGGTCTGCTGCCATCTTACATGTTGAGGGTCTCGGTGTAGTTCTCAAGGGATCTGTCTCTATGCTATCCAGGCTAAGCAAGGTATTGAGACTGACAAGGGTTCTGGTTGAACATAATTGCATGACATTTATTACTAGCAACAACTATATACAGCTTTCCACTGGCCTTGATCTAGCCTGGATCCTAACAGTGACATTGGCTAATTACTTGACTATATGCCTGATTCATAAGATATACATGAAGTTTTACTGCTACAGAGTCACAGGCAGTAATGAACATCTGCAGTAGAGATCACAGGCAATAGTGAACATCTAACATGGAGTCTGTACTTTTTATCCTCCAGCCTTACACATGGTGATGTCATAGTTATGTCAATATCCAGCTTCTTAAAGATACAAAGAACAAAGAAAAGTACAGCGCAGGAACAGGCCCTTCGGCCCTCCAATCCTGCGCCGATCATATTGCCCATCAACTAAAACATTTTGCACTTCTGGGGTCCGTATCCCTCTATTCCCATCCTATTCATGTATTTGTCAAGCTGCCTCTTAAACCCCACTATCATACCTGCTTCCACCACATCCTCTGGCAGCGAATTCCAGACACTCACTAACCTCTGCGTAAAAAACTTGCCCCACACTTCACCTTTATAGTTTTCTCCTCTAACCTTAAGTCTATGTCCCCCAGTAATTGACTCTGCCACCCTGGGAAAAAGCTTCTGACTATCTACTCTGTCCGTGCCACTCATAATTTTGTAAACTTTTATCAAGTCATCCCTCAATCTTCATCGCTCTAGTGAGAACAATCCAAGTTTCTCCAACCTCTCCTCATAGCTAATAACCTCCAGACCAGTCAGTATCCTGGTAACCCCCTCCAATGCCTCCTTCTGGTAATGTGGCGACCAGAATTGCACGCAGTATTCCAAGTGTTGCCTAACCAAGGTTCTATACAGCTGCAGCATGACTTCCCAGCTTTTATACTCAATACCCCTGCCAATGAAGGCAAGCATGCCATATGCCTTCCTAACTACCTTATCCACCTGCGTTGCCACTTTCAGTGACCTGTGGACCTGTACACCCAGATCCCTCTGCCCGTCAATGCACTTAAGGGTTCTGCCATTTACTATGTAATTCCTGCCTGTATTGGACTTTCCAAAATGTACTACCTCGCATTTGTCCAGATTAAACTCCATCTGCCATTTCTCCGTCCAAGTCTCCAACTGATCTATATCCCATTGTATCCTTTGACAATCGTCTTCACTCTCTGCAACTCCTCCAACCTTAGTGTCTTCTGCAAACTTACTAATTAGCCCAGTTACATTTTCCTCCAAATCATTTATGTATCCCACAAACAGCAAAGGTCCTAGCACTGATCCCTGCGGAACACCACTAGTCACAGCTCTCCATTCAGAAAAGCACCCTTCCACTGCTACCCTCTGTCTTCTATGACCAAGCCAATTCTGTATCCATCTTGCCAACTCACCTCTGATCCTGTGCGACTTTACCTTCTGTACCAGTCTGCCATGAGGGACCTTGCCAAAGGACTTACTGAAATCCATGTATATAATATCTGCTGCACTTCCGTCATTGATCATCTTTGTTCACTTCCTCGAAAAACTCAATCAAGTTAGTGAGATACGACCTCCCCTTCACAAAACCATGCTGCCTCTCACTAATCCGTCCATTTGCTTCCAAATGGTAATAAATCTTATCACGAAGAATCTTCTCCAATAATTTCCCTACCACTGACGAAAGGCTCACCAGCCATTCTCCAGTCCTCTGGGACCTCACCCGTAGCCAGTGAGGATACAAAGATTTCTGTCAAGTCCCCAGCAATCTCCTCCCTTGCCTCCCTCAGAACTCTGGGGTAGATCCCATCTGGCCCTGCAGACTTACCCACCTTAATATTCTTCAAGACGCCTAACACCTCCTCTTTTTTGATCTCAACATGATCCAGGCTATCTACACACTCTTCCCTAGACAAATCGACCGCTAAGTCCTTCTCTTTGGTGAATACTGATGAGAAGTATTCATTCAGTATCTCTCCCATTGTCATTGTCTGCATTGGCATGCACACTATGCCACAACAGGGGCCTCAACCTGCCACCGTTGGTATTCTACCAGCAGTGGGAGGGGCCAACACCACAAGAGCAGGCCACCAGGCAGCCTGCCTGTAGGCTCAATGAGGCCCATCCTGATCGGGCATCCTGTGCCCCACTGAGGACCCTGCTGCTGGCAAGGGCTGCTCTTCCCTAAAAGCCCCCCAACCACCCCAAGACATCTGCTGTTCACATCACCTCCCCACTACCACTTGTCAGAGCCTGCCTGACAGATCCTGCTAAGGCCACCCCACTTAACTCTTCTCCAGCCCTCTAGCACTGCTCCTGGTTTGAGCATACTGCACTTCCAGTGGCACTGCTGGGACTGAAGAGCTGCCAACATTCTGATTGACCAGCAGACTTTGGATGCGGGATTTTCATCTCCAAAAGCCCAGGAATCCCAACGGCAGGCAGGCAGGCAAGTGCCTGATTGGGATTTGATCCAGTTGGAAAACTGGAAATAGCTGCAGTCGGATTGTGACTAGATTTCCAGTTGGTGAACGGGACCACCTCTGTGGCCATTACATTTAAACCTACATGACTAACAGCCTATCTGCACCTTATAACTCCATAGATGTAAGATGTTAATGCAGACATTATTCAGAAAAGGAGTTTTCAATCATAAGGATGTGAGGAACTGGTGTCATGGTGGATCACAGATGAAGTTGTGCCAAAGTATGGGCTGTGATTTTAACCCCAGTGGGTTTTGGCAGCGTGAGTTCTGAAGTGCGTTAGAATTGCACTTGCTGCTCCCAAGATTTGAACTCATGGGCCTCATTAACATGCCACCGGTCCACCCAGAATTGACAGGAAGTGGCAGACAATCGCACGGTCTGGAGGAGGGCTTGCATTAGTGGTGAAAGTGGTGGTGGGTTGGGGGGGGGGGGGGGGGGGGTGGGGTGGGGGGGGGGAGGGGGGGGGGGGTGTGTGTGTAGAGGGGTTGGTAGGGTTGTCAGGCTGTGCTGGTACAGTAGGTGGATCTGAGGCATCGGAGGCATTAGCTTTTCTTGTGGTGCTTGGAGAGGGTACATCTGCTCATCCTGGTCCTAGGAATGAAAGAAAAACACACACCTTTTTTTGTCTGCTTTTACACCTGATTGTCTTCTCTCCCTGCTCCGGCCTGGGTTAAAATTGCAGAGGGGATCTGATCTGGGTGGGTTAGCGAAAGCTGCTGAATGTTTCCTCTCATGGGAAATCCAGAGCTCGAAATAAGGGGTCTCTCATTTCAAAGCAGAGATGAGGAGGAATTTCTTCTCTCGGAGGTTAGTTAACATTTGGAATTCTCTCCCTCAGAGAGCAGTGGGGGTTGGGTCATTGAACATAATCAAGACTGAGTTTGATTTTTAGGCATTCAAGGTTTATGGGGAGCAGATAAGAAGGCCGAATTGATGCCATGATCTTATTGAATAGCGGAGTAGGCTCAAAGGGCTGAATGACCTACACCTGCACCTATTTCTTGGCCAGATTTTCCAGTCGTTGGGCAGGATCGGCAGGGGCAAGCGGAAGTGGCCGCGAATCGGACCACTGTCCGTGGTCAGGCCACAACTGCCATTTCACGCTGACTGGCCAATTAACGGCTAGCCAGTGTGAACTGCGCGCTTCAGCACTCAGCGCTGCCTGTGTGGGGGGGAATGGAGGAGGGCGAGCACCCCTGCACCTGGGCTCACGCAGTAAAAGCTCCCTCAGGCACAGAGCTGCCTCAGGGAGATGAAGATTTTTGAAAATGAAAAATAAAGAGTTTAAAAACATTAATAACATGCTCTCTCATGTGACTGTCAAAAATAAAAGAATTCAAATTAATTTGTAACATGTCCCTGCTCGTGTCACATGAACATGTTACAAATTAGTTTGAAAATTTTTAATTTTTTTTAAACCATTGATCGAAACCTCATCCCACCTATGGATGAGGTTTTGCAAAGAATCCTAAGGCCGCTTGGCCTTTTTGCCTGCCCACCAACCGTAAGGCTGGATGGGAAGTGAAAAATTACATTCAGTTAGATCTTTAATGGCCTTAATAGGCCTGTTAATTGTTGACGGGCGCGCTGCTGACTCCTGCACCCGCCCGCCGACCGAAATATTGCACAACTCTGCGATGAAGTCAGGACACTCACCCGATGTCACAGCACGTCATTTGACGCTCATTCGGGACGAGTGCAAGATTCTGCCTCTTATTATGTTCTTATTTAACTCGAGGCATTTTAATAACCTACCTGCCTGGGCAGATAGCTTTAGAATCGGCCTCATAGAGAAGGCGAACTGTACTATTTTATCGATCTGGTTAGCAACACAAAATGGCCTTGACTATCACAGAGACTGGCTATAGTGAAATCAAGTTCAATTTTCAAGGAAGTTATATCACCAAATAGACAAGAGCTCACCAACATGTTGATGCTGTTTTTTAAAAAATAATACTTTAAAAACAGTCAGAAACACTGAGAAAATATTTATTCATCCACTAATGCTTCAAATGGATAGTCTAGTCATTACCATGTTGCTCTTTTTGGGAGCTTGCTGGGTGCAAATTGACATTTCTTACATTATAATAGTGACTAACATTTCAAAAGTACTTCAGTAGCTGTAAAGCATCTTGGGAGACAAGAGGAGTGATGTGCATGCAAGTTCCTGCTTTGTTTTAAAAATGGGACCTCTGTTAAATTCAACTACGCATTAGGCGCTGGTATTAAACATATCATACTGACACATTTGTGCTGGATGGCATGCACTGAAACTGCTGGCATTGTCTTCCTGGGTAATTGATGATGAATTGCCAAGGTTTGCCTCAAATGTCAGCTATCAGCAGCTCCAGAGTTTTGAAATTGGTTTGCAGTCTTCTATCACAAAGGACATTATAAACATTGCTTAGATAAGTTACTTTATATAAATAATATAAATAAGATTGGCATCCAAAATGACTGGAGTGCTGGGATTAAAGGTAAGGGCTAATTGAAATGTTCAGTGGGCATTCTCTTCTGTTAGTTTAACCCATGATATTGTTTTCTCTGGCTGCAAATGTAAAACATGGAAATTTTGCACAGCAGGCCAACCAACAGACTATCAGCACTGGATGTAATGGAGACAGCTGTAACATAGCAAGGAGGCATTTGCACAGGCATGAGGAGTCTAGGATTACTCAATCATTTTGCTGTAGGATACGGACAGCAGAAAGACCAGATTCAGTGAGGGAGCAATGGAAATACTTATTGAGAAAGTCGGGGCACAGGGGACTGCCCTATATGATACAGTAGGGCAGCTTCTCCTAAAGTGACCCATTCAGATATTGTGGGAGGGGGTATCTGAGAGAGTAAATGCAATGTCCAGGACTCAATGCACTGGGAGGTATTGTAAGGGTTGGTTAGTATTTCAGAGAGAGGTCTAGAGGCTTGTATGGTTGAACATTGAGGGCAGAATTTTCTGGCCTCATTGGCAGAGGGCAACGTGGCAAGCGATGGGGGTGGTGGGCGGGTGCAGGGGGTGTTGGGGGTGCGCGGAACAATATGGCAAGAAGGCCAAAAATCGATTTTATGCCGTCTTGAAACCAGTTTGCGATCGTCCGCTCCACCCATCAACAGCGGGCCGTGTTTCACACCGCACCACATCAGGGACATCGTTTTAATACATTTGCATCTAATTATAATCCCTGCTCACCGGAATCATCCCCCCATATCAAATTTACCTCACACGTTGGCGTGACTTCAGAATGGTGTGTTTCATGACTGGCTTTAAAAGGCGTGTACCTGGCGCCTGAACTTCGAGGGGAAGGCGGAGGGGAGTGCACACAACCTTGCGGAGTGCTCACGAGCATTGCCCATAGGACATCAGGGAAGAGGCGCTGCACATTCGCAGGGGGCACAGGAAAGTCACTTATTCCCGGCTGGCTTTTAGTACGGTGCTGAGGCAAGGGCTCCAGTGTGGGTCAGACCAGGGAGAGGGGGACAAGGCAGCACAGACTGCAGGAAATATGCAAGCGCCTGCCAGGAGGGTGGTTGGGTGAGGGGTGGGGGGAGAGGAGCATGAGGGAAGTGGCCACACAGTTGGAGAAGCTTGTCTAAACTGAGCATTCTTCTGCAGCTAAGACCATTCAGCAGCAGCTCCATTGACATGCTTAGAGTCCGGCCTCTGAAGCTTGTCTGCCCACTCAAGCAACGCAAAAGCAAGAAAGTGCCACCAAATGCTCCAGAACGTTTCACCCCTCGGGCGCAGACTGTAAATTAATGTGTGTTTTAGGGGCCAGCAGAGCAATCGGCCAACTGATCAGGTTGTACAAACTCCTTGTGAAAGGTGGCCATAGTGCAGTCACTGATGGAGAGGCTCAGCCCTCTGCAAAGTCTTTATTAAGGTTTGGACCAGTCTCCCCCATGGTTCAAGCTAACAATGCAGCCTTGCAGTGTGGGTTAGGAGAATGCCTGCACCTGAGCTGAGGGCTCAGCATGCAGTCCAGTGGCTGAAGCTGCTGCGAATCAGTCAAGTGGAGTGGGATGGAAGTGGATGGGGTTTTGGACAGCCAATACAGCCAGTGCACTACACACTGGCCATCCAAGTGGTGCCCAACACTTTTTTGCATGGTTAAGGGGCCTTCAGGCTTAACCAAGAGACGTTCTTAGGACACATACGCATACCCACATGTCCCTTCCTTTGATCCTGCAGGAAGAAAACATCAGGATCATGAACAAAAACAGAATTACCTGGAAAAACTCAGCAGGTCTGTCAGCATTGGCGGAGAAGAAAAGAGTTGACTTTTCGAGTCCTCATGACCCTTCAGCAGAACTGGGTCAATCCAAGGAGAGGGGTGAAATATAAGCTGGTTTAAGGTGGGGGTGGTGGGGGGGGGGGGGTGGTTGGGTGGGGAGGAGAGAAGTGGAGGGGGGTGGTGTGGTTGTAGGGACAAGCAAGCAGTGATAGGAGCAGATAATCAAAATATGTCACAGACAACAGAACAAAAGAACACAGAGGCATTGAAGGTGGTGATATTATCTAAACAAATGTGCTAATTAAGAATGGATGGTAGGGCACTCAAGGTATAGCTCTAGTGGGGGTGGGGGGGGCCATAAGATATTTAAAAATAATGGAAATAGGTGGGAAAAGAAAAATCTATATAAATTATTGGAAAAAACAAAAGGAAGGGGGAAGAAACAGAAAGTGGGTGGGGATGGAGGAGGGAGGTCAAGATCTAAAGTTGTTGAAATCAATATTCAGTCCGGAAGGCTTTTCCCACCTATTTCCATTATTTCTAAATCTTTTATGCCCCCCCCCACCCCAACCCGACTAGAGCTATACCTTGAGTGCCCTACCATCCATTCTTAATTAGCACATTCGTTTAGATAATATCACCAACTTCAACACCTCTGTGTTCTTTTGTTCTTTTGTCTGTGACATCTCTTGATTATCTGCTCCTATCACTGCTTGCTTGTCCCTACAACCACACCACCCCCCTCCACTTCTCTACCCCCACCCAACACCCCCCCCAACCTCAAACTAGCTTATATTTCACCCCTCTCCTTGGATTCACCCAGTTCTGTTGAAGGGTCATGAGGACTCGAAACGTCAACTCTTTTCTTCTTCGCTGATGCTGCCAGACCTGCTGAGTTTTTCCAGGTAATTCTGTTTTTGTTTTGGATTTCCAGCATTCGCAGTATTTTGTTTTTATCAGGATCATGAAGCCTGGTGATTTAACAGTATGCTTCATGGCTTACAGAGACCGGAGAAGGAGAAGAGAACGGTGGAGATGCCTGGCTTGGCAAAGGAAGGAACACCTTCCTCAAGATGAAGGGGTGACAGGGCCTGCTGCGCACGCAGCTGAAGATCCACACTGAGGACATGGCTGATGACACCCAGGAAGCAGCCTCAGATTGCAGCAAAGTGATGGTATAATTAGGCTGATACCACGACCCAGACTTTGGTAGAGCAAACGACATTCTGGCAGCAATAACAAGCACCATCGAGGTGCAGACTTAACTAATGTGCCCAGGGGGTGTGAAGCCGGACCATCACTTTGGTCTGAACATTATACACTGCACAGGGAAGAGGCCCTGGACTGAGACGCCTGACTTTATCTTGTGCAAAAATCAAGGTTTCACACCTCAGTGACATGAACCCTGCTCATCATAACAAGGAGCTATAGGCAAGGAGATATTTTTGAGAGTTTACTTACAGCAATGAACATTAAGTACAAGTGATTAACACCTGTGCCCAGGCTGTGCAACTACATCGTTGCTTGGGAGCTTGGCCTAAATAGCCAAGTGGCTATGGTACCGGGTTTGTAACCCCAAGATCAAGAGTTCAAATCTCACAATGGCAAACTATGAATCAAGAGTTCAATTTTAGCTTGGCTTAAATAGCCAAGTGGTTATGGTGAGGGGTTTGTAATCCCAAGATCAAGAAATCAAATCTCACAATGGCAAACTATGAAACAATGTAACTTCATCTGAAACAGATGGAATAGGGTTTGTACTCGAAAGAGTTACATCGTTGAAAAAAAAGGCTTGGCCTAAACAGCCAAGTGGTTATGGTACTGGGTTTGTAACCCCAAGATCAAGAGTTCAAATCTCACAATGGCAAACTATGAAGCAATGTAACTTCATCTGAAACAGATGGAAATGGGTTTGTACTCGAAAGAGTTACGTCGTTGCTTGGAGCTTGGCCTAAATAGCCAAGTGGTTATGGTACTGGGTTTGTAAGCCCAAGATCAAGAGTTCAAATCTCACAATGGCAAACTATGAAACAATGTAACTTCATCTGAAACAGATGGAAACAGGTTTACTCAAAAAAAAAGAGTATCAAGAGTTCAAATCTCACAATGGCAAACTATGAAACAATGTAACTTCATCTGAAAAACAGATGGGAATGTGTTTGTACTCGAAAGAGTTACATCATTGCTTGGCTTGGCCTAAATAGCCAAGTGGTTATGGTACTGGGTTTGTAACCCCAAGATCAAGAGTTCAAATCTCACAATGGCAAACTATGAAACAATGTAACTTCATCTGAAACAGATGGAATAGGGTTTGTACTCGAAAGAGTTACATCGTTGCTTGGGAGCTTGGCCTAAATAGCCAAGTGGTTATGGTACTGGTCTTGTAACCCCAAGATCAAGAGTTCAAATCTCACAATGGTAAACAATGTAACTTCATCTGAAACAGATGGAAACAGGTTTACTCAAAAGAGTATCAAGAGCTCAAATCTCACAATAGCAAACTATGAATCAAGAGCTCAAATCTCACAATGGCAAACTATGAAACAATGTAACTTCATCTGAAACAGATGGAAACAGGTTTGTACTCGAAAGAGTTACATCGTTGCTTGGGAGCTTGGCCTAAATAGCCAAGTGGTTATGGTACTGGGTTTGTAACCCTGAGATCGAGAGTTCAAATCTCACAATGGCAAACTGTGGAACAATGTAACTTCATCTGAAACAGATGGAAATGGGTTTGTACTCGAAAGAGTTACTATCTCTACAGCCACTCTTTAAGGGAGAGATGGTGGTGTAGTGGTAATGTCACTGGGCTGGTTATTGAGAGGCACAGGCTAATGCTCTGGGGACATGGGTTCAAATCCCACCATGGAGTTTAACATTCTGTTAATAAATCTGGAATTAAAAGTTAGCCTCATTAATATCATCAATTGTTCTAAAAACAAACCATTAGACCTAAATAGCCAAGTGGTTATGGTACTGGGTTTGTAACCCCAAGATCAAGTGTTCAAATCTCACAATGGCAAACTATGAAACAATGTAACGTCATCTGAAACAGATGGAAACAGGTTTGTACTCGAAAGAGTTACAACAACACAACATTTAAAAGATTATCAAGAGTTCAAATCTCACAATGGCAAACTATGAAACAATGTAACTTCATCTGAAACAGATGGAAATGGGTTTGTACTCGAAAGAGTTACTAGCATTTAGCTTGGCCTTAATAGCCAAGTGGTTATGGTACTGGGTTTATAACCCCAAGATCAAGAGTTCAAATCTCACAATGGCAAACTGTGAAACAATGTAACTTCATCTGAAACAGATGGAAACAGGTTTACTCAAAAGAGTATCAAGAGTTCAAATCTCACAATGGCAAACTATGAAACAATGTAACATCATCTGAAAAACAGATGGGAACGTGTTTGTACTCGAAAGAGTTACATCGTTGCTTGGAGCTTGGCCTAAATAGCCAAGTGGTTATGGTACTGGTCTTGTAACCCCAAGATCAAGAGTTCAAATCTCACCATGGCAAACAATGTAACTTCATCTGAAACAGATGGAAATGGGTTTGTACTCGAAAGAGTTACATTGTTGCTTGGAGCTTAGCCTAAATAGCCAAGTGGTTATGGTACTGGGTTTGTAACCCCAAGATCAAGAGTTCCAATCTCACAATGGCAAACTATGAAACAATGTAACTTCGCTTGGCCTAAATAGCCAAGTGGTTATGTTACTGGGTTTGTAACCCCAAGATCAAGAGTTCAAATCTCACAATGGCAAACTATGATGCTTGTCCTGGTGAAGTCTTTAACAGGTCCAGGCAGCGGGCGATCGACGGGGGAGTCCCGCCCGATTGTTTGTCCCTCTTCCGCGGCTACGTTCGCTGCCGGATGTCCCTGGAGAAGGAGCACGCGGTGTCTGCTGGCACTCTCGAGGCCTTCCGTGCTCGGTGGGCACCGCGGGGACTGGGGTGTTTTGTTGACCCCTTTAATCACATTTTGATTTAAAGTTTGTAAGTTTCCTTTAAACTTTGTTCTTGGTTTTACAGCTGACCTGAATTAGGGGCTGTGCCTGATTTATCCCAATTTTGTTGATTTGGTTTTCATTTAAAAGATTATCAAGAGTTCAAATCTCACAATGGCAAACTGTGAAACAATGTACCTTCATCTGAAACAGATGGAAATGGGTTTGTACTCGAAAGAGTTACATCTTAAGCTTGGCCTAAATAGCCAAGTGGTTATGGTACTGGGTTTGTAACCCCAAGATCAAGAGTTCAAATCTCACAATGGCAAACTATGAAACAATGTAACATCATCTGAAAAACAGATGGGAAAGTGTTTGTACTCGAAAGAGTTACATCGTTGCTTGGAGCTTGGCCTAAATAGCCAAGTGGTTGTGGTACTGGGTTTGTAACCCCAAGATCAAGAGTTCAAATCTCACAATGGCAAACTATGAAACAATGTAACTTCGCTTGGCCTAAATAGCCAAGTGGTTATGGTACTGGGTTTGTAACCCCAAGATCAAGAGTTCAAATCTCACAATGGCAAACTATGAAACAATGTAACTTCATCTGAAACAGATGGAAATGGGTTTGTTCTCGAAAGAGTTACTAGCATTTAGCTTGGCCTTAATAGCCAAGTGGTTATGGTACTGGGTTTATAACCCCAAGATCAAGAGTTCAAATCTCACAATGGCAAACTATGAAACAATGTACCTTCATCTGAAACAGATAGAAATGGGTTTGTACTCGAAAGAGTTATATCTTAAGCTTGGCCTAAATAGCCAAGTGGTTATGGTACTGGGTTTCTAACCCCAAGATCAAGAGTTCAAATCTCACAATGGCAAACTATGAAACAATGTAACTTCGCTTGGCCTAAATAGCCAAGTGGTTATGGTACTGGGTTTGTAACCCCAAGATCAAGAGTTCAAATCTCACAATGGCAAACTATGAAACAATGTAACTTCATCTGAAACAGATGGAAATGGGTTTGTACTCGAAAGAGTTACTAGCATTTAGCTTGGCCTTAATAGCCAAGTGGTTATGGTACTGGGTTTATAACCCCAAGATCAAGAGTTCAAATCTCACAATGGCAAACTATGTAACTTCATCTGAAACAGATGGAAATGGGTTTGTACTCGAAAGAGTTACATCGTTGCTTGGAGCTTGGCCTAAATAGCCAAGTGGTTATGGTACTGGGTTTGTAACCCCAAGATCAAGAGTTCAAATCTCGAAATAGCAAACTACGAAACAATGTAACTTCATCTGAAACAGATGGAAATGGGTTTGTACTCGAAAGAGTTACATCTTTGGCTTGGCCTAAATAGCCAAGTGGTTATGGTACTGGGTTTGTAACCCCCAGATCAAGAGTTCAAATCTCACAGTGGCAAACCTTGAAACAATGTAACTTCATCTAAAACAGATGGAAACGTGTTTGAAAGCTTGGCCTAAATAGCCAAGTGGTTATAGTACTGGGTTTGTAACCCCAAGATCAAGAGTTCAAATCTCACAATGGCAAACTATGAAACAATGTAATTTCATCTGAAACAGATGGAAACAGGTTTGTACTCGAAAGAGTTATGTTTTTACGGACTGCTGCTGCACACCTTCCATTTTCTCGCCCTTGTCCGTCGACCGGACACGCCCTGGCGTGCCTTGTTGCCGTCCGGTGGCGGAGGCCCCCGATGGGAGGCCCTCTACGGAGGTGTCCTCCCCCTTTCTATCGGGGACCTGGGTTGGGCTGTGTTGCATGCAGCAGTCCCTTATAATAAGAGGATGCATAGGTTCACGGACTCTCAGGACACATGCCCTTTTTGCGGTCTTGTGGAGTCCGTGGACCATGCATATATAGGGTGTGGTAGGCTGCACTCCCTTTTTAGTTATTTGAAAAACCTTTTATTGATGTTTTGTTTGTACTTCAGCCCCATGCTCCTGATCTATGGGCACCCGGTGCGGAAGGGGGTCGGGAAGGTGGAGGACCTCCTCGTGAACCTGCTCCTGGGCCTGGCCAAGTTGGCCAGTAACAGGTCCAGGCAGTGGGCGATCGACAGGGGAGTTCCGCCCGATTGTTTATCCCTCTTCCATGGCTACGTTCGCGGCTGGATGTCCCTGGAGAGGGAGTACACGGTGTCTGCTGGCACTCTCGAGGCCTTCCATGCTCGGTGGGCACCACGGGGACTGGGGTGTTTTGTTGACCCCTTTAATCACATTTTGATTTAAAGTTTGTAAGTTTCCTTTAAACTTTGTTCTTGGTTTTACAGCTGACCTGAATTAGGGGCTGTGCCTGATTTATCCCAATTTTGTTGATTTGGTTTTCATTTAAAAGATTATCAAGAGTTCAAATCTCACAATGGCAAACTATGAAACAATGTAACTTCATCTGAAACGGATGGAAACAGGTTTGTACTCGAAAGAGCTACATCTTTGCTTGGGCTTGGCCTAAATAGCCAAGTGGTTATGGTACTGGGTTTGGGACCCCAAGGTCAAGAGTTCAAATCTCACAATGGCAAAAGTATGAAACAATGTAACTTCATCGGAAACAAATGGAAACAGGTTTGTACTCAAAAACCTGGCCTAAATAGCCAAGTGGTTAAGGTAAAAACAAAAAAACTGCGGATGCTGGAAATCCAAAACAAAAACAGAATTACCTGGAAAAACTCAGCAGGTCTGGCAGCGTCGGCGGAGAAGAAAAGAGTTGACGTTTCGAGTCCTCATGACCCTTCGACAGAACTTGAGTTCGAGTCCAGGAAAGAGCTGAAATATAAGCTGGTTTAAGGTGTGTGTGTGGGGGGCGGAGAGATAGAGAGACAGAGAGGTGGAGGGGGTTGGTGTGGTTGTAGCGACAAACAAGCAGTGATAGAAGCAGAATATCAAAAGATGTCAACAACAATAGTACAATAGAACACATAGGTGTTAAAGATAAAGTTGGTGATATTATCTAAACGAATGTGCTAATTAAGAATGGATGGTAGGGCACTCAAGGTATAGCTCTAGTGGGTTTTTTTTTTTATTTTATATAATGGAAATAGGTGGGAAAAGGAAAATCTTTATAATTTATTGGGAAAAAAAAAGAGAAGGGGGAAACAGAAAGGGGGTGGGGATGGGGGAGGGGACTCACGACCTAAAGTTGTTGAATTCAATATTCAGTCCGGAAGGCTGTAAAGTCCCTAGTCGGAAGATGAGGTGTTGTTCCTCCAGTTTGCGTTGGGCTTCACTGGAACAATGCAGCAAGCCAAGGACAGACATGTGGGCAAGAGAGCAGGGTGGAGTGTTAAAATGGCAAGCGACAGGGAGGTTTGGGTCATTCTTGCGGACAGACCGCAGGTGTTCTGCAAAGCGGTCGCCCAGTTTACGTTTGGTCTCTCCAATGTAGAGGAGACCACATTGGGAGCAACGAATGCAGTAGACTAAGTTGGGGGAAATGCAAGTGAAATGCTGCTTCACTTGAAAGGAGTGTTTGGGTCCTTGGACGGTGAGGAGAGAGGAAGTGAAGGGGCAGGTGTTGCATCTTTTGCGTGGGCAAGGGGTTGTGCCATAGGAGGGGGTTGAGGAGTAGGGGGTGATGGAGGAGTGGACCAGGGTGTCCCGGAGGGAGCGATCCCTACGGAATGCCGATAAGGGGGGTGAAGGGAAGATGTGTTTGGTAGTGGCATCATGCTGGAGTTGGCGGAAATGGCGGAGGATGATCCTTTGAATGCGGAGGCTGGTGGGGTGATAAGTGAGGACAAGGGGGACCCTATCATGTTTCTGGGAGGGAGGAGAAGGAGTGAGGGCGGATGCGCGGGAGATGGGCCGGACACGGTTGAGGGCCCTGTCAACGACCGTGGGTGGAAAACCTCGGTTAAGGAAGAAGGAGGACATGTCAGAGGAACTGTTTTTGAATGTAGCATCATCGGAACAGATGCGACGGAGGCGAAGGAACTGAGAGAATGGGATGGAGTCCTTACAGGAAGTGGGGTGTGAGGAGCTGTAGTCGAGATAGCTGTGGGTGTCGGTGGGTTTGTAATGGATATTGGTGGACAGTCTATCACCAGAGATTGAGACAGAGAGGTCAAGGAAGGGAAGGGAAGTGTCAGAGATGGACCACGTGAAAATGATGGAGGGGTGGAGATTGGAAGCAAAATTAATAAATTTTTCCAAGTCCTGACGAGAGCATGAAGCAGCACCGAAATAATCATCGATGTACCGGAGAAAGAGTTGTGGAAGGGGGCCGGAGTAGGACTGCAACAAGGAATGTTCCACATACCCCATAAAGAGACAGGCATAGCTGGGGCCCATGCGGGTACCCATAGCCACACCTTTTATTTGGAGGAAGTGAGAGGAGTTGAAGGAGAAATTGTTCAGCGTGAGAACAAGTTCAGCCAGACGGAGGAGAGTAGTGGTGGATGGGGATTGTTCGGGCCTCTGTTCGAGGAAGAAGCTAAGGGCCCTCAGACCATCCTGGTGGGGGATGGAGGTGTAGAGGGATTGGACGTCCATGGTGAAGAGGAAGCGGTAGGGGCCAGGGAACTGGAAATTGTTGATGTGACGTAAGGTGTCAGAGGAATCACGGATGTAGGTGGGAAGGGACTGGACAAGGGGAGAGAGAAGGGAGTCAAGATAACGAGAAATGAGTTCTGTGGGGCAGGAGCAAGCTGAGACGATCGGTCTACCGGGGCAGTTCTGTTTGTGGATTTTGGGTAGGAGATAGAAGCGGGCCGTCCGAGGTTGGGCAACTATCAGGTTGGAAGCTGTGGGAGGGAGATCCCCAGAGGAGATGAGGTCAGTGACAGTCCTGGAAACAATGGCTTGATGTTCAGTGGTGGGGTCATGGTCCAGGGAGAGGTAGGAGGAAGTGTCTGCGAGTTGACGCTCAGCCTCCGCGTGGTAGAGGTCAGTGCGCCAGACAACAACAGCACCACCCTTGTCAGCGGGTTTGATGACAATGTCAGGGTTGGACCTGAGAGAATGGAGTGCAGTAAGTTCAGAGAGAGACAGGTTAGAATGGGTGAGAGGAGCAGAGAAATTGAGACGACTAATGTCGCGCCGACAGTTCTCAATGAAAAGATCGAGAGAAGGTAAGAATCCAGAGGGAGGGGTCCAGGTGGAGGGAGAATATTGAAGATGGGTAAAAGGATCCGTTGAACTGGGAGAGGACTCCTGCCCAAAGAAGTGAGCCCAAAGAAGTGTGCCCTACCATCCATTCTTAATTAGCACATTCGTTTAGATAATATCACCAACTTTATCTTTAACACCTATGTGTTCTATTGTACTATTGTTGTTGACATCTTTTGATATTCTGCTTCTATCACTGCTTGTTTGTCGCTACAACCACACCAACCCCCTCCACCTCTCTGTCTCTCTATCTCTCCGCCCCCCACACACACACCTTAAACCAGCTTATATTTTAGCTCTTTCCTGGACTCGAACTCAAGTTCTGTCGAAGGGTCATGAGGACTCGAAACGTCAACTCTTTTCTTCTCCGCCGATGCTGCCAGACCTGCTGAGTTTTTCCAGGTAATTCTGTTTTTGTTGAAGTGGTTAAGGTACTGGGTTTGTAACTCCAAGAGCAAGAGTTCAAATCTCACAATGGCAAACTATGAAACAATGTAACTTCCTCTGAATAGGAACAGATGGAAACGTGTTTGTACTTGAAAGTGTTACAACTTCCATCCAGTAACCAAGAATTGACACAATAGGAAATTGGTGCAAAAACATTAAATTTACCCTTTTTGTGGTCTTGTGGAGTCCTTGGACCATGTACATAGGGTGTTGTAGGCTGCACTCCCTTTTTAGTTACTTGAAAAACCTTTTATTGATTTTTTTTGCACTTCATCCCCACGCTCCTGATCTATGGGCACCCAGTGCGGAAGGGGGTCGGGAAGGAGGAGGACCTCCTCGTGAACCTGCTCCTGGGCCTGGCCAAGTTGGCCATTAACAGGTCCAGGCAGCGGGCGATCGACGGGGGAGTCCCGCCCGATTGTTTACCCCTCTTCCGCGGCTACGTTCGCTGCCGGATGTCCCTGGAGAGGGAGCACGCGGTGTCTGCTGACACTCTCGAGGCCTTCCATGCTCAGTGGGCACCGCGGGGACTGGGGTGTTTTGTTGACCCCTTTAATCACATTTTGATTTAAAGTTTGTAAGGTTCCTTTAAACTTTGTCCTTGGTTTTACAGCTGACCTGAATTAGGGGCTGTGCCTGATTTATCCCAATTTTGTTGATTTGGTTTTCATTTAAAAGATTATCAAGAGTTCAAATCTCACAATGGCAAACTATGAAACAATGTAACTTCATCTGAAACAGATGGAAACGTGTTTGTACTCGAAAGAGTTACATCTTCTTAACCTTCTGAACCCTGCCGTTACGTCTTTGTGCTCCCCGAACATCCACAGCTGAGATGGAGGCAGCCTGCTGACTGCTACTGTCTGTGATGACCTTGGCAGGCATCCTCTGGAAGGCCGAGACCTGGAGGCCCTGGCCTGCTTTCGAGGATCTGCTGTGTGGCAGAAGCACCCTCTTCAACCTGTGGAGCTGGAGCTGCTGAGGTCACAGGAAGAGGGGATTCGGATGGGCTGGACACCCCGGGAGTCACCTGGGTGGATGGCCCTGGGGGGTACACCTGCTGATCCACTTCCCTATGAGTGGTCAATGGCCCCTGGCTGACTCCTTGAGGAGAAAGGTAAACTGGAGTGACATCGAGCTCCCCCGCATTGACACTGTTGGAGGCCAACTATGGCATCAGCAATGGAGTTCAGCCTAGACAGCAGTGCAGGACCAATGTCCTGGATCAAGGTCTCCATGGCAGCCACCATCTTACCAGTGTTGACCTCACTCCATTGGCATGTCAGCGCTATCAACTCAGACTGAAGATGGACGGACTTCTCCATCATGCCTTGTAATCTGTGGAGTGCAGCCGACATCCCTTCCTGATGTTCCTGAGCTTGCCTTTGCAGCTCCAGCAACTGAGGTATGACTGAATCCAGAGGCTCCTCATCTGACTCGGACTCAATGAATTTCTGGCCTCCAACAGTCTTCTGAGTGCTGGATACTTGGGAAGTCCCTGCCACCGTCTGCTGTGGATCAGACAGTGCGATATGCTCACCAGATTGTGACTTCGAGGCTACTTTAGAACCTAGTCCCACTGAGGTGTGTGTCTCTGCGCTGGTGGAGGGTGTGGATGAGTGCTGTGACAGGACTTCAATTAGCATGTCATCAGATCCTTCTTCCAAGGTGACTTTGAGGCTGGAGTTGAGGATCTGGCTCGTAGCACTGAAGCTGCTTCCCAGATGTACCTGCAAAAACAAGGAGAGATAATTAGTGCATGGCAGGGGACTCCGGAACAGGGGAATTGAGTCACAGCATAGATGCTGATGGATGTTGCGCTGATGGGTCCGCACTTCGTTGAGCACCATCGACCTCACCGTCAGCACAACAATAGTCCAGATTTTCGCCGGCCAGTTGGATGACTCTATTTTGAAAATCTGTAAGGCATTCCCCCACCGATCTACAACTTCTCCCTTTTGTTGTGTGCCAGCTTGTCCTTCATGAATACAGATGGAGAAAGTGTAAGCAGGATGCCTAACAAATGAGAAGGATGCCTGGCATGTGTCGGTGCCATGGATGTGATGAGGACAGAATCTGCAGGGCAGATGAAGGTGTGTGTGAGAGAGTGAATGATGATGTCCCTTGCACTGGCAGTGAGTGTGATCCCTGTGGATGTGTGATGGGTTTGTGAGTGTGTGAGTTGAGAGTGATGAGAACAGTGACTTATCCTGGCAGAATGGAGGAGATCATTCATCCTCTTTCGGCACTGAATGGCTGTCCTCTGACCACCGCCTCCCAGGCTGGATTTGTCACATTGCATGCTGGTCTTTGCCTAATGTGGGGGGTGGGTGGGGGTAGAGGAATTAATGGCAGGCCTCCACTATGGTTAGTAGGCACTCAATGGAGGTGTCATTAAATTTGGGAGTGGCATGTTTTCTCCCTTTGGCAGCCAAGACTTTGCAGCAGCTTCCGATTCCTCAGACAGTGCTAGCTCTGTGCAGGGGCGCCCTTTAAACATGGCGCCTGGATTACTGAAGGCCCAAGGTGACCGCTGGGTGGGTGTATGAGAGGTCACCCCGCCAGCGATCCACCGTGTTTTCCGGAAGTGCATTATTAATGAGATGGGTCGCACCGGGAATGTGACGATACGGTGTGAAAACCCAACATTGCGGCCAGCAGGTATAACATCCCGTTCCCGCCTGCTACCACATTTTGTGCGGATCTGGGACGATTCTGCCCTAAGATTTTCTTAACAATTCATAACTCTACATCTCTAAGGTATAGCCCTGCACGGGCGCTGTCTCCATGCTGGCTTCTTCCAGACTACCAATGTACTCAGATCACTATTATGTATGTTCCTTCACATCACACTATGGACAGTATTCTTTCACCAGTGTCACATTGAACCTTGTCCTGCAAAACACCCTTATACTACACCTCCCCCCATGTCTTTGCCCAAACATAATTACTGTACAGTCTTTATGTCTATGCTACCCCATCTCCCGTCTCAAGTCTCTGACTTTAAAAATTCAGACAGCCTGAAGACTCTACGATCCTTCCAGATCTCATTCTTGTCACGTTCAGAGGAGTGATAGTCTCTGTTGCTTTGGGCAAAACTTATTGGTTCATAGCTGAAATTGTAGTATTCGGTATTTCTGGTACTTGGGTGCCTCCATCTGATTTGCTTTTTGTGTTCCTTTGAGTTGTGTTTCTCTTTATTGACAATCTGACTGCTTTGTTCAAATACCGTGGGCTTTATTCCATTCCTTCCAAATGGAATGTTTGATTCATTCATTCACAGAGTGGACTTGGGTTTTCTTTTTCCATCGAGCCTGCATTGTTCTTCTTGGAAGCTCACATTTCAAAAATAAAATCTTCATTTACACTTGATTCACAATTTCACCAAAATATTTGTTTACTCTCTTATTTTCTGATTCTTTTTCAAGCATGTGAACCTTTTCATTCAGCTCAGCAACTACTCTGGTACGTTCAGTTGTCTTTGATTCAGGTTTAACAGCGGAACTCTTATAAACATTCGTTGTAGGGTGGGCGAGTTGTACCATTAGTGATAGAGTTGGTGTGCAGACACTTCTTGGGTGGAAACATTAAGTTCATTTACAATGTACTCAGCAACAACTACATGTGTGCTTTCAACTCTAGCTCCATCTCTACACTGACTGCTGAGGTAGCCGTGCTACTATCCTATTGGTTACTACAGAGCATATGATCTTGCCTAACAAGTATTATTCTTAAAGGTACATTACACACTAACTAAAACCATAATTACAACATTCCTCCCCCTTTAACTCAGCTATACATCTATTTACAAGTACATATTTTTCAGGACAACACAATATTTACACTTGGTAAGGAATTTACAAGTTCAGTCTGTCAGGTGGTTTCCTGGTACGTGTGGAAAGTCGCAGCTCCACAACTTCAGATTCTTTGCCAGGAACCTCCTTTTCCGGAGTTGCCTGAACATCAGGTGCTTCGGTAGGTTCTTCGGTGGGCATTTGCAGCTCTGTATCCTCAACTCTTACAGGAACATCAGATATGTTAGTCCTGGGTTGAGTATCCTCAACCAAAAATACAAACCCGATCATGACCACTGGTGGAACAATTTTGAAGATTTGTCCCTCTCTTCCTTAAATGGTCCACATGCTTACAGATGATCTGGCCTTCCACCTCGATGTGGTAAGGTAGAGGTCCAGTCACCGCACTTATTTCACCTGGTAACCACTTTGGTCCTTCCCCAAAGTTCCTCACATATACCAGCTCTCCCATGGTAAATTTCCTCTCACGACTATGTCAGTTGCGTCTGGTTTTCTGGTTTCCCTGGCCCCTTTCCACCTTGCCCTCTAAATTCAGCATTATTAAGCTCAATCTCATCCTGAGACAGCGTTTCAACAATAACTCTGCAAGTGGGACACCTGTTGTTGTGTGAGGGGTAGTCCTGTAATGAAAAAAAAATGTGCCAGCTTGGTTGCCAAGGAACCACCAGTTAGCTTTTTTATACCTGCCTTAAATGTTTGAACCACCCTTTCGGCCAGTCCATTTGAGGAAGGGTGGTACGGTGCAGTTTTCACATGAGTGAGACCGTTCAGGCTGATAAATCGTTGAAACTCAGCACTCGTAAATGCCATGCCGTTATTGGAAACGACTAATTCTGGAAGTCCGTGAATGGAAAAACTCTGATGTAGCTTCTCAATTGTAGTGGCTGACATCGGTGACTTCACCTCATATACATCCAACCATTTTGAATGGGCATTGACAATGAGCAGAAACATTGTTTCCAGGAAAGGACCAATGTAGTCAATGTATAACAGCATCCTGGCCACTCCCATGGGTGTAATGGAGCTGTCGCTGGCAACTTTTGCAGTTGCTGACATTGCACACACTTCTTTACTAAATTCTCTATTTCACCATCCATCCCAGGCCACTATAGATAGCTGCGTGCTTTGGTCTTCATTCAGGAAATTCCTGGATGTGCACTGTGTAGTTCAATTAACAGTGGCTTTCTTCCCTTTGGAGGAACTACCACTCATGGTCCCCACAATAAGATGCCATCCTGGTTAGTTATTTCATGTCTTCTGTGGAAGTACGGTTTTATTTCGTCAGATATGGGCACCTGTGACCAACCATGAAGTACTTGTTCTCGTACTTGAGATAGGACTGGGTCCCGACTTGTCCAGTCTCTGACCTGTGGAGCACATACTGGAGAGGAATTTAAGAAATTTAACAGTAAAACAAGTCTCTCTGGAACTGGGACGTGCTCATCATTTTCTTGTAAAGGCAAACGACTAAGGGCATCGGTCTTTAAGATTTGATTACCAGGCCTATGTATAAAAGTGTATTCATATGTCGCCAGAATTAAAGCACATCGGTGTATTCTTGCCAAGGCTATGGGTGGTATAGCCTTGTCCTCACTAAACAATCTGAGCAATGGCTTGTGGTCTGAAATGATTGTAAAATGGCAGCTGTGTATGTACTGGTGAAATTCATTTTCACCAAAGATGATGGACAGGCCTTCTTTTTCTATCTGCGAGTGTCCCTTTTCCACTGTGGTGAGCGTTCATGATACGTAACCTATTGGTTGTTCCTTGCTGTCATCCATTTGATGAGAGAGCACTGCTCCTACTCCGTAGGGAGATGCATCACATGTCAGCACTAATTCCTTTGGTCATAATGCACTTATAGATAGGACGAGTGCAACAATTGTTTCACCTCTATGAACACTTCTTTCTGGGGCGCCTCCCAAAACCAATGTCGGTCCTTTTTGAATAGAGAATGCAAGGGGGCCAGCACTGTAGACAAATTGGGTAAGAACTGCCTATAATAGTTGATCATTCCTAGGAATGATTTGAGCTCTGAGGCATTCTTTGGCGCAGGTGCATCTCTTATGGCTCTCACTTTCTCTTCAGTTGGGTGGAGGCGCTATTAGTATTTCTGTATCTTCTCTCCATGTGCCTTTCTCTTTCTAGCACAAATTTTAATCGCCTTCTTTTTGACTTCACTCTTGGCCAGAATTCTCTCAGATGCAAGCTCAACTAGTCTGAGCTCAGTGGCTGAGTCCCCCAAAATTTCACTATCCGTCTGCTTCTTGGGAAATTCTATGACTTTTGCTTCCAAAGCCTCTTTGGCTTCATTTAGCTGATTCTTCAGCTCTTTGCTAGATAGCTAGCTTACTGAGCTGGCACTGCATTGGATTTTATCCACACTCCTGTTTCCTGGCTATATCCAGCTATACACAACTCCCAGGCCTTCCCCTGAGCCCTCTCCAGTTACCAGGGCTTCCCCTGAACCTTCTTTGTATTTCTTCTGCTGTGATTCCATTCTACTGTTTGAGACAGTCTTCATTTCTTCATGTTGCTGATTGGTGACCCATACCTTTTGCATTTGATTTTGAAGGACAATCAATTGTATTTTCAACTGTTTAATTTCTTGTTGCCCTCCCTCTGGGGTCTCCTGCTGCCCTTGGCGGAGTTGCCCTCACTCTGGGGTCTCTTGTTCCCTTCAGCGAAGTTACCCACTCTCTGGGGTCTGTTATTGCCTTCCACAGAGTCGCCCTCTCTCTGGAGTCTCTTGTTGCCCTCTGCTGAGTTGCCCTCCCTCTGGGATCTCTTTTAATTTTCTGTCCATAGCCATTTTTCTAGTATTTCCCACATTAAATGTATAGCTGCTTTAAGAGCAGTCACCGTTTTTTTTTACCTCGGGCTGTCCCTGCAGTTGTTGGCTTTCCTGTGCTGTGTTTCCAGCACGTTTTGAGTTTCGGCAGGATCCCTGCGATCATGGGTCGTCTTCTCTTTTAACTATGTAAAACTTTGTTCCTGTTCGAAAAAAAAACGCAACAGTGATTTCTTTTCCCTTTTCTGGGAGATTGTGCAGGGTTTTTCTTTTTTAAGATTTAAAACTGCAGCACCACTCCCTGCTCTGACTGCCCTTTTCTTTTTAACTTGCAAGCTGTGGGCCGAAAAAGAACGCAAATACAACACCTTGAGGAGGAGATACTGAAACTGACTGGCGGCAAGTCAGTACGATACTTCGGATTCGTTATGGGAGCTCGTGGCAAGTGGCTCGACCTGAACAACAGCCTCATGCGTTTCCTGAAGATCGATAAGTACAAATCCTTCGCCCAGCTTGCAGTGTGCCAGCTTCTCTAACCTACCGGGTCTTCAGGGCCGCTGCCTGTTTTACAATTTAAGTTCAGGTTCTCCCTTTTTTAATGTTTTGCTCACCCTTTTTGTGGATTCTGACTAAGGGGTCTTGCAATTTTTGTATTCTTTTTTTAAATGTCGGGGGTTCTCCAGATTTCTCAGCCATTTGGGTCAGGGCCCATTTTTCCTTTAACTTAAAGTGTAAGCATACCTGGTGAGTATATCTTCCTTTCTTTTTAATTATCTTACATCCTCACAATCGCTGGGTGAGGGACAGCGCCGGATCTGATTTATCCTTGTTGCCAGTTTGTTGTAGGTTGGCCAAGTTGTAGTATTAATGATAGAGTTGACCTGCAGCCACTTCTTGGATGGAAACATTAAGTTTATTTACAATGTACTCAGCAGCAACTACCCATGTGCTTTCAAACTCTAACTCCATCTCTACACTGACTATTGAGGTAGCCTGTGCTACACTCCTATTGGTTACTACAGATCATGTGATCTTGCCTAACAAGTACTATTCTTACAGGTACATTACACAATAAATAAAACCATAATTTCTTCAGCTCTGCAGTCTCTTTCTTGTACTTCTTGACTTCCTCCTGGAATATTGAACATTGTGCATCTTCCCTGCCATCTGGCTCTTCAATTCTTTCAGAGTGACATTAAATTCATTTTGCTTCTCTTTGTAATTTTTCAGAGTAACAAACTTTGGCCTGAGGGATCTTTGTACCATGTAAAGGTCCTTCAGTTGCTCCATCTTGCGTTTTCATGTAATTTAACAGAGCCTTCTCAAATCAGTCCCATGGCCGGATGGGTGGGTAGCGGGACACCCTTGGGGATTTTTCCATCTGCAGCCAATTAACAGCCAGCAGGTGCAAGCAGCTGGCCAATAACAGGTGGCGGGCTGGAGAAGGTTCTAGCAGGTCAAAGGCAGGTGTTCTATTTAAAGGGAACTCAGTGGCCTTCCAACTGGCTGCACACACGAGGGCAATAGAAGGGGTGCTGAACAATGGAGCTGTGCAGGGATGGTTGGAGTCAGAGAAATGGTAGCACCAACATTTATTACTGCCTTACTGAATGTGCTGCTGCAGGCGGCGAGG
The DNA here is from genome assembly GCF_017639515.1 of Carcharodon carcharias. NCBI lineage: Eukaryota > Metazoa > Chordata > Chondrichthyes > Lamniformes > Lamnidae > Carcharodon > Carcharodon carcharias. Next base: position 199,543,248 of record NC_054469.1, read on the forward strand.
GTAGAGAACTAGGCGCTCTTCCCATTGTTTGGGAGGAGGAAGCCACCAAGAAGGCATAGCTGGAAGTCAACAGCCACAGGTTAGTTGGTGCACATGGGTGCAGTGCCACAAGCGTTACAGTGACCAGGTACAGCCTGGCAAGGTGAGTGGTCTTTATAATAGCAAGCAAGATTGACACTTAACTGCCATTGAAAGTGGTCTAGCAAACCTATGAGTTGTATCAAAACACTACAGCAATCACTATGGACGTACCTACACCACATGGACTGGCTTGTTACCATGAAGATGGCAACCCTGTCATTGATGTTCACATCCTAAGAACAGATCTCAAAAATGGTTATACATGGTGCCCTTGAGATGTGAGCCCATGTGGCAAACTCCTGCACTGGGCATGACCAAGAACCAACATCCACAGTGAGGCACAAAGTAGCCTCATAGGAGGCCCATGGTCAGTCAGAGATGATTGTTTTGACAGGATGGAATGGTCGCTTGCAATACACCCAGTGGTGCAATGCTGAACATGGAAGCTGTCATTGGCTGAGAAGCACTAAGGGTATATGAGAGATGAGTGACACTATATACGTATGTGGTTGTAGGAAAAGCACACTCACAATGCCAGAGAGCAGACAAGAACTAGAGGTGGTGTGTTGTTCTTAGCTGAAGTGTCCCCAATGGGAGAAGAGGTGAAGGAAACATGTTGGGTTGCAGCAGGGCAGCCTGCCACTGGGGTAAGGCAGGTGTAAAGCCCATGGAGAGTGGAGATGAATGTGAGCATCTATGGCATCCCTGTGGGCCCTGAAGAACACAGGAAGCTCTAAATCAAGGACAAGGAGCAGGAGTTGGAGGGAAGCGCAACACCCTAGCATCACTCCCAAATCTCTTGTAGGCCCAATAGTGGGTGATGGACTGATAATGGCTCTGGGACCACATGAGACCTCAGAGAAAGATCTGCCATCTGAAGAGACAGTGTCACATCATTCTAAGGCACCCTCCATCAGCGCAGATACTCTCACTTTGGTGGGCATTAACATGTAGTTAAAAAGGGTGCATGAACTAGTGATCATGGCACATACAATCATGATCAGGGAACAGTGGGAGTTGCAACTCCAACCACTCTCTGTTGAAGGACTGAAGAAGAGCCCAACGATGATCCGTTTCACGCAGATAGCGAACATTGGGAATCTTAAGACAAAAGCTGCAGATGCTGGTGCAGCAGCAGTAAATGTGTGGACATCTGTCAGTGTTCCCAAGGCTACTCACTCCCAAGTGCATACAATCGAGGAGACCATCCATTCTTTGAGTGGTGCCATATCTCATGCTGGCATGACATGGTCTCCTCCATTAAGGGAATATTGACTTTTATATAGAGGCACATGCAGCATTCCACCGTGTTGATGCAGGAAATGTGCACCAACCTGCAAACTATCACCTCATCCATGAGCTCTGTGGAACGATGGTTTGGTAAGGTGGCACCAAGATGCCTTGACCCACTGCCAGGTGTTCAATCACTCCAGACAAACAAGGAAGGGCAGATGGGGCATGAAAGCGTGGAGAAGCATCTACCTGAAGGTTATGGGGACAAGATGCCCCTTGTGTTGACAGTGGATCTGCAGCCCCTTTAAAAATGACACAACTGCTTTTTGGTGCTCCACTGCCAGACACATATGCAAGTGCCCCCACCCCGTGTGTGACAATGCCCTATAGAACCTCGGCATCCAGAAGCCATCCTCCATAGCTACCGCAAACATCAGGCCAGAAAAGACAGCCCCCTGCCTCCACTTCAACCACGGGTGCCGGGAGAGCACAACATAGGTGCCTCAGAAAGTATTCACTTAGATCCACCTAGTTGCACCTGGGGTCTCACTGAGTGGTAGGTTTATGCTGAATGCCAAAGCATTAGATGTATGTGCGACTTTAAAGTTCTTATAGTGTTTTATAAAACTGTTCATCTATTTATTTTTGTTCCAGTGGGTCATTGATCACCAAATCGTGAGGACTTTTGATGGAAGGCATGAAAACGTGTACACAGAATGAGAGCAATGAGGAATCAATGTACTGAGGGGGCCAGTGAAATGGTAAGAGCATTTAATGAAAGGCCACCAAGGCCTTTCCACCAAATTCCCCTCAACTTACTTCTTTTTTTTTTGACAATTATCTAAAATCTCTGTCCTCTGGTTACCAACATCTTGCCAGTGGAAATAGTTTTGCCCTATCTACTCTATCAAAGCCTTCATAGCTTTAAGCATCTCTATTGAATCATCCCTTACCCTTTTTTCTCTATGAATGATTCCAGTTTCTCTAGTGTCTCCATATCACTAAAGCCCCTTAGTCCTGATATCATTCTGGTAAATCTCCTGTGCACCCTCATCAATGCCTTGACGTCTTTCTTAAATCCTATGCGGTGTCTAGAAGCAGTGACTTATAAATGTTTAACATAACCATCTATTTAAATACTTCTTTTTCAAATATTTACCCATTTCCTATTTAAAACCCATTACAGATTAGGCTTTTGCTACCATTTTTTTGTATGGCACCTGATGTCCTAAAAAACCCTCTGCGCTAAAAAAAATTCTCCTAACCTTCTTCTGGTTCTTCTAATGATGATCAACTCATTAGCCAGATAAACGTGACGTGATTGAAGAAACAGGATGTGTTTGGTAATTAAGGGCTCAGTTTTATCTCTGCTGGGGATCATTTGCTCTGTGCCTAATTAGAAGATACTCATAGTCATGAACATATTTCTGAGAATTAGTGTAAGCCTTTCAATGAGAAACTGCCTCTGATTTCTAATTGAGACAAAATCCAACAGTTCAGTTCACTAGACTGCACAAACCAAATTTGGAGTAATAGTGTGGAGGACAAGCTCATGGAATGTATATGTAGTAATTGTAGCATTAAGACTTATTGTGGTGTACAATATCACATGATATTGTGAGTGAATCATCTCTAACTGTGGGGAACATGAGAGTGGAAGTTACTCTAGTTGTGGAGCTTGATGGAAGCATGTAACTGTGGCTGCAGCCTATAAATAAAGTTCAATGTTTCTAATGAGAAACCTGTCTGGTTAATCAAGTCCATAATAAACTGGTGACGTGGATAAATCGGGTCCATCGTTGTCTCTCACCCAACCACTGTGAGTATCTTATTTAAGCAGAAGAAAAGGAAAATATACTCACCAGGTATGCTGCAGAGTTCAAACAGAAGAAACAGAAATACTGTCGTTCTAAGTCTTTTTAAAAAATGGGCCCCGAACCAAATGGCTGAGAAATCTCCTGGAGCACATCCAACATTCAAATGAAAGGCAATCAGAACAGACAGCAGTGCCGCAGTTTTAAAGTTAAAGAAAAAGAAACGGCCCGATCGGATCATGAGATGCTGGGTCTCCCAAAGTGCCGGAAGCCCAACACCAAAAGAACCTGCAGAGTTAGTAACAAAAAAAGAAAAAAGCCCTGCAGAATCACCCAGAAGAGGGAGAAGAAATCACTGCGGGTGTTTTTTCAAACAGGAACGAAGTTTTACAAAATTAAAAACAAAGCAGCCACATTTGCTGGTGAGCCTGCCAAAACACAAAAGTGTGGGAAACTCAAAAACAGCACAGAAAAGCTGACAGCTGCAGAGACAGTCCAAGTTAAAAAAAACGGTGACAGCTCTTAAAGCAGCAATATATTTAAAGTGGTAAATTCAAGAAAACCGACATTGGACAGAAAATTAGAAGAGACCCCAGAAAGAGGGCAACTCTCAATACAGGTCCATTGGCAACAAGAGACCCCAGAGAGAAAGCAACTCTGTCAAAAGGAACAAGAGACCTTAGAGAGAGGGCAACTCCACCAAGGGCAGAAGGAGGCCTCAGATGGAGAGCAACCAGAAAATAAACACTTGAAAGAACTGTTGATTGTCCTTCAATATTGAATGGAAAAGGAATGTGTAATCATTCAGCAACATGAAGAAATAAATACTGTCTTAAACAGTAGAATGAAGGTACAGCATAAGAAACTCAAAGAGGGCTCAGGAGAAGCCCTGGTAATTGGAGAGGGCTCAGGGGATGCCCTGGTAATCGGAGAAGGCTCACAATAAGCCCTGGGAATCATGTATAGCTGGGTACAGCCAGGAGACAGGAGTTTGGAGAAACTCCAAGGCAGTGCCAGCTCAGTGAAGCTAGCTGTCTAGGAAAGAACTGAAGAATCGGCTGAATGAAGCTAAAGAGGCATTGATAGGAAAAGCCGTATAACTTTCCAAGATGCGAGTGGTTACCTGGTGTAATAGATTCTGTGACCGGACCCTTGATGTACCACGTAGTGGTGGAGGGCTAATCACCCACAACCACATGGTTCATTTGAGAAGAAGGGAGATAGCCCAAAAAAATCATGTTCCACCTGTAATCATTGTAGAACCTGTGGTCTCTGTTGAAATTGTTCAACCAAGGGTATACATACCAGATATCTGTAGGTAGCACTGAACTGCCTGTGCCTAAAGAGATACCTGATGTTGCTGCAGTTCCAGATAATGTGGATCCTGTAAGAGATTCGAAAGTCGTGGAGTTATGAGATTCCACCTGGGTCAGGAAACCACCTGAGAGACTGAACTTATAATTCCATGACCCATGTATATATTTGTAATGTCATAAAGGTAGGTCTTCTTGTAAATACAAACTGTACAAAAAATTTAAAGGGTAAGGAATGTAGTAATTGTAGCTTTAAGGAATGTAGTGACTGTAACTTTAAGACTTATTGCATTGTATAGTATCACATAACAGTGTGAATTAATCATGCTATCACAATGGTTTTTCAATTTGTATTTATTTTCAGGTGTGTGTCCTGAATTCAGAAGTAATAAGTCCACCAAGACTTCAGAGAGTTTTTAAAAAACTAAATCAACATTTATTAACAAAAGAAAAGATTTCAAGCACGTACGTAGGTCTACAAATTACTATTATAATAACTCTTAAAACCCCTAATTAACCTGGTTTCTAGTTATACCCCGTTAAGGCAACAGTAAAAAAAAATATTTTAACCAGATCCAGGCAAGTCAACACAATACTTTGGACAGTAGAATTCAAAGTGGCTTTTCCCAATTTCAGTTTCTATAGATAACAGGCTTAATGCATAAACACTGGAAGCTTATCACACTTCTGACAGATCTTACATGCCTTCCCTGACACATAGTCTCAATCTCCTTTATACATGTTCCTCCCTTTTAATTCCATTGTTCCCATATGTCTTTGGAACTTTACCTTTCTCATAATATAAATATTTTCATGGTGCCAATATTATCTGTAATCTTTGGGAAAACACATTGCTTGGCCTAGCTTCTCTGGCTAGGTGTAAATATCCTACCATCTCTTTGAAATTCAAACTTCCTTGATTTATCTAAAAATACAAATTCTTCTCACCTTATATTCTAAGACTTCAGCCATGTTTACATATTTAGCATTTCAAGCCTAGCTTCTTTTGATGAATCACAGCCTCTAAACTAGCTGTCTCCAATTCAATTAAATCCCACACATACACACAAATAAACTATCCAAACCCATTATTAACCTGCTTTTACAATAAATAACATTAATATGAGAATTATTATACTTTTTGTGACACTAAGTACAGGGAACCTTAGAGTGGGAGTTCTTCCTCTAGTTGTGGAGCTTGATGGAAGCATGTAACTGCGGCTGCAGCATATAAATAAAGTTCAATGTTTCTAATGAGAAACTCGCTTGGAAAATCAAGTCCATAACAGTATACAAGGTAGTTTTCTAGATCATTATGTCCAGGAACCAACTAGGAAACAGATTATTTCAGATCCAATATTGTGCAATGAGAAATCATCAATTAATAGCCTTGTGACAAAAAGATCCCTAGGGAAGAATGGCCGAAATATGATATAATTTTATATTGCGTTTGAAAGTGATTAGTTACATTTGAAACTAAACTCTTGAATCTAAACAAAGCAAGCTACATAGGTATAAGAATTGAATTGGGTAAGGTATGTTCAGAAACTACATTCAAAGACATATGGTATGATGGCAGACAAGCAATGGCTGTCATTTAAATAATTTTTTAACAAATACACATAATTTAAGGCATAAAAACCCCACAGAAAAAGTGGTCCAATTGTGGCTAACAAAAGAAGTTAAAGATAATATTAGGTCAAAGAAAGAGGCTTATGATGTTGTCAATAAAAACAGTAATCCTGAGCATTGGGAGGATATTAGAATTCAGCAAAAGAGACCCAAAAAATTGATAAGAGAGAAGAGAATATGAGAGCAGACTAAAATGAAACATGAAAACAAATTGTAAATGTTTCTATAAGTACATAAATAGGAAGAGGATAGTAAAAAGTAAATGTATGTCCATTACAGACAGAGACTGATGAAATTATAATGGGGAACAGGGAATGGCAGAGACTTTAAATAAACACTTTCGGTTGAAGTTTTGCTTCGGGGCAGGAAACAGGAATCAAATCTGTTTCCAGGTCCCAAGCGCATTCCCCAGGGCTAAATAGTTGCTCTTTGGGATTTTGACTGGGGTGCCCTCTTAACTGGCATGGAGACAGGTTTCCCATCCAATTAAGGGTGTCAGGTGGGTTCTTGAAGCTGAAGGGCCAATCAGAGGCCTTCCAGCTTGAGGGGAGCAGCTTGCTGCAATGAAGGGTAAGGAACTGTGAGAATACTTCAACATAGAGGTGTCCTCTAACCAACATTTAGGACCTCAGCTGTTTACAATCTATATTAGTGACTAAGATGAGGGGACTGAATATAACATATCCAGGTTTGCAGATGTTAGATGGGAAATTAAGTGGTGAGGCTGCAAAAGGATCTAGACAGATTAGCTGAATAGGCAAAAGCATGGCAGATGGAATACAATGTGGAGAAGTGTGAAGTTAACCACTTTGGTAGGAAAATTTTTTTGAATGGTGAGGGGCTAGGAAATGTTTACATTCAAAGAGATCTGGGTATCCTTGTACATGAATCACAGAAAGTTAACATGCATATATAGCAAGCAATTTGGAAAACAAATGGTATGTTAGCTTTTGTTATAGAGGTTAGAGCATAAGAGTAAGGAAATCTTACTACAATTATACAGGGCATTGGTGAGGCTACACTGAGGTACAGTGTACTGTTTTAGTTCCCTTACTTAGTTACCTATAGGCAGTGCAACAAAAATTCTGCAGACTGTTCCTTGAGGTGAGGGGACTGTCTTGTGATGAGACGTTATGTAGTCTAGGCCTATATTGCCTGAAGTTCACAATAATGAAAGATGATCTCATTGAAACATATAAGATTCCTAAGGGGTTTGACAGGGTAGATACTGAGACAACGTTTTCCCTGTCTGAGGTAAAATACTGTCAGGGTCTCAGAATAAGGGTTCACCATTTAGGGCTGAAATTAGGAGAATTATCTTCACTCAAAGTGCTGTCAATCTTTAGAATTCATTATGTCAGAGAACTGTGCTTGCTCATTCATTGAGTATATTTAAGACAGAAGTTGATAGATTAATGGATACTAAGGGAATTAAGGGATAAAGATATTGTGTGGGAAGGTGGAATTGAAGTTGAAGATCAGCCATAATGCGGAATAGCAGAACAATCTTAAAAGGCCAAATGGCCTACTTTCAGTCCTATTCCTTGTGTGCTTATGTTCTAACTTGGATTGTAAGGAAAATCAATCAACTTTGCTTCCTGTATAAGTAATCAATCAGCCTGAAGAAATGTTTTCATTCAGTTGACATTCCAAGCAACAGTTAGTAAAGTGCCCTCTAAAGTGCTATGATCTATATTTAAAATAAGCAATGAGCTATTAGTTATGTTTATAATCAATCAAAATACTCTTAAATGGTGGATAATTACATGATCTCCCTTGGCTTAGATGCTCATTTTCTGATTCACATGAGGTAATGTTAGCTGATCATTGATATGCTTACTGCAGAATACTTCCTGAGCTAATGGTCTTTAACCTGCAAGAAAGAATAGAAGAATTCCAAAATTGCTTTTAGCAATGTTTCAAATTAAAAACTTGGGATTGTTTTGTTTACAATCTTTATGTTTCGTTGGTTGAACGGTATTAAGGTCTTATCATAAAAATAATACAATGCTGTGTAAACGGCATGATACAGAGCTAAACAGAAATGACAAATTGTTTGGCAAGGACAAATAATTCCAATCCCTGTTGTCACTGAAAATCCTACATTATTATTTTATACAAATAAATTATGAGCAATAGCTATTCAATTCACCAGGTAACCTGCTGTCCTGAGATTGATAAAATATATTTTCTTCAAATTTATCCCCTTTTTTGAACAGCTTGACCCTCATTGTCCTAGGATGTCCCCATGTCACGTTCTCACCCATTCCATTCTATAGGCAGATGTCTAAAATGCTATTCCTGATTGGGAATCAAATGATGCTTTTTGTTCTGATACAACAAAGTTGCTTTGAAGCATCATGAAGGACAGGAATTGAGTTTTGTGAAAGTTCGTGCTTGTACCGAGTCTGTCTCTTGGGATGGTTTGCTTTGTGAAAAGAATCACAACACAGGGCTGCCCCAAGCCCTTTCAGCTGCAGTGGCTGGTTGCATTGCATTTCCATGGTAGAAACAAATCACGGAAATATTAATTCTAGTGGCAACTATCCAATGGGAATTTGATGACAGAGGACAAACATGACTTTTTATTTTGAGGTTGTGGCAAAGAATTTGACATTGTACCCCAACACTGAAAGCTATTTAATAGGCCGGATCTGGTTGGAGTGGAGCATCTGGCAGCAATACCCCTTAGTTTGACTTATTCCACACCACTCAGTTCAGAAACATTTTACATTATATTGCCACAAGTGCAATATGATAATGGTGTGTCGAGGGCAACAAGGCATTGGGACCTTGGTGAGTGGCGGGTTACCACAGCAGCAAGATCAATAAGATTTAAGGACTGAGCAAAAAGTAGAGTAAGGACTGAGAAGGAGGGCGAATTGGTGTCAAATCAGCTGCAGAAAGAGAAATAAAGACAGAGGAGCAAAACTTGAATTAAGAGAGAGAGAGAGAACAAGAGACGGAAGGTAAAGTAAGGAAAAAATACAAAATTTGACATTTTTAAAAATCTCTAAAAACAATTGACCATTTGAAAGAAATGGGGAAATGGGGTGGTGAGAACAGGGCAGGCTCCTCCATGAAGGCACCTGTGGGTGGGGAGGGGGAGGGGGGTTTCAAAGGACACCAGGAATGACATTGTGAAGATGGTGGTAAGTAAATTTGGGGATTTGTGCAGTGGCAGGAGACAGTCAATTTTCACTACCGAGAACCAAAGCGTAGACCAACTTGTTAAAGGATTTGTGCCATGTCGTCCAGAGGACCAAGCCAAGCAAGTGGCCATGGAAATGGTTGCAACCAAGCAGCCCTCATTTCTCTGACGACTGCTTGTGGACCCTCCTGCAGGCAATCTGAGTGGCAGGAGATACTGCTGCCACAGAATGGCAAGAGGAAGCCTCCACATGTCAGCAAGAAAGCATGGACAGAGGTGGTAATGATAGTGAGCTTGTGCGTAGGACGTGGGTGCAGCGTCGGAAGAAGGTGAGTGACCTTCTCCGCTCTGGAAGGGTGGGTAAGGAAGTCCCTTTGCATGTTGAATGAAAATATATGTGTGGGCATGCTTTTGGTGGGGCTGCAAGGTGGTATGCAATCAGCTCCAGATGCAAAGGGCACTTGTGCCCAGCAAGGCTGTATAGGACTAGACAGGGTGGCAGGGTATTCCTAGAAAGGCCAAGTCCTGTAATGCGTTGGGCACATGGGCCAACAATGGGCCTGGGGAGCATATAAACCTCAGCCACATAAAAAAGGGACTCATGAATCTTCTGTTGTCTTCACAGGAGAAGTAGAAGCACAATGCGATGAAATGCAGCCCTCCTGGTGGTGGTGTGCTGAATCTGGCTGTGCTGACGCCAATGGAGGAGGACGTTTTAGAGTTGGCTTGTGTGCAGGGTGTGAGATCTACTAGTAAAAAGGAGGGGTGGGGATTTCTGAGGAGGGTGAGAGTGAAGGGAACATACTTTCAATGGTTTGGGGTGGGACCCTCAGAATTGGAGGGCACCAGGGCAAGGATTGCAACGTTATGTCCACTGTTCCTCTATGTACTTGCACCAGTAAGTATCTGAATAACGCAATACCCATTTGCAGAATGCAGCAGCAGCAACTTACTCTGCTTCTTTAATGCTCATGTATACTCACTGTTGTTTTTCATCCATCAGATGGATCATTGCCCAAAGCAGTGGAGGATCCGAATGGTCCACCATTAATCTCAGAGAAGGAGGGACCCTCAGATGCTGCTGCGTCACACCCTTGCTCCGCACCTTGCACCACCTCAGATACTGGCACCTTGGTGGGGTTGAGCGTGTTGGTCCAAATGGTAGCACAAACTGGGGAAGTCATGTCACATTCCCTTGAGCAGCTGTTGGAGACAGGAGCTTGGATTTTCTGCTCCCGTTTGCAGCTGACGTCATAGCAGGTGGGAGGAGAAAATATAGGGAGATCGCAAAAGGCAGTTTCATGTCACCATAAAACCACTTTGTGATCGTCCACTGCACCCATCAATGACGGGCCGCATTTGCTGCCCCGGTGCATCTGGAAGCTAATTTCAATACATTAGAGTCTCATTATAAGCCCTGCTTGCCAGAATCATCCCCCACGCTAGATCATGAGTTCTAGTCAGCGTGATTGCGCACCGACGTGTTCCACAACTGTACACAAGTGATGTGCACCTGGAAACCTGCACTTTGGGACTTCAAGGTTCATTTGCCTACCTTGCTTCAGGCAGCATGTGCAGCCATCAGTGCCAGGCTTTGCAGGCAGCACCAAATCGCTTTTAGGGGGACTCACAGGCAAGTCTCTACCTATCAGACCCGCCGTAAGTCAGGGGGTGGCTTTTCAATAGCTGCAGGGCTAGGGCTTGCTTGGGGAAGAGGGCTATCCCAGGTTGGGTGGGAGGGCACATGTTGATCTGTATAAGTGGCCTCAAGAGGATGAGGGCTGAGGAGGCAGTTTCCAGAAGAGATGAGACCAGATGGAGATGTGAGGATGTGTGTGTGAGAGTGAGTGGTGATGTCCTTTGAGCTGGCAGTGAGTGAGATGCCAGTGAATGTGTGATATGCTTATGAGTGTGAGTTTAGAGTGATGAGATGGTTGACTTACCCTGGTGGTATGGATGAGATCATTCATCTTTTTGCACTGGATGGCCAACCTCTTCTGTGCAGCATTGGCACTGACCACCACTGCCACCGCCTCCTAAGCTGGAGTGATGAAATTGCTGGACCTCCTGCAGCTAGAGGAGGGGTGGAGGACATCACAGCAGCCTCCAATGGCATTCCAATGACGGGTCACTGAACTTTTCTTGGCTTTCAGGGCCATGTCTTCACTGGAGCAGTCCTGGGCTGCAAGCATTGAGAACTGTGTGGGCAATTTCATAGAACCATAAAAAAAGTTACAGCACAGGAGGCCATTCAGCCCATCTTGTCCATGCCAGCCCGAGGACACCCAGGTGCCCTTTCTAACCCCACCTTCCTGCACCCAGCCCATAGCCCTGCAGCTTACAACACTTAAGGTGCAGATCCAGGTACATTTTTAAAAAGTTTAGTTTCTGCCTCTACCACCAACTTGGGCAGTGAATTCCAGACACCCACTACCCTCTGTGTAAAAAAGTTCTTCCTCATGTCCCCCCTACACCTTCTGCCACTTATCTTGAATCTATGTTCCCTGGTTCTGGAATTCTCCACCAAGGGGAACAATTTTATCCTGTCAACTCTATCTATTCCCCTCATAATTTTGTACACCTCAATCAAGTCACCTTTCAACCTTCTTTGTTCTAAGGAAAATAATCCCAACCTATCCAATCTCTCCTCGTAGCTACACTTTTCTAACCCTGGCAACATTCTTGTAAACCTCCTCTGCACTCTCTCCAGAGCTATTACATCCTTCCTGTAATGTAGTGACCAGAACCGCACACAACACTCCAGTTGTGGCCTCACCAGCGTTTTATACAATTCCAACATTATATCTTTACTTTTATATTCTATACCTCTGCCAATGAAGGAGAGTATTCCATATGCCTTCTTTACAACCTTGTCTACTTGAACTGCTGCCTTCAGGGACCTGTGTACTTGTACGCCAAGATCTCTCACTTCACCTAACCCTTTTAGTATATTCCCATATATTGTGTAATCCCTGTAACCGTTTGACCTCCCTAAATGTATGACCTCACACTTCTCTATGTTAAAATCCATCTGCCATTTTATCACCCACTCTACCAACTCATCTATATCATTTTGGAGATTATGGCTATCCTCTACACTATCCACTACTTGGCCAATCTTTATGTCATCTGCAAATTTCCCAATCGTGCCCCCCATGTCCACATCCAAATCGTTAATATATATCACAAACAGCAAGGGTCCCAACACCGAGCCCTGTGGAACACCACTTGAGACAACTTTCCATTCACAAGGGCATCCATTGACCATTACCCTTTGTTTCCTGTTACAAAGCCAACCTTTATCCAGTTTGCCACATTACCCTGGATCCCAAGGGCTTTTACTTTCCTGACCAATCTGCCATGTGAGACCTTGTCAAATGCCTTGCTAAAATCCATGTACACAACATCCATTGCACTACCTTCATCAACCCTTCTTGGCTCTTCCTCAAAGAATTCAATCAAATTTGTGAGGCAAGACCTTCCTTTAACAAATCCATGCTGACCATCCTTGACTAGTCCATGCCTTGCCACATGACAGTTAATCCTATCTCTCAGGATTGATTCTATTAATTTGCTCACCGCCAATGTAAGACTAACTGGCCTATAATTGTTTGGCATTTCCTTTGATCCCTTTTTAAACAATGGAACTATGTTTGCATTTCTCCAGTCCTCCACTACCTCCCCTGTATCTAGTGAAGATTGGAAAATCATCCTCAGAGCATCTGCTATCTCCTCCCTGACTTCTTTCAGCAGCCTCGGAAGCAATCCATCTGGCCCTGGTGATTTATCAACTTTCAAAGATTTCAATCGTTTGAGTACTTCTTCTCTCTTTATGACTATCCCGTCCAATATCTCGCAGTGTTCTTCCTGAACTACTATATCTACATCCTCCCTTTCCTTTGTAAACAGGGAGACATAATATTCATTCAAACCCCTTCCCACAGCCTCTGCATCTACACACAAATTTCCATCTTCATCTCTGATAGGTCCCACTTTTTCCTTAACCAACCTTTTAGCATTAGTGTATTGGTAAAAACATCTTTGGATAATCTTTAACTTTACCTGCTAGTCTTTTTTCATGCCCTCTCTTTGATTTCCTTTACTACTTCGTCCCTGCACTTCCTATATTCGTCTAGGCTGTCTGCAGTGCTTAGTTCTTTGTGCCTATCGTACGCTTTCTTTTTCTTTTCCCTTATATTCCCCTATATTCCTCTAGACAACCGGGGGGGGGGTGGGGGGGGGGGTGGAGTCTGGATTTGGCAGTGCCACTCTTATTTTTGTAGGGGACATGTTTACTTTGTGCAGTTTAGATATGGCACCCGGAGTGAGGAAACGGTGACACAACGGCATGACGGCTGATTCAGAGGCTGCCCACCGGTGACTTGGCATGCTTCCTGTGGCTGCATAATTCATGAGGTGGGAAGTGGATGATACTTTGCAAAAACCTACCCTTGCAGCTGGGCCCGCCACCGCACTTAGTGCAATTCCACCCAAAGAGTTTTTCAGGACTCTGACAGCTCGAGGAGCGTTGAAGACCAGGAAGGCACTAAGCCCCAGGCAGATGACAAGCCTCTGGAATCATCCATCAGGTGACAAATACTGCACATTCAATGGGATGTCCGTGGAGATCAGGTGGAGTTTCCAGAAGGTTTGCATGTCCTGGTTTGTGTAATAGGGAATCCACATGGAGCATTAGCACTGCAGTTACCCTCAGCTCTAAACGCACAGCATCCTCCATCGAGAGTTTGACAACTGACATAGAGAGGCAGCTCCAGGAGCTGACTCAAGGGTTTCTGGGGTTGCATTCAGACCTACAAGCCCACACACTGGCAGTGACCTCAGCAGGGAATTGTCATTGTGAGAGATGGTTGAAGAACCTGGTGTCTCTGCTAGCTTCTCACCCATCTATGGTGAGCAGGGAGGTACAAGCAAACCTCATGTTAGTGGACGAGTGGCAGCTCTCTGCATCTGGGGGCACCTCTCAGGGCTTTCCTGATGGTGACAGTAGCTTCTCTTCCCCCCTGCCAATGACTGTATCATCTGAAGATACCATGATGACTGAGAAATGTTCTGCCATTGTGCAGGACTCTCCCATCCATTCATGGCCTCACAGCACCTGGCAACCAAAGGATGACTGCCAAGATCATCCAGGACAACGTGGCATCTGAGTCAGCAGCCTGCCTCCAGTGCAACTGCCAGGGACAGGGGAAGCACCAGGATGAGGCCCTCATAAAGGGTTTAAGAAATCATTGTAAACCCAGAAGGGCAATGATGGGTGAAATCTTTAGCAGTGTGACCTGCGTACTGTTGTGTACTGTTATTCCACACTGCTTTATTAAATTCTTACTTCATATCACATGCCATTCTTGTGCTATGCGTGCCATTAAGATAGGAGGCCTGCAACTCAATCCAAAAAAGTAATTGGCGGCGCAGGACAAAGAGGTTGTCAGGAGGTGTTCATGAGCTTTGAGTGAATGTGTAACTGCAGCTTTTCAAGGATATGGAAAGTGGACTTTGGAAGCCTACTGGAAGCTCCTTGAAATGAGAGCTTCCCTTCCCTGGCTCCCTAAGGCTGCTGCCCTGCTGGCACCTCAACATGGCCAGGTAGCTGTGCAGGTTCTTCCTTGGGGTCTGTGTTGGATTCATCCTCAAAAGTTTGCGGCTATACGTCCCAGTCTTCCTCCTCCATCTGATCTACCCAGGAGAGAGCCAGATTGTGCAGGGCACAGAACACAACAATGATTGACATGCGATCTGGTGCACGTTGAAGATATCCCCCAGACTGGTCCAGGCAATGCAAACTCATTTTGATCAAGCCAATCGTCCTCTCTATTATGACCCTCCTGGAGACATGGCTTCTGTTGTATCCCTCTTCAGCAGGCATTCGTAGATGTCTTCTTGATGTCATCAGTCATCTTTTCAGAGGGTATCCTTTATCTCCCACCAAGCCAACCATCCAAGAATGCAGGGGGAATGAAAAGCCTTGGAACCTGGGAGTGCCGGAAAATCATGGCAACTGCAAGGATACCTTGCACAAACCTGGAGGATCTGCTGCTGACGACTGCACACTAGTTGGATGTTGAACAAGTGGAAGACTTTGAAATTAACAGAGGCCCCCAGCTCTTCAACAGGTGCCTTGATCTCCACATGGGTACAATCAATGACACCCTGAATCTTTAGGAAACCTGTAATAACTGCAAATCCTCTTGCACGGTCACCTTGGCTATCTGTTCTGAAAGATATGAAGGTATTCACCCTCCTGAAGAGTGCTGCGGATTGACACACTGCAGAAATCCCCTACAGGATCCTGAAGCATACAAATTGAGGGTGCCAGTCACTTTTAGTGCCACAGGCATAGGATGCCCACGAATACATTTGACTGCGATCTCAAGCCCAATCATTTCAAGGGTGGAAGTCACTATCTCCCATGAGAGTGTGGTAATCTGAGGTGCAATACACCTTTAAGAGAATGTGAGCAGATTGACCACGTGATTGCATTACCCAATTGCTGTGTAGTGCAGTTTACATTGTTAATCAGTAGTTTAGAATGGGTTCTGGTTTGAGAAGCATGCATGTATTTATGCTCTGTTGCTTGCGTGAATAAACAGCATGTGTTTCACTTCATAACGGTCTCTTCCACCACATCGTTTAGTTTACCAACTCACTCCTCAGTAGATAGGTATGCAACCACATTCGCTGAGGAAAGCGAACCAATAGTAAGAACATAACAATTTTCAACGAGGCAAAATGCAACCAGTCAACAACACCACGGCAAGCCACCAAAATTAAACTGAAGCAAATCAGCTGTGCTTTGCAGGTGCTTGTAGGTACTGCCTTTATCCTAGTCTTAAGAGTTATCTCCCTCTAGGTTTCAGACCCGGGCTTGAATCCAACCATGGCAGATGGTGAAATTTGAGTTCAATAAAAAAATCTGTAATTAAAAGACTGCTGATGACCATGAAACCATTGCTGATTGTTGTTAAAAACCTATCTGGTTCACTAATGTCCTTTAGGGAAGGAAATCTGCTGTCCTTACCTGGTCTGGCCTACATGTGACTCCAGTCCCACAGCATTGTGGTCGATTCTTAAATGCCTCTGAACAAGGGCAGTTAGGGGTGGGCAATCAATAAATGCTGGCCTAGCCAGCAACACCCACATCCCACGAATGAATAATAAAATAAAAGTATGCCACAGTTTGGCTGTGTCGAACTGTTTGATCAGACCACTGTACACAGTACATCGAACCACTTGCGTTCTTCTTTTTGGCCAACAACATATCGGGGGAGGAGAAAAGGCGGGCGATCCTCTTATCGACATGTGGCAGTATAACATACTGCCTAATTCGTAGTCTAACTGCACCCAGCGCCCCACATTCCAAGAACTTTTATGTGTTGGTAAATCTTGTGAAAAGCCGCTTTCAGCTGAAATCCTCGGTGACAAAGCAGAGTTTTAAATTTAATTCGAGGTGTCGCACTCCTGGAGAGACAGTCACTTGCTGTGTAGCGGTCTTAAAACAATCGACAGAGCGCTGTGAATTTGGGACGTCGATTAATGACGTTAAGAGACTGATTAGTATGTGGGATTAATGAAGACGCCATTCAAAAAAGTTTGTTGTCAGAAACTAATTCAGACTTCGACAAGGCTCTGGAGTTGGCACTTGCAATGGAGAATGCAATCAGGGATTCAAGAGCAATCAAGGGAGCACAAAATGGTACTGCCTTTCATGTCGGGAGGGAAGCCCGCTTAGAAATGGTGCAAAAGCACAGAGCTCCACAGAAAGGCGGGAAACAGCCATCATTAACAGACCAGTGAAAAGCAATGGTTTAACAGAAAAAACCTACAATAATGATGGCAGAAATCAGACCAGACAGCCTGCAAACGAACAACAATATAAAATAATTTAATATTCCTCCTGCCATTGTAATGGACACCTTATGTGACATTGTAAAGGCCGATTAAGACAAACCTTCAAGCAATAAGGTAGAAATCGTGACATTCACAAAATTGAGGAACCAGAAGAAACAGAGTCAGATAGTTACTCACTATACAATTTGAAAATGGGTAAAACAGAGCCAATCTACATAACAGTGAAAGTCATTGAGAAACCCATCCAAATGAAGGTGGATACAGGGACATCCATGACAGTTATAGGGGAACTTACGTACAAATATCTGAATGGACGAGACCATCCAATAAACCTGGAAAATTCAGATGCTAAATTAAAGACATATACTGGGAAAGACATATGAGAAAGAGGTATATGCAAGGTTCCAGTACAGTATGGAAATCAGTCTAGTAATCTACCCCTAATAGTCACAGCAGGGGAGGGTCCAAGTCTACTTGGTCGGAACTAGCTTAAGGAAATGAAGTTGGAGTGGACCAAAATTTTTCAGCTGAGAATGAAAGATCTGCAAGAATTATTACAGAAATATGCCTCCATTTTCAGGGAAGAGCTTGGGAAAATTCAGGGGCTGCAAGCTAAAGTCCTCGTGGATCCTGAGGCAACCCCCAGGTTCGTGAAGGCAAGACCAATCCCTTTTGCATTGCGAGAAAAAGCTGATGTTGAATTAGACAGGCTGGGAAGGTTGGGAGTCTTAAAATATGTACAATCTTCCAAATGGGCAGCAATCATAGTTCCAGTACTAAAGCCTGACCAGAGTGTGCAAATATGCGGGGACTACAAGTTGACCATTACCAAAGTGGCCAGACTTGACAGGCATCCTATACCGAAAATTGATGAATTATACTCCAAGCAGGCAGGGGGAGTAAGTCGAGCTAGAAAAGACCTCTCGGGACTTGGTGACCATCAACACACATACAGATTTATACCAATATACCCAGTTAGTCTTCGGAGTCTCATCGACATGTGCCATTTTCCAACGGATCATGGAAAATTTACTCCAAGGGCTGCCCCATGTTATGGTTTATCACGATGATGTCCTAGTAACGGGGCTAACTGATGAAGAACACCTGGCTAACCCTGAAGAGGTATTAAAGTGTCTCTCGCAAGCAGGAGTACATTTGAAATGAGAAAAATGTATCTTCCAAGCAAAAAAGTGTTTTACCTAGGCCATAGGGTTGGCTTGCAGGGCCTTCATCCAGTAGACGACAAGGTGAGAGCTATTCGTGAGGTGCCAACACCGAAAAACACCATTGAACTCAAGTCCTTCTTGGGAATGGTTAGCTATTATGGCCATTTTCTCCCACATTTGTCCATTATACAGGTTGCTCAAGAAAAACCACAGGTGGTTTTGGCAAGGTCCACAAAAAGAGCTTTTACAACAGTTGTTGCATTCATCGGCTCTGTTGGTACATTTCGACCTCAAGAAAGAATTACTTTTGACCTGTGATACGTCCCCTTTTGGAGTGGGGGCAGTACTCTCCCACTGGATGGCAGGTGACTCCGAATGGCCCACTGGTTACGTGTCAAGAACACTCACCATGGCAGAGCAAAGATACTCTCAAATTGAGAGAGAAGGCTTACTCACTGTATTCGGCATTAAGAAGTTCCACCAGTACACCCATGGTCACCACTTCACCATTGTATCTGACCACAAGCCCTTACTAGGCTTATTTGGTGCAGGCAAGGTAATACCCTCAATTGTCTCTGCACACATCCAAAGGTGGGTACTGATTCTAGCTGCTTACGAATATACTTCTGTCCACTGGCCAGGTAGCTAGATTACAAATGTCGATGCACTGAGTCGATTACTGCTAAAAGACAGCAATGTGAGCATTCCAATTCCCCACAAACTTATCTTGTTATTGAACTTTCTGGATTCATCACCAGTACATGCCAAACAAATAAGAGAGATCTAGTTTTGTTTCACGTAAGGGAACAAATCTTACAGGGATGGTCTAACGAGCCAAAGTCTGACGAAGTGAAGCCCTATTTTTATAGGTGATACAAACTCACCAGCCAGGATGGCATTTTGCTGTGGGGAGCGAGGGTCATTGTGCCTCCAAGAGGAAGAAAGCCATGATTGACCAAATTGCTCACCCTGGCATCTCTAGAATGAAAATGTTGACGCGCAGCTACTTATGGTGGCCCGGGATGGACACAGAAATTGAAAACTTAGTCAAGAGCTGCATGCAGTGCCAATTGGTACAGAAATTGTCCTCTCTGGCTCCAGTACATCCCTGGGAATGGACCGGGAG
Source organism: Carcharodon carcharias (assembly GCF_017639515.1). Taxonomy (NCBI): domain Eukaryota; kingdom Metazoa; phylum Chordata; class Chondrichthyes; order Lamniformes; family Lamnidae; genus Carcharodon; species Carcharodon carcharias. The sequence continues at coordinate 199,562,630 of NC_054469.1, forward strand.
GCCATGGGTCCGCCTCCACGTTGACTACATGGGGCCTTTTTTGGACACAATGTTCCTCTTGATCATAGACACCCACTCAAAGTGGATGGATGTACACGAAGTAAAATCACCCACATCTGCCACCACCATAGACAGGTTGCATCGGAGTTTTGCGATACATGGGTTATCGATAATGATAGTGCCTCATAATGGAACAGCATTCACCAGAGGGGAACTCCAAAAATTTGCAAGTCTCCATGGCATAACACATGTTAAGACTTTGCCACACCACCTTGCATCCAATGGGTTGGCCAAGAGGGTGGTCCAGACTTTCAACTCTGGAATGAAAAAACTGGATAGCGACACTATTACAACTAGATTACCACGTTTCCTACTCGGATGTAGGACCACGCCACACACGACCATCAGTATTGCCCCCACAGAGTTAATGATGAAGAGACGTCTCTGGACATGTTTGAGTCTCATAAGACTGAATTTAGAGAGAAGGGTAGAGAGAAGTCAGGAAGCCCAGAAAAATGGACACGATTATCACGGTCGTGAAAGAAACTTCACTATTGGGGGCACAGTTTTTGCAAATAACTTTGTAGATGTGCCCAAATGGTTATTAGGTGAAGTTAACGCAGTGACAGGACCTCTTTGCTATCACATATCGGTCGAAGGTCAGATAGTTAAGAGACATGTGGCTCACCTCAGGAAAAGGGAAACAGATCTACAAGGGAGGATATGTCAAACATTCCCGTCTGAGTCTACACCACATGCGGAAGGAACTCCCTTTGGTTTGGAAGTGCCTGTAGGATCTGTTGAGCCTGAGAAAGTCAAAGAAACAAACTAACATGTTCCAACTGGACAGCCTAGTGGACAGATGACTCCTGAGCGGGAGGCCTCGGGCAAACCATCTGAAGTCGTAGAACTACAATGGTCGACATGTTTGAAGAAGCCTCCAGCGAGACTGAATTTGTTAGCAGTTTATTTATGTAAATAACTAATATATTGTGAAGATTGTAATTTGTACCTTTCAGGGATGTGGTAATCTGAGGTGCAAAACACCTGTAAGAGAATGTGAACAGATTGGCCACGTGATTGTATTACCCAACTGATGTGTAGCGTGGGCTACATTGTTAATCAATAGTTTAGAATGGGTTCTGGTTTGAGAAGTACGCACGTGTTTGTGCTCTGTTGGTTATGTGAATAAACAGCATGTGTTTCAATTCACAACGGTCTCTTCATCCGCATTATTTAGTTTACCAACTCATCCCTCAGTAGATAGGCATGCAACCGCATTCACTGAGCAAAGAGAACCAATAATAAGAACATAGCAGAGAGGCAGATCTTTTTTCTGCAATGCATCTCGGTCCTGTCTCAGTAACTGTGTCTAACTCTGTACACTCTTCCAGCAGGGCAGTGGCACATCCGCTGGCCTCTTCTTCCTTGCAAGCCTTGTTGTTTTCGATCTGTTCAGAGTGTGCTGCTTATTGTCGTGGGCAGACAGGCTGATGATGTCTCTGGCTGACTGGCCCCCCTCTCCCTTCTCCTCTCCTACTCATCTGAGGCAGGGCCTCCACTTGACATGACAATCCCCATCTTTAAGCTATTGTATTGCTGAGGTGCTGACTTAATGCCGCTATGGCCTGTCTGTAAATGCCTCTTTAAGGACAGAAGCCTCCTTACCTCCAGAAAATATGAGCAATATGGTTCACAGAGCAATCACGACAGCTCAGACTTAGACAAGAACTGTCTACTCCTACCTCCACACTCATTGTTCCGTCCTCAGACTTATACCCTGCCCTGGATTTAGAAAGTCCTAATTGTGAGTTCCCTGCCTACCTGTTCAGCTTGTGCAGCAACCAGAAAATGCACAGGCTGCTTAAAATTGCAGTGCATTGCCTTTTCAATTGGCTGAATCGCCCCTGTAACTGACGTTAAGCAGGTTGATGACCTTCGGGCATGCCCGCTCACCAAAATACTCACCGATGTGGACCGATGATGTCGGGAACCCCTCCTGACATCATCACGCTTTGTTTCACGGCGCAACAGGAGTGCCGTGCACCTGTACCAGCACCGTAAAACTCATGTGTATCGGTGACACACCATTATATTTTGAGCAAGACCTGACCAAATGTATACCAGGCTCTTGCGTGTCTTCCCACTGAGCATATTAATGCATCTCATGCTTCTGACTGTCCTTCTGTTTCTCATGTTTCTGAATTTACAGAAATACCTCTGGCTCGCATGCATTAAATTCTAATAACATATTTTATAGATAGTGAAGTTTTGTCAATAGCAGCTAAATTCAGCAATTCATCTGAAACGACCTCCAAGGCAACGCAATGAAATATTAGCTAGAGGAATAAGAGAATGCACTTTATTTAGTTTACATGGACATTCCTTCAAGGCGTAGAACGGCCACCTGAGAAAATGGGCAACATTTTGTTTAAAGGAAGTAAAATAAGAATTCCTTAGATGTTTATTTATCAAATTAAGGGGCAGAATCATCCCAGGTTTGCAGGAAGTGCAGTAGCAGGTGTGAAAAGAGTCGTTTAACTCGCCGGCCACAATGATGGGTTTTCACGCTGTATTGTCGTATTCCTAGTGCGTCCTGCCTCATTAATAATGCATTCATGGGAAACATGCCAGATTGCTGGTGGGGCAGTCTCTGAATTGCTTGCCCCTCCGTCCCCTCAGGCCTTCAATAATTTTGGCGCCACACTTAAAAGGGTTCCCTGCACAGAGCCAGCACTCTCTAAGTGATCGAAGGCTGCTGGAAAGTCACGGCTGCCAAAGGGAGGAAACATGCCACCCCCACATTTAGCGATGCCTCCCTCGGGCACATACTAGACGCAGTGGAGGCCTGCCATGAAGACCCCTACCCTGGCTCTGGGTGAAGACCAGCAAGGTGACAAATCCAGCATGGGAGGTGGTGGCAGCGGTGGTCAGTGCCAATGCCCTGCAAAAGAGGACAGCCACCCAGTGCTGAAAGAGGATGAATGATCTCCTCCGTTCTGCCAGGGTAAGTCACTCTTCTCATCACTCTCAAATCACACACTCACAAACCCATCACACATCCACAGAGATCTCACTCACTGTCAGTTCAATGGACATCATCATTTACTCACTTACACGCACCTTCATCTGCCCTGTGGATTGTGTCCTCATCCCATCCATGGCGCCACTCACCATCCACATGTCAGGCATCCTTCTCACCTGGCCTGGAAGGTGTCCTGTTTACACAATCTCCAACTGTATTCATGCAGGACAAGCTGGCGCACAACAAAAGGGAGAAGTATCAGACTGGTGGAGGTGTGCCCACGATCTAGGTCCTCAACTCAAGCCCCAAAGACAGCTCGGAAGAAGAACCTGATGACACCCTAACTGAAGGCCTGTCACAGTGCTTACCCAAACCCTCCACCAGCGCAGAGACACACACTTCGATGGGACCTAGTTCTAGAGGATCCTCAGGGTCACAATCTAGTGAGCACGTCACACTTTCTTATCCACAGCAGGCAGCGGCAGGGACTTCCCAGGTTTCCAGCACTCAGAGGACTGCTGGAGGACAGTGGAGCCCAGGTTAGATGAGGGGCCTCTGGACTTGGTCATACCTCAGTTGTAGGAGCTGCAAAGGCAAGCTTGGGAATATCAAGAAGGGATATGCGCTGCACTCCTCAGATTACAAGGCATGCTGGAAGAATCTATCCGCCTTCATTCTGAAGCAATAATGTTGGCTTGCCAATGCACAGAGGTCAACATTGGTAGGATGTCATCCACCATGGAGTGCAGCTGGCCCACAGCAGGACCCCGAAAGCAGGCTGGGCACTTCTGATCTCGGCCTTCCAGGGGACACCTGCCAAGGCCATCACAGACAGGGTGTAGCAGTCAGCAGGCTGCCTCCATGTCTGCTGTGGGTGTCAGGGGGGCACCAAGACATAGGGGCAGGGATAGGAAGGTTAAGAAGATATAACTCTTCTTGTTACAACACAAATAAACTAAATTAACAAAATCAGGGACAAAGTAAAATGCAGCCCCTTAAAGAGAAACTGCAAAAACAAAAGACAGACTTTAAAGGAAACTTACAAACATTAAACCAAAATGTGATTAACAAGGTTGATAAAACACCCCAGTCCCCTCTGAGCATGAAATACCTTGCCGGTGCTGGCGGATACTGCATGCTCCCTCTCTACAGATACCTGACCATGAAAGTAGGCTCAGAAGGGGCCAGACAGTCAGGCCAGGCGACCACCTTGATCGTCCATTGCCTGGATCTGTTAATGGCCAACTTGTCCAGGCAAAATCAAAGTGAGGGATGTGTGGGTTAGCATATGTGCTCTAAGGACCTCTCTTGATTAACTCTTAAAGGCCCCCTCACCATGCAGGAGAGTTCTGGCCACCACCTAGATTGCTAGTGTGCAGTGCACTCATTGACTGTCCAAAACCCCACCCACCTCTGCCCCACTCCACTTGACTGATTGGCGGCATCAGCCACTGGGCTGCATGTTATTCTTTCAGCTCAAGCACAGGCGTTCTCCTAACCCGCACTACAAGGCTTCACTGTTAGCTTGAACCATAACGGATACTGGTCCAAACCTTGCAAAGGGCTGTGAACATCTCCAGCAATGACTGCACCATGGCCACCTTTCACAAGGGGGTTCTATAACTTGCTCAGTTGTCCTGCTGTTCTACTGCCCCCTAAAGTGCACATTAATTTGCAGTCTGTGCCTGAGGGGTGAAAATTTCTGGAGCATTTGGTGGCATTTTCTTGCTTTTGCCTTGCTTGAGTGGGCAGAAAAGCTTCAGAGGCCGGATTCCAAGCATGTCAATGGAGCTGCTGCTGAATGGGTCTCAGCTGCGGAAGAATGCTCACTTGTGACAAGCTTTACAAAGTGTTTGGCCGCATCCCTCGCCACCCTCCTCCCCCCATCCTCCTGGTTAGCGCTTGAATCTTTGTTTTAGTCTGTATATGCTGCCTTGCCCCCCACCTGCACCTGGCCTGACCTGCACTGAAGCCCTTGCCCCGGCACCAAACTGAAATCTAACCAGGGAAAAGCCACTTGCCTGTGCCTCTCGCTGAATGCGCGGTGCCTCTTCCTTGACGTCCTAAGGGAGCTGCTTGTGAGCGCTACGCAAGGTTGTGTGCACTCACCTCCGAGATCCCCTCAAATTTCAGGTTGCCATTTGCATGTCTTTTAAAGGCAGTCCAGAAGCATATCTTTCTGAAGTCACGCCGATGTGGGTGGCAAATTTGCTGATTTTTGTCCTTCTTGCCATATTGTCCCACCCCCGTCCGCCATGACGCCCGATGCCAAAGGGACCGGACGAGTCTGCCCACAATGAGTTTAATTGCAGAAACATTAGTGTTTATAACATGTAAGGTATTCATTTTTACCAGTGTTCAGGCCCCTAACAAAGCCCAGGCTATGCACACATGAAATGTAACGGAGAACACAGTCAGTTCTCTTTTGAAAAACCGAAACTCCCCATTTGCATAGTGAACTGTCATTTGCTCTTTCAATGTAGATATCCATAATCCCTGTTACTTTCCCCTCAACCCTGTCAGGTCCATCTTCTTCCTCCCTCAGTCCCAGAGACCATCTCCAACGGCCCCTACATCCCCAAGGCCTGACCTGCCAGCTGCATTAATGTGGCTGCCAACTAATTTCCCACCACCCTCCCACAGCTGGTATACTGCAGCCATGTTCCTACTTACCTCGTGCGGCTCAACACAACATTTAAACAAGGCCCTAACTGAAACTGAGTCGGGCCTCCTGACTGAGGCTTGAGCTGCTCCATCAATGTTGCACGGGTTTCGGGCATGAGTTGAAGATTCTCTTCCTTTCATTTCCAACTGGAATTATTGAGAAGTTTATATTACCCACAACATGAAATCTTTTATCCCTCCTTCCTGGCTCTTTCAGTTCTTTAAAGTTAACTCCTGGGACGTGGGCATCACTGTCATTTGTGGCCTATCCCTGGATGCCTGTGAGAAGCTGGTAGGTTTCAATTTGAACCGCTGTACTCCCTTTGGTGAAGGTATTTCCACCATGCTGTTAGGAAGGGAGTTCCAGGATTTTGACTGAGAGACGTTGAAGGACAACAATATATGTCCAAGTCAGGATGATGTGAAATTGGGAGGAGAACTTAGAGCTGATGGTGTTCTACTGTATCACTGCATCAAGCAGTTGGCATCTCATAATTCCTGCCTACTGTAAACAAATCTCCGGACTTTGCAATAACATCCTTATTCTTGGGATGGGCAAAAGTGAGAACCTAAAGATCTTTAAAAAAAAATCTGTAACTACTTTAATGTTTCCTCAAATACATGCAAGATCCAAAATGGGGACGCGAGATGAATTGGAAATTGTAGGTTCATTGGCATTCTAAGGCCGTACCCACGGTTTATTTTTGTCAAATCTATCTACTGCTTATCTAATGTATGCCGCATAAAGAAAAAAATTACTCATTCTTTGCTTGAGAATGGATGATCCTAAGCTTCAATAACAGATGTGATGAGTAATCTAACACCGATAGACCACCCACACGCTCACCTACACATAGGATCGTAGACATGACCCACTGATATCATTGTCTCAATCTCATCAGTGCAGTTGTATAATTTTACCTGAAAATATTAGAACTGCACAAAAACTAGCTAAATCTGTGCCTTTTTATAAAAAATACTGATTTAAAAATTTAAATATTGGTCTGCACCAAATTTTTGGGTACCTGGCTCTTGATTCTTGACCTATCCTCACTCATTTGGGTGGAGGCAGCTAACATACAAATGTGGTGTTGTCCCCTCATTTTCTTGATTGTAGCATTGATCCAAGCCTGGTCCCAAGTTTTTGGATGCCTCATCTCTCAACAGGGGGTGAACATCCTTTGTAGAGAGCACTTGGTGCAAGCTGTCTTCTCCTCTTAAGGACAGTCTTTCCCTCTTCAGGGAAGCTGCACTGAAACCAAAGAGACTGCTGCTGAATTCTATTGCTGCAACTCTGAGCAAGGAAAATGGAACACTAGGACAGAGGGAAGCCTCCAGGTCATAGTTGTGGAGCTGGAAATGGACAGGAGGAGAGAGGCCAAGTTTCTGTGAGGGGCCAGGAGGCCCGTTGGGACCATCCTCAGAAGGGTTTGGGAGTAGGTGGCTAGGGAGGTCAATTTGCAGAATCTGATCCCAAGGGTCTAGGAACAATGCCACAGAAGTGGACAGTGGACAAGGTCAATGAATGCATCATCACATGACATCTCCTACCCACCATTGCTCCACCCACCTCTCATGTTGCTCAATGTAACACACTCCTATCACACACCCATCACCTGTCCTTGGCACTCAGAACTTTACACCCTAACATCCAGGTACTCCATCTCACTCGCACACATATTCGAATGATGCCAGCCTCACACCCAGCTTTCATTGTTTCCACATGCTCCCAACTATTCAGCTGTGGTAGACACATCGCCTAAGGAATGCAATCAATCTTCCCTCTCTCTTGCAGGACAATGTAGTCCACAAAGGAAGGAGGCTGTGCAGAGCTGATTAAGGACAAGGGCACCATCATCTCCTGAGCCCTACAGAGGAGATGGTTCGCAGCATCTTGGGGCTGGCTGCAATGGGGCCCATGGAATCCGGCATTGCTGAGAACATTGAGGTACCACTATTTTACTGCCGCATGTCCCTTCTCAACTCCCAGCACAACCTCAACCTACTACCCAGCATAATGTACAAGCTGCTGATGGTGTGATGATCTTGCTCTCTACCACAACCCCCTTCCTTCACATTAACCTTCCCTTTTCTTATTTATTTCTTTCATACACCCAGGAACTGCTGCCTGTCCACTGACTGCACATCCAGGAGAAGGAGGAGAGGGAGATGCAGTACAGCACCAATGATGAGGCCCCATCACTTAATCTGACAATTGGCACCACCCAATCAGATACTGACATTGCACGTACCTTAAATGCTGGTATAGAACTGGGATCTGCATGCTGTGAGTGACTGCACATGAGTGGGCTACAAGCAAGTCGGGGGAAAGGATGGTGTCTGTGCCAGTTCACTGGAGGGCAAAGTCACAGACGAGTTCTGTTACAGGAGACTCAGAAGAGGACCTCAATGGAGTGGCATACAAGAGAATGCTGATCAGGATGCACACCAAATGCTGTCAGCATTGACTGGCCTACCAGACAGCCTCTTGCCACGGTCAAGAAATGTGCAGGATTATTCTAACTTGACAAAAGGTATGGTGTAGAGCTTGTCCTTCCCTCAGTCCCTGCTCCATCTCCTCCTTGTTTTGCAGATTCAGAGGCAGTGAGGCAAATGCAGCCTCCAGCCTCCATACCTGTTGCAGTCTCTGTGTGGACAGGTCACCTAACCCTCCCAGGGAGGATGCAGCAGCACTCCTTGCCAATCCAGGAAATCACCACAGCATCTCCAAACACACTTCACCATATTTCCAGAGATTTTGCAGTAGCAGAAATCATTCCAAATTACCTTACCGGCAAATTGGGTGCCTGGCAGTTTAAATCATCTTATGCTGGGCTCCCCATACAGCTGAAAGAATGTTCTTTGATGAGTGACAAGCAAATGTATTGAGTCGATCTGCATGGTCCAAGTTTGTAAGTAGAGTGCCAATACAGCTAGTAGGGCTGCTTGATGTCATGGCAGCATCAGTTTGGAGGCTTCTGGCATACGCAGGGATGCCTGTGTGAGCACCCTTCCCAGCATGGGACACTGCATGGGCTACAATGGAAGTGAAGTGAAGACACTGCATCCTCCCCACTCGGAGGGCTGCAGCTTCTGGAGCACCATCTCCAGCAGTGCTATGGTTCTGAATTCCATGCCCATAAAACTTACATGATGGTAGAAATGCCTTTCACAATGATGTAATGTCTCAAAATGCTTTGCAGCTAGTGAAGTACTGTTTGAAGTGTAAACACTATTACAATGTAGAAAATTCAGCTATCAATTAGTGCAAAGCAAAGTTCAACAAACAGCATTGAGAAAATCACCACATCATCGAGTTTACAGCGCTGCTGATTGAGGGATGAATGTTGGACAGGACCCCGGGAGAACTCCCCTGCTTTTTTTTAAACAAAAGCGCCATAGGGGATCTTCTATGAGTAGCCAGGATCTCGATTTAATGCCTCATCCAAAAGACAGGATATGTTAGCCTAGATTATATGCTCAAGTCCCTGGAGTCGGGTTTAAACCTACAATCTTCTGATTCAGACATGGGAGGGCTGCCCACTGAGTCATAGCTTTATGTCTTTCATTTCATTCTAATTTCAGTAAGCACATGCTATTAATTTAAGCAAGCAAATTATTCATTTCAAATAATCGGCTAGGTCCTATAAGGACTGAAATAAATTCATTCACATATATTTTATTGCTGCAGAGGACTGATTTATTTTCAACTCCTGCTTGCTTTTGGTCTTATTTATTTCTTTCTCTCAACCTTCATCTTCTTGCCTTAGCCATCCATGTACAAAATGTCCAGCGCCTCTTGCCTGTTTGTCATGTGACTGCTTGGCCCTGCTTTCTTGCTTCCCTCACTGTGCAGGCTTGACATGGTTCTATTTTTAGCTGTGTGTGCAATTTCGCTTGAATTGCTGTCAGAAATCACATGGGTCTGGAAACAAAAAAGTGACAGAAAATCACAAGCAATCTTGCTCGACTGAGGGAGCAGCAAGATGAGTAAGTAAAGGCAAGGCAGAAAAGCCTCAGACTTTTTGGCAAGCCTTGTTGAGAATTAGAGAATCAGAGAGTTAGAGAACCAGTCTATCAAATGCAAAGAAATGCTTTCATTTCTAATGATCAATATTTTATACAGAGCTGCTAAAAACTGGGAAGGACAGCTGTATTTCATATTTCAACATCTGCCAAACCTTTAGCTCACAAACAATATCCAGACCAGAGTTACTTTGGATAGCCTTATATATTTTCAGGCCCCTTATAGGCAGTGTTGTTATCAACCCTTCACTGCCAGAACAGGCAGACAACCTAAGATTAACTTTTTCACATGTTACTTACCACTGGGAGCATATTCAACCTAGTGTCATAACACATTTTCAATAATAGGTTTACTCAGCTGACAAAGCTTGGAATTGAGCACTTGATCCAGGGTAACACTTATGGTATATTGTTGGCCATGATGGTTTCTCGGGAGACTCCATATGCCAGCATATTCACAAAGCAGCAGGTTAAATTCCTTATTAAGGAGGGGGTGAATCCATAAGATCAGCATCTCTGCAGAATGGTATAAAAGAGGTTGCTTTAGACCCACAGAGATGCCTGTACTTTGAGGATCCTTCTAAATGACATATTTCATCTGTCAGTTGCGTAGTCTGAATTACAATATGCAGCTCCAGTTTGTAAACCTGGGGGGGTCTTCATGCTCATTATATAAACCCCCTGTCGTTTACCAGGAACTGATCAAGATCTGGGACATGGTCACTTCCAGCTGGAGTTCTTCCCCTCTGGCTATCCTCTGGGAGCAGCTGCTCAGGAATCCACTCCTCCATCAGGGTTGTTGTGGGTGGCTGTCAGAAGATAAGGCCCTGGCAAGCAAGGTGACCAAAGTCAAGGACTTACTGGATGCTAGAGGAGCTGACACAGCATTGTCCTGGTGCAATGTCTGGCCGGTGGTTAAAGTCACCTGCTAAAGGAGGCACTTTCCCTGCCTCCATTAGTTGCCTCCACAGGCTCAAGCCCGTGGAGTGATCCCATCCAAGCTGACCCTCAAGTGGACAGAATTTTTCAACGGCACCAACCGCAGAAACCTCCCTTGGAAGCCAGGGCTTCACAACATGAGCTTTGCATTCTGTAGAGAGGGACCTGGCCAGGCTGCACAGAATTGAGGGGGATGTTTGGTCTGACTGTCTGTCTCTCTTTTGTCACTATGCTCAAACCCATATGTGACCGAACAGGGAACACACACTGCATTTATTGATATAGAAAAACAGAAAATGCTGGAAAATCCCAGTAGACCTGGCAGCATTTGTGGAGAAAGAAACAGAGTTAACATTTTGAGTCCCATACGACTCTTCTTCAGAACTGAAGAGAGTTAGAAATGTGATGGGTTTTATGGTGGTGAAGAAAGGGGGAGCGGCAGGTGGAGCAAAATAGAAGGTCAGGGATAGGTTGGAGGGCAGGAGAGATTAAATGACAAAGATTTCATGGAGCACAAAGCAAGGGGAGTGTTAAGATCATGTTAAAGGCTAAAGTTTTGGTCCAGAGTAGGAGTTAATTGGAGAATAAAAGTCAGCACTGTCTAACATCAGAATAGCAGAATGTGTTAATAGCAGAAAAAAGGGTCAATGCTGTCTGAAAGCAGTAACATGAGAACAAGATGCAGATTGGCACTTGGGGGAAAATATTCAAAATGGTGGACAGAGTTCATGGACTGAAGTTGTTGAACTCAATGCTGAGTTCTTCTGGACTTCTGGTCACCTGACTAAGTAACAGTGATTTAGAAGGAAGGAGAAGTCCAACCTCGTGTAGAGTTACTGAGACGTGCACTGAGCTGTAAACAAATAATAATGATTTTCCAAACTACAGCCTTAAGTAGTGTTCTTAGGGAAACAATCACACCCTAAAGAACCCCATCCAGGCCCCAAACACAAGAAAAAACAAACACCACCAAAAAATATTATCATTTTACTGCTTTGTCTGGGATTTTACGGAAAACAATTCTGTAGAATCCAAGCTATATAAATGGTGGTGTTAGAGGCCCATGAACTGCAATATGTGAAACTTGAATTTATTCTGTGCAATGAGGTGACATTATTCCACAGATGATTAGCACTATGGCTGGGATTTTCCGGCCCCGTCATGATGTGAACAGCTGCGGCCCAGCCAAAAGCCCATTGACTTTTGGGGGGACTGGATGATCTCGGCAGCAGGTGGGGCTGGAAAATCCCACCTTATATGTCTAAAGTTCCTTTGCATGACTTTTGTGCTTTCATCTTCATTCTGTAATATAAGGGTCTGGCATATATGGGGTTAATGTGGGACTGAGTGCAGTACTGTCCACACAGTGATGTAAGAGAGTACACATGACCTGGACCCAGGGTCAGTTGAGTGGTGGACAGAGCCATGTGTACCATCACACATGGAGACAGTTCCTAGCTTGTATCCTTTACTGTATATTTGCAAACAGTTCTAAGAGTCAATAAAATTGCAGTTAACCTACGTATGTCTATGAAGACTTCTTCAGACCTACCAAGCTGTAACCAACATCCTACAACAATTCTTGGGTAACAGTTTGATACAACTGAATGGGTGGCTAGGACACTTCTGGGGGAGTGAAGGATCAACCAACTTGGTGTTGGACTAGAGTCACATATGGCAGACTCATCTGTTTAGTGGTGTTGTTTGAGGAATCTTGGCCAGGACATCAGGCATATCCTGTTCTTTCTCAAAAAGTGTCACAAGATCCACCTGAGAGGAAGACAGGGCCTTTGTTTACAGATTTATTTGAAGGCCAGCTCCTCTGACAGTACAGCAGTCTCTCAGCACTGTGCTGGATCATCAGCCTAGATTTTGTGCTCAGGTGTTTGGAGTGCCAGCTGAACACTGACTCAGAGATGCGAATGCTACCAATTGAGCAAAAGCTGACATCATGGGTCAAAGTACACAGACTGGATTAACACTGAATACACCAAATAAGATGTAGTTATACAACAATATTTGTTAGTATATAACTGCATTAAGTACGTTTCATATTGGTTTATTACATTGCATACATGTAAGAAAATTTGCCAAAACTTTATTAATAAAAACAACTACTCAATTTCATTTTTAAAATGAGAAGCGTAAGGGGAAATTGTCCAAACTCATATTGTTTGTTCTGCGCATTGAATGTTGGGGTGGATTTTAAAGATTAGTTATATTTATCTGTCAACAATACTAAAACAAATTATATGAACATGCAAAAATGCCAGGCAGGAAAATATCAGCTGCTCCACTAAGGCTGTCTCACTCTCATGATGGCCGGAGCGCTATGACTAGACACTTCCTACTCCCTCCAGCCATGCAATCTATTGGGAGAGGAAAACAAACTGTGAAGAAATTGAAGACCAGTAAGAGAAAAACACTCTGGAAAATTCTTCTCCAAGCCCCTCAGGTGATCAAAACCAGTACAGGAAATAACCTTTTTTATATTCATTTATGGAATGTTTGCATCACTGGCATCCTTAATTGTCTTTGAGATATTGGGTGTGAGCCACATTCTTGAACTGTTGTAGTCCATGTGGTATAGGTACATCACAGTGTTATTAGGAATTGATTTCCAGGACTTTGACCCATCAACAGTGAAGAAAGGTTGATATATTTCTAAGATAGGATGGTGTGTGGCTTGGAGAGGGACTTGCAGATGGTGATGTTTGTGATGCACCTGCTGCCCTTATGACATGGGCCATATCTTATCTGTAAAGCTATTTAACTTCTTTACAATATAATCTCTACCCCAGAAAAGAACCCAACTCCCTTTTCAAGATATACCAGCACCCAACACAGTGGCACTAGATTGGTCATGTATCTCATTGCTCCTTATGTAAAAATTGGCTGCTGTGTTTCCTGCATTACAACATGATTATGCTTCAAAAAAGTGCTTCAATGTTTGTAAAGCATATTGGGGCAATCTGAGATCATGAAAGATACTATATAAATGCAAACTCTTTCCTTTCTCTCTGCTTGAGTTCCTCAATGCGCTGACTTATTTTCTCGAAACTTTGCTGTCTCTGCTTCGGCTTAGATGCTCTTACAGGTAAACCCTATTTATGACTCATCACCATACACGACGAAGAAGTGGGCATTAACAATAAGTAAAAGCAAAATAATGCGGTTGCTCGAAATCTCGAATAAAAACAGAAAGTGCTGGAAAAACTCAGCAGGTCTGGCAGCAACTGTGGAAGGGAAACAGAGTTAATATTTCCAGTGCGTATGACTCTTCTTCACAGCCTTCAATAAATAAGCCTACCTCAATCGTGACTTCTTTCAGCTTACATGGAGCACACACACAAAATGGTTGCTCACTTCATTTAGAGAAGTCCATATCCCATCAATTGCTTCCATCGATAATTTATAAGGTATGAGAATCCATCAGTGGATCCGTAAATATGAAGAAAATGCAAACAGATAATAATTAAGCCTAAATATGCGCTGCTGTCAAAATTGCACAGCAAAAGCAGTAGCTGTGCAGCCAGAATGTGGCACGCAGTCTGTTCCTGGCCTTGGTGAGTGATACTGTGCCAAGCATTTATTGTAATGAGACATCAGTAAACTGCCTTGTAGAGCTTCAAACAGCTAGACGCGGGTTTAGAGCTTCACACAGTACCAAACACCCGACAAGCAATGATTGACAATCTTTGGCTTGTTAAAATTGTGAAAACAGATGTTTAGTTGGTAAAACACGAATATTTTAGTGACGGGCCACCGCATTCATTTAAAATAATTTGAGCCGTAATTTAAAATCAATTTCAAATGTCATTTTCACATCGTTGTAAGGAGTATAACAGGTAACTTCTAGCTGACGAAAACTAGGCTTTGCGGCAGAATATTGAGTGATTTCCAGATAAACATTTCACTTCCTATGCTTGAGTATTTAACATACCTGTCATAACAATATGTAGCATTACATGCTCAATCAAAGCCTATTGTGTCATCTTCTTTTCCAGGCAGAAGAAAGGTTAAAGTGCAAATGTAGTTCAGTGCTCAGAATTCAAGAGCTGAAAAGCCTTTCTGATTGAAACAAAGTTGACTTTAATGCAAGTCTTAAATAATGTAGCTCTTGTTGGTGTAGGATCCATTCAATTTTTCTCAACGCTGCAGACTTCCAATTTTTTTAAGGTAAATACACAGGATTTTCTGTGCCCATCATTCCCCAAAGTGTACAATGCATGCCAGCAAGCCTGTGCTTTTTACCCAGTTTATATTTGCTAACAAATTGAGTTGAATGAAAGGTCAAACATGCTTGTGGATTGCTTTTTCCAAAATGCCAGCACTGCCCAGCCCATTTAAGTTGCAATTAATAGATAATTATTGCTTTCTTGTCGTACTCAAGGGACTAAATTATGTTTTCTACCCGTCCACTTGCCTTGTTATATTCCAAATATTTAGTTTTTGACACCCCTTTCCACTTGTTTTAGGCATGTTTTCAATTTGGTGTTCAATTCCCATAGTATTAAGTGAGATGGGTTTAATAATAAGCTTCCAATCTGTTTAATTAAATTTGGCAATAATAGTCTGAGTGAGCCTTCCTTTGGTTGAATCTTGGTAACATTACAGTACTACTGCTTTTATTATCAGGACCAATTTCCTTTGTTTTGTTTCTGAGGGCATGCTAAATGCAGACACAAAACAAAGGGGATAAGAGGGGCAGAGACTCATGACACTGAGTTTCATTTTTTTTTTGCGTTGCCCATGCATTGCTGGGGGTTTACAGAAGGGGCACTTAGTATTTAGGTTGCAACCTTCCAAGGTTGGCCTGAGGTCTCCAGGAATTAAAAGTTAATCCAGTGGATATAACTGAAATTGTTAAGGGGAATTTTTAGAAAATCATCCTTTATTAGTTGTAAAAATTAATAATTCCAGACTTTTTTTATTGAATTCAAATTTCACCATCTGCCATGGTGGGATTCAACACTGGTCCCCAGAGCATTACCCTGGGTCTCTGGAATAACAGTACAGTGACAATACACTATGCCACTGCCTCCTGGTCAGCCATAGTGCAGAAGGCAAGGGCAAACCTCTGCAGTACTTTGCCAAGTGTAATCATGGGGCAAGTCCATGGTTGCCAATGCCTTCTTAGGGTATGCTATTTGAAGGAGGACAGGGCAGAGGGTCATGTGATGAAACCTTCAGGAATATGTCCAACCAGAGTTGGCAGCCATATTATGTTTAGGCACAAACATTGTGCAGGAATTTCCATGCCCATTGGCATCGGGTGTGTTTGGTGGCGTGATTGGACAAAATGGAGAGAAAGCCAAAAATCGATTGTGAAACCAGTTTGCAATCGTCCACTCTGCCCGTCAATGGCGGGCCATGTTTCCACCATCGGACATTAGAAACCTCATTGTAATACATCTGCACCTCATTATAAGGCCAGCCCGCCAAAGTGCAGAGAGGGGAAGGAGTCCAGGTGGAGGAAAGAGTCCGGGGACAGAAAGGAGTGCGGGGAGGGGAAGGAGTGAAATGAAGGAAGAGGCAAGGGTGGAGGAGAGAGGAAGGGGAGGGGGGATGTCCAGGTGAACATGCAAGGGAGAGGTCTGTGGAGGCAGACACGGACCCTGTGGGTGGGAAGGATGAGGTCAGGGAGGTTAATGTGGATGGGAGTGGGATTTTCAGGAAGGAAGGGAGCCTGCACGTTTACCTGGATGCCCCTAAAAGAATAGGGTTGTGGCTGGGAGGCCACAGAGGGGAGCTGGAAGGTGATGCCAGGGGGGTTGACAGTGATGGGGGAAAGGAAATGGGTGACTGGGGGAGGGGAAAGGATGGGGGAGCGCAAGAAAAACTGTGGCACTGCCATACTGGCTAAATTGAAAGTGAAACGAGAGTCATGGTGGGTGAGATCAGCTGCTGCATGGGAGTGTGATCAGCGGGTGGGCAGAGAAGCAGGTCAGCTCAGATGGTCAACTGAAAGCGAACCCCAGCAGGCAGCATTGAAAATGCTCAGGACAGTGAGGTGAGTGTGACACAGGAAGGATTCGCATGTATCGGAGAGTGTTTGCACGAGGCTCCGAAAGGCCCTGCCACACACACACTTCCCCCTTCAGAATCACTCGTGGGCCAACTGCATGCAGCTGAATTGGTAGCCTTGGAGGGGATGTGGGGAATGTAGTTGGCGGACTCGCGAAGCCTGTCAATGAAGCTGAAAGATACCATTACACATTATTCTGTGAAAGTGAATATATTTCCAGATGGTGAGGTGACAAAGTGTGTTCACCCATGCACACAACTGCGATCAGAATTTCTTAACTTTAGAATGCCTTAGACTTTTAGTTGCTGTACTGACATCCACAGCAGGGGTGGAGACAGCCTGTGCAATGGTTGGCCCTGTTGCCTCTGATGCCTTCAGCATGGGTCCTCTGGAGGGTTGAAGCATTGAGGGCCCCAACTTGCTTTGGTTGTCCTGTGGGCCAGCTGCTCCCTCGATGGTGACAGAGGACTAGGTCAAGGGGTCATAAGCAAAGGGGGCTTGGAGGGAGTGGACAACCTCTGGCTGATTCCTGAGTGGTTGACCCAGGGGTGTCCAGCTGCCTCTCCTTCTCCCTTTGGGTGCCCGAGGGCCCCGGCCTGACTCCTTGAGGAGGACACCTTGGGGGACATTGAGGTGCCTTGTTTCCCTCTCGCGTCTCCACTGCAGGAATTCACTCATGGCTATCATGATGGAGTGCAGGCCAGCGCACACCTCCACATTCTGCTGGACCAGGGTCTACATGGTGTCTGCCGCTCTTGCCATGGAGACCTCCACATGTGTACATGTGGGCACCACATCATCAGAGGGCAGGTGGATGCACTCCTCCAACTTGCGAGCCACTCTGTTGAGGGCTTCCAACAGTTCTGCATGATGTTCCCCCACCTTCTGCTGACACTCCAGGATGAGTTGCAAGGTCAGATCCAGAGGCTCATCACCTGACTCGGACCTCACAGCTGCCTCTTCCCCAGTAGACCTCCGAGTGCCGGGGAGCTCAGCTGAACCTGTCTCCTTCTGCTTCAGACCAAGGTCCGTGTAGTGACTACCAGATTGTGAACCCAAGCCTGCACTAGATCTAGGTCCCACCGAGGTGTGTGTCTCTGCGCTGGTGGAGGGCGTGGGTAAGCACTGTGATGGGTTTTCCATGTTGCTTATTTCCAACTCTTCAATGGAGGAGGTGTCCTTTTGGCTGGAGTTGAGGACCTGGATGGAGCTTAGAGACTGGCTTGCTGAGGGTGTCGATCACTGGGCAGAGTTCCCTGTGAACCAAAGTAGAGACAATTAGCACATGGCAGCACAGTCAAAAGCAGGAGAGAGAGCACTCACATTTGTGTTGAGAGAGGGATGATGTGGGGCAGGATTCTCATGAGGGTGTTCGCCGCTGACCTCACCATCAATGCAGGCAAGGTCCATGTCCTCACCAGTCAGCACGATGGCACACTCCTCAAAGTGAATGAGGGGCCTAATGTGGGTCACTCCATCCCAGTCTGGGACCTCTCTCTGCTGATGTGAGCTGGCTTCTCCTGCATGAAAACAGATGGAGAAAGTGTGAGCAGGACACATAGCACTGCCTGGAATGTTTGTGTGGTGAGTGGAGCCATGGACGGGATGAGGATGCAAGCTGGAATTAGGATGCAGATCAGTTGCCTGGGTCAAGGGCCTAATTCCTTCCCGATGTTTCTATGTCTGGTTGTCGACATGACTCAGCTATTCACTGCCTCCAGCACTTCCGAAGCTTCCATTCTTGTTCCATCTCAACAAGTAGTGACATTAGCCATAAGCATTGGATCAGTTCCATATGTATGCCGAAGGCACCCAGCTTTACTTTGCTACTGACATGTGACTTGATGGCTCACTATCCCACCTCATTTAGCATAGGTGCCATAACTTTCTGTGGATCAGCACGATAACACCTAAACCATCCTGTTCAACCGGTACTGATTATGTTGCACTTCCTGTCTGTTTGCTCAGATCAAATTTGATAGTATGCAACTGTTGCCCAGTTTGACCTTGAGCTAATCTTCAAATCTACATTTGCCCCCACTCTCAACTTCACGGCCTTCCTCCCCTTCCTAAATGCTTCTGTCTTCCTACCCACCACCCCACCACCTTCAAAATCCTCCTTCAAAACCTATCATCCTGACTTTAACCTGACCTGCCCAGCACGAATGGGGCAGTTTAAGATCAGGGTCAGTTTTATCCTCCATCCAATTTTATTCTCCATTGACTCCAAGGACCAGGGTGTTAAATGGGCATCTGACTCAATTGCACTGAGCAAATCAGTTTAAAATTAAAGCTTGCTGCTTCAAATGTGTTTTTGAACCATAGAATCTTATGGCACACAAATGTGCTATATAAATGTAAGTCTTTCTTTCCTTTCTATATATACCTTTCATTATCCAATTAATGTTAATTGCCTAATATGTTTAACTGATTATGATGGGCTAAGAACCATTTGAACAAATATCCTATACATTGTAGTTGAAATACTATAACTTGATGGATCAAAATATTGTCATGTTTACAGGGCATTACTTTATTTCTTAATGCTAAAATTTTAATGCATTACACTCCTTTCACAGGGATTTCATTTTTAATGGATTAGCTTAATTTCCATGAAAATGAGTAAAATTAAAATTCCCACAAAAAAATAATGGATTTACAGTAAGGGCAGAACAATTTGCAATGATTAAAAGAAAAACAATCTAGGGACTTAACTTCTTCAGTTATTTTGGGAATAAAGCTCGAATGAAAAAAAGCAAATCAATTGCCTAAAGTTATAAGGGTTGAGGGAAAATGGTGCTCTATGTTAATGTGATTCAAATCAATTCAAAACAAGTCAAGCACATTGACCTCTAAGCCAAAAAAGCAAACACCAAAGAGACCTCTACACCATCGCTGTCTAAAACATGAGCTCATGAATATGAATTCAGGTACTAGCCTCTATATCTAAACACTTCAACTCAGAAAATTGTTAATCACTTTAAACTACAGACCACAATATGAGATTGCATGAAATAATTTCTCTGGTCTCTTAAGACCAGTGGTTCAGGAGGAGAATAGAACCAAAGGATCTGGCTAGATCCATATCACTGTGTCCATGTTTGCACGGATTTTTCAACAGATACTTCAGACCAGCCAAAGGATTTTCACCAACAGGGAGCCTCACTTATAACATTGAGCATTATTTTTCTGTATCTTTGGCTTTCTCATCATTCTGAGCCACTGGAATGCATAATGGAATTCAGGCACGTTGGGAGGGCGAATGATGAAAATTTATTTTAGTTTGAGCCTAAAGGAAGCTCCATGGGCTTGGTACTGCCCATTTTTGGGCGCTACAACCATCCAAAATGGCATCCACTGTACACTGGCACACTTTTAACGTGAAGCATGGTGGATGCCATCTGGTTAAAGGTGCTAGTGCACATGTTTAACATCTGCTAGAAGTATGCAGAGCAGGCAGATTATTACGTCATTGTGCAATGCTGATTTTGTGCCAGTTTTGAAGCTTCATGCTCCAGCCAACACCCTCTCTTAAGCTCGCACAGCTGAACATGGGTTAGCAGTACGAAGGAACTCCTCACCAGTACTATTTAAAAGTATCATCAATTTTTACAGGTTAGTTGCTGGTTGATTTCTTCAGGCTCTTGCTACAATTCTGCGCAATTTTGATGCTTTTCTTAGCAGTTTTAAGTTTTGAAAGTCTCCAGAGAGTTGTGCAGCAGGTGCTGAAGTACTCTTCTCTGACTTCAAGGTTTCTGCGCACACCAATTGCTCCTAGGCATATGCGTACCAGTAGGCCTTCCTTTTGGAAGAGAGTATGACTGGGAGAATGAGCAGCTGCTACGCAGAGATAGACAAGGGAGGAGGAAGAGGAGGAGAAAGGCCCGCACATATTTATCCAGTGTATGCAGGTAACAATTCTCCTACCTGAACCTCGGTGATGATCAATGATTGAGAAGCCTGTGCTTCACTAAGGGTCACTGTAATATGTAAAATGCTGCCACCTCAACTCCAATCTTAGAGCAGCACAAGACCTGCACTGTAATTGGCTGTGAAGATAGCTGTAATTATGAACTTTTATGAGTGTGGTGCCTTGCAGCCTGGCGCTGGAGATATTGGCAATATCTTGAATTTTGCCTTTCATATTGAATAAGGTGGTGGGGGGTGGGGGGTGAGTGGAGAGCAGATCATGGGTGTCACTCGGGCTTCCCATTCAAAGAGCGATAGCTTAAATTCATTCAGCCTTGCTAGAGCCACGCAGACAGAGCAAGCATTTTCATGGTTTGCAGGCTCTCCCATGGAGCAGAGTGCCATTGACACATTACTTTACATGAATGCACATTAACTCTACCATGTACCAGAACCAAAGGGATTCCGCTCCTTCGATGTTTAACTGGTGTGTGAGCTCAGACAGCACATCATGCAGGTCGTGTTCAGCATTCTGGCACCAGTCATGATTCCTTCAATCTGCTGTATTACACTGTGCCAGCTGTATTTCTCCATCAAGCATGATTCATAGATGGCAAGGGCTCTCCACTGATGATGTGCCCCTAATTCGCAATCCTCCCATACCCGTGCAGCATGAATACAATGGGAACCATGCTGGCACAAGAAACTGTTGGCATGCTGAAACAATGATTTCACTGCTTGCAGCCTGCTGGGGGAATCCTGCAGTACTTGAATGAGCAAGCCCCAGGATTCATGGTGGTCTGCTGCATGCCGCACAACCTTGCCATCATGAGGGGATAGCCCTTGGCACTACATATTAGACAAGACGATGAGGAATGTGGCAGTCCTGACTTCTAAAAGGCAACCTATTCACCCAGTATTCTGGTCTCCAGGACTTGGATGAGAGCTGGGGTTGAGGCCAGCACCTCCTGCAGCAGACCCTCGGTGGCAAAGGAGGCAAGCAGATGATAAGGTTGACATAAAGCTATCAATTTAACACAGACAGTGAAAGTCCCATTGAAGAAACCTTGAAAACCCTGAATTCTCTTAACACGTCTTAATAGTGTTCAAGTAAACAAAAAAGGCATTGGAAAAAACACTTAAAAGAAAATAAACTTAGTACAAGCTCATAAAATTGTCAATCAAACAAAGCTAGCAGTTCCCTTCACAGCTATGTAAGCATTCCCCACAGAGATGAATGCATTAGTCAGTCTTGGATGAGGCTATCTGACAAAACAGATATCTGGCCATCTGTTTAGCCTGCTCCTGTTGATACAGTTGCCAGATGGCCTCATTATGAATGTTTGGCTGAACTCCAAGTTCAGAATAATGCCTTCAGAAATAGCTAGATTTTTGCTCCTGGCATTGACTGCCACAACAACTATCTGTTCTCATTGCATTTTCACCATGTGTCTGGAGGGCCTCTGGGAACAGGATTTCACTTCTCCCCTTCACCTCCACCAGGATCTCCAGTGCAATGTTGGAAAACCTGGGTGCCATGTTCAACCATTCCTCTCTCTTAAAGGATTGACAGGCTGGGTCTCTTTTCTCTTGAAAAAGGAGACTGAGAGTGACCTAATATAGGTAATTAAAATTATGGAAGGTTTTAATACAATGGATACTGAGAGGGTGTATCCTCTTGTGGGGAAGAGCGTAACTAGAGGTCATCGATATAAGGGGCAGAATTTTGCCCTTGGTAGGCGGGCGGGCCCCACCGGCTCGGCGGCAGGCAGCCGACCCCCACTGCTGAAATGGGGCCTGCCGCCATTTTGAGTGGGCTGGCCAATTAAGGCTGGGCTGCCCAACAGGAAGCGCTATGCACTTCCTGTGCGGGGGTGGGGGGAGGGGGGATTCCCCCACTGTCAAAGTACACTCTTTTGTGCGCACTGCTCCCTGAGACTAAGTGCTGTCTCAGGGAGATTACTGACAGTCTAAAAAACTTTAAAAATAGAAAAATTAAAAAATTATTAACATGTCCCCCTCATGTGACAATGTCACACGAGATGGGACATGTTAATAAGAAGGACAGAAACTTTATTAAAGTTTTTAAAAACGAACATGAAATTTCATCCCGCCAGTGGATGAGGTTTCATGTATTATCAGAAGTCCGCTGGGGCTCCTGGCCTGCCCACCAGCCTTAAGGTTGAATGGGCAGGGTCTTTAATTATCTTAATTATCCTGTCAATGGCCTCAATTGGCCATTGACAGGTCAGCGGGAGGACAGCTGATTTCACTATCCGCCTGTCTTCCTAAAGATTTAAATGGACCGGAATGACCTCGGAGGTTCCTCCCAACGTCATCCTGTTTCATTTTCACGTCAGCGAGTGGGCCCTGCCCCCAACTCACCAACGGGAAAATGCTGGCCAAGGTAGTTACTAAGAATTCAATAGGGAATTCAAAAGAAACTTCTTTACCTAAAGAGTGGTAAGAATATGGAACTCACTATCACAGGGAATGGTTGAAGAAAGTAGTACAATTGCATTTAAGGAGAAGATAGACAATCATTTTGAGGGAGAAGAGAATAGGTGGTTATGGTTATAGATTTAGAGATGGAAAGATGGGAGGAGGCTTCAGTTGATCATAAACATTGGCATGGACTAATTGGGCCAAATGACCCTTTTCTGTGCCATATATCCAATGAATCCTGTGTAATCTTATACAATTTCCCTGATCAGAACCAGTTCACAAAGGACTCCCAGCACCTACTCCAGCCACAAGGTACCTCCCCTTTACGAAGTGAAGGTCAGATTTTAGTGCTAACAAGCAACAGTTGAGTTGTCTCCTGATGGGTGCAGCCAATCAACGGTGTGGTCAAAAATGGCTGCATGCAAATGAGCAGGCTGCACCAAGATGCCCTGCTGCCTGCATTCCAAAAAATGGCCACAAGATAGTTGCACATCCCAGCACTCCCTTGCCTGCTTTTGGGTGCTGTCCAATTTAGCCTTTCATGTGTCTGAGGCTTTTGAGCTATTGATCTTGATTTGCAATTCTGCAGTGCAGTTTTAGTTCAATAGGCGTCCAATGTTGCACAGCTATGGGAAATGCAGACAAATGTTCTCAAATGATCTCACCAAGTGCCTTATGGCTCCAGCAGGAACCCGACACCCAGATCATATCTGAGTCCTGACTGATGCGGATATAATTTTAAAAGGGCCTAATGGGCCCAGTGGCGAGTTCGGGACCCAATTAGCAGTGATGGGACTGGCCTGGGGGCAGAACCTAGTAATGGAGAGTCCTTTGAAAAGGTGAACTGCAACCATAACTGGACTTGCCATTCACTGAGCTATGGAGCAGCAGGGAGCTCAGGGGGGCAGCACTGACACGGGCAGACACCCTGGGATGGCCCCATGATTTTCGGATGCCTCCCTTGAGGCTTTATGGGACACAGTATCCCAACAGGAGAGAAGTTGTTCCCAGCGTCTGGAAGAATAAATTCATCAAGAGAGACGAGGGGGCAGACCTGCATTAAGGACATTTCCTCAGCCTCACCTGGAACCTAACTTGCTGTCCGTTTGTGCTTGCAGGACAAAATGACGCAGAACCAAATGGAGCAGGCAAAAACTGGCAAAGACTGTTGGAGGGATACCTATTATCCAGGCTCTCATCCTGCAGAGATGGAGATCCTGGAGCTGGCTGCAGAGCAGGATGGACACTCATTATCGGATGTGGAGATTGGAGCGCCTGGCATGGAGATTGAGGACCATTAGTGCTTTGTGATGAGCTCACACCATAAAGGGAAAGCACTGCACCCCTGGTCCATAGCTGAGAGTTTATTATCACAGGACGTAATTGTGCATCTCTCCTTTGCAGGAACATTGCACAAAGATGTGCTGCAGGAAGCCACTAGCGAGGCTCCTGCCATCTCCTCTGATGACGAAAGTGTTCAAGTCTCAGAGGGGCACAGCATCACATCCTGCCCCTGCCCCAAGCCCCAGTGCAGATACACACATCTCAGTGGGCAAAAGCTCGTGATTCAGCTCTGCAGGGTCAAACTCTGGCGAGCACCTCACTGTTGTCAGTTTTTATTGAGTAAATATTTTAATTTAATTTAATTCTTAATTGTTCAATTCTTGATTGTTCAATCTTAATTATCTAATTACCCGATTCTAAAATAACCAATGAAACATTTTAGTTCAGACAAGACAAAACAATAAGGCAATGAAGGCAGACTCTCGAATAGCAAATACATTGTTTTTTAAATTAAAAGGAAAAAGTATACCTAACACTAAACAGATTTTTACAGCTTCAATCGGATGATCAGGCCGATACGAAGTTGCAACATCCCTCAAGCTCCTTTGTTGACAGTAATTGCTTCAAATTCTGTCTCAGGAGCTTCCTTTAGGTGACTAGATAGCAAAGATGTTGCTCGGAGTCCTTACTTTTAACCCCTAAGTTATCATTACCTTATCTCAGACTATGCCTGTGTAATTCTATAATTCGTTAAGTTTATTATTGAATTGTTTTAATTGGAGTTTGACTATCTATGTGCATTGTCCAACCAAAGGAACAATGTATCTTTTGTAGTACTTTTTCTCATCGGGCTGCATAATTGCCTATTATCTGGTCTCAGCTCTGAGATAGTCAAGGCTAGAGCAAGCTGAGCTTAGCACATAATATCTGATTTGATGCTCATCCAAAGGCAGAATCTTACAGCAGTAAATTATTGTACTTTTAAATTACAGACTTTTGAATATAACTCAGCCTTAATAACATAACTACTTGATTAATTAATAATTATTCAATTACAACTTAATTGAGGTACACTACTTGGTCAATCATCTGTTTCTGGCTGCTTGCTAATTATGCAATAATTCTTCATTAATGCATATAAGTGATAATAAGGTGCAGAGTGTAAAATGGCTTCTCTGGCAGAGTGTTGTACAAAATGGCATCTTGAACTTGTTAGTTTACTACAGTGAATATAATATGAAAATAGTCTATGAATGGTGAAATTACACTAAAAGCTACTCCTAGCCCTATCGACACTGTTGAGCAAATGCAGATGACGGAGGCTGTCACAGGCCAAGCCACTGATTGTTGGAGGCCAGGCCCATGCTGCCCTCGCAGGCTGATAAAGGGCCTCTGATGAGGTCCACATTCAGGCTACTGCAGTTGCAGGGACAGATAGGGGAGATAAAAACAAAAAAACTGCGGATGCTGGAAATCCAAAACAAAAACAAAAACAGAATTACCTGGAAAAACTCAGCAGGTCTGGCAGCATCGGCGGAGAAGAAAAGAGTTGACGTTTCGAGTCCTCATTCTATCGAAGGGTCATGAGGACTCGAAACGTCAACTCAGATAGGGGAGAACCTGCCTGAAGCTTTGAGCAGATATGCACGGGTGATTGAAGGAGTCCATTCAGGCCATGACCTCTGCCATGTCTCAGGTGGGTGAGTACGTTGCTTCCCCCGTGGAGAGATTGACGACTGTCACGGAGAGGCAGATCCAGGGGACTGAACAGTGGATGCCTGGTCTCAGCGTGAATCAGCAGACCATCGCTAAGGACACGAGCTCAGTGCACCAGTGGACCAGCGAGAGGTGGACGGTGCCTCTGGACATCCCTCCAGGTGCACCTCCGCTCGAGAAAAGCAGGCAGGTTCCACCCTGCACTGCGTAGACTGAGAATTTTGCAACATGGCAAACTCGAGGGTACCTCTCATTGCAGTCCGAGGGTTGTCAGGGGTTCCCCAACCCTCTGCCAATGACTCAACCTCCTCTAGCGGCAGAGGCAATGGCAAAGGCAGCAGCCACAGAACAGGCTCCTGCGCTGATGTAGGACCCCCCTACTTCCCTGGGCATTCCAGGCCTGTGGCACCCAGTTGACGCCTGCCGCTGTCATTAAAGGCCACAGAGTATGGGGATCAGCAGCCTGCCTCCAAATTGTCTGCAGCTGTTGGGGACACACCTTGCTGCAAACCCACACACATTTTATAAAAGGCACTTAAACACACAACAGTGGCACTCGGGTTTCTGTGATTTTTGGCAATGATGTCGTTGTCTATATTGAATTGAACTTTTGTTTTTCAGTGTTGTTCGCTGCAGTCATTGAGGGCTTACTGATGTTGGGCAGGCAAAAAGTGGGAACGCTCATCAGCAGGTGTGTTGCAGTTTTAATGAGTGTGAACATCAGCTCACCAGACCTGGAAGACCGACGTGAGGTTTGGAACTGAATGCCATTAGACTTTAATTGGCCAGAGAGGATGAACTGTGACTGGCTGGACCTCATTGCATACCTGGCGCTGGAATCGAAGAGGAAGAGGTTTTTTTCTCGCCTCCCTTGCATCCACCTCCACCACTCTGGCATTTGCAGCTGGGAAATGCTCTGGCTTCTTCCTGAGGCTTGTGCTGCCTCTTCCTCCTCAGGGTTTAGATAGTCCTCCTCTTTGCACCATCATCAGGTTGTGTAGAGCACACCATACCACAACGATTTGTGCCATCCTCACTAGATCATACTGAAGAGCTTCCCTGGCCGGTCATGAAAATGGAAATGCATCTTGAGGAGACCTACATAGTCTGCTTGATGATAGCCCATGTGGAGTTGGGACTTGTCTTGTTTCTATCCTCAGCATTAGGGGGAGATTCCTTATAGAGGTTATGAGCCAGGTCTGGTGGGGATAGCCCCTGTCCTTTTGGATCTGTCCATTCATTTATTGCTGTGGAGTGAATAGGTTTAGCATCTGGGAGTTTTGTAGGATGTAGGTGTCATGGCTGCTGGCTGGACATGCAGAATCTGTTTTCAATGGTTGCATACAATCTGAAGGTTTAATGACTAGAACCCCTTTGTGTTGATGCATGCTACCGGTTGGTCTGTTACTGTCTCCCGAGAGAGGTGGAGTCTCCTCTGGCACTGCCTCTCAGATATCAGTAGGTAGGTTATCCTAGTGCAATAGACTCTAGGGGCAGTGGACATCTTTGGCTGCCTTGCCCCTGCTGCCTGGCCTTGTGCTATGTCCTGTGGCTGCTACTGAGGGCCCTGTTGTGGTGTCTCTGCAGCATTGTCTTTAGCCTATTTGTGCACCCCTTCAAGTGCCAGTGGATTCAACATGAGTGGGTGTATGACTTCCATTGGTACATGCCTCCAAATTGACGACAGACTTACCTGGTTATACGTTGTCACTTTAAGAAGTGGGCCTCTGTTCCTTTAGTGAGTGTAGCCACTGTAAGGGCCTGGCCCTCTGCTTCTCAAAGGATTGCTTCCTGTGAGAAGCTCTTCCCCTCAACACCTCAGGTTAGACCTTTACAACCTGACAGTTTTCTGCCTGAATACAAGCACTGCCATGGAGGCAACTCTAATGAACTTCAGCTCCACACTCCCAGCAGCTCTGCCAAGCCTCTCAAAAACCACTAGCTTTCACTGGATGGGTTTCAGCATGCTTGGGAGATTTGTGAGAATTGTATTAAGTTGCACAGCCACCATTAAACCATAATGGCCTCATCTATAAATAGCTTTAAAAGCCTCATTAATGAGCTTAATTACCTTCCCGCTGCTAGTTGGCGAATTGCGCACATCAGCCCCTTCCTACTTCTGAGTTAATCAGGATAGGTTTTCCTGCTGGTGGCAGACTAATGTGTGGCCTTCCCTGTGATTCATCAGGCCTGGCCCCATGCGCCTCACTTCAGCAGACTTGAATAAATTCCATCCAATGGAGCAGTCAGCCCCCACCTCATCCTCAACTACAGCTGAAGAACACTGTAGAACTGGATAGGAAGACAACATTGTTAGGTGCACTATATGGCTTGCTTGGGTGATGTTTTCTCATGAACTCATCCTTTAATAATTATTGTTTATGTCAATGATCAGACTTGCTGATGTCAAAGGGTGACAGAGTTAAGATGGTCGGGGTGGCTTGATTTCCTATAATGCCATCGTCTGTGTTGGGGTGGAGACCTTATTTTAAATCTATTTGGGTGGCAATGGGATCATTCAGATGTGTGTGTGCTTTCTGCATAGTTTCTCTCTCCATTCAGAGGTGGGTTAGAGTTATCCATCATAGAGCTCAGAGCCACTCAAGTGAAATGTTGCTGACTTAGTTTGGCCTTTGTGGCCAAGCCAGACTGCTGGTTGCTGCGAGGCCTTGGTCCTCTTCCAATGCCTAGGCACTGGGATCCTCTGCAGCTCCATCTTTATCCTCCTCTTCTTCCTCCCTCTCCTCCTCTAAGAAAGAGTAGCATTCCAGGTCCTCCTCTTCATTCAGCTCTGGACACCTTTGTATAGGCATGCTATGCAGTCCGCAGCAAATGACCAAACTACAAGACACCCTGGCTGGCTCGTGCTGGAGGGTAACACCGACCAATTTAGGAAACTATAGCACATTTTCAAGATGCCGATGGTCTTTTCCATGCAGGTACGTGTTAGTAGATGCCTTTGGTTGTAGCTCCTCTCTGTGTCAGGGCTAGTACCGGCTGGGCACCAGGGGCCAGAGAGAATAACCCTTAGAACCATAGAATAATTACAGCAAAAAAGGAGGCCATTTGGTTCCTCCTCTCTACTCTGTCCAATGTCAGCCACCCATGCATTCTGAATGTTGGCCTGAAGAGGTGCAACACCTGGAACTTTCAAAGGATGAAGCTCATGATAGCTGCCTGGGAACAAAGTGTAGGCCAGCAAGATGTGCTTCTTTTGGCCAGAGAGCAGCTGGCTGCTCATTGAGCGGAAACATTATCTGTTCAGGGACCTGGCTGGCTGGTCTGTCAGTGCCTTGATGGCTACATGGGTACAACTGATGGCCCCCTGGACTGAAAGGAATCTATTACTGGCCGTAAATTCCAGTGCCCTCTGTGCCTGCATTCCCTTCACTGAGGCTGTGCAAATGTGGTGCAACACAATTACTATCCATTAGTTACCCTCGGGAAAATTCGGATGAAAGGTCACAACCTGAAACATTAACTCTGTTTCTCTCTCCACAAGTGCTGCCTGACCTGTTAAGTGTTTGCAGCATTTTCTCTGTTTATTTCAGATTTCCAACATCCACAGTATTTTGCTTTTGAGTTACCCTACTGAGTTATTCAGGGTCAGCCTGATTAATCGAAATTTGGCCCCCAGCATTATTACCACCTGTGTCTTAATGTTTGCCCCTGTGGAAGTGGGGGTGAGGTGCAGTGATTTGGGCAGGGGCTGGTTGATTGCTGCAATATCTCTGACAGTGCAGCACTCCCTCAAAACTGCACTGGAGTAAGGCCTGAGAGACAGGCCTCCTTGTGTGCTTCCTACTCCTTAACTGGTCAGGTGGTACCCTCCAGTACGAGCCAGCCAGTGTGTCTCCTATTGTGGTTGTTTGCTACGGACTGCATAACATGCCTGTACAAAGGTGTCTGAGCCTGTGTCTCAAAATTAATATGTTTTCTCGCTCTCCAGAACAGGACATCCATGACCTGTCTGATAGCATGAAGAACTGCCGACTGTGAGATGTCAACCAAGTCCATAGCTGATCCCTGGAATGACTCGGATTCATAAAAGTCCAGTGATCTTGATGGTTTCAGGTAGGGGTCTGCCATGGGGGCTGCTAGGCCTGAGGTCATTTCGGACTCGAGCACAAATGTCCGAGGCCATCTGCTTGGACAGACATAGTCTCCTACAGCACTGGTGCTGTCATTTGCAGACTGCTGACATGTGGGTATTACACCCGAAATCTTGGGTAGCACTTCCTTCTGCTTGCAGCCCCTTGATGTGTTCCTCTCATCTCCCCTTACCAGGAGGATGCATATCCTGAAGCTCCTCCTCTCTACTCTGCCCAATGTCAGAGTAGACTGCTTCCACTTCAACTCCCTCAGCTGGTGCTCATTCGTTCACCAGGGCTTCCTCCACCCACCCCTGATGTCCAGCTCATGCCAGTAGCTTCAAATCCCTCTCAAGAGTCCAACCCTCACTATTCACAAAAACAAGCTTCTCAGCATCAGTGATAGGAACTCTGTGCCATTGGTCAAGCTGAGCATTGTTCTCAGCTTCTTAAATAACTTGACCAGTGCATCCATTAGCCCTCATGGTTTCTCCACTCCACGACAGTGACACCCTGACGTTCTCCCAGACACTGTGCTTTCCCCATGCCTCCCGGTTGAAAATCTCAGACTACTCCTCTGAGATCCATTAATGATCTCCAAAACAAGCTCAACAACCTGTTATTTGGAGGCAATGTGGTTTGCTGGCTCCCCCTCTCCCACTCTCCCTTTGAAAATCGCATTGCATTCCGGAGGCATTGGGTTCCAGTGATGCCATCTGAGAATGCTGCTTTCAATGTGTGCCCACACCCGAACTTGCCCTCACAGTCAATTGAAAATCCAGCCGAGGTCAGCTGTGCCTCAGTTGTTTCAGTCTTGCTTCCGAGTCAGGAAGCTGTGGGTTCAAGTTCCGCTCTCAGAGACTTGATAACATAATTTATGCTAACACTCCAGTGCAGGGCCCAGGAGAGAAATCATGGGCCCTGGTGCTTCTCCTGTTTCCCCCAGCCCACCGCTTTAATTATTGAGGGTATGTGAGGGAGGAATGATGTGTGTATGGAGAGAGTAATGTTGGTTATTACACTTGTGAAATGTTCTTCAAACAGGGGCCATGAGATCTTTAATCTCCAGCTGAAGCAGCAAGAGGAGGAAATGGCTCCTTGGTTCACCAGCACCTCAGCCCATGCTATGCTGAAGGCTTTAACCTAGGGGTGTTCTAGTCCCGGAGAGAAAGGGGCTATGAAGCCACATGCTGAGTACTGACGGCCTCACTAAATCTATCCCACCTTTAACACCAGTCAGAGCCATTACAGGAGAGAAACCCCCTCCAGCCCACCCCAGTCTGGGACTGGTTGAACCAGGAACACATTCATGCAGCTCAGCAATATTTGGTGTCACCCAGTCTGATTCCTACCTGCTCTTCTGGCGCCCCCTCCATCGCTCTTCACCGGCCTGCAGCTGCCTTTCCTCCCCTCAAACCTTGGTGGCTCCGGGAGCCTCCAGTGTGTGACCTCACAAAGGACAACCCAACCCGCAAACCGTTCTACACATGACCCCCATCATCACCAATCACCAACCACAGTCCCACAACATGTGACCTCCCCCCATCGCCATGCACCACTGCCCAACACCTCACCATCACCCCATCACTACCAATTGTGAACCAGCAACTGCAAACGGCCAAGCATGTGAACCACTCACCGACAAATCACCGCCCGTCTGCTGCCCAACACGTCACCCTCTACCGTCTTTGGATTCGTATGTATAAAAAATACTTGCTCAAGCCTGGGTCCCCCTCGGGCAGCCACCTCAGTGTTTTGCACCTTGTGCAACTCCATCTCCAGCTTTGCTCCAGTGCAGTTTTGAGGGAATACTGTACTGTCATCCACACCCCTGCCCAAATCACTGCACTACACCCCCACTTCCACAGGGGAAAAGCCTAAGGACGGAATCGTCCCAGATTTGCACTAAGTGTGTTAGCAGGCGGGGAAACCGACGTTTTATCTGCCGGCTGCAATGGCAGTTTCTCAAGCCATTTTGTCCCAAACCTGCCGCATTAACGATGCATTCCCGGGAAACACACCATTTCGATGGCGGGTGGGCTCTCATTCGCCCACCATGCCATCACCTCGCCACTTCATTGCCATATTTAAAGTACAGCCAACCACACACATCTCAGTGCTTGTACTGTACAAAAGACATTGCCCCGAAAGGCTAAAAGACTGCCGGCCCCAGGTTTAACAACACGTCCCTTGAATGCCTTTTGGATGATGTGGAGGCCTGCCCTGTGATGTCCTTTACCCCCGATCCGGCACAGGACGGGCAGCAACATCACCAATATGGCTTGCGAGATGGTAGCAGCGGTGGTCAGCGCCAATGCCTTGCAAAACCCAGTGCTGCAAGATGATGAATGATCTCCTCCATTCTGCCAGGGTAAGTCACTCTTCTCGTCACTCTCAACTCTCACACTCACAAACCCATCACACATACACAAGGCCCTCACTCGCTGCCATTTCAAGGGATATCCCCATTCACTCTCTCACACACACCTTCATTACCCTCATCAGTCCATCACTCAGCATCCACATATGCCAGGAATATTTATCATCTGGTCTGGCAGGCATCCTGCTTACAGTCTCTCCATCTCTATTCATGCAGGACAAGCTGGCACACAACAAGAAGGCGAAATACCTGAAATGAAGGTCCTCACGGACTTTGAAAACAGAGATATCCAGCTGGCTGGCCGCGATTTGGACTGGCCCTGTCCTGACGGTGAGGTCAGTGGTTCTCTACCAAGTGAGGATCTAGCAGTGCAACATCCATCAAATAATCATGTTGTGAGTGATGTGTCCTGTTTCATGCACTAATTATCTCTCTTTGCTTCCACAGGCACATCTGGGAAACAGCCGACAGAGTCCATGACCCAGGGCCTCCAATCAAGCCCCGAAGAAACCTCTGAAGAGGAATCTGGAGGCACCATCCCTGAAGTCCCGTCACAGCACTCACCCACACCCTCCACCAGCGCAGAGACACACACCTCGGTGGGACATAGCTTTAGAGTAGCCTCGGGACCACAATCTAGTGAGCACATCGCACTTTCTGATCTACAGCAGGTGGAGGCAGGAACTTCCCAGGTTCCCAGCTCTTGGAGGACTGCTGGAGGCTAGAAATTTGCTGAGTCCGATTCAGATGACGAGCCTCTGGACTCAGTCATGTCACAATTACTGGAGTGGCAAAAGCAAGCTTAGGAACATCAGGAAGGGATGTCCACTGCACTGCTCAGATTGCAAGGCACAATGGAGGAGTCTGTCCACCTTCATACAGAGGTTATAGCACTGGCATGGCAACGCACTGAGGTCAACACATGATAGCGGCCACCATGGAGACCTTGGTCTAGGACATCGCTCCTGCACTGCTGCAAGGGCTGAACTCTTTTGCTTTTGCCAACAGCGTATACACAAGAGGGGTGTGGGGCAGTGTGACCTCACTCCAGCTACTCCTTCTCCAGGAGTCAGCCAGGGGCCTTGGTCACCCATAGGGAGGAAGATCAGCAGGTGCACACCCTGGGGCCATCCACCCACGTGACTCCAGGAGTATCCAGCCCATCCAGATCCCCTCTTCCAGTGACCCCAGCAGCTCCAGCTCCACAGGCCGAGGAGCTTGCCACTGCCACACAGCAGGACCCCAAAAGCAGGCCGGGGCCTCCAAGTCGTGGACCTCCAGAGGACGCCCACCAAGGTCATCACAGACAGGGCATAGCAGTCAGCAGGCTGCCTCCACCTCCGTTGTGGATGCCTGGGGAGAACCAAGATGTAGAGGCAGGGTTAGGAAGATGTAACTCTTTCGAGTACAAACCTGTTTCCATCTGTTTTTCAGATGCAGTTACATTGTTTCATAGTTTGCCAGTGTGAAATTTGAACTCTTGATCTTGGGATTACAAACCCAGTACCATAACCACTTGGCTATTTAGGCCAAGTGTTAAGAAGATGTAGTTGCACAGCCTGGGCACGGGTGTTAATCACTTGCACATAATGCTCACTACTGTAAATAAACTCTCAGTAATGTCTCCCTGCCTGTGGCTCCTTGTTCAGATGAGCAGTATCCATGTCACTCAAATGTGAAACATTTCTGCACAAGATAAAGGCAGGTATCTCCCTGTGCTTTGTGCAGCCTTCAGACCAAAGTGATGGTCCAGCCTCACACTCCCTGGACACATTACTGATGCCTGCATCTCAATGGTGCTTGTCATTGCTGCCAGAATGTTGTGGGCAGAAGCCACTGAGTTCCATCATTCTCTCTGTGTGTTCTCAGCACCATTGAGGTGGGGCTGCTCCACATCTCTTCAGCATCTGTGACCAGTGGTGCTCCTGAAGGGGTCAAGTGCTGAAGTTGGACAAAGGATCAGATGTTTTTAAAGTTTCATGGCTGCATCTCGATGATATCACCCTGATTACAGAGCACAAATGAGCTGCCCTCAGCCAGACAGGATTCAGCCATTCTCAGAGGCTATGTGAAGATTTATGGAGTGTCCTCACTGCATGTCATCATCATCTTTCTGCAATCGAGCAACTATTAGGGCCTCCACTGCATCTCCAAGACAGGAGAATTCTCATAAATGATAGGTGCATTGCCATAACCCAGACTGGAGTCAAACGTTCACAGATGCAATGTGAGGATCTATGGTGTCTCCTCACTGAATGTTGTCATCATTCTCCACAAATCTAGCAGCTATGAAGGCCTCCTGAGTGTATCTGCCTTGCCTTGCCAGTGCGAGGGCCTCATCCCCATCATCTTTGCCTTCGAGGACCTCCCCACCCTTATCACCATCGACATTCTTCTCATCAGAGGAGGCCTCCAGCTCCTCCATCTCCTCCTTAGCCAGGTCCTTTCCCTGATGTAGCGTCAGGTTGTAAAGGGCGCAGCAGGCGATGATGATGTGTGACACCCTCTGTGGACTGTATTGCAGGGCTCCACCAGACCAGCCCAGGCCTTGGAACCTCACTTTCAGCATCCCAATGGTTTTCTCCACCAAGCTGCGAGTTGCAACATGAGCGTCATTGTTACTTCACTCAGCTGCAGTCTGAGGCCACCGCACGGTGTCATCAGTCACGTCCTCTCTGGGCAGCCCTTGTCCCCGAGGAGCCATTTCTGCAGCCTCTGTGGAC
The DNA here is from genome assembly GCF_017639515.1 of Carcharodon carcharias. Classification (NCBI taxonomy): domain Eukaryota; kingdom Metazoa; phylum Chordata; class Chondrichthyes; order Lamniformes; family Lamnidae; genus Carcharodon; species Carcharodon carcharias. The sequence continues at coordinate 199,597,860 of NC_054469.1, forward strand.
CCTGGAAGAAAGGTTCATGGCTGTGTCTCCATGATATGGACTCTGATCATAGAGCACAAGCAACCTGCCCTCAGCCAGACAGGAGTCAAACATTCATGAAGGCCTATGGAATGTCCTCACTGCATGTTGTCATCATTCCCCTGGGATCTAACGACTATAGGGCCTCCACTGCATCTCCATGACAGGAGCATTCTCACAGAGGGTGTGTGTGCTGCCATAAGCCAGACAGGAGTCAAACGTTCCTAGATGCAAAGTGAGGATCTATGGTGTCAGGAACCTGTGACCGACTGAGAATATAGGAGTTGTGGATACTCTCTGGAAACCGTGCGCACACCTGCAGGATGTTTGTGATGGTCACACACCAGCTGCACATTCAGTGAATGGAAGCCCTTGCAGTTGACATAGTTGACCGCTTGTTGTGATAGAGATCTCAGTGCCACGTGAGTGCAGTTGATGGCAACCTGCACCTGTGGGAAACCCAAGATCGCTCTTGCATCCTGGCTCTCCTGGTCCCAGGTGAAATGTACAAAGCTGTGTGCCCTCGCAAAGATGGCTCCATGACCTCCTGGATGCATCTGTGGGCGGAGGCTTGTGATATCCCACAGAGGTCACCTGTGGAGCCCTGAAAGGAGCCACTGGTGTAAAAATTGAGCACTGTGGTCACTTTCATGGCCACCGGTGGTGGATGCCCTCCACATCCCCTCCAAATCCTACAGCAGCTGGCAGATGTGACTGGCCAGTTCTTTCAACATGCATAGTCTTCAGCAAACACGTGTTGTCGGTCAACTGCAGGAATGAAAGGTGACGTCTATAGACCTTGGGTCTAGCTAGGTGCCAACCAGCGATGGCTCGCTGTGGCTCTTCAGCGGCGTGTGCGGGAGCTCCAGCGGCCTCTTCCGGAGGGTGCTGCTCCTCCCTCTGCGCAGCCAGGCGCCTCTGTCTCTCTCTTCTCAGTCACCTTCGCACCTTCGCTCTCTATACACTATGAGGCATATGGCTAGATCACCAGGCTCGATGCTGCTGGTGACTCCTCCTGCAGGATGAACGAGAGAGACACATTGGTTAACATGGGTGTACTAAGAACCTGTCCTGGTTAAGTGTGAAGGCCCCTTAACGCTTCCCAGAGAGTGCTGGGCACCACTTGGATTGCCAGAGCTTAGTGCACTGCATGGCTCCCCGAAACCCCACCCACCTCCACTCAACTCCAACTGACCGATTGGTGGCAGCTTTGCCCATTGGACTGCATGCTGTGCTCCCAGCTCAGGCGCAGACATTCTCTTAACCCGTGCTGCAAGGCTGCATTGTTAGCGTGAACCATGGGGGGTGCAGGTCCAAACCAGGATGATGACATTGCAAGGGACAGTGACTGCCTCCACTGGTGAATGTTCCATGGCCAGTTTTAACAAGGAGATCGTACAACATGCCCAGTCGTCCAGCTGTTCTGCAGTCGACTAAAACGCTCATTAGTTTGCAGTGCCCGAGGGGTGAAACCTCTGGAGCACTTGGTGGCACTTTCATTCCTCTGCGTTGCTTGAGTTGGCAGATCAGCCGGAGACCCGACTCTACACATGTCAACATGGCTGTGTCTGAACTGCCTCAGCTGTGGAGGAATGGTCACTTTATACAAGGTTTCCCTATTGCATGGCCTCTTCCCTCCAACCAACCCTGCATGTGCTTGTGCACTACCTTCAATCACAGGGCGACCCTTGGCCCCCACTGTCAACCTTGAAGTTGAACAGGTGACCCTCGCAAGTGCTGTGCAATATTACTGTGCACACACCTCCGAGTTCCCCTCAAAGTGCAGCCCGCCAAGTGCACGCCTTTTATATAATGTTGTGAAACAAGGCGGCATGATTGTGGATAAGTGATCCAGCGGGGGGTGGGGGGGAGGGGGGGGGGTTGGGAATGATTCCAGGGGGCTGGCCTTATAATGATATACAGATGTATTACAATGAGGTTCCCGACGTCCAATGGCGGTAAACGTGCTCTGTCAGCAATGGGCGTAGTGGAGCAGATGATCGCAAACTGGTTTCATGACATAGTGAAAACAACTTCTGGCCTTCTCACCATATTGTTTGTTCATGCAGCCAAGCATGCCCCATGCCAGTGGGCACGGGAAATTCCACCCTCATTCGCAGGTGGTAATAGTGCTGGGAGCCATATTCAAATTAATCAGGATGACTTTGAAAAACTCAGTAGGATAACTCAAAAGCAAAATACTGCAGATGTTGGAAATCTGAAGTAAAAACAAATAATGCTGCAAATACTCAGCAGGTCAGGCAGCACTTGTGGAGAGAGAAGCAGAGTTAACATTTCAGGCTGTGATCTTCCATCAGAATTTCCCCTAGGGTAGCTAATGGATAGAAATTGTGCTGTACCACACTTACACAGCCACATTGAAGAGAATCTGGCCTCTAATTGGAAACAAATTGCCAAAATAAACCTAAGTAACATTATTCATGAAGCATACCATTTTCCATTGAAATAAATGAGGTGTGGAACCCAGTCTTTTGAGTCAAATGGTGTGCACCTGAAATGTGACTTGGCCTGAGCTACAGGGAGCTCTTTTTATGGTTTCGGATCATCTGCATAGGCCTGGTATCCCCCTGATGCTGGCCTGCCACTTGGTAAGAAACTGAAGCAGAAGTGGATGTCAGTCAGTGGTGCAGGGCTGTTGGTCCACAGCATTGGGAATGCCCATTGGTTTCAGGGCCTTCTGCTAATAAAACAGCAGGCAGACCATTCTGGGCCTGATGGCCCTCCTACTGGCCCTTCTACAGTCACCAGGACTTTGATCCCAGTCCAAGCTCAGGGTCTAAGGTCATGGGAACAGGAGTAGGCCATTAAGCCCTTAAGCCTGTTCCACCATTCACTTAGGTAATGGCTGATCTGCATCTTAACTCCATCCACCACCTTGTTTCCATTTCCCTGAGGCATTTGCCTAAAAAAAAGACTCTCAATCTCTGTTTTGAAAGTTTCCCTTTTAGCATTCTGGTGAATATGTGCTGCACTCTCTTCAAGGTCAACGTAGCTTCCTTAGGTGTGGTGTCCAGAACTCAGTGACCAGTCCCTGGTTCGATCCTACTCTATGCTGAGATTATTGGTCTCATTTGTGATGCGCAAAGGGTATTAACCTTTGACCTCAGCATCCCTTGATAAGAGAAAGGAAGATAGAGTGTCTGCTCACTTCTGATATCTACCCAAGGACTCCAGTTGGAAATGTGTACTTGTAGAGGTTGGGTGACATCAGAAATGTGCTGGGCTGTGATGTATTCATGGTCGAATAGCATTCCAGCACTCAAAATCTAGCTGCAACAATGAATGATTATTACTGGGGTGGGATATGAAAGGAAATGGGACCCAGCCTGGGGCTGGTGCCTCCAGGAGATGAGTAAGTATGGGAAAGGGGGAAAATAGACTTAAAGAAGACAAAGGAAAGCAGCAAAATGCTTATAAATAAAGCTACATTAGAATTGTCTGTCAGGAAAGCATTTTATTATTCAGAATTTCCACAGTCCTATTTTGTCAGATCTGTCAAGTAGTTTAGCTTTAAACAGCCACTTAGGACAAGGTAGAAAGGAAAGAGCTAGAGAGAGCTGGTTGGTTGAAATACTGAGCATATGCCATACATTTTTTATGTGAGTTACTGTTTTGTGACTTGTTTACTTAAAAGCAAAACCTATTTGAGCTACTTTTGCTTGTAAAAGCTTCATTATTTTCTAGCGTTACTATCGGTTATGTTATTCAAGGCAGCAGAAGCTGCTGTAAGATTTGGAACCTTTGGTTCTAAGTGCCATACTAAAACTGTGAGCACAAGGGTCAATAATAGGTTCAATCTTTAACATCATATTAATGTGAACAGGCGGACAGAACAGATGAACATCTCTTGCATCTCGGCAGGGCTTATAGCTCAGGAGTTCTAATGCTAATGGGTGACTGGCAGGTGGGTAATCGAAAAGCCACAGATGCATTTGGTAGTCCGACGATTGATGCAGACATTATTTTATGCTTGAGAAGTACAAATGTACTGTGTCACTCTTTATACTCATCAGCCATAATAATAGGAGGGCCCCCTTCCTATTTCTCATCTACATGCTGGCCCTCGCTGATATTAGTCAAGAACATAGTATCAGCTTCTACAGCTATGCTGATGACACTGAGCTCCACGTCAACTTCACCTCTTTCAACCCCTCCACTGCCTCTGATTTGTCGTGTTGCTTATCAACTGTTAATTTCCCTATTAAACATCTCCGACAACTCGCTGTTCCATCGCATACCTCTTTGACCAAGCTTTTGGTCACCTGTCCTAATATTTCCTCATGTGGCTCTGTTTCAAATTTTTGTCTGAAAACACTTCTGTGAAGTGCCTTGATATAGTTGTGCTATGTTAAAGGTGCTTCATAGATGCGAGCAGTTGTAGTTTTTTTTAAAATTCCCTGAATTATGTAAAGGCCAGTCCAAAAGTTCTTGGATAGAAATTCTTTCAATCTCATCGACAACAATTCTGGATAAGCACATAAGGGAGAAAGGAATAGAAGGGTATGCTGATAGAGTTAGATGAGAAGGGCTAGGAGCATGTGGAACATGAACATTATGGACCTGTTGGGAAAAAGCATCAAAGTCTAGTCGATGTTACCCGATTTGGGTGTTTCTGCCAAAATTGGGAGAAGAATAGCCTGACCTAGTCATGCTCACATGTTCAGGCCTATTATCCAATGTTCCGGACTCTTCCATCTTCATCTCTGGGCATGTCCTGCAGCCCTGGCAGGGCAGACCCACCAGAGGTAGCATCACAATCCAGGTGCAGTTGCTATACTGCCCTCCCTCGGCTGATGACTCAGTGCTCCTTCATGTTGAGCACCACTTGAAGAAAGTACTAGGATAGCAAGTGAACTGTGTGTGGGTAAAACTTAAACGTTCGTCACCAAGAGTGGTAAGAAGTCTAGAAGTTTAATGAGATGTGTCAAAGAGAATCCCAGGAAGAGAACCAGACACACATGTGTGATGGGAGACTCTCCTTCTGCCTAGATGAATGCAACTCCAACAACACTCAAACAGCTTGATACCCTCCAGGAAAACACGGTGCTTAGTCAGCACCCTGTCCATCAACATTTATTCTTTTCACCACTAGTACTAAGTGGTTGCAATGTGTACCATCTTCAAGCTGCATTTCAGCAATCACTAATGTTTATTTGACAGCACCTCCCAAACTTGTGACTCCTACCACCTTGAAGGAAAAAGTTAGCAGGTGCAGGGTAACACCAGCAGCTGTAAATTCCCCTCCAAGTCACACATCATTGTATCATCATTCTTTCAACATTGCTGGAGCACCCTGCCTACCAGCGATGTATGAGCACCTTCATCCCATGGTCTGTGGCAATTCAAGAAGGTGACTCACCGTCACCTTTTCAAGGGCAGCTAGGGATGGGAAATATGTAAATATTTGTTTTCCCACCACTGCCCACATCTTGTGAATTGAAAAAAGAATGATTACCAAAATAGTAGAACTCTCAGGATACTGGTTGCAATAGAGGAGAGTGGGGATCTAACTTGGATCAATGACAAATGTAAACTTGGCATTGTATTATTTCGCTGTTTAATCTGTAAATTGAGAATCCTTTCTAAATTCAACATATTCTGTCAGTTGGGTTTTTGATATTGATAATTTGCTTGAAAGCCGGAGTGGTCAAACCACTCAGGTTTTTAGCACCCAATGCTAAGTTAGGTTACTGCAAGCTCACTGAATTGAAAACCCTGGAACCATCCATCTAACAGTGTGTTGGAGAACTTTCTTCACTGGGACTGCAGTGATTCAGGGAGAGGGGCCAGTGGCAGCTTCACAAAGGTGACTCAGGATGGTCAATAATTGCTGGCCTTGCTAGCTATGCACATATCCCAAGAATGAATATATTTACAAAAAGCATACAACTCTGGTACTTATTGTGGCGAATTCTTAGAAGTTGTCAGAAAATGGTGAATATATTGGAGTGGAATACATGAATGTGGAATGAACTGAAGCTGTTGGGTGCCATTACTTTAACCCTAAAACTACAGATGACACTGAGGTGTTGGTTTGCATTGAAAACCTGGGAAATTTTCTGATTGTATTATACATGATTTGAATCCTTCTCCAAGCTTTTATTTCAGGGATAATTATGTCCCCAAAATATAACACATGGCTATTTTGTTTTTAATAAAGGAGCTTGTGTTGATGGAAGAATATGTTGGCATCCTCTGCACTGTTAGATTTTTCCAGCCTAACAATGTGTTGTCATCAAGGACTGAAAGGTTATATTCAGAGCAATCATTTCCTTCCTGTGGCGAATGTTAGTCAATTTTGTTTCATTTGTAGCTTTACCTTGTGGCATTGTGCTTAGAACCAGCAGAGGGTGCTGCGGCCTGGATCAATGCAAAATCCTTAAATGAAATATTAAAGAACAAAATCACTTACGTGTTGTTAGGGCCCTCAGAATACCTCAATATTTTGAACATCATTTTTGTGTTGATCAAGGTAAGAGACATTTTTGGTTCTGAAGAATGAGATAATTGAGGTACCCTGTATTAGCATCAAGTGCTCGCAGGTTACACAAAAATTAACTTTTTTTTTCCAAGTCTGTAGCCGGGCAGACTGAGCTTCTTGTGTGCAACAAATCGTGGAAATCAGGCGGTTTAGAGTACTTGTCTGTACATTTAAATGGAGGAAAATCCGGAAGTTCCTTTTCAAGTAGATACTCCACTGGCCCAATTTTCCATATGCCCTTGGTCCAATGTCAGGGTGAGCTCTGCAATAGGACTTGGTCTGTCTTCCCATCATATATCTGGTTACGTAGAAACATAGAAAATAGGAGGAGGAGTAGGTCATTCGACCCTTCAAGCCCGCTCCGTCATTCAGAATGATCATTGCTGATCCTCTATCTCAACACCATACTCCTGTGCACTCCCCATACCCCTTGATGCCTTCAGAATCCAGAAACCTACCTATTTCCTTCTTAAATATATTCAGTGACTTGGCCTCCACAGCCTTCTGTGGTAGAGAATTCCACAGGTTCACCACCCTCTGAGTGAACAAGTTTCATCTCATCTTGGTTCTAAATGGTCTACCCCATTTTTCATGTAATGGATTTTGGAATGTGCTACATTTAAAAACAACTGTGTTTTATGTGTTATGTTTAAGAGCTGTGTTTTAGAACAAAATGAATTCTCACACATTTTAGCTGTGGGGACAGGCTGGGTATGAGGGGTTGGCTGGGGGTGGTGGGTGCATGATGTGCGTCTTCCTCCTTGTTTTCCATAACGCATGGAGATATTAAGCAATTTGTTACCTTGCCTAAGCTGGCCTAGCAAATTATTTACATCTGGGGAATGCTGTGGGAATGTTTCTATTCATGTGAGTGCACTGAAAGTTGCCTGTTGAGAATATAGCTTTGAGAACAGCATGGTATTCAATTTAGTTGACAGGCCTACTGGTGAACTCCTAAGTGGGGATGGATTTGGAGGCCTAGTCTTTCCATTCTGTGTGTGTGCAGAGACAGACTGGAGTCATGTGAATGGTTTTAAACAGGAGACCAGAAAGTGGCTGGATTGAGTACATAGGTCAGAGGTTGCAGTAATGAGTTACATAGAAATGAAGGTAATGCCAGAAAAAACAATTAAGTCAGCCCACAAAGAGGACCAGGCATGTGGCTTTTGAGGGGGGGAAGGGAAAAATGAATGAAGTTAAATTTGTTTACAGCTACTAAGTTGTATATCTGCTGGCTGTGTGTAAAATCAAGCAGATTGATGATTTGTATTTGGCCTCACCTCGTCTTTTTCAGTCGTTCAACTGAAAGATTAAAGAAGTGCACATGAGGGCACATGTGAGAAGTGTCGCTGACAATTTTAAAGCATTACCTTTTATTGCCCGTGATCAAATATCTTTGTATATGGATGTGTGTATTTTCTTACCCTCACAGTGACCGAGCCAATTTAAATAATTCAGCAGTAAGCTTTTGTGTATTAAAGATGAGGAAAATGTCTTTATTTCTCACACGCACCTGCCCTGAAGGTTAAACAAAAGCTTGATGTCTCACTCATTCACACTCCAACACACACAAAAGCTGGATGCAATTGAAGGTAAAACAGTAATTATAAGAATGGAATTTAACTCACTCCCTCTATTGTGGTGGGCCCGATGTTTCTTAGTTGAGTTAATATTTTAGCTGTAAGTGAAGACCTTGAAAAACAGGGATTTAGTTCCACTGGAGGTTGAGAACACAGGTGAACTTGGTAGGGGAACAGGTTAGAGGAGAGAGAGTCCTTGTTCCTCTTGCAAGGTATGGCAGATACTTCAGCTGCTTAGCTGACTGTAGTGGCAGATGGCTCTTTGCAGGACTTTCTCTCCCTGAGGGAAGTTAGTCTTGAAGTCTCTGAAAATGCTTCTCTGAAAAGCAGTTTGAATTTTCTGCCCTACCCTTAGCAGGGACCCAAGTTGGTCACGGTGTCATATCAGTGTTGAGTTATGGTCCCAAATAAGGGATTGTGGTAACTTAATTAACAACCTGAAGTTTTCTCCCACCTGTGGCTTCAGTAGCCACTTGAAAAGGCAAAGTCACATTTTTGTAATGAAGCTGTCAGCATGGTTTCATTTGTCTCCTGGCCTGACAAACATTGAGTCAGTGTCAGAGAGTGAGTTCACTTTGCTCTCTCTGGAGACAAGATTATATTTTGTAATCACAGCAGGATTTGACAATATTCAGGAGCCATCGTAAATTTCAGTCTTTTAAGGTGCAGCTTTTAAAAATATAGTTTTCTTAAAGAGTCGCAACATCAGTACGGCTGTGACAAAGGCATTATATTCAGTTCAAGGAAGCCTGATTCTTATAGTCCTGGGTTATTGTATGATTAGGTGTCAGTCAGTAATATTTGCATCTCCCAAACTTGCAATCTCTAACATCTAGAAGGGCAAGGTCTTGAGGTACAAGGGAACACGATTTCTTCCAAGTTCCCCTGGAAGTCACACACCATCCCAACTTTTACATATATCACCATTGCTTCATCATTGATGTGTCAAAATGTTGGTCATTCTTACCTAACTCGATTGTTACCTTCTTCACACAGGTTTCAGTGGTTCAAGAAGAAGGTTCATCACTACCTTCTCAAGAGCAAACATTGAAATACATTAGTAACATGGACTTGGGTATACAGGGTATAATTCCAAAGTTTGCAGATGACACAAAACTCAGAAATATTGGTATGATCATCAGTTTAGTTCAGAGGCTTTGGAGGCCGAGAGCAGGATTTTCCAGCTCCGCCCACTGCCGGGATCGTGCATTCCTGCCACAAGTCAATGGACTTTTGGCTGGGCCGCTAAACCACGACAAGACCAGAAAATCCCAGACCTAGTCCTTCCATTTCCTGCGTATGCAGAGTGATGTGAATGGTCAGGTTTTAAACAGGAGACTGAAAAGTGGCTGCAGGACCATAAGGAGGAAGAGTAAGGAGTAGAATAGTAAGTAATAATGATAATAGAAAGGAGGATAGACAAATGGGCAAAATGGGCAGACACATGGTAGATTAAATTTAATGTGAGAAGTGTTAAGTGATTCTTGTTGACAGGATGATGGAGGAGAGGCAAAATAAACTAAATGGAACAATTTAAAATGTAATGCACGAATAAAAAGGCCTGGAGTGTACGTACAGATGTCTTTGAAGGTGTCAGGAGAAATTCAGGGGACTGTTAAAAAGTCACATATGATCCCTGGATTTATAAATAGAGGCAGAGGGTGCAATCGTCCCAGATTTGCACTAAGTGCGTTAGCAGGCGGGAAAATGGATGTTTTGCCTGCCAGCCGCAATGGCGGCTTTTCACACCCTACCGTCCCATTCCGACCTCATTAATAATGCATTCCTGGGAAACACGTTGAGTCGCTGGCAGGGCAGCTTCTGATTCACCCACCCCACCACCATCTCAGGTCTTCAGTAAATTTGGTGCCACATTTAAAGGCTGTCCCTGGACAGAGCTAGAACTCTTCAAGGGATAGGAAGCTGCTGGGAACAGATTGCTGCCAAAGGAGGGAAATACTCTGCTCCCAGATTTAGCAACGCCTCCCTCAAGCACCTACTGGATGCAGTGGAGGCCAACCATAATGTCCTCTACCCCCAGTCTGATGAACACCTGCAAGCAAGGTTACAAAGCAAGGTGGTGGCAGCGGTGGTCAGCGTCAATGCCCTCAAAAGAGGACAGCCACCCAGTGCAGGAAGAGGATGAATGGTCTGATCTGTTCTGCCAGGGTAAGTCATCGCTCTAAATTCACACACTTACAAGCCCATCACACACCCACAGGGATCTAACACCCCAAGGGACAACACCGCTAACTCTCACACACACCCTCACATCTTCATCAGGTTCACATCCTCTCGAGCTCACATCCTCATTCCTTTCCATAACTCCGCTCACCACACAAACATTCCAGGCAGTGCCATGTGTCCTGCTCACACTCTCTCCATCTGTTTTCATGCAGGAGAAGCTGGCTGACAATAGCAGAGAGAGGTCCTGGACTCGGGGGTAGAATGGCCCATGTTAGACCCCTCGCTCACTTTGAGGAGCGTGTCATTTTGCTGACCATTGAGGACCTGAACCTTACCTGTGGCAATGGTGAGGTCAGCGGTGAACACTCATGTGAGGATCCTGCACAACATCATCCCTCTTTAAACACAACCATGAGTGCTCTCTCTCCTGCTTTTGACTCTGCTGCCATGCACTAATTATCTCTGCTTTGGGTCACAGGGAGCTCTGCCCAGTGATCGACACCCTCAGTTAGCCAGTCCCTCAGCTCCATCCAGGTCCTCACCTCCAGCCAAGAGGACACCTCCTCCATTGAAGAGCTGGAGATAAGCAGCCTGGAAGACCCATCACAGCGTTTACCCACACCCTCCACCAGCGCAGGGACAAGACACTTTGGTGGGACCTATCTCTAGAGCAGGCTCAGTTTCACATTCTGGTGGTCACCACATGGACACGTGTCTACAGCAGGAGGAGGCAGGTTCAGATGAGCCCCCCTGGCACTCGGAGGACATCTGGGAAATAGGGACCTGTGAGGTCCACGTCAGATGATGAGCCTTTGGGCTTGGCCTTCCAACTCATCCTGGAGAGTCAGCAGAAGGCATGAGAACATCATGCAGAGCTGTTGGAAGCCCTCAAAAGAGTGTCATGCGACTCAGAGGTGTGCACCCACCTGCTCTCTGATGAAATGGTGCCCACACGTGTGCATATGGAAGTCTCCATGGGATGGATGGCAGATGCCATGGAGATACTGGTCCAGCCGAGCACGGAGATATACACAGACGTGCATTCCATCGCGGTAGTCGTGGGTGAGTTCCTGCGGTGGCAAAGCAAAATGGAAACGTGGTACCTTGACGTGACGTCCTCCCAGGGGCTCCTTCCCTTCAAGGAGTCAGGCCGGGGCCCTCAGGTGCCTGAAGGGAGGAGGAGCAGCAGCTGGACACCCCTGAGTTATCCACTCAGGAAGCTCAGAGGGTCTCCTCTCCCTTGGGCCCCCTATGGTGGGCCCCTCAACCTCATTCCCTGTCACCGCAGAGGGAGCAGCTGACCCATAGGAAGACAGCCAAAGCAAGATGGGGCCCTAAAGGCCTCAGGAGTCCAGAGGACCCACACTGAAGTCATCAGAGGCAACAGGGCCAACTATTGCACAGGCTGTCTTCACCCCTGCAGCGGTTATCAGGGCAGCACCTAGAAGAAGTGGTAGGTCTAGAAAAGTTAAGAAATTCTGATCACAAGTGGTTGCATGGGTGAACACATTTTGTCACTTCATAATCCAAAAATATATTCACTTTCACCAAATAATGTAATAAGGTGTAAAGGTGTCTATTACCCTCATTTTCAGGCTCCGGAAGTCCTCCCCCTGCATCCCCCCTCCCCCCAACTAGTAGTTCAGATGCACGCAGCTTGTGTGGCAGGGCTTTTCAGAGCCTTGTGCAAACATTCTCCCACACACGCGGAGCCTTCCTCCATCACACGCATCTCACTGTATTGAGCATTTTCAATGCTGCCTGCTGGGCTTCTCTTTCAGTTGTCCATCAGAGATGTCCTGCATCTCCACCCACCCACCTATCGCACTCCCATGCAGCGCCTGTGCCTGACCAACATGAGGCTCCGCTCACTTCCAATTTCAGAAGCACGGTGGTTGCTGAGTATGTTTTCAGCTCGCCCTGTCATTTCCCCCATCATTGTTGACCCCCCTGACATCACCTTCCACCTCCCCACTGTCACCTAACAGCCAGGACTCTTTTCTTTCCAGGATGTCCAGGTAAACGTGCACATTCCCTATCTTCCCAGGAATCCCACCCCTATCCACCTTGACCTCCCTGACCTCCTCCTTCCCACCCCAGGGTCCATGTCTGCCTCCGACTCCCCACAAACCATCTTCACCATCCCTATTACTGCTACCGTCGCACCCTCACTCTCCCACCCTACTGGCTCATTCTGCCCTCTCTCACTCTAACCATTCCTCCCTATCACACCCACCTTCATTTTGTTCTCCAGGGTGCAGTCATTGACTCCACACAACCCTCCCTTGCACGTTCACCTGAAAATCTCCCCCCCACCCTTACCCCTTCCTCCACCCTTACTCCTTCCTCCCCCTGGCTATCTTCCCCCCTCTGAATTCCCTCTTCCCCCTGGACTCATGCCTCCCCCTGGACTGCTGCCCCCCCTCCCCCACGCCCCCCCCGAATTCCTTCCTCCTCAGAAGTCCTTCCCCCCTCCAAACTTGTTCCCCCCTCCAAACTCCTTCCCTTGCACCTTCCTCCTCCCTTACACCTACCTCCATATTTGCCACACTCTCCCCATTTGATCCTCCTCCCTCCATACTCCCTACCAACCTCAACCTCATCCTTCCCTGACAGTATTATTACTCCCCTCCCAACCTCAACCCACCCACCCCGAAACACCTTCCTCTCCCAGTCAAACCTAGAACTTCCTCACCACCCCCTGTACGATCACCCATAGCAGACCATGGCCAAGACACTGATGTCCCAATGCAGACCCCAGACATCAATGGCGACCTTCCACCTTCCGTGAGCTGCTTCGTGGCAGAGCCATGTCCATGAAAATACAGCCACCATGTGATGTACGTGTTCCTCCAGGGTCTGGTAGCTGTAGGCTTCCAGCATCTTCTGCTTCTCAGATGTCCATGATGTGAGCAAGGCCCTAATGGTAACTCCCCACTTCCGCACGTTACACTTGTCAAGACGGGATCTGCACCGGTGTGTTTTCCCACCAACGTGGGTTATAAATTTGATGAGGGAGGATGATTCCTGTGAGCAGGCCTTATAATGATATGGAGATATATTAAAATGAAATTCCCGATGTTTGGCGGCGGGAAACACAGCCCGCCATCAACGAGCAGAGCAGATGATCGCAAACTGGTTTCATGATGGCATGCAACTGATTTTTGGCCTTCTCACCATATTGTCCACTCATGCCCGCTATGACCACCGACACCGACAGAGAAGGAAAATTCCGGCCATAGATTATAAAAGCAAGGAAGTTATACTAACATGGCAGGAACACACTGGATAAAGCACTGGTCAGATTGCAGATGGATAATCATGATCAGTTCTGGGCATCAATCTTTCAGAAGGATGTTAAGCCCATTGAGATGATTGTTCTTTATTAATTTACAGGATATGGGTGTCACTGGCAAGGCCAGAATTTGTCGCTCATCCCCAAGGTGAGAGGAGATTTACTAGAACGGTAACTAGGGATGAAAGACCTGTTACATGGAGAAATCAGAGAAACTGAGACTTTTCTCCCTACAAATAAAGTTAAGGGGTGATTAGATAGAAGTGTTCAAAACCATGAAGGATTTTGATGGAGGAAGTAAGGAGAAACAGTTTCCAGTAGCTGAAGAGTCATTAAGCAAAGGATACAGATTTACTATAATCGGCAAAAGAACCTGAGACAACATGAGGAAAATGTTTGTGCAGCAAGCTGCTATGATCAGTGTCGCGAGGCTAATCATAATGTGATTTTTCAACTTGCAACTGAATGGAAATTTTTGCAATTTGAACTGAGACAGAGCAAACTGCTGAAAACTGCAAGGTCACATTCCAAGGTAAAGATGAGAGACAATCAAATCACCCTCAGGGGAGTGTGAAAAGAGACATTTCCTATAGCCCAGACACCCATCGAAACTTCTAACTGTATAAGGAAGAGATGTTAAAAATGCAAAGCATTGGATATTGAAACAATGGCTGCCACAGACAGTGTGATGACTCAATGGAGCAGACAGGTCTCAACAAGAAAAAGCGAAACTTTATTACAAAGAGCTTTTCAGATGCTACATGTTCGGCCAAGACCCTTGTCAGGAAGCCCCGCACCCCCAAATTGTCCATGCAAAGGGCTCACTGGTCAAGTCTCCACAGAACATCAAGTGACCCCTGATAGACAGCAGGAGGGGCTAAACCCTCAGTTACCACAGACAGACACACCCAAAACCTCTTGGAAATACACAATTGATGGTGCACTTGTCTGTCAGTTTATGTAGCCCATCCAATCTTATGGTTGGCAGATGGGCGAATTGGTCAGGCGGCCTTTGATCTTTCATCAAATCTCATCCACGGGCGGGATGAGAATTCTTTGTTGAAATGAAATATAAATAAATTTCTGTGGACAGCATTTTCAGTAGCTAAATTTTCAAGCAACTGATTGTGATGCGTTGGCACTTTTTTTTCAGTTTTTGAAACCTTTATTTTTGCTGTTTCAGATCTTCAGTTCCCTGAGGCAGCCCTCTGCCTTCTCTCAGCGCTCACCCACGCCCACATTGAATTCATTGCCTGCCCTCTTCCCACCCCCACCCCAGCAGCGCTGAGCCTATCAGCGCGCGCACTTCGTGTTAATTGGCCAGCCAGAGTGAAAACGCGGTCAGGGGCCAATCAAGGCCGGCAGTCCGTTTCCCGACCTATCCCAGGCCTGCCGATTGCGCCCGCCCACCCAGCCAAAAATTCAGGCCAATGTTGTTGAAGGCTAGGCATATGCTCATGAAAAAGAATTTGAAATCTTTGTTGTGACCAACTGAGGAGGTTGAATAGAGGGGAGCCAATTCACTCTTTCTCACCTGGCTGTCACTTCAGTAGTGTAAGGGTGGTGGAAGCTGATTCAATAATAGCTTTCGAAAGGGAATTTCATAAATACTTGATGGGGAAAAATCTGTGGGGAAGGAGAAAGGGAGTGGAATGTATTTAATGGTTCTTTCAAAGAACTAGCGCAGGCATAATGAGGAGAATGACCTTCTTCAGTATTGTATTATTCCAAGGTTCTATGATTCTGACGAGGGACATGCAATAAATGCTGGCATTACCAGTGACATCCTCACCCCAAGAATGGGTTAAAAAAAAAACAGGCACATGTCTGAATATTAAATGCTCAGACTGCCCATGGGAGAGTCCATCACTTCTGTATCTGAGAGAATATCAAGGGCAAGCCAGAAGATTGCAACACTCCTCATGGAAAAGTGTATGCTCATCCTTTTTGTTCATTTGAGAAGGGAAAAGAGCCATAAAAGGCACAGGTCATTTTCATCATTGAAATCAGCTGACTTGATGATAGATTTTAGCATCAATTATATTGCTGTAATGTATGTTTATACACAAAGGCTAAAACATCGACCAAGCAATTGTGCTTTGCAAAAGTAAACATGTGTCCCTTTTTAGCATTGTCAGAGGAAACTGTAAAGGGGAATAAGGAAATGGTAGGGTAAACAAATATTTTGTGGGAGGTGTTTAATGTGGGTAATTGCCAGCATCACCTTCTTTTGGGAAGTCCTGCCGTATTAAGTGCCCATCAGGCACTTAAGTGGACAGCAATGGGCCTTTCATGGGATCAAGCCCCAAGGGAGGGCAGGGGTTCCGCCCCCTCCCTCCCCCATCCGCCCCACCCCCTGAGAGCTGAAGGCTGATCAGCGGCCAGCAGTAGCCACACATTGCAGGCAGCGCCAGTGGGAGTTGTGGCTGCCGTTGGCAATGCACAGAGAGAGAAGCCCAGGATCACTGAGCGAACCAGGCCACAGGTGAGTGAGGGTGGTATGGGGGCCATGGGGTGAGGGTCATGGGGGAGGCAAGGGGGTCAACAGCAAGGGTGGACGGGTTGGGGGGGTAGGTGGTGGCTCTCAGCAGAGTCCCCATTTCCTGATGGCGGGTCTCTTGATCAGGCACTAAGTGCGTTTGAACAAGGAACCCTCTCAAGACCCCGGAACAGGTTTGCCTTTTGGGCTTCCCGCAAGACATGTCCCCTGCCTGCCACTGGCTGAGTGTCAGCTATTGTGGGATGAGGCCCATTTAAGGGCATTAATTGTCCACTTAAGAGCCTGAATTGGCAGTGGGGTGGGAGGGCATCTGCAAGCCTTCACTCTCTGGAATTAATCAGGGCAGAGGTGAGAGGGCAGCGGAGCACCCACCTGACATCCTCCCATCTGACTAAATGCCCCCACCCATGTCCAAGTTCACCTGGGGGGAGGGAATTAAATTCTGCTCTGTGTCTGCCTTTGCATTGGAAGAAACAAAGAAAATATTGGAAATTGTGGAGAATCAAGGATCTAATGAAAGTGAGGAACTTAAAGTAATTAATATTGGTAAAGAAAATATACTGGAAAAATTAGCGGTACTAAAAGCTGACTAACACTTTGACCCCTATGGCCTAAATCCCTAGACTTTTAAAAGTGGTGGCTGCAGAGATAACGAAGAGATTGACTTTGATCTCCAGAATTCTTTAGACTCTGGAAAGGTGCCTGCCATGGATGCGAAGAAAGCAAATGTAATCCTGCTTTTCAAGAAAGGAGTGAGAAAAAAAAAATAGGAAACTATAGGCCTGTTCGTCTGACAGCTGTAGTAGGGAAATGTAGGAATCTATTATTAATGACATAGTAATAGGGCAATTAGAAAATCACAATACGATCGAGCAAAGTAAATATAGTTTTATGAAAGGGAAATCTCTTTGTTATATCTATTAAAGTTTTTTGAGGATGCAGCCAGCAGCATCGATAAAAGGAAGATCCAGTGAACGTAGTCAGTCTGGATTCTTCAGAAGGCTGTCGATAAGATGGGATGAGGTGCCAGATTTTCTTGTCCCGAATCAGGATGGAATGGAGGCAGGACGGCAAAAAAAATGGCAGTGGTGGCCTGGGAGTCTTTCAGCCACTCTGCTCCTGACTCTGGGGGAGAGCAGGTGGTGGCGGGGGTGGGGGGGGGGGGGGGGGGGGGGTGTGGTGGTGGGGGGTGGGTGCAGTGGTGCAGTTGTTGGTGGGGGTGTGGTGGGTAGGAAAGAGAAGTGGCCACCTTATCAATCGGGTGTGTTGAAGTTTTTAGGGAGCTTGTTAAGAGCTCGCCTTCTGACTTCCTGAGATTCGGACGTCTCTTAGCCTGACCAGCTGCAGCCTGGCAGGAACAGGGGTGGCAGCACTGAGACAGTTTTATTTTATAGGCAAAAAGGGAAAGTTTGGACAAAACTGAATTTGGGCTACTGAGTAGCAATGAAATTATAATAACTGAACTTTCACTACCCTATCCTGGGTCCCAGTTCCCCATTTACCCTGGACACTTTGAAGGTAAAAATCCTTTCATTCTTTTTAAAGCCTGGATGGCAGCCACAACAATGGCTACTAATGTGAGCCAGAACATAGCCCACTTTGCTGGTCTCCCACCTCTACTTCTGTATCCCGCTGCTCCCCTGCACACCCCAGCCCCCCACCCGCCCCCCAAGGAAATAGTTGCCGGCGAGCCAGTCTCTAGGGTCATTAAGACCCTGACTCCATGAAAATTGTGCTTCACGGTAGGGTGAAGACAGAGGTGGGAACATGGCGTGGGCTCGGTTCCTTCTCCCACTTCCTGTGTCCAATGGAAAAATCCAACCCTAGGGCTCAAGGAATCAGGGGTAATATATTAACATGAATTGGGGATTGATAAGTGGACAAAAAACAGGTAATAATGTAGTGTAATGAGTTATAGAATAGTTATGATAATGAGTGACGTAGATCGTGATGTAACAATGACATCGGCAGTCATGTGCTAAACACTCGGGAGAAAGGGTGGAACAGTCTGTACTCGTGAGAGACATATCCTTATACAAGGTACAAATAAACCAGTGTGAAGTAAATACCAGACTAGGACTACAGTCTCTCAAGATAAGATAGGCCACGCATACCAAGAAGACAGTAACCACACCATTGCTATAAGAAACAAATAGAAATAAATGGGTTTTTGGGGTTGTAATTATTGGAGTGCTGTAAGGATCAAGGCTTGTGCCTCAGTTATTTAGATCTTATGTCAATGACTGAGATGAGGAGAAAATCCTAGTTTACAATAAACAAAGCTGGGTGAAAAAGAGGCTGTAAGGTGGACATACAGACGCTGCAAAGGGATATAGATCGATTGATTGGGCAAGAAGTTGGCAGGTGGAGTATAATCTAGGGAAATGTGAAATTATTCATTTTGGTAGGAAAAGCAGAATTTTTTTTAAAAGGCGAGACATTAGTAGATGCTGGGATTCAGACGGAACTGGGTGTCCTTGCACACAATACAGAGAAAGTTAACATGCAGGTACAGTAAGCAATCAGGAAGGCAAATGACATGTTAGCCTTTATTGCAAGGGGTTTGCAATATTATATTAAGGAAGTCTTGTTGCAATTGTATGGGGCTTTGGTGAGCCCACACCTGGAGCACTCTGTACAGTTTTAGTTCTACCTAAGAAAGAATACACTTGCCTTTGAAGGGGTGCAATGAAGATCCACTAGATTGATTCCTGGGATGAGAGTGTTGTCCTATGGAGAGCGGTTGAACAGAATGAACCTATCTCCTCTGAAATTCAGAAGAATGGGAGGTGATCCATTTGAAGCTCATTAAATTGTTGGAGGCCTTAACCATATTGATGTTGAGAGTCTGTTTTCTCTGAGTGGGGAGTTGAAAACGAGGGATCACAGTCTCAGGATTAGGGGGTCGATCATTTAAGACTGGGATGAGGAGAAAGTTCTTCACTCAGAGGGTCGTGAATCTTGGAATTCTCCACCCCAGAAGGCTCAGTCACTGAGCATATTCACGACTGAGATCGATCGACATTTTGGGCACTCAGAGAATCAAGGGATATGGGGATAGGGTGGGAAAGTGGAGTTGATGCATAAGTTCAGCCATAATTATGCTGAATGGCAAGCAGGTTCAAGGGAATGAATAGTCAGCTCCTTCTTCTGTTTCTTATGTTCTTATTCAGAAACAACTCCTTTAAAGCAATTAGTTACCAGGGACACACAGGAGCAGAGCAGGAGGAAAACTGAAAACCAGGCATAAATCCAAACTGTAAAAACGTTATATATTTTATCTTCAAGGAGATCATAAATGAGGTGGTGATTGTTTTTAAAGCAGAACAATAATCCCATTTCTTTATTTAAAAAAAACCCAAATCATTGCAAGCAAAAGAAAAACAGAAAATGCCGGAAACATTCAACAGGTCGGGCAGCATCTGTGGGGACAGAAATAGGCCCAGAGTTTTGCTCTGTAACTGGGTGATCAGAGGCAGCTCAGTGAACATGACCTTTAAAAATGACTGCCTGGATACCGGGTCTTCGGTCTGGGGTGGGAGTGTGGGGGACTGGGGGTGCTGGATTAGAAGTCGGGCTGGGTGACCCGGGAAGAACTGAAGAGGATGTTGGGTGCGGAGATGGGCCAGGCAGAATTAAGGCCTGCCGCGGGGCTCTGGCTCTGTGTCCAAAGTATAAAAATAAAGATTAAAATATGTAAATCCCTCAAGCCCCTCACTCTCCTGCACACCCCCTATGCCCAGTCCTTGCCAACCCATGTATCCCACACACTCCCATAAACTCTCATAGCTTTGATGCCAACCTATGGCCCTCCACTCACCCCCATGGTCCTTTATAGCCTCTATGCCAGCCTTGTGCCAACTTATGCCAACCCAGGCGCCCCAACTAACACCCTTTGTCCTTACACCTACCATGCCAACTCACCTAGTGTCCATCATGAGCAGACCTCAGTTCTCATGCAGAAGTGAGGCAGAATTTTACTCCTCATGGGTGGGTGCATGCATGGACCCGATCGGACGTAAAATAGCGTCAGAAGACATTGGGCAAACGTCCCGAGGTCATCCCGCACGCCCGCAAACTTCGGGTTGGTGGGTGCACGGGTTTCGGAGCTGCACCTGCCATCAATTAAAAGGCCACTTAAGGCCATTGTAAATCCAAATGATCCCAATTTTATGTTGTCCATGCCTTCTGTTACCCTGGCGATGGGGGTTGTGCTTTCTGCTGGTGGCACCTCCTCTGAGGAGGAAGAGAGGGGCCAAAAGGACAGGAGGCCAGGTGTTCCAATGCAGCTTCCAGGGGAGCGACCTGTGAGAGGAGAAGCACAGACACAGGGGGCACAGGGTAGTCCAAGGCGGAAGGGGCCATAGAAGATGCCACTATCCTGCTACCAGGGGTTACAGGCGGCAGCTATCTCAAGATGTCTGAGGTGCAATGCCAAAGGAGGCTCTGCCTCTCCAGGGAGACCGTGAACTCTGAAGGTCACAGCGGCCCTCAACTTCTATGCCTTCGGCTCTTTCCAGGAGTCAGTGGGTGATCTTTGTGGAGTGTCCCAATCAGCTGTCCACAGTTACATCAAGTTGGTGACAGAAGCTCTGTTCAGGTGGGCACTTAGCGAACCAGAGGTTTTGCAGCGATTGCTGGCTTCCCCCGCATCCAGGGTGCAATAGACTGCACACATGTGGCCATCAAGGCGCCAGTGGGTCAGCCAGATGCCTTTATCAACAGAAAGGGCTTCCACTCCATGAACATCCAGATAGTGTGTGACCAAAGGATGCAGATTCTGCAAGTCTGTGCAAGATACCCTGCAGCTCCCATGACACTTACATCCTCAGGCACTCAAAGGTGTCAAGGCTATTCAGTGCTCCAGCCTGACTGGGTGGATAGTTGCTGGGTGACAAGGGCTATCCGTTGAAAAGGTGGCTTATGACACCTCTCTGCCATCCAAGAACAGAGGCAGAGCAGCATTATAATAGGAGTCTTGCCTCCATAAGGGCAGTGATATGCCACCATAGGTCTTCTGAAGATGTGCTTCTGATGCCTGTACTCTTCAGAGTGGGTGTCACTGGTAGTGTTTGCATGCTGCGCTCTCCACAGTCTGGTACTGGCAAGGGGGGACCCACTGGAGGAAGAGGATCTTGACGCAGCTCCACAGGCCACAGAGGATGAATCCAGTAGAGTCAGAAGAGGAGCATGGTGAGGAGAAAGCTGAGGGTGGGGAGGCAGACCTCTGTATCCTTCAGGGAGGCAGAGACGCCAGAGAGGCCTTGATCCAAAGCTCCTATAGCTAGGCTGCCAAAGATCTGCTTCCACCTCATGCCAGGGCTGCCGCCTCCTTCCCAGATGTCTGAAATGAATCTTTAACTTGAACCCAAAGCCCACTCATTGCCTGTGCAATAAAGTTTAGAGCCACTCACATCCAGCATTACATACTGGCCTACACTGCACCAGAAAAAAGGTGAAGAATACTCAGGTCATTACGACAAAAACAAAATTTATGTAACTTTCACAGTCAAAACAAATTAACATAACAATCTCTGGTGCTCATTTCCACACCAGTAAACATAAACAAAACATTACAGAACAGAAGATCACTCATGACCAGTCCCTCTTGTGCTCATGGTGCCTTAAATTTACATTAACGGATGCTACGTCTTGGTGTCCCCACCTCGCTGGCAGCAGCATTGGAGACAGCTGCTGACTCTGCTGTCTTGTTGGCCTTGATGACCTTGGCGGTCGTCCTCTGGCCAGTAGAACCTGTGCTGGCCCTGCCTGGGAGGGAGCAGCCAGTGCCATGACTGGCATCTCCCCAGTCATCGCAGCCTCATCCGATGCCAAGGTCACTGGCAGAGAGGCGAGGAGCTGCTGCCATCACCCAGAGCACCCTGAGAGGACCTGGCAGAGACAACAAGCAGCTCATGCGCCAATGTGAGGTCGCTCTGGACCTCCCTGCTCTCCATTAATGGATGGGCACAAAGCTGGGATACTGGGTGCCTCATCCATCTCCCACAATGGCGCTGACCACCTGAGGTCATTGCCTGTGTGAGAGCTTACAGTCTGAACGTAACCTCAGGAACCTCTGATTCTGTCCCTGGAGCTGCCTCTCCATGAGAGTTGCCACTCTCTCAATGAAGGAGGCAGTGCGCCCGGCCATGAGAGTCAATGCAGTGCTTATGCTCTGCATGGACTCCTCCACAATGGAGACCATGGTACGCAGGCCCTCATGGATCTCTGCCAGATCCTCCCACACATCTCGCTGGACATCCAGCATCTGCTACCTAATGAATGACTCCAGAGAATCATCATCTGACTTCGACAAGCATCGCCCTGGTCTCCAGCAGCCCTCCAACTGCCAACGCCCTGGACACTTTCTGCCTCCAGCTGCACCTCAAGCGAGTGTGAAGTGTCCTCACCACTGTGCTCGACATTCTAGCTGAAGACCTAAAGCCCACCGAGGTGCTGGTATCTGAGCTTGTGCATGGTTCAGAGAGCAGGGGTGTGACAGATGCAGCTGCAGCCCGCCAGTCTCCTGGCATTAGGGTGGCTCTCCGGGGAGCTGCGAATGAGTACCTTTGGTGAATTTGAGGGACAACAATGACATGTCATTAATTTAAATCCTCACACTGTCACTGTGCATGTCAGGCACCCTAGTGAGACAATGGAGATCTGCATCATGGTGCCCTCATCTTTCAATGATCAATGGGGAATCCAGTTTTGAGGCTCCCGTTAATGAAGTGACCAGACAAGAACGTTTGCACCTTCCAAAACTCTCACCTCAGTGCACTGCACTCTTACCGTGGTCTGACACCTCAGCCTCTCCGTGGTCAGTTGACCGAGGTACATGGCGCCCTCCAGCTCCGAGGCATCCTGCTCCAATCTTAAAAAGATTAGGAGGTTTGGGGTCCTCTGTCTGTCCATGACCTCTCCATGTGTTTATGGCTCACCTTCTCCTGAAAGGATAGAGGAGCGTTGATTATTCCACTCCCTATCTGCAGCGCCATTGCAGCCTGGCCAACCCCACGTGAGGAACATCTTGCAGGGCAGGCCTGAGTTGTGGCCCTCAAGCCACAAGGCACTCAGTCCAAATGGCCAGGGCTCACCCCCTTGGCCAGCTCCGGCAGCATTGCCAGTTGGACTCAGACTCTAACACACCTGAGATCCATGGAAGGATGGCCAGCCCTTAACACTTCACCACACCGATCCATGTCAACATGTTACTCACCCTTTCTGAATGCAGCAGGTTGTTGAAGCTTTTGCGGCACTGCACCCATGTGCGCCACACAACATCATGGCTGCCAACCTCGGCTGCCACCTGCTCCCAAGCTCTTTTTGTTAGGTGCAATGGTCTCCTCCTTCAATCTCTGGGGACAAGGGCGTCCCTCCTGGCAGCCACCTCCTCCAATAGCACCACGAAGCTCTTGTCCAAAAACTGGAGGCCAAGTGCCCATCGACTTGCTTCCCCATCTGGCATCTCCGGCCGCAGTTGAGGCCATAGCTTCGGCCTTCAGCACGCAGAAGGTATGTTCTTCCCTGGCAGCCTTCAAGGCGCTGCCTGCGCCGTTTTTAAACCGCTCGCCATGTCACCATTGGACCCGGCGCCCGACACGGCCCTTCCCAACCATTGGGAAGACGTGTTTCCTGCTGGGCTGCCTTAATTGGCTAGCCAGTGTAAAATCGCGGCTGTGGGCCAATCGCAGGCGGGGGCCTGTTTCATGGCCAGTCCTGGGCCTGCCAATCATGCGTGCCCATTAAGGGTAAAATTCAGGCCTAAGTGTACCTCTCCAAAGACTCTTGTTAGCCAAACCAATCCACAAAGCTCGGAGCAGTTCTTACCTGTTCTAAGCTGCACATGCCGGGTTTCACACTCCTGCCCTGCCAAAATCCCACTTCAATGGAGGCAGCTGGTGATTTAAAGGGCCAGTTGCCTCCATTAGCTACCCATTTGCGAAACACACCCCGCTACCATTCCCGCCCCTGCGAAAATGGGAGGTGCTGTGTTCATAAGCGTGTCTTACAATTTCCGCCTTTCTTGCCATGCGGAGAGGGTCTCCGTCATGGTGAAAACCTGGACCAGAGTTAACGTTGCAGGTTAATGGCCTTTCATCTGGAAGATGTTAGAGGTTAACAGTTTTTGAGTAAGTGCGGAGCTAGGGAACAAGGCAGGAGAAGAACAAAAGGAAAGGTCTGTGATAGAATGGAGGGCAGAAGTGATTGAATGACAATTAAGGGATGATGGTGCAAGGCAAAATGGGTCAGTAATGGGGCAAGAAAAAAAACAAAAGATGGGGTCCAGGGGAAGTTCAAATTTTTACAAGAGACTAGCAGAGGAGATAGGAGCATCATAAATTTGCCAAAGAGGGGAAGGGTCCTGTGACTGAGAAAGTTGCAGAGAATGTTTGCAACTGCTGTTTCGATTTAACACCCGGCCCTCAGTTCCTGTTAAACCAGCCAAGTATTTACTCATTTCTTTAGCTGAAAAATATTCAGGTGGTCCAGCACAAAGGACAGTCCCCGGCCTTTTCCTCCTGCCAATCCTATTCTGCCCAGCACAAATACCAGTTTGTCATTTTGACATTGAAAACCTCACAAAGCCCAGCAACATGTTCAAACAGACCTTATTCCTCCAGCAAAGCTTATTTCCACCATTGCACACTGTTCTGGAAAAATGAACCAGGGCATGCTTAAAAAAAAAATCAAAGTTAATGTTGCCTTAGATAGATCTCCAAGCGTGAAGCAAAACCATTCAAAATCTGAAAATCAGCATTACTGCATCAGGTATCCATTACCACAGGGAATATAGTTTACAGCAGTTGTTTGGCTTGGAAATTGTAAAAATAAAAATCACACTTTGCTGCCTGTCCTTGGTGTATCATTTATGTATTTTTCCTGCAAAATATGACAGCACTGCTTGCTATGTAGGGAGAATGTAATTCCCACTGCACACTATGTCTGAAAAAAGCAAATCTTTCCAACCATTTCAGGGCTATGAGAAAAGAATTGGGTAGCTATTTCAAAGAGCCGGCAGAGACAGATAGGGCCAAATGGCCTCCTTCTTGACACCTGAGGTTAATTGCACATCGAGCACAATCAACGTGCGTTCACAAGGGAGGGTTTTCATTCATATTAAGGTTAGAATAGTACATAGAACTTATAACATGGGGACTGGCCATTCTACCCAGCCTGTCCATGTTGGCATCTAACCTTCGCGCAAACAAATTATTCTCATCACATTGACACACCCTGTCCCAAATCTTTTTAATTCCTTTTTCTCCATCCACCTATCCAATCTAATCTTGAATGTTAACCTGGTTTTTGCCTCAGCTATTAACCCAGAAATTCACTATCCTGGCCGTGATCGTCACTGGATGTTTGGGATGGGAAATTGTTACAAACAAAAAAACTGCGGATGCTGGAAATCCAAAACAAAAACAGAATTACCTGGAAAAACTCAGCAGGTCTGGCAGCATCGGCGGAGAAGAAAAGAGTTGATGTTTTGAGTCCTCATGACCCTTCAACAGAACTCTGTTGAAGGGTCATGAGGACTCGAAACGTCAACTCTTTTCTTCTCCGCCGATGCTGCCAGACCTGCTGAGTTTTTCCAGGTAATTCTGTTTTGGTTTGGGAAATTGTTACATTTACCAACATGACCAGCTTCACCTTGATGAAAAAAACGATCTGCATCACATGCACCGATTTGAATGCTGTCTTCCAAGTAGCCGTACACACCAGTGACTGTTTTTTTTCAGTTCTTGTACAGGATTTATCAAAAATAACATCCACAGGGACACATTTAAATAAGAGTCAAGGGCTTATCATTTAATAAAACTTTCTGGAGCCCTGGTCAACATTTACTGCAATTAGCACTACAAGCTGATATAGTCCTATTTGGAGGCAGTACAAAAAGGATTTGCAGCAAATTTACATTAAAATGAAGTAAAAGCAATGTTTCCTGCGGTTTAGATATTTGGTAATGTATTAAACCATTCAGACAAAAAATAATTGTAAAGGAATTGAGCTTTCAAATAACCATCTACATAATGAAATTTTTTACAGCTAGCCTGTGATTGTCACACTTCAAATTATTCACATACAAAGTGCATTTCCCTTAGTGGCCTGTGAAATATCACATTAATAAAAAAAAGTAACAAAACACTTAAATGAATAATACTGATTTCCTTAAATATTACAGTAGCTAGGAAAAACACCAGTAAAGAATAAACAAAGATCGCAGAACTACCTAATAATAACAGCACAGAAGGAGGCCATTCGGCCTGTCATGTTTGTGTCAGTTCTTCATAGGAGAATTTACCTAGTGCCATTCCCCAGCCTTTTCCCCATAGCCCTGAACATTCTTCCTTTTCAGATAATAATCAAATTCCCTCTTGAATGCCTCAATTGAATCTGCCCCATCACCTTCTTAGGCAGTGCACTCCCGATCTTAACCACTCACTGCATAAAAAGATTTTCCCTCAAGTTTCCATTGCTTCTTTCTCTAATTACCTTAAATCTGAGCCCTTTTGTTCTTGATCCTTCCACTAATGGGAGCAGCTTTTTCCTATCTACTCTGTTTGGACCCCTCATGAATTTAAATATCTCTATCAAATCTCCTCCCAACCTTGTCTTGGCGAAGCGAAACAGCCTGAAATTCTCCAATCTATCTGCATAATTGAAGTTCCTCATCCCTGGAACCATTTTCATGAACCTTTGCTGCATTCTTTCGAATGCCTTTAATTCTTTCCTAAAGTGTGATGTCCAGGACTGGACACAAAACTCCAGCTAAGGATGAACCAAAGTTCTATACAAGTTTAACATAATCTCCTTGCTTTGCTACTCTAAGTCCCTATTAATAAAACCCAGGATGCTGTATGCTTTAATAACTGTGATCTCAACCTGCCTTGCCACCTTCAATGACTTATGCACCCCCTTTAAAATTGTATCCTTTATTCTATATTGTCTCTCCACATTCTTCCTACCTAAATGAATCACTTCACACTTCTTTGCGTTAAATTTCATCTGCCACATATCCACCCATTTTACCAACATACATCCTTTTGAAGCTCTACACTATCCTCTTCATTCATGATGTTTTCAAGTTTTGTATCGTCTGCAAATTAGGTCATGAATACATATCAGGAAGAGCAAGGGTCATAACACCAACCCTTGGGGAACTTCACTACAAAACTTCCTCCAGGTTCCAAAAAGAAACAAATCAAAGTGAAAACCTTAAGGTCTCAACTCCAGTTTCTCCTGCTGGAAAGTGTATGTGGAAGTTGGCTTGGGCTATGAAGAGCCTATATCAACACCTAGGGCTTACAGATGAAAAATAGTCACTGGGTAGGAATTTGGCAAAAAAATAGAAAAATTGGCAAAAAATTTGCCAGGAATACTCCAGAATGGAACTGGGATGTGTTTTATTTCAGTTCTGTTTTACATCAAATCACAGTGCAGAAACACTGATGGGAGATAGTGGTTTTCTTGTAATTAGATCATACGCCAACACACCGCCAGCCCTACTTCTGTGTGTAAATCTCCATGGGAGTAATTTTGACTGAGGACAGTATTGAATCAGCTGCTCATTGTACACTAATCTCCTGATTTTCATTCCTAACAACTTCAATGAAAAGGAAAGATCATGAGGGATTTAGCAAATCACGTGTTTTATACTATCTTCCAAAGCCCAAGTTACTGTGTTACTTCATGGTCATAATGCCTGCTGTTTTTGCCATGCTGCTGGACCTAAATAGTTCCTTATATCTCTGGATTGATGAATGTGGGGTAATTAAAAGATATTGCGTCCAATTTTATCTTAATTCATTGAGTTCCTGACATGAATTCTTCAGTTTTTAAAGTGTGTTCAAAGCCACACTGCCCTTATCAACATCATTCACCAGCTGTTTTAATTCAGGTCTGCCATAATAGAATAGGAGTATAATTGGAGTGTGGGAGTTACCTTACAATGAAGCTTTAGACCTCCCTTGTCCAATGCTTCCCCACCATGCTTGATCGTGATCACCACTTTCCCCATACTACTTACCTGAAATGCTGGAGATCGTTCCACTAGCCCCTGGCAATGTCCACCTACTGCCTGAATCCATGCTCCTGTGGACCAGACAGTGTTTTCTGCTGGTTGGACAAGGAGTTGGGGCCCAGAAGTGAGGCCTAGGAGTTTATGGGCAGAGTTTTCCGCCCCTGCCCGCGGCTGGGATTGTCCGGTCCCACCGAAAGTCAATGGACTTTTGTCCGGGCCGTCGAGTCTCCCATGACGAGTCCTTCCATGGCGAGGTTGGAAAATCCTAGCAATAAAGCTTGCATCTAAAAGTTAGAAACCTGGGCTGCTCATTATTTGCTAGATATCTCTAAAACTTTCCAGTGAAAACATTAACCAGATATTCTTGCTAAATTGTCAACAACTTCTACCACTTCAGGTCAGCATTTAAGATTTCTTATCAAACAGCATGATAACACAATGCTTGTTGTATTCAAGCAATAATTTTGTTCCCAACTGGTCACTTGTAATGAGTCTTTAAATAAATTCATAGTTGTAATGACTTGATGTACCAGGCAGTTTTTTACTTGAAACAGATAACTTTATTACAGAGATCTTTTCAGAAGCTACATACTTGAACCAGGTCCATGACTAAAAAAACATTTCCCCGCCCCCCCCCCCCCACCAGATTACCTGCACTTAGGGCTCATTCATCAGAACAATCATATGACCCCTAATAGGCAGCAGGAAAAGGCTATACCTTTCAATCACTACATTTCCTGCTCCTTTAGTTTTTTGTTACACTTCCTATTTACAAAGAACATTTTAATCCACAACATATACATATGTACAGGTCAGGTGATTAAAGATCAAGCCTCTGAGGTGTTTTTCTTATTCGGTTAGAGCGGTGTAACTCTACCAC
This sequence comes from Carcharodon carcharias, assembly GCF_017639515.1. Taxonomy (NCBI): domain Eukaryota; kingdom Metazoa; phylum Chordata; class Chondrichthyes; order Lamniformes; family Lamnidae; genus Carcharodon; species Carcharodon carcharias. The sequence goes on from NC_054469.1 coordinate 199,626,847, forward strand.
TTGAGGTTCTCCCACTGGATCAACATGATCAGGAAAAGTGGCAGTTCAGAGTTAGACAACTCTGCAGAGACGTGCCTGGTATGTCTATTCTAGGTCAATCTGTCACCTCAGGGATTAATAGTTTCCCGTTAATCATAGGCGGAATAGCTAGTTGTTGGAATGTCTATTCCTAAAATACTCTACATGTTTTTGAACAATTCTGTCTTCCACTTCCACTTGGAAGGACAAAGGACCAGTTTCTGAGACAATTGTACCAGGAACACAAGAAGGTCCACTTTCCAAATTCCACACTAAAATTGTATCTCCTGCAGTAAGACTTCAAGCTTTGCTATGAATATCATGGTTCCATTTTTGATTACTCTGATTCTTCTCTACCTTCCCCTCTAAGTTTGGAAACACCTGACTTAACCTTGTTTGTAAGTAGCATTTCATCAATAATTCAAATGGCATTGAGCCCATAGTTGAATGAGTTGAATGTAGTCGTACGATAATTGAGAACAAAGTGGGAAAGTTGAGTTTCTAGAGTACCTTTGGACAACCTCTTCATTCCTGAATTGAAAGTTTACACTGCTCTTTCAGCTAACCCATTTGATGAGGGATGATATGGTGCTGTTTTAACGGGCAACATTTTCCTTCCATCGGGGGGGGATGTGCGGGAGCGGGTGCGGGGGGTGGACGGGTTCCTAGTCGGCGCCCCCCAGTTGGGGGGCGCACCATCATTTTACATGGGTGGGCCAATTAAGGCCTTTCCAGCATGACATCCGCCAGGAAGCATTATGTGCTCCCTGTGTAGGTGGAGGGGATTCCCTGAGCCGGGAGTGTGTGCATGCCGACGAAAGAGCGCACAGATCTCCCTGAGGCAAAGTGCTGCCTCAGGGATATCGGCTCAGGTTTGAAACATTAAATAAAGATGAGAAAGAAAGTTACTGACATGTTCCCTCATGTGCCACTGTCACATGAGGTGGGATATGTCAATTTTTTTTATTTAGAGATTTTATAAAAATTTTAATAACCTCATGAAACTCATCCCGCCCATGGATGAGGTTTCATGTTTCTCCAGAAGCCTGCCTGGGCTCCCAGCCTACCCGCCAACCTTAAGGTTGGACGGGCAGGTCCATTAATCATGTTAATTACTTTTTTAATGGCCTCAATAGGCCATTGACAGTTCTGAAAATCTAAATGATGTGGGGTGATGTTGGGACGCATGCCCGACGTATCCCCTCGTCATCTTATGCGTCGGCGAGTGGGCCCCGCCTCCCCCTCCCCCCACGCCAACTGGAAGATAGAGCCCAATATGTTTGATTCCAATTAAATGCATGAATCTCTGAAATTTTGTACCATTACCTAAAACAATGACTTCCAGTAGGCCATGTATACTAAAACATTGATGCAGCTTTTCGATAATTGCACTCGATGTCGGTGATCTAACTTCATACATATCCATCCGCTTAGAATGTGAATCTATAATCAATAAAAACACCGGTACCTAAGAACGGACCTACATAATCAATATGTAGTCTAACCCAAGATTGACCAGGCCACTCCCACAGATGCAGTGGAGCTGAAACAGGCAATATCTGTTGTTGCTGACACTGGAGGCAGAGTTTGACCATGCTTTCAATATCACTGTCTATGCCTGGCCACCAGACATAGCTTCGCGCAAGCATTTTCATCTTCAATATGCCTGGATGTGCACTGTGAAGCTCTGTCAAGAGTGGTTCTCTTCCTTGCGAAGGGACAACGACTCTTGATCCCCACAACAAGATTCCATCTTGACAACCTAACTCTGCTTTTCAAGCACAGAATGATCTCATCTCTTCAGACACTGGTGAATTTGACTACTCTTGCAATACAAGGTCTCGGACTTATGACAAGATTGTATCTCTGTCCATCCAATTCCTCATTTGCTTCACACACACAGGCAAAGAGTCCAAGAAATTCAGTACAAGCACAACTTCTCTTGGCACTGGAGCATGTACAATGCTGTCTGGTAACAGGAGACAACTGAGTGCATCCACATTTGCAATATGCAAGCCAGGATGGTGCATAACGGTTTACTCATATGGAGATAGTATCAAAGCCCAACGTGTATTTCTTGCTGAGGCTATTGGCAGAATGGATTTATCCTCACTGAATAAATCCATTAATGGTTTACGGTCCGACACTATGGTGAAATGTTGTCTATGCAGATACTGGTGGAATTTCTTAACTCCAAATATTACTGATAAACCTTTCTTTTCTAGTTGTGAATAATCCTTCTCAGCTGCAGAGAGGGTTCGGGAGACATAGCCGATTAGCCTTTCAGAACCATCTTCCACCCTGTGTGAGTACACAGCTCCCACACCATAAGGAGATGCATATGTTAATATTAATATTAATTCTTTTGATGAGTCATAATATACCAGTAGACATGATGAATGTAATAGCTTCTTAACTTTTACAAAGGCTGCTTCTTGTTGTGAATTCCATGGCCAATGGTGATTCTTTTTTAATAACAAGTGTAATGGTGCCAACATGTTGACAAGTTTGATAAGAAACGGCTATAATAATTGATCATGCCCAAAAAGGACAAGTTCAGTTGCACTGGATGGAGAGGGTGCCTTTTTGGTTGCTCTAGCCTTCTACTCTACTGGATGCAACCCCATGTCATCCACTCGGTGACCCAGGTAAGTAACTTCTGGCACTTGGAATGTGAATTTCTCTTTCTTTAATCATACACCAGCTGCTAAGAATCTTCTTAAAACCTCTTCCAGATTGGCCAAATGCTTGGCTTCCGTTGACCCTGCGATCAGAACATCATCTAGGTATACTGCTACTCGGGGATGTCTGAGCAAAAGATTTCCCATGGTTCTTTGGAAGATTGCACATACAGATGATACAGGCTGTTGTACATGTTGATGGTTACATATCTCTAAGTGTGCTATCCAGCTCTATCTGTTGGTATGCATGGCTTAAGTCCAGTTTGGTATAGGATTTCCCTCCAGCTAGCTTTACGTACAAGTCGGCTATCCTCAGGATAGGATATTTATCTGGTTTAGCTGCCTTGTTCATGGTCATTTTGTAGCCCCCACAAACACGTATAGTTTGGTTGGGTTTTAATACAGGGACTATGGGCACTGCCCATTCTGAAAATTGGACTGGCTGGATGATGCCTCATTTCTCTAAACAGCACAATTCTACATCCGCCTTCTCCTTTAGGGCATAAGACACAGGTCTGGCCTTAAAGAAATGGTGTGTCACCTGAGAATCTATATATATTTTTGCTTGTAAGGCATTTAACTTTCTCAATTAATCACAAAATACACTGTTGTATTTCCTTAGCTGCTCAGGAACTCCTTTTGTTCTCACTTGAAATATTTCAAACCAGTTGAATTTGATTTTTTGTAACCATTCTCGGCCCAGAAGGTCCTTCACCTGTCACAATGATCACTGGAAGCTAGGCTGTCTGTTGCCTATAGAACACAGGTACTGTTGCGACACCCTTTACCTTTATTGATTCTCCAGTGGGTGCCTTCAGTTGAGCTGTGGTTCACTCCAGATTCAGTGGCTGGGTACATTCATTTAGATATTTAAATGTGTGGTCTCCCACCACTGTGGTTGAGGCTCCCAAATCTACCTCCATTAAATTGTGATGGTTATTTGTTCAGATTTTACTGCTTTGACATTTTACAGGCAGCTTCAGCTTCTGTTATATCATTCACTTCAATCATTTTGGTCTGCTGCTTTATGGGCTGTCTCAATTTTGCCCTGCATTGCTTTATTAAGTGCCTTTTCTTATTGCAGTAATGGCATTCTGCCTCCTTGAATCTGCAGGTGTCCGGTATGTGGTTATCTCCATGTCTATAACAGATTAACGTCAGAGTCGCTGCTGAAATGCTTCCACTAGGCCTTTCCATTTTTCAAGCAGCAGACTGCCTCTCACTTTGCTGCTGTGTCTCTGGTTTTTCTGCGACGCCTGGCAGTAGGTTCTCGCCCCACCTGAAGAACAGTGCCTTGTTCCACATTCTGTAAAGCCTGCGAGTCCCTTGCAGCACTTTTCATGACTAGAGTTATTTCCATGGTGCATTTCAAATCGATGTTGACTTCTGCAAGTAAACAGAGCTGAATGGCACCATTGTGAATTCCACAAACTAATCGGTCCCGCAACATACCATTGTGTGTGTCTCCGAGGTCGCAATGCTCAATCAACTGCTTTACCTTAACTACATAGGTTGTGATGGACTCTTCCGGGGCCTTTACTCTGGAGTTAAACTTAACTCTCTGCATTACAGATAGCTTTGGCTGAAAATATGTCTTTGTGAGGTCTATCAATTTATTTCAAGATTTAGAATTGGGCACTTTCGGGGCCATCAGACTGCAATGAGGTTATATGTCTTGCTACCACAGACACTCAAAAGAATTGCTTTCTGCTTCTTCACGGCAATTTTGTTCACCATGAAATAAAAACCATGGTGCTTTAAAGACTGGCTCCAGTCTTCCATAGGCGCATCATAAGGGTCGATTCTGCCAAAGAGTGGCATGATTGATGAGTATACTTTTCTTTTTTTCTTAAGAACTCTTGTACTCACACTCAGTGCAGTGCAGAGGTGCAATGTCGGAGCTATCCCATCTTCGCCACCAAATGTAATGACTTTACGTACGGACGGGTTTCCACTTGAAACAGATAACTTTATTACAGAGAGCTCTTTCAGAAGCTACATGCTTGAACCAGGTCCACAACTAGAAAAGCACAGCCCCCCAGTACTTAGGGCTCATTCACCAGAACAATCACGTTACCCCTAATAGTCAGTAGGAAAAGACTATACCTTCAATCACTACAATAATAGTCTGACGTCTTGACCCAAAACCAATCAGGGGACTAAATTTAAACTCTACTGAACCTGAGAGGCAAATCTGTGGCCTTATATGTTGTGTTCCACTGTTCAATTGTTCAGTGTTTGATAGTGTGACCAGAATTTTCCAGTCCCATTGGCATCGGGCATCATGGCAGTTGGGGGGGACAATATGGCAAGAAGGCCAAAAATCAGTTTCAAGCCGTCGCGAAAATAGTTTGCGATCATCCGCTCCACCCGTCAATCGCGGGACCTGTTTCCCACCACCACACAATGGGAGCCAAATTTCAATATTTTAGCATCTCATTATAAACCCAGAATCATCCCCCCACGCTGGATGATCTGGGCACATCAGCATGCAGTCATGCCAACGTGTTTCACCACAGCACATAAGTAATGTGTACCTGGAGAGCTGCACTTTGTTCAGGACGTTGAGATTTGTTTGCCTACCTTGCTTCGGGCAGCACTCGCAGTTATCAGCGCCAGGCTTCACAGACAGCACCACATCACTTTTTGGGAGGCTCACAGGCAGGTCTCTACCTACCAGACCAGCTGTAAGGGGGAGGGGGGGTGGCTTTTCAACGTCTGCAGGGCTAGGTCCTGCTTGGGGAATGTGGCGAAGTGGCCTTAGGCAAGGGAAGAGGCTGCAGGGCAAGGGCTGCACTGTGATGGAGGGTATCTCAGGGTGTGTGGGGGTTGTTCTGTCCAAGTGGCCTCAGATGGTGAGGACTGAGGAGGCAGTGTCCAAAGGAGGTGAGGCCAGATGGAGAGGGGAGGCTTCGTTGAGAAATGGTGGTGATGTCTCTTCGACTAGCAGTGAGTGAGATGCCAGTGAATGTATGATGGGCTTGAGTGTGTGAGTTTAAAGTGATGAGATGGTTTCCATATCCTGGCTACACGGATGAGATCATTCATCCTCAACTGCAATGGATGGCCAACCTCTTCTGTGCAGTGTTGGCACTGACCACCCCTGCCATCGCCCACCAAGCCGGAGTTGTAATGAGACCAGAGCGTGGGTGGAGGACATCACAGCAGGCCTCCATGGTGTCCAAAAGCACTCAAGGCCTGCAATTTTGTTGTCTTTTGAGGCCCTGTCGTCTTTGCTGCAGTCCTGGGCTGGAAGCACTGAGCGCTGCTGTACTTCAAATGTGGTGCCTGGCCGGATGAAGCAGCGAGGTCACGGTGTCGCAGGCGAATCAGAGCCCACCCGCCATTGAAATGGTGTGTTTCCCAGGAATGCATAACTAACGCGTCAGGTTTGGGATGATACGGCGTGAAAAGCTGCCATTGTAGCCGGTGGGTGAAATGTTGTTTTACTCGCCTGCTGCTGCACTTAGTGCAAATCTGGGGTGATTCTGCCCAGGGATTCTATTCTTCGTGCCTCATAAAATGGTGCACTTGAATTTCTAACCCATTCTGTGCAATGAAAAATTTTTACAATCAGCTCCAGTACATTATAGTCACTACAGTATTTAGGAATAGCATTTCAGCCATTAAGTCCATCATGCCTGTGATTCCCACTTTGAAAGGGCTATTGATTTAGTCCCACTCCTCTGGTCTTTCTTCATAACCTTGTGATGGTTGGACAATCTTGCTTATTTAAGAGTGTGTGCATAGTAGGGATTATATGGCAGGAATTTTACATCCTGTGGGCTTGATATAATGTTGGGCGAGTATCCTGATGTCATCATGCACGCCCACGATATTATGCTCGGCGGGCGTGCACAGAAATTGGTAGAGCGCCCGCTGACAATTAAGCCCATTAACAGCTCAATTGAAATCGATTTTTCGTAGCCCATCCGACTTTATGATTTGCAGGCGGGCCAATCGGCCAGGCGGGCTTTTCAATTTTGATGAACCCGCAAGCAAGGGCGGGATGAAATCTCCGTTCGGATTTAAAATAAAAAGAAATATCTGGGGACTTTTTTTTTAAATGAGGTATGCTTTCAGGTACTTCATTGTGCTGCATGAACATGTTTTGCAACATTTATGTGCTTTATTGCATTATTTGGAGGTCTGCAACTCCCTGAGGCAGCTGCCTGCCTTCAGGGAGCTCAGTGGAAGCTCTCACTAGTACCCGCGGTGATCTCAGCGCCCGCCCATTCCCGTCCCTAAGGGCAGTGCTGAGCCTTTCTCCGGGCACGTTTCACGCTGGCTGGCCGTTAATTGGCCAGCCAGCATAAGATCGTGTTCACAGCACGATCTCAGACAGGAGCAGGTTTTATATCTGCTTCCGGCGGCACCGAGTTTGGGTGCGCCCCAAGAGTAAAATTCAGGCCCGGAGTTTTACTTTATATCCAAGGAAAAATTTTTTCAGTGTTTGACAAGCACTGGTTAAAAAAAAGACTGTTAATGTTATGCATTTTTCTGAGCTTTCGATGCCCACAACTATGATCAAGCCTCTCTACCTGTCAAAAACAATGAAGCCAGATGCCTTAAAATGTTTGAAACTAACCCAAAGGCAAAACTATAGGGAAGGCTCAATTGTATATCAAGCTGGCTACTTTTAAAATTGCCCCGTTGAGATGTGTTCGTGATATGACTCATGCCCGCAACACAAGCTCACAATTTGTGAATAAACTATAAAAAAGGCAGTGATAGAGCTTGATAGAAGTTTTCAAAATCATGAGAGGTCTGGACAGAGTAGAGAGGGAGAAACTGTTCCTGTTTGTAAATGGATCGTGAACCAGAGGGCACAGTTTTAAAGCATTTTGCAAAAGAAGCAAATATGAAGTGGGAATAAACCATTTTCACATGGTGAGTAGTTAGGGTTTGGAATGCACTGCCTGGAAGTGTGGTGGAGGCAGGTTCAATTGAGGTATTCGAGAGGGCATTGGATGATTATTTAAATAGAAACAATGTGACAATGTGCAGGGTTATGGGGAAAAGGCAGGAGTTTGGTACTACTTCAAAATGCTCAGGGAGCCAGTGCAAACATGATGAACTGAATGGCCTCCTACACCATAACAATTCTGTGATTCTGTGATATAAACCTCACATTTCATTGAGTAATGCTCAGTATTGAATATAATAGTTACCTTTATATGGCATCTTCCTTTGTTGAATCTTCACAAAGTACTTCATAAAATGATTCTTAGAAAGACTTGCATTTAAAATGTGCCTTTCATGACGTCCAAACATTCCAAAGTGGTCCACAGCCAATGAAATACTTTTGAAGTGTAGCTACTATTATAATGTAGGAAACACGGTAACCTAGTTGCACATAGCAAAAGTTCCACAAACAGCAATCAGATAATGACCAGATTATCTGTTTTTAGGTGTTTGTTAAGTCATTAATATTCACCAGGTCAACAAGGAGAATTCACCTATTCTCCCTCAAATAATGCCATGGGATCATTTATGTTTACCTGAGATGGCAGCTATAGTCTTGGGGCTGGATTCTACCAGCCTGCTGGGGGTGGGGAAGCCTGTGAAATAGTGAGGGAAGGTGGCAGGTGGTGTCCATTGTCTTCCGACCACAATGCCATCTTGCCAGTACAGGGAAGGTGACAGGCAACCCTGCTGTCCAGAGCCCAATTGAAGGGCTTAAGTAGTCAGTTAAGGACTTCTTCCCATCTCCCCTGGCATTTAACCAGTGGCGGGGAAGGGACAGCTGAAATATGCCTTTAAAGGATAGCAGCACACCATCACTAGAAGGGAAGTGCATCATGTGATCCCGTCTCAGTTTCACTTTGGCCTGTGAGCAGAACGTAGCACATATAGCCCAGTTGCTGATGTCTCCAATTTTTCTAACTTTGTATGAATGTTCTCATGTGCCTAGGCTAAGTAAGTGAACCCACAGGGTGTTTGCACAAACCCTTATGAGTGATTGGGGCCTTTATATCATTATAACAACACACCAGGGTCCTTCACCAAGTGGGGAGACCTCTTGGCAAGTTAGGTGGAGCGGGGTCTTCCATTTCAGGCATTATTTGGCAATTGCTGCCCCAAGGCAATTTTGATACCTGCCCTCACCAACAACCCCTCCCCAACCCTGCTGGGGCCAGCCAGACTAGCCCCAGTGACCCCAGACTGCACCTACCTGGTTGTGAGGTTGTATGGCCCTCACTGCACCTTCCTCCTCCAGGTGCTGCCCCTGCACTGACCACCACTCCCAGTGGTGCTGCTTGAGTTTGCCAGCTAGCTGATTGAACGCTGCTCTTAGGGGTGGGTGGACATCCATATTTAGCTGCCGCTGACATGATGCAACCCACCGGGAAGGGAGAAACAGTTTGGACCAGTATTCTTATTCCCCAGTTTTTACTGGTGTTCCATTATAAGGTATACAAGACCAGTTCAGGCCAGTATTCTTCTTTCCCAGTTTTTACTGATGTTCCATTATAAGATATACAAGACCAGTTCAGCCTAGTATTCTTCTTTCCCAGTTTTTACTGTTTTTTCCCTTCTGGGTCAGGTCCCACTGACTGCCAAAGTAGGTTTGCTCCCCTCTTTCAAGCCTGCCAGCTGGATCCCTGCTGCCAGCACTAAATCCAGCCCTTGGTTTCACATCTCATCTGAGCCGGTCAGTGGAACACTCCCTCAGTACTGTAATAGAGTGCCAGCCTGGATTTTATGCTCTGGAATGAGACTTCTGTTTCCAGCCTACTTGACTCTGAGGTGAGAATGCTGATAACTGAGCCACAGCTAACCCTGAGCTGACTTTATAAAGTTTGGTGACTGCTATCACACTGACACATGTGGCAACCGTTCTGGCAAACCCTCACAAACAACGAGGCAGGTAACCCACTAATCCATTTCTTTTTGGTAGTGGATGAGGAAGGAGTGCCAGACTGTACACACTATAAGAACTGACATTATTGTGTTTGGTGAAAAAGTGGCTCCTCTATAGGCCCCTGCATGAAATATTGCACTGAACAAAGAAGCATAAGCCAGGATGTGATACATATAAAAATCCTAACAAGCTAATAGTTACAGCCCAAATTTCCCCAGGTCACGATCCCAGTGTGCACTCTGCAGATAGCGGAGTCAATGAGAGGGTACCTCATTTACATGGGATTAGTGGGTGTAAACCCCACATCAATGAGTCTTTGGCACTTCCTACCTATGGCTGCCAGAATGTAAGGAGGTAGACTCCGAGCAACCTTCAGATCTCACCAAATCTCCTTAGTCCCTGAGCATTGGTGCTGATCACTAATTTTTCCTTTTGCAGAGTTTCTACTCTTAAAGTCAATGGTATCCACATAGTCCCTGTGAAGATGTGTAAGCCCCCTTTCTCTTATTGTGTTGATCTCCATTGCACCCCTAACTGTCACTTCTCTTGCAGTTGGGAGGAGTGGGGGGGTGGGGTTGTTGAAGGTTCACACTCGGACACTCATTGTCATGGTTAATGGATAATGATCACTTTGATGAGGTGCCAAACAGCCATACACAGCAAAGACAGGGGAGAAATTAGAGGAGGAAAAACATTTCAAAATTAATTTTGAAGGAATACCTGTTTCCCATCCTCTGACAGTGAAAACTGCTAAAAGACTCTCCAAAGCAAGCAATGGATTCTATCAGGTAACTGGATAAACCTTTAATATTAAACTCACACTAACTTATGTAGCTGAAGTGATAAAAAAAATGTTGCTCCTACAATCCAGACATTGGAGCTAACTGAATTGGACCCTGGACTTTGCTTTTTTTGTCCCCCCCAGTTTTTTCTCTCCTCTCCTTCAGATATTTTTACTAGGAATAGATCAAAGTGTAGTTCAGTCATAAGTGGTCACCTTTAATTGGATTGCCTCCTTCCTCACCACCAATCTTTATCCTCACCAAATGTCCACTCACAAGAGCTTCCCAATATGGATCACAGAATAGCAATCGATAGCAACATCATCCCACACGCGTGCAATCTTCAGGTCGGCGGGCACGTGGGTATCGGAACCACCCCGCCATCAATTAAGAGTCCACTTAAGGCCATTAAAAAAATGAATTGAACCCGATTTTGTGCCCATCGCATGGGAAAAAACGGGCAAGCGGGCAGCCCACATTTTGCAAAACTCATCCAAGGGTGGGATTAAAAAGGGTCAGCACCATTGCCATTGTGAGTGGTGATGGGTTTAGGAGATAGTTTGCAGCTGGTTGCTGATTTGAACATGCCAGCTACATGTCTGTTCTGAGCTTCATTGTTAGCATTTCTATGCTTCATTTTAGGACTCATTAGTGTCTCCAAGGCCTCCGGATGATTTAGACTGTGTGGGCCCTTCCAGGTATCAGACAGCCTTCCGTTACCCTGCTAATGGGGACTGTGGTCTCTGCTGGTGGCATCTCCTCTGAGGAGGAAGAGAGGGGCAGAAGAGAGAGGGGGCCAGGTGTCCCTATTCAGCTTCTAGGGGAGCGACCCGTGGGAGGAGAGGCACAGGCGCAAGGGTAGCAGGGCCTGCAGGTAGTCCAAGGCAGAAGGGGCCGCAGAAGATACCACTATCCCTGCTGCCAGCGTTCACAGGCAGTGATGCAGCTACCTCAACATGTCTGAGGTGCAATGCAGAAGGAGGATCCATCTCTCCAGGGAGACCGTCATCTCCTCTAGCCAGATGATTGGGCCTGAGATCAGCTCCGACCGTGTGGGTGGACACCCCATGCCAGTGGCTCTGAAGGTCACAGTGGCCCTCAACTTCTATGCCTCCGGCTCTTTCCAGGGGTCAGTGGGGGATCTATGTGGAGTCTCCCAATCAGCTGTCCACAGTTGCGTCAAGCTGGTGATAGAAGCTCTGTTCAGGAGGATGCTGACATTTATTCATATCCATACGGACAAGGCCAGTCAGGCTGAGTGAGCCAGAGGCTTTGCAACAATTGCTGGCTTCCCCCGCATCCAGGGTGCAACCGACTGCACACATGTGGCCATTAAGGTGCCAGCCGGTCAGCCGGATGCCTTTGTCAACAGGAAGGGATTCCGCTTCATTAATGTCCAGTTGGTTGGTGACCACATGACACAGATTCTGCCAGCCTGTGCTATGTGACCTGGCAGTTCCAATGACACTTATATCCTCAGACACTCCCAGCTGCTGAGGCCATTCAGTGCTCCAGCCCAACTGGGTGGATGGCTACTGGGTGACAAGGGCTATCTGTTGAAAAGGTGGCTAATGACACCTCTCTGCCACCCAAGAACTGAGGCACAGCAGCATTATAATAGGAGTCATGCTTCCAGAAGGGCAGTGATAGAGAGGACCATAGGTCTTCTGAAGATGTGCTTCCAATGCTTGGACCATTCAGCGGGTGCACTACAATACCCACCCAGAGTGGGTGTCATTGATAGTGGTTGCATGCTGCGCTCTCCACAATCTGGTACTGGCAGGGGGCGTGCCATTGGAGGAAGAGGATCTTGACGCAGCTCCACAGGCCACAGAGGATGACTCCAGTGGTGAGTCAGAAGAGGAGCAGGGTGAGGAGAAAGCTGAGGGCATGGAGGCAGACCTCTGTATCCTTCAGGGAGGCAGGAACACCTGGGATGCCTTAATCCAACATTCCTTTAGCTAGGCTGTCAAAGATCTGCTTCCATCTCATGCCAGGGCTGCCACCTCCATGCTGGATGTCTGAAAGGAATCTTTCATTTGAACCCAAATTCCACTCAGTGCCTGTGCAATAAAGTTTAAAGCCACTCATGTCCAGCATTACATAATGGCATACCCTGCACCAAATGAGTAAACGGGTGAAACATATTAAGACCCTTGCGACAAAATCAAAATTAATCTCATTTTAAGAATCCAAAAAAACTAACATAATCTTCTCTGGTCTTTATTCCCAGACCAGTAAACATAAACAAAACATTACACAACAGAGTATCCCTCTTGTGCTCGTGGTGCCTTAACCTTACGTTTATGAGTGCTGTGCCTTGGTGCCCCCCACACCAACCAACCACACCCCCCCAACCCCCCCCCGCCCCCACCAACCCCCTCGCTGGCAGCAGCATTGGAGACAGCCTGGTGTCTCTGGTGTCTTGTTGCCCTTGATGACCTTGGCGGTCACCCTCTGGCCAGTGGAGCCTGTGCTGGCCCTGCCTGGGAGGGAGCAGCCAGTGCCATGGCTGGCATCTCCCCAGTCATCGCAGCCTCATCAGATGCCAGGGTCACTGGTGGCGGGGCGGAGGAGCTGCTGCTGTCATCCAGAGCAACCTGAGAGTTGCCCACAGAGATGACAAGCTGCTCGTGTGCAACGTGAGGTTGCTCTGGGCCTCCCTGCTCACTATTGATGGATGGGCACCTAGCTGGGATACTGGGTGCCTCATCCATCTTCCACACTGGTACTGACCACCTGAGGTCATTGCATGTGTGAGGGCTTGCAGGTCTGGGCGCAACCCCAGGAACTCCTGATTCTGACCCTGGAGTTGCCTCTCCATGAGAGTTGCCGCTCTCTCAATGGAGGAGGCAGTGCACTCGGCCATAAGGGTCAATGCAGTGCTCATGCTCCACATGGACTCCTCCACAACAGAGACAATGGCATGTATACCCTCATGGATCTCCACCAGATCCTCCTGCACATCCCACTGGACATCCAGTGTCTGCTGCCTAATGGATGACTCCAGAGGCTCATCATCTGCCTTCAACTCAGCATCATCCTTGTCTCCAGCAATCCTCCGATTGCCGGTGCCCTGAGTACTCTCTGCCTCCGCCTGCTCCTCAGTGTGTGAAGTGCCCTCATCGCTGTGCTCCAACATTCTAGCCGAAGATCTAATGCCCACCGAGGTGCTGATATCTGTGGTAATGCCTGGTTCAGAGAGTGGATGTGATGCATGTGCAAGTGAAGTCTGGTGGTTCTCTGGCATCAGGAGTGAGTCTTCGGGGTCCTGCGATTGAGTGCATGCTAGCGAATCTAGGGGAGAACAACAACTTGTCATTAGTCTAAGTCATCACACTGTCACTGTACATGCCAGGCACCCTGGGGAGACAATGGAGATCTGCAACATGGTGCCATTGTCTTTCAATGATCAATGGGGAATCCAATTTTGAGGCTCCCATCAATTATGTTTGCACCATCCAAAACTCTCACCTCTGTGCACTGCACTCTTACTTTCGTCTGACACCCAGCCTCTCCACAGCTGGTTGACTGAGGTGAGTGGTGCCTCTCTAGTTCCAAGGCATTTTGCTCGAATCTGGATAGGATTAGGAGGTTAGTGGGGCCTCCTCCTGTCCGTGACCTTTCAATGTTGTTATGGGCTGTCTTCTCCTGAAAGGACAGAGGAGCCTTGACTAGTCCACTCTGTACCTGCACCACCATTGCAGCTTGGCCAACTCTACCTGAGGAACACCTGGCAGGGCAGATCTGAGTTGTGGCCCTCAAGCTGCAAGGCACTCAGTCCAAGCAGCCAGGGCTCACCCCCTAGGCCAGCTCGGGCGTCATTGACAGTTGGCACTCAGACTCTAACACCCCTGAGCTCCACTTCTCCACTCTGATCTGTGCCAACATGGTACTCGCCCTTGCCAAGCGCAGCAGGTCATTAAACCTTTTTGCTGCTCTGCACCCATGGGCACTGTACAATGTCATGGCTGCTGACCTGGGCTGTCACCTGTTCCCAAGCTCTTTTTGTTAGGTGCGGTGCCTCCTCCTTCCACCTCTAGGGACAAGGGCATCCCTCCAGGCTGCCACCTCCTGCAGGAGGTCTACAAGGCACTTGTCTGAAAACTGGGGAGGCCGAGTGCCCACCTGACCTGCCCTCCTGCCTGGCGTCTCCAGCCACACTTGAGGCCATAACTTAGGTCTTTAGAACACTGTAACTATATTCTTCCCTGGCAGACTTCAAGGAGCTGCCTGTGCCATTTTTAAACCGGCCGCCAGGTCGCCATTGATCCCGGTGGCCGACAGGCCCCCACCCCCACCCCCATCCCCACCCCACCGGCCCTTCCTGATAAGTGGGAAGACGCGTTTCACGCTAGGCGGGTTTTATTTGACCAGCCAGCGTGAAATCACGGTCGGGGTCCGATCGCGAGCAGCAGCCTCTTTCCTGACCGGTCATGGGCCTGCCAATTGCGCCCGCTCGCCAAGGGTAAAATTCAGACCCAAGAATCCTTTCTGATTTCTTCCCCTCGTAGCTAATGATAATACCCTCGCCCTTGTTCTAGCTGGAGTTAACTCACACAGAACAGTTCCAAAAATGAACTCTGCTCAGTGTGGTTCATTTCCATGATGTGACACAATTTCCTATTAAACAACTAGGACCTTCCAAATTCTCCTCAAGCCCCAAAGCTGAATGATTACCGCTGCATTGGTAAGAGGTTTTTTTTTGTATTCTGTGGTGATGGGGAAGATGGTGAATTGCCAACATCTGACAGTACCTTGAGGGCAATTTATTGCACAACTGTAGAAACACACCAGAGAAGGCTGGCAGGACATAATTATTTTCAACTACTTTTTTTACTCACCATCTGTTATTTCAGGAGAAATTTTGATTTACAGTTTTGACATGGTTTTGATGTCTCATCTTACAGCCTGTTGGCATCATGCCTACTTTTAGTCATTTTGCAATGGAGGAAGAGAGCAACTTCCATTAATGAATCTTAATATATACATCTCAGGAACTATCTGAATCAAGAGGTTGTGGAGAGGCTTCCATTTCCTTACTGTCTTTTCACCTGGAAAGACTAGTGTGATCAAATGACCAGTCTTATTCTAACTTTGATTGAAGATAATTCTATTTATTTTGCATTTCCACTTCAAGAAAGATCATTCAGTAATTGTTAAAAAATATTTCCAAACGTTTCCTAGTACCGATCTTCAGGGGTTGGTGATAGGATCACAGCTTTTCTTGATCTATATTAATGACCTAGACTTGAGCATATAGGACACAAGGTTAAAATTTATAGGTGACACAAAACTTGTAAGTATTGTGAACTGTGAGGAGGATAGACTTCAAGAGAGCATAGTTGGTGGAATCGGCTGGGCATATGTCAGATGAAATTTAATACAGGGAAGTGTGAAACAAGACATTTTTGATAGCAGAAGGAGGAGAGGCAATATAAACTGAAGGATACAATTCGAAAGGAGGGTCCAAGGACAAAGCAGCCTGGGGAGTGCATGTGCACAAATCCTTGAATTGGCATGGCAGGATGAAAAAATGGTTAAAAAGACACACAGGACACTGGGCTTCATAAAGAGATGCATAGAATACAAAAGCAAGGAAGTTATACCAAACCTTGACTGGTTCAACTGGCGTGTTGTGTTCAATTGTGGATAATCTTACTTTAGGATGGTTAGGAAGACTTTAGAGAGGGCACAGGAAAGATCTCTGAGAATAGTTCTAGGGATGAGAGATTTCAGTTATGTGGGTAGATTGGAGAAGCTGAGGTTGTTCTTCGAGCAGAGAACGTTCAGAGGAGATTTGATAAAGGTGTCAAAAATCATGAAGGATCTAGACAGAATAGATGGGCCTGGATTTTTGCACCCAAGGTGGGTAGCGTGAGTTGGGAAATTTCCTGGCATGTCGCACCCACCCCGGAAGAAACTCTCCTGAAAAATGGGATCTTCGATCCGGGATGGGAGTGGGGGATGGATTTGGAATAGAGTCAGACCTGCTGCTCCCAGATGCAATTCAGAGGCAGCCAGAGGGGCTGCCAAGTGCCGAGGAAAAGTTTTTTCAAGCCTCAAGTGGTCAGGATCTGAATGCACTGCCTGAGAGTGGGGTGGAGGCAGATTCAATAATGACTTTCAAAAGGGAGTTGAATAAGCTCCTGAAGAGAAATAAAATGGAAGGACACTGGAAGAAGGGCAAAAGCATGGGAGTAACTGAATTGTTCTTCAGAGGGCTGGCACAGACAGGATGGGCCAAATGGCTCCCTGCTCTGCTGCAACTGTTCTATGATCCTATGATACATTAAGTAAAGAAAGGAATAACTTGCTTTATGTAGCATCTTTCACGACCTTAGGCAGTCTCAAAGATCTTCACTGTCAGTGAGTATGGCATTGTGTCTTAAACCTTCTGAAAAGCTCTGGTGAACGTACCTGATTGGTCTTCAATTCTTTAATGCATGTATTATATCAAAACATTTTATAGAGTTAATATCTATTTGGTTAATATAAATTCCTGTTATTTTAAACTAATTCCATCTTATGATGTTTTCATTGCAGGCAGCATGTGAATCACAGAGATTGCTTTCCAATCCACAATTTGTGTTTCAGAATGCAGGGAGAGTATTGGGATTTAACATATTCCCTTTGTTAATAATGCATGAGGGAAACATTCAACCTACATTATCTCTGAGAGGTCTTCAGATATATCTCAAGTCCTATACATAATGCTTTAAAATGTGGTGACTTACTGACATTACTTTGCATGAATTCCAGTAACATAATTTGTTTTTGCCATGTTTATATAACTAATGCTTGTTACAGACATTCAAGCATTTTGCACACACCCAATACAAGATGCAAAGTACTGCATTTGTCCATAAAAGATAGTTAATTAGATTTTATGGGTCAAATCAGTTGTTGTTCAATTATAAATTTATTAAGTACGGGAGAACATTCTTACTCTACTACAGCTATTCAGTCTACAGAAGTCAATTAATGACTAATTAACCATAATAAAAGCAATAGTATTAGCATTTATATAGCACTTTTAACAGTGTAAAACACCACAAGACACTTCACAGTGGCATAAGGCAGATAACTAAAAGCTAGGTTTCAAGGAGCATCTTAAAGGAAGAAAGAGAGATAGAGAGTCAAACAAGTTTAAGGATGGGATTCCAGAGTCGAGGCCTAGATGCCTGAAGGCATAGCCACCAATGATGGCATGGTTAAAGTTGATGTGTGCAAGAGGCCAGAATTGGAAAAGCACAAAT
This sequence comes from Carcharodon carcharias, assembly GCF_017639515.1. Lineage (NCBI taxonomy): Eukaryota > Metazoa > Chordata > Chondrichthyes > Lamniformes > Lamnidae > Carcharodon > Carcharodon carcharias. The sequence continues at coordinate 199,644,452 of NC_054469.1, forward strand.
ATCTCAGAGGGCTGTAGGGCTGGAAGAGGCTACAGAGATAGGTCATGTACCACTATGCACTTGGATTTCTTATTTGCACTATGTGGAACAAAAACCCATTCTTTACAAACACAATTATAATGTCACAACACGTGCAGGGGTAATTTCCTCAGGGAAATTTCCTCAGGTGGGGTGGCAGGAGCCGGGGGTAATTGGTGGGGAACTCTCCCAATGGGTCATCACAACCTTGCAGAAAATTGGTAGAAACCCCAGAGAGGTTCAAAAATATTAGGAACTGAACTGGCAGAACCTCCGAAAAAGCTTCCTGCGTTAACACGCAGAGGAATTCTTATTCGCATAGCTAATGATCAACATATCGTATTATAATCACAATAGAATATGAATGTCTATGCTTCTGAGTATGCTCTTCTAATCTCCCACTCGTAATGACCAGGTGAGAAGGAGTGAGCTGGCTCCCTGTTATTCAATCGCCTCGATTGGTCACAACAAATGTTGTGAGGATATGCTTTTTCAAATCAGAATGTATTTAACTATTTATGCAGTGGGCAATAGTAAGCCAATAAAACAAGGTTTTCTTGAGTTGAAGAAGAGCAAAGTTATTACCCAATAAACCTAAGAAAAATAATAAAAATAGCACATGAAACATTCTGCCCTCATGCAGTCATTCAGGCACACACAGACACATACACAGACACACACACACATACATACACAGACAGACACACACATACACACACACAGATACACACAAATGCATACACACACATAGACACACACACACACACACACACACACACATACACACACATCCAGGATAAGGGAAGTTAGAGTCAAATGCAGAAGATGTTGCAATTGAGACCTCAGCTTATTTGTAGATTTCTAGTAAAGTTGTCTTCTGAAACCAGGTAATACACTTGTTCCAAGAGAGGGGGTGAGAGTGAGCACAGCTTTTCAGCCTGTTTTGTCTGCTGAAAATTCTCTTGATACTACCTGTGTCACTTGCAATCGCTCTGCAGTGGCTGCAGACTGGCCTGATATACTTCAACCATTGTGGATGTCCAAGGGTTTTTGGGTGGGTCTGTCTGTGGCAGCCAGTGTCTCAATATTCAGCACTTTGCATTTTAATGTCCCTTCCTTAGGCAGTGATGAGTTTCAATGAGTCTGAATGTTTGTTTGTTTTTCACCTTGGAAGATGGTTTTGCATTTTTAAGTAATTTTCTCTGTCTCAGTTCAAATTGCAAGGTTTGAATTGTAATTCCACATCAGAACTTTCCAGAAGCTAGTCAACTGATAATACCAGGTGTCAGGTGACTTGTGGCAGCCATCTTCAGTCAGCATCCTTTCTTGTCTTTAAATAGACCTTTTTAAACAGTTTGGTATATGTTTGGTCAGCCAGTGAAATTGCAAATTTATCCCTCATGCACAAGTCACAGCATCATGAAACACTGTAATTTTGGTGGAACTTTGGCTTTAGAGGATAGTGTAAAGGGGGTGATGGTGAATCGGTGAACGGTTTTACATATCTCATGATTTTTGTCCCCATTATGCAATGCCATGGGAGATTACCCAGTATTACATTAAAAGGCTTACTTCTATTATCCACATCCTATAGCATCCTATAGCTATTTCAAAGTAAAATAGTGGCATTCTCCTGATATCCTGGTTAATACTTATCCATCAACCAACACCCTAAAGAATATCTGACCATTATCATATTGCCATTTGTAGGATCTTTCTGTGCACAAGTTGGCTGCCATGTCACTGACGTTGCAACAGTAATTTCATTGGCTATGACAAAAGCAAAATACTATGGATGTTGAAAATGCTCAGCAGGTCTGGCACCATCTTTGGAGGGAAAACCAAGGGTTATGGTTTTGAGTCAAACATGACTCTTATTGGATCCGAAATGTTTTCTCTGTTTATCTCTTCACTGGCTGTGAAGCATTTTGGAATGTCCTGAGGTTTCAAAAGGTGCCATGTAAATGCAAGTTATTTTTCTTTCTTTCACGTTTTCCACCACACATTGTTGGTAACACCCCTCCTGATATAAAACAACATGTTGTCCAACTAAACATGAGCAATGCCATGGAAGATCGGTGAATAACAAATAATTTTCACCATTATAGAAATATAGCACCTTCTCATTATATTTTTTTGCATTATTGTATGCTTCAGGAATATTGCTATTTAACTGCAGCAAAATTGTTCTGTGTTCAAGAGATCTTTGTCTGAAATTTTCTATGATCATCAATAGCGGGAAAATGAAGAAAACTTTTACAGAGGTATATTTTAGCTTCCCCCCCTGCCTGCCCTCATCTTTGATGAGATGTTATTGTTTACAGTAAAAAGGCTAATGTCCAGGGTATTTCTGTGAGCACGCAGGAGAAAATTATACGGATGCTTAAAACGGTGGGCTTTTATAATTTCTTTCCGTACTTTTGCTAATTAGTTATAATAATGGATATTATTATAATAATGATGTCATAATATTAAACTGGAGTCAAGAATGATCTAAATTGGGTAAGGAAGAGTCCATTCACTTTCTGTTTGTGTGGGAAGGCGTGTGTATTGAGAATGGGTATGTTGGATGAAAAATGGGAAGAGTCGGGGGGTGACTAGCTGAAGATGGGAGGTCATGTGATGAAATCTCAAGGAATAGGTTGAACATGAGTTGGCAACGCTGAACCGAGGGCCTGTCCACTGGTTCTGTTGGATGTGAAAGTTCTAATGGAACTATGAAAGGAAGAGTAGAGAGTTCTTCCAGTGTTTCGCGCAACATTCCAAAATTCATCTATCAACCAACACCACCAAAAATCAATAATCTGGTCATTTAATTCCTTTGCTGTTTGTGGGACTTTGCTGTGAATAAATTAATTGCTGTGCATGCTACAACATGACAGTGGCTACAATTCCAAAGTAATTGACAGTAATTTGAGATCTGCGGATTTAATAAGGTATCATATTAGTGAAAGTTCTTTCTCCATAAAGGTAGAAACTTTGGATATCCTTTCAAATCTTGGGCTTTATTGTTGTCACATGTTTACTAAACTATTATTGAACATTTGTCAAAGATTAGATATCAAATTGAAATGATCAAAGGGTACCTTTTTAAAAATTAATTTCTCTCCAAATGTTCCCTTTATTAACAAAAAAACATCTGGGGCCAAATTGCTGTCTCAGCTCAGGAAACCCAACTTGTGGACATGTGTGGCTTGTTGAATACATGTCTGACCCAAAAGTGACTTTATAAGGAATTTTCATCTTTTCACACAGGGACAGGCTTGTGGTGCATTTTACAAGCCGCAATGGTGTGCGTGAAGAGTGTGGGTGTGGAGGCAGGCTGGTTAGAAGGCCTCCCTTGGTTCTAGAACACTGCAGCCCAGCTTCCATAATCACTTAAAGGCCCGCTAAACCTTCATCCCCTCATACTCCATGTCACTCCATGCCACCTTAGATTGCTGAAGCCACCCCATGCTGTCTCACATTCTCTCATGCCATCCCATGCCGCTCACATTACCCCATGCTACCTCTATGCTCCATGTCACCCCATGCCAACTCTACACTCATGTGCCACACCATGACACCTCTATACCCCCCATGTATCCTCCATAGCCACTGACCTATTATGCACTATGTACAGTTCCCAGTAGCCATGCACTAGCAATGGGAATTATTTTAAAATCATTACAAAGCCATTAAACATTTAACAATCTAAGAAAGCTCTGAATTCAAGCTCAATGTAATTGATAGTGGATGAAAAACCCTCAGGTAAAAGAAAAGTTGTAATCCTATTATGCATGTAAACAAACAAGAACCAACACCAAATATTTATTCTGTTATTATAGGCTTGTAAAAGTTTCAATAGTTCTTTGATCAATAAGACCACTGCCGAGCTGAAGATTTTGAAACCCAACCAAGCATTCATAATGGAACAGCTGTCATAACAAAAGCCCCCAGCTCCACTGACAGAACGGATATCTATTCTCATTTCGAAGCAGTGTGCCTGTCAATCAATGGAGGAGGAGCAGGAGCAGACCATTTTCTCTACCCTCATAAACAGGGATTTAAAAAAAGTCAGATCCGCTAGTCCAATTAAATCAAGCACAAAAAGATGACAACAGAGGGCGTTTTAAAATATTTTTTGATACATTACGGTACTTTCTCCATGGAAAAGTACTGTAATGCATGTGAAAATTACACCATGCTAGTCTAACTTAACTTTGCTGGACAGATCCCTGTGATGAATCACTGTATTAAAAACACCTGTACATTACAATAGAGACCTAATAGTGACCTTTCACTTCACTTTTCAGACTGTTCCCAACTCCTTAGCAGACCTTACATTTTCTTTGTGAATTCTCAAACCTGGTGTGCTTTGGATGGGCTTCCAAAACTTGGCACTGCCAGGCAAAAATGGTGTGCCGGAGGAAATCCAATCTTTTTCTCCCAAATTAAGGTGGGAAACCTGACCTCAACGGGGAGGAGGGTGTGTGTTTTGCATACGATGCATTCCCACCCTGCAAAAAGGCCAGAGGAAAATGATTCAGGGCCAGGAACCCAGAGGAAAATCAGACTGGCTCCAAAACAAACCAAAGTTTGGACATTTGCACACCAAAACGCACCTCTGCATCCAGACAAAAACTCAGCCCCTGATTTATAAAATAGCTATGTGGCCATTAGGCGCGACGGAGTGAGAAACATTTTATTTGTCCTTGAAGTGACGGCTCTTTTTTCAAGTAACCACATTTTCAGATTTCATAAACATTTCATTGCACATTTTAAATATGATTTTCCATCATTTCCTCTATCAGGGGATTTACTTTTTGAAGGTTGTGTATCACCTGAGTATTCCAGTCATGTGTGCGGTAACATTAGAGACGCATTAAATAAATCAGCAACATGTCAGCTAAAACAATTAAGGAAAAGTACCCAGCTCATGCAAGTGATGAGCAGTACTTTATGGCAAAATGAAATCACAGCCACGCACCAGCAGTTGTGAATGTATTGGCCCCATTCTTACCCTTATATAATCCTATTTCAAAATGCCATTCTGAAATTCTGAAAATGAAGCTATTTTAAATCAGGAATGCAAACTAATGATGCACAGTGTGACCAGAGGACAATGGTAGCTGAAAACTATGAGAAAAAGATCAGGCTTCTATTTAGGAATCAGAATTGCTATTCCAACCAATTATTATTAGCATTACAAATAAATTCTGCCTCTATAAAATATATCTTCGACACATTTCCTCTGAAGATCAAGGCACCATACGGAATGTGAGAAGAAAGCAGACTGTCTGGGCCTTGAGGTTCAGTTCTCGGGTTCTATAAATAGCAGCACTGAACATCTTTTAAAAACGCTACTGGTGTGAATGCATTTAACATCATTTGTTCCTTTTGAGTGCCGAACTGAAGGCTACTTTGAATTCCGTACATTCAGAATGGGATAGGAGAATAAGGCCTCATGCTGAGAACTAACAGTAAATTGCCTACCACATTGCAAATGCAATAAATATAGGATATTTCAATGACCCCAGTAGACAAGGTCAGTTCCTGCTGCTTTACATGAGCAGATGAAGCTTGCCATCTTAACTTGCATCAGAGACAAACTGATGTGCGGTATGAGGTTGCATCCTGTTTTCCCTGTTGCTAAATGGAAGAGATATTGTAAAGGATATTGTACTTCTAATAGAATCATAACTAAAGATAGGCTAAAATCCTAAATAGAGTAAGGTGCATTTATTAATTAAGAGACAAAGGGCAGAATTCTCCCATCTGGGACTAAGTCCCGTGGTGGGGGCCGGAATGGGGAGGTTTCCTGCTGCGGCAGTTGATGGGAAATCCTGCAGAATCTTGCGTCCCCAGTGTCATTAATTATGCAGTTGGGGGTTTGCCAATGCCTGACGCGTTGGGGCGGGCTGGATGGCGCACTCCCCACTGTCATATTCAGGTGCCATATTTAAAAGATGCCTGGAGATCCAGCTAACTGTCAATCCTTATAGAGTTGACAGGAAGGGGGAAGGGAGGTCCAGTGTCCAAGGTCAATGACACCTCCCTGCGTTTCCTCCTCAATCATGTGGAGGCCAGGAGGAGTGTTTGATACCCGGCTGATGGGAAGAGGTGGCCGAGCAGGGAAGCCAACCCTGCAAGGACGCAGCTCGCCAATGCTCTAAGTACCCAGGCTGTCCAGCGCAGGCCAGCCACCCAATGTGGGAGAAGGATGAACGACCTCATCCAGTCCACCAAGGGAATTGAAGATTCAGCGCTCACACTAACCACAATGAAACCCATGAATGTCAGGAGACATGGGCGTCAGTAGCAACAGCATAAGTTTGTGTCTCACAGTCCTGCTGCAGTGCATCCACTCTCTGGTGGAGAGACTACCGTGCTTCCTTTACCCTGCTGTATGGAAGGTGGTGGGGATTGGGGAAAGTGGAATGGGCTCAGACGCAGACAGCACCAGTTACCTCCATGAATGAGGTACCTCCCTGAGCCTGATCCTTGCATGTGGATGGGCTTAGCACTCTGGAGAGAGCTGGCCCACAACCCTTCTGGACAACTTGCAGAGCATTAATGCCATGCCACACAATCCAGTGGGTTATCTCAGAATGGAAGGATGAGAAATGAACGTAAAATAGCTATGCACAAATGGATGCAGCATATAATTCCTCCCAAACCCACCTTTTCTGTTGTCTTTGAACAGGATAAGTTGTGACACAACCAGCATGAATGTTAAAAGACATCTGAAGGTTCTCACAGAGTTTGAGGAGAGGGCAGCCCGGCTGGCAAGTGTGGAGTGGGACCGAGCAATTGGCAATGGGGAGATTGGATTTGGGCCTTCACCTGTAAGGATCCATGCATGGTATAGAAACCTGAGGGCCCAGGGTGCCTCCATGTTGGAGGCTGCTCATGCTGTCACTCGCTCTCTCCTCTCTCACTTTCAGGTGCCACCAGGAAGAGACCAAAGCCCGAGCCAGTGGAATCCATGTCAGGCCTCAGCAGAAGCCTTAGCTCGGAGAGGAGCCAGGAGAGAAGACAAGAGGAGAGATGTGCACCTGTTGAGGCGTAACATCAGACATCTTCACCCTCCAGCACCTCGGTGGGTATGAACTCTAGCAATAGGATGGGTCTCACACTCTGGTGGTCACCACACGGACATGTGTCCACATCAGGAGAAGACGGGGTAAGCCGAGCTCACCAACACTCAGAGGAATGCTGGGGAGAGGCATCTGCGAGGTCCAAGTCCGATGGCTGGCCTTTGGAATCGGCCTTCCAGCTGATGGTGGAAAGCTAGAAAGAGGCAGGGAACATCAGGCAGAAGTGTTGGAGGCCCTTAAGTGGGTGACTTGCGAGACAGAGGAGTCATCTTCCTGCTGGCTGGTGAAGTGGTGCCGTCCTGTGCATGCATCAAGGTCTCCATGGGGTGGTTGGTGGACTTCATGGAAATCCTAGTCCATCAGGCCCTGCCGGAGGTAGACGCAGACCTGCACTCAACTACAGTAGCCATGGGGAAGCTTCTGCATTTGGCATATAAGAGGGGGCCGGGGCATCTTGGCTTCCCTCCAGGTGCCCCTGTCCTCAAGGAATCAGACTGGGGTCTTCAGGCGCCCAAAGGGAGGAGGAGCGGCAGCTGGACGCCCCTGGGTCATCCATTCAGAAATCTCAGAGGCTGTCCAGACCTTCCCTCTGTCTGTGATCGCTTCAACCTCATCCTCTGTCATTGCAGGGGGAGCAGCTGGCCCACATCCAAATGAAGATGAGGCCCTCTAGGCCTTGGCTCTCCAGAGGATGGCCACCAAAGTCATCTGAGGTAACGAGGTCAACCGGTCAGCAGGCTGCCTGCACCCCTGCTGTGGATGTCGGGGGAGCACCTAGAAGTAGTAGGCCAAGGAAAATCAAGAAATATTGATCACAACTGGTTACATGGGTGAGCAATTGCTTGTCACAATTAGGAAATTTATGTAAATACAATCACTTTCGCTTCAGTAGTGTCTACTGTCTTATCTCAGTGCGGTCCTTAAGGCTTACTGAATGCCCCCCAACCCCTCCACCGCCCTGCCTTCCCTCCTGTGGACACCCAGCCCCCCCAAATGAATCTGCAGGGGGTCAAGGGTATGTTCCAGGGCCCTTGTGGGCCATGTGGAAGCACATTCGCATGTATGCTGAGCCTTCATCTATCAAATTCTGATGTGTTCCGGGTCGCTAGCATTGTCAAAGCTTTGCTGCTGGGGTTCCCTTTCAGTTATCCAGTTCAGGTGGCCTGCATCTTCGTCCATCCACTGATCCAGCTTGCATGCTGCATCTCGGGATCTCCACCACGAGACTCTGCTCAGTTTTGACCAGGCCAGCAAAGGTGGTAGTCAAATTCTTTATGAGCTCCAGCACCGTGTCCCCTCCACTAGCCATCCGCAACCTTTCCCCCATTACCGTTGACCCCCGGCATTACCCTTCAGCCATCTCACTTCTCTTCTGACAATGTCTAAGTTAACATCCATGTACCCTTCCTCCTCATAACCATTGACCTGCCTGCCCTCCTCCTGGCCACCAACAACCCTCGGTGTCCCTTCATGTGACCACGTCGCACCCTCACCCTCCCACCCTACTGGTTCCCCCTGCTTCCTGTGACCCTCACCATTCCATCTTACCACACCTACCCTCAGTTTGCCCATTAGCAGGCTGGAAATCAATTTCACGCTGGCTTCTGGTGGGAATTGTGACCCGCCATGGTGGGCAGCATTGGAAGATTCCACAGTCATTTCACGCCAGTGTGAAACTGATTTTTGGGCTTCATGTTCAATTCTCCCCCTTCCTGTCCGCCATTGAACCTGCCAACGAGCTCATGGGAAAATTCAGCCCAAAGTGTTAATTATGGTCAGTTCCTTATTTAAATCTGCTATCAATATGTATTCTTGAACCTTGGAGAATTAAATTGGTACTGTTTTATCACCAAGAAGTCATCTCCTATACATCTGTACTGATTGCCATTGCCCTTCAGTGTACTCTGTGTTTTCCTAGTTTATATCTATGTATAATGTCTCTATAATATAAAATTGGTACATTTGTGCATACTTCCTATCTGTCACACCTCATGCATTATATTTGAACATCATCCTCTGCAGCTATAATCTAACATTATCCTCTAGTTTCATATTCTGGAGTCACAATCCAACAACATTCTCTGGAGTCAAGTTAATAGAAACAAATCAGAACTGAGGAGATGGGGAACCTACCAGGGGAATTTTAACCTAGAGGTGCAGGATTGTTTTGATTTAGGTAAGGATTTAAAAACAGCAAAAATTGCAGCATGTTGGGAATTCAGCTCCAGCCCACCAACTTCCGCAACTGGAGTGTATTCGGCTGCCTGCGCATAACCCCTCAGGAGTGGTGGTCACTTATTTTCATAGGATAATCACTCAAGTAGAACGATATTTGTCAGGAGTCATTGTGAAGGGAGATGGTAGTGTAATGGTAAAATCACTACACTAACAATCCAGGCCCAGATCTAATGTGCTGGAGATATGGGTTCAAATCCCACCATGGCAGCTGCTGGAATTTGAATTCTTTTATCAGTAATGGTGACCATGCAACAAATGTTTATAAAAACCCCATCTGACCTGGTCTGGCCTAGACATGATTGCATACGCACAGCAATGTACCCAGCTCTTAACTCCCCTCTGCAATGGTCTAGTAAGCCACTCAGTTGAAGGGCAATTAGGGATGGGCAACAAATGCTGGCCTTGCCAGATACCCACACCCCCTGAAGGAATTTTAAAAAAGACATTTCAACTTGCATTTCAAATTTAAAGTCTGTAATGACGGCAACTCAAGAAGGTAATGGCAACTGAGGAGAAATCTGGAGAGGAGGGGAGGTCAGAGAGGAGAGGATGGGAGCAGCAGAGAGGTTCAGCTCATTGGAGGCAATGCTCATGAAACAGGCAGAGGCTGGGATTTTCTGTGTCCGCTGGTATCAAGAGTGTTATGTGGCATGAGCAGACAATATGGAGCAATCAGTTTCTCAACAGCATGAAACCAGTTTGCAGTATTTCTGGACATCGGGGCCCTCATTGTAATATGTCTGCATAATTATTAGGCCAGCCCAATGGAATCGTTCCCCCCGCTGCCTCACTGGATCGTCCACTCAGGTCAGCAAGAATCACAACAGCACATAAGCGACATGCACCTGGCAGTTTGCACTTTGCTTGGAGCTTCAAGGTTTGTTTGCCTACCTTGCTTCAGTCAGCACTCGCAGTCATCAGCACCAGGCTTCACAGACAGCACCTCATCACTTTTAGGGGGGCTTTCTGTAGGTCTCTGCCAGATCAACCAAATGTGGGTGGCTTTTCAATGGCTGCAGGGCAAGGTTTTGCTTGGCAAAGGGAGGGAAGAGGCCTTAGGCAAGAGAAGAGGCTGCAGGGTGAGGGCTGTACTGGGGAAGGAGGGTAACCCAGGGTGTGTATGGGGCACATGTTGATCTGTGCAAATGGCCTCAAGATGGTGAGGGCTGAGGAGGCAGTCTCCAGAGGAGATGAGGCCAGAAGGAGATGTGAGGGTATGTGTTTGAGAGAGTGAGTGGTGATGTCCCTTAAGCTGGCAGTGAGTGAGATGCCAGTGGATGTGTGATGGGCTTGTGGGTGTGTGAATTGAGAATGATGAGATATTTGCCATGCCCTGCTGCACAGATGAGATGGTTCATCCTCGATCTGCATTGGATGGCTATCTTCTTCCATGCAGCACTGGGACTGATCACCGCTGCCACCACCTCCTAAGCCTGGTTGGTCACGCCACTGCCCATCCTGCAGCCAGAGTGGGGGTAGAGGACATCATGGTGGGCCTTCACACCATCCAAAAGCCATTCCAGTGACACGTCACTAAACCTGGAGGCTGCAGTCTTTTTGCCTCTCATGGACAACTTCCCTGCAGTAGTCATGGGCTGGAAGCACTGAGATGTGTGCACACAGCTGGACTTTAAATATAGTGCCCAGCATGATGAAGCAGCAAGGTGATGGTGTAGTGGACGAATGAGAGCCCACCTGCCATTGAAATGGTGTGTTTCCCGGGAATGCATAACTAATGCGGTGGGCTTGGGATGATACAATGTGAAAAACTGCCTTTGCTGCTGGTGGCTAAAACATTGTTTTACCTGCCTGCTACTGGACTTAGTGTAAACCTGGGACGTTTCCACCCAGAGGCCGAGTTTCCATAATATGTCTGATCCAAAAAGATCTGTCTACCCTCTGGGCTGGATATAAAAATCCCATGACACCATTTTCAAGAAGAAGAGGAGAGACATCCCTGATGTGCTGCTCAATATTTATCCCTCAATCAACATCACAAAAACAGGTTATTTGGTTAATATTATATTGCTGTTTGTGGGAATTTGCTGTGTGCAAATTGGCTGTCATGTTTCCTATATTATAAACTGTAGTATATTTCATTGGCTGTAAAGTGCTTTGAGATGTTCTGAAGTGACAAAAGGCACTATATAAATGCGAGTCCCAGCATCGAATTGGGAGTGTACCCCAAAGATGCACTGGGGAATCCTTCCCAGAACTTCATAGGTAAGCATTTGCACACAATTGCCCCGAAGTACACACTTCCTCTGGGCAATTGCGCTGCACTGGGAACCATCAAAAAATGCGATTTAAAATGCAAACTTCTGACAGTTCTGGCAGGGTTACACCGATAGTTACCCAGAAAAAGTTAGAAGAATTAAAACCTCTTCTAACTTCTGGATAACAACTGTCAAGACCCAGACCTATCCCGCCACGGAACTCCTCCTCACCCCTTACTAACCACCTCCTCATGGTATTCCCCACCCCCAACCCCCCATGGGATTCCCCCCACCCATATAGGGCTCCTCACTCAAACTTCTCCCAACTCCTGTGCTCAACTTTCATCTCCCCTGACCCAACTGGACCTCCCACCCTTAGCTAGTGCTGGAAAAAAGGGGGGGCATGTGCTCCTTCAATTTGACAGTGCTGGACTGCGATGCTGGACTTTGGAGACACTGCGCTGCCTGGATCTCACCGGGCCTGAGTCAGAAGGTCAGGCTAGACAGGCATGGAAGAAATTTAACATAGGTTAACAATCTGGTGCTGATTGCCACTCCAAGGTAGTTATGGACCTATATTTTTGTCATCACTGGCAAGTCGACTGCTCACTGGTGTAGCAGCCCATTACTCACGGACCATACAAATTGGGGAATGACCAGGCCCAGTGTAAGATGAAGGGATAACTGAAAGCAGGTTTGGGAATATTATTAATTTGGCACTTATGAGTTTTCAGGATTACTTAATTTGCCATTCATGCTTCTTTACTGCCCTTGAGTAAATCACATCGTAATGTGGGAGATAAAACCTGCACCTTCCTTGATTTCAGCAAAAATTGGGTCCAAGAAGTGCAAGACGTGAAAAGGTTGAATTGCAATAGAAATTACTTTGCGTTTTATCAATGTTTAGCTGTGCTGTGGTCACTTCTACCCCTCTAAAGCTGGAGCAATGAGTGCCAGCAAAAGGTGACAGAAAATACAATTTGTTGCTTGCCAAGTCCTTGATGAGGTTGCCTTTTATCTGCCTTTATCAAAATAGTGGGTGGTGTACTTCTGGCACATAATGAGCATCCACCATGTTGGATGCTTTATGAAGGAATGCAGCTATAAATACAAAGTTAACAGAGAATCCAGGTATAAATAACAAGTTATAAGATTAAAAAGAGTGATTCTCCTATGAAATAGGGATTAAAAATTAAAAGCAGAGTTCAAATTAAAAGCAGAGTTCATCTGCTGGACCAAAGGAAAAGGTTTAAAAAGTTTATAAAAATGTCTGTACAACAATATCCTGTGACATGTTATTTAACACAAGGCAGTTCTGAAAAAAAGCAGAAACCTGGCCTTTACTTCACCTCAGCAAGGCATTGATAAATTGTAAGATACTACAATTTAACAATGGATAGGATGGTGATCCTAAATAACTTGTTAACTTGAACCTTGGAAACTAGGTGTTGCAAGGAAGCAATCATTATCTGCACCTCTCAGTATCCTGTTTGCTTGAAGGATGTTGATGAAAAGCAAAAGATGATGACCAGTATGAGTGCTCAGCAGGCTTCCTGTGGGTTTAGCTCTTTCAGGGTATAAATATTGGAAGTACATAGTAGGATTTTTAGATTCATTAGATTCACTCCGGTGTCTCTCAGATAAAGGTATGTTGCTGTAATGTAGTGATGATAGTTCTCCCCTTAACTGGAATAGAGATATTCTTGCTAGAATCCATAGCTTTCTACTTGGGGATTTAAGGTAAATACTACTTCAAATATTGATGGATATCTTAAATATCTCTCGCAATATAAATAAGATCCAGGTTCTCTGTTAGAAACAAGATTGTAATTACTTCTCCTGGAACTGTTAATGTCACAATTGAATTATCATCAAAAGTGAATTGCATATTTGGTTCTGAAAAAGACTCTTTATATAATTTAGAAAATATATTGCTCAGAATTTTACCCTCCCCCCCCCAACACCGGCAGGATTTTCTGGTCCCGCCTAAGACAATGGACTTTTGGATGGTTTGCTGCATCTTACTGCCCTTCCCACCGTAAATTTCCGCCCATTGTCTCATACAGACTCCTGTATCCAAACTTGAAAACCCATCTCTGTTGACTTGTTAGTGGAGAGGTACATTGTTGAGCAGAGATACCTGGGCTCTTACAATATCCAGATTGTTTTAATCTAGCTAACAATGTTAAAAACGCTACCTGGAGGATTATTAGTTTACACCAGTGAAGTGCCTAAGGTTGAGTTATTTTTAGGCTGTGCCACAAATACTGGAAAAAACAAAGCATTGAATCAGTCACATTTGACAAGTGCTGGAACTTCAATGCCCCAATCACACAGCCAGAACTCATGGGAGGAGGACGTGGCTCTGACATCTCAGTCTATTGACAATGGCGGTAATTTTCCCATCCCACCCATGGTGGTTTCATGTCGGGAGGGAGGGGAGAGTTTAGGAGGAAGCCAAAAATCAGCAGCCCACCAGCGTAAAAATAATTTGCAATTCTCCTGATGGCAGGTTAATGGTAGACCAGGTATCCCCCTAAGCAGTGGAGTGAATGCCATTTGCATTCATTACCATCCCATGAATGCTCAGTAAATTAGTTTCTCACCAGAACCATGTGCCACCTTCCAATCTCGCATCACGCCAGCAGCAAAACATACCTGCCTGAATCTCGATTGAAAAAGGGTGGCTTTCACAGGTCGGACCTCACTTCACTCGCAGCTTCGAGGTGAGTGCAACATACATAGCCTACTTTCAATAGCTCTGCTCCAGTCTCATTGCGATGCCAGTGGAATGTCACACTGCTGGGGCTGTAGGATTGGTCTGCTCCAGGTGCTTGCCTCCAGAGTCACAAGGACACCACTATGCAGCGGTACTCAGGCAGGGCTCAACTGAGACACTGACCAGCATTGCGACTGGGGTAGGGTGGGTGGGGGTGGTGTGTAGGGGTGGTCTGCTCTCCCAGTGGGTGTCACCATTGTCTGGAAGGACAGTACTGTGCAGCAGTACACAGACAGGGGTGCACATTCAGAAACCAGCATATCGACCGAGGAAGGGGGTGGTAGGGAAAGGTGAACACACAGGGGCAATGGCAAAGGAGGGCTTTGCAAGAGGTTCACAGGGGAAGGGGGCATGATGGAAGGCAGATGGGCAGAAAGGCCTTGAACTAGTTGGAGGAGGAGGGGAAATGATGGTAGGCAGAGATGTGGGAAGCTGGAGCCTGACAAGGATAACTGAAGGGGGTGAAAGAGATACCACATGTATGAATGGAAGGGGGATGCATGCAGACTCTGGAATAGGAAAGGGTTGGGTGGTAGTTAGTGTGCCACAAGAGATGTGGGTCACATGCAAACTCATAAATGGGATGTGGGGTTTGGACAGGAGACAGTCCTGAGTGTAATGGGGAACTCTGTCAAAGTCAAAGTCCTTGGTCTGGGGCTTACAGTCAGGAGTCAGAGTAGAGACACTCCTTGGGCTCTGTGGATCACACAGTCAACAGTCAGAGAGTAGAGACAGTCATGGGGCTCTGTGGCGCACACAGTCTCCTCCAAGGAGTGGCAAGGGCTGTGTGGTCAGTAGGAATAATGCACAGCTGGCTCACAGTTGCTGTCCATGGGCTTGTCTATCTCTGTGTTGGGCAGCAGATGGTGATGGTATGGTGATGGGAATGGGAGGCATCTGCAGCCTGTATTTGGAGAACACGTAATGAAGGGGGTGGGGGTATGTGAATCTTTCCTGGTGGGGTGCACCTCAGTAGGTGACCGTGCACACAGCCTCCAGATGGGGAAGGTAGAGGTCCACGTGGGGCATTGGCGCTTCAGTAAAGATGGGCTCAGGGGGAGGCTATGAATATCCACCATAACAACTTTGGGAACCAGTATCATTGGGGGAGGCTAGAGAATAATGGGAGGAAGCTCTAACTTCACATTGTGAGGATGCAGGTAGATTCCTGGAACATGGACGCTGAGAGGGGGAATGGCAAAGCTTATTTCAAAATCGTAGTGCAGGACCACCTTGTTGCTCCATTGGAGTTATGGCACAGTTGTAAATTGAAAGTAGAAGTGAAACTGAATTGGAGGGGTGTCAGGCTGTATGGGAGGAGTGCACTGCTGGAGTAAATGGCCCTTTCTGGGGGCACCCTCTAACTTGTTTGCAAGAGTGAACTGGAGTCTGATTACAGAGAAAGGTGGAAGACCTCCTTGTGAAGAAAGCCATTGGAAGCCAAAGCATTTATCAGTGCTGTACCAGAGATATTCATAAGTCAATGGCTTCACATCGCTTTTGCTGTATATCAACACTAACAGATTGGAATGTATAATTTGGGAATGCAGGCATTCAGGGAGGAGGTGTGGGTGCAGCATTTCTGGCATTCCATTTATGGAGGCCAGTCAGATGTTCTCCAGAATTGACATTCATGATGGGCCAAAGGGCATTCAGTCATTAATCATCAGCAATTAATTGTTAATTGGAATGCCAGATCAGAGATTGGTGCATTGAGCCAGGTTAGGTAGCGCTTGTCATTCAAGCCTTTACATAGCAATGTTAAATTCAGAAGGAACATTTTTGGGATGGCATCAATGTGGTGGTAGTGACTCAAAGACAAGGCAGCATCAGTCACAATGCAAGTGGGGCTGAAACCACTGTAGACCAATACAGTTGTTATAGGTGGCAGACTGTGAGCTTCACTATCTTGACCCGTTCCTCATTAATGTCTTCAATATTTCATTTCAGAAAGAAGGTAAAATCAAAAATGGATAGCTGTCTTTTTGAGGGTCCTGTTGCAATGAAGGAGGCGAAGGAGGGAGAGGCAATGTGGCGTGCAGCTCGACCAGGAGATCCTGCCTAATGTCAAAGGTGAAGGCGGAATCAAAGCAAGAATAAGAGGGTCAGAGAAGAGACCCAGACAACAGACAAATCACTAGACCAAGGGCATACCAAAGAAGACTCTCCTATTTATAAATGAGTGAGAGACAATGCGCTTGTCCTGAGCTATGGTAGATCACAAATGCCACATTCCTTGTGAAGACCTGACACCCTGTGGGGTTGGAGGGTATCCCCTGCCAGTGGTTTTAAAGATGACCACCGCACTCAATTTATTTGCCTGTGGGTAGTTCCAAGGATCAATAGGGGACCTCTGCGGCATCTTGCAATCTGCCACACATAGATGCAGAAAGGAGATCACAGATGCCCTTTACAGCAAGGTACATCACTATGTGAGATTTACTCTGGACTAAGGTAGCCAGGCTGTGAGATTCACTGTCTTTGCAACTATCTCAGGCTTCCCAAGACTGCAGGGTGTAATCGATTGCACCCATGTGGCTTTAAGGGCTCCATGACAGCAGGCCTGTTTATAAACTACAAAGGCTACCATTCCATCAATGTACAATGGGTGTGTGATCACCAGAAGCGTATCATGCATGTTTGTGTCATTTACCCTTGGAGTTGCCACAACTCCTATATTCTGAGTCACTCCCAGGTGCCCGAGATTTTCAAAGCGTCTGAATGTCTGCAGGGATGGCTGCTTGGGGATGAGGGGTGCCCACGGAAATGCTGGCTGATGACACCGGTACATTGGCCTCAGAGTCGTTCTGAGGAAAGGTACAACACTGCTCACAGCTCCACATGCTCCCTAATAAAACAGACCATTGGGATTCTGAAGATGCCTGGAGCACTCAGGTGGCGCACTACAATACACTGTTGCTAGGTTTCATACATCATCGGTATGTTGCGCCCTTCGCAACCTGGCGCTGCAAAGGGGTGATCCTTTGCCAGAGGGTGAAATAGAAGAAAGAGGATGAAGATCAGGAGGCCCAGGAATCTCAAGAAGGTGATGATGGTCAGTTTGAAGGCAATGGCACCATGGAGGAAGCAAGACATGGGAGACGTGCCCGTGACATTTTAATCACTGCCAGATTCTAGGAGGAGGACATTGAAGGCAAGGGAAGGTGGCCACTGTCCTCCTATCCCTCAATGCCATTCCCTTTCATCTCATGGAATTCCCAACTAATTGATTTGAGAATGAGTCCAGCATTCACACTTGCACCTTCTGGCGTCATGATTCACAAGACTATGATTTCCATAAAGGTCTGCGGTGTCCTCTGTATGCAGTCAATCTGGGGTGTGAGAGTCCACTCAACAATGAAAGCAATGTGAGAAGTGACTTGAAGCAGTCGTCACCACATATTTAAACAACTACAGCGGACAGTTAGATGGCATGTTTAGGGATCTCCTCCTCCTGTCCATGTCTTGTCCTTTCCTGCTACCACATAGGACACGTAAGTGCCATTGATCAATCAAGGCTGCTGAGCATAAATCACGCACTTCACATCTCCCTGACGTGATACAAGGGTGTGGAGATTATCTTCACTGAGGTTGACATCGCATGAATGTGAAACTCACAGAGGGAGACTATCACTGAGCGGGAGGCTGGATAAATCTCAAAATAAGAGGATTCAAATATGCATAATCAGAACGCCTTCAGCTGACCAAACTATTCAGATCAACATCAAATGTATTAACAAAAGTGCAAAATTTATACAGGGGTCTCACACTCGTGACCCAAAATTGAATTCAGAATTTCTTTATTTTCCTAACCTTACCGCTATGCCTGGGTGCAGCCCTGACATCCACAGCAGAGGTGGAGGCTGCCTGCTGACCGCTACATCCTGATGTCTGTGATGACCTTGGTGTATGTGCTGTGGTGGCCAGGCCTCGGTCTGATAAGGATCTCCTGCTCAGGGGCAGATGCACCCTCCTTGGCCTGAGCAGCTGGCGTGGATGAGGTCATAGGCAGAGGGGAATCAGAATGGCACAACACCATTGGAGTGTCCAGAGAGGAGGTCCATGGGGGGGCGGTTCCAGCTGATGTCCATCCTCCTTGTGGGTGCTCGAGAGCCACTCCCTGACTCCTCGAGGAGATGGTCAAGCTGCTTCATCCACCTCTCACCTATACCTGGATGGTGCCCAGCAGGGTATGTGGCCATGGAGTCCAGGACCGAGCGCAATCCAGCTCAATCTGCTGGATCAAGGTGTCAATGGCGGTTGCCAACTTTTCCATGGCGACCTCAAGGTGCTGGCATGTCAGAGTCACAACATCGGACAGAACACAGATGAACTCCTCCATCCTTTGCTCTCATCTGTTGAGTTACTGCTGAATCTCTGCCTAATGTTCCGCCACAGCCTGTTTTGTCTCCAGTGTTGTGTTGGCAGCTGCTTGTCAGAGGCTCAACATCTGACTCGGATTGAACAGGGGGCTGATCTCCAGCAGCTGTCTGAGTGCTGGAGGCCTGGTCTGTCCCTGCCTCCAACTGTTGCAGGGATGTGTCAATGATGTGTTCTTCAGTAGGTGAGCCCAAGTCTAATCTATAACTATGCCCCACCAAGGTGTGTGTCTCTGCGCTGGTGGAGGGTATGGGTGCGTGCAATGATGGTTCTTCCTCAGCTTCCTCTTTGGACATGGTCTGGGGGCTGGGACTTTTGATTGGCATCTTTGTGGGCCTCAATCTGCCTAAAAGATAGAGAATAGAGTTTCAGTTAATAAGCATGAGGAAGACAATTCTGCATGTCACTCACTGTGATTGTTAGGATGTGATGAACTGATGGAGGTGTGATCCATACAAGATTGCTGGGACAGTCCAACCTCCCCTTCCCCACTGGGGTGATCCCTATCCTCCCCAGTGATCTCAGTGGCATCCTCCTCGAATTGTGTGAGGCCAATGATGTCGGCCACCCCCAGTATGCAATCTGTTCCGCCTGTTGTGGGCAAGCTTGCCCTGGATGAAGACACAAGAAAGGCATGTGCTGAGAAGGGGTAGAGCAGAGTTTAGGAAAGATGCATGCCCCCTGTGTGTGGTGAGTCCTCCCAAGAAGGGGCTGAGGGTGGAGTGTCCACAGCATAATTGATTGGATAGTGGTGATGTGAAAGTTTCCATGAGACAATCAGTGGTGATATGTGTCTCCTGCTAATGGTTGTGTGAGATCCCTGAAGAGAGTAGCCCTTTAAGTGCATGATGCCATGGTGAGAGTTTCATATTGCAGGGGGAGCTGAAGGATTACTTACCCTGGCAGAGTGGATGAGATCATTCATCCTCTTCCTGCACTGGACAGCCTTCCGTGCACAGTTGCCAGTCACGGTGCCGTGCCCTGCGATGGTCTCCCAAGCCAAAGAGGTGAGGCTGCCTGTACTTCCTGAACCCATCCCTAGGATACAGAACATCCCTGTGCGCCTGCACTCTGATCAAGTCCTTGGGAACCTGGTGGGTGAAGCAGGGTGCAACCTTCTTCTTCTGGTTCGACAACATCTCTGTGCATGTCCTGGAGACAGGTGGGGTGGAGAGAGTGAGATGACTGTGTTTAGGTGGTGTTTAAATATGTCAGCCGGATTTTTGACCCCACCAGCTAATGGTGGACAGACCAATCAGCTCCCGACCCGCCAGGTGATTCAGTCCAATACTTGCCTGTGCATAATTAGTTTCCAAGCGTGGAATCGGGCGCGGGTTCCCACCATTCCATGCAGCGGAGTAGATGCCGCCAAACCCGCCCACCACTGCACTTAGTCTCAAAAATGGAAAATTCCACTCAATGTCTTTGAAGTGATGCACTTTAGTCTCACCCAGATGGGTAGGTACTTTATAATATTACACATACAATAATATAAAAGCAAAATACTGCAGATGTTGGAAATCTGAAATCAAAACAGGGAATGCTGGAAAGACTCAGCAGATCTGGCAGCAACTGTGCTCTGAAGAGGTCAAACGGACTCAAAATGTTAACTCTGTTTCTCTCTCCACAGATGTTGCCAGACCTATTGAGTTTTTCCAGAATTTCCTGTTTTTATTACACATATAATGTCTTGTCTTGGGATTCAAATTGGAAAATGATCTTGGAATGCTGCATTTTCTTTGTTTATCCTCTAGGATAATGATTCCTTAACTTATTAAATCCTTCCTGCATGACCATATTCCTAGATCCTTGGATTTCTAATGGGCTTTTATGAAAAACCCAGATCTTACAGGAAATGTAGGGGTAATATAAATAGACTACCAAAAACATCTTACATCATACTGTTCCTTAATCTATAATACTAATATTCCATTTTAAGCCTTGTTCTTCAGGCTACCCATGACAATGCTCAGTCTTTAGTTCAATGATCTGCTTTGTCTTTATCATTGCCTTCTTAACTTGTGTCACTTAGATACTGAGGGCCATGGATCTTAGTGCACTCAGAGCTGCCATGTGCTATGTGGCAACTGGTCTAGAGCCTGTTTCCTCCTTTCTTCAACTCTTATAGAATCCTAAGTTCCTCTCCTCCCCCCTTCAGCTGAGAGAGGTTTTTTTTCTGTTGATCTAAAACAAGATATAACTTTATTACCTACAGTATGGGCATCATTGCATCATTATAATTTCCAGTGCTTTGTCGAATAATATCACCAGCAATGCAGAATCCACTCTTAGTTTCCACAAATTAAAAACTCCCAAGCCTAATGCTTCAGGTGCATACATATCACTCATTTAGTGACAATTGTATTGGAACAGTAGAGGATGATATTTTCCATTTTCCAGTGGACAGATTGCATAACATTGGGCTGCATAACTACTGGCCAATGAGGACCTCTGAAAAGGGCAAAAGGCACTTGTCAGAACTCCAAGTCCAAAAGACTAAAGAAATGCAGAGATAACAGAAACATTATTTAACTTTTAAATAAAGTATTGAAACTGAAGGAAATATCTATTCTCAATGAAATGCACCTATTTCAATTTGTGATACATCGAATAATACTACTGAAAGAATATATAAATAATATATATATATATATATATAATATATATATCCGAATGTGAAATACGTGCTGCTAGGAATGAAAGATTTTTTTGTTCTCACAACTTTATCTCATCTAAACTTCACTAAATATTAATTGAATTTGTTTAATTGAGATTTAAATGGATGTTATTATCCATCTGTACTTCATTAATGGCAATTTTTGCTTGCTTTATAAATCTTCCCAGAGGCAATATTTTGTCAGTTCACTTTTATTGGCCATTGCCTTCTCACTGCTGCTGCCAGTAACTTTGGAAAATAAGCAGTGAACTTGTGGAATGGAAATTTGCAGCTCTGGGTCAGCCCACATCCTTGCCAAGATGTTTTCCTTCTTTTTCATATTTGCTCCCATTTCCCTCCTTTCTAGATGCCAATGATTCATGCTGAGGTGTGAATCTATGACTAGTGACACTCCTCCAGTACTCATTCTGTATGGGTGAACCTGGAAAGTAAAGGAAGGTGGCCTATTTAAATGCAGTGACCAACCTAGCCAAGCCTAATGACCACACAATGTGGAGGAGGTCACTAGATACTAAATGCTTACAACTTAAGTAATCTTTCTGCATAAGCAATGGTCTGGACTTTGTGGTCAGTGGTGAAGTGATGGTACTCACTGCTGACTTTGAAGAAAGCTGCCCACAAAGGTCTATAACAATCTCTGTGGTGTGGATTTCACCTTTTCCTATATTAATTTGATCCTGGTGTCATGTCAGGGGAACTTCCTGGAGGCCTGCTTATAGTGATGTTACCATGCAGGGTAAGCAGCCAATCACAATGAAGTATTCTTACAGGCAGCAAATGAAGAAGTAAAACACACTGATTATTCTTTGCTTCTTATAATTTTTTTTTGGATGGTGAAATAAAGATTGGGACATACCCAAGAAGCTGAAGAGCCATAAGCAAACTTTAAAAAACTAGTTTTTATTATATTAAAGCCTATGTATTTTTTTTTACAAGATTGGAGAAGTTTGATCTTATGCAAATATAAAATTTGTTTTCCAAGGCTGTCGGTTGTTATGATTTAGTGGCTTCAGTAAAAATCCAGTTATACCACATCAACAAAGATGAATGCTTTTAGGGGTTTTTAATGATATTACAGTGTACTAGGGGAGGGTTCTCATCAGTTCAGTGATTTTGAAAAATTACCATCCAGAGAGACTTCAACAATGCACCTTGCAGAGGAGAAGGGAATCACTGACAGCAACTTACTGATTTCCGCATTTGACTGTGCCTGTACGGACACCAGAAATTGCTATCAGTTTCACAAAGTAATGACAATGAATGCCAACAATTTTGCCATCATTGCAACCACAATATGTAGACCGTGAGTGAGTGGGCAATATATAAGATGAACTCTCCAGGGAGACGTTGAAAGCAGTTTGTATTGATTAATTCAGGTTCAAACTAGATAGGGCTCTTTCAGAAAATAACATTTTGAGTTATAGTATATGAGTGTTTTGAGACATGACATTTAAGAACCGCAGCATGTTTAGGAGGAAGAAGGTGACTTTGTACCTTTAGTTCCAGAAGCTCTCAACAACTGGGGTTTTCCTTGTGTCATTTCTGAGTACATGTAGACTATTTGGCTGGGATTTTTTAGTCCCACCCACAGTGGGAATCAGTGCGGGCAGGACCAGAAAATTTGGAGAGCAACCAAAAGCCCGTTGACTTTGGGTGGGAATTTCTGGTTCCATCACTGGTGGGATTGGAAAATCCCATCCTTTGATAAAGATTGATTGCTATGATTAGTCCACAACATTGTATCATGTAACTACAAGGATGGTGGAAGACAAGCGAGGTAGTCCTTGGTCCTGTTTTGGCCATTATTTCTTCTGTTCCTTTCAGCAAAAATCCTAGGCAATTCTGAGGTCCTATTGCAGAAATTAATTGTTGTCTGACCGAGATAAGTTCTCTCAGCAGAGATTAAACCAGGAATCTTCCGACTGTTATCTAGTTCAGTTATGGATACAGTAGTATATTTACCCAATGCACCATTCACAAGACTGGGAGCCTCTTTTTAATCAGCCTAAGTTGCATTTTTTGAATTCAGATAGTCCATCCGTTAAAGTAGTTATTCATTGTTAAAAGTAATGAGGTGTATAATGCAATACTCAAAGAGTTTGCTACTAATCTTTTTGTTCCTTTGCTAAGATTTAGAGCAGGATATGCAGTAATACATTTTATAACAGTATTTTTCTCCTGTGCTACAAGACTGTCCCATGGTGGAATGGCAGACAGCTAGTTGTTAAGTTCTAAATGTCAGCATTTTTTTCAGTGACATGCTGAGTAGATGTGAGGTGCTTGCTTTTCCAGAGGGAGGGAAAATCAAGGTAAGTGCCATCCGATGACACACTCAAGCCCTTTTTATAGTGCCAAGTTACAGGGCAGCAAGGCTAGAGATCATTTGCTGTTTTCTAAACCCATTGTGGGACAGTGTTTGGAACAAGAACTAGGTTGAGAAAATGTGGAAAAGATGCACCACAACCCAACAAAGACAAAAATGACTATAATTCTGTTTCATTCTACACATTTATATCTAGTGAAAAAAGACTCCATTAAACTTGTCCCTATTCTGCTTCACGTATGCACATTGATATTCAGAACATTGATGCTTTAATTACGAGCATCTTTGTTGTAGATCAAAGTGTTCTTTTCTACATGTCTAAATGTATGAGGTATCCCATTAGCTGTTCTGTGAAGCATGCTACAGGTTTTTTCATGTGGCCTTAAGGTAAGACCAAAACTGGATGATGCGATCTGTTGATAGATCAAATAATTAATGGCTTTGACAGGCAGAATAGTTATGGTGGAAGCGTTCTTTCAAGGCCCACTACCGCCTCCTCAGGGCAATTAGCAATGAGCAATAAATGCAGCCTTGGCAGAATTGTCAGCTAGTTTGAGAGCACCTTTGAAGAAAAAAATGTTATCTTATTAACAGTGCAGTAAATGGTTATAAGATAATATCTTTTGATTGTGAGATCTGCATTTGATTCCAATACTTGCCCTGGGTGCATTTGTTCTGAGTTTCTTCAGCTTTGCAATGCTAACTTCCAAGTCACAAAGCTGAAGAAAAAAGGGACAGAGACCAGTGATCCCAGGTGCTTTGCTCCCTTCGCCTTTCCCTTGATCTTCCAGGGATTCTCCTGAGGGGGATTGTCTACATTTGGAGCAAGGACTGAAACAGTGCACAATTGAAGCAGTTAGTGACATCGCCATGGCTCCTGCCTCAGTTTCTTGGGTCACGATTTGCCAGACACGCCAAACAAAAGGTTCCCCAGCAGCAACCTGACTTTACTGCCTGTATCAGGCCCCCCTCAGATCAGGTGATCTGAAAGAGGGAGGTAACAATTACATGAAAGACCCAAAAATTTTAGTACAATTTTATCTCAGGGAATTTGGGAAGACTACTGGGTTTTCTTGCTGCTGTTTGTGAATATTTTACTACTCAACGTTTTACTTCAATAATTCTTTTTCTCAAAATCCTTAAATATTTGATCCATCAACTTATCACCAGTCACCCACCAAACCACTCAATACACCACATTACCCCTCAGTTTGTCAATCTCTTAAACTGTTCCTCCCTCGCTCGCTCCCTCCATCCTTCTTCCCTCCCTTCCTTCCTTCCTCCCTTTCTCTCTCCCCACCTGATTTGTGCAGTCTATTAGACACAAAGTTCTTGAGCAGCTGGACTATTTTGTGTCAGTGGCGCGTTTTCCGGCACAATTTTACTAGAGCCAATTAACAGGCTACCTCCATGTTCACCATCCAATTAGGGGAGGCAGGTGGGAGACCTGGCCAGCAGTGGATTGAGAGCTCTATATTTAAGGGGATCTCAGTGCCTGTATAGTGTACCCTCACCCCCACCACCCCACCTCGTGATGACTGACTCAGTCAAAAATGACCATCACTGCTTAACACATCTGCTCCCTTGGCTTTCTCACTATTCTCAGAGTAGTAAATTATTCATGGATGATCAATTGTTTTGAGCTCTTTTACTTTGCCTCAGGCTTCTAGCTGATGAATACTGAAGTTAACTCTACTGGGAGTATTAGTACCGAGGGAGACAATGGTATGCAATATTTTCTTCTTGTATATATTGGATTATTTATTATACTATCTCAGGTTCGCCCTCAGATTCCATTTGGTTTACATCTCTTCACCTACCTTCTTAATGTTGTACCAGTACAATACTAACTTACTGTTATGTTTTGTATTTCCAGTTATACTTTTTATAAGTTCATTTTTTAACTTTCATCCAGCCCAAAAGACAACAGGTTAGGGTCTCTTTACTCTAGAAAGGAAAGGCTAATGGTGACCTGGTAAAAATCTAAGATTCTGAAGGTGTTTGACAGGGTAGACATAGAAAAGATGTTTCCATTTGTCAGAAGATCAAAACTGGAGGCCATATATCTAAGATGGTCACTAATAAACCCAATAGGGAATTTAGGGAATATGTCTTTACTCAGAGAGTGATTGGAATATGGAGCTTGCTACCACATTGAAGTGAATAGTGTAGATGTATTTAAGGGGAAGCTAGAGAGGTACATGGGGGAGAAAGGAATTGAAGGATGTGCCAACACTGTTAGATGTAGTAAGATGGGACCAGGCTCCTTTCGAGCATAAATGGACTGTTGGGCCGTAATTTTCCATTAATTTCTATGCAATTTTGCATGATTCTTAAAAGACCAATTTCACTCTCATTTGGGTCAGTTTTGAATTTTGGGCATATTCACAGCGATGGATTTTGAGGCATCAGGCTGGTGAGTTGCGGAATGTCAAATGGGAATTCAGATAAAACTCAATGAATTGAGATCTCTTAGTATTGGGCTGCTCCAGCCTCTAGCATGGGAGGGGGTGGGTGCACCATGATCATTGAGAGCTGGCATTCCAATGCACAAATGGCCCGTCATTATTTTTGTAGGGACCTGAAGGACCATCCCCGCCTTGCCATCCCAAGAAAAATAATTCCAAACTTACTTTAGTTGGGTCTCATTGATGCTATCCAGGATGCACGATGCACATTCTGACCAGTTTCAACCAAAAATGATAAACGGGGCCCTGAAAAATTGCTTACATCATTAGACAGGCAAGAGGTACAGGCACCCAATGGTAGGCTGCCTTCAAAATATCACTGGTTTATTCATCAGTGTAAAAAGGAACTCTTTCTCTCTTCAAACTATTTGTGAACTTATTCAAATTGTAGCTTTGTTTATCAAATACGCAGAGAGGAAACTGGTCATCCTGCTACCCTGTTGTTAAGATTGTTAAGTCGCTGCACTTAATTTTGTGAGAGAATTTGCTAGATGACTAAACAGCTTAATATCTCCCCAGTGTAAAAAGCCAATTTTTGGATGTTAAACCTGCAATGATATTTCTTAAAGATTTATAAACATTTGCATATCAATGTTGCGATGAGGCCGAATCAACTAGAACAAAGCACGAACATTTGGTTAGAAATGTGGACACTGTTAGCCCGCCATACAAAATTGTTTTAAACTATAAGAAATCTATTTCCTTGGATTATAATCAGCTTGAAAATAAGTCCGAATTAAGCAAACTACAATGTTTGTAACCTGGACCATAGCTTAGTCCTGCCATACTGCATAGGCTGCACATTCTCTCCTCCAACTTTAATCACATTGTGCTTAAACACAAAAGCAAATTTTAGGAATCACAGATAATAAACAACTAACTCATAGACACTTTGAAATAACTATTAGAACTATAATGATTATAACATGACAGGACAAATTGCATTCACATCTGCATTAAAACGTCACATTTGGTTTGTAGTTTGATAGTAATTAAGGACACTTGGGGCCTGCGAAGGCTTTGAGAGAGCAGCACTGTTACTTATGAGGGAATGGGGAGGATGCAGGGGAAGGTCGAAAATAGCTGAAAAACCTGTCAAGGCCGGGAATGCAGAACTTAATGGCAGAAACTCGCTATCATTATTTGGATCCACTTCCTACCTGGCAGCTGACCAAATAGACAGTGGGTGAGAAGGAAAACCAACAGCAGGTGGTCGCCGCCAGGAACCTATGGGGATGGTGCCTTGCAATCGTAAAGACAGTGGTTGGCCTTTTCAACAGGGGAGGAATGAGAGAACATCATGCGGAGGGGTTGCTGGTGGAGCTTAGTGACCAGAAGGGGAAGAGAGGAAGCACTCTTGCTTCTCCTATTCCACAGGAGTGCTGGAAAAGTTACCTTGTGGAGCTGGCACCTCTTACCCCTCTTTCACTGCCACATTTTTCAGTTCCAGGGAAACCACAGCTGAAGATGTTATTTTAAATTGGGATCCCAATGTACTTTGGAAGCCCAATTTGAATATGTTATTAATGTATCCGGCCTCTCCACGGTTGGACACAAGGAAGCCATGAAACCCTCTTCATAATGGAAATGTATGTGTCGGTAGTTTAAAAGGATTGGGCTTTGTGCAGTTGATGGTTTAACCATCTTGCCAATCCTCTCCTGCTCATCATGGCATGGATTAATATCAAGGCCAATATCTCAGACCCAGATGCTGGAGTTTGAGGACTCAACGTCAGAATATTTGGGGCTGAATTTGGACTTTAGATGTAAATCAATTCTAATTTGTTTTGCAATGGTTTAACTTCTGCCTAAATCATTCGTGTAAATAGAATCATAGAATTATGCAGCACAGAAGGATGCCATTCAGCCCATCATGCCTGTGTTAGCGCTTGAAAAGAAAGAGTCAACTATTCCATTTCCTCTGCTCTTTGCCAATAGTTACACAAATTGTTCTTTTTCAAGTATTTATCCAATTGTCTTTTTAAAGTTACTGTTTCCTCCACTCTTTCAGGAAGTGCATCCCAGATTATAACATCTTGCTTCGTAATGTTGTGGTCTAACTTCGCTTGCATAATTACTCACAACCTCCGGTGCAAAATCAGATGGATGTAGGGATGAAACCAATGGTGAGAGAGGAAAATTGCGTGTATTTGAGATTTGATAGGGTGGGGGCAATTGAAGAAGAGTGTCATAAAGAGGGGTACAACAATTTAGATAGCCCCTGGAGACCATTAAATAGCATCTTGATCCCAGCAATCTTTTCCAAGGTTGAAAGTGTAGAGAATGAGAAGAGACAGTCCAGAATGAGAGAAAGGGGACCTTGAGATGCAGACACGTGTCTCAAACAAGTGATTGCACTGATCCGCAACCAGAGTTCTCTTTGGTTTCTCCTGAATTTGAGATGGCGGTACATGAAATGCTCCTCCTAGGTCAATGCTGAAGAATATGTTGCATTATTGAATCTTCTTATAAAAATGCATGATATGAAGGCAAGTTGTTGCTGCTATATGGGGAAAATTTTCTTATAATATTCAGGAGTTTTTGTACGTATTGCAGCAGTATTATTTAAAAAGACGAGTTATGCAACAACAGACAACTCAGCGATACCGACCTTTAGCATCGTGATGCAGGGATGAACACCAAGTTGCTCTGTAAATGCGCAATGTAACTTTTTAATGTCCTGTTACAACTCTGTTCAATGGAATGGTAGCTGGTAGTCGTCAGCTGTGGCAGGAGAGGACTTTATTTCACCTCTTTCATTTCAGAATCTGTTTATTCCCATTGGGTGTCTAATGTGAGAGTTTGGTGGGACTGTGCATGGGAAGGGGAAGAAGTTTGCATCTGATACCTAGCAATATAATGATGTTATATATGATTTTTGTCCAGATATGATTAAATAAAATAGGGTGGGTTGAGTCTTAGACTAGCTGGGCCAAATGGCCTGGTTCTGCACTGTACATTCTGCGTAATTCCTTGGCAACAATAGACGCTCATCAAGAGACCCTTTAGACTTAAGTGATACTGGTCTCAATATTACCTTGTGTAAGGTGTAGATGAGAGAATTGATTGGATTTATACTGCAAGCTTCAAATAACTCTTCATATGATTGATTTTATACTGCCAAAAATATGCACTATAAATAGAACTGAAGTCACAAATCTTTTTTTTCTTTCTGTGATATTCCTTAGGGAATATTTCCAAAGGGAAAACTATTCATTTTGTGAAAATAAAATTGACTGGAATTCATTATCCTACTCTACTGTACAATTGCTGCATTTCCATTTCGAGTGATAGTTGAAGGATATGTGCTAAAGCACAGAGCCATGAGTTCAAAACGTAGGTGAATCTGCTGAACAGAGTGGCTTCCTAAACAAAGTGGCAGCAGGAATTTGATGAAAGTGGGAATTCTGTGCCAGAGGGAAAGGAGGTGCTAAGTAATTTAAACCAAGGGGCAACAAAATGTATAGAAGTACATAATTATATTGAATGGGATAAAAATAAAAATAACAAATTAGAGAATACACCAGGGATCTGAGTTTCATTAAATAAATTCTGATATGCATAAACAATAAAACAATAAATAGGATTAAGGTGATGCTAAATTAAAAAAAAATATACAGGGTAGAATTTTCGGGCCTGTGGGCAGTCGCAGTCGGTGGGCCTGGGAGCAGCCACAGAATGGACCACCGACCGCTATCGACTCCTGACCGCCATTTCATGTTGGATGGCCAATCAATACCAGCCAGCGTGAAACACGCGCTGATAGGTTCAGCGCTGTTGGGGAGGGGGCAGAGAGATGCCTCAGGGAGCTGAAGAAGTTAAAACCAATCAATAAAGATTTGAAACCACAGAAAAAAATGCCCACACATCAGATTCACTCACATGGAAATGTGGAGGATGAAAATTCTGTCCAAACATTTTTTTTTAATTAAAGCGGAAACCTCATCCCGCCCTTGGATAAGGTTACATCAAAAAGGCAAAGTCCGCATGGCAGATTTGCCCACCCACCAACTGTTATGCTGGGCAGGCAGTGAAAAATCGCCACCAGTTGCTACTTTCATGGCCTCCTAATTGTCGGCGGGCGCGCTGCCAACTCTCGAGCACACCCACCGACCGAAATATCACGCGAGTACGTGATGAAGTTGGGAGGCCCGCCTGACGTCATCGTGTGCTATTTCACGCTCAAGTGTGACAGACCCGCGCCCACACGCTGAGCAGAAAATTCTGCCCATAACATATAAGTAGATAGGCTTTTAAGTAATTCCTTTGCCATAAGGGAACTCTATGTGTCCTGCATTATCACATGTGCACAAAGTGCTCCGGTTACTTGAACTCAAACTCTGGGTTGCTGAGCTTGAAGGGCAACTGGAGTCACTCAGCATTTGAAAGGCTGAAAATTTCCTGGAGGTAGTTACCCCTCAGCTACACGAGAGTCCAGAGGGACAGTAAGTGGATGGCTATCCAGCAGGAAAGGGAGAGACATTGAGTGCAGTAATCGCCTGGGATTGAGGCACTCTCTAACCGATTTTCAGTACTGCATATTGGTAAGGGTGCTAATACCTCGGGGCACTGCAGCCTAGAGCAGGTCTACTGCATTGTGGGGCAAATGACTTCATGGGTGGTGGGGGGCACAACAAAGTGTAGAAATACAATGGTCAATGGGAATTCAATGGTCAGGGGGATAGAGAGGCATTTCTGCTACCGCAGGCATGAGCCTTGCGTGGTGTGTTGCCTCCCGGGTGTCATGGTAAAGGACATAATTGAACGGGTTTTTGTGGGGGCAAGGGAAACAACTAGAAGCCATGGTCCATGTTGAAGCCAATGACACTGGAAGGAAAAGAGTTAAGGCCCTACAGGGAGGGTTTCAGGAGCTGGGGAGGAAGTTAAAGCACAAGGTCTCAAAGAATTACTCTCAATGGTACTTGCCAATGAGTAAAGGAGCAATAAGATAAGACAGGTTACTGCTTTGAGGGCTTCAGGTCCCAGAGCCACTGGAACCAGGACTGGAGCACAAGGGACTGCTAACACGCCCGTTCCACAAGAGCTAGTGTTGTTGTTAAATTTTTTTGATTTATTACCTGTATGTGCTAAACAGATACAGAATTGGATGAGCAGAGACCCAGTACTGTCAAAGTCAAAGGGCAGAATTGCCCCAGATTTGCATTAAGTGCGGTAGCGGGCAGGTAAAACTGCTGGCCACAATGGTGGCTTCTCACTCCGCATCATCCCAAACCCACTAACCAGGCATTAACTACGCATTCCCAGGAAAAACGCCGTTTCCATGGCAGGCAGGCAAGCTCCGATTCACCCATCACACCATCACCTCACTTCTTCATCACACCAGGCGCCACATTTAAAGTATACCCGCTCGCACCTCTCAGAGCTTCCAGCCCAGGACTGTTGCAGATAAGACAAGGCCCCAAAAGGCAAGAACACTGTGCTCCCAGGTTTAGTGACGTGTCTCTCAAGCACTTTTTGGAAGCTGTGGAGGCCTGTCATGATGTTCTCTCCTCCGCCATGATGTTCTCTATCCCTGCTCTAGCTGCAGGAGGAGCAGCACCATTACTACTCCAGCTTGTAGGCGATGGCAGTGGTGATCAGTGTCAATGCTGCACAGAAGAGGTTGGCTATCCAATGCAGATAGAGGGCTGAATGGTTTCATCCGTGCTGCCAGGATAAGGCAACCATCTCTCACTCTAAACTCGCTCAAGCCCATCACACATTCGCTGGTATCTCAGTCACTGACAGACCAAGGGACATCACCACTCACACTGTCACACACACACTCACATCTCCATCTGGCCTCAGCTCCTCTGGAGACTGCCTCCTCAGGCCTCACCATCTTGAGACCACTTGTACAGGTCAACATGTGCCGCCACACACACTCTGGGATACCCCCATTCCTCAGTACAGCCCTCACCCTGCAGCCTCTTTCCTTGCCCGAGGCCACTTCCCCCCTTTCCGCAAGTAAGCCCTAGCCCTGCAGCCATACAAAGCACCCCCCAACCTTATGGCTGGTCTGGTAGGTCGAGGCCTGCCTGTGAGCCCCTCTAAAAGTGATGTGGTGCTGCCTGTGAAGCCTGGTGCTGATGACCTCTAGTGCTGCCCGAAGCAAGGTGGGCAAAGACACCTCGAAGTCCTGAGTGAAGTGCAGCTCACCAGGTGCACATCATTTATGTGCAGTTGTGAAACACGTTGGCATGCAGTCACGCCAATGTGAGCGGATGATCCAGCGGGAGGGATGAGTCTGGCCTTATAATAATATGCAGATGTATTACAGTGAGGTTCCCGATGTCTGATGGCAGGAAATGTGGCCTGCCATTGACGGGCTGAGCAGATGATTGTAAACTGGTTTCATGACGATTTTTGGCCTTCTTGCCATATTGTCCACGCACATCACCGAGCACGCCCGATGTCAGCTGGCACAGGTGATTCTGCCCAAAGACTTTGTTTTATAAGGCTGGCCAAGTGCCCTTGTTTCGGATGACCTGCATCCCTCTTATTCCAGAAGCACTGAACTGAGTTGTCAGGACGGGATCTTGCTGTGGGGTTCCAGACTTATAGTCCCTTCCCAGGGCAGAGTCATTCTGGGCAGAGCTCTACAGTGCACACCCAGGCACGTCAAGGATTAAAATTTTATCATTTAGTTATTCTGATGGCCAGGAATAGATAGTGGAATTGAGAACATGGTTAAAGACTATTGCCGTTGCCAACAACACCATAAGCTACCTGTTTTAGCTCCTCTTCACCCATGGGGACGGCCTGGTCATTCTTGGGTCAGACTGACTCTGTAGGACCGTTTTTAGGCACCATGCTCCTGTTACTCATTGATGCACATTCGAAGTGCCTTGATGTCTACAAGGTAAAAATGCCAACCTCAGTTGCAACTATTGAGAAGCTGCGTAATTCCTTCAGTATACATGGTTTTTCTGAGATTATTGCCTCTGACGATGGAAGAACTTTAACCAGCGTCAAATTTCAGAGGTTCACCGGCCTGAACAGTATCTGGGACGTGGGCCTGAGTTTTACCTTTGGAGGGTGCGTGTGATCAGAGGACCCGGGAGCGACCGAGAAACGGGCCCCGACTGTGATTGGGCCCCCACCGCAATTTCACGCTGGCTGGCCAATTAAAAGCCAGCCAGTGTAAAATGTGCGCTGAGAAACTCAGCGCTGCCGGGGTGGGGACGGGAAGAGGGCGGGCGATGATGTTTCTGCGGGTGCGGATGAGCGCTGCGAGAGAGCTCCCTGAAGGCAGACGGCTGCCACGGGGAGCTGCAGACCTGAAAATGAAGGTTTAAAAAGCTGCAAAAAATGTCCATGCATCACAACCAAGCACCTGAAAATATAGCTGATAAAAATGCTGTCACAGATATTTATTTTTATTTTATTTCCTAATGGAGATTTCATCCCGCCCTTGGATGAGATTTGATGAAAAATGCAAAGGCCGCCTGGCCGATTTGCCCGCCCGCCAACTGTAAGGTTGGACAGGCCACGAAAAATTGGTAACAATCGCGCCATTAATGGGCTTAATTGCCCTCTTAATTGCTGGTTGAATTTTGCGCGCGCCCGCTGAGCGAAATATCGCGCGATTGCGTGATGACATCTTTTTGCTGGTAAAGACCACTCCCTCGCATCCTTCACCAAATGGCCTTGAGGAAAAAGCTGTCCAGGCCTTTAAAGCAGGTATGAAGAAGTTGTCTGGAGGCGCTTCAGTCTTTCCAGATTCCTTCTGAGTTACCGCACAACACCACAGACTGCTATGGGCTCCACGCCGTCTGAGCTGCTGATGAAGTGCCGCTTGCACATGTTTGGGATTTGGTGTTTCCTAACTTACAGGGGAAGGTGACACAGTAACAAACTACTCAGAAACTTAGCCACAAGTGACACAGCAGTGATCGTACGTTCAAAGTAGGCGATCCTCTGGATGTGCAGAACTTTGGAAGTGGACCATGCTGGACTCCAGGAGATATCGGGCAAAAGTTTCAGCGTGAAATGATGCACGTTGCCATTGGCTGAGCGTGCTGATGTCAACACGAAGTCGTGTGATAGTTCGGTCGGCAGGCGCTCGCCGGAGTTGGTCGCATGCTCGCAGGCAATTAAAAGGCCTGTTAAGGCCATTGACAATCAATTAACTTAAAATTTTCACTGCCCATTCAACCTTACGGGTTGGCGGGCAGGTGAAAAGGCCAAGCGGCCTTTGCATTTTTTTGGAAACCTCATCCACGGGTGGGATGAGGTCTCCAAAAAAAAATTAAAATTAAATAAAAGTTTTCAAATTTAATCAATAACATGTCCCTGCTCATGTGACAGAGTCATGTGAGGGGACATGTTTTATTACATTTTTCAAATCTTTATTTTTTTAAACTGCTTCATCTCCCTGAGGTAGCTCTGTGCCTCAGGGAGATTTTCAAGCGCTCGCTCGCACGCATGAGTGAAGTTTGCGCTCGTCCCACTCACCCTCCTTCCTCCCCCCACCGCCCCCCCCAACCCCCCTGACACAGGCACCGCTGCAGTTTGCATTTTACTGAACTACTACCTCCTATTTCTGAACTACTCGTCTTTCTTATGCTGCTTTTTTCCCTGCCAGTCCTCTATGCACCAACCATCTTCAGCTGCTTCATCAATGACCTTCCTTCCATCATGAGGTCAGGAGTGGGGGATGTTTGTTGATGATTGCACAATGTTCAGTACCATTCGGGGCTCCTCAGGTCCTGAAGCAGTCCATGTCCAAATGCAGCAAGACCTGGACAATATCCAGGCTTGGGCTTACAAGTGGCAGGTAACATTTGTGCCACACAAGTGCCAGGCAATGACCATCTCCAACAAGAGAGAATCCAACCATCGCCCCTTGATGTTCAATGGCATTTCCATCACTGAATCTCCCACTATCAACATCCTGGGGGTTACTATTGACCAGAAACTGAACTGGACTAGCCATTTAAATACTGTGGCTACAGGAGCAGATCAGAGGCTAGGAATCCTTCGATGGGTAACTCACCTCCTTACTCCCAAAGCCTGTCCACCATCAACAAGGCACAAGTCAGGAGTGTGATGGGATTCCCCCCACTTGCCTGGATGATTGTAGCTCCCACAGCACTGAAGAAGCTGGACACCATCCAGGGCAAAGCAGTCCTCTTGATTGGCACCACATCCACAAACATTCAATCCCTCCACCACTGACACACAGTAGCAGCAGTGTGTACCATGTACAAGATGGTAATTCACCAAGGCTCCTTAGACAGCACCTTCCAAACCCATGACCACTACCATCTAGAAGGACAAGGGCAGCAGATACATGGGAACACCACTGCCTGGAAGTTCCCCTCTAAGTCACTCACCATCCTGACTTGGAAATATATCGTCATTCCTTCACTGTCGCTGGGTCAAAATCCTGGAATTCCCTCTCTAACAGCCCTGTAGGTGCACCCACACCACATGGACTGCAGCGGTTCAAGAAGGCAACTAATCACTTTCTCAAGGGCAACTAGGGTTGGGCAATAAATACTGTCCCAGCCAGCGAAGCCCATACCCCATGAATGAATATTAAAAAAAACTCCTCTCTAATATTTCGTCTTAGTGCCTCTCCTCTATCAAATTAGTTTCTTTTCACCACCACAGCACTAGTCAGTCTCCCTGTGAGCCCATTGGCCGCAGCCCTGTTGAGACATGACCCACCCATATTATACAGGCTCCTTCTGCTGCTTGTAGCAGACTGGCACACTGGCAATGCCTCTGACAGGAATGGGCTCGCCAATGTAGGTTCTCAGTTTGGCAGACGTACGCTCCAATGCCAATGGCTGAATCACTTCACTGAGGTACTTGAATGTGGACTCCCCAACAACAGTAGCTGAAGCACCAGTGTCCGCCTCCATCTACAGTTGCTTGTTGTTCACCTGGACTGACACGGCAATGGGCTCAGTTTTAACAGCAGTCACCCGATACAGAGAGTATGCATCTGCAGCATCAGCTTTTGCATTGCCAGTTGACTCAATCAGATTTGTTCTCTGCTTTGCTGATTGTATAATTTTTGTTCTGCACTGCCTAGCCAGGTGCCCTTGCTTGTGGCAACAGTTACACTCTGCCTCTTTAAATCTGCAAACATCTGCTCCATGGTTCCTGCCACATCTATAGCAAAAGCGTACCTTTTCAGTGGAAACATTGGTATTAGGCTTCCTGATTTATCGTTTGGTAGATAGGGAATCGTATTGAAAATCTGCTGTGCCACTTTTTATGCTATGCTCAGCGGCTGGCCTCCATCCAACATGGTGCACCACACACATTATTCACATGCTGCAAATCCTGAGAAAGTTCCAGAGCGCGTTTAAAATCAACATCTGATTCAGCAAACAACAGCATTGTCATTCACCCCGTATACAAGTCTGTCCCGCAGCAGGTCATTCAAGGCATCCCTGACCTCCCCATACTCGGTCAACTGTTTCAGGTTCACCACAAAGGTAGCAACAGATTCCCCTGGAGTACAAATTCTCATGTTGAACTTGAAGTGCTGCATAATTACAGAATGTATTGGCTGAAAATGCGACTTCACAAGCTCCACTAACACATCGTACAACTTAATACTGGCTGCATCCGAGGCAGTCAGGTTTCTGATAAGGTTAAATGTTTTACTTCCACACACACTCAGCAGATTAGCTCTATGTCTATCTTCAGCAGTAATTTCACTTGCAATGAAATGGAAACCAAGTCTCTTGACGTACTGACTCCAATCCTCTGCATCTGTATCGTACGGATCAATCCTCCCGGATAATGGCATGGTTGGCAAGCATTTCTCAACTTTGTGTTACACACAGCAACCAGGACAAAGTATGCAGCATAAGTCGACTTTGTCCTCATTGCCAACTGGGTGGTGTAGAGGTATTGTCACTATACTGGCATTCTAGAAACCCAGGGTAATTGCAAATGTTGAAATTTGAATTCAATAAAAATCTAGAATTGAAAATCTGCTGATGACCACAAAACCATTGTTGTAAAAAACCTGTCCTGTCCTTTAGGGGACAAATTCAAATCTGCTGGTCTGGCATGTGACTCCAGACCTAATGTAGTTGGCTCTTAAAATGCCCTCTGAACAAAGGTAATTAGGGATGGACCTAGCCAGCAATGTCCACATCTTATGACTGAATAAAAATAACTTGAGGACAATTGGTGCAGACAATTTTAATTTTCATTGAGGACACATATTACGATGCTTACATGCTCGGCGCCTTCTGTCTACTGGAAACCACGCCCCTTAGTCATGGTTGACAGACAGGAGGGACCAATTACTACAGAAAGGTTATCTGAAGATAGAACTTCCTGGATGACCAAAGATATTGGAGAAGAAATGCATTTGCATACTGTCACAGCTACATGAATGAATTTTCCCACCCAAGAGGTTAAAACAAAACAGAGAAACAAAGCTTATGATAATGTCAAGTTCATAATTCAAGAGAGAATCAAGCTGAATACAAGTGCAAGGGAGAACTGAAAAAGGAAATAAGAGCAGCTCAGAGAGTGTATGAGAATAGATTAGAAGAGAGAATGAAAGGTTCCCCAAATGTCTTCCATAAACATATAAATAGTAAAACAATAGTCAAAGGAAGGGTCAGGCTGACTAGGAATCAAACATGACATCTTCTTATGGAGACAAGGGGCATGGCTGAGGTACTTTATGATTTTGCATCTGTCTTCACTAAATCTCACAGTAAGAGAGGACATAGTTGAAAGATTGGATAGGCTAAAAATAGATAAAGAGGATGTACTTACGAAGTTGGCAGCATTCAACGTGGAAAAGTCACCAGATCTAGATGGGGTACATTGGTTGCTGAGGGAAGTAAATGTGGAAATCACATAAGCTCTGGCCACAATCTTCCAATCCTCCTTATGGGAGAAGTGGTAAATAGGATAGAGGTAGGATCTGAATGTGGTAAGGCACCTGGCACAACTGCTTTACAGCCAGGGCAGGGGGAAAGAATAGCAGATGTGTGAACTCAGCAGAGGGTGAAGTCACTGCAGAGGACACAAGTAATGACTTTAATGGGCAAAGTAACAGAAGAAGGCTGATGTATGTTCTAAACCAAATATTTGGTGCATTGGAAAGCCTGCCCGAAAGCCTGCATGCAATGTCAGGGAGCACGGAGGAATCCAGCAGCAGCTTGGCACAGTGCTTTACGCAGAACTTGGAGCACATCCTTTCCAAAATGGAATGTGTGGCTCCATCAAAGCATCTGTGGAGCCAACCATAATGCAGCATCTAATGGCAATGTGCCAGCTTCCATTGCAGCCAAGGCAGCCTTCACCCAATGTCTGAGAGCTGCAATGGAAGTTTAGACTATTATCATGCCATCTCTGCTTGCTGGCATGGAAACTCAGGGTGGGATTTTCTAGCCCTACCTGCCACCAGGATTGTCTGGCCCCGCTGAAAGTTAAGTGGCTGGGCCACTGAATCTCCTGTGGTGGGTCCCACCAGGATGGGGCTGGAATATCCTGAACTCAGACTACTGCCAACGTGGCTTTGGGTATCCATGTCCAAAGGGCTGTGAGGGTATCACAGCCCTCCAGCAATCTATTCTCCAACAGACCTGCTCCCTAAAGACCCTCTGAAGATATGGCCTCCGGCTGACATCTCTTCTCCTCCTCCTCTTCCTTCTTCACACAGCTTGTCCTGCTCTGCATGACCTTTGCTCATTCTCCCAGATAGCCTCCATGCCAAGTGGAAGCCCTGTTAGGCCACCCATCTCTGGAAGAAATTGTTTTGTGGAAAAGCTGAAAAAAAAATCAGCATCAGCCAGACCACTCCCTGTAGATTATTGAAACTTTAAACAAATATGAAGAGTTGCAGCAACAGCCAGAAGAAATAATCTAGCAACTAACCTGTAGGTGGTTCATGATCTTTTTAAATAACACTGGTGAGGAGTGGCGGAGGATTCCAACATGCCATTGACTGTCGGTTGAAAGGGAGGATGAGGGATTGCACAGGCTGGAGCATGGGATTCTAAGAAGGCAGTGCTGGCATTAAATCTGTATTGTATGTCGATTGATTTCAAGACATGACTGCTCTGGATGCTTCTGGCAAAAGATAGGTGTGCACCTGCTAAACCCTTTAGCAATATGGTATCTGGTGCACTTCAAATCAGGAATGTCCATGCAAGCTGCAAATACTATCTATTTTGGAACTATAAGATGCTTCGTACCACACAGAAAATAGGCACTACTTAGCCAAATTGCGCCTCCCCCACCCCCTACCTCCACCAGCCAAATACAAAAGCAAGGAAGTTCTGCCTTCTTTTATATTGGTTCAGTATTTATACTCTGCTTGATAGCAAGTCATTGGCTCATTTTCTGCTGATGCTTCAATCTGAGCCATTTTTTGTCAGTTTTTGTCAATCGTACTTTGCCATTGCCTTCCTCAGGGGCAGGGCAAAGAGATAGGTCTCAAGTCTATCTCAGCCAGAATGGGAATTGAACCTGTGCTGTGCTGTGCTATTCTGAACCACAAGCTATTTACATAGTGAATTGTTGTGACCTGGAATGCATTGCCTGAACAGGTGGTGCAAGCAGATTCAATAACTTTCAAACGAGAATTGGATAAATACTTGAAGCAAAAACTAATTTATGGGCCAAAGGGAAAGAACGGGGGAGGGGCACTCATTGGATAGCTTTATCAAAGAATTGCGACCGACCCAATGGGTCTCTTTCTGTGCTATATCGTTCAATGATTCAGAAAACTCCATGATTTAAAATGGTATAATATTTCACTGCTATATTTGTGTTCAGATCCCTTCATGGCCTACTCCCTATCTCTGTAACCTCTATAACCCTCTGGGATATCTGCCTGCCTCCAATTCTGGCCCCTTGTGCATCCACCATTTTCACCCTCCCATCATTGGTGGCCATACCTTCAGCCACCTAGCCCTTAAGATTTGGGGTTCCATCTCCAAGCATCTCCTACTTTAAGGTATGCCTTAAAACCTGTCTCTTTGACCACGTTTTTTTTGTCATCTGTTCTATTATTTCCTCGTGTGGCTCTAAATTTTGTCTAATATTGTTTCTTATGAAGTGCCTTGGGATGTTTTACAACAATAATGGTGCTATACATATGCAAATTATCGTTGTTATCAAACTTCATTCACCCACTTCCATCTGGAAAGTGTATGCTTGGGATATTTGCTTCTGTTTATTTAAACAGATTCCATTATTAGGGAAATTGCTTAATACATGAGGCAGTTGCACTATTTATCTTCATATTGTATAAAACAGCTATGTTCCAGTAGCTACTCACCACATCACCCGGGGAAGGGGACGGCCTTCTTCTGCTGCAACAGTATATTGTGAGATGCCTGTGGTGTTGAAGCTTACGCTTAAGTCATGACTCAACTCCATTAGCACATGAGATTGAATGCAAGAATAAAAGGAAATACTTGCATTTATATAAAAACAGAAAATGCTGGAAGAACTCAGCAGGTCTGGCCATTTCAAGTCCATATGACTCGGAATTACTCTGAAGGATGGTAGTTCAGAGCCAATCAGAGTCATATCTCTCTTCACAGATGCTGCCAGACCTGCTGAATTTTTCCAGTTTTTAGTTCTGTTTTCTGTTTTTATTTCAGATTTCCAGCAGCTGCAGTATTTTGCTTTTATTTACTTACATTTATGTAGTGCCTTTCACCAACTCAGAATGTCCTAAAGTGCTTTAGGCCTATTCAAATACTTTTGAAATGTTGCTGTTAAAATATTCTAATAAAATGTATCCTATAAGATAATAGGTTGTGCCATAATGTTTCAAATTTGTTTTGATTTCTTTTTCTTTGAAGTCTAAGTACAATGTGAACAAGAAAATCAATAGGATCATTAGTTCACCAAGAGCAAAGCTTTCGTTTTATTAAAGTTTTCATAGGTTAACAGAACGTGGCTGTTATTCGAATTTTTTCCTACACTTTGATATTAGACGTTTTAATATTTGGAGAGGTTTTAAAGATGAGGAGGAGAGGTGAAATAGTTTAGGGGCGCAATTCCATAGATTAGCTCCAAAACAGCTGAAGGTTCAGCTTCCAAAGGTGGGGAGAGGGGGGAAAAAGATACCTGAGAAGTCAGAGCCAGGGGAGCCGTAAGGTCTCATAGGGGACAAAAGGCTGGAGGAGGTTACAAAGATGGAGTAGGTGAGATTTGGAAATTCAGTTTCTAAGAAATGTATTTGGGAACTGGGAGCCATGATGATGAGTGAGCAGAATGTAGCTCAGGATACAACCAGCTGAATTTTGAACAATATGAAATTTCTGGAGGGTGGAGGATGGGAGACTAGCAGCAGAACAAGTGAAAAAACCAGGGCTTGAATCTTCCAAGGAGCTGCAGATTGGATTACTGCTCTGCTCCTACTTTTCTGTGCCATGACTCTGCTCCGCATCTCTGGCCAAGTCATTTGATCCCGGCTTCTTCAAAAATGCCGAGTGGACTTCCATCAAACTGCTTCCTCGTGGCATTGGATCATCGGAGTGGGAGTAGGGGTGGGGAGGCAAGTCACTTCCCCCTTTTACGGCACTAGCTGCCATATTCTGGTAAGTATTCGCTAACATAATGAAAAGAGCTTTGGGACATTAAACTTGCTGTTGAGTGTCTTCGTGAATGTGTGAATGGGTGAGCATGTAGGTGTGTAACTGGGCAGGGTGGATGAAGTAGGTGGGTAGGGTGGCAATTGGGTAGGGTGGTAGGTGGGTAGAGTGGCAGCTGGGAAAGGTGGTTGCTAGGTAGGGTGACAGCTGGGTAGAGTGGTTGCTAAGTAGGGTGACAACTAGGTAGGGTGGTTGCTAGGTAGGGTAACAGCTGGGTAGGGTGACAGCTGGATAGGGTGGCACAGCTGGGTAGGTAGTAGGTGGGTAGGGTGGAAACTTCGTTGGGTGGTAGCTTGTTAGGGTAGCAGCTGTGTAGAGTGGTAGATGGGTGATGTGGATTGGGGTAGTTGGGTTGGATCGGGAAGGCTTGTCAGGTTAGGGGCTGGTCAGATCTGTTTGGGGGGAGCCAGGGGTTGGCGTGGGAGTCAGTGGGTTGGTTGGGGGGGGGGGGTGGATAATCGGGGGCTTGGGGGGGTGTAGGGGAGCAGGGGTTAGTCAGGTCAGGTCAGGGGTTTGGGGGGATATTTGGGGACTGGGGGGGAGTTGGGTGGTGGGGCTAGTCAAGTCATGTCAAGGGATGTCCGGAATCGGGGGATAGTCAGGGGGTCGGGGAGGAGTTGGGTGTCGGGGGCTAGCCAGGTCAGCTTTGGAGGGGTGTCAAGGAGCAGATGGAGTCTCGGGGGTCAGAGGTGGTAGTCAGGGGGGTCAAGGGGGAAGTTGGGGGTGTGAGTTGTATAGTTACCCAGGAGTTAGACTAGCTTTTAATCTGCCTAACGTTTCCTGAGTAACTATCTGTGTAAGTAAGTTGGAACTGTCCGAAGTCTCTGACTCAATCTTGGTCAGAGACTTTTTTGCAGGGTCCTGGTGAGCAGGGGAATTGTCCATCAGGAGGTTAAATTTCCCAGGCAATTCCCATGGAGT
Organism: Carcharodon carcharias; assembly: GCF_017639515.1. Lineage (NCBI taxonomy): Eukaryota > Metazoa > Chordata > Chondrichthyes > Lamniformes > Lamnidae > Carcharodon > Carcharodon carcharias. Next base: position 199,687,153 of record NC_054469.1, read on the forward strand.
CAGTGCATCGGAACTTCTGCAGGATCCTGAAGTTCATATTGGGGGTGATACATCTGATCTCCACTGATCCAAAGACAGGAAGATCTGTGCCCAGGCCAGTGGAGGGTGACTAAGGGCCATCAGCTTGATATGTTAACCTTGTTTGTCTCTCCACAGATGCTGCCTGACCTGCTGAGTATTTCAAGCATCCACAGTATTTTGCTTTTGTATCAGTGGGGGGTGAGTGAAAAAAGAGACATGCTATCAAAGCTTTTCATCTTGCACTCATCAGGACAGATGCAAGAAATTACCAACAGTAAAGGGGGAACAACAATTTATACTATACGACAGTTAGATTTGAATCAAAGAGGATAGCCAAAGTTTTGTGAGATCAAGTTGTCCTGTTTACTTGGCTCAATGCTAACATGAGAACCAAGAATAGACTTTTAACTTGTTAGCATGATAAACCCTGACTTTTGAAGACCATTACAGAAACTATTTGATTTCAGTCATAATGAAAATTGGGAAATTTCTACTGTTAGGAAAGAGAGATAGTTTAAGTAAATTATATTGGTATTTGTGGGTGTTAGAAATGAGTTTTAGCTTTAATGTTTAAGTTTGATTTGTATGATTCTGTGTGTTAAGAAAGGTCAAGTTGAATTTTAGTTTCACTTTAAAAGGTGCTTGCATTTCTAATGAGTTTTATGACTGTTGCAGCTAAGTTAGACAAACAAGAGTGCTGTTGCCTAGCAACAGGAGTCCAGAGTGGCAGGTCCCTCTCTCAGACATACACAGAAAGAATTAGAAAAGCAGTTTTGAGTTCAGTTTTGAAGACAGCTGCCAGGCAGAAGAAGCCTAGAAGGGGCAGGTAGCCAGTTCCAAGCTAAAGCTGGTTGAAAGTAACAGCCAGAGAGAGACTGGAGTAAAATGGACAGATAGCCAGCCCCAAGCTAAATAAGGAAGTCCCCAAGAATCCAGGGAAATGGAACAGGAGAAAGTCCCAAGCAGACCTTCTACTCAAAGGAAGGGCAGGAACCTGGAAAAGGTCCTGCTAAGTGAAGTTAAAAGTGAGGGGTAGAGAGAAAGTCTCCACAGTTCATATTTAAAGAGACAAAAGCTGCAGAAAGCAGATTTAAAGCGCAAACAGCTTGCAAAGGCAAGAAGGTCCAAAAAGGCAAATGAAGGTCTATAACCCCTTGCTATGGGCATGTGAAGCAGTGAGGTACTGTTGATGGCTGATTCAGTGAGAGTGCATGTGTGGAAGACAGCTTGAATGCATGCGGTGACCCATGGAAGAGGAACATCGGAAGGAGAGCTCAAAACCCTGGAAGTGAACCCTTGCAGAAGGCATCTGAGAGGAAGCATTGGTTTGGGAGAAGATTCCAAAGTGAGTTCTTGGATAGTGGGGATTAGAAACCCTTGTGTGAAAGACGAAGTTCAGTGAGACTGGTTGGCTCATCTGGGACATCTTGGGATAATTGAAAAGAGATCCATAGCACCTGATTGAGGTGGCGCCTGTCAGTTGGTTTCATAGTATGGCGTGTCTGACCACAGTGTGCCTATTAGTTTACATGGACTGTGTACTTACTGTAAACATTAGGGTATAAGATAGCTGTTGTAACTTGTATTACCCTTACAAATCTGTATATATCTGTAAATATATGGTTGTGGGTGAAGGCGCATTATAATATAGTTCATCTTTTCTTGTTGAATAAATGTTTTATGCTTTTGTTAAAGGTTCAAAGTTCATTAGCTGACTCCGGTGATTCTGACCATGTAACAAACAAAAATAAAAGTTAGGATTTATCAAGCTAGGTTCCACCCTGGGATCAGGCTCATCCTGTGGTAACCTCAGCTGGGATCATAACACTACAACTGATGCTGATCTGTGATGTTAGTTTTACACTCGGGCATTAGGTTGAAACTTTACCTCCTTGTTTTGGTTCCTTTTTCATGAAGTTGGGAGCACATCTAGGTCTATAACAGGTTGCCCTCTCTTTGCTTTCAATGTGAGAACATATTCTTGATGATAATTGGTATAAATGCCGTTCTGTATTGTACATGTGTTACTTCATATAGATAAGATCAGTGCTGCTTGATCGTTAAGGCAACTGATCTATGCCGTACATGATGTTTGATTGAGTGACAGCGTGGCTCCAGAAGAGTTATATGAGTAAGTTCTTTGTGTGGCTTTTGATAAAATGTGCAAAGAGATCAGAGACTGTCACCAAGGAGGCCTTTTCACACTCATTGTAACATCTATGATTAAGTTTTGAAGTCCTCAATCACTATTGGGAACATGTTAAACAATATTCATACTGTAAGAACTAATTATTCACCCACCAGAGGAAGTACAAGTCAATGGATATAGAACAGTAATTGAACCCATGGTTACAGTCTTTTGTTTAATTGCCGTGAAAATAAAATTTTAAAACACATCTTCTATTTATTCACTGATAAAATATGAGGCTTCAATTTAGAAAGAAACTGGCTAACTAATAGAAGACAGAGAGTTCAGATACAGGGGACATTCAGGATGGCAATCTGTAACTAGTGGAGTGCCACAGGGATCAGTGTTGGGGCCACAATTATTTACAATATATATATTGGATAAGGGAAATGAATGCACTACCGCCAAATTTGCGGATGACACAAAAATAGGCGGGAAGGCAAGTAGTAAGGATAACACAAAGAGTCTACAGAGGGTTATAAACAGGTTAAGTGAGTGGGCAAAAATGTGGCAGATGGAATATAACGTGGGAAAGTGTGAGATTATGCACTTTGGCAAGAAGAATAGAGGAACTGAATATTATTTAAATGGAGAAAGACTGAAGAAAGCTGTAGCACAGAGGGATTGGGTGGGGGGGGTCCTCCTGCATGAATCACAAAAAGCTAGCATACAAGTTCTTCAGGTAATAGGGAAGGCAAATGGAATGTTGGTCTTTATTTCAAAGGAAATGGAGTGTAAAAATTGGGAAGTCTTGCTAAAACTATACAAGGCACTAGTTAGACCAGACCTAGAATACTGTGAACAGTTTTGGTCCCCTTACCCGAGGAAAGATATACTGACATTGGAGGCAGTCCAGAGAAGGTTCACGAAGTTGACCCCGGGTGTGGAGGGATTTTCTTATGAGGAGAGGTTGAGTAGGTTGGGCCTGTACTCATTGGAGTTTAGAAGAATGAGAGGCGACCTTATTGAAACATATAAAATTCTTAGGGGTTTTGACAGGGTAGTTGCTGAGAGGTTGTTTCCCCTTGTGGAAGAGTCTAGGACCAGAGGGCATAATCTCAGAGTAAGTGGGCGCCCACTTAAAACAGAGATGAGGAGGAATTTCTTCTCTCAGAGGATAGTAAATCTGTGGAATTCTTTACTGCAGAGGGCTGTAGAGGCTCGGTCATTAAGTATATTCAAGGCTGAGATTGACAGATTTTTAATCAGTAAAGGTATCAAGGTTTATGGGGAAAAGGCAGGAAAGTGGAGTTGAGGATTATCAGATCAGCCATGATCTCATTGTATGTCGGAGCAGACTCGATGGGCCAAATGGCCTACTTCTGTTCCTACGTCTTATGGTCTAACATATTACAGTACTGCTGAAAAAGAGACATGCTATCAAAGCTTTTTGTCTTGCACTCATCAGGACAGTTTGCAAGAAATTAGCAACAGTAGAGGGGAAACAACAATTTATACTCCATGAGAAGAGATTGCTGATTGGTTGGCAAGTGGACTCTGATTGGTGGAAGCATTAGCTTGAGAATAGTAGAAGCATAGAACAGTAAACTGCCCAGCGTTGTTCAAATTTAGTTGCCCTGCTCTGCCATTCAATGTGATCATGGTTGATCCTCTATCTCAGCACTATACTCCCACTCTCTCCCCATACCACTTGATGCTTTTAGGGTCTAGAGATCTATCTATTTCTTTCTTAAGTACATTCAGTGACTTGGCCTCCACAGCCTCCTATGGTAGAGAATCCCACAGGTTCATCACCCTCTGAGTGAAGAAGTTTCTCATCTCAGTCCTAAAAGGCCTACCTAATATCCTGAGACTGTGACCCCTTGTTCTAGACACCCCCCCCCCCCCCACCGCCAGCCAGAGGAAACATCACCCCTGCATCATGTCTGTCCAGCCCTGTCAGAATTCTATACATTTCAATGAGATCCCCTCTCATTCTTCTAAACTCCAGTAAATATAGGCCTAGTCGACCCAATCTCTCCTCATACTACAATCCTGCCATCCCAAGAATGAGTCTGGTGAACCTTCGCTACACTCCCTCTATGGCAATTATATCCTTTCTTAGTTAAGGAGACCAAGGCTGCACACAAGACTCCAGATGTGGTCTCACCAAAGCCCTGTACATGTGCAGTAAGACATCCTTGCACCTGTACTCAAGTCCTCTCACAATGAAGGCCAACATAGCATTTGCCTTCTAACCTGCTTACTGCACCTGCATGCTTGCTTGTAGTGATTGGTGTACAAGAACACCCAGGTCCCTTTGTACATCAACATTTCCCAATCTGTCACCATTTGTATAATACTCTGCCATTCTGTTTTCCCTACCAAAGTGGAGAACTTCACACTTATCCATGTTATACAGCATCTGCCATGTATTTGCCCACTCACTCAAATTGTCTAAATCACCTTAAAGCCTCTTAGCATCTTCCTCGCCATTCACATTCCCACCAAGGTTTGTGTCGTCACGAAACTTGGAAATATTACATTTGGTTCCCTCATCCAATTCATTGATATGTATTGTGAATAGCTGGGGCCCAAGCACTGATCCCTGCAGTACCCCACTAGTCACCATCTGCCTCTCTGAAAAAGACCCATTTATTCCTACTCTCTGTTTCCTGTCTGTTAACCAATTCTCAATCCATGCCAATATATTACCCAAATCCCATGTGCTTTAATTTTGCTCACTAATCTCCTAAGTGGGACTTTATCAAAAGCTTTCTGAAAATTCAAATATACCACATCCACTGGTTTCCCCTTATCTATTCTGCTAGCTACATACTCAAAAAACTCCAGTATGTTTGTCAAACATAAATCATAAATCCATGTTAACTTTATCTAATCCATTGATGTTTTCTAAGTGTCCTGTTATCACATCCTTTACAATAGACTCTAGTGTTTTCCCTAATACTGATAAAAGCAAAATACTGCAGATGCTGGAAATCTGAAGCAAAAACAGAAAATGCTGGAAAAACCCAGTAGGTCTGGCAGCATCTGTGGAGAGAGAAACATAATTAATGTTTCAAGCCCATATGACTCTTCTTCAGAGCCTTCAGACCCTGCTTCATCTGCTGTGAAGAAGGGTCATATGGACTCGAAACGGAACTCTGTTTCTATCTTAGCCAACTCACTCCTCATAACTTCGTAGTTTCTTTGTTTAGATGTAGAACCCCAGTTTCGGATCAGACTACTTCACTTTCCATCCTAATGAAGAATTCTATCATGTTATGGCCACTGTGCCCTAAAGGATGCCACACAACAAGATTATTAATTAACCTCTTCTCATTGCACAATACCAAATCTAGGATAGCCTGTTCCCTAGTTGGTTCCTCAATGCACTGGTCTAAAAAACCATCTTGTACACACTCCAGAAATTCATCCACCACAGTACTATTGCTAATTTGGTTTGCCCAGTCTATACATAATTAAAGTCACCCATGATTATTGTAGCATCCTTGTTACATGCATCTCTAATTTCCTGTTTAATGCCATCCCCTACCTTACCACTACTGTTTGGAGGCCAATCGACAACTCACACTAATGTTTTCCATCCCTTGTTGCTTCTTAGCTCCACCCAGACTGATTCTACATCTAGATTTTCTCAGCCAATATCCTCTCATTTTGCAGACTTCATCCTCAACTAACAGTGCCACCCCACCTCCTTTTCCTTTATGCCTGTCCTTCCTAAATATCAAGTACCCCTGTATATTCAGTTCCCAGTCTTGGTTACTCTGTAGCCTATGTCTCAGTAAACACAATCATATCGTACCCATTTAAATCTATTTGTGCTGTTAATTCATCTGCCTTATTGCAAATGCTCTGCACATTCAGATATAGTGCCTTTAGACTTGTCTTTTTAACATTTTTACACATTTTTTGTATTATGGTCCTATTTGCTGCTAGCCCTTGTTTCCTCTGCCTTGTACATTTGCTTTCTACTTTTCTATCTTTATTCCTATATTTGTTTCCCCCTCTTGTGTCTCCCTGCTCAAGTTCCCACCCCCCTCCCACTCTAGTTTAAACCTCCCCCCACAGTACCAGAGATACCCCTGCGAGGATATTGGTCCCGGTCCTGCTGGGGTGCAACCCGTCCAGTTTGTAGAGGTCTCATCTTCCCCAGAATCAGTCCCAGTGCTTCAGGAATCTAAATCACTCCCTGCTACACCATCTCTCCAGCCAAGCATTCATCTGGTCTATTCTCCTATTCCTGATCTCACTAGCATGTGGCACTGGGAGTAATCCTGAGATTACCACCTTTAAGGTCCTGCTTTTTAATTCATTTCCTAGCTCCCTATATTCTGCTTTCAGGACCTCACCCCTCTTTTTACTTATGTAGTTTTTATCAATATGGACCACGACTGTTCCCCTTCCGAATGTCCTTTACTGTTAGTAATTTCTTACGAGTTACCCTGATGAGTGCAAGTCGAAGGGTTTTGATAGCATGTCTCTTTTTTTCAGCAACACTCAAGTTCTATGCTACCAAACAACTTTATTATGGTACAATTGTAAAAGGCCTGTTCTTCTTTCTCATTGGAGAGTATTTTATTTTTAGTGCCAATTTCTGAGAGAAAGTGTTAATTAATAGCAAATTATGGGCACTTTGGTTTGATAGACTTTTGCCACCTTACAATTGGGGTTCAAGCTGCCCAAAATAATTTCACGTAGATTCTTTCCAGCTGGTAGAGAAGGGAAGCTTGCAGCCTTTCTGTCCACTGACTGCAAACCCAAGGGGCAGTGTGCTAAAGCATTGTGTCATCCAGTCACTTCCACCTATTCAGCAGCAGAGAAGTTTAATTGCTGGGGTCAACAAACATGACACAGCATAAAACAAAACAAAATTCAGTGTTTATTTGACTGATCTTGCCACAGAACTCAGCGAAGATCAATGAATGTCAGAAGGGAATGCTTCCTTTTTCTTTCCTGTCAATCATTATGTGCTGAAAATCACCTCAAACATTCTTGGCAAGCAATAACACCAAATAGAGCAAGGATAAAGTTCACACTAAGGAAATTATGTGTTTCTCATCAAGTTTGTTGTAGCACCTAAAATAGACCATTTTCGTAATCCCATAAGTTAGTTCGGTTTTGTACAGCAGGCAGCAAATTATTTCTTGAAGAATTGGGTAGTTTTTCATCTTCAGAACATGGGCGGCCATCTGGTGAAAGGAACCCCTGCCCATTATAGTACCTGCCACTGAAATCTATGCGGTTAAAATCAGGAAGGTTCTACAACAGGTTTTGTCAGGTAATTATGCTGTTATCTTCTGGGAGCTGATTATTGCCATGCCTGCAAAACACAGATTTCAAACCCAAACCAATTCAAGGGGATAAAAGTTTCTTTTGCACTACTTGCTACAAGTACAGTATGTCAATAATGCTTGCTTTGGTGTTGCTTTTCATCACCACAATACCTATATGTCTCAAAGGGCTAACACAATGAATTTAGCTCAAACTGTAATAAAAACAGAAAATGCTGCAAATACTCAGCAGATCAGGCAGCATCTGTCTAGAGAAAAGAACAGTGCAAGTTTCAGGTCAATGTGAAATGTTGGGCTGGATTTTTGGTAATGGTGTAGGCAGCTCAAGTCAGGAAATTTCCTGACTTGACAACTAACCTCGGTTTAATGGACACTGTTAGAACCAATTTTCACTCTGGGAAGGGCGGGGTTGGATGGAGCTGGGCCTGGCAACCCTGGAAGCACATCCTAGGCGATCATGGAGAGTGGGCAATTGCTGAGGCGGGCTGGTTGGACGGTCTGCCTCAGTTCTCCAGGACTTCACCAGTGTTGTTTTAGAAGCTGTCAGGCCCTCTCGCCCTCATCCTTCACACCCCCTCACTTCCTCATCCCCAGTGGCCCCTCCATTCACTTTATGCCCCCCACCCAAACCTCATACACCCTCATGCCCACCTGCCACCTCCATGCTAACTCATGACCCCACCCAACCCCTACCCCACTCATACCTCCCCACTGCCACCTCCATAGCAACTCACTTAGTAGCCACTATGGGCATACCTCAGGAGACATGTGAAAATGGAAAAAGTAAACTTCTAACAATCTAATAAAGATCTCATTCATAAGGCAGAATTGTCCCAGATTTGCACAAAGTGCGGTAGCGGGCGGGAAATAAATTATTTTACTCGCTGGCCACAATGGTGTGTTTTCGCGCCGTATTGTCCCATTCCTGCCTTATTAATTATGCAGCCACAGGAAACATGCTGTCTCACTGTCTCTCCAATTTACCTGCCACGCCATTACATCGCCACTTCCTCACACAGGGTGCCATTTTTAAACTGCAGCCACACGCACACTTTTCAATGCTTGCAGCACAGGTGAAGACATGGCCCCAAAATCCAAGAAAAGTGCAGCCACCCAATTCAGTGACTAATCCCTGAGACATATTCTGGATGCCGTGGAGACCTGTCGCTATGTCCTCTACTCCCGCACTGGCCGCAGGAGGCCCATCAGTCTCACCACTCTAACTTGGGAGGCGGTGGCAGAGGTGGTCAGTGGCAATGCTGCACACAAGAATTTGGCCATCCAGTGTAGAAAAGGGATGAATGATCTCATCCATACAGCCAGGGTAAGGCAACCATCTTATCAATCTAAACTCACACATTCACAAGCCCCTCACACATTCACTGGCATCTCACTGACTGCCAACTCAAGGGACATCACCAGTCACTCTCTCACACACACACTCACATCCCCCATCTGGCTTCATCTGTCCTAGAGACTGCCTTCTCAGCCCTCACCATTTTGAGGCCACTTGTACTGATCAACATGTGCCCTCACATGCACACCCTGGGATACACCCCCTTCCCCAATATAGCCCTCACACCTGCAGCCTTTTCCCTTGCCTGAGGCCACTCCACCCACTTCCCCAAGCAAGCCCTAGTCCTGCAGCCATTGAAAAGCTAGCCCCTCCTTACCGCTGGCCTGGTGGGTGGATACTTGTCTGTGAGCAGCCCTAAAAGTGATGTGGTGCTGCCTGCAAAGCTGGAGCGGACAATCGCGAATTGGTTTCACAATGAAACCAAATTTTGGCCTTCTTGCTATATTGTCCCTGTCCCCCGTCCCCACCATGCTCACTATGATGCCTGATATCAACGGAACCAGAACGTTCTGGCCCTACACACCTGATAGTGAAAAAGATCTCCTATTCATGAAACCCATTAAAAGCTTTTAAATCTCAAGTGATTAATCTCTTATAAAAACAAACATCTATTCAAACCCTAAATCAAAAGTGGATAATCTTTTAATAGCTCCTTTAAACTGTCAATCAAACTTAGAACTCCAAACTCCTGCTGAGATCATTGTAGGTTTTGAAACACAGCCAAGCATTCATAATGACATAATAATAGTCCTTAGGAGATGTCAACAAAGACCTCTATTGAAACAGCAGGAACAGGCAGTAATGTTTCTTTCTAACCAACCAGATGGCATGTCAATCAAAACAGTTCAGCAGAGGTTTTTGTTAACTCTCACTGGCAGCTTCAGCTTGTTGTTTTTTTCACATTCAAAGAGCGAGGGATTAAAAAAAAGGCTTCAGGTTATGGCACTTCAAGAAAGTTTATGTCTATTTCATCAATTTTAACTCCCACACAGCAGTTAAGGCCCTAGGACCATCAAAAATGGGAGCTGTCTGAACGCAGCACTACATTGAAATGCCCCTGCAAAGTTCAGCTTTCCCTCCTGTGTGAGTCATGCTCCGTTCACTTCTGCCTGCCGGCAAAGATTGGATCAATTGGAAATATGGATGGGGCTTTTGCATCCGGGTTCCACCTGCCTTTTTAAAGTTCTAAAGTTCACAGAAGTTGGCTTGACTCTGCATAAAATCCAACCCATTAACCCCATTTTTCTCTCCAAAGATGTTGCCTGACCTGCTGAGCATTTTGAGCATGTTCTGGTTTTATTTCAGATTTCCAACATCTGCAGTATTTTGTTTTTACATTAGTTCAGCATCTCATGGATTTTGACAACACACTGTGAAAGGAGATAGTGTAGTTTTAACAACAGATTTATAGTCCAAAATTGTTGATATTTCAGTGCAAATTGTTAATAGTGCTCAGTGATAGCTTGTGTAAATATGTAGATATCCTAGGAGTGCAGTAACAAGAGGCTGCTTTTCCATGGTTGGGGTAAGAACACAGTAATTTCCATTTTCTGAATTTAGGCAAGCTTTATGCCAATTTAATGCTATTCAGAAAGAAGTGCAAAATTGGGGATGCGGACTGTTAACGCTGAATTGTATTTTCCAACATAGGCTTTCTCCATGAGGCCATCCATATGAGCGGAGGCTATTAATTGGGGGCCTGATCCAAACTTTTTAAGCAGCAATCCAAATTTACAGAGGTTTATGACACCTGAACAAACCAACGGAGCTAAGCATGGATTTGGATAATGAGGTAATATGGAATGTTGATATTTTTGCAAATGTCAAGGCAATCTCTAGGTACAATCACTGTTCATATTTTACAGATGTGATGCGGTCCATCATCAAACAGTACAAGAAGTTTTACTCATAACAGCAGTTTTGATAATATGTCTAATTAATGTTTTGGGACCCTCTTTATGTATTCACAGTGGGCATAAAGCACACTAAAGGAACATTATCATCTGCAATATTGATTTTTTTCCTTATGAAAATGTGTTGGATTACTATACTGGCCACCTGCTGAATGAATATATTCATGAAGGTAGAAAACAGAGGCCCCTGAGGGTAAAACAACAGCAAATGTGGAAGAATCTTCCAAAATTTCTTCCATTTCAATTTGAAGGTTAAACCAGTTGTCAGGGTGGGACATCCAAAATTGTAGGTGACATTGAAATGCATAGTTACCAGGGTAAATTTAAAAATAATTTGACCACATAACTGAACATTAAGCCCCAGGCAAAACTGTTCTAAAAAACAAATACTGGGATGGATTTTCTGAGCTCAGCACTGGGAGTAATTGCTGCAGTACATCTGACAGGAACAGATGGCCAGGACCAGCAGTGTGTACAGCACTTGCAGAGCTTTGGGACCAGTGTGGAAGAAATGGCAAACCCCACAAGGGTTCATCTCAGGAGGTGGTGCCAAATGGGTGGTGTCGGATTGGCCACCTGTTGGACACACTGCCTGCTAGTTCCAATATTTTCTAGAATTTGAGATGTGTTTGTGTGTGCCAACTGAATGAGTCTAACTAAAGCAACTGCAATAATACTGGCTAACTAGTTAAATAACTTATCAGGCCAATGTTTATCCTTCGACCAATGTCACTAAAATAGATTATCTCGTCAGTCTCTCATTGCTGTTTGTGAGACCTTGCTGTGCACAAAGTGGCAACCACACTTCCAATGCTGCAACAGTCCTTACATTCAAGACACTTCAAAAGTGCTTAATTGGCAGTAAAGAGCTTTAGGACATCCTAAGGATGTGAAAGCTGGCACTATATAAGTGTTTTCAATTTCAGATGGTATGAATAGTTGTTGTTTTTAATATGTGGAAATCTATCAACTTGAACAGTCTTGAACATAATCAATGACTGAGCTCCACAGTCCCCAGAGGCAGAGAATTCCAAAGATTCACCACCATTTGAGTGAAGAGATTCTTCCTCATCTCAGTCCTAAATGACCTGTCCCTTATTCTGTGACCGTGTTCCCTGGTTCTAGACCCCGCCAGTCAAGGGAGACACCCTCCCTGCGTCTACCCTGCCGACATCTGTAAAATTTTGTATGTTTGAATGAGATCATCTCTCATTCTTCTAAACTCCAGAGATTTGGGATTGACTCACAATTTAGTTTTGTTTAAAAACAAGTGAGCTCACTCAGATTTAAATTGCCGTATGGTGCAACAGCTAATACAATGATAGCAACATGTCCCTAAGGCATGGATAAAATCTAAACTATGTAAATCAAACTTTATTCTTTGACTAACTGAGGGAAGGCTTGGAGTTTGGTGAGAGGGGAGTTCAGTGAAGGGGGAGAAAGAGTTGTTTGTTTCCTCTTTCTATCTTTCTTACCCCATAGAAATTGGTTCTTGCACTACTACAGGGAAAGGAGCTAGCTATTTGGTGAGCATCCAGTAAGTGGGTAAATTCTATTCTATCCCTAAGATTTAAAATAGTAGACAATTTGGTGGTAAAGTTAATAAAGTATATAAAGAAACAACATAAATAAGTGATTAATATAATTAAGTAATTACTTAAAACACATTAAAAATGGCAGGACAGGTGATGTGTCAAGGCTGCAGTATGTGGAAGCTCCTGGATAACATTGTGATCCAGGGCAAACACATCTGCAGTAAGTGTTTGCAGCTTTAGGAACTTTGACTCAGAGTCATTGAGCTGGAGGCTGAGCTGCAGAGTCTGTGACACATCAGGTAGGGGGAATGTTATATATGCTTTATGGATGCTTTATACCAGGAGGTAGTCGCACCACTTAGGATAGTGTCTTCTGATTTGGTCAGTGGCCAGGGACAGGAGGGTGTGACTGTGAGTGATGCAGGCAAGGGGACCAAGAGGGCAGGAGAGCAGGAGGGTCTGCAATTATCCAATAGGTTTGAGGTTCTCCCAGCTTGTCTTGATGAGAGTAGGGGCTGCAGGGTGGATGAACAAACTGACCATGGCACCGTGGCACAGGAGGCCACCCAAACAGGGGGAGCAAAAAGGAATGTAGTGGTAGTAAGGGACAGTGTAGTAAGGGGGATTGACACTGTTCTCTGCAGCAAAGAGTGTGAGTCCAGGTGGCTTTGTTGCCTGCCTAAAGCCAGGGTTTGGGACATAGGCTCAGGAGTAGAGAGGAACAGGCAGTGGGAGGGGGAGGATCCAGTTGTTGTGGTCCATGTCGGTACCAAGGCCATAGACTGGATGAGGAAGGAGGCTCTGTATAGTCAGTATGATGAGCTAGGCACCAAATTAAAAAGCAGAATCTTAAAGCTAATGATTTCTGGGTTATTACCTGAGCCACAAATTGGCAAAGGACAAATAAGATTAGAGAAATAAATGTGTGGCTCAAAGACTGGTGTGGGAGAAGTGGATTCTGGTTTGTGCAACACTGGCACCAATATTGGGGAAAGTGGGGCCTGTACTGTTGGGGCAATCTACACCTGAACCGTGCTGGGGCTGAAGTCCTCACAAGCTGTCTACCTAAGTAAACCAAAGAGTAGAGACAAGGTAATTGAGACAGGTATTAATGTGGGAAATGGTAAACAGACTGTGACAGGAATGGACAGAGAGTACAAATCTAAGAATAAATCAGCAGATAAGGCTAGATGCTACAAAAATAATAAAAGGACAAAGCTAAAGGCTATATTTCTAAACACATGCAGCATTCAAGACAAAACAGGCGAACTGATAGCGCAAATAGGAATAAATAAGTATGAGCTGATAGCCATTACAGAGACATGGCTACAGGATGACATAGATTGGGACCTGAATATTGAAGGACATTTAGGAAGGACAGGAAATTAGGAAAAGTTGGAGAGGTGGCTCTGTTAATTAATGATGGTATTAGCTCATTAGAGAGGGATGACCCAAGTTCAGGAAATGAGGATATAAAAGTGGTTTGGGTTGAGATGAGGAATGATAAAGGCAAGAAGTCACTTGTGGGAGTGGTGTACCAGCCTCCTAAATGTAGCTACATAGTAGGATGGAGTATAAAAGAAGAGATAATGGGAGCTTGCCAGAAAGATATAACAATAATTATAGGGGATTTTAATCAAAAGATAGACTGGAAAAATCAGTTGGGCAAAGGTAGTGTAGATGAAGAGTTCATAGAATGTTTTTGGGATAGTTTCTTAGAACAACATGCTCTAAAGCCAACCAGAGAGCAGGCTATACTAGACCTTGTATTGAGCAACAAGATAGGATGAATTGATAACCTCCTACTGAAGGCACCCTAAATAGCAGCAATTATAATATGATTGAGTTTTACATTCATTTTGAGGGAGAAAGGGTGTACCGAAGACTAGCATTTTAAACTTAAATAAGGGCAATAAAGAAGGCATGAAAGCAGAGCTAGCTCAAGTGAACAGGCAAATGAGGTTAAGGGACAGGTCAATAGAAGTCTATCTATCTATCCTATTCCTTTATTTATATGTTCATTTTTTTATCCTTTTTCCCCAAACCCCCCTCCCACTACATGGCCATCTGTCACTTGTTTCTATGTTCACAGAGTGTTGACCCTTGTCCTGCTATTAACATCTTCTTCTATCTTACCCTTATGGGGTCCAAGTAGAGGGAGCGTACTGGAGGTGGATGAAAGGGTCTGTTGAACGGGGAGAGGACACTTGCCCAAAGAAGTGAGTATGGAGACTAAGGCAACGAAAAAGGAATTAAGCATGGTGCCAAGTTTGAAATTCATCCAGGTGAGGGGATGAAACAGAGTTCTTTGCTGAGTACAATGAAGTAATTTATTATGTCACTCTAATCTCCTGTAGGCCCTCCACTTAAGATGGTATTTTTGGCCATACTCTTGGGAGGGAGGCAAACAATTTGGTTGAACAGGAAATTGTCACAAGACAGTCCTTTGCTCCATCCCAAATTCATGCAAATTTTAGACTCTTTGAATGTTAAGACTAAAATCAAATGTTGTTAAGCCCACTACTCACAGGACAGGACAATTTATTGCTTTTGTTATTCATGGGGAGGTGTTTCAAGTTAAACAAAGTAGATTAATTTTGATTAAAACTGTTACTGTGTACATTCATTTAGTATTTATAAGTTAAAGCAGCTTAGCAATTTGTATATGGCCTTGTTTCACTGAAGCATTTTCAATCTGTCTACTCAAAGCATGGAGAATTGCATGTGAGTGTACTCATGGAAAACAGAACCTCCAGTTCACCTTACAGAGGCATCGTATAGCTACGGCTCCAGGTTACGCTACTGTATTAGGTATTGGGCAGTACGGGCACACTCCTGAACATAAAGTATACAAACCACTTACAGGAATGACCAGCACTGAGGAACCCTGGAAAATAGCTGATGCTTACACTGCAAAACGTAATGGTTATGAAGAAACATCACTCTATGTAAAGTTTTCCTTTTACAGGAGTAAGAAACTGTTTTTCAGATGTCACTTTACCCATCAGCCAATGCCTGCACAATATATTATATAATTTGCATTGGTCACGTGAATCATGCACATACAAGCAAATGTCAACAATAGTTTCTGCTGTTTGGTTCAAATTTCGATATACAAGATAATTAAACCAATGAGAGTTGTCGAGGCATTGAAGTGCAACTGTGTTCTGTTCTCCAAGACCAATATCCCCCACTGTCATAAGCTAGAACTTCACCAAAAAATCAATTAAAAATAAATTTTGCTGTTTGCACACAGCAAGGAGAAAGTGGGTGAGAGACTGAGAGCTGAAAGATCTGACAAATTCAACACTAGTCATTATCATTTTAGAAAGTGTTACAACAAGTTTAACATGTTTATCAATATGTGTACCAAACATTGATATTTATATTAATCTGATGTTTCATGGAATTTTGAATACAAATCCCAATGTTCACACTGGAGCCAATGGTTATATAACTAAATTTATTTGGAACTAATGGCTCAGCTGATTAAAGGACTGAGCAACTGACTCATAGCAGGAGACATCCGGATTTAATAGCCAATTTATGCTGAATTAGCTGAACTCCGCAGAGACCATGGTAAGGTTTACAATTGATCTTAGCACATCTAGGTTAGAAAGATGAAAAGTGTGCAGAGTTCATGCTCCCAATCGCTTATCGAAATCCCCACTCGTACTGAACATTAGCTTTTCTAAAACTAAAGTGCTTTATCATCCTTCACCTTGTGCTCCAGTTTTTTCTCATCAATAACCATCAGTGAAGAATGCAGGCAATTTTTCCTACTTTGGTAGCTATTTATTGAAGAATTTAGTTGTCTGTGAAATCATTCAGCTCTGTATTCAGTGCCTCAGTGGATTTTGGCTGTCTGAGGACCCACATCTTTGATGGTAAAGGGCTGGAGCTGGATGTGTCCATGAAAATTAGAAGTCTGTTGGTCTCTCAACCTTACCCTATGACTCTGACTCCTGGGTTACTTATAGTAAGCATCTGTTTCTTACACAAAATCTTTCAGACCCATCAGGGTGATTGTAAAACCAATGGGGCAATATCTTAGCTTTGGCCTCAATCAGGAACTAACACCCAAATATGCTACAAGTTGCACTGGTTAGGTTACAGTTCAAGTTTCTGTTAAAATTCATTTGCATAATCACAAGCATAAAATCTTCCATGAACTAGCACAATTGAGCTATGTAATAGAATATAATTATTTATTTTCTTTCATTAAAAAGTATTCCTCCACATACGTAAGAATGGTAACCTGCTGCAGTTTCTGTCAAATGGGTGATTCCGGACTCCCAATTCAACTATTCCATTCAGAACTGAACTCCAGCCAAAGAAATGTTAGTAGTCAGAGAATGAGATAAAAAGGAATCGAACCTGAAGATATGCAATATTAACACCAATACATGGGAGGAAAGCATTAAAGACCACAAACTGCAGCTGTCCGCCTGCAGGTAAAGAAGCCAGGATTGCTAAAGAAAAGCAGAAACATTGACAGAGGAAACAACATCAATTTGCTGCAACTCTACCATCAGCTGGATTGTCTTTCATATGTCAGCTTTGTGGTAAAAATGTGCCTCTCTAAAATTGGTTTAT
Source organism: Carcharodon carcharias (assembly GCF_017639515.1). NCBI lineage: Eukaryota > Metazoa > Chordata > Chondrichthyes > Lamniformes > Lamnidae > Carcharodon > Carcharodon carcharias. The sequence continues at coordinate 199,704,018 of NC_054469.1, forward strand.
AAAGCTATGTAAATGTTCGGCAAAGAAATGACAGATCTCAAAACTTGAATCTTTTTTTTCATGATAAGCGACAATCACAAGAGATTGCCAAGAGCAAAAAAAGCAACTGGTGTGTGTATGTGGAAGCTGGACAGGATCAGGTTAGCCGTTAATACCTCTGCTGCCACTGTCAAAGCTGACAATTGAAGGGCATCCACTTCAGTGAGTTTCTGTAGGTTGTCTGGCACCTATATAATGACACCCTAGGTATGAACCGGTATAGCCAGGATAGAGGGAGAGGAAGCTGCACAGTTGATGGAAAATGAAGGAGGAGAAATGTGCTTTTAATTAGCTGTGGATCTAAGTCAATAAAGCCTCTTGAAGATAACAGAGTTTTAATATGAATAAGGAAAAGAAATATGCTGCCATCTGATCCAGCTGGGATCAGCTGTGTTTTTTCTAGATAGACACAGACTGAAGTGCGTTAAAGGTCAAAGTCAGTGTATTATTATGGATTTTCTGGCACATTTCACATCATTCTAAAGTAACAATGTAGAGCAAAATGAAGGCTCAGTATACTCAATTAAACCAGCAGAATTTGTAACACAAACAAATGTAGAGCAGTAATACCATGAGCTTCTCCTCACCAAACCTACCTCTCCACAGGGCTTTCGGGGAGAATTCTTTCAGGGGAGATTGCTTTTTCCTTGGACAGGGTGAAGCAGCCCACTCCTAAGGAACAGAGGGTAAGGATAAGCTTTTGATTTGAGACATTTTGGATAGTTATGTAGCATTCACTCACCACTGGAATGGAAATATTGCATTTTCTGAAGTACAAGCACCTTAACCTACTGACTAGTAAACTTGAGGTGCGTAAACAGTAAACAATTTTCTATATTGGAGTACACTCACCTCAGAATGTTGTGTGATCAAATCCTACTCCAGGACTTGAGCACCTAATCCACACATAGGTGAAGGTCATACTGAAGGAGTGCTGCACTGTTAGAGGTGCTACCTACAGGATGCAATGTTAAACAAAGGTCTTTTTGGCCTATTCAGGTGAAGGTTAAAAATATCTCAGCATCGCCTGAAGGCAAACAGATAAGTTCTCTTGGTCTGTTAGTTAACATTCATCACTCAACCAACATCATTAAAAATAATCATTAAATGGTCATACAACACATTTGTTTGTGGGTACTTCAAAATTAATTATAAAAGACTTTGGAATGTTCTGTTATAAGTTCTTACATCAATTTTCTTTAGCACCAAAACATTCAGCTAATAAACTACTTGGCCCTAAAAATCACTAGGCAGAAAGTTAATCACTAGAGTCGATTAGAAAATGATTACTAATATCAGAGAAAAATCAGGCAGAGTCTTTTACAATGGTGGAGGTGCCTGGAATAGTCAGGATCCTGGCACAGACTTCCACAGGAAATTTGGCCTAACAGTTTAACACAACCCCGAGGAACTGAATGGCACAGTTTGATTCTGTCAACAACATTGTGCTTGTAGTACGTTGTGTTTAACCATGTGGCAAATAGGAGAAGGCAACAGAAAAATAAAGGCAACTTTAAAACATTCCTGGGTGTTTAACTTGTAATGTAAGGGGAATGTGGCAGCTGATGGTGTAAGAATCTTAACTGCTGCCTGTAGGAAAGTTATTCCCACTTTATACCTTTCTTTCAAAAGCACCTTAATCAAAATATTGGCCGACATATTGGGATAAATTCTCACCTTTCATGCCACGGCAACAAATTGGCAACTCAGGCCATGCATTCTTCCAAGCAGTTCTACTGTCAGTGTTGGAGGATCTTGCTGGGAGATCACAAGTACCCACTTGGGAGTGGCTAGCATGTATTAGAGTGACAGTGTCAAATTTTCTGCTGATGTCGACTTAGGCCATCAGTTGGTCTGTTCTCAGATTGATGGGATAGGGAAATAATAGGGAATTCCCAGAATCAATGTTTGGAACATTGCAGCTTGTAAAACAGGCCTGTAACAAGAGACATAATAGTGACACCAGAGACCCTGGATATACATATTCATGCAAGCCTGCATCAAAAACAGTGAGCCCTCTTCTCAAGGCGCTCTTTACAACAGTACTACAACAGGAAGGAGAACTGCTGATTGATCCACCATAGCCTTACTGAAAATGCTATGTCCCTCATTGGTTTTCACAACTTTCATTACTGGTGCTGCTACTGCAAGAGAAGCACAGATGGACATACCCAGGTGCACATAGGTAAACAGTACGATAAAGCTCACGGATTTCATGGAGTGAAACCACAGAGTACACATCGTAGGCATGCACATTTGCAGTGATTTTTGACCATAAAAAATCCTGTAACAGAAAATATGTCCATTTCTCAATTCAGAATTTCATTTTTAGGGTTAGGAAACTGAATCTAACTTATAAAAAAGATGGGGCTGATAGCGATTTCAGAACACAACTGACATTTCAAAAAAACGGAGAATAAACCTGGCGTATACAATGATGAATCCACTAAAATATTAGTAGCAAAAGAACATCATCTATCCCTCTCCAATGTGAGTTAACTTTTTTCTGAGGACTTAGGCTTCCACCATCAAGATCTGTGTTAACTGAGGGCTTCATATTAGCCTAGTTGGTGTAATCAGCAATTTCTCCTTTGCATCCATTAGGGCTAGAGTTAGAGGTGGCCTGTTTTACATACTTTATGATATGAATCCACGCTTTTATATATCTCATCCATGTTTTTGTCACTTGCTAACTCAATTATTCCATTGCCTTCCTTGCTAGTGTACCAAAATGCTACACCCCCATCATAAATTGCAACTTATCTAATGCTCAGCCTCACGTATGCTGCACTGCTTTCCCACTGACCCCATCCTTGTTGACTTGCATTGGCTCTCCCTTCCTCAAGGCATGATAGTTAAGATCCTCAACCTCATTTTTAAATCTCTACATGCTCTCGGCTCATTCTATCTCTGCAATCTCCTTCAGCCTCATATCTCCTCCTGCACATTTTCATTCTCTGTCTTTGGCTTTATGTGCATCCCCTCTTCCTTCGCTGATATAGCTTACAGCTGCCTCAGCCCGGAGCTCCCTCCCTAAACACCTCTGCCTTTCTTCTCTCTTCATCTTTAAAAATCTCCTTAAAATCTTCTGTTGTTACTAAGCTTCCAATCACCCCTCAAAATCTTCATAATCTGCCATTCCCCTGTCTATATCCATTGTGGATCATGGCCTCAGGAGCTCTCCACATTAATAGTGCTATATAAAGGTTAGTTGTTGCTGCTGTCACTTTTACACCACAGGAGAGCAATTGGAATGACTGAGGGTCTTTTTAGAACATCATCCAGTGTCAAAAAAAGCCCCACATCTGAGCCATGTAATGCTGCATGAGTTTCTTATTGATAACCTTGCCAAAACCTTAAATAAATTCAGCCTTTGCTCTCACATTTCACTAATGTTTATTCATTCAATTATTGGAGCAGTAGGAATCCTCCGAGAAGTGTTAAACAACAATAATAATTTGTGAAATTTAGCTCAATGGGAGCATTCGTGTCTGAATCTGGAAGTTGTGAACTCAAACCCCTTTTTGCGACACTGCATGTATATAATAGCTACTTATAGAATCTCAGGGCACCCCAAAATGATTTACAACCAATGAAGTGTGTTGGAAATGAAAAGTAGAAAATACAGCAGACAATTTGTGCTCATTAAGGTCCTATAACAGCAGTGAAATGCTAATTGCAGTGTAATGGGTTCATTCTAACTGTTTAATATGCTAATCATATACTGTGTGCATCATCACAGGAAATGATGTAACATGCTTTACTGTCTCCTGTGCTGCCTCATGGAAGACATAGCCTGAGCATTAAGATGTGTTCCAGTAAAGCTTATGGGCGGAATTTTACAGCCCTGTCATGGTGGCGGTAGGGCCGTAAAATGCAGCAAGAATTCAAAAGCCCATTGACCATAAAACCCTGCTGGTATAAAATTCCACCCATTGTTTTATATACCTCTGTAGACTCATTATATATTCTATATCAGTTGAACAATATGAAGGATATTATATGATGGCAGTGCATGAAAAATAGTGATGGATAAGTCTCTTTCATTGCTGGAAAGCGTTAAGAATGTCACAGGCCTCAACCGAGCAGAAACATAGCTGAATTGGTATAGGAGATTTGCTAGACATTAGATCGCATTGGGCCTCGCTGCAAAGGAGTGCAGTGAGCAGGTCAGTATGCTATTACATGTGATGGGTGACTGTGCAGATGATATCCTCATCAGGCAGAGTATCAATGAGGAAAAAGTCACATACAATGAGGTAATCAAAGCACTTGATACATCAATGTGTGAAAGAATACCATTGTTAAGGGGATTAAATTTAACAAATATACCCAACATCAAAGGGAAAGTATTGAATTCATAAATGGCCTGTATAGACTTGAAGAGTTCTGTGAGTACGGCAGCTTGAAAGAAGAACTGATCAGAGACAGGATCATCAGAGGATTGTTGGATGATATCTTGTCTAACCATTTACAGCCAAGGGATGATCTAACCTTAGCAAAGGCAATCCAATGGAGCAGACAAGCTGAGGTCCGGAAACAGAATTGAGCTGTAGTTCAAGGTGACAGAGAGAGCCCTATCTCAAAAGCAGCTGACTTAGCAGAGTGTGTCAAACAAAGGAATCTGTCATAAAAAAGCTGGAGAGACAAGAAGCAACCATCAACAATGCAGGCTAACTGTAATTGGTGTGGTAGGGAAAAACACAGGCATGAAAACTGCTCTGCAAAAGAGGTTGAATGCTATTTATGTGGAAAGATGGTCCAATTCTAGGCTGTGTCCCATAGCAAGAAGGCTGTACAGAATACGCACAAAGGGAATCCTTCAAAAGGTGGCAAGATCCATGAAGTAGATGATATCCGGGATATTAAGGTGCCTTTCCTTGGAGAGATTCAGTATTCACGAGGAAGCTACTGGAGTGCTGATATCCTAGTAGAGGGAAACAAGACACACTTTAAGTTCAGCACAGGATTAGCAATTTCGTTTTTTTATGATGAACTACATTGGAGAGAAGCTCTCTTTAGCCATCATGCAAAAAATCTAAATGGGCCAGGAACAATCAAGATCATAAGAGGACCCAAGGCAACCCTCTAATATCGAAAGAAAGAAATCACAATAACACTGTACGTGATTCAGACCCAGAGTTACTCACTTTTGAGCAGGAAAGCCTGTACTGCATCTGATTTGCAGAGTAGAGAAACTAGAAAGCTGAAAAGGTCAGCCCAAAAACTTCAGGGTCAAATTCCCACAGATGTTCACAGAACTAGGAAAGCTGAAGACAGCATATCACAGAACTTTACATTCAGTGTGCCTGTTTACAGCCAGAAAAGTTGCTCATCCACTCTTAACAAAAGTAAAGAAGGAAATTGACTCTATGTTATAGCAAGGGGTTATTTACTCTGTGACAGAACCAGCAAGCTGGTGCTCAGGGACGGTCCCGATGCCAAAACCCAACGGATCTATCAGAATTTGCATAGATCTTACACAGCTGAACAAAGCAGTTGAATGCAAAGCGCCACCCATGTCCTCTGTGGATGAGAGCTTAGCTAAGTTGGGAAAGAGTTCACTCTTCATGAGGCTAGATACAAATAGCAGTTTTTGGCAACTGCCTCTCGTTGAACAGTCTAAATTGATCACAACATTCATTACTCCATTTGGGAAGTTTTGCTTCAACAGATTATCCTTTGGCATCACATCTGAACCAGGAATCTTCCAGGGGACAATGTCAAGCACTTTACAAGGACTGGATGGAGTTATATGTGACATGGATGATGTCCTGATCCATGGATCCACTCAGACAGAACGTGACTCTAGTTACTGCGACACCTTGAGGAAGTGGGACTTACACTCAACAACAAATACCAATTCTCACAGCCAACTGTTAACTTCCTTGGGAATATTGTGGAGGCACCTGGTGTCAAAATTGATCCATGGAAGACAAGAATAATCAAGGAGTTTCCAGCTCCTTAGAATGTGACTGAGCTCCAGAGATTCATGGGTATAGTAAACCAAGTTGGAAAGCTCTTGCCCACACTAGCTGTCGTCAATGAGCCAATATGTCAGCTGTTGCAAAAGGACAATACATGATACTGGGAGGAAGTAAAACAGAGGTCTTCTGAGAAAATCAATGAGATGCTGATATCATCTGGTATTTTAGCTCACTATGACCCAGAGCTACCCACTATCATTGCTGCAGATGCATCTTCTATGGGACTAAGAGCTGTACTCTTTCAAATACAGACAGTTGGAAAGCATACACCAGTTTACTATTCACCCTATTCACTGACAGAGACTGAACAGAGATATGCAGTGATGAAGAAAGAAGCACTAGCTGCTACATGGGCTTATGAGAAGTTCACAGATTATGCTCTTGGTCTCCACTTCAAGGTGGAGGCAGACCACAAACCTTAAGTGACACTCTTAAATTCTAAGGAGTTAGTAAAAATGCTTCCACTAGTATAATGATTCAGGTTAAGGATGATGAGATTTGTTGCAAAAACAGAGCATGTTCTGGGAAAGCAGAGGAATACAGCGAATGTTTTGTCCTGTATACCAGTGGCATGGCCCAAACAAGGTGATGTAGCCCTTATTAAAGAGATAGAAACCCTTGCATCAACAACAACCACAACATTACCAGCAAGAATTCAGTGATTGAATTAAATCAAAAATGTACAGAAATCAGATGAAGAATGTGCTCAGATCAGAGAGAAGGAGGATGAATATTGTTCGAGCTAAATGTGGAACTATGACAAATGACACAAGGCATGCAACCTGCCAGACCTCCAACTAGGAGAACCAGTTTGGGTCCTATACCAAGCTTGCTATGGACAAGTGGTTGAACAGACACCACATCTGTGGTCTTATCTCATCCACACAGCTCATGTTATGGTGAGATGGAACAGATGTACACTGCTTATCATACAGAAGCAGCCTCCTACCCCATGGAAGCAGTCATCTACCCAATCTACCAGCCAGAGATGCTGCATTCATCCACCAATCTAGATGACAAACTAACTGGTGAACCTGAGTCATCTACCAATTCCCTTCCTGCCCAACAGAGTGTGAGAAACCACCTGCAGGACTCAAACCCCATCCCCACCAAAGGAGAAGAGGACCCTTGCTTGTAGACTCATGAAACTGCCACAGCAGTTGTCCATGTAAGAAGAATGAAGGAAAGGGGAGGAGCTAAGAGAAGAAAACAAGGTTAAGGACTGCAACACAGCCATGTTTAAAGTTGTGGTTTGTTTGATCTTCATAATGCAGAAATGGGAATCAGAGACTTGTGGGGAGATGTAATGTAATGGGTTAATTCTAAATGTTTAATATGTGAATCATAAACTGTGTATATAACATCACATGGTGTGCTGTCTCTTGTACAGCCTCATGAAAGCTGTAAGCCAGAGCAGTAAGATGTGTTCCAAAAAAACTCATGTTTTATATATCTCTGCAGACTCATATATTCTGTATTAGTCGAACAATACCAGGATATTACACTGACCAGATAATTTGTCTCAGGAATTATTGAATTGGCCATCTGTTCTACACAGAACCTAATATTTAAATCAATTAACTGCAATGGAACTGAATATCAGATGCTGCGTATAGCAACTGATCTGATATTGCCTGTTTGGGCCAGCACCCAAGATATCTAGCCCAATTTGTTTAATGATGCTAGTTCAGCACTATGCTGCTCCCCTTCAGGTGGTGTTGTGGGATCTTTTGCATTCACTGAAGCAATACTGAGGATCATAGATGATAAACTGAGGCCTGTCTGCATGTCCAGGTGGTTGTAAGAGACCCCATGGCGCTATTCAAAGAAGAACAGAGAGCTCTTCTCTTGTTGTTAGACAATATTCATCTCTCAACTACATTCTGATGAAAGATCATGGACCTGAAACAATAACTCAGTTTCTCTCTGCAGAGATACCACCTGATCTACTGAGTGTTAGCAACATTTTCTGTTTTTTTAAAGGAAAGATGAATGATTCATTTATTTAATTGCTGTTTTAATGTTTGCAAATTTGCTGCTGTATTTGCGTAAATAGCAACAAATGACTGTACTTGAAAAGTAATTAATTAGCTATGGGGTGTTCTGAGGTTATGAAGATTCTATATAAAAGCTTTTTTATTTCCTTATAGACAAAACGGAAGTCTTAATCATGTCAGCTTTGTTGCAAAATGAGTACAGTCAGGAGTGTTGGACATATAGTCGATCAGAATTTGCAGCATGAATAAGGTTAATAGGATCCATGACCCACTGCATCTCCCCTCCCCACTACTGCAAGATAAAAAACTAAATTAATGTTTTGCTCCAGTGGTGTAGAAGATTTATACCTGTGTTAAGCCTGCAACAGGAATGTGAAAACTGGCATAAATACCACCCAAACTCATCTCACTACTTAGACAATTTACAGCCAAGGAAAAGATCACCTTCGATGGCTTCAATTTCCTTGCTGTACTTCACCCCTCCTGTTCAGCTATGTAACAGCCCTGACATGACACTCACAGCATATTCTGTGGCCAACTTGCTTGCCCCTCCAGCAGGAAGAAGATACATCAAGGTAAAGCAATCATGACTGAGCAACGAGAAGGAGACATAGGGCAAAAAGTAAAATTAACTATGCATACGGCTTGATATTGTGAACACGGATGAAGGGCACAAAATTGCTGACACAGGGCAAAGGTGAGGTTGATGCTGTGGTTTGGAGTGGAGTGTAAGTGTTGTGCTAAGCTGGAGGCAAAGATAATAAACACATATACACTCTTAACAATTCAGTGTGCTGAAGGGTAATTATTGCCTCGCATGCTGGAGGCATAGCCCAGAGTATCTCAGTCATCCTTCTGCCAGGTCAAAGATCCTTTGTATCTTATTCACAGCTCAAACAGGCTGTGAAACAATTTTCTAATAGCAGCACTCTGTGATGCTATTTCTAGCCTGAATTCATTGAATTTTAACCGGTTTCATTGTCAAGCCAGACATATCAGAAACACACAAGAGCTCCACCCCCTCCAATTCCTGATGCTGCATTGCCTTGAGGTATATATATCATCAGCAATGCTCAGGTTTACTACCAAATACTGTTGCAGCTTTGTTCCTGTCACACCAGCAGAACTATAACCTATGGTTTCTGCTTCTTAGATTAATCCACTATTGAAAAACAAAGTGGCACAGAATGTTAGAAAACATCCACCTCTGATTCCTGAATTCGCATTCAAACACCAAACCCTGGTTCCTGGAGATAAAAACAGAAAATGCTGGAAAAACCCAGTGGATCTGCCAGCATCTAGGATAGCTTGAAGCGTTAACTCTTGTTTCTCTCTCTACAGAGGCTGCCAGACCTGCTGAGTTTTTTCCAGCATTTTCTGTTTTTATTTCAGATTTCCAGCATCCGCAGTGTTTTGCTTTCATCCTGGTTCCTAGGCTGTTTGGCCACAAAATCTGGCTCCAAAGTGCTGTAGATTTCAGTGCTACAGGAGCCAGCTGATGAAAGAAGTGGTGGGGAATCCACTCCAGGCCACTTCCACTGTGGCCCTAGCCAATTGCCATGCTTTGAAGGGTAATACCATGTTCACCCTGTCATGTGCTGGAAGCATGCAGAGCGGGTAGACTGTGACATCAGTCAGCATCTTACTCTAGTTTGGTGCCCAGTGATTTTAGACCTCGCTGATCCTGTCTTAATGTCCTCTTTCATTCACACGCACACAAGTGTGCATTCATGTGAACAAGTACCCGCACCTACCCCAAAACCACTGACTCCAGCTTTGTTTAAAGTCATCACCATTCAACCATCGGGTGAGGGAGTCTTGACATTATTTTAGCTGCTGCAGGGTTAGGGAACTATTGTGTCATCAGGGTTGTTGGCAGGAGTTCTTTCTGTCAGAAGGGCAGGGCCAGGAATGCTGTGGTTTGGAAAGGTCTCTGAGCACAACGCTTGCACCAAATTGTTAGGGCTGTAGTTGCAGTTCCTCCTGAGCTGCAGCATCACAGAGAAATGGAGCAGAGGCAAAAGAGCGGATGAACTGCTTGCAGAGGGAGGACGAGGAGTCTCCATGGGGACTGTATCCACCAAGAGAGCACTTCTTCCTGAAACTTCAGTGGGCAGAATTTTATGCCTCGCTGGCGGGCATGCTCCCGACCCGATCAGGTGTAAAATAGCGCGAGAAGATGTTGGGTGAGTGTCCTGACATCATCACATACGCGTGCAATCTTCAGGTCGGCAGGCGCACTTGGGTGTCAGAGCCACGCCCGTCATCAATAAAGAGGGCACTTCAGGCCATTAAAAACCCAATTGAACCCGATTTTAGGTTGCCCGTGCGATTTTGCAGTCATTGCATGGGCAAAATGGGCAACAGGCAACCCACATTTTGCAAAACCTCATCCAATGGCGGAACACAAAGGTTCAGCATCATTGTCAGTGCCAGTACTGAAGAGTTTAGGAGGTAGTTTGCTGCTGGTTACTTATCTGAATTTGGCAGCTTCATCTCAGATTTGAACTTCATTCATAGCATTTTTAAGCTTCATTTCAGGACTCATTGGTGTCTCCAAGGCCCCTGGAGGATTTTGACTGTGTGTACCCTCCCAGGTATCAGACTGCCTTCCGTTACCCTGGTACGGGGATTGTGCTTTCCGCTGGAGGTTCCTCCTCTAAGGAGGAAGAGACGGGCAGAAGGGAGAGAAGGCCAGGTGTCCTACTGCAGCTTCCAGGGCAGGGACCTGTGGGAGGAGATGTTCAGCCACAAGGGGCGCAGGGCCGGTAGGTAGTCCAAGGTGGAAGGCACTGCAGAAGAGGCCACTATCCTGCTGCCAAGGTTTATAGGTGGCGATGCAGCTACCTCAGTATGTCCGAGGTGCAATGCCAAAGGAAGTATCACCTCTCTAGGGAGACAGTGACTTCTATTTGACAAATGATTGGGCCTGAGATCAGCTCCAACTATGTGGCTCTGAAGGTCTTAGTGACCCTCAACCTTTTTGCTTCTGGCTCTTTCCAGGGGTCAGTTGGGGAGTCTCCCCATCAGCTGTCCACAGTTGCTTCTAGCTGGTGACAGAAGCTCTCTTCAGGCGGGTACTGACATTTATTCATTTTCGTACAGATGAGGCCAACCAGGCTGAGTGAGCCAGAGGCCTTGGAGAAACTGCTAGGTTCTCCCATGTCCAGGGTGCAATCGACTGCACAAATGTGGCTACCAAGGCATCAGCTGGTCAGATGGGTGCCTTCATCAACAGGAAGGGATTCCACTCTATGAACGTGCAGGTAGTGTGTGACCATAGGACGCAGATTCTGCAAGTCTGTGTATGGTACCCTGGCAGCTCTATGACATGTACATCCTGAGACATTCCCAGGTGCTGAGGCTCTTCACTGCTCCAGCCTGACTGGGTGGATGGCTGCTGGGTGACAAGAGCTATCCATTGAAGAGGTAGTTCATGATGCCCCTCCGTCACCCAAGAACAGAGACAGAGCAGTGTTATAATAGGAGTCATGCCTCCACACGTGCGGTGGATGACTATAGGTCTTCTGAAGACCTGCTTCTGATGCTTGGACTGTTCAGGGGGAGCACTACAATATTCCCCCAGAGTGGGTGTCACTGATAGTGGTTGCATGCTGCGCTTTCCACAATCTGACACGGACAAGAGTCGATTCACAGTAGGAAGAGGATCTTGGCGCAGCTCCAAAGGCCACAGAGGATGAATCCAGTGGTGAGTCAGAAGAGGGGTGGGTGAGGATAACACTGAGGACATGGAGACAGACCTCTGTATCCTTCACTGAGGCAGCGATGCCTTGATCCAACGGTCCTTCAGCAGGGCTTCTAAAGATCTGCTTCCACCTCATGCCAGGGCAGCTGCCTCCATCCCGGGTGTCTGAAATTCATTAGAACCCAAATTCCACTCAGTGCCTGTACAATAAAATTTAGAGCCACTCACATCCAAGATTACACACTGGTATACCTTGCACCAAAAAATAAAAAGGTGATGCATACTCATTCTCATTTTGACAATCCAAAAAAAATTACGTAACCTTCTCTGGTCTTGATTCCCAGACCAGTAAACATAAAGAAAACATTACACAACAGGAGATCACCCGTGACCAGTCCTTCTCATGCTCATGGTGCCTTTAACCTACATTTGCAAGTGCTACATTTGGTGCCCTCTCTTCGCTGACAGCCGCATTGGAGACAGTCTGCTGACTCTGGTGCCTTGCTGGCCTTGATGACCTTGGCGGTCATCCTTTGGCCAGTGGAGCCTGTGCTGGGCCCGCCTGGGAGGGAGCGGCCAGTGCCACAGCTGGCATTTCCCCAGTCGTCGCAGCCTCATCAGATGCCAAGGTCACTGGCAGAGGAGCTGCTGCCATCATCCAGAGTGCCTGAGAGGAGCCTGCAGAGATAACAAGATGCTCATGTGCCAATGTGACATCGCTCTGGACCTCGCTGCTTGCCATTGTTGGACGGGCACCTAGCTGGGATACTGGCTGCTTCATCCATCTCCCACACTGGCACTGACCACCTGAGGTCATTGACTATGTGAAAGCTTGCAGGTCCGAGCGCAACCACAGGAACCCCTAGTTCTGCCCCTGGAGCTGCCTCTCCATGAGAGTCACCACTCTCTCAATGGAGGGGGCAGTACACTCGGCCATGAGGGTCAACGCAGTGCTCATGCTCCGCATGGACTCCTCCACAATGGAGACCATGGAATGCAGACCCTCATGGATCTCTGCCAGATCCTCCCGCACATCCTACTGGACATCTAGCATCTGCCGCCTAATTGACGACTCCAGGGGCTCATCATCTGCCTTCAATTCAGCATCGTCCTGTTCCTCCGACTGATGGCATGCTGGGCACTTTCTGCCTCCATCTGAACCTCAAGTGAGTATGAAGTGCCGTCACCGCTGTTCTCTGACATTCTAGCCAAGGATCTAACGCCCACCGAGGGTATCTGTCCTGGTGCCTGGTTCAGGGAACGGGTGTGACACAGGTGCAGGTGAAGCCTGGTGGTCCTCTAGCATCAGGGGTAGCTCTTTGGGGTCCTGCGATTGGGTGGGTGCTGTTGATTCTAAGGGGGAACAAGGACATGTCATTAGTTTAAGTCATCACACTGTCATTGTGCATGCCAGGCACCCTGGTGAGCCAATGGAGATCTGCATCAATGATCAATGGGGACGCCAGGTTTGAGGCTCCCATCAATGATGAGACCAGACAAGAGCGTTTGCACCATCTGAGACTCTCACCTCTGTGCACTGCACTCTTACCTTCGTCTGACCCCCAGCTTCTCCGTGGCCAGTTGACCAAGGTGCGTGCTGCCTCACCAGCTCTGAGGCATCCTGCTCATACCTGGATAGGATTAGGAGGTTTGGCAGGGCCTCCGCCTATCTGCAACCTTTCAATGTTGTTATAGGTCATCTTCTCCTGAAAGGACAGAGGAGCATGGATTAGTCAACTCTCCACCTGCAGCGCCATTGCAGCTTGGCCAACCCTACCTGAGGAACACCTCACAGGGCACATCCAAGCCGTGGCCCTCAAACTGCAAGGCACCCAGTCCAAGTAGCCAGGGCTTGCCACCTTGGCCAGCTCCAGCATCATTGACAGATGGCACTCAGACTCTAACACCCCTGAGATCCATGGCGGGGGGATGGTCAGACCTCAACACTTCTCCACATTGATCCATGTCAACAGGGTACTCACCCTTCCTGAACACAGCAGGTTGTTAAACCTCTTGTGGTACTGCACCCATGTGTATGGCTGCTGTCTTGCACTGCCACCTCCTCCCAAGCTCGTTTTGTTAGGTGTGGTGGCCTCCTCCTTCCGTACCTTGGTACAAGGGTGTCCCTCCTGGCAGCCACCTCCTCCAGGAGGACCATGAGGCACTCATCCGAGACCCAGGGTGGGGGGGGGTGGCAAGTGCCCATCTGACCTCCCCTCCCGTCTGGCATCTCCAGCTGCTCTTGACGCCATAACTTCGGTGTTCAGAGCAGTGCAAATATGTTCTTCCCTGGCAGCCTTCCAGGAGCTGCCTGTGCCGTTGTCAAACCAGTCGCCAGGTCGCCATTGGATTCGGCGGCCAACAGCCGCCCCCCCCTCCACCCGGCCCTTCCCGACCATTGGGAAGGTGAGTTTCACACTGGGCAGGCCTTAATTGGTCAGCATTAAATCGCAGTCGGGGTCTGATTGCGGGAGGTGGCCCATTTCCCGACTGGCCGCGTGCCCGCTAATTGCGCCCACCCGGCAAGGGTAAAATTCAGGCCAGTCAGTCTGCGGCGGTCACATTTCCTTCAACTGGTCTTGCAGCCACAGAGCAGGGTGAGAACAGGGCTGCCAGTGGCTGCCGAGGTCACTGTGGATTTCAATTTCTACGCCAGTGAACCCTCGCAAGCCAGAGCTGCCAACTTTACCAAAATATCGTAGCTCACTGTCTATCTCTGCGGCTGAGAGGCTACCAAGGCCCGCAACACTAGGAAAGAGAACTTCATTGTCTTCTCTCTAAGCTGAGCGAATTCAGAGGAGAGGGCATGTGGCATTCCCAGGGTAGCGGACTTCCCCATAGTACAGGGAGTCATCGACTGCTTGCATGTGGCTCTGTGGTTGCCACATCTCAATGGGGAGATGCACTGAAACCACAAATGATGCTATTCCCTGAACATGCGGTTTGTGTGCAACCACACTCAGACCATCATGAGGGTGATTGCCTGCTACCGTGGCAACAGTCACAATACTTTTATCCTGGGTCAGTCAGCTGCTCCAGGCTTCAGCAAACGACCACACTGAAGCGGGTGACTGCTCAGCAACAAGGGCTGCTTGCTGTACACATGGCTCCACCAACTGATCACACATGGACAGCGCTCCTAGAATAACAGCTGTGGAGCAGGCCATTGGTATCCTGAAATGACAGTTCTGTTGTTTGGACCACTTGAGAGAAGCCCTCCAGTACAAGCCAGAGCATGGCTCTGGTGGTTTGTGGTGTTCTGCAAAACCTTGCTATCAAGAGGGTGCAGCCCTTGCCACTATGACTACAGTAACCAGCTCAGGAGGGGCTGGAAAAGACCAGGCATCCAGGACATCATGGCCGTGGACAGTCTGCCATGAACATCTGATTTGGTTCTGATTCCCCTGAAGAAATCTACAGATCACTGTTGCTCCACATTTTCCCACGCTACAGCCCACCACAAAGTCCTCTTGGCCAAAATTTTAAAATAAAAGACACCGGAAAACAATCAATCAGTAACAACTTTATGCAACAATACTTACAAAACTTGACTATTCAAGCTTGTGATTTTCCTAATAGCCTGACTTGCCTTTGCCTGGATTGGTGCTCCTATGCAGACTGGGCGGGTGGAAGACTGTTGACTTTTAAGGAAGGAAACAGCAGATGGTCCTGCAGCAAGCAGCTCTAGGCCTTGAGGGCCCAGCTTCAGACTGCATCACCTTGGCATGCATAGCAGCAGCCTGGCTGTATGGCAGTATTAGGAGACCAAATGCTATCATCCTGAGGGAGGACAGCAGGCTTGTGAATCACAGAGCTACTGCCATGCCCCAAGGGTGGGACCTCTGCTATCCTCGAGTCAGGGAGTTCTTTACGGCACAGAAAGAGGCTATTCGGCCCATCAAGCCTGTGCCAGTTCTCCATGGAGCAACCCAGTCAGTCCCTCTTCCTCACAGGATCACAGAATTGTTACAGTGCTGAAGGAGGCTATTTGGCCCCATATGTCTGAACTGGCTCTCCCAATGAGCATTTCACCTAGTGCCATTCTCCTGCCTTCTTCCCATAACCCTGCACGTTCTTTCTTTTGAAATAATCATCTAATTCCCTCTTGAATGCCATGATTGAACCTGCCTCCTTCACACTCTTAGGCAATGCATTCCAGACCCTAACTACTCACTGTGTGGAAAAGTTTTTTCTCATTTTCTTTTGTATTTTTTGCCAATTACTTTAAATCTGTGCCTTCTTGTTCTGGATCCTTTCACAAGTGGGGGTACAGTTTCTCCCTATCTACTCTTTCCAGGCCCCTCATGATTGTGAACACTTCTATCAAATCTCCTCCCAGGCTTCTTTTCTCCAAGGAAAAGAGTCCCAACTTCTCCAATCTTACTTCATAACTGAAGTTCTTCATCCCTGGAACCATCCTCATAAACCTCTTCTGCATTCTCTCCACTGCCTTTACATCCTTCCTAAAATGTGGCATTCATACAATACTCCAGGTCTAACTAGAGTCTTAGTGCCTAGTTCAAAATAACCTCCATGTGCTTACAATCTTTGCCTTTATTAATAAAGCCCAGGATTCTGTATGCTTTGTTAACAGCTTTCTCAACCTGTCCTGCCATCTGTAATTACTTATGCACATATATATCCAGATCCCTCTTCTCCTGCTCCTTTAGAGTAGTCCTCTTTACTGTATACTGTCCCTCATGTTCTTCCTACCAAAATGAATCACCTCACATTTCTCCACATTGAAATTCATCTGCCACCTATCTGCCCACTCCACCAACTTGTCCATGTCCTGTTGAGGTTCCATACTGTCCTTCTCACAGTTTACAATGCTTCTAAGTTTTGTATCATCTGCAAGCTTTGATACTATTCCCTGTACACCAAGGTCTAGATCATGAATATATATCAGGAACAGCAAGGGTCCCAATACCGACCCCCGGGGAATTCCACTACAAACCTTCCTCTAGCCCAAAAAACATTCATGAACCATTGCTTTCTGTTTTCTGTCACTCAGCTAATTTTGTATCCATTACTACTGTCCCTTTTATTCCATGAGCTATAACTTTTCTCACAAGTCTGTTGTGTGCTACTGTTTAAATGCATTTTGGAAGTCCATGTACACCACATTAACAGCGTTACTTTCATCAACCCTCTCTGTTACCTCTTTGAAAAACTCCAGCAAGTTAGTTAACCACAATTTTCCCTTAAGAAATCCATGCTGGGTCTCCTTATTTAACCTGCATTTGTCCATGTAACTATGAATTCTAACCCCAATTATAGTTTCTAGAAGTTTCCCCACCACCAAAGTTAACGCGAAGTTCCCTGCTCAATCTCTATAGCCTTGCAATTTCCTCCTAATTGCAATTGCCTATTCAATTTCCTTTTGCAATCATTGATTGTTTCTATTTACAGCACCCTTGTGGGCAGTGAGTTCCAGGTCATTATCACTTGCTGTGTAAATGTTTTTACTCAAATTCCCCCTGTATCTCATGCCCAAAGTCCCAAATCTGTCCAGCACTATACTGTCTTCCTAATCAGTATTGCTACTCCTTTTCCATATTTTGCTTCTCATTTTTTTCTGAGCACTTGTATATTAAGCGCCCAGTTCTCATCATCTTTAAGCCACATTGCCACTGCATCATAAGCCCACATACCCACATGGCTATTTGCGTTTGTAGTTCACCAATCTTATTCACCACATTTTGTGCATTTAAATGCATTGTAATCCTGTATTTGCATTCCTCATAGTCCTTCCTGGTCCATTCTTATCTAACATAAAACTACTCCCCTCTCTAGTTCTGCCCAACACTCTCACTTTATGCACCATATTTCCCTAGTGCACCCCAATGGGAGAGCATTGGCCCCAGCCCTATTAAGGAGGAACCTATTGTCTTTGAATCAGTGCCTCCTGCCTCAGAACTGGTCCCAATGCCCCAAGAATCTGAAGCCCTCCCTCCTGCACCATGCCTCAAGCCACCTATTGATCCTCAACCCAATCTTTCTATTTTTACACTGGCTATTGCGTGGAACTGAGAATAATCCACAGATTACTATCTTTGAGGTCCTATTCTGCTCTTCTTCGAAATAGTGCCATGGGAACTTTACATCAGCTGAAGCAGAAAGGGACTTGCTTTATGGCCTTATCCTCAGCACTGAAATGGAATGTCAGCCTAGATCATGTACTCACGTCTCTGGAGTGGGATTTGAACCCATAACCTTCTAACTCAGAGACAAGAGTACTATCTCTTATCCAACAATGACATTGAGTAGGACAGCTAGAAGACAATATTTAAAATTAATTGGCCTATTGGTAGGTGCAGAAGCAAAAGTAAGAAAGACTTTCTGTCACTATGAACAGCAGTATCAACTAGCTTGTTTTTAATTGTTAGCAGAAAGCAAAAAAAATCAATAGAAACTCTTGATAAAGCATCATAATGGAATGACTAAGCCTTCCTTAGATACATTAATTAGTAATGAGTCAAGCTTGCTTGGTGGCTGTGAAATGTTCACTTTAATCACACAGTGCCCATTTGAAAAATTAGAACAGGGAGGATGTCGAAAAACTTGATACTAAGCTGCCTTGAACTTTGCAGTAAGATTATTAATAATGTAAAATTAATTCAATGAGGCAGGCAGACTGAAATATCAGCTGAGGCCTTGATTAACATTTGCAACTGTGTGCCTCTCTTTTGACTCTATCCTACGTCACCACCCTCTACCCTTAATCCCCTTGCCAGAGCACTCTTTGACCCTTGCCTTCTTCTTAAGCCTATCCTAACAATTTGATCCTTTACAAGCCAAATTGCTAAACTCCCTTATTTTATCCAATAACTTCTTCCACATCAGGGGCTTGATTTTACCCTCTCCTGCTGGCAGGTTTGTAGGTGGTGGGGTGCAGCAGGTTTGGGGGGGGCGGTGGGGTGTCATGTAAAATCCTGTGGAGGGTTGGGGGAATTGTCTGACTGCCAATTAGAAGCCACTTAAGGGCCTCAGCCCACCCCCACCAATATTGTACCTGTGGCCGGAGAGGCCCACACCATGCGGGAACCCTGGCAGGTTTGCTTGTCATTTTCCCCGAATGTTGAGTACCCACTTGTCACTGGATTGGTGCCAGGATGAGGCCCTTAAGTGGCTTTTCTGCCATGGACTTAATCGGGCTAGAGGCAGGAAAGAGACTGGGTCCCCACCTGCCGCCCTCCTGCCCAATTAAATCACCCCCATCACCAAATTCACTGCAGAAGAGGGCACAAGATTCCTACAAGTCTAAATCTGGTGTTGGTTTCATTTCCAGGCCTGGTTCTGATCATCACTCCCTCTCTAAATCCCATTGCAATCTTCAAGTCTTTCTAATTTTGCTGTGTGGGCTGGTGTCAGGCAAGGGGCAGGGCGGAGGGTGAAACCTCCTTGGTGGGTTCCCTGGGCCCATCAGAGGCACCACCCCCAAGGTCAGCCCCTCCCTTAACTCTCCACCCTGCTTCTTGAACCCAGCAGCTCCCACCCTCCTCACTGAGACCTCTGACACCAGAC
Source organism: Carcharodon carcharias (assembly GCF_017639515.1). Taxonomy (NCBI): domain Eukaryota; kingdom Metazoa; phylum Chordata; class Chondrichthyes; order Lamniformes; family Lamnidae; genus Carcharodon; species Carcharodon carcharias. The sequence goes on from NC_054469.1 coordinate 199,723,274, forward strand.
TAGCCTAGGCTGCTTGGCGTGTTGGGGCTGCTTGTAGTCCCAGCAGTAGCCATCACTCCCACTTGCACTGCAGGGATTACAGAGCCGCTAGCCAACCAATTGGCCGGCAGCTCCCTAAGGTGGTACTTCCTCCCAAGATAGGTTTGGAAGTCTCATCTTAAAGCAATTAGCGCTGCTCCCAGCATTATGTTGCTGAGGGGCAGCTGTCAGGATTGTGGGGGGCTCCCCACCCCAACTTGTTGGCTGGGAGTGGGATTACAGTGCACCATAAAATCCAGCCAGGTCTCTCTTTGATTCCTGTCTTGATTTTGGGAGGAATAATGTGGAGGCAATGGAAATCTCGGCAGCTGGCTGGAGAACAGGCAAGATCCCTGCATCACCTCTTTTTGGAAAGGCACACCACATCTTGTGCCAGCAGAAGCCCCGCCTGCTGAGTGCTGCTAGCCAACCAGTGGCCAGCAGCTCTTCTGCACTCAGTAGTGCCATGGGAGGGGGAGAAGCAGTGGCTGCTACTGGTATGGCACCCATCTGCGGCCTCGGTTTGAAGAGGGATCCAGGCACAGGTGAGTGATGATGGGAAGGGGGTTGCACGGTAGGGTTTGTTAGGGAGGGCATTTGGCAGCAAAGGCAGGAGGGTGCCTCTCAGGCACCACCACCCCCCCGCTCCCGGCCCAGTGCCGGGTCCCACAATCAGGCAAAGAATGCATTTGAACGAGCCTCCCTCACTGCCCGCTCCTCCCTCCCACATGGAAGCCTGCAAGCAAACCTGCCAGGGTTTGCTTGTCATTTTCCCCGAATGTTGAGTACCCACTTGTCACTGGATTGGTGCCAGGATGAGGCCCTTAAGTGGCTTTTCTGCCATGGACTTAATCGGGCTAGAGGCAGGAAAGAGACTGGGTCCCCACCTGCCGCCCTCCTGCCCAATTAAATCACCCCCATCACCAAATTCACTGCAGAAGAGGGCACAAGATTCCTACAAGTCTAAATCTGGTGTTGGTTTCATTTCCAGGCCTGGTTCTGATCATCACTCCCTCTCTAAATCCCATTGCAATCTTCAAGTCTTTCTAATTTTGCATCTTTGCCTTTTGTCTGTTTCCAACTTCCTTTCTCTATTTATGTCTCTGACTCCAATCACTGCCTCCAGTGAGATAGCTAAATTAATGTAATTGAATGCAGCGATTTTTAATTCCTTCTCAGGAGAAAACAGCTGCTGTATAGTCACTCTACGCGACAGTGCGGTTTCACTCATGCTACAGAGGGAAGGATATTGCAGCCCTATAACATTAACCTACTTTCTCACAGGGAAGATACGTGGCGTCATCACAAGCGAAGACCTGGAAAGGGAGCTAGAATTGGAGACAGGCCTGGAGATGGAGGTGATTAACTTTTCCTTTAGGCTTATTCTGAAAGCCACTGGTAATGAAAGATACCATGATTTTGCTAATGGAGCATGTAACTTGCTGTCTCAAACACCCTTTTTTAATCTACATTTTTAGAAGCCAGGGCCAATTTTGAAAATGGAAATGACCGCATATCAGGGAGACAAATTAGAGATAGGCACATAGTTGGAAACTTTCATACAGCCTTCAGCTGACACTCAAGCTTGTCTGCCATCATTGAATGAGTTTTACTTGTTCTAAATACTGTATAGAAGAAATAAAAATGCTGAGATTAGTCCAATCACTCATAAATTGACCACATGAAAGGCATCTGGGCAACAATTCTGACATCCATTGCTGAAATCGATGATTGTAGCAATTTTGCCTGGAAGGCTGCAATAAAGGAGTACAAAAGAAGACAAATAAAAATTCCTATTAGTCTTTGTGTTTCAGTCAGAATGTTGTACTGACTGCCTCTCCAATACGATGCAATGCCCTATTATTGCACTTACTGCTCATAGTAGCTGATACAATACCTCCAGTAAAGGGAAGCCAAACCTGTCAGTTGAAGTGAAGATTCATTGTGCAAAAACTTGCTTCAGAACTTTTGCTATATAATTACAAGTGCTTTATTCGATTTTGAACAGATCACACATAATTAGTTGTTCTCTTCAAAAAAACAACTCATGTGGTGACTTTCAATTAGTAAAATGTCCCAAGGTGCTTCACAGGAGCTTTATTAGACAAACGTTTAATGCTGAGCCATATTCCTAGGGCAGATGACCACAAGTTTGGTCAAAGAGGTTAGTTTTAAGGAATGACTTAAAAGAGAGAGGGCAGAATTTTCCGTTCCCGCTGGTGGTAGGAGCGTTTGGCAGCGTGAGTGGACAATATGCAGAGAAGGCCAAAAATTGGTTTTACGCCATCGCGAAACCAGTTTGCGATCGTCCGCTCCACCTGTCAATGGTAGGCCGCATTTCCACTGCCACACATCAGGAACCTAATATTAATACTTTAGCATCTCATTATAAGCTTTGCTCACCGGAATCGTCTCCCACACTGGATCAACTGGGCAGGTCGGTGTGATTGCATGCTGGTGTATTTCACAACTGTACAAAAGCAACGTGCACCTGGTGAGCTGCACTTCACTTGGGACTTTGAGGGTAGTTTGCCTACCTTGCTTTGGGCAGCACTCGTGGGCATCAGCGCCAGGCATCGCAGACAGCACCACATTACTTTTAGGGGCTCATGGACAGGTCTCTAACTACCAGACCAGCCATAAGGCGAGGGTGGCTTTTCAACAGCTGCAGGGCTAGGCTTGTTTGAGGAAGGCGGTGAAGTGGCCTCAGGCAAGAGAAGAAGCTGCAGGATGAGGGCTTTACTGGGGAAGGGGGGGGTAACCCAGAGTGTGTGCGAGGGCACATGTTGATTTGTGCAAGTGGGCTGAGGAGCTGAGGGCTGTGGAGGCAGTCTCCAGTGGAGACGAGGCCAGAAGGAGTTGTGGGGGTGTGTGTGTGAGAGAGTGAGTGGCAACGTCCCTTGAGCTGGCAGTGACTGAGATGCCAGTGAATGTGTGATGGGCTAGTGAGTGTGTGAGATTAGAGGGATGAGATGGTTGCCTTATATGCCTTTTGTCAATTAACTTATCTCACTCTGTCTTGGTACATTCATGAGTTCTTTGAGGAACAAAATATCATGATAAGGTAGTGTTATATAGTAGATGTTGAAAATATATTGTAGAGAGAAGCAGCAATCAGCAGTCTTCAGACCTGGTGGCACGGATGAGATCATTCATCCTCTTTTTGCACTGGATGGCCAAATCTTTCGTGCAGCATTGCCACTGACCACCACTGTCACTGCCTCCCAAACCAGAGTGGTGAGATTGCTGGACCTCCTGTGGCCAGACTGGGGATGGTAGACATCACAGCAGCCTCCAAAAGACATACCAGTGATGGGTCATCGTACTCTTCTTGGCTTTCAGGGCCATGTCTTCACTGGAGCAGTCCTGGGCTGCAAGCATTGAGAATTGTGTGTGCAACTGCAATTTAAGTAAGGCACCCAGAATGAGGAAACGGTGTGGTAATGGCGTGGCAGGCAATTCAGAGACCACCTTCCAGTGAGACAGCGTGTTTCCTGCATGTGGCTGCATAACTAATGAGGCGGGAAGCAGATGATATGGCGTGAAAAACCCACCATTGCGGCTGGTGGGTAAAACATTGTTTCTCACACTCGTTACCACACTTAGTACAATTCTAGATGATTCTGCCCAGAGTGGGAGAGAGGCGAAGAGGTTTAGGGGCTGAGGTTTTAAGGTTGAGGCAGCTGAAGGCACAACACAACTTGTATGTATATGGTTTCTTTAACAAAGCAAAATGCCCAAAGTACTTCACAGGAACATTATAAAACAAGAACTGACCCAGATGGAAATATTGGGACCAATGACCAAAAGTTTGGTAAAAGAGCTAGTTTTAAGGGGCACCTTAAAGCAGAAAAAGAAAGTTAGCGAGGCGGCAAGGTCAGGGCCAGGGACATAAATCATGCGCCCCGTGCTTTTCTTCTTTCCAGGCCCCTTATCCCTCCCCCACTGCAACCACACTTAACCCTCCCCCTCAATCATGCATCTATTTTTTCCCCTTTCAAGATCTTTCATGATTCAACAATCAATTCACCAATCACAGACAGGTCCTAATACAATAATAACGCCCATTGGCATCTGGTTACAAGTATCTTCAGATATATATGCAGAATAGGTCATTGATACCTGCAAAGATATAATGCTCAGTTAGTTTGTACATATAGGTGTCCCACTGTGGCTATGAAACAAACCAGAGTACAAATTTTACTTGAATAGCATAGTGCAATATTGTTAATTGGATGGGAAAATCTCCCATTTGTTATTTATGACACTGTGCAGACAATAACACTGATTTCAGTGATTGCCTCATTAGCATGTTCTACATTTGCACCATATGAAGACAGTGACAGTAAATTCATATTTGGGAGAAAGATTCAATACTTGCAACCCAGATAAACTACGCAAGATCTTTTCCATTCTGTAGAAGAATTAGATGACTTTCTCCCTGCTGGGTGCATGATGTCATTCAATATAATTATTTCACTGAAAGGACATAATTGGATTCTATTTTATCTGTAATCTCACAATATAGAAAGATCAAATGACTCCTGAGCAACAAAGTAGAATGATCGAACAACATTGGTCATCACTGTCAGTGAGAAGAGTTGGAGCCCTCAGGTGTCTCTGTGTGACACAACTTTAAAGAAGCCAGAGAACAAAGACCAAATGGTTCAAAATTGTATCTGTGTTTTCTTGATCAGCAGGTCTGAAGACTGCTGATTGCTGCTGCTCTCTGCAATGTATTTTCAATATCTACTATGTAACATGACCTTATCATGATATTTCATTCCTCAAAGGATTCATGAATGTGCCAAGATAGAGTGGGATAAGTAAAGAGACAAAAGGACAAGATTGAAGTCAATGGAAAAGACTCCTGAGAATCATGTGCAGGGTAAAATAGATTACTGATTCACTATTAGCCCATTACACACTCCTATCCTGGCAATTTCACTCCACAAAGCCTGCTCACAGTGAACTTTCATTAGCAACAAAATAAGTAAAACTCTAGCCATGATTCCATTCTCTGTTCACAAGATAATTGTGGATGACAAAGGCCATCTAGCCCAGGTCATCTCACCCATCCAGAATTACATACAAACATACATATTAGGAGAAGGAGTAAGCCATTCAATCCCTATTCTGCCATTTGATAACATTGCCTACATTATACCAGTCACTACAACTCAAAAGTATTTAGTTGACTGTAAAGTGATTTGAGACATTGTGAAAGGTGCTGTATGAATGTAGGTTTTCTTTCTTTTATTATATTTGCATGTAGTAGGCAAAATGACTAGCAATGGTGAAATTGGAGCTCCAACCTTGATCCTTTAAGGATAATTAATCACAGAGCAATCAAGCAACATCAGGAAAGCAGCTACAAAGAAATCACTACATCTACAAAACAAATCAACTCTGTAGCTAATACAACCATACCATTCTGACTTCTCTGGTGCGAACCCACAACATACCATAAATGGCATCTGCCCCTTTTACGCTAATGACACTACCTCCAGGATTTGTCAATCAGACATCTACCAACAGCTTGGGAAAAACATGGATTGAATTGTTGATCTGAATTTTTCAGAGAAGAGGTACATGGTACAAAAATTCAGTGGGTCCTTAACTTGAGCACTGCATTGCTTCCCCTTACCCCCGCAGCTGTCATGCAAATTGTTTTGTGCACTGTGAATTAACAACCTAAAATTGAACAATGTGATTAATAAGTAAGAAACTTCCACAGCAAAAATAGAGTGCGACAGCAATGTTCTGAGAGAAATCATTTCTAGAAGCACTTAGCTCATAGGATTGGGTTGCTATAAAGGCCCTTTATGGTAAAAGCCCTTTACGTTGTTTCTCTGGGATTTCAATGGATTATTTTGCCAAAGTTACATGGATGATCTGAGTCCTCCCCTCAGAGAAATTTTAGTCCAACAGTGTGATCACCTTCGACTAGATTTTAAACAGGAAGGTGCAGGGTGGGTGAACCTAGGATGGAGTAGACATTTATAAAACTTTCCTTTAAGCAATCCCTTAGTGACAAATAGGGATTTCATTCCCAGACTTCGCAAGAGTAATAAAACGGCCAATAATGAATCAACACCCTGTTTTGCACCATTCTCAGTTTTTAGTTTCTTGCATCTATTTTGCTAAGGCCCAAGATTCTCAAGTCTCTGGTACAGCAACTCAGCATGTCATCAGGATTGTGACTACTTTGGGGCATAATGAAAATTTTCACTGCTATTTATATGCTGGTTTAAACTCAAAAGAGAATTATGAGATGTGTACAGTGTTTAATTTTGTGGTAGCAAACATTAAAAGTAACCTCATCCTGCCCCACTCCACCTCCAAACTTCCCCTACCCCGCACCTGCAATCCCATACCCCCAAACCCCAACCTCCCCTCACCCCACCCCCATCACAACCAACCCCTCCACCCCATCCCCAACCACTCCAACCTGCCCCACCCCAACCACCTCTCCAACTACCCCAACCTCCCACTATGACCCCAACACCTGGTCTTTCAGGTCTAAGGCTTGTCTGAAGGACAACGAGAACTCCTTTTAAAACACTGAGTATAAGCCTCCACCTAGCTCCCGCCCCAGTGTTTGGCCCCATCTGCACTCCCCTCTTAGAAGAATGAGAGGTGATCTTATAAAAACTTACCAGAATCTAAAGCGGTTTGACAAGGTAGACACCGAGAGGTTGTTTCCCCTGGCTGGGGAATCTAGAATAAAGGAGGCACAGCCTCAGCATAGAGGGGCTGATCATTTAGGACTGAGATGAGGAGAAATTTTTTCACTTGAAATGTTGTGAATCTTTGGAATTCTGTAACCTAGAAGGGCATAAGAAGGGAATTCTAGTACAAAGGGCCTTGGCAGCTGAAGTTACGGTCGCCAATGGTGGAACAATTAAAATTGGGGATGCTCAAGAGGCAAGAATTAGAGGAGCGCAGATATCTCAAAGGATTCTGGAGCTGGAAGACATTACAGAGATAAGGAGGGGCAAGACCATGGATGGAGATGGAAACAAGGGTGAGAATTTTAAAATCAAGGTGATGTTTAACCTGGAGCCAACATAGATCAGTGAGGACACATGTTATGGGTGAACATGGTTTGTTGTGAGTTGGAACATGGACAGCAGAGCTTTGGGTGGCCTCAAATTGGGTAGAGTGTGAGAGACCGGCCAGGAATGCATTGGAAAAGTAAATTTGAGAGGTAACAAATGTTAGAGGGTTTCAGCAGCAGATGAGCTGAGACAATAAAATGGAGGTAGAAGCAGGCAATCTTTGTGAAGTTCATCCTGGGGTCAAATATGATAGTAAGGTTGCAAACAGTCTGTTTCAGGCTCAGTTGGTCCCCAGAGAGAGGGATGGATTCGGTGGCGGAGTGAGAAGACAATGGCTTTGGTCTTCCAATATTTAACAGGAGGAAATCCCTGCTTATCCAATAATGGATATCAGAAAAGCAGTCTGACAATTTAGAACTAGCTGAGAGGTCAAGAGGTGTAGTGGTGAGGTAGAGCTACATGTGGAAATTGAAGCTATGTTTTTGGATGATGTTTCCGAAGGTCGTATATCGATAAGAAATATGAGGGAGCCGAACTTAGCTCCTTAGGGGACACCAAGGATTGAATTTTCTGGCGGGTGGGAGGACAGAGCAGGAGCAGGTGCGGGTGGGCGCGGACCCGATCGCTGCCGATGATTGGCTCTGCGCCACCATTTTACGCAGGCAAACTAATTAAGGCCCGCCTGGTGTACTTCACGACTCCTTTGCATAGAGAGATGGTGAAGAGATGGGTTCTGCACCCGCAGCATGTGGTGCACTGAGACCCACATGACTGTTTTGGGGGCAACCTGGAGAACTGCAGCTAGGTGCAGTGCTGGAACTCCAGGACATGCCCAAGTCAGGGTGATTAAATGCTAGGAGGGGACCTTCAAGATGACAATGAACCACCTGCTGCGCTCTGCGCTCCACGTGCTTGCGCCTTCTTGCTATGGAAGGATATACTGTGTGGTGCCTAATGTGATGTAGGCAGCATGCGTCCAAGGGGAGGGATGGGTACAAGCCTAGCATGTTTGTGTGAGTGTTCAGCAGCAGTGGGGTGAGGAGGCACTAAAGCCCTGATGTGTCCCACTCTAGTTGGGGTGGGCCGTGCGTGAAGAGAGTCCATGTGCAATTTGCACAATTCAATGCTCTTCTCTCATTTTCAGGAGAAGAATGCTCATAATGCTGGAGAGTGGTGGCCAGGCGCAGGTAACCATTCTCAGGCAGTTTGAGCAGGAGGCCCTGGATTTGGAGAGGCGCCATGCACCCAGGTCCACTGGTGTCAGTGAGGCTGAGGTGCCATGGCCAGGTATGTATGCCCAACAGTGAGGTCAGCATTGTTCTCCCAACAACCATAGCACTGCTGAATGTTAAGCGATTTAATTTTGCAACATGGCTTGACCATTGCTTATGGAAGGATGGGCGCATAATGATCCAGGGGACAGGGATGCACTTTGTCATTACCTCCATGTTAACTAATCCAATGTCCTTGTTCTTCCTTTCAGCATCAGCAGAGCAGGGCCAGAAGGAGGAGCAGCAGAGGCCCCCACTCACACCTGAGGGCCCTGAAGTCTCAACAGTGTCACACTATCTCGGCCAGGCAAGCACCAGCGCAGATGGTAGCACCTCAGTGGGAGTTAGTACATCAGCTAGTATCCCGGGGCACACTCATTGGTGGAGCTGGCAGAGACAGAGAGTAACCATCTCGCCAGCAGTTGGAGGACTGCAGGGGACCAGGCACATGCTCAGTCGGTGCCTGATGATGTGCCTCTGGAGTCGCCCGCGAAACAGCAGGTGCCAGAAATGCGGCCGGGTTTGTGGGAGCATCTGGGGGGAGACACATGAGGCTATGCTTGGCTTGGTCTCCATGTGGAATAGTGTACGTGGATGATCGCCAAAGCAATGAGCCACATGTTTGAGTGTCATGCGTCCTCCATGGAGAGAGTGGCGACTCTCGTGGAGAGGCTCCTCCAGGACACCCATCGGGGCTTCCTGGGGATGCGCTCTGACCAGCAAGCCCTCACATCGGCAATGACCTCAGCTGGTTACTGCCAGTATGGGAGATGGTCTGAGCACCAAGTTTCCCAGCTCGGTCCCCATCCATCCACAGTGAGCAGGGAGGTCCGAAGCGACCTCACGTTGGCGCAACATCTGCTTGTCATCTCTGCGGACACCTCTCAGGGTGCTCCAGATGAAGGTGGCAGCTCCTCCACCCCTCTTCCAGTGACTGTACTATCTGGTGAGGCTGCGACGACTGGGGAGATGCCAGCTGTGGAACTGGCCGCTCCCTCCCAGGCGGGGCCAGTACAGGCTCCACAGGCCAGAGGATGACCACCAAGGTCAGCAAGGCCAACAGGACAGCAGAGTCAGCAGGTTGTCTCAGATGCCACTCCCAGCAAGGGGGCAGCACCAAGACATAGCACCTGGAAATGTAAACACAAGGCACCTTAGGCACACCATGGGTTTATCACTGGTGCTTTTGTATTGACCCGAGATGAGGTCTTTATGATTTGCTTTGAATTGGAACACCATTGTCATTTTTTTGGCTTACGTTTCTTTGCTTGTGATATTAAATTCAGACATGTCACCAAGGCTGAGGGTGCCCCTTTTCTTCTGCATGTGCATGGTTTGCAAAAATGAGTGCTTTGTGGGAAATTCAGCTTTATTAACAAGGCCCTAAGTTACTGTTCCTAACCTGGCAGGTTTGGCATTTAGGTTTCGAATATGGAGCCTACTGCCCAGGTTTGTCCTGGTGGTCTATCTGTGGTGTGCTAGCTGAAGGTTCGTTGGATTAAAGCCTCCCGGGTGCCCCTGCCTCCCTGGAGTATTCCCAGGTCAGCGTCCACCCCCTCAGCATTTCCCTGTGCATGCTCATCTTTGGACTCACTGCTGGACTTATCGTGTGCAGCTGCAGCCACTGCGTCGACATCTTCATCATCCACTGGGTCCCCCCTTTCCAGCGCAAAATTGTGGAGAGCGCAACATGTAACCACTATCACTGACACACAATCTGGAGGGTGCTGGAGTGCGAGGACCCGCCCCCACATGCCAATGGGAAAAATCTGCCCCAGGGGTAGTGGTGTGGGAGCAGGAAACGAAGCCATTGCAGGTGATTCTCTACCTCCTATTAACTGTAGGTGGGAATGTAATCTGTCAGAAGGGCACAAGGAGGCTGCAAAGGGATATGGACAGGTTAATTGAATGCCAGCAAGATGACGAATGGAGTGTAATATGCGAAAGTCTGAGGTTATTCACTATGGTAGTGAAAACAAAAAAGCAGAATTTTTTTTTCATGTGAAATGTTCAGAGAAACTTGGGTGTACTCAAACATGGAAAACAAAAATTTAGCATGCAGGTACAGCAAGTAATTAGTAAGGTAAATGGAATATTGGCCTTTAGTGCAAGGGGACTGGAGTGCAAAATAAACAAAAATTGCTACAATTGTAAAAGGTTTTGGTGAAACCAAACCCAGAGTAGTGTGCATAGTTTTGGTCTCTATACTGATGGAAGGATATACTTGTTTGGGAGGTGGCACAGTGAATGTTCATTTGATTGGTTCCTGGGATGAGAAGGTTGTCCTATGATAAAAGACTGAGTAAATTGGGCCTGTACTTTCCAGAATTTAGAAGAATGAGAGGTGACCTTATAGAAACATACAAGAATCTAAAGGGGCTTGACAAGGTTGATACTGAGAGGTTGTTTCCCCTGGCTGGGGAATCTAGAATAAATGGGGCATAGCCTCAGGATAAAGGTCCGATCATTTAGGACTGAGATGAGGAGAAATTTCTTCACTTAAAGGCTTGTGAATCTTTGGAATTCTCTACCCTAGAGGGTTGTGGATGCTCCATAGTTGAGTATATTCAAGGCTGGGATGGGCAGGTTTTAGATTTCTCAGTGAATTGAAGATATGGAGAGTGAGCGAGAAAGTATTCTTGAGGCAGAATATCAGCCATAATTGTATTGAACGGAGAATAGTCTCAATGGGCCATATGGTCTACTCCTGCTCCTACTTCTAATGTTCTAATGAACTTATAGATAAGAATGTCAATGGTGGAGCAAACAAAACCAGGGGTGCCAGAATCAGAGGAGAACAGATATCACAGGGTTTTATAATTCTGGTGGAGGTTACAGAGATAGGGAGGTGCTTGGAAATAGATGGCATTGAAAACAAAGATGAGAATTTTGAAATCAAGGTGTTGCTAGGCGGGGAGGCAATGTAGGCCATCAAGGATGGGATGAATGAACTTAGCTGTTCTTGCTAACATTGGCATGACCTTTAGGCTACAATAAATGCTCTATTAACCCTCAGAATGAAAACTGCAGACATGTTTACTCCATCAAATGTGATTGAGCTACCAGCTCCAAAGGCATTGAAATTGTCCCAGGGCATCTCATTTTATCTGCTCCATGTCAGCCTTGAACAAATCCTTAACTTGTTTCAAAAAAAAATCAATCTTTTGAGGGTTTTTTTATTTGTTCATGGGCTGTGGATGTCTCTGCCCATCTCCAATTACCCTTGAGGGATGAATTGGCTTTTTGAACTGCTGCAGTCTGTACGGTGTAGCTTCACTCACACACAGTACTAATTTGTTTTTGACCAATGAGAAGCCAGCGTTTCCGGTGCAGGTCCCATCTCCAAGAGAGATAATAATGTAGAAAAGAAGCTACATATAGATATTGGGAAGATTGAAGCCATTGTTTACTGTCACCACTCCAAACTCCATTTCCTAGCTACTAACTCCATCCCTCTCCCTGGCAAAAGTCTGAGATTAAACCAGTCTGTTCGCAACCAGACTGGTTTTGACCTCAAGATGAGCTTCTAACCTCATATTCATGTCATCACTAAGTTTGCCTTTTTCTATCTCTGTAACATCACTTGAGTTCGCCCTGTCTCAACTCATCTCTGCTGAAGTGCTCAGTCATGCCTTTGCTAACTCTAGACACATCTATTCCAATGCATTCTTGGCTAGTGAGTTACATCTGAAAACTTGAGGTCATCCAAAATTTTGTTGCTCTTGTGTTAACTCGTGGCAAGTCTTGCTGCCCTATCACTCCTGTGCTCGCTGACCTACATTGGCTTCCAGTCAAGGAATTTTAAAATTCTCATCCTTGTTTTCAAATCCCTCTATGGCCTCACCACTCCCTACCTCTGCAATCTTCTCCACACCCCCAACCCTTAGAGATATCTGCACTCATCTAATTCTGGCCACGTGAGTACCCTTGATTTTAATTGCTCCACTATTGTGGCCGGGCTTTCAGTTACCTAGGCACCAAGCTCTGGAATACCCTGTCTACCACTCTGCCTTGCTTTCCCCCTCTAAGACACTCCTTGAAATCTATCTCTTTGACCAGGTTTTGGAATCTGGCAGAATATCTCCTTATTTGTCTTGATATTGTACTTGCTTTCATAATGCTCCCGTGAAGTGCCTTGGGATGTTTCATTATGTGAAAAGTATGATAAAAGTAAGTTGTTGTTGTTATTGTTGGTTCTTGGTTTTTTTCATGTTGTATTACCAAGGGGCATTTCCAGACAAAATCCATTAGGCGTATAGACATTTTGACAATCGAAGCCCATCACTACCTGCATAATTTATAATTGGACAAGCCATTTCTACATATGCTGCCAAAAGGACAATGAATTATGTAAAGACTTATAGAATAGATTTTAGTCCAGCATTAAGTTCTTATATACCTTAAACATTGTGCACAGAATTTTACGCCGGCGGGATTTTGCGGTCCCGGCTTTTGAGCGGTCAATGGACTCTTGAGCGCCTCGCCGTATTTTATGGCCCCGCCCCTGCCCCCACCATGACAGGGCCATAAAAGTTCACCCTGTATTTTCTTCACTTTTTCAGTTCCAAATGGTAAATATCATTCGAAAATCATACGTTTAATTCTGGTATAGTTGGCAATATTCTTGCCTTTGAACCAAAAGGTTTTTGGTTGAATTCCCTTTCCAGCATTTGATTACTAGTTTTACATTGTGCTGCAGCGCTGAGGGAGTGGTTCCATTGTTGGACATGCTGTTCTTTGGATGTTGCATTAATATGTGTCCTGAGGCTCTGTATTCCTGTTATTATGGGCAGAACTTTACAGCCCTGTTGATGGGTTTGTAGGCGGGGTCGGGGGGGAGAGGGAGGGATGGGACGTGGAGCGGGAGGGCCTGTAGAATTCCTCAGATAGCCTTTTCACCTCCCTCCCACTTGTCCCCCACCTGTCCCTAATTTTACATGGGTTGGGCGAGGCCTGTGGGGCAGATTCTGACTTAGGGGCATATGTCATCATCCCACAGATGGTAGCTTCGCACCATTGGCTCCTCAGCCAAGCACATACACCAAATGTCTGAACCTGTGGTTCCTCTCATACTGAGCAGAATTACTATTGTAACAACACAATCATAGGTAGAGTAAAATTAACCTATCTCACAAGGGTCCAATTATTGGCCACTTAAGGGCTACTTTGCATCCGGCCTCAATTTTGAAGCTGGTGGGAGAAGTTGAGGGGAGGGAGGGGGAACCCGGCAGGTCACCCTGCTTCAGCCGCAGGCACCTCCCTCAAACCTTCAGGTGCCCCCCCCCGCACCAGCTCTGTCCCCCATCGGTGCTCCCTCTGCCTCCATCCTACCCCTCCGGCAACTCCATCAAGACCCCCTCACCTTCTCTTTCCTCTATGCGACCCCACCCCCTCCCCCCATCCCACCCCTATCCCCCCGCACTTACCTGGTCCTGAACTCTGAGACTTAGAACCTGGGGACTGCTTGTAGTCCCACTGTTGTGACAGGGACTGCAGAGCTGCTGCCTGAGTGAAAGGTGGAATGCCCGTCTCCAGCCAATTAATGTTCCTTAGAGCCTGCAGGGCAGATGCGATCAGCAGGGATGCGTTTCCTATCGACTCTTCAGATGCCGGGGCATCTGAAAAATCCTGCCCAAGATTTAGATGGTACTACTTGAGGAAGAGCAAAGAGTTCTCCTATAATAAAACCAGAAAATGCTTGAAGCACTTAGTAGCTCACACAGAATGCGTGCAGAGAGAAGCAGAATTAATGGGCAACGGGTGTGGGGAATGCTGTCGATGCCTGTGGAGAAATTCAGGCACCTGAGAGGCGAGGGAAGGTCAGAGGCCTTATGGGGGTGGGGGGAATCGGAGACCCTGGGATGAGGTAGATTGTGATTTGGTGGGGGGCGGGTAGGTGGGGGTTGAAAACTGGTGATGGTGAATGATAAAGGAACTCACGATGGTTTTGGGGTGTTCGGGTCTTACCGGGACCAGAGTGGCAAGGTTAGAGGTCTCGTGGTAGGATTGGAAGCCTTGGAGGGGAGGTCGTGGGGGGTGGGGATAGAGACTTCTGGCAGGCAGAATTCAGAAGGTTGGCGCGAAGGCACTTACTTCCTGAATCCATCAGGTACTTGCCTCAATGAAGCTGCCAGCTTTCCCAATGCGAAGAAAACCCAGCTGATAGAAGTTAAAGTTTAAAACCTACATGACAATGACACTCTCAGCCTCTTTCTTGTGTTTAAAATTGCAACCTGCCTCCTTTGTTGCCTAACTTCTGGCCTCATTTAAAGCTGGAAATGGATGGGCTGGAGGCGGGTTCAGTTGGGGAAGCTGATTTCTGAGAATTTAATTGCCCACCTGACCCAAACCTGCTCAGTTTTTTAGTCAGCCCAAGGTTTTAGTTCAATGACCCTTCATCAGAAATTCACTGAAATCCTAATAAGTTTCCTTTTATCCTTTTATCCCCCTTCCACAACTCTTTCTCCAGTACATCGATGATTACTTCGGTGCCGCTTCATGCTCTCATTGGGACTTGGAAAAATTTATTAATTTTGCTTCCAATCTCCACCCCTCCATCATTTTCACATGGTCCATCTCTGACACTTCCCTTCCCTTCCTTGACCTCTCTGTCTCAATCTCTGGTGATAGACTGTCCACCAATATCCATTACAAACCCACCGACTCCCACAGCTACCTCGACTACAGCTCCTCACACCCCGCTTCCTGTAAGGACTCCATCCCATTCTCTCAGTTCCTTCGCCTCCGTCGCATCTGTTCCGATGATGCCACCTTCAAAAACAGTTCCTCTGACATGTCCTCCTTCTTCCTTAACCGAGGTTTTCCACCCACGGTCGTTGACAGGGCCCTCAACCGTGTCCGGCCCATCTCCCGTGCATCCGCCCTCATGCCTTCTCCTCCCTCCCAGAAACATGATAGGGTCCCCCTTGTCCTCACTTATCACCCCACCAGCCTCCGCATTCAAAGGATCATCCTCCGCCATTTCCGCCAACTCCAGCATGATGCCACCACCAAACACATCTTCCCTTCACCCCCCCTATCGGCATTCCGTAGGGATCACTCCCTCCGGGACACCCTGGTCCACTCCTCCATCACCCCCTACTCCTCAACCCCCTCCTATGGCACCACCCCATGCCCACGCAAAAGATGCAACACCTGCCCCTTTACTTCCTCTCTCCTCACCGTCCAAGGGCCCAAACACTCCTTTCAAGTGAAGCAGCATTTCACTTGCATTTCCCCCAACTTAGTCTACTGCATTCGTTGCTCCCAATGTGGTCTCCTCTACATTGGAGAGACCAAACGTAAACTGAGCGACCGCTTTGCAGAACACCTGCGGTCTGTCCGCAAGAATGACCCAAACCACCCTGTCGCTTGCCATTTTAACACTCCACCCTGCTCTCTTGCCCACATGTCTGTCCTTGGCTTGCTGCATTGTTCCAGTGAAGCCCAATGCAAACTGGAGGAACAACACCTCATCTTCCGACTAGGCACTTTACAGCCGTCTGGACTGAATGTTGAATTCAACAACTTTAGGTCGTGAGCTCCCTCCCCCATCCCCACCCCCTTTCTGTTTCCCCCTTCCTTTTTTTTCCAATAAATTATATAGATTTTTCTTTTCCCACCTATTTCCATTATTTTTAAATATCTTAAAATCTTTTATGCTCTCCCCACCCCCACTAGAGCTATACCCTGAGTGCCCTACCATCCATTCTTAATTAGCACATTTGTTTAGATAATATCACCAACTTTAACACCTATGTGTTCTTTTGTTCTATTGTTGTTGACATCTTTTGATGATCTGCTTCTATCACTGCTTGTTTGTCCCTACAACCACACACCGCCCCCCCCTCCACTTCTCTCTCTCTCTCTCTCTCTCTCTCTCTCTCTCTCCGCCCCCCCAACACACCTTAAACCAGCTTATATTTCAATTCTTTCTTGGACTCGAACTCAAGTTCTGTCGAAGGGTCATGAGGACTCGAAACGTCAACTCTTTCCTTCTCCGCCGATGCTGCCAGACCTGCTGAGTTTTTCCAGGTAATTCTGTTTTTGTTTTGGATTTCCAGCATCCGCAATTTTTTTGTTTTTATTCCTTTTATCCTTCTCTGCTCCAGCTGATATCATCTCAATGTCTCATGTTCCCCTTCATAACTATAGTTTCCCATCCCTGACATCATCCTAGAGGGTCTAACTAAATGCTCTCATGGGCTTTATGCACTAGAGTTTACATTGGAGTTTCCAAAACTGCACAGGCAATGCTAATTGTACCTTCATACAAATTTATTCTTATTTCTGTACTCTTTAGCTCTCTTTGTTATACCCATAGATCTACAATCACCCTAAAAGAATCTTTTTCTGAGACAAAATAATTTTGATAAAACTCCTAATTCCTTCCTTCTTGAAGATTTTCGACTTCATTTGACATGGAGTCAATTACCATCTATTTAACTGCTGCTGTCTTATAAGAAGACAATTGTGCGGTAAGTGAAATTGCATTTACAAGTCTTGAAATTATTAATATCAATAAGTTCTCTACATTCCACGGCAACCATTTCCCACACTTCAAAATGCAATCGTTACCTAGAATTAAATCAATAAATAATTCAATTATAGATCAGAAATCTTGGCTATACTAATCCTATAAATTGAAGTATATTTCATCTTGTCTTCCTGGTTAATTTTTCTATTTTTTTTTCAAAGATTTCATCCCTCCCTTCTTCCCATGAATGGACTAACTCATTGCTGGGAGCTGGTGCTCAGCACCAACTTCAATCATTCTTCATGTGTGAGTATTGACAGGTTATCTGACTGCTGGTGCATCACAGACTAATCCTGGACTCACTCAACTTATTTACACGTGCACTTGAAGAAAGGGTCGGTAAATGGTAGTCAGGAATGAGAACCTTCATTGTTTTCTCCCTTTTCTAACAGCGGAGGCAATGGGCACCTCTACTGGAAACTCAGCACAGACACAGAATGAACCTGCCACCCGACCATTTTAGCTACTCACTGAATAAACCTAGTGAGCTTCCAGAAGAGTTGTATTTTATATTGTTTCTAGGCTTGGAAATCCAAGTGTTATAATTTAAAATTCAGAATCCCATATGGCTTTTTACCAGCTATTCCCAGTGGTTATAATCGAGTGAAATCTACTTAAATCTTTCATTTAAACTTTGGAAGATTTTCAGCAATATCAGAAGGAAAAGCACTCTTGGAATGTAATCACTTTTGTGTGAAACCATGAACATGATTGTATCTGGCCGAGGCTGCAGTAAAATGGGAATATCCCTGCCCCCATCAATTCTCCAGACCGGTATCTACTTTCTATAATATTAAATCTATTTTTATTTTAAATCAGGCATCTTACAAGCTTATCGGGTACAGAAGTCTAAAACCTGATCCTGTCAATTCAATCAGATGAGCGGATCATGATTTAACCTCCAAAGAAATCAATGCACAACTTAATTGTTTTTATGGAATCCTAAACAGATCTGGGATTGAACTGTGTCTGTAAAATAGACATAGCTCTGAATTTTCTGAGTTTTGTCTTAATGGAATCTCTTGAAACTTATAATAAAGAAAAAGAAATAACGTGCATTGATATAGCACATTTCATGATCTCAGGATGTTTCGAAGTGCTTGATGTAGTATAGAGGGTTAGCAGATGGAATATGCTAATGTTGACACAGATGATAATATACCACTGACACCAGTGAGCCATGTGTCAGAATCTCAAGAGAGAGAGAAGTTGGAGCAAGTCTAGGAGCAACATGCCTACTTGTTTTGAGGTAGTACTGATAAACAAGTGTTAAACAGATATTAAACAGTGTATATCTACAGTCTGTCTGATTACTAAGTCCCATGCCTAGGCTCCATGACAAAAGGACCATCTCAGACCATGGTGACAGAAGTGGTGACATGGATGTAAAAAACACATAGAGCAGAATTTTTCGCTGAGTGGGAGGACGCGCGCCCGACCCGCTCGAGCGTAAGATGACGTGCCGTGACATCAGGTGAGTGTCCCGACATCATCGCGCACTCGTGCAATATTTCAGTCAGCGGGCATGCGCGGGAGTCAGAGCCGTGTTAGTCATCAATTATGAAACCAGTGAAGGCCATTTAAAAAGGCAGTTAAGCTGGATTTTATGATGCCTGTGCAATTTCACGCTCGCTGCACGGGTAAAACGGGCAGGCGGGCAGCCAACAATTTTCTAAACCTCATCCAAGGGTGGGATAAAAAGGGTCAGCAGCATTGCCAGTGTGAGTAGTTAGGAGTTTGGGAGATAGTTTGCTGCTGGTTGATTATTGATACATGGCAGCTTCATCTCTGTTCGGTGCTTCATTGTTAGCATTTCCAGGCTTCATTTCAGAGCTTATTGGTGTCTCCAAGGTCCCCAGGAGGATTCAAACCATGTGGACCCTTCCAGATATCAGGCAGCCTTCCATTACCCTGGTAATGGGGATTGTGGTCTCCGTTGGTGGCACCTCCTCTGCAGAGAAAAAGAGGGGCAGAAGGTAGAGGAGGCCAGGTGTCCCAATACAACTTCCATGGGGAGGACCTGTGGAAGGAGAGGCGCAGACACAAGGGGCGCAGGCCCAACAGGTAGTCCAAGATGGGACGGGCCGCAGAAGATGCCACTTTGTTGCTGCCAGAGTTTACAGGTGGTACCTCAATATGTCTGAGGTGTCAATGCCGAAGGAGGCTCCGCCTCTCAAGTGACCTCCATTTGCCAGATGATTGGGCCTGAGATCAGCTCCAACTGTGCGGATGGGCGCCTCATGCCAGTGGCTCTGAAGGTTATAGTGACCCTCAACCTTTTTGCTTCCAGCTCTTTCCAGGGGTCAGTTGGGGATCTGTGTGGAGTCTCCCAATCAGCTGTCCCATAGTTGTTTCTAGCTGGTGACAGGAGCTCTCTTCAGGTGGATACTGACATTTATTCATTTTCGTATGGACGAGGCCAGCCAGGCTGAGTGAGCCAGAGGCTTTGCAGCGATTGCTGGCCTCCCCCGCATCCAGGGGGCAATAGACTGCACAGATGGGGCCATCAAGGTACCAGCGGGTCAGCCGGGTCAACAGGAAGGGATTCCACTCCATGAACGTTCAGATCGTGTGTGACCACAGGATGCAGATTCTGCAAGTCTGTGCAAGGTACCCTAGCAGCTCGCATGAAGCTTACATTCTCAGACACTGCCAGGTGTTGAGGGTTTCCAGTGCTCCAGCCCGACAGGATGGATGGCTGCTGGGTGACAAGGGCTATCTGTTGAAAAGGTGGCTTATGCCATCTCTCTCCCACCCACGAGCAGAGGCAGAGCAGCTTTAAAATAGGAGTCATCATGTTTCCACAAGGGCGGTGACAGAGAGGACCATAGGTCTTCTGAAGATGCGCTTCCAATGCCTAGACCGTTCAGGGGGAGCACTACAATACCCCCCAAAGTGGGTATCACTGATAGTGGTTTCATGCTGCTCTCTCCACAATCTGGCACTGACAAGAGGGAACCCACTGGAGGAAGACGATCTTGGTGTAGCTGCAGAGACCACAGATGATGAGTCCAATAGTAAATCAGAAGAGGAACATGGTGAGGGGAACACTGAGGACATGGAGGCAGACCTCTGTAACCTCCAGGGAGGCAGGGACAGCAGGGATGCCTTGATCCAACACTCCTTCAGCTAGGCTGCTAAAGACCTGCTCCCACCTCAAACCAGGGCTGCTGCCTCCATCTCAGAAATTATCCTTCCATATGCACTAAAAGTCCATTCAATGCCTATGCAATAAAGAATCCAGCCACTCATGTCCAGCATTACATTGGCACTCCCTGCAGCAGAAAGAAAAAATGGTGAAGCATACTTAGGCCATCAGAACCAAAGCAAATTTAATGTTATTGTTACATTGAATGCATAAGGACATTACCATTACTGCTGTTGATGTCCACACCAGCAGACATATAAACCAAACATAAATGAACAGAAAATCACCCATGAACTTTCTCTTGTGCTTACGTTCCTGAGTGCTATGTCTTGGTGTGTCCCCCTCACTGGCACCGGCATTGGAGACAGCCTGCTGACTCGACTGTCTTGTTGGCCTTGATGATCTTGTCGGTTTGCCTTTGGCCAGTGGAGCCTGTGTTGACCTTGCATGGGAGGGAGTGGCTAGTGCCACAGCTGGCATCTCCCCAGTCATCACAGTCTCATCAGATGCGATGGTCACTGGCAGAGGGGTGGAGGAGCTGCTGCCATCATCCAGAGCACCCTGAGAGGAGCCCGCAGAGACGACAAGCAGCTCATGTGCCAATTTGAGGTCACTCTGGACCTCCTTGCTCACCATTGATGGATGGGCACCTAGCTGGGATACTAGGTGCCTCATCCATCTCCCACAATGCACTGACCACCTGGTCATTGTCTGTGTGAGGGCTTACAGGTCCAAATGCAACCCCAGGAACCCCTAATTCTGTCCCTGGAGCTGCTCCTGAGAGTTGCCACTCTCTCAATGAAGGAGGCTAAGTACTTGGCCACGAGGGTCAACACAGTGTTCATGCTCCACATGGACACCTCCACAACAGAGACCATGGCATGTATACCCTCATGGATCTCCGCTAGATCCTCCCACACATCCTCCGACTACTGGCGCCCTGGGCACACTCTGCCTCCACCTGCATCTCAAGCGAGTGTGAAATGCCCTCACCGATGTGCACTGACATTCTAGCCACTGATCTAATGCCCACCAAGGTGCTGGTATCTGTGCTGGGGCCTGGTTCAGAGATCGGGTGTGATGCAGGTGCAAATGAAGCCCGGTGGTTCTCTGGGATCAGGAGTGGCCCTTCGGAGTCCAGAGATTGAGTGCGTGCTGCACGCCAGGCACCCTGGTAAGACAATGGAGATCTGCATCATGATGCCATCGTCTTTCAATGATCAATGGGGACTCCAGGTTTGAGGCTCCCATCAATGAAGAGACTTCACTAGAATGGTTGCACCATCTGAAACTCTCACTTTTGTGCACGGCACTCTTACCTTCATCCAGCACCCACCTTCCCCACCTCACCACACTCGGTTGCATGTGGAGTCCAGCTCAATGGGGGTCCTGTTCAAACCTGGTCAGCAGCAGCAGCAGGTTGGGTTGACCTCCACCTGTATGTGCCCTCTCTGCTTGGTTATGGCTCATTTTCTCCTGAAAGGACAGAGGAGCATTGATCAGTCCACCCTATACCTGCAGCGCCATTGCAGCCTGGCTAACCCTAGCTGAGGAACACCTCACAGGGCACATCTGAGTCATGGCCCTCAAGCCACAAGGTACCTTGTCCAAGCTGCCAGGGTTCACCCCTTGGCTAGCTCTGGTGTCATTGACAGGTGGCACTAAGACACTAGCACGGCCACACCTTAACACTTCTGCACACAGACCCATGCCAACACAGTACTCACCCTTCATAAGCGCAGCAGGTCACTGAGCCGCTTCCAGCACTGCACCACGTCCTGGCTGCGGTGCTGCAACCTCCTCCCATGCCCTCTTTGTGAGGTGCAGTGGCCTCCTCCTCCCATCTCTGGATACAAGGGTGTCAGTCACCACCCCCAGGAGGTGAAAAGTGGGAGGCCGAATGCCCGCCTGACCTGCCCTCCTGCCTGGCGTCTCCAGCTTGACTCTGTCACTTGAGTTTGCTAACGCAGAACAGATGTTCTCTTAAGACAGCCTTCCAGGGGCTGCCTGTGCCATTTTTAAATCAGCCGCTGGGTCACCATTGGACCCGGTGGCCAACAGGCCCCCAACCTCACCCGGCCCTTCCCAACCAATGGGAAGCCACATTTGATGCTTAGCGGGCCCTAATTGGCCCGCCAGCATGAAATCACGGACGGGGCCTGGTCGCAGGCAGCGGCCCGTTTCCCAGCCGATCGCATGCCAGGTGACTGCGCCCGCCCACCAAACTCAAAATTCTGCCCATAAGTGTTACCAAAGGAACCACTCGGTGAAGAACACCTTGATAGCTGCTCAAAACAAATCAATGGAAGGAGAAAGCACACTGGTAACGATAATTCCATTGACTGGGTAGGCCCCCAGGTGGTGACCCCATCCATAAAAATGCCTGCCAAACCAGGTGAAAAGCTGGCTCCCAGCTGGCAGCCATTTTGAGATGCTTGCGAAAACCCAGCATAAATCTCAAGACTGCCCAGCAGGGGGTGCGGATTGCTCCCAATGTAACAAAGCTGGACATTTCAAGCAATTCTGCAAATCCAACAATTTTAATCGAAGTTGAGGACAAAAAATTATCTCTGAAACACGCCATTCAAGAAATAGAAAATCAAGATAAAGATGAAACTACAGAGTTTCTAGGGAAAATTTATGGACTTGGTCCAGACTATTTGCAGTTACAGTCCAAGTTCAAGGCTTCGATACCACCTTTAAAATTGAGGCTAGAGCTGCTGTCAATGTTAGTGCATGGTCTCAACTGGCTTTAGTCAATGACCCTTCATCCATCAGACATCAAATTACAAGGTCCAGGCAGCAATGACCTTCAAATTAAAGGCAGGATTATTTACTCCTCTTCGCTACAAAGGGAGACAGATCTTAGTTTCTCTCCATGTTCTTCATAATCAATGTACATCCTTATTGAGTGGCAATGTTAGCATACTTCTAGGAATCTTATAAGAACCAGAGGCTGCCCACCATTTGAATGGCTCATTGTCTTTCATTCAACAATCTTCCACCTTTTATATAGAACCAGTGGAAATTCAGCCTTCAGAAGTACAGGAAGTTTTATACAATCAGCAGCAATTCCTTTCTCTCTCAGAGGCAATATCCATTAGACCCCCAATGGATATTGAAGTTATGAATCTCTCAGACCTTCATGAAGCACGGCCAGAGATGGTGGATACAGAGGCACTGCAGCAGACGGTAACCATTCCCATGAAAACCTGCTGGACCTGAATTAGCTCTTCCTAGAAAGTGATGAGGAAGAAATCCTTGTAGCACTGAGTGATCTGTTCGAGGTTGAGGTCCTAGAGGATTCATCTTTCCAGTTGATAGACAGACCACATGAAGTATCTGTTGTCTTTTTAGAGGATTCCGCTGTGTGGGTGGCTGAGCAGCATTCAGATCTTTGTTCCACTGAACCTACCAACGTTTTGCCCAGTTAACCCTTGTTGCCTTGTCTGAGTCCATGTCAAAGTCCATAGAGGATCACACTACTCAAGAGCTGGTACCTTCCCACGATGAGAGTCAGTTGACATCCAACTTACAAGTCGTCTTTTCTCCAGGGCTGGAGATCAGCACAGAAGCTGCAGCAGAATCTTTAACACTTCTGAAGCTGCAGAATCCTAGCAATCTTGTCCCGAGTTGATTGTCTATAGGGAATTTATCTAATTACAGAAGATGAGGCTGCCTTGTCTTCGTATCCTCAACAGCTCTTCTCATTGCTCTTAGCAACCTCACACAAAGCAAAGTGTGGCTCTCTCATCACTGTCCACAGAAAGTAGATGGCCCTCTCAAAATATCATTGGGAAACCATCTCCTCTTCTTTTCCTGACAGTCTTACAGGAATTTGATTGTGTTTTCCTTCATTGTCTAAGTTCATTGAAATCTTGGATCTTCAATGCTTTTTCAGTTTGCGATCTAGCTGAGAATGATATGGCTATGGCAAGTCTTCCCTAGAGTTGAAGAGCATTTCTCTTTTGAGGGAGCAACAAGTTCCTCAGAGTCTCCTGAGTTCCTGTCTTCTAGTCCCAGAGAGTCCAAAGGTAAATACTCTTCAGTCATCTCCCTTGGATCAGTCTTTCAATGAAAAGTCTTCCTTGTCCTTACAGTTCAGTCATCCTGCAGCCTACACTGTGCTTCCCAGTGATGCTGCTAAAGTGCTGTGCTATTTTGCAGTGGACAATATCCTAGCAGATGCTGAAGAAAACCCTGATATCTTCAAGAAGTCTTCCCTAAGGGCCAAGGATACCTTGGGAGATTGAATCCACCAGGACTGTGATTTGTGGAGAGGAAGTGTAGGAGTTTTGCAGTTGGGTAGAATCTATAGTTGTAAAAAGAGAGTTACAGAAATACAATGCAAATAGTTAAAGCCATAGGCCTGAATTTTAGGGTTGTCAGGCGGACACAATCAGTGGGAGCGGAAGCAGATATATAATCCACTCCTGCTCACGATCGGCTCCCAACAGCACTGAGAAAGGCTCAGTGATGCCAGGGTTTGGGGGGTGGTGGGGTGCGCAAGAAGAGGGTGGGCACCAGACTGAATGGAGTTTCAGCCGGGGGGTTTAAAAGGAGGTCCCTGAAGGCTGATATGTTCAGGAGCTGCTTCAGAGAGTAGCTATAATATTTAAAGGGGCAAACAACTGTGTAGCAGAGTGTGGCTGGAACAGGAGCAATGTCTCCTGGACCCGGAACTCATGCCAGGCTTGGTGGAAATGGCTGGAGCCAATTGGCCTCCTGCTTTTCAGAGGAGTGCTCATGGGTTCTACTGAAGGCTGTGAGTGCACATCGGGAGATATTTCTGCCCCAAGATGGAAAGAGGAGGCCTCCGCATGTAACTGAGAAGGCATGGACAGAGGTGGCACCTCTGGTCAGTGGCCATGATGCAGTCCAAAGGACCTGGATGCAGTGCAGGAAGAGGTTCAATGACCTGCCACACACTGCCAGGGTTAGTATTGAGTCTCCATGTAACCATGAAGAGATGTGCTTGTGTCTGTCAGGACTTGTTAGGGCTCCCAGGTGTGAATCCCCGAGCTTAATTTGGCATATCTTCCTGCGCCCTTAAAGACTGCATGTGAGTGGACCAGATAGCTGGCACGTATGCAAGGGTGTGGTACCACAGTGTGATGGGCACCTAATCCTGTGACTATGGAGAGGAGGCTGGAATGTTCTGGCATGTGGAGGGGGGCTAATGAAAGCACTATTGTCCTTACAGGAGAAGAGGAGTCACATTGCACAGGAGTGAGGCCAGACGGGTAGTGGAGTGCCTAATCTGTTGCTGCTAAGTCAGGCAGGGGAGCATATCCTGGAGATGGCTTGTGAACATGGAGCCAGTCCACAGGTCATGTTTCGGAGGAGGGTATGAGTCCATTGGATAAGGAAGAGATTAAGGGAGGAAATGAGCAATGTAGGGCTGCAGTTATAACACTGACAGGTGAAATCCACTAATCCCCTATAATCCTCCATTCAGAAGTCTTTGCTCAGCCAGATGTCCATTATGAAAAACAACCAGAATGCATGCACTCTAAGTCATCAATGCTGCTGGAGGCTTACACATATTCCCCATCCCTCAGATAGAACATCCACCAGACCTTAGAATACCCTCCCTTGACATCAGAGGATGATCTGCAGCCAGATGTACCTATGTCACATTCTCTCTCTGCACCAGGCGCCAGTACAGATGCAGGGCTGTTGGTGGGCATAAGCGCTCTGGATCAGATGGTAAAGTACACTGGGGAAGGGATGTCACACTTGCCTGAGGAGCTGGCGGAGGCTGTGAGGCCCCAGGGTGCTGAGAGTCGGAGGACGATGCTAGATGATGAGCCTCTGGAGTCATCTATTAGGTGGCAAATACCGGATGTCCAGCAGAATGCATGTGAAGATCTGGCAGAGATCCCTGGGGGTCTCCGTGCCATGGTGAATGTCGTGGAGGAGTCCATGCAGAGCACAAGCACTGCGTTGACCCAGAGCTCTAAACGCACAACATCCTCCATTGAAAGAGTGGCAACTCTCATGGAGAGGCAGCTCCAGGGACTCAATCAGGCCTTTCTGGGGTTGGTTTCAGACCTGTGAGCCCATAAACTGGCAGTGACCGCAGCAGGTCGCTGCCAACGTAAGAGATGAATGAGGCACCTAGTGAATCTGTTGGCATCCCATCCATCTCTTGCAGGCAGGAAGATTCAAACAAACCTCATGCTGGCTGATGACCCGCAGCTCCATGCATCTGGGGGCTCCTGTCAGGGCACTCCTGATGATGGTAGCAGCTCCTCCGCCCTTCTGCCAGTGACTGTCACACCTGAGAAGATCACGACAACTGAGGAGTGCCCAGGCATGGCGCTGGACTATCGCACCCAGTCAGGGTCCACACAGGCTTCGGTGGCCAGAGGATAGCCATCAAAGTCATCAAGGCCAAAGGGCATCAGTGTCAGCAGTCTGCCTCCAATGCAGCTGCTGGCAAGGGGGAAGCACCAAGGCGGAGCACTCAAAAGCAGAAATTGAAGTCCCTATGGTCACAGAAGGAGTTTCATGGGTTCTCATTTCTCAACCACACTTGTGTAATATGTCACAATTCGCTATTCAAATGTAAGATCATGTCAAATGGCCTTATTGTGCTTTATGTAATTGTTAGGGAGGAGCCCTGGAACTGGTGTGTAACACATTGGGCTGCAAACATTATTTCAGATGGAGGGAGGAGAGGTTGATGCCAGGAGGGCCTCATCAGCCCTGAGTAGTAAGGTGGTGGTCAGTCTGCGATAATTTTTCATGGGCTCCTGGCTTTGGAATCCTACTTGGAAGGTCCTCTGAATCAGGGCCTCCCTGGTCTTCCTGGCTCCTATAAGCATCCTCATTGCTGGATCTTGCTCACCACACTGGGGCTGATCAGGCTCCTCCTCAGATTCAGCATTGGATGCATCATCTGCGGCCTCTCGAACAACATCACTGTCTTCATCCTCCATAAGTACCCACCTTGAGAGAGCCAGATTGTGTAGGCCACAGGAGGCTACTACAGTAAGGGAGACGCATTCTGCAGGATATTGCAGTGGTCCCCCTGAGAGATCCAGGCAGCGAAACCTCATTTTGAGCAGGCCTATTGGTCCTCTCAATGATTGCCCTTGTGGAGGCATGACTGTGATTGTAGCTGT
Organism: Carcharodon carcharias; assembly: GCF_017639515.1. NCBI lineage: Eukaryota > Metazoa > Chordata > Chondrichthyes > Lamniformes > Lamnidae > Carcharodon > Carcharodon carcharias. The sequence continues at coordinate 199,750,438 of NC_054469.1, forward strand.
CCTCAGCAGGTATTCTAGGGTGTATGAGCATTGTCATCAGCCATCTTTTGAGCGGGTGGCCCTTGTTCCCCAAGCAGCCAGCCATCCAACTGTGCTGGAGCTATGAAGAGCCATGGCACCTGGGAGTGAGGCAAAATGTACACATCATGGCAGCTTCCAGGATACCTGGCACAAACCTGCAGGATCTCATGTTCGTGGTCACACACAATCCATTCAGAGTGTAAAACCCCTTTGTATTCGCAAAGGCACTCAGCTCTCCCGCAAGTGCCTTGATGCATCCTGACTGCTGTGCATCCATGCAGCAGACGTTAAATTTAGGCCATTGTTTCATGTTTTTGTTAAAAATAGAATAATATACTTGCAGGAGGTGTAGTATAATGGGTTAACAGATGAGATATGCTAATGTATGATCAATCAGTCATGTGTTAAACTTTCAAGAGAGAGATTGGAACATATGCCTAGGAGCAACATGCGTGCTCTGTAACCTGTTTGGAAGTACTATCGATAAACAATTGTTAAGCAGGTACCAGAGTATGTCTACAGTCTGTCTGCTAACTCAGTCCCAAGCTTAGAGTCCAAGATAGAAGGATCATCTCAGAAGACTTGACAGCCAATAAAATATATTTCAAGTGTAGTAATTGTTGTAACGTTAGAAATGAAGTAGCCAATTTGTACACAGCAATCTCAGGTAAACAGAAATGTGACAATGACCAGAAAACTTGGCTAAGGGCAAATATTGGTTAGGGTACCTTTGAAATTGTCTTGCAATCAATTACATCCACCTGAAAGGGCAAATAGGACCTCAGTTTAATGTCTCACCTGAAGAACCTCACTTCCGATAGCACAGCGCTCCCTCAGTACTGCACTAGTATACTGGTGAAAAAGCTAGAGTCAACTGAACGGCATGGCTCAATTGGTTCAATGTTTCGGAGAGATGTATCAAATTAGGATCTTAAAATACAATTTTTAAAAATATATGCTTTCTTTCTTGAACTGTGACACAAGTTATTGGATATGTCCTTCATTAACTGTTATCTATCCTTATTTAAGAGAGTAATCTCTTTTGAAATATAAAGGGAATTCAACATAATATAGATAGCAACACATTTACAGAGCAAGAATACATTAACTGTGTTAGACTCCTTCATCATTTGAAATATAAATGTGTTTTCTGATTACGCACTTCAGCGTAGAACCTTATCTACCTTGAGAGATGTATCAAGAAACCTTGCACACACAGCTCGCGGTTTTCCATCCATTCATAGAATTGTTACAGAGGAGCGGGGTCACCTGTCGCTTCCAGCAGAAGCGCCTTGTGTGTTTCTTGAACTTGTTTTCATTAGGGTAATGTAGGGTACAATAGGGTGAAAAGTAAAAGATAAGGAATAACCTGCAGCAGGTACTGGGCTTCTTGCTTTCACATTTCAAACTCCCTCAATGTATGTCCCACCGCAGGAATTCCATTGTTTCCCCCTTATTGAGGGGGGACGGGGATGTGGGGTGGTTGGGGGGGGTGCGGCCAAATGACTGTCACCAACCTTGCTCTGCTGTTAACTCTCTTCAGGCATTCTACTTTTAAAAAAGTAACTTACAAAAAGTAAGAGCAACCTTCTTGCTGGAGATGCAGTCAACCCCATGTATTTGTCTGCAGACCTTGCTGAGGGTAATAATAGGTCTGAGAACCAAGTGATTTCACAGCATATGAGGCTTTTAGTGAGGTAAAGGCGCACAAGCATTTATACAACTGGATTAGTTCCATACAAGAGAGCCAGTTATTTAACAGAATTAACATGATTTTTAACCATGACTCAGGCTTTTCCAAAATTTAATTTTTTTGTTTAGTTTTAAAGGATTGGATATTTTTATCATCAAACTAATGAAGGAATATCATCTGCATAGCAAGACATAAAGGAATTGAAAATTTGATCGTCTTCAGATGCTGTGTGATTTGTTGAAAATAACTGGAAAGCTTAATCTTTTGGGGAAGAATTCTATAACGATTGCTGAAGTCAGCAGGGAGCCCTGGTGAATGTCTCAGTCTTTGACATTATGGCCCACTTACCATGGTGAACTATTAAATTAAATAAACCAAGAGTTGATGTGAGGGCAGGAATTTTAATGGGAATAAAGCATGCATTAATTTGCAATTACTCAGAGTGATGCTTTGTATGTAACCTCTTTCAAGGCATTCATAACAAAACTGAAAACAATTTTTTCAGTGATTTATATGAGTATCGTGGAACAATCCCATTCACATTTATAAGTTTCTGAATCAAGTTATTTTCAATAAGACCATTGAATTATTACAAAATAACCAAGAGCTGTGCATAGAGTACAAAAGGATCACATGTTGACAATTTAAGGCTGACTCACCAACTCTTTGTTTTGGAACCATGAATATAGATATCAAACTCACATAGAGCTCACTAAGAGAAGACAAATGTTTCTACTGTCTATTGGTAAGGTATGAAAAAACTTTGCCTGTACCATTCGCTTCCTGTCAAGATCGCATTTACTTCTTGTAACATCTTCCCCAAAACATTTGCCCCACCATATTTATCAATAACTCACCTATTACTATAAAATGACATGTCCTCCAATTCTCCATGAATGGCACACTAGTGATATGTTAAAAGAATATTACAGATAGTGTAGTAATTGTAACTTTAAGGAATGTAGTAACTGTAGCTTTAAGACTTACTGTATTATATAGTATCATGTGGCTGTGTGAACGAATTAGCTCTAAGCATGGGGGTTCTTTAGAGTGGGAGTTCTTCTCCTAATTTTGGAGCTTAATGGAAGCAATTAATTGCTGCTGCAGCCTGTAAATAAAGTTCGATGTTTTTAATGATAAACGTGTCTGGAAAATCAAGTGCATAACAAACTGGCGATGAAGATAAATTGGGTCTGCATTGTCCCTTGCCCAGTAACTGTGAATATCTTGTCTAAACGTGAGAAAAGGAAGGTATACTCACCAGATATGCCACATTTTGGCAGGATTGACCCCTTCAAGCCATCCACAGAGGATTGGTGCCAATATGTAGTATGCCTCAGGTTCTATTTCCAGGCAAACAAAATAATGGGGCAGGAAAAGAGGAGAACAATTCTAAGTGTTTGTGACAATAAAACTTATAATTTACTCAAGTTTGACAGCCCCAAATTCCCCTAATTCAAAGACCTTCGGTGAATTGGTAGGATCGCTTTAAGGGACACTTTCAACCTTCAGTTACCATGCAAGGTTTCAGGTTTAATTCAAGGGTTAGAGCCCCAGGGAGAGACCATTGCTACATACATGGCAAAATTGAAACAACTGACTGAACACTGAGATTTTGGGGAGACCCAAGGCTATATGCTCAGGGATCATTTGGTCTGCGGTGCGCAAGCTGATGCCATTCAATCGTGACTATTAGCTGAAGTAAACCTCGATTTTAAAAAAACATTGCAAATTACGCTCGCCATGGAAAGCGTCAAACGGGATGCGCAGGCTATACATAATGCACAAAATGGCACCATTTTCCAGTTGGGGTGGGAACAGTTGTGGTGTGCAAAACTGGGATTCAGCCTCGAAGCGGGAGACAATCCCCACTACCTGTAAATTTAAAATTAAAACAAGAAACAGCTCAGCAGCAAATCTGAAAATGAATTGTTAACGATGTGGAAATAATCATACTCCTGAAACTTGCCATTTTAAAGAGGTGGAGCACTATTTTTGCCATAAACGAGGGCATATACTGAAGCATTGTAAGGCAAGATTGCAACAGACTCTCAGGCAGCAAACTAAGTTAACTGAAGTACGTAACGTGGAAGAACCAGAAACCACCAATTCTGATATTTATTTCCTGTTTAATGCAAAGGTAGGGAAGACGGAGCCAACCACTGTTACTCTGCAGGTAAATGGAAAACCTTTAATGATGGAAGTGGACACTGGTGCTTCAAACGCTGCAGTGGGAGAGCACACCTTTAAACAAGGGTGCTCAACAATTGAATTTGGAGCAGACTTCAGCCAAAGTGAAGACTTACACTGGCAAAGCTATCCAAGTGAAGGGTATTGCCACTGTACCTGTTTATTATAAGCACCAAACAGCACAATTCCCAGTGATGGTAGTTGAAGATGAAAGACCAAGGCTTCTAGGTCATGATTGATTGAAATTTTCCAGCTACGAGTAGGAGGACTGCCAGAGCTGCTAAAGAAATATGACATGTTTTTTCAAAACAACTGGGGAGAATCAAAGGCCTACAGGCTAAGATCTATGTTGATTCAGAAGCAACTCCTTGTTTCTTTAAAGCAAGGCCAGAACCATAATACCCTGAGGGAGAAGGTTGATACTGAATTGAACCATTTAGAGAAGCTGGGGTAATACAGCCGGTTCAATTCTCAGAGTGGGCAGCACCTCTTGTCCCTGTCTTAAAACTGGATCAGAGCATCTGGATCTGTGGGGACAATAAGCTAACAGTAACCAAATCTGCCAAGTTGGACAAGTACCCTAGCCCCAAGATTGAGGATCTCTATGCTAAATGAGCAGGAGGAACAACATATACTAAACTAGATATGAGTCACGTGTATCGGCAGCTGGAACTGGATGATACCTCCAGAGAGTTTGTGACCATAAACACCCACAAAGGGTTATATCAATACCCGTATCTGCCCTTTGGTGTTTCTTCGACCTGTGCAATTTTCCAGAGGATGATGGAGAGTTTGCTACAAGGACTACCTCAAGCTGTGGTCTACCTGGATGATGTCCTAATAACGGGGTTCATGGAAGCTGAACACTTGGCTAATTTGGAGGAAGTCTTGAAATGATTTTTGGAAGCGGGGTGTGCTTTAAAAAAGGTGTACTTGTTAGGCAAGTGAAGTTGTTTATTTGGGCCATTGGGTAGGTACCCAAGGGTTCCACCCAGTAGAAGAAAAAGTTAAAGCTATTAAAGAGGCACTTTCAACTAAAAATGTCTCTGAACTCAAGTCATTCGTTGGTATGGTTAATTATTATGGTCGATTCTCACCCAAATTATCAATGGTCCTAGACCCTCTACCCTCATTATTAAAGAAAAACCAGCATTGGGTTTGGAAGTCACCCCATGAAGAAGCCTTCACGAAAGTTAAACAACTCTTGCACTCATCAAACTTGTTAGTACACAACCCGACAAAGGAACTGGTACTAACCTGCGACGTGTCCCCCTTTGGTGTGGGAGTGGTACTATCGCACAAGGTGGACGGCGGTTCAGAAAGGCAGATAGATTGTGTGTCCAGGGCCCTTTCCTCAGCCAAAAAAGGGTTTTTGCAAATCAAGAAAGAAACTTTATCGATTATTTTTGGAGTTAGAAAATTCCATCAATACGTACATGGCTGTCACTTTATGATAGTGCCTGACCACAAACCACTCTTGGCTCTGTTCAGTGAAGAAAAAGCTATCCATATCATAGTTTCTGCACAAATTCAATGAAGGGCTCTAATTTTATCTGCATATGAATACACTTTTGTGCATGGACCAGGGATGCGTATAGCCAATGCTGATGCCTTAAGTCCTCCTCCTTTGCAGGAGAGCAATGAACATGTCCCAATTCTACAAGAAATCATAGTAACGATGAATTTCCTGGATTCCTCACCAGTCTGTGCAAGGTAGGCAAGGAAGTGGACAAATCGTGATCGAGCCCTGTTTAGAGCGGGAGACCAAGTGTTGAAAGGATGTTCCCAGGAACCAGTCCCTGATGAATTGAAGCCATTCTTCTTTCGAAGGAATGAATTGAACAGTCAAATTGGTATCGTGTTATGGGGTGCGTGAGTAGTTGTTCCTTCACAAGGAAGGGAACCACTCTTAGTAGAGTTGTACAGTGCACACCTGGGAATCTCAAGAATGAAGATGATTGTGCGAAGTTACATTCGGTGGCTGGGCATTGGCAGTGATATTGAGAAGGTGGTTAAACACTGCACATAATGCCAACAACTACAGGGGGTACCTGTTGCAGCTCGACTACACCTTTGAGAATGGCCTAGTAGGCCCTGGGTGAGACCGCACATAGATTATGTCAGTCATTTTCTAGGCACCATGTTCCTACTAATAACTGACACACATTCCAAATGGCTAAACATGTATGAAGTTAGGTCACCAACATCAGGTTCGACTATAGAAAAGTTATGCTAAAGCTTTTGTATTCATGGATTGCCAGAAGTAATCGTCTCAGACAATGGTACTGCATTTACTAACACTGAATTTGAAAGATTTGTGAACCCAAATGGTATCAAACATGTGAAGGTAGCACCATATTTTCCGTTGTCCAATGGATTAGCTGAGAGAGCAGTACAGACTTTTAAAGCTGGGATGAAAAATTTATCAGGAGGATCATTGGAAACTAAACTTTAATGTTTTCTGTTTCACTAAAGAAAAACCGCCCCACATTACTACAGGTTCAACAGCTTCAGAGTTACTTATGAAGTGACACCTTCGAAATACTTCCCAATTTGGAGAGTACGGTGGAGAAAAGTCAAGGGAATCAAAAAGCGACTCATGATTTGCGTAATCCTGAGCGAGAATTTACTGTTGGTGAAACAGTATACGAACAAAACGTCAGTGGTGGATTGAGTTGGTTACCTGGTGTAATAGTTTCTGTGACCGGACTCCTGACGAAGCATTTGGAAGCGGAGGGCCAGATCACCCGCAAACACGTGGATCATGTGAGAAGAAGGGTGATACCCCAAAAAAATGATGTTCCACCTGTAACCATTGTAGAACCTCTGGTCTTTGCTGAAATTGTTCAATCAAGGACAGACATACCAAATGTCTCTATCGGAGTAGATAACATCGAACTGCCTGTGCCTAAAGAGGCACCTGATGTTGCTAGTGGTTCCAGATAATGTGGATTCTATACAATCATGCTGGCGTGATATTTTGGTTGGTGGGTATACTCAAAAGTCAGAAGCACACCCGCTGACAATTAACAGGGCAATTAAGCCCATTAATAGAGCAAGTGACTCCGATTTTTCGTGATCTGTCCAACCTCACGATGGGCAAATTGGCCAGACAGCCTTTACATTTTTCATCAAATCCCATCCAAGGACGGGATGAGGTTTCTGTTATGAAACAACATAAAAATAAAAATCTATGGACAGCATTTTTATCATGTTCAGGTGACTGATTGTGATGCTTGGACATATTTTTTCTGATTTTAAAAAACTTTATTTGATCCATTCAGGTCTTCAGCTCCCTGCGGCAGCTCTCTGCCTTCAGGGAGCTTTCTTTCAGTGTTCAACCGCGCCTGCACTGACGTCAGTGCCCACCCCCTCCCTCTCCCACCCTGACAGCGCTGAGCTTCTCAGCATGCGTCTCACACTGGCTGGCCTTTAATTGGCCAGCCAGCATGAAATCGCAGCCAGGGACCGATCGTGGTTGATGCTGCATTCTCCAGCTGATCTCAGGCCCGCCAATCACACCCACCCACTGACCTAAAAATTCTGCCCCATATTTTAAAATGTTTACTGTAACAAATGAGGAAAAACCACTCTCGTCTAAACACAATTTCCTTTTGTAAGCAACTTATACTTTGGATTACAGAAAGGAACATTCCCCTTATATATTTATCACACATCACACTCCCCACAGAATTACAATCCTTTTAGCAAACAGTCCACAGTGATCCCCAGCTTCCAATAGGTTAATGTATTCCCATTCCACTGAGTTGCAACTTTAAGTGGCCATGTCCAGGTGCTTTCCTCGGTTTTCAGGGAGTTCCTTAAATCCACCACCAGCAGTAAAGCCTATTCATAGAATCAAAGAATTACACAGTGCAGAAGAGGCCCTTCGACACATCGAGTCTGCACCGACATGTGAGAAATACCTGACCTACCTACCTAATCCCATTTACCAGCACTTGGCCCATAGCCTTGAATGTTATGATGTGCCAAGTGCTCATCCAGGTACTTTTTAAAGGATGTGAGGCAACCTGCCTCCACCACCCTCCCAGGCAGTGCATTCCAGACCATCACTACCCTCTGGGTAAAAGACTTTTTCCTCACATCCCCCCTAAACCTCCTGCCCCTCACCTTGAAGTTATGTCCCCTTGTGACTGACCCTTCAATTAAGGAGAACAGCTGCTCTCTATCCATCCTGTCCATGCCCCTCATAATCTTGTACACCTCGATCAGGTTGCCCCTCAGTCTTCTCTGCTCCAGTGAAAACAATCCAAGTCTATCCAACATTTCTTCATAACTTAAATGTTTCATCCCAGGCAACATCCTGGTGAATCTCCTCTGCACCCCCACCAGTGCAATCACATCCTTCCTATAATGTGGCAACCACTACTGCACACAGTACTCCAGCTGTGGCCTCATCAAGGTTCTATACAACTCCAACATGACCTCCCTACTTTTGTAATCTATGCCTCGATTGATAAAGGCAAGTGTCCCATATGCCTTTTTCACCACCCCACTAACATGCCCTCCGCCTTTAGAGATCTATGGACACACACGCCAAGGTCCCTTTGTTCCTCAGAACTTCCTAGTGCAATGCCATTCATTGAATACTTCCTTGTCAAATTACTCCTTCCAAAGTGTATCACCTCACACTTTTCAGGGTTAAATTCATCTGCCACTTATCTGCCCATTTGACCGTCACGTCTATATCTTCCTGTAGCCCAAGACACTCAACCTCATTGTTAACCACCCAGCCGATCTTTGTGTCATCCGCAAATTTACTAATCCTACCCCCCACAAAGTCATCTATGTTGTTTACATAAATGACAAATAATAGGGGACCGAGCACAGTTCCCTGTGGTACACCACTGGACACTGGCTTCCAGTCACTAAAGCATCCTTCTGTCATCACTCTCTGCCTCCTACAACTAAGCCAATTTTGAATCCACCTTGTCAAATTACCCTGTATCCCATGTGCCTTTGCCTTCTTTATAAGTCTCCCATGTGGGACCTTGCAAAGGCATTGCTGAAATCCATATAAACTACATCAACTGCACTACCCTCATCTACACACCTGGTCACCTCCTCAAAAAATTCGATCAAATTTGTTAGGCTTCTAATTCTAATGCTTCTTCTTCCCCCTGATCATGCCAGGATGAATCTCCCAGAGTCATTAGATGGCTGCAGGATACATCTCTTTGACTATTCAGCTGGGTAGCTTGCACAGCCAAAACATCTCTTCTCTCTGTTGAATACACAGAACACTGCTATCTGTCTGAGATATCCATTCACTTGTAGGGAAGTCTGTAACCTGAATTCAAAAATGGCTTCCTCTACTTTCTTCCCAAAGGCAATGTGAAACACATTAACCTTGCTTTCAGATAGAAATGCTAATTAGCTGTTCTTGATCCCAACACCCTTTCATCTTAGATGTAAATGGGCAGTGTATACCACAACTGTTTACAGCTGGTACCTTCAACTCCTTTCTGGGGCTTTGGGAGACTCAGAGTCTACTCATTGTAAACTCAGAGACTGCTACCATTGTCTCCAAGCACCTTGCACCTACTTCCTAGTAAAGGAATCTAAGCCTTCCTTTGATCTTTAACAATCAGAGCACCCAGGCTTACTGTCAGGCAGACTACAGAAGAGGTCACATCACCCCATCAGTCACCCTAAATTTAAAGCTACAACTTCAAAATACAATAATCTTATAAATGTCAAAATTGCAATAATTGAACAACTATGTAAGTAGTAAACTGAACTATGGGTGGAATTTAATGCCACTGCTCCCTGCCCCCCACTAAAATCCTTTGCGAAGATAAAGCTTGTTAAAATTTCATTTTAACTCGCTAAACCAAAGCTATTTTTTACATCGAGGGCGAAATTTTTAGCTCAGCGGGCAGGCATGTGCCTGACTTGCTCGAGCGTAAAATGACGCAGGTTGATGTCAGGTAAGCGTCCTGACATCAACGCGCTGTCGCACAATATTTCAGTTGGCGGGCACGCTGCCAACTCTACCAACAATTAAAAGGCCTGTTAAGTCCATTAACAAGTTTATTAACTTTAATTTTTCGCTGCCTGTCCAACCTTATGGTTGGCGGGCAGGTGAAAAGGCCTTTGCACTTTTTAGGAAGCCTCATCCACATTCGGGTGAGGTTTCCTAAAGCAAATAAAAATAAAATTAAAGTTTTAAAATGTAATTAATAACATGTCCCTGCTCATAAAACAAAGTGACATGAGGGGACATGTTTTATTAATTTTTCAATTTTCTTTTTTGGAAAATTCTTCATCTCCCTGAGGCAGCTCGGTGCCTGATTCTGAAGTGTGCACACACGTGAAGTTCGCCTTCACCCTGCTCGCCCTCCTCACCTGCCCGCACAGGCAGCACTGAGTGCTGCCGCTCGTGTTTCACGCTGGGTGGGCTTTAATTGGCGTGCCAGCGTGAAATCGCCTTCCGGCCTCAACTGTGGGCAGCTGTCGGCTTCCTGACCCCCCCCACCGAGCTCGCCCGACAAGGGTTAAATTCTGCCCCTAAAAGGGCAATTTTTCATTTCCAACCAAAGTGTTCCACGGGATGTTTCATCCTATAAATACTAACCTAATCTTTGATCAAATTTTAGTCTAGCACTTTTTTAAAGAGTTGATCAAGATAAGATTTGCAGCTTTTCATGGAAGTGCATTACCTTACACTTATTTTGTGGGGAAAGGTAACTTCTGATTTCCAGTATAACTTGAAGCTTGTTAGTTTCACACACTTTTCATTTCAATCTGCCTTTATCTAAGTTAAATAACCTGCATAATTGATGCATTACTTGACTTTCAGTAAGATTTGGATTGTATGTGATCTCATTCATCCTTTATACAAAGAATATGCATTCAATACTGTGATATCACTCTTGTCATCCTTCTCAAAACCATCCAATGGCATTAATGAGTTGCTGAAAATAGGTTGCCAGAAATTACATTCAATATTCCAAATATGGGCTTACCAACATATCACTGATTGTACCTTACTGAATACCAGACAACAAACTTGTTGACAACGCAAGTTGGGAACAAGGGAAATTACGATCGGATAGTTTTTATAATGGGTGACTGATCCACAATATCAGTTTAATGCTATGGCGGCAAGTTGAAAATCTACCTCAGCAGGTCAGTAAACAGTTGCTTGGCAGCTTAATCAATCCCTACATATTACATGATGTTATCACATATCTTGGCTTAATACAGACTATAAAGTACTGTATTATTAAAAATGCAATCTGTCAATCTGGAAAAATTGCTCCTGTGTTGAATTAATTGTAATGTAAACTAACTTTGCTAAGAATCGATCATTAGGCATATAACTAACGGCATGCACAGAGAGCATGCCACAGCTGGGTAGCCTGAGGTCTCTAATCGCCCATTTTGCTGCAACAGTATTGGGTCTAAAACAGGACGAGGGACTCTATCCTTGTTTGGGGCCCAATGTTGGTTTTATACAGGGCTGTGAACAACTGAAAAATGGTCTGACAATGTTTCTCGTATTCTCAAAAGAACCCTGGCCCACTGTCAATCCATTTAAAGCACCCCTCACTGCCCCTGCGGCCCCCACCCCCCCCCCAACCCCCGGATTTCAACTAGCATCTGCTCCACCACCACACCCACATGCCCCCAACCAATGGCCCTACAAGCCCAGCTTTTCAGACAATATCTTAGAAAACCATCCTGAATACATTCTAGAAACTTGTTGCCTTTAGTACTTGAGCTGTTCTGCTTCTTCTAGTCTATGCAAAAATTAACATCTTCCATTATAAACACATTTCTGACACATGCTTCCCCCAAACCATGGCCAGAATATTGCCGTCGGCATGTGGGGGTGGCCCGACATGCCAGCACGCAAAGTGACACACGATGTTGGGCGTTCATCCCGATGTCATTGCGCGTCATTTAGATATTTGTTCAGCAGTTGCACGCTGGAGGCGGCTGCACATCTGCCGAACTGTCAAAGGCCTATTAAGGCCATTAGGAAAGTAATTTAGCTAATTAACAGTGCTGCCCTTCCAATCTTAAGGTTGGCGGGCAGGCAGAGAGCCCAAGTGGCCCTATCCACAGACGGGATCAGGTTCCCTGAAGGTTTAATAAAATCAATAAATAAATTTGCTAAATTGACAAACATCTCCCCCAGCTCATGTGACACTGTCACATGAGGAGAATGTCTAAATAATTTTTCTCTTTCTTTATTAAAAAATTTCAATATGTACTTAATCTCCCTGAGGCCTCACCGTGCCTCAGAGAAATTGCTGCGCTCTCTCGTGTGCATGCGTGTGAAATGGTGCAGGCCCCGACTCTCCCACCTCCCCCCACCTGCTGGGTGCTATGGAATGGCGGCGCGCAGCCAATCACGGGTGGCGGTCGGCTCTGCACCAGCCCCCTCCCCTGCTCCCGCCCAGCCCACCTGACATAGGTAAGTTTCTGGCATGTGTCAGCTCTAGCTCAGTTTGGAGGACTCTCACCTCTCAGTCACAAGGTTGTGGGTTTAAGTCCCACCCTAGGTCCAGGCCACAAGCAATCAATGCTGATACTCCAGTATAGTACTGAGGGAGCGCTGTCTGTTGGAGCTCCTGTCTTTCGGATGAGACATTAAACTGAGGCCCCGTCTGCCCTCTCAGGTGGGCATAAACAATCCAACAGCATTTCAAAGAAGAGTTATCCCCAGTGTGCTGGTCAACATTTATCCCTCCATCGGCATAAAAAAAACAGATTATCTGGTTATTGCTGTTTGTGGGAGCTTGCTGTGCACAAATTGGCTCCTGCATTTCCTTCTTCACAACAGTAACAACAGTAACTATGGGCAGAATTTAGTGCCAGGCAATGACCATCTCCAACAACATAGAGTCTAATCATCTCTCCTTGACATTCAATGGCATTCCCATTGCTGAATCTCCCACTATCAACATCCTGGGGGTTTCCATTGACCAGAAACTGAACTGAACAAGTAATATAAATACTATGGTCGCAAGAGCAGGTCAGAGGTTGGGAATTCTGAGATGAGTAGCATTTCAAGGCACAGATCAGGTGTATGATGGAATACTCTCCACTTGCCTGGATGAGTGCAGCTTCAACAACACTCAAGAAGCTTGACACCATCCAGGACAAAGCAACCCACTTGATCAGCACCTCATCCACCAACTTAAATGTTCTGAAGAAGAATTATATTCGACTTGAAATGATAACTTTGTTTCTCTCTCTGCAGATGTTACTAGACCTGTTGAGTATTTCCAGCACTTTCTGGCCAGAATCTTTGGGTTGACAAGCAGAGGTGGGGCCTGCTCGCCGACACGTAAAATGGCACACATCCTGATGTCATTCAGATCTTCAGTTCAGCAGGCGGGCACTGGAGTTGGCTGCGTGCCCACCGAACTACCAAGGCCTATTAAGGCCATTTGAATAGTAATTGAAATACTTAATGGAGCTGCCCGTCCAACCACAGGCAGGGAGGTTTCATGAAGTGTTTATAAATTGAATGAAAGTTTTAATTAAAGTTCATTGACATGTCCCAGTTCATGTGACACTGTCACATGAGGGGACATGTATTAAAAATTTTTTTCTTTCTTCAAAGTTTAAAAAATCAAACTAATCTCCCTGAGGCAGCCAGATTTCTGCGCTCTTTCATGCAAATGCTCTTCCCCCCGCCCGCACAGGGAGCGCTCAGCACTTCCAGGTGCGCATCACCCTGGGCTGGTCTTAATTGGCCCGTCTATGTAAAATAGCAACGCACAGCCGATTGCAGGCAGTGATCAGCTGCACGCCCGCCCGCGCCCATGCCCACGCCCATCCAACCCCCCCTGATGGGGAAAAATTCTCCCCTCTACTTTTATTAAACATTTTATTAAATTCGCTTCACCACCAGTGCACAGTGGCAGCAGTGTGTATCATCTACAGTATGCCCTACAGCAATTTTTCAAGGCTCCTTCAACAGCACCTTCTAAACATACGGCCTTTACCACCTTGAAGGACATGGGCAGCAAATACAGGAAACACGATCACCTGCAGTGTCCCCCCAATCCACACACCGTCCTGACTTGGAACTATATCGCTGTTCCTTCACTGTCGCTGGGCCAAAATTCTGGAACTCCCTTCCTAGTAGCACTTGTGGGTGTACTAGGTGGACTGCAATGGCTACAGAAGGCAGCTCACCACCATCTTCCCAAGGGCAATTAAGGATGGGCAACAAATGCTGCCTTGCCAGCAACACCCAAATCCCCTGAAAGAATAAAAAATGTTATAGCCATGGTATTTCCACTGCCTGATCAACCTTTCTGAAATCTCCACTTTCTAGTGCTATAATTGTGCCTCTTATCAATATTGCCACAGCCCTTCCTTTCCCAATATGCCTGTCCTTCCATAGAGATCACAACCTCGAATATAGAACCCTAAGCTTCTAAGACATTCCAGAAAATGAAGAATATCATAGCCAATGATATTAGGGAAAGGGGAATCAAGGCAGGTGAATGAAGTTAAGGTACAGATTGGTCATCTTCTGGCTGAATGACGAAACAAGCTTGAAACAAGTAGGAATGACTTACTCCTGTTCCTATGGGCTGAGTTTTACTATGAGCTCCAAGACCCTGTGTTGGGGCCCCAAGGCCACATTTGCCAGCAGCCAGGTCTACAGAGTTATTTTTCTAGAGATGGCCTCCTAATTGGCTGCCTCTCAGCATGCCATCCAATTAAGGATGGCAGGGGCCTCCTAATGCTGCCAGCCTGCTCAGAGGGCCAGCAACCCTGAAGCCTCAACAGCCCCACCAGGAGAGGTGGTCACTGCTGATACTGGTCAACAATTGAGAAGGTGCCTCAACATGGAGGCAGCCTCGGACAGGTAAGTTAAAAAATTACCATTCAGAGGGGCCAAGCAAACAGGCCCCACAAATCAGAGGGGCAGCTCCTCCATTAAGGCTGCAGGGGTCGCTGTCCCTGTCCATCCCCTTAGTGGGATGGAACCTCTGACTCTGATAGCGCCCCCATGCAGCTGGGAGAAGCTGGCAGCTTGCAAATGTGTCGGTAGCTGCTTGCCTATCGGCAAAATATCAGTGTGTGTGGAAAATTGCTCCTAATTGTGACCTTAATTACTTCAACTCACCTCTGTTGAGCGAGCAACCGATCTACATTCCATCCTGGACTTTTCCAGTGTCGGGAATGTGCGGGAGCTGTCCCAATGCCGCCACCCGCTATTTTCCTGGTCCCCCGTCTCCCAGCCCACCACCCTGGGGCTGGGGAAATCCTGCCTTATGCTCCTATATTCCTTAAACACTCCAACACTGAATGTCAGATGTCAGCTGAGATTAGTGCAAGCAGGCTTTTCATGATGTCAGTGGAAAATCATGGAGCTCTCAATCTGACCCGTTACTCTCGTGATCAGCAGTTCACTCTAAATTCTATCAGTTAGCGCACACCAATGCACCACAACACTGGGTCAGGTCATTTGTCAAATACCATGTCAATATTTAATTAATTAGTATGTTAAAGGATGCATGAACCTTGTTTTGATACACACAAAAAAATAGTTTTCATTTCAAAGTTGTTCAGTTGTTGGAAGAATCAATATATAATATTTAATAAAATGCCTTCTGCACAACTTCATATACGAGATTCTGCTTACATCATTATATTGTGGAAAGTTGTCTAGCATGTTTATTGGTTTATATTGATTTTTTAATGGATTTCTGCAGCAACTACTAAATAATTTGTTTTATTTACACCAAAGCCAGCTTATTTGGAGAATGATTAATGGTTGGCATATAAAGTTGAGTGTATAAGTTATAACAGTGTAGCCAACAAACAGTGTCTTATTAAGCACACTGCCCGCCTCTTTAGTTCTATTGCTGGTGTAACTGGTCAACACAGGCCTCTTCTGCCTTAAAACGACAATCAGCGTCCTTTAATGACATAGCACCTAAATTGCATATTAAAAGAGGCCCACCACCTGATATGGGCATTTGCTTCGGACACCCAACAGTATAGCCCTTTCAAAATGCAACTGGCTGCATCTCTGATGTTAATGAAGTGGGTAACGTTACCAACCCCATTTTGAGGTCATTACCATGTTCATAGCAATCAAAATCTGTGAAAAGTTGACTCATATTTAAAAAGTACAGTTTGTGAAGGAAATGTACTTGGCTGAGAAAGAGTCTTAATAAAGGCAGCTATAGGTTAGACAAAAGCCTTAGAGAGGGTACAAGCACATGAAGAGCTGGAAAATGTCAATGTGTTGGCTGGTTACCTGTTGTAGTTTGACAGAAAGTCATGCTCCATCTGTCCATCAGTTCTGAAACAGAATGGGGGAACACATATTGCTTTTGGAGGTTGGAGAGTCATGATTGATAATAGTATATGTCTTTCAGTATGTATAATGGACTATTGATCAGGAAATATAAAATGCTACTCCTTACTGCTCCCATTACAATTTCTAAGCATGCCAATCTCATTCATGATTGTGCCAGTTACTTTACTGTTAAAACACATTGTGTAAATCTTGCCAAATATCACATCAAGAAAGAAGGAAAGAGCATATGTACATTTTTATGGTATCTTCCACATCCTCAGGATTTAACTAAGAGCTTCAGAATCAATTAATTACTTTTGCAGGAAATCATTATTGTTAACAACAACTTGCATTTATACAGCATCTTTAACATAATAGAAACATTCCATTGTGCTTCACAGAAACAGGAAAAAACCGAGTCACATGGAGATATTGGGCCAATTCTTCCGATGAGTGGCAATCACCATTAAATCACTTCTCCACTCTTATTTTCTTGCACAGCACCAGAGTTTCACATTTCTGGACTGGGTGTCCGAACCAGGCCTCCTCAGAAATGCAGAGTGTACCTGTTCTGGAAGCCCTCCTTCATAGAGCAGGATCGTCAGGGGAAGCCAAGCCACACCCACTTTTTACAGCATCAGCTGCCGTATTTTGGTGAGTCTTCATTTACTAACATAGTGAAAAGCTTTGGGACATTTTCAGTGTGTTAGTGAATGAGCATGAGTGAGATAAATGGGTAGGGTGATAGGATAGGCAAGTGGCAGGATAGGTAGTGCAGCAGGGTAGTAGGGGGTACGGTGGGTTGGGTGGCAAGTGGTAGGAAGGAGAGGGTGGCAGGGTGGGATGGTGGCAGGGTGAATAGAGTGGCAATGTTGTAGGGTAGAATGTGGCAGGGTGATAGGTGGCAGGGGGTTAGGTGCTAGCTGGCGGGGTGGGTGGAGTGACTGGGATGTAGGGTGGTAGCTGACAGGTGAATAGAGTGGCAGCATTGTACGGTGGCAGGGTGGTAGGTGGCATGGTGATAGGTGGCAGCATGGTAGGTGGCAAGGACATGCTTGAGGCCAGAATTAGAGGAGTGCAGAGATCTCAGAAGGTTTCAGGGCTGGAGGAAGTTACAATAATAGGGGGGGATTGCCAAGAGAGCATTGGAACAGTCAGGTGTAGAGGTAATTAAGGTATGAAGGAGCAGCAGATAAGCTCAGGCAAGAGTGTAGATGAGCAATAGTTTGGAGGTCAAAGTAGGTGATCTTGGAGTTGATGAAAATATAATGTTGGAAGATGAGCAATGACATGAGAGATAGACTAGTGTTTATTGAATTGTACAATACTGATGTCCAATATTTCAGTTTTGTCTTCTCGTTTTAAGATAAGTTGCATTAGAGAAACATAGCTGATGCACTTCACATTCATCGTAACATATTCCCCAGATGCCCACCTGCTGATATGTGCAGCATTTGCTCATTTGGGCAGCCTGGGCTTTATCCATTCAGATCCAAACAGATTGTTCTTTTTTTAATGATTCCTAAGTAGTCAGTAAATGCATTGACAGT
Source organism: Carcharodon carcharias (assembly GCF_017639515.1). NCBI lineage: Eukaryota > Metazoa > Chordata > Chondrichthyes > Lamniformes > Lamnidae > Carcharodon > Carcharodon carcharias. The sequence goes on from NC_054469.1 coordinate 199,768,196, forward strand.
AAAATTTCAACTCTTGATGAATACCACACCCACAGAAATTCACCTCAATAAAATGCAGAGAAACAACCCTTGAGAATTGAGCACATAAACTGACATTGTCAGAGGCAGCATCTTTCAGATGAGAGGTTTAACCAAAGCCACACCTACCCTCTCAGCTGGACAGAAAAGATCCCATGGGATAATTTGAAAGAAGAGCCAGAGAGATCTCACTGGTGTCTTGGACAATATTTATCCCTTAACAAATATCATTGAAAAGCAATTTATCTGGTCAATATCTAGTAAAGTAAAGGGTTAACCTGATACTGATATGAGTACTAAAATAACTATGATGCAATGTCATATGACTAAGAGAATGAGATCTGGAGGAAATTTTATGTGGAGCACTGAGATCCATATAGATCTGTAAATAAACAAGAATAATTTTTACAAAAAACTGTCTATGTGAGCATTTTTAGGGTGACAGGCAAACCCAAAGGATACCCTGACCTGAGCCCAAGACCAAACATGGTGGCAGCGCGCAGAGTGTAAAGGAACCAGCAAAAGTCTGAGGGCAGAATTTTTTGTCCCACGAGCAGGCACATGCCCAACCTGATTGGGAGTAAAATAGTGTGCGATGATGTCGGGCAAACGTCCCAACGTCTACGCACACTCGCACGATACTTCAATCAGCAGGTGCATGTGAGAGTCAGCAGGGTGCCCACCAACAATTAAGGGGCTTATTAAGGCCCTTAAGCAAGTAGTTGAATGCTAATTTTCGCTGCCTGTCCAACCTTAGGCGGGAAAATAGGCCAGGTGGCCTTTGCAATTTTTATGAAATCTCATCCGCAGGCAGCATGAAATTTCCAACAGTAAATAAAAAATATTAACATTATTTTTTAACATGTGGCAGAGTCACATGTGGGGACATGTTTATATCATTTGTAAAATCCTTATTTTTCATTTTAAAATTCTTCAATTCCCTGAATCAGCTCTATGCCTTCAGGGAGCTTTCAGTATGCGCTCACCCGTATATGTGCAGACTTCAGCGCTCGTGCTGCTTCCACCTCCACTCTGGCAGCGCTGAGGCTCTCAGTGCGTATTTCATGCTGGCTGGCTGTTAATTGGCCAGCCAGCATGTAATTGCGGTCAGAGCCCGATCGCAGGTGGCGGTTCGCTTACCGCCCATTCCCAGGTCTGTTCACTGTGCCTGCCCAACAAAGGGGAAATCCTGCTTCTAGTGAAGATTGCAGATATGAAAGACCAACAAAGCCTTTGAAAAAGGACAAGAAGAAAAAATATTGAAGACTCACCTGAGAATGGAACATCATAGGTACAGCAGATGCAAGCTGATTCACAGACCCAGAGTCCAGACAGCAGTGATTATAAATCACAAGGCAATATATTGAAGCAGCAACAGATCCAGAGCTTAGGACAAGCATGGAGTCTAAATTACCACTCCTAGAACCTTTCAGAAGCACTGAAGACTCACAACAGGCTCAACACTGGGGTAATTGGAGGAAGAGATTCTCTAGATACAGAACAGCTTCAGGTATGCATAAGACGGAACAAAAGGATCAGGTTAGTACTTTATTCTATGTGGTAGGGGCTATTGCAGATGACATAATAACAAAACAGGGAGACAAAGAGGCTTCAAGACCATTTAATGAAGTCCAGCAGGCATTCAATACGTGCTTCAGTGTTCAAAAAAACTTGATCATTGAACAAACAAAATTTAATAAAAGAAAACAAAAACCGGGTGAATGTATGGATTTATTCTTAAATAACCTGAACTGGCTCATGGAGAATTGTGATTATGGAATCCTCAGAAATGAATTAATATGTAATTATATAGTTGTTGGGGTCTTAGATGAAATCTTATCAGGTCTCTTACAAACAAAAGAAGATTTAACTCTCTCAAAAGGAGTAGAAATAGCATGACAGAGCAAGCTTAGGAAGAAAAACAGAGTAGTGGTTCGTGGGGAAAGTGATGCCCCTTGGAAAAAAATGAGTGAAACTATTCAATATGTCAGATGAAAAAGAGAAAGCGCAGCGAAGCAAAAGCTCATGAAATTGGCGGAAAAAGTGCCAACCATCACCTTGAGATGCTCTTGGTATGGCAGGACAGCTCTGTGTAAGTGTGCAGAATGGTTAGCAGGGGGAACAGAGTGCCACAATGGGAAAGTTAGGACACTTTAAAAGCACCTGCTATCTAAAATACAAGTAGCTAACAGGAAGAAAGAGATAATAACAAGGCCAAATCAGATTCAAGAAATGGAAGAGCCACATAAAAAAGCAAGTAACCTCCTTAGCTGTAGTTAACAAAACAGAAAATAATTACTGGAGCCTCAAATTAGAAGTTGGTGGTTACCCCATAGAATTCAAGCTAGATACTGGTGCAGGTGTTTCAGTAATATCTGGTGAAGAAAAGTGGCTTAAAAATATCATGTTACAGCCAGCTTTCATCTAGTTGCAAGGCCTAGAGGGGCTACACCGAAAGTAATAGGCCAACATGCAAGATTAAGATGCAAGGATAAAGAAATTATTGCACCCTTCTATGTTAAGCAGAACCAGGGGTCATCAATTTTGACAGAAAAGCATGCTTGTAGTTGAGGCTGATTTACAATATTAATCACAGAGTCATAGAAGTCTACAGAACAGAAAAAGGCCCTTTGGCCCAATGAGTATGTGCTGGTCAAGCAAGTACCTAATTATTCTAATCCTATTTTCTAGCACTAGGTCTTGTATGCCATGGCATCGCAAGCGCATATCCAAATACTTCTTAAATGTTATGAGGGTTTCTGCCTCTACCACCCTTTCAGGCAATGAGTTCCAGATTCCCACCACCTCTGGGTGAAAAAATTCTTCTTCACATTCCCTCTAAACCTCCTGCCCCTTAACTTAAATCTATGCCCCCGGTCATTGATCCCTCCACCAAGGGGAAAAATCCTTCCTGTCTATCCTATCTATCCCCTCGTAATTTTATACACCTCAATCATGTCCCCCCTCAATCTCTTCTGTTCCAGGGAAAACAATGCCAGTCTATTCAATCTCTCCTCATAACTAAAACTCTCCAGCCCAGGCAACATCTTGGTAAATCTCCTCTGCACTCTCTCTAGTGCAATCACATCCTTCCTATAATACGGATTCCAGAACTGCACGCAATACTCTAGCTGTGGACTAACCAGCGTTTTATATAGTTCTAGCATATCCCCCCTGCTCTTATATTTTATGCCATGGCTAAAGAAAGGCAAGTAACCCATATGCCTTCTTATCTACCTGTCCCACTACCTTAAGGGACATGTACACCAAGGTCCCTCTGATCCTGGGTACTTCCCAGGGTCCTACCATTCATCATGTATTCCCATGCCTTGTTTGTCGTGCCCAATTGCATCACCTCACACTTATCTGGCTTAAATTCCATTTGCACTGATCAGCCCATCTGACCAGCCTGTCTATATCCTCCTGTAATCTAAGGTTATCCTCCTCACTATTTACCACCCCACCAATTTTTGTGTCATCCACGAACTTACTGATTAACACTCCTATATTCAAATCTAAATCGTTTATATATACCACAAACAGTAAGGGACCCAACACCGATCCCTGTGGATCCCCACTCGGCAAAGGCATCCAGTCCCAAAAACATCCCTCGACCATCACCCTCCAATTTGCCAAATTGCCTTGGATCCCATGGGCTCTTACCTTCGTTATCTGTCTCCCATGCGGGAACTTATCAAAAGCTTTGCTGAAGTCCAAGTAGACTACGTCAAATGTATTGCCCTCATCTACACACCTGGTCACCTCTTTGAAAAATTCAATCAAAATGACCTCCCCTTAACAAAACCATGCTGACTGTCCTTGATTCTCCAAGTGTTGATTAATTCTGCCCCTCAGAATTGCTTCCAATAGTTTCCCCACCACTGAGGTTAGATTGGCTGGCCTGTAGTTCCCTGATTTTTCCCTTCCTCCCTTCTTGAATAATGGTACCACATTGGCTGTCCTCCAGTCCTCTGGCACCTCTCCTGTGGCCAGAGAGGTATTGAAATTTGTTGCCAGTGCCCCTGCTATCTCCTCCCTTGCCTCACTCAACAGCCTGGGATACATTTCATCCAAGCCTGGAGATTTATCTACTTTTAAGCGTGCCAGACCACTTAGAACCTCCTCCCTTTCTATGCTAATTTCTTTAATTATATCACAGCCCTTCTGCCTGATTTTCATACACACGTCATCCCTCTCACTTGTGAACACCAACACAATGTATTCATTTTGAACTTTAACTATGTCTTCTGGCTCCACATACAATTTACCACTTATGGTCCTTAATGGACCCTACTCTTTCCCTAGTCATCCTTTTATTCTTTATGTACTCGTAAAATAACTTCGGATTTTCCTTTATTTTACCTGCCAATGTTTTTTCATGCACCTTTTTGCTCCCCTAATTTCCTTTTTAAGTTCCACCCTACACGTTCTATACTCCTTTCGGGCTTCTGCTGTTTTGAGCCCTCAATATCTGTCATATGCCTCCCTTTTTCTCTTTATTCAATCCTGTATATCCCTCGACATCCAGGGTTCCCTTTATCTTTATCTTTACTGGAATATGTTGGTCCTGTAGTCTCCCTATTTCCTTCTTGAATGGGTCCCACTGCTCTGACACAGATTTACCTAAAAGTAGCTGCTCCCAGTCCACTCCGGCCAAATCATATCTGATCTTATTAAAATCGGCCTTCCTCCAATTTAGAACTCTGATTTCTGGCCCAACCTTCTCCTTTTCCATAACAACCTTGAATCTAATGGAGTTCTGATCGCTATCTGCAAAATGCTCCCTCACTGATACCTCTACCACTTGCCCGGCTTCATTCCTTAAAATTAAGTCCAGGACCACCCTCTGATGAAATTGCTGATGGACAGTCCAGTAATGTATTCAGAAAGGAATTTACATCCCAATTTGCAGGCATAGGAAAGCTGAAGACAGAATATCATGTAACCCTAAGGACGGATGATAAGCCTATATGTTTGTTCACAGCAAGGAAGGTCCCTCACCCACTCTTAGACAAAGTCAACAGCGAGATTGCACACATGTTGCAACCAGAGGTCATTTCTTCTACCAAGAAAGTGGTATTCTAGGATGGTTACAATACCAAAGTCTAATGGTTCGATTAGAATCTGTGTGGACTTGACTCAATTAAACAAGTCAGTAGAGCGTGAGATCCACCCAATGGCAACAGTGGATGACAATCTCGACAAATTAGCAAAAAGCACCCTCTTCACAAATTTAGATGCTAACAGTGGCTTTTGGCAGTTGCCTCTGGACAAGGAATCAGGTTAACTACTTTTATCTCCCCATTTGATCATTATTGTTTTAACAGGTTATCATTCAGAATTGCTTCTACAACTGAGATATTCTAAAGAATTATGACTCAGATACTAGGAGGCAGGGAACGCACAATGTGCCATATGGATGACATTCTTATGCACAGTTCATCGAAGGAAGGGAGCATGACCATTGAGTGAGAGCAGCCCTCAAAGTTCTACAAGAAGCAGGTTTGACATAAACATCAAATGTCAATTTGCAAAGCCTATGATAAAATCCTTAGACCACATTGCGCAAGCTTTGGGAATTACTGCCGACCCACAGAAAACCAATGTCATTAGAGTGGTCCCATAGCCCAGAACCATTACAGAATTACAAAGATTCCTTGGCATGGTTAATCAAGCAGGCAAGTTCCTATGAAGCTTGGTGGAAATCAAGAGCCATTATGACAGCTGTTGAGACAAGATCAACAGTGGTGCTGGAACGTAGATCAGCAAAAGGCTTTTGACAACATTGATGAAAATCTCCTACTTTCACTAGAAATTCTAACCACTATGACCCAGAGTTGCTAACAATTGTAGCAGCAGATGCATCATATACAGGCTTGGGTGTGGTGCTGTTTCAAGTTCAAAAAGATGGACAAAGAAGATCAGTTTATTACACCACAAGGTCTCTCATGGACTTAGAGTGGGGAAACACAGCCATTAATAAAGAAGCATTAGCAGCCAAATAGCCCTATGAGAAGTTATCTGACTATATCATGGGACGAATGTTGCCTAGAATTCACTGTTTTAGACTGATACTCATGAGATACAATTCAATTACCGAGTATGTTCAAGGGAAGTACCAAATGACAGCAGATGCTTTATCAAGAAAAGCAGTGGAAGGAGTCACATTGGATGATTTAAATTTTATGAGGAAGTGGAAGCATATACTTTGCTCATTACTAAACATTACCAGCCACAGAAAAGAGATTCCATGAGATTAAGCAAGCACAGCAGCAGGATGACAAATACATCCAAATAAAAAAATATTGCCAGAATGGATGGCAAGGCTATGCTCCAACAACCCAGTACTTCGCCAATATTTTGAACAAAGAAAACATCACACAATACTTGATGTTTTCTTAACTTTTAACAATGGACTAATAATCCCTAAAACAACTTGACTTGAAATTCTCCAGAAAATCCATCATGGCCACTTGGGGATAATGAAATGCTGAGTGCAAAAGCCCAGCAGTCAGTCTGGTGGCCATGCATTAGTCACTCCAATGATAAATTAATCTCAAATTGCTTTATATGTGTAGTCAATAGCTAACAGCTGAGCAAACCCCTGGCACCATTCACTTTCTCTTTGAGGCCATGGCAGCATCTGCGAATGGATTTATTTGAGTTTAAAGGCAAAATTCCGCCAGCATCGTCACTGATTACTACTCCAAATGTTTGAACTGGTTAAACAGCATGGTATCACAGTGGAGGCAGTCATTACAGCAGTAAAAAGAATTTTCAAAACACATGGCGTCCCAAACATTATGGTGTCAGACAATGGTCCTCAGTTTGCTGGTGAGCTGTTCTAATTCTTTTTGTGGGAATATGGTTTCATGCATGTGACTAGATCGCCTAGATATCTTTAGTCGAATGGGAAAGCAAAAAAAAGAGTTCAAACAATCAAGGAATTGATTAAGAAGACCAAAGGTATTAACTTATTAACCTTCTTAACAACAAAGCTCCACCACTAAAAATGGGTTCTTGTCATCAGGATTGTTGAAGGGAAGACAGCTGCAAACATAACTTCAGGCTCTGGAACAAACACTACAACCTAACATTACCTCAGATGATCCTGAGAGAGGTAGGAAGCATGAGGAGCAACAAAGAGACAGTCAAGCTCATAATTTTAAATCCAGGCACAGAGCACGAGAATTAACAGTGCTGTGGCCCAGGGAGAGAGTATGGATATCCGATCTGCAGAAAGAAGGCTCCACAGCCGAGATCTTGCAGAATTGAAATGTACCAATGAAATAGAAGATATAATTTGGAAGGAAATCAATGGTGCCTCGGGCTTATTATTTAGAACCGGATGGAGACAAGGAACCAGAAACAAGTGGAAACTCTACAGCGACCCAGGTGGAAGACCCTCCTATTGAACAACGAGAGAGTGCAGTTATTCCTCAATCTCGAAGTCAGGACCCGATCAGATTGGTCAAGGCACTTCAAAGATTAACCCTGTGAAATCTGAGACTTTGGCGGGAGAGGTGGGAGGATGTATATATTTGGAATAAAGACTCGGGGGGAGATGTAGAGCAAAGGGTTAACATGAGGAGCACCTGATACTGATGTAACTATGATGCAATGTCACATGACTAGGTTACTGAGATCTGGAGGGAAGCAGAAGACTCAGCAACATCACATAGAGTCCTGAGAAGTGCATGGATCTGTAAATAAACAAGAATGTTTCTACGAATAACAGTCAATGGTAGCATTCTTAGAGTAACAGAAAAACCCTAAATAAACCCTATCTTTCCTCAAGATGAAACATATCTCATTGCTGTTTGCATGAGTTTGCAAACTGGCTGCCTTTTTTCCTATGTCACAACAGTGAAAACACTTCAAAAGTATTTCAATGACCATAAAGCAAATTTGGATGTCCTGGCGTTGTGAAAGGCACTACATGAATGCAAGATTTTTTCTTTCCTTCTAACAATTGCACATGAGCTCTGGGCATAAAATTTGTAAAGACCAACAATATTTTGGTTGATTTTTATGGCAGCCTGTTACAACCATGAAGATAAAATTTTACAAGGATAAAGTTTTACAGTCCATATACACAAGGCACATCTAAACTGCACATTAGCAACAACTGTCAATTGCTCATCCAAATCTATCACACCATTATTCACTTCTACAGTTTGAACAATGATAATGCTACACAAAGATCAGGGCAGTTAGTTTCCCTCCAATCATGCTTCTTGATGCTGCTCACTGTGAACTAGTGTAAATACAAAACATCATTTTGATAAATCACATAGGTGTTTTACTGTGACTTATTTCATGTATACTTGTATCGAGTTCTGTTAAAGCTCAATTATTATCAAGACGTTTAGCTTGAAGATTCATCCAGAACAATCCAACTGCCTCATACCAAATCTTGGATAATTGAAGCCCCAGATCTATGCCACCGAACACACCTGTTGTTTACAATAATTTGTATTTTTATAGAGCTATTTACAAACTAAACCTTCCAAGGCTCTGCACAAATGTTATCAAACAAAATTTGACACTGAGTCACATAAGAAGATATTAGGGCACATGAAAATAATTTAGGGAGGTAAAGAGGTGTACTCCAGAGCATGGGGCATAGGCAGCTGAAGGTATGGCCACCAATGGTGGAGTGATTAAGGTCAGAAATGCACAAGAGGTCAAAATTTGCAGAGTGCAGCTACCTTGGAGGGTTGTGGGGCTGGAGGAGGTTACAGGGATAGAGGGGGGTGAGGCCTTGGAGAGATTTGAAAACAAGGAGCCAATGTAGGTCAGCAAGCATGGTTTACAGAGGGTGAGCATGGGAAGACGGCCAGGAATGAAATGAAATAGTCAAGGCTAGAGGTAACAAAGGCTTGGGTGAGGGTGTCAGCAGCAAATGAACTGAGGCAGGACAGAATTGCATGATGCTGCAGAGGTAGAAATAAGCAATCATAGTCACGGAGCAGATGTGTGGTCAGAAGCTCATGTCGCGGTCAAATATGACACCAAGTTTGCAAATTGTCTGCTTTAGCTGCAGACAACCAGAGAGAGGGATGGATTCGGTGGCTTGGGAATGGAGACCATGGCTTCAGTCTTCCCAATAGTTAGCTGAAGGAAGTCTCTACTCATCCAGTACAGGATGTCATGAGGCAATTTGATAATCTAGCAACAGTAGAAGGGTCGAGAGAGGTGGTGGGGTGGTAGAGCTGGGTGTCTTAAGTGTACAAGCGACGTTTTTGGATTATTTTGTGGAGGGACAACTTGTAGATTGGAAATAAAAGGGGCTAATAATAAATCCTTAGAGGACACCAGAGGTAACATTGCAGGAGCAGGAAGATAAACCACTGCAGGTGATTCTGTGGCTATGGTTAGCTATATAAGAATGGAACCAAGTGAGAGCAATGGACAATAGTGGAGAGGTGAATGAGGAGGATTGTGTGGTCAACCATGTCAAAGGCTGCAGAAAGATCAAGAAGGGCAAAGTTACCTTTGTCACAGTCACACAGGATGTCATTGGTGACTTTGATAAGAGCTGTTTCGATATTGTGACAGGGACAGAAACCTGATTGGAGGATTTCAAACATTAATTGGAAAAGTGGGTGGTGACAACACATTCAAACATTTTGGAGAAATAAGGGGATTGGAGATGGGGCATTAATTTGTGAGGACTGAAGATTGGTCTTTTTGAGGAGAAGTGTTGATGACAGCAGATTTGAAGGAGAGGGAGTCAGCACCTGAAGCGAGAGGGCCCTTACCAATATTAGCTAACATGGGAATCAGGAAGGGGAAGTTGGATGATCAGTAGTTTAGTGGAAATAGGGTTGAGGGAGCAGGAGTTGGGTCTCATGCTCAATATAAGCTTGGAGAGGGCATAAGGGGAGATAGGAGACAAACTAGAAAAATATGCAAGTGCAGCTCTGAGGTAGAAGTGAACCTTTGAGAAAGTTTAGTCTGATGAGCTAGGGGAAGGGAAGGTAACAGAGACGGCTAATCAGATGGTCTTTACGTCAAAGAAGTCCAAGAGTTGCTTGCATTTGTTTTGGACATGAGGGGGAAAAAAGGGGGGGGGAGGAGTTTAAGAAGGCATTTTGCTGTCAAGAAAAGAATCTAGGATTTATCTTTGCATTCCAGAATGATTCCGGAATAGTGAATCATTTTGACAAACAATAGCAGGATATGGTAATGTTTAATGTGATCCAACGAGATCTTGCAGTGAATGACCAAGCCAATTATCCACCATATCCTTTCAAGCCTGCATCCCTTGGACTTAAGAGAGTGGAGATGAGGGTCCTAACAAGGGAACAGCTAGGATAAGAGTAATGGTTTCAGTGGAGACTAGGACATCAAAGTTGGAGGTGAGGGTATGGTTGAACAAATTGGTAACTGCAGAATTGCCATGGTGATTGGAAGGCCAAAGGCTGGAGTCAACGGGAATCAGGGGGAAACTCTCTGCTGGTTGGAGTCATAGCTAGCACCAGAAACTGAACTGGACTAGCCATATAAATAGTCTGGCTATAAGAGCAGGTCAGAGGCTAGGAATCCTGTGGCAAGTAACTCACCTCCTGACTTCCAAAGCCTGTCCACCATCTTCAAGGCACAGGTCAGGAGGCAGATGGGATACTCTCCACTTGCCTGGATGATTACAGCTCCCACAACACTCAAGAAGTTTGACATCATCCAGGACAAAGCAGCCCACTTGATTGGCACCCCACCTACAAACATTCACTCTCTCCACCACCGATGCACAGTGGCAGCAGTGTATATCATATACAAGATGCACTGCAGAAACTCACCAAGACGCCTTCAACAGCACCTTCCAAACCCATGACCGCTACCATCTAGAAGGACAAGGGCAGCAGATCCATGGGAACACCACCACCTGGAAGTTCCCCTCCAAGCCATTCACCATCCTGACTTGTAAACATATTCCTGTTCCTTCACTGTCGCTGGGCCAAAATCCTGGCATTCCCTTCCTAACAGCACTGTGGGTGTCCCCACACCACAAGGACTACTGCGGTTCAAGAAGGCAGCTCACCACCACCTTCTCAAGAGCAATTAGGGATGGGCATTAAATGCTGGCCCAGCCAGTGCTGCCCACATTCTGTAAATGAATTAAAAAAAAGGTTAGGGCCGAGGCCCCTGAAATCAAAACAAAAATCGGGTATGCACAAGAATCCGGAAGTGGAGGAATGCAGTTTTTTGGAGGGTACAAAGTCAATGAAAATCCATGCTGCATTTTGTTGAATTCACCAAGAACAAGTGCAGCAGAGAGCTCATCACATTCCTAGTATACAGTGACATTAATAGTAATCAAGAAATCGTTCTGACTTTTCATGAAGCTTATCGTTAGTTCCAATTCTAGTAACTTCATGTCCCAATCTGTTGCTTGAATGAAATAGCAAATAGTGCTGAATGGTCTTACTCTCAGTTTGAATTCTTCATGATGTGTGATCTGATAGAATAGAAATACCTGCCAAAACCAATCTTAACACGGACAATGCTTCATTGCATCAGGAGTATCAAGAATGCCTTGCTCTTCCTTAACAAGATAATTATGATGCTATTGATTGTCCTGAGTCTCCTGAGGATAATAATGGAGTTACATGAATTATGTCATGTTGGGCTTTGTAGGTATTGGGGTGAAGGGGAGTGCTGGGTGGGTGATGACGGAATTTCTGTCCCTGGTGTGTGTAGTTTTGCTTTGAGCCTGAAACGTTGGGGCAAATTTAGTCTCTTGGTGTAAATCAATTCCAATATGATTTACGCTACTTTAATACCATCTGAATCAAGTTCAGTTATTACTCCCTTGTGCAATTATTTACAACTCCAGCTGTAAGTTCAAACAGCATCAGTGGTAAGAAAGGAAAAATGCATTAAAGTCAAATTGAAAGTGATGGGGAGAATTAAAAGAAAGGGAAAGAAGGCAAGGAGACACAAACATTTAGAAAGCCTCTGAAGCAGGCAAAAAGGCATCTCAACCCATCAGCAGCATCCTCTTTGGTAGCTAAACCCCAGTAGGAGTATTGAACACTATTTTGGGCACCATATTTTAGAAAGGATGTTAAAGGATTGGAGAGCATACAGAGGAGGTTTACCTGGATGTTACCAGGGATGAGAGACCTCAGTTATATGGAAAGGTTGGAGAAGCTGGGATTACTCTCCTTAGAGCAGAGAAGGCTAAGGGGAAGCCTCATAGAGGTGTTCGAAATTATGAGGAGCGTAATAGTGCAAATAGAGAGAAACTGTTCCTTTGGCAAGTGGGCTGCTTCCAGGGGTCATTAACTTAAAATAATTGGCCAAAGAACTAGGGGAGAAATTAGATTTTTTTCACACAGAGGGTTGTTAGGATCTTGAACATGCTACCTGAAAGTGTGGTTGAATTCAATTCCACGGTAACTTTTAAAAGGACATGTATTTGAAGAGGACTAATTTAGAGGGAAAGAAGTGCTGTGGGAATAAACTAGACAGCTCTTTCACAGAGCCGGCAGAGGAACAATCAGCTGAATGGACTCTTTCTGTGCTGTTTAGATTAAGGTCTGAATTTCAGGTTTAGCGTGCACACCAAGTCGGGCAGGCCCGGAAGCAGACACGAAATGCGCTTCCACCCATGATCGGCCCCCGAATGCAATTTCACGCTGGCTGGGCAATTAACAGCCAGCCAAGGTGAAACGCACACTGAGAAAGCCTCAGCGCTGCGGAGGGGTCTGGGAAGAGGGTGGGCGCTGATAAAAGTGAGGGTGCGGGAGGATGCTTGTAGCGAGCTCCCTGAAGGCGGACAGCCGCTGCGGAGCTAGCTCAGGGAGCTGCAGACCTGGACAGATTAAATGAGAAGAAAAAATGCAGCAACTTATGTCTATGCAGCACATTCAAGCACCTGTCAGTGGAACTCAAAAAATATCAGTGCCTGTTATCATTTCTTACTGTATTTCACCCCAGACATTTCATCCCATCCTTGGATGAGATTTTGTTAAAAACTGGCTGCCCACTTGCCCGTTTTGCCCGTGCAACAGGGGCAATGTTAAATCGTGGACAATGGGGTTTTTAATGGCCTTAATTGGCCTTTTAATTGTCGGCGGGGGTGGCTCCAACTCCTGCATGAGCCTGCGGACCTGAAGATTGCACGCCCAACGTCGTTTCATGCAGTTTCATATGTGTTCAGGTCAGGTGCACACCCGCTCGATCAGCGTAAGATTCTGGCCTCAGATTCTACTCTATGATTCTACCTCCTGAATATGCCAAATCTTTTGAAGCCTGTCTCACTTTAGTCTCTGCCTGCGGCCATCTTTCTGCTAGGTTTCTATGGCATACAGGGGTTTCAGTGTCCAGCCTGCCTGCAGGCTGAAAACATTTAAAGGAGACTCTGGCCTGCTTTGAGCCGTGCATGCCAACAAAATCCACTAATCCTACGCTGGTCCACGTCAGCTGCAAAGCTGCATCAGGGCAGCCCTCAGCACTACTTCTGTTTCCTGCTCATCCTGAAAAGCTGACCTTTCCAGGGAGGGTAAGGGTAAGGGAAAAAAAGTAGGAAAGAAGGGGGAGGAGGGTGGGGGAGGGGTGAAAAGAATGGGGAGGGAGGGAGGAAGAGTCGGGGGGAGGAGGAAGAGAGAAGGAGGAGGAGGGAGGAGAGGGGGGAAAGGAAGTGGGGAATAGTGGGGTGAGGAGAGAGAAAAAGGGGAAGGAGGAGAGGAAAGGGAGGGGGGAGATGGGAGAAGGAAACTGCTGCAATCCCGGGGAGGTAGGGGTGTGCTGTCACTAGTTATAGGCTATGAAGAAAAACATAAAACTAGCTTATCAAAACGTATGATAAAACAAAGTCTGCTTTTTCTAAAGTTAGTTCAGTTTTAGGATGTTTGAAGTTATAGAAATTCAGAAATATGGGTCAGAATCATCCCAGATTTGCACTAAATTGCGGGCGGGATAAAGGATATTTTATCCGCTGGAAGCAATGGTGGGTTTCACATTGTATCGTCCCATTCCTGGCGTGCCCCGCCTCATTAATAATGCTTTTACTGGGAACATGCCACCACACCATGACCCCAGCGCTTCCTCATTCTAGGCACCATATTTAAAGCGCACCAGAGCTCATGCCTACTTAATGTCTTCATTTATTGATACCTCTCTGGGACACCCACTGGATTCAGTGGAAGGCCCCCACCATGTCCTCTACCTCAGCTTTGGCCACAGGAGAATCACCAGGGTCATCAATCTGGCCTGGGTGGGGGTGGCAGCAGCAGCCGTCAGCGCCATTAAAGCACAGAGGAGGTCAGCCATCCAGTGCAGGAACAGGACGAGCGCTGTCATCCATTCTGCCAGCATAAGTCACTCTTCTCATCACTCTCAACTCACACACTCACAATCCCATCACGCATCCACAGATATCTCACGCCTCAAGGGACAACACCACTAACTCTCACACATACACCCTCACATCTCCATTAGGCATATATCCTCATCTGTCCATGGCTCTGCTCATCACACAAACATTCCACACAATGTCATGCATCCTGCTCACACTCTCTCTATCTGTTTCATGCAGGAGAAGCTGGCTCACAACAGCAGGGAGAGGTCCCAGGCCACAGGTGGAGTGGCCCACACTACACCCCTCAGTCACTTTGAGGAGTGTGTCATTGCAGTGACTGTTGAGGACATGGACTGTGCCTGCAGCAACAGTGAGGTCAACGGCGAACACCCACATGAGGATCCTACACCACATCACCTCTTTCTCAATGCAACTGTGAGTGCTCTCTCTCCTGCTTTGGACTCAGCTGCCATGCACTAATCATCTCTATTTTGGTTCACAGGGAGCTCTGCTAAGTGACTGACACCTGCAGCCAGCCAGTCCCTCAGCTCCATCCAAGTCCTCACCTCTAGCCATTGAAGAGCTGGAAATAAGCAGCTGGGAAGGCCCATCACAGCATTTACCCACACCCTGCAACAGCACAGAGACACACAGCTTGGTGGGGCCTTGATCTAGAGCAGGCTTGGCTTCACAATCTGGTGGTCACCACATGGACACCTGTCTGCAGCAGGAGGAGGCAGGTTCAGCCGAGCTCCCCGACACTCGGAGGACTGTTGGGGAAGAGGCGTTTGTGAGGTCCCAGTCAGATGACGAACCTCTGCATTCGGCCTTCCAAATCATCGTGGGGAGTCAGCAGAACATGGGAGTCCATCACGCAGAGCTGTTGGGAACCCTCAAAGCAGTGGCACACGAGCTGGGAGAGTGTGTCTGCCTGCTCTCTGATGAAGTAGTATACACGTGTGTGCTTATGGAGGTCTCCAGGGTCCAGCAGAATGTGGAGATGTCTGCAGACCTGCACTCCATCGCTGTACCCATGGGTGAGTTCCTGCAGTGGCAACACAAGAGGGAAACAAGACACCTCGACATCCCTCCAGGTGCTCCTTCCCCTCAAGGAGTCAGGCCAGGGCCCTTGGGCACCCGAAGGGAGGAGGAGAAGCAGCTGGACACCCCTGGGTCATCCAGTCAGGAATCTCAGAGGCTGTGCACTCCTTCCGAGTCTCCTTTGCCTGTGACCACCCCCCTCAATCTCATCCTCTGTCACTGCAGAGGGAGCAGCTGGCCCACAGGAGGACAGCCAGAGCAAGCTGGTGCCCTCAAGGCCTCAGGCCTCCAGAGGACGCATGCCAAAGTCATCAGAGGGAATAGGGCCAGACATTGCACAAGGTGTCTCCACCCCTGCTGCAGATGTCAGGACAGCACCTAGAAAAAGTTGTTGGCCTAGAGGAAGTTAAGAATTTCTGATCACAAATGGTTGCATGGGTGAACACATTTCATCACTTAATAATCTGAAAATATATTCGCTTTTACTGAATAATGTGTAATGTTGCCTTTCAGCTTCATTGACAGGTTTTGTGAGTCCTCCCCCTGCACCCGCCCCACCCACTAGCAGTTCAGCTGCACACAGCCGGACTACAAATGATTCTGGAGGGGGAAATGTGTGTATGATAGGCCCTTTTGGAGCCTCGTGCACACATTCTCTCACGCACGCGGAGCCTTCCTCCATCACACTCATCTCAATGACCTGAGCATTTTCACTGCTGCTGGCTGTTGTCCATCTGAGTTGACCTGCATCTCTGCCCAACCACTGATCGCACTCCCATGCAGCACCTGTGCCCGTCCAACATGAGGCTCCGCCCACTTCGACTGCCATGGCAGTTGTTAAATTTTCTTCGCAGTTCCCCCATCCTCCCCCTCCCCTAGTCACCCAGGTCCTTTCCCCCATCACTGTTAGACCCCCAGCATCACCTTCCACATCCCACCATCGCCTACCTACCCGAACCTCTTTCTTTCTAGGATGTCCAGGTGAAAGCGCACATTCCCTACCTTCCTGAGAATCCCCACCCCCCCCATCCCTATTGACTTCCCTCACTTCCTCTTTCCCACCTCTAGGGTCTGTGTGTGCCTCCGAGTCCCTACCAAGCACCTTCACTGTACATTCTATCTTTACCATCTCACCCTTCCAGCTCTCTCTGCCCCTTCTCATACTCACCATTGCCTCCATTCCCACCCTCAGTTCGCTGACCAGGAGGCGGTCATTGACTCCACAGACCCTTCCCTTGCTCGTCCACCTGAATGTGCCCACCCCTTACTCCCACCTCCACCCTTACTCCCTACTCCAACCTTACTCCCTCCTCCGCCCCCGGACTCCTTCCTCCACCTGGACTTTTTCCCCCTTTGAGCTCCTTCCTCCCCCTGGACTCCTTCCTCCCTCAAAAACTCCTTCCTCCCTCCATTTTTGATGTGGGGGGATGATTCAGCGAGCAGGCAAGATGATGAGATGCAAATGCATTGAAATTATGTTCCCATTGCTGGACGGTGGGAAAGGTCATTGACGGGCGGAATGGATGGTCGCCAATTAGTTTCACAACAGCTCAAAACCGAGCT
This sequence comes from Carcharodon carcharias, assembly GCF_017639515.1. Classification (NCBI taxonomy): domain Eukaryota; kingdom Metazoa; phylum Chordata; class Chondrichthyes; order Lamniformes; family Lamnidae; genus Carcharodon; species Carcharodon carcharias. The sequence continues at coordinate 199,785,126 of NC_054469.1, forward strand.
TTGGCCTTGGGGGTGGAAAATTACGGCGATGGGCTCTATGATCAGTTTTGATGTCAGAATGTTTATGATAAATGATTTTGCTAACCGCAAATGTTCATGCACTGCGGTTTGGGGCAATTGATGACAATGATATCAGTTAAGCTGCTTGCAATGTTAAATTATTGCTAACTGTTTGCTTTTGAGTGCAAATTATTGCTTTTGAGCACAGTTGATGTCAAAAAAATGAAAATGAGTGCTGTTGAATGCAAATGGTGTCAAATGATGTCAAAATTTTCTGCCAGGGAATTGGGCAAAGAGGTCGAGATTAAACCCTACTCCATATTTGGATTGCTTCCATCATGTAGTCAGGCACAAAGAAAGCTGCGAAAATGCCAAAATTGGCCCCAGTGTTACTTGGCTGTCAGCAAGTCATGAAAGCAATTGTGGCACAATATCATGGCAGACATGCCGAGCAAAATTCAGGCTAAAAGACTTGCCTGGCAGTGATGAAGGCAATGAAGAAAGCTGACATAGAGCAGTGTGGGTGCAGAGCATATATTGCAAATTTGGATCTGTAGCTAAATATGCCTAATCAGTTGCTACTTTTGTTGGACAGTGAATTGTACGAGTGCCCGAATTGAGAACATTGGCCTTGATACCTAATTCACAATACGCACACCTTGAGAAAGTCCATGCCTGGAGCGTGAAAGTAAGCTCAGTACCTCTGTATTGACTGCAACAGAATGCCAGTGCCACCTAATCATTAGTGTACTTATTCGATCTCAGCCTAGAAAGCAAGGGAGGACTTGCATCTCAACAAACTCACTGCCAGCAAAGCACTTTTGAAGAGTAGTCACTGTTGTAAAATGGCAATCAATTTGTGCACAGCAAGATCCCATAAGACATGGCCAGATAACCTAGAAATGTTTATTAAGGGATAAATACCAGCCAGAACACCTGATCAACCCACCTGCTCTTCTTCAATAGGATCTTTTATCTCCTTCTGAAAGGACATTATACATCCCATTTGAAACATGGCACTGCTGACACAATGCAGCCCTCGCTCAGTACTCATGTGTCCAGAGGAAGGATTGAACCCATGGCCTTCTAGCTCAGAAGCAACTTCACTACCACTGAGCCATGGATAAGTCAGTCACAGTATTTGTGCCTCTGAGTTGGAAGGTTATGAATTCTAAGGATAAACAAGAGGCATCCTTTACACATGCTTGAAGCAGGCATTAGGTCATTTGAGGGTCTAATACCTATATGAGGCCCCCCCTCCAATGGACAATTGCAAACTTCTTAATCAATAAGTTTCAATAAAGCCTAGTTTTATGTTTTCATCTCCCTGGTTCCAGAGCATGCTCGCCAGGGTTGGATCCAAGCGATGCTCCATCAATGTTGGAGCACTTAAAGTCAAAAGCATGTTAGCCAATTTTTGTTCCAATGTTACAGTATGCTCTAGCATTTGTGATTTAAAAATTAATTTATATAGACACTTTACGGTAAAAAAGGTCACCTATTTTTCAAGAAATTTTCTTTCCTTCCTTGATGCTACATAATGCTGATGTGGAGCCTAAAACAGCTAAGCTGTCTGCAAATTTAGCAGAAAGCTGTGTGTTAGTGAGGCATTCAATGAAACAGAAGAGCTGAACAGAATATAGAATGTAACAGAGCAGTCTTACAACGCCAACTAGCACAGGAGGTCTGGGAGCAACAAAACAACTAAATAACATGTCCAGAGGCATCCGGCAAATCAAATTAAAATTAATGATGTTGATTAAATATAACTGAAAAACAAAATAGTTTTACATAACTGTAAACATAACTTCTACCTCTTTATATTTCAAAGCCCCTTTGAGATTAAGCCCAACAATCTATTAGCCTGTTAAATTTTTTTCCATACTAATGCACTAGCTTTTAATATATCCTATACTTGGACCCCTAAATCCCTCAGCATTTTCCACAGCTCACAGCTCACCATTTAGAAAATACTCTGATCTATCTTTTGTAATCCCAAAGTAAGTTTCCTGATAAACAAATCAATAAAGGTACTTACCTGTGAGGAGATGAATCCTAGTCTAAATACCAAAAATGTCATTGAGGGAAGAAGGGAGCCAGTTAGAAAGGACATAGAAGAGACTGGCAGGAGTTTTTTTTAAAAGGAGTTTGAAGTCTTTGATTAAATCCATCTCCTTGAAGTCTTTGATATTGCTGGTCAGATGGGCTGGAATGGTCCAGGCCCTTTTGACAATGGGATTGGAGGTGGGGGAGGCTGGAATAAGGTGACGTAAGGTGTCGGAACAGAGGTCCGATGTCCACATCAGGCCAACATCTTCCAAGGGGAGGGCATTAGTGAGAAAATGGATTAATTGACTGGCCAGTAATCACCTTTATGCATTAATGTGCATGTGGGAGAAGAGCATGCCGTGACCCCGCTAAAAGGTTAGTTGAGACAAGTAAATCGCCAATTGAAAGTGATTTTATGGGTTTTTGGAAGTTTCCAGAAAGTGAATGGGAACTATGGGCCTTCAGAGACCTGGCTGGTATATGAAAGCAGCAGGCAAGCCAGAACTGAATGCTGGCTTCATGTGGCAACTATTGGATGAGCCAGTACGGCTAAGCAGGGAGGGTGCATCGGATAACACTGTCAGGAACCAGGGCTAAGGTGCAGTACTGAGGACTAGGGAGGAACCGGCAGGATGCCAACTGGGAACTGGCACTTCTGCCGATTAAACGAGAGGAAGAAGGATCTTGTTGTGTAGTTAGAGGAGGTGTCTTAGTGATGTGCTCTGAAATCAAGAATTCCCACCTGCCATGGGCATTGTGCACTCAGGAAGTGAAATTTCCAGTGAGGGGGAACAGCAGAGAGGGAAGAGAGCTATAGCCACAGGTAGTGGGGCAGCAACAATCTCAGAACCAACTGGAGAGCAGAGGGGAACATGAGCAGCCTCCTGATGCAGAAGAAAGTATCTTGCAGTGAGGGTCTACAGAGGATGAGTCACCTTCAAATGTCCAAGTAGCAGTTTCGCCGACGATTGCACCTCTCTAGGGAGGCTATTGCCAGGTCTGTGTGCCATGATGGTGGACAAGCTGAGGTCCAATGGTGGTGGTGCCACACAATGCCAGTGGCTCTAAAGGTCACCATGGTGCTAAGCTCTGATACCCCGGTTCTTTCCAGGTACCTACTGGAGACATGTTTAGAATGTCCCATTTGCAGCACATTAATGCTTCAAGGCGATTACTGGCCAGTCAATTAATCAACTTTCACACCAATCTGGAGAATCAGGTTGAAACAGCCATTGGGTTCAGGGTCATTGCTGGATTTCCCCAGGTGTGTGGTCTGATCGACTACATTCGTATGGCCATGAAAGCTCCCACAGGCTAGCTAGCAGCCCTCATCAACAGGGTTCAATGTATAACTGCCATGCAAATGGATTTTGCAGGTGTGTGACCCGTATCCTGGAAGCAGCCCCAATGCCAACATACTCAGGAGCTCCCAGGTGCCTGAGCCTTTCGAGGATGGATACTGAGAGACAAGGGATATCCAATGAAGATATTGCTACTTACTCAGGTGACGGTCCCCAAGCATAAATACAGAGGAGAGATACAACAGATGTCATGAGGCAATGTGAGTGACCATTGAGCAGACCAATAGTCTCCTGAAGGTGTGATTCAGGTGCTTAGATCAATCCAATGTTGCCCTTCAATATGCCGCAGCAAGGGTCTCGTCTATCGTGGTGGTCTGCTGCTCTTTACTCAACCTGGCGCTGCTGCCAAAGAGGTGTTGATCAGTGAGGATGTATTGGAGCATGATGCCTCCTCAGGCGATGAGGATGAGGAGGAGGCTGTAACTAGGTGATGCTTTATGAAGGACACCATGAGAAAGGTGCAAGGGAGGTAAGTAATACAGGAATGTTTCAAGTGGCCCTTGCTACCTGATCCTTGCACTGCAATAAAGCTTTACCTTTCTGCTGGTGGCTCAAATGCTGATGGTACATTAGTCAAGTGCCGCAGAACAATGGAATCCTGTCTGCTGCCAAGATAAAGGGCACTGACCTGCATGATCCGCTGATTGCAACTGCACACTAACTGGACACTGAGGGAGTGGAAGTTCTTCCAGCTTCAGTGCATCTTTGAATTTACATATGGCACTAGCGGTTCCTTCCTGTTGTTGAAAGCATGTTCAGCTGTGCAAAGTTTAGAGAGGGCATTATACAGAGGTGAAAATGGCACCTCGACTGTCAAAACAGTGACTGAACTGCCTATTCTGCATACTTCATCACACGTTCCAAGCACCCGCGCTAACAACCTACCTGAAATGGCATTTGGCCTGGCCTACACCCGAAATGTGCATGGGTGGCGCAGACATTCTTTTGGATGTGAAACAACACCTATGGTGCCAAAGATACCGATACTATGCAACTGAATTTTGCAGCCATTATCTGGTCATTATCTGATTGCTGCTTGTGGGATCTTGCTGTGTGCAAATTGGCTACCTTGTTCCATACGTTAGAATAGTGACTGCATTTCAAAAAGTGCTTTGTTGGCTGTAAAACACTTCGGGAAATCTTGAGGTTGTGAAAGGCGCTATGCAAATGCAAATTTTTTTTAGATGGAATCGTCCTTGACTCCCTATTCAAAGGTAGTTTATGAGTAGCTATCTTTTCTAAAACTATTCACATTAACCACAGTGTTAATTATGTTCTGACATTATTATATTAAATCATATTTTTTACATTCATGCACAAGCAAAGAATATGATGGTAAGGTGAAATCATGTTGGTTGTAACCTTAAAATAAATACAGCAGTTTAAACAGGAATATAGGTTAATGCTGTTCAGGGTAATTTCTGTCATCTGTAAATATAGGTTTTTGCTGATGAATAGGCTAATGGAACGTTGGCTGAAAATCTGGGTTCTATAATGAAAGAATCCACTCTATTTATTATAGCCTCAGTTAATCTTGTCAGAACTCAATTTGCATTTCAACCTTAACAGCATGCTCAGTGCTTCTGCCCTAAAATGAGCAATAAAGTTAATCCTAATCAGCTGCCGAGGTCATTTGCTGCTGTTCTTTCCATCTTCCTCACTGTTGTAATTCTGAATTTTACAATCATGAAGATAAGGGTTACTGGTAATGTTGAAAGCAATATTCTCTCTCTCTGTAGAGAGAGTCTAGAGTCTAGAATTATCCAGCAGAGAAGGAGGCCATTTGGCCCAGCATGCCGGTGCAGGCCCACTGAAAGTGTTACTTCCTTTCCCTTGCAGATGTTTCCCCTTAGGGTCGAGTTCAAATTCCCTTTTCTAATTTACTATTGAATCTGTTTCCGCTGCCTTTTTAGACAGGGCATTCTAGGTCATAACTACTGGTTGAGTAAAAAAAACCGTCTCCTCATCTTCCTCCTGACTTTTTACTTCCAATTATCTTCAATCTTTTGATTAATGACCCGCCTACCGATTGACAGCACAGACTAACCGTTGGCTGAAGTGCCACCTGTGCAGCAATGACCACAATACTTACCTGTATCGGGATTTCCAAGCCAGGAGTGGATTATGAATCGCCGAGGGTGTGGGTTTTAGATCGCCGGGAGAGTGGATTATGGATCCCCAAGAGAGGGAGTTATGGATCTCTGGGTGTGAGGATTAGGCATCACTGGAAGAGTGGGTTATGGATTGTACGGAGAGTGGGTTATGGATCATCGGGACAGTGGGTTATGGATCACTGGGAGAGTCTGTTATGGATTGCCAGGGGAGCAGGTTATGAATTACTGGGAGAATGGGCTATGGATCACTGGGGGAGTGGGTTTTGGATTGCCGGGAGAGTGGGTTATGGATCACCAGGAGAGTGGGTTTTGGATTGCTGGGAGAGTGAGTTACGGATCACCAGGAAAGTGGGTTATGGATTGCTGGGACAGTGGGTATGGATTGCCGGGGGAGTGGGTTGTGGATCACTGGGTGAGTGGGTTATAGATCATTGGGACAGTGGGTTATGGATCGCTGGGTGAGTGTGTAGCCCAATCGTTTTTGAGGTTAACAGGTTTACTTGGGCAAAAACAGAAACAGAATTACCTGGAAAAACTCAGCAGGTCTGGCAGCATCGGCAGAGAAGAAAAGAGTTGACGTTTCGAGTCCTCATGACCCTTCGACAGAACTTGAGTTCGAGTCCAAGAAAGAGTTGAAATATAACCTGGTTTAAGGTGTGTGTGTGGGGGGCGGTGGGAGAGAGAGAGAGGTGGAGTGGGGGTGTGGTTGTAGGGACAAACAAGCAGTGATAGAAGCAGATCATCAAAAGATGTCAACAACAATAATACAAAAGAACACATAGGTGTTAAAGTTAAAGTTGGTGATATTATCTAAACAAATGTGCTAATTAAGAATGGATGGTAGGGCACTCAAGGTATAGCTCTAGTGGGGGTGGGGAGAGCATAAAAGATGTAAAAAAAAATATATAAAATAAATAAATAAATAATTTATTTATTTTTTTCTTTTCCTCTTTTTATAATGCAAATAGGTGGGAAAAGGAAAATCTATACAATTTATTGGAAAAAAACGAAAAGGAAGGGGGAAACAGAAAGGGGGTGGGGATGGGGGAGGGAGCTCACGACCTAAAGTTGTTGAATTCAATATTCAGTCCGGATGGCTGTAAAGTGCCTAGTCGGAAGATGAGGTGTTGTTCCTCCAGTTTGCGTTGGGCTTCACTGGAACAATGCAGCAAGCCAAGGACAGACATGTGGGCAAGAGAGCAGGGTGGAGTGTTAAAATGGCAAGCGACAGGGAGGTTTGGGTCATTCTTGCGGACAGACCGCAGGTGTTCTGCAGAGCGGTCGCCCAGTTTACGTTTGGTCTCTCCAATGTAGAGGAGACCACATTGGGAGCAACGAATGCAGTAGACTAAGTTGGGGGAAATGCAAGTGAAATGCTGCTTCACTTGAAAGGAGTGTTTGGGTCCTTGGACGGTGAGGAGAGAGGAAGTGAAGGGGCAGGTATTGCATCTTTTGTGTGGGCATGGGGTGGTGCCATAGGTTTAGATAATATCACCAACTTTAACTTTAACACCTATGTGTTCTTTTGTATTATTGTTGTTGACATCTTTTGATGATCTGCTTCTATTATTGCTTCTATCACTGCTTGTTTGTCCCTACAACCACACCCCACTCCACCTCTCTCTCTCTCTCTCCCTCCACCCCCCACACACACACCTTAAACCAGCTTATATTTCAACTCTTTCTTGGACTCGAACTCAAGTTCTGTCGAAGGGTCATGAGGACTCGAAACATCAACTCTTTTCTTCTCCGCCAATGCTGCCAGACCTGCTGAGTTTTTCCAGGTAATTCTGTTTTTGTTTTTGTTTTGGATTTCCAGCATCCGCAGTTTTTTTGTTTTTATCTCTAGGTTTACTTGGGGTCCAAGGAGAAGCATTCCTGTTCCTATTGGCCCACCAGCAATGCTGAAAAAGAGATTACCTCTTACACCAGCAGTCCACATCTCCTTTTAGCTGCTGCGTTAAACCTGAAACACGGTTAAAATTTGAAGCATGCAGCCCGATTCAAATGATTAATTGAGTGACCCAACTCTTGGGAGCAGATCTGCTTTCCTCTACCCCTCCATCCCATCTCTGTTAAAATTTGAATTGGGTGGATTGGAGGGGGGGGGGGGTCCAATTCAGATTAGAAATTTTTAACAATTTAGCATCCCAGCCAACCCAAATTCACCCATTTTTGGCAGCTAAGATTATCACCAGTATCCCTCAGCTATTTGTTCATGTAACCAATAAAAATTAAAGACATGTTATTGCTGAAAATCTGAAATTTAAAAAATGGGGAAAATGATGGAAATACATAGCAAGTCCCATGGCTTCTTTACATAGAAAGACAGATTAATCTTTAGGGTGGAAACCTCATGTCTGAGCTGTTGTTTCTTCAGCATGTTCAGTTTCAGTGCATCATTGCTATATGCTGTCACTGCTGCACTGTGACATACTTTGCTTGCTTGATTACTGCTGGATTATTTGCTCTTCCAACATTTACCTGGTCCTATCAGGAAAGGAATCATTAGCTTCCATTAAGCACTTAATCAACTATGCCTATCCTTATTTCTGTATCCTTCGATCCTGTTCTTAACCAGATATCTATCTACCTTACTTCAAAATCTTCCTTTATTTTCTAATGAATGGTCTGAATCCAAAACGTTAACCTCTCCTTTCTCCTTTTAGATACTGACCCACCTGTTGTTTATGTTACTAGCTTTCCCATTTTTATAATCTCCTCCTCTCATTCCTAAATCTCAAAATTTCTTCAGCAGAACATAGATGAATCATTTTCATGTTCAGTCTCTATATTAAAGTATCCTTTCACATTATGTGGCCTGGTAGTTGAATTGAAACAGAACAAACCAAAATGCCTAACCTGCTACTTTTGTTTTTCCCCTGCATGAGGGAGAGAGACAAAAAAAACAGATGAGGAATTCCGTGGAAAGAATAGAACGGCTTTTTCTATGACACATCCCAGTGGATATCACAAAAGCATCAATAAATGAGTGCAGGTTATTCTCATGCAGAATTATTGTCAGGATGTTCAACATCATCTTCTTAACCAATGCAAACTTGTTGTAATGTTAGAATGGCAATTCATGCATCTGCAGTGTTTGTTTTGAGTACAATGGACAACTTTATGATGACACACAGCAAGAAACATTCTGTTTCTTCTGCTATTTTTATGCATAATGAACAGTGCTCAGTTTAAAAATCAAATTTCAACCCTTACAGCTATTTGATAGATATTGACTGGCAGAGCAGGCTCGATAGGCCAAATGGTCTTCTCCTGCTTCTATTGTTATTATGTTATTATGTTCTTAAATACCTCACAGGAACTTAAGAGCAACAGCTCACCACCACCTTCTCAAGGGCAATTAGGGATGGGCAATAAATGCTGGCCTAGCCAGCGACACCCACACCCCATGAACAAATAAAAAAAGACAAATTATGCAAAAAAGACAAGCCATAATTTTTCTGCAATTATCAGAGAAGATTATCGTCTTATGTTTCCAATGCATTATACTCCGAGAAGGGCTTACAATCATCGATGGGAGAAAGCGCAAAGCCCAGCTGTCTCAATACTGACTGACTGAGAAGTTGACACATCGACATTCTGTTGAATCCACCTAGTTTTGTTTTTTGAGAGAGCTTCAGTGTGTTTCTCTGCACCAGATCTCTCAAGTGATGGGATGAACAGGGTCTAACTCATTGCTTGCTCATTAATATTAAGCACAAACACACTTGAGACTGGTGTTAGAGCAGAGGATTTTCAGTATGTGCATACATCAGCCTGAAATAAAGGCAGCGGCCATGCAGGACCTGATCGTTTTATTTGAGCAGGTCATTTTTTTTTAAAGTTTTGAGGAAAAGACGAGATGAGACTTCCACCATAGCCGTGTAATTAAAACTTAAGATATCAGGAATGAAAAGCAATTACATTTGCAAACTTTAAATAGCAATGATGTTTGGCCTAAACTACAGAGTGCAATTTCATTTTCACTTACTCCGAACTTAAATATACTAGTATGTGCAGACAGGCAGATGTTTTCCTGTCCAAGACATTTAATACATCCCACCACCATAAAAAACTTACCCAAGTGTCAACCTTGGCCCAGTTTGTACCACTCTCATCTCTGAGCCATGGGGTTATGTGTTCAAGCCCCACTCCAGAGACTTGCACACATAAAGCCATATTATCATGTAGGTGGGCGAATCTGGAAACTTTTAAAAACAGCGGACAGGGCCCAGATAAGGTAGTCCAAATCCCATTTCCAATAGATCCCATTTTTGTTGGCAGGGGAAGGGGGTGAGGTGACACCATTTGAAATTAGTGCTAAGTTCAAGCAGACCCCATTTTGGATGCTCCAAGGGCCTTAACCTGCAATTTGGGCATCACAAGTTGATGGGCTGGATGCAAACATTCGTGAAGGTCTGAATAAGGTCTATTTAGGTGTCATGGTCTTTCGTTTTTTAAATCCCAGTCTTTAAACATGAATAAAAAAGGCTGGAGCTGTCAGAGTGAAAGAAATATTCTATCCTGGACTGTTTTGACATGCCATCTGATGTAGGTTAGTAAAAAAGAACATTAACATATGTTCCTGTGGTTTCAATAAAGTTCTTTGTTGATATTTCCCAAGGGCTTTATATAGCTGAGACCATTATGAATGCTTGGTTGAGTTCTCAAAAGCTACAAAAGCATTTATCTCAGTGGAGGGTAGAGGGATGCTGAGGGCACATGTTGATTGACAGCTTAAAGGAGCTAGAAAAGATTTAGCTATCTTTGACATGATTACTGAATAGACATTTGATCTTACAACAGAGTGAACACTTGAGGGGATTTAAAACCTTTGAATAGGTTTCATGAATGGGAGTTGTTTTTAATATCAAGTGTGTATGTGTGGGAGCTGTATTAGATTGTTCATTGCTTTTATCTCTGCATGGCTGCTCAGTTCGGTCGACAGTGGACACTGGGTGAGTGGCTATGGAGGGGGCATGAGTGCATGAGGGGGCATGGGAGCATAACTTGGCATGGAGGGGGCATGGGGAATGTTTGGGGGTGATGGAGTGTGACGGATCAGAGTTAGAGACTCCTAACAGCTTCTAAAACAACTGGGACAAGGTGCCTGAGAACCAGGGCAAACCTTTTAAGCAGACCATGTTGGCACTTGCCCACATCTGGGGCGACCTACAGTCTGCTTCCAGGGTCAGCAGGCCTAACTCTATCCCGCCCCATCTCCCTGGAGTGAAAATTGTGTGTAGTTTTAAAGCAAGTTGGGTCTGCCAAGTCAGGAAATTTCTGTAACAAAAATCCAGCCTATAAATTAGGTTGATGCCCAGTGTAGCACCGAGGGACTACTGCACTGTTGGAGGTGCTATTTTTCAAATTAAATGTTAAACCTAGGCCACCATCTGCTTTTTCAGGTGACTGCGGAAGATGCCTTGGTATTACTTCAGAGAAAAGTAGGAGAGTTGTCCAGGTTCCCTGGCCAATATTTAACCCTCAACCAACAACATTAAAACAGATTATATGGTCATTATCACATTGCTGTTTGTGCAGCCTTGCTGTATGTAAATTGGCTGCTGTATTTTCTACATTACAACAGTGACTACACATCAAAAGTGCTTCATTGGACAGCCTGTGTTAATGGAAGGTGCTGTATAATGTCAGTTCTTTCATTTTTTTCTGGAATTTAGGTCTAATATGCTGGCCATGATTTCATCAACAACATGCATTTATGTATTGCCTTTAATGTACAAATATCACAAGAGAGACAGTGAAGACGATAAAAAAGAATGTCAGCTATTGGTAAGGGAGTTGGAGGAGTGACCACAAGCTGGGGATCGAGGTGCTAAGGAGGGAGGGAGTGACAAGAAGCAGGGCCAAAAGGTCAAAATGTTCTGCCACTAAAAGTGGATTGAAGGGATAGTGGAATGTACAGGAGGCTAGAGTTACAAGAACAGTGGGCACATACTGGAATGTAGAGCTGGAGGAGATTGTAAAGGTGGGAAGGGTGCGAGGTTGTACACAAATTTGGAGATGAAGATTTTGAATTTAACTACTACAATTTGCATTTATATAGCACCTTTACTATGGCAAAACATCAGAAGGCACTTCACAGGAGTGTAATCAGGCAAAAATTTGACACCAGGTCACATGAGGCGATATTGGGACATGTAACCAAATGCTTTATCAAGGAGTTGGTTTTAAACATAGAATCATAGAATGAGTTGCAGCACAGAATGAGGCCATTCTGCCCATTGACTCTATGAATGGGCATCAAAGAACTATACAGATGAACAAAAACAGAATTACCTGGAAAAACTCAGCAGGTCTGGGAGCATTGGCGGAGAAGAAAAGAGTTTTGGATTTCCAGTATCCGCAGTTTTTTGTTACTATCCAGATGAATCCCACCTTCCAGCTCTTGGGATGGTAGCCCTGTAGGGCCACCTACAGTCTGCTTCCAGGTTCAGTAGGGCTGACTCTATCCCACCTCCTGCCGTCCTGGATTGAAAATTAGCTGTAACTTTAAACCAAGAGGGTCTGCCGAGTTGGGAGATTTTAGTAACAGATCTCAATATCTCAAATGCATATTGGTCTATTTCCATCTTGGTAACATCAATTGACTCCACCCCTGTCTTAGATTTTCTTTTGCTTAAAACCTCACCCATGCCTTTGTTACCTCCAGGCTTGATAACTCTAAGCCTTTCACATTCTATGCTCCATAAACTTGAGGTAATCCCAAACTATGCCTCCTGTGTTCAAACTCACAGTTCACCCATTAACCCTGTGCTTGCTGGCTTATATTGGCCCAGCTATATTGGTGGGTTAAGCTACACTTGGTTTTAATATTCACATCCTTGTTTTCAAATCACTCCAGGCCTCAACCCTCTACCTCTGAAATCTCCTCCAGCCCTACATCCCTTCAGGATAATTGTGCTCCTCTAATTCTGGCCTCTTGAGTGTACCCCATTTTTATTGCTCCACCATTGGTGGCCATGCCTTCAGTTGCCTAAGACCAAGGCCTGGATTTTACGGCCCCTCCAGCCCAGTGGGATATTACAGTCCCACCAAACTGAATGGAGATTTAAATGGCTTGCCGCATCCACCAAGGGGAGACATGCCGTAGTGGTGCAGTAAAATCCTGGCCCTAGGCTCTGCAATGCCTTCCTTACCGGCCTTCCAACCTCATTTTCCTCCTTTAAGACACTTTTTGAAACCTACCTCTTCGACCAAGCTTTTGGTCATCTGACCTAATGTCTCCTTACGTGGCTTGGTGTCATATTTTGTTTTTCGATGTTCCAATGAAGTGTCTCGATACATTGATTTGGTGGATCCTGTTAAACCTTTGGAGCTCTGGAGCCTAAATCTGACCACAACTGGACTTTGAAATTCTGTTTTGGACACCAAATTTCACAAAGGATTTAGTAACCTGGCACTGGGTATGGCACAAATTCATCAGGATGTTACCGAGGTTTAAAAGGTTGAATTATGAGGATAAGTTGCATAAATTGGAGTATACTACCTTAGGTTTAGAAAATGACGGATGGTCTAATTGAGGTATATTAGCTAACATAGCGATTCAATGGGGTATATGCATTGAAACTATTTCCTCTGATGGGGCAATATAGAACAAGATGGCATAATGTTAAAGTTAGAGCTAGATCATTCAGGAGTGAAATCAAGAAGTGCTATTCACACAAAGGTTAGCAGAAACCTAAAACTCTTGCTCCGCAAAAGGCTGTGGATTTGGACACAGTTGAAATTTTGAAACTAAGATTGATAGATTTTCTTTTCAGATGGAGGGTGGGTCGGGGTCGGGGGATATGGAACTAAGATGAGTGATTGGAGTTGAGACATGGATCGGACTGTATGAATAGATTCAAAGGTTGAGAAAAACCCACTTGTTTCAATGTTCCTATGTCCCTTCTCAGTAGCAATTGTTAACTCAATTAAGCACAAAGAAAGCACCAGAAATATCAATAAATATATATATATGTGTGTATGACATGGGGAATAGACATAAATTAGCTACTGCAGATTCCCCTATTGAGTAGTCATATTATTTTGCAAATTATGGTTAACCAATCTCAAAATATACTGAAAATGCGCACATTTTGTGTAATCTAATCAGGGATGTCAAATCAACTCTAACAGTGTGCCCCATTCAAAAATAGCTGACAGAAAATCCAGAATAATTTATACAATGGAAATCAAATATACTTCAATCTATTCATTTTTTAATATGCTTCAATCTTCTGCGAGTCTCATTTCCCAATACTAGAATGTGATCTGTATGTTTGATTTTTCTAATTACTTTTGGTGTCCTACTTAAAATTCTGCCCCCTCTCTTATAAGAAAAGGTCACATGGATATAAAGCCCCACAATTTAAATCAATTTTTAACAGCATGAACATCTCCAAGATTTTGTTTACCATACACTACCAACTTAGTCAGAATTTACCTTGCTTTCAGCTGGTACCACACTTTAAGAAAGTAATTTTGTTTCAAAATATATTTGGAAACCATTTCTTGTAGTCCTACATATATATTCTTTTGATATTCTTCTGACTTCCACAGTTGTTGTGAGAATGAGCTGTTGACTGACATCAAGGCCAAATGTTGGACCTTGGTCTTCAAAGAAACTACTTGAAGACCTTTGAAAATAGGTCTACAAAGAACAGGCTCCTTTTTCTGTTTTTTTTTTCCTGCTATGTATTGATAGAATAAATCCCAAATAGCTACAAAATATTATCTCTATGACTCTGATGGTTAGTAAATATGGAGCAAGAATTTTTGCAGGGTTTTTCTGACCTCCTTTCCTAACTGCAGTGGCCAACTGTAGAATCCCCCAGTGACATGGTGTAAAAGTATATTTTTCTTGAAGCTATTTTTGCTATTTCCCTGTGAATTATGCTGATCTTCTGTTGAAGTTACAGCAGGAGATTGAGGGAACCCATCAGAAAATTTACACGGACGTGTTAAAAAAGAAAATTACCTCAGATCTTTTAATTGCTTCTAGCAGCAGAACATCTATCAGTAATGGTAATGTCTCAGAATCACATATCTGAAATAACCAATTAGGTCAGTGCATCCCCATGACCAAAGCCTAATTTTACCATAAAGCATTGAGGTTTGTACAAGATAAATTAACTGCCAAAAAAATGCTGATTAAGGCTCAGCAATTGGCACAGTGACTGGACTGGTCTAGGTCCACTCATAGACCTTGGCAGACAGCCATCATGTCTGTTGAAATGACCCGTGTGCTGGAAAAAAGCCTGTATTTTCTTTTGTGCAATGTACCTTTGAGACCAAAATGGGCTGGGGAGTATTCTGAAAGAGGATTAATTGATTTCTTAATTGTGACATCACTAAATTCCAAGAAATGCCCACATAACCTGAGGTTTCCATGGGGATCATGGAAGCTAAGACACAAAGGGTAAACAGAAAGTTAATTGCTATGGGGCTGGGTCAACCAATGTTTTCTATTAGGAAGTTCAGAACATAGTGAGAATTTATGCAAAGAGTAAACTAGCAGGTTCTCTCCTAAAGAAACAGTTTTATGTTTGGCAGTTTTCAAACAGAGCCTAGCGTTGAAGTAGGTCTCTAAGAATAGAGCAAAATTGTGTTACTGTGTGTGCTGTACTGTTGGAAAGGGCAGAACACTGAAGACAGAAAGGGAAAGGGATTGTGGATTGGACAAGACCCATTGCTACTGTTTCAGTGATAAAAACAATAAAACTGCGGATGCTGGACTGTTCTGTTGAAGGGTCATGAGGACTCAAAACGTCAACTCTTTTCTTCTCCGCCGATGCTGCCAGACCTGCTGAGTTTTTCCAGGTAATTCTGTTCTTGTGTTGCTGCTGTTTCAGTGTTGCCAGGGCCCATCAGGTCCTTAATTGTGGGAGTTGAAAGAGATTCTCTGGGGATTCTGTGCCATCAGGACTGTTGTGACTTGAGTGAAAGAGAGTTGGTAGACATGCACCTTGTCAGTGTTAACCTGGTACAGGGTGGAATTCGGATGGAATACAGTTGCTGGTGAATGTGGCTCAGGGGCCGAAACGGTTGGAAAGGAAGTGAGAAATTTTACAAGACCAAGTCCGAGTTGAAAAAACTGTGAGATTGCACTCAATACCACATTTGTGGGGAAGTCATGCAAATGCTTAGAACTACGTGAGGTGTATTTTTGTTGTATTGATTATTTAAAGTGAAATTTACCTTTTTATTTGAAATATCCTTCACCTGTTAATTAATGCTTGAATTATGTTGATTTTAGCTGGCATTACAGTAAAAGTTTTAAAAAGTGAAAGTTTGTCAATTGATTTTCTTTTCATTGGCTTCATGGGAATTCAGTGGCTATCACAATAGCATCAATAAATGAGTGCAGTTTATTCTCAGGCAGAATTATTGTCAGGCTAAGGATGTTCAACATCCTCTTAACCAATGCAAACCAACTGTAATGTTAGAACAGCAATTCATATTGCACTGTTTGTCTTGAGTATAATAATGATCAGCTTTATGATGACTGACAGCTACACACGGCCGGACAGATTCTGTTTCTTCTGTTATTTTTATAAAGGATAACAGTGCTCAGTTTTAAAATAAAATTTCAACCCCTACAGCTTTTGTATATGTATTGAATGGCAGAGCAGGCTCGATGGGCTTTATGGTCTTCTCCTGCTTCTATTT
Source organism: Carcharodon carcharias (assembly GCF_017639515.1). Lineage (NCBI taxonomy): Eukaryota > Metazoa > Chordata > Chondrichthyes > Lamniformes > Lamnidae > Carcharodon > Carcharodon carcharias. The sequence continues at coordinate 199,801,327 of NC_054469.1, forward strand.
CTTATGTTCTTATGTTTATGTTCCTTTCTTTTAAAGTTATTGGTCTCCACGGTGACTTTAACATTATCATATTGAAGCACCTCTGAACCTATTAGACATGTTGCTCCTTCAGGATTCCTGACCAATGTTTCAGGTTGTTAAAGTGAACCATAAACATTATGGTTATTATTTAGGGAACATTAATCATTTCATGATCTTAACTTTAACCCACAGTATACATGAGTATACATATTTCCACAGCTAAGAATTAAGGTTAATAGATTAAAAAGGACTTAAATTTATGTGACACCTTTTAGGACCAAAGGACATCTCAAGAACGTCACAGGCTTTGAATTGTAATCAGTGTTGTAATGTAGGGAAAAATAGAAGTCAATTTGTGCAGAACAAGGTCCTGTAAACAGCATTGCAAAATAACCAGGCATAGGGTAGAAATTGGATCTTGTTGCGATCATAAATCAGATGCAAGAAGGCTCCATTTCGGTGACCAACATACAAGGTAGGCTGAACAAAATTTGCTTCTCAAACTGGACTAGCTGCTTTTGGAGGTGTGACAGGTGCCAGCAATCTTACTTGGCTTCCACACATGCACAATTACAGTAAAGGTCCCTGGTTAGCAATCAGATGTGCTTTTCCCCTCTATTGTAAGGATACTGAGGACAATTGTGGAGCCTCTGCCATTGGTTTCAGCTGAGATCTACTAACTCTGGACTCACCAGTAACTGAACCAAGCATCTTCCTGTTTGGTATGACACAGCAGCTAACAAAATAAATCCACTGAGCCCCAGGGGGAGCACTTGTATTTATCTTAATCCCTAAATATTTGATACACCCTTCTAGCTACAATATTTGAAAGAATTAACCTAATAAAGACTGAGGGAAAACATCATTTTCATACCCAAGAGCTTTGGTCTTTTTCCAATTAATTTTACAATCTGCCAAGGGCCCAAAGTTAATCATTATCTCAGAGTGATAGTGATTTAAACTCTAATTGATTGTGAATGAAGAAGAGAATATCACGTAGATTGCATTGCCAACATATGACAGTGTTGCATCACCCCAGACTAATACTAATCACTACTATAAAAATAGCTCCAAAAAGAACAGAAAATCAATGCAAGTGCCGCTAGCCTACCAAGTTCACGAAGTTAATTAAAAAAAATCTTCTTGATAGAATCCCACTGCCCATGAACCTTACTGGAAGGATACTCAGTTAAATAGCTTTGCACAGTTTGAAGGCAGCATGCAAAAAAATCCCCAAATCAAATATTTTCATATCCACCTGAAGATACTCTCTACTCCAACCCAACTAAAGCGTTGTCTGTGGCCCAAAGCACAAGAACAAACTTGGGGATATACACTTTCAGCATACACTCTGCAAATATTAAATGCTTTTCACCTTGGGTTTGAGGCCTAGATGGGGTTTCTTTAGGGTTTGTCTGTTAACCTAAGAATGCTACCAGAGACCATTATTCGTTCAAACCATTCTTGTTTATTTACAGACCTATGTACATCTCAGTACTCTACATGAGGCTGCACTTCTGTTTCCCTCTAGATCGCAATCTTCTAGTCATGTGACATTGCATCACAGTAACAACAGTAGTTACATCAGTGTCAGGTGCTCCTGATGTTAACCCTTTACTCCACAAAATGGTGCATAATCCCACCAAATCTAGAAGAATAGTTTATTCATGTTAATGCAGGGCGGTCCCTTAATCAAGATTTACCCAGTCTATTTACTTATATGGATGGATTGGTAACTTTTACAAAGAAGACAGCTTCCTTCATCAGAGGTGAGCTGGCAAGATGGATACAGAACTGGTTTGGTCATAGAAGACAGTGGGTAGCAGAGGAAGGGTGCTTTTCTGAATAGAGAGCTGTGACAAGTGGAGTTCGGCAGGGACCTTTGCTGTTTGTAGTATACATAAGTGATTTGGAGGAAACTGTATCTTGGCTAATTAGTAAGTTTGCAGACGACACTAAAGTTGGAGGAGTTGCAGATAGTGAAGAGGATTGTCAAAGGATACAACGGGATATAGATCGGTTGGAGACTTGGGCGGAGAAATGGCAGATGGAGTTTAATCCGGACAAATGCGAGGTAATGCATTTTGAAAGGTCTAATACAGGCAGGAATTATGCTTAACTGCCTTGACGGGCAGAGGGATCTGGATGTACAGGTCCGCAGGTCACTGAAAGTGGCAACGCAGGTGGATAAGGTAGTCAGGAAGGCATATGGCATGCTTGCCTTCATTGGCAGGGGTATTGAGTATAAAAGCTGGGAAATCATGCTGCAGCTGTATAGAACCTTGGTTAGGCCACATTTGGAATATTGCATGCAATTCTGGTCACCACATTACCAGAAGGATATGGAGGCGTTGGAGAGTGTGCAGAGGAGGTTTACCAGGATGCTGCCTGGTCAGGAGGTTATTAGCTATGAGGAGAGGTTGGAGAAACTCGGATTGTTCTCACTAGAGCGATGGAGATTGAGGGGCGACTTGATAGATGTTTACAAAATTATGAGTGGCATGAACAGAGTAGATAGTCAGAAGCTTTTTCCCAGGGTGGAAGAGTCAATTACTAGGGGACATAGATTTAAGGTGAGAGGAGAAAGCTATAGAGGAGATGTGCGGGGCAAGTTTTTTACGCAGAGGGTTGTGAGTGTCTGGAATTCACTGCCAGAGGAGGTGGTGGAAGCAGGTACAATAGTGGTGTTTAAGAGGCAGCTTGACAAATACATGAATAGGATGGGAATAGAGGGATACGGACCCCAGAAGTGCAAAATGTTTTAGTTGACGGGCAATATGATCAGCGCAGGATTGGAGGGCCGAAGGGCCTGTTCCTGTGTTGTGCTTTTCTTTGTTCTGTTCTTTGTTCCTTTGTTGATAAAATTATACTTATCATTTCTTCAAGAAAGGCACGTCACAGATAAAATTCTCTGGCTCTTCCAACACACGCCAATGAGAACTCTGGCTGGAATTCCACAGAATTTGTGAAAGGTGGGAGGTAAGTTTTAACTGATTGGTGTTCCCAAACATTTATGTCCTCAACTCAAAGTGGAACCATCTACCAGGCCCCAGGCTACCAACCAATGGAAGCGGCCCTATGCTGGGGTCCAAGATTGCAAACTGGACACCATGGATACATTACGGATACATTCTCTCAAACATTTTAAAAATTACCTCATTGTACAAGATTGAGAATTTCTGAGGGCAGGGGTGACGTTTCCAAGTTATTCTTGAGGAAGATCTGCAGGGTCAGTACTGGCATTCCTAGAGAAGAAAGTCTCTGCATTCTGACCGGGATATCCTACAAATAGATCAGTCGAGAGAGAGGCTGGCAGCTGCTCATAAACCCTTCACCTGGAGCAGAATATTGGGTTTCTTCCTTCTGTAATATACCATTTCTTTTAAAACAAAAACAGAATTACCTGGAAAAACTCAGCAGATCTGGCAGCATCGGCGGAAAAGAAAAGAGTTGACTTTTCGAGTCCTCATGACCCTTCAACAGAACTAGGTGAATCCAAGGAAGGGGTGAAATATAAGCTGGTTTAAGGTGTGTGTGTGGGTTGGGGGGGGTGGTCGGTTGGGTGGGAGGGCGGTGTGGTTGTAGGGACAACAAGCAGTGATAGAAGCAGATCATCAAAAGATGTCACAGACAACAGAACAAAAGAACACATAGGTGTTGACGTTGGTGATATATATCTAAATGAATGTGCTAATTAAGAATGGATGGTTGGGGAATTAAGGTATAGCTCTAGTGGGGGTGGGGGGAGCATAAAAGATTTTAAAATATTTAAAAATAATGGAAATAGGTGGGAAAAGAAAAATCTACATAATTTATTGGAAAAAACAAAAGGAAGGGGGAAGAAACAGAAAGGGGGTGGGGATGGAGGAGGGAGTTCAGGACCTAAAGTTGTTGAATTCAATATTCAGTCCGGAAGGCTGTAAAGTGCCTAGTCGGAAGATGAGGTGTTGTTCCTCCAGTTTGCTTTGGGCTTCACTGGAACAATGCAGCAAGCCAAGGACAGATATGTGGGCAAGAGAGCAGGGTGGAGTGTTAAAATGGCAAGCAACAGGGAGGTTTGGGTCATTCTTGTGGACAGATCGCAGGTGTTCTTCAAAGCGGTCGCCCAGTTTACGTTTGGTCTCTCCAATGTAGAGGAGACCACATTGGGAGCAACGAATGCAGTAGACTAAGTTGGGGGAAATGCAAGTGAAATGCTGCTTCACTTGAAAGGAGTGTTTGGGCCCTTGGACGGTGAGGAGAGAGGAAGTGAAGGGGCAGGTGTTACATCTTTTGCGTAGGCATGGGGTGGTGCCATAGATGGGGGTTGAGGAGTAGGGGGTGATGGAGGAGTGGACCAGGGTGTCCCGGAGGGAACAATCCCTACGGAACGCCGACAGGAGGGGTGAAGGGAAGATGAGTTTGGTGGTGGCATCATGCTGGAGTTGGCGGAAATGGCAGAGGATGATCCTTTGAATGCGGAGGCTGGTGGGGTGATAAGAGAGGACAAGGGGGACCCTATCATGTTTCTGGGAGGGAGGAGAAGGCGTTTCTTTTAAGATGTGACTTATTCATTGGGAAGGAAAGAAGGAAGAAAAGAAAGACAAAAGAAAAAAAGAAAGAAAGCCTTACATTTATATAGCACCTTCTGTGATCTCAGGACATCCCAAGTCACTTTACAACTAATTAATTACTTTTTGAAGTCCAGTCACTGTTGTATTGTACGCATAGTGACCAATTTTCACACAGCAAGGTTCCACTAACAGCAATTTGATAATGGCCAGACAATTTATTTCTATTTATTGGTTGAGGGATAAATATTTGCCAGAACTTCCCTGCTCTTCTTTGAAATAATGCCGCAAAGTCTTTTATGGCCATCTGAAAGGGCAGGCGGAGTCTCAATTTAATGTCCTATCGGAAAGATGGCCCCTTCAACATGTATTGTAGATAACCTATCTGGTCAGTGAGACCTGTTCCTTTTCATTAATTGATATGCAAGCTAATTGGATGAAATTACGATATACAGATTGTGTGTGTGACAATGAATGGTGATAAGAGTATTTGACCTCATTACTTTAATGGAGATCCCTAACCTTGCTCATGGCAAAGTCAGAGGCATGCTGTTGTTAAGTGATAGGAGTGTTGTACCTTAAGATGTAGATTGTATTAACATAATTTTGGGAAGATAATTATTGAAGTTCAATATGTCATGACCTTGACCTTAAGTAACTTTATCCACTACTGCCTCTTTTAATCAGCACTTTAATTTTAATCAATGGTATGTCTTCAAGCTTTTGCCTCAGTCAACCTTCCCAGGAGTGAAGGAATGTTCCAGCTAGTGACTCTAACAACTGCCTGTGCCTTAAGCACCTGCTCAACTTATTAGCAATTCAATCCAAACTATTAATATTAAATGGTGCTGGTGAGCTGAGCACTTCCCTCCTGTGCAGTCAGCTGTTACAGTAACCAGCTGGAAACTCCTTTCAGTGTTTAACGGACTGAGAGAATGGAACATAGGCATCATAAAACACATTGCTGATTAAAATTAAATGTACTTATGGAGGGAAAAATTACCTGGACTGCACCAATAGTGCTTACTGCAACCAAGCTGGCAATTGGCACCACAGCAAAATTATGTTCTAGTTAGGATTGACCAACAGTGGCACTAGTCATGGCCAAGACTGTCAGAGAGATGCTGAAACCTGGACATTTATGAAAGGAGGTGGAAATAGAGGCCAAACCAGAGGATATGAGGATGGGCTAATGCGGTACACTGCAGCCAAGTGCAAATGCATGACTGGGAAATGGAACATGGGAGAACTGTAATTGAGAATATTAGTGGGGATTTGGGGTGGGGGAGCACTCAGTGGGATTGCACTCTAGGCTGTGGAGTTGCAACTGGTGGTGGGGAGCCTGAGGCAGAATGTATAGGCAGTAATGAAACAGGCCTGTTAGATCTGGAGATGGGATTGGAGCAGGTCGGGTGATTCAAGTCTAAAATCTCAGGGTACTGAAAAATTGGGATAGCTGGGGAGCGTCCTATAAAGGGTTGCTAGCTATTATGCTAATAGCTACAATGCATCATCGGTGATGTCAAATGATGTCAGATCACATGTAATTGGAACATGTGGGAAGAAAATTCTAATGGAGTCCTGCTAAAATCTGTCCCCGTAAATAATGTAAATAGTCAATAAATGTTCACTAGTTAGCAACAGCATGATTTCCAGCTCTCTTAGATTAAAGATTCCCAGAGCCTGGTTGTGATATTAATACAGGGAGTAGGGTGACATTGCAGCATATAGACAATTAGAGAGAGGGAAGGAATAAGCATTTTAGTTTTAATTACTTTATTGGTCAAGTTATGATTATGGTTATGAATATGGCAAATCAAACTGTTATCATTGGCATCGTTCCATCCTCTTAGGATGCCGGACATGCAGCAAATTCGTTGGGGATGGGGTAATTTTATATGATACACTTTTGCTGGTGAATCAAACCAATTTCACAAACTTAGTTGTTTCCTCCTACTTATGCCAGTTCAATTAAAAAAATAATTTGGTTGAAGATTTGTGCTGCTCATTCATTCATCATTGGTAAGCAATGATTAACTCACACTGCTTTTAACTCTTTTAGATTTAACCAATCAAATGATTAATAGAAAAGCTGAAAGGTAAATCCTCGTATCAGCTAATCAATAATTTTTATCTTGTGAAGATTTGGCACCCAGAGGTGTGGCACTCTAAAGTGTGACATCATTGAAGTGTCACACCTGAAAGCTATAGCAAGATCAGACACAAAACTTATAAAGGTATAGGGTGGAATCTAATGCCCTCCCATGTAGCGAGTTTGGTTGCAGGCGTGCATTGAATCAGACAGAAGGGTGGCAGTTGGTACCCTGCTGCAATCCCACCTTCACCCCAAGTAAGTCTGCAGCAGGAAGGCCTATGGATGGCCCTTTCATCCCATTGTCAATTGAGGCCCTTAAGAGCCCACTCATCTCGACACTGCTGGTATTAACCTAACAGCAGGCAGGGGGTTCGCCTTGTGGGGAGCATGATAAGCAAACCTATGCGGGCGGGAAGGGGGGGGGGGATCGCTGAAAGCCAACCCCTGTCCGTGCTGCTGATCCCTCAGTATTCCTCCCTCACAGCCCCTACCCCATGAACCCCTTCCTGCCATTACGCACTTGTGGCCTGAGATCCAGCAACGACACTAGGCCTTGGGTGGGTGTCGTACCAGCAGCAGCCACCACCTTCCCAGTGGAACTGCTGTTCAATAAAGCTGCAGACCACTGATTGAAAAGCAGCTTTCGGTGCGTAGGTGGGACTTTCACCCCAGGTCCTTGACCCGGGGAAGAATTCCAGGATTTTGAACCAATAGCGATGAAGGAAAAGGGATATTTGTCCAGATCATGTTGGTGAGTGACTTGGAGAACAGCTTAGACGTGATGGTGTTCCTATGACTTTGTTGCTGTTGTACTTCTTGGTGAGAGAGGGTGCAAAGGAGTGAGGTGATACTGAAGTAATCACTGAAAAATATAAAAGGTTTATAAACACAACTTCAGTGCTTCAGAGTAAAGTTTAGCCTTTTGTGTTTCTGGGGTAGAATGTACATCTAGTTAAGTGATGGTGTGGCACCTAATTTGACGGGCTTTCCCTAAAGAGGTGACGCAGAGCTCTTGCTGGCTGGAGAGCCGGCAGGTGAGACCCCCATTGCCTCCACTGAATACCACCAACATTGTAATTGATTAACATTTCTGGTGCCAAACCTAATGATTCCATGTACCAGAAAAGCAGGTGTACATACTACCCCAGAAACACAAAAGACTAAAATTTACACTGAAGTGACTGCACACTAGTTGTTTCTAAACTTTTTATATTTTTCAGTGGCTATTTCAGTAGCACCTCACTCCCTTGTACCCTCTCCCACCAAGAAGCACAAGAGCACAAAGCCATAGGAACACCATCACATCCAAGTCCTTCTCCAGGTCACTCACCACCATGATTTGGACAAATATCCCTTTTTCTTTATCAGTGTTGGGTCAAAACCCTGGAATTCTCTACTTAACAAGGCTGTGGGAGTAAAATCACCACAAAGATTGCAGTGGTTTAGGAGAAGGCCCAATAGCACCTTCTCAAGGGCAACAGGAAATAAAATTCAACCCATATCCCTACAGCAAATAAATGAAAAGAATAATAAAGATATACTATTACTGAGGGCTATTGGCTACTTCCTGATTTGTATATTTTGGTTCCAAAGAACTCTCTACTAACAGTATTCTGGTTCATACATTTACAACAAGTAAAGATGTCAGCATAAGTCAGCTCTTTCCTTCCATGTCTATTGAGGTAAGACATAACCTCCCTTCTCTCCTCAAAAGTATTTTGCTCGACTCTCAAGAAGGAGGAACTCAGCTTGTTCAGAAAGGAGTGAAATTCAAATTAATTTGAGCATCAAGCATGTTTCATAATACAGTATTTTATCTGTTCTTTATACACCTCATCCAAATGAATGTTTCTATCAAGGTCAGCACTTTACTGATGACTCTCCTTCTTCCAAGCAGAGATGTACAAAATAATATGGCCTTGTAAATTGCTTTTACGGGCTCCCATAATAAAATGGGAAAGATATTAGAAGTGAAATTATTATTCATAAATTCCTGTTCAAAAAAATGGAGAGGAATTTATCATCCTATTCCAAAGCAGAGTTAAAACAGCTTCACCAATAAATCTTATTTCCAGAAAGAGTTGCTGAAGAAATGACCATTGGAGCATCATCCAGAATTAATATTTGACCAATTTGGACATCCATTGTATTTGGAGTAAAAAATTGGAAAGCAAAAAATATGTGTCTTGCATCACTGAACAACAAGCATAGTCTTTATACTGGGGTGATCCAGATATTTATCAGGCCCATGTCTTTACTAACTCAGGACTACAATTTAGATGACTTTGCGATATCACACACATCAATAAGGTGTATGTCCAGAATGGGATCCAAACTCTATTAAAACCCCCATGGTTATCAAACAATCATCTCAGGCTTGGGATAAGACAAAAAAATGATTGCAGGTTAAAAATTGAATTAGAATTGAGGAATACATACTGATTAGGTTTTATACTTCAAGTTCCAAGAGTGGCATCTATATGTGGCAGACAATAGGTTATCTGCCAGCCTCTGGGATAGGATTAGTGCACTGATTGATGAGTGTAAAGAGAAAAAAAGACATATCATATTCCTAACTTTCAAGATACAAACTTTGAAATTGATTTTTTTTTAAATGGCCCATGTGCTGGCCACCAAAGGTCCCTCACTGTCTCACAAGGATACACTCCAGACCAAATACATCCATCCTGAGATCATCAGAAGACATTATTGAATTGAATGGGTTTTTCTGAAACAAATAAGGTGATTATCTTAACCCCCTCAGGTCTTCAAACAATAAACCAGGATGTGCCTAATCAACCCAAGACCACCACAGTATTTGGAAAAGGATCTGCAATTGTGAGGAGTCACATAAGGCAGCCATGTTTGTCACTTTGTAATCTTTAAATGCTGACTGCAGAAAGTAACACACAGCAGCAGCAAAAAAGGCACAAACACCCATGTCTTGAAAGAACTGGAGGCTGTAGCATCATAATGTCCCCAAGCCTGTTCCTTTTCCAAGTCTACCAATAGAGCAAACTGACCTCCTGGTAATGGAGGCTACAATCAACTAACTTTGTGACCTGCAGAAAGTTCATCCCTTTGAGAGAATCCAGAAATTAGTTTGGCACATGAGTTCAGCCATTGAATTCACCTAATCTACTCTTCAGGAGTGAAGACATCTTCTTCATCAGGCCTACGATGCTTTTTTTCCAGAACAAGATAATCACATGAATTATGAACTATTCTTTTGCTTATAAGCTGTAAAACTGCACAGGCAGACTACTTCCAGACTTGGGCAAGTTCATACGTATTTGCAGACAAGGAGGGTGGTGACCTGACCCCCTTGACTCCATTTTGTTATAATGCAAATTGCCCATTCTCCATGTTGTTTTTAAAATGCAAAGTATTCAATTTTCCATAAATTTGTAGGTATAACTATGAGGGCATGACAACTTAAACTTTGCTATTAAGCAGTATCGGCATGAGAAAGCAATAATAATTTCCTGGATGTACAAGAAGAATATTTTTAATGGAACAAATGGAAATCTGTTGAAAGTGAAACAAGAAATGGAATTACAGGCAGCGACCAGGTAATTGTACATTGCCATACTGAGAAAACCATGGCTGAAAACTCAAAGTGCTGGAAATGTATGAATTAGCAGGTATTTGCAAAAGATAAATACAGGGTAATTTTTATGGTAGAGCCCTTCAGCAGAATCAAATTTTCTGGGAATTACATTTAAAGGCATAATGCTTCTGGTAAACTCCAACAGAGAGTTGTTTGTTTCCTTTGTTAACAGTGCTGTGTGACTTTTCAATCACAGATGTGTTGGTTTGGGTTTCGAACAAATGTTAACATTTTGAAAATCTGAACCTTGCCTGCCTCCGACCCCTCACTTTCGGGTTTAACAGACCGGTAGATGGGACAAGGGACAGGGTGCCAAACCCTGAGTGTGTGGACAATTTAAATAACTAGCAGCAACCTGGTGAGTTGGCGATTTAAGTATTTTAATGAGGCCAGCAGTGTCTGATTTAATCTGTTTTTTAGGCTTTACAGTGACTTCAGGAAATCTGACAGCTCAAGGGAAATGAGGGTGGCTTCTGGGATAAGGTCTTTACAGACCTACTTGTGGGTTAGAGGGAAGCAGGGGTGTTTTCCCTCAGCCCCGAAGCTTCACCTGGCACTGCCCCACACAAAATCCCTCTGGATTGTACCATTCCAATCAACAATTGGACCCCCTTATCCCACCCTGATCAGATCCCCCCCCACCCACCCCCTCCGAGGTCAGTGATTGAACTCCTCCTCTCCACTCCTGCCCAGGTTGTGGATCATACCTACCTACTCCTGCAGCCTGCGCCTCAGGCCTGTTCTGAAGTCCTCTCTGGCTGACTGGAAGCCAAGCCTGTTAATCAGACTGACTCCAGGGTGGAGGACCTGTCAACAGCAGAAAATGCATGCTTTAGTGTTAAAACTGCTCAGCATGTGGGGCAGCCCGGACTTCCTTTTAAAACTCCACCCACCTCCACAGTCTACATAACTCACTGTTGTTAATATTCAGGCTGATGTCACACATTTAGAGCAGAGTTTTCTCAGTTTGTTGGAGGTGGGTTGAGGGGGTGGGGAGGGTGGGGATGGTGGGGTGGTGAGCATGCCGGGAAAGTTGTGGCAAAGGACATCGGGTCAGGATTCCAACAGATCCCATCCTCTTCCAGCTTTCCTCGGGGCAGGTTGTGAGTGTAACGGGGAGCCCTCTGTGTGTCTGGCAGGAAGCAAATTAATGTGGTTTAAAAGGCAGTTAAGAGCCTTTTTAAGCATGCATTCCTTCTTTCTAATAGGGCTCAAGTTACACACTGGGTCTGTAACTCGGCAGGTTGAAGAAGGTGTTTGCTCAACGGAAAGTCATTGTAGAGTGAAATTGACATGACATGAGCAAGATAAAGAGTGAAATTGAAAAGCCTGTTGTCATCCAAGGTCTGCACTGACAAGAGCAGCAGCACCTTTATCCTAAACTAACTCATTTTGTTGGTGAGGACAGCAAATTTGTGCAACTTATTGCAAGTGCCTTGGACATCTGTGTGAATCACCTTACCTGTTGCTTGTAAGCTTGTCCTCCCTATGACATGGGGTTCACATATCCTGCAGTTTTCTGGAAGTCTGAGGAGGATGTGCAGCATGCTCTAGTTCAGAAGGCACAATGATAGGAGCAGTGACTGCAGCTCCATCAACAGCAGGTGTTGCTCTCTCCACAGCCACATCCAACTGCACCAAACAGAGAGGGTGGGTACAGGAGGCAATACCCTCAGCACAGGCTGTATATGCCAAGGATCAGCTTCCTCAAGCTCTCTGAACAGCAGTGCCTTTGAAGGCCTCAGCTCTAGTGGCCATCTACAGCCTCTTGGAATCAGACCTCCCCCCAACAGAAGTAAGCCTGCTTGTCGACCCATTGCCTATGGCTCTCAAGGTGTCCACAGCCCTTAATTTCTTCATGTCAGATTCCTTCCAGGGCCCAGCTGGTAATGCAAGTCAGATCTGGCAAACTGCAGCCCAACACCAGTCAGGTCACCAGTGCTTTGTTTGCCAAGGCTCCCAACTATGTTGAATTTGGGATGGATCTGACCAGTCAAACCCAGAGGGCTGTCAGCTTTGCTTCCCTCAAAGTGTTTCCATAGGTCCAGATGTTTGTAGACTGAACTTGTGTGGTAATCAAGGTGCCATCAAAACAGCCAGGTATTTTTGTCAAATAGAAAGGATCCCACTCCTTCAATGTGCAGCTGGTGCGTGTAATCACTGGATGATGCAAATGTACAACAAGTATCCAGGGAGCTGTCATGCTGTAGTCATCCTTCAGCACTCTCAGGTTCCGTAGCTCTTCTGTCCACCAGACAGCCTCAGCGATTGGCTCCTGGGGAACAATGGGTACCCATGGATGTCTGGGCTGATGACCCCAGTGAGGCACAGAAGGTACAACTAGAACCATATGACCACAAATGTCACAACCGAGCAGCTCATTGAACTGCTCAAAATGAGGTTACGTTGCCTTGACCTATCTGAAGTTGTCCTTCAATAACCAGCAAGGATCTCCAGATAATAGTGGCATGCTGTGCCCTGCAGAACATGGCACTGGAAAGAGAACTGGAGCTGGTGCCAGGAGAAGGTGGAGCGTGTCTGACATCCTCAGAGGAGGATAAGCAACTTCTCCTCGTATTGGTGCCTCTAACCATAGACCTGCCTGCCTGAGAAGCCTTCAATGTCCTCATCTGGATAACCTTCACTCCAGAATTGTGCTTGTGCTTGTGACCCTTGTGCAAATCTCCTACTCCCGCCACCCACCAGCAAACTGCCTTCCCACAGATTCACGTCTGCTCAGCAAATTCACAGCCTTATTTTCTCATCAGTTGCAGGCCCATCAAGCATTACCCATCTGACCATAGGTCAATATGTCATCAACAGAAGACACCATGACAATAAGTTGGTCACTAAAAAAATCATGCCTTTAATGAAATAAAGAGTATCAATACCACACTCACAATGCTTTAAATGCCCAAGTGATTTCCTTTGTGCAGTTAGAACACTTTCCTTATACACTTTTTTCTCACTCCTACTTGGTGCTATTCAAGTGGCTTAAGCAGATCTAGAAGCAAGCTGCTTGTTCTCCTGCTCTAATCACCGTGGCAGACACATCAGGATCTTGGAGCCCATGAAGGCCCCAACAAAAACTGCCCCATAAGAAGGGTCGGATTTGATAGGGGTAGTTCACAGTGTGTTTGGCTCTGTCAGCGAGGGTGAAAGAGGCATGGAGTGGGGGCTCCTTTGGAAGAGCCCTCTGAGGGGAAATTCATAGAGGTGAGGAGAAAAACTGGCAATGGGCAGTAGAGAGAATAGTGCCAAGGTAAATAGAATACTTGGTGAGTTTGATAGAACTGGAGTAGGCTATAATAAGTCATTAGATGGTGTCAGAGCAAGGGGGAAAGCTTAAAAAGCCTAAACCAGGATTAATATGCATGTCTGTGAATGCACAGAGTGTGGTTAATAAGATTGGTAAACTACAGGCAAAGGTTGACAAATGGAATTATGATATTATTGCTATAACAAAGACCTGGCTCAAAGAAGGGCAGGAGTGGGCGTTAAATATTCCTGGGTACAAGGTGCTTAGGAGAGACAGGAAAGGAAGAAAAGGGGGTGGGGGCAGGAGTGGCAGTATTAAGTAAGGATGATATTACAGTTTTGGAGAGAGAGTACATTCCAGAGGGGTCAAGGATAGAAACTCTCTGGCTAGAGGTAAGGAATGAAAAAGGTGCAATAATGTTGATCGGTGTAGTGTATGGACCACCAACTAGCAGAAGGGATGTAGAGAGACAAATTTGCAAAGTAATTACAGAGAGTTGCAAGAATTATAGACCAATTATAATGGGGGACTTCAATTATCCAAATACTGGGATTGGAATAGTGAAAAGAGACAACAGCAAGAGTTCCTGGAGTGTTTTCAAGATAATTTTCAGCAGCAGTATGTTTCTGGTCCAATGAGAGGGCAGCCACTGTTGGACCTGATTCTGAGGAATCAGCTGGTCCAAGTGGATCAAATATTGGTGGGAGAGCATTTAGGGACAGTGACCATTGTATTGTAAGGTTTAGGTTGGCCATGGAGAAGGACAAGGAGCAATCCAGAGCAGGGATAATTAATTGGGGGAAAGCCAACTTCGATAGGATGAGAATCTATCTGAGTTGAATCAGAGTTGGAATCAAATGTTGGCAGAAAAGCAGGTGGCTAAACAATGGGCTACCTTCAAAGAGATAGTATTGCAAGCAATGTCAAAGTATATTCCCTTTAAGGATTTAAATTAATTTTTTTAATTCATTCATGGGATGTGGGTGTCACTGGCTAGGCCAGCATTTATTGCCCATCCCTAATTGGCCTTGTTTGGAGTCAACCACATTGCTGTGGGCTTGGAGTCACATGTAGACCAGACCAGGTAAGGATAGCACATTTTCTTCCCTAAAGAGCATTAGTGAGCCAGATGGAATTTTACAACAGTCGGCAATGGTTTCACGGTCGTCATCAGATTTCTAATTCCAGATTTTTATTGAGTTCAAATTTCACCATCTGCTGTGGTGGAATTCAAACCCAGGTCCCCAGAGCATTACCCTGGGTCTATGGGATACTAGTCAGTGACAATACCACTACGCCACCACCTGCCCCATGACAAGAGAAATAGAGGTGAAGGTGAAAAGCAAGGAGTGCGCGTATGACAGATGTCAGGTAGAAAATACAATGGAGAATCAGGCTGAATATAGAAGGACCAAAGGGGAAGTGAAAAAACTAATCAGAAAAGCAAGGGGGAAGCATGAAAAGAGACTGGCAGCTAACATAAAAGAGAATACCAAGGTCTTCAATAAGCATATAAATAATAAAAGGGTGGGGCCAATTAGGTATAAAAGAGGAGATTTGCATGGGGCGGCAGGGGAATTAGCAGTAGCAGAGGTATTAAACAAGTACTTTGCATCTGTCTTTATAAAGGGAGAGGATGCTACCCAGGCCGAGGTGAGAGAGGAGGTAACAGGTACACTCAAGGAATTTATAATTGAGAAGGAGGAGGTATCAGAAAGACTATCTTTACTTAAAATTGATAAGGTACCAAGAAGGGATGAGATGCATCTGAGAATATTGAGGGAAGGGAGAGTGGAAATTTCAGAGGCACTGTGATAATCTTCCAGTCTTCCTTGGAGACAGTGGTGGTGCCAAAGGACTAAAGAATTGCAAATGTTAGACCCCTGTTCAAAATGGGGTGCAAGGATAATGCCAGCAGCTACAGGCCAGTCAGTTTGACTCACAGTGGTAGGGAAACTACTGGAAACTATAGTTCAGGACAAAATCACTTAGGCAGATGGGGGGTATTTAAGGAAAGCCAGGATTGATTCATTAAGGGAAAATTATGTTAAACCAACTTGCTGAAGTTTTTTGATGAGGTAACAGAGAAGGTTCATAAGGGCAATGCTGTTGATGTGATGTATATAGGTTTTCAATTAGCATTTGATACAGTGCCACACGACAGACTTGTGAGCAAAATTCTAGCTCATGGAATAAAAGGGAAAGTAGGCACTTGGATAAGAAATTAGCTGCGTGACAGGAAACAGAGAGTAGTGATAAATGCTTATTTTCAGATTGGAGGAAGGTCTTTAGTGGAGTTCCCCAAGTGTCAGCGTTGGGACCCTTGCTCTTCTTGAGCCTAGGCTTCACAGCCTAGGCTGTGGTGTGCAGGGCACAATTTCAAAATTGGCAGATTATACGAAGATTGGAGACATTGTCAACTGTGATGAGGATAGTCTTGAACTTCAAAAGTACATAGAGGTATTGGTGGATTGGGCAGACAAATGGCAGATGAAGTTCAATGCAAAGAAGTGTGATGTGATTCATTTTGGCAGGAAGAATGTGGGGAGACAGTATAAAATAAAGGGAGAAACTCTAAAGGTGGTGCAGGAACAAAGGGACCCTTGATGTTCAATAGCATTACCATCATTGAATCCCCACTATCAACATCCTGGGGATTACCATTGACCAGGAACAGAACTGGACTAACCATATAATTACTGTGGCTACAAGAGCAGGTCAGAGGCTAGGAATCATGCGATGAGCAACTCACCTCCTGACTCCCCAAATCCTGTCCACCATCTAAAAGGCATAAGCCAGGAGTGTGATGGAATACTCCCCATTTGCCTGGATGAGTGCAGCTCCCACAACACTCAAGGAGTTTGACACCATCCAAGACAAAGCAGTCCACTTGATTGGCACCACATCCACAAACTTTCACTCCCTCCACCACCGACGCACAGTAACAGCAGTGTACCATCTACGAGACGCACTGCAGAAACTCACCAAGGCTCCTTCAACAGTACCTTCCAAACCCACGACCACTAACATCTGGAAGGACAAGGGCAGCAGATAGATGGGAACACCACCACCTGGAAGTCCCCCTCCAAGTCACTCACCACCATGACTTAGAAATATATCGCCACTCATTCACTGTCGCTGGGTCAAAATCCTGGAACTCCCTCCCGAACAGCATTGTGGGTGCACCCACACCACTTGGACTGCAGCAGTTCAAGAAGGCAGCTCACAACCACCTTCTCAAGGGCAATCAGGGATGGGAAATAAATGCTTGCCTAGCCAGCAACACCCACATCTCATGAATGAATTAAAAAGAAGGAAAAGGTGGTGGAGACAGGGACAGCATTGGAGAGAGGGCTGAGGACACTCCAAATTCTACTCAGCCGGACACAAAAGTTGGGCCTTGTGGGTCATCTCTAAACTGGGCACTTGCAGAGCTGCAATGAGAAATATGTGCACATCTATCAGAATTTCCCAAGGTAGTATGTACACTTGCACAAAAAATGGGGGACTTGATCTCTCATATGAGTGTTGTAATGCCTCAGGTCTATGCACTGATGACTACCTCCACCTCATGGAAAGTCATCCTAGCATTGAGTGGATGCTGGCTCATAACAATATCCTGCACACCATGGCTGCCACTTTGTAAAGCATTGAACAAGGAATTGCCTTTGTGTCTGAAATGTCACACAAGTCAAATAGGAATATGTGGGCACTGAGAGGAAAGTTGAAGAAAGGCTGATGGCATTCAGAATCATAGAATGTTTACAGTGCAGAAGGAGGCCATTCAGCCCATTGAGCCTGCACTGGCTTACTGAAAGAGTATTCTACCTAATTTCACTCCCCTGCCTTATCCCTGTAACCTTGCACATTCTTTCTTTTCAGAGAGCAATCCAATTCCCTTTTGAAAACCTTGATCGAACCCACCTCCTTCACGCTTTCAGGAAGTTTGTTCCAGACTCCAATCACCCTCTGGGTGAAAAATATTTCCTCACATTATTTCTACTCCTTTTGTCCATTATTTTGAATCTGTGCCCTCTAATTCTTGATGTACTCTTCAGTGGGAACAGTTTCTCCTTATTTACCCTGTCCATACCCCTCAAGATCTTGAATACTTCTAAGAAGTCTCCTGTTAGCCTTCTTTTGTCCAAGGAAAGCAGACCAAAACTCTCCAATCTATCCTCATAGCTACAGTTCTTCATCCCGGGAATCATTGTTGTGAATCTCCTCTGTACTGTCTCCAATGCCTTCACATCCTTCCTCAAGTATGGCACCCAGAACTGGATGCAGAACTCCAGATGAGGCCTGACTAGTGTCTTATACAAGCTTAATATGACCTCCTTACTCTTGTACTTAATGCCCCTATTAATAAAGCCTAAGATACTATCTGCTTTATTAACTGGTCTCTCAACATGCCCTGCCACCTTCAAAGGCCTATGTACAAATACACCAAGGTCCATTTGTTCCTGCACTTCCTTTAGAGTTTCTCCCTTTATTTTATATTGTCTCCGCATATTCTTCCTGCTAAAATGAATCGCCTCACACTTCTCTGCATTGAACTTCATCTACCATTTGTCTGCCCAATCCACCAATATGTCTTTGTCCCTTTGAAGTGCAAGACTATCCTCATCACAGTTGAAAATGCTTCCAATCTTCACATCACCTTTGTGTCATCCTTCATATCATCCGCAAATTTTGAACTTGTGGTGAGCAGGTTCATGAGGCTTTAGGCCCAATCAGATGGTCTTGCGGCCTTGGAAGGATGTCTGCCCCACCACTGGAGTGGGGTGCTGTCACTCTCGGAGGGGAAAAGTGAGTGTGTCTCTAACTTGAGGTGTCTTATGAACAGGTTTGGGGACTTGTTTTAAAAAATCCAGGCCGCAATTATGGGACCACCCATTAAGGAAGGGAAATCTCTCCTCGGGCTGGCCAGCAGTAACAGCTGTGGTCCGTCAAAGACCCCGGCTCTGGTGGGGAGGTGTTTATAAGGAGGCATTGCAGGGACCCCCAACCGGCTGTCCTCAAGCCAGCTTTGGGCACCTGCTGGGCTTCGCCCTCAGTGGGGGTCCCATCCTCCACCAGGAAAACCCCAGTGGTGGCCTCAAGTTGCCCAAATTTGGCATTTAATTATGTTGCTTGGCTACCCACCGCTGCCAGGCAGCTAAACTTTTCAGGTGCTGACTGGCCCAGCAGTGGGTATGTGTTGGTTCACTGGTTCCGCCCCAAACTCTGTGAAATTCCTCCCAACCCTGCCTTCAAGCCCACCCCATGGGACCTGGAAGGTTCTGCCCAGAAAGGGAAGAGGCTCTAAGTTAGGATTTGAATCTGAGAAGCGCCTTTATCGAAAGCTATCCCTGGAGTTGCATTTTTTTGTCAGGACCACCAACAGTGACCATAGTGCCTCTAAGGGACTTGGCACCCCTATTATCAAAACCGCATCCTCTGAAATGTTGGCCCCACCTGTAATACTGTGACTTGTGAAACAGTCATTACATGCTTAGCATTAGCAGCACATGACGTGTTAAATCACAAAGACCGCACTCAGCAGTACCCTTTAAGCCTGAAGCAGGTTCTTGACTTCACCTTTCTTAGCATATTTTGATTAATGCTATTCTTGTCTATAAAGTCACTCCTTAATCCTAACTTTTCCAACCATTTGATTTGATTTCAGTTGTGCTCTTTCCAAGTTTCTTGGCACATTAGCTTAGGATGCATTTTGATTTTCAAGTAACAGCTGCAGGAGATGGATGCACTACAGTCATCAGTGGTAGTGAGGGAACAAGGCCATACTACTGATTGACATGAAATGGACTGGCTCCATCTACTCTAACTGTCCTCTTAGTTCATCACCATTTGGTATGTGGTTGGAGTTAAGGGAATAGAGGAACAGGAGAAGAAACAGGGGAGAAATAGGAGAGAATCCAAATGTATCCAAACTGAAATAAAATAGAAATCGCAGAACAGGGAAAATATAATGGTTCAGGTTTTGCTGCCAACATAGCAACAAGATGTAAATCATCTAGGAACTTGTGTCAAGGAAAAAATACTCTGTCAACAGCAAATGTCCACGGGTTGCTGAATGTCACTCTACTCTGTTGCGAGCCTTGCAAAAATAGCAGCTTGCCCTCAACTCCGCTGTAAGTTTCATGAAACTACAGCATTTGCACATTAATTGTGAATTAAACTCATCACAGAAACTGAGGGCAGAATTTTGCCCTCATCGGGTGGGTGCAGTGGGCAGGCCTGAGAGTGGTCGTGAAGTGGTCGTGATCGGGCCCTGACATGGATTTCATGCTGGCTGGCTGGCATGCAGAGCTGCCAGGGTGGGGGTGGCAGGAGCACCAACGCTGATGTTCACACATGTGGGTGGGTGCATGCAGTAAAAGCATCTTGAGGCACAGAATTGTCTCAGGGAGAAGAAGATTTTTATCAATATAAATAAAGAATTTTAAAATAATGAAAATATGCCCCCTCATGTGACTCTGTACATGTAAAATATGAACGCAAAAAGTTTTTATTTTTTAAGTCACTGGATGAAGCCTCATCTCGCCCGTGTGGATTAGGCTTTGCCAAAAATTCAAACGCCGCTAGGCCTTTTCACCCACCCGCTAACCGAACGGTTGAATGGGCAGCGAAAAATACCAAACGATTAGTTGATTAAGGGCTTTAATAAACCGCATAGTTGTTGGTGGGCACGCGCCAAACAAAATACTGCGCGAGTGCACGATGATGTCCGAATGCTCACCCGACATCAGCGCACATCATGGAACCCAATATTATAATTAACTTCTTAATGATGACATTTATATTCCTGTAATGATAATTAACCTCTCTGGACCAGAAAGGGAACAATTTCAAGTACGTACTCTCGCTCCTGCAGGAAGTAAATTGATAATGGAGATTTTAAAACACCCAAAAGTTAACGGTTCATATTTCTTTCTTTTGCCACTGGTTACAGACAATTTGTTTAATAAAGCTATTTCCTTGTTAAGTTTACAAACCTGGTGCTTGTATTCCTTTATATTTATATTCCATAAATTAGACAGGTAGAATTGGGACAATTTTGTGGTCTAATTAAACTTCTCACATTTGTCACAGCTCAGGGAACAGTGGGGCTTGATTCTACAGCGCACTATCCCCAGTGAGTCATGGCACAAGCTTCAAACTTAAACAGACGAACACTACAGGAGGCAGTTTTAAAATGTTATTAAGACTCGTGTGAGGCAAGAAGGTCCAAAGAGATGGCTGAAGGTCTGTAACTCTTTGCTTCTTCTTATCATGTCCACGGACAGTCTATACATGGCCCAGCCAGAACTGGACACATTTTTGCGCCTTGTTGTTGAATTCAGCAAGATCTGCAACAGTGCAGGGTTCCTCTAGCGATAGACATTGCAGGAGATGTTGCATAATCTGTGGCTCAGTTCCACATTCACAAGTTGTCGGGCTGGTTGTATATCCCCATTTGCTTAGTGACACCTTTGAACGACCTACACCAGTCCTAAGTCTGTTAAGGCACTTCCAGGTTGCCCAGTTGCAATAAGCTCCTGGGGGAAGGCTTTCATCCGATAGAATTTCCATCGCTGGGCGTTGTTCGAGACTGGCGAGCCGATCTTTCCACAAGGCGATGCAGGCTTCAGATGGGGTTGCTTGTAATGGAACAACACTATTCATGAAGCTCTTCCTTGACTTTAGGCAGCTGGGTGTAGGTGTATGACCATGTAGAGGTTGCCTCTCATCTGATGTTTGACGGAGTCGCTCTTTCTTGCTAGCTACTCTTCTTCTTATATCAGTGGGAGCGATGCCCGCCAGGATATATAGGCTGTTGGTGTTTGTTAGTTTTAAACAACCTGTGATAAGTCGGCAGCTTGCATTCAGAACGGTATCCATCTTCTTAGCATGAGTAGATCTTTCCCATGCAGGGCAGGTGTATTCGGCAGTGGAATAGCAAAGAGCAAGTGCACTGGTTCACAATGTTTTCGAGCTTGCTCCCCATTTTGTGTTAGTGAGCTTGTTCAGGATGTTGTTTCGTGTGCTCACTTTTGCCTTTGTCTTTTCGATGTGGTTCTTGAAGGTGAGGAATCTGTCAAGGGTGACTCCTAAGTAGATAGGGTGCTCGCAATGCGTTTGCTCCACACCAGGATACTTTAAGCTGACGTTTGGCTTCACGGTTTCTGAGGTGGAATGCACAAACTTTGATGGGTTTGCGCGAAGGTGGTTTTCTTCATAGTAGGATGTTAGTCCCTCCAAGGCCTTAGAAAGCGTTTTCTCCACGGTGCTTTGGGCAGTGACACATAAGTCATCAGCATATATAAAACAGCATGTGATACCATTTATAGGCTGGTCATTCATGTAGATGTTGTACAGCAACGGTGCAAACACATTTCCCTGAGGAAGACCATTCTTCTGAATATGCCACCTGCTGCACTTCCCACCTAGTTCAACATAGAACCGGTGATTCTGAGGCATGCTTTCTAACAGCTCTGTTAAGTGAATATCTTTTGTCATCTCTAGGATCTTGCAGAGGAGACGTCTATGGGGTTCACTGTATCGTATGCTGCTGACAGGTCTACAAAAACAGCACCTGTTACCATCCCTTGCTCAAAACCATCTCCGATATGTTGTGTGAGGTTGAGCAGTTGGCTTGTTGTTGATTTGCCGGGGCGGAAACCTGTTTGCTCTGGAATGATCTTCTCATCTACAGTTGGTGCTATCCTATTGAGTATCAGGTGTTCAAACAGCTTATTGGTGTGGCAAAGCAGTGAAATTGGCCAAAAACTCTTAGGATCTGAGGGATCTTTTCCAGGCTTTAATAATGCTATTACATGTGCCTTCTGCCAAATATTAGGTAGCTTGTGTATTGCCAGACAGAGGTTGAACAATTGTAGGACCTATTTCTTTGCTTGCTGTCCGAAATGCTTTATCTATGTTGTCAAGACCAATTGCTTTCCCATGTTTTAGACTAGTTATACCAGTTTCCAGCTCTTCCATGATGCATGGTCCAGTGAAGCCAGGGTCATCGCTGTACTTCTTCCTATCTAGTTGTGCTCTTGGTTGTTTCTTGTTGATTTTTCCATTTAGGAGCAACTGGTGTGCAACTTGGTTAGCAGACACATTTGGATGTTGAGCAGCTTTCTTGGGATCGCCTCCAAGTTTGCGTATGAGAGACCGTGCCTTCTTGCTGTGGGCATGTGAAGCACTGTTGACAGCTGAGTCAGTGAGAGAGAGTGCATGGAAAAAAGCTTGAATGCATGTGGCGACCCAAGGGAAAGCAAGTTTGAAAGCAGAGTTCAAAACCCTGGAGGTGAACCCTTGCAGAAGGTGTCTGGGAGAAAGCATCGGTTTTGGAGAAGATTCCAAAGTGAATTCTTGGAGAGTGGAGATTGGAAACTCTTGTGTGAAAGACAGGAGTTCATTGAGACTGGTTGGCTCACAGTGACAAGTGTCTTGGGTGGTGGGGTGGGGCATGGCGGGGGTGGGGGGGGGTGGTGGGGGTGTGGGGGGGGGTGGGGGGATGGTAGTGGAGCAGGGATCCATAGCATCTGGTTGAGGTGGCATCTTTCACTTGGGTCAGAACTTTTCCCTCATCGGGCGAGCTTGGCGGGAGCGGGTGGGGCGGCCGGGAAGCAGTCCACCACCCGCGATTGGTTCCGCACCGCAATTTCACGTGAACGGGCCAATTAAGGCCGGCCCTGTATGGATCGCAAGTGGCAACACTGAGTGCTACCTGTGCAGGTGGGGGGAGGGGAGGGAGCGGGCCATGCTCACAGTTTGCGCATGCACATGAAAGAGCGCTTCAATCTCTTTGAGGCACGGAGCTGCCTCAGGGAGAGTGAAGCACTTTTTAAAACAATTAATAATGATAATAAAAAGTTAATGAGCCATGTCCCCTCATGTGACTGTGTCACTTGAGATGGGACATGTTTTTAAATTCAAAAGAGAGTTTTTATTTAATTTGTATTAGCTTTAGGAAACCTCATCCCACTTGTGGATGAGGTTTCCTAAAAAATGTAAAGGTCACATGGCCCTTTTGCCTACCTGCCAACCATTGGGTTGGATGGGCAGCTTAAATTTCAAGTTAATTAGCTTGTTAATGGCCTATATAGGCCCTTCAATTAGCGGCAGGCGTGCAGCCGAATCTGGCGTGTGCCCACCAATCAAAATATCGCATGTCCGACGTCATTGCGCATTATATTATGCTCGTGCATGTCGGGCGCATGCCCGCAGCGAAATGTAAAATTCTGGCTTTGGTTTCAGCATGTGATATATCTGACCACAGGTCACCTATTGGTTTACATGGACTGTGTATTTACTATGAGCATCAGGAGTATAAAAAAGCCTTTGTAACTTTTATTCTCCTTACAAATCTGTATGTATCTGTAAAGGTATAGTTGTGGGTGAAGGAGTATTGTAAGATTGTTCATCTTTTCTTGTTGAATAAATGTTTTATTCTTTTGTTAAATGTTCACCAGTTGACTCCTATGACTCTGTTCAGTAGCTAAACAATCAAATCAAAGTTAGGATCTATCAAGCCGGGGTTCAGGCTTGTCCAGTTGTAACATCAGCTGGGATCATAACAAAGGAAATAAAAAATTGAAATCTTCCTCCTCTTATTCAAGTAATAGCTGACTGAAACACATCTGCAATTTTGAACAAAGTAAGTACTATAAGTTTCAATGAGGGCGAGAAATGTTGCTGGATAGTGCCCTCATAGGTCTATACAGAATCTTACAAAACACAAGGAGGCTATTTGGTCCATTGTGCTGTGTCAGCTCTTTGAAAGAGCTATCCAATTATTCCCACATTTCTCTCATATAGGTTTCAATTTTAGCAATATCATTTTTGTAGCAAACCGAGCTACCCAAAAAAAAAAATTACACTGCAGCTCCTGAGACATTTGGACAGCAAATAATCTTGAAATCTATGATTCATTGCCTCACCCCAACCTACTATTTAGAACAGGTCATGCAATAATGAAGCACTTAAACACATTGCCCTATAAGCATTTATTTCAGGTTTGCAAGGAAGGGAGACTTTAAGGCTGATCCAAACAAGAAGCAAAAGATTTCTGCTGTTACTAGAAGTCTTTCAGCTGATTTGTCATCTCTTGTTTGTGCTTCATTTTCACATTTTGAAAGGCACTGCCAAGCAATATCCTTCCACCGTGCATGTGTGCTTGATTTTCCCCCAAAATATAGGGATAGGAATGATCTTCAGTGGTGACACAAAATGGGCAATAGCAAATTGGCAGAACCACTTCATGGCCCAGCTTGATTTTCTTTTCCATTAACTTCAAAAGGAGCTGCTGATTACCTATCTCCTGTTCTGCATCACTGCCAAGAAATAATTTCACCCCCTACATCTTTCTTCAACAAAGTAAATATATACCACGTACTGTGTTATAGAATATTCTGAGTGCAGGCTGAGGGGCCCATTCAATCAAAGATTTAGTGATTATCCTTAATACTTTCCACTCCCTCTTGCTCTCTGATGTTCAGGGTACAATGTGAAAGAAAAATCTTGCCCATGCCTTGTAACTGAAGGTGGTAGTTTAGTTTCAAATGCCTCAAGGCAAATCAAACTTGCATTGGCAGCTTCCAATACGTGTTAGGTATTCTTATTTGCCAAGGCAATGGGCTTATGCTGCAGGCGTGGTTACTGCACAACGATTGTTTTGGCCTTCCCCCATGTGCAGGCACTTCACTTCCATTTCATAATGAACTGATGCTTTCTGTCTACCACGTTGGTGGCTTTTAGGAGGCTGTTTAAATGCCTGAAAAAATGAATGCTGTGCAGCCTAATTTCACATTTTCATTGCAAACTATGTTTGCCCAGCTTCCCCTCTTTGCCACATTGGTGGCAAATTATCAACAGGGTGAGAGTGCCTTCCCCTCTTTGCTGGTTTTTCTGAACCTCAGCTCACTTCCGGGGGTCAGGGTAATCAAATTATTTAAGGAGGGCACCAGAACCTTTAATGTCGTCCACTTGCGTGCAGGGAGGGCAAATGCTGTGGTGGCTCAGCACAGTTTAACACCACAGACACTGCTGGCTTGAGAATAAACAATTACTGAAACAGCTGAAATGTTTAAAAATTGTCACTGGACCCAATGCAATTGATCAAAGGGGCAATTAAAAACCAAATGCCCCGTCGTGTCCCAAAGCAATGCTGGATGCCAAGAGTATGCTTTTGGTCAGTGTTGCTTGGGCTTAAATAATAAAAACTATGCTACATAGCGCCAACTCGCATTTTGCTGCAATATACCATTTCATAATTGGTTGCATGTAACATATCATGATGTCACTTCTGCGAGACAATGCTGGAAGTGGCGTTAGGTAGGAGAGGTGGCCGGGAGCCAGTAATAAAGTTCCTCAATGAGTATTCCATTAAAAGTGTTCCAGCGCTATATCTTGAGGCAATATTTTTGGAATTGCATTAGGGAGCAACAATTTTATTCTTGCCTATCTGAGCACCAGCCAACAACAATAAAACCCAAGCCCCCTAAATGGGCAAGCAATGTTATCCCAAAATGCCAGAGCATTTGAGCTGATAATGAGGTAACATGATCCTCAACAAATATTTTAAAGATTTTCTGCACCCAAAATCTGGGGCACAGACCTCTGCAGCCGATTTGGGAATCCTCACTCACACACACTTTCCTTCGAATGAATGGCTTCAAGACAGTGCACATTGTTATCTCAAGGTTGCCTATCATCCTGTTCCCCAATTACTGCACACACTTGCCAGGACTTCACATAATCTTGCAGCACTAATGCTGCAACCCATGTACAGCTATACCTCAGCAGGAGACTCAATCAAGATGGAACATATTAACATAAAATAAAAACAGAAAATGCTTCAGTTTCACGTTAACTCTGTTTCTCTCTCCTCAAATGCTGCCAGACCTGCAAAGCGTTTCCAGCATTTTCTGTTTTAATTTCAGATTTCCAACATCCAAAGTATTTTGCTTTTGTAGCACATATTACTAAGAAGCTTTCCAAACTCACATCTTCCATGTATGTCACGTATCAAAGCACTGAAACACATTGCCAGGGAATGTATCAAAAGGACTTGGAATGAGAATGCTGGAACAACAGATAAAGTAAAGGGAGCTCTGGTGTGAGGGAAACTTGGATGACTCAAAGCTTGCTAGATGCTAGATGGCAATGTTGGCCTTTCATCAACACACCCGAGCATGCAGGAGTAAGGCATTCACTCAATACCACAAGGCATCCAACATGTAGAGGAAGTTTTATCCGTTTCTTTCACAGACAGTAATTCGGCTGGGATGAGTTGTCAATGACACTGCAAGTTCACTCTATTGTTAATCTGCACACTCAACATATATCAAGCCAACTCTTCGCAGCTCCAGGAGGTCATACTTCAAAGATCCATCACACCTTCTGAAAGGCAATCTGTAAGAATTGTCAGTCCACCGTGAGCTTTCACTGTGGTTGAATGAGCCGTTTCAAAATTACTGTGACTCCGTTGAGCATTCTACAAGTGAAGTCACCTCTCACATCTCCCAGACAGCTTGTGGTCAACTATAAATAGAGAGCACGCATAGTTTTAAACAAAAATCTTTATGATTACGTCAATTTTTCAAATCACATCTTATGGTTTCATTTTACATGCGCTAATAAAGTCATGAACATAATTATTCATTTCACAGAAGCTGTAAGCATACCAGCCAATAATACTGGTGCAGGGCAAGCAAGAGGAGGTTGGGAGCAGGGATCCAGGATATCATCTTGCACAAGGTGCCATTCGCAGGGCATTGTAGATCAGTACAAGTCTCATTGTCCAGTGAATGCAAGAGCTTATTTTTGACATTACATTGAATGCAAATGTCAGTTTAATAACTCCAAGATTTTCTCATGAGGAAAAGAAGGACTTGACCTCAGGACATCCTCAAGCACGTTATAGCAAACAAAGTAGCTTGAAGTGTAGCTATTGTTGTAGTGTGGCGAACACAGCAGCCAATTTGTGCACAGTAATGTCCCATAAACAGTAACAAAATAATAGTTACAATCTGTTGTTAGGGACGTTGGTTGAGGGATAAATATTGGCATTGGCACCAGAAAGAGCTTTCCTGCTCTTCTTCAAAATTATGCTATGGGATCTTTCCCAAACGCTTGAGAGGGCAGATGGAGCCTCAATTTATCATCTCATCTGAAAACCAACACCTTCAATAATGCAAAATTCGTACTGTGCTGCACTGGACTGTCAGCCTACATCTCGTGTTCAAATCTGTGGCCAGAATCTTCCATTCTGGAGCTTAAGGCTGGAATTTTCCACTGTTGTTAGCGTGTGGAGGGGAACAAAATGGCTTGAAGGCCAAAAATCAGTTTTGTGCCATTGTGAAACCAGTTTGAAATTGTCCACTCCAGCCGTCAATGGCAGGCTGCGATTTCCACAGCTGCATGTTGAGAATGTAATTTTAACACACTTACAACCAATTATAAGCCCTGCTCACCAGAATCATCCTCCCACATTGGATCATCCAGGCACGTTGGTGTGATTGCACGTCAACGTATTTCAGAACTGTATGTAAGCGACGTGCACCTGGCAAGCTGCACTTCGCTCGGGACTTCAAGGTTTGTTTTCCTACCTTGCTTCGGGCAGCACTTATAGTCATCAACGCCAGGCTTCACAGGCAGCACTTTTAGGGGGGCTCACAGACAGGTCTCTACCTACCAGACCAGCTGTAAGGCAGGGGTGGCTTTTCAACGGCTGCAGGGCTAGGTCTGGCTAGAAGAAGGGGGAGAAGTGGCCTCAGGCAAGTGAAGAGGCTGCAGGGCGATGGCTGCACTGGGATGGGGGGTATCTCAGGGTGTGCAGGGGTTGTTCTGTGCAAGTGGCCTCCAGATGAGGAAGGCTGAGGAGCCAGTCTCCAGAGGAGATGAGGCCAGATGGAGATGTGAGGATGTGTGTGAGAGAATGAGTGGTGATGTCCCTTGAGCCGCCAGTGAGTGAGATGTCAGTGAGTGTGTGATGGCATTGTGAAGGTGTGAGTTTAGAGTGATGGGCTTGTGAGTGTGTGAGCTTAGAGTGATGAGATGATTGCCTTACTCTGGTGCCACAAATGAGATCACTCATTTGTTTTCTGCATTGGATGGCCGACCTCTTGGGTGCAGCATTTGCCCTCTGCCACCTCATCCCAAACCAGAGTGGTGAGGCTGATGGGCCTTCTGCCACCAGAACAGGAGTAGAAAACATCATGGCGGGCCTCCACTGCATCCAGAAGACATTCCAGGAATGCGTCACTGAATCAGGTGGGGTTGTGGGGGTGGGGGGGGTGGCGGGTGCTGCAAGCATTGAGAAGCATGTGCACAGCTGCAGTTTAAATATGATGTCCTGCATGAGGAAGATGCATGGTGGGAAAATCAGAGGCCACCAGCCCGCGAGACAGCTTCCTGTGGCTACATAATTAATGACGCAGGAATGGGATGATATGGCGTTAAAACCCGCCATTGCAGCTGGTGGGTAAAACTACTTTTTTCCCACCCGCTACCGCACTTTGTGCAAATCTGAGGCAATTCTGTCTTAAGTTCAGTGGCGAGCGCAGAAGTGAGAGTGATGCCTGCTGGGATGGTGGGACAGCTGACCATGCTTAATGTTATGTAGGAACATTGGATTTAGGAGCAGGACTAGGCCATTAGGCCCTTTGAGTGTCTCAAGTCCACTTTGCCATCTGACCCCTATAACCCTTGACCACCTGTCTATCAAAAATCTGCCTAACTCAGCCTTGAATAAATTCAGTGATGCAGCCTCCACAGCTTTCTGAGAAAGAGAATTTCACATTCTAATGACCCTCTGAGGGAAAAAAAAATCCTTATCTCAGTCTTAAATGGTAGACCTCTTAATCTTAACTCTGTCCCTTGGTTCTAGTCTCTTTCACAAGTGTAAATATTCTCCCAGTATCCACCCTATCAAATCTCCTCAGGATCTTATATGTTTCAATAAGATCACCTCCTAATCTTCTAAACTCTAATGGGTATAGGCCCAACCTGTTCAACCTTTCTTCAAAAGATAAGCCCCTCAACCCAAGAATGAGTTCAGTGAACCTTCTCTGAACTGCTTCTAAAGCAATTTCAAATAAAGAGACAAAAACTGCACACAGTATCCAGATGTGGTCTCACCAAAGCCCTGTACAGCTGCAGTAAAATTTCCCTACTTTTATATTCAATTCCCCTTGCAATAAATGCCAACATTCCAATTGCCTTCCTCACCACTTACTGTAGCTGCATACTATTTTTTGTAATTCATGTAGTAGAACACGTAGATCCCTCTGTACCACTGAGTTCTGCAATCTCTCTCCATTTAAATGGTATAATGCTTTTCTATTCTTCCTGCCAATGTGAACAAGTTCACATATTCCCACATTATGCTTCATCTGTCAAATCCTTGCCCACCCATTTAATCTGTCTAGATCCCTTTGCAAACTCCCTAGCTCCTCTTGACAACTTACTTTCCTACCTTTCTTGGTGCCCTCGGCAAATTTAGCTACCATGCATTTGGTCCCTTCATCCAAATTATTGACGTAGATGGTAAATAGTTGAGGCCCCAGCACTAATCCCTGTGGCATTCCACTTGTTACAGCTTGCCAACCCTACCCTCTGTTTCCTGTTAGCCAACCAATCCTTCATGCATGTTCAGGATGCCTCTTGTCTGGCCGTGGCAACCTGGGCGGAGGTTGCAGCAGAGGTTAGCGCCCATGGGGCCCCAGGAGAGCTGCCCATCAGAGCAGGAAGAGGATGGACAATCTGCTGCACTCTGCCAGGTTAAGTGCCACCACCTACTCGCTGCAAAGTGACATTCATAAGAGCATCAGGCAGTGTAAGTGTGCGTATTAACAGGGATGTCAGACAGGAATTTGGGTTGCTGGACTCAGCAGAAGATAGGATGTGTGCACTGAATGTGTGCTGGCCACTTCATGCTGTCAATCCTCTATCAGTTGCAGGACACCCTGCTTGTTAATCACTTCTAAAGAGGGCTCAGGAGCTGCCATAGGCATGCACGCTCCTAAACTGCTCATGAACCCATTGGGATGATACTCAATCCTTCTGCCTGTCTGCAAGACAAAAATGCCCACAATAAGAGGGAGAAGGCCAAGACTGGAAGTAGCATTCTGGACATTTGAGTTCTCACCCGCTTCAAGGAGGAGGCCCCAAGTTAGCTGGGGAGGAGCAGGAGCATGCCTGTGCTAAAGGCAAGACAGGACTTGAGGATGCCTCCAGTTTGCAGTTGTCAGTTGCACCCACAGAGTAACACATTGCTTTAATTAAAGAGCTTGCATAGGCATCCCCTAAATCTTTCCTTTCTTCATGCCAGGTACCAGCAAGGAAGCCAGAGGCCCACAAGGGAGACCAGCCAACAAACTAGCCCCAACCCCATCTGAGGAGGATGCCCTCAGAAGCCATGGAGGAGGCACTTTTACGGTGTTCACCTGCACCCTCCACCAGCACAGAGACATTGACCTCTGTGGCTGCATGTTCTAGCGTAGGCTCGGGGTTACAATCTGGTGAGCATATCACTGACGGGTCCACAGCTGGCAGAGGAAGAGGCAGCTGAGGTCTCTGACATTCAGAGGACTGCAGGAGACCAGGCCTCTGCTCAGCCCCATGCAGGTGATGAGTCTCTGAGCTCAAAACTAAGAGACATGTTGGAGATGCAGATACAGGCCGGGGAACATCATGCAGAAATACCAGAGGCCATGAGCACATTGGACTGAGGAGCCCATCCATGTTATGTCTACTGCCATGGCTCCACCATGCGAGCACTTGGCTGCCTTCATGGAGAGGGTGGTGGCTGCCTTGGGCAGCCAGGTTCTGCAGAACACCCAGTGGCTACTGGAGATGTGCTCAGACCCGCACTCCATTGCGATAGCCATGGGTACAGTGCAGCAGTGGCTAGGCAAGAGAGGGTGGGACATCTTGACCCCCTCCAAGTGTCCCTTCACCTCACGAGCCGGGGGAGTGCTATCAGACATCCACAGGGAGGAGGATCACCAGCCAGGCACCCTGGGGCTTCATCCAGGACAGTCCAAGGGTGCCCTCCTGCTCCACCGCTCTTCTGCCAGTCACCCCATCACCTCCAGCAGGTCAGACCAAGGAGGGTGCACCTGCATCTGTGCAGGAGAGCCTTAGCAAACCGGAGCCCTCTAGGCTTTGGACCACTAGAGGACAACCCCCAAAGCCATCACAGTCAACAGAGCACAGCAGTCAGCAGGCTGCCTCCACCTCAGTTGTGGATGTCAGAGCTACACCTACAAATAGTAATAGCAAAAGAAAGATAAAGAAGTTTTGAAGGGACACAGGTGACATGGATGTACAACAATTGTATATACTTTGGGCACTTGTAAATATATGTTCACTTGCACTGTTTGGAAGGTCCTGGATTCCATCTTGCTGCTAGTTGCTTCGATGGTTGTGGGCATTTAAGTGCGTGGAATTTGAGCCACATCAGAGTCCGATACTGAATTCCAATGGATTCAGTGCTCTCACATTATCAACATAGTGAGTACTCAATAATCCCACATGCGCATGATTAAACACAGGCCATCATTTGTGAGTGTGCAGCCTGGGCACACATCATGCAATCCATTACTTGAAGCTCACCACATTCTGAGCTTTGAAAATGATGTCTGCGTAGAGTGTTCAGTGAGGTCATTGCATCTCCTGCTGCTGTTGCCCTGATGTGAGATGTGGGTGGATGCAAGGAGCACTCAAGGGGAGTTAAATCTGCTATGTGAATGGCAAGGAACACTAGATGCAGTTTCAGGGCTCAGAGAGTGAAGCTTTACATTGTCTTCTTAACAGTAGAAAACCAGAGGCTGCCCTAGATGTTTGGAGAAAGCTGTGGTGGGCACATTCAATCATTAAATGCTTTGCTTGTTGATTTGTTATTCTGAGCTAACATGGAGATGAAGGTTTCAAGTAGGGAGACAACAGGAAAGTTAGCCTTGACTGCAAGAAGGATTGAGTATAGGATTTAAAAAGGTGTTTGTGCAGTTGACTGAAGTATTTCTGAGACCTCACATGGAGGTTTGTTTGCCCTGCTTGTCTCATTATCAAGGGTTGCAGTAGACCTTGCATGAAGGAATTGCAACCAAAGTTCATCAGATCTCATTGAAGGACCAGGTCTTAGTCCATGAGGTGAGAGAGAGCAAAATGGGCCTATGTGCTGGGCCGTGCCGAGGACTGTGAGGCTATCCATGTGAAGCATCAGCAGCTCTAACAGGGCTCTGCAGGATCCAGGCAAGAAAGATACTTACCTTGGCTGGAATTTCCACAATGACGGATCACAGTCTTGCACTATTATTAAGGCCATCTAAGACTGGGAGCATGGTTCTCATCCAGTTGCCTCAATTATTAGGGCATCCCTTTGGTCAGCCAATTGTGCTCACCTTGAACTCCATCCATCCTAAAAGACCCTCCTCCCACTTTGAGCTATCGCAGTTTCAGAGTGATAGCACTGCATAGCTGAGAACACCAAAATGGTATACAACACATTTGAGACTTGCTCCACCACCTTCCACACTCACCCATCAACTTGCCCCAATCCCCTTGACCCACCCATTATAACCATTCCTCTCCTCTCTGTCACCCTTGAACCTCCCCATTAGCCTTGCAGCTTTAACCTTCGCCCTCACATACTTTCTCTCCCCTTTGAGCCTATAGCATTACCATCCTGACCCTTGTTATCTGAGCCACCTGTTTTGTTCATTTCCATGACCACCGCCATCCCTTAAAAACCTTCAGCTAGCCAACTATTAACATGGATCTGCCACCCTACCACGTCCCGCTCCCCCACACAGTCCCCTCTGCTGTCCAGTACCTACAGTTCAACCCCCAGGACCACACCTTAGACAGAACCCAACCTCTAGAAGCATCTGTCTCTCACCATCCCTGCCCAGAAACTCACTCACCCACCCAACCACAGGGCCCTCAGGCCAAAAAAGCATTTCCCTACCCTCCACCCCACATTGCTGTACCCTTGCACTCACTCGCTGCCTCTCTTCCTGCCCCAGACATCCCCAGTGAGCCTTCCTGCCTTCCACCCTTAGCCTGCCTCCTATGACCTGCTTCCTCTTTACCCTTCCACTCTTAGATTGCTTGCTGTGCCCAGGCTTTTGCACAGTTTGGCTTACCAACACCCTAACTGAGTCAAAAGGCTGAGATTTGTGAGCATTCCCCGAGAAGGCCAAAGCAGCATCTACTCAGCTCAAAGTCATGGAAGACATCAAGTTCGCTAGGTGCATGGCACTTATGTACAATCGTTATTTCTCGCTGGTGGGGAACTTAATTAGGAGGGGGAGCTTAATTTGGAGGAGGATCTTAGTTCCGTAACTTAATTCCATTGCTCATCGAGAATCTCAACCCACCTTTAACCTGCCTTTAAAGTCCCAAGAACTAAATTTCTAAAGTTTATTCTGCTATCAGGAAACTGAGTTTTGGCATCCCGCCACATTAAGTTCCTCCGCCTGCCAGGCTTTCCGCTGCTGGCAGGACCGGATGATTCTGCCCTGGATAGTGAGACTTGAACCAGCAAACTTCTGAATCAGAGGCAAGATTGCTACCACTAATGTCTATAAAAATGCTGTGTGTTCAGCTCATCTACATGCAAGGGGCAATAAGGGTTAGACTGGCTCAAGGCAGCTAGGAAGTAGCCACGCAAAACACAAATCTGTCCGCCAGCGAGGAGACACTGGCCAGTGACTTATAGAGGATGAAGGCCTATTTTCACCAATGGCAACTTGGACCAAGCACACAAAAGACACACGTTACTTCAATACGCCACTTCAACATCCATCAAGGAACACAAGCACTGAAATTCTCCATTTACAACACTGAGGTAAATGGAGCCAAGAGCATTTCCTGCTTAGGAATCATGCTCGATCATGTAGACAGCATCTCCAGAGCCTCAGGGGCAAGTTAAAGAATATCATCAACCAGATTCAGAAACTTGCCAAATCCATGCAAACCCTCCAAACAGCAACACCTGTCCTGCTGTGCTCTGCAGCAGAATCGCATGATCCAGCATGCTTATCTAGTCTGCTTGTCAAATCTATTGATGTCCAGCTGAAATCTACCATGAGAATTATCACTGGCATGCCCTTACCGACACCAACAACTTGGCTGCCTCTGCCTTGCAAACATTGCCCTACTACACCGACCTTGCAGATATGCAGTCACCAGAGATTACAACACTTACGTCAGCAAAGACATGCCTGTCCAGGACCTAACACTAACCTACCTCAAATGTAGTAAGCCAGTTTGTACTGTCACCAATGCCTTTCTATTATCCCTCCTCAGCCTTGATGACTGATGACAAAATGCTTGGAAAAACTGTGTCATGCCAAATGGCTTCCTTATAGAGCACTTGACAGATCAAACCTTCCTCACAAACAGCGGACAACCATCAATCACCTCAGAGCTAATCATGGTAGATGATGCCACCTTCTCTAGAGATGGAAGATTAAAGCATTCCTAAATTCTCCCTTGACAGTCCTGATCCTGTGTCCTTTCGTTCTGTTGTCCTAATGTATTTGACAATTCCGTTGGAGTTTTACTTTCTCCCATTAAGTATCTTCCGTCTGAATTAGGTTTTGTATTAGATATCTGTTTTTGATGCTGAAAAGCTCCAGATTATTGGGTTATTCCCATAACTCTCTGCATGTCAGGGCCACGATGTTAGGACCGCATGAGGATACTGAGCCAGTGTATGTCACCAGAGCACCCGCTACAGCATGTTTTGACTTCTGAGAGGTGGCCTCCTAATTAGCTGCCCCTGTGTTTGATGCCCACTTTAGGATGGCATGTGGGTTCCTGAAGTGGGTGGCCCAATCAGAGGGCCCCGCAGCATGGGATGACCAGCAGCCCCACTGGAAGAGGTGTCTAATGCTGAGGCAGAAAGGCGAATGCAAGGGCATCTCAATATGGAGATGCTAACGGACATCTTCCACAAATTTGAGAGTGAAGTGGGCCACAACTGGTAGGACCAGTGGAGCAGAGGGGATATCCCTTCACAGGGTTCATTTTGGTCACAGCTGTGGCCTTTCATCTTGGTGGCTCCTTCCTTGGGGCTTGGTGCCTCAATTGGAACTGTACAAAGAAGTTTGGGGGCGGCTTGACCAAGACACTGTTCAGCCCCACTGGCAGTTTGAAATTGATTTGGTTAACAATACTCCCCAATGTTCTATCCATCTTGTTTATTGCTAGCCCACATTGTTTAGTTCTGGTGAGGGACAAGACAATGAACAGCCTTGAATTACTTATAGCTTTTCCCTTCACAAATTCTATTCACTTGTGGACTACAGCAGCCTCTTATTCAAAATTCCAAAATGCAGTATGTTCTATCTTTTGTCTATTTTTATTTTAGAATTATAGAGAAGTTATTTGCCACTGATCAGCTTAGATCAAGCTCACCTTGTATGATAATAATAAAGACAATCCTGTCTCGTTTCACATCATCTATGAATTTAACTAACTTGTACATAGATTGCAATTCCATCTCATTTATGAAATTGGAAGTGTACCAGCAGGAACCCCCAGGACATTTCTCACTGTTACAATCCTTACCCTTACCAATATCTTTTAACGAGTTTCTAATTTACATTCATATGTAGCTCTTTATTTTGACAGTTATAAAGGAATCTTTTGTGTAGTTTCATTGTAGTTTTATAAAATTCCTTTGACAAAGTGATATGGCTTCCCCTTCAACAATGTGGGATATTGCCTCCTTGAAATTCATCAAGCAACATTTCTTCTTCCAAAGCAATATTGGTTGTCAGACCTTAGATTATTTTCATATTGTACTCTTTCACTTATTATTGAGTGCTGATTTGATTATATTTCTTCTTATGAAGGTCAGGTTAATGGAGCAAAGAGGATGATGATGCCTTGTTCTGTTTGGTAGTACACAAAATTGAGTATTGCTGAAAAACAAGACATGCTGTCAAAGCTTATTGTCATGCGCTCATCAGGACAGATTCACAAGAATACCAATTGTAAAGGGAACAAGAATTTATGCTGCATGAGAAGAGAGTGCTGATTGGTTGGCAAGTGGACTCTGATTGGTAAAGGTGTTGTTGTGGAGAATGCAACAGGGAACAGTTAACTGCCAAGCTTTTGTTTAAATTGAAACCAGGCAGGTCAGCCTTGATTGGTCAGGACATTGTCCTGGGAAATAAATGAGGGAATGGTTGCTCCCCCCCCCAACCCACAAATGTCTATTTAGTTGTAAAAGGCACAATGCGTGGACATGCTCCTTCTGTCTGCTAAGGACAGGGCCTTGTGTGTGAATATATGTACTTCTAGCACATGTAAGTGAACCCTGCAAGGCCAGTTGATAATCTTAAATTGGTTGTCAGTGTAATTCTTAGCACAGTCAGGCTTGTTTAGCAAGTGCTGTCCAATCACAGAATCACATCTAATGTTGGACACTATGTTTTGAGTTTTGCAAGCACAGGCAGGTTGGATATGGTCAATATATTGCCTGTTGTGAAAAGCCGAAGGGACATGGTATTTGATATGATCTGCCAGTCATTGGGACATAGGGCGTACATACACCGGCATTGAAATTCATATACCACATTACTCATTACTATGATAGGCAGAATGTCTATGGTAGCATTCTGTTAGTGGGTAATACCACTCGTGTAGCTACTGCATAGTAGCAGTGTGAAACGACTAGCTTGACCTGTTGTTCAAATTTTTGGTGTCCTTTGAGGTAGACCCGGCATTTTTTAGGACCAAAGTGGTGGCCTTAGGTCTGTTCTTGAGTTTGTGCAATATACAGCAAGCAATGATTATTTCCAAGTCAGGACAATGAGTAGCTTGGAGGGGAACCTCCAGGTGGTGGTGTTCCCATGCATCTGCTGCCCTTGTCCTTCTAGATGATAGTGGCCATGGATTTGAAAGGTGCTGTCTAAGGAGGCTTGGTGAGTTCTTGCAATTCATCTTGTAGATGTTACACACTGCTGCCACGGTGCATCGGTGGTGGAGGAAGTGAATGTATGTGGATGGAGTGCCAATCATGCAAGCTACTCTGTCCTGGATGGTGCCAAGCTTCTTGAGTGTTGTTGGAGCTGCACTCATGCAGTCAAAAGGAGAGTATTCCATCACATGCCAGACTTGTGGCTTGTAGACTGTGCACACGGTTTGGGGAGTCAGGACACGAATTACTCGCCGCAGGATTCCTCGGACCTGCTTTTGTAGCCACAGTATTTACATGGCTAGTCCAGTTCAGTTTCTGGTCAATGGCCACCCCCAGGATGTTGAAAGTGGGGGATTCAACAATGGTAATGTCATTGAATGTCAAGGGGTCTTAGTTTTATTCCCTCTTGTTGGAGATGGTCATTGCCTGGCACTTGTGTGGCATGAATGTTACTTGCTACTTGTCCGTCCAAGCCTCGATATTGTCCAGGTCTTGTTGCATTTGCATGTGGAGTGCTTCAGAATCTGAGGAGTTGCGAATGGTGCTGATCATTGTGCAATCATCAGCGAACAATCCCACTTCCAACCTTATGATGGAAGGAAGATCATTGATGAAGCAATTGAAGATGGTTAGGCCTAGGAAACTACCCTGAGGAACTCCTGCAGTGATGTCCTGGAACTGAGATAATTGACCTCCAACAACCACAATAATTTTCCTTTGTGCTAGGTATGACTCCAACCAGCAGAGAGTTTTCCCCTGATTTCCACTGACTCCAGTTTTACCAGGGCTCCTTGATGCCACATTTGGTCAAGTACTGCATTGACGTTGAGTACAGTCACTCTCACCACACCTCTGGAGTTCAGCTCTTTTGTCCATGTTTGAACAAAGGCTGTAATGAGTTCAGGAGCTGAGTGGCCCTGGCGGAACCCAAACCGAGCATCAGTGAGCAGGTTATTGCAAAGCAAGTGCAGTTTCATAGCACTGTCGTTGACCCCTGCCATCAGTTTACTGATAATTGAGAGTTGACTGATGGGGCAGTAATTGGCCAGGCTGGATTTGTCCTGCTTTTTGTGCACAGGACATATCTGGGCAATTTTTCACATTGCTGGGTAGATGCCGGTGTTGTAACTATACTGGAACAGCTTAGCTAGAGGTGCAGTAAGTTCTGGAGCACAAGTCTTCAGTACTATTGCTGGAATGTTGTTAGGACCCATAGCCTTTGCACTATCCAGTGTCCTCACCTGTTTCTTGTTATCATGTGGAGTGAATAGAATTGGCTGAAAATTTGCATCTGTGATGCTGGGGACTTCCGGAGGAGGCTGAGATGGATCATCTTCTCTACACATGGCTGAAGATTGTTGCAAATGCTTCAGCCTTATCATTTGTACTGATGATCTGACTCCCCCATCATTGAGGATGGGGATATTTGTGGAGGCTCCTTCTCCAGTGAGTTGTTTAATTGTCCACCACCATTCATGGCTGCATGTGGCAGAACTGCAGAGCTTAGATCTGATGCATTAGCTGTGGAATCATTTATCTTTATCACTTGTTAGTCATGCTGTTTGGCACATGAGCAGTCCTGGGTTATAGGTTCACCAGGTTGACACTTCATTTTTAGGTATGCCTTGTGCTGCTCCTGGCATGTCTTCTTGCATTCTTCATTGAACCAGAATTGATCCACTGACTTGGTGGTAATGGTTGAGTGGGGGATATGCCGGGCCATGAGATTACAGATTGTGGATGAGCACAATTCTGCTGCTGCTGATGGCCCACAATGCCTCATGGATGCCCAGCCTTGAGTTGTTAGATCTGATCGAAATCTATCCCACTTCGCATGGTGGTAGTGCCACACAACACAATGGAGGGTATCCTCAATGTGAATGCAGGACTTCATCTCCACAATGACTGTGCCATTGTCACTCCTACTGATGCTGTCATGGGTCAATGCACCTGTGGCAGGCAGGTTGATGAGGGTGAGGTCAGGTATTTTTTCCCTCTTGTTGGTTCCCTCACCACTTGCCACAGACCCAGTCTAGCAGCTCTATCCTTTACAACTTGGCCAGCTCAGTCAGTAGTGGTGCTACCGAGCCATACTTGGTGATAGACATTGAAGTTGCCCACCCAGAGTACATGCCCTTGCCATCTCAATGCTTTCCTCAAGTGGCATTCAACATGGAGGAGTACTGGTTCATCAGCAGAGTGGGGCAGAGGGGTTGTGGGAGGAAGTGGTACGTCACCTTCAGCAGGATGTTTCCTTGCCCATGTTTGACCTGATGCCATGAGACCTCATGGGGTCCAGAATCAATATTGAGGACTCCCAGGGCAACTCCCTCCCGCCTATATACAACTATGCCGCCACCTCTGCTGGGTCTGTCTTACCGATGGGACAGGACATACCCAGGGATGGTGATGATGGTGTCTGGGATATTATCTGTTAGGTATAATTCCTGGAAGATGACTATGTCAGGTTATTGCTTGACTAGTCTGTGGGACAGCTCTCCCAATTTTGGTACTAGCTCCCAGATGTTAGTAAAGAGGACTTTGCAGGGCCAAGAGGGCTGAGATTGCTGTTGTCCTTTCCAGTGCCTAGGTCGATACCAGGTGGTTCATCATTCGTTTTTGACTTTTTAGTGGTTTGATGCAATGGACTGGCTTGCTAGGCCATTTCAGAGGGCACTTAAGAGTCAACTACATTGCTGTGGTTCTGGAGTTACATCTAAGACAGATCAGGTAAGGACGGCAGCTTTCCTTCCTTGAAGGACATTAGTGAACCAGATGGGCTTTTGGGACAATCAACAATGGTTTCATGGTCATCATTCGACTTCTAATTCCTTATTTTTATTGGATTCAAATTTCAACATGTGCTGTGGTGGGATTTTGAACCCAAGTCCCCAGAGAATTTTTCTGGGTCTCTGGATTACTTATCCAGTGACAATACCACTATACCATCACCTCCCCAGGATGTACCTTGGCTTCCCTGTTTCCTACATTATCTCAGTGACTATACTTGAAAAGTATTTTGTTGGCTGTACAGCTCTTTGGAACATCCTGAAGTTGTGAGAGATGCCATGTATATGCAAATTCCTTCCTTCTTTCCCAAAGATGCATTGTTAATGCTACCTGGGGGCTATTGAGCACAATTTACACCATGAAACCTCACTCAAACGCATAACAGCCTTCCTAGCACAAATAGTAAGGGCCAGGGTTAAAATACTATCTAATTGGAAGCCCTGGCATTCCTACAGTGATTCAGCTCCCCATGTCCTCCAACTCCCTCAGCCACCCTTCACTGCCATTTTAACTGTTGAGATTCTGACATTAAGGAGGCCAGCCACCTGGGACCTAATTCAAATTTGTAAGTCAAGGCTGAATGGCATCATTGCTGCTGTAATGTGATTTTAACTTAAAATTGAACGCAGCTGTAGGGGACCAAATCCACTGACTGAATTTGACAGGAGACATCAGACTGGCCAGAAGGGGCCATGGCAACCAAGCATTTTTCAGATTTGTGTTTGGTTTTGTTGTGGGCTAGAAAGAGCCAGTGTCCTATTCAATTTCAATTTCAACTGGAACAAACACAAGTGTGATGGCTACAACAACAACTTGCAAGTTGCAAGGTCATGCCTTTAATGCAGTAAAACGCCTCAAGCTGCTTCATAGGAGCTTTAACAAACAAAATTTGACACCATGTTACGCAGGGGGGCATTATGACAGGTGACTTAAAGCTTGGTGTTAGGCTGTGTCTAAAAGGGGAGAAAAGTAAAAAAGCACAGAGGTTTGGGGGTGGGGAGAGA
This sequence comes from Carcharodon carcharias, assembly GCF_017639515.1. Classification (NCBI taxonomy): domain Eukaryota; kingdom Metazoa; phylum Chordata; class Chondrichthyes; order Lamniformes; family Lamnidae; genus Carcharodon; species Carcharodon carcharias. The sequence continues at coordinate 199,842,588 of NC_054469.1, forward strand.
TTTCCAGAGCTTGGGGTCAAGGCAGCGAGGAAAACTTGCATTTACCTCTTCAACATAGCAAAGTACCCTGGAATGCTTCACAGGAATGACACATTGATCAAAATTTGGCATGGATCCCCACCTCCCAACCCCTCAGGAAGATGTCAGGACAGGGAACCAAAACAGGTAGGTTTTGATGGGCGTCCAATTAAAGGAGGAGAGAGGAGTAGAGGGGCATAGAGATTTAGGGAGCGAATTCCAAAGCTTAGGGCCTAGGCAACTGAAAGAATGGCAGCTTATGTTCAAGCAAAGGAAATTGAGAATAGCCAAGAGGCCAGAATTGGAGGACCCCAGGTATCTTGGAAGGTCATAGAGCTGTAGGAGATTACAGAGATAGGGAGGGATGAAAGCAGAGAGCGATTTTTAAACAAGGATGAGACATTATCAGATAGAGATCAAATGTAGTTCAGCAAGCGCAAAAGAAAATTGACTTCTGTATAGCAATATAGCTTAAACACTAAAAATGACAGTTACTAATGTATGGGAAATACCAGTTTTTATTTCCCCAGTGCCAAGAGAGATTGTTTGTTTCATCTCCAGTGGGAATTATACCAACCTTAAAATTTAATCTGCTAGGTATGAGAATGTGAGATTGGAGAAATTACATGCAAAAGATGTCAAACATGCACATTGTTATGCCATCAGGATATTCAAGTATATGAATATGAAGTAGATTTGCAATGTTACATGTGCAAGATAAGTTGATGCTTGCAAACATTTACTACTCTTGCTGTCTGACAGCAAAGCTGGTCATGTCAGAGGAGAATTATCATTGAACGGTCTCAACAACTCAGCTGGGAATCTGTATCATTTCTGGGCCATGTTCAAATAATTGCTGAAAAATATTCAATATGTTTTAGGCACATCAAATCTCACTTTGCTGCACACAATTGCTTTATTAAAGTGTCTTTTGCTTCTTTGATATGCTGCACATAGTAACCTATTATAAGCAATGAGAAGTGATATATTTTGCTAGGAAGAATGAGGTCCTGATGACTTCATCCTAAGGTCTTAAAATAAGGAGCTGCTGAGATAGTAGATGCATTTGTTTTAATTTTCCAAAATTTCCTAGATACTGAAAGATCCATCAAATGGAAAATAGTGAACGTAGCTCCTCTATTCAAGAATGGAGGCAGATAGAAAGCAGGAGACTACAGGCCAATAGCCCAGCATCTGTGGTAGGGAAAATGCTAGAATCTATTGTTAACATAATCTATTAATACAGCAGCACGCTGAGAAAATCTTAATGCAATCAGGCAGTCCCAATATGGTTTTGTGAAAGGGAAATCATTCTTTATGAATTTATTACAGTTGTTTGAGGAAGCAGCAAGCAACATGGCTAAAGGGGAACCTGTTGATGTGGTGTATTTGGATTTCCAAAAGGCATTTGACAAGGTGCAGATCAGAAGTTACAATACAAAATAACAGCTCATGGGGTAGGTGGTAACATATTGACATGGATAGAGGATTGGTTGGCTAACAGGAAACAGAGTAGGGATAAATGGGTTATTTTCAGGTTGGCAAGATGTGACCAGTGGAATGCCATAGGGGGCCTCAACTATTTACAATCTATATCAATGACTTGCATGAAAGGATTGAATTTGTGGTTGCTAAACTTGCTGTTGACTCAAGGACAGGTAGGACAATAAGTTGTGAAGAGGACATAAGGAGTCTGCAAAGGGATATAGATAGGTTAAGTGAATGAACAAAACATTTGGCAGATGGAGTATAATGTGGGAAAATGTGAACTTGTCCACTTTGGCAGGAAGAATGGAAAAGCAGATATTATTAAATTGAAAGAGATTGCAGAACTCTGCAGTACAAAGGGATCTGGGTGCCCTGTACATGAATGACAAAAAGTTAGTATGCAGGGGCAGCAAGTGATTAGAAAGGTGAACGTGATGCTATCATTTATTACAAGGGCGATGGAACATAAAAGTAGGGAAGTTGCACTACAACTGTACAGCTGTACAGACCACATCTGGAGTATTGCATGCAGTTTTGGTCTTCTTATTTAAGGATCAATTTAACTGCATTAGAAGCAGTGCAGAGGAAATTTACTCTACTGATCCCTGAGATGAAAGGGTTGTCTTATGAGGAAGGTTGGACAGGTTGGGCCTGTATCCATTGGAGTTTAGAAGGATGAGAGGTGATCTTTTGAAAGTGTAAGATTCTGAGGGGACTTGACAGGGTGGATGCTGAAAAGATGTTTCCCTGTGTGGGAGAGACTAGAACTAGGGAATGCTGTTTAAAAATAAGGGCTCTCCCAAATAAGGTGAAGATGAGGACAATTTTTTCTCTCAGTGGATCATTAGTCTGTGGAATTTTCTTCCCCATGAGCAGTGGAAGCAGGGTTATTGAGTATGTTTAAGGCTGAGTTAGACAGATTCTTGGCTGATAAGGGAGTCAAAGGTATTGGGGGCTGACAGGAAAATGGAAGTCACGATCAGATCAGCTATGATCTTATCAAGTGGCAGAGCAGGCTCGAGAGGCAGAATGGCCTACTCCTGCTCTTAATTTGTGTGTTTGTATGAGGGGAGGTAATGTAAAATGAAGAGTACAATTATAAAGGGGTGCAGAATCAGAGAGGCCTGGGGGTATATGTACAAAAATCGTTGAAGGTGGCAGGACAGGCTGAGAAGCTGGTTAAAGGGAAACAAGATACTGGGCTTTACAAATAGAGGCATAGAGAACAAAAGGAAGGAAGCTATAGTGAACCATTATAAAACCCTAGTTTGGCCTCAAATGGAGGAATGGCAGGTTAGAATGTGGAGAGGCAGTAAAATTCAGGGGAGCCACGTGAGGAGGACTCCCTGCACAATCCAGCCATTTTACCAGGAACAGGAAGATGGGTGGCTTGTCTGAGCACTGACTGGAGACCTATTAATTAGCTGCCACTGGGAAGATTGTCCTACCCGTTCGCGCAGGCTCAGGGCCCACACATGGTCCCAATGCCAGGATTAACCTCATGTGAGAAAACCCCAGTCAGTGTGTCCGCTCCTGGACACTGCACTTTAGGAAGAATGTGAAGGCATTAGAGGAGGTGCAGAAAAGCTTTATAAGAATGGTTCTAGGGATGATGGACTTCAGTTATGTAGATAGATTGAATAAGCTGAGGCTCATTTCCTTAGAGCGGAGAAGGTTAAGAGGAGACTTGATAGACGGTTCAAAATCATGAGTTTAGTATAAAGGGTAAACAGAATGGATAGATATGCTAATGTATGATGTAGATGATGATGTATGACTGACATCAGTCAGTCACGTGTTAGATTCTCAAGAGAGAGGTTGGAACACCATCCTCGGGAGCAACATGCCTACTTTGTAACCTGTTTAGATGTAGTACTAATAAACAAGTGTTAAATAAGTACCAGAGTATGACTACAGTAACCAAGTACCACATTTAGAGTCCACAGATAAGAAGAACCATCCCAGAACATGGTGGGAGCAGCGGCGACATTGATGTAAAAAATACATTGGTGTTACTGATGGATCCACAGAGTGAAGAAAAAACATGACAGCAGCTTGTACTTACTACTCAATGGAAGGAGGAAGCAAACTGAAGAGAGGTAACAATGACCATTCCCAGTGAGCAGTCCCTGCCCCTACTCCACCCGTTTGACTGTGTTGAGGGCCCGCAGAGGGGCCAGAAGGGAGAGTTATCAAAACACCATTTCCTTTGATATCGAGCAGCATTGGGCCTTCACGTTAAGGAGAAGAAGCATCAAGTCAGTTCCTTTCTTTATGCTGTAGGTCCATTAGCAGACAACATTCTCCTGAGCCAGACGGTGGAGGGGATCACCCTGGATTTTGAAACCATTCTCAAAGCCTATGACATCTATTTTAGCCCAAAGTGAAACTTAGTAATCAAATGAGCTTATTTTAACCAAAGGTCCCAACAACCTGGGGGATTGATTGAATTATTTCTCACCAACCCATATCACCAATCTTGCGTATATGGGGTGCTGAAGCATAAGCTAATCTGTGATCACATTGTTGTGGGCACCTGAGGCCAAAAACTCTCTGACTTTCTGCAGACCATAGATCACCTTACTTTAAGTCAGATGGTCTAGTACGCGAGGCAGACCGAGCTTAGAGAATTTCACTGGGCTATAATTCGGCACGACTCCAAAGCTTCACATGACTCTTTGAATGGGTAAGCCCACGGGCAGTGGCCCCACTCTATAAGAAAGCCCACCAATCCAGGAAAAATGGTGGTGGTGGGGGGGGGGGGGGGGGGGTGCGGTGTGCGGGGGGTGGGGGGAAGTTCCATACTGGCCTCTATTTTGAGATGCTTGCATTGTGGCACCACGAAACAACATAGATACCAGGACTGCCCAGCAGGTGGCACAGAATGCTTCCAGTGCAGCAAAACTGGACATTTTAAGCATTTCTGAAAGTCCAACAATATTAATCGAGGTTGAAGACAAGAAAATATTTATGGCCAAAGGACACCCAACAAATATCTGCAGCTCACCGGCCTGATTTAAATGAGGCCTAAGATCTTATTTCAGTTCAGTTCGGTCTCTGACTACCTGTATCAGTGCAGGGAGAAGTTCCCTGTGCCCAACTTCTAAGCCCAAGTTTCTTTGGGGAAACTCATTCCTTGCAGTTCAAGCAGTTCAGGTTTGTGTGGCCTGTATCTTTAACTGAGCACTGAGTAATAATAGAATGTAGAGAAAAATCAGAGTACTGAAACACATGTATATCACATAAATTACTCATTAACAACTTGGTGACTTCATTGTTCTTGAACAGATGTCACTGCCCTTTAAGGAGGTTGCCACACATGGTCAGTTTGTAGAATTGCCAGATATAGCTGTTTGGAAAGTCTGTCAAAAAGGTTCTACGGCCCCAGTCTCAATTCCTGTTCAGTGCTACCTTTTGCAATGTACTTATTGGGGGGGAGGTGTTCAATTTGTAATTATTGTGAAAGCAATGCACATAATGTTACTGAAATGTTATCATTCAGGCCACATGATTACAAATGTTACACAGAAGTTTCTTATATTCGTATGTAATGTATTTACAGATAATGTCCCTGATTCTACCATCACCATCCCTGGGTATGTCCGTCCCACCGGCAGAACAGATCCAGCAGAGGTGGCGGCACAGTGGTTTACAGTCGGGAGGAAGTTGCCCTGGGAGTCCTGAACATTCACTCCAGACCCCATGAAGTCTCTTGGCATCAGGTCAAACACGGGCAAGGAAACCTCCTGCTGATTACCACATACAACCCTCCCTTGGCTGATGAATCAGTACATCACTTGGAGGAAGCACTGAGGGTGGAAAGGGCGCGGAATGTTCTCTGGGTGGGAGGCTTCAATGTCCATCACCAAGAGTGGCTCGGTAGCACCACTACTGACTGAGCTGGCCGAGTCCTAAATGACATAGCTACTAGACTGGGTCTGCGGCAGATAGTGAGGGAACCAACAAGAGGGAAAAATATACTTGACCTCATCCTCACCAACCTGCCTGCTGCAGATGCATCTGTCCATGACAGTATTGGTAGGAGTGACCACCGCACAGTCATTGTGGAGATGAAGTCCTGCATTCATATTGAGGATACCCTCCATCATGTTGTGCAGCACTACAACCATGCTAAGTGAGACAGATTTCGAACAGATCTAGCAACTCAAGGCTGGGCATCCATGAGGTGCTGTGGGCTATAAGCAGCAGCAGAATTGTTCTCAAACACAATCTATAATCTCATGGCCCGGCATAAGCCCCACTCTACCATTACCATCAAGCCAGGGGTTCAACACTGGTTCAACGAAGAGTGCAGGAGGGCATTCCAGAAGCAGCACCAGGCATACCTAAAAATGAAATGTTAACCTGGTGAACCTATAACACAGGACTACTTGCCAAACAGCATAAGCAGCAAGTGATAGACAGAGCGAAGCAATCCCACAACCAACGGATCAGATCCAAGCTCTGCAGTCCTGCCACATCCAGTCGTGAATGTGGTGGACAATTAAACAACTCACTGGAGGAGGAGGCTCCACAAATATCCCCATCCTCAATAATGAAGGAGCCCAGCACAGCAGTGCAAAAGATAAGGCTGAAGCATTTGCAACAATCTTCAGCCAGAAATACCAAGTGGATGATCCATCTCGGCCTCCTCCAGAGGTTCCCAGCATCACAGATGCCAGTCTTCAGCCAATTCTATTCACTCCACGTGATATCAAGAAGTGGCTGATGTAACTGGTTACTGCAAAGGCTATGGGGCCCTGACAACATTCCGGCAATAGTACTAAAGACGTGTGCTCTAGAACTTGCCATGCCCCTAGCCAAGCTATTCCAATACAGCTACAACACCGGCATCGACCAGGCTATGTGGAGAACTGCTCAGGTATGTCCTGTACAAAAAAAGCAGGACAAATCCAACCCAGCCAATTACCGCCCCATCAGTCTACTCTCCATCATCAGTAAAGTAATGGAAGGGGTCACCAACAGTGCTACCAAGTGGCACTTGCTTAGTAATAACCTGCTCACTGATGTCCAGTTTGGGTTCCGTCAGGGACACTCAGCTCCTGACCTCGTTGCAGTCTTGGTTCAAATATAGACAAAAGAGCTGAGGTGAGACTGAATGCCCTTGACATCAAGGCAGCATCTGACCGAGTGTGGTATCAAGGAGCCCTAGCAAAACTGGAGTCAGTGGGAATCAGGGGGAAAACTCTCTGCTGGTTGGAGTCATACTGAGCACAAAGCAAGATGGTTGTGGCTGTTAGAGGTCAATCATCTCAGCTCCAAGACATCACTGTAGGAGTTCCACAGGGTGGTGTCCTAGGCCCAAACACCTTCAGCTGCTTCATCAATGGTCTTCCTTCCATCATAAGGTCAGAAGTGGGGATGTTCACTTATAGTTGCACAATGTTCAGCACCATTCACGAATCCTCAGATACTGAACCAGTCCATGTCCAAATGCAGCAAGACCTGGACAATATCGAGGCTTGGGCTGACAAGTGGTAATTAACATTCGCACCACTCAAGTGTAAGGCAATAGCCATCTCCAACAAGAAAGAATCTAACCATCGCCCCTTGATGTTCAATGGCATTACCATCACTGAATCCCCCACTATCAACATCCTGGGTGTTACCATTGACCAGAAACTGAACTGGACTAGCCATATAAATATTGTGGCTACAAGAGCAGGTCAAAGGCTAGGAATTGTGCGATGAGTAACTCGCTTCCTGACTCCCCAAAGCCTGTCCACCATCTACAAGGCACAAGTCAGGAGTGTGATGGAATACTCCCCATTTGCCTGGATGAGTGCAGCTCCTACAACACTGAAGAAGCTGGACACCGTTCAGGACAAAGCAGCCCACTTGATTGGCATCACATCCTCAAACATTCACTCCCTCCACCACCAACACACAGTAGCAGCAGTGTGCACCAACTACAAGATGCACTGCAGGAATTCACCAAGGCTCCTTAGACAGCACCTTCCAAACCCACAACCACTACCACCTAGAAGGACAAGGGCAGAAGATAGATGGGACCAGTATCACCTGGAAGTTCCCCTCTAAGTCACTCACCATCCTGACTTGGGAATATATTCCTTCACTGTCGCTGGGTCAAAATCCTGGAACTCCCTTCCCAACTGCACTGTGGGTGTACCTACACCACATGGAATGCAGCAGTTTAAGAAGGCAGCTCACCACCACCTTCATAAGGGCAGGGATGGGCAATAAATGCTGGCCCAACAAGCGAAGCCCACATCCTATGAATGAATAAAAAAAATGTAAGAACATAAAGGAATGGGAGGAAAATTAGCCATTTGGATCTTTGAGTCCGCTTCACCATTCAATATGATCATGTTTGATCTTTTGCTATTTTCCCACACTGTCCCCATACCCTAAAATATCCTTAGTATTCAAAAATCTAGTGAGCTATATCTTGAACATACTCAATGACTGAGCATCCACTGCTCTCCGGGATAGCGAATTACAAAGATCTGAAACATTCTCCGTGAAGAAATTTCTCCTCATCACAGTCCTAAATGGCTGATCCTTTATTCTGTCATGACTGTTGCGCTTTAGAAGACAGTTATCTTTTGAAAAGTACCTTTAACTCAAAGTAAAAAAGAGAATTTGAGATCAACACCTCAGCTTTGAGATATGCCCATGTGATCCAGTTGCTATGGGGAGAGGAACAGAAACCCATTGAGGTGTGGTGGCAGTTTTAATACCTTTTCACAGTATCTCACAAAAAAAGGATAGCTGTTGTTTGAGATGCAGGAAGGAAGGAGCCACTGCTGTAAAAATGTAGGGACAATGGTTTTCATGTTGATGACCAAGCAGGATGCTGGTGAGAGTTCAGTTTCTTTTCAAAAGAAAGGGAACAGAACAGATGGAGCTCTTGAAGATTTGAGGAATGAGAGTCACCAGAGTGTGCCTTGCTGGTGGTAATTGTATCCAAGAAAATTCTGCCGGAGTGAGATGGTATAAGTTTTGACCTGGTGTGCTAGGTAAGGGTGAACCTCCATGGGAGAGCTGAGAGTGACAGTGGGATTATTCCTGTAATGCTACATATTTGCCAGAAGCATTTACAAAGTGAAAGGGCTTTGTAAGACATATTTTGGTTGTGTTTGTTAGTTAATGCAAAAATATTTCTTTTTAGTTTGATGTATTAATTGCCTGTGAATGAATGTTTGATTTTTGTTGACTTTATTTTGTTTGTTTCAGTAAAAGTCTTAAAACATGGAATCCTATCCTTCTGTTCTTTCTGTCGGTCTCTGGGAAATTCATCTCTCATATAAGTAGCGATCCCTACGGGGATCGTAACAATTTTGAGACAGTGACCCCCCTAGCTCCAGACTCCCCAGCTCAGGAGCTATCACCTCTCAATCGTCTAAACTCTAGAGAATAAATCCTAATCTACTCAAGTTCTCCTCATGCAACAATCCTTTCATCTCAGGAATCCACCTAGTGAACCTTCATTACTCTCCTTCCAAAGCAAGTGTATCCATCCTTAAGTAAGTAAGGATACTGTACACTGTAGCCCAGGCGTGGTCTTACCAAGGCCCTACACGATCACAGTAAGGCTTCTTCATAATTACGCTCCAATACTTTTGTATTAAATTTTAGCGTACCATTTGTTATTTTAATTTATTGCTGTACCTGCATGTTAACCTCCTGTAGATAAAAGCAAAATACTGCGGATGCTGGAAATCTGAAACAAAAATAAAAATAGCTGGAAAAACTCAGCAGGTCCGACAGCATCTGCAGAGAGGAACACAGTTAACGTTTCGAGTCCGTATGACTCTTTATCAGAACTGAGGAATTAGTTAACTTCCTGTGTTTAATGTACACGGACACCCAGGTCATAATGAATACCAATCCATTTTCCAGTCTCACACCCATTACAAAAAAATTCTGCTTATCTATTTTTCCTTCTAAAATGGATAACTTCCCATTTCTCCACAGGGCATTCTATTTGGCATGCTCTTGCCCACTGATTTAACCTGTCTGTATTCCTGTGCAGTCTCTTGGCATCCTCCTCACACCTTACTTTCCACCTGGCTTTATCATCAGCAAACTTGGATACATTACACTTAAACCTCTCATCCAAGTCATTGATATAGATTGTAAATAATTGAGGCCCAAGCACTGATCTTTGTAGTGCCGCATTAGTTACAGCCTGCCAATCTGAAAATGACCTGTTTATTCCTACTTTCTGTTGGAATTAGGTATGTTGGAACAATGGGCAGAATCTTCCAACGACAACGACAGTGAACATTGAGATGTTCGCCGCTGTTGCATTCTGCGACCTGTAGAAGTCCTGACTTGTGTACATGCAAGGTATTTACCTGGGAAGTTTAAACTTGCGATGGGTAGAATTGCGCTGCCTGAAACTCTACGAGGATTTCTCTGACAATGAGTTTAGTGTCGGAGACTTGGACTTGATACCCTAAAATCACCCAGATACTTACACCAGGATCCTGCTGCTGTTAATCTCAGGCATAGGACAGTGATTAACAGTGGGAGCTGTTATGGAAAAGGCTTAAAGAACAAGCCCCTGCACCACCAACACTACACACTGCACTCCCATATTCCTGGCAATGCTCATCTCCCCTCCACACCCCGGACACTGCTCACCTCCCTCCTGCACCCCCAACAGTACTCACCCTCCCTCCTTCACCCCCCCACAATCCTCACCCTCCCTTCTACATCCCCCCGACAATCCTCACCCTCCCTCCTTCACCCCCCGACAATACTCACCCTCCCTTCTTCACCCCTCGACAATCCTCACCCTTCCTCCTTCACACCCTGACAATGCTCACCCTGCCCTCTTCACACCCTGACAATGCTCACCCTGCCCTCTTCACACCCTGAAAATGCTCACCCTGCCCTCTTCACACCCTGACAATGCTCACCCTACCCTCTTCACACCCTGACAATACTCACCCTCCCTCCTTCACACCATGATAATAATCACCCTCCCTCCTTCACCCCCGTAACAATACTCACCCTCCCTTCTTCACCCCCCGACAATCCTCACCCTCCCTCCTTCACGCCCGACAATGCTCACCCTCCCTCCTTCACGCCTGACAATGCTCACCCTCCCTCCTTCACACCCTAACAATGCTCACCCTGCCCTCTTCACACCCTGACAATGCTCACCCTCCCTCCTTCACCTCTGGACACTAATCACCTCTCTACTCATAGAGTCTTGGAGCCATAGAGGTCTACAGCACAGAAAAAGGCCCTTCGGCCTATCGAGTCTGTGCTGGCCAAATAAGTACCTAACTATTCTAATCCCATTTTCCAGCACTAGGCCCATAGCCTTGTATGCCATGGCATCACAAGTGCACATCCAAATGCTCTTAAAAGAGGGTATCTGCCTCTGCCACCCTTTCAGGCAGTGAGCTCCAGATTCTCACCACCCTCTGGGTGAAAAAATTCTTCTTCACAACCCCTCTAAACCTCCTGCCCCTTACCTTAAATCTATGCCCCCTGGTTATTGATCCCTCCACCAAGGGGACGTGTTCCTTCCTGTCTACCCTATCTATGCCCCTCATAATCTTATACACCTCAATCCTGTCCCCCCTCAATCTCATCTGCTCCAGGGAAAATAGTCCCAGTCTATCCAATCTCTCCTTATAACTAAAACTCTCCAGCCCAGGCAACATCCTGGTAAATCTCCTCTGCACTCTCTCTAGTGCAATCACATCCTTCCTATAATGTGGATTCCAGAACTGATTGCAATACTATAGCTGTGGCCTAACCAGCATTTTATATAGTTCCAGCATAACCTCCATGCTCTTATATTCTATGCCTCGGCTAATAAAGGCAAATATCCCATGTCTTGGTAACCACCTTAGCTACCTGTACCGCTACCTTAAGGGACCGGTGGACGTGCACACCAAAGTTCCTCTGATCCTCAGTACTTCCCAGGGTCCTACCTCCTGCATCCCCAACAATACTCATCCTTCCTCCTTCACCCCCACCCACCCCCCCCCCTCCACCAAATCTCCCCCCCCCCACCCCCCCCCACCCCCCGCCCCCCCCCCCCCCCCCCCCCCCCCCCCCACTAACCAACAATGCTCACCCTGTCACCCCCAAATAGCACTATCCCTCCTGGTTCACCTTCCATTCTTCATCTGCCTAAAATTACTCATCCCACCTCTCGCACTCCCTGACAATGCTGATCCTTCTGAAATCAGCTGGACAGGAACCAAGGATTCCAGAAGATGAGCCAGTAGGTGGGGTGAAGGGTATGGGTGGGCATTATCAGTGGATCGGCAGGGTGGTTGAGCTGTGTCAAAGGGAGCAGAAGGAAGAGTGAGCAGGGAGAGGGTTTGCAGGGGAGGGGTTGAGCATTGTTGGGGAGTGTGGGAGGGGGGGGTGAGCTGAGTCGGGATGGGGGATGAGGGACAGTGGGTGAGCCGGGAGGTACATGTGGAGGGGGAGCTGTCTCAGTGCATATGTTGGGGGGAGCAGATTCTGGGGCAAGGCTGAGCAGTGTCTGGGTTGACAGGCCGATTTAAACACTCTGCAAGTCAATGAACTAAAGACAGACCTTAAGGCTGGGTATTCAGTTCATGACAAGAAAGGGGCTTTGGCTTTTTATCCATTGCACCAAAAGCCTCTCCAGGCTGCAAGATCCAAAGGTTGCAACATAAGATGGAATGTGGGTAGTTTTAAACGTAGTCAACAGTTTGAGCTCCTGCTCCGTGACTCACTGCAATATCTGAGCCTTTAAACTTACTTGCCACTTGATTTGACAACTAATATCATTTCACATCCTTAATGTAATAAAAAATCCCAAGGTACGCCAAGTCACATAAGGAGATATTAGGTCCGATGGCCATAAGTTTGGTCTAAGTTTGGTAAGTTTTAAGGGTTGTCTTAAAGGAGGAAAGCGAGGTAGAGAGGCGTAGGGAGGGTTTTCCTGAGCATGGAGCCTTGGCAATTGAAGGCGCAGCCACCTATTGTGGAACAAGTAAAATCAGGGACAGACAAAAGGTCAGAATTAGGGCAGCACCGATATCTTGGAGGAGTGTAGGGCAGGAGATTACAGAGACAGGGAGGGGCAAAGCCATAGGGTCATAGACAATCCAGCCATTTGTGCCTGCGCCAGCTCTTTAAAAGAGCCATTTTATTGGTTCCACTCCCCTGCTCTTTCCCCACAGCCCTGCAATTTTATTTCCCCTTTTCAGGTATATACCTAATTCTTTTTAAAAAGTTACTATCAAATCTGCTTCCCCTACCCTTTCAGGCCATACTTCTCCGATTATAACAAACCATGCTTAAAAAAATTCTCCTTATCTCCCCTGGTTCTTCTGCAAATTACCTAAATTTGTGTCCTCTGGTTACCAACCCTCCAGCAAGTATTAACAACTTCTCCTTACTTATTCTTAACAAAATGCTTCGACCTAATTTTGAGCACTTCTATTAAATCTCTGCCTTAGCCTTCTCTGCTCTAAGGAGAACAATCCCAACTTACCTAGTCTCCTCACATAACTGAAGTGAAGTATAATGCCAGCAGAAAGAATTATGGTACTTAAAAATCAGACCTCAAAGATAATACTTCCAGAACAGCACATTTGATCACCTACAGGAAAGGACCTGGAGAGAAATGTTTTGTTCTATTTGGCATAAAGGCAAAAAAAAAATGTATGAGATGCCAGAGTACTTTAATGAACATGTGCCATATGAGCTCTTTGGACAAAAGAGAAACCGCAGTGTTTTAAAGCACAATTATGTTGGCAATAAACCCCAAGGACTGAATTCGGCTAACAGAGTCCAAACCAGTAAAAAGTACATGGACATTCTCTGGGAAAGTAACAAGCAGCCAATTTTACTGATGGGCATCAGATACCTTGATGGTGCTGATGCATTTTCTGATGTCATGCAGGGGCTCTGTGAAATATGGATCATAGCATAGGGCTGGGTTGCGTAGAAGTTCAAATGATAAAATAGCATCGAAAGACACAGTCACAATGAAGGAGTTTACTGAAAGAAATTGAACCCACCTGTTCTTAATACTTGACCGCTCCAATGAATGCCTTGCTACCACACAGTCCTAGTCCTGTGCTAGCCCAGCAAGCTACCAATTAGAAGACAAACAGCAAGTCCAAATACAACACTGCATCTAGGCTCCTGTTTTGATACAAACTGGTGTACTACAGTGTTTCTACATCCGTTGTGGGAAGATTAGTTGCAGGGTCAAGGTTAGCTGTTGAAATATAGAGATACTCTATATTAAAGTGCCAATTTTCATTCAAATGAATGGGCAAAATTTAATGTCCTCCCCATGGTAGGTTTGGGGGCAGCATTTAATCAGGCGGGAAGATGGTGGGTGGGAATCCCATTGCCTTTCCTCCTCCATCCCGATTAAGTCCGTGGTGGGACAACCCCCGGGCAACCTCCCTCCTCACTGCCAACTGAGGTCCTTAAGTGAGCAATTAATGTCCACTTAAGGGTCTTGTGCAGCTGCCACTGATATTAACCCAGCAGCAGGCAGGAGACTCACCATGCGGGAAGCACAGTAAGTAAACTTGTGCATGGTTGCTTGCGGGCTCCCAGAAGGGTCTTCATGCAAAGGCACTTAGTGCCTGATCGAAGGATCCGGTTTCAGGAAGTGAGAGGATGCCCACTGAGAACTATGGCCTACCCCTTGCTGCCGAGCCCCACGCCCACCTTCCCCGCGGCCCATACTGCGAAACCCCTCCTGCCATTACCCACCTGTGGCCTGGAATCCAGCGACAATCCTAGGCCTCTAGTGGGCCCTGCCGTTCAATAGAGCTGTCGGTGTCTGATTGACCGGCAGCTCTTGGTGGGCGGGTCTTCTGCTCTTGGAGTCTGAGATCCTGGGGAAGTCTTGCTGCTGTCCAGTTAAGTGCCTGAGTGGCAATTCACACAGTGGGTCTTCCTGAAAAAGGTCGTCATGCTGCAGCTAACTCTTTGGCCAGCAGTTAAGACCGCTGTCACCTCCATTAAATCCAGTCCAGTGACTTCTCCACTAAATAATCTTCACATAGGCCGGTAGCTGTTTTTCAATAATTACCTGTGAACTTTGGTTGTTTCACAAGCGCAACCAGTAAGAATGGAAGAGGAAGAGTAGTTCACAAATCTAGTTTAGTAACTACCAGAGAAAGTAGATACAATTTCAAAAAATAATATTTTGAGATCAAGTCTAATTTGAGACTTGAAATATGGTAAATAAGAGACCTGAATTTTTACTCCCGAGTCGACAAATCCACGATCTGTGCTCCGCAAATCCGACTTGGGAGGAAGTGCCCTGGGCAGCTGGATTTTGCTTCCAAGGGTGGGGTTGGGTGGATGATAACTTCACTCAGGCCTGCCACCCATGGAAAGGGCTCTGAGGCAGCCACAGTGGCTGCCAAGTGTGGAGGCAGGCTTTGTGAAATGTCAGTCTCGGTGCTCCAGGGCTTTGTTCCAGTTCTCTAAAAAAATTTAAATTTCCTTCCAGCCCTCACCCCTGACATCCACTCAACCCCGCACACACTCCCCATGCCCGATCCATGCCAGCCATACCATCTCATGCCCCCAACATTGCCCAGAGCCTCTCATACCCTCTGTGCCAACCTATGCTGCTCTACCCATCCCATGGCCCTTTATAGCCCCTATACAAACTTAGTGGCAACTCATGCCAACCTATTCCCTCACCCAACACCTTTGACCTGATGCCCTCCATGCCAACTCACCCAGTATCCACCATGGGAACACCTCAGGGCCCATGCTGAGACAAAATGAAGTTCTGAAATGCCTATTGATGTATTCACTATTTAAGAAAAACACTCTCATCAATGAAAAATCCATTCACTACATTTAACCTCCTTCAACTACTTAATCCCATATAACAGGCAGTTGTATTCACAGATCCACTTTATAAGCACTTGGAGCTGTCAATCAACTTGCACACTGAGAGGCACACCACTGCATTAAAGATAAGTTATGAAATCAGTCATGCAACACAAATCATATAATGAAAGCCCTCAGGCCCGTGTGTACAGACAGAGCAAGCACTGATATTTGAAATGGTAGAGTTTTAACTCAAAGATTTAAAGACCAGGAGATTTAAATGTTTTGACAGCTTGACAGTTCCCTTGAAAGCTTGGCAGTTCAATGATCTTAGCAGCCCCAGTGAGTTTATTTACTTATTACATACACTTTGCACAGTACTTTTAACCATCATAAAGGGCAGTTGACAACACTCAAAGGGCACCTGAACTCTCCCAAAGGTCCCCTTACCTCTCCAAAAGGGGCCAATTCAAAAGAATAACCTATCTCTCCAAAGAACTCTGGCATTTTTTTGGAAAAATGGGTCTAACTGAAGACAGCTGCACCTAAACATGTGTAGCTGCCTTCACGAACCACGTCTACGGAAACCACAATCCAGCCCTGTTCCACACTCCCACCATCGCCACCTGCCCATCCCCCACCCCACCACCCCATAGTGAAAATTGTGGGTGCTGGGTTCGGAGCTGTACTTCCAGATTCAGGCCTCTGGCACCATTTTGGATAGGCTGAAGACTTTCTATGTCATGGCTAGAATTCAGGCCTCAGTTTCTGAGAGGAAAAAGGGGGCTTTGAACCTATGGTTCACAAAGTTCTTCACTACCACAGTTTTACTTATGCTGTCTGGGTCTATTGTACCCTGGTTGATGGAGATTGATTATTCTTATTAGTCAATAACTCCATTAACATTGCATCAGGCCACTACCAGTATGGTAGGAGATGAAACAGATGAACCTTTGTCTTTTTTCATCTAGCAATTCCTATTTTCCCATATTATTTTCCCTGGTGCTTAAGAAAATTGAAGCCTTTAGAGTTGGGAGGAGGAACCTGAGGAGGTGTGGTGATGTTTAATTTTTCTGGCTTCGTGCAATTTATCAGAGGATAGGGGGGATTCTCTATCATAGAACTTTCAACCTCCTGTTGAATGGTACTGCAATGGCCTCTGAGCAGTACACAGAGCAAAACTCCAATACCCATTCACCCTTACACCCTACATTATTCAGCCATGGCCTATTGCATTAATTGTGATGACATTTCAATGTGCCTTGGCATGTCCTAGTGTTCCTAAGCATTGCTCTCTCAGGCTTCAGCAAGGTTGACTTTTATTAGAAGAGGCTTCAGGTGGCCTTTCACAATGACTTCAAGAAGCAATTCTGGGACCATTTGATCACCTTTATCAGCACCATGCCTTGAACCATCAACCTTGATCCTAAACAAAATATTTATCCAGCAATTCATTTTGTCAAAGTATCAATCGACATGTCATTAACTGCTTCAACTGTGTAAACCATATATCCACTGCATTGTGGTGAAAGGAATCCCTATAATCTTCCTTGGGACTGATCATTTTGTGTTCATATCCTATTGCATTACAGTCAGTCCAAGTTAAATAACCTGCCTCAATCTACATTATCTGTTCTCTCAGCATTTGAAAAAATAAACGCCACAAAATTTAGTTTGGGTTCAAATGGTGTTTGTGCCATGAGTGTGCACTTCTGATGGGGGTCACGTTGGGTGCCGTTTTGGGTAGGTTGTTAGTGCAAGTACTGGGAGCATGTGCAGGAGTTATGCCAAACAGTCGGATTGTGATTTCAGTAATGCTAATTGACTCTAACGGTACCACTTTCAACCTCACAGTCCAGCTGACATATTCGCTTAATCTTGTAGAGCTGAACTAAAAGGATCATAAACACTTTCAGGTTAGTTGCCGAATGACATCTGCTGTCCATTGCTGAGTTAGTAGAAGTGTTTGTGGTGTTGTACTGCCACTTAAAGTTGCTGAAGCTTAATGGGGTGACATGTGGTAAAGGACATAGATCTCACTTCGGGAGTTCACACTTGCTCTCCGTCATGGATGCTGTAGTTTCTACTCCCTTGGCCTGCAGCACAACAGGGAGAATTAGCAGAGGTGACACAGTGAAGAACAAACTGAAGAGGGTGGAGGAGGGGGGAGAAGAGCTCTCAAGAAGAGGCCAAATCCATCTAGATGCTTCAGGGAGTAATTCTTGCCTCAGCAAGGAACAATGTGTGCATTTTTGCCATTAAATTGAGGTAAATCTGCCACCTGTTGCATGCAGACCTTCAGCATTAAGGGTGGTGACCATATCCATGAGTTTTTTTGCATGTCGGGCTTATTCCTGACCGGTGACATTTCCAACATCACAGTTTTCCAGCCATTGTTGTATAAGGGAGGTCACTGAAGTTCTTTGTTCAAAGAAAGGTGAACCCATTTCATTCCCTCCTGCCAGAGAGAAGCAGGTGAAGAGAGCGGATAGCTTCCCATGATGCAGGGTGCCACTGACTCCACACACATCGCTTTGTGGGTGTGCATCTAAATTCAGGGTGTACCACAATCGAAGGAGTACCAGTCTCAACGTCAGCCATGATGCCTTTATTCTGGGCAGTCCACTGGACAGTCAGTGTTTGAACCACGGTGAGAAACCAGGGAGTGTTTTTGGATGGTAAGGGTGATCTGTTGACCGCCTGGATCGTGACTCTGAGTCATAACCAAGAGCCAGTCTACCACATGAAATGTCATCGAGCAAACCATCAAGCAATGCGTCCGCTGCCTGGAGGAGCCCTGCAGTGCCTATCAGAGTGTGTCACATGATTTGTTGAGATCTGCTGCATTCTGTGCAACCTCGCCACCATGACGGTCACAAGGTGTACGGTGAGCAGCTGAGCAGAAGGGAGGGGACAAGAAAGTGGGGGAGAGGGAGGGGCGGAGCAACCAATGCAGCCTCATTCTTGTTGCAGTGTCCATGATCAAATCAACTGACAGTTAATCCACCCCTAATTCCCCATGCAACAACAGCTTCACTTCAGACCTTCTGTCTGTCACTGACCATCACAGCACCTTCTTGGTGGTAATTTTAATTAAAAGCCACCCACGAAACAAACAAATTGCATCAATCAAGCCATTCAATATTCCATATAAGAGTTAACTAAATTATGCATTCCATTAGTGCCAGTTTTCCATGTGCCTTGGGGCTATCCTAGTGTTCCTAAGCATTGTTCTCAGGCTGCAGCAAGGTTGACTTTTATTAGAAGAGACAGCAGGTGGCCTTTCACAATGACTTTAAGCAGCTCAAACCCTAGAATTCCCGGCTGTGGAGCTCACCACTTAGGCATGCGCAGTAGCAGCCTGGGATGACTGACCAGCAGGCAAAAGCAAGGGTGCTGTCTGAATATTGGCAGGATCATGAATGCTGTCACCCTGAGAGAGGACAGCAGGTTTGTGCTTCAAAGAGCCATTGTCACGCCCTCTGGATGGCACCTCAGCGATTTTTGCAATCTGTCAGAGCACAGATTGCTGGACTGCTGTGTACCCTGAGAGCCCCATTTAACACAGGTACCACAGCCATTATGACAATCTGAGCACTGGAAGCTGAGACATTGTCTAATCAGATGCTGCATCATATTGGGCTCACATGTGTGCTAAATGGAGTTGGCCACTACTTCAACACTGGAAAGAATCGGGTTAAGGCTCTGCATAAATCCATGTGCAAGATTGATGCCAGGCTCCTTCATGTTCCTAAAGAGTGACCGCAGGATTTCTGACAGGCCTGCCAATGCACCAAGCATTTCTGTATGTGCACTCAGCCCTTTTTTTGCACATCATCCCATCAAATTCTTCATCTGGGTTTTCTGCACCAGGAGTCCTGAGTGACCTCACCCTCTGGCGAGCTGGCATCTATGCTGCCCTTGCCCCCAGCCTTGACTGCAGACCAGTTGTGTCCAATGCCTCACCACATGCCTATCTACCACTACCCTCCAAATTATACTCAGTGTCAGTATCAGAACTGGTGACTGCAAGTCTGAGATTAACTGACAATGGGTGGAATCGTCCCAGATTTGCACTAACAATGGTAGTGGGCAGGAGAAAGGATGTTTTACCCGCTGACCGCAATGGCGGCTTTTCACGCCGTTTCCTCCCAATCTCACCTGATGAATCATGCATTCCTGGGAAACACGCCGGGTCACTGGAGGGTAGCCTCTGATTTGCCTGCCATGCTGTCACCTTGCCCCTTCCTCACACTGGGCACCATATTTAAAGTACAGCTGCGTGCACATCTCTCAGGGCTTCCAGCCCAGGACTGCTGCACAGAAGACATGGCCCTGAAAGGCAAGAAGACTGCAGGCTCCTGATTCAGTGACGTGTCCCTGCAATGGCTTTTGGACACTCTGGACCCCTGCCCTCTAACCTCACTGTGGCTGCAGGAGCATCACCAAACTGGCTTGTGAGGTGGTGGCAGCAATAGTCAGTGCCAATGCTGCCCACAAGCTGTCAGCTATCTAGTGCAGAAAGACGGTGAATGATCACACCTGTGTCGCCAGGGTAAGTCAACC